>NC_084802.1:10912895-15712895 GCF_963169125.1 Humulus lupulus
CCCCTCCCTTCCCGGTTGGGAGCGTCCCACCAGATCGATCCCCCACATCGCGAAGGGCCAGGGGCTAGTCATCAAGGTTATTTCTGTCGGGGGTGCCCGCAGGACCTTCGCGTACTGCTGGCACTGTTTGCACTTGCGGACGTAATCGATACAATCTCTCTTCATGGTCGGCCAGAAGTATCCTTGGCGCAGGATCTTCTTGGATAGACTGGGCCCGACTGTTTGATCTCCTCAAAAGCCTTCGTGCACTTCATGCATGATGGTGCTTAGCTCTGTCCCGGACACACACCTGAGGTAAGGCATGGAAAACGCCTGGTGATAGAGTTTTCCATCTATCATGACATATCGGTGGACCTGATACTGAAGCTTCCGGGCTGCGGCCCTGTCGGCTGGTACCTCCCCGGCTGTCAAGTAGCGGATAAGCGGCCCATCCAAGACGTGGAGTGATCGATGGTGTGGACCATGAGGGCTTTGATGCTTGGGACGAGGAGATGGTTGACAGGGACTAGCCCAACAAGTTCCGCCTCAACGTCAGTGGCCAGCTTTGCTAGTGTGTCCGCGAAGACATTTTGGTCTCTGGGGATCTGGCGGATGGAGTGCTTTGTGAACGCCTGCAGCATCTCTTTCGTCTGGGTCACGCAAGCCGCCATTCTCTCTCCTCTAGTTTGATATTCCCTTGAGATTTGCCTGACAACCAGCTGGGAATCGCTGTAGATTTCCAAGTTTTCTGCCCCCACTTCCCAGGCCATACGCAGCCCGACTAGGACAGCTTCGTGCTCCGCTTCGTTATTTGATGCCTTGAACTTGAAACGAAGGGCATTTTTTAACTGGTGTCCCTGTGGTGACACCAAGATGATCTTGGCCCCGACCCCGTTCTCATTCGAGGCCCCATCCACGAAGACCTTCCAGACGGGCGCCACGGGGACCTCGGGATCACTGTCTTCCTGAGATATCCTGGAACATTCGACGATGAAATCAGCCAGGGCTTGTCCCTTGATGGACACTCTAGCGACGTAGGATATATCGAACTGACTTAGCTTCGTGGCCCACTTTAGGAGCCTTCCTGATGACTCAGGCTTCTGTAACACTTGCCGCATGGGGTGGTTGGTCAGGACCTTTATGGCGTGGGCCTGGAAGTAAGGCCGGAGCTTCTAAGATGCCATCAGTAGGCAAAAGGTAAACTTTTCGATTAATGGATACCGAGATTCAGCGTCCAGCAATCGCTTACTCACATAGTACACCAGGAGCTACGTCCTTTCCTCCTCTCGTACTAGCGCGGCGCTGATCGCATGCTCGGTCACTGCTAGGTATAAGTACAGGGTTTCCCCGTCTACCGGTTTCGCCAGGATTGGAGCTTGGGCCATGTGTTCTTTCAGCTCGCAAAAGGCTTCTTCATACTCGACTGACCATTCGAACCGCTGGCTTCCCTGAAGGATGTTAAAGAACGGGATACACTTATTCGTGGCCTTGGAAATGAAACGGCTTAAGGCGGCTATCTGCTCGGTTAGGCTTTGCACGTCCTTATGCTTCCAGGGGGAGGGCATATCAATCAATGCCTTGATCTTATCCGGATTGGCCTCTATTCCTCGGAAGCTCACTATAAAGCCCAGGAACTTCCCGGAGGCCACACCAAAAGTGCACTTCTTGGGATTCAACTTCATCCCGTACTTCCGAATGATTGCGAAAGCTTCAGTCAGGTCGTCCACAAGCTTCCCGGACGTCTTGGACTTGACCAGCATGTCATCGATGTAGACCTCCATGTTTCACCCTAACTAGGCCTGGAACATTCGATTGACGAGCCTCTGGTAGGTTTCCCCGGCATTTTTCAGTCCGAAGGGCATGACTATGTAGCAGTATATTCCCTTGTCGGTTTGGAAACTGGTGTGCTCCTGGTCTGCCACATGCATAGAGATCTGATTGTAGCCAGAGTAAGCGTCCATGAAGCTTAGGATCTCATACCCAGACATAGCATCCACCATTTGGTCAATCCTGGGCAGCGGGAAACAATCCTTCGGACATGCTTTGTTGAGATCCATGAAGTTGATGCACGTTCTCCATGTCCCGTTTGGTTTCGGCACCAGGACGGGATTGGCCAGCCACACGGGGTACACAACCTCGCATATGAAGTTTATTGAAGACAGCTTCTCAACTTCCAGCTTAAGGGCCTCGGCCCTCTCCATCCCCAAAGGCCTGCGTTTCTGGAAGACCGGGGTCGCGTTCGGGTCAATACTCAACGCGTGGCAGATGATGTTGTGGTCGATCCCCATCATGTCCAAGTGAGACCAGGCCAGGATATCCTGATTCTCCTTAACTTGAGCGATGATGGCAGTTCGAACTTCTGCCGGCAGATTTTTCTCGACTTGGATGACCCTGGTTGGATCGGTGTCGCTGATGCACACCTCCTCTACCTCGTCCATTGGCTCTAGGACGCGCTCATCCCCTATCCTCAGGTCCAGGTCATCTTCTTCCCAGACCACCCTCTCAGCAGGCAGGGGAGAAATCGGGTAGATGAAGTCCTCAACGGGTTCGTCCCGAACCATATATATTGGCCGGGCCGACACGTGGTAGAACTTCCAGGCGCTCTTTCGATCTCCCCAGACAGTCCCCACCCCTCCGTTGTCACAAGGGAACTTCATGCAAAGATGACGGATGGAGGTGATGGCCCCGAACTCGACTAATGTGGGCCGGCCAAAAATGACATTGTAAGCGGTGGGGCAGTCCACCACCACAAAGGTGTAGAATTTGAACGAGTGCTGCAACTCACTCCCCAACGTAACGAGCAGCTGGATCTTCCCCATGGGGAGAAGTGCGTCTCCATTGAAGCCATAAATCTGGGTCAGACACGATACCGGATTCGCATTGGTCAAGCCAATGATGGTGAAGGCGGGCTTGAAGAAGAGGTTGATGGAGCTCCCGTCGTCCACCAACACGCGGGACACCAACTTGTTGGCGATTTGCGCGTCTATGACCAGCGGGTCATGGTGCGGGAAATGGAGGTTGCGGGCGTCGTCCTCCGTGAAGGTGATGGGGGAGATTCATCAACTTTGGACGCTGCGCCGGGGCCTGGACAAGGGCGCATACCTCCTGATCATGGTCCAGTTCGCTCAGGTAGCGCTTTTGGTCATTCCTGGACGATCCTCCCAGGTGAGGTCCGCCCGAGATGGTGGCCACATGCCCATCCACTCGAGGGGGTGCGGCCCTGGATGGGTAAGGCATTCCAGGGCCGGGAGCCTGCGCGATGGGGGGCCCCTGAGGGGCCTGCACCATCAGTCCCTGCGCGTACCCTCCCTGAGGCTGGTATGCCCTGGGCGCTCCCGGGATCGTGGGTTGTCCGAGGCCTGCTGACAGGCCCGGGACACCCACGGGCATCCTGACCCATTGGTGGAGATGCCCCAGCTTAATGAGATTTTTGATCTCGTCCTTGAGCTACCGACATTCTTCAATGGTGTGGCCTACATCCTTATGATAGGCGCACCTCTTGCTGGTATCCCTCGGATTCCTTCCCCCCTTGAACATGGGGCTAGGCTTCTGGTAGTGAACCGCCCTTTCTGTGGCCAGGTACATGTTCTCCCTGGTGTCCACTAGATTGGTGTATTCTGAATATTGGGGCTCGTAGCCCCTTTATCCCTTCTTGACAGGCTCGGGCCGGCTCTAGCCTTTGCCAGATCGCTTCCCTCAAGAGGGGTTCATGCTGGCTTCTGTCACTCCCGCCTGTGACTGTTGGGCCCCGACAGAGGCGATGCTGTGCCCTGCCGGCGCGACTCCAAATCATCAGAAGTGGGTGGATTGGGTCAGGGCATATCCCGAAGCGACATGACCGTACACCATATGGGTGTAGGTGATTCCAGGCGTAACGACCGGTCCCGGGGCGATTGGGGGCGCGACATAGGACTGTGCCGGGAAATGCACCCCGTACCCCGGGAACGATTGAGCATTGGGCTGTGGTGCCGGGGACCACCCAAAAGCCTGGATCTGGGCCTCTTTCCAACTGATAAATCCTTGGGCCCTCCTGATGAACTCTTCCAAGGTAGCTGCCTTGGTACACTGCATGTCATCCCAGAAAGGGGACCCGGCCCGGATTCCGGACTGCAATGCCACCAGGCGCTGTCCGTCGTCCACCTTTGTCTTGGAGGCTTCTTCAGTGAAGCGCTGGATGTAGGCCCTCAGCGTCTCCGTGGGGAGCTGCTTGGTATTTGCGACGACACTGATCTGCATGTCCATTCTCATGGCGGCCACGAATTGCTTGCGAAAAGCTGACTGAAGTTCGGACTAGGATTGGATGGATCCCGGCTTGAGTCTTTTCCACCACTCTTCGGTGGGACCGCCTAGAGTGATCGAGAAACAGAGGCATTTACCATCGTCACTGACGTGGGCCACTATCATGAGCCGGTTGTATCGGGACAGATGGTCCCTGGGGTCGGTGTTCTCAGTATAGGCGGTGAGGCTTGGCTTCTTGAACCCCTTGGGGAGTATAGCGTCCAAGATGTGCCTTGCGTAGGGCTCTTTATCCTCCTCATCGGAATCGGTATCTGCTCTTTCTTGTTTGTGGACCAAGCAGTCCATGACCTTTTTCAAAGTGGCTAGCTGCTCCATGAGCTGCCTGGCCGTGCCATCTTCCAGGGGGATTCTTTCATTCCTCCCGTCGTTGATGTTGTTTCTGAGGTCGCCACCTTGGGGGAGAATCTTTTCCTTGCGTGCCTGCTCTTTCCGAGCGTTCAGTCTATCACGTAGGTCTATCCGGGACGTATCATCCCCTAAACTGAGGGCATGATGCTCCTCGCTGCGCGGCCGCTCCCGACGGTTCTAGTTAACCAAGGCACTTGGGTGCAAAGATATTTCCCGTTCGTCTCTCCCTGGGGCGTGTCGGGGCTGTGCGTTCTGCGGCCGCGTCCGCTATGGATCGATCGGATGGCCTCGTCCTGGGACGGGGCGCACCTTTTCTTTCCTAGGGAGCGGCCGGAAACGGGTCCCGGCTTTCGTGACTGGGGTGTTCTTTTCTCGGGTCTTTCCACCGGCCTTATTTTTCTCCCTGTCTGGGTTTCCTAGGGCTGGCTCAGGAAACTGCTCCGGGGGAGGAGCCGGCCTTGCTTCTTCGGGGGCCCCGGCTCGGGCTTGCAGAGCGAGCTGCTGCGCTCCCGGGAGTGGGCCAGTTGTAGGATTGGTTGTCGGAGCCCGCGCGGCTATGAACGCCTGTAGGGCTTGGAGAGACTCTTGCATTTGTCGATGTGCCTCTGCTTGCTCAGTGATCCTGGCCTCCTGATCCAGGACTTGCTACCTCAGTCTAGTCACCTCCAGGTCCTGCTGGTTGGGCTCTCCTTCGACCATCGCGGGATTCGCAGCTTCGTCGTGGTACTCCCCCTCATTTTCCTCTTCATAATATTCCTCCTCATTCTCTTCTTCGTATTCTGTCCCCCCTCATAGTCTTGTGACTCGTCATGGTGAGATGTTTGAGGAGGCGCGTTCTCGGGCAGATTTTGAGGAAGATGCTGAGAAGGCGACGAATCTCCATTGCCCTACTCGGGATTGCTAGGGTTGAAGGTTATGTGTCGTGTGTTCACCATTGTAGTAAAGGCTTGTTGTTAGCACTAACTTTCTTCAGCTCTCAATGAAAGCACCAAAATGTTTACCGAGATTTTCGGAAACCACACTAATGAATAATAGCTAAGAATAATGATAGGGAATGTAGAAGATTAACACAAGATTTTTACGTGGTTGGGGCGTTAATGAGTCTTAGTCCACGAGTCAGTTGTATTAGAGCTTGGAAAGTCTCTTACAATGGAGTTTTTCTCTATTTTTTGACAGAGTAACTATATATAAGTCGAAAAAAGATCCTTTTTCCAGTGTTCTATCGCCTGTATTTATAAGCTCATAGGAACACTGGGTCTGGGCTGGGTATGACCCGGGCCCATAAGAGATATGGATACTCTTGGCTTCTCTGGTGGAAGCCCAAAATAAAAGATAAAACATACATAGATTCAAGACTAATTAAGGCCCAATAAGGCGGCCCAAGAACTATATTTTTCCCAACAAAACGGTGCTTTTGGTCTGGACACTTCGAGTTACGAGGCTGATTCAAGGGACCAAACCAGTCAGAGTACTTGTCAGTGCAGGTCTGAAACAGCGGCGTGCAATCCCGAGGTAGCTTATTCCGCAGGTGAAAAATGGGGACAACCCCCATGCGTTGTGGGGCGGCTTCAGGGTCACAAATGCTTTTCCTTACCAACCGGGGACGACCTGATCCGGGTTCGTTTACCTTTGTCTCTCTTCGTTTACCACAGGCCCGGACCGTTTACCAGACTCTGGGACCGTTTTACGTATACTTCAACGGGATTCTGGGCTATCTGTACGTCTCCCGGACAACTGTCCTGGATCATCATCCCGGACACCATCCGGGCCCAGAATCGCACTAGGGCCGTGCCCCTTGGATATTCCTGTACCAAGCGGGTTTGGCCCGAGCCCACATTTGAATGCCCATACCATGGGCCTAAACCACCGTCCCGGGCCCACGTCAGGAAATGGGGATAACAGAAGTAGTATCCAATTTTTTTTTTAGCTCCAAATCCAAAAGTGAAGTAAAAGAGTTTAAAAAGGCTTTTACTTCAGTTTTTTCATATGCTAAGTATAAAAAATGAAGTAAAAGCCTATATTTCTAGTAGTGTTTCTCGGAATGGTCCCCACTCGCCATGCCATTACATGATCAGTTCTTGCCTGTGGAGAAGAAAAATGGGGTGAGCTAAAGCTCAGTAAGGAGAATCAAACCAAACATCAACATAAAGTGAACCTCATATAGCCAAACTATCATCTCATATCATAACAAGACATAGCATCATAAATATCATCACAATCATCATCATACATAAAACCTATGTGCGCACTATGCATGTAAAGGGAGAGATAACTACGAGGAAGCTCTCATGGTCCTCTCTATGACCCCATGGTTAACTTTGTGGCTACCTTTGTCCACCGTTTACCTTCCCAATAAGTACATGTCCTGAAACATATAGCATACAACATGCATTCCATAAACATCAACATTCAAGCAAACATGTTTAACTTCCATATCTTGGCGTGTGTATGGAGTCTTTTAAAAAGAAGAAAGTGATTCCACTTCAATGATCAAAACCTAAACATAACATAAGAACCTTATTGTAAGAACCAACATCATGCCCAAAATCTAAGTCACACGTCCAAACCCTTTTTGCATGGGCCATGCACAACATGCATTAAATCTATTGTATCCAAACTTATAATCAAACTATACCCTAAACAAACTTAATTGAGCATAAACTTCAAAATGATAACAATAACGAAACCTTTGGAGATCGAGAGTCGAATCCTATCCTTTCTTGAATCCTTGGAATTCGAACACCTCTA
Source organism: Humulus lupulus (assembly GCF_963169125.1). Taxonomy (NCBI): domain Eukaryota; kingdom Viridiplantae; phylum Streptophyta; class Magnoliopsida; order Rosales; family Cannabaceae; genus Humulus; species Humulus lupulus. The sequence continues at coordinate 10,920,270 of NC_084802.1, forward strand.
AACCACAAAACCACTCTCCAATGATCCAATGATCACCAAGAAGAAAAGAAGAAAATCATAAACTAATTTCAAACTTACCATCGAGATCTTACCTTAACCTTTGTTCTCTTTCTTCACGAAAAATCTCAAGTCCTCGAGCTAGACCTCCACCTTCTCTTTCTTTTTCACACCTAATTTTCTTTCCCATTCTTCTTGTGTTGTGCGAAAATGAGAGCTAGGATCTCTCTATTTATAGGCTTCAAGGCCACTCATCAAATCCTCCCAATTAAAGTTGATTGATTCCAATCTCCAATCATCATAGCCTAATTAATTCCTAATCATTATTGATTGATCATATCCTATTCACACTAGCATGAATCTATTCTCATTCTAGCCATGTTCATCAAACACTATCACCATCCATGCTTTTTTAAAATCAATCACCATTAAACGTAATTGAGTCTAATCCTAATCACCACCATAAACACATGAACCTAGACTTGATCTTGCACTCTAGACATGATTGATTTTCCATCATCAAATTTAGAGACCATCTCTCCTTTTATATCACCAAATCAATCAAGATCATCACCCTAGCTTGATTTTTGAAATTGGCTCTTCAAAGGCAGCCCTTGATTCCACTCAATCAAGAAACAAATCTTGTCATTCACATTATCATCCTTATCCTCTTGAATTTTTGAAAATCAAGCTCACACTTCCCTTTTATAGTTCAAGAATTCAGCTTGTATTATGAACAAGAAAATCCTCATTAATTCACCACAACTCAATCCAATCTTTCAAGCCTTAATTCATGCCATCATCAAGATCTCACCACACTTCTCTTTCACACAACACATGCCCAAGGCTTAGTCACACACACACATTTGTACACACTATCATATAATTATATCAAGGCATAAATAAGTAAATAAAACAAAGGTAAATAAATAACTACATAAATAAAAAAAATAAAAGAATAACTATTGTAGTAAATAAGGTGACAATTAATTAAACAAGTAAACAAGACAATACATAAGAATATTAAAATAAACTAATTAAATTAAAAATAAGTGAATTAAACAACAATTAAATAAATTAAAATAAACAATAAATACTAAAATGTGTGTCTTTGGATATTAAACCGAGTCTTCTAGGCCCAGCGCCAGCAACGCCGTGCGACTCCCGAGCCCTTTGCGCCAGCCATCCGACCCCTTTGGGGTTGCCTTGCCGTCGACCCTAGTTGTTGCACCATTCTTGGTGCGCAACAAAAAATCCCTAAATTTGTGGATAAAAATCTTTTATTTAATTAATTTTAAAGTGTTATAATTTAAAAAGATAACTATTTTATTTTTATTTTGTTTAAAAATAAAATATTTTTTAGTTGGTTAAGATCTTATCTTAAGTTTAAATAATTATTTGAATTTTATTATTTAATTATTTAAATTAAACTAAATTAAAAAGATGACAACAATGGTTATTTAATTAAATAAATCAATTAGAAAATTAGTTTCGAATTAATAAGGTCTAATAAATTCCTTAGAATTATAAAGATGGGTCAATATGAGAAGAAAAATAGTCTTAGAATCTTTCAAACAACTGAAGGCTATTTTATAATGTTATTTTTATTTTTTAATGGGTTGTAAATTTAGAAATACCCAATAGTACTCGGTTCATTATTTATTGTATATATTTAAATAAATATTAATTAATGTTTGATTGATAACATGATCATGCATTAGAAAATTACATATCATTTATGAAACCCCACACAATTTTGATTAATCATGCAACTTTTAGAAACATGATTATATAGGATTGTCCTAAGTGTTTATATGAATTTTTTTTAGTGAAATCAATTGCATGTAAACTACTAAGTCTTAAATTAGTTAAAACTTGGTAAATCACACCATAATAAAGGCAATAGTTTTAATAGACCTTTAAGATAACCAATTTTATTTAAAAAATAGTTTTAGTAAAGTTAGATGAATGTAATGGGTAATTATTTAGATCACATTAATTGTAGAAACAGACTCTTTTATAATTAAATATATTTTGTAATTAATTACATTCATAGGGTTATTAATGAACTAGTATTGATTTTAGAATTAATTGATTAGTTTTATTAAACACGTTTATTCTAAACTAATAAGTGTGAGAAGGTGAACATCTCAATGTGCATATGGTCTCCATTATGAGTACAACACCACGACACATGAATAAGGCATCGAGGCGGCTTTGTTTCTGTCCCCGTAAGGAAGGTTTCTAGACATATTAATACCAATGTTGGCTTCTTAAGAAGATAGGGAAAAAATGATGTATTTTAGGCTTGACCAGCCCTAAGGGGGAACCCTCTAAGTTAAGTCACGAATTATGAAATAATGGGTTACACTTAAAAAGATACAATCAAGCTTTTGCATTGGGCAATTGAATCTTGACACCATACTAGCAATACTTTATCTTCAAAAGAGAAAATAAGAGTTATTTTAAGTTTTAAATGATAAAGATAAGATTATCTTATAAGCTATCTGAATTTAACTTGACCAACCCTAAGGCGACACTTTATTTGTTGGGTTGTTTTATCATGGAATAGTAAATGCTAAGTTTATATATGTTTTAATTGTTGCATTCATGCATCATATTTACTTTCCAAGTAATTGATATTTTTCAAATAGAAATATTATTGTATTTTATTTCTTTCAGTAATGTCGAATGGTGGCAATCCAATTACTGTTTTACTTTCACTTGAAAAACTTAATGGTGATCATTTTATAAGATGGAAATCGAATCTAAATTTGATGTTAATCTGTGAGAATCATAAATTTGTCCTAATTGAGGAATGTCCTGAAGAGCTTGTTGCAATGCCCCAAAGATTATTTGAGGCAAATATGATGCCTAGATTCAATCCAAAAATAAGGCTATGTTACATTCTTGTAAGCATGAATGATGTTCTTCGAAAAAAGCATGAACCCATGGAAACTGCTTTTAAGATAATGGAATCTCTGCAGGCCATGTTTGGGCAGCAATCTGATCAAAGTAGACATGAGGCTACTAGAATCTACATGACTACTAAGATGAAGAAGGGTGTTTCTGTGCGTGAATATGTCTTGAGCATGAATAACATGATGCATGAAGTAGAAATACGTGGGGTCGTCATTGATGAGCGTACACAAGTAAGCATTATACTTGAATTGCTCACTTCTTCATTCTCTGCGTTCATGACAAACTATATTATGAATAAGTTGGAATTCAACATGAAGTAGCTGTTGAATGAACTTCAAACATTTGAGTCTTTTAACAAAACCATAACCAAAGAGACTGGGGCAAATATGATAGGGGAGAAACCTTCAACCTTTGAGGATAAAACCAAGAAGAGGAAGAAGAACAATGATAAGGACAAAGGTAAGGGAAAAAATTCCAAGAAAGGTAAGAAGACATCAAAAGGCACCCTTGCAGTTTTTGGGTTCCTTAGAATTAGCTACTGCTCCATTGTTGTCACAGTACATGATTAGTGGCTTCTCCATATCTGGAATTACTTTAAGATCAGTGTAGAACTTTCTAAGCCAAACCACTTCCTTAGCTACTTCACAAAACTATATACTCGGCTTTCATGGTTGAATATGCAATGTTGGATTGTTAAATACTTCTCTAGACTACAGCTCCTCCACCAAGAATGAACATTGACCCAGATGTTGACTTACAACTGTCTTTGTCTGATTGGAAATAAGAATCAGTGTATCCAGTAGGGTTTGTCTCACCCCCTGATTTAACCAGAATTACGGCTTACGACTTCCTTGGCTTACAACTAATTAGAGTTAATTAACATGCATTGGTCTAACCAATAGGATTAGAGCTAAAGATCTCGTCATTTGGAACTTAAAACACGTGTTCGTACGGACACGTTAGGCGTTGCATTGCTTGCCTATAAGTGATGCATTGTCTGATAGGCGATGCGTCACTTACTAGCAGGCGATGCATCGCCTGCTAGGGCTTTTTGAGCCATTTTCATCTAGGTGATGAAATGCCTCCTAAGAGGCAATGCATCACCTCCTCCTGTGACTTTCTGACCTCTAATGGGCCTAAAATTGCTCTGAATGCTACCAAAATTTTTGGGGATCCTTAGATTCCTCCATGTATCAATTTGGACACAAAACCACAATATTTAAGTACCTACAATTGAAAATCAAATTTCACATCTACACTATGTGAAATTCACTAAGTGTTTTATATACCTAGCTTGTATAAGAACACTTATCTTTTGTATTTAACCAATCATAACCTTGGTGGTAGTGGTATAATCGGTGAGGGAGAGAGTGAAAGGGGAGAATGATGGTGATGGTGAGGGAGAGGGCTTTGGGAGGTGAGGAAGAGAATGAGGGAAAAGGAGAGAATTGGAGATTGAGGAGGGGAATGGGAGAGTCGGGTTCGGTTTCAGAATGGGAGCTTTCTAGTTTTTTTTTGGGGTGGTTTTTCTAGCTTCAGAGGGAAACTACGGAGAAAACGAAATATATAGAGTATATACACTAATCAGCAGTGACACATTAACATATTAGAAATGAACCATTTCACCAAAGTGAGATTGGAAAAACTTCTCACATTTATTTTCAGTCAAAATTTAAGAATATTAGCAGCATTGGGGCGCCGCTAATAATATTTTTTGTCGCCTCTAATATTTTTCTGAATATCAACCACGACTAAGGACATGTCGATGCTAGTAATAGGGTAATTATAGGGGTGAAAGACATTTTTCTTATGGAGGTTGACCCTTTATCTCTTCTATATAATAAGTGTGTAGATAACGAAAAATTCTTAGTTTTAACGGTGTTTTATATTTTTAATGTTAACTTTAACGAAATATTCTTATATTTAACAGAATATTCTTATATTTAACGGTAGTTTATAAATACTTAAACTTAAATAAAATAAAATAAATAATTAAAAAATGATATTTTTGAGATATTTTACAATGATAATTTTTTTAAAATAATAAATAATTAAACAAATTAAAATATGATATTTTTTTTTATATATTTTACAATGCTAATTATTTTAAAATAATAAATAATTAAACAAATTAAACTAGGTGTTACACCCAGATTTCAAGCCATAAGAATTGTGACCTCAAAAGCTGGATTCGTAATGAGTGGACTCGTGATGTCTGGAACATGTCCGAAGTCTAGGCACCGAGCCTGCGAAGCAGAGACGACTTCGAAGATGGTAGCCTCGAGATCCTCACAAGCTTGAAAGACAGACCCCGAAGTACGTCTACCTCGGGATGGCCTCTGATCAGGGCTCCGAGCCTGACACACGTATGAGCTCGAAGTCATGTGATCTCAGGAAGATGCTATTGCTCGAAAGTCAATAAGAGACCTGGGTGAATAGGGCCTTGGCGATATAAGATAATAACTTTGAATATCTTAGTGAGTCATCAACGAGAGACGCGGTCTACATTGATTGCTATAAATCCCCCATAATCAAGGGATATTAATTGTTCAGTTATACACCCCCTGATCTTCAGGGGACGTTTCCTTGTATATAGGATTACAGGCTTTGAATGCCATTAAATTTATTTGCATATACAGAATAACTTCTCGAAATATGTGAGATAGTATTATGAAATCTTCTCTATAAATAGAGAGGTCATGCACCATTGTAGATGACCGAAATTTTGTGATCTTGAGAAAAACTCTGGAGAATTCATCCTTGAAGAATTTTCAGAGATCATCTTAAGTTTAATAACAAAGACTCGTGGACTAAGCAGATTTAACTGCTGAACCATGTAAAAAATCTCATTTGTGTTATCATATTTTTATTGGCTATAACTGATTATTGTTTTCGTACTCTTATTTCACTGTTGACGAAAAACGGCGTCAACACTATGATATTTTTGAGATATTTTACAATGATAATTATTTTAAAATAATAAAATTATTTTATAACTTAAATAAAATTTAATTAAACTTAAACTCACTAATTAGAATAATATCATATTAAATATATAATATAATATACTATCAATTAGTAACAAATTGATTTTTTTAAAAAAACTAGCAAGAAACTTAAATTTAAAATACATGTATAATATTTAATATTACATTAAACATATAATATATAATTGTCACTCCTAAATTTAAAAACTAGAACAAACATAAACTTAAACAAAAATAAATAAATTATTTAATTAAAATATGATATTTATTTGAAATTTATATGACATTAATATAAATTTAATAAAAATAATTAATAAATTTTATAAATAAAACTAAGCAAACGTGTATATTGCACGTTGCTTATATCGAAACAAAATCTGCTGTCCCCAATTTCCTATCTCCTACATGTCCCACCAATTATTTTAAGACACATCATCTATTTATAGTATTAATATAATTGGAAAAAGAGAAAGTTGTAAATAATTTAAATATATATTAAATAAATAAATGAGGTGTCTTAAATTAATTGGTGGGACATGGAGGGGATAGGAAATTGGGGACATCAGATTTTTTTTCCGCTTATATCTAGTATAAGTATATATTTTTGAGTGTGTCTTTATTAGGTGTTTTTGTTGTTTGGTAAAATTCAAGAAATATATTGGTTCTTAAAATTTTTATATACATCCCATTCAAATGTATATAGAAAATATTAATCTTGACCATCAATGACATATTATACATTGATATTATATAAATAATACTTTATTTATATATTAATACAACTAATTATTCATACATGCCATTAATTTAAAGTTTAAATAAAATAAAATATAAAGGTGAGAAAACAATTAATACATAGTTTTTGAGACAAGAGAAGAGACATATCTTATATATGTATAAACAACTTATGGATTTGGTTGTAAATAGCTATATCATTATCAATATAAAGGAGTGCAGTGGCAGTTCTATGATACCATGTCACCGGTGAGCTAATGTAATCTTTAAAATCCAAAACAGAGCCTCAAAGAGCGCCAAGAAACTCCTAGTCTTCTCTTTCTCTCTCTCTTCTCTCTCTGCACTTGTAACTGGTAAGACTAATCAGTATGTTCTTTTCTTTCTCTGCTAGAAATGTTATGAATGAAATGGATGGTGTTTTGTTCTCGTGATCAGTTTTTCTTGTTTCGATCGCTCATACCATTTATATCATATACAATACAATATTTGAACTTGGGTACTTGATTTTGGCTTCTTTAGGTTTTGGATTTCATAATTAATACGATTGAACTTGGGTGATTGATCGTTTTGGCATTGATGGAGTTCTTGAAGTTAAATTTTGTATCATCATATATAATAATTAATCTTGCTTGATATAAAATTTGTGCGTTTTTTATTTGTTTAAGTTGACATGCATACGTATAGGGTTGATAGATTCTTGTAGTGGTTTGGTATCTGAAATGGGTTTTACTATACGAATGAATGAATCATCTTTCTCATGTTTTCATCATTTTCTTTAAGAATCTTGATGAGTAGTATTGATCTGTTTTGGGTATAAGTTTTATAGCTTGTGAACATGCATGCATGCCTTGATCTTTTATGAAATTGTACTTGTCTAGAAAAGAATGCTAATAATACAGTACTTAGTTCAGTACTCTCCTTTAAACTTGATTAGCTAGTCTGAATAATTTTACTGTTTTGAGTACATATATATATGAAACACTTGATCAAGATCGTAATAACATATTCGTTAATAATTCTGGTTCTGACTCATTTCATTCATTGCAAAATAGCAGATTTGATAATAAGAATAATGGAAGATGAAGATGCATCTGCTAAAACTAATGGAGGAGATGACATTAAAGATTATAAGCTTTTCTCACCCCAAGCTTCTCCTCCCCGTCCAAGTTTTCCTCGATCAGTTACCAGAAGTTTATCATCAGCAAATGATAGTTATTTCAAAGGAACCAGTACTGGGAATAGTCAACTTCAAAAGCCAAAGCCAAAGCCAAAGCCAAAGCCAATGCCATTATTATTAATGGCCCATCTTCAAAGTCAATCAGACACCTCCAACACAAGTAGTCCAAGTGCTACAAATAATCCTCCTAGCATTCAACTTGGGGTGCCTGAGGACTCCACACAGAGCAGGGAAAGTAGTACTAGTTCTAATTTGGCTACGGTTGAATGTGAGGCACCACCACTAACTACTAAGGCTGCTAGTAGTTCCAAGAGCGCCTCAGATGCTCCTTCTAGCCTCAATTTGGCTACAGTTGAAAGTGAGGCACCACCATCAACTGCTGAGACTACAGATGCTGCTACGGTTGAAAGTGAGGCACCACCGCCAACTGCTGAGACTACAGATGCTCCTTCTAGCCTCAATTTGGCCACGGTTGAAAGTGAGTCACCACCACCACCACCACCACCACCACCAACTACTATGACTACAGAAGCTCATCATTCTCGTCGTGCCAGAAGCTCTTCAAATAAGCTTCGTAGTCTTCAAGAGTTTGCTGATCTTACTAGCATTTTTCTTGAATGGGAGCCTAACAAGAGCAGGCAAAGTAGTAGCACTAGTTTACCATCAGAAACACCTGATGTCCAGCTTGACGATAACACTGCATTTCCACCATTAAAATAATAAGGGTACGAAAACTAGTACTAGTCAATCTCATTTTCTTATATATGTACTATATAATATTGTTACTTACTACTATACCATCTTTTAGGGATTGACTAGTATAAAATTCATTGTCTTTTTAATTCTTTCCTTTTCATCATATATGGTACTTAATTTCTTATTTATATATATTCTATAGCCATTAATTTAATTCAACTTAATTTGTTCCATAAATTTAACTCGCCTTTATTTAGTATTAATTATAAAAGTTTCATTTTCCCATTATTTTTTTTTATCACTTTACGCAAGTTAATTTATTAAAAAAAACAACTTAATTCGATCTAATTCAATTCTCTCAATCGATCAGATTAAGTGGATGATGTGACATTTTAACATCTCTTCAAATCATGTTATTTATTTTTTCTTTTAATCTAATTTTTTTTATTAATTTTCATTAATAATTATAATAATATTAGTTAATTATAATTTTTCTTATTAACTAATTAATCATTATAAATTACTAAAAAAATATAATTATAATTTTATTTGTTAACTACTTAATCATTAAAAATTACTAAAAAATATATTAAAAAAAATTGTTACACTAGTAAATTACTATACAAGTTATTTTTTTTACATGTACGTTTAAATTACCATACACATTATAAAAATTATAACTTCATACAATTCTATCTATTTTCTCCTTTGATCTAATTTTTTTATCCATTTTTATTAATAATTATAATAATATTAGTTAATTCTAATTTTACTTCTTAACTACTTAATCATTAAAAATTACTAAAAAATATAATTATAATTTTACTTCTTAACTACTTAATCATTAAAAATTACCAAAAAAATAGAATTAATTCGACAAAAATATTGTTACACTAATAAATTACTATACAAGTTCTTTTTTTTGCATGTACGTTTAAATTACCATACACGTTATAAAAATTATAAATGTAATTTTTTAAATTTAAATAAAATATTTACAAGATATTATTATTTAAATTAATAATATATATAAATATTTATTTGTGATTTTATATATATATATTAGATATTCTTTAATAATCACATAATTTTCCCTACTCTAATTTAAAATTCTCTCAAGAAATAAGTAAATAATAATCTATATATTAAAAAACAAATTACGATAATCTATATAATTGTTAATAATTTATAAGTATATATATATATAGTTACGATAAAAAAATTCTCATTTTATCAATTTTTTTAATAATAATAATCGTCATTATATATTATTTTCTATACTATATATATCTAGATAACAATTAACGTATATCTATATATAACAAGTTATATAATGCTAAAAAAGATAATTTATATAAATTTATTTATTTATATGATATTAATTTATTTTAAATATTTCTATTCTATAACTATATATTTTGAATTCAAATTCACTTTTTTTTTATGTTTTTTTAATCGTATAACCAAAACAAGTTATACGATGCTAAAAAAACAAGTTAGAAGAATTTAACTATTAGTATGATATATACATACATATAAAGTTATGATATTAATTTATTTTAAATCTTTATATATGATATATACATACCTACTTGATTTTGAGTAACAACTTACAAATTATATGGGATTTGAGAAATTCGTACATGTAAACAAGCTAAGATAGTTTCTTTTATTTTCCCAAAATCTTTTTAATTGAATTTTACGATTGAATTCCAAACTCTTTCTAAGGTTTGTTTTATTCTTCTTCTTTTATTCTATCAATCTTCAATATTCTCTAGGTAAACACAATAAGTATCATCATTACTAATAATTTCAAAAGAGGTTGTGTATAAATATATATTATGTAGTATATATATATAATTTTATTTTTACTTTCCCATCTCTTTCTCCCTCTAGATCAAGGTCCTTACTACTTTTTTATTGTTGTTTCATTGTGATTGTGTTTATGATAGGAGATACAAGTATATATAAATGAATAATGATGGGTGCACACTCATTTTACACACTCAAATGCACAAAATGATATGACATGCATCTTAAACCATTCAAATTATTTTAAAGTGGGACCCACTAATTTTGTGCGTGGTTTAAGATGCATTCCACATCATTGTATGTATTTTGAGTGTTCAAAATGAATGTGTCCCTAGCATTACTCTATATAAATATATCTTTATATTATCATTAACAATTAAGACTAAAAGTTAACGAGGTTCACAAGTATAGGTTCTTCATAAGTTTGGCATAGTTAAACAAGATTCTAGCTCAATTGGTGCTTTACAGAGGTGGAGAAGGAGGCTTTGCGGAGGCTCAAAAGTGGAGGCGGTGGTGGAGGTAAAGCTTTGTGGAGGATTCTCTGTTTGTAGTTGAAGTGGAGAGGAACAATGATATATAAGAGAGTGTTTCACTTTCAAGTTTTATTTTTTAGATATGATACAAATAATATATTATGTGAAATGTGTCTTAATAAGACAAAAATAGATAATTAGAAATGTTAACAGCTCCAGAGAATTGAAGGAAGAGCATGTATTATTATTTGGCAAAAAGGTGCAAAGAGGATGACATTTCTGTACATTTTCTTTGTACCTCTTTAAAATCAATAAATCGTTATATTACAATTATGAAATGAAACAAGTCAAATCTCAACAAACTTTTACTAATTTTTTTAAATGGATAGTCGGTCAAAATAAAATGTTAAAATAATCGATATATATTCTTATTTTTAACCTTTTACAAACACGAAGTCTAAAAGTTCATTTTAAAAATTATAAGTAATCGTCCAAAACAACCCTTACACAAAACATAAAATACTTAATACATAATTTAAATTTTTATGAAAAACTTACCATACAATCTCCCAAAAAAAATTTAAGAAATTATTTTTTTAATCATTGCAAGAAATTGCGCGAAGTGCGGTTATATTTTCTAGTTCAATATAATTAGTTTCTTTACTCATTTAACCAATATTAGCAAACTTAATTCTAATGTAATTTTATTATTATTATTTTTTTTGTACTAATATGAGTGCCTCCATACACAGGGTCTGGTAGGGGCGTAGGTCCCAGTGATCTGAAGAGGAAGACCCCTGACACTTCGACCACTGCTGGTCCTGATAAGAGGGGTTGGGGTGCTCAGGGCAGCCACCACAAAGGGTGAGACATGGAGAAGTTATCCAGAGTGCACGAGATGCAGGAAGCACCATTCGAGCGAATGTCGGGCAAATGCTTGTTATCTGTGCGGGGTGGTGGGACATCTCAAGAAGGATTGCCCAACAGTGAAGAGAGAGGAACCAAGGAAGGTGGACAGCTTGACTCCAGCTCGAGTGCTCACCTTGACGCAAGCAGAGGCCGAGCTAGTCCCTCGGTAGTGACAGGTCAGCTTTCTAGCGCTGGCTCTTCATATACTGTATTGATTGACTCTGGTGCTACACACATTCATTTGTTTTTAGTAAAGTAATTGATAGATTGTGTAGACTAGTGAGTGTTGTACTGCGAGGTTTGAGACTATATTGCCTACAAGGGAACTGGTAGTTTCTAGGAGATGGATTAGAGCACTGCCACTGATGGTAGATAGTAGGGAACTATTAATAGATTTGATCGAGTTGAGTATGGATGATTTTGATATGATCTTGGGGATGGATTTGCTGGTCAGATATAGGGCTACTATAGATTGCAGGAAGAAGATGGTGACCTTTGAGCCTGAGGGTGAGGATCCCTTTGTTTTCGTGGGTGCGGTGCATGGACCCCACATACCCATGATATCAGCATTGAGGGCTAGGGACCTATTACAAGGAGGTTGTATAGGTTTTCTAGCTAGTGTGGTCGATACCACCAGAGTTACACCTGTGGGGCCGGGAAAGACCAGATTGGTATGTGAGTTCTTGGATGTGTTTCCTGAAGATTTACCAGGACTTTCACCGCATCGGGAGATTCAATCCGTCATTGAGCTAGCGTCGAGTACAGGGTCAGTGTTAAGGGCAACATATAGGATGGCTCCGATGAAACTGAAGGGGTTGAAGCTACAGTTGCAAGAGCTTCTAGACTTGGGGTTCATCAAACCTAACTTCTCACCATGGGGTGCTCCAGTTTTGTTTGTGAAGAAGGATGGGACTCTAAGAATGTGTATAGACTATAGGGAGTTGAACTAGTTGACCATCAAGAACAAATACCCCTTACCAAAGATCAATGACCTGTTCGATCAACTGCAGGGAAAGACAGTATTCTCGAAGATTGATCTTCGATCTGGTTATCACCAGATGAGGATCAAGGACAAGGATATTCCGAAGACAGCCTTCCAAACGAGGTATGGGAATTATGAGTTCTTGGTCATGTCATTTGGTCTGACTAATGCCCCAGAAGCATTCATGGATCTGATGAATAGGGTGTTCAGGGAATTGTTAGATCAGTTCGTTATTGTCTTCATCGATGATATCTTGGTTTAATCTAGTTCAGAGGCAGAGCATGAACAACATCTCCGACAAGTATTGCAGAGACTAAGAGAGCATCGGTTGTATGCCATGTTTAAGTGCGAGTTCTAGCTACCAGAAGTGACATTCCTTGGACACATTGTTGGTGGAGATGGGATTAAGGTGGATCCAGCGGTAGAGGCAATGAGAGATTGGCTGAGGCCAAGAAGCGCCTCAGAGGTTAGGAGCTTCCTTGGCTTAGCGGGATATTACAGACGGTTTGTGGAAGGGTTCTCGAAGATTGCTGCACTGATGAAAGAATTGACACAGAAGAATTTGAGGTTCACCTGGTTAGAGAAGTGTGAGAATAGCTTCCAGGAACCGAAACGACAACTGGTTTTCGCTCCTGTGTTGAGTCTTCCTTCGGAGGGAGGAAAGTTTGTAGTGTATTGTGACGCATCGAGATCGAGATTGGGATGTGCATTGATGCAGAATGAGAAGGTTATTGCTTATGCGTCACGACATCTGAAGGAATATGAGCAGCGGTACCCTACCCATGATCTAGAATTGGCAGAGGTGGTATTCGCACTGAAAATTTGGCGACATTACTTGTAAGAAGAAAATTGCAAGATATACACTGATCATAAGAGTTTAAAGTATTTCTTCACCCAGAAGAACTTGAACATGAGACAGAGAAGATGTCTAGAATTGGTGAAGGACTGATTGTGATATCCTTTACCACCCAGGGAAAGCCAATGTGGTGGCAGATGCGTTGAGCTGGAGGGGTCCAGGCTAGTTATTTAGCTCTAAAAATATATCAAAGGAGTTGGTAGAAGAGATATCCAGAGTGAGGATAGAGTTGGTTGTAGGTCGGCTGACCAATATTACTTTATAGTTGACCTTTCTAGAAAGGATAAGAGAGGGTAAGGTGGACGATGCACAGTTGCAGGAAGTTGGAGGGAATGTTCTAGCTGGGGTAGCTAAGGATTATTCTATTTCAAAGACATGTTTACTACGGTAAGAGGGTTGGATTTGTGCCCCGACAGATGTGGGTATTAGACGGGAGATACTTGATGATTCCCATACTACACCATACTCACTTTATCCAGGCACAACTTAGATGTATCAGGAACTACAGACTTTATATTGGCGGTCTGGGATGAAGAAGGACGTAGTGGAGTACGTGGCCAAGTGCTTAACCTATCAGCAGGTGAAGGCTGAGCATCAGCGACCAGCGGGGATGCTACACACTTTGGGTATTCCCGAGTGGAAGTGGGAGGTTGACCCAGGAAAGTAGGGCTACATGACTCGGTGTGGGTGATAGTAAAAAAATAAACCAAGTCAACTCACTCTCTCCTAGTGAGGACAACCTATATTGTGGATCAGTACGCGTAGTTGTACGTGAGGGAGATTGTACGTCTCCATGGGGTTCCCAAATCTATAGTATCAGATCGAGATCCCATATTTACCTCCGAGTTTTGGGGTGGTTTGTAGAAGGCTATGGGGACTAAGTTGAACTTCAGTACAGTCTTTCATCCTCAGACAGATGGATAGTCTAAGAGGACAATTCAGGTATTGGAAGACATGCTTAGGGCATGTGTGTTGGACTTCGAGAAGTCTTGGAGTAAGTACCTCCTGTTGATTGAGTTTTCATACAATAACAGTTATCAATCAACGATTGGATTAGCTCCATATGATATGTTGTATGGAAGGAGGTGTAGATCGCCCATTCATTGGGATGAGATGGGTGAGAGGAAGTATTTGGGATCGGAGATGGTTCAGAAGACTAATGAAACTATTGAGAAGATCGATGCTTGAATGCTCGCTTCATAGAATGGATAGAAAAGCTACGCTGATCCTAAGCGTAGGGACGTGAAGTTCCAGGTAAGGGCCTGCGTGTTTCTATGAGTGTCACCACTGCGATGGGTGAGGAGGTTTGGGAAAAAAGGCAAGTTGAGCCCTAGATTCATAGGACTTTTTGAGATCCGGAAACGGATCGGGCAGGTAGCCTATAGATTGTCTCTGCCACCATCATTATCAGGGGTTCACGATGTATTCCACATCTCTATGCTTCGGAAGTACATCTCAGATACGACTCATGTGTTGAGATATGCGAATTTGGAGTTATAGACAGATTTTTCATATGAGGAGCGACCGATTCAGGTCCTAGACAAGAAAGACAAGGTTCTACGGAACAAGACGATTCCTCTAGTCAAAGTATTATGGAGGAACCCATGCTAGTAACAAGCATTTATAGGTCAGATCATATCCTCAATAGTATATGTATCGCTAGATTGGTAGCAGTATACTCGTATATCTCGTTAGGAATGATAGAAAAACTAGACAAACCTAGTGAAAGATTTAGAACTAGGTTTGTAACCGAGTTGCCTTCGGGCAGAGTAGTTCTATCATCACGAATAGTACGAGGCTTACCGATCAAGATTGAGGACATAGGACTAGAAGGAGATCTGATAGAGCTAGTAATCAAGGACTTCGACGTAATACTAAGCATGGATTGGCTAGCACGGCATGGCGCAACGATCGACAGCAAACGCAAGAAGGTGATGTTCGAGACTCCTGACGGCCAGAGACGATGCTTCATGGGACAAGCTTCAGGACTACGCACACCGTTAGTGTTATCTCTCAAAGCTCAGAGAATGATGGAGAAAGGATGCCAAGCATTCTTAGCCAGCATCACGAATGTGGAGAAGGAGACATCACTCAAAGTTGGAGATGTTCGGGTTATACAAGAATTTCCAGAAGTTTTCCCCGATGACTTGCCAGGATTGCCGCCAAATCGAGAAATAGACTTCACGATAGAATTAGTACCCGGCACCGAGCCTATCTCTAAGGCACCATACCGGATGGCACCTACGGAACTCAAGGAGTTAAAGACACAGCTATAAGAACTCCTAGACTTGGGTTTCATTAGGCCAAGCCATTCACCATGGGGAGCTCCGGTACTATTCATGAAGAAGAAGGACGGAAGTATGCGCATGTGCATAGACTACCGTGAGCTGAATAAAGTGAACAAATACCCGCTACTTCGGATTGATGATTTGTTTGATCAACTCCGAGACGCGACTGTATTCAATTTACGGTCCGGGTATCATCAGCTCAAGGTAAAGGGAGAAGATATTCCTAAGACAACCTTTAGGACTCGTTATGGACGTTACGAGTTCTTGGTTATGTCTTTGGGTCTTACTAACGCACCAGCCGCGTTTATGGACTTAATGAATAGGGTCTTCAAAGACTATTTGGATAAATTCGTCGTTGTGTTCATCAGCAATATCTTAGTATACTCCAAGGATGAAGTAGAGCACGAGGAACATTGAGGATGATTTTGACGCGATCGAACGAGCATCAACTTTGCGCCAAGTTCAAAGAAATGCGAATTTTGGCTTTCGCAAGTGGCGTTCCTCGGGCACATCATATCAAAAGACGGAGTTGCAGTAGATCCATCGAAGGTAGAGGCCATGAAGGATTGGCCTAGACCAAAGAACGCGTCAGAAGTAAGAAACTTCTTAGGGCTAGCAGGTTACTATAGAAAGTTGTAGAGGGCTTTTTCTAAGATAGCCACTCCACTCACCAACCTGACCCGGAAGCAACAAAAGTTTAACTGGAACGATAAGTGTGAAGAAAGCTTCCAATCGCTTAAGGATAAGCTTTGCTCAACACCAGTACTTAGTGTACCGATACCCGACGATAAGTTCGTTGTCTAATGCGATGCATCAAAGCTAGGATTGGGATGCGTGTTGATGCAAAAATGACAAGGTGATAGCCTACGCCTCACGTCAGTTGAAGGAGTATAAGCAACACTATCCAACTCACGATATGGAGTTGGCAGCGGTGGTCTTTGCATTAAAAATCTGGCGCCATTATCTTTATGGAGAACGGTGCGAGATTTACACGGACCACAAAAGTTTAAAATACTTCTTTACGCAGAAGGAGCTCAACATGAGGCAGCGCAGGTGGTTAGAGTTAGTAAAGGATTACAACTGTGAAATCCTATACCACCCAGGGAAAGCGAATGTAGTTGCCGATGCACTCAGCCGGAAAAACTATGGGAATTTAGCAGCCTTATCCGGGATAGAAAAGCCACTACAGCAGGAGCTTATCAGTGCTGGAATAGAAATGGTTGTAGGCAAGCTGGCTAACTTGTCTATCCAATCAAATAGGACATACGGATTGGTCAGAGACATGAGAAATCGCTAGCACCACACACGGATGCAGTCAGAGAAGGCAAGACTACAGATTTCTCAATATTCAGTCAAGGATTATTGAGATATAAGGATCGGGTATGCGTGCCAGACGATCAAAGTATTAAGAAGACGATCCTAGAAGAAGCGCACAATACCCCGTACTCAGTTCATCCAGGGTCTACCAAGATGACATCAAGGCAGTCTATTGGTGGCTAGGGATGAAGAAGGAGATAGCAGAGCATGTATCTAAGTGAAAGCGGAGCATCAACGGCCTGTAGATTTATTGCAACCGCTTAGCGTACCAGAATGGAAGTGGGACGACATAACCATGAACTTCGTGACGGATCTGCCAAAGACGAATAAGCAGCATGATTCCGCTTGGATAGTAATAAATAGACTAACCAAGTAGGCTCATTTCCTGCCTGTTAAAACTTCATGCACGGCAGACCAATATGCAGACATCTACATCCAAGAGATTGTACGATTGCATGGAATCCCCAAGACGATAGTGTCAGATAGAGGATCAGTATTTACGTCAAGATTTTGGAGAAGCTTATAGCAAGCCATGGGTACTGAGTTAAGCCTTAGTACAGCTTTCCATCCTCAGACAGATGGGCAGCTGAGCGTACGATTCAGATCTTAGAGGATATGCTATGCGCGTGTATACTTGATTTTGGAGGATCGTGGAATAAGTACTTACCACTGATCGAGTTCTCGTACAACAACAGCTACCAGTCAACGATCGGAATGGCACCTTATGTGTTGCTATATGGAAGAAGGTACCGATCACCGTTGCACTGGGACGAGGTAGGAGAAAGGCAGCTTAAGGCTCGAAGCTGTTAGACAAGCTTAAGAAGCAGTAACGCTTATTAGACAGCGTATGCTGGCTGCTCAAAGCCGTCAGAAAAGCTATGCGGATACCAAGCGACGCGATGTGGAATTCCAAGTTGGAGATCAAGTCTTCTTGAAGATATCTCCTATGAAAGGTGTCAAGCAGTTCGGGAAGAAAGGCAAGCTTCGTCCCCGATTCATAGGTCCTTTTAGATATTGGACAAAGTGGGAACAGTTGCGTATAGACTAGCCCTACCGCCAGCACTAGCCGATAGTCACAACGTCTTCCACATCTCAATGTTACGCAAATATGTGTCAGACCCATCTCACGTCCTCAAATACGATACGATAGCACTCCAGAAAGACTTAAGTTACGAGGAACGACCGGTTAGCATCCTAGATAGAGGGATGAAGTAGTTACGGTCCAAGAGCTTTCCTATAGTCAAAGTCCTATGGAGCAATAGTTCTGAATGCGAGGCAACGTGGGAGTTGGAGGAGGACATGCAAGGCCGGTATCCGGAGATATGTGATAAGTAAATTTCGAGGACGAAATTCTTTTTAGTAGGGGAGAATTGTAGAGTCCAAGAACTTTACTTAGCTAAGATAGATAATAGTATGATAGTATGTTTAGTATTATCATTGTTACTGTGGATTTTTGGTTCAGACCGGGAATTATTTGGACACTCATAGTAGTACTTATAGATTTTCTAAGTTTAATCTATAGTTTAAGAATATTAAGTTAACCTAAGGTTTGATTAATGTGACTGATATTAAGGATTATATTTATTATATTATAAGGTTTAGACATCAACCAATAGGATTTTAAGCACATGTTATGAATGGTAATTAAGGATTAAGTATTTTGGAGGATTAAATTAAATAAGGGTAAAGTTTGAATGTTATAGGGTCAGTCAGCAGCTTTGAGTACGTTGAGGGCTTAGTCAAGGCTGTTTACTCCATTCAAACTTAGCTAAAAATGTGTAATTTCGTGTTTAAATATTCAGCGTGTGCCGATATATCGCAGCTATAGGGGGCGATATGTCGCAGCACGTAGATACGGAAAACACGAAACGATGCACGGTCGCCTCGGGCATACTGGCCCAGGCGATATATCGCCTACAGGGGGCGATATATCGCCTCCTTCAGCATGGATTCAAACTCTTTTGAATTCATTTCCTTTCAGCCATTCAAACTCCTTCAACAGTCCAGCATCTTGTGAACGAGTCTTCAGCCTCTGCTGAACGATTATTCAAATGATTTTCACCTAAAAAGCCATTATTTTTATTCAAGTAAAATCAAGATATTTTCATTCCCAAACTCTATAAATAGGACCTAGTACCCAGCCATTATTCACCATTTGCTCTAAGTTCAGAAGCTGCTAGTGTTAAGTGAGTATGAGAGTGTAAACACTTGGTTTGGGGAAAAACTATAAGCTTAAACATCATAAGCTTATCAAACACTTTGGGAAGTGAGTTCTATAGTATTTCGGTGAAGGTTAGATTGATCTTGCAATCTTTGAGGTAAACCCAAAACTCTAGTTCCTTTCTGTATTTTATGTTATTTCCTTTCTCCAAAACCTTCTACTCAGTCCCCTAACCTTATTCTTATTTTGGTTAGGGAATCCAAGCTCTTAAGCATATAAGTTGGTAAGTATGTTTTTATGGTTTAGTCTTTCCATCTCTTTCATTTCATCTCCTTTCTTTAGACTCACTCTTTCTTATGGTTTTAGGAGTGTTCCAAAAGTCCCAACTCAGTCCATAATCTCGGTAACTTTGGTAAGGAAAATAGGCTAGAATCTATATGTTATGTGCTTATGTTATCTATATGTTTTATGTTATTAAAAGTGTTATGATATGTATATGTGTATGTTTGTAGGCTTGGGCATATGACCCATATGGCTAACAAGACCCCAAATGGGTTATGGGCATATGACCTACTTAGCTAGTAGGACCCCACTAATCCCATGGGCATATGCTTGTTTAGTCTATGGGACCCCAAGTAATAATGGCCATTATAATAAGTGAATTATGTGTTATGATATGTCTTTACGTTATTATGAAATTATGTTTATGTTTATGACTATGTGTTAGATTTTCCTTGCTGGGCATTAGGCTCATTCCTTTCTGTTTATGTGCAGGAAATAAGCTTTAGAGGCGGAAAGATTCGTGACGCTTAGAGGATGTGTATCGATGGTGAATGGAGTCAAGGAGCCGAGCGTTATTCGATTCGAGGATGTAGTCTTGTTTATGTTTTTTATGGTTTTAGATGTATTTTCCGCATTTTCTATGTAACTCTTTTTACTTTAAGCTATTTTTGTTTTAAAGACAATGGGTACCCATATCCTACTTATTTTATGAAAGTAACCTTTGTTTCCATAAGTTTTCAATATAATTATGGTATTTCCGCAAAAATGTAAGTTTTATGTATAGATTCGTTAATGGTCCAAGTAGTCTAGATTAGTGGGTCGTTACAAGAGACACTTGAGGAATTAGCGGGAATTGAGTAAAATGACCAAAATGGCCCTAAGTGGATTAAAATACTTAGGATTAAAGGGGAGGGCATTATGGTCATTTGGCTTTTAAGAGATAGGTATTGCTGAGGCTTTATGCTTAGTGGAAGTTGTAGAATAAGGTATAAGTCTGAGAAAAGAAGAGAAAAGAAAGAAAAAGAAAGGGAAGAAAGCAGGGCATTTTTCCAAGGGGTGGTTCATGCTTTCCTTCATCATTTTCTTGTGTTTTCTTGGAGCAAAGCTCAGAGGGGAGTTAGGTTAGGCTGAGAAACAAGAATTCTGAGCTAGGCTTGAAGGATTGGAAAAGGCTTAGCAAGAACACACCATCACTTAAGGTAAGACTTTGGAGTTTTCAGTTTCTGGTTTGGATTGTTTGAACTATGGTGTCTAAGCTGAATTGATGGGAACTTTAGGGGAATTCAAGCCAAGGATTGAGGAAGAACAAGCTAAGGAGGTCTAGAAGCTAACTCAAAGTCGAATCTCCATCAAAGGTATAAAATTTTAAGCTTTAAACTTTGAAGTTTTGATTGTTTTGCTGAGTTTCTGAAGTCTAGGAGCAACTATGGTGAATTTTGGGATTAGGGGTGCATGTGGTTAGGTTTTGTATGATTGTGATTCTTGGGATGAATGGAGTATGTTAATAAGCATGTTTTTAAGTTTGGTTGAGGATTGGAAGAGTTTTGGTAAGGGTTGGCTCGGGGAAAATGCAGTTTTGACTGTCTGTGACTAGCGCTACAGCGCAACCCTTTGGGCGCTGTAGCGCTAGGCCAAGCATTCTGAGAGTGTTTTGGTTCTGCTTGTAGTGCCCTCCTTAGAGCGCTATAGCGCTACCCTGTTTCCAGAAATGGGTTTTGTAGTTATTTTCATGGGTTTTTGCCCGGGGGTTCGGGGTTTGATTCCACCACCCCGTTTGGTGGAATTGGAGCTTCCCGAGGGCTCGGGATTGGTCCTGAGGCTAGGGTTCGGACTTGAGGTTTGGTGATAATTTTGATCTATGGTTGTGATAAGGTGTGCGCTGGGGCTCAAGGGGGATCGTGCTCAAGGATCACAGTGAACAAGGCTAGCAAATCGAAAGGTAAGAAAACTGGACCCGGTTATATGTTTATGATGGGACTAAGTGCTCCCGATATCTGTATAATGTCAATGATGGTATTATGCCATGGGGCATGTGATAGACGGCCTAAGAGTTCCGTATACAATATTTGCGCACAGGGCGTGGCTTGGCCACTAGTAGCCGAGGACAGTTTTATATTCACTAAGCTCGGTTTAAGCGGGCTGGAGTCAGTGGGATAACGGAGGATGCGGCCTGAGGGCACTAACCCTAGTTATCATTTGTGAATTGGTGTATGATATGAGTTGATATGTGTAGTATGCTGAATACTTGGTTATTCTGAATGTTTATATGGTTGAGAACATGTTTATGCAATATGAAATATTGGATTGTCTGTTGATTGCTTACGCTCTGATATTGTGTTTTCTTGCTCGGCCTTGGCTCACGGGTGCTACGTGGTGCTGGTAAAGGCAAAAGCAAGTTAGACCAGTCCTGAGATGGAGAGCTGCGGGGCTGAATGTGTAGAGTCCAAGAACTTTACTTAGCTAATTGTTTAGTAGTATTATAGTATGTTTAGTGTTATCTTTGTTACTATGGATTTTTGGTTCAGACCGGGAATTATTTGGACACTCATAGTAGTACTTATAGATTTTCTAAGTTTAACCTATAGTTTAAGAATATTAAGTATAACCTAAGGTTTGATTATGTGACTGATATTAAGGATTATATTTATTATATTATAAGGTTTAGACATCAACCAATAGGATTTAAAGCACATGTTATGAATGGTAATTAAGGATTAAGTATTTTGGAGGATTAAATTAAATAAGGGTAAAGTTTGAATGTTATAGGGTCAATCAGCAGCGTTGAATACGTTGAGGGCTTAGTCAAGGCTGTTTACTCCATTCAAACTTAGCTAAAAATGTGTAATTTCGTGTTTAATTATTCAGCATGTGCCGACATATCGCAGCTATAGGGGGCGATATATCGCAGCACGTAAATACGGAAAACACGAAACGATGCACGGTCGCCTCGGGCATACTGGCCCAGGCGATATATCGCCTACAGGGGGTGATATATCGCCTCCTCCAGTATGTTTTCAAATGTTTTTGAATTCATTTCCTTTCAGCCATTCAAACTCCTTCAACAGTCCAGCATCTTTTGAACGAGTCTTCAGCCTCTGCTGAACGATTATTCAAATGATTTTCACCTAAAAAGCCATTATCTTTATTCAAGTAAAATCAAGATATTTTCATTCCCAAACTCTATAAATAGGACCTAGTACCCAGCCATTATTCACCATTTGCTCTAAGTTCAGAAGCTGCTAGTGTTAAGTGAGCGTGAGAGTGTAAACACCTGGTTTGGGGAAAAACTATAAGCTTAAACATCATAAGCTTATCAAACACTTTGGGAAGGGAGTTCTATAGTATTTCGGTGGAGGTTAGATTGATCTTGCAAATCTTTGAGGTAACCAAAACTCTAGTTCCTTTCTGTATTATGTTTCCTTTCTCTTAGTCTTCTACTCAATTTCCTAACCTCATTCTTATTTTGGTTAGGGAATCCAAGTTCTTAAGCACTTAAGTTGTGGTAAGCATATTTTCTTTTAATGGTTTAGTCTTCCTATTCTCTTTCATTTCATCTCCTTTCTTTAGACTCACTCTTGTTCATTATGGTTTTAGGAGTGTTCCAAAAAGTCCCAACTCAGTCCATTTTATCCCGGTAACTTTGGTAAGGAAAATAGGCTAGAATCTATATGTTTATGTTTATGTTATCTTATGTGTTATGTTATGATATGTTATGAATGTGTTATGAATTTGTTATGCATGTGTTTGTTGTAGGCTTGGGCTTATGCCCTATTTGACTAACAAGACCCCAAAAAGATTGTGGGCATATGCCTATTTAGCTGGTAGGACCCCACTAATCTCATGGGCATAAGCTTGTTTAGTCTATGGGACCCCAAGTAATAATGGCCATTATAATAAGTGAATTATGTGTTATGATATGTCTTTACGTTATTATGAAATTATGTTTATGTTTATGACTATGTGTTAGATTTTTCCTTGCTGGGCATTAGGCTCATTCCTTTCTGTTTATGTGCAGGAAATAAGCTTTAGAGGTGGAAAGATTCGTGACGCTTGGAGGATGTGTATCGATGATGAATGGAGTCAAGGGGCCGAGCGTTATTCGATTCGAGGATGTAGTCTCCTTTTAATTTTTATGGTTTTATATGTATTTTCCGCATTTTCTTATGTAATTCTTTTCATTTAAATCATGTTTTGTTTTTAAAGACAAATGGGATCCCAAATCCTTCTTAGCATTCTGTTTATTTGTAAATAACTCTTATTTTGCAAGTTACTCAATAAATTATGGTATTTTCATAAAAATGTAAGATTTATGTATAGTTTCGTTAATGGTCCAAATAGTCTAGATTAGTGGGTCATTACAGAATGTACATAGTTAGTTGTTCGGTCGTCTTGGCCGAGGGGTGGATTAGGACAGGGATCGCTGAACTGTCTATTTTGACTTAGTATGGCTAATATTGTATTTAAATCGTGAGTCTTTTGTAAGTGATTTTAATCTGATCATTTTTGGGATCCCGTGTAAACAGGAAATGATATTTAAAAGAATTGCAACTTTTAAGACCAAAATATTTTAACCCTAGTTCCATTATAGTTTCAATAACACGTTTTTAATTAAATGACTTGATTAGCAAGTCTAGCACTTTTATAAACACACAGTGAAATGGTCTTGACTATCCAGTGTGTTACAAGCAAGGTCGAGGAGGCGACCTGGGAGCTTGAGTCAGCTATGCAGGATCAGTATCCCAAGTTATTCAAGTAAATTTCATGGACGAAATTCTCGGTAGGAGGGGATAGTTGTAACGACCCAAAATTGCTAATAGAGTTTACTGCCCTTGATTAGTGTGCCAGGAGGACATAATTGGTGTATATGTGTGTTTAATAGGTTAAATGTGTGACTATGTGGCATGCATGACTTACATGATGGTGTGAATATATTATATGCATGTTTATGGGTATTAGATATGCATGTGGGCCATTTAATGCTTATAAAGGCATATTTGTAATTTTGGCTCGTTAAGGGCATAAATGTGATTATATGTGATAAATGGTTGAGATCACATTATTATGTGGATATATTTGCAGTATATGGCTCGAGATGGTCCTAGTGAGTAGATTAGCGAAATAGTCACAGTGGGGTTTAAAATACCCTGCTCGGGGGAGCCTGGGGGTATTTTGGGATTTATTAAGTAATGAATAAGTATTTGGTAATTAGTTGAACATGACAGAATTAATTGGTAAATGATAGGAATACTTGAGGAATTAGTGGGGAATTGGGACAAATGACTATTATGCCCTTAGAAGCAATAGGAAGAGCTGTGATCACTAAGGAGTATTTTAGTCTTTTTTAGATAAATGTTGGGTTTAGCTGAGGCTCTAGGATTGATCAGAACTCACTAGAATCATTAGAAACTCCTCAACTCTCACTCTCTTTCCTCTTATACAATCTCTCTCTCTCTCTCCTGTACTTTGAAGCTGAAGGGATATTGAAGGAGAAATGCTTGGGTTAAGCTGGGGAAAGTCTAGAATTGAAGCTTAAGAACCCACGAAATCAAGTTGGTAGAGGGTAGAAAGTTTATGAGGATTCATGCAACAATTGAGGTAAAGGTCTTGTCTCTGTTTTTGCTAGAAATTTAGATTATTAGGTTGGAATTGGACTGAATTTTGGGTGATGAATTACTACTGAATTGGGATGGTAGCTTCAGTAAGATTCTAGATGTTTTATGTTTAAGATATGTGATTAAGAGTCCTAGACTCGTAGCTAAGCTTGGTTTTGGTTAGGGTGCTTGTTAAGGTTGAATTTTGAGGTTTTGGATGGGAAGAATGCTGAGAAAACCCAGAAAATTTTGGGTTCGCGGGGGCATGCCGCAACCCAGTTCTTGGGGCTCACGGCCCGCATGCCCAGAATGCCCTAGGAGGGCTGCTGACTTGAGGGCGCTTTGCGACCCTGGGGGGCAAGTCGCGGCCTGCCTCCCCCAGATGCAAGAGGTCGTGCTTCTGACTTGAGGCACGTCGTGACCCTCAGGGTCAGGTCGCGGCCCGCCTAGACCATTTTGGCCTAAGTTAGCTTTTTGCCTTGGGGAGACTCGGGAATTCAAAACTAAGCATTCTGGACAAATTCTACTACCTGGTTTAGTAGAATTCAAGGTCCCGGAGGCTAGTTTTTGATTCCTAAACTTATATTTGGATTACGAATAGATGATTACCCATTGGCATTGTGACTAGGTTTATCGATAAGGCTGAGGACTGAGGATTGTGCTCAGGACCGCTCCTTATTCTACGCTCGGGATTCGAGGTAAGAAAGCTGCACCCTTGTGGTTGTGAACGGGACTGAGGTTCCCAATAATTGAATATGTGAAATGTGTGATTGTACGGTTGTTATGTATATGAGAATGAATAACCTAAGAGTGGTGGGGTTGATGATAAGTGTATTGAACGCAACTCGGCCTAAGCGAGCCGGGGTCAACTAGATAAACAGATGGCTCAGTCTAAGTGTGCCAACCCTGAACATTGTGTAACTGGTTAAGATATGTACTTGAGAATATATGCTTATCATTGTTTAGTATAATGCTTGTATTTTGTTAAATAATTGAATTTGTTGGATTAAAGTTGATTGATTGCTAATGTTGCTATATGTGTTTGTTGTTTATGGTTTTCTTGCTGGGCCTTGGCTCACGAGTGCTACGTGGTGCAGGTAAAGGCAAAGGGAAACTGGATCAACCATGAGTTAGAAAGTTCTGGGGGCAGAGTGTACATAGTCAGCTGCTCGACCGCCACGGTCGAGGGGAAGTTATAGTAATGGAGCTTTAAATTGTATTTTTCCATTAGACTGGTTTTTCTTGTAACATTTTTTGGGAGTTGTATTTACTACTTGCACCTTGTTTTTGGGATCCCATGTATCAAACATCTATTTTAATGAAAATTAACCGTTTATGATGAAAATATTTTAACCTTACCCTGATAGTTGACCTTAGGATCACAATTTTGTTCAAATGACTTGATTAGCAAGTCTTGCACTATTTTAAAATACACAGTGTAACAACTTTGGTCATCTAGGGCGTTACAAAAAGTTTCAAACGAGGATGACACATATCTTTTGCATCTTAGACTTGGTCATATATGTCCAGATAGGACAAACCAGTTAACAAAACGTTCTTTCTCGACGAAAGGCAATAGAGCCAAAGAACCTTGTGACCTTGTACACAGTGATGTCTATGGTCCAATCAATGTACAAGCAAGAGGTGGGTATGAGTACTTCGTCACTTTTATTGATGATTACTCAAGATGATCATACTTTCTTAATGCTTAGGAAATCTAAAACCTTTGGTAAGTTTCAAGAATTCAAAGCTGAGGCCAAGAAGCAGTTAGGTAAGACTCTTAAGACACTTCGATCTTATCTAGGTGGAGAATATTTGGATTTAGAATTCAAAGATTTCTTGCTGGAGCATGGTATTCTATCCCAACTCACAGCACCAGAAATGCTACAGCAAAATGGTGTTTCTGAAAGAAGAAACAGGACCTTGTTTGACATGGTCAGGTCTATGTTAAGCTACTCATCACTTCCTCTCTCATTCTGGGGATATGCACTTCAAACGGTGACTTACATTTTGAATGTGGTCTGATCTAAGACCATTAGCAAAATGCCACTGAAACTATGGAATGGGAACAAAAAGGTCTGAATTGTCATATATATAGTTATTCATATAGTCATTTTCAAGGAAGGTTGCATTTGTGTAGAAAAATACCTTTTGAACCTTGGGACTATAGAAATAACTGCTTCTTGTCTCTGGAGCATAGCCAACAAAAATGCACACTTCAGACCACATGATAGAGATTATATATGACAGGGCTGATGAGAATTAATTATCTTTATAAACTTGCCGTTTGACATAAAGATTTAATTCTTATCATAATAGATGATCATTTGTAGATGATTCTAAATCCTGAGTATTCATGAACTCATGTTTTTGTTTATTTGATCTTTTGATTCACTCGTTAAGGTCTTTTAGAATAATGAGGCTAAAGACTTTTATTTTGGAGATTCAATATCATGGAAAGATGAGAACATGAATTACAATATTGGAATCCATGCCTTCCTAACGGATCGAATATTGGTTCCCTTGAGGGTTAATTCTGGAATTAAATAGTTATTGAGCTCAAATCTATAATTGGATTATAGATTAATTATTTGCTAGTGAATTAAGAGGTAGTTAGAAGGGTAAAACGGTAACTTTGACCAGCTTTAATTAATGAACCAATAATGGAGGATAGAACTACATATATTGATTATATCAATGGACTACAAGAGAAAACTCTGTAAATATAATTCTATAAATACTTAGAGTGAAAATCCATATTTATAGTGGAGTAATCATGAAATTAATAAATAAGATTATTAGATTAAAGAGTTTGATTAATAATCTGGTTTATTGGAGCTTCGTATTACAGGTGCATGGTCCCCAGATCACCTCTGTTCTACATAGTCAAGGGTAAGGATGTCAAAAGAAAGATTTGTAGAGAGAGGGACTAAATTGCAAAGGAATTAATTTTCCAGGGCAAGGAAATAATTATGTGATTATTATGGGTAATTGATTAATTGTGAATTAATTAATTAACTATATTGTTTTTTATTTTGAAAAACTATATGTTAAAATTAATATTAATCTTGTTTGAATAAATATAAGGAAAGAGAATAATAAATATTTTATTTAGAATATGATATTTATTTATTTATTTTTAAACTAATATTTTAAGATAAAATTAATTTTGAATTAATTGATATTTATGTTGGGATAAATATATTGTCTTAAAAGTTGATTAAACAAACAAATATGAAAATTAGAGAAACCCTAATAGGGTTAGGCGACACACACTGTACAACACAATGTGTGGCGCCTAACTCAGAGGATTTTATGTAGAGTCCCAGAATATTTACTTAGCTAGCTAGATAGTAGTAGTAGTATTTAGTTAGTATTAGTTAGTAGTACATTAGTTACCGTGGATTTTGGTTCAAGTCGGAACTTAGTTGGAAACTCATAGCAACAGTTGTGGATTTTATAAGTTTAACATATAGTTTAAGAATATTAATTATAACATAAGGTTTGATTAATATTGCTTGTCATAGAAATATATTTATTATAACCTAAGGTTTAAGATAGAACTATTAAGAGCATGACATTTATCATGACCATGTTTATTAAGGAATTAAGTATTTTTTATGGATAGTTTTAATAAAAGAAAGATCTAGAAACTCTAGAACCTTCCAAAAACTGTTAGGATCGTATTATGACTCAATCAAAATTGTTTTATCAATTCAAAATATGCTGAAAAAGTGCAAATACGTGTTTGATATATTAACGTATGCTGATATATCGCAGCTATAGGGGCCAATATATCGCCTGCGGAAGATATGGAAAACACGTTGACTTTGCACGAACGATCGAACATGGCTTGGGAATATAGGGGGAGGTGATATATCGCCTATGGGGGCGATATATCGGCTCCAAGTGTGTTTTTTTTTTTAAGTTTTGTTTTTGAATTTTAAAAATGTCCTTAACCACTTAGACCTGCCTTTGAACGATTTGACCGAGTTCTGGGCGTCAGTTGAACGAAAATTCAAATCTTTTTCATTTATTTATTCAAATTAAAAGGGATTAGTTTCACTCCTTGAACTCTATAAATAGGACCTAGTATTCAGTCATTATCTTCATTCTTCAAGCATTTGATCAGAGCCTCCAAGGTGCTAGTGTTACTATAGAGAGATACACTTGGGTTTTGGGTTAAAGCTTCATCATTCAAAGCTTTTATAAACACTTGGGAAGTGAGATTTAGTGTGATTTCGATATTGAGGTTTAGACCAATCCATAAGATCATTCAAGGTATTCCTATTCCTAAGTTTAGTTCTATACGGTTCTTTAGTTTTCTTTTATTCAGATCCTAACTCTTATTTATGATTCTTGATTAGGTATTTAAGTTCTTGAAACTTAAGGTTCTTCTTGGTAAGTTTCTTCTCGGATGGTTTAGTGTTCTTTTTCATCTCTTTTTCTTTAGATTCTCACCATTTTTGTACTGTTGGTTTATAGGAGTGTTCTAATCCTGTTCTTGTTTCCAAATATGTTTATGTTATGATACGTATATGTATAATATGTTTTGTAGTCCTTGGGCATATGACTTGTTTAGCTAGCAAGCCCCAAGAATTTAAGGGCATATGACTTGCTTAGCTAGCAAGCCCCACAAATTTATGGGCATATGACTTGCTTAGCTAACAAGCCCCAAGAATTTATGATGGCCATTAATATTGTAGTCCTATATGATATATGTTTTTATAGTCATATGTTTATGATATAGTCTTATGCTTATGATTTATGTTATAATAGATTTTCCTTGATGGGCATTAGGCTTACTCCTTTATTTTAGTATGATACAGGAAAATAAATATGTAAGGCGGAAGGATTTTTGGCAGCTTGGCTTGTGTGTTAAGGATGAATGGATTCAATGGACTACGTGTTGATCGATGACGACGTTATTTATTTTATGTCTTTTAAATTATGTTTTGATGTAATTCTGCAATTAGTATTAAAAGTTATGTTTTATGATTTATAAACAATGGGTACCCATACCATATCACATTTTATTTTATACTTTTATGTTATTGATACAATATTTATTTTGGGGTTTTAATAAAGTTATGATTATTTCTTATGTATGTTTTCTCAAAAATAGTAGCTATGTCTAGTAGTTTTAATGGTCCAAGGTCTTAGAAATAGTTGGTTCATTACATTTTATCCGTGGGATTTGAATTTTGAATCTCAAATAAATTAGTTAATGTAACGCCCCAAACTCCAGGGACCGTTACAGTGTGCCATATAAACAGTGATAAACTCGTTAATCGAGTCATTTGCCCAAAATCATGTAACTAAGTATGATTAGCGGTTTAGGGATCAAAAAATTTGGTTTAGATGTAACGTTTCATTAGAACGTTTACTGTATACATTGGGATCCCGAAAAAATAATTTAAAGGACTATTACAAGAAAATATTTACAACAGGCTGATCTAAGCGGAAAAACAGGGTTTAACCCTAGTTCCTCCTCCAACCCTAGGTCGTGGCGGTCGAGCAGCCGCATATGTACACATCGTCACCTAAGCTCTCCAGCTCAAGGATGGTCCAACTTTCTTTTGCCTTTACCTGCACCACATAGCACCCGTGAGCCGAAGCCCAGCAAGAAAACCTAATACGCTCATGAACAGTAATAACATGTCATCAAATCATAAGGCACACGCCTAGCAGTCATAGCCCTAATCAAGCAGGCAAGTGAATTCACGTAATGTTGAGTATAACACATCAACCAATGATCATAATAATCATCCAGGGCTACTAGCCCAAAATAGAAGAGTGACAGTGGTACAGTCACTAAGATGGGTTCCATTCCCAATAGCCATGTGACGATAGGGTCACCGGGGCTTATAGATAAGTGATCATTTCACTAGCGTAAATAAGATAGGTATCTGGTGAAATAGTCACCAGCATAAACACATCGAGTATATAAGTGATCCTTTCACTAGCTTAAACAAGATAGGTATCTAGTGAAATAGTCACCAGCATAAACCTATCGAGTAGATAAGTGATCCTTTCACTAGCTTAAAAAGGATAGGTGCATGATGACTAGTCACCAACATAACCTTCCTCATGACCATAGAGTCATAACCATGGAGTACTGCTCCCTAGCCATGTGACAGACTGTCACCTAGGCCTTTGGCCTTGGCTCTAAGTAACTAGTCTTAGACTAGACAAGCGCTTATAAGTTTCATCGGCCTTAGGGTCGGTCCAGCACCAATACCCCATATGATTCATTCAACGCTGATATCGATTAGATCTAATCTTCATTCGGCCCTGTGTTCAGGACGCTTATGTCGTTTCTGACTCTTAGGTCAGTGATACGCGACCAGTGCTAATTCTAAACAGTTGGTACCATCCACAAGTAATCAATGCAACCAAACATATATCACATGTCAAATATCTGAATACAGGGCATTCAGCATGCTTACTCAATATTTACTAGCACAATTAGGATCATGCATAAACACAGAGACTCAAGCTCTGAACAATATCATATTCAGTATACATAGCAAGTCCTAATCACATGTTTCTCGTGCATTACATTTAAACATCTAACATGCATCAAGAATAACCATTCATGTCACGTATACACATGGTTCAGTTTTCTTACCTCTGGTTCGAGCGAGAATTAGAACAAGAACGACCCTTGAGAACGATCGAACCTTAATCCTTTAGCGGCCACCTAGTCATAACAAAAAAAAATCTCCGATTAATGAAAATCAACCAAGATAATGTCTTGACCTAAACCCCACTATCGGGAACCCGAAATGTACCCACACAGTGAGTAGATTCGATCCCGGGCCTTAAGGATTGAAACCCGAGCCAAAAACCCTTAAAAACACTCAAAACAGGGTTCTGAAGAAACAACGCTCTTCTCAGAACCAAACCGCCCTAACTTCCCCCTGCAGGTAGCGTTGTAGCGCCTTATACTGGGCGCTGTAGCGCTACCTTCAGCCAGCAACTGCCCAGAAAATCCTTCCTTCGATTCCACCATTTCTAACCCAAACCAAAGCTTCCAAACATAAATTAAGTCCTAAATGAACCCAAATACCATCCTCACATGCCCCAAGCATCACAACCACAAAAACCCTAGCCAAAACTCCAATAAATTCCCAACTTTTCAACTCAAAAAAACCAGCTGAAACTTAACTAAGAAAACAGAGCAAAACCAAGAGTTCTAATGGGTAAAATCTCACCTCAATCTCAGAAACACACCCTCTTCAATGGTGGAGCATAACCCTAGCTTATCCCAGCTTGGTTCCTTGGCTTGGTTCCTTAAAAAGAAGCTTGAAAATCCAAAGAGAAATGGAGGAGAAAAACCATCGGGAGAGAAGGAGAATGGGACTCTATTTTCCTCTCCTTTCTACAGCCTTAATGGCTTATATCTATCCTAGGGGTGAAAAGACCAAAATACCCCTAGGTCTAAAAAGGGTTTCTAAAGGCTCCCAAGGGCAAAATAGTCCTTTCGCACCTATTTTGTTAATCATAATTAACACCCTCCAATTCCCGCTATTCTCAATATTCTCAAACACCAATAAATTATATCCCATTACCCTTTAATTCCAGGTAATGCTCTAATCATTAAAATCACCCCGAGACTCACCCGGAGCCCCGAACTTAAACCCGTTATGACCAGACCGAACACTTGCATTCCATGATCGTCTCATGTCGAAAGGCTCGAACAAATCCACATATAATGTGGTACCATTCATAACTCACCCACATGCACAAAAATACACAATTACGCCCTCAACGAGCCAAATTACCAAAATGCCATTATAATTATAAATGCGCCCATATGCATGCATTTATCATCATATAATAAATATAATTCACATAAACATGCATATGATCACTAAATAACATCATAAATCAATTATGGTCATCCCAGCCTCCTAATCAAGGTCCTAACCCTTATTAGGAAATTCGGGGCATTACAGTTAAATTATTTATTTAATTATTTTTTAAAAATATGATTTAAATAAATAATTAAATATAAATAATAGATCAGTATTATTTTGAATTTTATTTTTAATAAAATAAAGATTATTTAATTAGATTAAATATTTTTATATAAGTCTAATAGTACGTGACTTTTAGAATGAGCTTTTTATTATTTTTTATGAGATTAAAAATATAGACTCTCTCTCAAAAGCGATAGTTTTCTCTAAACCTGAAAACTATTCTAAACTTCTTCTCTCAGTCAAACCTCTCTAGATCTCATGTGTTGAGTACATCAAGAGAGTCACATAAATCAACCTTTTGAATCATACGTGCCCACACACGTTCTTGTGTGTTTGAGGATTGGTCTGGAAGATCAAGGTGTGAGATTTCAGATTACTAGATAGGAAGATCTTTGATTTTATACAAAAAGATTCGATGACACTTGATAGGCTACAAGAGGTAATCCCTGATTTGTTTTGTATGTGATTTAATGTTTATATATGTATATGATCCTAGATGGTATTAATATTTATTAAAATGGGTCTATATATTCCGCTGCGCACCTTTGATTTGATCATCTAATACCAACACAACAGCTAGAGAGGAATGTTAGCTTCCTTAGTAAAATTATGGGCCTCAGCCAGTCGGTAAGTGTGTACAACACCGAGCCCATGACTAATGGGAATTATGAGAATGATTATCCTGATCTTCGAGATCATCTAAATCAGAATTGGGGGAAGACTAACCCATCAAACCCAGATTTGCGAACACAGTTAAATAATCGAAAAGAGCATTCACAATTAGTACACGAGAATCACTATAACCTTGTACTAGGACAAGGAGATGGATCTTTTGCAAACAATAACTAGCTACCACAAATGCAAGCTCAACATTCGGTGGATTTGGTCCAAAAAAGGATCAACCATCTTGAAAGAGCATTTAGGCTCCTTTAAGAATAAAGAAATAAGGACAAGGCTGACAACTCTGATGAGGAGCTCGAGTCTTTTGCTCCCCACATATCAAACTCTCCATTTCCTTATGGGTTGAAGATACCCCATGTGGCACCCTTCGATGGGACTTCCGACCCATAGAGCAACCTGAGTATGTTTAATGCAATAATCTTAGCCAACAGCGTCGGATACGAGCTAAGGTGCATGTTCTTTCCGACTCACTAGACCAGCAAAAAACTAGTTCGACAAATTCTGGAGACACTCGATCTCTTTATGGGAACAACTAACTAAAAAGTTCCAGAAGAAATTTCAGGAGTGTCAAGCCCAAGGCTTCAGCATTGACTAATGTTAGGCAGCAGCCATGAGAGTCATTAAAAAGTTAGATAGCGATATTAACAATAGAAGTGGCACAAGCTTGAAATGTTGATGTCAATGATCATCTCATGGTAGTACAAGCCGAAGTATTGCCAGGGAGTCCCCTTTAGGATGACATGCAAAGGAAACCCGTGAGGACAATAATGGAGTTCAACAACCGGGCTCAGAGGTTTGTCAACATAGAAGAAGCGAGGTCGGCATTAAAGCTGACTTTTCGGCCCATAATAACTACAATAACAAATGTTAACTCAGCATTGACCTTGGCTATGCCCTCCACATCACCGCTCTCGGGAGATGACCCTTCAAAGAGAAAGAAGAATAAACGAAATAACTCAGAGGCTGACGGGGGTAAGAAGAAAAAAAAGAGATAAATAGTTCTCCATTTATACAGTCTATACTGAGCTCACTAATACTTGGGAGAACATTTTTGTTGCAAACGAGAACCAGGTCCCTTTCAGACGACCTGATCCGATGTGAAATCATAAATCTAAAAGGGATACCAATAAATATGCAGATTCCATAGGGATATTGGTCATACCACCGATGAATGTAGAGAGCTAAAAGACAAGATCAAAGGTTTGATCTCGAGAGGATACTTTGGGCAGTATGTAAGGAACAAGAATCTGGCCCAAGCTTCATTTAGGCAGAGGGCAGCCCCTACACAGCCTGCCCAATAGAATACGACCCCACACAAGGGAGGATAACCGACCTTCCCCGATCGATGGGGAAGATGTAGTAACCATCACTGAAGGACCACATATAAGGGCTGCACACGGGTCGAATTTTGCAGGTTTTGGATTTTTGGGTTCGAGTTCGGATTCGGGTTTTTTAGGTTTGGGTTTTAAAAATGACTATCGAATCCAATCCGAATATATTCAGATTTAAGGGGTTTGGGTTTCAGATTTCGGGCAGATTTCAGTCGGATTCGAATTACACCTGAACTGGGCCTAAGCATAAATTATTATATATATACACACATGCTCACATCACATGTATATATATAATACACAAACATATACACGGATAGCTACACATACTTCATCAACTTATTTTCTTTTTGAAATAGAGAAACAACTTATTTATATATATATAAACACTCATACACACATACTAAAACACATTAATAGTTGTTGATCAACACAAGAACAAAACACAAACAATATGCATTACATAATACAAACAAACCAAAAACAAAAAATTCATTACAATACAAACTAAAAATCATTGCATAGTCCCCATATTAGTATTTTTGTTAATTAAAAAATGAGCACAAAAAAATGCTAACATAACAGAGAAAAAAAATATATATCAATACAAACTCAAATTCAGATTTCCATTAATTCTCAGGAATTATATAAGAAATCAAATTATTCAAACCTACAAAAAAATATGTTCCTTTGATATATATAACAAAATCAGGTTATTATTTCAAGCCCCATACATTGTTATATATATATGTCATTCTTACTGAGATTTTGTTATCTCTTTTCTTCAATGGTAGCTATTAAATCTCTTAGCAATAACAAATAAAAAATATAACAAAAATGTAATCAGAAACATATATGAAACAAGTTCTAGACGAGGGAAAAAATTATTTGAAAGAAAAAAAATCAACTTACCCCAATCAACACTATGGGAGTTTGAGAGATGAAGCTCTAGAATCGTGATTAAAGGGGTGCGAGGTGAGCGTGAGCGGGTTGAGCGTGAGAAGGGTCGATGTGCCTGAGGGAGAAGTTAGGATCATGGGTCTAAGGGAGATGTTAGGGTCAATGGAGACGGTCGAAGTTGGGGCAACTTGAGGGAGAAGGCTTGGGCTTGGGGGAAGGAGAGCTCATACTTGTGGAAGAAAGAGATAGAAGATGGTGACGACTGAGAGAGTAAAAGGGATAGAAAATAAGGGTTAGGGTTAGGAAAATAGGTTATATATATGTCCGAGTGCTTTTTTATCAACATATATGTTCAGGTTTCGGGTTAAAACCCAAAAGCTGAATTTTGTAAAATCCTAACCCGAAGAGATATGTTCACCCCCATTGCATATCGATCGGTCGAGCAAAAATGCCCAGAAGAGGTATGTCAACGAGCACAAGACGGGGAACAAATCTTCCTACGAACTTGAACCCCATGCTCTGAAACAACAGAGGGTTGAAACCCAACCCATTACATTCACTGAAGAAGACACCTCGCATGTCTAGTACCCCCATAATGACCCTTTAGTCATTACCTTCTAGCTCGCAAATAAAAGGGTGCGTCGAGTCCAGATATATAACGGGAGCTCGGTCAACATTCTCTATAAGGAAACCTTGGAAAAAATGGGACTCTCTGTTCGAGACCTGAAAGCCTGTGCAAAAATATTGTATGTATTTTCATGTGAAGGAATAGCCAGCACGAGATCTATCGAGCTCCTAGTGACCGTGGGAGACTACCCAGTCTTGGTAACCAAGATAATGGAGTTCATAGTTGAAAACACCCCTTCGGCGTACAATGTACTGTTAGAGAATATATATTATTGCTCAATGGAAATATGGAAAAACCAATATACAACTCTATGCAAAAATACAATAGACAAGGTAATTGATTAAATAAATATTACAACTCAATTGCTCAAAATACAAGTAAATAGAAATAAGAGAAGGAAGAGAATTATAAGAACTAAAACCTTAAAACAAAAGATACCAATGAATATGTAAATAGAAATAAGAGAAGAGGATTACAAACTCAATACACTAATAATACAAGAAGAATAATAGAATGAAAAGATCAATGGAAAACAAACTCTCACACAACAAAAGTGTAGAGTAGTGATGATCACCAACTTGAACAAGGTTCAAAACCTTTGTCCAAATGCTTATTTCCCCCTAATCTCTAAGCACTAAGGGATCTCTTTAGAAAATAGCTTTCTGGAATTATCAAGCCTCTATGGTGTATTTTCCAGCCAAGTGCTTTGTGGATAGAAAATGGTGTGTCTTACAAGTGAGCATTAGGCTCCTATTTATAGAGTTTGAGATACCCCTTTGAATTTCAAATTCCACCAACCCCCATGGCTGTTACCAATATTTAATTGGATGTTTATGGAATTAAAATAGAGATTTAGGAGTTATTTGGGATGTTAGAACCATTCAATTTGGAAAAAACTGAAAAACCAAATAGGTTGTCAGCCTCACTGGCCGCGCCCTGGACTTTTCAGTGGCCACGGCCACTAGCTTCTGTCCCCCAGGCCGTGGCCACATGCCATTTTCAGCACAAAAAAATCATTTTTCCAAAACGTCCCAAATCCTTTCCCACATGATTTTGTAACCTCCAAACACCTATTGTGAGTTAAAAACATGTCTCCAACATCCATATTTCATCATGGCTTTGTGAAATCCAATCTCAAATGTGTAACATTAAATATACACATTATTGGGTAATATTTGGGAGTTACAAATTTGTAACTGATTTTGTAACTCCAAAATATGTCACATTTGGGAACACACATGTGTCTAATTTTGTGACTCTCAATAATATGTTACAAGGTGTGACAAATCACATTTTGTCGCATTATTTAATCTAACATTATATTATATGAAATAATATAGCATTCCCCCACTAGATTAAATAATCACTTTTTTGTAACACTTATTTAATCAATCAAACATTATATTAAAATATAATATTCCCTCACTTGATTAAATAATCACTCTGTATAGAAACCTTTGCATTGGTGCATAAAGTAAAATGTCTTTCGACTTGAATTTTACCTTAGTGTAATTATCACAAAGTTTGTTGAAATTTTGGTTGCCAAAGCTTTGAACCACTATCCCTTGATAACAAACCGGTGATAACACACACATCGTTGCTATGTTCACTTGAGACCTCAATGTCTCGCTTTTGCACCGTTAATGGCCATGTGCACATTCCATTCATAGACTTTTCTTGAAAATGACTCCCAATTCCCATGAGGGGCGGCACCACCCCTAGGTCTATATAGGTAGAACTCTTACAGTATTTTGTTACCCTAAAATACTTGTCTTTTCAAGACTGAGTTCTATTAAAAAATCTTTCGGTTTTAATCCTCATTTTAGTAACACACTAGTACTCATATCTCAGATGGGACAAAATTTGAGTACTACTACTATTCACTTGATTGACTTGTTATTATCTATTGAACCTAATACTAGTTTGGTTACTAGTATTAAGATAGGTTACCATCAACCGTGAATCTCTTTATGGTGTCTAAGTCCCACCCCTTGAGATGTAGAAATGATTCCATTTGAATCATTTCTTTTCTCATGTATGCATACTTAGACACTCTCATTATTTTATTCAAACTTTGTTACTAGCAATTGTTTGATAAAAATAGTTGCCTTTTTAAAATAGTGATTTTGACCATAGTCAACACCCCCACTATTTTGTAGTTTAATATCCAAGATAAACATTTCAATATTAATTCTAGAAACCTATTTTGTTTCTAGAATTCTCAGTTATGTTTTAAATTGATTACTTCTTGAATCAAAATATTACAAAACAACAACTTTAGACACCAAGCATGTCTAGATTTGTTCATTCTATACATATATAGCCAATGTGATTTAGAATGTGGAATTCCAAATCACCTATTCGATATGATGACCAAATTAATCAATTATTATCAACAAAATAAATTGATCAACTTTTGGAGAATCACCCCCACATTTCTCACATAGTGATAATCACTTTAAAATAGAAATATCTTCATTTCTATTAAGTCATTTATCCTTCAAGGTAAATCTAGACTTATAATTCTCAAAGTTCATCATGAGTCCACTATGCCACATGATAAACTCTCAAGATAAAACCTCATTTTTTATCTTGATTTATTTACTTGCTAAAGCAAGACACACTTCTTTCAAAGCTACTTTTACTTTTAGTTGTCTAAATAATCTCAAAATCACTTAAACAACTTTTGTGCATTTTTAAGAGTCTCTTTGAGATTTTTTGCAAACATCAATTTGACATTTATTGATTTTCTCATCAAAATCAAAATAAAAATGTCAATTTTTAAGCACTTTAAATCAAAGAAAATAAATCATCATTGATTTATTTAAACACTTTAATTTATGTTTTAGTTTAAAATTATCTCCTCATTGAGATTAATTTAAACATATCACCATCTTTAACCAAAATGAATAAAGTTCTCTTTTATTCACCATTGGTGTAAAGATTCAAAATTGCTTCTCCAATTTTGTAATGTCTCCTCATTGAGACATTCAATATTTAAGAATTATTGTCATTAAATAATTCTCAAATATATTTCATTTAACCACACTCTAGACTATAAATCTATTGAGTCAATATGTCATCCTACAATTTTTGAATCCACTTTGATCCATTTTTCTTGCAATGGCAAGACACTTATCAAAAGATATAACCCCCTTAGGTTCATCTTTTCTTATCTCATAATTTAGATGCTCAACACTTTAAATGAGAATTTTAATTTCCAAATAGTACACTTTATTCACCAAATAAATGGTAACTTATTACATTCTAATGATATAGGATAAAACATATTATCATCTCACAAATATTTGAAATATAATTTCACATTTCTATTGATTCACAACATCAATATATTTATACATGTCATATAAAACTCATATAGTTGTCATTCTAATAATTTCCCATTAACACAAAATAAGACAATTATATGACATGCTAGCATATTACCCAATAATCTACTAGATTATTTACACATTGATCACATATAACAAAAACTCAAGATATTATATTATTGTAACGACCTCCTTTCTTCTTAACATACATATATATTGTAAAACAAAACAATTTTTAACCTGAATACGACAATACTGAAATTCTGAATTTACAAAAAACTTTATTAAACATTACATAAACTAATGTTCACAACTTTAAACCATACAATACCCACAAACAAATTAAAAACTTTATCTTACATACAAATCTTAATACTTTTATAAATAATTTTTGTGGCGTTACGACACCTTAACGTAGAATTAGAGATGTATCCAACCGATAACTTTAAAAGCTTTATATAAATTACAACGTTCATGAAATACTTTTAAAGCTTTATGTAAATTATAAAGTTCACAAAATACTTTTTATGAAATATAAATATAAAATCAAGTTTCTCATTTATTTATAAAATAGCATAGCAGAACTCCATTCCCTTCAGGTCAGCCCCATATGTACAGTCATGTTGGCTCCACGTATACTCATCAACGATTTATATTTGATGCATCTTACCTACAATACAAGACATTATCTGATGAGCTAAGGCTCGGTAAGTAGAATAACTACCTCATGTGCATTAAAATAAACGTGCAACATGTTATGTATTTTCTTTCTTTCACTTTCCTTTCTTTTGGGTCCTAGAGGATGCTGCTGCCGGCATTACATAGGGAATTTCTCCCTCATAAACATTCATTATATATAGGGAAGTACATCTCCCTCCTTACATATTTGGGACTTAGGTCTCCCAAGCAGCACCTCTACTTTAATGCTTTCAGTAACTTGTTTGTGAACATTAAGCGTGCTTATGCATAATAAATATAACATTCTTGAAAATAACTTATGCATAAGAACATGGCAGGATAACATGTAAAGCATATAAATGCACATAAGACACATAAAAGATTTGTATTGTAGATGAGGATTCTACTTACCTTGCGTCTTGATAAAACAACCGAAATTGTTAGCTTCCTGATAAAAACACAAACTATTAACTTACATAAAATCTACATGATGTAACTTTAGTTTATGATTGTTGTTATTCTATTTTTCTTATTTTATTGTTTATTTTCTGTCTAGGTGTATGGTCATACTATATTTGTCCATGGGAAGGTTCTGGTCTAAAAGTCGTGGTCATGGTTATACGGAAAAGTCCAAGTCATAATACTTGTCCATAATAATAGGGAATAAGGTTATAAGAGTCCATAATAATAGTCCAAAGTATGACCATAGCCTATATAAGTTTAGTATTATGAAGACACATATAAAATAGTTTATATTTCAATTTTAGCATTGTAAATTATAACGACATGGTAAAGTAATCTATATATAAATTTTTAGCATTATAACGGCATAGTAAAATAATCTA
Organism: Humulus lupulus; assembly: GCF_963169125.1. Classification (NCBI taxonomy): domain Eukaryota; kingdom Viridiplantae; phylum Streptophyta; class Magnoliopsida; order Rosales; family Cannabaceae; genus Humulus; species Humulus lupulus. The sequence goes on from NC_084802.1 coordinate 10,961,835, forward strand.
TATATAAATTTTTAGACATAGTAGCATAATCTAAATATAAATAATAGTTAAATAACTGAACTGAAAGGCTCGGGAAGGAGCTTACCCAAAAAGGTCTTCGTAGGCTAGTGTTACAGACAGAACTTCGCCTAGATTTTAGAGATTTAAAACTTTAAAAGAGTGTTAAGAAGAGTTTTAGGCAGAGTGAGAGAAAGAAAGATTTTTCGTAATTCAAAAATGAATTCTGAAAGGCTCTATTTATAGGAAAACATTGGGTTACTATGCTGCATAGTAAAATAATAAAATATTAAAAATATCAAGCATAGTAAAATAATAAAATATTCAAAATATCAAGCATAGTAATTTGCTTAAGTCATCACTATATCACTACTGCATCAACATGTGGGACCCATGGGGTGGACCCCGCTGTGGGACCCTACTGTGGGACCCTTGCGGACCCCACTGTGGGACCCACTATGAACAGTACCCGGTGAATAGTAAAAATTTGAAAATTTCCCAATCTTCTTATATTACTTAGTTTAACATTTTTTACTCACAAACTTTTCTGAAAATGTTTCTCTAACACCCATAAATTAATTATTCTCTCCTGTTGGTTACTTCAACAACTTAGAATTGTTAAAATCTCATAATAGAAAACAACTGTATCCCCAACGGTCAGGATCACTATTCACCAACGGTCATAAACGGCAAGTTTTTGTCCTATAAATACTTGTTCCTTCAACCATTTACTTGCACAACTTCTTCATCTCTTAACCTTCTAGATAAAATTCATCATCAAATCATGAATTTCTCTTTATTGTTCATAACTTTAGTGATTGTTTGCTTGTATTTAGCATCATTCTATGGGTATTATACTAATGAAATGTCCATGAATGTTATAGTTGCATAATCATTAGTTATTCTTCCACTTTACTTAATAGCTCTAGCATTCGGTTAGCATTGTAATGCACTCAAAAGTATGAATAAACATATCTTCTCTTATTATTTTTCATAATTGTTGTAATGTATTTGTAAAAATAAATGGGAGTTACAATTATCTTCTAATCTAGCCACTAAAAAACAAAGGAGATTAGAAAACAATGAACCTCATTTATAAACTTTTCTTCTTCTCATTTCTATCACTATATGAAAACCATTAGATCTTCTAAGAAAACCAAATAAGAACATTACCTTATCCTACCATCTTTTCAAAGTTGGATCCTCATATGATCTCCATAGTTTCTCCTTCCATTGAAAAGGAAATTAAGCTTTTGATTGTTAGAGAATATATATATTATTGCTCAATAGAAATATGGAAAAACTAATATACAACTCTATGCAAAAATACAATAGACAAGGTAATTGATTAAATAAATATTACAACTCAATTGCTCAAAATGCAAGTAAATAGAAATAAGATAAGGAAGAGAATTATAAGAACTAAAACCCTAAAATAAAAGATACCAATGAATATGTAAGTAGAAATAAGAGAAAATGATTACAAACTCAATACACTAATAATACAAGAAGGACAATAGAATGAAAAGATCAATGGAAATCAAACTCTCACACAACCAAAGTGTAGAGTAGTGGGGATCACCAACTTGAACAAGGTTAAAAACCTTTGTCCAAAAGCTTATTTCCCCCTAATCTCTAAGCATTAAGGGATCTCTCTAGGAAATAGCTCTCTGGAATTATCAAGCCTCTATGGTGTATTTTCCAGCCAAGTGCTTTGTGAATGGAAAATGGTGTGTCTTACAAGTGGGCATTAGGCTCCTATTTATAGAGTTTGAGATACCCCTTTGAATTTCAAATTCCACCAATCATCATGGCTATTACCAATGTTTAATTGAATGTTTATGGAATTAAAATGGAGATTTGGGAGTTATTTGGGATGTTAGAACCGCTCAATTTGGAAAAAACTGAAAAACCAAATAGGCTGTCAACCTCACTGACCGCGGCCAGGACATTTCAGTGGTCATGGACACTAGCTTCTGTCCCTCAGTCCACGGCCACTGACGCCACTGAAAGTCAGTGGCCACGGCCACAGGCCATTTTCAGCACAAAAAAGTCATTTTTCCAAAACGTCCCAAATCATTTCCCACATGATTTTGTAACCTCCAAACACCTATTGTGAGTTAAAAACATGTCTCCAACAGCCATATTTCATTATGGCTTTGTGAAATCCAATCTCAAATGTGTAACATTAAATATACACATTATTGGGTAATATTTGGGAGTTACAAATTTGTAACTGATTTTGTAACTCCAAAATATGTCACATTTGGGCACACACATGTGTCTAATTTTGGGACTCTCAATAATATGTTACAAGGTGTGACAAATCACATTTGTGTGAAAAATCACATTTTGTCGCATTATTTAATCTAACATTATATTATATGAAATATTATAACATGTATTACTTGGGAGACCAACCCTTATTGGGCTGGGGGCAGTCTCTTCTTTGAGGCACCTGGCCATCAAATTCCCAACACCTAGTGGCATTGGGACACTGAAAGAAGACCAGCTAGCCGCCCAAGAGTGCTACAACATCTCAATGAGGGGGAAGGGCCAAACAAGTGTACATGCACTTGTGGTCATCCGAGAAATATGCGGGATAGTATATGAGGTCGAAGAAGATATCAACTCCAAGATAGAAGAGGATAAGGACGATCTCGGACCAATCGAAGAGCTCAAGGACGTAGACCTCGATGAAAAGGATACCACTAGGGTGGTAAGGATAGGGAAGAACCTTCCAAAGGATGCGAGATAGCAATTAATCAGCTTCGAGATGGAATAGCAAGATGTGTTCGCATGGTCGTACTCAGACATGATTGGGATCGGCTCAAACATTATAAGCCATGCACTCAACATAGACAAAGACTTCCCACTAAAACAACAAAAAAGATGGCTCCTGGATGATGAAAGGAATAAAGCCTTGAAAGAAGAGGTTGAAAGGCTGAAGGAAAATCAATTTATCCGAGATGCTTTCTATCCTGATTGGATAGCCAATCCCATGTTAGTTCTGAAGCCCAATGGCAAGTGGTGAACTTGCATTGATTACTCGGACCTCCACAAGGCATGTCCAAAAGATTGCTTTCCCCTACCTCGAATATATCAGCTCGTAGATGCTACCGTGTGTCACGGTATCATGTCCTTCATGGATGTGTATTCTAGATATAACCAGATAACCATGCATGCACTCGATCAGGAACATACGAGCTTTATGATCGATAAAGGTTTGTAATGTTACAATGTGATGCCTTTTGGGCTCAAGAACGTCAGAGCCACTTATCAAATATTGGTAAATAAGATGTTTGCAAAGCAAATAGGGAACAAGGTGGAGGTTTATGTGAATGAAATTCTGGTCAAGTCCAAACATAACTATAACCATGTTGATGATCTCGCAGAATGCTTTGCTATACTCCAAAAATACAACATGAGACTTTACCCACAAAAATTCTCATTCGAAGTATCCTCGGGAAAGTTTAATGGATTAATAGTAAATGCTCGGGGCATAGAAGCAAACCTAAATAAGATCAAGGCATTAATCGATATGCCCTCACCTCAAAAACATAAAGATGTCCAGAGTTTAACTGGACGAATGGTGACTTTAAGTAGGTTCATATCAAAATCTACAGACAGATGTCTTCCGTTCTTTAATCTTCTGAGAAGGGGCAAGAAATTTGAATGTTTGAACAAGTGCAAGATCGTCGAACCACCGATCTTATCCAAACCAATCACAAGGGAAATATTGTATTTATACCTAGCCACAATCGAGCATGCAATAAGCGCAGTACTTTTTTGAGAGGATAAGAAGGTACAAAAACTTGTTTGCTATGTTAGTATAAGGTTACTAAGGGGTAGAGTCGAGAGATTCGTTAATGGAAAAGCTATCCTAATGCTTGATTCATGCATCTCAAAAACTCTGACCTTACTTCTAGGCACATCTTATACACGTATTAACTGATCATCCATTGAGACATGTGCTGTCGAAACCTAAGGAATCTGGAAGACAATTAAAATGGATGGTTGAACTCGGACAATTCGAGATCACATACCACCCAAGAGCGAAAATCAAAGGAAAATCCCTAGTGGATTTCATAGTTGAATGTACGGGAATCACCAACGATGAAGTCATAACCCCAGCCCGCGATCTGTGGAGAATTTACATCAATGGGTCTTCAAATGAGAATGGATCGGGGAAAGGAATTATCTTGATCACTCCGATTGGAAATTTTTTCACTCAGCCATACAGTTTGGCTTCGAGGCTGAATACGAAGTACTACTAGTAGAATTTCAAATAGCTTCTGAGCTTAAAGCAAAAGCCATCCACTGCTATAGTGATTCCCAGTTGGTTGTAAACCATGTTTTAGGAGAATACCAGGCTCGGGGAATCAAAATGGCAACTTACTTGGAGAAGGTCAAAGCAGAGGTCGGGCAATTCTAGTTCTACGCCATTCAACAAGTTTCGCGGGAGCAAAACTTAAATGCAAATGCTTTAGCTAGGCTTTCCACAACAAAGTAGGTTGATACGCTCAATGTGGTACCAGTCGAGTTCCTACTAGTCCCAAGCATTGCCGAGCCTGAAGAAGAAGACGTCAAAATGATTGACTCGCAGCTAACCTGGATGACTCCCATAATTTACTACCTCGAAACCGGGAGCCTCCCAGCAGACTGAAAATAGGTTAGTAAACTCATTTACAAGATGCCATGGTACACTATATTAGAAGGAAAATTGTACATAATGGGATATTCTATGTCATTTCTTAGGTGTGTAACTCCACCAGAAGCCATAAATTTTTTAGAAGAAATCCATGAATGATTTTGCGGAGACCACACTGGGGGGATAGTCTATTAAAAAAGGTGATTAGGCAAGGATACTTCTGGCCTACAGATAAAGCGGAATCGTTCGAATACATCAAGAGATGTGACAAGTGCCAGCGGTTCGCTTCAATTCCGCAAGCTCCACCAATCGAGCTCACCATGATAAGCTCCCCGTGGCCATTCACGATATGGGGAATCAACCTCATAGGATCCCTACCAGTGTGAAAATGAGAAGAATATGATGTAGTTGTTGTTCATTACTTTACAAAGTGGGCCGAGGCCAAACCTCTAGCCATTATCACCTCGAAGAAAGTTCTGGACTTCGTGGTTAACAATATAATTTGCAGATACGAGGTACCAAGGAAAATAGTATCAGATAACAGAACACAGTTTGATAGCGAACTGTTTACACAATTCTGCGAAAAGAATGGGATAATAATAAAAAAATCCTTAGTAGCCCATCCACAAGAAAATGACTAGGTTGAAGCAATGAACAAGACTCTGAAGATCTCTATTAAGAAAAGGCTCGAAGTGGCTAAATGAAAATGGCCAGAAGAATTACCACAAGTCCTATGGGCCTAGAGAACGACAGCTCGGACCTCAACATGTCATACCCCCTTGTCCCTAGCTTACGGTTGCAAAGCTATGCTACCTATTGAGGTCAAAATCCCAACAATCAGACACAAGGCATACGAACATACCTCAAACCAATCCCAGCTCGAAGAAACTGTAGACCTAATTGAAGAAAAATGAGACGAAGCCCAACTTAAGAACGTTGCATACCAGCAAAGGGCTACAAGATACTTCAACAAGAGGGTTTAAGACAAAAAATTGGATTGGGAGATTTGGTGCTCAGACACATGTTTTTGGCCACACGAGACCCCTCGGCAAGCATGCTCAAACCAAGCTTGTTCCTAATTTTTTCTTTCTATCAATAAAGCATTGATTTTTGTTCAAATTTTGTGTATTTTTATTGTTGTACATTTTGCAAGCTCTCAAAATTCAATAACCTAAGATTGCAATCATGGGATATTAAGGGAGCATAAGTGGTATACAATCATATATACCATGAGCTTGAAAATATAGCATCAATAAAAAGGAAATAAAATTACTCAAAGTGTATGGATTATTAACCAAACACAAACTAAACAAGTGGGAATGAACCAACAAATTCTAATGGACATAATTAAAAGTTAGAATTCTAGATAAATCAACAAAAATTTATAAGTTGAGGCAGAGCTGGAAATTAATGCAAATAAGTTTCAACCTCGCAACCTTAAGGCCATACTCAAGGATGACGAAAAGTTACTATAAATAAGCAAGAAATAACTAGACTAACGATGTTACATGCCAATAAGTATTTCATAATGAAAATACGTTGAAAAAGTAATATTCAATTTTGAGTATAATAAGGTCAAAAAACGTGCAATCGAATGAACTATGTATGAATATATGGAAATTCGAACTTAAGCATGACAATATTTGTATAGATAAATAAATATAAAAAGTAATTTATGGTATGCTTGAAATATTAATAAGCTAGAGATATGAAGCGTGCGATAAAGGGAAAAATGATAAAGGTAGATAATACGCATAAAATTTTTGAGAAAGAGATTTAAGCATAAAGAATAAACTATCATTAAAACATAAACTTGTCAAATAACTCAACCTTTGAGTTATAATTGTCTCTGCCCCAAAGGCATAAAAAAAATATATAATTACAAGGGAAACAAAAATGAGTCACAGCCTATTCGTTGGACTTTAAGGATTAGGAGTCCCATCAACAACGGTCTCGACCTGCTCGTTGGCCTCCGTTGCCTCTTTAGCATCGAGTCTGGCCTCTTTCTCCTCTAGCCAAACTTACCATATGGTAACAAACTCGGTCTCCCTGGCGAACAGAAAGATGGTATCGAGGTCAGGATTGTTGGACCAGATTCGATACATCGCAATGTCGATGGCATGATCTTTTTTTGTCCTAAGATGTTTAAGAAAATGATCCTTTTCACTCTCGATGAACTTGAAAGTCGTCTTCTTGTCCTCTTCCAGCTTTGAATTTAGCTTCTGGACCCTCTTGATCTCCATATCCTTGGCCTCCACCTCCTTCCGGGTCGCTTCTAGCTTGGCTTCCAACTCCTGGAACCTCTTAATCTCTGCATCTCTAGCCTGCACCTCCCACCAAGCCACTTCCAACTCCAACCGAGACTTTTTAAGATTGTCCTCAGCCCTGTGCATCTTTGTCCTGTTGGGAATACACCTTGCTCGTTGCAACCTCATGGTTTAGGATATAATTATGTTGAATGAAGGTTAAGAAGGCCTGTAATTAAAAACTGATGTTAGAAACAGAGAAATAAAGAGTTGGCACAAAAACAGGGAGCCTATCAATTCTTAGAAGGTAACTTACCAAAGAGAGTAACTATCCACTCTTATCAAAAAGAGTGTTGCAATTCTGGCAGGTGGTCATTAACTCCCACTGGGGATCCCCAAGGCTACTGAGGCATTGGCCCATGCGAGTCAACGCATCTGAACCAAGTTGGACCCCAGAAGTACCAGCAACATTGTCGACCACAAACTCAGGCACGTAGGTCGTGACAGTGAGGTGGTGGTCTCGGATAGGAGGCTGGGCAAGACGAGCTTGCTTTGTTTGACCTACATGAGGAGGGAGTAAGACTTCTGGAAGTGTTGTAGGGTCGATGACCTGGCTTAGGTTAGAAGGTTTAGGGACCGACGAGGGCATATCAGACTTCTTGGTAAGCTTGGAAGGGCAACCCCCCTTTTGAGATGCCCAATGGTGTTTGTTTGCTCTTAAGGCAACAGGTTTTTTGAGGAGGCTGTCCAAGTCTGAATCCATCTCACCTAAAAAAATGAAGAACAAATACACTAGAAGGAGTAAAATCTGGAAGGAGCGAAGCCGTCTGTCCAAAAGAAGATGGTTTTGAAGTTTGAAAGATGATTGGGAATGTCCTCAAATAACTGTTTCTCCTTTGGATAGCTCGAGAGGTAGTAGAAGTGTAATGATCCAACTACTCTAGACTTTTGGACCATTAATGAAACTATACATACAAATCCTTAATAAAGCTTACATTGCGAAAATACCATAATTTTATTAGAAAACTTGTAAAAATAAGAGTTACTTACAAAAATCTCAAGAAGGATATGGGATCCCATTGTCTTAAAAACAAAACATAATTTAAAATAAAAGAGTTACATAGAAAGTGCGAAAAAATTTACACATAAACCCATAAATAAAAGACTACATCCTCGAAATCGAACTCTCAACTCCTTGAATCCATTCACCATCGATACACAACCTCCAAGCATCCACGAACCTTACCTCCACTAAAAGCTATTTTCCTGCACATTTAAACAAAAAGGGATGAGCCTAATGCCCAGCAAGGAAAATCTAACACATACTTCATATACATAAATCTCATAAGAAACATAAAGACATAATATAACACTTATTACATACACATACTATAATGGCCATTATTACTTGGGGTCCCATAGACTAAACAAGTCATATGCCCATGAGATTAGTGGGGTCCTACTAGCTAAGTAGGTCATATGCCCATAATCTATTTGGAGTCTTGTTAGTCATATGGGTCATATGCCCAAGCCTACAAATATACATATCATAACACTTATCATAACATAAGATAACATATAGAACATATAACATATGCATTTCTATCCTATTTTCCTTACCAAAGTTACCGGGATAAGAGGACAGCGTTGGGACTTTTGGAACACTCCTAAAACCATATATAACAGGGTGAGTAGATTGAAGAAAAAGTAATGAAAAGAAAGGAAGGCATGGAATGACTAAACCTCTGAGAAACATACTTACCAAAAACTTATGTGTAAGTTCTTAGATTTCCTAACCAAAATAAGAATAATGTTAGAAGACTGAGTAGAAGACTATGAGAAAGAAAATAACATAATACCAATGAACTAGGGTATAGAAATACCTTGAAGGCTTGTAGACCAATCTAAACCTCGAACCGAAATACTATGAAACCTTACTTCCCCAAGTGTTTGATAAGCTTATGATGATCAAGCTTATGATTCCCCAACCCAGGTGTGTACACTCTCACACTCACTTAGCACTTGCAGCCTCTGAACTTAGAGCAAAAGATGAATAATGGCTGGGTACTAGGTCCTATTTATAGAGTTTAGGAATGAAAGGATCTTAATTTTACTTGAATAAAAATAATAGCTTTTTAGGTGAAAATAATTTGAATAATCGTTCAGCAGAGGCTGAAGACTCGTTCAAAAAGGTACTGGACTTATCAAGAGGTTGAATGGCTGAATGGAAAACAAATTCAAAATGTTTCAAAATATGCTGAAGGAGGCGATATATGGCCCCCTGTAGGCGATATATCGCCTGGGCCAGTATGCCCGAGGCTGTCGTGCATCGTCTCGTGTTTTCCGTATCTACGTGCTGCGATATATCGCCCCTTATAGCTGCAATATATCGCCCCTTATAGCTGCGATATATCGGCACACGCTGATTAATTAAACACGAAATTACACATTTTTAGCTAAGTTTGAATGGAGTAAACAGCCTTGACTAAGCCCTCAACGTATTCAAAGCTGCTGACTGACCTTATAGCATTCAAACTTTACCACTTATTAAATTTAATCCTCAAAATATTTAATCCTTAATCACCCATTCATAACATGTGCTTAAAATCCTATTGGTTCTTATCTAAACCTTATAGTATAATAAATATTATCCTTAATATCAGTCATATAATCAAACCTTAGGTTAACATTAATATTCTTAAACTATAGGTTAAACTTAGAAAATCTATAAGTACTACTATGAGTGTCCAAATAATTCCCGGTCTGAACCAAAAATCCACAGTTACAAAGATAATACTATAAATACTATAATACTACTATCTAACTAGCTAAGTAAAGTTCTTGGACTCTACAAGAAGCCATCCCCTCCATAAGCTCGGGAGGGGTTGCTTTTCAGGCAGAAGAGATAAAGAATCTCATGCGCCGAGGGTCCCTCCCACTTCATCTCGTGGTATAGTGACCTCAAAGCAGTTAGGACTCTGCACGAGTTGGTTTGGAGCTAGAATGGGGCGATGCCAGCATAATCCATGAAGTTCCGAAAATAGTCCTTTAGGGGTAGTAAGCCCCAGCTCGCACATGCTCGCGACACCAGGTTGCATGCTTAACCTTCCTCTCAGGGTCGTTATCACACATAGCATAGCAACTCCTTTCGTTGGAGCTTGTGGGTCGGCACTTCAGTTAGCTGGATAAATTCAACCCATGGTGGGCCAACAACTCTGAAATATGCCCGATAGAGGTGACAGAGCTATGATGATGTTCAACCTCGAAGAAAGAATCCTCTGAGACTGGAATGGAAAGGGTTTTAGAGGTGGTCGGCAGGTTCGAAATGTTCTCCATGAGATTGAATGAAAGCTCGCCTGAAGAAAAGGCTATGGTGACCCTACACTTGGGATCTAAAGGAATTGGTCGGATCTCGGGGTCTGGATCTAGACACACAGCAAATTGAAGCCTCTTCCTTTTTCTCTCTTCAACCATGTCAATTTGGCATCGAAAGTGGACTCAGATGTCTTCCCGTTTGAGTTGTTCCTTGTGCTCTCGGATCAACCATTGGTTTCATGTAAACGACAACTCAGGTTGAGGAGATGGTGGATGGTAAGAGATAGCAAGCTCAGGCCCCCATCGATTCTCTGAAGACTATGACATCTAACAAAAAGGAAAAATGAGAGGGCCCATTATTTAAAAGAATGGAAAAGATACATCCTTATAACTCAAGGTTGCAAGCTTGATATAATGAGATCGCCTTAATCGAGCCCGAAGGCTTGAAATAGAGAGATTAACTCAAATGCCAACACCTAACTATTGAAAATTTCGGGGCATCGAGAGTGTACCCATGCGAGAATGGGGCAGTTAGTGTCAGTTTGGAGTATCCCGAGTTTCTAGGGAAAAGTGGGCAGTTACCCAAAAAGGAGATACTATTGGGATACGTGCGTTAAAACCCCAATCCAAAACATTTTTAATTAGGCAATATGAAAACTATAACCTAATACCCCATAATCTAAAAAAGGTTCCATTTTTATCTGTTTTTACCAACAAAAAAAAAGGCTAAAACATGTTTATGATCTATATAAGCATACACAAACCTAAAAGCTACTTCATGCGAAGAAAGTTTCAAGAGTGCAGTAATAACTAGAAAGGTTTCCCTACATGTAGAGAAGGAATATTAAAATAATGTATGAATGAAAAGATTTAAAAACATACATAAAGTTTTTTGTGGGAACGAGGAGATCGTCGACTGGAGAAGGGGAAGCAGAAATGATCCCACGAAGCCGAAAGTGGTGATATTGCATTGCTTCTTCGGTTTGGAGAACATTCAAAGAGAAGATCCGTAGTTCGTGTTTTCTTTTCTGACAGCTAAAATGCAAAGGTGAAAAGTGGGGAGAAGAGAAGACGTATATATATATATTGGTAGGAAGAATTGTGAAAGGAAAACAGTTTTGAGCCCTTGATTTGAGTTAAAAAGTGACCTAAGTGATTTCAAAGATATAGCAGAAAAAAGAGAATGGGAAAAGACATCCGCAGGGAAAAGGGTACTCGAGTACTCATGCCACAATACTCTTTAATTCTTTCAAGATAGATCAAATTAAATCTAAACTGAATATTTTCAATGTAAAAATATATATCGTTGATTTCATGAAAATATTAATTAAAATTTAATTAAATTTGACTTTTAAAATTGTTACACCCAAATTTCGAGATTAACTAGACAACCTCGAAATGTACACTTGAAAAGGTTAAGCTCGGGACCTACAAGTGTCAGAAATACACTTATACGAAGGATCAAATGGTTCTAGGTCTGTTATTAGCACTTGAGCATGAGTTGCAGTGTTCGAGTCTGAGCATGAGTTACACTTATATTGCGTTGTCACATACATATACATTTTTTAAATAATAATTCAACGTAAATTAGAAAAACAAACTTAAAAATAATTAATTAACTAATTTTTTTATAGCGCAGCACTGGGATTGACTGAGAACTTCCATATCTAATCTCTTTTAGTTTCTTCTTATTTTCCTTGTTGACCCCAGAACATTTCTGCAAAAAGTTTTGTTGGTAATATATTTAGTCAAGAGAATTAAGTTTAGCAAGAAATTAATACCATGATTTCTGAGCATCGGAAAAATTCAATGGCCTTTTGCCACTGCGTATCTATGCAACCACCATAACGATTTTCTAGCCCATTAATCGTTAAATGTTCTTTAATATCGTACTTCCAATCAAAATAATTTTTAGCACATGATGTATCAATGCCTATTAAGAACCCAGGCATGTGCCCTTGTCCATATCTGGTACAACCGATATCGCACTACTACAAAACTGGGCTTTCCCGACACCCAACCACGACAGTCAACTCTGTTGACTGTCATAGTTGCTTAGTGTGACTCTACGCCGACAGTTAAAAACTGTAGGCATAGAGACCAATGCCGAAAGCTAATAATTGTCACCGTTGCTTTTGACTGTCGCTATTGACCCCAACGCCGACAGTTAATTCGAGACCAATGCCGACAGTTAAAATGTGTCGCTATTGACCCCAACGCCGATAGTTAATTCTAGACCAATGCTGACAGTTAAAAGGTGTCGCTATTGAGCCCAATGCCGACAATTAATTCTATACCAATGCCGACAGTTAAAATGTGTCGCTATTGACCCTAACGCCAACAGTTAATAAAAGTCCAATGCCGATAGTCATAAAATGTCGCCAAAATTCAAATAAAAAATTATAATTAATGAATAATATAATTTTAAAAATATAATCTAAATTATGTAAATATATATTTATAAAAATTATGTATTTATTAAAAACTTTTAAAACTAGATTTTTTTTTTATTTCTAAATTTTTTATTTACTTTTGTATTTATAATAATTTTTATATCAAAATTTAAATTTATTATTCTTTAACATATTTATAAAATTTGTATTAGTTAAAATATAGTTGTTTTATTAATTGGAAAAATATTGTAAAAAACTTAATGAATAATATAATTTTAAAAATAAACTAAATTATGTAAATATATATTTATAAAATTTATGTATTTATTAAAAAAATTTAAAACTAGATTGTTTTGTTTCTAAATTTTTCATATTATTATTTTTTGTATTTATAATCATTTTTATATCAAAATTTAAATTTATTATTCTTTAACATATTTATAAAATTAATTATATTATTAACTATATTATTCTTTTAACACATTTATAAAAAAAAAATTCCCCCCAAGCCTCAATTTTTTGTTACGGGTGAAACCAAAATAAAAACCCCCAAATTTTTGTTTCCCCCTCTATAATTAATACTTTTCCTCTCAGACCCATACCCCAAACCCCAATCTCTCATCTCAAACCCGAAACCTCTCTCTCTCCTCTCAGACCCCAAACCTCCCTCTCTCTTCTCTCAGACCCCAAACCACTCAAACCCCAAACTCTGCAGCATCCTCCGATCATCCTCTCGGGCAGCGGCATCCTCTCGGGCAGCTCCATCGTAGGCAGTGTCCCCAAGTTCTCCGATCAACGTAGGCGGCATTCACGACATTCACAGGTATATATATATTTATTGTTAATAACAACATATCAATGTATATGGAACAAATATATATAGTCACAATTTACAAAGTCCATCTCTTGATCCTTATTTAATTTGTTGTAGAACAGAGTCCCTGAAAAACTCACTATTATGCAATAAGAACCCAAGACATTGATGTGTGAGCGAGATCAAGAATTGTTCAAACTTATTACTACTCCATATAAATTAGTTATATATATATGAATTACTCGATTCTCATATGCCTTATAACATATATATATTTTGCTTTGATTAGTCGTGTAAAATACATAAAACCACTACATATATATGCTGTAAAAATTAATGTTGCTAGACTTTTAACTTGCTAAAATATAATAATATTATTATTAGTTTGATTATACAAACACTATAAGCCAATTCCTCCCCTTCCGATACTTATTAATACCCAAAATTTAGTTGATGATATTAGTTATTTATAGATTTTATTGTTTGGCAAAAAAGTCATGTTGAAATTAATCAACTACTCATCACTCTATTTGTTTGTTTTATTGTTAATATTGTAAACTTAATTTTTTTTTATATATATATATTGTTTTGTGAGCAGTGTAGTCTCGGCTAGAGGCATAGACTGTGATTTTGTCTAGATCTTTGGCGTATTTTGCCATTGTACTGAGAGTGCTTCAGTGTATGGGGTAAGTCAGTGTTTTGAGAACTGAATAAGTTCTTGTATGAGCTGATTGGTTCTTGTATAAGTTTTTTCTGTTTGCTTTAAGTTTTTCTTGATGGTTTTGTCCTCTTGCTTGTTCTGTTTTGTGTGGTAATCTTAATATCAGGATTAAACAATATATGCTTTTACTTTTTGCTCTGTGTTTTCTGTTAAGTGTTCCGAATCTTAAGCTTATTTTATAGCAATCAAAGAATAGCTTAAGCTCTGTTTTTTCTATGAAATCTTTGAAATCTCATTAGTTGTTTTTTTTATGCTATCAATATTTATGGACTTTGTATCTTGAGGTATTATTTTGGTTCTTTTATATGTTTAGGATTAATTAGGTGCCCATTTTGTTATTAGTTTGTGTATATGTGTGTTTAAATCAATTTCTTATCCTATTTAGAGTATGATTTATGGTTTATTTTAAAGAGTGTTATTAGTTGGTGTGTTGAGATTTTTAGTTAGAAATATATACCTGTTTGAACTTTTTGAGTTGTCCTTAGTTTTTGAGTTGTGATTCATTACTTTGATTCACAATCATATCTTTTTTCAGATCAAGATTTGACTCTTCTTTTTCATTAATATTTGTTTTAAGTGGAAAGATTGGTTTGCTTACAAATGGAGAACTTTTTCATTATTATCATATTGCAAGTTAAAGTTACAACTAACTCTTATATGTGCCTTGCATTGAGCATAACTCTTATTACTTGGATCCTTTTTATTTTATGTTAATTGTTCCGTGTTTTTTTTTTATTAATCAGGATGTTTTGTTTATTTTTTATTTTTTTGTGAATTAATTATAGTCTTACCATGTTTCGTGTTTGTTTTCATCAATTATATTTATAGCTTCATATAGTTCTCAAAGTTTAACTACATTATGGATATAAGTTATTAATTTATTTTTTTATTTGTAAAGTTTGATGATTTCAATTTGTTTGATGCTTGATGTATGATATTTTGGTTTACTCTTATGGACAATTGCCTTGAATATTGCTTTTAACAATTTTCGTTCAAAATGATAATTTGTGCTTGTGTAGGAATTCATCACTTTGAAGAATGATTCTTTATTATTTTCATAAGGAGATTGATTAACTCTGTATGTTTGGGCTTTGGCTATAATCAAATATATTTTCTGGAATATCTTTCTGTTTGATGCTCAATTCTTTGCTTGTACTGCTTTGTTAGATCATAATTTGCTTTAGTTCAAAGTTTTGAAGACTTTTTGTTAAAAGAAATTGGATTTTGATTTTTTTGCTTTTAGACATTATTGGTGTTTTTGAGAGTTATATTCTTATTTATGTATAGAGTAAGGAGACTTTGAGTGTTTTATATACTAATATGCATTAAAATATGACTTTGAGGATATTTAGTCTAGTTTATAAGGTCATTTGGTTTTCAAGAGAAAATAGAATCCAATATATGCATTTCAGTTGTGTGCACTGCCTATGATTATTGGTGCTGCTATGAGGTGATGTGAATCATGTAATTGTTCCATAAAGAAACTGCTATCAAAATCATTTCATTCTGATTGAGCACTTAACAAACATTATTCTTAAGATTTGAGATTGGCTTTGAGCTATTCCTGTACATTTCTGAAACTATTTCTTTATGATATATCATATATGTGCACTTGTTACTCTACGGTGGTGGGTACATTCCTTGATACTCCTATGATGTAGCTATGATATCCTCATTTTCTCCCTTCGTTTGTGGGAAGAAATGCAGTAGTTTTTTGCTTTTCATCTATAGGCTCACTGACTGTGTTTAAGATTTGACACACGACGTAGTGAACAATTTGACCAATCGGTCAATTTAGCCTATTACATTTAAAAGGGGGGGGGGGGGGGGGGGGGGAATTCATTATTAATAAATTGATTTTGTATAATACACAGATTTTAGTTTGTCAAGTTTTGAGCTTTTTGTGTGTTTGCATCAATTAATTTCCTAGTGGCCTTTTCATATTTAAACACAAGTTTAGTTTATGTTTTTTTTTTAAAATAAATAAATATAGAAGTGCTCTCAGTAGTTATATTGCTCTCTTTCATCCATTTCTTATAATTGATACTCTTCAGTTGAAGACTTCCATTCTAAAGATAAATCTTAATTTTTCAGTGCAACAAGCAAAACCCTTGCTGGCATGTTTTTAGGAAAGTTATTTGTTGGGACTGGTATGGGTTTGGGACCTCCTGTTGCTGCTCTCTATGTAACTGAGGTACGAGGACCATTAAATCTTTCTCGCAAGTGTTGGCGTGTGTTTTTACACTATCTCAAAGGTGTAGTTTTATCTCATCCAATTTTTCCAATTTTTATCGTTGGCAGGTTTCACCTGCTTTTGTTAGGGGTACTTATGGAAGCTTAGTCCAAATTGCTACATGCCTTGGGATCATGGGGCTCTTTTAGTTGGAATCCCTGTCAAAGATATTGCTGGCTGATAAGAATGAATTCCAGATCTTTTTGTCTTTGGTTTTATATATTTATTTGTTTGAAAGTACATTATAGTTTATTTTCTCAGGTGGCGCGTTTGTTTTTGGGTATCTACAATTCCAGCTACAATACTTGCTCTTGCCATGATTTTCTATGCGGAAAGTCCTTCTTGGTTGTACAAGGTTTGCATGCATTCATCTTTTGCACAGAAGATAACAGCTTTATGTTTGACTAGCAAAAAGAAGATGGTCTTCACACTTTTTTTATTATGTTTTTCTTTTCACGAGGAGAGTTAGTTCCATTTGGTTATGTATCCATTTCATCTCTTTTTTGAACAATGATAAATTTCCTGGGATTTTTCTCACTTTGGCTGAGACCTTCTCCTTTCGTTAGTCGTATCTTTTTTCCTATTCTTAAACAGAACATACATGAAAGCGACTTATTTTTCTACTATGTAGACATAATACAGAAAACACATAAAATTAGTTAAAAAAAAATACATGTTTTGCATAATCTGAAAATTATGTCAGCGGCTCTATTGAAAACATCCTATAGCATTCTCACTATTATTTTATTTGATAGCAAGGAAAAGCTGCTGAAGCGGAAGTTGAATTTGAGAAGCTTTTTGGAGTAGCACAAGTCAAAGTAGCAATGACAGAGCTGGCCAAGTTAGACAGAGAAGATGACATAGATTCTGTTAAGATTTCAAAATTGTTATCTGGTCCTCATTTTAGAAGTATAGATAAGATACTGTCTTGTATGATTGGTAATTTCATTTGTTTGTGAAATTTATAATTCTAAGCTTCAATTCATCTATTTTATATAAGAATATGTATCCTTCTTTTCCTTGTTTTCAAAATCTGTAATGCTACACTTCCGTTCATCTGTTTTCTTTGTTCCTTCTCCGAAAGTTCTTTGTTATTCACGCATTCCTTTTGCAGTTGTTTTTATTGGGTCAATCCTATTTGCTTTACAACAGCTATCTGGTATAAATGTAGGAATGAGATGGTATTGATATCCAAACTTTAACATAGAAATCTTATTAGGCTAGTTGGCTCACTCTTTCAGTTTTCTCTCTCTATGAATCTGGTTGTATATATATATATATATAAATATATGTTTTTTGTTGTATTAATTCTATTATATTTTTTTGTATGAAAGGGGAAATTTTTTGGGTTTGTTTTGTTAGGTCCCTCTCTCTCTCGGCATCCTAGCTACTCTGGTATGTATTTTATTATCATATTGCAAGTTAAAGTTACAACTAACTCTCATATGTGCCTTGCATTGAGCATAACTCTTATTGCTTGGATCTTTCTCATTTTATGTTAATTTTTAGTTCTGGCTAGCTAGATTGCCAATTTTGGTGTTCATTCCAAAATCATTTTTGTGACTAAAAACTACAGTCATCTTTTTTATTTCTTCTGCAACCTCAAGTTCTCTATTTATTTTAGTTTTGGTTTGACTTTAATGGTGTTTATTCTGTATTGTAGGCTAAAACTTTGCTTGGATATTTAAGAGAACCAAGACAATTATATAAGTGAACCAAGACAACAAGAAATTCTTCTTCAAGTTGTTGGGTATTATTTTCTTTCTTGTTTGTAAGAATTATGTATAGTGAGATTTGATGTATTATTTAAATTGAGAATAATGAATTTTTATTGAGAATTATAATGAATTTTTATTGAGAATTATTTAGTCTCTTGGGGATTTTATGTATTATTTACATTTCAATTATATGAATAAATGTTGTATGTATATGAATTTTTATTATGATAAATATAATTTTTTTTTTACAAGTTATGATAATAATAATTAATTATGTGAGTAATTTTTTTATTTAAATTTATATCAAACTTCAATTGTTAAAAATATAATTAAAAGTTTTAAAAAAATATATTGAAAAATTATTTATATATATAAATTTAATGTTACGACGACACCTATTGACTGTTGGTTTTGCTAGCAACGGCGACACATATTAACTGTCGGCATTGCCAGCAACGGCGACACGTATTAACTGTCGGCATTGCCAGCAACGGCGACACGTATTAACTATCGGCTTTGCCAGCAACGGCAACACGTATTAACTGTCGGCGTTGCTAGCAACAACGACACATATTAACTGTCGGCGTAGCCAACAACAGCGACACCTATTAACTGTCGGCGTAGGCAACAACAACGACACTTATTAACTGTCGGCGTAGCTACCCCTACGCTGGCATAGGCAAATACGACAGTTAGTTGACTATTGTCATTGCTCAATAGCGACAGTTAAAAACTGTCGGGAAAGCCCGTTTTTGTAGTAGTTCAAACAAATCATCCTAAATTACAAACATTTATTAGTAAATATGATATATATAATTAAATAGAATTAACATAAATACAAAATTACATACCTCCAAATGTGCAAGTATTCTTTGTTTCGAGGCATTTGGTACTTTTGACCGTAAAGGACAGTCTGGATCTGTGTACTGTCGAACAAGTAATCCCAGCTCTCTTGAGAAATTTGAGCTGTAATCTCCGGTCTCTTTATACGTTCTCCCTCGCACGTCCCACTCGAGAGGTAGAGGACACCCCAACTCTTCCCTTTTTTCTCACGTGTTAAATCCTTTGTGGCGTCCACGATTGTTTGGAGGAGCTATTGTATGCAAATTTAGTATTTTAAAATTAATATGTATTAACTGTTAAAATTTAAGGAGTGTATCAATGTGTAATGTATTACCTCTTTCACAATCAGCTGGGATATCTGATGGTCCACGTGGAGGATCGCATCCTCCACCATTACCCCCGTGAGATCGAGCAATAATGTCAGTCATATCTGTCAAATTAATTGATATTAAAATTACATTTATACTAAACATATTAACTATAATAATCAATTACTGTAAAACATAATTACTTCAACATATTATAAAATTACAACTTAATCATCACTATAATAATCTTCACTATCACCATCAGTTTCTATGTGTTCATCTTCCTCTTCATCATCTTCTTCTATGAATTCAGCTTCCTCTTCCTCTTCCTCTTCCTCCTCCTCCTGCTCCTCTTCCTCCTCCTTCTCTTCCTCAATTGCAACATTATATATCTCAACAAATTGTAATGGAACCCCCGTACGTTCAAAGTTGATTTGTGGCAATGGACCAAGATCAACGAATAATTGGAAATCAGAGGAACTAGTGTCGTGCATCCACTTCTACATCCTCCACTTGTTCTTTAACTAGTGGGATGTCCCACACAATTCTGCGATGCACTACTGGACGAATTTCCAGTGAGATTTATTTTTAAGGTCATCAATGTAGAAAACTTGGTTAGCCTGAGTTGCTAAGATAAATTTATCATCTTTGAAGGCCTTTGAACTAGTTTTAATAATCGTTATGTTTTGCTCAGACTTTAATCCTAAAGACCGATTAGTGTAAAACCATTTGCACTTAAATAATACAATAGAACAACCAGAAAGATATGACATCACTAAATATTCTTCCAACTGGCTGTAAAAAGTATTATTTTCAACTCCCGCTACAGAGACTCCACTATTTTGAGATTTGCGATTCTTGTCCCTGTCATAACAAAAAAATCTAACTCCATTTACAACACACCCAGGGTACGAAGCAACGCGAGTTGAAGAATTGTTTGCTAAAGAGATTAATTCTTCATGTACTTCTGAGGAACCCATTTTCCGAAGATGATAAATCTTATTATAAAACCAATTAGAAAATTCATTTCTATGTAATTGGTCTAGGTTTTTAACACCTCAAGTATGAAGAATTTCCATATGCTATCTTAAACAAACAAAAACAATCAATTTAAGAGTTACTAATAAGTATTATAATAAACATGTAATGAAAGGATGAACTACTTTAATTACTTAATGAAGATATGGAAAGATCTCATTGCAGTTATTTAGAATATACCAATCCGCTGTTTTCTTCACTTCATCTTCCAAAATTGTCAAGGATTTCTTACCAATTGGACGACCCTAAGATCGAAAGACCGACATCTTTTTAAGTGATGGACCAATATCTACATTTCGGTCTAGACTATTGAACTTTGTTTCAACTTCTTTTAAGTACATGGAGCAAAATGTTAATGCCTCATCAACCACATATCCTTCTGCTATTGACCCCTCTGTACGTGCTTTATTACAAACATAATTCTTAACTTTTTCATATACCTTTCAAAAGGATACATTCACCTAATGTGAATCGGTCCTCCAAGTATTGCTTCTTTCGGTAAATGTACGAAAAAACAGGAGGGAAAATGTTTTCTAACTTGCAAACAATCTCAACAATTGAAGTTTTTACTTTTTCTAAATCTGAGACTTTTAAAATTCTTGCACAAATGAGCTTGAAGAAAGTGCATAACTCAATAATAGTTTTACTAATTGATTTCTCTAGGAATACATGTACACCAACTAGCAAAAGGTGTGCTTAGTGATGTGACAATCAAGCGATTTCAAACTGGTGGTCTTATTGTCATTATCAATCACATTCTTCCTTAGGTTAGATCCAAAACCATCTGGATACTTCACTGATTTAAGAAATCGACAAAACTTTTGGCGATCTTCAACATTGAAAGTAAATTTGGCAGTAGGCTTTTGTATCCGACCATTCAACTTCTTCAGCTGTAACTCTGGCCTCATCTTCATCTTCTCCAAGTCTACTCTGGCACTAACTGTATCTTTGGTCTTATTCTCCAGCCCAACTATTGTGCCTACTAAACTATAGCACACATTTTTCTCAACATGCATAACATCTAGATTGTGTCGCAACATTATGTTGGCCCAATATGGGAGCTCAAAAAATATACTTTTTTTTTTGCCAACCTACTTACTCTTTTGCACGCTTTCTTTTTTGGCCACCATATCTTACATGCTTACCAGGAAGAGAATCTGGTATAAAACTCATTTGTGTGAACATATCTTGCATGGTTAATGGCTTTGGTGGTAGTCTTTTTTCAACAACACCATATGTCTTCTTGTCCTTTCTAATAACATGTTTGATTGGTAAAAAATGTCTATGGCCATAAAAAGCAACCTTTTTTTGCAAACAAATAGATGGTGTTGCCACATTCCAAGTAGAGCAAGCATTATTACCTTGGGCAGTCCTTCCAGAAAGGCTACTCTTTGCTGGGTAATCGTTTATAGTCCACATCAAAGCTGCTCAAAGAGTGAAGAAACTACCATCGACTGCATCTCGAGTCTGTATACCGATCACCCATAATTCTTTTAACTCATCAATCAATGGTCTTAAGAAAACATAAAAATATTTTCCTGGCGAATGAGGTCCCGAAATTAATAAGCTCAACATGAACTTACACTACAACAAATCTGACCTTTACCTACATATTTGTTACCTACATATATTTATTGGTAGCTAAAGATATCTTTTACCTACGCTTATTTATTGTAACCGATTATTAGTAGGTAATTCTTATAGATATAGCGCAAGGATATAAAAAATATCATTACTTACCATTAGTATTGGTAGGTAATGAGTTTACCTACGAATAAGTTTGGAGGGAAATTTTTTTATCACTACCGCTTATTTTTCCCTCTAGTTTTAACATAAATTTTACATATAAATTTTTTAAGTGGTGATGTGTTTGTCGAGGTGTATTAAATAAACTGACATGTCAAATGAGAGATATATGTGGATGTACATGTGGCACTAATAATATTATTTATTTATTTAAAAAAATTAATATTTAGTTTTTTTATTTAAGGTTTATAATTTATAAACCTAATACATCTATCTCTCTAACCCTATCCTCACGCTACACATCTCTTCATTCTTTAGCCCTAACCCTCTTGTCTTTTCTCTTCAGCAGCACTCTCATCTCTTCTTTATTCCATACAAGATGGTCGATCTGCCATCCCTTCATCCTCTACTCCTCACTCGGCTTAATCCCTTCATCCTCTACTACAATATCTCTGGATCATCTCTCTGTGGAATCGGGTTGGTGCTTTCTCTCACTACACCAAATAACCTTTTCCACAACATATCATCATAACTCTATTGAAAAAGTATTATAATAAGTATATTAAATTATTTAAAAAAAATTAAAGAGTTTGAAATGTATTATAATAGTGGGAAACGAAAATTAGGCGGTAGCTTTTTGGCAAAAGCCTGCAAAATCTGAAGGCTTTTCTTTTTGTTTAAAGCAAAATATAAAAAAAGGTATTTTGTTCGCCTTTTTCCACTTCCATTCTATTCTGATATATTCTTCTCATCCCCATTCTCAAAGACTCTCTTCGCTCCAGCCGTCACACATTCTCTATTGAGTACTCTCTGAAATTGATTAGGTAAATCATCTATCTCTTTGTTATGTATTAGGAATTAGGGTCTATTTATTTATTTGGAAAAGTGGGTTTATTTATTTATTCTCTCCATTTTAGCTTTAAGTTTGCTCTTGGATTGTTTCTCTTCCGATTGTCTCTGCCATCTCTCCTATCATCTTCAACAACTTTGATTATCTACCATTTTTTGTCTTCTCTGGCATCATTAGCTATCCGGGTAAGGCCTTTGTTTTGGGTTTGACTTTTTGTTTTTGATCTTAGGTTTTCTTCTTTGCTTGCTTTTCTACTGATGTTTGAGTTTTTGTTCTTACATTGTTATTGTACTACTTTAATCAGGCATTACGTTATGTATTATCGGCCATCTAAGAATAGACTTCTTGGCTGCTTTAATCCATGTCTAGATCCATCAATTCAAATGTTATATATATATATATATTTATAAATGCATATATATACAAATATTTGCTTTCAATATCCTCCTTCAAAGTTTATTTATTCTCTTCTGCTTCACTCACAGTAAATGTCTCTCACTGTTTCTATAAACTTATTGCTCTGGTTTATTACTCTTATTGTTATATTTTCTATTTGTGATTTTATGCCTCGATTTTCTTATTGCTCCGATTTATTACTCTTATTGTTATATTTTTCTATTTATGATTTTAAAGAATCGAAACCATAGATGTTTGGTATTTTGTATTTGAGTTTCTTTGATTAATATATATTCCTTCAGTTACTGCAAGAGTTTTTAATTTTGCATTGGGTTTATCAGGAGCTTTTAGTTATATTGTTTCATGTTTTTATATTTGTGATTCATTTTGCTTAAAGTGTTTAGTTTTCTTGTTTAATTTATGATTGGTTTTATTCTTTCAATCACCATTTTTTATTCTCTTTTTGTGATTTTGGAATTTCGTGATGTTCAGTTTAGCTTTGGGTATCAATATATTTTCATCTTTCATTAGTTTAACTCTGTTGCTTCTGGTATCATTTTTCTAATTTTTAATTACAGACATTATACTTGGTTGTATAAAATGCCGTATTTTAATCACACCCATAACTTTAATATCTTAAACTACAAATGAAATCTAGGAAGTTTGCCATTCTTTTGGATTTTTTTTTTTTTATGATAAAGACTAATTTGCTAAAGAAGTTTCATGCTGAATTAGTTTTAAAATATTTTATAAACATAAAGATTTATAAACGAAGTGAAGTGTGCATACTCTTTGGTTTTGTGGGACTTGACCAATATTTGGGTAAAACATTGATAAAGAGTTCCAATCTCAAGTTTTTTTTTTCTAGTTCTTTATATATTTATATATATATATATATATATATAAATATTTATATACGATGAAAGCAATGAGGTGTTAATTTTACTTGATTCTTTATCCTTGCAGGATGACATTTTTTGACATTGTGTTTGAAATGAACAAACTGCAGCAAGTGATGAAGATTTAAGTAAATTTAAGAAACTGCAGGACATATCCTCATGATTCTGGGAGACGACATCAAGCTTTGGTATGTATTGACATCCTCATATTTCTTAAACATTTACATTGAGAATGTGGAGGTGACAAATATACACATATAATATATATATGTGTGTGTGTGTTTTCCCTTTCTTTGCAAGTTCCATGTTGATTAGTGGGTGATGGCTAAAATTTTTCTAGTATATGTTTATTTTTTCTATATTATATTAGACCAACCATTTGCTTGTTCTTGCTGCAGTTGAATTTAACCATAATGAAAGTTCATACTTGCTGAAGCTGATATAAGGTGTGCATTGAAAACTTTATTTGAATTTTACAATATTTCTCAACATTATAGCATATTATTTATTGATATAATGCCCCTGTAATGACTTTTAGATAGTTTCCAACCATGAGTGATCATCTTTTCTTTTTTAATTATTTTTTTTTATTGTCTATACCACTAGTTGTGGTCTTTATTGAAACTTAACTATGCAAGTATTAAAGTAAGGATTTTTTTATTTTATTTAGTTTTTACTTTGTTATTAATGATTTCATGTAATTAATGCCTCTGTAATGACTTGGCTTTATTGGTTCAACATGAACTCAGGTAGTGTCTATTTGTGTTTCTTCATTCTTCATTATGTGAAACCCAGAAAAGTGGTTGCCACCTCCCTCCGACGAGTACTCTTAGCTACTGCCACCGCCTTCAAATTTGAATATTTGCCTCTATTGTCAAGTTGTCTTAGCCCCTATTGACACCACCATCTTTGAATCGCTGACTCCCTTCTCTGGATTTTTGAATCTCCGTCTCAGCCCCTGAAACGACTTCCTGGTTTCGATTTTTTCTATGGGTATGGTTTTGTTTAAATTGTGTTTAAATTAATGGTTGTTATCCTTTGTTTTGTTTTATCTTTGTTGTGATTGTTATTCGGTTTTGACAGGGGCATCATATATTGAGATTGTTGTTCGGTTTTGACAGGGGCGCCATATAGAGATTTTTATCGGTTTGCTTGCTTGGGTGGTATGAAATTTTTGATACACTTGGCTATGTCTTTATGCGTTTCAGATTTTTGGCTCAGTGGTTTGGTGGCTTTGAGTTTCATATTGTCGGTTTGTTGCCTTTTAGGTATATTGTTATGATTTATTTTGATTAAATTCTGAATATTCTGAAGGATTAATGATTGTGCATTGTTCTGAGGCCCTTTGATTGTTATTTGCAATGTGTATTAGTATATGACTTAGATTTAATATGGTTTAGGTGTTTAGTATTTGCAATGTGTGTTTAGTCTTTAAGTGTGTTAAGAATTTTGTGTATTTTTCTTTGTTTGCTTGTATGGTCTAGTTTGGTTTACAACTTGCTTTTCAGCTTGCTATTTATTTGTATGGTTTGTTCTATGTGCATTCAAGCATGATCTGTTCATTCAGACTTTGCCTTTTACTCTAAATAAGAATTTAGTTTGGTTTTGATGTGAGTATAAGATATGAATAGATTAGTTTGATAAGTTTAATACATTGATGAATCTAGTTTTTTGTTCCTGTACTCAGATTTAGATGTTTGGCGAGTTGGGTACTTTGTTTCTGAAATTTGTTTTCATATTTGGATATTTGGTTTCTTAGGACTTTGTTTAAGATATTGATATATTTATGCATATTGAAGACACAATTTCTTTATTCATGTTTCAGATTTTATATTAATTTTAAGGTATAGAAGTTTTGATTTCATATTATAGTTGAAGAAATTGACTAAGGATGATTTTTTTTTAATAGTTAAGCACTGATTTCATTTATTTATTTGCTGCTATGATTTATGTTGATTAAATCCCTAATAATTTGAAGGGTTTATGATGATTGATTTTTCTAAGGCAATTTTTTTTATGCTCTGTTTAAGGTAATTTTTTATAATATGTATCGATCCTTTTTTGTTGCTCTGGTTTGTTGTGTTTAGTTCTTTAGTGTTTCATATCACCATATTTTTGTATTCTGTTTTATTTTTAGGCAATCTGTTGTGGTATGTGTCATTGTTACTTTGAATTATTTTGGCCTATGATGTTCAAGAATAAATATACTTATTTTATGTTGGTGATTATGACACTTGATGTGTTCATATTTTATATTTATTTTTAATATATGTTGGTATCTCAAGTGTCGTAAATGCCCATAATAATAAATCATATATTTTCTGAAATCCTTATGATGGTTAAATTGGGGATATTTATTTTGCTGAAATTAATTATAAAGTCCTTCTCACTGGCGCCAATTCGAACCCCACCTTCGGCCATTGTCGGTGTCCACCTCCCAAAGTCATCATCGACATTCACAATAAGTTCAGTTAGAGAAAAGGAGGCTCTCATGCAATAATCGAAAAGTGAAGAATAGGAAGAATGTCAAGAAAAATGACATTATTGAGTTTTCAATGACCTAAAAATAATGTATAGATATTTTTTTTTTATGAAATGTGCTTCTTAATAAGCAATGAACATTGTATAATATATGTTTGCTTATTTTTTTATTATAGTTAAATAATTTATTTGATTAATAATGTTAAATATTTTTCAAATTAATTACTTTCATTTATTATTTATATTAAATAAAATTTATATATATAATTAAAATTACCTACATAGAAATAGTATATTTCATCACAAATAAATAAGTGTAGGTAAAAATAAGTATACTACAACATGTCACGTGGACCAATCATTTAGTGCCACATAACCGATAAAAAGGGGATAAGTAATACAATCATTCGAATTTCTTGTAGTACGTGGACAAATTATTGTTTGACATGTGGAGCAATCACAAGATGCCAAGTGGTGGTATTGATGTATGCCATGTAGGATGCCACGTCATCAGACACATAAACTATGGATACCATGTCAGCAAACATGTAGGATGCCACATCATCAAATATGTCATCTGCTGACTCATCAATTGATTTATAACTTAGTGGGGTCCACTGATTCTTTTACCTACCAGTATTAATAAGTGTAGGTAAAGACTCTTTCCCCACTAACATTTACCTACCAATCTTTACCAATTTAATATTGGTAGGTAAACCATATTACCTACCATTAGGCTAGTTTTACCTACACTTACAATTGGTAGGTAAAGACTCCATTTTCTTGTAGTGTTAGTTTCTCTCATGCACAACCATGGTGGCAAGTTATATGTCGTCAACAAAACCAACCACATACTATAAGAAAGACTCATTATACCAAAGGGATTGAATCCATCAGCAGTCATCCAAGGCGCACATTCCTGGGTTCCATTGCAAACGTTGGATTATTTCGGTCAAAGTCCTTCCAAGCTTTCCCATCAGTAGGATGACGCAATACACCATCTTCGTTTATTCGTTGCTCGTGATGCCATCTCATATGTTGAGCAATGTGCCTCGATGCATATTTTCGCATTAACCTAGGGGTTAAAGGAAAGTAACGCATCACGTTATGAGGCACTTTCTTGCCCTTGGTGTTCTTGTCCACCCACCGATCCTCCCCACAAACGGGACATTTTCTTTTTCCAGCATGTTCTCTCCAAAACAATGCGCAATCATGCTTGCAGACATGGATTGACCCGTAGCCCAATCCAAGTTTACGCAACAACCTTTTTGCTGCATAATGCGATTTTGGAAGCTTATTTGGGGCTGAAAATGTATCATGTAAACTCCAGCATTCCATCAAATATTTTGTTGGGAATTTTTCCCAACAATTTGAAATGCATCAACTTCACTATGAAATTCAATGATGTGTAATTTTGACACCCAATGAATAATGGAGTCTCGATCTTAGCAAACAAATCGTTATAATGTTACCCACCCCTGTAGTCTACTGTAGGTATCTCTTGATCACGCTCATTTTCTTCATATTCATCATTGTCATTTTGCATAAAATCATTGAGAGCATCCATCATTTCATCTTCATCATTTTGATCTATCACTTTCCTTATTTGTATTATTTCATCCTCTCCATGCCAATGCCAATCAATATATATTTCCGTAGAAAACTATTTACAAAGAGATGATTTCTAATACATCAATCGTCTGAAATTCAACATTAACACACCTCCTACATGGGCATTTTACCAATCCCCTTAAGTCAACGCACTACCTAGCTCTCTGAAGAAAATCCATCACACCAACTTCATACTCATAAATAATCGATCTGTCAAATTAATTCAGCTCTTGTCGATTGACATTGTATGAGTGTAGCACTGCACGGAACACTTATCATCAAACTTACAATCAATTTGTGTGTGTGTCCTAATTCAGAGAGAGTCAAATTTAAGAGTCTTTAATGACTCACCTTCTCCAAACGGGTCTAAGGCTTCTTGTGAAGAACACTAATAAAATAAAAAATTATCACTAGGTAATGATAACACACTATCATATCTTTGGTAATAATTTCTTATTACCAAATAAAAAAACTTCTTAAATATTGTTTTTATAATGTCTTATGCTCTTTGAAGTCAATTATGTTGTTTTATGATATCTAACTGTAATATATTTGAGTGTAAATATTATTAAAATTATTTAAATTTGACATTTTTTTTTCTAACTTCAAATATTAATTTTAATTTTAATTACAATTAATGGTTAATCTTTTACAATTAAATTAATTTTAATAATTATTAAGATTATGTTTAAAATTGGTTTTCTAATAATACATTTTTTGATTTTATTTAATCAGAACTAACAAATATTATTATTTTACATATTAATTCACTATTTATTAATTTACATATTTTATGCTTTATTGAATAGTTTTATTAATTTACACAAAATTTATAAGATTAGGTTAAAAGTTATTTAATTACTTTATGAATTATTACTTAAATTATTTAATTAATATTCAAGAATAATGTTTATTTTTTTTTAAATTTGGTTTCATAATGTTATTGTTAATTTTATTTAATCATAATTAAAAAATATATATTATTTTACTTATCAATTCACTATTTATTAAATTAGAAATTGTATTGAGTACTTCTACTAATATTCACAATATCTCTAAATTTTACAATTTTATAAAAAATTCGGCAGAATAACGATTATATTTTTATTTATCCCAAAATTTAAAATCCTGCAAATAACACATAAAACATATACAAACCCAAAATATACACAGAACAGTACACATACAACTATTAGTCTTAATTTTATTACTTATGCAAAAATATCGTAATTTCCCTAAAAACAACAACACCAAAAACAAAAACAAAGCATCAATATTCATCAATGCTAAGATTAAAAAAAATAACAACAACAACAACAACAAATACCAATTTTAACAAAAAAAAAAACCAATCTAATAATATAACTTTATTAATTCAATCTATTAATCGAACTTTATTAACCCAATCTCTTTAATAATATAACACTCAAATTAATTATCCCAAACTAAAAAATTAACACTCAAATATTGTATTTTTCATTTATAATTATACAACACATTTTCATAAATATTAATTAAACTCAAATCTGATTTTTAATTTAATTATTTAAATAAAAAATACATATATATATATATATACCTATAACAGCAACTGTGAAGACACCCAATGAACTGGGGTTATGGAGGAGCAGAGGGGACTAGGGCGATGTCGGAATGCCACCGGAGTTGCTCCTGGAACTGTCCGTACGATGGCTGGCAGCAAGAGGAAAAATCAAAACAAAAATGGTGAAAAAAACCAAAAAAAAAAAAATGTGAAATCTTACCAATAAGAGAGAGTGGCTAGGTCAATCTTGGAATGTGTTTGTAGACACAAAATCAACCAAAAATACTTCATAAAAACAAAACAAAACAAAAAATACACATAAATCTCGGATTCAAAATATCACAATAACAAAAAAAAAATCAAAGAAAAATACAAATATACATTCAAATCTTGGAATGAAACTCAAAATCTAACCATGGTAGAGTTGAAATTGGGGATAAATGGGTTTTATAGTGAGAGAGTGGGGGTTCTTTTAGAGAGAAGTCAGAGGAAATGGGGTTTTGCTAGAGAGATAAATAACTTTTTTCGCATCTGGAGGAAGAAGAAAGGTTTCGGTCTTTTTAATTATGTTGACGACTTCTACCGAGAACATGTTCTAAGTAGAGGGTGTTCTCGGTATATCAACTAAAATGAAGAAAAAAAAACCGCGCGGTTCCGAAATGTTTCTACCGATAACATATTCTCGGTATATCAACCAAAATGAAAAAATACCGTGTAGCATTGGCGCAGTTCTGAAATATTTCTACTGAGAACATGTTCTTGGTATAGAGTTCTCGGTAAAAACAACATCCTTTGTATTGGTATGATTTAGTAATAGATTTGAGATACTAATTAAACTAATTTAAATAGTTCTAAAATATATTAATAATGAATTGCATTATTCGAATTATATAAGCAAACTAGTGCTGTACATGCAAATAAACAATTTATATAGCCATATAGCTGACTTTCGGCCATTTGCATGTCTATATTATGATCAATTATTATATCGAATGTCAAGTTATTCTTTTTATTTTTATTACACAAGACGAATCTAAACTATAAAAGTTCCCCTCTTTCTCTAATAACTTCGAAAATTTGAATATATATATATATATATATGATTAAGATTATCATGATCTATAAAGAGTTTATAATAACTTAAAATAAAGATGCAACCAGCTATAGGCGGGCTAGATTAAAGCCTCAAGTCTGAACCGATCGATGATGATATTTTGACTTTTATAAAGAATAGGTAGAAGGAACAACTATTAATTATTAGTGTTCTCGGATATTTTTTGGATTTATATACAACAACAATTACGTTGCATAGAAAAATAATCATCCCAGAATATATGAAGCAAGTTATGGCGTCCAAGGCTCTTCTTACAGTGGCACTTTTGTTTATATGCTTATTCTCAAAGGTTCTAGTCCAAGGTACGTACGTACGTATATATATTACTTTTACTATAATATATCGTCACTACTACTTATAACAAACGTTTACTCATATATAGATCTAAATATATATATATATATAAAGTAATATAACAATCGTTCTTTCATTCCATTCGTTTAGGGCGAAAAATGGAGACCATCACCACGGGCGGATCGTATAGAACTAAGAACATTCATGGCGGCACTAATGAATTTACACTTGATGCCGACGAAGGTTTTGTTGTTGTAGTAGACTACGCGCCGCCAAAAACACACCCTCCCACCCATAATATAAATAAGTAGTCTTTCATGAATTCGTACATTATAATGAATGAAGATATATATTATTAAATACAAGTTTATATATATATATATATAGCCTCGTGTGTTATATTTGACATTCATGATGTATGTACATAATTTGATTTTGTGTGGAAGGTACTTTGTATACGTAGTATAATTTGTTCTTTCAATAAAATCCCAAACATTTATTTATTAGCCATGAACAAAATAATTTGGTGAAATTTTCACAGAAAATCACATCACTCTTATTGCATTTTTTCGTGTTTACTAGAGAGATTTTAAAAAAAAAAAAAAAAAAAAAATCTAGATGGAAATTCCATTATAATGGTATTAGAATGACGTATAGTCCACTACAAGTCAGACACATAATGATCATGAAAAAGCAATCATGATGCTTTTTCGCCAATTTAATTATGTAAAGCAATTAAATAATTAATAAGGAAGATAAGAAAATAAGGAGATTTTTAACGTGGTTTAGCAGTTAAAATCTGCTTACGTCCACGAGTCACTTTTATTAAATTCTACGTTAAAGCTTCATAAATGAGCAATTTCCACATAATGTTTCTCAGTGCCCAATAAATTACTAAATCCAGAATAGACATGGTTACAAGAATATCTTCTTTAGGAGAGTTACAACTTAATATTCAAATTTAAATTTAAATGAATATCTAAATAATACAAATTAAATGTGTTATTAAATAAAAGATCCTTTAAAATAATACACGGTTTTAACCAATATCCCCATAAATAGGGATTTCATAAGAGCATTTTCGTGTACACTTTAACATGTTGTATTCGAACTTGATCACTGCCTCAACGTGCTTTTGAGATCACCCAAAGCCTCAAACTCACCATTCCAGTTATCGCCACCTCCTTGCTTGTTTAGTCATTCGAAGTCATCTCTTGGAGGAGACTGATGCAACTCATGCTCGAGCGCTAATGACGTAGCTAGAGAAACTCGATCGTGACAATTTGTACAACTATTGTAACGCCCTGGTTACCCCAGAACAGTTATGGTGAACCAAAAATTTGACTCGCTACCCGAGTCCTTTGGTTAAAAACGTGCATCTAAGTGTTATTAACAGGCTAAGGTGGAAAACCAATCAAAAGGAAATGATATGTTTTATTTAATATATAAAACTGTTCATGGACCCATAAAAACATTTACAAGTTATTTACAACTCAAAATGGTCATTACTGTTTCAAATTTACAACCCCGCCAACCTAAGCGGCAAAAATAGGGTAAACCCCCTAGTTCCTTTGAGAACTCCTTGGCCGTGGTGGTTAAGCGGCCGCATATGTACACATCACCACCTAAGCGCTCCACTCAAGGCTGGGTGAGCTTTTCTTTCCCTTTACCTACACCACATAGCACCCATGAGCCAAAGCCCAGCAAGAAAACACAACATAGCATGAATATAATATCAACAATGATCATAATAATCATTCAGGACTTTCAGTCCAAATAGAGGAGTGATAGTTGGAATAGTCACTAAGGTGGGTTCCATTCCCAATAGCCATGTGACGATAGGGTCACCGGGGCTTTAAAGATAAGTGATCATTTCACTAGCTTAAACAGGTTAGGTGCATGATGACTAGTCACCAACATAACCTACCTCATGACCATAAAGTCATAACCATGGAACACTGTTCCCTAGCCATGTGACAAGCAGTCACCTAGGCCTTAGGCCCTGGTTTTGAGTAACTAGCTTAGACTAGTCAAGTGCTTATATGTTTCATCGACCTTAGGGTCGGTCCAGCGTTAATGGCTTAGAGTCATTCAACGCTGATATCGATTAGATCTATTCTTCATTCGGCCCTGCGTTCAGGACGCTTATGCCGTTTCTGACTCTCAGGTCAGTAATATATGACCAGTGTCGTCCCTGACTAATCAGTGCCATACACAAGTAAAAAACATCCGCTAGCATTTAATATGCAATCAATGTCCACATTTATCAACCAACATGCCTCATCAACAATCATGCATGTCGTATACACAGGGTGCAGTTTTCTTACCTTTGGTTCGAGCGAGAAATATAATAAGAACGACTCCTGAGAACGATCAACTTTTTGGTCCCTTAGCGGTTACCTAATCACAACCAATTATAATCTCCAATGATGAAAATCAACAATGAAGGGGTCTTAACCTAAAGCCCACTCTCGTGACCTCGAAACATGCCCACACGGTGAGTAGATTCGATCCCGGGCCTTAAGGATTGAAACCCCGAGCCAAAAACCCTTAAAAACACTCAAAACGAGATTCTGGAGGAACAGAGTAGTGCTACAGCGCTGCTCAATAGCGCCCTAGCGCTATACTCAGAACCCCCAAACCACCCAAAAGCATCCTGTGTAGCGCTACAGCGCCCTATGATGGGCGCTGTAGCGCTACCCCCGGACTGGTTTTCCCCTAAAACTTCCTTCTTCGACTCATTTAGTTCTAACTCGATTCCAATGCTTCCAAATCCCATTTTTGGTGCCAAATGAACCCAAAAACCATCATCACAACCTTAAGAACCCTAGCCAAAACTCCCAACAAAACCAAGCGTCCAATTTAGAAATCCCACTGAAAACCAGAACAAAAACAGGGCAAACCAGGGAATTCAACGGCTAGAAACTTACCTCAAACTCATATTATGATGCTCTTCAATGGTGGAACACACTCCCAAACTCCCAAGGCTTACTTCCCAAGCTTGAATCCTAAAGAATGGCTCAAAAATCACAAAGAAAGTTGAAGGAAAAATAGGTACGGGAAAGCTCTTGAAGTATACTCTGTTTTCACTGTTAGGAGTGTGTCTTAAAAGCATGTAAAGACATTTGTTTTTCTGTGAATAAATAAATACAATGGTTTATTATTATTGTTATATTTAGATTGTTAAATTATTGCTTGAATAATTTTGTAAATATCAGAAAAATTCCATATTCATTATTGAGGATGTGATCTTGTATTAGTACGAGAGAATTAAGATCACATGAATAAATAAAAATAGTCAACAACAACAAATTAAAGTTATGGAATTCTTTAATTGGAGTTGTAAGTACGGTTTACTAAGTATCATAATGATACAAATAATCTAAATTCGGATTATTGATGTGGAAAGACATCTCGGTAAAGGTGCTTTATATAATATGATTATATATGGCATGGACCGATATGAATTAAAGTCTTTATCCAAAAACCATTTAACAATAAAGACTTGTAATTCATATCATAACTGATGATCATTTATAGATCAACCTAAATCATGAGTGTTCATGAACTCCTGTTCATGTTTATTAAATCTTTTGATTCATTCGTTAAGGTCTCTTCAAAGAATGAGGCTAGTGACTTTTGTTTTGGAGATTTAATATCATGGATGGCTGGGAACATGTATCAACAATACGGAATATAATCTAACCTAACGGATCGTAAATTAGTTCCCTTGAGGGTTAATTCTGGAATTGAATGATTTTGAGCTCAAATCTATAATTAGATTATAGATTAATTATTCACTAGTGAATTAATGGTACTTGAGGAATAAGAAGTAAATTAGAAAGGTAAAATGGTAAATCTTCCATTCTAATTTATGAACTAATTAATTAGAGGGTTGAACTATTGAAAGGTGGTTATATCATTGGACGACTTAAGAAAAGATTTCTGTAAAAGTATATCTATAACATAAAGAGTGCAATTCTGAATTTATAGTGGAGTAATATCAGAATTAATAAATTAACTATTATAATTAAAGAGTTTAATTATTTAGTTTCAATTTATTGGAGCTTAATGTTATAGGTCCATGGTCCCCGAAATTGCTCAAACAATCACTGACAAAGGTAAATACAAAAATGGGCAAAAAGGACTTATGTGATAAGTAAAATATTTTTTTATGTATCAAACATAATTATTGTTCTTAATTAATTATTTGATTTAACAAAAATATAATTAATTTTGAATTAATTTATTTTTGGGATTTTTGGTATTTAAATAATAATAAAAATTGGGAAAAATCACATGCCATCACAGGCATGTGGTACACAGTGCACAGTCACTCTGCTACACGCATAAGAGAGTGTGCTCAGTCTCTTGAATCCACAATTTTAGTTATTTAAATATTAAATAAATAATGAGATATTTTAATATGATTAAAATATTATTATTTAAACAAAAATCTGATAAATGATCAGTTATTTTGAATTTGTTTAAAATAACAAATATTTTAATATATTGGATATATTAAATATAGGATATCAGTTTACAGAACGTAACTTTTCAGGGATAGAAAAACATATAGAAATCTCTCTCAAAGAAAGAGAACAGTGACAAAAACAAAAGTCATTGTTCTTCACAAAACCTAGGTCCAAACTTTATCAGATCTCATGTGTTGAGAACATCTGATAAATAGTTTTTTGCCTATTGTTTGTATAGCGAGCCCACACTCGTTCTTTGTGTGCTGAGAACATTTTGGAAGATCTTGGTGTGAGATCTCAAGGATTTAGCCATACAAAAAGATAGCAGCAAGGAAGGACCTGAGGTAATTTTTCTATTCTTGTCCTTGATTCAATACATATATGCATGTGAAGAAGTAGATCTAGAAATCTTTTGGGATTAAACTGACAATTTGATTGTTGTTCTGCTGCATATAATCTCTGATTTGATCAATAAAAACCAACATTCACTACCTTTCCACAGCCATAAATGGCTTAAATCTATCCTAGGGGTAAAAAGACCAAAATACCCCTAGGCTAATAAGGGTTTCTAAAGGCTCCCATGGGCAGAATTGGTATTTCCCACCTATCTCGTTAATCATAATTAACGCTCTCCAATTTCCACTATTCTCGATATTCTCAAACATCAATAATTCGTATACCGTTACCCTTTAATTCCCGGCAACGCTCTAATCATTAAAATCACCCCGAGACTCATCCCGAGCCCCAAACTTAAACCTGTTATGACTAGACTGCTAAGTAATATTCTAAGATCGTCTCATGCCGAATAGCTCAAACAAACCCACATTATAATGTGGTCTCAACAACATGTCACCGACATGCATACAAATATACAATTACACCCTCAACGGGCCAAATTACCAAAACACTCCTGTAATGAAATGTTGACCCACATGCATGCATTTAACATCATATTGTAATATAATTCACATAAATATGCATATATTCATTTAATGTCATAATTAAACAGTTATGGCCTACCCGACCAACTAATTCAGCTATTAAATTGCATTAGGGATTCCGAGGCATTACAACTATAATGCTAACACTTGTTAATCCTAAACTTACTTTTTACGAGCCTACATTTCAAGTCTGTTTATTTATTCTCAAAATTTGAGTGTAACAAGCAAATATAATTCTCTCAAAAGAGAGGACCAATATAGGTATACCAATTGTGAACAAGAACAAAAAATCCTAAAGAGAAATATTAAAAAAAAAAATCTCCAATTAAAAACCTATTGATGTTCAAGCAAGATTTGATGTGGAAGATATATTGTTTGTTTTGTTTTGACATATTATACCAATAAATAGTAACAAACCAAAAATCTATCAAAGCATAGTAGGTAAACAACAAAGATAAAACTTAATCAGAAAAAAAAAATACATACAAAAAAAAATATCAACAACACAACTAAGCACAGAGGAACAATGAAACAACACAAAAAGTTGACCAAAATAGAATATGTGCAAACATGTCGTCCATGATCATCGCCAAAACCACTGCCAATCCTCCAACCATAACGTGTCTTCAACCAAACTCAAACAATATTAAGGCGATGGTTCACGACGGTGGATCTCTAATTATTGGCTAAGAGAGGTCGATAACTATGAAGAAGAAAAAAGGATTTTTTAGAGAGAAACTCCTATAGTTAAACTAGCTACTTTATTATTATTATTATTATTTTGGTCAAAACGAACTAATAATAAGTAGAGTCATTAGGGGTGGCAATTTATATAACATTTAAATTAGGGGTGGCAATTTGGGTCACGACACGATGACACGACACGACACGACACGATTAAAGTAAACACGAACACGACACGTTTAATAATCGTGTCGTGTTCGTGTTTGAGTTTTTGACACGTTTAATAATCGTGTCGTGTTCGTGTTTACCTTAATCGTGTCGTGTCATAATCGTGTCGACCCATTTAATAATCGTGTCGTGTCATAATCGTGTCAGACACGATAACACGAATACTTTACATAGGTTTTCTGATTTTTTTCGTATAATTATGATTAATCGTGTCATAATCGTGTTATCGTGTTCGTGTCGTGTTGACCCGTTTAATAATCGTGTCGTGTTCGTGTTCATATTTTTGACACGTTTAATAATCGTGTCGTGTTCGTGTCGACCTTAATCGTGTCGTGTCATAATCGTGTCGACACGAATCTGACACGTTTACACGAATTGCCACCCCTAATTTAAATGTATATTAATATAATTATTAAATATTTAGTTTTGTATTATATATTATAATAATAATATTATTATCTAATATTTGAATTTTTATTATAATATTTGAATTTATATTAATATAATTAATAAATATTTATTTTTAATTATTTTAACAGTATATTCCGTTAAATATTTAAAATATTTTGTTAAAGTTGACCAAAAAAATCGTTAAAACTAAAAAATTATATTATTTACACATTTTTTATATAGAAGAGATATAAATAGTTGATACTAGCAAATTTCTATTACAAATTTATGAGTTTACAATCGTTGTGATTAAATTTATATAGTCTCGTAGCTGACTTTTCGGCAATTTGTATGTATTTATTATATGATCAATTATTATATCAAATGTCAAGTTCCGATCAGATAAATTATACCTTTAATTTTTTTTCCTTTAATTATTATAACACAAAAACGAGTCTATAACTATAAGTTGGCAACCAAACATTATTTTCCCTCTCTTTCTCTAACTTCTAAAAATTGAAAAATACATACCATCTCAATTAATTAAGATCAACATTTAATAATTAATTAATTAATATTCTTGATAAATATTCCAAATATATTTGTATATAGAAATTGAAGCTACAAACTATTATTAAGTATGATAAGCTGGAATATTTTCGATATATATTCAACAAACGAGGCAACAACTATTACGTACGTAGGTGTAATATCCAGAAAATATGAATAAGCAAGTTATAGCGTCCAAGCTGGCTCTGGTGGCACTTTTGTTTATATGCTTATTTTCAAAGGTTATTCTAGTCGAAGGTACGTACGTATTATTTTTACTGTAACAAATCACTAATTATAACAAACGTACTCTTCTGAAGTATTGTATTATATGTTACTCATAAAAATATTTACAAATTTTTTTTATATAATAGTATACATTGTAGATATCTAGAACATTCTACAAATTTTCAAGAAATTATGAATAAATTATGGTACCGAAAACAGAGTTTAAACTGTCTCTTGTACGCGTGCTTGTTTTTTTGTGTGCGCATGTAAAATTTGACAGTTTGAACCATATTTTTGATTTCGTAAACTATTCAAAATTTCTTGAAAATTTGTAGAATGTGTTAAATAACTACAATGTATATTGTTATATAAAAAAATATATTATATATATCCAGGTACCAAAAATAAAAAATGATGAATCGATATTGTCAAAAAAGTGGATGTATTGTAGTCATTCTCTCTCTGTATATATATTATGTAGCTCAGAAAAATTAAGCGATTCCGAATATATCATATATATATAATTAATAAAAAAAATTTCTTTCAAGACTAAATTATCTGAAATTTAAAAAAAAAATTGTAGAAAGTGTCTTGTAATTAGGTACAATATACACCGTTATTTAAAACCAAATAGAGTTACAACTTATTCATATATCAAAAATATAGAAGAAGTTTTTCTTTATATATATAATTAACAATCTTTTCTTTTCTCTAGGGCTAAAAATGGAGACCAGTATGGGCGATTCGTATGGGGATAAAGTTGCTTATAATAATAATGAGAACATTCATGGCACTGAATTTACAATTGATGCTGATGAAGGTTTTGTTATTTTGGCGGACTACAGTCCAGGGCGAAAAAGACCCCCAATCCACAGCTTGCAATATCCTTTAATTTGTACTTATAATGATTGAAGATTATTTCTATAAATTATTCAGAGCAAAAAAAAGGAATATTATTTCGATAACTTATTGTTATTAATAAGTATATGTGCATATATTATATATATATATATATGTATCATTATTCTATATATACCAATATATAGCTTCATGTGCTATATTTGATATTCATGTGTGATGATTAATTTTATGTGGGAATCGTATAAAGCATGCACTATAATTTGTTCTTTCTGTTTATACAAGGGAGAAGTGGTGATTTAATTAACGAATTAATAAACATATAATATTACTCGCACCAGAAATACAATAATATTATGGTATGAAACATAAGATTAATAATTAAATATTTTTTTTTATGAATAAAAATCATTTTATTGCTTAACAAATCCTATTACAACTCAAGAGCAAGGCCTAAACATGGCTCATTTGCTCAAACCAATTACAATCCTTATAACTTGTTTTCTCATTTTTAAAAAGAGAAAACTTATTACAAATGCCTCTTTTAATTTTCTGTACAAAAGTATTAACAGTATACACATTATCATTCCACAAAGTATTGTTTCTAGCTTCCCAAACATTATATATAAGGCTATTCACAATGACAAGATATACCTCTCTTCGGAATTTGGATTGTTTCGTCCTCTTGATCTTCTTGATACAAGCTTCTAGCTCCATTTTATGCACATTGAAACCTGTCCAAGTAAAGATAATTTGGGCCACTGTAGAGCTATAGTGACACCTAAAGAAGAGGTGTAGATGCGACTCTAAATGAGCACCACAAAAAAGACAATTAGCATCAACAATATGTCCAATTTTAAGGAGTCTCTCTCTAGCTTGTAACATGTTTAAACAAGCAAGCCAAGTGATGAACTTGTGCTTGGGAGTACTTAGCCGATTCCTAATGGAAGAAAACCAAACCTTCCTGTCATTTGACTTCGGCTAAAGAAGAGAGCAAACTTTAGTGATACTAAAGTTCATTTGTGTGAAGATAGATTCTTCCATATTGTTCTTGATGATGTTCTTGACCATAACAATCTTTTTTCAATACCAACTAGCATTTTGTGGAGCCTCATATCTCCTCCAACAATCATCTTTGATATATACAGAGTGTACCCAACGAACCCAGAGATTATCTTTTTTTTTTTGGCTATATCCCAAACATACCTACTCAAAGCTAAACATAACTAACAACAAATATAACATCAAGGAATTTCGATCATTAATTACACATTACTAGGCGAGCGCACTGCAGTAATGGAGGGTAGAAAATGAAATCACCAACCCTCAAAACATATATGGTTAAGTAAATTATTTAATTAGGCGGTTATAAATTATAACTTATAATTTACCATATTGATCGTAAACGGTACCATTCTTATTTGTAGTGTGATATAGGAGTGAATATTGTAGTTAAAACTTCTAAGAATATATATGAATATAAAAATAAAAATTATATAATAGAAATACAAAGTAATACTAGAAATTATAATGTATAATAACTATCACAAATATAAGGACTAATTATTATAGTTGTTGACGCCGTTTTTTTGTCAACTTAGATATGAAGAACACTAAATAATGTTGCAAGAAAAATTGAAGAAATCACAAACTTTTTACGTAGTTCAACAGTTAAAATCTACCTAGCCAACGAGTCACTATTATTTCTCTCAACATTTTCAAAGCTTTTTCATAAAACAATTTAACAGAGTATTCTCAGTACAATTTGTGCGTGAGTACAAATGAAATTTCTCAAGCTATTTATAGATCTGGGTGACAGAATATATTCCCCATTTCGGGAAACTACAATCAATCATTCAAATTTGAAATAAATACAAATAAATGCATTAATTATATAATATCTCACCATAATAGGGGTTTAACTATCTGACAGCAACAAATCCCTAATGAATTGGGATTTCCTAATAGTTGTCCCGTGCAAAACGCGTTGTTGAGCTCGATTGTAAGGCTGATGCGCTTTTCGAGACTGGTCCAGACTTCGAGCTCGTCATTCTAGTCAAACTCCTCCTCATCCAGTGACTTTTTCGACCTCACTCTTCGGAGAAAGTCAGTGCCTTCGAGCCTACAACCTAAGCTCGAACAATGTCACCGATGCTCGAGTGTTAATAACTGACCAGACCTGGAATCATGTCAATTTATACAAGTGTACAACCAAACTTGTTATTTTTGAACTTCACTTTCAAAAAATGTGTCCACCTACCACACTCGAGTGTGGACACATGTCATTTGAGGATTGCCTACCGAAAGTACTTGAGTACCTTCCTATCTGTACACGTCCCTTCATATGACATTTTTGCTGCCAACTTTTTAGAATTAAACCTGGTCCATCGGATCGTGTTTTAACCCAAATCAAAGGCTCAGATTTCCCTAACCTTTGACATTCCCTTTTGTCTATTTAAACCCCCTATTCACCTTCTTCTTCTTCACTTTTGCATTTCATCCTTCAGAAAGCACGAAACAGAGAAAACATGAACCAGAGTTCTTTCTTTGCATGTTCTCCAAACCCAAAAAAACAGAGTTCCCTTTCCACCTTGGGCTTTGTGACATCGTTCCTGCTACCCCTCCTACAATCGACGATTTCTTCGTATCCGCAATCCACTTTGTGTAAGTTCTCTGATCTTTCCTTGGTATTTTTCATAAATAGCTTATCTGGCTCTTGGGTTCTTGACCATTTCTAGGAAAATAAGGCATTTTGATCCATTAATTTATTATATAAATGATAAAAATTGTTTTTAGGTAAACTTTAAGGAAAAATGGTGCGTCTTTTCTATGTTTTGAAAGGGTTACATGAGGGTTTTGTATGGAGTAAGAAACAGGGTTTAGAAATAGGGTTTAGGTGCACGTTTTCCAATGACAGTCCCTATTTGGGTAACTACCCACTTTTTCCCGAGAAATTTGGGATTCTTTTAAACTGATAATAATTTTCCCACTCCCGTGTGGGAACACACACGATGCCTCGAACTTTATAACAGTTTGGTGTTGGCATTTGAGTTAATCTCGCAATTCGAGCCTTCAGGCTCGATTAATGCGATCTCGTTATCTCGAGCTTACAAGCTCGAGTTATCAAGATCTTAACCCTTTCCTTTCCTCTTCTCTTTTTCTTTTTTTATAATGGGTCTTCACATTTTTCTTCCTAGTTAGATGTCGCGGTCTTCTGAGAATCGGCAGGGGCCCGAGCTTGCCTTCCCTAACCATCTGTCATCTCCCGGACCTGAATTGCCTTTTATGCGAAATCAACGACTAATTCGCGAGCACAAGGAGCGATGCGAACAAGAAGATATACGAGCCTATTTCGACGTCAGATTGACGAGGTCGAAGAGACAC
Source organism: Humulus lupulus (assembly GCF_963169125.1). Taxonomy (NCBI): domain Eukaryota; kingdom Viridiplantae; phylum Streptophyta; class Magnoliopsida; order Rosales; family Cannabaceae; genus Humulus; species Humulus lupulus. The sequence continues at coordinate 11,004,783 of NC_084802.1, forward strand.
TACAAGAAAAAGCTTCATTAATAGCATTGCATTTGGACATTATTAAAAAAACGCTATTAAAAAGTTACATAATCTATACAGCATGCACTGTTCATTGGCGGGAGTATATTATTTCATTGGCGCTTAATTTTTTTCTTTTTTTTTGTCAAAGCCGCTTAATTGAAAAAGGAAAAGACAAAGAAAAACCCATTTCCCCTCCCTCATTCCCGTCTCTCTCTCTCTTCCCACGTTACCCGTCTCTCCCATTTTCACCATTTTCACTCCATAGCATAATCCATCTCTCTCTCAGAGGAACCCAGTGCCTCTCCCACCCGTTCACTGTGAATCTCTCTCTTAGAGGAACCCAGACGAACCCAGCGCCTCTCCCACCCGCATCTCGGTTCTCTCAGTCAGCACCGACCAAGGGTCTCTCGTGGTTCTCTCAGTCAGTGCCTCTCCCGTCCGATCACTCTCTCTCAGTTAGTCAAGCAGCTCCGAAGTACACCTCTACCAAGCAAGTAAGTGCATGCATTTTTGTTTCTTCTAATTGTATACATTAAACTCATTTTTAAAAACAATTCGCTCTCTTTCCTCTAACTCCTTGATGTATAACTTGTTTTCTTCAATAATTTGAGCTTGTTTCTCTGTAAGACTCTGCAATCGCTCGGTGTCTGACCTAGGCATAGTGCTGATGTTAAGTAATAGAAAACACCAAAAAGAAACTCCAAGGGGCATAGAAAGATGTGAACAGATAGAATTGTTTTTAAAAATGTTGTAGTTTTCTCTTTAGTAATTGAATGGTAAAGGGTATACCTGGATTCTTCCAAAGATCGCCTCAACTTAGTTATCTCAAGCCGTAAATTCTTCATTATCCTCTCCACAGTTGATGCCTAATAAGAAAATTTCAAAATGACAGTAATTAGATAGTTTTAACATTTGTCCGATTCTCAAAGGCCAATCATCTAGTTCCAGTTTCAGGCTAATAATGAAATTGGTGTTGGCCATTCTTAATCAACTAAAGTAAGGTAATCTTAGTACATACATACCAGGCTTACTACCTCCTCTTCACACTCACTGCTATCTGACTTGGTTCCTGAAAAACTCTCTAGTGATTGCTCAGTGTTCCCACTTCCCATCATAAACCCAAAACCAACTCTCTGCAAACCTCGCTCCGCAATCTGCAAAAGGGCAACTCTCTTCTGCTCGCTATTCACCTTCAACCTCTTCTCCACAATTTCCTTCTCCAACAAGGCTGCTCTCAGCAAACTGTTGGTATCTCTATTCTCCTCTGTCAAACTCACCACACTATTCTCCAACTCCCTCTTCTCCTTCTTCCTCAATTCTTTGTACTCATTCACCTTCTCTTTAGCCTCAGAAGCAAGTCTTGTAACTACCAATAGCTCTTCAGTCAATTCCAATTCCAAACGCATTGAATCACTCTTTTCTATGCCTTTAATGAACTTGCCATCATCATCATCATCATCAGTTTTTTCTACAGCCACATTTTTTATGATCCTTTCCAAGCTCACATTTTCTGATGAAAGAGACTCCAAGCATTTAGACAAAATCTCATTGCTTTGCTCTCTCTTCATTTCCATGTCTTCAATTCTCTCCCTGAAAATTTCAACTTCCTTTTCAAGTTTTTTCCAATTGTGCCCTAATGATTTGTCTCCCAAGCATCTTTTGAGTTGGCTTTGCTCAAAAAAAGAAGAAAAATTGGCCTCTTTTACTTGTCGATCTTCAACCCAAATATAGTGCTTGCTCTTCATACTCTTCCCCCCCCCCCCCCCGAATTCTCAGGAAAAAAGGAAAGGAAAGAAAGAAAGAAAACTTCACGCCCTAAATTCTCTTCGTTGGTTCTCCGCATTTCATCTCTATCAGGTATCTAATGTTACTCTTTAATTTCCATATCTATGTTTTGATTAATCTAATTTATGTATATCAGCATTTGGGTTTTCAAGAAATTTTAATAATGTACTGAGCTGAGATTCTCGTAGGTGAAATGAAATTAAGTCAATTTTTGGTGGAGTTGGTTTCTTAGAGGTTTCTCTCGTGATGAAATGATGGGATTATTTATTTGTTCTCAATTATTTTTTATCAAATAGACAATTTCTGGGCTGTTGAAAAATATTTTACTTGTTTTTTGTTTTTTGTTCTTTTGATTTTGATTTATACATTTATAAGCCAATACTTTGTATGTAAACTAACTAAAACAATATTGGCATATTATCTACTTTCTTATATGAGTTTGCTCTATTTTTGTCATATACTCTATGATGAGTTCTATTTAATATCCAAATATAAAGGTAAAGTGAGCTATTTCATTCTACTTGGAGTGAATTATATGGTACTAATTAAAGAAAACAAATCAAAACTATGATTGGATTCAGAAAACTTAAAGTTGTACTTCCATCTTAAAGTTATCTACCAACTTTGATACAAGACACTTGATGGGCACTAAATTGTTTCTCTCTCTCTTTACTGTTTTCTGGCTGGAATTGAATTCTGGGTTGATTGGTCTGGATTTTATTGCTGTTTTTTTCTCTGAATTACTGGGTTAGCAATTGTTTGAAGCAGGAAGATCTTATCAGTTTTTCCTAATGATAAAAGCAGTTTATATGAGTTCTGTTTCAATCATTTCAGGACCACAAGAGTACAATAAAAGCAATTTACACGAGTTCTGAATTTCTGGAGAGTGTTTTTGCTGGTGTTGAAGTTGGTATAGTGTTTCTGTACTTGGCGTTTTTTGTTCATACTAGTTCGTAACTGTCCTTTATGCCTTAACAAGCTTAAATGATCATTTATTCTGCTGGACTAATCCTAAATATTGATGCACAGGCTCGATGCTTATTTGTTTCGTTGATTTCAGTTATTCAGGATTCACTCCACGAACATAAACAACGGGTCGACTTGCCAAAAAGTAAGTGTTATGTTTCTGGATAGTTTCACTTGATATCAATGTACAAAATGTGTCTGTGCATGCATGTTTTCATGTCACTCAAACTACATCAACATGAAGAACAAGAATATTCACAAGCTCATTCCCTCCCTCCCAATACTATTACAATTTTTTTTTGTCACTGTTGTATATGCAAAAACAATCAATAGAATATTCTTTAGATATTTTAATTAATTTCTTCTTTTTGTAGAGAAAGAAAGAAAGATAAAACTTGTTCTAATTGTAGCTTAAATATTAGGATATTAATGTTTATGCATTTTTGTTGAGTGTTCTACAATTCTAACATCTACTAGTCTTCCTAAAAAAAATAGTTGTTGGGTTTATTATATCTGTGTATTTATATGTATTGAAAGAATGTTAGCTACTTGTTGTCTTTGGTTGATTTGTGTTGAATTTCATTTTCTTATCTATAGTATTTACAAGTTATATTGAATATAAGAAAGTGAAACTAATTTTCATTTCCATTCAAGATATTTGGTTTCGTTTGTCTATTAATTGTTTTAATGTTTGCACAATAACTCTCTCCTTTGCTCATTATTGTATTCTCTCAAACTTGTTCCTCATATTTTTTTTAAGGTGGCATAACATACAGGCAGTAACTTATATATCTTCTCTGTTATTTTTTTTTATTATTATTTGTTATCATTTTATTGATTACACCCTAAAAACTTCATATTGTGCATTGTTGCAGGTACTTTTCCTTCGGTTAAAGAGAGAAGACATTTCTACCTTAGGTTAAAGAGAGAGAGAGAAGACATTTCTGTAGAGCATCAGGTTTAATCCTTAATGGGCTTATATGCTTATAGAGATTGAATGATCTTATTTGTTTGTTATTCTGTTTAAATCAAACTTTAACTAAATTTATTGTTTGTATTGGTATTATCTCTTGCTGTAAATGTTATACTCATGATCAAATAACAAAGTCAGTAGTTAAAAGGAAACTCTTTCTCAAAACTAGAACAACATATTCAATGGCACATTTAAATAAATGTGTAGAGTGCAGAATGTAATGTTAGTAAAAACAGAAGTGAACCAAAATGAATATAGCCCAGAAAACTAAATAGAGAAGAAGAAAAGAAATAATGAAACCAACACAAGAATTATATTGGTTGAAGAAAAAAGATCACTGTGATCTTTGTCTCTACTCCAGTTTCGAACTTGATCTCATATTCTTTATTGAACAATTGATAAAGTATGAATCCTATAAGGCAAAGTATCTTTGCCTATATATGTCACACTCCTCACATATAAATAAATTTATAAACAACTAAATATCTTTGTCCTTTTTTCTCTTGATCTGATTTTTTTTTTATTTTATTATTATGAAGAAGACTAGGACTTATATAGCTAGCTTAGATAGCAGCTAAGTGAAGAAAATGTTGAACAAAAATTGGGTGAAACTAAACAGGTATTATTTCAAAAATAACTTTAAATTTCAAGTAATATTGAAGGCCTAAGAAAATATATTAAGGTTAATCTCTTTTTTTTTTTTAAATATGTAGAGCTACAAAAGAGTACACGGATGCGGCATGGGACTTTGTGAAAATGGTAGAAAGAAATTATGGTTTTCCAAATAAAATTATTTGTCCTTGTAAGAAGTGTCGAAACTTAAATCATCATTGTGTTGATGGTGTTTTTGAGCACTTAGTTATAACCGGAATGGATCCAACTTATCGTATTTGGGTTCACCATGGAGAGCAACCCATTGATACTCAAGTTGACGAAGTTTCGAATGATATGGATGCATTTGATTTATACACGACTGCTGCCATGGATGATGTGGACAATAATATAGGTTGTGGAGGTGGTGAAGACGATGAATTTGTTAACGAAGATCTTCAAAAGAAGTTGGAGGATGCGGAAACTCCTTTATATGAAGGGTGTGAGAAATACAGAAAACTTTCATCAATTGTAGCTTTATATAGGTTGAAGAATCTGAATGGTTGGACAGACAAAAGTTTTACTGGACTATTAGAACTCCTTTGTGATATGTTTCCCAAAAATAATGTACTTCCCGATTCCATGTACTCAGTTAGGAAATTTTTGAGAAATTTCGATTTGAAATATGAAAAGATTGATGCTTGTATTAATGATTGTTGCTTATTTAGAAAGGAGAAGGCTAAAATGGATGTTTGTCCTAAGTGTAGTGTTTCTAGATGAAAAGTTGATAAACACACAAAGAATGTTAAAGTTGGTGAGGCTGCCAAAGTTTTGAGGTATTTTCCGATAATACCCCGATTGAAAAGATTGTTTAGATCAAAAGAAATGGCTGAAAACTTAAGGTGGCATTTCACTCATAAAATTATTGATGGGAAGATGTGACATCCAGTGGATACACCTGCTAGGGATTCCATTAATGAAAGATGTCCAGAGTTTAATCTTGAACCACGCAACCTTAGGCTCGGACTAGCTGCTGATGGAATTAACCCCTATAAAAGTCTAAGCTCCACTTATAGTTGTTAGCCAGTGATGCTTGTTATCTATAATTTACCACCTTGGTTATGCATGAGGGACGAAAATACATTTTTGTCATTATTGATTCCAGGTCGTAAACAACCTGGAAACGATATTGATATTCATTTGGAGCCTCTTATTGAAGACTTAAACAAATTGTGGAATAATGGAGTGCATACTTATGATGCATTCGACAAAAGCTTCTTCAATTTGAAGGCAATGTTGTTGTGGACAATAAACGATTTTCCTGCATATGGAAATCTTGCTGGGTGTACAACCAAAGGCAAGACAGCTTGCTCGATTTGTGGTAATGATACATGTGCAACTAGGCTGAAACATAGTAAAAAAATTTCATACCAAAATACTAGGAGATTTCTCCCGTTTGATCATCCATATCGGTCTAAGAAAGCATGGTTCAATGGAGCTACAGAAGAAAGAGGCCCCCCTAAAGTTTTGAGTGGCAGTGAAATTGTTGAAGAACTAAATCAAATTACCAACGATTTTGGAAAAAATATGAATCCCAAAAAAAGGAGTCGGGATAATAAGGTGGAAGGAATGTGGAAGAAGAAATCTATATTTTTCAATCTACCATATTGGGAGGTTAGTTTAATATATTTTGAAGTTATTTAAAATTGAAAGTTTAAGCTTATAAAATGTAACTTCAATTTGTTGATGATGTGTCTTTAATCTTTGTAGGTTTTGTTAGTTCGTCATAATTTGGATGTTATGCATATAGAAAAAAATGTGTGTGATAGTATTATTAGCACATTGTTGGACTTGAATGGAAAATCCAAAGATCAGCTTAATGCTCGATTGGATTTAAAGGATTTGGGTATCAAGAAGGCCTTGCATCCGGTGGAGAAAGATGGGATTATACGACTTCCAGCAGCATCTTACACACTTTCTAGATCAGAGAAGAAAATGTTTTGCCAAAGGTTATTTGATTTAAAGTTACCTGATGGTTATAGCTCAAACATTAGTAATTGTGTAGTAGTTGAGGAACGTAAGTTGATGGGGCTTAAGTCTCATGATTTCCATGTCTTAATGCAACAATTGCTAGTAGTGGCCATTCGAGGATTGATGGAGGATGGTCCAAGAGAGGCAATTATAAGACTTAGCAAATTTTTTAATGGAATATGCCAACATGTGGTTGACGTAAAAGAAATCATAGAATTGGAAGCAGAAGTAGTTAAAACAATTTGTATGTTTGAAATATATTTTCCTCCTTCATTCTTCAACCCTATGGTACATTTAGTTGTTCACCTTGGACGGGAAGTGTTATTATGTGGTCCTATTCAATTTCGATGGATGTATCACTTTGAAAGGTAAATATTCTTAGTAACCTTTCAATAGTATAACATGAATTTCCCTTAACTAATGAGGAAGGTTCCTTCTTTATTTGTAGATATATGAAGTTACTTAAAGGGTATATGATGCAACCTACACATCCCGAAGCATCTATTGCTGAATGTTACATTGCAGATGAGTCAATGCGCTTTTGTGCATCATTTTTGAAACAATCTAATGACGAAGGTTCCTTCATTGGACGTAACGAATATAATGATAGTGATGTGATACTTGAAGGTCGTCCACTTCATCGTGGTGTAACTGTTACACTAAATGATAAGGATCTAGCTAGTGCACATCGCTATGTATTATTCAATTTAGCTGTCACAGAGCAATATTTAGAGTGAGTGGATAAACTTATTATCTTCTAATTTCACTGCCGCTTAATTATTGATGGTGATTAATTTTTTTTTAAAATATAGGATGCATCTACAACAACTAAAAAAGAATAACAATACTTTAAGAACCAATCACACTCTACTTTGGAAACAACATACTGAGCTTTTTCCCTTGTGGTTAGAAGAAAAGGTATGGGCCAATACACTATTTAATTTGTATTAATCTGAAATTATGATGAAATTATGTGATAAAAATGTTTCCTTCGGTAGTTTTCTACTGCAGAATTTGATGCTATGTTATCAAGATTAGCACATGGTCCTCGTAAAGCAGTCATATCCTATAAGGGATATGTTATTAATGGGCAGCGATTTCATACTAAGGATGCAGAGAGAACGACACAAAATAGTGGTGTTTATATGGAAGCAACAACAATGTGTAGATCTAGTGCTAAAGATGATGCACAATTGGCTGATGTTGTAGGATATTATGGGTTAATTAATCAGATTATACTCTTGGACTATTACAGTTTTCATATCCCTTTATTTAGGTGCAATTGGGCACATGTTGGCAAGGGTGTAAAGAAGGTTGATTGGTATACTCTTGTAAACCTACACCAAGGACAAAAAGAGTTTATTAGAGAACCATTTATACTTGCTTCACAAGCTAAACAGATATTTTACGCAAGGGAGAATGAAAATTGTAACGCCCTGGTTACCCCAGAACAGTTACGGTGAACGGTGAACCGGAAATTTGACTTGCAACCCGAGTCCTTTGGTTAAAAACGTGATCTAGGTACCATTAACAGGTTAAGGTGAAAAACCAATAAAAAGGAAAGGGTACGTTTCATTAAGTAAATAAACTGCTCATGAGCCTTTTAAAATGTTTACAAGTAGTTCGTAATACAAAAGAGTTGCTACAGTTCCAAATATACAATCTCTGCCGGCCTAAGCGGCAAAAATAGGGTAAACCCCTAGTCCCTCTGAGAACTCCTTGACCGTGGCGGTCAAGCGGCCCTGTATGTACATTACATCGCCCAAGCTCTCCACTCAAGGCTGGCCAAGCTTTTCCTTTCCTTTACCTGCACCACATAGCACCCATGAGCCAAGGCCCAGCAAGAAAACATAGCAAGACATGATATAATATCAACAACGTTCATAATAGCCATTCAGGACTATCAGTCCAACAAGTAGGTGACAATAGCCAAAAGTCACAGTAATGAGCATCGCTCCCTCTAGCCATGTGACGATAGGGTCACCAGGGCTTAAACGATAGGTGATTTCTTAAATAAGCTTGGTCAGGACAAGTGCATGGTGATTGGTCACCAACATAACCTTCCTCACGACTCTAGAGTCGAAACTATGGACAACGTCCCTTAGCCTTGTGACAAACAGTCACCGGGGTCATACACCTTGGCTATAGCCATCTGGTCGTAGACCAGGCAAGTGCTTATAAGTTCTTCGACCCTAGGGTCGGTCTGGCATTAATGCTTTAGAGCCATTCAATGCATGATTCTCAACTTTAGAGTCGGTCCCTGACTAGTCAGTGTCTCAAGCAGGTAATCAGCATTCAATAGCATTTAATATGCAATCCATGTCCACATATATTAACCAACATGCCTTAATATCAAACCATGCATGTCATATACCTATACAGGGTGCAACTGTATTCATACACTTTTTTCTTACCTCTGGTTCGAGTGAGTATTATAATATGAACGACCCCTGAGAACGATCAACCTTTAAATTCCTCGACGGTCACCTGGCCATAACCAAAATATAGGATTCATCAATAAAAATGATAACTGAGGGTTCCCAACCAAATCCCAGCCCCCGAGACACCAAATACTACCCAACCGGGCACTAGGTCCAACCCCGAGGCCTATGGTTTGAATCCCTAAGCTAAAAACCACTTTTTAGCAAAATTGGCCTTAAGGGCCGCGCCCCCCCCCCCCCCCCTCTGCTGCGCCGCGGCGCGCCTCCAGACAGAGAGGCTCCTTGCCTGCCAAACGCCAAGGGCCGCGACGCTCCCCTGCTGCGCCGCGGCGCTCAGCCCAGAATGGCTAAGTCGGCCACACGAACCAGTTTTTCTCCCTGTGCAATTCCCTCTCAAACCAGACCTTTAAACCCTCATAAAACCTCCCTTAAACATGTAATTAAACCCCCACATAACCCCCTTAGCTCACTCACATCAAACCCCAATCAAACCAACACCAAAACCCCCTTTGATTCACACTTCCCACATCAAACTCCATGAATTACAAACTAAAACAAAAACAGAGTACTAGCTGAAACCAAAGGCTAAAACTCACCTTAGAACTGATTTTGGACCTCCCACACAAGCTAAAACAAGTCTCCAATCCAGCCCTTAAGTTCCTCTAGCTTGAACTATCACCAAAAACACAAAACCATCAAAGGAGCAATGGAGAAGATGAAGCTAAGGGAAGGTACGGGAAGAGAAAATAGAGTCTCTGTTTTGTTCTGTTTTTGTTCTACAGCCTTCTAAGTCACTTAGTCACATATATCCTTCCAAAAAGACCAAAATACCCCTTATGTCATCTTAAGCCTCCAAAGCCACCCCAAGGGCAAAATTGGTACATTCCGCTAAACCCGTTAATTATAATTAACGCTTCCCATTTCCCGCTAATCTCAATATCCTAAAACTCCAATATTTCATAACCCGTTACCCTAAAATCCCCGGTAACGCTATAACCTTTAATATCACCCCGAGCCCCGAGCTCAAACCTGTTATGACCAAACCGATAAATCACGTTTAAAGATCGTCTCATGTCGAAATACTCGAACCAATCCACATTATAATGTGGTCTCACAATATATCATTATCGCACATACAAATATACAATTATACCCTCAACGGGCCAAATTACCAGAATACCCCTGTAAACAAATGTGGACTCACATGCATGCATTTAACATCATATGATAATATAATTCTCATAAACATGCATAAACACATTTAAATGGCATAATTAAGCAGTTATGGCCCTCCCGGCCTACAAATCCAGCTGTTAAACCACATTAGGGAATCCGGGGCATTACAACTATCCCCTCCTTAGAGAAATTTCGTCCTTGAAATTTACCTGAACAGCTCGGGAAACTGACTCCGCATATCAGACTCCAGCTCCCAGGTCGCCTCTTCGACCTTGCTGTTCCTCCACAACACCTTAACCAAAGGTATTGTCTTATTCCTGAGGACTTTATCCTTCCGAGCAAGTATCTGAACAGGTTGCTCCTCAAAGGAGAGATCTGGCTCAAGCTCCAGATCCTCATAACTCAAAACATGACTCTCATCAGATACATACCTCCGAAGAGCGGAAACATGAAATACATTATGCACGGCCGACAACGCCGGAGGCAAGGCTAGCCTGTAAGCCACTTGACCAATCCTTTCCAGGATCTCAAATGGGCCTACAAACCTGGGACTCAGCTTGCCTTTCTTCCCAAACCTTCTCACCCCTTTCCATGGCGAGACTCTAAGGAAGACATAGTCTCCTACCTGGAACTCCACGTTCCTGCGTTTGGGATCTGCATAGCTCTTCTGTCTACTCTGAGAAGTAAGCATCCGAGCTCTAATCTTATCAATAGCCTCACTGGTCCTCTGAACCGCCTCAGGACCTAAGTATCTCCTTTCACCTGTCTCATCCCAATGAATGGGAGACCTACACTTCCTACCATACAGCATCTCATAAGGTGCAACACCAATGGTAGACTGGTAACTATTATTATAGGAGAACTCTATCAAAGGTAGATACTTACTCCATGAACCACCAAAGTCCAGCACACATGCTCGCAGCATGTCCTCCAATATCTGAATCGTCCTCTCAGATTGCCCATCTGTCTGAGGATGATAAGCTGTACTGAACTTCAGTCGTGTACCCATGGCTGTCTGTAAACTCTTCCAAAACTTGGAAGTGAATGTAGGGTCTCGATCTGACACGATCGACCTAGGAGCTCCATGGAGGCGCACGATCTCTCTCACATAGAGATCTGCATACTGGTCAACAGTATAAGTAGTCCTCACCGGTACAAAGTGAGCTGACTTGGTATAACGATCCACTATCACCCAAATGGAATCATGCTGACCAACAGTCCTAGGCAAGCCCACCACAAAGTCCATTGTGATGTCTTCCCACTTCCACTTCGGGATATCCAGAGGCTGCAATAACCCTGCCGGCCTCTGATGCTCAGCCTTGACCTCTTGACAAGTCAAGCACTTAGCCACATACTCTACTACATCCCTCTTCATCCCTGGCCACCAGTACAACGATCTCACATCCCGGTACATCTTCGTGGTGCCTGGATGCAAAGAGTAAGGTGTAGTATGAGATTCATCCAGAATCTCCCGCCTCAACGCAGTGTCTAACGGAACACATATCCGTCCCTTGTATCTCAATAACCCTAAATCAGACACTATATAATCCCTGGATACTCCAGCCAAGACATCCTCTCTAATCTTGATCAGCTGTGGATCACTCAACTAACCCTCTTTAATCCTCTCTAGCAGCGTAGACTGTAGCGTAACATTGGCCAACTGGCCCACCAGCAACTCTATGCCAGCTCTGGTCATATCATCAGCTAACTCTTTGGCTATCAGCCTAATACCATGAATCTGTCCCGGACCCTTCCGGCTTAAAGCATCAGCTACCACGCTGGCTTTCCCTGGGTGATACAGAATCTCACAATCATAATCTTTCACTAATTCTAGCCAACGCCTTTGCCTCATGTTCAAGTCCTTCTGAGTGAAGAAGTACTTCAGGCTCTTGTGGTCTGTATAAATCTCACACTTCTCTCCATAGAGATAGTGCCTCCTATCTTTAAAGCAAAAACCACTGCTGCCAACTCTAAGTCATGAGTAGGATACCTCTTCTCGTACTCCTTCAGCTGACGAGAAGCATAGGATATAACTCTCTCTGATTGCATCAAAACTCTAATGACCCACTAATCTAGACTATTTGGACCATTAACGAAACTATACATAAAACTTACATTTTTACGAAAATACCATAATTTTATTGAGTAACTTGTAAAAATAAGAGTTACTTACAAATAAATATAATACTAAGAAGGATTTGGGATCCCATTGTCTTTAAAAACAAAACATGATTTAAACGAAAAGAATTACATAAGAAAATGCGGAAAATACATATAAAACCATAAAAATTTAAATGAGACTACATCCTCGAATCGAGTAACGCTCGGCCCCTTGACTCCATTCACCATCGATACACATCCTCGAAGCGTCACGAATCTTTCCGCCTCTAAAGCTTATTTCCTGCACATAAACAGAAAGGAATGAGCCTAATGCCCAGCAAGGAAAAATCTAACACATAGTCATAAACATAATTTCATAAGAAACATAAAGACATATCATAACACATAATACACTTATTATAATGGCCATTATTACTTGGGGTCCCATAGACTAAACAAGCTTATGCCCATGAGATTAGTGGGGTCCTACCAGCTAAATAGGCGTATGCCCACAATCTTTTTGGGGTCTTGTTAGTCAAATAGAGCATAAGCCCAAGCCTACAAACAAACACATTTATAACATATTCATAACATAACACATAAGATAACATAAACATAAACATATAGATTCTAGCCTATTTTCCTTACCAAAGTTACCAGGATATGTGGACTGAGTTGGGACTTTTTGGAACACTCCTAAAACCATGATGAACAAGAGTGAGTTGAAAGAAGAAAGGAGATGAAATGAAAGGGATGGAAAAACTAAACCATTTGAGAAACATGCTTACCGAAACTTATGTGCTTAAGAACTTAGATTCCCTAACCAAAATGAAGATTAAGGTTAGAGATTGAGTAGAAGACTATGAGAAAGAAAATAACATAATATAGAAAGGAACTAGAGTTTTGGTTACCTCAAAGACTTGAAAGACCAATCTACACCTCAACCGAAATACTATAGAACCTCACTTCCCAAAGTGTTTGATAAGCTTATGATGTTTAAGCTTATGATTTTCCCAAACCAGGTGTTTACACTCTCACACTCACTTAACACTAGCAGCTTCTGAACTTAGAGCAAAAGGTGAATAATGGCTGGGTACTAGGTCCTATTTATAGAGTTTGGGAATGAAAGTATCTTGATTTTACTTGAATAAAAATAATGGCTTTTTAGGTGAAAATCATTTGAATAATCGTTCAGCAGAGGCTGAAGACTCGTTCAGAAGATGCTGGACTTATGGAGGAGTTTGAATGGCTGAAAGGAAAAGAATTCAAAAGTATTTGAAAACATGTTGGAGGAGGCGATATATCGCCCCCTATAGGCGATATATCGCCTGGACCATTGTTCCCGAGGCGACCGTGCATCGATTCGTGTTTTCCGTATCTACGTGCTGCGATATATCGCCCCCTATAGCTGCGATATATCGCCCCCTATAGCTGCGATATATCGGCACATGCTGAATATTTAAACACGAAATTACACATTTTTAGCTAAGTTTGAATGGAGTAAACAGCCTTGACTAAGCCCTCAACGTACTCAAAGCTGCTGACTGACCCTGTAACATTCAAACTTTACTCCTTATTAAATTAAATCCTCAAAAATCTTTAATCCTTAATCACCATTCATAACATGTGCTTAAAATCCTATTGGTTGATGTCTAAACCTTATAATATAATAAATATAACCCTTAATTATCAGTCATATAATCAAACCTTAGGTTATACTTAATATTCTTAAACTATAGGTTAAACTTAGAAAATCTATAAGTACTACTATGAGTGTCCAAATAATTCCCGGTCTGAACCAAAAATCCATAGTAACAAAGATAACACTAAACATACTATAATACTACTAAACAATTAGTTAAGTAAAGTTCTTGGACTCTACAAAAACACAGCCCAAACCCTGATGAGAAGCATCACAGTATATCACAAACTTCTCCTGGTCTGTCGGAAGACTCAGAACTGGAGCTGTAATCAACCTCTGTTTCAACTCTTGGAAGCTGTTCTCACACTTGTCTGACCACACAAACTTCTGACCGTTGCGTGTCAGCTCAGTCAACGAGATAGTAATCTTTGAGAACCCCTCCACAAAACACCTGTAATACCCTGCCAATCCAAGGAAACTTCTAATCTCAGAAGCATTCTTTGGCCTTGGCCAATCTCTGACCGCTTCAATCTTTGATGGATCCACTTTAATCCCCTCCTTACTGACAATGTGCCCAAGGAAAGACACCTGAGACAACCAAAACTCACACTTCTTGAACTTTGCAAACAATCTGTGTTCTCTCAACCTCTGCAGAACCAACCTCAGATGATGCTCATGCTCTGGCTCAGTCTGAGAATACACCAGAATATCATCGATAAAGACGATCACAAACTGGTCTAAATAATCCTTGAACACCCTGTTCATCATATCCATGAAAGCGGCAGGGGCATTAGTCAACCCAAATGACATAACTAAAAACTCATAATGCCCATACCTAGTACGAAAAGCGGTCTTCGGTATGTCTCCCTCTTTGACCCTCAACTGATGATAACCAGAACGAAGATCGATCTTAGAGAATACCGTCTTACCCTGCAATTGATCAAACAGATCATCTATCCTTGGCAAAGGATACCAGTTCTTAATTGTCAGCTTATTCAGTTCTCTGTAATTTATACACATCCTCAGAGAACCATCTTTCTTCTTTACAAACAGAACTGGCGCACCCCAAGGTGAAAAGCTAGGTCTGATAAAACCCAAATCCAACAGCTCTTGCAGCTGTACCTTTAATTCTTTCAACTTAGCCGTGGCCATCCTGTATGGTGCTCTAGACACTGGCTCCGTCCCTGGGGCCAATTCTATAACGAACTCAATTTCTCTGTGTGGTGGCAACCCTGGAAAATCCTCTGGAAACACATCCAGAAACTCACATACAAGTCTAGTATCCTCTGGTCACACTGGCACGACCTGGGTGGTATCAACCACACTGGCTAAGAATCCAATGCAACCCCCTTGCAGTAAATCCCTAGCCCTCAATGCTGAAATCATAGGAATACGGGGTCCATGCACAGTACCAACAAATACAAAAGGATCCTCACCCTCAGGCTCAAAGGTGACCATCTTCCTTCTACAATCAATGGTTGCCCCATACTTGGCCAACCAGTCCATACCCAGTATCATATCAAAGTCAGTCATAACTAACTCTATAAGATCCACTGACAACTCTCTGCCCTCTACTATCACTGGCAAAGATCTGACCCATCTCCTGGATACAACCAGTTCCCCAGTGGGTAACAAAGTACCAAACCCCACAGCATAGAAATCACAAGGTCTACACAATCTATCAATAACACTACTAGCAACAAAAGAATGTGTAGCACCAGAGTCAATCAATACATTATAAGCAGTTCCTGCACTAAGAAGCTGACCTGTAACAACTGAGGGGGAAGCCTCAGCTTCTGCCTGAGTCAATGCAAACACTCGCGCTGGGACCGAGCTATCTGCCTTCCTGGGCTCTTCCTTTCTTGCCTTAGGGCAATCCTTCTTTAGATGACCCACTGCTCCACAAGAGAAGCAGTCCCTTGCCTTACACTCTCCCAAGTGATGCCTCTTGCATCTAGGACACTCAGGATAAGACTTCCAGGCTTCACTGCCCCCAGGACGACCTATGATGAACTATGATGAACGAGTCACCCAAGTCTAGGTTGATTAGGCCATCAACCAAAGGTTCTCCTACTGCTAATACAAGGTCCTCCCATCGCCAATCTATTGCTCATGAAGAAGATGTGCCTCTCAATAATAATAAGGAAGAATTTCTAGTTAACTCTACAGAGCCTGTCACTCAAAACAAAAGAAAAAGAGGCCCAACAAAGCTGAAAGGTATTGCTCTCCAACCTGATGGTCGTATTACTGTAAGGTTTAATGCAAGAGGGCAAGCTGTAGGGGAAGGCTCGGTTAGTCTTTCATCATTTATAGGTCCTCTTGTAAGGGAACTTGTACCATACACAATAGCTGATTGGCGAAAGTTTCCAAAATCAATGAAAGATATTTTGTGGTCAACAATCCAGGTTCTAAACTTATATTTATTCATGTGTTAAAATCTTTTATTTTTAGGTGAATACTCATAAATTAATATTTAATGTGAATGCAGACAAGGTATAAGGTGGACAAAGATTGGGAACGAGACTGGTGTATGAAAGTAATGGGAGACCTGTGGAGATCTTCCAAGTCCAGGATAGTTACTAAGTTGAACGAGCTACCAAATGAACAAGAACAACTAAAATTAAAGCCTGATAATATCAAATCAGAAACTAAATGGAGAGTATTTGTGCGTGAAAAAACCAGTAAACAATTTCAGGTAACCAAAATTTCGATATATGTATTATATAGATTCTGCTTATTACAAATAAATTGGGTACCATACTTATTTCAGTTTGGTTTATTATCAGGAGAAAGATTGAGAAAAAAAAACACTCATTGCTTACTTAGCTGTTACATCTCTGATATTGATGAATTATAGTTTTAATGCTTTTGGTATCTATAATCATGGTGTTCACTATAAACAGTAGCAGGTTTAATTTTCATTAAAGTTGTATTTAGCAAAAGAAGTTCATTATTCTTTTGCACTTGTTGCTAAGGTTGTTTATAGTACACATTAAGTTATGCTTTCCCTTGTATTTAAAAATTGAATTGAGTATATATATAAATGTATATATTTGAGCAATAGTTACACTGTCATTTAAAACTTGAACTGAATATATATATTCTATTTAATATATATATATAGAAAATTTTGAGTGCATAAATAGAATAAACAATAAGAAGACATGTCTGACTACAGAGAAGAAATGACACAGAGGTTATAGGCATCACTAGCCTATAAATTAACACAGAGTCAATTTTATTAAGGGGCAAAAAAAAACCTTACCATAGAAGTTTTACCATTTAAATATTCTCTTTTTTTTTTCCTAGTTTGTCAACCCTCAAGGAAATATATATTCTATTTCCATTTCCATCTGTATTTCTATAAACCAATTTTCATAATTTAAAATAATTAAAAATATATGCAATCACAAGAAAATCCTATTTGGACTGTTATGCTTAAATCATTCTAAATAGTACTCTCTCTACCACTTTTTTTAATAACATATGCCACATAAAACCAAAAATGAAGTCTTAAGGAGGCTGCAATATTGACCACCATTCTAACTTGGTCAGCCCATTGTTCTCTACTAGTCATTTTTAAGGAAAAAGAAAAAATCAGAAAAATAGTAAGATCAAAATACTAGTGTCACATTTTATTATAATGATTCTTATTTCTGACCAAGTGTTATATGCCTCATCATTGTTTAATACTCCAACCATAGAATTGAAACCAACCAACCTAGTACAACATTCAACGTGACAGCTTACAACTCCAATGCCTTTTCTTTTATCCTCATATTTTCCTCCCTTTCTTACTTATCCCATGCATCAGATACCCTTAAACCTGGAGAGACTTTGTATAATTATGAAACCTTGGTTTCTTCTAATGGGGTGTTTGAGCTAGAATTCTTCAGTTCTGGTGATTCAAGCAATGAGTACATAGGAATCTGGTTTAAGAATGATAAGGACAAGAAGGCAGTTTGGGTTGCAAAAAGAGCAAGTCAACCAAGGGTGTAGTTTCTTTTGTCATGGCTTAGTCCTGATGATCCAGATAAAGGTTCTTTTTTTTAGGCTTTGACAGAGAAAACAAAACCCAGTTCAATATCTGGTTAGGTGAAAATGTTTATCAAGAGATTGGCTTTTGGGATGGACAAAAATTAAGATTATTTTTTGAAAGCTCTTCAGATAATCAACTTTAGTTATGTATCAAAAAAGAAGGAGACTTATCTTATTTTCAATAACAAAGAAAGCAATGTGTATTCATGGTTTGTCATGGCTCATAAAAATAAATCAGAAACACAATAACAAAAATCCTCAAAAAGCAAAGAAAAACAAAATCCCAAAAGACAATAACAAGTACAGAAGAACAAAATAACAAAAAATACGTGGTTATTTGGCTTTATGAATTTCTTACTATTTGGCATTATGTCACTAAGTTTTTTGTTTTTCATATACTGTTGTTCAAGTATTACTTTGTTGTGGTTGAATGTGACTCAATTGCTACAACAAAATTACCTTTACAAAGCTTGTGATAGGTTGAGTTTGAAAGATCATTGAATGTATTCCTTGTTATTTGGCTATTTTTTCCTGTTCATAATAATGGTGTTGGCTTCTATTCTGCATTCCTGGTTGCAGATTGGTGCAATTATGCTATTTGTAATTTATGTATAAATTTTATTCAGCATATAATGTTCACCAGGATGGATGTCAACATATTTTATGAAAATCTACTTTGAAATTTGAAAGCAAAAGTAACTTGAGGGAGGCATTGGATCAGTAAGATATTTTTTTCTTGGTGTTATGGAGTATATAATATTCTTATTCTAGAACAATGCATTATGCTATATCAGTCAATTAAAACTATTTCAGGTCTGATCAAATTAAGGCAGTAGAAATCCTTAGTAGTTTCTGCATAATCTTAGCAACATTAGATTGTCTTGGCTTGATATGCACATATGAAAGTTAAACTCTATTGGCCTCAAGAGCTGCATTGAGACTACAATTATGGTTAGTTTTTAGAATATCTTTATGCTCTAAATTTGAACTCTTGCAACCGCAAACAAATTTCAGATTCCAAATTTACAATTGGCTTAATTGTATTCAAATTATGTGAGCAGTTGCTGCCCTGTTTTCATGAAACTTTTGTACTTTAAATGATTTATTTTTTTCCAATTCTCTTCTTGAAAATGTGTTTCTAAATTTATTTGACAAAGCTATTCAAGAGACACTATTATCACCATTCACAGTCCACCAACCATCCCATCCCTGTTCAGGAGGAGTTGTATTGTGTTTACTATTTCATTGCCAGAATACTGGTTCTGTATGTTTCTTTTACTGCTGGAGTGTTTACTGTTGGAGTGTTTATTACATACTCTTTTCTTTGCTGCCATAGTTACTGTTTTATTGTTGAAAAACTATTATGTGTACTGTGTTTACTGTTTTATTGCTAGAATACTGGTTTAGTTTTTTTGTTTTACTGCTGGAGTGTTTGGTATTCTGTATGTTCAATCGCTGGTTCATTTCTTAATTATTTTAGGCGATTAGCAATAAGTTTAAAGAGATGAGGAAGAAACAATTCCCACATACATGCAGCAGGAGAGGATATGCTCGAACAATGGATGACATGGTAAAAATTTAATAAATATTTTTGGTAGCTAAACATAAGAAAATATATGTTCTCTTTCTGAAAAATGTACTTGGATACAGAGTAGGGAAAGCTCAAAACCTGTAAGAAGAGTTCAAGCTTTCTTAAAGACACACACAAAGAAGAATGGTGAACCTGTGAATGCACAAGCTGCTGAAGTTATTGTAAGTAATTTACCCTTTGTTTGTAGAAACATATGTATTTGTATGCACATAGACTTATTTAACAGTCAACTTGAAATGATTTATAGGAGAAGTTACAAGTTCTTGCAAATGAAAAACCAGATTCATGCACAACACATAATACTGTACAAGATGCTCTCACTATCATATTTGGTCCTGACAAGAATGGTAGATCATTATCTAATGGGAGGGGAGTAACTAATACAAAGTTAGCTATTCTAAGAGCAAGAGATGACCATATTTCACAATTGGAATCAAGTCAATGTGAGATGAAGAATAAAATGTATGAGATGATGAATCTTATTAATACTATTGCAAAAAGTGTAAACATTCAGGTAAATTAAATTAATTGACTTCTGTTTATTTTACTCTATTCATTGAAAATTATAAATGACTAAATTATTCTCAAACTTGTAGGGGTTTACTCAACCAAGTGAAGCGGAGTCACACATGCCTTCTCCTATGGTAACTACAATTTTAATTACTACCTATCATTTCACTTTTAATTTTTTAAGTATCAATATTATCTATAAATAAATATATGTTTTATCATGTAACAGAGTGTTAATAATCTGAAGTTCACTCCTGAAAACAATGCTTGCAATTTACTTGATTGGAATGGAAGTGGAGAAATTGTTGCAGAAGGTCGATGGTCTTCTAGTGATCCTTTATGTGAGGTGCATCATCTTCGTCTTGGGCCTAATGCAATGAGAGTTTGGGTTGATGTTGCTAAGAAACCTACTGCATATTTATGGAGACCAACATCACATATGAGTACAATTGAAGAAGCGGTTGGTTGCACTGTTGCTTGGCCTTCTAATAAAGTTACAATGAGGTAAAATTTCATGCAACTTAAAAATGATTTATAAATAGTACAACAAATCAGTTGTAGTAACTAATTATATCATCAAAATATATAGGAAATGAACATAATGGATGAAATTCAATTGTTTCTTGGTAGATATCTTTGGTACGTATCTTTGCATAAAATTAACTAATGAATGAACATGTGTTTTCAACTATTTTGGCTACATTTGTTTTCTTAATTTTATATATTTTTCACTCTTACAGGTGCACAACTAATGAATGAAGTGTAATATTTTGGAGGGACGCCCATGATCAACAAATTATGAATCAGTTTGTTTTAAAACTTTTGCTTATGTATTTTGTCTTGCAATATACTCGTACTTTTGGGATATTGATATTTTAGCTTTATGTAGCGAACATATTAAGAATATTTGAATTTATGTTAAGGTATAATTTTTAATGTGTTATATGTTTATCATTTGTTGCAATTATTCATATGTTAAAAGATAAAAAAATATAAAAGTTTTTGTTATGCCATGAAATTGTTCATATGACAATTAATAAATGTTAGGAAAATGATTAATGATAACAATAAAGAAACGCTATTAAAAGTAAGGATGATTACAAACAAAAAACGCTATGTCTGATTACTAATTACATTTTCAAAATGCTATTACATATCTTTACATAACGTTTGGAAAATGCTATTAAAAGTAAGGATAATTACAAACATAAAACGCTACGACTGATAACTAATTACATTCTTAAAACGCTATTGTATATCTTTACATAACAATTTAAAAACGCTATTCACAGTAAGTACGATTACAAACATAAAACGCTACGACTTATAATTAATTGCATTTTAAAAACGCTATTGTATATCTTTACATAACATTTTAAAAACGCTATTAAAAGTAAATATTACTACAAACATAAAACACTATGGTTGATAACTAATTACATTTTAAAAACGCTATTGTATACCTTTCAACATCATTTCTGCATAACGTTTGAAAAACGCTATTAAAAGTAAGTATTTTCAATTTAACATAATCAATGACTACATACATAAAACGCTATGACTGACATCTAATTATATTTTTAAAATGCTATTATATATCTTTCAATAGCATTTTTACATCGCAATTTAAAAACGCTATGAAAAGGTCCAGACTTTTAATAACATGGGATAATATAGCGTTTGTAATAACGCTATCATTTGTTAAAGACAGCGTTTTAAAAACGCTATGGAATGTAGCTTTTCTTGTAGTGAGAGGAAAAGAAAGAAGCTCCGAGTGTCGATGTATCCCAATTTGGACCCTGAGATTTGGCCAATTTCACTAGACCCCAAACTCAAAGTCACTGTAGCCTATTCTCATGGTATACTCGCATTCAGCCTCGTGGAGGGTTCATGTAACCAGCCATCCATAGCCCCCAAATCTCTTTCCATCCCAGTCTCAAAGAGTTCTTTTTTCGAGGTCGAACACTACCAAAGCTCCATAACTTCGACCCAATAGATTTCTGAGCTTCTTTCCTGCCATGGGTTGAAGCTCTCCGACTAGTCAGTGTGCCATCTCACCAACTCCGACGAGAGGAGCTGCTTCTCCCCTGGCGATGGCGACCCTGAGAGGAAGGTTAAGCTCGCGACATGGAGTCACGAGCACTTGCGAGTAAGGGCTTTACTACCTCTAACGGACTATTTCTGAAGCTTTCTGGATTACGTTGGCATCGCCACATTCCAACTCCAGACTAACTTGTATATGGTCCTAACCACTCTGAGATCGTAGTACCAGGAGATGAAGTGGGAGGAACCCACAGCACATGAGGTCCTCTATCTCTTTTGCCTCAAAAGCAACCCTTCCCGGGCTCACGGCAAAGACCAGTTCTACTACCTTTCGAGCTATCCCAAGGAAAAGCGGCTATTCGAGGATATCCCCAATCATCCACCTAATTTCAAGGCTGCCTTTTTCTAGACAGACGGTCTCACTCCCTCTCACTTCTACTCATTCCAGCAAATTCGTAAGTATTTGGCTATGGTCCTTACTAGTTTGATTTTCCCTTTCATTTTTGAGCTCGATTGACTTACTCAAATCTTATATACAGCCAATTATCATCATCTCTAGCCTAAAAATGCCATGAAGGAACATAGGGAAGCTATCCTCAAGCTCCCCTATGGTTGGGGATCCCTCACCTACCTTCTTCACAAAGACAAGCTCCGACTTTGCAACCTTCTTGGGGAAGGTGAGTCCACTGATGACTCAGGAAATCATAAATATGCGAGGTGGGAAGATGTCCCAGTTCCCACTACCAAGCTACCCGTGAGAGGAAACACGTAGGCTCAAGCTCACATATCCTTATACATCACCCAATCAAACCCTCGGGCTCGGGTAATGAGGCACAGAATGAAGCCTCAACGAGCTCGTCAGGAGGAGGTAAAGTTGTGCTCAACCCATCTATGTGGTCTCCCACTCTTCTTAAATATGAACCTGATGTAATGGTTCTTCTTAAGAACCCTATGAATAACTTCCTGGCCTTGTCGAGGGTAGACCTTAAAGTCCATAGGTTCGATAGTGGGTTAGGAAAATACCAAACAATGTATAGTTTAAATGAGGTTTAGGAAGGGATAGTTGTGCAGTATGGTACAAATGACTATAGGGACCTTTTGAGGATGTCCCCTACTTTCAGGAAGGGGACTCCAATAGCCTCGTCAAAAGATAGTGGAATTTCTTGGTTCCCGAGTTTGAGCTTAAATGATTCCTCCATTTTGGTTCCTGATACTTAGTCATTTTTAATATTGAAATGTGTATAATTTTTCTTTTCTTGGCTTAATTGATCTTCTTTGTTCTTTTAGGGTGAGATGGATTCTGACCTGGACAACATTTTGGGGCAGCCTCCTAAGGCTCAAGGCAGTAAGCGGGAACATGCCACCTCGAAGAAAGGCGGTCCATCAAAAGTCGCGATGGTGGGCGAGGATCCTTACCTGGCAACCTCGAAGGCCATCTCCAATGAGCTCAAGGAACAAACTCCCGACACTACGAGCATGATCCAGGACACCACTCCCATGACCTTGAAAGCCACCACAAATGAGCCCCTGACCACTATGTCGTCTCCTCAGAGAATCAAGACTCCTCCTCCTCGCCTAGTCCAGGCTAGGGGTAAAAAGGTTGTGAACCCTTCGGTTTCTAAGCCTGTGGGTGCCTCGATCGTGGTCTGATAGTTCGTGGCCGCACCCCACATGAAAGAATATCCCCTGAAAAACATGGCTGGGAGCCTAGGGGCCGATCTATGCTCGGACATGCTGTCTGGGGCGAGCCAATTGTGCAGTAACCTTGACGCCAACATGTGGTGATTCCTAGGGGGATAACCCCACACACTTCATCGATCGAACTATGGACCTCAGAGTTTTGGTAACTCTATTTCAGTTTATTTTTACTTTCTTTTGTTACTTGTTACGTATATGCTAACTATTGTAACCTTGTATTTCAGGCCCTTCTTGTTATCTTTTGCCAAAGCTCTCTTTCCTCGAAAATGGCCGCCTCCGAGACCTTGGTCTATGACACAAACCATGCTCGAATCTGTGCCAAGGACAACCTGAAAGAGGCCATGGGAGCCCAGGCTAAAGCCAAGGACCTACTCAAGGAAGCCACGGAGGCTCGAGCCCACACTGAAACATCACTTCAGGAGGTCTGAAAGGCCCAAGCCAAGCATGAGGATGCTATCAAAGCTTCCCAGGCCAAGCTCGCCTCTTCCAAGGTCCATGTTAACAACCTAAAGGCGGAGCTCAACACCAAGACGGTGAATTTTGACGCCACTAAGGCCGAGATCGATCGCTTGAAGGCTGAAATGAGTGTTGCTAAAGCAGAGACCGAACACCTGAATGAGGAAAAGAACTATGGCTTCGAGATCCTTGAGGACGAGAATAAATGCATGCTCGAGGAGTTCAATTCCAAGAAGGATTGGGCTACAGACCGGGCCATGTACATGATGTGGTCTCTAAACCCTGAGATGGACACTTCATTCCTCTAGGATAAGGAAGAAGAGTTTGTCTTCAGGTGGAAAACTCGGTTGGCCGAGGAGGAGGTCATGGCCACCACCTTGGATGGTGGAGGCGAAGAGGAGAAAGGAGAGGAGCCCGAGTTTGCATCAGCTAATAAAATGATTTGTTCTTTAAAAAGGTTTGCGTCCTTTATTACTTTTTTTTTGTAATTAAAGATTTATTTTTATGCTCTTTAGGCAAAGTCAATTATAACTCGAGGTTTGAGTTTTTTCAATGGTAGTTTTTATTTTTATTCTTATATTTCTTGCCCAAAACACTTACGCATATTGTCTACCTTGGATGCTTTTTCTTTTATTACATGCTTACATTTCTTGCTCGAAATATTCACGCATATTGTGCATAAAGTGATATATTTGTTTATCTATACAAATATTTGTTGGCCTTAAGCTTGAATTTTGACGTATTTCTACGTAGTTCATTCGATTGCCCTTTTTCGACTTCGTTATTGTTAAGGTCGAATGTTACTTTTACCACGTATTTTTTTAAAAGTACTTAGTGGTGTGTAACCTTGTTAGTCTAGTTATATTTTTCTATTCCATAGTAACTTTTCATCATCTTCAAGTATGCTCTCGAGGTTGCAAGATTGAAACTTATTTGCAAAAATTTACAGCCCTATCTTGACTCATGATTTTTGTTAGTTTATCTAGAATTCCAAATTTTGATCATGTCGATTTGGGTTTTTTGGTTTGTTCTAGGCTTTCTTAATCTGTGTTTGGTTAATAATCCATACACTGCTATTAGAGTTTATTTTTATTGATGTTATGTTTTTTCGAGCTCATGGTATGATTGTATACCACTTATGCCCCCTTAATATCCTATGATTGTAATCTTAGGTTATTTAATTTTGAGAGCGTGCAAAAAGTATAACAATAAAAATACACAAAACTTTGAATAAAAATCAGTGCTTCATTGATAAAAAGCATAAATTAAATACAAGTTGGGTTAAAAATGAATAAACACCATTACTACATTATTGATAATAAGGTCGTAGATGTTCACCATTCCAAGCTCGTGGGACCAATCCTCCGTTCAATCTCGCTAGTTTATAAACATCAGGTCGAATGATGGACTCAATTTGATATGATCCTTCCCAATTAGGCACGAGCACACCCGCAGAGGGGCCTCGTGTGGCCAATAACACATGTCTAAGGACCGAATCTCTCAATCGAAATTTTATGTCTCGAACCCTCTTGTTGAAGTATCTTGTAGCCCTTTGTTGGTATGCAACATTCCTTAGTTGGGCTTCATCTCATTTTTCTTCAATTAGGTCTAGAGTATTTTCGAGCTAGGATTGGTTTGAGGTATGGTCGTATGTAGTTCACCTTATTGTTGGGATTTTGACCTCAATAGGAAACATAGCATCACAACCATAAGCCAGAGAGAATTGGGTATGTCTCGTTGAGGTTCGTGTTGTCATTCTATATGCCCATATGACTTGTGGTAGTTCCTCTGGCCATCTTCCTTTAGCTTCTTCTAGCTTTTTCTTAATAGAATTCTTAAAAGTTTTATTTACTGCTTCGACCTGATCATTTGCCTGTGTGTGGGCCACAGAGGAAAAACTTTTAATTATCCCATTCTTTTCACATAATTGTGTGAACAGATCGCTGTCTATTGGGTCTTATTATCTGATACGATCTTTCTGGGCATCTTGTATCTACAAATTATATTCTTCACCATGAAATCCAGAACTTAGTTCGAGGTGATAGTAGCTAGAGGTTTAGCTTCGGTCCACTTTGTAAAATAATCTATATCGACTACAGCATATTTTACTCCTCTTTTTCCGGTTGGCAAGGAACTTATAAGGTCGATTCCCCATACTATGAATGGCCACAGAGAGCTCATCATGGTAAGCTCGGTTGGTAGAGCTCGTGGTATCGAAGCAAATTATTGACACTTGTCACAACGCTTGAAGTATTCGAACAAGTCTACTTTAACTGTAGGCCATAAATATCCTTGCCTAATCACCTTTTTCGACAGACTATGTCCCCAGTGTGGTCTCCGCAAAATCCTTCATGGATTTCTTCAAAAAAATTCTTGCCTCAGGCGAAGGTACACATCTCAGTAGTGGCATGGAATACCCCATTTTGTACAATTTCCTTCCAAGATGGTGTATTTTGGTATTTTGTACATAAGTTTCATAGCCTCGTCTCACTATACTGGGAGACTTCCGAATTTGAGGTAGTCAATTATGGGGGTCATCCAAGTAGGTTGTGAATCAATCATGTTGACATCTTCTTCCTCGGGCTCGATTATACTTAAGATCGGTAGGAATTCGACCGACACCACATTGAGTGTGTCCGTCTCTTTGGTCATGACGAGCCTAGCTAGTGCGTCCGCATTTGAGTTTTTCTCCTGCGGAACTTGTGCTATGGCATAGGACTCAAATTCCTCGAAAATCGCCCTAGCTTTCTCTAAATATGCTACCATTATAATGCCATGAGCCTTATATTCACCTAGGACCTAGTTAACGACTAATTGGGAATCACTATAGCAGTGAATGGCCTTCACCTTGAGCTCAAAAGCTATCTGGAGTCCAGTTAATAGTGCTTCATACTAAGCCTCGTTATTTGACACTTCGAAGCCAAATCGTAAAGATGAATGAAAACAATTTCCCGTTGGAGTGATCAAAATGATTCCTGCCCCTGGCCCATTTTAATTAGATGATCCATCAATGTAAAGTCTCCACAACTCGCGATCTGGGGTTATGACTTCCTCGGTTTTTATTCTTGTACATTCAACTATAAGATCTACTAAGGCCAGCCCCTTGATCGTTGTCCTTAGATGATAAGTGATATTGAATTGCCTAAGTTCGACAACCCATTTTAACAATCTCCCTGAGGTCTCAGGCTTGGATAATACTTGCCTTAATGGCTGATCAGTTAATACATGTATAGGATGTGCTTGGAAATAGGGTCGAAGCTTTCGAGATACATGTATCAGGCACAAAGCCAGCTTTTCTATTAATGGATATCTTGACTCTGCCCCCAGTAACCTTTTGTTAATTTAGTAAACATGTTTTTGTACATTCTTATCCTCCCGAACAAGTAATGCTCAGTTGTGGTGAGGTATAAGTACAATACTTCACTTGCGATTGGCGTGGATAAGATTGGTGGCTCGGCGAGGTGATTCTTAAGTTTTGGAAATGCGAGTTCACACTCGTCCAACCATTCAAACTTTTTTCCCTCCCCCCCCCCCCCCCCTCAAAAGGTTAAAGAATGGGAGGCATCGATCTGTAGATTTTGAGATGAACATACTTAAGGCCGCCATTCGTCAAATTAGACTTTGGACGTCCTTATGTTTCTGGGGTGAGGGCCTATTAATGCCTTAATCTTATTAGGATTTTCCTCTATGCCCCGAGCATTCACTATGAATCTGAGAAACTTTCCTAAGGATACCCCGAGTGAGCATTTATGCGGGTTAAGTCTCATATTATACTTTCGGAGCACAGTGAAGCATTCAACGAGATCGTCCACATGGTTACAGTTATGCTTGAATTTGAATAGCATACCGTCCACATAAACTTCCACGTTATTCCCTATTTATTCAACAAACATCATATTCACCAATCTTTGGTATGTGGCTCCTACGTTCTTGAGCCCGAAAGACATTACATTGTAGCAATACAAGCCTTAATCGATCATGAAACTCGTATTTTCTTGGTCAAGTGCATGCATGGCTATCTAGTTATATCCAGAGTATGCATCCATGAATGACATGATGTCGTGACCTGTAGTGGCATCTACAAGCTGATCGATTCGAGGTAAGGGAAAACAATCCTTTGGACATGCCTTATTGAGATCTGAACAATCAATGCAAGTTTGTCACTTGTCATTGGGCTTCGGAACTAACACAGGATTAGGTATCCAATGAGGGTAGAAAGTATCTCGGATAAACAGATTTGCATTTAATCTTTCGACCTCTTCTTTCAGGGTTTTCCTTCTATCATTGTCTAGGAGCCTTCTTTTTTGTTGCTTCAAAGGGAAGCTTTTGTCTATGTTGAGTGCAGGGCTTATAATGTTTGAGCTGATCTCAACCATGTCCGAGTGCGACCATGCAAACACATGTTGATTTTTCCTCAGGAAGCGAATTAATTTCTATCTCGCATCCTTAAGGAGGCTCTTCCCTATTTTTACCACCTTAGTAGTATCCTTTTCATCGAGCTCTATGTCCTCGAGCTCCTATATTGGTCCAAGATCGACCCTATCTTCTTATACTCTTGGGTCGATTTCTTCTTTGATTTCGAAGACAGTCCCACTTATTTCCCAGATAACAACAAGTGTCTGTGCACTTGTTTGCCCTTTACCCTTTCATGGAAATGCTATAACATTCCCTAGCGTCCAGCTGGTCTCCCTTCAGCGTCCCAATGCCACAGATGTTGGGAACTTGATGGCCAAATTCCTAACAAATGATACTTCCCCCAGTCCAATCAGGGCGGGTCTCCCAAGCAGTGCATTATAGGCTGAAGGGGTGTCCACTACTATAAACTCCATGATCTTGGTTACCAAGACTAGATAGTCTCCCAAGGTTACTGGGAGCTCGATGGAACACGAACTGGCTATCTCTTCTCCTAAGAAACCATACAACATCGTTGCTATTGGGAAAACTTATACAGGATCTTAATTATTTTCATGTAAAACATATATCAAAAACATTAATATAAGACAACCTAGAACATGTTTCTAAAATTGAATTTAAACAAAGATAATGATAAGAACGCTTACATTATACGCAGCGGAATGTATTAGTCCCTCATTCAGTTTCTCTAACCTTTGTATCATTTCTGTCGCAGGGTATCACCAAGAAACTGAACTGGTCTTCAATTTTCTTCACAGTCTTCCAAAGTATCCTTAGAATCACCTAGACTAGAGTGGGAAATTCTCAACACAAGAGATAGATACAAAGAGAAGAAGAATAGAAGAGAATATTGAGGCATAGAAAAGGACTTATGTTGTAGAGAGAATCTAAAACCTAGAGCATCAAGAATAAATCTTCTGATCTTTTGTCAGATAGTCTTTCAATCACCTGATTTCAACTCTCACTTAGCATTAATTTTATAGGCTCAATTAGGTCATTTATTTTAATTAAAAATAAATAAAATAATAGATAATAACATCCATTATGTTGAAATTATCATGGGCTTTAGGCCCATGAAATTTCCCATTTAATTATAAACCCATTGGACTTAAAATCAAGGCCTTATTATTTTTTATTGATTTAATTAATTAAATAGTTATTTAAATCATTTATCAAATTAATTAATTATAATTTGAACCTTGATTTAAACTTATTTATTAATTTAGACACACATTTGACTTAATTAATAAATCTACCCTAAAATCTCTTTTCTTCTCTAAATTGATTGAGACTATCTAGATGTTTTTATCCAAGGTACAGTGGGGACCATGGGTCTATGAAATTAAGCTCCAATAAGTTATCATAAATTTAACAAATAAATTTACTAACTTATTAATTCCTCGTGACTCCACTAAAGACTCAGAATTGTACTCTTGAATTCATAGAACGCTCTATAACCATTATAGATACATTATTAATTATCCATTGTTACATCCATAATTGTCATTCAATCCACTATAGATGATCTACAACGAGATGGGACTAAAATACTGTTTTACCCCTCATTGTATTTTATCCTTAAAACACTTAGTTCCTTGTAAATGATATTTCAGTAAACTAATATTAATTATTGAAATGAGATCTCTATCATTTAGCACCTTGAACCAAACTAAAAGGAAACCATCGTTTTACTTCTTCATTAGAAGTTATAGATGTTCATATCTATGATTAACACTCTCACTCAATTATACTACTGAATTCCCAAGATGTCAATATGGGCTAGTCCGTAGGGTATGCTGGTAACGAACAAGTCAAATAACTCAAATAATACAATAAGTTAGAATACTTACCACTCAGAATTGATATTGAATTGACCTATGGTCAGCTATATGATATGACTAGAATAGATAATAATGGTATGTTTACTTATCCTACTATTGTCAATATCAGTCATGTCCGATGTAACAAATACATCTGATCTTATCTACTTTGCTAATGTTCTGGAAAGAACATAACACTGCAATGTGTAAGTAGATCGTATCATAGATTGGCAAGTCAGTGTAAATCTTGTGCACTGACTAATCTTAGGACTAACTTATTTTGAACATATAATCATATTTATATTCTACTGTGATTACGTCACTATAAATACAATTAACTATATGCTCAGGATTTAATAGAAGTTTATATTAAACAAATAATCATGAAAATAAAACATGTGAGCAAAGTGATTGACCAAGTCAAAAAATGATTTCTATTCTTTTATTGATAATAAATGAGATTACAAAGAAATTGGATTTCAATTAGGGCATAAAATCCCAACATTTGCACAGGCTTTCAAGTCTCGAACCATGAGTCTCATCTTTTCTAAAGTGGCTTTACAAAGGATGTTGATCGAGCTTCCATTATCTATCAAGACCTGACGCACCCTTTTGTCGGCGAGCTGGAGTGTAATGACCAGAGGATCATAATGGGGAAACTAGACGTGTGATGTGTCCTCTTCTTTGAAAGTGATGGGTTGAGTTTCAACCCTTTGGTGTTTTGGAGCTCACGATTCAGGCTCATAGGGAGATCCATCTCTCGTCTTGTGCTCATTAACATATCTTTTATGGGCATTTTTACTCGACCCAACGAGGTGTGGTCCTCCAAAAATGGTTACCACATCCTCCACATCTATTGGGGGAGGTCGGTCATCCTCCCTCGTTCGTGAGGTCGTGTTTTGCTCGACAAGCTGTGTAGGAGCTACCCTTTGTCGAGTGAAGGCTTGGCTGGATTTTTGTTCCTTACATATTTTCCAAAATATCCTCTCGAGATCAAACCTTCAATCTTGTCCTTGAGTTACCTACATTCATCGGTGGTATGTCTGATGTCTCTATGGAATCTGCAGTATTTATTGGTATCTTTCTTTGATTTTTGATTTTGCATTGGATCAGGTCATCTAAACGGGACCTGATTTTTGTTTGCAATAAAAATGTTTTCCTGAGTTTTTGTAAGCTCGATATAAATTGTGTAAGTGGAAAAATATTTATCTCTCTTTCTTCTTTTTCTCCTCGATCGCCTCCGAGTTATTCCCTTCTTTTTTCTTCCTTTTCGAAGGGTTGTCTCTTGAGGACCGCAACATTGATGGGGCAGCCGAGGTCGAGGCTACATTGACATTCGTTGTTGTAGTTATAACAGGTTAGGGGGTCATTTTTAATGCTAACCATGCCTCCTCTACATTGATGAACCTCTGAGCTCTTTTATTGAACTTAGTTATTGTCCTTATAGGTTTCTCTTGCATATCATCCCAAAGGGGACTTCCTGGAAATCTCCCAGCTCGTACTGCCATAGGATGACCATTGTCGTCGACATTACGGGCTCGTGCCACCTCTATGTTACACACTTCCACGTAGCTCTTTAATGACTCTCCCGGCGGTTATGATTGGTTAAATACAAATGATAAGTGTTAATATACAAGTATGGTATAAACACTTAGTAGAATTCACATAGTGAAGATGTTAATTTGAGTTTCAAATTGTGGACACTAATAAAATGCAACTTTGGGTCCAAAGTGATACATAAAAGTATCTAAGGGTTCCCAAAAAGTTTGGTGGCATTTGGAGCATTTTTGGGACATTTGGAAGTGTCCAAAGTCACAGGGGCTGGCGATTTGTCGCCACCCAAGAGGCGACACATCGCCTGAAGGCTAAGGTTTCTAGAAACCCTAGTAGGCGGTGCATGTAACACCCTGGATAGCCAAGACCGATACATTGTGTACTTATAAAGGTGCAAGACTTGCTAAACAAGTCATTAATTTAAAAATGTGTCACTAAACATGTACGAGCCAGGGTTAAAAATGGTTTTGGTCTCAAAAGTTTCATTTTATATAACTAAACTGTTATATACATGGGATCCCAAAAGAAACAGAGTTAAAAGTTAGTTTACAGACTTCCAAAAGTACATAAACAATTATTAGCCATACTAAGGCAAAATATACAATCTTTTGGTCTCGCGCCCCTGCTTAAACCTCAACCGTGGCGGCTGAGCGGCTGGCCATGTACATTCCGCTCGCAGAGCCCTCCAATCAAGGCTGATCAAGCTTGCTCTTGCCTTTACCTACACCACGTAGCACCCGTGAGCCAAGGCCCAGCAAGAAAACATGTGCAACACAAACAGTAATAACAGATAATAAATTCACTAAGCATGAACTCTCATCAAATAATTCACATAACTCGTTCAGCATTTATTCAGAATTATGGATGCAATCAAACACTTATAACATTCATATCACATCATAATCAGGGCCGAAAACTTAGGCCGCACCCTCTATTTACCCCACTGACTCCGACCCACTTAAAACCGAGCTCAGTGCATATTAAGCTGTCATTGGCTACCAGTGGCCAAGTCGCGCCCTGTGCACTAGTGTAACCCTTGGCACCTTAGGCTGTTGGTTCACTGATTATCTTGCATGGCATAATACCATCTTGTCAAGCATACACTACAGGGAACCCTTAGTCCCATCACATATATTCAACCAAGTGCAGTTTTCTTACCTTTAATCTTTACGGTTTCAGATTACGAGCAACGCTCCTCAAGCACGATCTGTTCCCAAGCCTAAGCTTTTATCACCTAGTCACAACCAAGGTATAGGGTTCCATTAATATTAAAATTAGGGTTTCCGGTTATAAAACTAACTTCAGGGAATCTGAATCCCACCTTGCACGGTGGTGAAATTGATCCCGAGCATTCTAGACCACATTCCCGTGCCTAAAATCCCCAAAAGTTAAGTGTGCACCCAAGGGCTACGACCCTTGAAGCTTAGCCATGGCCCTGCCCTCAAAACAGAACCAAGGGCTTGCCTGGAAGGAGACATGTGCCGCAGCCCTTGCCTTAGGCGTCGCGGCTCTCACCTTTGGTCGAGCCTCCTTGGCTAATCTTCATCCTAGGGCCGCAGCTCTCTAGAACAGAGTTGCGGCCCTTCCCTTCGAGCCCAGAAATTTCACCATTTCAATCCTTAAAACCTTACCCAAAATCACCCCAAAGCTTCCTAATTCAAAAACAAACATTCCCAACACCTTTAGGGTAACTTTAGAAACATAACTCAACAGAAAATTCAGCCTAAAACTCATAGAAATCCACGTTTCAGTCTTTGAAACTCAAGAACCTCAAAACACCCAACCATCCATGCAAAACTCGAATTTACACCTCTAATTATGAGTTAGAGCTTACCTCTTCAGTTGCACTCCTTCTCTAAGCAAACTTCCAGCTAAGTCTCAAGTTTATCAGCTCAAATTCAACCTTAAACATTAACAACACAATCATCTCAGTACCTAGCTAAGAACTCAAAGCTTCTAACTTCAAAACACAGTTAAGTCTTACCTTAGCCTTGATTAATTGTTCCCTGAATAATCTCTGAGCTTAGCTTCAAATCCCCACTGAATTCCCAGCAAATTCCCAGCTTAAAATCCCAAAAATTCTCTGTTTTTTTTTCCTTCCGTAGGCTTTCCTTGAGAGAGAGGAAAGAAGAGCTGAGAAGAAAGTCTAAGTCGGTTTATTTCTTCTGTCTACAACTTTCTATTTTTAGTAAGTTATCCTTATCACTTAGGTCAACCTAGGGCTCGGGGTGCCGAAAACGTCCCCGACGGCAAAACGGTAAAATTCCCCAATATTCCTGCCTAGACTTCCTAACCTCAAATATATCTCCATTCATTTATTTTCATAACCCGATAGTTTAAATAACTACCCGATACCTAAAATCTCCTTGACTTATCCATAGTCAGTTGTTAAGCTCTGTTGTGACTTTTGCCCGCTAACTAGCTCTAGGATCACCTCAAGTCGTGCTCCGCAAACCTACCCACATAATAATGTGGTTCTCACATATATCACATATGTATATCATATTATCATCAATTATCATACAAACATTATTAATCATAGAGTTATGCATTTAAATCAATATATTCATGCAAACCATATTTAATCCAATTATGCCCTCCCGGAACGCTAATCAAGGCCCTTAAGCCGCATTAGCAAATTTGGGGTCAAAAACAGTGATTTGGGGGACTTGATCACTCTCTCAAATCTCTCTCTACCCTCTCTCTCTCTCTCTAGCTCCAAGAATCTCTAGTTTTCTCCAAGAACTCTCCAAGAAAGTGCTTGACTTAGAGAGTTGAAGGCTTGTTCAATCTCAATCCTCATTTCCTCAAGAGAAGGCCTCAAGCATCAATGGCGGCTGGGAAATAAAGTATTAGGACAGCGTTTCAAAATGTGTATAAGCCTTGGCTTTGTAGTTTTGAATTACTTGAAGGATTTTTTCAAAGAAAGTGGTGGTCTTGCCTAGGGTTTTAAATCTCCATCAAAGATTGAAGAACTCCATTGATCTACTTGGGTTTGCAAGTTCTTTCTCAATCTTTTTTAAGTCTCTCTCAATCCAAATTTTGTGTAGACTCTATTTTTCATGGTTGTGTTATTTCACTCTCTCCCAACATTCTAATACTCTATAATCTAAAATAGCATATCATGGAAGAATCTAACTCTCTTTCGGCTTTGAGATTCATGACACAAGACTTTGTTAGATTAGATAGATTTGATGGGACTAACTTTGTTCGTTGGAAAGACAAAATTAGATTCTTGCCCACAACTTTGAAGGTTTTTTAAGTATTGGACAAAGACGTAAAAGCCTTGGAAGAGCCCAGGGAAGATGATACTCAAGAAATTGTCAAAGAAAGGAAGAAGCGCGAAGAAGATGAATTGATTTGTAGGGCTCACATCCTCAATTCTTTATCGGATAGGCTCTATGATCTCTACACCAACACCAAGACTACCAAGGAGATTTTGGAGGCCTTGGAAAAGAAGTACAAAATGGAAGAGGAAGGTACAAGGAAATTCCTTATTACTCAATATATAGAATTTAAATTTTATGATGATAAACCCCTTTCTCCCTCAAATTCATGAGTTGCAAATTATTGTGAAAAAATTGCCTACTCTTAAAATTATATTGCCAGAACAATTTCTTGTGGGTGCCATTATAGCCAAGTTACCTCCTTCATGGAGAGACTATAGGAAAAATATGCTCCATAGAAATTAAGAGATTTCTTTGGAGGAAATTCTCAAACACCTGAGAATTGAGGAAGAATCTTGTTCTAGAGATTTAAATGATGAGAAGTCCAATGGAGAGACTTCTAAGGCCAATGTAGTGGCAGATCCTCCTAACAAGGGCAAAGGAAATGGCAAGAGCAAGGGCAAAGGCCAAAAACCCTTGGGGCCCAAGAAGAATGAGGGATAATTGAAAAGTTCCAAGGTACCTTGCTTTGTGTGTGGCAAGAATGGCCACTTTGCTAGAGATTGTAGGTTCAAGAAGAGTCGTAACAATGAGGCAAAAGTTAACTCAGCCCAAGAGGAGCTAGTGGCAACACTAAGTGAGATCAATGTCATTCATGGAAAGGTGAGTGGGTGGTGGTATGATACTTGTGCCATCATTCATGTAACCTATGATAGATCTCTATTCAAGACCTTTGAATCTTCAAATGAAGGGCATGAAATCCAAATGGGTAATGAGAAAAGGTCCAAGATTGAAGGAATGGGAACTATTGACTTGTTCTTCACATCCGGCAAGAAGGTTCTACTCACCAATGTTTTGTATGTACCAAAAATGAGTAGAAACCATGTGAGTGGCAATTTACTTAGGAAATCAGGAATCAAGGTTGTGATAGATTCCAACACGCTTATTTTATCCAAAGATAATGTTTTTGTGGGAAAGGGGTATGCTTGTGATGACATGTTCAAACTTTGTACTTCCATTGAAAATGTGAACAATAAAGTTTCTTCTTGTTGTTATATGCTTGACTCAAATTCTATTACTTTGCGGCATGTTAGACTTGCACATATAGGATTTAGCGTAATTAAAAGGGCTGTCAAATATGGATTAATTGATTGTGATAATGTTGAGCATGAAAAATGTGAATTATGTGTTAAGTATAAAATTGTAAAGAAATATTTTCCTAATGTTGAAAGAATTTCTAAGTTGTTAGATTTGATAAATAGTGATTTATGTGAACTTAATGGAATGTTGACTAAAGGAGAAAGTATATATTTTATTACTTTCATTGACGATTGGTCTAGGTTCACATATGTATATTTGCTTAAAAATAAAGATGAAGCATTTGATGTGTTTAAGGTGTATAAAGCAGAAGTTGAAAATATACTTGAAAGGAAAATTAAAATATTTAGAAGTGATAGGGGTGGTGAATATTTTTCAAATGAATTGAACTTGTTTTGTGAAGAACATGGAATAATTCGTGAATGTAAAACCCCTTATACTCCACAAAAAAGTGGTATAGCAGAAAGAAAGAATATAACATTTATTTAGATAATTAATGTTATGCTATTACACTCTAAATTGAATTTTAGTATGTGGGGGTGAAGCCTTGCTATCCGCTTGTCATATTTTGAATGATCCCCACGAAGAAAAATATATATCCCCGTATGAGTTATGGAAAGGAAAGAAACCAAACATTTGTTATCTTAAAGTGTGGGGGTGTCTTGCTTATTTCAAGAGCACCAATCCAGAAAAGACCAAGTTGGGTCCAAGAGCTATAAGATGTGCATTTGTGGGTTATGCCAAAAATAGCAAAGCTTATAGATTATTAGACTTGGAGTCTAATGTAATAATTGAATCTAGAGAGGTTGAATTCTTTGAGAACATTTCACGCGATGACAACAAGTTAGAACCAACTCAAACTAGAGAGCCTCAAGATGAGACTCCTAGAATAGTTGGTGAGCAACCTTAATTGCCTAGAAGGAGCCAAAGGCTCAAAAATTTGGGATCAAGTGAGAAGTGTTCTCCAATAGAGACACTATACCCTATTTAAGGTGATAATGAGGAAGTTACTTGGAAACATCCAATAGTACTTCAAATAGAAGATGATCCCAAAACCTTCAAGGAAGCAATGTCCTCAAGGGACTCCACTTTTTGGAAGGAGGCAATTAATGATGAAATGGATTCAATTATGTCAAATCACACTTGGGAATTGGTTGACATTCCAAAGGGGTCTAAACCAATTGGGTGCAAATGGGTATTTAGAAAGAAATATCATACCGATGGCACCATACAAACCTTCAAGGCTAAGCTAGTAGCCAAAGGTTTCAAACAAAGATAGGGAATAAATTACTTTGACACATATGCAGCAGTAGCAAGAACTACTTCTATAAGGTTGTTGTTTTCCTTATCATCTATATACAACCTTTATGTTCACGAAATGGATGTCAAAACAACATTCCTAAATGGGGATCTCAAGGAGGAGGTTTATATGGAACAACTGGAAGGTATTGTTCTTCAAGGAAATGAACATAAAGTGTGTATACTTGTCAAATCATTAAATGGTTTGAAACAAGCTCCAAAACAATGGCATGAGAAGTTTGATAAAGTCATTGTCTCTAATGGATTTAGACACAACAATGTGGACAAGTGCTTATACTCTAAGACTTGTAGTGACTTTGTCATACTTGTATACCTATATGTAGATGATATGTTGATTTTGAGTAATAACATGAAATGAATAATGGAAATGAAGAGGTTTCTATCTTCTAACTTTAAAATGAAAGACCTTGGAGAGTTGCATACCATTCTAGGTATCAAATTTAGAAGGAATAGTGGGGGTTTTCTGTTGAGTCAAACCCACTATATTGAGAAAGTGCTCGACAAATTCAGTCATCTAAAAATCAAAGAGGCACATACAATATTTGATTCAAA
The DNA here is from genome assembly GCF_963169125.1 of Humulus lupulus. Classification (NCBI taxonomy): domain Eukaryota; kingdom Viridiplantae; phylum Streptophyta; class Magnoliopsida; order Rosales; family Cannabaceae; genus Humulus; species Humulus lupulus. Next base: position 11,042,970 of record NC_084802.1, read on the forward strand.
CATGAAGTTTGAAAAGAATGAAGGAAAATTGGTGGCTCAATTGGAATATGCAATTGCAATAGGTAGCCTAATGTACGTCGCTCATTACACAAGAGCGGATATTGCATATGTGGTTAGTAAAGTTAGTAGGTTTGCTAGCAATCCGAGTATCAAGCATTGGAAAGCTATTGGGAGAATATTTGGTTATCTTAAGGGTACCAAATAGTATAGTCTTCACTATACAGAATTTCCAAAGATACTTTAAGGATAAAGTTCAATACGAAAGGCACTTTATTTTATGCACCAAAATTGTAATGCCTTGCTAATTAGGGTCCATTACCAGGTGTGTTTTGAAACCAGTGCTGGACTTACTAACAAGTCATTTGGACTAAATATGTGATTAACCACTAAGGTTTGGGTACTAAAAACTTTTGATCGTTTCATAAACATTTCTATTAAGTTAAAGATAAGTTCTTTACATGGGATCCCAAAAACATTAGTTTAAAAGTCTGTTACAAAACTCATATTACACATTAAGCCGTCCTAAGCGGCAAAAGCTAGGTTTAACCCTAGTTTCTCTGAGCATCTCGACCGTGGTGGTCGAGCAAACTGCATATGTACATACCACTGCTAATGCCCTCCGACTCAGGGCTGGTTAAGCTTCTCTTTACCTTTACCTGCACCACAAAGCACCCGTGAGCCAGAAGACTCAGCAAGAAAACTTAATCAAAAGTTCAGTGAATAGAACAACCATCAAACAGTAATAACTGAATCCAGTGCATTCATTTAACCCAATTGGAGACCATAGAGTCACACAAGTGCGTGTCGCACATTCTTTCAAGTTGTTGGCATCCGAGCCAGTCAAGTGCATGTAGCACTCCCAGGGTGGCCCAGCCATGGTGGCCTACACTCCACATGCATTATGCCATTCTTAGTTCATAAACTAAGTTCCTTATGTCCTTGACTGATAAGTCAAGCCACCACGTGCCTCCAACTTATAAGTTGAAGCCTTGGGATTTTCAACCATTAAGAATCTCCCTGAGCCCATTATATTCTCAACTAATAAGATGATCCCGATTTAACATCCTACTAATACCCTAGTTTGTAAACCAAGCTTCACAGTCATAACAACAGCCACATGTTTCATATTGCACACCTAACAGATAATCACACAATGCATTATAATACATTCACTCCACAGTCATAAGCATAATCATAATTATGCACGTTATAGCGTACCTAATCAAACATCTGCAAGATAATTATAATCATGTTCATCACCTTAACTAAGCTCTAATCATGCATTCACATAACAGGTGCAGTTTTCTTACCTTTGGTCCGTATGCGGGTTACTAGCGACAACCCTCCGAGCACGATCTCCGATTCAAGCCCTTAGCGAAAACCTAGTCACAACCGCGATAAAGAAGTTCCCATCAATAACAGGTAAATAACAACTTCCAGACCAACTCTTAGCCTTCGGGACATCGAAATCCACTTAACAAGGTAGTAGGATTGATCCCGAGCCCAAACGGTTAAGTTCCCATTCTAAAAATCTCACTTAAGCCAAAATTCCCCTTAAGAGCCGCGGCCCGCCTCTAAATCCAGAGGCGGCCTTCCTGGAAACCAACACGCGCCACGGCGCGCCCCTGAGGCACCACGGCCCGCCCCTGCATCCGAGCCCTGCTGGCTCAAAATCTCCTTCACAGGCCGCGGCTCATCACCACGAACCTAGAATTTTCTGGGTTTTTCTTCAACCAAACCCAACATAACTCATCCAATTTCCTCCCACTATTCCAATATAATTCCCACAACCTATGTAATCACTCTTACCAACGGAACCTAGTTAATTACCATAATCAAACTCATCAAAATCCACCAACTCAACCTTCCTACTATCAACATACATCAACATATTTTCTCTAAATATTTAGCAAAGCTAACCAAGAATTTTCAGTTCAGAACCCTTACCTTAACTGTGATGAAACCCTTGAACCTAGCCTCTGATTTTCCCCCAAACCTAACACCTTGCTTTCCCAAGCTTTACTCCTCAATTTTCCAAAAAAACCTCCTTAAGCTTCTATGGCACCTAGAGAACGTGAAAGAGAGAAAGGACAGCTGCTGAGTTCTTTGTTTCCCTTTTGTTGCTTAACCTTCTCAGCAATCCCAGCCCACTCAAACACTAAACTTAGCCCAAAATGACCATTCTACCCCTTGCCCTTATCTTATTCATCAAGTGTTCACAAGGGCAATTTTGTCCTTTGCTTTAAATCCCGCCTTCCACAATTTGCATCCTATAATTCCTGCTATTTCCAATATTCTCACATGGTTACCAATAAATTCCCATTACCCACTAATTCTCGGTAATGCACTAAATTACTAAAATACCTCGAACCGGGTATTTAGGCCCCCGTTGTGACTTTTCACTAACTTGCTCATCGGGACCGCCTCTCATCAAGTAACCCAAATATATCCACATAATAATGTGGTCTCAATCACACAAACTCATATTTGCATTTATACCCCAAACGGGTCAAATTGCTAATATAACCCTCTTATAAGAAACGGGCCCACATACACATATTCAATATCTTTAAAATACAAGCATGATTATATTATAATATAAGTCACACAATAATTCAATTATTGCCTTCCGGCCCCCTAATCCAGGCACAAAGCCTTATTAGGAAATTTGGTATGTTAGAACTATCCCCCCCTTATAGGAATTTTGTCCTCGAAATTATACCTGAACAGCTCGGGATATTGATCCCACATAGTTGACTCCAACTCCCAGGTCGCCTCCTCGACCCTGCTGTTCCTCCATAATACCTTCACCAAAGGTATAACTTTGTTCCTCAGGACCTTCTCCTTCCTGTCTAATATTTGGACTGGCTGCTCCTCGAAGGACAAATCTAACTGCAACTCCAGATCATCATAACTCAGCACATGAGTCTCATCAGAAACATACCTCCGTAGCATTGATATATGAAACACGTTGTGCACAACTGACAACGCCGGAGGTAATGCCAACCTATAGGCTACCTGACCAATCCTTTCCAGGATCTCAAATGGTCCTACAAATCTAGGGCTCAGCTTGCCCTTCTTGCCAAATCTTCTCACCCCTTTGAATTCGCATAACTCCTCTGTCTACTCTGTGATGCGAGCATCCAAGCTCTGATCTTCTCTATTGCTTCATTGGTCCTCTGAACAGCCTCAGGACCTAAATATCTGCGCTCACCCACCTCATCCCAATGAATAGGTGATCTGCACTTCCTACCATACAGCATCTCATAGGGAGCCACTCCTATGGTCGCCTGATAGCTGTTGTTGTAGGAAAACTTTATCAGGGTTAAATATTTACTCCAAGACCCCTCAAAATCCAGTACACATGATCTCAGCATGTCCTCTAGTATCTGGATAGTCTTTTCAGATTGACCATCGGTTTAAGGATGATACGTTGTACTGAACTTCAGTTGCGTGCCCATTGCCTTCTGCAAACTTCCCCAGAATTTGTAAGTAAAGGTAGGATCTTGATCTGACACGATCGACCTCGGAGCTCCATGAAGACGTACTATCTCTTTAACATAGAGATTTGCATACTGGTCAACGGTATAAGTTGTCCTCACTGGTAGAAAGTGAGCTGATTTAGTGTATCTGTCCACTATTACCCATACTGAATCATGCTGACCCACTGTCTTAGGCAAGCCCACCACAAAATCCATTGCGATGTCTTCCCACTTCCACTCTGGAATTTCTAAGGGCTGTAATAATCCTGCAGGTCTCTGATGTTCAGCTTTGATCTGCTGACACGTCAGACACTTGGCTACATATTAAGTTACATCACCCTTCATCCCCGGCCACCAATACAAAGTTCTTAAGTCCTAATACATCTTGGTGGTACCGGGATGCAAGGAAAACGGTGTGGTATGAGACTCATCCAGAATCTCTCGTCTAATAACAGCATCCATCGGAACACAGATCTGACCCTTGTATCTTAGCAGACCCATATCATATATAGAATAGTCTCTAGCTACACCAGCTAGAACCTCCTCTCTAACCTTCACCAACTGTGGCTCTTGTAGTTGACTCTCCTTTATCCTCTCTAGGAGAGTAGACTGCAGGGTAATGTTAGCTAACTGGCCCACTACTAACTCAATCCCTGCCCTAGCCATATCCTCTGCTAGCTCCCCGGATGTAACGCCCTGGATAACCAAGACTGTTACACTGTGTGTTTGAAGTAGTGCAAGACTTGCTAATCAAGTCATTTAGTTCAAAGTGTGTTCCTAATCACACAAACAGATTAGGTTTCAAAGAATCTCGGTTATAAACAATTAAGTTTTATTAAAAGCATATGTTTAATACATGGGATCCCGAGTCAGGGTTTAAATAACGTGAATACAAAGCTCTTAATTACAAGTAAGTAACCAAGCCACTCTAATGGAAAAATACAAGTTTTAGGTTCCTGTTCCTGAACAAACCCTCAACCGTGGTGGCCGAGCAGCTGATAATGTACACCTTGCCCCCAAAGCTCTCCAACCCATGGTCGACTTGTCTCACCTGCACCATGTAGCACCCATGAGCTGAAGCCCAGCAAGAAAACATAATATCACGACATAACAGTATTAACAGCTAGCAATTCATAGAGCATGGTCCAATAACCACAAAATACTATTCAGTACCATCAGGGCATAAAATGCATTCAAGCAACACCCTGACCAATAACCATTAATCTAGCTCCAGGCACTCATTAAGTCACAGACATTAATCCACAACAAACACATATCAAGCAATAACTAGGGTTAACGCCCGCAGGCCGCACCCTCTGTTTAACACACTGTCTTCGGCTCAATAGGGCCGCCCCCAGTGTAATACTCACTGACTCCGGCCAGCTTAACCGGGCTCAGTGATAAATAAGCTGCCTCAGCTCCCAGTGGCCGAGCCGCGCCCCAGTGCGCAAATAATGATTCCGACACCCTTAGGCCGGTAATCGCATGTCCCATGGCGTAATAACACCATCTCACGACATGATATACAAATATTGGGAACTCTTAGTCCCATCGTGACCACATGGCTAATCACATTCACATAACAATGCATACAAACATAGGGAACACTTAGTCCCAGCCTAACCACATACTCAGGTGCAGCTTTCTTACCTTTAATCTGTGCGGTTATAGAATTACGAGCAACGCCCCCCCTTAAGCACGATTCGTTCCCAAGCCTAAGCCTTCAGTACCTAGTCACAACCAAAGAATAGGGTTTCATAAATACTCAAATATAGGTTCCAGTTATAAAACTAACTCTCGAGATATCAAATTCCACCAAGCACGGTGGTGAAACCAAACCCGAGCACACTAGGTCACTCCCCCATGCTTAAAACCCTCAAAATCCCAAGTGTGCAACCAAGGGCTGCGGCCCTTGAAGCTTAGCCGCGGCCCTTCACCAAAACAGAGCCAACACCACACCTGAAGGGGACACGCGCCGCGGCCCTTGCTTTGGGCGCCGCGGCGCTTGCCTTTGGCCGAGCCCTCTTGGCTCCTTTGCAAGCTAGGGCCGCAGCGCTCTAGAACAGAGCCGCGGCCCTTTCCATCGAACCCAGAATTTCCACCATTTTCAACCTCCAAACCTTACCCAAAACCACCCCAAAGCTCCCTACTTCATTATCAATCACTCCTAACACTTTTAAAACAACTTTAGTATCATAATTCAACAGGAAACCCAATCTAAAACTCATTGCAATCCATGTTTCAATCTCTGAAACTCAAGAACATCAAACACCATAACCAACCATTTAAAACCCAGATTTAAACTTCTGATTCATAAATTAAAGTTTACCTCTTTAGCTGAACCTCTTCTCTAAGCAAAATCCCAGCTGGTTCCCAAGTTCTAGCTTCAATTCAACCTTAAACATAAAAATCATGATTATCCAACTACCCAGAAAACTCAGAGCTTCTAACCTCAAAATCACAGTTGATTCTCACCTTGGCTTTAGTTGAATGATCCTTGGATAATCCTTGCACCAAGCTTTTAAATCCCCACTGAAATCCCAGCCTAAATCCTCCAAATTCCCTCTGTTTTCCTTGTGTTTTTCTTAGTTCCCTTGAGAGAGAGAAGGGAGAGAGAATAAGAGTCGGTTTATATTTTTCTTCCAAAAGCTTCCTTAAGTCTAACTTATCTATTAAGTTAATCCCGAGGCTCGGGGTGCCGGAACCGTCCCCGAGGCCAAAATGGTAAAATCCCCCAATATTCCCGCCTAGACATTCTAACCTCAAATATATCTCCATATATTTATTTCCGTGTCCCGATAACCCAAATTACCATCCGCTATCTAAAAGTATCCTCGACTTCTCCAAAGTCTTATCTTAAACCCTCATTATGACTTTTCCCACTATCTGGCCCTAGAATCGTCTTAAGTCGTGCTCAACAACCTGTCCACATAATAATGTGGTTCTCACGCATATATCACATGTCATATTACCAAATAATATAACTAATTATCATATAAACATTATTAGACATATATATATATATTTATCAATCCACCCACATAATAATGTGGTCTCAACAATTTATCACACACATTCACATTTATGCCCTTACCGGCCAAACAGGGCCCGCACACTTATCCAATACCCATTACACGCTTTCTTACCATTAATTCCCTCAACTTCAAATTATGCCTTCCTGGCACACTAATCAAGGCTCTTAAGCCTTATTAGTAATTTTGGGTCGTTACACCGGATATCTGGCTCACACTATACAACTGCCCTGGACCTCTCCGACTTAGGGCATCAGCCACCACATTGGCTTTACCTGGATGATAGAGAATATCACAGTCATAGTCTTTCACTAGCTCCAACCACTGCCTCTGCCTCATATTCAAATCCTTCTGTGTAAAGAAGTACTTAAGGCTCTTGTGGTCTGTATATATCTCACACTTCTCCCCATAAAGGTAATGCCTCCATACCTTCAATGCAAAGACCACTGCTGCCAACTCCAAATCATGAGTTGGATACCTCTGCTCATAATCCTTTAACTGTCGTGATGCATAGGCAATCACCTTCTCTGCCTGCATAAGGACAAAGCCTAGCCCCTGCCTCGAGGCATCACAGTAAACCATAAATTTCCCCTGACTAGTTGGAAGACTCAAAACTGGAGCGGTAATCAAACACTGCTTCAACTCCTGGAAGCTATTCTCACATTTGTCTGACCACGTAAACTTCTGGTTCTTACATGTCAACTCTGTCAATGGAGATGATATTCTGGAGAATCCTTCCACAAATTTCCTGTAATAACCTGCCAACCCAAGGAAGCTTCTAATCTCCAAGGCATTCCTTGGCCTTGGCCAATTCTTAACAGCTTCAATCTTAGATGGATCCACCTTGATCCCATCCCTACTAACAATATGTCCCAAGAATGTCACCTGCGATAACCAGAACTCACACTTCTTAAACTTCGCAAATAACTTGTGCTCCCTCAGTCTCTGCAAGACTAACCTGAGATGTTGCTCATGCTCCTCCTCTGTCTGTGAGTAAATCAAGATATCATCAATAAAGACAATCACAAACTAGTCCAGATAGTCCTTAAACACCCTGTTCATTAGGTCCATAAATGCTGCCGGAGCATTGGTCAAACCAAATGACATAACGAGAAACTCATAGTGCCCATATCTAGTACGGAAAGCTGTCTTAGGTATGTCTTCATCCTTAATTCTCAACTGGTGATAACCAGATCGAAGATCTATCTTTGAGAATACCATTTTTCCTTGCAGTTGATCAAATAAATCATCTATCCTTGGTAGGGGATACTTGTTCTTGATAGTCAATGTATTCAGTTCTCTATAGTCTATACACATCCTCAGTGTACCGTCCATCCTTAGTGTACCGTCCTTCTTCTTCACAAATAACACCGGCGCACCCCATGGTGAGAAACTAGGTCTAATAAAACCCAAATCCAACAACTCCTGTAACTGTACCTTGAGTTCCCTCAACTTAGCTGGGGCCATTCTGTAAGGTACCCTACACACTGGCTCTGTCTCTGGTGCCAACTCAATAACAAAGTCAATCTCTCGGTATGACGGCAATCCTGGTAGATCCTCTGGGAACACGTCTTGAAATTCACAGACTAACCTAGTCTCCGATGGTCCCACTGGCATGACCTGCGTGGTATCCACCACACTGGCTAAGAAACCTATGCAGCCTTCCTGTAGTAGGTCCCTAGCCCTCAGTAACAAAATCATAGGCATTTGGGGTCCATGCACAGTGCCAACAAATACAAAAGGTTCCTCACCCTCAGGTTGAAAAGTTACCATCTTCTTTTTACAGTCAATGGTCGCTCCATATCTAGTTAACCAGTCCATCCCCAAAATCATGTCAAAGTCAGTCATGGCTAACTCTATCAAGTCAACTGATAGCTCTCTACCATCTACCATCACTGGAAAGACCTAACCCACCTCCTGGAAACCACCAACTCCCCAATGGGTAACAATGTCCCAAATCCCACAGCATAATACTCACAGGGCCTACACAAACTATCAACAACCCTACTAGATACATATGATTGTGTAGCACCAGAATCAATCAACACAGAATAAGATATGCCAGCACTAGAAAGCTGACATGTGACCACTGAAGGCCTAGCCTCAGCCTCAGCTTGTGTCAGTGCAAATACTCAAGCCGGAGTCGAGCTATCTGGCTTCTTAAGTTCTTCTTTCTTCAGTCTTGGGCAATCCTTCTTCAGATGCCCCACAAGTCCGCATACAAAACAGGCATTCGCCCGACACTCATCCAGATGACGTCTCTTGCACCTGGCACACTCTCGATATTTCTTCCAGTTCTCATTGTCGCCCTGATGGCCAACCTGCGCACATTGTGGCCTCCTCTCAGGTCTAGGAGCCAAACTGGTGTCCGGGGTCTTTCTTTTCTCATCACTGGGGCCTCTGCCCCTACCAACTCTTGAGACGGGAGGTCTCGTCCTCCTCATATCCCTCCTGGTTGCATTATCACGCCAGATCTTATTCTCAGCACCCTCTGCAGTAAGGGTTCTCTCCACTGCCTGAGCATAAGTTGTCACTCCAGGTACAGTGGTGATTCTGACATCCCGGGCAATCATGGGTTGCAGCCCCTGAAGGAATCTCTCCTTTCTTATCCCTTTAGTGGGCACCAAGTCTGAAGCAAACTTGGCTAGTCTGTCGAATTGCAGGGCATACTCAATCACTGACATATTCCCTTGCAAAAGTTTACTAAACTCTTCGGCCTTTGCAGCTTTAATGACCTCATTATAATATTTTTCATTAAAGAGGGTTTTAAACTCTTCCCAACCCATAGTAGTTACATTTCTAGTCTGGGACACCACCTCCCACCAGATTCGAGCATCCTCCCGAAACATGTAAGTGGCACAGGCCACCCTTTCATTGCCCACGATTCTCATGAAGTCCAAGATGGACGTAATCATAGCCATCCACTGCTCTGCCTTAAGTGGATCTGCGCCACCCTCAAATACTGGAGGGTGTTGCTTCCTGAACCGCTCATATACCAACTCCCAACGGTTCTCCAACTTTGTCTGCTGCTGTACGGCCGGTACTGAAGCAGCAGATGGAGCCCCTGAGGCAGCGTTCCCAGCCGAAACCTATTGTTGCCTCAATTGTAATATCTCCTCGTTCTGCCTCTGTAGTTGAGCTTGCAAGTCTGTAAGCACCTACTGCCAGTTCTCAGGGGCTGGCGGAGGGTTTTGACCCTGATCATTACTTTCAGCCTGATTTCCAGCGCTGGCTGGCTCATTGGATTACCCTGGAAGCATACTTCCAAGTCTAACTGCAATCAATGACTCAGCTTATCAGGCAGTGATAACAGTATCTCACATCAACCCACGGTTCAAAAACCGATCGAATAAGCATCCACACGCATCGACAATGCTAATAAGCATCCCAATAATTCACACTCAATAATCATGCTAATAAGCAGAGGAATTCATGGCATCATCTAAACAAAATGCTAATAAGCATGTTCTTTGGCATGCATAACCACTTAACAATGTTAATAAACATTTTCCTTAAGCATACTACGGCGCTAATAAGCATCCTCTATCCAAGGTACACATACAACAACGCTAATAAGCATTTCTTACATTTATCAAGTTCAATGACGCTAATAAGCAATCCTATAACATTTACTAATATCTATCACGCTAATAAACGCATTCTCAACCTACATGCAGTAGTCAAGGGCCGGGCCCTATCAGAATAGCTCATGCTTCTTATTCAAACTAGCAGATAAAGCACACATAAATCATTTAAGCATGTATACACATAATTACATTAATAGTTACCCAACCCTGAGTCGAGCTTATCTTTAGCAGTGAATGTACATGCCCAGTCCAACATCAGGAACCCTTAAACCTTGGCTGCTTTGATACCACATTGTAACGCCCTGCTAATTAGGGTCCATTACCAAGTGTGTTTTGAAACCAGTGCTGGACTTACTAACAAGTCATTTGGACTAAACATGTGATTAACCACTAAGGTTTGGGTACTAAAAACTTTTGATCGTTTCATAAACATTTCTATTAAGTTAAAGATAAGTTATTTACATGGGATCCCAAAAACAATAGTTTAAAAGTCTGTTACAAAACTCAGATTACACATTAAGCCATCCTAAGCGGCAAAAGTTGGGTTTAACCCTAGTTCCTCTGAGCATCTCGGCTGTGGTGGTCGAGCAAACTGCATATGTACATACCACTGCTAATGCCCTCCGACTCATGGCTGGTTGAGCTTCTCTTTACCTTTACCTGCACCATAAAGCACCTGTGAGCCAGAAGACTCAGCAAGAAAACTTAATCAACAGTTCAGTGAATAAAACAACCATCAAATAGTAATAACTGAATCTAGTGCATTCATTTAACCAAATTGGAGACCATAGAGTCACACAAGTGCGTGCCGCATAATTTTTCAAGTTGTTGGCATCCGAGCCAGTCAAGTGCATGTGGCACTCCCAAGGTGGCCCAACCATGGTGGCCTGCACTCCACGTGCATTATGCCATTCTTAGTTCATAAACTAAGTTCCTTATGTCCTTGACTGATAAGTCAAGCCACCACGTGCCTCCAACTTATAATTTGAAGCCTTGGGATTTTCAACCATTAAGAATCTCACTGAGCCCATTATATTCTCAACTAATAAGTTGATCCCCATTTAACATCCTACTAATACCCTAGTTTGTAAACCAAGCTTCACAGTCATAACAACAGCCACATGTTTCATATTGCACACCTAACAGATAATCACACAATGCATTATAATACATTCACTCCACAGTCATAAGCATAATCATAATTATGCACGTTATAGCGTACCTAATCAAACATCTGCAAGATAATTATAATCATGTTCATCACCTTAACTAAGCTCTAAACATGCATTCACATAACAGGTGCAGTTTTCATACCTTTGGTCCGTATGCGGGTTACTAGCGACAACCCTCCGAGCACGATCTCCGATTCAAGCCCTTAGCGAAAACCTAGTCACAACCGCGATAAAGAAGTTCCCATCAATAACAGGTAAATAACAACTTCCAGACTAACTCTTAGCCTTCGGGACATCGAAATCCACTTAACAAGGAAGTAAGATCGATCCTGAGCCCAAACGGTTAAGTTCCCATTCTAAAAATCTCACTTAAGCCAAAATTCCCCTTAAGAGCCACGACCCCTCCCAGCCGAGCCGTGGCCCGCCTCTAAATCTAGAGGCAGCCTTCCTGGAAAGCAACACGCGCCATGGCGAGCCCCTGAGGCGCCACGGCCCGCCCCTGCATCCAAGCCTTGCTAGCTCAAAATCTCCTTCGCAGGCCGCGGCTCATCACCACAAACCCAGAATTTTCTGGGTTTTTCTTCAACCAAACCCAACCAAACTCATCCAACTTCCTCCCACTCTTCCAATATAATTCCCACAACCTATGTAATCACTCTTACCAACAGAACTTAGTTAATTACCATAATCAAACTCATCAAAATCCACCAACTCAACCTTCCTACTATCAACATGCATCAACATATTTTCTATAAATATTCAGCAAAGCTAACCAAGAATTTTCAGTTCAGAACCCTTACCTTAACTGTGATGAAACCCTTGAACCTAGCCTTTGATTTTCCCCCAAGCCTAACACCTTTCTTTCACAAGCTTTACTCCTCAATTTTCCAAAACAACCTCCTCAAGCTTCTATGGCACCTAGAGAACGTGAAAGAGAGAAATGACAGCTGCAGAGTTCTTTGTTTCCCTTTTTTTGCTTAACCTTCTCAGCAATCCCAGCCCACTCAAATACTAAACTTAGCCCAAAATGACCATTCTACCCCTTGCCCTTATCTTATTCATCAAGTGTTCATAAGGGCAAGTTTATCCTTTGCTTTAAATCTTGCCTTCCACAATTTGCATCCTATAATTCCCGCTATTTCCAATATTCTCACATGGTTACCAATAAATTCCCATTACCCACTAATTCCCAGTAATGTACTAAATTACTAAAATACCCCAAACCGGGTATTTAGGCCCCCGTTGTGACTTTTCACTAACTTGCTCATCAGGACCGCCTCTCGTCAAGTAACCCAAATATATCCACATAATAATGTGGTCTCAATCACACAAACTCATATTTGCATTTATACCCCAAACGGGTCAAATTGCTAATATACCCCTCTTATAAGAAACGGGCCCACATACACATATTCAATATCTTTAAAATACAAGCATGATTATATTATAATATAAGTCACACAATAATTCAATTATTGCCTTCCGGCCCCCTAATCCAGGCACTAAGCCTTATTAGGAAATTTGGGATGTTACAAAAATTGTTTAAGCTAGAGAATGTGGCTTGTATTTAACCAAGTGGGGGATTGTTATGATTGGTTAAATACAAATGATAAGTGTTAAAATACGAGCAAGGTATAAACACTTAGTAGAATTCACAAAGTGAAGATGTGAATTTGAGTTTCAAATAGTAGGCACTAATAAAATGCAAATTTTGGTCCAAAGTGAGACATAAAAGTATCTAAGGGTTCCCAAAAAGTTTGGTGTTTTTGGGACCTTTGGAAGTGTCCAAAGTCAGAGGGGGTGGCGGTGCGTCGCCACCCAAGAGGTGACACATCGCTTGAAGGCTAAGGTTTCCATCGCATGCTGTATTACGTGGATTTATGTAAATGCTCTAAATTACATGTTTTACAAGTCTAATCTTATTGGTTGGACCTAATGATGCTGCCTACTCTATATATGAGTCAAAAACAGTGATTTGGGAGACTTGATCACTCTCTCCAATCTCTCTCTACCCTCTCTCTCTCTCTCTAGCTCCAAGAATCTCTAGTTTTCTCCAAGAACTCTCCAAGAAAGTGCTTGACTTAGAGAGTTGAAGGCTTGTTCAATCTCAATCCTCATTTCCTCAAGAGAAGGCCTTAAGCATCAATGATGGCTGGGAAATAGAGTATTAGGACAGCGTTTCACAATGTGTATAAGCCTTGGCTTTGTAGTTTTGAATTACTTGAAGGATTTTTTCAAAGAAAATGGTGGTCTTGCCTAGGGTTTTAAATCTCCATCAAAGATTGAAGAACTTTGTACGCCCTGATTTTCCAACGGGCAATTAGCGAGCTAAGATACGGCCTAAATTATATCAGCCACGTGGATCCCCCATGACCGGAGTTGTTGTCGTCAGGTACTACCTCGTTAGCTCGGGGTATCCAAAGGTTTGCCAAGATTACTTAAGGACCGGGTCTGGACTGTGAAGGCCACAGGTTGAGGAAGCATCCAGCTCATGGTACGAGCTGGAGTTAGAGGCTATGACCTTTTATAAAGTCAACCACGCAAGGTAAGCGTGCATATATCAGACATCACGTGTCTGATATATTCCTGACTTCTCGGACACACATCATGAACGTGCGTATTCAGGCACGCACGATTGGGTTGGGCCGTGCGGCCCATTATCCCCCTTACCTATTGATTAGACCACACTTCATGTGTCAGGTTTTAGGAATTAATCATGAATGTCACAGAAGTGACATGATAGGTAAGAAGGTCACGGGATGACCTTCTTACCAACTCCCAGGTGCCCTCTCCTATAAATATGGAGACCCTGGGAGTTGCAAAGGGTTGGATTCTATGGTGTAAGGAAATACCCTGTAAAGAATATCAGACATATAGCAATAATATTGGCTGGTGGAGTAGAAGGATTTTAACCTATAAAAACCTAAAAAACGTGATTGTGTCACCATTCCATTAAAAGATCATTCATCTATTTCGGTTCATAGTTAAGCATTAATCCCTTCCTCTCATTTTCTTTATTACCTGTTGGCGAAGAACCACGTCAATAGTTTGGTGCTTTCATTGAGAGCTGGTTAGATTGGTGCTATCGCAAACATCCAACTATGGTGACCACTCGATCAAGACACGGTAATGAGGCGGAACAGCATAATGGGCAGGAGGCTCATCATGCCGCCATCTCTGGTGAGCAAAATCCTGAAGTTCAGCAGCGATCGGGCAAGCAGCCGGTTGGCAAAGATGACACTGGAAGTTCGGCGCCCTGGCCACCTAATCCAAACCCAGATTTTTACACTGCGGTAGAAATGGAGAACGCTCAGCTGAGGAGCCAACTAGCAAAAGCTAGTTAGCAGATTAAGGAGATGTTGGCCTACTACCCCTTCTTGCAACCGACGCTAATGTCGGAAAGAGGCAAGGCGAGACTCGTAAGTCCCGCCGGGGTAATCGGTCCAGGCCTAGCCGCTTGGACAGACCTTCGACATCTTCTCCACTGGCGGAGGAGGAGGTACCTTGGCCAGGACAGCCGAGCCCTGGTCTTTCCCCTTTGCAGGGGACTTGGATGATGTCCCGACGGTTTTCTTTGCCAGCCGGAGTTTCTTCACAATGGGCCCAGAAGCCCCAGCGGAGGAGCTCCCTCTGCCGAACTTAGCCCGCAAATCTTTGTTCCCGGGCTGAGACATCTCCTCTGGCAAAACAAAGACAATATTAGTACACAATTTAGCATTTATGCAAAAACAACAAAGATAAGGAGGACAGAATCCAAAAGACACATATCGTAAGGGATCCTACCCCCTGAGCTAGAAGAGGAATCTATGGTCACGACCATCGGCCCCGAAGCTTCTGCTGGGGAATCTAAGTCAATGATTACGCGAGCTGGCTCGGGCTCTGGGTCCGGATTTGGCTCAGGACTAAACTCTTCTACATACTGCCTAAGACCTCGAGCTACGGTACCCTCCAGGAGTGATGGCCATGACTGAAGGTTGGTCCCATACTCCTCAAATAAGGCTGACCTAAAGGCTAGGGTGTTGTCTACGGCTATGGTACCCCTAGGGCGGCTACTTTCATAATCCAACACAAGCCGGTCGACACAATGGAGCAGGGTTATATCAAGGTCTAGATCACTTCGATGGCATTGGACGAGCTGTTTGGGATTGAACCTAGGTAGCTGGGGGTCTGCAGTGGCCCTATCTAAGTTCCTAGACAGATATGGGTTACCTTGACCGGAGGGACCTGTAGCTGCTTCAGACCGGATCCTCTCCTCATCCGTCCTTTGGGCGACCTCCAGCGCTCGCTTCCTCCTCACGAGAGGCACCTCGTCCTCCTCGTCCTCGCCCCCCGCGGCCTCTTCCTCGGGGATGGGCTTCATCTCGCGAGCTGGGTGAGGCACCCGGGGTCTCCTCAAATTCAAAGTCTAGCCTGGGGAGATCAGCTTGCAGGTCAGCATCGTCTCGTCTGTCATGAGCTGGTGATAGTCCTTTTCACTAGGGGGCAAGCCCGCCAGTGTCTCGTACTGACTCCCGAGGATCACAGACTTTTCTGTCCTCGTAAAGATAGCTGCAGAATTATTCTAAGTCAGAAATGGATAATGGGGGGAGCTAACCGATACTTAACTTAGGAGCTAAGGATGAAAGATACTTACGAGGACGGTTGAAGTAGTGCAGGTCGCATTTGCGAAACCCCTTGGACATAAAGAACTGGTCTTTGAAGTTGTTGGGGTGGCTGGGTAGCTCGATGACCGCAGCCGTGTTTGGAAACTGGGTCAAGTAATAGAACCCGTTGCCTCGCCCCCGCTGCTCCAGGCTGGCCTTGAGGCAGAAAAAATATAGGATATCTGCCGGAGTGGGGACCTCCCACTCCTGTTTCAAGAACAGATATCTCAACCCCACCAACAAACGATAGGAATTGTGGAGGGGGGCTGGAAAGGAGCCAACCTCACGTAGTTTAGGAAGTCGGCGAAGTATTGATCCAGTGGCAGGAAAGCCCCAGCCTTGAAGTGCTCGTCGCTCCAGGCCGCGAACTCCTCGTCGAGCTACGCGCAGCTCCGCTCACCTTCTGCGGGAGGTCGGGCGATCAGAGCACCCCTCCCTCGAACTCCTGCTCCACGGCCGGTCTGAAGACAGGAATTGGGGAGTCTGTCATCACTTATTTTCCCTTGGATTGTTGGGAGGACGAGTTGCATGCGATCCTCTTTGGAGCGCTCTTCTTGGGTCCTATCTGGTCGCCTAGCGTACAAAAGAAGAAATTTTTAGAAAAGGCGACCTAAGCATAAGGGAGAATCAAAAGGGGTGTTTCCTTTGCACCAGCTGAGGTAATCTCAACCCGTGGAGAGTGAGACCACGCGATTCTATGAACATGTGCCTGTGCTCCCAACAGATCCCCGATTACTCGGAATTCGTGTGTCAGGAGGGTCAGGATATAAATTTGCCTTGGAAGGAAAGTTTCAGTAGGCAAGAGGTGCAAAACCGCCTGTGAAGCGTGTCCCCTAAGCTACCCGGTTTTGCACCCAAAGTACTGGATATTTTAAACAAGCATACCGAAAATCCTACCCAAAAAATTTCCCCAGAAAGTGCACCCTATAAACCATGCTCCTAAATGGTTTTCTACTACAAGCGATACCCTAAACCTAAAAGCTTTCTCCCTTCATACCCACAAAAACCAACGGAACCCTGCATGCAGCTACAGGAATTATTTACCTAGGCTACAGTGAAAAAGAAATTCAAAACATGCCCAGTCAGGAGACTTACAAAGTGTTCTGGTTGAGAAGAGGATGAAGGGGTCGTCTGGGTTGGGGCCTTGTCGAAGTAGTTGATACCAACGCTTCAAGAGAGCCCTTGCACCTGAACTTCTGGGATGCTGGAAACGGTAACCAGGAGAAAAAGAGGGTTTTTTAAGGGTGAGAAGAGAGAAGAAGAAGGAAAATTATGAAAATCTTCAAATGAACGGGTGGCCCATGCGTAAGGTGGCCACCCCTTTTATATACATGAAAGGCCACGTGAGGAGGGCCATTGGATTGCCCTGATGTGGGATCCAAGGCTCTCCACTCGAAAGGCGAAACGACGGCTGAGTATAGGCTAGGCCATTTAATGCGGTTCTCGGAAGACGTACCATCGCCAACCACGATGTTCCACGTATTTGACGCCTGCATAAAATGTGGAATATGAAGAGTTCATGGGGAATCCTAAAAGCCCCTACTGTGGCCCTACACGACGTCGTGTACCACGAACAGGGGCTTGGGGGGCAACTGTACGCCCTGATTTTCCAACGGGCTATTATCGAGCTAAGATACGACCTAAATTATATTAGCCACGTGAATCCCCCATGACCGGAGTTATTGTCGTCAGGTCCTACCTCGTTAGCTCGGGGTATCCAAAGGTTCGCCAAGATTACTTAAGGACTGAGTCTGGACTGTGAAGGCCATAGGTCGAGGAAGTATCCAGCTCGTGGTATGAGCTGGAGTTGGAGGCTATGACCTTTTATAAAGTCAACCACGCAAGGTAAATGTGCATATATCAGACATCACGTGTCTGATATATCCCTGACTTCTCGGACACGCAGCATGAACGTGCATATTCAGGCACGCACGATTGGGTTGGGCCATGCGGCCCATTATCCCCCTTACCTATTGATTAGACCACACTTCATGTGTCAGGTTTTAGGAATTAATCATGAATGTCACAGAAGTGACATGATAGGTAAGAAGGTCATGGGATGACCTGCTTACCAACTCCCAGGTGCCCTCTCCTATAAATATGGAGACCCTGGAAGTTGCAAAGGGTTGGATTCTATGGTGTAAGGAAATACCCTGTAAAGAATATCATACATATAGCAATAATATTGGCTGGTGGAGTAGAAGGATTTTAACCTTTGAACCACCTAAAAAACGTGATTGTGTCACCATTCCATTAAAAGATCATTCATCTATTTCGGTTCATAGTTAAGCACTAATCCCTTCCTCTTGTTTTCTTAATTACCTGTTGGCGAAGAATCACGTCAACAAACTCCATTGATCTACTTGGGTTTGTAAGTTCTTTCTCAATCTTTTTTACGTCTCTGTCAATCCAAATTTTGTGTAGATTCTTTTTTTTTTTGTGTGGTGTTATTTGTTAGAAAAAGCTTATACAGGATCTTTATTTATTTTCATGTATATCTAATATTAAACAAATTAATACGAGATAGCCTAAAACATGTTTCTAAAATTGAATTCAAAGAGAAACAAAAATATAATACTTACAGTATACGCAGCGGAATTAAGAGTCATTCCTTCAGTTTCTCTAACTCTTGTATCCTTTCTGTCGCAGAGTATTATCAAGAAACTGAACCGATCTTCTATTTTCTTCACGATCTTCCAATGTATCCTTAGAACCACCTAGACTAGTGTGGGAAATTCTCAACACATGAGATAGATATAGAGAGAAGAAGAGAAAATAAGAAAGTGGCTTAGAAAAGGACTTGTGTTTAGAGAGAATATAAAACTATCAGAAAATCTGACTTATCAAAAAACCCTTTTTTTTTACTTCTCTATAAGCACTCCTTTTATAGACTCAATTAGGCCATTTAATTTAATTAAAAAATCAATAAAATAACAGCCATTTTGAAGCCCTAGGTCGAAATTATCATGGGCTATAGGCCCGTGAAATTTCCCATTTGATTATAAGCCCATTGGACTTAAAATCAAGGCCTGTATTATTTTCTATTGATTTAATTAATTAAATAATTATTTAAATCCTTTATCAAATTAATTATTTATAATTTGAACCTTGATTTAAATTTATTTATTAATTTAGATACCAATTTATCTTAATTAATAAATCTGCCATAATTTCTCTTTTCTTCTCAAAATTACACAACTCTCTGAAACTATCCAAAATTGACCTGGTCAACTTTGATAATTCTAATTGATGATTAAATCAATTAATTGAGACTATCTAGATGATTTTATCCAAGGTACAATGGGGACCATGGGCCTATGAAATCAAGCTCCAATAAGTTATCATAAATCTAACAAATAAATTTACTAACTTATTAATTCCTCGTGACTCCACTATAGACTTGGAATTGCACTCTTGAATTCATAGAATGCTCTATAACAAATATAGATACGCTATTAATTATCCATTGTTACAACCATAATTGTCACTCAATCCTCTATAGACGGTCTACAATGAGATAGGACTAAAATACCGTTTTACCCCTCATTGTATTTTATCCTTAAAACACTTAGTTCCTTGTAAATGATATTTCAGTAAACTAATTTAATTACTGAAATGAGATCTCTATCATTTAACACCTTGAACCAAACTAAAAGGAAACCATCGTTTCACTTCTTCATCAGAAGCTATAGATGTTCATATCTATGATTAACACTCCCACTCAATTATACTACCGAGTTCCCAAGATGTAAGTATGGGCTGGTCCGTAGGGTAAGCTGGTAACGAACAAGTCAAAGAACTCAAATAATACAATCAGTTAGAATACTAACCACTCAGAATTGAGATTGAATTGACCTATGGTCAACTATATGATATGACTAGAATAGATAATAACGGTATGTTTACTTATCTTATCAACTGTCAATATCGGTCCTGTCCGATGTAACAAATACATCCGATCTTATCTACTTTGCTAATGTTCTGGAAAGAACATAACACTGTAATGTGTAAGTAGATCATATCGTAGATTGGCAAGTCAGTGTAAATCCGGTGCACTGACTAATCTTAGGACTAACTTATTTTTGAACATATAATCATATTTATATTCCACTGTGATTATGTCACTATAAATAAGATTAGCTATATGCTCGAGATTTAATAGAAGTTTATATTAAACAAATAATCATGAAAATAAAACATGTGAGCAAAGTGATTGACCAAGTCAAAAAATGATTTCTATTCTTTTATTGATAATAAAATGAGATTACAAAGAATTTGGGTTTTAATTAGGGCATAAAACCCCAACATTATTTCACTCTCTCCCAACACCGGTTGTTGTCTAACATTTGTCAAGGCCGAGGCTTTTGGTCTGACGCGTACCATGGCTTTGAATTGTTTCTTGAACTCTTTTGCTAATTGTTCCCAAGACAAGATCGAATGCCTTTGGAACTTGTCGAACAATTTTTTGCTAGCCCCTGAGCTCGTAACCAATGGTTGGAAATAACATGCATCTGAGCTCGTAACCAACGTTGCTAGCGTGCATTATTGTGTTAAACGTGCTCAGATGGTTGTACGAGTCTTAGTTCCCGTCAAAAGGAGCCACGTGGGGTATCTTGAATCCGTAAAAAAATGGAGTGTTAGATATGTGCAGAGCAAAAGGCTCTTGCTCCTCATCAGTGTCGTCTGCCTTGTCTTTAGTCCTTACATCTTGAAGGAGTCTTAATGCTCTTTCGAGCTGGTTAATTCTTTCCTGGATCAAGTCCACCGGACGTTGAGCTTGCTCTTGGAGCAGCTGGTTATTTTTTTGTGAAAACTCCAGCTCTCTGTCCCAGTACAAGGTTTTACTGATTCCCGTATACTGGCTGCATGGGCTTTTTTCGGCTATTCAAATGTGCCCATAAATATGGGTTTGAAGGGTTAGCCTGCCCCTGATTTCGATTCAAAGGATCTCGAAGATCAGGGTTGTTGTTCTCATAATTCCTAGTATTCTTGGGCTCAGTATTATATACACTCACCGACCTACTAAGGTCCAAACATCCACTCATGAAACTAACATTTCTCACTAGTTATGTAGCTCGATGGTTGCATGGTGGATCTTCCACTGGCCCCCTCGCTCCAATCATTTGTGACCTCGACATGTGACTTCCTGCTGGCTGGGATGCCATATGTCCTCTAGGAGCTTCTCGTTCACCACCATGTCCAGGTCGAGCCCTATGGTTCCTGTCTCGGCTACCACTTTGAGACAGTATTTGAGGTGCTCGTCCCCCTATCTGGTTCCCATTAGGAGCTGGTTAGGGTGCCTCTCGAACCAGAGATGGGTGCCTTATTTACGGTGGAGGATGCCTTATTGGCGATGGTGGGGGCCTTCCATTATTGGGCCTGGAAGGTCCAGAATTGGCTCGGACTGGCTCCAGGTTATTCTTGACAGGCTTGGGGTTATTGTTCCGAGCTACATAGGGAACTCGGTTATTCCCCGCTCCAGTAGTTACACTCACCATAGAATTTCCAGTAGCAGCATTTTGAGTATTTCTCCCAGGGCGACCGTTGCCAGTTTTAACCCTAGGCCTCGGCTGGGCCTGTTGGGCCCTTTGTTCAGCCATTATGGCAGTCGTACTCCTGCAGGGACACCCTCTGGCCCTCCGAGGAGGTGCCTGTGCCTCGGCGGCTTGCCTAGCCAATTCCTTGTTACACCGTGTGGCTTCGGCCAACTGTTGGCGTAGTTGGCGATTCTCCAATTCCACAATGGGCACGTACCTCTCGAGATTATAATAAAGATCCTCTTTGGGCCTGGGGGTTGGAGCAGGTGGCCTCCTGGAGTCGGATGATGCACTCCCTTCGTTCGGCCTCTGGTCTGTCATGGGCTGCTTCCCAGGCCTGCTAGGGTAGTTCTCAGTATGAGGAGTTCGTTCCTCAGGGATCTGTGGAAATGGTCGTCCAACAGATCCTGGATTGTTTGTGGCAGCCATTGAAGCTATGTAGGAGGTTTCTAATTAAACAATATGGAGATTTGTTTAATGCTCACAATGAAAGCACCAAACTGTTGACACCATTTTTCATCAACTTAGATATGAAGAGCACTAAACAATGTTGCAGAAAAACAGAAGAAATCACAAGCTTCTTACGTGGCTCAGCAGTTAAAATATGCCTAGTCCACGAGTCAATATTATTTCTCTCAACACTCTCAAAGCTTTTTCAGAAAGTAATTTGGTAGAGTACTCTCAGTACAATTTGTGCATGAGTCAAATGAAATTCCTATGCTATTTATAGACCTGGTTGACAGAATATCTTCCTCTTATTTCGGGAAATTACAATCAATCATTCAAATTTGAAATAAATACAAATAAATGCATTAATTATATAATATCCCATGATAATATGGATTTAATTATCTGATAACAACAAATCCCTAAGGAATAGGAATTTCCTAACAGTTATCGCGTGCAAAACGCGTCACTGAGCTCGATTGTAAGGCTGATACGATTTTCAAGACCGATCCAGACTCTGGTTTGGAAGGATAGTGCAGCAAGAAGGGAGGGCCGCAGGGCGGTGCCTCCATACTCTGGTTCTAGTAGGGGCGGAGGCTCCAGTGATTTGAAGAGAAAGATTCCTGATGCTCCAAACGCTCCTAGGTTTGATAGGGGAGGTCGAGGTACTCAGGGTGGCCATCAGGGAGGCGGTGATTCGTGGAGGACTTATCCAGAGTGCACGAGGTGCAGGAGACGCCATCTGGGCGAATGTCAGGCTAAGGCCTGCTATGTGTATGGGGTGGTGGGACACCTCAGGAAGGATTGCCCGACGGTGAAGAAGGGAGAGACGGGAAAGGTGGACAGCTTGACTCCAGCTCGAGTGTTCACTTTGACGCAGGCGGAGGCCGAGGCTAGCCCCTCGGTAGTGACAAATCAGCTTTCTAGTCCTGGCACTCCCTTTACTGTTTTGATTGATTCTGGTGCTACGCATTCATTTGTATCTGATAGGGTGATTGATAGATTGTGTAGGCCTAGTGAGTATAGTGCTTCAGGGTTTGGGACTATATTTCCTACAGGAGAACTGGTAGTATCTAGGAGGTGGATTAGAGCACTGCCAGTGTTAGTTGATGGTAGGGAGTTATCAGTAGACTTGATTGAGTTGAGTATGGAGGACTTTGATATGATTCTAGGCATGGATTGGCTGGTTAGATATGGAGCTACCATTGACTGTAGGAAGAAGATGGTGACCTTTGTTTTCGTGGGAGCGCTGCATGGACCCCGTGTACCCAGGATATCTGCACTGAGAGCCAGAGATTTGCTACAGGGTAGATGTATAGGCTTTTTGGCTAGTGTGGTGGATACCACCAGAGTTTCCCCAGTTGGACCGGAGGAGTCCATATTGGTTTGTGAGTTCTTAGATGTGTTCCCTGAGGATTTTCCTGGGTTGCCGCCGCGTAGGGAGATTGAGTTTGTTATTGAGTTGGCACCAGGGACAAAGCCGGTGTCGAGGGCACCGTATAGGATGGCACCGGCGGAACTGAAAGAGTTAAAGATTCAGCTGCAAGAGCTTCTAGACTTGGGGTTCATCAGACCTAGCTACTCGCCATGGGGTGCTCCAGTTTTGTTTGTTAAGAAGAAGGACGGGACTTTGAGGATGTGTATTGATTATCGAGAATTGAACAAGTTAACTATTAAGAATAAGTATCCCCTACCGAGGATTGATGACTTGTTCGATCAGCTGCAGGGTAAGACGGTGTTCTCAAAGATTGATCTTCGATCTGGTTATCACCAGCTAAGGATCAAGGATGAGGACATACCTAAGACAGCCTTTCAGACGCGGTACAGGCACTATGAGTTCTTGGTCATGTCCTTTGGTTTGACCAATGCCCCGGCAGCCTTTATGGATTTAATGAACAGGGTGTTCAAGGATTTCCTAGATCAGTTTGTTATAGTCTTCATTGATGACATCTTGGTGTATTCCATTTCAGAGACAGAGCACGAGTTTCATCTTCGACAGGTACTTCAGAGGTTGAGGGAGCATCAATTGTATGCTAAGTTTAAGAATTGTGAGTTCTGGTTACTTGAAGTGACATTCCTTGGGCACATTGTAGGTGCGGATGGGATTAAGGTGGATCCATCTAAGATAGAGGCGGTTAGGGATTGGCCGAGGCCAAGGAATGCCTCGGAGGTGCGGAGTTTCCTTGGGTTAGCAGGTTACTATAGGCGGTTTGTAGAGGGATTCTCGAAGATAGCAGCACCGATGACAGAATTGACAAGAAAGAACTTGAAGTTTATCTGGTTAAATAAGTGTGAAGACAGTTTTCAGGAGTTGAAGCGACGACTTATTACAGCACCAGTGTTGAGTCTTCCTTCGGGGGAAGGAAAGTTTGTTGTCTATTGTGATGCATCGAGGTTGGGTTTGGGCTGTGTGCTGATGCAGAATGAGAAGGTCATAGCCTATGCATCACGACAGCTGAAGGAGTATGAACAGCGGTATCCTACTCATGACTTGGAACTGGCAGCAGTGGTCTTTGCACTGAAGATTTGGCGGCATTATCTATATGGGGAGAAGTGCGAGGTATACACTGACCATAAGAGCTGAAGTATTTCTTTACACAGAAGGACCTAAACATGAGACAGAGACGTTGGCTGGAGCTGGTAAAGGACTATGATTGTGATATTCTTTACCATCCGGGAAAATCCAATGTGGTGGCGGATGCGTTGAGCTGCAGAGGTCCAGGTCAGTTGTATAGCTCTTATCAGATCTCAAGGGAGTTAGCTGATGAGATGGTTAGAGCGGGGATAGAATTGTTAGTGGGCCAGTTGGCCAACATTACTCTGCAGTCGACCCTACTAGAGCGGATCAGAGAAGGGCAGTTGACAGACACTCAGTTACAGAGGATTAGAGATGATGTCTTAGCGGGAGTAGCTAAGGACTATTCTATTTCTGAGATTGGTTTACTTCGGTATCAGGGATGAATTTGTGTTCCAGCTGATGAGGGGATCAGACGAGAGATATTAGATGAGGCTCATACGATGCCGTACTCGCTTCATCCGGGTACCACGAAGAAGTATCAGGATCTACGGACTTTGTATTGGTGGCCCGGGATGAAGAAGGATGTGGTTGAGTACGTTACCAGATGCCTAACCTGTCAGCAAGTGAAAGCTGAGCATCAGCGACCAGCAGGGTTGCTTCAGCCTTTGGGTATTCCTGAATGGAAGTGGGAGGATATTACTATGGATTTTGTGGGAGGTTTACCCAGGACAGTGGGACTTCATGACTCGGTGTGGGTGATAGTGGATAGATACACCAGTCAGCTCATTTTCTTCCAGTGAGGTCAACATATACTGTGGATCAGTATGCTGAGTTGTATGTGAGGGAGATCGTACGTCTCCATGGGGTTCCTAAGTCTATAGTGTCAGACCGGGATCCTATTTTCACTTCCAAGTTTTGGGGTGGTTTGCAGAAAGCTTTGGGGACTCAGCTGAAGTTCAGTACGGCTTTTCATCCTCAGACTGATGGACAGTCTAAGAGGACGATTCAGGTATTGGAGGATATGCTCAGAGCATGTGTGATTGATTTTGAGGGTTCATGGAGTAAGTACCTTCCGTTGATTGAATTTTCGTACAACAATAGTTATCAGTCAACAATTGGAGTGGCTCCCTATGAGATGTTATATGGGAGGAAGTGTAGATCTCCCATTCATTGGGATGAGATGGGTGAAAGGAGGTACTTGGGGCCAGATATGGTTTAGAAGACAAGTGAGGCCATAGAGAAGATCCGGGCTAGGATGCTCGCTTCTCAAAGCAGACAGAAAAACTACGCTGATCCTAAGCGTAGAGACGTGGAGTTTCAGGTTGGTGACCACGTCTTTCTTCGAATATCGCCTCTGCGAGGGGTGAGGAGGTTTGGTAAGAAGGGCAAGCTAAGCCCTAGATTCATTGGACCATTCGAGATCCTGGAAAGGATTGGTCAGGTGGCTTACAGGATAGCTTTGCCGCATCGTTGTCTGGGGTTCATGACGTGTTTCATGTCTCCATGCTCCGGAAGTATGTCTCAGATGTGACTCATGTGTTGAGGCATGAAGATCTGGAGTTGCAGGCAGATTTAGCTTATGAAGAGCAACCAGTTCAGATCTTGGATCGAAAAGATAAAGTGTTGCGAAATAAGACGATTCCTCTAGTTAAAGTGCTGTGGAGGAATAGTAAGGCCGAGGAGGCGACCTGGGAGCTTGAGACAGCAATGCGGGATCAGTATCCCGAGTTGTTCAGGTAAATTTCGAGGACGAAATTCTCATTAGGAGGGGATAGTTGTAACGACCCAAATTCGCTAATAAGGCTTAAGGGCCTTGATTAGTGTGCCTGGAGGGCATAATGAGGATTATGTGTGAATTTAATGATTAAGATGCATGATTATGATTTAAAGCATGTTATATGATTACTTGAATATTTTAGATGCATGACTATGTGTGTTAGTATGCATATAGGCCCTGATTAGGTTAGAAGAGCATAAACGTAATTTTGGCCATTATGGGCGTAATTGCTTTGGTATATGTAATAACTGCCGAGACCACATTATTATGTGGATATATCTGTGATCTGTGACTCGAGACGATCCTAGTGAGCAAAGTAGCAGAAAAGTCATAGCAGGGATTTATACCTGGCTCGGGGTGAGCTCAGGGGTATGAATGGGAATTTAGTGGATAAACTGGAGTCCATTTTGACATTGAGGAATACCATTGGTGATTAATTAGGTATCGGAAGTTAAGCGGGAAACAATAGTGACACTCGAGGAGTTAGCGGAAATTGGGTGAAATGACTAAAATACCCTTAAGTGGATTAAAGGGTTAGAATTAATAGAGAGGGTATAATGGTCATTTTATTTACAGAAGTTAAGTTATACTAAGGCTTTATACTAGTGGGAAGTGTAGAGAAGGGTAGAAGTCTGAAAGAGAAGGAAAAGGAAGGGAAAAGAAAGGATAGGAAACAGAGAGAATTCTTTAAGTCGGTTCAAGCTTTCTTCACTGATTTCTTGAGGATCTCTGGAGTGAAGCTCAGAGGGGAGCTGAGATAAGCTAAGCATCAAGGAGTCTAAGTTAGGTGTGGAGAATTAACAGAGGTTTAACAAGGTTTCATCAGTACTTGAGGTAAGGTTATGTAATTCTTTAGCTGTTGGTTTAGTTTCTGAACTTTGATGTATAAGCTGAGTTTGATGGGGAACTCTGGGGAAATTCAGGGCAAAGGTCAAAGGAGAGCAAGTCAAGAAGATCTAGGGATAGCTTGTGGGCGAAATCCTATCAAAGGTATGAATTCTAAGCTCTAACTCATATGTTCAGTTGGTTTTTGTTGGGTTTTAGAGTTCAGAGGTGACTATGGTGAATTCTGGGTTTGTGGATGCATGTGCTTAGGTTTTAGATGTTTTGGGTGCTTGGGATGAGTGGAGTGTGGTTATGAGGTTTTTTTTGAGTTTGGGTAAGAGTTGGAAGAGGTTTGGTTGAGGTTGGTTCGAAGAAATCACAGAAGGGAAAAATCAGTGTTGGTCTGTCTGTGACTAGCGCTACAGCGCTAGCCTTTGGGCGCTGTAGCGCTAGGCCATTTTGCTGAGGGGAATTTGGCTTCTGTCTGTAGCGCTGTAGCACCCTCTCAAGAGCATTGTAGCGCTACCCTGCCTTCTGAAGGGGATTTTAGGGTTATTTGCAAGGGTTTTTGACCTAAGGTTTAGGGTTTGGTTCCACCACCTTGTTTGGTGGAACTAGGACTTCCCGGGGGGCTCGAGATTGGCCCCGGGACTAGGTTTTGAACTTGAGGGTTGATGATGACTTTGGCCATGATTGTGTTTAGGTGAGCGCTAGGGCTCGAGGGGGATCGTGCTCAAGGTGTCGAGGGATCAAAGCTATTGAATTGAAAGGTAAGAAAACTGCACCCGGTTTTATGATTGTGATGGGACTAAGTGCTCCCGAGAATTGTATCGTGTCAATGTTGGTATCACGCCATGGGACATGTAAAAGCGGCTTAAGAGTGTCGTACATACCATTAGCACACCGAGCGCAATTTGGCCACTGGGAGCCATGAACACTGGGATAACAGAGGGAGTAGCCTGTGAGCGCTAGCCCTGGTTATTGTTTATAAATTGTGCATATTATGAGTTGATATGCCTAGTATGTGGAATACTTGACTATATTGAATGGTTATCTGACTGAGGCTATGTGATGCAACATGAGATATTGACTTGTTTGATAATTGCTTATGCTCTGTTGATATTGTGTTTTCTTGTTGGGCCTTGGCTCACGGGTGCTACATGGTGCAGGTAAAGGCAAGGGCAAGCTGGACCAAGCCTGAGGTGGAGAGCTCCGAGGTGAAATGTACATAGCCAGTTGTTCGACCACCATGGTCGAGGAATGGACCAGGACAAGGATTACCTAATTGCTTATTTTGCCTTAGTATGGCTGGTTATTGTATCTGGGTCTTATAACTTTTGTAAACGGTCTCTAAACTTGTATTTTTGGGATCCCATGTAAACACTTAACGTTCTTTAATGAAAAGTGTGGCTTTTGAGACCAAAACGCTTTTAACCCTAGTACCTTTGTAGCTTCTGCAACACGATTTTAATTAAATGACTTGATTAGCAAGTCTGGCACTTTATAACCACACAGTGTAACGGTCTTGGCTATCCAAGGCGTTACACCTAATTACAGATGTGGGTCACTTTGAGGAAATTTGAGACAGTGGAGACTTTTAAGGGCACACTTTGAGTGTCCTAAAAGAATGTTAAGGGTGCTTAAGTGGGTCCTAAAAAAATAATAATTAATAAATTAAAGCTTTGTTTTAATTACTAAATTAAAAAAACAGATTTCTTTTATTTTTTTTAAAAAGAAAGAAATTTTTATTTTATTTATTTTGGGTTAGTTTCTCTCTCTCTCTCTCTCTCTATATATATATATATATCTCGTCTCCTTCTCTTCTCTTTCTCTCTCGCAAGCTCTCTGCCAGCCACAATCGGCGACTCTCCGGCCACCGCCCGCCTAGACGCGTCGGCCAAGCGTCGACCCCCGAAACCCCAGCCCTGTGAGTCCCAAGTCATACGCGCGCACCTAGTCCTCTCGACGGTGCCTTCAAAGTTCGACGACTATGTAGGTTTCTGAAACATTTTGGGCATTTTCTAACCACCTAGAGCCACCCCGAGCCAAATGACCACCACCACTGCATTCATTGTGCTTTGGGCTTCAAAACCCACTCAAGGATCGGGTTCAACGGTTGTCGAAATTTGAAGTCGATGTTCACTAGAATCCATTGAGGTCCGAATATGCATGGATATATCCAACCACTATAGGTTATTCCAAGGGAAATCTTCGACACCACAAGACTTCCTGAGACCTACGCTTCGAAACCCAGTAGTTATTTTCCCCAAACCACCACCTTTGAGTAGTGGTGGCGCTGTTGCCGTCGTTGCCGAAGTTTCACCGTGGGTCTCGGCCATAAATATAATTTAATTTTTTAAAAATTAAAATATAACTTTTAAGGGCTCGCAACGCACGTTCTAGAAAACTCACTTTTTAAGGCTCTCAAATAGAAGACTCGCATGGGACGCGCCCTAAAAAATCTTTTTTGTATTAGTATTATGATTAAAATTAAATACATATCATACTATGTAATTAGAGTATGTACATTAAAAGTAGGTGTAACATTATGCATTTTAGAATTCAAAGCATTGCATGAAAAGGAATCATTAAATGCTCTATAAAGTCATTTCATGTTTTGAAAAGCATCAACTTAAATTTATTATTTCCTAACATACCAAACTATTCATTAATGTTTTCAAAAATACTATTCAGTTTTTTTTTTCGAATTCCCATCTTTCTTAGGTGATAGCAATAAATTTTAGAGAAATTCCAATATCGTTGCTCTTTTAAACAACACTACATTTGAAAATGGTTTGGAAAAAACCAACTAAATTTGCCCCAACATAATAAAGGCCTCTTAACACGGATCGTGTACTAGGCTTAGGTTATAGTGGTCCATTTTAGTGGAAATAATGAGAAGTTCTTCATCATGTCACTTTCCATGTTCCCCAACTCCTTTAACTCTCTCACTTCGATATGCATTACATCGTTTGTTGTTTGGCTTGTAGTTCTCCCTTCATTTTCATCACATTGCATTCGATAAACTTACCATAGGAAAACCATATCCCATTTATACGGAATTCCAAATAATACATCTTTTTCTTTGTGCAAGGTTTAATTAGTTCATGAGCCACCAAACTCAGCCTATTTACAAGGAGAATTGTAGTACCAACTAGGTTTTTTGTTCATAGAAGCATGATAACAAAAATATTCAATAAAAAAGTAATGTCATAATCAAATATTGTTCAAAGTATTTAAAATTAATTCATTATAATCACATTGTTAATACTATAAGAAAAAAAAAACAAGCAAAAGCTATAGACTTAAGTACACATATATATATATATATACTAGATACAACTAACATGCAATGCACGTTTTTGTAGTTTTATTTATAGAATTTTTTAATTTTTTTTATTAAATTTATATTAATGTCATATAAAGTTTGAAATAAATATCATATTTTAATTAAATAATTTTTTTAAGTTTATGTTTGTTCCAATTTTTTAATTTGGGAATAACAACAAGAGATTATATATTATATGTTTAATGTAATATTAAATATTATACGTAGATTTTAAATTTAAGTTTCTTGCTAGTTTTTAAAAAAAAAATTGTTGCTAATTGATTGTAGATTATATTATATGTTTAATGTGATATTATTCTAATAAGTAAGTTTAAGTTTAATTAAATTTTATTTAAGTTATATAAAGTATGATTTTATTATTTTTAAATAATTATCATCATAAAATATCTCAAAAATATCATATTTTAATTTGTTTAATTATTTATTATTTTTAAATAATTATCATTGTAAAATATCTCAAAAATAGCATATTTTAATTTTTTTTAATTATTTATTTTATTTAAGTTTAAGTGATATTTACAAACAATAGTTAAATATAAAAATATTCTATTAAATATAATAATATTCCATTAAAATTAACATTAAAAAAAATAAAAAAACTGTTAAAATCAACAATTTCTTTTATCTACGCACTTATTATATAGAAGATATATCATCTTATTATTTTTAACTATATTTTAATATTACCCTCATCTAATTATTTTTAACAACAAACGTTAATCATAATTATTAATGGCATATCAGTCTTTTAGCTTAGTTAATAATATTAATAAATAGGAATGCAAGGCATATAACACAATATATTATCATCATCAGTACAAAAGTATATATATATCAATTAACACATTAGCAGCGAGTGGTGCACTACATATTATATAAATGTGACAAATTAAGGAAATAAAGAAAAAAATAGTAATATCATTGATTCCATTAGGTACCAAATTAATTATAATAATTACATTTCTTAAATAGCAAATATAATTTAACTCTAATATATTCTAACAAAATATATTTATCATAAAGTGTTGATGTAACATAGTACATACATTTTTGTAATATTAAAATTATTATTTGTATTTGAAGATAAATTTTTTTAATATATACGAGATTTTTATTGAGTTTAATTCTTACTTATAATTTACTCAAATTAGTACTAAAACTTTTTATGTCTAAATCAATTTAGAGCGTTTTTACTGTAGAGTGCATCCTCCAGCCACTTAATTATAACCATACCATAACTTATAGTAACTAGCTCCATTGATCAATCAAATCTTCCACTAATAAGATTTCATGTCTAGACACATACACATGTTTATGTATAAAGATATATATATTATGTATAAAGAAATATACCATCCCTACTTACTATATATATGACCTTAATGGAACGATTTTGATTTCATTAGTGGTGTAAGGCATGAGGTGGAAATTTCTCGCTTAATATTTCAGCAGGGCAGGGTAGGATTTGTATTGATGGTGGGTGCCCCTTTCCTAGTACCCAAAATATATATATATATAATATATATACACACACATACAAGCAACATTTAATGTACATTTGTTTAGTTTTATTTATAGAATTTATTAATTATTTTATTAAATTTGTATAATTTTCATATAAATTTCAAATAAATAACAATATTATATATAAAATAATAACATAAACATATTAAATAAAAAATTAAACAAAACATTGTTTGTGATTTTTTTAAATATATATATATATAATCTGATAATTTTTTTAAACATAAATGACAATTTTTTTAATAAAAATTATGATTATGTATTATATATTATTATAATGATATTTTATAATATTAAAATTTATATTAATATAAGTATTAAATATTATTATAATGATAATCACTACAAGAAAAATAGTTTTTAGAGACGGAAATATTACCGGCGGAGTTAGTCCGCCGGTACTGTGAAGAATATTAGCGGCGGAGTACTGTGTCCGCCGCTAATACAAATGCCAGAAACTGATTTCAAATTTAATATCGGCGAGTATTTTACCGGCGGGTCCCGCCGGTAATGGTATATTCCGGCGGGGTAATACCGGCGGACCCGCTGGTAATGGTATATTCTGGCGGGGCAATACCGGCGGAGTAACACCGGCGGATTCCGCCGGTGATATTGTATTACCGGCGGGTGATACCGGCGGAGCCGCCGGTGATGTTTTATTACCGGCGGGTAATACCGGCGGAGACCCGCCGGTAATACTGTTATAATTTCTGTAAAGATTTTTCCCCACCCCATTGTCTCCCTCACCCGTTTTCTCTCCCTCATTCAAACATTTTTTTTGCTCATATCGTCTCAATCCCACGAGCCGCCACATCTCACCCACCGGCCGCCGCATAGCCTCGCGGTCACTGCCTCACCATCTCAGTTCAGATTTTATCTTCTTTTCAGGTATGTATTCTTTTTCGCATACCTAATGTCGAGTAGTTTCTGGAATCAAAGGGTACTGTTGCTCATTTCTTGTGCTTTATCAGGTTTGTTTGGTCGTTTTCCAAATTGGGTCTGTCAATTTTTAGGGGAAGCATTACTCTGCGAACGGTGTTGTTCATTCTTGCTCGTTTCTGAGGGGAAGTTGTTTTCTTCTCATTTGTACTGGTAATTTTTTATGTTCTTCAAAATTTTGTTTTCTACTTTATTGATCATGATCTTCTTTTCATTTATTAATTGTTTTTTGTTAACAAATCTCTCTACAATTTGACATGTGTGCTTAATTTAATTTAAAAAATAAAGGTAGTCCTGTATGAGCAACTTGTTACGCATATATATATATATATATATAAATAGAAGCAACTTGCTGATTTGATGAAATTAAAAAGAAAGAAAGAAAGAAAAAAGCTCAAAACCTATCATATAATACAATTAATTAATATTGTATATTTCATGTAAAATAATACATGTATACATTATATATAATATTAATGAACTTGAGGAAATCAACAAACAAGTTAAATTAATGAAATTGTCAGCTAGGGAGTAGTCAAAACATTGGTGAAGAAAAATCATGTAGAAAGAACTACATAAGTACAGCCATATTTTACTTGCTAAGAAATGTCATCTATTATTTACTTGCTAAGAAAAATGCCTTTATCAGTTTTAAAAAAACAAATACAGCCATATTTTACTTTATCTAATTGATTATTTCATTTAATTTTTCTTTCCCACTTATATTTAAGAGCCCACCATTACACATCAACCATTTTTTTTAATTTGAGCAGAATACCTCATTTGAACATATATGTTCGGTAAAATTTAAGAAAAGAATTAAAAAAAAACATTTTTAATTATTTATGGATTTATCAAAATTGATTGTGTGTATGTATTTTTATTTCAGACTTGGATCGTTTACAGTGTTGGGGTTTGAAGGTTTTACAGTGTTAGGGTTTGAAGGTTCTTTGAGGTTTTTGGCAAGTATGTATCTTTGTTTACTCTGTTTGGATAAATAGTCTGTTTGTCTATTTACTCTTTTTGTTTACTCTGTTTGTTTGTTTATTCTATTTTTTATAAAATAAATTATTTTATAGTATTTGACTGGGATTTTTATATAAAAAAAAAAACATTGATAATATGTTTTTTATACAATTTACAGTTCGTGCTTTGCCGCTGTTTATTCTGCTAAGCTTGATAATGACATGAATATATTAATGGTTAATTATTATGAATGAAAGAGAAACTTGATAATGATGTTTTAGTCTTTTAGATTTGCATATATAAGCTTGATAATATTCTCAGACACTCAACCATTTGAGATAGCCTAACTTGTAGAATAAAACTCTTTTTTAATAATGTACAAATAATTTAAAATTTTGTAGGAAATAACTCAAAATTGATATCAACAAAAAATAAAACTAAAATTTTCGAAGTTAACAACACACAATTTTGAAAAAGGTGGAATATAAAATTTTCTTTAAATAATAAATTATTGATGTTACTTAAATAGTTAATATTATTAATTATTTAATTTAATAATTAATGTTACATAATTAATAATATTAACTATTATTAAATTATTTTAATATAGAAATTGAAAATTTTATTTAATAAAAGTTTTTACAATTAATAATGATTAATTAAAAATTACTACATATATTATAATAATTTATTTTTTATTAAATAACATTATCTAATTGAATAATTTTATCTAATTTAATACAAATCTTAAAAATTAATAATGATCACTTAAATAGTTAATATTATTAATTATTTAATTTAATAATAAATGTTATATAATTAATAATATTAACTATTATTAAATTATTTTAATATAGAAATTGAAAATTTTATTTAATAAAAGTTTTTACAATTAATAATGATTAATTAAAAATTACTACATATATTATAATAATTTATTTTTTATTAAATAACATTATCTAATTGAATAATTTTATCTAATTTAATACAAATCTTAAAAATTAATAATGATTAATTAAATAGTTAATATTATTAATTATTTAATTTAATAATTAATGTTACATAATTAATAATATTAACTATTATTAAATTATTTTAATATAGAAATTGAAAATTTTATAGTAATAAAATTTTTTACAATTAATAATGATTAATTAAAAATTACTACATATCTTATAATAATTTATTTTTTAATTTTTTAATTAATTAAATAATAAAATTTTGATTCAACATTATTTAATAAAATAATTTAATTTAATAAGTCTTTAAAATTAATAATGATTAATTAAATAAATAAGAAATTATTTTAATTTATTTATTGAATATTATTATCTGATATTAACTATTATTAAATTATTTGAATATAGAAATTGAAAATTTTATTTAATAAAAGTTTTTACAAGTAATAATGATTAATTAAAAATTACTACATATCTTATAATAATTTATTTTTTTATTAAATAACATTATCTAATTGAATAATTTTATCTAATTTAATACAAATCTTAAAAATTAATAATGATCACTTAAATAATTAATATTATTAATTATTTAATTTAATAATTAATGTTACATAATTAATAATATTAACTATTATTAAATTATTTGAATATAGAAATTGAAAATTTTATTTAATAAAAGTTTTTACAATTAATAATGATTAATTAAAAATTACTACATATATTATAATAATTTATTTTTTATTAAATAACATTATCTAATTGAATAATTTTATCTAATTTAATACAAATCTTAAAAATTAATAATGATTAATTAAATAGTTAATATTATTAATTATTTAATTTAATAATTAATGTTGCAGAAAAAATAAATTATTAAAAATTACTATCTTATAATAATTTATTTTTTATGTCCCGGTATGCTTATAATTGATGGTTGTTGACCACAACCATCAATTATAGGGATATCGACACAGAAATGATAAGTTTAAAGTATTAACAATAAAATAATGAATGAATTGTTTTTTTTAATTTGAATAACATTTTCTAATAAAACATCATAAAAAATTATAATATTGCATAAGATTTAAAAAATGATAACAAATTTTTTTGTTATCCATTCCTTTTCACATTACTAAAACTCACAGATTCTTGTAACACTCTAGATGGCGATTGACAAGACTTGGACAACATTGAGAAATCGTGCTTGTCAAGAATATTGGAATGGTCTACAATCATTTTTTAGGATGGCCTCGGAATATAAGGATTCTGATGGAAGAATTAGGTGTCCGTGTGTCAGATGCATAAATAATAGGCTTGAAATTTTACCTGTTGTCGAAGCACATGTATTCGATTGGGGGTTTTATCAAGGTTATGAGAGGTGGATTTATCATGGGGAAGCAGAACTAGATGTTGTTGATGTAGTTGATGATGATGATGATGAAGTTGACGAGATGATTCCCATAGTGGAGGACTTCCTCTTACCGACAACTAAACAAGTAGACAATAGTGGCGCAAGTCAATATTACGACGAGTTATTTGAGGAGATTGAAGCTGAGTTGTATCCTGGTTGTGATTGGATTTCTTCCCTTAACTTCTTAGCTAAGCTATTACATTTGAAAGTTAGAGGGAAGATTCCTAACAAGATATTCGATGAATTATTGAAGTTGTTAAAGATTTCCTTTCCGAAGGAAAATAAAATTCCATCAACGTACTACGAGGCTAAAAAGAGATTGAAGAAATTAGGGTTGGGATACGAGTCGATTCATGTGTGCCAATATGATTGCTGTTTATTTTACAAAGAGCATGCAAACAAAGAGGAATGTCCAGTTTGTGGAACTAGTCGATGGGTGACTTTTGAAAAAACTAAAGGAAAAAAGGTGCCGCATTAGGTGATGCGTTACTTTCCATTGACACCCCGGTTGAAAAGACTATACAGCTCAAGGCTTACAGCGAAGGACATGCTATGGCACCACACTGGGAAATCGAAAGATGATGGAGTGATGCGACACCCGGTGGATGGGACGGCGTGGAAGAACTTTGACGTCAATCATCCTGGATTTGCAAGTGATCCTAGGAATGTTCGTTTAGGCTTAGCTGCTGATGGATTTAATCCATTTGGCAACATGAACCTGGCATACAGCATGTGGCCTGTGGTGTTGGCGAACTATAATCTTCCACCTTGGTTATGTATGAAAGACAACAATTTGATGCTGACCATCCTTATTCCTGGTCCAAAATCACCGGGTAAGGACATAGATGTATTTCTAAGACCATTGGTGGATGAGTTGAAGGAGTTGTGGGCTAACGGAGTTGTTACGAGAGATAGTACGACCAACACTATGTTCAAGCTGCGCGCAGCTCTTTTATGGACAGTCAATGATTTTCCAGCTCGAAGTAGTTTGTCTGGATGGAGTGGTCAGGGATACAAAGCTTGTCCTACATGTAATGAAGACACATCTTCCATTCGAGTGATCGGTAAGACATCGTATGTTGGTCACAGAAGATTCTTGCCTAGTACACATCGAATGAGAAGGAACACTGAGTTCGATGGACAAATTGAGAGAAGACGTCCTCCGAAACGATTTACCTGTGAGGAAATATTAGAACAAGTGAACAACCTTCCACCCCAAGTTCCTGGAAAACACTTGCAGTTTGGAGGTGTCAAACGTAGAAGAGTTGCGGAAGATAGAAATTGGAGGAAAAAAGCATCTTCTACGAGCTTGATTATTGGAGTACAAACATTTTAAAACATAACATTGATGTCAGGCATGTCGAAAAAAATGTGTGTGATAGTCTCCTTGGCACAATCTTGGACAATGATAAGTCTAAGGACACCACTAATGCAAGATATGATTTGAAGAAGATGGGAGTAAGGGAATCATTGTGGATTTATGAAGATGAGAGTGGAAAGTTGATGAAGTCGCATGCTTCTTACGTGTTAACTCCTGATCAGAGACAACAATTTTGTCAATTTATTAAAGAAGTGAAATTTCCAGATGGCTTTTGTTCAAATTTGAAGAAAAAAGTAATAGAGAATGAAACAAATATCATTGGGTTGAAATCCCACGATTGTCATGTTATAATGCAACGATTATTGTCTGTGGGTGTTCGTAAGTTTCTCCCAAAAGATATATCGACCACCATTTCTGAACTATGTAGTTTTTTCAGGCAACTATGTTCGAGGACTATAAATGTTACAGATATGGAGGAAGCACAAAAAGACCTTGTTCTGATATTGTGCAAGATGGAGTTGATCTTTCCTCCGGCTTTTTTTGATATAATGATTCACTTGGTCTTACATTTGCCTGAAGAAGCAATTTTGGGTGGACCGATATTTATGAGATGGATGTATCCTTTTGAAAGGTACATGAAAAAATTGAAGAACTACGTGGGAAATAAAGCTCGTCCTGAAGGGTCAATAGCTGAAGGCTATGTCGCTGATGAGGCTATGACATTTTGTTCGATGTATTTCAAAGGGGTTGAAACTAAATTTAATCGTCTTGATCGCAATAAAGATGAGGTGTATGTCCCACGACACCTTACTGTGTTTCAATCTCAATGTCGTCCCCTAACAAAGGGATCTCTCAAGCCTCTAGATCTTGCGACTCGTGAAATGGCTGAATGGTTCATCATTAACAATTCACCTGAAATTCAGGGTTACTTAGAGTAAGTTTATTCCCTTTAAAGTGAAATTTATGTTTATTCCAAATTATTTTATCTAATAGTCAAAGCATTCAAATTTACAGCGAACACCTAGTAGAGATCAAACTGAAATTCCCAGATGGTGATCATAATCTTTTACAGAAGAAAAATTTTCGCCAGTGGTTTCATAAGAAGGTAAAATTGAGATTATTTTTAAACATTTATTATTGTAATGATATTTTTATCATTCTAATATAAGTTTATTAATTTATTTAGATATATGACTTGCACAAACAAGGATCTTTAGAGAATGGTGATGAGTTGCTAGCTTTAGCATCTGGGTCAGATCACTTGGCAACATACTACGAAGGTTGTATAGTTAACGGTGTTCGATTTATCGCTTATGACCGAGATCAAAAGCGCACCACACAAAATAGTGGAGTGTCTGTTGCGGGAACTGAAGGTTTTAACTATTATGGCACGCTTCAAGATGTACTGGTCTTATCTTTCACTGGTGCATATTCAGTTGCATTGTTTAGGTGTAAATGGTTTAACACTGATCCAAGCAAGAAGAAAACAATCACTGAAAATAATATCACCAGTATAAACGTCAGTAGCGAATGGTACAAAGATGAGCCTTATATACTTGCTAGCCAAGCTAAGCAAGTATTCTATCTCGATGATCTACTTAGAGGCCGACACTGGAAAATTGTTGAGGATGTCAATCACCGTCAAATTTGGGACATCAAGGACGATGAAGCTGATGCAGATGTTGATGTTGTACATGACATAAACTCATCAAATTTTGTGTTGACCGTGGATCTCGGTCAGTTGGTTATGGAATCTCATGAACCTGCAACATATATTGGCACTATACAAAATTCACCTGCTGATCAATTAGATGAAAATTTTATAAATGACGACTTAGGCGAAGAAGAAGAAGTCCATGAAGAAGATGAATTGCTAGTTGATATTTGTGAAGATGATGTTAATCATGTGTCTCCGATTGATGTTAATTTAATTAATGATGAAAGTGATAGTGATTATTCTACTTAGTTTTTATATTTTTGTAATAATGACAATTGTTTAAAATATAATATATGAGACTTGTAATCATGATGTTCATTTCCATTGGTGATATTTGATACTAACTAACAATTTAATACTAACTAATCATTTTTGTTCCTAAGTACAATGTCAGCAGATATAGCCACCTCTCATGGCGGAGATGGTGGAGGTCTAGACCCGCCAGATCCTAGTAGAGTACCGTCTTCCTGCGAGTCAGGTTAATAATAATTTTCAAATTTTGCTCATAGCTTGAAAGTCAAGCTCAACGAATGTTTAAATATAGTATTAATATTTCACATTTTGGTTATTCTTGAAAATGTGGATAGCTGAAGTGCCGAGAAGAAAGGGTCGTGGCCTGGCTAATTCGAAGCCACTTGAAATTCGACGGCGAAATGCCGGGAAACCACTAGATCTTCAGCTTGATCCTAGGACGGACAAAGTGGTTGGCTTGGAGGACCAAGCTTTTGTCCGCGAGATAGGCCTCCAAGTCACTTTGTCGTTGCCAGGACATTACTTGGATTTCGCTGATGTACCTCAACAATTTAAGGAACAAGTTGTACAAAGGATGAAGGTACAAATTTAGAACAAGTTTTGTTGTATAATTTTTTTATTAAAATCATTTACAAACTAGACTAACGTGTTATTTTTAATGTAGTATTTTTATAATGTTGATGGTCATCCAGAACCCGAGAGAGTTATGAAAACTATCTACACAGAGATGCGCAAAAGATATTCTGAGAGAAAGAACATCAGACATACTCACTTCAAAAAATATTACTCTAATCCGGAAGATTTGCAGAGTGTTTTAGTTGCCCCACCTGACCATTGCTCCAAGGAGAGTTGGAAAGATATTGTTCAGTTGTTTTTGAGCCCAAAATTTATCGCGCGATCCAACCAAAACAAGAAAAACAGAAAAGAAATGAAGTATACATCGACGCAAGGCACAAAATCGATGGCGGCTAAGCGTCACCAATTTGTAAGTAAAAATATTAATTTAATTTAACAAAATTTTACATTCTAACTTCCTATCTCTAAATTTGTATAGGCGAACCCTAATGAACATGTTATTGATACTTGGAAAGATAGCCATTTGAGAAAATCGTCAAAAAAATTTGTCAACGACACAGCTCGAGAAACTTTTGTAAGTTTATACTTTTGTGTTATTATTTTCATTAAACTATGTTACTGATGTGTTTCTAACACTTTTTATGAACAGGAAAAAATGACGGAAGAGCTTGAGAGGGCACGACTTCAAAGCCAGTCTCAAGGACCGACGGAGGGATCTGAAACTGGATCTACTGCTGAATCCTCGTCGATCGATCAGTACGAGATTATGAGTAAAGTACTTGGGGAGAGGTCTGACTTTCAAAGAGGAGTAGGTTACAGCAAAGGCAAAGGGAAAAAATTAGCTTCTAGCTCCACAAGTCAAAGTCAATCACAGGCCCAACCTCGGGAAGACATTGCTACTATGGCAGAAATAATTAAGTCAATGCGTGAAGAGATCCGGATGTTGAAATCTCAACAAGGTCCATCTGGTAATCCTCAGCATACCAGTACAGAAACTGAGTCGCGGTTTGAAAGCCTTCTCCAACGATATTTACCATCACAACCTGAAGGTGGTATATCTTCTCAAAGTCCACCTCCTTGGTCGATGCCACAACAACAACAACAACATGTGTATCCACCTCAACAGAATTATCCAAACACGTACGGACGTTCCTCCCAGTCCCCTCCTTTATATTACCCCGA
This sequence comes from Humulus lupulus, assembly GCF_963169125.1. Lineage (NCBI taxonomy): Eukaryota > Viridiplantae > Streptophyta > Magnoliopsida > Rosales > Cannabaceae > Humulus > Humulus lupulus. Next base: position 11,084,189 of record NC_084802.1, read on the forward strand.
CGTCGCTACCGGATCTCAGACATCACATCCTAGGCGTCGTGACTTCGGGCATTCATTGCAGCAGCAGCATCCACAGCAGATGTATGGTCAATTTGTGAGTCCGTCGCAGCAGCAGAGGTATGGTCAGTTTGAGAGTTTTTTGCATCAGTCTCCCTCGCCGCGACCACATGCTCGACAATTTAGATCATCTTCGCAGCATCACTCTACACAAGCACCACAGTTTGCTTCACCACCGTTGCCGCGCCCTAATACTAGTGATCAAGATATTGATCTTAATGAGTATTTTACACCAAGTTGGCCTGATCAAAACAATAATAATTAGATTATGTTTTTTAATTATATTAAGACAATTGAAATTTTATTATGTTTATGTTATAATTACTTTATATGTAATTAAAATGAGACAATTTGTATTTTCTTATTTTAATTTTATGATTAATTACAATGTTAGTTTTGTTTGATAAATATTAATTGTGTTATTAATTATAATATATGTTAAATATTATTATTTTTAAATAAGTATTATATGTATATTTATTAAAAAATAAAATAAAATTAATTGTTTTATTTTAATATTAGTATTTTAACACCGGCGGATTAATACCGGCGGAACCCGCCGGTAATAAACCAGTCAAAAACGGTGTCAGCGTTGCACATCACCGGCGGACTCCCGCCTCTATTAATCCGCTGGTAATAGTGAAATACCGGCGGGTGGTGTCAAACGGTCAGTAATGGTGATAATACCGACCGTTTATTAATGGCGGGACTTTACCGGCGGACCTCCGCCGGTAATAACAAATACCGGCGGATATACCATTGTTATACCCAGATTTCGAGCCATAGTAAATATGACCTCGAAAGCTGAGTTCGCATTAAATGGTCTCGTGAGGGTTAGGGTATGCTCTACGATTGTAAAATGAAGCCTGCAAAATATGATACATGACCTCGAATGTAGTGACCTCGAAATGATCTCGATCTCGAAAGGTAGCTCTGAGAGCCCCTCATCTTCAGGAACAACTTCGGAGCAGGGATATCGAGCTCGATGTACTATCTCGAAAGCAATGTTAGCTCGGGAGATGTCAGTGGCTCGCACAATGACGTGAAACCTGAGATGCTGAAGCCTTGGAGATACGCTATAACCACCTTGAATATCTACAAGTATTGTAAGCATGAGATGTAATCCTCATTTATTGATATAAATCCCCAAGAATCGTGGGATATTATTTAGTCAGTTATGCGTTTCCTGATCTTTGGGGGACGTTTCCTTTTATATCTGATTATTGGCATTTAAAGCCATTTATTTTTATTCACAAAAGAGTAACTACCCAAAATATGTGGGATAGTATTCTGCATCCTTCTCTATAAATAGAGAAGCCATGCACCATTGTAAGGGACGGAAATTCTGATCCTTGAGAGAAAACTCTGGAGAATTCATGCTAAAGAATTGTTCAGAGATAATCTTGAGATTAATAATAGAGACTCGTGGACTAGGCAGATTTAACTGCTGAACCACGTAAAAAACCGTGTGTTTGATTCGTTTGTTTCTTTTGGCCATTGTCTTTAATTGTTTACGTGCTCTCTTCTTTTATCTGTTGACGAAAAACGGCGTCAACAGTTTGGTGCTTTCATTGAGCCTCAAGCATCCATCCCAGAGAGATTCATGGCTGCAAACAATCAGAACACTCCTGAAGAATATTTCCCAAGGCGTCCTGGAAAAAAACCAATGGAGAACCCGGACGCTGAAGAAAGGAGTGGGTCCTCTGATTCCCGGGGACCACCTCCACAACCAAGGGATGAGGACATGTACTATAACCCTGAGCGTTATGTCCCTATTGTAGAATTGGAGAATCGGCAGCTGAAACAGCTGCTGGCAGATGCCAACAAACGTAACGAGAAGTTGACTAGGATAGCCGCAGAGGCGCAGGTGACTCAACCCCCGCTTCCGCGCGAAGACCAAGTCCCTCCTCCAAGGGGCGTGCACGTTCCTCCCCGGAGGCCCCGTGGACGTCCACGAAAAAATGCTGCCACGGGGAGGCCAGCACAACCTCCAGCACCAACAGAGCCATCTGCTCCTTCTAGGCCTCAGAGGAGTACCCGAGCTCGGGTCCCGCCTAATCCACCTGTGGAAGTGCCTGCAGGAACTGAGAACAACCGAGCTCCTGCCGAGGCTCGGACTCAGGTTCCTGGTAGTGCACCGAACGCAACTGGCCCATCTCGGGCAAATTCTGGACCCTCCAGGCCGAGGCAAGGACGGCAACCACCGTCACCTATACGGTTTCCTCCGTCTCCCATAAGATATCCTTCACCTCCCCGCAGGAACGCTCAACCTGGTCGAGTTCAGGATCAAGGGCGTACAGGGGAAAGACAAGGAAACAGGGAGACATTCCAGGGGCGGAAAGGCGCGCCATCCGAGAGAAGTCAGACGTCCCGATCTCGCACTGCAGAGACAAGGCGACGTAGAAAGGATCCACCACGAAATGACCGATCGATGAGTTTCACCAGTGATGAGTCCGGAGAAACTAGGTCTGTCAGTAAACACAACCGGGGTCGTAAAAATACTGGAAATCACAAGAGCCATCCCGACCTGCGCAATCATCTGAATCAGAGCAGGGGAAAGGGAGATCGGACAAATCCAGATCTTAGGAATCATCTGAATGGGCGTAGAGATCCCTCACGGAGACGCGAGCCTGGGATCGCGATTAATGACCATCAATTCCAAACACCACCCAAGGACCCAGTCCAAGAAAGGATTGATTAGCTCGAAAAAGCCTTTAGGCTTTTGAAGAATGAACGAGGGAGTGGTCGATACGAGGACTCTGATGAGGAGCTCGAGCCGTTTGCTCCCAATATTTCTAACACACAGTTTCCTCAAGGGTTCCAGATTCCTCACGTCCCAGCGTTTGAAGGAAAAACCGACCCATGTAGCCACCTGAGTACATTCAACACAATTATGAGAGCCAGTAACGTAGGTTACGAGCTCAGATGCATGTTGTTTCCGACATCGTTGGCCGGACCTGCCAAGAGTTGGTTCGAGAAGTACAAGAGACACTCGATAACTTCGTGGGATCAATTGTCTAGAGACTTCAAGAAGCAATTCCGAGCTATGATGGGAGTCAGACCAGAGGCGTCCACTTTGACTAACGTCCGGCAACAGCCGGGTGAAACACTAAAAAGCTACCTGACAAGATTTAATTTAGAGGTCGCCCGGGCACGAGATGTGGACGACAGTGGACACTTGATGGCCATCCGAGCTGGTGTGTTTCCTGGAAGCACCCTTTGGGATGACATGCAAGGGAAACTGGTGAGGTCAATAACCGAGTTTAACAAACGGGCGCAGAGATTTGTCAATGTAGAGGAGGCGAGGTCAACGCTAAAAGCGACCTCGCAAACCGAAACTACAACGATAAACATTAACTCCGCCTCAACCTCGGCTGACCCAGCAACTTCGCAGCCTACCACAGAGAATCCCTCTAAGAGGAAAAAGAGCGAGGGAAATAACCCCGAGGCTGAAGGGGGAAAGAAAAAGAAAGGAGAAAGGTATTACTCCGTATATAAAGTACACACCGAGCTCAATGAGTCTCGGGAAAATATTTACCTGGCTAATGAAAACCAGGTCCCCTTCAGGCGTCCGGATCCAATGAGGAATCAAAAGTCCAAGAGGGATTCCAGCAAGTACTGCCGGTTTCACAGAGACACCGGGCACACAACTGATGAGTGCCGGCAGCTGAAGGACGAGATCGAAGGGTTGATCTCGAGGGGTTATTTCCGGCATTATGTCAAAAACCAGAGTACTGGACAGACTACTGCCAGCCAGAGAGTAGCCGCGCTTCCAGCAGCACAGAATAATAACTCCCGATCTCGGGAAGAAGACAGGCCTCCGCCGATAGATGGAGAGGACGTAATAACCATCTCGGGCGGTCCTCATCTCGCAGGAGGAGGTAGAAATGCTCAAAAGCGATATGTGAATGAACTGAAGACAGGGGACGGGTCTCCTTATGAACCCGAACCAAGGGCACCAAAAAGCCAAAGGGTTGAAACTCAGCCTATAACCTTCACCGAGGAAGATGCCTCCCATGTCCAGTTCCCTCATCATGACCCACTTGTCATCACCCTGCAGCTTTCCAACAAAAGAGTGCGCCGAGTTCTCATAGACAATGGGAGCTCAGTTAACATTCTTTATAAAGCGACACTAGAGAAAATGGGACTCTCCCTTCGCGACCTGAAGGCTTGTGCAACCACTTTGTACGGCTTTTCTGGAGAAGGAACCGCCTGTATGGGGTCCATTGAACTCCCTGTGACCTTGGGAGACTATCCAGTCTCGGTGACCAAGATGATGGAGTTCGTGGTGGTAGAGTTACCATCTGCCTACAATGTACTGCTCGGGAGACCCGCCCTGGTCGGGCTGGGGGCAGTTTCATCTGTAAGGCATCTAGCCCTTAAGTTCCCAACTCCAAGCGGGGTCGGAACATTGAAAGGAGATCAATTGGCAGGAAGGGAGTGCTACAGCATTTCCTTAAGGGGAAAGAAACAAACGAGCGCTCAAGCACTCGTCATACAGAATAAAGATGGGAAAGTTTTAGAAATTGGTGAGGAGATCGATCCGAGGATTGAGGAAAAGGTTGACCTCCAACCTTTGGAGGAGCTCGAAGAGGTTCAGCTCGACGAATCTGATCCCTCAAAGAAGGTGAAGGTCGGGAAACACCTCCAAGACGAATCAAAATAGCAATTAATTTGCTTTCTGAAGAAAAACCAGGATGTCTTCGCATGGTCACACTCTGACATGGTGGGAATAAGCCCTAATGTAGCGAGCCACGCATTGAATATAGACAAAAACTTTCCCCCGAAGCAGCAAAAGCGAAGGCAGCTGGATGAAGACAGAAAGAAAGCACTAAAGGAGGAGGTGGACAGGCTGAAAGCAAATAATTTTATAAGGGACGCTTTTTACCCTGATTGGGTGGCCAATCCAGTGTTGGTCCCGAAGCCCAATGGGACGTGGAGGACGTGCATTGACTACTCGGACCTCAACAAGGCCTGCCCAAAAGACTGTTTTCCCCTGCCGAGAATTGATCAGCTCGTAGACGCCACGGCGGGGCATGGTCTGATGTCGTTCATGGATGCCTATTCTGGATATAACCAGATTCCCATGCATGCCCCCGACCAAGAGCATACGAGCTTCATTACAGATAAAGGGCTCTACTGCTACAATGTCATGCCATTCGGACTCAAGAATGCCGGAGCCACGTACCAGCGGCTCGTAAACATGATGTTCTCAGAGCAAATAGGGAACAACATGGAAGTTTATGTTGATGACATGCTTGTAAAGTCTCAACTTAACAAGAACCATGTTGATGACCTCGAAGAGTGCTTTGGCGTGCTCAGAAAGTACAACATGAAGTTGAATCCTCAGAAGTGCACTTTTGGGGTGTCTTCAGGAAAATTTCTGGGTTTCATTGTCAATTCTCGTGGGATCGAGGCTAATCCCGACAAGATAAAGACCCTCATCGATATGCCTTCACCTCGGAAGCATAAAGATGTTCAAAGCCTGACTAGCAGGATGGCAGCTCTGAGCAGGTTCATCTCGAAGTCAACAGACCGCGGTCTCCCATTCTTCAACTTATTGAAAGGAAGTAAGAAGTTCGAATGGACAGATGAGTGCGAGCTAGCCTTTCAGGAGCTAAAAAATCACCTAGCCAAACCGCCCATCCTATCAAAGCCTGAGACGGGAGAAGTACTGTTCCTATACCTCTCAACTACCGAACACGCGATAAGCGCGGTGCTCGTCCGAGAGGAAGAGAGAATACAGAAACCCGTCTACTATATCAGTAAAAGATTACTGGGGGCAGAGTCAAGGTATCCACTGATGGAAAAGCTCGCCCTCAGTCTGATCCACTCATCTCGAAAGCTCCGCCCTTACTTTCAGGCACATCCTATCCATGTACTAACAGATCAACCACTAAGGCAAGTCTTGTCTAAACCAGAGGCGTCTGGTCGACTCCTAAAGTGGGCTGTTGAACTTGGACAATTCGAGATCACCTACCATCCGAGGACGACCATCAAGGCACAAGCGTTGGAGGATTTCATAGTGGAGTGCACCGGCATCGCTGATGACGAGGTAACAACCACGGCCCACGAGCTGTGGAAACTTTACGTCGACGGGTCGTCAAATGAAAATGGAGCGGGGGCAGGAGTTATTTTGATCACTCCTGCAGGGAACAAATTTCACTCTGCATTAAGGTTCGGCTTTAAAGCATCTAATAATGAAGCTGAGTACGAGGCTTTACTGGCGGGACTACGAATAGCAAAAGAGCTCAAGGCCAAAGCTATACATTGCTACAGCGACTCCCAGCTCGTAGTTAATCAAATCTTGGGAGAGTACCAGGCTCGTGGCACAAAAATGGCAGCTTATCTGGAGAAGGCAAAGTCCGCATTGGAGTTTTTTGAGTTTTATGCAATCGAACAGGTTCCCCGAGAACAAAACTCAAACGCAGATGCCTTAGCTCGCCTCGCCACCTCTGCCGAAAATGAGGAGCTGAATGTTGTACCCGTAGAGCACCTGTCAACGCCCAGCATTACTGAGCCTGACGAGGAAGATGTGTGTATGGTCGAGACAGAGCCGACCTGGATGAGCCCGATAGTTGAGTACCTCGAAAATGGGATTCTTCCAAAAGATCGAAATCAGGCTCGGAAACTAATGTATCAACTTCCCCGTTACACCATCCTGGATGGAAGGCTATACAGAAGAGGGTATTCCATGCCATTGCTCAGATGTGTAACTCCTCCCGAGGCAAAGAAGATTATCGAAGAAATTCATGAAGGGTTCTGCGGAGACCATACCGGGGGGCATAGCCTGTCCAAGAAGATTATACGCCAAGGATATTTCTGGCCAACCATTAAAACGGATTCTTTCGAGTTCGTGAAAAAGTGCGACAAGTGCCAGAGATTCGCCACGATACCCCGAGCTCCACCTTCCGAACTAACCATGATGACATCCCCATGGCCTTTTGCGGTATGGGGCATCGACCTCATAGGCTCACTCCCAACTGGCAAAGGAGGAGTAAAGTATGCTGTGGTCGCGGTTGATTACTTCACAAAATGGACGGAGGCTGAACCATTGGCGACCATAACTTCGAAGAAGATCCTAGATTTCGTGGTAAAGAACATCGTATGCCGATATGGAGTGCCAAGAAAGATTGTGTCTGACAACAGAACCCAGTTTGATTGCGACTTATTTACCAACTTTTGTAACAAGAACGGTATAATAAAGAGCTTTTCGTCAGTGGCTCACCCTCAGGCGAACGGTCAGGTCGAAGCCATTAATAAAACTCTCAAGAGTTCCTTGAAGAAAAAGTTGGAAGAAGCAAAGGGACGATGGCCTGAGGAATTACCCCAAGTCCTTTGGGGATATAGAACTACAACTCGGACATCAACTGGGCATACCCCGTTTTCTCTAGCATACGGCTACGAGGCAATGTTGCCCATTGAGGTCGAAATTCCAACGATTCGAACTCAGATTTACGACCAAAGTTCCAATCATACTCAGCTCGAAGAAACCCTAGACTTGATCGAAGAAAAAAGGGAAGAGGCTCAGCTAAAAAATGCTGCTTACCAGCAACGGACCACGAGATATTTCAATAAGAGGGTTCGAGACCGAAAGTTCGGAGTGGGAGACCTGATTTTGAGACGAGTATTCTTAGCAACCCGAGATCCAGCAGCTGGGGTGCTCGGGCCGAACTGGGAAGGACCATACCAGATAGAGTCAATCATCCGACCGGGCGTATACAAACTTGCGAGATTAGATGGGAGCCTGATACCTCGAGCATGGAATGGCGAACACCTTAGACCATATTATCAATAGTGTAGAAAGTGTTGCCTGTAACCATGATTTTCTGTATTAAGTTTGTTTTTGAATTTCAAATAAAGGGTCTACTTTGTTTCACATGTAATTTATTTTTATTTTTTGCAATCTCTCTTAATTTAATAACCTATGATCACACTCATAGGATATTAAGGGGGCATCATTGGTATACATACCACCAGCTTAAAAAATAAAAAATATACATAAAGTACTTGGATATAACCAAGTACGCGATATTAGATAGTTCGGACATAACCGAATTATCAAACACAAAGTATTTGGACATGACCAAATGCGCGAGCTTAGATAGTTCGAATATAACCGAATTATCAAACACAAAGTATTTGGACATGACCAAATGCGCGAGCTTAGATAGTTCGGATATAACCGAACCATCAAAACCTAAATATCTGGAATTAACCAGATGTGTAGACACAACAGGTTTGGAACAAACCAGCCAAATTATCGATCGATGATAAATGGGAGCCTAAACCTATTGCGAGATAAGTCAAAGTCGAGGCTGGAATATCTTAGAAATATAGTTTCGAACTCTTAACCTCGGAGCTAAAATACTGAGGATGAGGAAAAGTAACTAAAAAAAGATATAACCAAATCATTCATATTACATACCATATAAGTACTTTCGAGTTCATGGTTGGAGTAATATCCGACCTTGATAAATAACGAGGTCGGAAACGGATAATCCGAATAAACTATGCATGAATGCATCGAATTTCGAGCCTAAAATCCAAACTATGTTTGTATGCATAAATAAACATAAACGAGTTCATCAATTATAAGAATGTGCAAAATATTTCGAGCCAAGAAATGTAAAGCATGTAAAAAATTAAATTAGTTAAAGAAATTGTATCAGTCCCATGGGCGTAATTCACAATAATTATATAAGAGGACGCAGCCCCAATGACCGATCTCCCCGAGGTCAGACTCAATGAAGAGGAATCTCCTTGGCCTTCTCAGCGGCACCGGATGCCTCAAGACGAATAGCATGACTATCCTCCTGAGCTCCCTCCGAAACGGTACCCGGAGCAGCCTTATCCTTCTAGAGCTGCTCAGCCTTCTCTTTCTCGAGCCGTTCAGCCTCTTCCTTCTCGAGCCGAGCATTCCATCGTTCGAGGAAGGACGCCTCGTGGGGACCCAAAAAACTGGTGTCCAGTTCTTCGTTATAGGCCCACATCCGGTACATGGCCGAATCGACCGCCGTTTCCTTCTTTTCTTTGAACTCGGCAGTAAGGCGGGTTTTGATATCCTCCATAAGGTCGAGGGTGACGGCCTTGTCTTCCTCGAGCTTCTTACTGGTCTCCCGAAGCTGGATGTTATCTTTCTTTTGCTCCTCGAGTTCGTTTTTCAGCTTTCCGAGCTCCTTGGCCATTTCCTCACGCTCCTTAACCACTGCCTCGAGCTTAGTATTCGCCGCCTTCAGGTCATCATTCGCTCTAAGGTGGAGGTCCCTCTCCTCTTGGGCGAGGGTCCTGCTCGAATGGATCTCGTTGTTCAGCTCGTAATTGAGCTGGGAAGTGAAAGCAAGAGCCTGAAAAAAGGAAGAAACCATCATTAGCCTCGAGACAGTATGAATGTAAGCAAAGGGAATATAGAAGGATACTTACCGCGGCAGTGTGCTCGATACTCTTCTCGTACAGGACAGTGCGGTCTCGAGTGCCAGTTAGACACTGCCACTGAGGAGCCTCGAAACTGCCGTAGATCTGGCCGATCCGGGACATTACATCCGAGATCAGCGTAGATCCGTGAGGACCGGCAGCATTATCCACCACATACGAATCCATGTGGGTGGAGATGGTTAGCTTCTGAGCTCGGGAAGCAGAAGGTCTTTTGGCGAGCTGAGTAGAAGACATTTGACCCGCCACAGGAGGTTGGGATTCGACCACGGCAGCGATATCAGTCTGCGAGGCCGGCGCCACCACAGAGACGACGGCCTGCGAGGGTGTTATCGTCGTGGGGGCGTTAGTCTGGCCAGTCGACGTAGCAGCAGAGCTCGAAGCCGGCGGGGGAGGAGGAGGCGTTTTCCTAGATTTCTTGGAGCCTTTCCCAGGATGGCTGGTTTTCAGTCCCCCTGCCCTGGGGCGTTTGCTCCTCTTGGCACCCGCATTGTCGATAAGGGCGTCGAGGTCGGAGTCCATATCACCTGCACAAGTCATCACAGTGAGTCAGTAAAAGAGATACAAGTTACTTCAACACCATATATAGAGTGGTGGAAGAAAAAACCTAACTGGAACTTTCCCCCGAGCTTGAGCTTGGGGACCATGAAATTCCCCCGTCTTCAGAAGAGGCGGGGGGAGTGCCTTCCCTATAAGTTGGTGATAACCTCGAAAGGTCCCTATAATCATTGGTCCCATACTGCACAGCTATCCCATTCCATACCTCGTCCGTGGTATACATAGTGTCGTATTTCCCGAGCCCACTATCAAACCTATGGACGCAGTCATCTACCCAACTCCATATGTAGAAGTGGTATCTATCCTGTGGGCACGAGACTAGTCTATTGGGCCTGTGTTTTAATAAAGTGGGGGACCACATTCGCGAAGTAGGAAGGGTTTTACCTCCACCGGAGTCCGAACTCGAGGCTTCGTCATTGGCCTCATTTCCCGACCGCGGACTTCTCGAGCGGATTGGGAGAGACGTTTTCCTTTCTCTCCTCGGAGGAAAGGTGCCTGTGGGCAGTGGCACTTCCTCCCAGCGTTCGTATTTTTTACTGGACCAGTCAGAGGTTGACTGGCCCTGTCCCAACAACCCACAAGCTCGTAGCTTGTCCTCATGTAGCAGAAATGAGAGAGACCTCCTGCCATAAGGGAGTCAGAGCAGGCTCTCTCTGTGCTCCTTCATTGTCTCGTCAGGGGTGGGACGCTGAAAGTTAGCTGAAAGGCGAGATACACTTCAACTAAACATGGATTCAAGGGCTAAAGATTCGAGCTCAAAAATAGAAAGTAACGAGAATACTTACGAATCCACCTAAACGAACGATGTCGAGACGGGAACAGACCGTCTGTCCAGAAAAAAGCCTTCTTGAAGTCAGGGGGATGGTTCGGAAGGTCTTCAAAGATCTTTGTCTCTTTGGGGTAGCTCGAAAGATAGTAGAAACCATCTCCTCCCCGAGCTCGGGAGGGATTACTCTTCAAACAAAAGAGATATAAAATCTCTTGGGGTGAAGGTCCTATCCACCCTAGCTCGTGGAATAAGGACCTCAGGGCAGACAGCACCCTGTATGAGTTGGTGTTGAGTTGGAATGGAGCCAACCCAACGAAATCGATGAAGTCTCTGAAAAAGGACTTCAGGGGCAGCAAAGCTCCTGCCCTTAGGTGTTCCTGGCTCCAGGCCGCGTATTTCACGCTGGAATCGCGGCCCCCAGGAGCGAAACAGCTCCGTTCATGCCTTGACGGAGCTCGACACTTCAGTGTGTCCAACGAGCTAAGGCCATGAATGGCCAGGATGTCAGTTATCTGGTCGGAGGTGGTAACCGAGCTCTGGTAGAATTCGGCTTCAAACATCTCCCTCCTAGGCTGCGAAGACGAAGGCTCCGCCATTAAGGAAAACTGAAGTTCCCCCGGGTGGTATGCTACCGTGACTTTCAACGCGGGGTCGAGGGGAACTGGCCTAGGTCCGGGGTTAGGCTCCGGATAGATGGCTTCCCGAAGGACCCTTCTCTTCTTTTCGATGACCTCGTCAATCTGGCGGCGATAGTGGGCTCGAATGTCTTCTTGCTCGCGTGCGATGTCGTACTCTTTAATTCGACGCTGGTTCCGAGCAAAGATCGATTCCGGGCTCAGAGATTTGGGCTCGTAAGGAATTGCTCGTAATGACCCCCACCGTCTTTCCGAATTCTGTGACATCTAACGAGAAAGAAAAAATGGTGAGGGCCATGCATGCAAGAATCACGAGCTCGATGGATGAGCTCGGAGATCTAACGACAAGAAACTAAATATTAAGACCCTCACTAAAGAGTCAGAGCGCGTGTTCCACAGGGAAGAAAAAGAACGTGGATGATTTTTTGAAAATCCTGAAATTCAAGGGAAAGAAAGGTGGCGGTTAGCCAGGAAAGGGCATTTTCGGGTTTCGTGTAATTGGCAAGAACAAGGGTTTTTACCCGAAAACTTGGTGTACAAGAAACATAGCCTAAAATTTTCAAAACCCAGAAAGTTGAAACGCCGTTCAAAGGACAAAACTGGGCATAAACCAGAGGCGAACATCCAGAAAGAAAATCCAGAAAACATAAAGCCTATTGATCCAAAACTTCATATCGTATCATTCTATTATACGCAGCAAGAGCGACATAACAAAAAAAAAAAAAAAAAAAGAGAGCTAAGATCAAAAATGGCATACTTACACAGTGATGGTGATTGTAGCAAAATCGTCATTCGGAGAAGAGGTTGCAAGAAAGAACTCACTGACTCGAACAGACCAGGGTTCCTTTGTTTTTTGGGTCGAGAAAACATGCACGGGACGGAAGCTTCTTAAGAAAGTTTCTGGTTTTCTTGTTTTTTCTTTTCTTTCTGGTTTACAATGAACAAACATAAAGAAGAAGACGAAGAGGAGATCTTATATATATAGGTGGGAAAACTAAATCGATCAGGAGCGTTGGTTAAAATCCTCAACAGATCGAATGGAGGGGAATCGGTGATAAGATGGCGCCGAAAAGTTGTCAGACGAACGATCGTGGGCGTGTTCCCAAGGTACTCAAGTACCTAAAGTGAGCAATACCCATCTGGCACGTGTCCGTTTTTAAGAGTGTGACGGTATGGTTCCCAGAAAGAGTAGTTCAAAAGTTTCCTTCTCTTAGGACTCGAACCAATACTTTTGAGGGGGCAAAATGTTATACCCAGATTTCGAGCCATAGTAAATATGACCTCGAAAGCTGAGTTCGCATTAAATGGTCTCGTGAGGGTTAGGGTATGCTCTACGATTGTAAAATGAAGCCTGCAAAATATGATACATGACCTCGAATGTAGTGACCTCGAAATGATCTCGATCTCGAAAGGTAGCTCTGAGAGCCCCTCATCTTCAGGAACAACTTCGGAGCAGGGATATCGAGCTCGATGTACTATCTCGAAAGCAATGTTAGCTCGGGAGATGTCAGTGGCTCGCACAATGACGTGAAACCTAAGATGCTGAAGCCTTGGAGATACGCTATAACCACCTTGAATATCTACAAGTATTGTAAGCATGAGATGTAATCCTCATTTATTGATATAAATCCCCAAGAATCGTGGGATATTATTTAGTCAGTTATGCGTTTCCTGATCTTTGGGGGACGTTTCCTTTTATATCTGATTATTGGCATTTAAAGCCATTTATTTTTATTCACAAAAGAGTAACTACCCAAAATATGTGGGATAGTATTCTGCATCCTTCTCTATAAATAGAGAATCCATGCACCATTGTAAGGGACGGAAATTCTGATCCTTGAGAGAAAACTCTGGAGAATTCATGCTAAAGAATTGTTCAGAGATAATCTTGAGATTAATAATAGAGACTCGTGGACTAGGCAGATTTAACTGCTGAACCACGTAAAAAACCGTGTGTTTGATTCGTTTGTTTCTTTTGGCCATTGTCTTTAATTGTTTACGTGCTCTCTTCTTTTATCTGTTGACGAAAAACGGCGTCAACAACCATGTATTACCGGCGGGCTCCTCCGCCGGTAATAGTGATTTTTGTTGTTGTGTTTTACAAATATTTGAATTCATATTAATATAATTAGTACAAAATTAGGATTATATATTATTATCATAATAATATTTTATAATATTTAAATTTATATTAATATAATTATTAAATATTTAGTCTTGTATCATATATTATTATAAAAATAATATCTTATAACATTTGAATTTAAATTTATATTAATATAATTATTATATATGTAGTCTTATATTAAATATTATTATAATAATGCTATTTTATAATATTTAAACTAATATTAATATAATTTATAAATATTTATTTTTAGTTAATTTTAAAGATATTTTTCGTTAAATATTTATAATATTCTGTTAAAGTTAACGAAACAAACTGTTAAAACTATAAATTTATGTTATCTAAACATTTTTTATATATAGAAGAGATATATTATTAAGAATATATAAAAGAAATTCAATAATTATCATGAATCCTAGAAATTCCTAAAAAAACAGTTATCATTATTTTTACAAAAGATAGAATTTGGAATACTAATAATTTTTGCTGAAACTTTTTTAGTTAAATTTTTGAAGTTAAACTATATATTTGCTAATTTGTTTTATCAATGTATGTCATGTTTTATGAATTTATTTTTTTTAGGATAAAACTGTAGCTTTTGTGAAACATGTCAAAGTCAGTGATAGGTATAGTGACTGTTTTTAAATGTCAACATTGTTGTAGTGTGTAAATTTTGGAGAAAAAAAGAATATTGATGTGGTGAATGATATAATATTTTAATTTAGTTATTTGGGACAAAATTATCTTATCTTTAAATATCATATTAAAATGAATTTTAAAATACAAGTATGATATTAAAATATTTTGTGTTTGATATCTTATATTTAGATTTAATGCTTTTATAATTAACTTATTTGTGTATTTGCTTACTGGTTGAGGTAAAAAAATTTATATTTGGACCCTGTGTTTTTTAGACCCTGTGTTTTGTCTCATTACTTGTTTGGACCCTGTGTATTGATAAATTATTTTTTGGACCCTGTATTTTGTAAAATAGTTCAAATAGCCCCTTAAACCTAATTTTGATGAACAAAAAACTAAGTATAACAATACAGTTCTTAGACAGAATGACTGTATTTTTGTTCTAAGTTGTTAGTTTGATGAATAATTTGTGATTTTAGTTCAAAAAACTTTGATCAAAATCGGGTTTATGGATTTATTTGAACTATTTTAAAAAATACAGGATCCAAAAAGTCATTTATCAAAACACAGAGTCCAACACAGATAATGAAACAAAACACATGGTCTAAAAATATATAAAAAAAAAATTTATGAATTTAACAACTTAGATGTGTTGATATATCCATAACTCATTGAATTTTAACTATAGTGATTTTTTTAGTATAAAAGTTGTTTTCTGTAATTTTTTTTTTAAACAGGACAATTTCTTTTACTATCTCGCACACTATTTTTTTTATCATAATTTTATTTCTCATCACTTTCTATCATAATTTTCTCTTTCATCACTTTTCTATCATCATTTTCCCCCTCATCACATTTTTTCTCTTTATTTTTTCTCTCATATTACTTTCTATGTCCTTTTTTTTTCTTTATAGTCACTTTCTCCCCTCTCTCAGAATCTCTTTCATCATTTTCAAATTTTCTTTCCTTATTTTTTTATCACTTTTTTTCACATTATTTTTTACAAACTTTTAAAATATTTTTTTCATTCAAGTTTTTTAAAAACAAAAAAAACTATAAATCAAACACCTCTTTTTTTTAAAAAAACAACAAAATCTGTATTTAATTCTCATTTATGAAAATACAACTTTGAAACAAAAAACAAAAACAATGCGAAATAGGCTTAACTATTTTAGGGTTTTTTGTTTGTTTGTTGACTTTTTATTTTATTTTATCATTTTTAATTAAATAATCAATAAAAATTAAGGGCATTTTGGTTAAATGGTAAATTTTGAACTAAGATTCTTATTTTTAATTTTTTTTTACAAAATATAAAACTCGTTTGTAATTATTTGAAACCAAAAATTAAACTAGCATAAAAATAAAATATAGAGAGCAAACTAGTATGAACTCTTCCTTTTTTTTTTTTTGAAATGATATAAACTCTATTTTTAATAAGGTGATAATATTTTTATTTATTTATTTGAAACTATTTTTATATTTCATATCCTTTTACAAAAATATTTTAAATATTTTAGGTGAATAGATAATATATATTTTAAAAAAAATATTATTTTAAATTTTGAAATAAAATTTAACTATACATATATCATTTAATTTAATTGATTGTTTTTTTTTAATGGTATACCATTCAGCCACTCACTAATTTGCTGATCAAACAATTGTCAATAAGTTAGCAACTTCAACCATAAAACAACAAGCAAAAGATAGATAGTGTTAGAATGTGGAAAGTGATGCATGGTAAGAAGTATGAGGTTCCATCTCAAAACCAATTGGTGATGAGTGGAGTAACTCATACTCTTATAAATGGTATGATGATCCCACATACTTTCCATGTGGGATTCTATTCTCTAACATCCCCCCTCAAGATGGTGGCTATTTTTGCTCACCAATCTTGGACGGTTTGATCGCATGTGGCTCGTTGGCTCTTTTGGCTCTTTTTGGCTCACTATCCCCGAATCACAAAGGGCTCTTTTTGGCTCTCTTTTTTGGACCGGTTTTGGATTTGGATCGGACATACTCGTTAGAGTTTTCTTTGACTCTGATACCATGTTAGAATGTGGAAAGTGATGCATGGTAAGAAGTATGAGGTTCCATCTCAAAACCAATTGGTGATGAGTGGAGTAACTCATACTCTTATAAATGGTATGATGATCCCACATACTTTCCATGTGGGATTCTATTCTCTAACAGATAGAAGAGTATTTTCAACACTTTGATAAATTATCTTGAAAAATTAAATAATGTAATTTTTCCTCCACTCATTATTATTAACTGTCACATCATTTAATATTTTTTGTAGGGTTTGGATGTAAGAATGATCAAACACAAAATAACAAAAATAATTTAATGGTACTATAGATTCTGTCGGATACACAATTTGTATAACCAAAATTTGACAATATTCCCCGAGTAGTATATAACCCAGAAATGATTTCTGAATTATATGTGTTTTAACTAAGTAAATTGCAATAAAATTAGCTAGATGAACATTTAAATTATTTGCCCTGAATAGGAAAACCTTTATTCCAGCAAATAGAAGATGCGCAATTTCGCACAACATAAGAAAGAATCTAACATGCAAAACATAACGATCATTAGAAATTTACGAATTGTAAATATGGATTAGAAATATGGTCCATATCTCGACGAATAAAGAGACACCATCTATACCCAAGCAAAATTTAGTGTTTTCATAAGAAAGTAACATCAAAAGCTTTTCACAAATTGAGATTTTACGGCATAAGAAATATCAAATTGTATGTGAAGATGAAAAAAATCATCATATATAATTTTTTTTAGGGGAGTATAAGGATTTGAACTCAAAGTCTCCCCAATTAAGTGTATATAAAACTGATATACCATCTTTTCTTATCCATTTATTTTTATTTAAATATTCTTAATTATATGTGGTGAACGGGAATTTGACTAATTATATACGGAAAATGAGTATCTATAAAATATATATTTATTTAATATGCAGTGATTAGAAAGAAAAAAAAAACAAACACCACTGCCAGTCAATTTCCTAAATATAATATATATATATAAAATTAAAATTAAAATTAACTAAAATTTGGGGATAAGGTTGCTGTTAGTTGCTATGTATTTATGTGTGTGTAAGTAACATGCAAAACGAAAGCTAGGGGAATGTCTCATGGAAGTTGTCTCAATTTTATGGGAAGAGACAATTGACTATGTCATCTTTAAAGCATATTGTTTCAGTTGAGTTCTTAATCATGCATAGCTTATCTGCTATAATATCCAAATCAAACTACTAACCTTTTAAAAAAAAAAAAAACTACTAACATTTATCTATCTTTTTCCTACTTTTTCAAAAAATTTAGAATGTTGACAACATTCACACTTAAGAATTTAAAGGGTCGATTGTTTGTTTTTCAATTTTTTTTTTTTTTTTTTTTTTTTGATCGGGTTTTCAATTTGAAACAATATTTTTAAAATATTAGTTTGAAATTTTATCATGATATGAAAATGATGGCTTAAAATTAATATGTTGTGTTTAGAAATATTTGATTCGTTAGTTTTTCCAAATTGATAAATTAGAGAAAATATATATTATTTTCAATTTTTATAAAGAATTTAGCATGTGTTTTTTTAATTTAAATTTCTAATATTTTTTTAATTTAAATTTCTAATATATTTTTTAAAATAATTAACCAATCAAGTATTTTAGTAATCGGATTTTTTTTTCTGAATTCATAAAATAATATCCATTTTCTAAAACAATTAAACACAAATGAATATTTATATTGTTTTGTAACAAAATCCAATTTTATGTTCCTCTTCTTCAATTCAAAACAATTTTTTATATTGACTTTTTAATTTTTAAATACACAAAATTCCCATAAAAATCTAAAATTGAATACAAATCACCTTAAAATATAAATCAATATAATCAATCAACATCACAAATATTTACGTTGGTTATATATATAATTGAAACTCGCCCTAAACCCCAAAAGATTTTATGAGTAGGTATTTCTAGCGACTCTAATTTGTTTCATTTTAGATTTTAGGAAGTGATTATTAATAAGTCAACTGAATTTTAATTTAATTTGTAAAATTTGTTCAGATAAAAAAAAAACTTTTAATTTTAAAATTAGATTTTTAATGTGCTTTTTAAGGTTAAATTAATTTTTTAAACAATAAATAGATTTCAATTGATTTTGACCAATTATTGGCTTTCCAGAATTAACGGCTAAGTGTCTATGCTGAAAGGATTGATTGACAGAAGGTATCTATCAACTTAAGGGGAAAAAAAACTAAAAAGAAAAAGAAAAACCTTAGAAAATTAATGAAAACTTTGCTCCAAATGATAAAACCAGTTAGTTATTTATGAATAATTTGTTCATATATAATTTAAATAAAACACTCATACCACAAAATATTAATCAACTCCGATCGTGCCCAATTTTCGGCCATATAAACAAGCTTTGTTTTATCATTTTTATATCAGCACATTATCCTTTATTCTGGTTTATGCGCAAATCTAATTATTAATTATGTAAATTTTAATTCATGGGGTTTCATTATAAAGTAGAAGCAACAAACAATTACGTCATGTGTACCCCTTTAACATATTTATTTATACAATCCATCAAAAAAAAATAGATAAAGTATATATATGTACACAGAAGAAATAATATACCTATATATATATTGATATATTCCAATAAAATATGAAGCAAAGTTATGGCTTCCAAGGCTCTTCTAGCAGCATTCTTCTTCTTCTTGTTCCTCTTTTCAGAGCATTTAGTTGAAGGTAATTAATATATATATAGATATATAAATGTGCTTAAAATATTTTCTGGCCATTTCTTTTTTTTTTTATTTGTAAAAAACTAATTCTCTATCTCTCTCTCTCAGCTCATAAATTGGAGATTGATGGCTCTTGTGAAGTGAAAGGTGGTGATCATCAAAAGAAGAATAATAATAATAATAATAATGAGTTTGAAGTTGAAGTTGAAGAGAAAGGGTACGTTGAAGTAGGAGACTTGATCTCAGTCGACTATTCCCCAGTTCGAAAGAAAGCTCCTATTCACAATTAGTAATTAATAATTTTACGTGTGAAATAAGTAATTATCATATATAATATATATACCAAATGCATTGTACGTGTTCTAATATAATAAGAATATATAATTAAGGAATCAAGTACTTGGAATATAATTATTATTAGTACGATATTTTGATAGATTTGTAGTATATTGTGGTTGTTCAATGATCAAATGACATGACATGATAAAGTTTTCATATTATTGACATTAATTCAACATTATAATTTGGTAATGATGATGGGTTATTTAGACTAGTTTCGACAGTTTTTAGAGGGACTTTAATTTGACTGAAAATTGAGAATTATATGGGTAAAAAATTGTTTATTGGAACTCTGCGCTTTCTCTCTTATGAGCATTTTGATATTTTCATTAACTATATATATATCCTATAAAAATTATCTAAAGAAAAACTACTATAAAAGACCAAAAGTAGAGTGCATTGTTTTCTCCTATTATTAAGGCAGAACTCAATCCCAGCAAGCTTGAAACACAACATGAAAGAGAACTAGCAAAGTAAAACCAGAAAACTAACTCAAAACATTCACAATTATATCACCAAACAAGTGGAAAGGGATAGGAAAAAAAAAAGCACAAAGATATTCTTGATTCAGCCATTGATCGAAGCCTATACCTCCATGGATGGTAGGGTTGGCACGTGTCAGTATTTTGTTGGATAAATTCAGATAAGTGAGCTACTAAATTCTCATGGATTTGACATGTAGAGGCCAAGATGATATTTTAAATTTAATAAGGGGTCAAGTTAGAAATATTAATAATTAATTAACTATTTGCAAATTAGGACAGCATTATTATGGTCCCATTTCATATGTGATATTTCTTTCTCACTACATCTACATCTCATTAGTAGAGAAACCTCGATCACAGAGAAACCTATTTATCATTTTGAAGATAATTACCTGCTATATATTCAGATATACGTCCGCTATCATTATTTTTTTTTCCTCTAATTGTATCCACATGAAGTTTAGTTAATATTAGCTAGAGTTTGATATTAATTATGAACATGATCTTATTGGACGTTGTTGGGGACTAGGACATGCACAACTCAGTCGATACAGTATACAAATAACAGCAACAAAGAAAAACAAATAATAAAGATAATTAATCAAACACAAAATAATCAAAAGTAAAAGACAAAAGAAAGAACACCAAGAATACTTGGTTTGGATACAACCAATATAGTTGATCTTACATCCAAGACTAGGCAGCAATGCCTAATAAGTCAAATTCACTATAACAGAAAATATTACACCCTCCAAGCTCTCAAGATTTCAACAACATACATCCAACTTCTCTTGAAACACTCACACTTGAGTATTACAATATAGTTCTTGCTCTCAACTAAAATTCTCATAAATTAAATAGCATTAGGTTGATTTGGCCTAAAACTATATATAGAGACGAGATACAAGAACTAAATAAGAGTCTAACAAAAACTAATAGCAACTAACAACAATCTGTTATTCTGTTATAAATTACCGGTGTCCATGCAGATGCAACTGGAGTCTACATAGTTGCAACTAAAACTGCAAACTAATGTGTACAGTCATTTGAGAAATCTTTTGATTAGTTAAGGAAAGAAGTCACAATCTTCACAAACATGTTTAGGGTCTGATTTGATATTCTGGTATAGTTTATTCAAATCCTCACATGTATATTCACCAAGATTCACTACTACAAAAAACACCATTTTATGACATTTTTTAAGGGCACTCACCTAGATGCGAATCTTAAAAACAGCTCCTGGACTTTTTAGGCCACTACAAGAAATATTGGTTTTAGGGGCGATGCATGTCGCCCCTAATAACCCGAAAAGTCGCCCCTGATTAGTCGTCCGTGAAAAAATGTCCCTAAAGGGAACATTAGGAGCGACTCGAGGGTCGCCCCTGATATTCAAATATCAGAGGCGACACAGTCGCCCCTGAAACTTGAAATGTCGCCTCAAAAATTTGAAAATTTTGAATTATTTTTCTCGATATGTCGCCCCTGATACTCCATTAGTTGCACCTAATACTATACTATGTCGCCCCAAATGGTTACACGTGGCATATTATCAGGGGCGACAGTGTCGCCCCTAATACTATTTTATTTATAAAAAAAATAATAAAATTAATTAATTAAATACAATTTTAATTAATTATTTATCGAAATTGTTATTTAAAATTTAAATAATTGAAAACAAATATATTAAAAATAAAAATATTATATTAAATATTCAAATTAGTTTATTAAAATAACAATTGTACATATTCATAATACATTAACATAGCAAATATTCATATTGTTCATAAAATTTAACAATAATTAATAATAAAATAAACCTAGTCTCCTAAATTAGCTGCCTCGTCCTCCTCCCTATTGTCTTCTTGTTGTGGTTGTTGCGGTGTCTGTGGTTGTGATTGCTGTGGTGGCGACATCGGCCAAGGATATTGGGGAGGTAATGTGGACGATCAAGCTCCATACATGTAGGGATACAACAACTGGGAGGACGGTGGAATCGACCACGGATAAGGTGTTGCTCTGTACATATATGGAGGTACCATATGTTGAGACGGCGCTGCCCCGTACATAGAAGGATGAGTTGGAGCTGGAGGTTGAGAAGACGAAGCCCTATAAATATTGTAACTATCAGGCACAGGCGGCATCTGAACGTTTGGTGGACGAAATGAAGGTACAAAAAATTGAGTTAAGAAATTAACTTGATCAGTCAATTTCTGTAGATTATTCTCCAATTTTTCTATATATTCTCTTGAATGATGAGGAGGAACTTGAGACTCGCTGAAATGAGAGTGTTGGGAAGATGATGACCCCGACCCCGACCCCTACAATTTGCGGCCCACTCCTCGCACATGTCCACGCCTTTGGCCTAATACTTTTTGTAGCACCTCCACCTGATCAACTGATGACGGACTATCATTATTAGAAGCATCAGTGGATGTTTGCTGAGTTTGTAACTCAAAATCAACCTTCAATTTTTCCTGTTTTCAAAAAATGTTAGACACTAACATTAAATATAACTCTATTAATATTAAAAAATATAATTCAAACTTACATAATCTTGGCGAGCATCATCGTTCACGAAATCATTTGTTGCTTTCTTCCAATGATAATCCTTCCATGACTCAATGAGGTACAGGTTCAACTAAAAAATATAACCCAAATGTTAGAGAACATATAATTTAAAAGAACATAATTTTGATAATATTTTATCTTTTACTTACTTTTTCAAAAAAGATGGCTGCCAGCGATTTTGTACCCTGCGTTGTAGAATACTTTTATTTCTTCCGATTTTCCTTATTCTTTATGGAGCGCGCAATAAATTGTGGACTTGTAAATAACTGACAGATCTGCTTCCACTCCTCCTTGTTAACATCATTGGTTGGGTTGTTTAGAACCTTATCCCAATCCTCCGGTCCATTGTAGTGTTTCTCAAAGTGTTCGTGTCTTAGTGTTTTCCTATTACGGTATCGGTCTTTCATCTCTCGATCGATACCATCTAAACACTTTAAGAAATCCTCGCGGCCTGCTATTTGATAATAGTACTAAATTGAAAATTAAACATATTAATAATATATGTACTATATTAAAGACAAATTTTTAAAAAATATATTTAATACTATTTTTACCTGAATTATGCCAAGGACCTGATCCTTGTATTGTTTAGGCACTAATTCCCATGAACCGTAATGTCCGGGAACTTTCGTTTTAATTTGGGTTCCCACAAGGCGGACAAAAGCAGCGTGCTCGCCCCCAACAACCTTGTACGTTCGTGGGCAAAACGTTACTTCCAGTGGTTTTCCATTTTTACGCCGCCTCTCCTCTAGATCTTTTCCAATAGCTGCGCCATGACCCTTTTTCTTAGTTGGGATTCCTGTATTTTTTTTTATTAATAATACATAGAATGTTAGTATATACATGATAAACATATGTGAGTAAATAAAATAACAAAAAAATTACATGACTCGTATGTAGTCGGGATCCTAGTAGGATCTGGTGGAGGATCACCGCCAGCGTCTCCACCGTGAGCTCTAGCCACATCTGCTGACATCTACTAACACGACAGTAATTTAACCTATCTATTTTAATATTTAATTATTATTTATAATTAATTTATTGAGTATTATTTCAATTGATTAGGTAATTTGAAACATGCTATTTGGAAACAAACTTTTTATTTCTCAATATGTATAATACATTGAACACTAGATACAAAACTAAGTAGAATAGTCACTATCCTCACTAATTACATCAACATCTATCGGGCACACATCATCAGTATTATCATCACTAAGGTCGACAATTAATTCATCCTCATCTTCTGCTTCTTCTACACTGTTTGCCATATCATCTTCATTGTCATTAATAAATCCATCATCTTCTTGAACAACTAAAGAAGGTCGATGGGCCATGTTGACTTGAGTCGCTGGTACATCAGATTGCTGAACAACTAACTCTCCGAGATCCACAGTCAAAACAAAATTCGATGAGTTGGTGTCATGTACAACATCAACATCAGCAATCATATCTGAAGCATCTGGAAAGTCCCAAACTTGCCGATGATTCACTTCTTGGACAACTTTCCAATCTCGTCCTCTAACGAGATCATCGATGTAGAATACTTGTTTTGCTTGACTAGCTAGTATGAACGGTTCATCTTTATACCATTAACCGCTAACATTGATACTAGTAATATTATTTACAGTGATGGTTTTCTTTTTTTTCGGATCTGTATTGAACCATTTACATCGAAATAATACCACCGAATAAGAACCAGTAAAAGACAGCTGGAGTATTTCTTCAAGTTGCCCGTAATAGTTAAAACCTTCTGTTCCAGCAACACACACTCCACTATTTTGTGTAATTCGATTCTGATCTTGATTGTATGAAACAAATTGAACTCTGTTCACTATACATGCTTGGTAGGAGTAAGCCAATAGATCTGACCCAGATGCTAAAGCTAATAATTCATCAGCATGCTCTAATGACCCAAGCTGGTGCAAGTCATATATCTAATAATAAAGAAATATATTAGAATGAGAATGTAATTTGTAGTGTACAATTTGGGTCTTATAGTTGTTATATAGAAAACCCTATCACTTTTATGTTTTGGGGCTTATAGTTGCTATATAGCAAACCCCAACACTTTTATGTTTTTGGGGCTTATAGTTGCATAACTAGCAAACCTCATTGTAGTTTGAGGCTTATAGTTGCTTAGTTAGAAAACCCCAATAGTTACCATGTACATGGGTTAGAATTATGATATATGTTCATAGTTTATGTGTATGATTATGTTTCATGCTTGTAGTAGATTTTCTTTGCTGGGCATTAGGCTCATTCCTTTATGTTTTATATGTGCAGGAAAATAGTTATGGCTGCGAGAAGGTTCTTGGCAGCTTGGTAATGTGTATTAAGGGAGAATGGAATCGGTGGACTGCGCGAACGATTCGAGGATGAAGTTGTTTAAGTTTTTTAATGATGCTTTACATGTATTTTCCACACTTTGTTTTGTAACGAATTTTAAGATTTAAAGTATGATTATTTTAATATTTTCAAAACAATGGGATCCCATATTCTAAATGAATTTTCATGTATTTAACCTTTTCTTTATAGTTTTTAATAAAGTTTTGGTTATCTCATATGTATGTTTTCTTAAGATTAGTGTCTGTAGTTATTAATGGTCCAAAGTCTAGAATAGTTGGGTCGTTACACTAGGTATCAACTGGCAAGAGATCGAGAGAGAAGAGTTATACAACCTCTAGCAAGATATGATGAAGCTGACTATGTGGCTTATGCTCTTGCATCAGTGCAGCAAACTGACACACCAGAACCCAACAGTGTTGAAGAGGCTCTTTCAGGGAAGAACAAGGCTGAATGGAGTCAAGCAATGAAGGAAGAAATGGATTCATTGAGCAATAACAGAACATGGGATTTAGTTGCAAAACCAAAAGGTCAAAAAGTAATTTCATGTAAATGGATTTTCAAGGTGAAGGAAGGTCTGAGTAAAGATGAGCCTTTGAGGTTCAAAGCAAGGCTTGTCGCAAAGGGGTTTACACAAGTGGAAGGAATCGATTTCAATGAAGTGTTCTCACCTATAGTAAAGTATAAGACTATAAGATTGATGTTATCTCTTGCAACACAACAAAATTTAGAAGTAGAACAGCTTGATATCAAGACTGCCTTCTTAAATGGTTTTATAGAGGAGGACATTTATATGCATCAACCACCTGGTTTTCAGGTGGAATCAAGCAACAAAGAGATGGTGTGCAAGCTTAGAAGGTCACTGTATGGACTTAAACAGTCACCACGACAATGGAATAAGAGATTTGACACCTATGTTCAAGACATTGGATTTGTTAGATCAAAGTTTGATCATTGCCTGTACTACAAAAATCTTGAGCAATCTACATCAGTTTTTCTCTTACTATATGTAGATGATATGCTCATTATGGGGAAGGACAAGATGGTGATAAAAGTCATCAAAGACAAGCTGAAAGATGAATTTGAAATGAAGGAGCTCGGTCAAGTCCAAAAGATATTTGGGATAGAAGTGACAAGGAATAGAAAAGATGGGATTCTGAATCTTAAACAAGCAAGTTATATTCAAAGCACTACTACAAAAACACCCTTTTAGGACACTTTTTTAGGGCACTCACCTAGATGCGAGTCCTAAAAACAAACTCCTGGACTTTTTAGGACTCGCGTTGCGAGTCCTAAAAACTATGTGTGTCCTAAAAGTTTGAGTTTTTTTTTTAAAGAAACACCTCCTAGACATTTTAGGACTCGCAATGCGAGTCCTAAAATAATATTTTTAGGACTCGCATTGTGAGTCCTAAAATCTTATGTGTGTCTTAAAAGTTTGAATTTTTAAAAATTTCAAATTCTTTCCAATTTTTTTAAGTGAAATTACGATAATGTATTTAGGACACACATTGCGAGTCCTAAAAGAAAGCTTTTAGGACTCGCATTGCGAGTCCTAAAAACTTATGTGTGTTTTAAAATTTGAATTTTAAAAAATTTCAAATTCCCTCTAATTTTTTTAACTAAAATTATGATAATGTTTTTAGGACTCGCATTGTGAGTCCTAAAATCTTATGTGTGTCTTAAAAGTTTGAATTTTTAAAAATTTCAAATTCTTTCCAATTTTTTTAAGTGAAATTACGATAATGTATTTAGGACACACATTGCGAGTCCTAAAAGAAAGCTTTTAGGACTCGCATTGCGAGTCCTAAAAACTTATGTGTGTTTTAAAATTTGAATTTTAAAAAATTTCAAATTCCCTCTAATTTTTTTAACTAAAATTATGATAATGTTTTTAGGACTCGCATTGCGAGTCCTAAAAACTTAGTGTGTTCTAAAATTTTGAATTTTAAAAAATTTCAAATTCCCTCCAATTTTTTTAACTAAAATTACGATAATGTTTTTATGACTCACATTGCGAGTCCTAAAAACTTAGGTTGTTCTAAAAATTTGAATTTTAAAAAATTTCAAATTCCCTACAATTTTTTAACTAAAATTACGATAATGTTTTTAGGACTCGCATTGTGAGTCCTAAAAGAATGATTTTAGGACTCACATTGTGAGTCCTAAAAACTTAGTTTGTTCTAAAAATTTGAATTTTAAAAAATTTCAAATTCCCTCCAATTTTTTAACTAAAATTACGAGAATGTTTTTAGGACTCGCATTGCGAGTCCTAAAAACTTAGTGTGTTCTAAAAATTTAAATTTTAAAAAATTTCAAATTCCCTCCAATTTTTTTAACTAAAATTACGATAATGTTTTTAGGACTCGCATTGCGAGTCCTAAAAGAATGATTTTAGGACTCACATTGCGAGTCCTAAAAACTTATGTGTCTTCTAAAAATTCGAATTTTAAAAAAATTTCAATTCCCCCCAATTTTTTTTAACTAAAATTACGATAATGTTTTTAGGACTCGCATTGCGAGTCCTAAAAACTTATGTGTGTCCTAAAAGTTTGAATTTTAAAACTTTTCAAATTCCCTCCTATTTTTTTAACTAAAATTTTACTATTTATTACTTCACAAAGAAAAATAAAACACAACAGCCCATTCTCTCTCTCTCTCCTTGCTCTCTACCCCCATTTCTCTCTCTATCTCTCTCTCAAGAACTCCAGAACCAAGCAACGGACGGCGGTGCTCCGGCCACCCCCCTCCTACACGCGCCGGGGCAATGGACGCAGAAGGTCGGCGACCTTCGACCCCCGCGAGCCCAGCCCCTCACGCGTCGCCCTCCGCCGCCTAAAGTCGTTCGAAGTTGCGATGGTGCTATTTTTCCCAAAGTCTTCCGAGTATTTTCCGACCACCTCGAGCCACCCCGACCCAAACGAACACCTCCAATACATTCCTTGTGCTTTGGGAATCGAAACCCACTAAATGATTGATCATTTTCCCGAACCACCACTGTGGGGTGGTGGCACCGCCGTTAATGTCGGAGATCTGACGGGAGCTTTGGCTATCAATTAATTTTTTAAAAATTAAAAATAAGACTTTTTACGACTCGTAGGACTCGCAAAAATTAAAAATAAGACTTTTTAGGACTCGAACATTCCGCGAGTCCTAAAATCTTACTTAAAGGCACTCGATGGGATTTTTTAGGACTCGTATTGCGAGTCCTAAAAAACCTTAGTTTTTAAGGCTCTCAAATAGAGGACTCGCGCCCCGCGAGTCCTAAAAAGCCTTTTTTGTAGTAGTGAAGGGTACTTTAGAGATTCAACATGCAGGATTCAAAGAGTGTTTCAGTACTTCTAGGAGGACAATTTGTACTTTCAAAATATCAAATTTCAAAGACTATCGAGGAGACAAAGGAAATGACAAAAGTCCCTTATGCTATGGCACTAGGGTATTTAATGTACATCATGGTCAGCACTAGACCAGACATAGCACATGCTCTAAGCATTCTTAGCAGGTTTATGTCCAACCCCGGATTAGACCATTGGAATGCTCTTAAGTGGCTATTTAGATATCTAAAGGGAACTATTGAGATGGGACTGAGATACAAGCAGATGGATCAGAAAGTTACACTTGAAGGTTTTGTATATGCAGACTATGCAGCAAGTAAGGATACAAGGAGGTCAACTACTTCATATGTATTCACAACAAATGGAGATTGCATATGTTGGAAGTCCCAACTACAGTCAGTGGTGTCACTATCAACAACTGAAGTTGAGTTCATGGCCACCACCGAAGCATTTAAAGAGGCAATATGGTTACAAGGAATGCTACAAGAGCTGAAGATGATGAAAGGTAAAGCTAAGATATACTCGGATAGCCAATCTTCAATTCACCTCTGTAAAAACCCAGTATACCACAAAAAGAGCAAACATATTGATATTCGTTTGTTTTGGATAAGAGAAAAGATAGAGGAAGATATGATATCTTTGGACAAGATTGGTACTGATGATAATCCAGCTGATATAGGAACTAAGGTGCTACATGTGAACAAGTTTAAGCATTGCTTAAACTTGCTCAACCTTGGTAACTAATGCTAAAACTCTAGGATCACTATCTCTACAAGTGGAATTCTATTTAGGTTGTGATTTGAAGAATCTAGGTGGAATTTGTGGGAGTAGTTTCTCCAAATCCCAACTAATTCTATTAGTGGGTTGTTTGGTTCTCAACTATCATAAAACCCTCATTAACTTTCAGTCCTTGGTCTATAAAAGGACACATTGGATTCACTTGTTGGTAGACACAAAATAGAACAAGAAAGTAGATAGAGAAAGTTCAGTTGAAACAGCAGAAACACCAGATTATAGAGAGAGAGCTCAAGTGTGGAAATCAAGATTGAGTATTGAGAAAGGTTGTGAGAGCTGGGTTTGGGGAACTGTATTGAGAAGCACAACTGTTGGGAAAGTGCTTGCTCAGGGATTGAGAGGAAAACACCTGTGTGATTGAGTGTTTAGAGAGTTTGATCCAAGATTGTTCCAAGAAGCTCCATTGAAGTCTTGTACTCATTTCATTGATTGAATAAAGAAGAGATAGTGGTTCCTAAAACTGGATTAGGTTCAAGATCATATTGATCTTGTTCTGAACCAGTATATATACTTATGTTGATTTATGCTTTCATATTTTTCGTTTTCTAATTGTTTGATAATTAGTCTTACTGATTTGTGTTCTTAGATTCATCTTTGGTTTACCGAGATTCATCTGAAGTTCTTGAACTGGGAAATTTATCATCATTTCCAACAGAAAGTTATGCATATTTTAACTCCATCACAGATATAAAATTCAAGATTTATGTGAGAATCAACAATAGTAATTTTATCAAACACCAAACCCTTAAATAAAAATAACAAGCAGTCTGCTCTAAGAAATGGGTCGTGGAACCTCCAAAGCCACACAGTACTAATGCACACATTGTGATGCCCATTAACTCTTAGACAAACTTACTATAAAATGAATAAAAGGAGCAATCAAAATAAAGGGTGAAATCTTATACTCTAGAGACAAAAGGGCAAAAAAAAATGAAATAGGAAAGGAAGGAAACTCAAAATCTTTACTTACCAATACACCCTGAGTTGTTGCTACACAGACAAAGTTCCTTAGCCTAGTTGCAAAAGCTTGATGATAACATTAACGATGGGTGACACGAGCATTGGACAATCATGTATTGTCTTCTACATGAGGTTTGCTCTATATGAAGTTAATAATATTTATTGTAAGGATTTTCTTTCATCAACTATTTAGTTTTCTTATTAATTAATTATATTTGTTGATAGGATTTTGTACCAGACACTATTATTAGACGAGGAAAAGAGAGGATCATTGTTATTTGTGAATCCGAATAAGGTTTCTACTTCAGTGACTCGTGCAGATAGTCGTGCTCAAGCTTTATGTGATAGGATGTTATATTGCACGTCTAAAATGCATGATTGGATAGTTATGCCTTATAACCATGGGTAAGTTTAATTAATATGCTTTTCATTGATACAAACAAATAGAATTTAAAATTAACAACTTTGTAATACTTGTTCTTTCAACAGGGAGCATTGGATGTTATTTTTATTATATCTCAATTGGCATTATTGTTGTTTTCTCGATCCTCTCAATGCACCATTAGATAACAGGACAGCCATCAAGGAGACCATCCATGATGCATTTGAGATGTATTTCATAGAAATAATGAAAGCACATCAAAAGATCAACAAACGCTCATCGGGAGTAATGTATTTCCAACCTAAAGTATGTTTCTATTTGTATAGTTTATGTATATGTAAAGATGTTTAAGATATTTAATACTAAGAATTATACATGTATTGCCAATCTTTATATAGTGACGTAAACAACCAAACAATATCGACCGCGGATATTACGTTATGAGGATGATGAAGAATGTACTTATCAATGCCCCTCATATCAAACATTTCTTGTCGAAACAGGTAACAAACAATATACAACTACATAATATTAATCTAGTATAATTTTTGTATATGCTTTGAATTTATTACCACTAATATAATTCTAATTAAAGTTTTGTTTCTTTTTTTTTTTCCAGTTCACCTCTGACAAACCATATACTACTCAAGAAATTGATGAAGTTCGAGAAGAATGGGCAATGTCATTTTTACAATTGGTTAGAGCAAAATGAATGATGTTATAGCTAGCTAATTACAATACACATGTTCATAAATTTTAAATTTCTGTTGCAAAATTTTTTTGCCATTTTTTTAGTATTTTCTTTTCAAATTTCTTTTAATACATTTTCGACACTCAAATTGATATATATTTTTAAATTAAAATGAAAATTGTAGCTGCATTTTTTTTTTTTAAAAAATTGCTTTTAAAGGAATGCAAAGCGAGTCCTAAAAAATTACTTAAAGACATTCAACGGGATTTTTTAGGACTAGCGTTGCGAGTCCTAAAAACATTCTTTTAGGACTCGCAACGCGAGTCCTAAAAAATTACTTAAAGGCACTCAACCTGATTTTTTAGGATTTGCGTTGCGAGTCCTAAAAACATTTTTTTAGGACTCGCAAGGCACTCAACCAGATTTTTTAAGACTCGTATTGCGAGTCATACAAAATCTATTAAAGGCACTCAACCAGATTTTTTAGGACTCATTTTGTGAGTCCTAAAAACAATTTTTTAGGACTCGCAAAGTTTTTAAGGCTCTCAAATAGAGGACTCGCGCCCCGCGAGTTCTAAAAAAATTTTTAGGACTCACAATACTAGTCTTAAAAAATCTTTTTTTGTAGTAGTGAAAAGAAGAGAGAGAGAAAAAAAAGGGACTAGTTACTATGAAAAAATAGAGTAAACCGTAAAAATGAAATTAGAATATTATATTTTAACATAAAAATTTTAAAAAAAACAAAAATATAAAAATGGAAAACAAAAAGGAAAACCGTAAAAATGGAATATTTTTTGTAAAAAGTCAGTAATTTCCCTTTATTTTATATATAAATTTTCTATTGGTTTAGTGCATCAACCATACAACCCTATTCCTAATTTTTGTTACTAATGCAGAGTTGCATATTCGAGATTTTACTTTGTTTATTCCTTTAATTTTTACAAATATTCTTGTCCCATATATAGACTTTGCATGTTATAGTCTGATTAATCTGATAAAATCTTTATGAGAATATATCTAAAAACTCTTTATATAAAATTTAGAGTAAATAATAGTTAAAATACCTAATATTTTTTAAATGTTGCACTTTTATATTTAATTTTTTTTATAGGAAGAATAACTAAAGTTGCTAAAATGTAAAAGTTGAATACCTAAACTTTTATTTTAGGGGACAAATATTCAGAGCTTCTAAAATTTTATGTATATTTAAATGTTATATTATAGAAATTTTAAAGATTTTTTCTATAAAAAACAAATGAGTATTTAAATACTACATATTAGTAATTTTGGATATTTTCTGCTGTAAAAAAAAAAGGTTGAATATAGAAGTGTAAAATTTTGAAAAAATTAGATATTTTAGTTGCTAATTAATCTAAAATTTAATAATAATAATAATAATAATAATTGTAGTGGCAAAAATTAGATTTAGGCTCAATACTTAAGTCCACCTAGAGGCAGCTGAGTATCAATTGATCAACATGCCATGACTGTGACACAGACCCAAGAGTGGATGGTTGATCAATCACTCGAATCGAAATGGGCCAAACCCTGATGACCATCTTGGCCCACTGCCCAGCATGTTGGGCTTGACCCATTTCAACCCAAACTTGTTGGCCTGGCCTGCGCTACAAACATGACTAATGACATACCACCAAATGTATTTGATGCTCTTGTTAAATAATATTACTGCATTTAATTAAAAATGGTTTGAAAAATACAAACCAATTATTTCCCCAAACTCCTTCACCTTTCTCACTTTCATTTCATCACCCTCAGAATTAGCTACATGTTTCTTCACTTTGTGCTTGGCTTAGATCATGAAACCAACCAAACTCATCCCACTTTATTATAAATATATATATATTTATATATGATTATCACTTACCACAAAGGCCATGGATCGATCAACATATTTTATAAAAATATATATTTATATGACGCCCTATTTACTGCTTTGTGTTTTGCTTAAATATTAATGGTACATCATATATCAAACCTCACTTTTAGTCAAAATTATTTTGAATAAGATATAGGCCTATGTTTTGTTTTTTTTTCCTGAATATGTAATTAATTCATGTATTTTGTTGACTGACAATTCAGACTTAGTATTTTATAAAATAGATCAAAATAGTACCTAGACCCGATTTTGGTCAAAATATTTTTAATTAATTCTTGGGTCGTTGGCAATGTGACGAGTTCACAGAAGCAAAGAAAGTTGTCGAGTTGCTAAGAAGGAAAGATTGTATATGAAAATATTTTGACTAAAATCAGATCTAGGGTATTATAGATTTGGGATATTTGCAGCAAAACCTCATATTCTTTAGCAAAAGTTGCAACAAACCTCCCAATCAAAAAATTTGGTGGCAAAACCTCCTTCCGTTAATGGTTTGTTACAAGTTACTCATTTTAGGTATTAAATGTCATGTAAGCAAGTTAAGTGTCAACTAAGATACATATGACAACACTTTATAGGACCACATGTCAAAAAATAATTAATATTATTTTTAAATAATAAATTTAATTAATAAAAAAATAGAAAAAATAAATTTTAATTTTTTTCAATTTTAATTTTAATTATGTATTATTATTTTAAACATTAAAATATTAGAAAAAATAATTAAAACACTAAAACAACTTAAAATTAAAAAAAATGAGAACTTTTTTCAAATAAATTTAAATTTTGAAGGGAAGAAATTTAAACACTTTTTTTCAAATAAATTTAAGTTTTGAAAAAAGTTTTTAAATTTATTTTTGTATTTTAAGTTTTGTTTTAGTGTTTTAATTATTATTTTAATGTTTTAAAATAATAATAATACATAATTAAAATTAAACAAAACTTAAAATTGAAAAAGGTTTTAAATTTATTTTTTCTATTTTAAGTTTTTTTTTCTACTATTTTAATGTTTTAAAATAATAATAATACATAATTAAAATTAAACAAAACTTAATATTGAAATAAGTTTTTAAATTTAGTTTTCTATTATTTTATTAATTAAATGTATTATTTAAAAATAATAATTAATTTTTTTTTACATGTGGCTCTATAAAGTGTTGTCACGTGTATCTAAGTTGGCACTTAACTTGTTTGCATTGCATTTAACACCTAAAATGTATAACTTGCAACAAACCATTAATAAAATGGGATTTTGCCACCAAAATTTTTTATTGAGGGGTTTGTCACAACTTTTGTAAAAGAATAGGAAGTTTTGTCGCAAATATCTCTATATATTTTGATCTATTTTGTAAAATACAGAGGTCGATTGTATATTTGAAAAAAAAATACAAAGACTAAACTAGTGTTTTTCCTAAGATATATAATAATTCTTCTTTGTATTCCTGATCTTAAATTTATTTTTACATTTTCTATTGATTTATAAAAATCTTTAAAATATTTTTAAAAAATATATATTTGTATATTTATATATTCTTTAACTTTGAAATAAAATTTTATTTTAAAAACCATTTTTATTAATTGATTATTTTAGGGAAATTTGATATAATATGCTAAAAAATTAAACCCAAAAAAAATATATAGGAAAGTTATCCTACTTTTTCAATTTCTTCCCCAAATTACCCCTGGCTTTTCAACTTCCTCCATTTTCTCTAACTCCCTTCTCTCTCCTCCTTCTCGCCATCTCTCTGTTCTACTGACCAGGGAACTCGTGCATGGAACCCAGTCGAACCCAGCCACCGAGCCGAACCCAGCCACCCCGCAACGCCACACGAACACACCGAACCTAGCGACGAACCCACACGAACCCAATGACCCACGCGGACCAAGGAACCCAGTGACCCACACCGAACCCACACGAACCCAGTGACCCACGCGAACCAAGGGACCCAGTGACCCACACCGAACCCAGCGACGAACCCACACGAACCCAGTGACCCACGCGGACCAAGGAACGAAAGGCCGGACCTCCGAGAACCGCACCAGTCTCCGATCACCGCCGCCACCACCATTTGAACCCACAGGAACCAAGGTTTGTTTTTTATATTTTTCTTTTAATTTCTCTTTTTAATTCGAACCAAATTGGTGTATTTGAGGTTAGTTTGTTGTTTTAGAACTGAATTATGTGATTAATGTTCAGATTTCTACTATATTGTGTTTGGGCAAGAATCTGGGTATCGGGACATTGCTTTTTCTTTGGTTTCTTATAAATTTACGATATTAAGCGATGTTGTGCGACTTATCAAGACAAGTATGGTTGCTTGGCGTTGTTTGTGTTTGCTTTGCGATTTTTGAACGACATTTGGGCGATATTATGCGATTATTTAGGGAAAATAATGATAGTTTATGGCATTTGTGTTGTTTTGCGATATTGAGCTATTTCAGCGACAGTCAAGGTACTCATAGTTTTAGCGATCTTTGTGCAATGCTTGTGCGATTATATTGGATGGGTTTTGCAATTTTTATTTAAAAACCTTATACATTTTTTATGCGATTCATTGTGATGTTTGTGCGATTCATAATTGTAGTTTTGCGAGTTTTTGCGAGTTCTTTTGCGACATTTGTGCGATTAATAATAATTCCTATTTTTAAAAATGCAGATGGCTCCAGAGCTCGTTCTCCCATTGTCCGAGCATTTTCCAGGGCGTATCAGCTACAGAGGGAGCGGGTACTTCACTGCTATAAAGGATAAGTTCGAAGCCTTTAAGTTGACTGATAAGGTGAAGGAAAGTCCCTTCGGATCTTTTTGGAATGCCAATGTTCTTCAATTCTCCGAGGTGATTGTGCATCAACTGTTATTGAGGAAAAAGAAAGTCAGTGAAGTTAAAAACGATGAAGTGTGGTTTTACGTGGGTAAAACAGAAACCAAATTTGGGAGGTCTGGGTTCGGTTTGATCACAGGCCTAAAGATGAGCGGTGGCCCCTCGACAGCAGAATTGAATACACAATGTGATTCTGATCGGATACTGCGGGACTATTTCAACAATGCGAAAAGGGTGGCCTTCAAAACCCTTTGGCTAGCTTTTGAGGCGTGTGATGTTGAAGATGATGTTTTCAAGCTGGGTTTATGTGCTTTTGTTGAAGGCGCTCTTTTGTCACGGTCTGAGGGTGTGTATATTTGGACTGATATGCTGAAGTTAGTTGAAAATGTAGATAACTTCTTCGAGTATCCTTGGGGCCTCCTTTCTTATCAGAAGCTGTTGTCTTCCACAGCTAAAAATATGCAGCAGCTACGGCAAAACTACCTGGATAAGTTGTCCAGCAAGAAAGATAAGAAGAAGAAGAAATCCAAGAAGGAGAAAAAAGTTACTCAACTAGAAGCGAAGTACAATGTGTACGGATATGCACAGGCCCTGCAATATTGGGCGTTTAAGGTCATGCAAGATGTGGGGGAGAAGTATGGGCAGTGCAAAGGGAGCAGATTCCCTAGAATGTTGAACTGGAGCACCCCCGTTACTGTTACGAAACACGATGTGAAGCAAACTGATGTGGCACTGCTGTTTGAGAAAAGGGTATGTGAATCTTTCTCTATTTCTCATTGTTGTTCTGATATATTTTGCTTTCAGTATTATTTGCAATATATGTGCGAGTTTTACGCGACATTTGTGCGACAACATTTTTCTTTATGCGATTTACATTATCTATTTTGCGACATATTTGCGACATTATGCGATTTTTTTATTTTGTGATTTATATTTGATTTCTTTTAAAAATATTAGCGACATAACTGCGATTTTTATTACTTTGTTGATATTATAATTTTGCGACATTATGCAATTTTTTCTTCGAGTTTCTGCGATATTGATTGTTTTCTAATTTTTTGGTTATGCAGATGGTTGTTCTTCAAATCTTGTACCCTCGGAATTGGGAGGTTGAATACTGGAAGTCCAATTGTGAGGGTGAAGTCCCCACGGTGGATATGGGCTCAGATGAGATGGAAGAAACAGAAGCTGGAACACAAGATTCCACTCAATTCGAGACCTAAGAAAAACGGGTGGCGGAATATGTTCAAACTGCGAAAATCATTCCACCATCACCATCGAAAGAACAAACAGAGCCGTCCACATCAGGCATTGTGCCTCCAACCTCAACTCCTGCAGCCAATGACGCCGACTACCTTGGGTTGGCGAAGAGATTGGAGAAGGTCGAAGCCCAACAAATAGCAATTCTGGCTGCACAGAATGAGATGAAGACTACGTTTGAGAGTAGTCAAGCTGAGATGAAGAAGCTTATCATGGATCAACTTGCGGCCGTGATAAGTTTGTTACAGAAGCAACCATCACAGCCAGTAGAGGATGAACGTCATCAGTATAATTCTGGTTCTGAAGACGACGTGTACCCTGAAGATTGGGAACCCAACGTAGATGAGGTTCCTTCTACTCCAACGGATGCCATTATTATGGCCATCGGAGATACGCAGTCTCAGGATGTGCAACAGTTGGATGGGCCACCAGCTGGAGTGGAATTTGTGAGGAGGGCAAAACGGAAGCCAGTGTATTTGAAGGGCTACACAGCGGGGAAGAAGAAACAACAAACTGGCCCAGTTGAGGTTGATACTTTGAGGCCAGCAGACCCACGACTCTACAAATTTTTCAAAAGGTGGATTACTTACTCGAGAGACAACCGCCTTCCTAGAGAAGTGCACACTGGCATTGCCGATCGGAGTTGGTTCGTGAAGTTGATGGTGGAGCACGAATGGATCGATGATTCTGTAAGTACTTGTTTCTTAACTGTTTAATTTAACTGTTTTCTCATTTTGAAAAATACATCATTTTATTTGCGATATTTAGCGATGTATAAGTTTATTGTTTGTTTAAATCGCAATTAAATCGCTTTAAGTCGCTCAGAAAATCGCGAAAATGGTACATTGGGACATGCGCGACGTTTTGCGATATCTGTGCGACATAAAGCGATTTAATTACAGAAATTGTGTTTTATGCAACTTATATGCGACATTTGTGCGATATGTTTGCGATATTAGCCTAAAAAATTTGTGTTTGCGACTTATTTGAGACATTTGTGCGACTCTTTTGCGATACGATTCTAACCATTTTTATTTCAAATACAGCAAATTGATGCCATATTCCACTTGTAGAGAAGAAGGAGTAAGCTCTTCCCTGAGGTGTACACTACGAATTGTGTGGTTCTGGACACATCTGCTCCACAAATATTTTCAATGTACTGGAATTGTCATGATGGTGACAGAAGCACATTTATCTGGGATGAGTCAGTTATTGATTATGTGAGGGGGATGGAGCATCGGTACTTGCCTTGTTGGGAGAACCAGGAGTACATCTACTTCACAATGAACCTTCCTGCTGAGAAGCATTGGGTGGCTGTTGAGGTAGATATTGAGAATTGGCAGATTGTTGTATATGACTGTGATATCGGCGCCACGACTGAGGACAATATGAAGTCATATTTGAAGCCTTATACCGAGATATTTTCATCCTTATTGCGGGCTTCTGGTTATTTTAAGACCAACAGTTATGTATTTCCGGTTGAAACAGGTGATCTCAGTCAGCTCCCACCAATGCATTATAAACGAGCTACTCCGGAAGTTGTACCGCAAGCGGAAAGGAGGTAAATGTCTCTTTTTGTATTTATTTTATTTTGTACTCCATTATGAATTACTTTACTAAACTGTTACTAATAATTACCAATATCTTTTTATTTGCAGTGGCGATTGTGGAATGTATGCCATTGAATACGTGGAGCACCGAATGTTGGATCGGTCGTTTGATAAAGTTAACGATAATAACATGCTCACCTTTAGACATAGGTGGTGTGTTGACTTATTTTACCAGAATGTATAATATTTACGACACTATTATATTTCGTCAAATTAGTAAAATATGTTAGAAATCGTCTTTAATCGCTAATTTCGCTTTGAAAATCGCACATTGTCGCACATTTACATCGTCTAAAATCGCATTTATCGCACAAAAATCGCATACAAATCGCATAATTAATCTCCATAGTTTCTGGTGTAAATTTAAAAAAATCGCAACTATATCGCAAAAGAATCGCATAAAAATCACATAATTAATCTTCATAGATTCCTGGTATGCATTAACTGAGCATCGCAAATATATCGCACAAAATCGCATACTAATCGCAACAACATCGCCAGATATCGCAAAATTGGAAAAAAAATCTACTTGACCCTGTTAAAAATTCTACATGGTTCATACATTCCTGTATAAAAAAAAAAGGTTAAAAAACTGTAACAGCAACCAGGAATACAACACAAAAATCCAGTCCAAAAATAAGTGCATTATAACTAATATAAATAAGTATACTAATAGAGAAAAGCTTCAAACTCGAGCTTTGCATGTAGCTCTGTTGTGCCCCGAACCACCGCAGTTAGTACAATGGTGAGGTTCCACAACTACTTGACCATTAGACGGGCGACGCTTCGTCGGTTTTCTACCCGCATTGCTCTTCCTAGGCCGACCCACCGGTTTTTTATCCACTGGTACCTCGACTCTCATGTTCTTGATGTGTTCCAGTAGTACCCAATCATCCTCCTCGCTGACAACATTAATTGTTGCATCGTAGGTCTTCTTCCACGTGTCTTTTGTGTAGTACGGGTAGCTAAGTGCGTACAGGCTAGCATTCTGAATTATTGCTGCGACACATGCATGAGGACAAGGGATTTTTAGCAATTGGAACATTCCGCATGTGCATGTTCTCTCGACTAAGTCCACATCACCACCTCTCTGCCCTTCAGGACCCGTACCAACGTTAAATAATTGCGCACCATTACGATAGACACTCCTGAACCTACCTTCTTCATGTTGTGCTTTTAAATCCTTCTCAAAAGTAGTTGCCAAAGGGGTAGTGCACTTACTTGCATTTTCGAGACGATCAGCAAACCAATTTTGCAGTGTGAACCTGGTGAATTCAACCAAAGTAGTTATTGGATATTTCCTGAATTCTTCTGTCACGTTGTTGAAGCTTTCAGCGGCGTTGCTTGTCATTATGTTGTACCGATCACCTGGACAATAAGGACAAGCCCACTTTTCAAGCCCTATTTGCTCGACGTATGTAGCAATGGGAGGATCCATCCATTTGAGCACCTCAAAATGTCTATCACATTCAGTCTTCGACCATGTGTAGGTTGCCAGCCATATTTGCGTGTTACATACATCAGTCTTGAACTTGTGCGTGACATTCATAGTAATATGTTTAAAGCAAAAACAATGGCATGCTTCGGGGAAAACGACCTCGACAGCATGTTCAATGCTATGATGCCTATCTGATATGAACACAAGGTTTTCAACCTCCCCAATGGCTTCCCTTAACTTCTGCAAGAAATACTTCCAAGAGTCGTGGTTCTCACTGTCGACAATTGCAAAGGCCATCGGAAACAATTGGTTGTTTGCATCGTACGCAACAGCAAGTAACATTGTGCCCCCATACTTTGTCTTCAAGAATGTTCCGTCAATACTAATCACAGGACGACAAAACTTAAATCCCCTCCTACAAGCATCCAGTGACCAAAAACAGTACTTGAACCGGTCGTCCTCTCTCACAATGTCAGTAATAGTACCCAGATTCTTCTGTTCCAGCATGTTCAAGTAACCATATAACTTTGTATAAGATTCTGCTGGCGTACCCCTCACATACGTAAGTGCCTTCTCTCTGCACCTCCAAGCCTTCTCATAACTAATCTTGATGCCATATTCCTTAAACATATCCCTCTGTATGTCTTTTGCCATGTACTTAGTTCCATCTGATGTGTACTTTTCCTTAATAATGTGGCCAATAACCCACGGTGCTGCTTGACGGTGATCAGAATTTCTAGAATCCAAGTTACATGTGTGTTCGTTGTGGAACACAGTAACCTCGAACATGTCACAACGTGCCTTCTTCCTCCCCCTTAATCTCCATTTACAATTTTGATCCTTGCAAGTAACGTACAACACATCAGTGCCAGACTTCCTCACCATCCACTCAAAATTCTTTTTCAGTGCATACATTCCCACTACATTCTTAAATTCTTCATTGTTTGTGTATAACTTGCCGAGATGTATCTCCCCTGAAGGCATACCACTAAGAGATGTCGTATAGACATGATTTTCCTCTATGTCTTCCCTAGTCCACATAAGAGGTTTGAATTTGGTACAAACTTCAAATTCAGAAGCAGGAGTACTAATGGAAGGACCTGGCCGACTGCTACTAGTTCCTGGTGTTTGGTGATTCTCACTACGAGGGGGTCTTCTTTGTCGCTCTGCTTGGTTGCTTGGAGTTAGTTCCAACCTCAAGGGAGGTACCTGTACAGCTCCATCAACTTCCAGCTCCACATCATCATCCTCATCCAAATCTACCACGGGATCATCGTTGTAATAGGGACCATCGAACTCATCTAAATGATCAAATGCGATATCGGCTCGGTGGTCATCTATATTATTAGGTAGTTGCTCATTCAAATCAACCCCCTGATCAGTTTCTGGGACAAAGGTCCCTACCACACTTCGAGGGGTTACAGATGGGGGAGTAGGCTCCAAATTCACATTCTTCGTCACCTTAGTCACAAATAGTGGCAGCAAGTTGTCCACACTCATCTTAGCCTTCATGCTCAAAAACACTCGTAGTTGACTATCTTTCACTAAAACCTCCGGCGGAAAC
Organism: Humulus lupulus; assembly: GCF_963169125.1. NCBI lineage: Eukaryota > Viridiplantae > Streptophyta > Magnoliopsida > Rosales > Cannabaceae > Humulus > Humulus lupulus. Next base: position 11,125,672 of record NC_084802.1, read on the forward strand.
TTGGTGCCTTTCATGTACATGTAACAGACTTCTAATTTCAGTTCATACACCAAAGGATCCACATCCAACTCTTCATACAAAACTTCACGCAACTTTTCCAGAGTAGTGTCAATGTCAAACATCAACGTCTTACTTGTTAGGGAATTGAATACCCAGTTGAAACCCTCGACAGCCCAAACACCATCATGCAATACAGGCACAAATACAGTTGAATCTGTCACAAACAAAAAAATTTAAAATCGCCCAAAATACTTAGTTTTTGCCACACATATAACATCGTACAAAATCGCAATGACATCGTTCAAATGTCGCATAGTTTCATCCCTAACCTCTGACTTTGGTAGAAATCGCACAAAATCGCAATTTATCGTTCAAAAATCGCAAAAAAACGAAAACCCCAGAAAAAAATGCAGAAAACGGAGCATAGTCTACTTTCATTTCAGAACACAAAATGGACAAAATACAACCAACAATGTGCAGATTCATACAACTTACACTAAATATAACAAAAGCCAACAATATTTTGCATAAAAAACACTTACCCATTGCTTTTGGGTGAGAAAAATGAATGTGGAGGTCGGTTGAGTGTGTGGGAGGTCCGGCTGAGGTCGTGGTGGGTGGAGGCCTCGCTGGGTTTGACTGGGTGGCTGGGTTCGGCCCGGTGACTGGGTGGCTGGGTTCGGCCTAGGAAGAGCAAGCAAATTCTACAAAGTAGTTAGAGCAGGGAGATGGCGAGAAGGAGGAGAGAGAAGGGAGTTAGAGCAAATGGGGGAAGTTAAAATGTGAGAGGTAATTTGGGGAAGAAAATGAAAGAGTAGGATAACTTTGTTATGTTTTTTTTTTTTTTGTTTAATTTTTTAGCATATTATATCAAATTTCCCATATTTTATGTGTGGTATACCTTGCTACTCACTAATTTGCACATTGAATAATTGCAAAGATATTAGCAATATATTTCTACAAAAATCATAGCAAAAAACATCAAGAAAAAAAAAATAGAGAGAAGAGTGTTTTCGAGACCTTGAAAATTTAAAATTGTGTAATTTTTCCTCCACTCATTAACTGTCACATCATTATATATATATTTTTTGAATAATCATCATTAAATTCTAAATCATCAAGTCAAAAATGTCAATGTTATTGTTTACAATTTTTCTTTTGGAAAAAACAAAACAAAACAATGCTATCCCTTGTGAATGTTGTTGTAGGGTTGGATGTAAAAGGATCAAACACAAGATAACAAAAATAATTTAATGGTATTATAGATTCTGTCGGCTACACAATTTGTATAACCCAAATTTGAGAATACTCATCGAGCAGTATATAACTTAGAAATTAATGATTTCTTAAGTATATATGTTTTAACTAATTAAATTACACTTTCTTTTTTTTTATTACAAATTTGCAACAAAATTATATCTTGATGAACATTTACATTATTTATATGCAAAATGTTACCATATATAATTATTTTAGGGGAGTAAGGATTTGAATTCATGGTACGTCTCCTAGTCTGTAATTAGAATCAGAATAATTTTAAGAGAAAAGAATGGTAATAAAGTAGAGAATAAAAATGAGATTCGTAAATTTTATTATATTTGTTTACTAAACGGATTAGAAAAAATATATAATTGCTTTATTTTATTTATATAATTAATTAAGAAACGTAATTGGAGTGTTTTATAAAGTTTTTTAATATTTTGGTGAAATAGATTTTTTAAGGACAAATTATTTTAATTTTTAAAATATAAAATTGAAAAATATCATTAAGGATAATGGCATTCCTTAGGTGGTTGGTAGAATAAATATTCTTATTGCCTTTTCCATATTTTATGCAGGTCTCACTAAATTCTTCTATCAAGTAAACATATATGAATGGGAATCATTTTAAAGATTTTAGCATGCAATTATAGAGTCTTTCTTCCCAATTATAAGTGTATATATAAAATGGTATACCATCTTTTTTTATCTATTTATCTATATTTAAATATTTTTAATTATATATTTAGTGAATTAGAAAGAAAAAATAAAGAGAATTTATAACAAATGGCCCAAAATAAGTGCATTTGAAGCTCAATGTCCCCATTTTTAAAATGGTAGAAAAATGGCCTTTTTATATTATTAGCTACCTAAATTACCGTTACTGTATCATTTCTATCACTTAAAGATACTACCAAAAAAAATTTCAGCAAAAAAAAATTAAACAACGAGAAAGAGAAAGATACTACTAAAAAATTTCTCAGCAAAAAAAAAAATAACCAGGAGACATTAATAGGGTTTACTTAAGGTTAAAGAGGGTAAGGGTATATATGAAATTTCACTATATTAATTTGTTGTATTGAATCATTTGTTGATTTTTTTTTTAAACAGAGACATTTATCTAAATAATGGCTATTTTGGGGGCTAATTTGCTTGTTGTCCCAAAAATAAACCACTGCCAATCACTTTCCTAAGTATATATTCTACAAAATTTAAATTAATTAACTAAAAATGGGGGATAATGTTGGTCACTTGGTATGTATTTATGTGTAAATAATAACATGCAAAAAGAGAGCAGGGGAAACCTATGTAATATCTCATGGAATTAGTTGTCTCAATTTTATGGGAAGAGACAATCGACTAATGTCATCTTGAAAGCATATTGCTTGAGTTGAGTTCTTAATCATGTAAAACTGACTTTTTCTATCTAATATCCAAATCAAAGTACTTTTATTTATTAGTCTTTTCCCTACATTTTAAAAATTAGAATAATATAACAACAAAAAAGATTTAAGTTTACACTTAAGAATTGATTGGTTTTCAATTTGGAAACGATATAATTTAAAAATATTAGTTTGAAATTTTATCATGATATGAAAACGATGGCTTAAAATTAATATGATGTGTTTATAAAGATTTGATTAGAAAATTGAATAAAAACTTTGCTCCATACGATAGATTCATTTAGCTACTTATGAAGTTTTTGTTCTTATTGAACAATTTTAATACAACATTCGTACAACAAAATATCACTTAAATCCTATCGTAGCATATTTTCGGCCATATATATTTATATTAGATAAAGGAACGTGTAATGTAGATTTGCTTAATTTTATTTATAGAATTTATTAATTATTTTTATTAAATTTATATTAATGTCATATAAATTTTAAATAAATAAACAATATTATATATATAAGAATAACATAATCTTATGAAATGAAAAATTAAACCAAAATATTGTTTATGATTATTTAAAATATATATAATATGATAATTTTTTTAGACATAAATGATAATTTTTTTAATAAAAATTTAAATTATGTATTATATATATTATTATAATGATATTTTATCAAATTTATATTTATATTAGTACAAGTATTAAATATCTAATCTTGCATTAAATATTGTTATAATAATAATATTTTATAATATTTGAATTCATATTAATATAATTAGTAGAAAATTAAGATTATATATTATTATCATAATAATATTTTTGAGAAATTGTAATATGTATTATTATTACAATAATGTTATTTTACAATATTTAAATTTGAATTATATTAATATAATTAATAAATATCTATTTTTAATTAATTTTAAAAGTGTATTCCATTAAATATTTATAATATTAACAAAAACAAACAAATTTTGTTGTCTACACAATTTTTACATTATTTATACACAATATATCGTATTATATATATATATATATATATATATCTTTTCTTTTAAAGAAAGAAAGAAAAACAAACATATATATGCATATCTAATTAATTATGTAGATTTTAATTCATGGGGTTTCCATTATAAAGTAGAAGCAACAAACAATTACGTCATGTGGCCCTTTAATATATGTATTTATATAAACCATCGAAAAAAATAATTAATTAGATAAAAGTATGTATACAGAAGAAATAAACATACACCTATAAATATATATATATATATATATATTTCAATAAAATATGAAGCAAGTTATGGCATCCAAGACTCTTCTAGCAGCAGCATTCTTCTTCTTCTTGTTCCTCTCTTCAGATCATTTAGTTGAAGGTAATGTAATACCTGTAATGTGCTTAAAATATTTTCTCTGCAAAAGTTTTTTTTTTTTAATTAATAATTTTTACTGATTTCTGTCTCTCCTCAGCTCGAAGATTGGAGATTGATGGCTCTTCTAAAGTGAAAGGTGGTGATCATCAAAAGAAGAATAATAATAATGAGTTTGAAGTTGAAGTTGAAGTAGTAGACTTGATCTCAGTCGACTATTCCCCAGTTCGAAGGAAAGCTCCTATTCACAATTAGTAATTAATATATGTACCAAATACAACTATACGTGTTCTAATGACAATCCAATATATCTGGTTTAAATTCTTCATCAATTACTTTTATTACTAGCTTTTTAATTATACATACATGAGATAAATAATATTAAATTCTAATTTTGGTAGGAAGAAATAAGATAGGATTAATTATTATAAGTATGATACTTCTATAGATTTTGGAGTTGTATATGGTGGTTGTTCGATAAGTAAATGACATGACATCATAAAGTTGTCTTATTGATATTAAAAATCTACATTAATTTGGTAATTATAATAGGTTATATAAACTACTTTTGACAGATTTTAGAGGAATTTTGACAAAAGTTGAGAGATGGGAGTTTGTGGAAAAAAAAAATTAAATCTCTATTGGAAGTTGGAACTCTGATTTCTTTCTCTCTCAATAGCATTTTTGGTATTTTCATTATATATATATATTTATATATATATAGTCATATAAGAATTATTTAAAAAAAAAAAAAAAACTCCCATAATATATTAAGGCAAAACGCAATCCGAGCAACCTGAAACACAACATGAAGAGAACTAGCATACTAAACCAGAAAACTAACCCAAAACATTCACAATTATATCATCAAACAATTGGAAGGGAAGAAAAAATAACACAAAGATCTTCATGATTCAGCCATGGCAGGGTTGGCACGTGTCAGTATTTTGTTGGATAAATTCTGATATGTGAGCTACATATGTGTGTGTGTTAATGTGTAAAGCTACCTTTAGGTTTAACCCATTTAAAGTGATCTGTTTAAAGATTTGAGGTAAGAGTACTAAATTGTCATGGATTTAATGTGAAGAGGCCAAGATGATATTTTTAAATTTAACAAGAGGTCGAGTTAGAAATATTAATAATTAACTAACTAGACAGGGCTATTATGGTCCCCTTTATCATATGTGATATTTCTTTCTCTTTAGATAGAGAAACCTTACAGAGAAATCAATTGTTTTTGAAGATCATTAATTAATCTAATTATTTCAACAATAGAATTAATGATCAGATATGCTTCTGCTATCATTATTAACTTCTTTTCTAATTGTATAAACATGAGGTTTAGTTAATATGCTTTAGAGTTTGATATTATGAATATCTGATCTTATTGAAACATATGTTTATGGTCTGGTTGATAGTCTGGATAATTATTTTATCTTTACATGTTGAAGGATATATATATATATATATATATATATATATAGTTTTATTCAAATCCTGACATACACATTCACCAAAATTTTATTGCATTCTGTTAAGGACGTTAGTTAGTTAGTTTTTAGTTTAGCTTAAAGCTTTGGAATTTTTTCATATATATACATATAATATAAATTAAATACAAAAATACCTTAACAAATTTTATTTACATATATAACGTGCCACATCAACACAATATATCATAATCAAAATAAATACATACCTGAAATTAGAAAAATAGAGAAAATCTCGCTTCCCAAATTTTTTCGTTTTCTCTTTGTTTTAAAAATAAATATTTTAGTTGCTTACGATACCAATAAAAGAATAATTGGTTACATTTTCATTAAAAAAAAAACTCAATTTTTAGATCATATAATTTCATATACATTTTAGTTACCCAAATCCATTAATTTATAGAAAATTTGTTATTTTAAGATATCGATCAGTTACCTTTAAAATATGATTTGTAAAAAATTACATTTTGGTTGCTTAAGATACTAATAAGATATTGATTGGTTACTTTTTAAAAAAAAAACTTTATTTTTAGATCATATTATTTTAGATATCTTTTGGTTACCTTCAAAACTTATTTGTGGACATCTTAATATATCAATTAGTTAATTTTATGTTACATTATGGTATCTTATTATTTAAAATACATTTTGGTAACATTCAAGCTTATTTCAGATACATTTTATTTTAGTTACCTTTAAATCTTATTAGTAGACATATTAATATATCAATTAATTATTTTTAGGTTATATTGTGGTATCTTATTATCTAAGATACATTTCGATAACTTTCAAGCTTATTTCAGAATCTAATGAGTTGTCATATAGCCAAATTAATATAGTTTTTTTTTTTTTTGTAATGTAACTGATTTTATGATGTTTAAGTAACTATTTGGTTTCCTTATAAGTTTAATTAGAAACATATCGAAATCGTTCTATAAAATATGCAAATTTAGAATACCATTTACTAACTTTTAAAATAAAAAATAACAAAATAATTTTTAGTAACTTATAAAGTTAGTTGGTATATAGAATTTTGTTTAAATTTAAATTTTGGTTAAATGTTACTTTTCATTCTAGTCATCTTTTTCGGGAATGGCAAAAAAATATATACTTTCCACATGGCAAAATGTTCACATTGAATAATAAGTCGCGATGATACTACTTTTGAGCTCAAATGACTAGTGTGTGGCCATAATTTTTTTAAAGTTGTGGAGATAAAATAAAGTTTCTAAAAAAAGTGTTGGAAGATAGAGAAAAAAAATTAATTATTTAATGTTTCATTAATTAATATATGAAAAGGCAACAAAAAAAGAGGAGATGTGGGGGAGCAGCAAACTTCGCATATGGAGAGAGAAAAGATGATTATGTAATATTAAAATATGGTACAATTAAGTTTAAAAATGGTAGAAACTAACATGAATATTGTAAATAAAAATCAACTTTATTTTTTAAATTAAAATAATAAGAAGGGCGTGGAATGTAATTTTCTCTAACCCTTTTATTGGTAGGAGAGGTTAGAGGAATGATGGACAGAATATTGGATTGGGTTTGATCTATCCTTAGGTTTTATTTGTTTTGTAAGTAGTAAGTGGTCAAGGAGTGGGGAATGGTGGATTGTCCATCCCCTTGGGCCCAACAAATACTATCACTCCTTAATAAGAAGGGCTTATACATTTTTTGACCCTTTATTTTGTCTCATTATCTGTTTGGACCCTGTATTTTGACAAATTATTTTTTGGATCCTGTGTTTTGTAAAATGGTTCAAATAGACTCCTAAACCTGATTTTGATGAAAAGAAAATTAAATATAACAACAAAGCTCTTAGGCAGAATGATTGTATTTTTGTTTTGAGTTATTAGTTTGATGAATTATTTGTGATTTTAGTTTAAAAAACTTTGATCAAAATCAGGTTTAGGGATCTATTTGAACTATTTTATAAAACACATGGTTCAAAAAGTAATTTGTCAAAATACAGGGTCCAAACATGTAATGAGGCAAAACATAGGGTTTAAAAATGCATAAACCCTAATAAGAAGGATTGAAAGTGAAAAATAAATTTAGTGTGTAATTCTCTTTTTGCCCTTGAAAGTGAACAAAAAAAATATTTTTTCATATTTATGGGATTTTTAAGGTTGTTTTACAAAAATATGGACATTTAATTTTTCTACTTTTTTTATGGTTTTTTTTATTTGGAAGTTCATATTTATGAGATTTTTTTTCCATAAATTTGAAAAAATATATAATTATGCCACATTTTTTATCATAGTTAATGTTGACGTCATTTTTCGTCAACTTAATTATGTAGAGCAATAAACAATGATTTAGAAAAATATATAAGAAATCAGATATTTTTTACGTAGTTCAACAGTTAAAATATGCCTACGTTCACAAGTCATTGTTATTATGAACACACTATCAAAACTTTGGATGAAAGCAATTTGGCAGAGTCTCTTCTCAGTACAAATTTGTGCGTGAGGTAAAATGACCTAGTCCAGGCTATTTATAAACCTGGTTGTAGGAATATTTTCCCCATAATTCAGGGAAGTTACAATCAAATGTTTAATATCAAATAAATATCCCAATTAATAATACAAATCAAATACATTAATTAAATAACGATCCCATAAAAATAGGGATTTGTTACACGATGTTGATCAGTCCCAAAGAAATAAGGATATCCTAACAGCTTTCCCGTGTGATAAACATATCATCAAGCTTGACCGTCACCTTAACGCACTTTCGAGACCAACCAAACTTCTAGTTCACCATTCCAGTTGTTGCCTTCTCCTCTCTCACCAATTTGATTGAACTCATCCATCGAAGAAGGTTGGTATGTTCAAGCCTGCAACTCATGCTCGAACGCTGCTAACAGCTCTAGAACTGTTTGTCAATTTATACAAGTGAACTTATAACACTTGTTACTCCTGAACTTACTCTTTACGACCCTACATTTCGAGGCTATTTATTTAACCTCGAAATTTAGGTGTAACAATTATGTTTTCTTTGATTTTGAAGATAATTTTATTTTCTTTCAATTTTTTCCTTTATTTTTTAGTTAGTTTTTCAATTTTTTTCTTTCTTTTTTTTCCTTACTTATTTTTTCTTCCATTTTTTCCTTTTTCTTTTTCTACAAATTTTTTCATACATCATTTTTTTTCTTTCCATTTTTACATTTTTCTTCTTCTTCTTCTTCTTCTTCTTTTCATTTTTATTTATTTATATTTTTTTCTTTCATTTGTATTATTTTTTTTCATATTTTTTCAGTTATTTTTCTTCTTTTTTTCCTTCTATTTTTTCTTCATTTTTGTATTTTTTTTCTTTTTTCACACATATGAGCTTTTTTTTCTTTTTTTCTTCTTCCATTTTTTTTTCTATCAATTTTTCCATTCATCTTTTTTTTTTCTTTCCATTTTCCACTATTTTTCTTCTTCTTCTTTTCATTTTTATTCATTCATCTGTTTTTTTCCTTCATCATTTCTTTTGTTTTTTTTTTCATATTTTTTTAGTTTTCTTTCCTCTATTGTTTTCATTCTTTTTTCTTCATTTTTTGTACTTATTCTTTACTCAATCATTTTCTTTTTTTTTTCCTTTTTTTCACACATATATTTTAACATTACATAATTAGTTTACTATTTCTTTATTTATTATCTTTTATTATTGTAATTTTTTTATAGTTTTTTCCACTATATGTAAAAAATTCAAATCAATTTTTTTTATCATTTTCTTTTTACTGTAACCCTTATAAGAACACCCAAATTTTTGGAAAGAAAACTATTAAAAATATGAAAACATGAATGGGTAATTATTTATCCTGATGGGAACATTCAAATCTAGAAAAAAAATTTATATGAAAATGTGAATGGGTAACCAATTATCCTAGTGGCAACATCCATATCTGGAAAAAAAAAATATGAAAACTTGAATGGGTAACTAGTAACCCTAATAGAAACATCCAAATTCGCAAAGAAAAAATAGATATGAAAACGTGAATGGGTAACTAGTTACCCTGATGAGAACATTCAAATCCAAAGAAAAAAAATCTTATGAAAATGTAAATGGGTAACTAGTTACCCTGGTGGGGACATTAAAATTTGGGGAAAAAATAGATATGAAAACTTGACTGGATATAACGAGTAACCCTGGTAGGAATATCCAAATTTGAAAATAAAAAAAATAGATATAAAAACATGAATGAGTAACTAGCTAGTTACCTTGATGTAAACATTCAAATTTGAAAAAAAAAAAAAAAAAAACTAATATGAAAACGTGAATGAGTACCTGGTTACCCTGATGGGAACATCCACATTTAAAAAAAAAAATCATATGGTAACTGGTTACTATGTCACTAAAATCATAGTTACTTCTTCTTCATTTTTTTAATGAAGTATTCTTCCTCTTTTTCTTCAAATTTAATGTTTTTTTCATATTTAATATGAGTAACCTGTTACCTCTCTTATGGTAACAGGTTACCCCTCTTATGACAGAAGGTTACTTCTCTCAGAGTAACTGGTTACCCCTCCTAGTACATGTTATTTAACATAACTCTAGGATTTTATTTTTACATAACTGTCAAAGGTCAATCAAGTAATTGGTTACCTTCCCCAGGATTTGAAAAAAAAACGTAAAATCTAAAAAAAAAAAAAAAAATGTTTATAATAAATAATAATAATAAACACTATTCATATTAAAAAAAATTGCAAAACAACCAAAGAAAAATTTAATATAAAAATAATATAAAAAAAACAAATAAGCTAAAAAAATAATAATCAAATTACAAACATACCCTTTCAAATTAATAAAACTTGATTAAGAGTAAAACTATGACATAAACCAACTTTTATACAAAAATATGGGAAAATAAACTCATAAAAGTGAAAATTCTTTAAAAAAGTCATAGATTAACTTTTTTCGAAAAAAAAACCATATTTTGCCACACTCTATTAAAAATCACAACGGAAATGTAATTTCCTCAAAAATAAAAGTAATATAGATAATATTCTTTTTTTTTTTTTTAATGTGTGCCATTTTCCTTTCTTCCAACTTACCAAACAAGTTTTAAGTAGATATTAAATCTAGCATCTCATTTTATCTTTTCATACCTCATATACAATCCATCATTAATGCTTTCCATCATTCTTACCAAACAAAGTGTAAAGCTTTCCCATTCCCATAATTTGTTCTCTCTCTCATCCAATTCAATTTTAAGCGCTCAAATCATAGTGAAATCAAAATTTGATTGTAATTGAAAGTTTTGTGACACTAATTGAAAGTTAATAATGCCACAAGCGTAAAAATACTTTTATATCTCTTCTATGTAATTGAAAGTTTTGTGACACTAATTGAAAGTCAATTTTATATATATAAGAGATATAAAAGTGTGTTGATAACGGAAATTTTTTGTTTTGACGATTTTTATTTTTTCCCGTTAACTTTAACGGAATATTTTTATATTTAATAGAATATTATTATATTTAACCAATTGTAAACATGACTTAAACTTAAATAAAATAAAATAAAATAAATAAATAATTAAATAAATTAAAATATGATATTTTTGAGATATTTTACAATGATAATTATTTAAAAATAATAAAACCATATATTTTATAACTTAAATAAAATTTAATTAAACTTAAACTTATTATTATATTAAACATATAATATATAATCTTTTGTTGTCACTATCAAATTCAAAAACTATAACAAACATAAACTTAAACAAAAATTAATTAATTAAAATAGGTTATTTTTAAAATATTTCATGATAATTTAATTAATTAAATCATATTTATTTTAAAATAATAAATGCATAAATATCATTTTTTTATCTTATAAATTTGTGTGATAGTTTGTTTTTTATCAAGTGACTGGAGTTCTTTTTCTTCATTAAATTCACCAAAGGATATTGTGAGATGCATTAAAAATTAAAAATAGTATAAATATATATATGTAGATGTCATATATGTAGAGATTATGAATATAAATATTTATATATACTATAGAACTATAATTCATTATATTATATATATATAAATACTAGATACAAATATCGTGCAATATGCATGTTTGTTTAGTTTTATTTATAGAATTTATTAATTATTTTTATTAAATTTATATTAATGTCATATAAATTTCAAATAAATATCATATTTTAATTAAATAATTTATTTATTTTTGTTTAAGTTTATGTTTGTTCTAGTTTTTGAATTTGAGAGTGACAACAAAAGATTATATATTAAATGTTTAATGTAATATTAAATATTATACGTGGATTTTAAATTTAAGTTTTTTGCTAGTATTTTTTTTAAAAAGCAATTTGTTGCTAATTGACAATAGATTATATTATATGTTTAATATGATATTATTATAATAAGTGAGTTTAAGTTTAATTAAATTTTATTTAAGTTAAAACGTATGATTTTATTATTTTTAAATAATTATCATTGTAAAATATCTCAAAAATATCTTATTTTAATTTGTTTAATTATTTATTTTATTTTATTTAAGTTTAAGTATTTACAAATTATTGTTAAATATAATAATATTCTATTAAATATAAGAATATTCCGTTAAAATTAACATTATAAAAATAAAAAATTGTTAAGACGAAAAATTTTCTTTATCTACGTACTTATTATATAGAAGAGATTTTTAAAACACTAAACTAGCTTAATTATAAACAATATTTACATTTTTAAAACTAAGCGTGAGCAGTTTATTCTACCTAGTATATATATATATATATATTAATGTGAGTATGGTTATTATTTTGGAACACAAAGAAAATACACTAAAACGAAAATTTTATTTCTATACCAACAAAATATGGATCGAGACCAAACAGAGAGTACACACACAAAGGTTTGCAAACGTCGGCCGGTGATGACCAGAGACAAACACACAGTCAACATAAATACATATATGTAATTTATTTTATTTTTTTATTTTTCTTTTTCACAAACACGTAGTATGCATATTTTAAAGGCCAAAAACACCTTAAAAGTCTGTCATGATTTCCCCATTCTCAACCACAGATGCCAAGAAAACCTTCTTCTGAGGGTTCCTAGCCGAACAATTTGCCCTAATCTCTCCTTGATTGCCAGTCAAGACATTGAGCTGACCCATCTTTGTCATGGCGATCACAAACTTCTCGAAAAACAACGATTGGTTGATAGCGAAGCTCCTCACAATCTCTTTAGTCCCACTGAACGTGAACAAATCTTGATCAGACGTAAAAAGTCCCTGACGATTCATGAGATCGACATAATACTTGTTGTCGAAGATGTTCGGGGTTAGGATATCTTGAAAGGTGAAAGCGTCCGTGTCTTTTTTCGGGCACACGGCCTTGAGTTTGTTGGCGAAGTTTGGGTCCATGGAGGGGTCTTGGTTAGGGTAAAGGCGGTCACCAAACGAGGGGCAATGGGCAATGCCGATAGTGTGGGCACCTGAGAGGGCAACGACATCGGTGGGGTTGAGCTTTTGGTTGGTGGCGAGCTGGCCAACGATGGCACTGGCGCTACTGCTCGGTGGTGGAAGATTGGCTAAGGTTACTTGGAGCGTGGCGAAATTCAGGCCATCTCTTCTTCCAAGTGGCACGGCATAGAATGGACCACCGGACTACAATTAACAGAGATTATTTAGTATTATTTTGACAAAATTCGAGGTTAATTAGTTATTTTGATAAGCTACATCTATATACTCATTATACAAATGGCGAGTTGATAATAAATAAACTGAAAACATGAGAATAAGGTCAAAAGAGATTTTATATTTTAAATCAAGGAGACACCTTGTGAAAATCAACCTGTAATATATAAAATAAACCAATTGCGCACAGAGAAGATAACATATTTATACCATACTTTGTAAGACTAAAGTGGAATCTTTAGATATTTTATTCCAAAATTGCATACTAATTTTGACCAAAATATTGGTCCCTCCTTCTCACCAATACCACCCTCAATAATAGTATTGTTTTTGTATACATAAATTAATAACCACCAACAAACTCCTACTCCATTTGAACTTACCAACCCTCATCCATTATCGGTCATACTTATTATTTAAATATAACTTCCATAAAACAACAAAATATATGATATAAATGTAATTAATAATAATAGAGAGAGAGAGAGAGAGAGAGAGATTGGTGTTTACCATGAAAACAGCATCACGCGCAGCAAGAGCGGTAATATCAGAGCAAGAGACGACTCTTCCACACTTGTTGTGGATCAGGGCTCGGAGGTCATTGATGATCTTGAATGCCTTGGCTCGCAAGGTCAGGTTCGGAGGTGCGTTCTTCTCGCTCGGTCCACTCGCTGACCCATCCAACAACACCGAACCATCACATCCCTGCACACACACACACACACATGCGTCAACCATTTATTTCTGATCATGTAATCACTACTATCAACGCTGCCATTTATTTATGTACCTCACTTTTTAATAACTCAATATGTAGTTATAGCTATATGTAATTCTACTGTGTTATTAACACAGAAAGGATCATATCATCTAAGCTCATATATGTATATATATGACAACGTGACAAGCAGCTTAGAGATCAAATTTAGCAAAAGTATGACAAATATTTGTTGATCCCAAGATTAAAGGATTAAACTCCATATATATAGTTCTACTGTATAATTGCAGCAAAATGGTCCTGGCTCTTTAGTGATGATCAATAATATATAACCACAAAATTAGCCCCTTAAAAAAATTTAAACATCTCTATAAATATATATATATATTTATATAGGTAGCGTTTGTACCTGAACAAAGCAATCATGAAAATGAAGGCGAAGCAAGCCAGCAGCTTGGGCAATGTCAGCTCTGAAAATCTTCATGAGTTCTGCTCTAACAATGAACTCAACATCAGGACAGGATTGTGCGTAGAATTGCCATGAGAGGCCTTGGGTGAGAGGAACCGTCGTCTCAGGCGGTGGCCCTTCAACATTTGCGGATGAGACACAAAAGAAGGAAGCAACTAAAACAGAAGAGATCAAAAGAAGATTACTACAACAACTAGTAGCAGCCATGGTTATTAGCTATTGTGTTTTTTGATGTGAAATAACCTTGTGTGACTCTTTAATTTATAGGCAAATTAAGATGATGTCGTGTGGATTGTATTTATTATATATTATTCTATTCCTTATTGTTATTATTTTCTTTCTTGATGAAGAAAGAGATCATTAAAAATGACTTTGGCTTCGAAGACTTTTGTTGCATACACCATATATCCCTTTATTAAGGATTTTTTCAAAATAACTTGTAGGAAAAGTTAAAATTTAAGAATTAGAATATGTGAAAGTCTAAAATATTTTAATTTATTAGAGTATATATATAGTGTCTCACAAGAAAAATGTTGAGGCTAAGCTCTTCTTAAAAAAAGTTATGGGTATAGTTGGCTTGGCTCCACTTCTACTTTTAACTTTGGGGTTTATGAAAACCAATTTTACAAAGAAAGCTACTTTGTAAATCCAAACTAAGTATCTAAATAAACTTTTGGTTTTTAAGAGTCAAAAGTAGTTTTTAGAAATTTTGTCAAGTAGGTCCTATAACGATAACTTGGTGGGAAAGAGTATTTTTTAAACTAAAAAGCTAAAGTGTATAGTAAATTCAACCAGGTTTTAAAACAGATTTTTGAATTTTGAGGGCTCAAAAGTGCTTTTTAAAGTTTAGCTATAACCAAATTATGAGAATATTGAATTATTTATAAGAACATAAATTATTTTATTTATCTCTAATTGATTTTAAGATGTAACCTTATAATTTTTAACATTATATCATCAATTTAAAATTGATAGGATATTAGAGTATATAGTGTCACATAAGAAAAATGAATGAGAATATTGAATTATTTATTTTTTAAAAATGAAGTAATAGAACTAGGCCATCAAATATCATATATTTCAGTCATATGTACTTCATAGAAGAAAAAAAATACTTTAAACAAAAGTAAAAAAAAAGAACCCAAATAAGAGTTAGCCCAAAACTTGAAATTTGCAAATGAAGTGATTTATAAGGTTAGTTAAAAAAAAAAACTATTCTAAAATTGTTTGAAACATAACAAGCATAATCTTAAAGAACTCTAAAGCTTGATGATACTTTAATAAATATTCTGATATACCTTAATTCCTAAGTCATGCGCTTTTGATTATTAGACGAAATTTTGTGCAATATGTTAAAAGGAGGTAAAAGATCTTCCAAAATATAAATGAATTTTAAAAGTATGTTTATATAAAATATTGATATTTTTATGACATTTGTAGTGATAATACTTAAGTTATAGTAATATAATTACACTTAAATACTCAATTTTTTACGACGATAATACATAAGTCAAAAGATTTAGGTGTATTTGGATGTTAAATTTTACATATATACATACTTGGCATGCTATTAGTTGAAATTAATATAAATTAATTCAACTTTTAATAATTAAAGATCGTTTTAAATAGTGATAAAATAAATAGGAATAGAGCACCTGCCTGGCATACAAACCGACCCGTCCTGCTTGTTCCGCTCCATTTAATAAACAGGATGGGATAAGACAAATATATGTTAGGTACAAAAATAATAATAAAAAAAAAAATTATTTAATTACAAGTTTTTATATTGACATTTTTTAGAGTGAAGTTGGAATATTATATTGTTTGGAGAAACATAAACATATTGTTTTTTCACTAAGATATATTATAGGAGTATTCTATGTAGGATCTTCAAAAAGAGCCCACCCGTGGAGCTCTTTTGTATTTCTCACCTATGAATAATTTTCGGTGTGATTTTTTTTATGATCGTGTATATTTTAGTTATTTAGAGTATCCTGCAAATTTTCAGAAAATTTCGAATAATTTACTGTGCCGAAAACTAGGTTTAAACATGTTATTTGTCACGCGCATAAAAAAAATTAGTCACGAGTGCAACAACCTGTTTTTAAACTAGTTTTCGGCACAGTAAATTATTCGGAATTTTCTGAAAATTTGGAGGATGCTCTAAATAACTACAATATACACAGTCATAAAAAAAATCGTCCGAAAACTGTTCAAGGATTAAGAACACAAAGAATATTATATATCAATTTATATATTAAAAAAAAGGTTTATAACTTTTTAGACCCTATGTTTTGCATCATTACTTGTTTGGACCCTGTGTTTTGACAAATTATTTTTTAGACCCTGTATTTTGTAAAATGGTTCAAATAGGCCCCTATATCTGATTTTGATGAACAAAAAATTGAGTATAACAACACAATTCTTATGCAGAATGACTGTATTTTTGTTCTGAACTGTTAGTTTGATTAATTATTTGTGATTTTAGTTTAAAAAACTTTGATGAAAATTGGGTTTAGGGATCTATTTGAACTATTTTAAAAAATACATGGTTTAAAAAGTAATTTATCAAAATATATGTTTCAAACAGATAATAAGACAAAATACAAGATCTAAAGATGTATAACAAAAAAAAAAGTTTTAGAATAAAACAAATGTTGGGAAGTTGTGAACGTAATGATCACGTGACTTAGTCGTGATGGAACTAGATGCTGCCTATAGCTTCTGTTAGTACACAACCAAGGCAACGATAAAAAATAGATATATAATAATTTTGATGGAAAAACAAATATTCTATACACGAAGATATACACATAAACATTAATATAAATTAGTGCGTTCTAAAATAGAATAATAACATGCCTTGAAAAAACTAATACTAATTAAAGTTTCGAAATATGTTCTTTAAGTTATGACGATGACATTCTTTTATTAAATATCATTATGGTTTTAATAATAACTCCTTAAGTTATGATATTCATATTTGATACTTGTTTTAAGATGAAACCAATTATTTAATTAAGAGGATTCCTAGATGTGAGTGTAACTAATCAGGGCTTAACCTCAATTATCATATAATTTATTATTAATTATAAGGCCATCAAAGTCCTTGTCAATATTTTCCAACACAAAAAAGTATCCTCAAACGAAAATTTTATTTCTATTACCACGGAATATCGATAGAGGTAAATAAATACACCAAAATTAAAGAGTTAACACACAACAAAACAAACTAAGTAGGGTTTACAAACGTTAGTGATGATGATACACAAACACGCGGCTAACATAAATACATATATGTGAAAAAACAACTAAGTCATTTTCACAAACATGTGATATGCATATCTCAAAGGCCAAAAACTCCCCTTAAAAGTCCGTCATGATTTCACCATTCTCAACCACAGATGCCAAGAAAGCCTTCTTCTGAGGGTTCCTAGCAGAGCAGTTCACCCTAATCTCTCCTTGGTTACCGGTCAACACATTGAGCTGCCCCATCTTCGTCATGGCGATCACAAACTTGTTGAAAAACAGAGATTGATCGACAGCGAAGCTCTTCACAATCTCCTTAGTCTTGCTGTAGCTGTACAGATCTTGGTCGGACATGAAAAGTCCCTGGCGGTTCATGAGATCGACGTAGTACTTGTTGTCAAAGATGTTGGGGGTTCGGAGATCTTGGAAGGTGAAAGCGTCGGTGTTTGCAGTAGGGCAGATAGCCTTGAGGTTCTGGGCGAAGGTTTTGTCCATGACAGGGTCCTGGGTAGGGTAGAGACGATCTCCGAAAGAGTTGCAGTGGGCAATGCCGATGGTGTGGCCACCTGAGAGGGCAACGACATCGGTGGGGTCGAGCTTTTGGTTGGTGGCGAGCGTGTTAACGATAAATTCGGCACTGCTGGACGGCGGTGGAAGGTTGGCTAGGGTTACTGCCTCTGTTGCAAATGCTAGGCCGTCCTTTCTTCCAAGAGGCACGGCGTAATCAGGACCACCGGACTGAAATTAATTAAAAAGATCAAACATCAGAAATTAATCAAATTTTATTACAAATATATAATACACAAAATATATATTCTGAAATAAAATAAAGGGTATTGTTTTCTAAAATAAATGTTTTTTTTTATTTATAGTTATTTGAAGATAGTTTTTCAAACAATTATATATATAAAAAAAACTAGATTACAAAATGATTTTTTAATAATATAAAAAAATGATAAAAATTAGAAAGCAGAGATTTTTATATAAATAAAATCAAGTGCACTACTTGTAAAAATCAACCCGTGATTATGTTAGTTGAAAAAGAAGAAGTAATTCGTGATGTCTCTCAAACTATGGTCAATTTCTGTACACGAGGACATAAAATCTTTAGCCTAGATTTTGTCTCACCTGCTCTATCCAAGATATTTCTGAATTTACAGTTTTACCCTTAAAATATGTTTGTATTTACATACTTTAACTTGATTCGTGTGGAAGCCACAAAAGTAAAGTTACAAATTGCACACGAACATATGTTATATTTATATATTTAAATAAATATACGGCAGACATTGAATGACCATGCTTGGTAAGACTAAAGTAGAATCTTTAGATATTTTACTCTGAAAAAACATACATAACTGAACAAAAAGTCGGACCAAAACACCAAGAGGATAACTACAAAATATGCTTCGGATATGTGAATCAAGATTATTAAAGCCAAATTAGTTGGGTTATTAAATAGAAAAAATAATTAACAAAATTAATTAATTTAATTAGTTGGAAAGAGACTAAAGTAAAAAAAATATATATTAGGAACATGTAATGTAGTCTGGGAGGATATTATAAACTTTCAGAAAAATACCATATATTATGCTTTTTTTTCTTAGCATTTTCTCTAGTGGGTCTTTTTTTTTTTTCATTTATTCGTTTTAATCAGAAGAAACATTTTGGAAAGGAATAAGAAATTATAAACCAAAAGTTGAGCGAACTCCCAAAACTTTATTATATGTCTATAATGGTAAAGAAAAGAATCCATATTATATATATATATATAGTACTACTAGTACATATTGTATTAGAAAATTTAAATTTGGTGGGACCAAATAAAATAAATATTAATTAAAATAAGTGGACCCTCCTTTCTACCGATACTACTATCCATAATCAGTATTGTTTTTTTATACATAAATAAACGCCTAACATCACTTGATGTTACCAACCCTCATCCATAATCGATCGTAATTATTTATATATAATTATTCCAATCTCCACAAATATTTACATAATAATGGGATGCATAGCAAAATAATTATTTTTCCATAATTACTTTTGCACAATATTATTTTTTAACACTTACAAATTCTAAAAATTATAAATATTGATATGGAGGGTGTTAGAATGTAAAAAATAGTTTAAAAATATAACCAATTGTTAATAAACAGAATAACTAATGCACCATAAAAATATTTTTTAAAAAATAGTTAGGGAGGAATATATATATATATAGGGAGCGTTTACAATGTATGTTTTCAGCACTTAAATAATTATAATCTCAAAATGTATATATATAATGGTGTACATTATAGTTACCTAGGATATTTTACAAATTTTTAAAAATTCTGAATAAATTATGGTATCTAAACAAGATATAAATTGTCTGTTACACGCGTGTTTGTTTTTTTTGTACGCGTATAAAATTTGACAGTTTGAAATCTATTTTTAACTTCATAAATTATTCAAAATTTCTTAAAATTTTATAAATATATTTTAAATATTTATAATATACACCATCATATAAAAAATATTTAATTATATCTATCTAATATACAAGTACAGAAAATAGAACAAAAATGCATTGCAAAAAAAGTATGGGCGTAGTTATTTACCAGGAAAACAGCGTCACGAGCAGCAAGAGCGGTGATATCAGAGCAAGAGACGACTCTTCCACACTTGTTGTGGAGTAGGGCTCGGAGGTCATTGATGATCTTGAAGGCCGTGGCTCTCAAGGTCAGGTTAGGTGGTGCGTCCTTCTCACTCGGTCCACTCGCTGACCCATCCAACAATACCGAACCATCACATCCCTATTCATACACATACATAGATGTCAGTACGTACCATTAATTTCTCCAACTCATACCACTTCTTCAACTCTCATCCATTTGTGTATATAACAACTCATTAATATAACTCACTAACTAAACCCAAACATATCTGATAATCTATTTTTGGAAAGTACTACTGAACTAAAAATTGCATCAACTCCCCAAAAAGCAAAATTAAGACTACCTACACTACTAAGAAAAGAACTTTTTCATCATCAGTTTTTAAGCCAAATTAAGACAAGGGTTGCTTTTCTCTGCCCTCATATGGGCCTCTCCCAAAAACCTTGTGTTTTATATGATGATCCCAACCCAAGCTTAGAAGAAGAAGGAAAAAAAATCTCTGTAAGATGTATATGTATATATAGAAAGTGTTTATACCTGAACAAAGCAATCGTGGAAATGGAGGCGAAGCAAGCCGGCAGCTTGGGCAATGTCAGCTTTGAAGATTTTCTTGAGTTCTTTCCTTACAATGGACTCAGCTTTAGGGCATGATTGTGCGTAGAACTGCCATGAGAGGCCCTTGGTTAGAGGAACACTCTTCTCGGCTGGGCCTTCAGCAGTTGCAGACACACTAAAGTAGGAAGCAACTACCAGGAGAGAAGAGATCAAAACCAGCTTAGTAGAAGAACCAGCCATGGTTTTTGGTTTGGAGTGTTTTGTTTTTGGATGTGAAAATAACGTAGTACTACTCTTTTTTTATAGCCAAAGATATAATTATTGTAGTCTTTATTGTTGTATTATTATATATTTTCTTTCCCTAAAGAGAAAGGGAAAAAAAAATTGGGTTGTAGACTTTGGTTGAACGTCCACGTGGTGACCACATCCCACTTAATAATTTTTTTTAAATCGTTTTCTACTATTTGTAGTCCAATTTTGATAATACTTTCTAATATGGTTTTTGAAAATTTAGAGTAATATCAAAAATCTTAGATAATTAATAAAAAATTTAAATAATCGGTCAAAAAATTTAGATAACTATTAAAAAATTTAAATAATTTGTCAAAGTTAGAAGTAGACTCCAACATAAAATCACTTAAAATAATCATTTTTACCAATTTATTATATTTGTTATGTAAATATAACTCACTTTATGATTTGATTAATTTTTAAGATATTAAATACCACAAAAATATTACCTTAATATATTAATTAATAATGTCTGGTAATAATTATTAAATTAAAAAAGTGCCGTTGTGATTCTGTTTCACATAAGTATGGGATAGGACACCATGTTTGAATAGTCAACCAACAAAAAGTCTTTATTATATCTCTTTGTTATTGCCTATATATTTACCATTACAGAGGAAAATGAATAATATATATGATGCATTTAAAGAATTATTATATCATCTCTCCTATGTCAACACTCATACTCATGTTTAATAAGACATCAATCATTTTTGTATAGCTAAAATCTAAATATAGTGGAATTCTATTATTGCAAGGTATGTAAAAAAAATATAGTAAATGTTTTGTGGAATTGATGTATATATATAGTACACTGTTTTGTTTAGTATTCATGATCTAGTAGGTGTATATTAGTAGTGGAATGTAAAGTGATAGGGAAAAAAATATGCAGCAGTAGGGGAATATTATGATAATTTTCCTGTAATTTTTAATTGCAATATAGCATAGTTATGTGTATCTACATATCGCAGAAGTAGTTGAAGAATCTTCCCAATAACTTCTTTCACGTGGTATCAAATTTATTTTTTATTTTCAGTATTATAAATTATTTAAAATTTTTAAAAAATTTATAGAGTTTTAAATAATTACATTATATACTGTTATATAAAAAAATTGAATTGTAATCTATTTATCTGTTTTATACCCGCATAAAATAAATTATTTTGAAATTTTTTTCCACATCATAAATTATTCAAAAAAAATTTAAAATTAGTAGAACTCCTACTATAACTACAATATACACTATTATTTAAAAAAAATTGATTATAATTTTTTTACTCACTAAAAACATGAACGTCCCTAACAATAGAGACAAAAGGCACAGCCCTGTTATAAAATTTCCCTCTGTATGTATGAAAACTATAACTTATCTACATGGAGGGTAAAATGGTCCCTACCAAATGCCCGTAACATATAGTGAAACCAAGATATAAGTATATGTAATACTACTATTGGTAATATTCCATTGTATTATCACCTAATTAGTCAGTAAATAAAAAAGCTTGTTTTTTTCTGAAACAAAAGTGTTAGAGAATACCAATAAAGTAGAAAAGTTTGCACCAAAGTCCAAAAGAACTCAATAATTGCATGGCTGACCATAAGGGCCGGCGGCAATAGGACACCCTTTCTTACCTACTAAATCAAAAGAAGTCTCGAGACAACCTTTGAAATCAAATCTCCACTAGATGTTTTATATACACCCCCCACTCCTATTTATTTATTACTTTATAAATAAATGTCACCGCTAATTAATTGTGGTAGATGTATAATAATGAGTGAATAAGTCACTTAATTATACTCCTAATAATTGTGATATAACTAACCTTTAAGGTGAAAAATAATAATAATAACATCTATATATAGAGCTTTTCCATGGATTTTATGGTTTATTTGGCATGGTTTTTCAAAAACAATTCAAAATCTAAAGTTAGATTTTTAGATTGTTTGGTTAAATTTTCAAAAGAATTTTATATATTTAACAAAATATCTATATATATATATTTCAATGACAGATTTCTTATTTTATCTTTATTATTAAAATGATTTTTAAAAATTCTTTTATTCTATAATATCTAAATAGTAATTAAAAATGATTTTATTTTTATTTCTCTTTCTTTTCTTGTTTAAAAGTAAAAACTATGTTAAAGTGAAAAGGATAAGGTGAAGATACTAAATTGGCAGCAAAGCCTGAAAAATTATTCAATATTCTTTATCCTCTATGGCAATTTGGAATTTTTTTTTTTTTGAAAAAAATAAATGACAATAAATAGGGTAGGTTGAATTTGTCAAAAAAAAAAAGGAGGTAGGTTGGAATTATTTATCATTCGTACATTGCATATAGCCATAGGATATCTATCTTGCTAATAAGAAAAGTTAGAAAAAAAAAAGATAGGAAAATAGTACTAATAAATTAATAATACTAATGTAGATAAAGACTAAGCATTAAATTCTTAATGCAATTTGGCCAAATTCAAGGCTATATAATTATGATTAGAAATATATGCTTCGTTTTTGGTTGTAAATTATAGTCTTTAGTCAAGAGCACCGAGTAAAGAATAATGAAGATTGTCATGTTCATTGGATCAATCGTTCATTTCAAGGACTAGACAAGAAAATGTTTGGGGGTTAACTCTTTGTTGAATTTGATGTAATAATGTTATGTTTTATTATTATTTTTTGAAGAAAAAAAAAGCCATCCACATCCATATATGCTATCATTTTCTCCATTTCTTCCCCTACGTTTTAATACTAATTCGGAGGCTATATGCCATTTTTCTTGCTTTTTCACTTTCTTCACTTTAGCCACTTTTAAAATAATTGAAAAAGTTTTTTTTATAAAAGATAATCATTTAGTTCAATTTAGTAGAAGATCTCGTATATTTTAATTTAAATGGTCTTATATACTAATATTTATTTACACCAATAAGAGTGTTGGACAACCTAAGATACTCTTTAGTATTTCTCTAATTAAAAATGTATTAAGAAAAAAATATATTGACATAATTTTATTTGAGTCATAAATAATATTGTAGAGACTTCTTATCACAAATTAAGGAGTAAATTGATAGATACTGCATTTCATTATAATAATTAGAGCTTAATTAGGTGGAAACTTTCAGTCTAGTATTTATATTGATGAAGGAAAATAATTGTAATATTAATTTCTAATCATCATCTAGTATACTTTTTATAATTCTCTCGATAATTATGACATTTTTAATTAGTGTATTTGACACTATTAATAAATAACACTCATGAATTTTATTGTACAACTCAAAACTATGAAAATATAATCAAATGCAATAAAAATAAAAAATTTATAAAGATCATATATAAATTAGCTAGATAATTACCATTATAAACTCCTTTTTTTATATAAAAAAAAAACCTTCATTGAGAGACCATAATTAACGCGAGAGACCATATTTGTCTTTTTAGAAGAAAAATGAACACAAATACACCAAGAAGAAGAAACAAGATCTAATATGAGTAACAATCGCAATCATGGCCATGGGTTTCTTCTTCCATCTTCCATATGAAGTAGTTGACTACTACAATAAAACAATCCCAGTCGACAAGTAACCTATAAATACTAGTTTGGAGCCTAAGCCTATATGTATTATGAACTACATTAATTCATAAATAATTAATGATAATAAGATTATAATTTTTGGCATTAATTATAGAATAACAAAAACTTGGAGCCTAAGCCTGTAAGTATTTATGAAGATGAGTCCACACCACACAATATAGGGGTGTGTGACAGCCACAAGCCATAAAATAAATATTTATGATTTGATGTTGGTCTATCAAAAGAGTTACATCAAAGTTTATTAAGCTTATCCCAATTCGATGCGCTTCATGCAGATTGAGAAAAGGATATTCTTAATAGAAAAAGAATCAATGTGGATATATAATTATAAAATTATATTTGAACCCCAACTTGTGTTTTTTAACCTTTAACACTTTCTCTTTTAAATTATTATTTTTTTAAAAATAAATAAAGAATTTACGGGAGTGTGACAAATTAGGAAGCATCCAAAAACAGCAGCCCACGTGATCTCATCACCATCTCCTTCGAATATTGGAGCCAAATGATAATAACCTAAATGCCCTACAAATTGTTCCAAATTTCATAATAACCAACCATTTATGTATGTATTCTTTGTATTTACAATGATGGTGACTATTCTTTGTATTTATGTATGTATTCTTTGTATCTATAGTGGATAGTTCATAGGTTTAGGTCCTTTTTCATTACTTTACTTACTGTAATAATACTCTCTACTCCACAGAGAACTCTCAAGACAATACTATGACTCTATCTCCTAAAATATTTCATCATAATATTACTTTATTTCTTTTACTTCTAATTTTTATATTAAATCATCTATTAACTTTTTTATTTCTTTTCTTATATCATTTAAAAATTATATTTATAATATCTACCTACATATAATTCTATATAAAATTATATTATGTTTTAAATTTATATGCATGTATATATATACTATTTTGAGAAAGCCTTTTTTTTTTTCTTTAGTTTGTAAATTTTCTAATTTTCATGAAAACTAATAGAAAAGAAAAAATTCATACATACTAGATAACAACAAATTTTTGTGGAGAGAACAAGTCTTACTAATTCATTCTCGACATCAATAACTTCAATTTATGATATATATATATAGAACAATTTTTTTATAGGGGCTTCACTTTAACCTTACTGGTAGGGCTCTTAGTGTTTCTCAACCCGTGAACAATTTTCGGCGCGATTTTTTTTATGACCGTGTATATTGTAGCTATTTAGAGCATCCTGCAAATTTTCAGAAAATTCTGAATAATTTACAGTATCGAAAACTAGGTTCAAACATGTTGTTTTCCACGCGCATAAAAAAAAATTAGTCACGTGTGCAACAACATATTTGAACCTAATTTTCGGTACTGTAAACTATTCGAAATTTTCTGAAAATTTGCAGGATGCTCTAAATAGCTACAATATACACGGTCATAAAAAAAAAATCGCGCCGAAAACTGTTCACGGGTCGAGAACACTAAGAGCCCTACCACTAGGGCTTAAAGTGAAACCCCTGTAGGAGAATTCCCCAATATTTATATACTAGATATAACCAACGTGTTATCGTATAATAAATTTCAAATAAATAAACAATATTATATATAAGAGAATAACATAAATATAATAATAAATTAAACCAAAATACTATTTATGATTTTTTTTTAAATATATATAATATGATAATTTTTTTAAACATAAAAGATAATTTTTTTAATAAAAATTAAGATTATGTATTATATATTATTATTATAATGATATTTTATAATATTTAAATTTATATTAATATAAGTATTAAATATCTAATTTTATATTAAATATTATTATCATATAATATTTTATAATATTTGAATTCATGTTAATATAATTAATAAAAAATTAAGATTATATATTATTATCATAATAATATTTTATAATAATTAAATTTATAATAATATAATTATTAAATATCTATTTTTGAATTATACATTATTTTTGGTTTTACCATTTTCATTTAATATAATATACTCTTTAATAATTATGAGGTTAGCCTCTCTTCTTTCTTTTCTTGTTTTTTATTCCTTTTCCCAATGACTCGAACAAGATCCAGCCACTCCACCCCTTCCACTGAAACCACCATTCTGATGAATCCCACAACCTCCAAAGGTGGTTCTACTCACTCTGTTCTTGATGCTCCTCGCTTCGACCATCTATGACGCACCCAGGTCTCCTTCTCGCAAATGCACGACAATCGTAGGTCGTCGACTCTAGCCACCTAGCTCTAGCCATCTTCATTATTGTCGTGAGGAGTGTGGTCAATTTTGCTCGCCTCTTTCTTGGTTGCGTACACTCAGTGTGGCGTGCTGCCCCTTTGGCACACCCACATGAGGCCATTTTGTAATGAGCATGCCTTGGTGCTTGATCATTAGTCAAGTCTTGCACCAAGCAACCTCATGGGATAGGGTAGTGGCAGTTTTGTAATATTGCATATGTCTCCCAGACAAAAACCATATATGTTCCTGGGAAGACTTTATTTCCCTAGAAGGCTCCTTAGGGGGAGGTGACCTGGTGACTTAGGGAAGCACCATGGCAATCAGCAGATAGGGGCCAAAGCTGCGTACTCCCTTGCCCTATCAAAGCTATATATTAATGAAATAACATTTATCCTTACTTGCTCTTGTGTTCTTCCTTGTTGCTTATCTGTTACTTGTTTGTTATCTTCGTTGGGCCATTGTGTGCCACTTGCCTTGTTGTGTTCTTTGTGCTGTGTGGACGTTCCTAAGAATAACTTGCTTTGTGCTTGCTCATACTTCGTTATTGCCCGTTGCATGTCCGAGATGTGTATGTGGCTAACCCCTGAGTTTGTTTGTTTGTAGGTGTGTGTTGTAGGCTGACTTGCTAGCTTGAAGAGTCTGCAAGTGTCGCACGTTCCGTCTAGTTGGAGTACCCAAATAGCCGGCCCGTGATAGTTGGTATCAGAGCCAAGTTAGAAAATGCTTGGCAAAACACACTATGGTGAGCAACACTCAAAGGACCGAAGCTCTTGAGAAGTGGTTAGGGGAACTAGATGGCCTGGACGAGAGGGTCAGGGATCTTTCCTCTACAAGTCAGGACTTGGGATCGTCTGATGCAAACAATCGCATAGCTGCGTTGGAAAAGGAGAATGATGTTCTCCTATCCAGAATTATCGCGTTGGAGAAAAGAAACACTCCAACAAGTACTTCTGTTTCCCCTCGGTGGGAAGAGCGCATCGCAGCAGTGGAGCACATGCTGAAGGAACAAGAAGTTTCCATAAATGACACGACGGAAGACTGCAGGGAGGCAGTTGGCGTGCTCAGAGAAGAAATGGTTGAGCTATCTTCCAAGGTAAACCTGACCATGTGAGCGGTTGGGAATGCCCCTGCAACAGGGCCGATAGGTATGGAGTATGGCCGAACCAAAGTACCCGAGCCAAGGCTCTACAACGAAGCCAGAGACGCAAAGGATTTGGAGAATTTCCTCTTTGACATGGAACATTACTTTAGAGTCGTGCGGGCCGCTTCGGAAGACGGAAAGGTCGCCATGGGTACCTGTATTTGTCAGGGGATGCCAAGGTGTGGTGGAGGACCAAGTATGATGACATAGAGAATGGCAGGTGCACCATCACATTTTGGGCAGACCTGAAGAGAGAATTAAAGACGCAATTTCTGCCAGAAAATGTCGCTTACATAGCTCGTCGCCAGTTAAGAGAGCTCAAACAAGTCGGGATAGTCCGAGAATATGTAAAGAGATTTTCGGGACTGATGCTCGATATAAAGGACATGTCCGAAGTGGACAGGCTCTTCTGCTTCCTCGAGGGACTGAAACCGTGGGCCAAACAAGAACTTCAAAGGCAGGGTGTGTCTGATCTGGCCACCGCTCAAGCTGCTGTCGAACGCTTAACAGATTACACTCCGGAGAGCAGCCTGCTGAAAAGGGTTACTCCTCCAACCAGCTCAAGTAGCGCTGAGAGTAAGAAGTCTGGGAAGTCCTGGGCGGGTAAGAGTGGGGGAGAGAAGAGGACAGTTGAGTCCAATTCTTCCAGTGGGACAGATGCTGCAGCAGGGAAGAAGCCGCTAGCTTGTTGGCTTTGCAAAGGCCCCCATAAGTCGGCAGTTTTCCCTTACAGGAGCCAGCTGAATGCCCTCATTAGCCAAGAACAACAGGGCGAAGGAGAAGAGGAAGACGAAGAGTACGCGCACATGGGCGCTGTCCGCCTGTTGAATGCTCTCAAGAAGCATGGCGAGAAAGGGAAGAAGACCCTAAGGAAAGGGCTAATGTTTGTGGATGCCACTATCAATGACAAGCCTGCCAAAAGCGTGATGATTGATACTGGCGCCACCCACAACTTCATCTCTGAACTTGAAGCAAAGCGACTGGGATTGAAGTTGGAGAAAGATGCATGCCGCATGAAAGCGGTCAACTCCAAAGCCTTGGCCACATCTGGCGTGGCTAAAGGGGTAAAAGTGAGAATCGACACGTGGGAGGGGCAGACTGACTTGGTGGTCGTCCATATGGATGACTTCGATGTAGTTTTGGGAATGGACTTTCTGACCGAGAAAGGTGCCATTCCAATTCCTGCCACTGGAAGCTTACTCATAATGGGAGAGTGTAACTCCCATTTGTTTTTACAAATACATTACAACAATTGTGAAAAATAAGAGAATATATTTTTATTCATACTTTTGAGTGCATTACAATGCTAACCGAATGTTAGAGCTATTAAGTAAAGTGGAAGAGTAACTAATGAATATGCAACTATAACATTCATGGGCATTTCATTAGTATAATACCCATAGAATGATGCTAAATACAAGCAAACAATCATTAAAGTTATGAAAAATAAAGAGAAATTCATGTTTTGATGATGAATTTTATCTAGAAGGTTAAGAGATGAAGAAGTTGTGAAAATAAATGGTTGAAGGAACAAGTATTTCTAGGACAAAAACTAGCCGTTTATGACCATTGGTGAATAGTGATCCTGACCGTTAGGGATATAGGTGTTTTCTATTATGGGATTTTAACAATTCTAAGTTGTTGAAGTAACCAACAGGTGGGAATAATTAATTTATGGGTGTTAGAGCAACATTTTTAGAAAAGTTTGTGAGTCAAAAATGTTAAACTAAGTAATATAAGAAGATTGAGAAATTTTCATTTTTTTTACTATTCACCGGGTACTATTCATAGTGGGTCCCACAGTGGGGTCCGCAAGGATCCCACAGCGGGGTCCACCCCATGGTTCCCACATGATGATGCAGTAGTGATATAAGGATGACTTTAGTAAACCACCATGTTTATATTTTGAATATTTTATTATTCCACTATGCTTTATATTTTAAATATTTTATTAGCATAGTAACCCAAAATTTTCCTATAAATAGCCCTTCCAAAACTCATCTTGAATCACAAAAACCTCATTTTCTTTCTCTTACTCTACCCAAAAATCTTCTTAACACCCTTCTAAAGTTCTAAACCTTGAAGATCTAGGCGAAGTTCTGTCCGAAACG
Source organism: Humulus lupulus (assembly GCF_963169125.1). NCBI lineage: Eukaryota > Viridiplantae > Streptophyta > Magnoliopsida > Rosales > Cannabaceae > Humulus > Humulus lupulus. Next base: position 11,155,861 of record NC_084802.1, read on the forward strand.
CTAGCCTACGAAAACCTTTTAGGTAAGCTCTTTCCCGAGCCTTTCTTTTCATTTATTTAGTTATTATATATGTATAGATTATTTTACTATGCCGATATAATGCCAAAAGTTATATATAGATTATTTTACTATGCCGTTATAATGCCAAAATTTATATATAGATTAATTTACTATGCCGTTATAATGCCAAAATTTATATATAGATTAATTTACTATGTCGTTATAATGCCAAAATTTATATAGATTACTTTACTATGCCATTAAAATGCTAAAATTTATATATGGATTATTTTAATATGTCGTCATATTTTACAAATGCCAAAAATTGAAATATAAACTATTTTTTTATGTATCTTTATAATACTAAACTTATATAGGCTATGGTCACACTTTGGACTATTTGGACTTTTATTATATGACCTTATTCCCTATTATTATGGACTGATACTATGACCTGGACATTTCCGTATAACCATGACCATGACTTTTAGACCGGGATCTTTCCATGGACAATTATAGTATGACCATATGCCTGGACATAAAATAAACAATAAAATAAGAAGAAAAGAAAAATAGAATAACAACAACTATAAACTAAAATTACATCATGTAGATTTTATGTAAGTTAATAGTTTGTGTTTTTATCAGGAAGCTAACAATTTCGGTTGTTTTATCAAGACGCAAGGTAAGTAGAATCATCATCTACAATACAAGTCTTTTATGTGTCTTATGTGCATTTATATGCTTTATATGTTATCCTGCCATGTTCTTATGCATAAGTTATTTTCAAGAATGTTATATTTATTATGCATAAGCACGCTTAATGTTCACAAACAAGTTATTGAAAGCGCTAAAGTAGAGGTGCTGCTTGGGAGACCTAAGTCCCAAATAAGTAAGGAGGGAGATGTACGTCCCTATATAATGCATGTTTATGAGGGAGAAATTCCCTATTATCATGTTTATGTTCAGGTAGGAATGTGATTCCCTATGTAATGCCGGCAGCAGCATCCTCTAGGGCCCAAAAGAAAGGAAAGTGAAAGAAAGAAAGAAAATACATAGCATGTTGCATGTTTATTTTAATGCATATGAGGTAGTTATTCTGCTTACTGAGCCTTAGCTCATCAGACAATGTTTTTTATTGTAGGTAAGATGCCCCAAATATAAATTGTTGATGAGTATACGTGGAGCCAACATGACTGTACATATGGGGCTGACCTGAAGGGAGTGGAGTTCTGCTATGCTATTTTATAAATAAACGAGAAACTTGATTTTTTAATTATATTTCATTAAAAGTATTTTGTGAACTTTATAATTTACTTAAAGCTTTAAAAGTATTTCATAAACGTTGTAATTGACATAAAGCTTTTCAATTTATCGGTTGGATATATCTTCATTTCTACGTTAAGGTGTAGTAACGCCACAAAAATTATTTATAAAAGTATTAAGATTTGTATGTAAGATAAATTTTTTATTTAGTTGTGAGTATTGTACGGTTTGAAGTTATGAACATTAGTTTATGTATTGTTTAATAAAGTTTTTGTAAATTCAGAATTTCAGTATTGTTATATTCAGGTAAAACTTTGTTTTTACACTATATATATGTATGTTAAGAAAGGAGGTCGTTACAGAGAGACTCCGTCAATGGTACCTGCAAAGGTGAAACCACTCCTGGTGTGAAGCTTCTATCAGCTTTACAGTTCAAGAAGGGTGTGAAGAAGCAGGAGCCCACTTATGTAGCTGTACCCACCGTGTTCGAAGAAGTAGTGGAAGAAATCATTCCACTAGAAATTACGAGGGTCTTAAAGATATATGGGGACGTGATGTCAGATAAACTCCCCAAAGCCTTGCCACCAAAGAGGGGGATTCATCACCAGATAGAGCTGGTGCCCGGAGCGAAACCTCCAACAAAAGCGCCATTCAAAATGGCACCCCCTGAGCTAGAAGAATTGAGGAAGCAATCAAAAGAGTTATTGGAGGCAGGCTTCATCAGACCGTCGAAGGCGCCATTTGGCGCACCGGTGCTATTCCAGAAGAAGCACGATGGGAGCTTGAGACTGTGCATCGACTATAGGGCTCTCAATAAGGTGACAGTTCGCAACACCTACCCTATCCCTCTGATCGCTGATTTGTTTGACCAGCTAAGTGGAGCCAAATACTTCACAAAGTTGGACTTGAGATCAGGCTACTATCAGGTGAGGATTGCAAATGGGGATGAACCAAAGACAACGTGTGTTACTCGTTACGGAGCATTTGAGTTTCGAGTAATGCCTTTTGGGTTGACAAATGCACCTGCTACTTTCTGTACACTGATGAACCAAGTATTCCACGAGTATCTAGAAAAGTTCGTGGTGGTGTACTTGGATGATATCGTGGTTTATAGCGCCACGATTGAAGAGCATCAAGAACACTTGGCTCAAGTGTTTCAGAAGTTGAGAGAGAACCAGCTATATGTGAAGCGAGAGAAATGCTCGTTTGCACAAGAGAGCATCAAGTTCTTAGGCCACGTGGTGGAACGTGGCCGTATTCGTATGGATCTAGAGAAGGTGAGGGCAATCCAACAATGGAAAGCCCCCACAAACGTGAAAGAACTCCGCTCCTTCTTGGGCCTAGCCAACTACTATAGACGATTTGTGGACGGCTACTCAAGAAGGGCGATACCCTTGACCGAGCTTCTGAAAAAGGGTGTGATTTGGGCGTGGACTGACAAGTGTGCTGAAGCATTCAGGAGTTTGAAAGAAGCCATGATGAAGGATCCTGTGCTTGCCTTGCCAACTATTAGCAAGCCCTTCGAAGTACAAACAGATGCATCAGATTATGCTATGGGAGGGGTACTAGTACAAGAAGACCACCCGGTCGCATATGAGAGCCGCAAGCTGTCTGAAGCTGAGAGGAGGTATACTGCCCAGGAGAAGGAGCTCCTCGCAGTTATACATTGCTTGCGAGTGTGGAGGCATTACTTGCTGGGGTCAAAGTTTGTGGTGAAGACGGATAATGCAGCTGTGAGTCATTTCCTTACTTAGCCGAAACTGACCCCTAAGCAGGCTCGATGGCAGGAGTTTGTGGCGGAATTCGACTTTCATTTTGAGCACAGGGCAGGACGCTTGAACCAGGCAGCTGACGCCTTGAGTCGCAAAGCGGAGTTGGCGACTCTAAAGATCTTGGCTAGTTTGTCGGCTAGTGTGGTGAACACTCCACTTAAGGAACGCATCAAAGAAAACCTGGAGAAAGACCCAGTTGTCAGGACCATCCTAAAGCTCGTAAAAGAAGGCAAGACTTGCCAGTTCTGGGTGGAGGATGATCTTCTGTGGGCTAAAGGGAGGCGCTTGTATGTTCCGAAAGCTGGGGATTTGCGAAGGACATTACTAAGCGAGTGTCATGACACCCTGTGGGCAGGTCATCCAGGGTGGCAGAGAACCCACACACTCTTGAAGCAGGGGTACTACTGGCCACAAATGCGAGATGATGTAGTGGAGTACACCAAGACTTGTCTCGTCTGTCAGCTAGACAAGGTCGATAGGAACAAGACACCTGGTTTGTTGGAGCCCTTGCGAGTCCCAAGCCGACCATGGGAAAGTGTGTCGCTTGAATTTATCACCAGTCTTCCGAAGACAGGAGATTTAAGTGCGATCTTGGTGGTCGTGGACAGATTCTCGAAGTACGCAACATTCATTCCAGTGTCGAAGTACTATTCGGCAGAGGAGACAGCCAGACAATTTTTCAAGCATATTGTCAAATATTGGGGAGTGCCCCAGAACATCGTTAGTGACCGAGATGGAAGATTCACTGGGACCTTTTGGTCCAAACTATTCAATCTCTTGGGGTCACAACTGAACATTTCCTCGAGCTACCATCCACAGACAGATGGGTAGACAGAAAGATTCAACGGGATGTTGGAGGAGTACTTGCGCCACTTTGTCAATGCCAATCAGAAGAATTGGCTGCAACTACTCGATGTAGGTCAATTTTGCTTCAACTCTCAAAAGAGTTCTTCCTCAAATAAGAGCCCTTTTGAAGTTGTTAATGGACAGCAGCCACTGTTACCCCACACAGTGGATGAATATCGCGATCGAAACCCGCGACCCTTTCACTTCACAAAAGACTGGAAGAAAACGACAGAGATTGCCCGAGCTTATTTAGAAAAAGCATAAAAAAGAATGAAGAAGTGGGCTGATCAGAAGCGCAGACCACTGGAGTTCAAAGCAGGTGACTTAGTGTTAATCAAGCTGAGACCCGAACAGTTGAGATTCCGAGGGGACAAAGACATCAGACTCGTTCGCAAGTACAAGGGTCCGGTCTCAATCATCTCAAAAGTTGGCCTAACTTCCAACAAAGTCGACCTACCAACCTGGATGAAGATACACCCAGTCCTTCACGTCAGCAACTTGAAGCCGTATCATGAAGATCCAGCAAATCCAGAGCGCAACCAATCAACCAGAGGAGGAGTCATCGTTCAGCCAAGGAGCAAGCGTCAACCTGAAGAAATCCTGGCGGAAAGGACGGTCACCACTGACCGTAAAAAGCATAAAGAATATCTGGTAAAATGGAAGGGACTCGCAGATGACGAGATCAGCTCGGAGAGGGCGGAAGACTTGAAGAAGCTCACGCAGAAGATTGAAGATCTACAAGCTACTTCGTCGAGGACGCCGAAGGATTGAGTGGGGGAGAGTGTGGCGTGCCCCTTTGGCACACCCACATGGGGCCATTTTGTAATGAGCATGCCTTGGTGCATGATCATTAGTCAAGTCTTGCACCAAGCAACCTCATGGGATAGGGTAGTGACAGTTTTGTAATATTGCATATGTCTCCCAGACAAAAATCATATATGTTCCTGGGAAGACTTTATTTCCCTAGAAGGCTCCTTAGGGGGAGTTGATCTGGTGACTTAGGGAAGCACCATGGCCATCAGCAGATAGGGGCCAAAGCTGTGTACTCCCTTGCCCTATCAAGGCTATATATTAATGAAATAACATTTATCCTTACTTGCCCATGTGTGCTTCCTTGTTGCTTATGTGTTACTTGTTTGTTATCTTCGTTGGGCCATTGTGTGCCACTTGCCTTGTTGTGTGCTTTGTGTTGTGTGGATGTTCCTAAGAATGACTTGCTTTGTGCTTGCTCATACTTCGTTATTGCCCGTTGCATGTCCGAGATGTATATGTGGCTAACCGCTGAGTTTGTTTGCCTTTAGGTGTGTGTTGTAGGCTGACTTGCTAGCTTGAAGAGTCTGCAAGTGCCGCACATTCCGCCTAGTTGGAGTACCCAAATAGCCGGCCCGTGACACTCAGCAACCCCATCGGCCTTTGTCGCCACCTGCGTGGACCCCGACCAAGCTCCATAGGCTCAATCCGCCGAGCAAGAAAAAAAAAAGAAGAGAAGTAGAAAAGGGAGAGAGAGAGATTAGTTTTAATTTTTTCTATTTCAAAATTAATTTTAAAAAATATATAAAGTGTATTAATCATATGTCACATGTCCACTTAATCAATTATGTTAGTGCGGATATCGACAGATGCACACGAAAGTAGACATTTAGCATTTTTCCTACCAAAAAGAAAAGATCGAGTATTAAATCACAAAAAACTTAAAATTTTGGATACTTTTGTTGCTAATTACCTCTGCATTGAGAAAAACTACAAATAAATACTGTGTATGCAATGCAATGCATGGTCGGCACAATAGGACCGATTTACACAGGTTAGAAGAAAGAAGAAGCATTCGACCAGGCACATTTTTGGAACTAACAAAAATGGTGGCGGATTATATGTATATAGTATATAGTATATACAATGTATTAGGCCATCATAGTGTGGTCATACTCCATCATTGTTTATTCAGTAATAATATATTTATTTATTTTTAAAAAAATGTAATCATTAACATAGTTGGAATATAAAATGTACAACTTGGCTTTCATCATAGTCAGTTGAAAATTATGGAAAATTTTATAACAGGGTACTATTTTGTCCCCACGGCTAGAGATGTGTCCACTTAGGTATAACTTAATACAATGGTATACATTGTAATTATAATAAATATTTTATTAATTTTTAAAAAAATTTAAATAATTTATTATGCTAAAATATAATTTAAATAATTTTTTTTGTGAGAAATATAGTTTAAATAATTAATTATATGCATATTTGTTTTTTTTATCCATGTTCACTATTTTAAACTCTGTATTTTAATATTATAAATTATTCAAAATTTTTAAAAAATTAATAAGATGTGTACAACTACTATACCATCCTATGAAAATTTGATTTATGGTGCACGAATAAAAAACAGAAACGATCATCCTGATATGGACAAAAGTACAACACCCACTATAAAATTTTCCCATATAAACGTACGTATATATATATATATATATTCTTTATACATTCTAGGAGAGTGGCATATCTAATAATTACTTATTGTTGACCCAATGCTATACAAAGAGAATCACTCCATGATCTCAACTTTATAACACAATTATATCTATTCATTGTTAAATTATGATTCATAAAAATATATATTAGTAAAAAAGATTTCATGTGACCACTGACATGGATTCCCTTTCATTTATTTCAGGTTTCTTTTTCTTTTTCTTTTTCTTATTTTAGTTTTTGAAAAGTTTTTTTATTTATTTTTTACTATGTCTATACCTGCCTAATTCTTTATTTTAAAGCATTTTTGGTTAATTTCTATATTAAAGGATTTTTTGTTCTTTTAAAAAAAAAAATAAGAACTAAAGAAAAAAAGTTGATAGGGTTAAGTTATTGCTGTGATTGCTTCCTGACTTGTTTGCAAAGGGAAATTTCATATTATATGCATAATAATTTTGTAAATTTTTTTAATATGCCACCATAATTTACTATCCTAAATATATGATAATTTTAATTTTTTAGACAAAAATACCCCTAACATCGAAATTGCATCGAAAAAGCATCATTTGGGATAATAATCAAGTTTTCATGAATGCATCGAAATAGCATCGATTTGACATCGATGCACCATCGATTTTGCATCGAAATGGCATCGAAAAAGCATCGATGTAGCATCGATTTGGCATCGAAACACCATCGGCATCGATGTAGCATCGAAATGGCATCGATGCCGATGGTGTTTCGATGCTAAATCGATGCTATTTCGATACAATCATGAAAACTTGATTATTATCCCAAACGATGCTTTTTCGATTCCATTTCGATGCAAAATCGATGGTACATCGATACCGATGGTGTTTCGATGTCAAATCGATGCTACATCGATGCTATTTCGATGCAATCATGAGAACTTAATTATTATCTCAAACGATGCTTTTTCGATGCAATTGCGATGTAATTTCGATGCAATTTCGATGTTAGGGGTATTTTTGTCTAAAAAATTGAAATTGTGATATATTTGAGATAATAAGTTATGGTGGCATATTAAAAAAATTTACAAAGTTATCATGCATATAATATGAAATTTCCCTTTGCAAATTGGAAAATTTATACATAAATAATTTTCTGCAGCAACTAAATTAAATGTAATTTAATTAGTGATTAACTTCAAATTATTAAATTTAAAAATTATAGTATTTTTTTTATACACCTACTAATTTGATGATAATAGCTTAATAATTATATTGTAAATTTGCGACAAATTTAAGGAGTAAATTTATTAAAAATTTGCTACAAATTTATCAATGTCAAGTTAATTGATAGTTTGATACTATTTATAAATTATTAACTTGATTGCAAACAAAAAATTCAAGAATTATTTTACGCACTAATTTCGATAAATTTACAAAAGAAAACTATGCTACAAATTTATATAAAAACTTCAACTATAATTAAAACTTAATGTGATTAGCATAAAAAAAACTTATATTAGGAAGAAAAAAAAGTGCAGGGGAAATTAAATCTTACTGATCAACTATATTGTTATATTATTTCATATAATATAATATTAGATTAAATAATGTGATAAAATATGATTTGTCTCACAAATGTGATTTGTCATACCTTGTAACATGTTATTGAGAGTCACAAAATTGGACACATGTGTGCCTAAATGTGATATACTTTGGAGTTACAAAATCAGTTACAAATTTGTAACTCCCAAATATTACCCAATAATGTGTATATTATATGTTACATATTTGAGATTGGATTTCATAAAGCCATATGAGAAATGGCTGATAGAGATGTGATTTTAACTCCCATATTGTGTATGGAAGTTACAAAATCAAGTGGGAATAAATTGGAACATTTTGGAAAAAACTAAAAAAATTGGTTGCTGAAAATGACCAAGGGCAGCGGCGCTTGAAACAAGCGCCGCGGCGCTAGTGGCTGACAGCTTCATACAAATTCGGTTTTTATCCAATTTTGAACGTTTCCAACAGCCAAGTAACTTCCAAATCTCTATTTTAATTCCATAAAACATCAAATTAATCATTGGTAACAGCCATGGGGTTGGTGGAATTTGAAATTCAAAGGGTGTCTCAAAACTCTACAAATAGGAGCCTAATGCTCACTTGTAAGACACACCATTTTTCATCCACAAAGCACTTGGCTGAAAAATACACATTGAGGCTTGATTATTCCAGAAAGCTATTTCCTAGAGAGATTCCTTAGTGCTTAGAGAATAGGGGGAAATAAGCTTTTGGACAAAGGTCTTGAACCTTGTTCAAGTTGGTGATCCCACTACTCTATACTTTGGTTGTGTGAGAGTTAGTTTGTGTTTTCATTCTTTTGTTCTTCTTATTTACTTGTATTATTATAGTATTGAGTTTGTAATCTTCTTCTTCTACATCTTTTTATTTACTTGTATTTTGAGCAATTGAGTTGTAATACTTATTTAATCAATATTATCTTGTCCATTGTATTTTTTCATAGAGTTGTATTTGGTTTTTTCATAATTCCATTCAGCAATAATATATATTCTCTAACATATATAACAACAAAAATAAATCCGAAATCCATCCAAAATGGTTAAAAAGAAAATTAGAATATATAAGGATGCACAAATATTTCAATATTTGCATTAACAAATTAAGATTCGGTAAAAATCTCAAAATCAATACCCAATGGAAAAAAAAAAAGGGAAAACGAGTCATTGCCATACAAAATATGGCTCAGCTAAGAACAAAAAAAAATTGGGTTTTTTTAGCTACGGTACTTATTCTTTTCACTTTATAACACTTAGATTTCCAAAGTTGATTTTGTATCAGTTAGGTTCCCAATATTTTCAAATTATTATATCATTTAGATCCATAAATGCTATATTTGTTTCTTTTTTCTTTTAAAATACATAAAAAATATAAAATAAATAGTGAATCATTCTTAAAATATTTTGACATTTAATTTATGACACTAACAAGCATGACATGAGAAAAAAATATATTTTCATGGCATTTTAAAAAATATTTAATATTTTTATAAATTAAATTAATGTTTTATTAAAAAAATATTCTTACCAACATTGTTATTTTATAATTAATAGTAATAACTATATTATCTCGATTATCTTGATATTATCAAATTTTATTATATTTATGCTTCTTTATTTCATACATTTTTTCTAAAAACATAATAATAGTGTATAAAAAATTATTTATGTGCATATATATGATTAGTTATAAGTTGTATTATAGAAAACAAATATACAAAATAAAAAATAAATATCTATATTATAAATATTGATAATCTCATGATAGTTCAGTTATTAATTTTAAAAATTTATAGGTAAGAATTTTTTAATGAAAAATTAATTTAATTTATAAAACTATTAAATATTTTTTTAAATATTATGAAAATATCTTTTTCCAATGTTATGTTTGGTATTGTCATAAATGAATTGGTCTAATTTCTTTTAAGAATGATTTACTATTTTTTATATTTTATTTATATATTTTGAAAGAAAAATTAAATAAAAATAACAATTAAGGACCTAAATAATATGATTTGAAAAAATTAGAGACCTAATTAATACAAAATTAATTTTTGGAACCTAAATATTACAAAATATAAAAAAATAAAGACGGCAGCTGATAAAAAAAAAAAAAAATCATGACTATAAAAATTCTTCGAGATAAAATAACTCATGAAATCCAGATAAAACAAACATCAATTAAAATTTGAAGAAGTCCTGCCAAAAAGTCAGCTGCACCTCTTATAAATATGTGATACCTGAAAGTGAATTAATTGTCTTAAAAAAATGAAGACGATTAAGCTAATGAGGCCATAAGTACCATGGAACCGTATGATAAGAAGAGGACTAAAAATCATGATATATTAAATAAAAAAATATTAAAGTTTGAATTCAAATCTAAATGCAAATAAAAAAAAAATCATCTTATTTAAAGTTGGCTCTAAACATAAGTAGCTTAAAGTCTCCAAGCTAAAGTGCCTCAAATTTTATAAAAATAACATTTTTTTTTATACAAAAGACCCTTAAATTTATAAAAATGCCAAATTTTGTATTGGGCTCCTAATGTTTCAGGTTCGACTCTAACCAATGGGTGTTCATTGGATCACATCCAATGAATTTAAGCTCATCCGATCCAATCTAATTATTTATTGGATGTTTGATTTTTACAACCGATTCAATCCAATTGAATTGAGTCAACCGATCCGATTCGATCCAATGGATAATTAGATTGAATCGGTTCCATCCATTAGATGCATCCCCTGGTTATTTATTGGATCAAATCGGATCCATCCAATCATTTAGAGTATTTTTAAATCTAATTTTTAATTTTCATGTATATTTCAATTATAAAACACACAAATTATTCATCCAAATGAAAACACTATCTAGTTATAATAATTTAGAAGCAGACAACACAAATTTATCTAAATTAGAAGCATATCTGTAATTGGATCGGTTCGGTCTGTTTTTATTGGATGTTGGACCCCATCCAATAACTGATCGATCCAATTTGAATTTTGGCAGTCGATTATAATTGAATCGTTCGATTGTAATATTAAATTAGATATATTCTGCACACTACTACTCTAACTCGAGCTGAATTATAACCAAGCAGTATCCTTTCCTTAATTCAAGGATAGATGTGGAGGGATTATATCTGAGTATCAGAAACTTACATTTTGGATTGTAAGAACAATCCATTTATATATAACATCAAATAATTAATACCACCGCGGGCAAAGACCGATAATTAATGCTCTCAACGCTCTCATGAACTATATATCATCTTATTATTACGTACATAATTTCAAGTTGATCACACGTGGTATATCTCTTGCTCTTCCAACCTCTTTTTCTTTCATGTTATTTTTGTTTGATTCCTATATTATATTATATTATATTGTACACACTCCTCATTTTTCTTTTTCTGAGATAATTTATTGTTGGGAAACAAGATTTAACTTATTATCAATTTTTTGGATGGGAAATAATAACACTTTTTTCAAAATGTTATTGTCACATTATATATTATATTGAATGAGAAAATCAAGCAAATATAATATATGGATGTTTGTGAAACGAGTCCGACAGTCTTGACTTGTTTAACGTTCATAAAGTTGCTTCATTACAGATAACACACAAGCCCCGCCTCACCAATAAATTAACCCTACTTTTTCTACTTTTCTTTTCTTTTCTTTCTCTATTACTAACTCAATTATTTCTTTTCTTCTCCCTCTAAAAAAATAATACTACCTTGTTTCCGGGGAAACAAATAAGTGTATTATATGATGTTGAAATTGAGTTGGAAAGTAACGTTCCTAAGCTTACTTTTTCTCTTATATATATGCTATGTATGTATATAAATATAGGTGTGTGTGTGTGCCACGTACCATGTGTTATTTAATGACTTTAGTGCTTAATTCTAAAATGTATAGGAAAGGTAGAAGGGAATATATGTAGCTAGGAAAGGCCACCAGTGTCCATCATTTCACTACACAACGCCCAAGTTCTTCTAAGTATATTATACATAAAAATAAATTAATGTTTAGGGCAGTTAGCAAAATAGATTTTTAAGCAATAACTTAATTGCATTTCATCAACCACTTTACTAAAAAAAAAAATCCTAAACCTTGAACGTGATGTTATTTCATTCAACTTTTCATTTCTTCCACTTAGTTCTGTAAAAATAATTGAGAATGGAAAAGACCATGTGTTATCTTAGTGAAGAAATATTTTATTGGGAAAAAAATACTTTTGTAGAGGATAAGTTAAGCTGCTTTAATTATTCAATAGAATTTGGTACTTAAATTCTAAAATATAAATGACAATATCGATTATCTTATATAAAACGAGAAATAGCTATTAGCTAGGTCCCAAATGTAGTCGAAAATTATAATTTATTTTATTTATTTATTTTCACTTTTTATTATTCAAAGATCCAAAATTGTCTGTACCGACACCGAAAGTCTTGTATGTCAAGTGAATTCAGATCGTTGAATTGGTAGATTTAAACATTTTCAATGAATTGGATATACTTGTTGATAATTAGAAAAAAGTCAGCTAGCTACTTTACTTTCTCCAATAAAATTTTAACATCAGTATTACTTTATCACAGCACATTAGTTTATTAGATATGATATTCAAGAGATAATTTGGACACAACCCCAATTGAGATCTTACTTTAAGGAGAAAAAAAATCTTAAAAGGGTTGAGAAAATAATTACATTTATATCTTTTTATTAAATACTTACTGTAACGGAAAAAATAGAACTGATATTATTAAAATAAGAAATTATAAAATAGATAGAAAAAGCAAAATGGGCCCAAATTAGAAAAGTAGGTCGGTTTGATTTGGGCTCAATACGACACGAAGCACGGCACGACATGGGTCGTGCCTATGGACTGTTCTGAGCTTATTTTTTTAAATATGGGTCAGCCCGACTTGACACGAATTTGAATACGGGTCTAGCTTGAATTATTCTGAGGCACAAAAATGTGGGTCGTGCCGGGCCAGACCAGCCCACATTTACAGCTCTAGATGGCATCATTAATTTGATCCAAGAGTGTCTTTAGGTCCATGTATTCAGCCTACATATAATACAAAACAAAACAAAAATATATTAATCTTTTTTAAAAAAAAAAAAACAAGAATGATGGGTGTTGATGTAGAATTCCGTTCATGGGACCATGATTGAGCTCAAGGTGAAACTCAAGGCATCAATCGTTGCAACACTTGAACGTTATACTCAATCCTCAGGGTGATAGTACTTTGGCTATGGTCTCAGGGTGAGACAGAATCAGAGCATTCGTTTGGGAATGTTCAAGAGTAGAAATTTCTCTTAGAGAGGGTAAGAATGAAAAAAAAGATACAATCTAATTCTTAAGCACGGTGTCCCTTTTTTTTATAGGCAAATAAAGGTTGCTCTCAATCGTTGAATCAAGTGAAGCTCCTTAGGGAAGAAGCCTTAGTCATTAATCAAGTTATAGATTTGAGGCTACTAGATGTGCAGAGGATAATCCTATGGAAGCAAAAGATTACCCCATACCGATGTGATAGAAGAAGGTGCTGCCCATCAATGAAATCACAGGATTGGGATGGCATGCAACACATTTTTCCAAGTGTCGTGCAAGAAGGACATTCCTATAACCAGTCCTTAGTGCACCCTTAGTTCCTAGGCTTAATTGTCAACTTAGGGAGTGACACATGACGCTCAAGGTTCACATTACGAGGTGCACACAGGTTGTATTTTTTGGTTTCAGGTGGGATCGGGTCAGGTTGTGCGGGTTTCGGGTGGGAAAATGGGGTACCAAACCTGTCCAAAATTTTTTCATATTTTAAGCATTTTTGAGTGGGTTAGGTTTCAAGTTTAATTGTGTCTTTAATGGGTTTTGGGCCTTTTGTGGGCCTTGGTAACAGTTTTTCAAAAATACCAATGTTTTGACACACTTGTTTTTTTTACTTTTGACATATTTTCTTGCTAAAAGAATATAGAAAAAATTACAAATAAAAGTCCTATTATCCTAACTTTGTTATTAGTTTAGTTCAATTATTTTGTTACAATTTTTTTATTTCAATAAAAAATTATGAAAAATGCATAATCTCTAAAGGCTTGATTAATTGATTTTCAAAGAAAAATCATGAAACAAAAGTTATATAAATGTGATTTTAATGCATTTCAAGAAACAAATTACAAAATAAATATATTTAAACTTAAACATATTAATCAATCATTAATGTCCAAAGTCCAAATTACAAACATAAAAATATCTCAAGTCCCAAAATATAACCATAAACATAAAGTCCGTAAGGTATATAATAACTACAACCATAAAAGTTCAAATATACAAGTCCATAAAATCCAACCATAAAGTACATAAAAATCCAAATATACAAGTCCATAAAATCCAATCAAAGACAATTATAGCAAATATAAGTTCCAAAATACCAACCATAGTAAGTAAATATAAGTTCCAAAATACAAAGAAAGATATTAATAGTACGTATGTCCACTCCTTCCTTCTTTTTCCTTCCTTTCAAATGTCCAATGTCCAATTGCAAACCTTTTGAAAATTATTAAAGAAACTACAAAAATAAATAACAAGATACTAAGTATAATAAGAAATTAAGAAATTCTTACAAGTAATTCATGAGACATTATGTTGTTTCTTTTTAATTTGCAGATTATTTTGCAGAAGATGACATTGAAGATGGAACATTGACAGAGCAAATGCCAACACTAGTATCAACGTTCTTCTCTACAAATATTATTATTATTATAAAGATAAATATTAGATTACAAAACATTCACACACTTAAAATAAATATTTAAAAGTTCCAAGTTGACCATGAAAATCCAAATAAAATTTAATAAATTACCAGACTCAAGATACTCTGATGTTTGAAGCACTTATTCTTGATCCATATAGTCTCGAACAATGATGGGTCGATGTGATCTGCTCCACCAGTTTTTGAGACAAATTAATGCTTCGATCATCATTGGGCTCAGTGAGCTCCTAAAAGGATCTAAAATTCAACCTCCAATAGAAAATGTCACCTCAGAAGCAACGGTGGTAACCGATATAGCTAACACATCACGAGCCATGAGTGATAAGATCTTGTATTTGCACCCACTACTAGCCCACCATCCCAAAACATTAAAATTCTTACTTGGTGACTCAGCTTCCTCTTCCAAATATTTATCGACCTCATTTTTTTTTTTGTCATTCCATCATCTTTCTCCATTCTTCGTGCCACAAACTCATCATTCAAATTACGTGACTTCTTGGCAGTAGGTCGACCAAGCATGACGAGCATGGAAAAACCACTAACAACAATAGACTGAGGCTATGGTTGAGTCATTGACACCGATGGATGAAGACTTGATGTTGTCTCATTATATTAATCAAACATTTCCAATATTTTCTGCTCTACCCTTTTCACCATCTGAGTGCACGTCATCTCGTCATAAGTAGCACTAAAGCAATGATTGAGATATTCAAGCTTATATCTGGGATCAAGAACCAAGGCAAGAAGAAGTGCCTCGTTACAATCATCAAGCTTTCCCCAAATACTTGTCATACTTTAACTTCATGCTCTTTGCGATTGTCCCCAACAACTCGTCCTCATCATCATCAAATGCTAAGTCATACAAATCCTGTTGCATATTGCAGATCTCAATGAATTAATTATTAGTAGTTGCATAAATAGACCCATTAAACTTTAATGTTACTTTATAAAAAGTCTCCAAAAATCTCACAAACATTGAAGCATTATCCCAATCAACATCAGTGGGGGGTCCCTCATTTGGCTTTCCATCTTTGTCAACCTCTTCAAAATATTTCATATAATTTGCATTTGATTTCCATTCTCTCTAATTCCTTCAAGATGGATTAGAACTGAAATCTACGGGTTTTGCAAAAAAAATTGTTTTCGAGTTGTGAGTCGGGAGGGTTGTGTGGGTTTTTTAGCTCAAACGTTCACCCCTAGTTCACATGATGCCATCCTAAAGTTGAGGGATTGCCCTAGAGTCCTCGATTTGTATGAGGATATACGAGCCAAATGAGCCTGAATCGTCTTTGGAAGGGAATTCAGCCCCACTCAGGGAGTGTCCGCAAAGATGGACCTAGACCTGTCTCAACATTTCATGACCTTTGATGGCCTTAGATTAAGTTGGACTTGAGCCTAACATATTGTTCCTAACTATTGAGCTTGGGGGAAATACCCTGCAATAATTGCCCCCGAGCGTCACATGCTTACAAATATGTTCGTTCTAATCTTGCTTTCACCCCTCCCAAGCCTGGGCATAGGGCCCCAAGACTTGAAAGGACAACAAGCTTGACCATTTTTCTCCATCACATATGAGGTCGTGTTAAGCCTACACAAATGGTGATTATCAAGGCAAGGAGAAACCTCTTGTAGCTAATTGGGCCTTGAGCCTTTGCCAAGGCGTTTGATCCTAATAGGAAGAGCTAGCTCTGGCTCGGGCTAGCATCCAACCAAAGGAGGCTAATGTCATCACCCATAAGAGGTGTCTTCGAGCTCTTTTGCTTTGGTTCGTGTATTGATCATTGGTGAGTTGTGATATGATAACTCTACAAAATAGAGTTATTTTACCACATTTTTATGCTAATTGTTGCTGAGTCTTTGAGCTTTTAAGTAATTTATTAAGTTTTTAAGTAATTTTGAATTTATTAGGTTTATTTTAATTTTATATATTTTTGTATATTTTTATAGTTATATTATTGTAAAATGTTATAGTTTAATTATTTAAAATCAATATTGTTAAGTTAGAAGTAAAAATATGCAATTTTGAGCTTAAATATTTAAGTAAATTAAGTGTTAATTAATATTTTCATAGAACTTATATCGTATATTTTATTATTGAAAATATTTAATTTTAATTTAATTTATGTTGTTTTTGTAGAGAATTTGTTACATTTTCGCTCTTGAAAAGCAAGAAATAATGAAGGAAAAAATTGGCAATACTGATGCACCTAGAAGCCCAGCCCGCCTCTGCTTTGCCTCAGCTGCCTCTCACCGAGCCGTACACCACGTGGGCCCGGTCCTACCCAGCAGCCCAGCCCTTCGGCCCACCACACCAGCTGCTGCCCCTAGGCCCATCACAGCAGCCAACCTCCTTCAGCCATCACCAGCCCAGCAACCTTCTGTATGATCTTGGAATTTAAATCTAGATGCATGCTTCCTATTATTTTTCCAAACACATAATAGAAACATAGAATAACATGACATACATATGAACATTAGATTCGTAAATTAACATAAACACAATGATGTAGAAACTTACGAATACGCAGCGAAACTGGAACAACTCCATCCTTCAATCTCTCTAACCCTTGATTCCTTTCTGTAGCAGAGTATTATCAAGAGATTGAACAAGAACAACAACACAGTCTTCCTCACCAAGCATTTGATCAACCTAGAACTAGTGTGGGCTGGTTCTCAACACATGAGATATAGATCTTGAAGAGAAGAAGAAGAGAGAGTGGCCAAGAAAGGTTAGACTGTCTAGGTTTTCACTTACCCAAATCAACTGAGACTGACTTGCTTCCTCTTTGAAAACCCTAGATATCATATTCCTTATATAGGCAACTGAATGGGATTTATTTAAATTTAAATTAATTAAAAATAATAAACAAAAATAAAAGCATTGGGCTGCCATAAATGGACTTGGGCCCAATCTCTTTGTTTTGAATCTAAATCCCAACTGGGCCGAAATTCAAAACCTTTTATTTATTTATTTTTAATTAATTAATTAAATCCTTATTCATATTAACTAATTATAATTTGAAACTTGATTTAATATTATTTATTTATATCGATACAAATTTATCAATATTAATAAATTTACCCAAAGATTCTCTTTTATTCTCTAAATCTCATATCTCTGGAAATTTTCCAAAATTGACCTAGTCAACTTTAAAAATCCTAATTGATAATTAAATCAATTAATTGAGACATTCTAGATGATTTACTCAAAGGTGATTGATAACTCTATAAAATAGAGTTATTTTACCAATTTTTATGTGCTAATTGTTGCTTAATTCTTGAGTTTTTAATTGATTTATTAAGTTTTTAAGTAATTTTGAATTTATTAGGTTTATTTTTATATTTTAGATATTTGTGTGTTTTTATATTTACTTTGTTGTAAAATGTTGGAGTTAATTATTTGACTTATTGTTGTTTAATTTGAGGTAAAAAAATGTGGTATTATTGAGCTTAAATGTTAAATTAAATTAAGTTATAATTAATATTTTCAAATAATTAAATTGATTTATTTTATAGTTGAAAATATTGTATTATGATTTATTTTATACTTATTTTGTAGGAAATTGGTCTATTGGTGCTTGAAAATTAATAAAAGCAAAGAAGAGAAATGTGTAATTTTGAAAGAGATAGCTAAAATATGGCATTTCAGCCACAGTGGGCTCGCCAGAAATAGGCCCAAGGCCCGTTTGCCTCCTGCCCCAGCCTTCACATGTTGCCTCTCCTGCCCCAGCCTTCACATGTTGCCTCTCATCACCTCCTGTTCGTGCCAAGCACCCAGCCGAAGCAAGCAATTACTCCAAGTCTTCTTCAGCATATAGCATCATCAGTCAGCCACGTGGCAGCATCACCTTGACTCCCAGCTCTCCTCAACACTCAAGTCTTCATTCGGCCAGCACTACCGAAGCAGCTTCAAGGCCCAACAGCCTGCTCCCACCGAAGCTTGCCCAGGCATTCGGCCCAAGTTCCAGCTGCCAACACAATTAAGCCCAATACCACCAGCTGCCGTACACCACGTTCAGCACAAGCACATCCCCAGCCGAGCACTTCTCTTCAATTTGGGCCAACTCTCCACCACATAGATCATGGCCCAACACCATCTCAGCTGTCCCCAAATGCCAACACAGCCACAAAAAATGCCAAAAATCATGTTTTTTTCCTTCCCAATATTTTTCACTCAAATATCAATTCACTCTTCTCTATTTTTCTTACCTAAATAAACATTCCTAATTCATTTTTTTTACCCTAGCTTTTCACTAATCTTTTACCCAACCAAACATTTCATCTTTCCAATACTCTAACACTTACTCTATTTATCCTACCACTTCCCAACACAATTAAATTAATCAATTTATTTATTTTAATTTGATTAATTTAATCTCCATATTTTGCCTATAAATAGAGTCTTGTAAGACCATTTGGGGGAGCTCTTCTTCTTCATCTTTTCAACATCTTCTACTCATATTTTTCTCTCTTCTTTTCACTATTTTCTCTACCATTTTCATCTTTTGAAGAGCATGTCAAGTATGTTATTTTGTAATTTTTATTTCAATCTAGTTATGAGCTTCTAATCTTTTTCAAAGGTTATTAAGATGATGATGAAGCAAAATGTAACTAGATAGTATTTTTTTGTTGTATGTTGATTTCCCATTTGTACAACATTGTTTATGGATTTTTCTATTAAAGATATGCATTTTTCATCTAGTGTTGATTGTTAAAGCATATTACACTTAGTTCTTCATTATGCAAAAATATGATATTCTTTGATTAAATATTTTTCATTAAATTGTTCACATCTAATTCTTAGAGCATAAGTATCATATTTTGCCTAAACATAATCTCTTTGATTTTTTGTAGTTTCATTAGGTTGTAACACAACTAATGCTTAGAAATTATATCTTATATAAGTGAAGAAAAATCCTACATTTTTTAAAGTAACTTGTGCTTGAATAGAAAATCTATTTTGAAAAAATATAGTGTGATTTATTTCAACTATACCTAAACTTGGGAATCAATATACTTATAAATACTATTGAACTTGCATTTTGTGGATTCTAATATCTTAATAATCTTATTTTACATATCACATTTGAAAACCTTTTTTTCTATTTAATCTTAAATCTTTTTATTACTTGTCTTTTATTTTTCTAAAGCAAAATCTCATCAAATATTTGGAACTAGGTTAGAATATTCTTGCTTTGTTTGAAATAGTTTCTTTTGATGTTAGTCAACTCCCATGGGTTCGACCTCGTACTTACATGAACATTATATTCCGAAACGATTCGTGCACTTGCGAGTTTAAATATTAAAACACTCTCTTTTGGGATCAACAGTGATGCGGGGACCATGGATCCATGAAATCAAGCTCCAACAAGTTACCGTGAATTTATTTACGAATAATTTCACTACCTTATTAATTCTTCGTGACTCCACTATAGACTCAGAATTGAACTCTTGAATTCATAGAACGTATTTTCAAAACCATAAATACGTTATCCATTGTTATAACCATTACAATTAGTCAATCCTCTATCGATGACTTACTAACGAGCTGGGTGCAAATTACCGTTTTACCCCTCATCAGTATTTTATCCTTAACTCCCACTAAATTCCTTATAAATGATATTTCCGTGAACTTAATCACAGAAATGAGATCTCAATCATTTAACCTTTTGAACAAAGCAATTAAGGAAATCATCTTTTCACTTCTCATACAGAAGTTATAGATTTCGTATCTATGAATAATACTCCCACTCAATTACACTAATAAATCTCCAAGATGTAAGTATGGGCTAGATCGTAGGGTAAGCTGGTAACGAACAAGTCAAAAGATTTAAATAATATAATTAGCAGAATATTATCACTCAGAATTAAGATTGACTTAATATATGGTCAACGTTGTGACATTGATTAGATTTGATAACAACGATACTTATTTATCAATCAATAATCAATATCGGTCCTAGTCCGATGTAACTAAATACATCCGATCTTATCTACTTGGTTGATGCCTTGGACAAGACATCACACCCTGAATGTGTAAGTAGATCATATCGTAGATTGCCTAATCAGTGAAAATCCAATGCACTGATCTAATCTTAGGACTCGTTCTTTTAAACATATAATTACAACTATAATCCACTGTGACCTAGTCACTATAATTGTAACTATCCATATGTTCAGGATTTTATAAATGTTTTTATTATTTCAACAATCATGTAATAAAACAAGCAAGCAATACGGTTGTCAAACTAAATGATTTCTACTACTTTTATTGATAATATGAAATCGTGCTACATGTCCGACATGGTTTTATAAGGGCATAAAACCCAACACCTTCCTCCACCACATGGGCTTGCCTCCCAGCCACCTCCTGCCCAGCTGAAGCCCACCTGCCACCCAGCCACTTTCTCCCCTGCCATTTCCCCTCTTGAGCCCAAAAAATATCTCAATGTACTTTTGTCCCCTATGTCAAAAAATGCCAACTTTTTACCCATTTTTTCCATACATTTCACCACAAAAATCATCATTACACCCTATAATTTACATCTACATATCATATTTACTTTGTTTAATTAATTTAAGTTGATTATTTTAATGCTCTCATTTTTTGCTATAAATATGGAATTTTAAGACCATTTTAGGGTGCTTAATTTTTGGTTACTATCTTCTTTCTACCAGTTTCTCTCTACCATTCTCTCTTCCATTTTGGGTTTCTCAAGAGCATTTTCAAGTATGTATTTTGTTTATTTTGTAATTTCTATTTTAGTTATGTGCTTCTAATCTTTTTCATAAGATTATTAAGACCATGATGAAGCAACTTGTAACTAGATAATATTTATGTTGTATGTTGTATGTGCCAAAAGTAAAGCTGATTCAGAGTCAACCTACTCAGACCTATCCAGGACTCAACTGCCGAAATGAACTAGGGCTTAACTTGCCTTAATTCCTCACCCTTTTTCCATGGTGATACTCTAAAGAAGATATATTCTTCTACCTGGAATTCCACATTCCTGCTTTTCAATTCAATAAAACTTTTTCATTTATTCTGAGAAATAAGCAACCAAGCTTCAATCTCTAGCAATCTCATTAATCCCCTGAACCACCTCAGGATCCAGATATACATTAACGCATTCACCTTATAAGATGTTCCTCCAATAATAATTGGATAACCCTCTCAAGGAAGTGTTTTGGGTCGTTATAGACCAGGATCAGTTAGTGGATTGTTATGACATCTCAGTAATAGAGGAAAGTGATTGGCTATGCAACATGTTGATTAAAGGATCTGACCAGAACTAGAGTAGAGTTTCTGGTGGGCCAGGTGGCCAATTTATTGTTTGAGATTATTATCTCAAGGAAGATAAAAAGGAAAGATGGTTAAGTGAGCCACAGATAAAAAAAAAATTGAACGGAAAGCTTTAGCTGGACTAGCTAAGAGTTGTACAGTGACAGATATGAATCTATGGTGGTAAAGAGATCGGATTTGGAATCCGATGGATATCAAGATTAATTGGGAAATTCTAGATAAATCTCATGTTACTCTTTTGTTCGCTTCATTCAGGCATCGTGGAAAGGTAACAGAATACGAAAGTTTTATAGTGATGGCCTGAGATGAAGAGGGATATAATGAGACACGTGTAAAGTTCTTAACCTGTTAGCAGGTCAAGACAGAGTATCAGGAATCAGCAAGACCATTACAGCCTTTGGGTATTTCATAATGGTTATAAGAGAGCATCGCGATGAGTTTCGCGGATGGATTCTCAGGTTGATGGATTAGCGTGAGTTGGCATTGAGTCATTGTGGACTGATAATCCAAGTGAGTTCATTTTATCAGTAAGGATAAGTGAATGGTACAGCTGATCGGTATTCAAATCTCTTGTGAAAGGGATAAAGTGCCTTCATGAAATTCAAGGTCTATCTTATTAGATGAAGACTTTATTGTGACTTCCAAGTTTTGGAAGGGTTAGAAGGCCATGAGAATAGAGATAAAGTTCAATACAGATTATTACTCTCAGATTGGTGGTAAATCAGAGAGAGAGGGTTCTCCAATTATTATTGGAGGAACATCTTATAAGGTGAATGCGTTAATGTATATCTGGATCCTGAGGTGGTTCAGGGGATTAATGAGATTGCTGGAGATTGAAGCTTGGTTGCTTATTTCTCAGAATAAATGAAAAAGTTTTATTGAATTGAAAAGCAGGAATGTGGAATTCCAGGTAGAAGAATATATCTTCTTTAGAGTATCACCATGGAAAAAGGGTGAGGAATTAAGGCAAGTTAAGCCCTAGTTCATTTCGGCAGTTGAGTCCTGGATAGGTCTGAGTAGGTTGACTCTGAATCAGCTTTACTTTTGGCACTAGCAGTTGTATACAGTGAGCTATGTGTTTCCATGCAGTGGACATGGGTTAAAGGAACTTATGAATTGAGTTATAGAATCTGAAGGTTGAGGTTAAGTATTCCGGTAAGGAATAGCCAATTCAGATTATGACATAAGTAATAAGGTTCTATTGAACAGAATGTACCTTGGGTTAAGGTAATACTGTAGAGATAGTGAGGTCGAGGAAATGACCCGAGGAATTGGAATCAATTGTGCGGAATTGTTATTCTGAGCTGTCTGAGTAAATTTCGATGACGAAATTTCTGTAAGGAGGGGATAGTTATAATGCCCGAATTTCCTAATAAGAGTTAGGACCTTGATTAGGAGGCCGGGAGGACCATAATTTATTTATCATGGCATTAAATGATCATATGCGTGTTAATGTGAATTATATTATTATATGATGATAAATGCATGCATATGGGTGTATTTATAATGATAAGGGTATTTTGGTAATTTGGCATTTGTGGGCGTAATTGTGTATTTTGGGTGCATGTTTGTGATTAATTAATATAGCCACATTATAAGGTGGATTGGTTCGAGCTATTCAGCATGAGACGATCATGGAATGTAAGTGTTCGGTCTAGTCATAACGGGTTTAAGTCCGGGGCTCGGGGTGAGTCTCGGGGTGAATTTAATGACTAGAACGTTACCGGGAATTAAAGGGTAATGGGATATGGATTATTGGTGTTTGAGAATATTGAGAATAGCGGGAATTGGAGAGTGTTAATTATAATTAACGGTATAGGTTGAAAAGGACAATTTTGCCCTTGGGAAGGCTTTAGAAACTTTTAATGACTTAGGGGCATTTAGGTCATTTGGTTTGGATTTATATTGACTTGAAGGCTGTAGAAACCTTTAGAAAAAAAAAACAGAGCATCATCCTCATCTCCTTATTTCTTCCCCGTACATGTTCTTCCCTTCATTTATCTTTGAATTTTGAGAACCAACTTGAGGCAACAAGCTAGGAGAGCAAGGCTTGAGGACTTAGGACCTTGGTTCAATCAGTGAGGGGTAGTTAAATCAAGCTTGAGGTAAGTTCCAGCCATTAGTTTTATGGTATACTTTGTTTTGGCTTTAGACTTTCAGCTTGTAAATTATTTGTGGAAAGTTGGAATTAATGGAAGTTTTGGTTGGTGTTAACTTGGGTTTTGATGAGGGTGTGTTGTAGATGAAGTTTAGTGGTTGAATTGGGTGTTAGGTTGATGTTTGGGAATGGTTTGAGGGATTGGTTTCAAGGAAAAACGCAGGGGAAGAAAAGTTGTTGCTTGCTGTTTTGCGTAAAGGGCCGCGGCATGGCTATGGTGAGTCGTGGCCTATATTGGTTTCTGGGGAGGAAATGCCTCTGTCAAAGAGGTGAGCTGTGGCATGGCTGTGGTGAGCCGCGACCCATAGAGGCATTTTTGGTCAGAAATGGGTTTTTGACTTGGGGATGCTAGCCTTAAGCCTCGGGGTCGATCCTACTACTCAGTTTAGTTTGGATTGATGTCCCGGAGGCTAGATATTGGTTTGGGAACCTATGTTAATCATTTTTATTAATGGTGTCCCGTATTTGGTTATGACTAGGTGACCACTAAAGGACTAAAAGTTGATTGTTCTCAAGGGTCCTTCTTTTAATCATTCTAGCTCGAATCTGAAGTAAGAAAACTGCACCCTGCGTAAATGTGACATGCATGGCTATTCTTGATGCATGTTGGTTGACTATTAAATGTGGCATGCATGGCTATTATTGGTGCATGTTGGATTGTTAAATATAATGCATATGATGCACGAGAAACATGTGATTAGGACATGCTTTATATACTGAGTATGATATCGTTCAGAGCTTGAGCCTCTGTGTTCGTGCATGGTCCTAATTGTACTTGTACTAGTTAAGTAAGCATGCTGAATACCTTGTATATGAATATTGGACATGTGATATATGTTTGATGGCATGACTTACTTGTGTATGGCACTGGCTTATTAGTCAGAATCGGCAATGGTGTTAGATCCATCTGTGAAGCTATGATTTATTAGTCAAGTTCACAATAAGTTGAGCACTGGTCGTGTTTTACTGACCTAAGAGTCAGAAATGGCATAGCGTTATGAACGCCGAGCCAAATGAAGATTAGATCTAATCGATATCAGCGTTGAATGACTCATATGGGGTATTAATGCTGGACCGATCACAAGGTCGATGAAAATTATAAGCGCTTGGCTAGTCTGAGACTAGTTATTCAGAGCCAGGTCATACGGCCCCGGTGACTATTTGTCACATGGCTAGGGAACGCTGTTCCACAGTTATTACTCTAGAGTAGGAGGAAGGTTATGTTGGTGACTAATCACCATGCACCTATCCTGTTAAAGCTAGTGAGATGCTTACTTATTTGTTAAGCCCTGGTGATCCTATCGTCACATGGCTAAAGGGTGCTATTCCCATATTAGTGACTTTTGATATCTGTTAAGCCCTGGTGATCCTATCATCACATGGTTAAAGGGTGATGTCCCCATATTTGTGACTTTGGTGATAGTCACCTATTTGTTTGGACTGTTGGTCCTGAATAATTAATACAGTCACTGTGATATTATATCATGTGTTTTCTTGCTAGGCTTCGGCTCACGGGTGCTATGTGGTGCAGGTAAAGGCAAAAGAAAGCTGGACCATCCTTGAGTTGGAGAGCTTAGGTGATGACGTGTACATATGCAGCTGCTCGTCCGCCACGGCCGAGGTTTAAAGGGGAACAAGGGTTAAACCCTGTTTTGCCGCATAGAACGACCTGTTGTAAATATTTTCTTGTAGTAGACTCTGTAATTATAATTTTGGGATCCCAGTATATATATTAAACGTTCTAATGAAACGTTACATCTTAACCAAAAAATGTAATCCCTAAACCACTAATCATACTTAGTTACACGATTTTGGCTAAATGACTCGATTAGCGAGTTTAGCACTGTTTACAAGGCACACTGTAACGGTCCTTGGAGTTGGGGCGTTACAATATCCTTACGGTATGGACCGAGAACCCAGGCTTTGGTAACGCTTCTAGGTCGGCATGGTCGTATATGTGTGTTTAAGTCTTATGGACTGTCTATTTATCTGTGAGTTATCTGCTATAGTGGTTGTATGATATGCATATGTTATGTGCTATGTGAGTTTTCTTCTTGGGCTTCGGCTCACGGGTGCTCTGTGTTGCAGGTAAAGGCAAGGAAAAAGTCAATCAGCCATGAGTACGGAGAGCGTGGGGCGGCGCGTACATGTTTGGCCTGCCCAACTGCTTTGGTTGGGGGCATTTTGAGAAATGGTTGTATTAAACTATGTTTTTGATAATTAGTCATCTTTTAACCTATTTTGAATTGTAAATATTTTACAAACTATATTTTGGGATCCCAAATGTTAAACTCTTGAAACTTTTAATGAGATAGAGTACTTTTAAAGATTACAGCCTTGACTTTCTGTTTAATCACACTTTTGTTCTAAAAACCTCGTTTAGCGAGTTAATTGCACCTTTTAAACACACTTAGTAACGACTCTAAGGTAGTAGGGCGTTACAGTCCTGGTTTCTCCAAGACTATTACTGTGAACTTAACTCGCGAACCCAATCATTTGGTTATAAACGTGCATGTAGGTGTTATTAATAGGCTAAGGTGAAAAATCTCGATCAAAAGGAAATGATATATTTTATTTAAAACATAAAACTGTGCATGGGCCCATAAAAACGTTTACAAGTTATTTACAATGCAAAATGTTCATCAGTGTAAAAATTACAACCCACCGACCTAAGTGGAAAAATATAGGGTTAACCCCTAGTTCCCCTGAGAAACACCTTGGCCGTGGTGGTCAAGCGGCCGCATATGTACACATCGCCATCTAAGCTCTCCACTCAAGGCTGGGTGAGATTTTCTTTCCCTTTACCTGCACCACATAGCACCCGTGAGCCAAGGCTCAGCAAGAAAACTCATTACTGCATGTATACAATAACAATTGATGATTATGATAATCATACTGGGCTTATAGCCCTAAATAGATAAGTGAATATCACTTCAAGATTCTAGTAACCATGTTGGGGCTTGTTGCCCTAATCAGATAATATTGAGATTCTAAAAATCATGTTGGGGCGTGTAGCCCTAATCAGATAATATTGAGATTCTAATAATCATGTTGGAGCGTGTAGCCCTAATCAGATGGTGACTGATAAGTAAGTCACGATCTTAAACCAGATGAGTGACTATGGAGTCACAAACTTGAATCAGATAAGTGACTAATGTGTGAGTCACGAACTTGGGCTCTGCACCCTTAGCCATGTGACGATGCAATCACCTGGGCCTTCTGGCCCTGGTTCTAAGTTACTAGCCATTAGACTAGACAAGCGCTTTTGTGTTCATCGAACTTAAGGTCGGTCAAGCATTTCATGCTTATGACGACAATGCTTATGTCGATTATATCTAATCTTTTCGGCTTGCGTTAAACACGCTAATACCGCTCTTGACTCATAAGCCAATACCATACGACCAGTGCTCAGTACTACTGCAGAACTTAACTAATAAGTCACAGCTTTGCAGTCGATACTGACACCATTGTCGATTCCTGACTCATAGGTCAGTGCCATACACAAATAAGAAAATTTCTAAGCATTTGATATGCATCAAAGTCCACATTTAAAACACTCTACATGCCTCATTAATAACCATACATGCCACATATGGGGTGCAGTTTTCTTACCTCTGGTTCGAGCGAGAAATAATAAAAGAACGAACCTTGAGAACGATTGATCCTTTGATTCCTTAGCGGTCACCTAGTCATAACCAAATATAACTTCCATCAATGAAAATGGGCAATAAAAGGTTCTTAACCTAAACCTCACTCTCGGGACCTCGAATCGTACCCAAACAGTTAGTAGATTCGATCCCGAGCCTTAGGAATTGAAACCCCAAGCCAAAAACACTCAAAAGTTCCCAAAATAGGAATCAAGAAAAACAGGGTAGCGCTGCCCCCCTATTGCCATAGCGCTACATACAAGGATGATTGTCCCTGGATAGCACTGTAGCGCCCTCCTTTGGGCGCTGTAGTGCTACAACCAGGGTTTTTTAGCCCTGGTTTTTCCCTCCTTCGACTTCTCCATTTCCAAGCTTCAAAACATGCTTACAAACCTCATTTAAACTCCCAAATGAACCCAAATACCCAGCATACTAGTCCTAGGCATCATAACCCAAGAACCATTTGCCAAAAACTCCCATCAATTCTCACTATCCAAATCAAAATCCCAACTGAACATCAAAAGGAAAATAGAGCATAAACCAAAGGTTCTATGGTTAAAAACTTACCTCAAGCTCAGTATGGAACCCTCTTCAATGGTGGAACACAACCCTAGACCCTCAAGGCTCACTTCCCTAGCTTGATTCCTGAAATGGAGCTAAAAAAGTCAAAGAGAAAAGATGGAGAAAAGATGAATGAGAGAAGAAGAAAGAAACTCTGTTTTCTTAAGCTTTCTACAACTTCTAGTGGTTTATATATATATATATATATATCCTTAAGGTCAAAGACCAAAATGCCCCCAAGCTTAAATAAAACCCTTAACAGCCACCAAGGGCAAAAGCATCATTTCTCCTCTATCTCGTTAATCATAATTAACGCCCTCCAATTCTCGTTATTCCCAATATTCTCAAATGCTAATAAATCATATCCCATTACCCTTTAATTCTCGGTAATGCACTATTCATCAAATTACCCCGCACTCACCCCGAGCCTCGAAATCAACCCCGCTATGACCAGACTGCTAACTTGTACTAAAAGATCGCCTCATGCTGAATAGCTCAAACAAATCCACATTATAATGTGGTCTCATCAATAATTCACCAACATGCATGAAAGTATACAAATATGTCATCAACGAACCAAATTACCAAAATACCCTTATAATGAAATGTAGACCCACATGCATGCATTTATCATCAAATAATATAATTCATATAAATATGCATATAATCATTTAATGGCATAATATATCAATTATGGCCCTCTCGGCCTACTAATCCGACCATTAAACCTCATTAGGGATTTTGGGGCATTACTCTACGGGGACAATTCTATTAACTTGTTGAATGGAATTGAAGGTCCCGAGAACTAGGGTTTAGTTTTGGAACCCTTCATTAGACCTAGTCCATCATAAGTGTACCATTTATTTTGTGGCTAGGGTTTCCACAAGGCTCGGGAAAATGATCGCACTCGAGGTCGTTCTGTCTTCAGCATGAGACTTGAGGTAATAAAACTGGCACATGCATCGAGAGTAGGGCATTGGCCCCAATCTATGAATGCGGTTATAAGTGCGCGTTGAATTTTGTTAGGGTTATGTACCCTTGTTTTATAATTTCATATGTTAACCTTATAATTGTCTTTGATTGGTAGACATTGGTCGTATTCAGCGATAATCATGCGAAATGTAGGTCGTTATGGCAGAGCCACTATGGGGGTGCAGTATGCACTCACTCGGCATAGGTCGTGTAAATGATTTAGATATGTTGACATGAGTTAATTTATAATCTGTGAAGTATGTTTTTTAATGTTTATGTTTAATTGAATACTTATGATGCCTAGTTGAGTTGTCTTGATGGGCCTTGGCTCATAGGTGCTTTGTGGTGCAGGTAAAGGTAAAGGGAAGATGGACCAACCATGAGTTGGAGGGCTCTAGGACGACGCGTACATATTTGGCCTGCTCGGCCGCCATGGTCGAGATATTTTTGAGGGACTTAGAGTATAAGTTCAGTTTTTCCACTTAGGCTGGCTATTTTTGTAACCTTGGTTGTAATCATATTTTGTTTAAAACTATTTTTGGGATCCCTTATATACATTTAAAGTTTTAGTGGAAAAAGTTTATACCTTTTGACCAAAAGTTGTTGTGATCAATGTAACCAAACAACAAATCTGAACATATATCAAAAAACAACACAGCTGGAAAAAATCAAGGGAAAAATTGAAACCATAAAACAGAGACAATGAGAACAAACACTGAGAGTAATTTTATCCTGGTTCGGAATGCAATAAGCAAACCTACATCCAGCTCGGCTTGGCCAATAATCCACTATCAATCAAACAGCATTACAGAGTTACAAAGCTACAAGGATGATCAATAATACAGAAGCAAAATACTCTCAATAGGACTCAACAATGAAGACCTTTGTTACAGTAAATAACTTCTCTTTCACGACCCCCTCTCTTTTCCTCTTCCCATTTCAGTGATTCCTACCTTCTGTTGCGCCACCCTGATGAATGTAATCAGCCTAGGATCTAGAGCCTTCCATTATACCCTACAGAATATTCCATACTCATGCATCCGTATAGGTTGTTATATTTCCAACCAATAGGAGGTCAATGATAGTACACCTCCAAAACAAAGCTGACAACACCACATCTATTTCTGCCATATCATCCCAGTAGGACACATCAGATGATATATTTCCACTAGGCAGGGATTCATGATGATTGGATCACCTTTTACAACAAATTTCCACCTTGATTCAACCATCATGAACTTTGATTTAACAAAGATGAACTATTAGCACAAGCCTCATGTCATTTATGCTTCAGAAACTGCCTGAACATTTAAAATGTCCATGCATAATTTTAATTTGGCACCTATCACCGGCTTGGTTAACATATCAGCCGGATTTTCATCTATATGAATCTTCATAATCTTCAATTTACCTTCTGCCACCACATCTCTAATAAAATAAAGCTTAATATCAATGTGTTTGGTTCTTTCATGATACATTGAATTCTTGGTTAAGTGTATTGTGCTTTGATTGTCACAATATACATTTACCTCCTCTTGAGGAATTCCCAATTCTCCTACCAAACCTCTCAGCCAAATAGCTTCTTTGACAGCTTCAGTAGCTGCAATCAATTTAGCTTCTGTGGTTGACAATGCCATTACAGGTTGTAAAGATGCTTTCCGGCTAATGGTACAACCCGACAACATAAAGACATATCCAGTAAGAGACCTTCTTTTATCCAAATCCCCTGCATAATATGAATCTACAAAACCAGTTAACACACACTGATTTTCTTTTCCACACTTCTTTTCATAACACAAACCATAGTTACAAGCTCCCTTTAAGTATTTAAGTACCCACTTAACAGCCTCCCAATGTTGTCTACCTGGTTTTGCCATAAATCTGCTAACAATGCTGGCTACATAAGTAAGATCAGGCCGAGTGCATACCATGGCATACATAATGTTGCCAACGACACTTGCTTTCTATGCCCAAAATTCTTTTTTGCAGCCCCCAAGTCCTTCATTTCAAACTCCTTACTCAATAAGTACTTGAGTTTTCGGATTTCACCCATGCTAGTAGATGCAATGAGCATATCATCCACATAGAGTAAAAGAAATACACCAATATGCTCTTTCGTCCACTTGACATACACACAGCTATCATAGTTGCTTCTATGAAACTCATTTTTCTTCATAACTTCATCAAAACGAAGATACCATTGTCTGGGTGATTGTTTCAGTCCGTATAAAGACTTTTTCAGCAAACACGCTTTCTTTTCATCACCAGATTTAACAAACCCCTTAGGCTGAGACATAAAGATTTCCTCATCCAATTTCCCATGTAAAAATGTTGTTTTTACATCCATTTGCTCTAACTCCATGTCTTTCTGTGTGACTAGAGCAAGTAAAACTCTAATACAAGTGTGTTTGACTACTGGTGAGAAAACCTCGTTGTAATCAATGCCAGCTTGTTGAGTTAAGCCTCTAGCAACTAACTTTGCCTTATATCTAGGCTTCCCTCCAAGTGAACTATCCTTTTTCAACTTGTAAATCCTTTTGCAACTTACTAATTTCTGTTTTTCTGGTCTGTCCACCAACACCCATGTTTCATTTTTTATTAATGAAGTCATCTCTTCTTGCATAGCATCCAGCCACTCCCTTTTCTCTTTACACACACACGCCTCTTCATAAGTAGCAGGCTCATTTTCTTCTAAGGCCTCAGCAGTTAACAGAGCAAAAGAGATTGAATCTGCATAACCATACCTGGTTGGTGGTACAGATGTTCTTCTCGATCTGTCTCTTGCTAGCTGATAACTAGTCAACTATTGTGTTCTATCTTCCTGACACTCTTCCACTTGTTGCTCAACATCTTCTTCAGCATCTTCCTCTTATAATTTACTCGACCCCCCTACTAATTCCACCTCAAAACCAGCTTGTTTCTCATAGCTAGAAGTTCCACCTGAACTGGAGCTAGATTCATCTTCCTTCTTCAAATAATACTCATTTTCTCGGAAGGTAACATCTCTACTTATGAAACATCTTGAAACTCCTTTGTCTTGATACCAGAGTTTATAACCCTTCACTCCCTCTGGATATCCCACAAACATACACTTCCTTGCTCTCGGATCAAGTTTACTGTCCCTTGTGTGAGCATATGCCACGCAACCAAACACCTTTAAATGCTCATACTTTGGAGGAGATCCGGTCCAAATTTCCTCAGGAGTTTTGAAAATAATTGCTACTAATGGACATCTATTAATCAGCTGAGCAGCAGTGTTTACGGCCTCACCCAAAAATCGTTTAGGCATATTTTCACTAATTAGCATACACCTTACGCATTCCAACAAGGTTCTGTTCATTCTCTCTGCTAACCCGTTCTGTTGTGGTGTTCCTTTCACAGTTTTGTGTCTCACCATGCCCTCCATGGAACAAAACTCATCAAACTTTTTGTTTAGAAACTCTAATCCATTATCTGTTCTAAGCTTTTTCAGCTTCTTACTTGTTTGTACTTCCACCATACGTTTCCACTCTTTAAACTTGTTGAATGCATCATCTTTAGTTTTCAAAATGTACACCCAAACCTTCCTTGAACAATCATCTATGATGGAAATAAAATATCTGCCCCCACCAAGAGTTTCTTGCCTTGAAGGCCCCCACAAATCAGAGTGAACATAGCTCAATGTATCTCTTGTTTTGTGTAGAGAACTTTGGAACTTCACCCTTGTAGCCTTTCCAAAAACACAGTTCTCGCAAAACTCAAGCTTTTCAATTTTGTCACCACTTAGCAGATTTTGCTTCTGCAATTCCATTAGTCCCCTCTCACTCACATGGCCTAATCGACGGTGCCAAAGTTGAGTTTTAGACAAAACGTCACTTGATACAGCAGCTGCTACTCCAATCACGGTGCTTGCTTGCAAGGTGTATAATCCATTACTCTTCACACCTTTCAGCACCACCATTGATCCCTTTAAGACCTTGATTGTGCCTCCACCTCCCTTGTAAGTGTATCCATGCTAATCCAACATTCCAAGAGAGACTAGATTCCGTTTCAACTCAGGTATGTGTCTTACCTCAGTTAACAACTTTTCGGAACCATCATGTGTTTTCAGCCGTATATTATCAATACCAATCACTGAGCACTGCTTATTATTACCAAGCAAAACCTTCCCACCGTCAAGCTCTCTATATGACTCAAACCAATCCTTGTTTGGTGTCATATGAAACGAACACCCAGAGTCTAAGATCCACTTCTTATCACAAGCATCCGTAGCCACCACGAGAACATCTGCACTTTCATAACCATCGTCAAAAGTAACATTTACTTGCTCAGTACCCTTTTCTTTTTCTGCCTTCTTCCGTTTGGGACATACTTTCCTAATATGACCCTCTTCATGACAGTAACAACATTTTATCTTTTTCAAACCCCTTGACTTTGAGCGTGACTTTCCTCTACTCTTAAAATATCTTATGTCTGTACGTCCTCGTATTATAAGACCCTCCCCAACATGCTCTTTCAGCTCATATCTTCTCTGTAAATCTTTGGAGTTAAGAGCCCCAATCACATCATCCAAAGATATGGTCTCCCTTCCATGTTTAAGGATGTCCACGAAGACTTCATAAGATTTAGGCAAAGAATGTAACAGTACCAATGCCTTATCCTCATCTTCATACTCAACAGAAATATTTTCTAGATCGAGACACAACTTGTTAAAATCATCTATATGTTCTTTTAGGTCCTTTCCTTCCAGCATTTTAAACGTAATTTTTTTTGCCTTAAGATAAAGCCTAGTAGATAGTGTTTTAGTCATGTAAAGACTACCAAGTTTGGTCCAAACCTCAGCAGCAGTCTTCATCTTCACCACCTCCCTTAGCACCTTATCACTTAGACTGAGAATTAGAGTGTTGTATGCCTTTTTCAGAATCTCCTTCTTCTTTTCTTCAGTGAGATTTTTTGGCATTTTATCTTCACCCTCCAGAGCATCCTCCAATCCCAAGTTACCCATAAGAGCTAACATCTTCATCTTCCACAAGGCAAAATCGTGGGTACCATCGAACTTCTCTACCTCCTATTTGGTCGTCGTTGAGGACGAAGTAGCCATTTCAGCCAACTGTCGAACACCTCTGATACACCACTACCAAAACAGAGACAATCGGGTTACACAATACCAGCAGGGGAAGGATAACTGGAACCTGGCTCTGATACCAGTTTGTTGTGATCAATGTAACCAAACAACAAATCTGAACATATATCAAAAAACAACACAGCTGGAAAAAATCAAGGGAAAAATTGAAACCATAAAACAGAGACAATCATAACAAACACTAAGAGCAATTTTATCCTGGTTCGGAATGCAATAAGCAAACCTACATCCAGCTCGACTTGGCCAATAATCCACTATCAATCAAACAGCATTACAGAGTTACAAAGCTACAAGGATGATCAATAATACTGAAGCAAAATACTCTCAATAGGACTCAACAATGAAGACCTTTGTTACAGTAAATAACTTCTCTCTCACGACCCCCTCTCTTTTCCTCTTCCCATTTCAGTGATTCCTACCTTCTGTTGCGCCACCCTGATGAATGTAATCAGCCTAGGATCTAGAGCCTTCCATTATACCCTACAGTATATTCCATACCCATGCATTCGTACATGTTGTTATATTTCCAACCAATAGGAGGGCAATGATAGTACACCTCCAAAACAAAGCTGACAACACCACATCTATTTCTGCCATATCATCCCAATAGGACACATCAGATGATATATTTCCACTAGGCAGGGATTCTTGATGATTGGATCACCTTTTACAACAAAAGTTTTAATACATAAATTTTTAATTAACTTTTATTACACTTTTGAGTCCAAACGACTCGCTTAACTTGTTAAGCACTATTTTAAACACACAATGTAACAGTCGTGGATTAGTAGGGCATTACAACGATGGTAGGAAGTGCAATTGTCACATTTAGGTCATAATTATTTGTTAATTAGAAGGCAGAAATCCATGTCTAGTGTAGACATCACAAGATCTTAACCCTTTAACTTTGAAAAAGTGGTTGAGATGAACTTTCGAGTCTATTGTCTTATGATGTGTGCCTCAGGCAATCAAAGCAACGTGATGACCTCCTCGAATTCTAATAAATTTTTGTATGTACTACTTCAGTGGACATTTTTCCTATCTCAAGCATTGTGACACTGAGTTTGTTTGAATCAACACTTACATTCACATATTACAACCCAACAAATTTTCTCATCATCTTGAAGCTGAAAGAAGATTAAGCATGTTAAAATTGTATGGTGAAAGTCATTCTTCTAGCACCAAATTGTATAATAAAAAATATATTATAAGGATATTATCCAAATTATAATGACCTACATCAGCTAATTCGATTTTATTTTATATGAGACTTGAGCACCTTAGTTTTTCCTCTTCTTCTTTACCACTGATGAACTCTTTATTGGAAAAGTCAAAAAATTGTCTAGTGAGATTCTTTGTGAAAGCATCCCAGATATTTCCATTTAAAAAGAGAATTATAGTATAAGATCTAAAGACGGGTGCCCAAAACTATCTTGCTCGAGGTAGTTGCAAGCTCGGGCCTGAGCATAAACAGACCAAGTCTGTGCTGTCTATGCCTAGAGCCCCCACACAATGAGGTCCCGAAATTCAAAATAATGTCATTTTTTACATACACAAAGTCCTCCAAAATTTTGAAAATTATCACTTTATATATATTTTTTAAAATAGCATATTTTGTACAGGACTCCCACAATTCAAGGTCAACCCTGAACAAGACCCAATGGCCTTAGTCGACTATCCAATTGGGACGATTTCCTCAATTACATGTGTCCACTTAATATTAAAATTTTAGGTAAATAAAAATTAGAGGAAATTACATTTTATATGAGATTTTTAATAGAGTTTGCAAAAATATGGCTTTTTTTTAAAAAAAAAATTAATCTATGGCTTTTTTTTTTTTTAAGGATTTTCACTTTTATGAGTTTATTTTCCCATATTTTTGTATAAAAGTTTATTTATGTTACAATTTTACTCTTAATCAAGTTTTATTAATTTAGAAGGATATGTTTGTAATTTGATTATTCTTTTTTTAGTTTATTTGATTTTTTATATTAATTTTATATAACTATTTTTATATTAAATTTTTCTTTGTTGTTTTACAATTTTTTTTTTTTTTTGTAATATAAATTGTGTTTATCATTTTTTTTATTTCTTATAAATATTTTTTTCCTTATTTTTTAGATTGTACATTTTTTTTCTTCAAAGCCTAGATAAGGTAACCAGCTATTTGATTGATTTTTTACAGTTATGTAAAAAAAAATTAGAACTAAGTTAAATACCATGTATCAAGAGGAGTAACCTTCTGCCATAAGTGAGATAACCAGTTACCATACGAGGGGTGATCAGTTACTTATATTAAATATGAAAAGAAACATTAAATTTGAAGGAAGAAGAAGACACGATCTGATCTTATAACCCAAAAATATACACACATATCAGAACGTGGAGGTAACCAGCCACCATAAAGAACCCAGAAATATACACCCATACCAGAACATAAAGGTAATTGGTTACTATAAAGAACCCATAAATATACACATATCAGAACGTTAAGCTAACCAATTACCTATTGCAGATCTGAAGATAAAAAAAATCAGAAATATACACACATATCAGAACGTGAAGGTAACCGATTATCATAAAGAATCCAGAAATATACACATAACAGAACGTGAATGTAACCAGTTACCTATTGCAGACCTGAAGATAAAAAATATACACATCCAAAGAAAACAAATGAGTTTTGACGTGCAACTCAAGAAGAAGAAGAAGGTAAACCTGTAATAATATGAACAATTGTTTACCTCAACAATAGTAGAATATCTAACGAAAAGAAGCCAAATCCTGTCATGTTAATTCAGGTACCAAATTTCAATGAAGTTCTCAAAGTAGTTACTTAGATGAGAGAAAGA
Organism: Humulus lupulus; assembly: GCF_963169125.1. Lineage (NCBI taxonomy): Eukaryota > Viridiplantae > Streptophyta > Magnoliopsida > Rosales > Cannabaceae > Humulus > Humulus lupulus. The sequence goes on from NC_084802.1 coordinate 11,193,153, forward strand.
AGTTATAAAGAATATTTCAATCTAAGCAGAATGTTTAATTATTATTGAGCTAAATAATTGTTTGATAAAAGTCAAACTTAATATAATTCCCATCCCTCGAAAGGGAAAAAGAAGTAAATTACAATCAACACTGGTATATCTTTCAATGGATAGAAACTGAGAGACTTGAGAGCAGACTCCCATTGAGAGATTAACATATCAGCTAAATTATCCAGTCAATTTTATCAAAGCTATGTCCAAGGCGATCAAAAATATAAATCACAAGCACACAATTCTCACACAATCAAAATCCAAAAGATTCTAAAACGTACTATAAACAAATCGTCTTCCATGAAAATGGATTCAAAAATCAAGGCACAAGGGAAATATCTTTGAAGTACTCGTGCTCAAGAGCACCTCTGGCCGTAATTCTCTTCACGGGATCCAGGCGGAGCATTTTCTGTCATGTAAAATGAAAATGCTTAGGGACACAGAAAACTAAATGGGTACCTAAGTACATCATTTGATTCGATGTAACTCTAACTGAAAAGTTTTGTGCTAAAAGCTCGGGTTTAATGCTGCGTGAGATCATCAAGAGCATGGTTCAAGGACGGAAAATTTGTATGAAAAACATTACACATCAAACACGTAAAAAAGTATGGCTATTAATTGGAAGATTGAGATCAAAAATATTTTACTAGTGTTAAGCTAATGTTGAGCAGAAGGAGCTCATTTGTAAGAAAAACTTATCTATATTTTGAAAATATTACACTATATTACCATGCTAAAAGACAAGGCAAGGAATTTTGTTGTTCAAACTCCATAGTGACATCATGCACCAACTTTTAGAAACCTTTCTCTTTCTATACTAAAATTGTTACTTATGAAAATCCAAGTAACTTCTTCAGTAAGGAAGAAGCAATGATAGGATAAGGAACCTATGGTCAGCAAGAATCAACTACAGAAAACAAACTCACCGGCATAATTACGAACTATGGCATTATCATTTTCTCTAATATTGAAGTCCAAAAATTGTAGATCCAAACTTACCGAAAGAAGATCAACACCAGCTGATTCAAGATTTGGAACAACACTTGCTATGTCCTGCAAAGTGAAGGTTACACCAGTTAAGATTTTCAGTAACAAATGTCATCAGGGTCTCATAAAAGAAGTTATGGCAAACAAAACATTCAACAAGATACATTACCTTTGAAGGCCACTTAGGAAATGAAGATTTATAATCAGGTAAAGAGCACACTCCAGGCCATGTATCCTCGGTTGGAGTACCCAAAATTCTTCATAAAAAAAAAGGATCATGTGAGAATATAATAAATCAATGCATGCAAATTTGGAAATTCTTTGCAGCTACTTTCTTTAATGTTCTATTTGGAACTATAAGTCGTGGCCCATTTTCAATCAATCTCTAGGCAGCTAACTTTAACAGATGGAATTTTTAACAAGGCTGGAAAATCATTTTTATATTAATTCCACATTAGTAATTCTAACAGTTTTTCTCACAAAAGTAAGAATGAAGGTTCAAAAACTAAGTTTGAACACAACAAAGAATGTAAAGTAATTACAGAGTCAACAGTGTTTATGTACCCTTTTATAAGTCTCAATTTATCAATTTGTTTAAAGGAATAGGACTGTTAATCCAGATGTTGGATGCAGATACTTTCCTCCAATAAAAAGAAAAGGAAGAAAAATAACGAGGGGAAGGCAAAATAATTTATTTTTTTAAAAATGCTTTGTTCAGAAATAGACTCACCTGAATATCTTGAACAACTCATCAATCTCAGAGTCCCCAGGAAATAATGGTCGTTGATTCAGCATCTCAGCAAATATACACCCAACTGACCAAATATCAACAGGGGTGGAGTAATGACGGGATCCAAGCAATATTTCTGGTGCTCTGTACCAGAGGGTCACCACCTAGACAGAGCCACCACAAAATTATAAACCCAAGCTTGGCAATAATTTGTAGAGTAATGACGGATTCCAAGCAATATTTTTGGTGCTCTGTACCAGAGGATCACCACCTAGACAGAGCCACCACAGAATTATTAACCCAATCCTGGTAATAATTTGTAGAGTGAAGTTCATTATTTAGGCCCTATCATTAAGGTGGTGTCTTGAACTACTAAGGCCATAGAAATATAAATATATCACTTCTCAGTTACTACCAAGTAATTTCTCAATCGAAAGAGGAAACCATGTTTCTACTCCTCATAGGTAGGATATTGCTGCCTAAATACAGGGTAGAGAAGAAAAGTTGATCATAGAGCTTAGAGGTGCCTATTAAATAATATGCTAATGGAAAATGAGTACGAACAGAGAAGGAAATACAAATCTACTACATAATCATACCTCATGAGTAAAAGTCCTGACTGGAATACCAAATGCTCTGGCCAGTCCAAAATCTGCAAGCTTTAGTGCGTTATTGCTACGATCTATTAATAAATTCTGAGGTTTTAGATCTCGATGAAGAACTCTATGAGAATGACAATAAGCAATGCCACGGAGAATTTGATAGAGAAACAACTGCCAAAATAGAAAATAACATTAACTAATAAAACTACATAGCAAAAAAAAAAACAGAATACATTAACTAATAGAAAATAATGAGAAACCTTGGCATTAATCTGACTGAACCAAACCATGAAATATAAAAAATCTTCTTTACAGCTACGAGTCTAATCTTTATTTTTTAAGATAAAAAATGAAAAGAAGGAGAAACACAAAACACAAAAAACAAAACTCACTCTTATCTGCTGAAGATCCTTTGAAAAATTGGGAGATGAATCCATGAACTTTTTCAGATCCAAGTCTAGGTATTCAAAAACCAAATACAAACGCTTCTCACTGTGCACCACATCTTGTAACCTGTCAACCAAATACCCATTAATGGAGCTCTCTTAAAATAATTTTTTTTAAAAAAAAAAGGAGAAAAAATAATTTCATGAAAAAGAATATCATTAATAGAAACTCCCAAAAATAAATATCTAAAATGTTTGAGGCCAGAGCTTTACTGTTGAACATGAGAAAAATCTTCCTCAAGTTTTGCAGAGAGATATCCCATCCCCACAAGCACCCATATCATTTTGGATACCAAATCTGAAGAATTTACATTGGCTATACACAAATCCAATTAGATCTTGCCCTTGTTTTTCTAGGCCAAGACATGCAATGGAATACATTTTGACCAACAGCTCCCACATTAATTTTCTTGCAGACAGCATGCAAATTACTACACACCCTAGTTTACTAGACCAAGACATGCAACTGAATACAATTATACCAACAGCTCCCACATAAATTTTCTTGCAGACTGCATACAAATAGGTACGTAGAAAAACCAAGACGATTGAAGTATCATTGAAAATGTTTCGGAGCAGAAAATTGTTCGTCCTAACTTCTTGTTATTATTGGTGTTATTGTTGTTGCTGGTGCGATTGAACCTTTCATAATAATTATAACTGGTCTCCAAATATAATTGTTCAAGAAGCAACAATATGTATCTAAGAGCGAAGGAAAGCCAAAAAGGAGGGAAAGAAGTGTACCTACACTTGACATTTTGGATCCTTTAACGTGTTTTACTTAACTCATAAAAGCTAGTAAATATATGAATCTACTATAGTTACATACCGCACAATGTTTCCATGCTGCATTTCTTTCAAGAGAGAAATTTCTCGTATAGCTGTGCTTGGCACTCCCTCATCTTCTTGTTCCAAGCGGATCTTCTTCAAAGCTATAGTTTTATTAGTGACGCGGTCACGGGCCTTGTAGACCACACCATAAGTTCCTTCACCGATCTTCTCAACTTTTTCATACTAATACATTCACAAACATCACCAATCAGAATAAAAAAAGAGATTAAAAATAAATTTATAAGTTAGAAAAGGAAAGAAATCATGTCCTAACCTGGTCCATAGCCCGGCTCAAACAATTTCTCCGCTGAATATAAAGTTGTAAAACCTAAAAGAAAGTACCATTAGTATATCTCAGAAAAAGTAGATTTCTCTTACATATGTCTGCATCTTTGTCTTGAGCATGTGTAATTTGTGAACATACTGCCAAAAGAATAAACATCATTCGTTTCATGTAATTTATAATATTTAAACCTGTAATGTACCATCACAATCCTTTCTTAACCATTGGAGTAAAATTCAAGGGCTGACAACTTGTATTTTAACCCTTCCCATAACACTACAATTTTAAACATAAATTATCACTGTTTCCTCTTTTTTGGGAAAACCAAACTCTCAACTCACCTCAAATAATATCCAATCACAACTTTAATCACATTTTCAAGAAGCTGTAGCGATTGTAGGTATCAATCCAGAAGGGACTCAAAGCTATAGGAGCAAACCACATGTTTGACCATTTGACCACATATCTCTTCAAACCATCAGGTCTTTCACTCAGGCAACTAATTCCAATTATGAAAAATCAACATCTTCATCAACTTAACCTGAACTATTCTATCAGTTTAACTTCTGAGATATAACATATATATAATTATTGTATGTGTGTGTAAGTGTATGTGTGAGTGTTTTTGGTATTGTACCTATACTGGTATACTCTAAGATGTGGTACATAATTACCCTGGACCACATTTTAGGAGGAAATTGAATCAAAATTTAGCATTGGCTATTTCATGAAAACCAATCATTTTCCCATCAACATTAAACAACACCTGCTTTCACTAAGTACATACCAACACTCCAATCGGAAACTTCAACAAATTCAAATTCCGTACAAGTTTCCCACTCAAACACCAAAACTAATCCAGTACAAAAGAGAATCATTGCTAAACAAAAGCTACTAAGTACTAACTACTTCCTACATTGCCAACAAATACTTATTGGTTTAAAATACTACAAACTAACTCAAATGAACCATCCAAACCGAACCCCAACAATCCACAGAAAACAATTCAATACAACAGTGAGACTAATCCACAGCATTGAACATGTTCAGAGCTTGTACAGAAAATCAGACAAAATTGAAAACACATCTGAACTGTTAAAATTAAACATATAAATTCAAATTCACATAATGTGATTCAAAACATAATCGTCTGAGCATAAACCTAATTAAAGTAAGAACAGTGACGTTGAATTTGAGTTGACTAGAAAGTCTACGCAAACTCGACTCGGAACACTCATCCTCAAATAGCCTAGTTGACTCGGGCATTGTAAGATTTTTCTAAGTAACGACACCGATTGTCTTCCAAAACAAGCACCATTTCCAAAATTTTGAGGTAAATTCACAATCGATTATTCAACTATAGCAGAGTTAAATGAGAGAGAGAGAGAGAGTACCAGAGGAGAGAGAGAGAGACGAGAATCGGAGGCGAAGAATGTGATATGGAATCAGCGATAGAGGATTTAACCGATGGAGATTTGTGAGGAGTAGTGTGGTCGTTTACCCTCTCACAACAAATTTGTGAAAATGTTTATTAATATATATATATATTATTTATTTTTTGTTTCTACATTTTTGTTTTTATTATTGATTACAATAGAAAAATAAAAACAAGAGAAGGTCACATATACTATTTGTTGTTACTTTGTGGTATAAATATCAGCTAATTTAGTTAAATATAAATAAAAATAAAAATGTAAAATGTAAACTTTTACTTTGAAAATCTATGAAACGCTTATCGTGAGTGATTGAGACTACTTGCGCTGTTGACGAGTTCTTATTAGTTTATTGGTTTAAAAGCTAGTTAAGTTGGTTGATGGAGTTGTTCAAGTATATACTATGAATTACTCAACTTTAAACATTTGGAGAAAGTCTTCTCTCAAATTTTAGATTTCAATACTCATTTTTCTCTCTGCGAGTTTAGTTAAGATTATGTTTTGTGTAGACTTTGAGTTTCAAGAACTTATTTTTAATAAAGTTCTTATCGGTTGTAACATAGAAGATTAAGCAACATTTTCATTGAGTGTCGAACTATGTAATAATCTTTTGTTGTTCTTCATTTACATTAGAGCTAAGTTTTTTATTTCAATATTTCTATTTCTATTTCAATTCTGATTTTATTAATTTAATCAATGTTAGATTTATTATTTTGTGTGATTAAATTAATCACCTCCAATATATATAAAAGGAGAAAGGTGTAGAAACGTTAGTTGAGGTTTTTTCACATGTTAAAAATGACATTCATTTCATTATATGTCTATGTCATCTTGTATGGATTTTCTTCTTAGGTGTTCATGACATTTTAAGCTTTTCCATTTAATAAAAGATTTTGTATCATAATCGATTAATATAATTTTTTTTTCTAAAAAAAAAATACAGTATTTGAGATGATTGAACGAGGCTGTACATAAATCCCCATCTTATTTTTATTAAGGACATAAATAAATTAGTTCTCCTCATCATTCTGTCTCTTATGACATAAAATCAAAATTCATATTGTTTTAATATATATTTGAAGAAACTTCACTTATTATTTGGTACATATTCTTGAAAGGCTTTGTTATATTTCAGAAAAAAAAATATCATCTAAACCTACAAACAATTAAAAAGGGGGAAAAATCTTTTAAGCGTTTTCACTAAAATGTTCAAGTCATCTCTAAGTATTTTTTTTGCACAACATAAATCATATTTTTATCAAATATTAAGTAATAAGATAGCAATCAACTCAAAATATATAAATAAATAAAAATTAGCACTATATAGAAAATAATTATATTACTACAACACACATCTTATTATTGGGTGTACCGGTACATCTCTTTTGTTTTCAGTACCTGAATGATTTTCGGTACATTTTTTTTTCATGATCGTATACATTGTAGTTATTTAGAGTATCTATAATTTTCAAGAAATTCTGAATAGTTTACAGTGTTAAAAATAATGTTCAAATAGTTTATTACACATGTAACTGATATTTTTATGCGCGTAGAAAATAACATGTTTAAACTTTATTTTCGGCACTGCAAATTATTTAAAACTTCCTTAAAATATGTAAGATGCTCTAAAAAACTATGATGTACACATCCATAAATAAAATTACGTTGAAAATCATACATATACCGAAAACGGGAGGTAGTACATCGGAGAAGCACCTTATTACATAATGGGAGGAAACTTGTTTATATAAATATATATGACTCATAATTTTTTTTTTCAGATTAATTCCATGACAAATCTTTTATTAAAAATATATTTTTGTACTTTAAGTCCAAAAATATTATTTAAAAAAAATACATTCTATCATGGAATTAAAATAAAATATAAAGACCAAAATAGTATAAACTCTTTCTTGTGAGGATAATTATTATCAATTTTATATCTTGTTTATTTGGTCGGTGAGAAAAAGATTAAGGAAGAAACTTTAGTTATATCCTCATTGTTTGGTAGTTGAAAAAAAAAAAGTTTATTGAAATTTTAGTTTTAGATTGACGCTTTACAATTTGAATAGACAATTATCTATCCAATATTTGATAATTTGTAAGAATTGATAAAATTGAAATCTAGTCTAATACTCTTTTCAATTTCATTATTTCTCTATTATTAATATATCTTCATTACATTATATCATTGACAATCAAAGGAAAAAGAAAAAAAAAGGTATTTGATGTTTAAGTCGTAACAAATTCAATTTTATCCTCAATAATTTTATCAATAAAAACAATAAACTTCACTTCATTCATACATTTCTTTATTTTCTATAAAAGACACTACTAAAAAGTATAATTTAGACATATGACACAAAACATTAGTTCTTAGATAACTGACGTTTCATTTCTAACTAAAAACTATAGATATTCAATATTTTTGACATACAAAAAACTTATCTTAATTATAATTTATTGTGAGAAATTAAGTCATATGAGTAAATGCTTTTCTTTTTTTACAAATATATGTTTATATCAAATCCTAAAAAAAATTGAAAAGAAAACAAAAACTTAAAGAAGAAGAAAAGCTTTAGTATTTCTTCCCCCAAATCAACACCATTAAGTTTTTTTAGTAGCAAAAACTAGAGTACAAAAATGCCAATCATACTTTAAAAATATATAAGTTTGTCAAAAGCTTCGAGTCTTATCAAAATTTAACTAAATATTTGATTGAACGAATGAGAAAACATACCAAATGGCACACTCAAAAACTTAGTCGAATATCAATTGAAATTGAATGCATTAGAAATGGTCGAACCTATATCAAATGTATCAAAAAATGGGTAAAACGACTATGTTTAACCATACTCTTTATCTTCTTTTTTTTTTTTTTGGGTAAAAAGAGTTAATTATTTTATTATCAGTTAATTTATTTAGTTTTTAAAAGTTATTATGATCCTTAGTTGTTATGTTTTTGTTTGTTTATTCATCATCAATTTAATTTTAATTTACTAATATTTATATATATATTTTTTTTCAGTAATTTTTATATTCATGGTTCACCAATCACTTTCATCCTAATTGAGTCTCAAATTTCTGTTCAACTTGGATGGTGCTGATTTGTTGCTATATATGTGCTTTTTGACATGTTATTGTATCTACATCTTATTCTTACTTTTAGTGTGTTTTATATTTAGAAATTTTGATAATAAATTTATGGGTAGTTCTCCGGTGCATCCCAAAAAAGGGCATATCAGTGCCTCTCCCACAAATTTTTAGTTCGGGAAGTATTTTCGGCGCAAATTTTTTTTATGGTCGTGTATATTATAGTTATTTAGAGCATCTTGCAAATTTTCGGGAAACTCTGAATAATTTACAGTATAGAAAATAAAGTTAAAATAGTTTGTTGTATGCGTGACTACTTTTTTTAAATGTGTGAAAGATAACTTGTTTGAATCTTATTTTCAACACTGTAAATTATTTAGAATTTTCTGAAGCATGATACTCTAAATAACTACAATGTACACATGTCGAATATACTTTCTGAGCCAAAAATACAAAAAATTGCACCGATGTGCCCTTTTTGGGGGTGCACCGGAGAATCCTCATAAATTTATTTGGATGAAAAAATTATCCAATATATCTTCCTTTATAGTTGATATTTTATATCAATCATAATAATTTTTTGTCAAAAGAGATATAGCTCTATGAAGATTTTTTTTGTGTACAAAATATTTCCTTCCAAAATTTCTCAAAAATATGAGATGTGAGAGTTGTCGAGACATATTGGAAAATATTGTATTCAAATATAGACAATAATAATGATAAATAGTTTTCAGCAGCAATCAAATAAAAAAAGAAATTATACTTTTAGAAAATATATAAGATAAACTTATCTTAAAAGATATGTAGAATCTAACAAGTGATTAATAAGTATCTCTAATATTTTATATATATATCGATATATATCTTAAACTTTATCAATATAAAAATAAAATAATGATATGTCCATCAAGATTATGCACCAAAATATTACACTAAATGTTATTATTTTTAAAACAGTGAGTCTTATCTAAAATAAATGTGATTGATTAAAAGAAATTATCACATCAGTTGGTGTAATATTTTAGTGCACATATTATTACTCATAAAAATATGTTAGATCCAAGTTGATAGAAAAATTAATCCCAACCCTCATTAATATAAATGATATATCATCAATTCCAACAAATATTAAATAAAAAATTCCATATAATAGTCTTGTTGTTATTTTTTTATTTTGTTTTTTGTACATGTAAAGAATTCTTGGAAATCAATCTATCTCTATTCTTCAATTCATGCATTATGTTATTACTTTTTGTATATATGTCTTTAAATTCTATTAAGAATTTTATATTTTTAAACATATATTTATTCTATCTATAAATTTTCTTAATTTTCTACTAATATCAAAAATCATATTGTTCCATAAAACTTTCTTTTTAGAATTACTTGGCCTTAAGAAAAAAAAGTATAAAAGAGATATCATTGATGATGACCATCAGCCTGAATACGAGAGTCAATATAATAAGGTTATCCTGGTCCCGTAACATATAGTCATCCTTAGAGACAATGGCAATATTGTGGTGATATCTAAGAATCATACCTAGACCCATCCTTTTGTCTTGGGGAGAGATGGTTGCATCGGTTTCATTAACAAACTTATGTCTGCGAAACCATATCTCTATAGAACAGTAAGCATTCTTTCCAATTCAATATTACACAGAAACTCAGCAAGTTTCACCATAAATTCATAGATATCCATAGTCGAAAATGGAGAAGGCTAATATTAGAATGTTGTTCCATAAAACTTGGTTGTGTTTTTTTGTTAGATTATGCTTTCTCCTCGAAGTTTTATTGAATGCTTTCTATAAAAGACTAAGTTGAGCAAAGGAGATATATAAATATAAACACTAATTTCTTCTCTTTTCTCCAAGGCATAGAAGCATATTTATGTATATTTATGTCCAAAATAAGAGCTGAACATAAAAATTAGATGCTTATCAAATGAAGCATCCATCCCAAATTAGGGTGCTCATGGCCCAAATTGTTTTGGTAAGAATTCCAAACTTGAAGATACAAAAACAAGAAGAGTTTTCCCTTCTGTCATGCTCCAACGAGGCCTTTCAAGCAATCCAAACATACCAACAGACTCACTCATACTCACGTTGCGAGTAGATTTTCTCGTCGAACTCGACCTTTTGTCAATGTGGTGAATGATATAGTTGACTATCTGAAAAATCTTGTCACGTTACTGTGTGCAATGTCGTATCATTACACGGCAATTAAATATAAAGCTGAGAGCCTGAGAATGTTGAAAAAAGTTTATTTATTAGTCACTACAATATAAACAACAAAATTGCTACAAAGTCTTGTATTTCAAAGCAATCTGAGTTCCTGTGGAATGAAAAATCAATTTGTCAAGTACTTTGTTTCACTCTGATCATCAGCCTCAGATGGTTTTGCTTGGCCATAGGCTTTTTGAGGAATGGTGATGAAATTTTTTATTACTGAAAAATGAAGGTCATACTCTGCCCTCATTTTCATGCAGGAAGCTTCTATCCACTTCTCGGCTACACTGGTAGCTACACTGTCTTGGTGGTCCCTTTCATGTTCTTCAATGGCAGGTCGTATCTCATCGTATAATGATTTAAGATGGGAGGTAGCATAATTTTTCACTTCCTGCCAAGCAAGTAAGCAAATTAACCTAGATTGAATTAAGAATGAAGTTCCACAAGCACGCAAAAATTTAAAAGCTCGGAAAATTCAGTAGCGTTGTCTTCTCTTTTCTTAAAAAGAAGAAGAAAAAGCATGGAATACCTCATTTTGTAATATTTCCTCTTGTGCTTCTTTTGTTGGCAAGAGTAAAGCAACCAACTTCATATCTACTTGCTTTTGTGGTACTTTTTTCAACTTCCCATTAGCATATTGCTTTGATTTTTTCTTTGCCATGGACTTTGGTCCAACCTGATACTTTCGAGGCGTGCTATTACTTGTGATATGAGATATCACTGCATTTTTTTGTGGAGGTGTCTGTTGAGCATCTTGGGAGTATAATATACTCTCTGCATTCACTTCAGCTTTAAATTCACTGATAGCCATCCCCTCCATCGGAACTGAATCAAGGGACTGAACAACGAGAGAAGTCGACAAGAACTGGTGCTCAGATCCCATACTAACATTTGGTGTCATCCCATCAACATTATATTCAGAATTTGAGAAGCTAACAGCCATTGAATTGAAAAGCTTAGACGAAGGCTCATCCTCAGCAGAATCATACAGAGGAATTTTCTCAACTGAATATCTGCAAGCAAAAACACAGTTAGAAACTATATATGGTATACAAAAGAATCTCAAACTATCAAAACTTTGGATTGTGAGTGAGTGCTAATTTGAAAACAACTGCCCATCAGATGTTAATGTGATTGTGACAGTATCTCCATAACAAAGATATAGCATCTTCACAGGCCAGTTTGGAATTCAAAATACTTTTTCTCAAACTTCAGGTTGTCACTAAAAATTTTGATCCCCTGTATCCTATCAAAAATAACTAGATGGAGAGAGATAGAGACCTGTAGACATATTCAACATACAAAAGGCTCAATAGTATGATTAACAAAAAGTACAGAACCACCTGTGCTAAACAAGTTGAACAGCTATAGCCAAACCAGCATAAGCAAACATGTGCAGAAGTTCACTTTACGTAAACACAAAATGATCCAGTGCAGCCTAATAAAGATAATGAAAACCTTATCTTAGAAAACATCAAGAATGGGCAAACATACCTATCATCATCATCTTCCCATAGGTATGTATCCTCCTGTTTGAAAGATGCACCACAAGAAAATTGAATATCAGGGCAAAAGCTGGATATCAAACCACGTTTTATCACTCTACTTAAAAAGTTTCTACGATTATTGTCATTATCATTATCATCGCTATCACCATAATTGCTGAGTTTCACAGCACCCTCAATTCCAAATCTAGAGCAGGGAATGATATTGTGTTTTGGGGTGGGGGGAGGAGGTACACACTTTGAGATTTGGAAAAGGAAAAAAAATAGGAGGAAATAAATAAATACAAGAACTCCCAAACGGAAAAATAAATGATAAAACAATAAACTTAACGACTACAAGCAACGTTTCCAACTTGGTAGGAGTAACCTAATATTACCTATTACCCCATGACATACGCACCAATAAATTTCTTATAAGTAAAAAAAACCACTCAAATAAACTGCAAATGAACAATAAAAAATTCTTATTTCTTTTTCCCTAAGATTATTTTAATCAGCCAAAACCAGAATATAACCAGTTGAACCTTCCATCAAAATTGAGAATAAAAAATTTCCTATCTTATCAAAGACTACCTGAAAACCACGAGACTTTGCCCCAAGAAATCCAGAGCAGCTAGCTGCACCACAATGGCATCGAACCTTGGCACCACCATACCACTCAAAATTGTAGTCGTATGCCAATTCAACTCCAATAGGGATAGCTTGCTTTGCGAATATTCCAACCCTTACCTCCCCCAAGACAGTCCACTTTCTCGTCTCACAGTTAGGTTGGCTGAAAATGTAACAAAAATAAAAAACTAAGGGAAAAAAAACACAAATTGGCAATATCAACTTTGTGGAATAAGATATAGTACAAGACACAGTAAATTAATTTTTTAATTCCCCTACTTTTTCCACTAACATTCTGCTGAAATGGCTTACCATGAATGATTTATAAACCTAGCTTGGCTTCCCTTCCTAGTGGCATCAATAGATTCAGAGGCATTGAGAGATATTATAAATGCATCCCTGAGACCTGTATCAAGCCACACATAATGGCAAAATTAGTTTTGATAAAAGATAATGTGAAAACATACATTGCAACTCCAAAAGAAACCTTGAATTTCATAAGCTTGTGATCTTCTTTTGGCTTCTTTCCATGATATCACTTCTCCACAATACTCAATTACAAATTGTCCTGCCTGCAGTATGAAATAAAGAGGAGGTGTTTGATTAATCAAGTACATACATCTTAAAATGTAGACCAGGCAAAATTATTAATCAATTAAATGTTAGAATAAAAATACAGAGGAGTTCATTATTGCTCCTCATATAGAACTAGCAAATAATCATTTCCAGATATTGAAAAGAAAAAAAAACATACCAATTTTTAAAAAAGTAGATTGTAAAACTTTACCTTTATATCCTCATCTGCTAAAAGGCCCCAGCCACGATTTTCTGTTTTGAACAACTTTGTCTTAGCATATTCACATTTTTGAAATTTCTGCTCACAGTTCAGTGAAGAGACATCCAATACAGATAAGATATCAGTTCCACAACATAAATGAAGAAGTAAAGGTTCAAACTCTTCCCATACAGTGGAAACATAACGGCTTGTTTGGCATAGACACTAAAATTTATTTTGTGTTTGAAAACGAAAAATTATTCTCTGAAACCAAGTAGGGATTTTTGACATTGCTCTTAGATAATAGGTTTTTATAAACAATGTTATAGAAAACAGAGAATTCTGATAACAACAAAATGATTTTTCAGAGTTTTCTAGAAAACGTACATATTTTTTTTGTAAAAAAAATCTCATTACTTTCTCTCTTTAATGTTTAGCACATCACTTTCTCTCTCCTCGATGTCTCTCATTACTTTCTGTCTCCTTAGTATCTCTCATCACCTTCTCTCTCCTCGATATCTCTCATCACTTTTTATTCTCTCAAATTACTTCCTCTCATTTTTTCTCATCACTATCTCTTTTCTCATTTAAACACCTTTTCCACGTACATCACTCTTTTTTTCTCAGTCTTTATTTATTCTCCTCACTTTCACTCCTAGTTGACTTGCATTACTTTTTCTCTCATTGACTAACATCACTTTCCCTTTCCTCTTTTTTTCTCATCACTCTCTCTCACATCCCTTTCTCTAAGTACACTTTCTACATCTCTTTCTCATTATTTTCTTTGTTTTCATTTTCCCTAATGATCTCAATATTCATTTCCTCTCATAATAATTTGTTTTCCTATTTATTCTTAAAAATTAAAAATTATTTTTAGAAACCATTAATCAAACACCTCTCTTTTATTTTAAAAATAACAAAAATAGTATTCTATTATCATTTTTTTAAAACACGATTATGAAAACAAAGAACAAAAATAATCCAAACAGGCCTAACTCGCCTAAAATTTTCAAGAGCATATTTTGATGTGGTCTTTTAGTTAAATCAGTCTATGGATGTCCTAGTCTTTGCACTAAGTGTATAACAAATTTGAATAATTAACCTTATTCGTCAACACTAGAACTTTTTTAGACTTTAGATAAATAAAATTAAGTAAATTGGTTTATCAAGGGCATAATAACCTGAGATTTCCTTTACTATAGTTCTCTTTCTGTTACAAATTCCTTCTGCTGTTGTTCATGGATATTGTTCACAGACACTGAAAACATTTTTTTCTTCTTCTCATTGTGTCATCATAAACCCATATTCAAGTCTTCCCTTTACCTGATTAAACCCTTGAAACATGTACTTCCACAACTACCCTCAACTAGCCAAAGAAATAACTATCTGCTCTCAGCAATTTCCACCAAGCAATATTATCATACATATGTATTACATGTGAATGTAAAGAGAATGCATGTCAGCACAGATGTCTGCTTAATCATAAATCGATGAATATTGTAATATCAATAATGAAGCAAACTTTATTTATTTATTTATATATTTTTGACAAACAACTTTTAATTGTTAAACAGGAACATTAACACCAATCAGAACAAGAACATAGATTAGGCAAAGTATTTCGACATAAAAAGTTTAGAAAGTAGTATAAGTACTAAACATTTCTGATGAAACTTGTGATGATTCATGACAGCAAAGTCAAAATGCTTTTGTGCCACAAAATTGATTATAAACATGAAGAACATTAAAATAAACATAAGAGCATAGTAACAGATGCATCCACATGCACACAGGAAAGGAAAGAGTATGAGCATGCGTACACCACATGGAAACATGTATGAGAGAGATATTTACCTGATTCATACAATAGTCCTTACAAGGGCAAAAGCCAGGAGTGCATTCTGTGCTGGTATGTACATTCAAGCACTCCTCCCCACAAGCACTATCAGGATCGTTTTCATCATACTTGCATTCACATATAGCAATATCCTCCTCCTTTTGTTTCCTGTGTCTGAACAAAATGTAGATGGAAGAATGACAATAAGAAAAAGGGGGGAAATGACACTGTAGTTCGTAAAAACTACCAAGAAAACACAAATCCTTTTTCTTTAAATGTTGGCTGATAAAAAGAATCAAGTCAAACATTGATTCCAATTTAAAATTTTCAAATTTCCAATAGTAGGTAAAGTTATTGTTAAACAAGGTTTTTCAAAAGAAGTTTTTTCACCTGAGGCCAAATCTGGATGTATAAGTCTTTTAAAAAACTGACATTTACGAATCTGGGATTCCAAAATGGTTAAAATTGGCACTCTTTGGTATAGGGTGATAAAAAAAAAGTTTCCACTAAATGAAAACCAAAGGGATTCCAAGAAGGGTGGGAGTTTGACGTTTAGGAGCCTATGGAAGGCCACTGCTCTTTTGTATGAAAAATACTTACAGATAGTTTCTTTCAAGGTTGAGTATGGTAGTAAAATTAAAATTTAAGAAGATATTTGGATTCGCTCAGAGTCCCTGAAAGAAGCAATCCCATTTCTCCCGCAATCTGAAAGATAGAAAAGTCCCAGATCTTATTCAATTGAGCGAGTCAGAAGTAGAGCTATTTACAGTTCCATGGAAGATAGAAGAAGGGAATGGATGGGTGATGTTTCTAAACCTTTTCATACAAATCAGCTTTTGACAATCTGAGTTCAGTTGGGACTGTATTGTCACCTCAATGGACTGATTTTCAGGAAAACACCTAATAACCCCAAAGGTCAAAGTTTTTGTGTGATTACTTGCCTTGGGTGCCTTAATGTCCATGATATTCTTTAAAGGAGAAGGCCCTTCCAAGTTATCTCGCCAAGCTGGTGTAGGATTATGAAATAACAGATCATGTATTTCTTCATTGAAGGTTCTCCTTACAGGAGTAGTATAAATTACTAAAGGAGTTTAGTTTGTGTTGGTGTATACCCCCTCAATGCATTGACTTGTCACCCAATAAAAGAAAGGAGGTAAAGTTACACAAATTCTATGGTTAACAGCAGTAAAGGCTCCATTCTGGGCTTTCGGGGTGGAAAGAAACAAGAGTATCTTTGAAGATGTAGAGAGAAAATTGAATGCATTTGAGATAAGATTAGACAATAGGTAGCCACCTGGTTATATAATGTTAATGTTAAAGAATTCAAAGGTATCTCTTTCTCTGATTTCATCCGAGCTTGGCAATGGCAATTTATTTGTAATGATATTTTTGTTTTTCTTGTTTTTGGGTTTTTTGGCTCCTGTTTTTAAGTGGGTGTTCCTACTCACTTTTTCTTGTATTTTCCTTCTCATTAATACAAGTCTGAGGTTTTGTTTCAAAAAAAACTAAGAAAGAAAGAAAAAAAAAAAAAAGGTTTGACATTTTTGATGAGGTTCCAACCAAAAGCTAATGTGGTCTATAGCTACCCTGAAAATTTCTATAAGGCATAAAAGCAACTGGTCTATACTAAAAAATGATGGATGTAAGTATATAAGCATTTTACCTGGTGAGGAGAACCTACTATTTTAATGTTTTATATACCCAAACCAAATTTTTATATGGAAAGAACGAAAGAGAGATAAAAAGGCCTTACTTTCGGTATAAAAAATCATTTTGTTGGATGTGAATGTACTGCGGAAGTTCTTCTGCAGGTTGAGCCTTCAAACAGAATAGTCACCATATGAATTAATGAGAAGAGCTACTTTCAGGACACATCTTAAGTATGAACATATAATTCAAATTTAGCAAAATGAAAGTTAAAACAGCATCAGAGAACTGCATAAGAAAACTCGAACTTATTTATCACCGAAAAGAATCCCATTATTCTTTACGGAAACAAAGAGAGGGAAGGGAAGCACGCAGAGTAGAATGTAACATAGAGATTAATTGCAACCAAGAACCGCACAAATAATTTAAACGAACAAACTGTACGTAGAAAAGAGTTGCTGAACTTAATTTTTGAAACCAAACATTTAACAGTACCAAATAATTAGATAAACCAGCCCTGATTAGATAAACTATTGTTGTGTAAAGTAATTGAACTGAAATTATAATGTTACAAGGACAAACACATGCCAACAACCTACATATAAACTGTTACATTTTCTTGCTCCTCTCACCAAGAAACAACATATTCGTTTCTTATCTACAATGTACTCTGACTAAATACCAGCCTCCAAAAACCAATATACTCAAGTTCTTAACAAAGATACAAACATAATATTACCCTTAAAAGAATTAATTATTTGATAAAACTATCCCTGAACCACTAAGGATAGAACTAGTTTGTTATAACAAGGATTGTCTGTCCTAGTAACCTTTTGCAGACACATCTTAAAAGAGTTGCCTGGATGGAACAACACCACCAACATTACTAATAATAATCTATCCTCTTCACAACTTTCATATTTTTCAATCTCAGTTATCTCCATTATCCTCTATGCCCAGAAAATGTGACAATTATAACATAGTATAGCTCCTAGCAGTTAAAGCTGGAAGTTACCAATTAAAAGGATTTTTCAATACATGAAATAAAGGAAACGTTTTTAAATGTATACATATATATAATTATATAAAAAGACTTACCATTTCAAAAATTGATAAGAAGCAAATGTCAATCGAGCTGGAGCAGTCGCCTAGAAACTCTTTAAGGCAGCAACCTCAAAAAATAATGATTGCTATGAACTCCATAAAGCTTTTTTACAATTATAAATGGAAAACCCAGCAGAAATAGGAAACCAGTGAAGTAATCCAAAATTCCAAATTTATTCGACCCCCTTTGTCTTCAACATCAGAAAAAAGAAGCTAAGAACCCTAATTCACCCAAACATAAAGGTTTGGTGCAACCGAAGAAATTGAAAAAAAGGAGGAATTCCAACACATTCGTACTTCTCTTTGCTACCATCTCATTCCCGCAATTCTCCATGGTTTTATTCCTTCGTCTTTCCCCAAACAACTCTGCCAAGAAAATTTCAATTAATTTTTTAGTGTAAGGACTAAAATACCCTTGCCAAAGTTAATAACATATGATGTGATATTTTATATATAATTGAATTTAAAATGTGTCTAATTTATTATAGAATAAGTAAACATTTGGTATCTCCTCTAATTTATAGAAATAGAAGCTTGTATTCTATGTTTTTTGTAATTTGAAATTACATACATATTATAACATGCACTTCATGATTCAAATGACATAATGTCTCACAATAAAATTAAAAACTTAAAAATGATACTTCATATTCTAATCTATTACATTAATTAACATAACTAATTATTAAAAAAAATATACATATTTAAATAAATAGGTCAAGCAAAGGAATGAATGCCATCCTCACTCAGCCCTGTCTTATATAAGAGTACAAAATAATCTTTGTCTGTGTTATGTTTCTCATTTAATTGGAACTTAATTTTTTAGACCCTTAATATTTTGAATGGAATGTCAAATTATGAATGCAGTACTAATATACTTCAATAAATACTCACTCTAATAATATGCCAAAAGTTTTACTAAATTTAACATATGCTAAAAAGTTATTTAAATTTGAAACAAAATATAACATGATCAGCATTAAACAATTACTTTTTTATTTACCTCTATACTATAATCATTGTTTTAAGTATCACCAATAATTGTAATGTAGACTTGGCAAAAGACTAACTATATTGCAAAAATATATATTGGCCAATAAGAATAATGTTATAGCAAAAGTAGAAAAGAAACAAAATAATGGGAACTCGTATTCGTATAAGAAAAGTAAAGCAAAGAAATGAATCTAACAAGAATCCAATCTTTCAATTGGCAAAAGTTATGTTCTTCCTCAAACAAAAAAAAAAGAAAGAAAGTTAGGTTCTTCTAGGTCTGGTTGTTCTTTTTTTCCCTGTGTTTATTGTTTAACAAAGCACATAGCAAGTCTGAAGTTTACTTTTATATAATCAAATTTTTAAATAACAATAAAAAATTTAATTACTATTAAATAATCATTTACGAAGATTCAATTTTGTATGAACTTTTCGTTGGATATTTTAAATGAAAAAGTAATTAGGATTGTTATCCCACATTGCTTGTGAATAAAATTTTGTCTTAAGAAAACTCTATAAATAAGACTTAAGTGGTCTCAGTTTAAATTACACCAAAAACATACATATATATATTTATCTTTCGTTCATATCTTTATTTTGTTTAATTATTGACTAACTTAATTATAATTGTTATTTATATTATAATTATTTATATTGTGTTATTTATAATTATAATATTTCTATTTATATTATAGTTATTTATATTATGTTATTTATAATTATAATATGATTATTTATATTATAATTATTTATATTTAGTTATTTATAATTATAATATTGTCATTTATATTATAGTTATTTGTATTGTATTATTTATAATTATAATATTTATGTATCTTTAATTTAGTAGATATAAATATTGTATTTATCATATTGCGTTTATTCAAGTATTATATAAGATATGTTTTTCCTACAATCTTAAAACAGATTATTGTTTAAATATAATATTTGAATGTTAGATATATTTTATATTATAATGTTTAATATATATACCAGTGATATTTCTATATCTATATATTGAAAGATATTGTTATTGCGAAAAGTTCATTTGAACTTAAATCTTACTAGAAAAGTTCTGGGAACTGAATATTTTCAAAGAAACTAGACTGCTGATGCAGGTGCTATATCCTTCTTCTAGTATTCTTTGGAAATTATCTAGTAGAGATATTTGAGGCTGGATAAATACTCAAAGAAATATTCTACGAGAGGATAGACCACGAATGATTGGGTTTTTGACCCTTCCAGGCTAACCTAAGAATTTTCTTTAAGTTTAATCTAATAAATCTATCAGCCATGGTATCTGAGATAAACCTAGTCAATTCCAACCCAATGGAGTGGTGGATTGATACTGGTGCCACTCAGCATGTATGTTCAGACAAGAGTCTGTTCAAATCTTTTGAACAAGTAGATAATGGCGAGAAGATTTTCATGGGAAATTCTGCCACATCTAAAATTGCGGGTCAAGGAAGTGTGATCCTAAAAATGACTTCTGGAAAGGAGCTGGCTCTGAACAACGTACTGTACGTACCAGAGATCCGGAAAAACCTAGTGTCTGGTTTACTGTTGAACAAACACGGATTCCGAATTGTATTTGAGTCAGACAAAGTTGTTCTGTCCAAAAGTGGAATGTATGTGGGAAGGGGTTATGTAACTGATGAGTTGTTTAAACTTAGTGTAATGGGTGTTAAACCAATTATCAATAAAGTTAATAACTCTTCTACTTACTTGCTTGAGTCTTCCAATGTTTGGCATGGTAAACTAGGACATGTTAATTATGATACTCTAAGGAGATTAATTAACTTGAATCACATACCAAAATTCCACATTGATTCAAATCATAAGTGTGAAACCTGTGTTGAGGCAAAACTAACAAGGTCTTTCTTCAAAACAATTGAAAGGAATAATGAACCCCTAAATTTAATCCATAGCGATGTATGTGATTTAAAATTTGTTCAAACAAGGGAAGGCAATAAGTATTTTATTACTTTTGTCGATGATAGCACGAAATATTGCTATGTGTATTTGCTAAAAAGCAAAGATGAGGCTATAGAGAAATTTGTTCTTTATAAGACTGAAGTTGAGAATCAACTTAACAAAAAGATTAAGGTGTTGAGAAGTGATCGAGGTGGTGAGTATGAATCACCATTTCGTGAATTCTGTGCAAAAAATGGAATCATCCATGAAACCACTGCACCTTATTCACCTCAGCAAAATGGTGTTGCTGAACGGAAAAATCGTACATTGAAAGAGATGATGAATGCGATGTTGATTAGTTCTGGATTACCTCAGAACATGTGGGGATGTAGAGTCTAAGAACTTTACTTAGCTAAGACAGATAATAGTATGATAGTATTTATAGCATTATCTTTGTAACTGTGGATTTTTGGTTCAGACCGGGAATTATTTGGACACTCATAGTAGTACTTATAGATTTTCTAAGTTTAATCTATAGTTTAAGAATATTAAGTATAACCTAAGGTTTGATTATATGACTGATAATTAAGGATTATATTTATTATACTATAAGGTTTAGATATCAACCAATAGGATTTTAAGCACATGTTATGAATGGTGATTAAGGATTAAGTATTTTTTAGGATTAAATTTAATATGGAGTAAAGTTTGAATGTTATAGGGTCAGTCAGCAGCTTTGAATACGTTGAGGGCTTAGTCAAGGCTGTTTACTCCATTCAAACTTAGCTAAGAATGTGTAATTTCGTGTTTAAATATTCAGCGTGTGCCGATATATCGCAGCTATAGGAGGCGATATATCGCAGCACGTAGATACGGAAAACACGAATCGATGCACGGTCGCCTCGGGAACAATGGTCCAGGCGATATATCGCCTATAGGGGGCGATATATCGCCTCCACCAGCATGTTTTCAAACACTTTTGAATTCTTTTCCTTTCAGCCATTCAAACTCCTTCAATAGTCCAGCATCTTTTGAACGAGTCTTCAGCCTCTGCTGAACGATTATTCAAATGATTTTCACCTAAAAAGCCATTATTTTTATTCAAGTAAAATCAAGATACTTTCATTCTCAAACTCTATAAATAGGACCTAGTACTCAGCCATTATTCACCTTTTGCTCTAAGTTCAGAAGCTGCTAGTGTTAAGTGAGTGTGAGAGTGTAAACACCTGGTTTGGGAAAATCATAAGCTTAAACATCATAAGCTTATCAAACACTTTGGGAAGTGAGGATCTATAGTATTTCGATTGAGGTGTAGATTGGTCTTTCAATTCTTTGAGGTAAACCCAAAACTCTAGTTCATTTCTATATTATGTTATTTTCTTTCTCATAGTCTTCTACTCAATCTCTAACCTTAATCTTCATTTTGGTTAGGGAATCTAAGTTCTTGAGCACTTAAGTTTGGTAAGTGTGACTTTCAATGGTTTAGCCTTCCTATTCATTTTCATTTCTTCTTCTTCATAAGACTCACTCTTTCTCATATGGTTTTAGGAGTTTTCCAAAAGTCCCAACTCAGTCCATTATATCCCGGTAACTTTGGTAAGGAAAATAGGCTAGAATCTATATGTTTATGTTTATGTTATCTTATGTGTTATGTTATGATATGTTATGAATATGTTATAAATGTATGTACGTTTGTAGGCTTGGGCATATGACCCATATGACTAACAAGACCCCAAATAGATTATGGGCATATGACCTACTTAGCTAGTAGGACCCCACTAATTCCATGGGCATATGCTTGTTTAGTCTATGGGACCCCAAGTAATAATGGTCATTATAATAAGTGTATTATGTGTTATGATATGTCTTTACGTTCATTATGAAATTTATGTGTATGACTATGTGTTAGATTTTCCTTGCTGGGCATTAGGCTCATTCCTTTCTGTTTTATGTGCAGGAAAATAAGCTTTAGAGGCGGTAAGATTCGTGACGCTTAGAGGATGTGTATCGATGGTGAATGGAGTCAAGGAGCCGAGCGTTATTCGATTCGAGGATGTAGTCTTGTTTATGTTTTTTTATGGTTTTAAATGTATTTTCCGCATTTTCTATGTAACTCTTTTTACTTTAAGTTATTTTTGTTTTAAAGACAATGGGTACCCATATCCTACTTATTTTTATGAAAGTAACCTTTGTTTCTACAAGTTTATAATAAATTATGGTATTTTTGCAAATGTATGTTTTAGTAAGAATTTGTATGTATAGTTCGATAATGGTCCAAGAATCTAGATTAGTGGGTCATTACAGGGGAGAAGCTATCTTATTAACTAATTATCTTTTAAATAAAATACCCAAAAAGAAAGAAGATAAGACCCCTTATGAGTTATGGAAAGGAACGAAACCTTCCTTCAAATACTTAAGAGTGTGGGGGTGTCTTGCCAAAGTGGTTGTACCTGTACCAAAAATGGTAAAAATAGGTCCAAAAACTATTGATTGCATTTTCATTGGGTGCACATAATAGTATTACTTATCGGGTTTTGGTGTATGAGTCTAAAATATCTGATATACACAAAAACACGATAAAGGAATCCAGAAATGCGTCTGTACGCCCTGATTTTCCCACGGGTTGATTAACGAGCTGAGATACGGCCTAATCATGACTACCACGTCGCCATCCCCAAGACCGGAGCTACCATCATAAGATCCTACCTCCTTAGCTCGAGGTAACCCAAGGGTTTGCCAAGATTGCTTAAGGACGGAGTCTAGACTCTGAAGACCACAGGTCGAGGGAATCATCTAGCTCGTGGTACGAGCTAGAGTTGGAGGCTGTGACCCTTTATAAAGTCAACCACACAAGGTAAACGTGAATATATCAGACATCACGTGTCTGATATACCCCTGACTTCTCGGACACGCAGCAGGAAGGTGCGTATTCAGACACCCACGATTGGGCTGGGCCATGCGGCCCATTATCCCCTTACCTATTGATTTGATCACACTTATGTGTCAGGTTTATGAATTAATCATGAATGTCCCAGAGTTGACATGATAGGTAAGAAGGTCACGGGATGACCTTCTTACCAACTCTCAGGTGTCTTCTCCTATAAATATGGAGACCCTGGGAGTTATAAGGGGTTGGATTCTATTGTATACGAAATACCTTGTAAAAGAATACCCAGTATATAGCAATAATACTGACAAGTGGAGTAGAAGGATTTTAACCTTTGAACCACCTAAAAACGTATTTTGTGTCACCATTCCATTTCCAAGATCATTCATCTATTTCGGTTCAACTTAAGCACTAATCCCTTTCTCTTTCTTTTCTTAATTACCGGTTGCCGAAGAACCGCGTCAACAGTTTGGTGCTTTCATTGAGAGCAAGTTCGATTGGTGCTGTCGCAAACATCCAACCATGGTGACTACTCGATCCAGACACAGTAACGAGACAGAACAACATGATGGGCAGGAGGCTCGTCATGTCGCCATCCCCGATGAACAAATTCCTAAAGTCCAACAGCGGCCAGGAAAACAGCCGACGAGCCAAGATGACACTGGAAGTTCGGCGCCCCGGCCACCTAATCCAAACCCATGTTATTACACTGTGGTGGAGATGGAGAATGTAATGCCCCAAACTCCAGGGACCGTTACGGCGTGCCTTGTAAACAGTGCCAAACTCGCTAATCGAGTCATTTGGCCAAAAATGTGTAACTAAGTATGATTAGCGGTTTAGAGATTAAAAACCTTGGCTAGGATGTAACGTTTCACTAGAACGTTTAGTATATATAATGGGATCCCAAAAATATAATTTCAGAGTTTATTACAGAAAATATTTACAACAGGCCGTTCTAAGCGGCAAAACAGGGTTCAACCCTAGTTCCACTTTAAACCTCGCCCGTGGAGGACGAGCAGCTGCATATGTACACATCATCACCTAAGCTCTTCAACTCAAGGATGGTCCAGCTTTCTCTTGCCTTTACCTGCACCACGTAGCACCCGTGAGCCAAAGCCCAGCAAGAAAACACAATAAAGCATGATATAATATCAACAACGATCATAATAACCATTCAGGACTATCAGTCCAAGCAAATAGGTGACAATAGCCAAAAGTCACAATAATGAGCATCGCTCCCTTTAGCCATGTGAAGATAGGGTCACCAAGGCTTAATTGATAAGTGTTTCTTTCATAAGTTTGATCAGGACAGGTGCATGGTGAATGGTCACTAACATAACCTTCCTCCCGACTCTAGAGTCGTGCTATGGACATCGTCCCCTAGCCATGTGACAAACAGTCACCAGGGTCATATACCTTGGCTATAAACATCTGGTCATAGACCAGGCAAGCGCTTATAAGTTCTTCGACCTTAGGGTCGGTCCCGCATTAATGCCATGGAGCTATTCAATGCGTGATTCATCGACCTTAGGGTCGGTCTAGCATTAGTGCCTTAGAGCCACTCAATGCACGATTCTCGACTTTAGAGTCAGTCCAGCATTAATGCCATGGAGCCACTCAATGCATGATTCATCGACCTTAGGGTCGGTCCAACATTAATGCCATAGAGCCATTCAATGCGTGATTCTCGACTTTAGAGTCGGTCCCTGACTAGTCAGTGTCATACATAAGTAAGTCATGCCGCCAATCATATATCACATGTTCCATATCCATAAACAATGTATTCAGCATGCTTACTAAACAGGTATTAATACAATTAGGACCATGCATAAACACAGAGGCTCAAGCTCTGGACGATATCATACTCAGTATACAAAGCATGTCCTAATCACATGTTTCTCATGCATTATATGCAATATATCCAGCAATCCAACATGCACCAATAACAGCCATGCATGTCACGTTTAATAGTCAACCAACATGCATCAAGAATAGCCATGCATGTCATACATAATAATCAACTGACATGCATCAATAATAACCACGCATGTCATATTCAATAATCAAACAACATGCATCATAATAGCCATGCATGTCACATATGCACAGGGTGCAGTTTTCTTACCTTAAAGTTGAGCTAGAACGATTAAAAGGACGACCCTTGAGAACGATCAACTTTTAGTCCTTTAGCGGTCACCTAGCCATAACCAAATATAAGGTATCATCAATAAAAATGATCAACTTAAGTTCCCAAATCTATATTTAGCCTCCGGAACATCAATCCCCACTTAATCGGGTACTAGGTTCAACCCCGAGGCCTATGGCTTGAATCCCCAAGTTAAAAACATGTTTTTGGTCAAAATGGCCTTAAGGGTCATGGCCCTCCCCTGCTGCGCCGCGGCGCGCCCTCAAACAGATAGGGTCCTCCCCTGCCAGACGCCAAGGGCCGCGGCGCACCACAGCCGCGCCGCAGCGCCCCGCTCAGACCAGCAATATGCCCACGCACGAACCCAGTTTTTCCCCTGTGTTTTTCCTCCCAAACCAATCCTTCAAATCAACCCAAAACCTCTCCCAAACACTCATTTAAACCCCCATACATCACCCATAACCTCCCCTCATCAAAACCCAATCTAACCATCAATCAAAACCCCTTTAATTCCAAACTTCCAACAAGAATCAAAGGCTGAAAACCAAAGCTTAAAAATAGAGCACCACCTGAAATAAGTGACTAGAACTCACCTTGAAACCTGTTTTGAACCTCCCACATAAGCTGAACCAAGTCCACCAACCCAGCCTTGAAGTTTCCTAGCTTGAAACCTCTCCTAGAGCTCAAGAACACCAAGGGAGTTAATGGAGGAAATTGTGTACGGGAAAGGAGAAGAAATGGCTCTGTTTTATTCTGTTCTTCTACAGCCCTCCTGAGTTATATATATCCAAAACCCCAAATGACCAATAAATCATATCCCATTACCCTTTAATTCCCAGTAATGCTCTAATCATTAAATTCACCCCGAGACTCACCCCGAGCCCCGAACTTAAACCCGTTATGACTAGACCGAACACTTACATCTCATGATCGTCTCATGTCGATTAGCTCGAACCAATCCACCTTATAATGTGGCTATATTAATTAATCACAATCATGCACCCAGAATACACAATTACGTCCACAGCGGCCAAATTACCAAATTACCCTCATAATTAACATATGAGCCCATATGCATGCATTCACCACCATATAATAATATAATTCACGTAAACATGCATATAATCATTAAATGCTATAATAAATCAATTATGGCCCTCCCGGCCTCCTAATCAAGGTCCTAAACCTTATTAGGAAATTTGGGGCATTACAGAGAATGCTCAGCTGAGGAGCCAGCTAGCAATAGCTAATCAGCAAATCAAAGACGTACTGGCCCGACTACCCCCTCTCACAACCGACGCTAACGTCGGAGAGAGGCAAGGCGAGGCTCCTAAGTCTCGCCGGGGTAATCGGTCCAGGTATAGCCGCTCGGACAGACTTCCGACAGCCAACTCCACTCCTTCATCACACCGTCGAGAGGAAAACTTCGGAGAAATGCCTAGAGCCGAACAACAGCAGTACAGCCGTTCGGTCAGAACTTCAACTCCTAGCTCCCAACCAGCCTCGAGCGCGCCCAAGAGAGCTCAAGGAAATTCCAGAAGGAGACACGGGGAGGGCTCGCAGCATCAGCCCATCCCCAACAGCCGTCCTGCGCCTCGTCCTGATCGCCAGGCGCGGGACCCGCAGGTTGGCAGGGCCGAGAGGCCCCCACCTAACCTCATCCGGCCTGACGGAACTAGGATCGCCTCTCTGGTCAAGCATCCTCCCTCTCCAATAAGATATTCCGACCTATGGAAGTAGCAGGAGAGACCCGCCTTCCACAGGGCCCTCCCGACGAAGCAGGGCGCCGAGGGAAAGCCCAGATCCTCACCGCCAAAGGCAGGCTCCGAGCTTCTCTCATGGAAGCTACTGGACCGGCAGTCGCCAGAGCGACCTTTCTGGCGAAGACCTGCGCCAGCGTTTAAGCTCAGCACAAAGCCCTCAAGCCACCCAAGGGGGCAACCTGCGAGATCGCCTTAACTCTCACAGAGGAGAGCTAGTAGGAGGTGGTAGCCATGCTCGTTCAGGGGGAGCCCTGTTCGAAGTACGTAACGGAGGGAATGCCCCAAATAACCTATCTCAAGATAGGAGGGGCAATAACCTACCAAATATGTAGAATGGATCCGGAGCTGTTGAACAGCCCCGGAATAACCAAGGAAATCAAGACCAAACCCTCGAGCGCCTGGCTGAGATGGAGGAGCTGATGAGGAAGCTCCTGTCGGAGAAAGAAAAAGATGAGTACGATTCGGGGGACGAGATGGAGCTCTTCGCCCCCAGCATAGCAGCAACGGCTTACCCACTTGGTTTCCGTATGCCGCACCTGTCTAAGTTCAATGGAGACGGAGATCCGTCGGATCATCTGGGGATGTTCAACACCCTGATGATGGCCCACAACATTGGCCCCGAGCTGAGATGTCTAATATTTCCCTCCACACTAACTGGACCAGCCAGGTAGTGGTTCAAGCAAAGCAAAAGGCAATCAATCAGCTCTTGGAAAGCATTCTCGGCTGATTTCAAAAGGGCATTCCGAGCTTCCCAGGCCGCCCGCGTCAAAGCCAATTCTCTGGCTAATGTGAGGCAGCAGCCCGACGAAAGTCTGAAGGCTTACCTGAGTAGGTTCGCGAACGTCGCTGCTCGGGCCAAATACGCGGATGACAGCTCCAAGCTCATGGCCCTGAGAACTGGAATCCTCGTTGGAGGGGAGCTCTGGAAGGATATACAAAGGAAGGGAGTTAGTTTGGTGAACGAATTCCTTAATAGGGCCCAGGAATGGATCAACTTGGAGGAGGCCGAGGCCTCAGCTACAGGAACCAGCCAGGTCCCTGAGCAGACCACTGGAGTGGGGACGGAGGTCGCGGCAACGACCCAAAATGTCACATAGAACAACCAGCTCGGTGGAGGCAAAAGAAAGGGAAACGGCGAGGGCGGCCAGCACGGCCCAAAGAAGAATAAGTCCGTAGACAAGTTTAAGCCCGTCTACGCGACTTATACTGAGCTCACCCAGTCTAGGGAGAATATCTTCCTAGCTAACTCTACTCGCCTCCCATGGAAGAGGCCAGAGCCGTTGAAGCACTAGAAGGGGAAGAGAGACACCTCCAAGTTTTGCCGTTTTCACAACGATATTAGCCACAATACTAATGATTGTAGGCATTTGAAAGATGAGATCGAAACTCTCATCCGAGCAGGCCCTTTGGCCCAGTACGCGCGAAACAGGGTTCCGGCAAGTCGACCTGCTCCGGAAGTCCCAGTCAGTCAGCCCGGGTCTCGGGTAGATCAAGACGTCCTTCCTCCCGTGATAGGAGGAGAGATATCCACGATATCTGGAGGTCCGCATATGGCTAGCACGAGCAGGGGTGCCCAGAAGAGGTACGTAAACGAACTCAAAGCACATAATGGAGTAGAGTTCGTCTCGGAGCAGCGCCTGCCAAAGCAGCAGTGATTGGAGAAGCAACAAATCATTTTTACAGAAGAAGATGCGGACCATGTCCAGTTCCCTCATAACGACCCTCTGGTCGTAGCAGTTCAGCTCGCTAATCGGAGGGTTAGGAGGGTGCTGATCAATAATGGGAGCTCGGTCAACCTTCTATTCCGTTCCACGCTGGAGAAGATGGGTTTGACTGTCGCCGAGCTGAAGGCGACCTCCATGATGCTGTATGGTTTTTCGGGAGAAGGATCGGCAACTATAGTGACTATCGAGCTAGTGATCACCCTAGGAGAAGGACCTCGGATAGTCTCCATGTAACGCCCCAACTCCTGGGACCGTTACGGTGTGCCTTGTAAATAGTGCTAAACTCGCTAATCGAGTCATTTGGCCAAAATCGTGATCTAAGTATGATTAACGGTTTAGGGATTAAACATTTTGGTTAAGATATAACGTTTCACTAGAACGTTTAACATTTACATTGGGATCCCGAAAATACAATTCAGAGTTTATTACAGAAAATATTTACAACAGGCCGTTCTAAGCGGCAAAACAGGGTTCAACCCTAGTTCCACTTTAAACCTCGGCCGTGACGGACGAGCAGCTGCATATGTACACGTCATCACCTAAGCTCTCCAACTCAAGGATGGTCTAGCTTCCTCTTGCCTTTTCCTGCACCACATAGCACCCGTGAGCCGAAGCCCAGCAAGAAAACATAACACTTTTCATAAACATTATCAAATGATTATCATTATAATCACACTGAATATAAAGCTTTCAAACCAATGGGTGCACATCACATAATTCTAGCGGGAGAGTGGCTGTTAAGTAAGCCACCAGCCTCCAAGCTCTGTTTTGTAGCGGGAGAGTGGCTGTTAAGTAAGCCACCAGCCTCCAAGCTCTGTCTTTTAGCGAGAGAGTGGCTGGTAGGTAAGCCACTGGCCTTCAGGCTCTGTTTTCTAGCAAGAGAGTGGCTGATAGGTAAGCCACTGGCCTTCAAGCTCTGTTTTCTAGCAAGAGAGTGGCTGATAGGTAAGCCACTGGCCTTCAAGCTCTGTTTATTCATCGACCCTCAGGGTCGGTCAGGCATTAATGCTCCTTGAGTCATTCAATGCTAGTAATCGATTAGATCTAATCTCTGTTGGCTTGCGTGATTCACGCTAAGGCCGTTCTGACAAGTAAGTCAGCGCTTCCTGACCTGTGTCCAGTAACACTGCCGAGCCTGACAAATAAGTCACAGCCTCACAGCTGATACTAACACTTTTGTCGATTCTGTATTCAGTCCATACACAAGTAAGCAATGCTATCAATATGTATCATATGCCAGTTATCCAAGAATAGGGCATTCAGCATGCTTACTAAACAATTTCTAGCACAGTCATGATCATGCACAAACTCAGAGGCTCAAGCTCTATCCAATCTCATATTCATCGTTCATGGCATGCCCTATCACATGTTTCACGTGCATTACATGCATCACACTTAATTATCTAGCATGCCTCAACAACAGTCATATGCAAATGGGAAAGATTTGCCAAGCATTCATTATGCTAACAATGTTTACATTTAAACGTCCAACATGCATCAATCATAGCCATGCATGTCATACTCAATAGCCAATCAACATGCATCATAATAGCCATGCATGTCATGCTCAATAATCAACCAACATGCATCCATAATAGCCATGCATGTCACATATACACAGGGTGCAGTTTTCTTACCTCAGATTCGAGCTAGTACCAATATAAGAACGATCCTTGAGAACGATCAACCTTTAAGTCCTTAGCGGTCACCTAATCATAACCATATATGGAACACCATTAATAACATGATAATAAAAGGTTCCACACCAATATCTAGCCCCCAAGAGATCAATCCAAACTAATCCAAGTAGTAGGGACACTCCCGAGGCCCATAACTAAGTTCCCGGGGTCAAAACGAGCAAACGGGGCGAAAACAGGGCAAGGGCTGCGGCCCTAGCACCTTGGGCCGCGGCCCCCAGGGTTCTCTGAGGCAAGGGCCGCGGCGCCCTCCATCTAGGGCCGCGGCGCCCAGCAAGGCTCACTTCCTGACACCTGCTTCTTCGAACTAGGGCCGCGGCGCACAAGAACAGGGCCGCGGCCCCCAACCCTGGGCCATTCCCAAACGCGTTTTAAACACTCCAAATCTTTCAAAAACATACCCAAACATTCCCCAATCATCAAATCAAAGTTCCCAAGCTTCCCAATACTCCAAAACCTTCAAAACCCAAAGCTCAAACCGACCAAAAACTCAACAATTAACAAAGTCCAATTCTAAGCTTCAAAACTTTAAAAACTTAAAACTTCAAACTTAGATTACCTTCGATTGGGTTGTTTCTCGTCGAATCCTTCGGTTAAGAAGCTTCTAATCTTTCCTAGGATCGCTATGCATCAACCCTCGCTTGATTCCGACTCCTAGAACTCAAGATTTCCTCAAAAAGGCTCAAACGGTAAAACGGACTGTTTTGAGAGAGAACGAGAAGTTTCTAACGTATGTTCTTATCTGTCAAGCTACTTCAAGCTTAAGTAACCTTAAATAAAACCTAGTGCTCGGGGTCCCGAAAACACCCCCGGGGACACTATAGTCAAAACTTCCAGAATTTCACCCTGATCTCAAATATTCCCAATCTATCACCAAATAAACATTTCTATTACCCCAAAATTGACCTCGTTATGGTAAAACTGCTAACTCATAATCTTTGATCGTCTCATGCCGAATAGCTCGAATATATCTCCATAATAATAGAATCTCACTAACAAATTACAATATGCACCCAATTTACAAAATATGCCCTCAACAGGCCAAATTACCAAAATGCCCTTATCATTTTAAATACTCCCATACGCATGCATTTATCATCATATAATAATATAATTCACATTAACATGCATATATTCATTTTATAACATATTAAATCAACTATGGCCCCCCCGGCCTCCTAATCAAGGTCCTAAACCTTATTAGGAAATTTGGGGCATTACACTCCAAACTCCTCGAGTTCGTGGTCATCAACTGCTCCGCCGCATACAACGCAATTTTGGGACGACCTACACTCATAGCCTTCGAGGCCGTCACTTCCATTCGCAACCTCGCGATGAAATTCCCTACTTCCATGGGAATATGCATTGTCCGTGGCGATCAGCTCGCTGCCAGGGAATGCTACAGCATTTCCATGAAAGGAAAGTCGAAACCCGGGCAGCTGGCAATGGCCATCCAAAGTGGTGAAGAGGAATCTCAGGAACCCTTAGCTGATCCTGAGATTGAAAAACCTCAAAGCGCCGAAGGGGAAAATATCGTCTTAAGTATTGACCCCCAAATAAGCGAGGACAGGTCCGAACTCCAGGCTATTGAGGAGCTCGAAGAAGTGAGCGTCGACCCGCAGAACCCTTCACGAATGGTCAAGCTCGGGAAAAACCTCTGTAGCAAGAGGAAGGCGAAGCTGACTAAATTTCTGCAGGACAACCTGGATGTGTTCGCGTGGTCACACGAGGACATGGTGGGAATCAGCCCGAGTGTCATCATCCACACCCTTCATCTGGATAAAAGCGTTCCTGCAAAGTCCCATAAGCAAAGACGTCTAGGAACAACCCGGGCTGAAGCCTTAGAGGAAGAAGTAGCCCGGCTCAAGAAATGCGGCTTCATCCGTGAAGCCGAGTTTCCGATTTGGGTCGCCAACCCCGTGCTGGTCCCAAAGCCCAACGGGAAGTGGCGGACCTACATCGACTTCTCCGACCTGAATAAAGCCTGCCCCAAGGATTGTTTTCCATTGCCAAGGATTGACCAACTGGTGGATGCCACAGCGGGGCACGAGCTCATGTCCTTTATGGACGCGTACTCAGGCTACAATCAGATCGCCATGAATCCGGCAGACCAGGAGCACACCAGCTTCATGACCCCGACTAACGTCTACTGTTACAGGGTCATGCCATTCGGGCTGAAGAACGCCGGTGCTACATACCAAAGGTTAGTAAATAGAATGTTCGCAAACCAGATCGGGAAGAACATGGAAGTGTACATTGATGACATGCTAGTCAAGTCAAAAACTGCCGATAACCATGTTTCTGACCTGGAGGAATGCTTCAGGATACTTCGGGAGTATGGCATGAGGCTTAATCCACAGAAGTGCACTTTTGGAGTCACATCGGGAAAATTCCTGGGTTTCATCGTCAATACCCGAGGAATCGAGGCAAACCCCGACAAGATCAGATTGTTGCTCGAGCTTCCCTCACCCAAGTAGCGCAAAGATGTCCAAGGCCTGACAGGAAGGGTGGCAGCCCTCAATCGGTTTATTTCAAAATCCACCGATAAGTGCCTACCATTCTACAACCTGCTCCGAGGAAATAAGAAGTTCGAGTGGACAGAAGAGTGTGAAAGCACTTTCCTCGAGCTGAAGGCACATTTGACTGAGCCACCCGTATTATCCAAACCAAAGGCAGGAGAGCCTCTTTTTCTTTACCTAGCTGTCACAGAGGATGCAGCTAGTGCCGTATTGGTCCGAGAAGAAGATCGGATTCAGAAACCAGTCTACTACATCAGCAAGAGACTTCTCGGAGCTGAATCCCGGTACCCGTTGATGGAGAAATTGCCGTTCTGCCTCATCACGGCCTCGCGAAAGCTCAGGCCGTACTTCCAGTCCCACTCAATACACATCATGACCGATCAGCCTTTAAGGCAGGTTTTGCAAAAGCCTGAAGCATCGGGACGTCTGTTAAAGTGGGCCATCGAACTCAGTCAGTTCGAGATTTTGTACACCCCACGAACTGCCATAAAAAGTCAGGCCCTGGCCAATTTTGTAGCAGAGTGCACAGGATTCTGGGAGGATCCTGCAGAAGACTCACCCCAAGTCACCTCATCCCAGGCGTCGTGGAGGATCTTCGTGGATGGTTCATCCAACGAGAACGGCTCCGGAGCTGGAATCATTTTGATATCCCCTGAGGGGCATAGATTCCACTCGGCGTTGAGATTCGGGTTCAAGGCCTCCAACAACGAGGCCGAATACGAAGCTTTGCTGGCCGGGCTGAGGATAGCCCGGGAGCTGAAGGTGGTCTGCGTCCAGTGTTTCAGTGACTCCCAGCTCGTGGTAAACCAGGTTCTGGGCGAATATCAGGCAGGGACCTAAGATGGTTGCCTACCTAGCAAAGGTAAAAGTTGAGCTGTCCGCCTTCAGGCGAGGCTCGATCGAGCAGATACCTTGGGAGCAGAACGCCAATGCGGACGTTCTCGCCAAGCTCGCCACCTCCGGGGAGACGGAAACCTTGGGGTTAGTGCCGATAGAATTCTTGGAGAAACCAAGTATAGAAGAAGCCAGGACAGAGGTCGAGATGATCGACGCTAGACCGACCTGGATGACCTCCATCCTTGAGTATCTCACCGAGGGAAAGCTACCTGAAGGGTGCAATGACGCACGGCGAGTGCTGTATCAAGCTCCCAGGTATATGATAGTGGACGGGGTGCTATACCGACGTGGGCACTCCCTACCTCTCCTACGATGTGTTCTTCCAGGCGAAGCAAAGGTCATCCTGTAGGAGGTACATGAGGGTTTTTGCAGAGATCACACTGGGGGGCAAAGCTTGGCCCTGAAGGTCCTGAGGCAAGGATATTACTGGTCCACTCTGTCTAAGGACTCGATCTCATACGTGAAGAAGTGCGACAAATGCCAACGATTCGCCTCAGTTGCCCGAGCTCCCCCAGTCGAGCTAAAGATGATCTCTTCCCCATGGCCGTTTGCAGTTTGGGGAATCGACTTAGTTGGTGCCCTCCCTACTGAAAAAGGCGGGGTCCGCTACGCCGTGGTGGCCATTGACTACTTTACGAACTGGGCTGAGGCAGAACCTTTGGCAACGATAACTTCCAAAAAAGTCATCGACTTCGTGGTTAAGAACATTATCTGCCGATTCGGGCTGCCCAAGAAAGTTGTCTCCGACAATGGGACTCAGTTCGACAGCAACCTCTTCACCGAATTTTGCGAAAGGTACGGAATAGTGAAAAGTTTCTCCTCCGTGGCCTATCCTCAGGCGAATGGTCAGGTCGAAGCTGTCAACAAGACTCTAAAGTCGAGCCTCAAGAAGAGACTAGACGAAGCGAAGGAGGTCTAGCCAGAACAGCTCCCCCAGGTTCTCTGGGCTTACCGGACCTCGCATCAGACTCCTACGGGTCATACTCCTTTCTCACTGACCTTTGGGAGTGAGGCAGTCCTCCCCGTGGAGATTAAGGTACTTTCGCATAGGGTCCAGTCATACGACCAGGATCGTAACCACGAGCTACTTTGCACTTCCTTAGACTTGATTGATGAAAGACGAGAAGATTCGCAACTCCAGCTCGCCCATTATCAGCAGAAGATCACTCGCTATTTCAACTCAAAAGTCAAGAACCGCGATGGAGTATTGGGACCGAACTGGGAAGGACCATATCAAGTCATCGAGGTCATTAAAGAGGGAACTTATAAATTAGCTCGGCTTGATGGAGGGGCAGTCCCACGGACTTGGAGCGCCATCCATTTTAATAGATATTATCAATGATACCCTTGTAAGGCCAAAAAGGTCATTTTTTATGTATTGCGCAATGAGAATTAACTTTTTCGTTTATGATTGTACATATTTACAAGTGTAATCTTAAGTAACCACGAAAGACCCTTTCTCAGTTACTTGGGGGGCATATGATGCCTGGATATAACCAGGTCGCCTTAAAAGGCTTAGAAGTTAATTTAAATCGATTGATCGTTCTTCTTCTTAAAGAGCACGAGATATTGATAAAAATTAACGCGAACTAAGCTGTATCCTGGATATAACCAGGTCATAAAACTTAGAAGTTAATTTAAATTGATTGATCGTTGTTCTTCTTAAAGAGCACGAGATATTGATAAAAGTTAGCACGAACTAAGTTTTCAAATTAAGTTCCTGGATATAACCAGGTCATAAAACTTAGAAGTTAATTTAAATTGATTGATCGTTGTTCTCCTTAAAGAGCACGAGATATTGATAAAAGTTAACACGAACTAAGTTTTCAAATTAAGTTCCTGGATATAACCAGGTCATAAAACTTAGAAGTTAATTTAAATTGATTGATCGTTGTTTTTCTTAAAGAGCATGAGATATTGATAAAAGTTAACACGAACTAAGTTTTCAAATTAAGTTCCTGGATATAACCAGGTCATAAAACTTAGAAGTTGACTTAAATCGATTGATTGTTGCTTTTCTTAAAGAGCACGAGATATTGATAAAAGTTAACATGAACTAGGTTTTCAAATTAAGTTCCTGGATATAACCATGTCATAAAACTTAGAAGTTGACTTAAACCGATTGATTGTTGTTTTTCTTAAAGAGCACGAGATATTGATAAAAGTTAACACGAACTAAGTTTTCAAATTAAGTTCCTGGATATAACCAAGTCATAAAACTTAGAAGTTAATTTAAATTGATTGATCGTTGTTCTTCTTAAAGAGCACGAGATATTGATAAAAGTTAACACGAACTAAGTTTTCAAATTAAGTTCCTGGATATAACCAGGTCATAAAACTTAGAAGTTGACTTAAATCGATTGATTGCTGCTTTTCTTAAAGAGCATGAGATATTGATAAAAGTTAACACGAACTAAGTTTTCGAATTAAGTTCCTGGATATAACCAGGTCATAAAACTTAGAAGTTAATTTAAATAGATTGATCGTTGTTCTTCTTAAAGAGCACGAGATATTGATAAAAGTTAACACGAACTAGGTTTTCAAATTAAGTTCCTGGATATAACCAAGTCATAAAACTTGGAAGTTAATTTAAATCGATTGATTGTTGCTTTTCTTAAAGAGCACGAGATATTGATAAAAATTAACGCGAACTAAGTTTTTTCAAAATAGTAACTAAAGTGCGCAAAGACAAGGAAATAAGTCAATTAAAAATAAAATTGATAAGTGAATTGTCTTGAGGTGGAAACACCTCGTGCAAAAGTTACACAAAAAAAAAAGAATAAAAAAGTGGGAGCAAAAAAAAGGAAGGCCCTAAGCTCCGCCAGGCTGCCCCGTGGAGGTCGCCGTCTCGCCCTCCTGCTCAGCTGCACCAGAGGCTCCCTCGGCCTTAGAAGGTGCCTCTTTCTCGAGGCGAGCTTTAAATCCCTCCAGCAAGGGCTCCCAAACATCCATCGCCAAGAAGGAGAAGTCGCCGTCTGGGTTGAAGGCCCAGCAGTTATAGAGCATGTCCTCCAGGGCGGTGCCGGAGGCCGCCTGCTCGGCTTCCAGGGCGGTTTTGGCCCCAGCCTTCATAACATCCAGCTCCGCCCGCGCAGTGGCAAGGGCAATCTTGGCCTCCTCGGGCCCAGTCTTCGCGGCGTCTAGCTCCGCCCGCGCGGCGGCAAGGGCGGCCTTGGTTGCCTCGACCTCCTGAAGCTTGGGACGGGCTTCTTCCAGCTCGGCCTACGTGGCCGCTAGGGCGTCCTTAACCACCTGGTGCTCGCCCCGCATATCTTCGAGCTGGGCCTTGGTCCTAGCTATGCTCCAATGGAGGGCAACGGCGCTCTGCGAAAATGGAGAGGCAACTGCCTTAGAAAAAAAAAAAGAAAGGAAAAACAGGGCAAGGCATGATAATTAAAAACCATAGAAGGGTAAGGTCAGCTTACCGTTAGGGCCATGCCCAATGAAGATTCCAGCACGCCCACCGAGCTCCTTGTTTCGATGGCCCTGAGCTTCTTCTTGTTGAACTTGTAAATGTGGCTGACGGCGTAGTTCGCCGTCTCGTACACCGTCCCTCGGAAGGCCTCTGGAATCTTCTCCAGGTCCTGGGGGTCAACCGGGATGTGCAAATCGGAGGTTGAGACTGCCGAAGTCCCGAGCTCCGCCCCTATGTCCCGGACGAAGGCCGGAGCTTGCAGAGGGGGTGGGAGCATGCTGCTCCCCCCTGCAGCAGGAGGAACAGTTCCCACGACTTGAGCGGCTGGGGGCTGCTCTTTCTCCTTGGCAGAAGACTTGGATGGGGTCCCGACGCCTTTCTTCAGCGTCCGGAGCTTCTTCATTTTGGGCCCAGAGGCCCCAGCTGAGGAGTTCCCCCCAATGAGCGCAGCCCGCAGACTTTGTCCCCCGGACTGAGACATTTCTTCTGTCAAAACAAAGATATGGTTAGTACAGAAGTTAGCAGTCATACAAAAACAAAGGAAAGAAAAGAAAAAATGCAAAATTCAAGTATATTTATGTACTAAAGGGGAATCCTACCCCCCGAGCTAGAGGAAGAGTCTACGGTTACAACCATCGGCCCCGGAGCTTCTTCGGGGGAATCTAAGACAATCACTTCTCGAGCTGGCGCGGGTTCTGGATCTGAGGCCGGCTCAGGACTAGTCTCTTCTACATATTGCCTAAGTCCTGGAGCTACGGCACCCCTCCAGAGTGATGGCCATGACCAAAGGTTGCTCCCATACTCCTCAAATAGGATCGACCTAAAGGCTAGGGTGTTATCTACGACTACGGTACCCCTAGGGCGGCTATCTTGGTAATCCAGCACGAGCTGGTCGACACAGTGGAGCAGGGTTGTATCCAGGTCCGGATCTCGTCGGTGGCGTTGGACGATCTGTTTGGGATTATACCTAGCTAGCCGAGGGTCAGCGGTAGCCCTATCTAAATTCCTAAACATATAAGGGTTACCTTGGCCAGAAGGACCCGCGGCTGCTGTTGATCCCAAAAGAGGGTGTTTTAATATTTAAACTCGCAAGTGCACGAATCGTTTCGGAATATAATGTTCATGTAAGTACGAGGTCGAACCCATGGGAGTTGACTAACATCAAAAGAAACTATTTCAAACAAAGCAAGAATATTCTAACCTAGTTCCAAATATTTGATAAGATTTTGTTTTAGAAAAATAAAATACAAGTAATAAAAAGATTTAAGATTAAATAGAAAAATGGTTTTCAAATGAGATATGTAAAATAAGATTATTAAGATATTAGAATCCACAAAATGCAAGTTCAATAGTATTTATAAGTATATTGATCCCCAAGTTTAAATATAGTTGAAATAAATCACACTGTATATTTTTTTAAAATATATTTTCTATTAAAGCACAAGTTACTTTAAAAAAGTAGAATTTTTCTTCACTTATATAAAATATAATTTCTAAGCATTAGTTGTGTTACAACCTAATGAAACTACAAAAAATCAAAGAGATTATGTTTAGGCAAAATATGATACTTATGCTCTAAGAATTAGATGTGAACAATTTAATGAAAAACATTTAATAAAAGAATATCATATTTTTTCATAATGAAGAACTAAGTGTAATATGCTTTAACAATCAACACTGGATGAAAAATGCATATCTTTGATAGAAAAATCCATAAACAATGTTACACAAATGGAAAATCAACATACAATAAAAAATACTATCTAGTTACATTTTGCTTCATCATTATCTTAATAACCTTTGAAAAAGATTAGAAGCTCATAACTAGATTGAAATAAAAATTACAAAATAACATACTTGACATGCTCTTCAAAAGATGAAAATGGTAGAGAGAAAATAGTGAAAAATATGAAGTGTAGAAGAAGTTGAAAAAAGATGAAGAAGAGCCCCCCAAATGATCTTACAAGACTCTATTTATAGGCAAAATATGGAGATTAAATTAATCAAATTAAAATAAATAAATTGATTAATTTAATTGTGTTGTGAAGTGGTAGGATAAATAGAGTAAGTGTAAGAGTATTGGAAAGATGAAATGTTTGGTTGGGTAAAAGATTAGTGAAAAGCTAGGGTAAAAAAAATGAATTAGGAATGTTTATTTAGGTAAGAAAAATAGGGAAGAGTGAATTGATATTTGAGTGAAAAATATTGGGAATAAAAAACATGATTTTTGGCATTTTGGTGGCTATTTGGCAGCTGGGTTGACTTGGGGGCAGTTTGGGCCTTGTGGTTGGCGCAGGCCCACGGTTGGCTTGATCTCAGGCTAGGCCGAATTGCTTGGGCCAGGAGCTTGGCTGTGGCGTTGGTGAGGGAGTGCTGAAGAGAAGTTGGTCCGTACGGCTTTGTTGGTGCAATCAGGAGGCGTTGGGAAGCTTTAGAGGCTGGCAGGTGGAGACAAGTGGCGGCATGTGAGGCTTGCTGAAGGAAGGCTGGTTGATGTCTTGTGGAGTGCTGAATGGTGAACATCAGGTGGAAATGGTGGGCCGGCTGGGTGGCTTCTGGGCATGGGCCTGGCGTGGGCCTTGGTGTGTTGCTGAAATGAGATGGCCTTGTGCCAAAATTTGCTATTTCATCTTCACAAATGCCACTTTTTCATCATTTTCCTTGCATTTCAAGCACCTGAAAATAACATTATTTCTTACAAAATAATTATAAACTAAATTAAAATTAAATATTTTCACTAATAAAATATACAATATAACTTCCATGAAAATATTAATTAAAATTTAATTTACAAAACATTTAAGCTCAAAATTACATCTTTTTACTCCTAACTTAACAATATTAATTTTAACTAATTAAGCCATAACATTTTACAATAATATAACAATAAAAATACACAAAAATCTATAAAATTAAACTAAACCTAATAAATTCAAAATTACTTAAAAACTTAATAAATCAATTAAAAACTCAAGAATTAAGCAACAATTAGCACATAAAAAGTGGTAAAATAACTCTATTTTGTAGAGTTATCAGCTGCTCCGGACCGGATCCTCTCCTCATCCGTTCTTTGGGCGACCTCCAGCGCCCATTTCCTCGTCCTCACGAGGGGCATTTCCTCCTCCTCGTCCTCCTCGTCTTCATCCCCTGCGACCTCCTCCACAATGATAGGCCTGGTGTCACAAGCTGGGGGAAGCGCCCGGAGCCTCCTTAGATTCAGAGTTTGACCAGGAAAGATCAGCTTACAGGCCACCATCGTCTCGTCTGTCACGAGCAGACGGTAATCCTTTTCACTGGGGGGCAAGCCCGCCAGTGTCTCGTACTGGGCCCCGAGGGTCACAGATTTCTCTGTCCTCGCGAAGATAGCTGCAGAATTAATCTAAGTCATAAAGGGATACAGGAGGAGCTAAATGGTACTTAACTTACGAGCTAAGGTTGAAAAGCACTTACGAGGACGATTGAAGTAGTGGAGCTCGCAATTTCAGAACCCCATCGACATAAAGAATTGATCTTTGAAGTCGTTGGGGTGGCTGGGCAGCTTGATGACTACAGCCGTGTTAGGGAACCGGGTTAAGTAATAAAACCTGTCACCTCGCCCCCGCTACTCCGGGCTGGCCTTGAGGCAGAAAAAATAAAGAATGTCTACAGGAGTGGGGACCTCCCACTCCTGCTTCAAGAACAAGTATCTCAACCCCGCCAACAAACGGTAAGAGTTAGGGGGGGAGCTGGAACGGAGCCAACCTCACATAATTGAGGAAGTCAGCAAAGTACTGGTCCAACGGGAGGAAGGCCCCCGCCTTGAAGTGCTCGTCGCTCCAGGCCGAGAACGCCTCATCAAGCGGCGCACAGCTCCGCTCGCCTTCTAAAGGAGGACGGGCAACCACGGATCCTCTCCCCAGCCCGATGTTATGGGAGAGGAATATTTTGTTGACCCTCGCCTGGTCAGTAATCTTTGAGACGATCCTCTCCGCCTCAAAGAACGCGTCGGGAGCCACCTCGAGCTCCTGTTCCACTGCTGGCCCGAAGTTGGGGATAGGGGATTCGGCCATCACCTCCTTTCCTTTGTCTTGGAGGGAGGACGAGCTACCTACAAGCTTCTTGGGAGCATTCTTCTTGGGTCCCATCTGGTCGCCTAGCAAACAAAAAGAAGAAATTTTAGAAGAAGGTGACTTAAAAATGGAGGACAATCTGTTTCTTTGACACGAGCTGAGGTAAGCTCAGCCCGTAGAGAGTGAGACTACGCGGTTCTACGAACACGCGCCTGTGCTTCCAACAGATCCCTGATTGCTCGGAATTCGTGTGTCACGAGGGTCAGGATAGAATTTTGCCTTGGAGGGAAAGTTCCAATAGGCAAGAAAGGCAAAACCGCCTGTGAAGCGCGTCCCCTAAGCTACCCGGTTTTGCACCCAAAATACTGGATATTTTGAACTAGTATCCCAAAAATCCTACCCAGAAATTTTCCCCAGAAAATACATCCTATAAACCGTGTTCTTAAAGGATTTTCTACTACAAACAATCCCCTAACCTAAAAGGCTTTCACCCTTCATGC
Source organism: Humulus lupulus (assembly GCF_963169125.1). Lineage (NCBI taxonomy): Eukaryota > Viridiplantae > Streptophyta > Magnoliopsida > Rosales > Cannabaceae > Humulus > Humulus lupulus. The sequence goes on from NC_084802.1 coordinate 11,235,791, forward strand.
CCACAAAAAACCAGCAAACCCTTGCATGTGGCTACAGTAAAATATTTACCTAAGCTACAGTGAAAAATAATTTCAAAACATGCACGGTCAGAAGACTTACTAAGTGTTCTGGTTGAGAAAAGGATGAAGGAATCGCCTGAGTTGGGGCTTCGTCGGAGTTGTTGGTTCCAAAGCTTCGAAGGAGCCCTTGCACCTGAGTTTCTGGAACGCCAAAGATGGTAACCGGAAAGAGAAAAAGGGAGGATTTTTGAGAGCAAGAAGAAGAGGAAATTCTGGAAAATTTCAAATAAACGGGTGGCCCATGCGTAAGGTGGCCACCCCTTTTATATACATGAAGGGCCACGTTGGGAGGACCGTTGGATTGCCCTGATGTGGGATCCAAGGCCCTCCACTCGAAAGGTGAAACGACGGCTAGGCATAGGCTAGGCCATTAAATGCGGTTCTCGGAAGACGTACCGTCACCAACCACGATGTTCCACGTGTTCGGCGCCTGCGTAGAATGTGGAATATGAAGAGTTCATGGGGAGGCCTAAAAGCCCCTACTGTGGCCCTGCACGACGTCGTGTACCACGAGCAGAGGCTTGGGGGCAGATGTACGCCCTGATTTTCCCACGGGCTGATTAACGAGCTGAGATACGGTCTAATCATGACTACCACGTCGCCATCCCCAAGACCGGAGCTGCCATCATAAGATCCTACCTCCTTAGCTCGAGGTAACCCAAGGGTTCGCCAAGATTGCTTAAGGACGGAGTCTGGACTCTGAAGACCACAGGTCGAGGGAATCATCTAGCTCGTGGTACGAGCTAGAGTTGGAGGCTGTGACCCTTTATAAAGTCAACCACGCAAGGTAAACGTGAATATATCATACATCACGTGTCTGATATACCCCTGACTTCTCGGACACGCAGCAGGAACGTGCGTATTCAGACACCCACGACTGGGTTGGGCCATGCGGCCCATTATCCCCTTACCTATTGATTTGACCACACTTATGTGTCAGGTTTAGGAATTAATCATGAATGTCCCAGAGTTGACATGATAGGTAAGAAAGTCACTGGATGACCTTCTTACCAACTCTCAGGTGTCTTCTCCTATAAATATGGAGACCCTGGGAGTTATAAGGGGTTGGATTCTATTGTATACGAAATACCCTGTAAAAGAATACCCAGTATATAGCAATAGTACTGACTGGTGGAGTAGAAGGATTTTAACCTTTGAACCACCTAAAAACGTATTTTGTGTCACCATTCCATTTCCAAGATCATTCATCTATTTCGGTTCAACTTAAGCATTAATCCCTTTCTCTTTATTTTCTTAATTACCTGTTGCCGAAGAACCGCGTCAACAGCGTCGTTCTTTGAACACGTATTTCCTTGTAGATCAAAAGAGGATTCAAGTTCGTTAAAACGAACACATGAGACTATTGCTGAAAATAGTCAGGATCAAAATCAAAAGTGTGAGGATAAACCTAGACGTAGCAAAAGAATTAGAACAGAAAAATCTTTTGGTCCAGATTTTCTGACCTATTTACTAGAAGGTGAACCTCAAAGCTTTGATGAAGCTGTGAACTCCACTGAAGGATCTTTATGGAAAGATGCTATTAATAGTGAGATTGAATCCATACTTCAAAATCACACCTGGGAGTTAGTAAATCTTCCTCTAGGATGTAAGCCTCTAGGGGCCAAATGGATTTTCAAAAAGAAAATGAAATCTGATGGTAAAAATTGATAAGTATAAGGCACGACTTGTAATTAAAGGTTATATGCAGCGTGAAGGCCTTGATTACTTTGACACTTATTCTCCTGTGACGAGAATAAATTCCATTAGGATGATACGTGCTATTGTTGTGTTACGTAATCTTGAAGTACATCAAATGGATGTGAAAAATGCTTTTCTAAATGGGGATTTAAATGAAGAAATTTATATGGAACAACCCGAGGGTTTTTCCTCCCCAGGAAAAGAAAGAAAAGTATGTAAATTGGTGAAATATTTATATGGTTTAAAGCAAGCACCAAAACAATGGCATGAGAAATTTGATCAAACTATGTTGGCAAATGGCTTCAAAATCAATGAATGCGATAAATGTATTTATGTTAAAGAAATAGATAATGACTATGTCATTTTGTGTCTTTACGTAGATGATATACTCATTGTTGGAAGCAGTGATAAGATGATCAAATCTAGCAAGAGTATGTTGAAATCGAAATTTGACATGAAAGATATGGGTGTAGCAGATGTCATTTTGGGGATTCAAATCTCAAGGACATCTGATAAGATCATTCTAAGTCAGTCACATTATGTGGAAAAAATTATTGAGAAATTCAACAAAGAAGATTTTGGTGTCTCCAGAACCCCTGTAGATTCGAGTCTACATTTGTTCAAGAACAAAGGGGAGAGTGTCTCTCAGGTAGAGTACTCTAGAATTATTGGAAGTCTAATGTACTTAATGAGTTGTACAAGACCTGATATAGCCTACGCAGTTAGTAAACTGAGTAGATATACGAGTAATCCAGGGTCTGACCACTGGAAAGGAATAACAAGAGTACTTAGGTACTTGCGATTTACTCGTAGCTATGGGCTGCACTATACTAAATACCCAGCAGTACTTGAAGGGTATTGTGATGCTAATTGGATATCTGATATGAAAGATTCAAAATTTACGAGTGGATATGTGTTCACACTCAGTGGTGCAGCTGTATCATGGAAATCTTCTAAACAAACGGTAATAGCTAGATCCACGATGGAATCTGAGTTTATTGCCTTAGACAAGTGTGGCGAAGAAGCTAAATGGCTTCGTCAATTTTTAGAAGATATTCCAAAATGGCCTAAACCAGTGCCAGCTATTGGCTTGCATTGCGATAGTCAATCTGCAATTGGTAGGGCACATAATAATATGTATAATGGTAAGTCTAGACATATACGTCGTAGACACAATACCATTAGACAACTACTCTCAACTGGAGTTATCTCTATTGACTATGTGAAGTCAAAGGATAATATTGCGGATCCGCTAACCAAAGGGTTAAATAGAGAGTTGGTTGAAAATCATCGAGGGGAATGGGTCTAAAGCCCATGAATGAATAAAGTCAATACAGTAGACACCCCACCTAGTTGACTGGAGATCCCAAGATCTAGGTTCAAAGGGACAACTAAAACTGTAAAGATTATGTTGGATCACTGTGGGGGTTATCCTCATTGTCCATTCCTATGATGAAACAGTGATAACTGTAAGGAAAAGGTTAAGCTATGCTTTTAATGATTTCTTATGCGTCGAAATGTCAAGCAGAGTAATACGGGTTACTCTTAATTAAGAAAATCACCTATATGAGAGAGAAGATGGGCCGCTTCTATATGGATTGAATAAGGGCTCAATTCCTAGAATATCTCTTGCAGAACCAAGGAAATGTTCAGGGCCAAACCGAACATAATCTTGAGAACCAATATATGTCAGGAAAGATTCCTGTGTGTGGTATATCATCGTTTACACGAACGACAGAACAGTTCAAAGGCATCGCGTCTACTGATCAGCTAGTAAAGTAAATATACTTACACAAGGGAAGGTTCAAAGGGTAACACCTACCTATCCTATGCAGGTTTCTACCGTTGAACTCAATCACCTAGGTCTATTTCTTTTGTTGGTTTTTCTTGAGTCAGTTTTTTCATTCATGTGGGGGATTGTTGGATATTTTGAATGAAAAAGTAATTGGGATTGTTGTCCCACCTTGCTTGTGAATAAAAATTTGCCTTAAGGAAATTCTATAAATAAGACCTAAGTGGTCTTAGTTTAAATTACACCAAAAACATATACATATATATATTTGTCTTCCTTTGAAGATTAAGATATATATATATTTTTCAATTTTGTTTTTCCCCTTTTTACTCTTTAGAGTTTTGTAGTGTGATAGAGTTTGGGCATATTTGGTTCGGCGAAGTAATTGAGTTACTTGTCGTTCACCGTTGTATCATGGGAGATAGACGTCGAAACCTCGTAGAGGCAGCGAATCTATTTTAAGGAAACTGTGTGCTACACAGGCCTCGGCTTTTATTTTGTTCTTTATAATTATTGACTAACTTAATTATAATTGTTATTTATATTATAATTATTTATATTGTGTTATTTATAATTATAATATTGCTATTTATATTATAGTTATTTATAATTATACTATTGTTATTTATATTATAATTATTTATATTGTGTTATTTATAATTATTATATTGTCATTTTTATATTGTATTATTTATAATTATAATATTTATGTATCTTTAATTTAGTAGATATAAATATTGTATTTATCATATTGCGTTTATTAAAGTATTATATAAGATATGTTTTTCCTACACTTTTATATTTAAGTGCATTGGATTGGAATACAATTGTGAAAGTTATAATTGATTTTTTTGTACTAAATTTAGCACATTATTTGTGGTAAGTTGCTAGAGGAGTTGATTACTTCATGCAACGGCAGCAAGTGTAACCCAATTCGAAACTTCTCAGCCCAAGAAATCCAAAAGGCTACAAACAACTTCAAATGACATTGTTATAAGCTCATTAATGAGTATCCATACCAATGATTTGAAGCTTTTAGTTCTTGTTTGTGTTAGATATTCATACAACATCTTATCAATAATTTTGCGTACAACTTAGAACACAATAAACAATTAAAGAATTTATAAAACATACATGATTCAGCCATGGCGAAAACATGAATTGTTAGTGCAATACTAACAAACTAAGTCTTCTTCCATAGGACTTTTATTTCTGAAGCAGATTATCAGACTACAGAATTGCGATCAGACTATTCATATATATAGAGTTAGGGATGAGACTTAACTTATATTAACCTAGTTGGACTGGACCTCCTCATCAAAGACTTCAGTTAATTAGAAAGTCTACATTTCTACCTCAACTAGACCACTATAGATAATAAGCTCATAAACAAAAAATCACTAAAATTAAATAGGCTAAATCAACAAAGAACTATTTATTAACCCATATTTTATAAGGCAAATTCTTTAGTCCCTCACGGAACTTAGTCCAACAAGTGGGACCCAAAAAAATTGCCAAGTGCCAAGCTATTAAATTTTTTGGTGTTTTTATTATTAAAGTTTTATACCTGATGAGCCAATTATGTAAACCAGTTGTGAAAAAATCTGTTAGCATGGTCTGAAAATTATGGCCAAAATAGTAATTTGCAGTAAAAAAAAGTCTACAGTGGAGGGCAATAAGGTAAAATTAGTATTGTGTTCAAACATATTTACGATATCGAGAAAGTAAGGTTTTGAGGCCAGTTAGTAATTTTTAAATGAGTAGTGAGGAATAATGTTGTATCTAAAAGTAATGAATTTCCCAGTAACTTATTTGCGCATAAGTCATCTTTTTATGTCGGTAAGTAATATTCAATAGAATGGTTAGTAATAACATAATAGCTGAAAGTAAAAAAATCGAAAGTAATTATTGTTGGTTTTTTTGCGAGTAACAAATGAATTGTCTTAGTAATATTTCTATTTTGTTTGACTTGTTTAATGGTTAGAAGCATGAATTACCATTGATTATGTAGCTTTAGGTTGTATAGTTAATTTAGAATGAATTTTGGCCATTATATAGTATTTGGTATGTAAGACTTTCTCTTTGCATAAGTAATTTTATAATCCCCTGATGTGTAACACAACTAGAGTACAAAGTAAGAGTACAATAATAATAATACCACTAAATGTACCATATTTAAGTGATAATAATTATATGGTTGCTCGATTAGGAGTCGCTACTTCCTTGAAAAAAAAGTGTAATTAAAATATTTCTGTCATAAATGGAGAATAAAAATTTAATCTCATATTATTTAGAAGATGATTAATTGATGAATTATCCCTACTATACTTTTGTAAGTTCATTTGTCAAGTACGGTGAACTACATAGGTTTAAATTTGAAACTACATTGGTGGCTTAATTGACGAGGAAATTATTATTTTGTTATTGATTGCATAGAAGATGGAGTCAAGTAATTGGAATGTGTCGATTGTATTGTACGAATATGTCATATTGGTGGTAGTAGAACATCCCCAATCACGGTTGCAATTAATAACGAAAGGAAAATAAAAAAGAGTTGCAAAAGGCACAAAGAACCAAAGAACACACACCATATCTGAATCACTCACTACTTACTTTCATGCTTTGGTTCATATCTACATTTAAAAATATTATCAAAAAGTTGAAAACTAAATAAACAATAAGAAGTGTTTGACTTTATTATTTTGTAACTCAATCTTAAACCATGACACCCTTATTGGCAAATACAACTCATTACTCCATGAATAAAAATCATGAACATGAAATATGAAACTACATTGAATTCAATTTCTCTTAACCCTGCAATACAACAATAAAGTTAATTAATCCAATTGCTATATGTATAGTTATTCACTAATGTATTTCAGAATCTCCAAGCGAAAACCAACTTTGATACCTCTAGAAGTCTCCAAAGGAAAATGGTGTAATACCTTCACTATTTTGGTCAAAGAAGGCTACATGTTGTTGGAGAACTGGCATGTTGTAATATTTTTTTAACACAACAGACCTTCATCTTTGTTGTAATAAATTGTGTAAGGCATTTTCTTGAACACCTATGATGCATTAAAAATGTTAAAGCTAACAAATTATTGTTGTGAAACAAAATGACATTTCGCAAATGTATGTATGATTTGAATAAAAAACGAAGCATACACATACCACGCAAATCTATTCAACTTACTTTTATATACATTTTAGGTCAAAACTTTGCTCACAGTCAAGATGAAACCAAATGAAATAATCAAAATGGATAAAAATAATTTAAGACACAAAATGATGAGATATTTTACAAAGAATTGTGCAAATAAACTGAGAAATGCCATTGAATAAAAATACTTAAAATACAACCACTATAACAAGATGTATTTATATATGTGTCTGATGCAAAACTACAAAAATCCATAATTTTTTTGTTGCTAAAATGCTCATAATGAATGAAATGAAATGCAATCAAAACCAGGTGCCTTAAAGCAACCTACACAAAGGCCAATAGAGATAAAACAAGAATGCATCTTAAATAACTAACTTGCAATACTTACTGTCACATAATGCAAAAATGCATCAAAGACCCTTAGATGTGTATAAATAAATGAAAAATATAAATATATGGGTTTCACATACGGTTGTTCATATTCTAGTATTTAAAAAGTTAAAATATAATACAAATTCAATATGGGTTCAAAATCTAGCAATTTTTTTTTCAAATTAAGAACCTAAAGATAACAATTAACATCTTAAATACTAAACTAACCCCAGCAAGCCAACATTTGTTTGATTCAAAACTATTAAAGTCAAATAGAAATTGATAAAACTTCTTCTCAAATTAGTCAAATGAAAAGAAGAAGAAAGTACATCTCTGTCCGTGTCCAGATCCTCATAAAACTTTATTAAATATAAAAAAAAAGAAATAACATATTACCATATTCTACCAATGGACTACATGCAGAATGGATAGTACTCATTGAAGAAAACACAATATATCTTTCATAATTCTTCTGAATACTAAAATTAACCATTGTATCAAAGTTTTGTTCATCTAAAGAACATAAAAAACAATGATAACAAATAAATAATAAACAGAGAAAACTATACTAGAAAATCATTTGATTCTAATATGTGAAGAAGTACAATCATACTGACATAACAATAAAATCTTAAGACAGATCCAACAATCAATAGTTCAAAGTTCCGTATCAACACATCCAGGAGCCAAGATTTAAGACCATGCTCTCTGTTACCGTAATGAAGAACAAAAGAATACACACACAGCAAGGAAGGAGGGCCCTCTTAATTTAAAAACATGAGATTCTAAACAAATAGATTAGTAAGAAATTAATTCATAAGTCCGAGAATATAAACAAAATTTTAAAATAGTCATCAAATAGATTTCACTTAAGTTTGAGAAGACCCTCCTTTGACATGACATTTGTTCACCACAAAATTATATAATCTTTCTTTTATCAAATCATATGTGGGTCTTTTAGAAGCTGCATATAACAAAAGAGAATATCAGAATAATTAGTCTTTTTGTAGATTAGTTTTCAACTCAATCTTTACTCATAAATGAAACCTAGATTCATATATTTACAAAACCCATTTTTTTTAACTAACCAAGATTTATTTTCGCAACACTATAAAAGTAAAAAATATATATTAATAAAATCTATGAAATGGAAATTAAACAAATAACAAAGAGATAAAAGAGACAAAGTTAGTGAAAGAGGGAAACAATGATGTGAGAGAGTGAAGACAGAGAGAAGAATAATAACCCTTCTTTGAGGGAAGAAGACAATGGTGATGGAGGAGCGACCGCGACAACAACGACAACCAGTCACTAGCGTGGAGACAAGAATGGAGGCTTGAGGAAGAGGGTGAAGCATGAAGAAGAGGACACCGATGTGAGTAATAAGACAGTAGCCTTCAAAGACTGTAGAGCCGACCTCTACGCCCAACCTACAAAGCCACTCTAGCGATTCTTCAAGAATTTTTTGACTAAAATGTGATTTTGGAGTGGAAGGCAACGAATTTGGGATTCAAATGTATAATAGATATATGACAGAAAAAAAGGAAAGAAAACGGTTGCCAATAACTGTGGGCATATAGGTATTTTGACACTTTTTATTCAACATATGCAAATCTAATCGTTTAACATAAAAGAAAACACATCCAATGACTCTTACTTATTGAAGGACTAAGTCCCTAAAAAAATGAAGTGAGGGTTTAAAAAATTGCCCATTTTATAAAACATAAAAATAAATAATATAAGCCCATATAAAAGTCTAACAGTTAGAGTACCCAACTACACTTTTGGTGTATGAAAACTCTAAAAATGGACCGCTCAATCATTGTGGAGGAATTTGGTCTGATGGGTCGTTGTTATCTTGAAAGATGTGGTAGAAAATTGGGATAAATTGGAAAATACTTACTTTTAAGACTAGTTAACCAAAATTAGCCAATAAATATATTTAATTTAATATTACCTAGATTTATAACCATATTTCCCACAATACCCTTACTCAAAAACCCTATTCACCTTCATGTAAATCTCTGCCATTAAGTTCTCCCTCTAAAACTGGAGGGATTTGGGTTGGTAAATAGAAGATGATGGGTTAGTAGAAAGATTGAGTGAGAGAAAAATTAATAAGAAGGTATAATGGGTAGATTTAATGAAATATTGGGTATAAAAATAAGAGTATTAGAAAGTGGCTAGAAATTAAAACCTCCCTCTAAAACTGGGTACTCTATCTAATTTCATCAATTTGCTAATTCTGTGGCATATCTCCACATGGGTTTTTCCAGGCCCATAATCCATATGAATATATATATATATGCACTGAAAATGTGTTCTTGGATGGTAATTTCGTGGCTAAATTGTCAAATTCCTGAAGATGAATCCGTTGTTGTGACTAGAGCTAACGCCTGCTTTTTTTGGATTGTAGAAGGGAATGTTAAGGAGGAGAGTGATGTTTATAGCTTTGGAGTGTTACTACTTGTGCTTCTCACTCTCACACGAGATGATGATCGAAAGTATATTTGTAACTCTGTCAAAGATTTGGTTGGAGAGGAAAGGTTCAATGAGATTGTAGACACTAAAATTTGGGAAGAGTTGGGAGGATTAGAGAGTGTTAGTGAAGAGCAACTACCACAACTTGAAGATTTTCTCAAATTGGCCTTGAGATGTATTGAAGCTATCAGAGACGATAGGCCATTAATGATTCAAGTCTCAAAACAACTAAGACGTATTGCAAGATCAGAATAATTGTTCTTGAGCTTTGTTTGTTGTGGTCCACCACATCGATTGATGAAGTGTTATGTAATATTTTTCAAATAATATAGAAAGAATGTGTTAGGTAATGTTAAGAAAATGCAGCTTTACAATAATTATTATTGTTTTTTATTTGGTGTAGAGCATACCACACTCAACTTTTTTAAAAGAAAATTAAAAATTGAGATTTGTTATTATTAACTATTAAAAATATTAATAAAAGTTGAGTAATTCCCACTTTTTGGATCAGTTTTGAATTAATAAAAGTGAGGGCTTTTTACATAAATATTGTATTCATCCATTCCACTCAACTAGCCTCAATAACTTACCTAGGCTCTTCACTATTTACATAAATAAAAACAGATATATTTATCAATTGAAAAGTTACATTTCCTTGGGCTTTAATTGGATTCACGTTCACACTATAATGTAACAAAATAACATAACCTATCACATTCTTTATATATTATATGAATTTTTTTTACATAATACTTCATCAAGAATAACTATACTGATCTTGCAATACGTCTTAGCTCTTTTGACACTTGAACCATCAGTGGCCTATCTTCTCTAATAGTTTCAATACATCTCAAGGCCAATTTGAGAAAATCTTCAAGTTGCTGCAGTTGCTCTTCACTAACATTCCCTATTCCTCCCAACTCTTCCCAAATTTCAGTGTCTATGTAATCTCATTGAACTTTCCCACTCCAACCAAATCTTTGACAGAGTCACAAACATTATCATATTGACCATAAAAATTCCGGCCAGTGAGAAGGACAAGTAGAAACCCTCCAAAGCTATAGACATCACTCTTTTCCTTAACATTCTCTTCTTCAATGCTAGCAACATCAATAAAAGCAGGTATTGTGCGCACAGGTATAGTCCCAATCTCTTGTAAAAAGGTTTAGGACTTGGTTGTCAAAAGCTTGTTAAAAAACACTTTTACAATGAGTTACATTTTGTAGCTTCTTTAGAAATAACTTATTAAAGCTAAAAGCTCATTTGACTAAAATATCCAATCAATATTTCAAAAGAATTTTTAAAGCTTAATACACATAAAAGTGATTTTTAAAGGCAGCTTCAATTGGATTGCAAAACAGTAAATATAGTACTAAAAAGACACAAAAGCAAATCCAATCCAATTGCATTTGTCCAATTATTATGCTGTCAAGCTACAATTAGTCGGGACAAATTTTTTTTTACTTTTTTACTTTTTATATTAGTATTTAATAATAAATATATATGTATACATTAGATAAAATAATATAGAATATAATTTTTAGTGTAAATTTTAGGGTTGTTTTAGGAATGGAAAAAAATATAGTGCTAAAATTACACAATTTTGGTGTTGAATGCCAATCACACCCTTAAGTATTTCTAACACAAAAACTCTTCATAAAGACCAAAAAACTAGAACAAGATAATTATATAAGTACTCATTAAGAAAGTTAAATAAATATTGGTCAACTAGCTAGATGAAGCTTTGGAACCTCTCTCAATCCTCATGAGTTCTTTTCCAACTTCAATCATTAATGGTCTATCTTCTCTTTTATCTTCAACACATTTCAATGCTAACTCTAAGAAAGCTTGCAATTGAATTTGTTGCTCTCCACAAATCCCTCCCTCTTCCACAATTTTAGGATCCACAATCTCATCAAATTCTTCCTTTTTCAAGTCATGAAGGAGTTCATCATAAGCCGGTCGACCTGATAAAAGAATAAGCAAAAATACTCCAAAACTATAGACATCACTTTGCTCGGTAACAGATTTGGTAGACTTGTAAACAGGATCTACAAACCCCTGTGTTCCTGCTACTTCATCTTTTACATATGTTTCTCCTTCTGGGATTGAAATAGAAACCGAAAAATCAGATAATTTGGCCACAAAATCTTTATCCAAGAAAATATTTTGAGGCTTTACATTCCTATGGATGATAGGCCTAGAAAATGCAGTGTGAAGGTATGTTAGAGCATTTGCAATGTCTTTTGCAACTTTCAATCTTATCTTCCAAGACAACGAGGATAATCCTTCGGAACTACCTATGCCTCCGCACACATTGAGAGGACCATTTTCAGCTTGTTCATAAACTAACATTGGAATAGGGAACTCTAAGCAACAACCAAGTAACTTGAGAACATTTTTATGGCTACTCATTTGTGAGCTTGTCGAGATGTCAAGAAAAACCCCAACATCATCAAAATCATCATCATCATCTTCTTCTTCTTCTTTTTTGTCACGAAAAACTAAAGGGTAAGACCAAGCATTGTTGCACGCACCATGTCCATCATATTCAAAATCTTTATATTTCTTAATTAAAACCAATCGACCATCCAAAATGCCCTCAAACCAATCAAAATCATTGCTGTAGCAATATGATTGAAAATAATCTGTAGCTTTTTGAAGATCTTCAGCAGAGAAGCTACGAATAGGGTTACATCGACCATTGAAAGATGCTATTATCTTCTCTAATAGTTTCCTTCCATTTTCAATAAATAATCTCTCTTCTTTTCCTGAAATTCCTATATTTTCAACAATAATTTTTTTTTTTTAAATAAAAAAGTTAGACAGTAACCTGTGATTTCTGAACCAATAAAAGATCAGCCTTTTCTTTTTAGAAAAGATGATAAGTCTTCAAGTTTCCATCATCACATAACTAAAGAATTATCGATTTATTTAGATGATGAAGCAAAGAGAAATACATACCTGAATGATCTGATGAGAGAGTTGAGAATAGAGAGCCTTGTCTAAGCCTCTCTGCCTTCTTCCTCAGCCAATGGCCTAGAGCTTCCATGGTGGACTGGACTGGAGCGCCTTTGAGTTTGAGGCCCAAGCTTTACAAATTACATCCCGTGATGAGGGCGAGGGCGAGGGCGAGGGCCCCATGAATGTGTGGTCATATAGACCACTGCTTTGTTTTTCCTACCAAAACTAATTATGATGAGATTCAAAAGAAATTAAGTGGGAAAGGTAAAGGAATAAAGTATAGTGGGCAAAATATATTTTTTAAACAGATATTCAGTGCAATAATTTTATTTATATATATTACAAGTTTGATTAGTTTTATTTACAAAATATATTAATTTATTTAATTATATTTTTAATTATTATTTGAATTTTAAATAAATAAATATCATAAATTATAAAAGAATGATATAAATATATTAAATAATTAAGTCAAAATATATTGTCTATAGTCTTAAAAAAATGATCATTTTTAATTTGTTTTTTAAAAAATCGTTAAATTGAGAATCTCTTAGATAAACACTTTATATATATACAAAGATATGGTGCATTTTAATTTTAAAGTAAATTATTTGATGTTGTTTATTAGTTTAAAATTTAGTGTTCATAATAATTTAAATTTTGGTATTTTTTATGCTTTGATTTATAAATTATATATGGTGAATCTAGTTTTCAAATTCAATATTTTTTAAAATTTTCTTTTAGAAAAAATATTCAGTAGAATAAAATTCTAAAATTCTAAATTAAAACTATGAATTTAAAAAGTTTATTTGATCAAATTTTTAAAAAAAATTAAAGCCAACAAAAAATTATATATAAATATAAAATTTTTAATTAATAGATAAAGCAATTAAAATAAGTAATTTCTCAAAAAAAAAAAAACTAAACGACAAAATAAGAAATAGGTATATTTATGTCACTATTACATATACGTTTGGATAAAAAAATACATTAAATGACAAAATAAATAATTAATAAAAAAAAGAAATAATAAATTGAAGCACATAAAAAAATTTCTTTTATAGTTTTTAAAATATAATTGATAGAGTAATTTAAATACTTTAATATGAAATTTTAAAATATGTCAAGATAAATTATTATGGCTCATTTATTATGTTTTATTTTTGTTTTCATCTGGTTTACCTTATTTAGATGATTTTATCATTTTTTATTTTTTTTAAACGTATTTACTTTATTTAGATGACTTTAACAATAAAAAAAATGTTTATTGGATCTTTTGATTCACTCATTAATGTTCAAACTTTCTTTATTGATTGTACATCGGTTCCCTTAATGATTAATTTTGGAATTGAGTGATTATTGAGCTCAAATTTATAATACGATTATAAATTAATCGTTCACTAGTGAATTAATGGTACTTATGAACCAAGAGATAATTAGAATGGTAAATGACTATTTTGACCAGTTCTTATAAACAAACCAATAATTGGAGGACAAAACTAAATGAAGTCGTTATATCAATGGACTACACGAGATAATTCTATAAATATAATTATATAGTTACTAAGAGTGCAATCCCAAATTTACAGTGTAATAATTGAATTAATAACTAAGATTATTTAATTAATTATTTGGTTTATTGGAATTACAGGTTCATGGTCCCAGAGTCACATCTATACTACACATTCTAGGGTGTGAATATTTGTGACAAACATAAATGAATAATTTGCAAGAGAATTAATTTTTCGGGGCAAATATATACTTAATAAATTAATTAATTAATATGTTTGTTTAGAAAACTAAATTAGTTGATTTAAATAATAATTAGTTGAGAATTAATATTGAGAGAATATATATTTATTCATGGAATTAAATGATTTTTTTATCATAAGTTAATAAGATAAAATTAATTTTAAATTAATTGATATTTATTCATATATGAAATAATACATTATTTTAAATACATAAATATTTTGTATTATTGTGGCGATATAGAGTCACATGCTCCAGTCATTGTGATTGGTGCGACCCACTAGATGGGATCCACTCGCATGGCACAACTATAAGTAGCTACTTGTTTGTGTTATTTATTATTTAATTATTCAGTTAATATTTTAATTTGATTAAAATATTAATTAAATAAAGCCTAAACCTAATGAGATTTGACTTAGACTATATACAAATATTTTTTTAGGCTGTCTCAAAGAGGGTCTCATAAGTTTCTAAGCCTAAAAAATACTTAGAGAGAAAAATTATTCTTTTTCTTTAGTCTCATGTGTTGTGTACGCTTAAAGACATAAATTTTTCCAAATCATTCTACGTGCCCACACACATCCTAATGTGTTGAGGATTGACTTGGAAGATCGTGGTGTGGATCTTAGTGTCATACAAAAATGATTGGATTATCATTATTTTGTACTGAAAGATAGCGATGACACTTGATAGGCTATAAGAGGTGCAAATCTGCTTGACCCAAGGCAACTAGAAGTGCCTCATTAAAATCATCAAGTTTTCCCCAATTCTTGTCATACTTTAGTTTCATGCTCGTTGCCATTGTCATCAACAACTCGTTCTCATCATCGTCAACTGCTAAGTCATACAACTCCTGTTGCATATTGCAGATCCCAATGAAGTACTTATTAGCAGTAACATAAGTAGACCCACTAAAATTTAATGTTATTTCGTAAAAAGTCTTCAAAAATCTCACAGACACTAAAGCATTATCCCAATCAACATTAGTGGGGGGTTCCTCCTTTGGCTTTCCATCTTTGTCAACCTCGTCAAAATATTTCATATGATTAGCATCGATTACATCCTCTCAAATGCCTTCTAAAATTTCATTGCACAATTGAGCATTGGATATGTGGAGTTTCACCTTGTTGGGACATTTGATCCTTTACATTCAATCATTTTCTCCGTCACACACTCCTTAAAATATTTTAGTCTAGAAGGAGAAGACCTAACAAACCTCACAACATTTCTAATTGATGCAATTGACCCATGTTTTTTTTTTCAACCCTATAGTAACAATTAGGTTAACTATATGAGTTCAACACCTCACATGTAAAAAATTTCCATCCAAAATTAGTCCCTTCTCTTTCTCTTTTAACTTCATCTTCAAGTATCTAATGGCAACATCATTAGAGGAAGCATTTTCTATCGTAATGGTAAACAACTTAGAGATGCCCCATTCTAAATGACATAGATCGATCTATTTGCCAATGCTTTCCCCTTTATGATCTACCACTTGGCAAAATTTGATAATTCTTTTCTGATACTCACAAGCATTATCAATCCAATGAGCAGTGATGACCATGTAATTCAAATTTTGAATGGAAGTCCAAGTATCGGTAGTAATCGACATCCTCTCACACCTCAAAATATTTTTCAATGTCACATTCTCCTCCGTACATAACTTCAATACATCCCTAGAAACAGTCATTCAAGAAGGGATCTCAAACCTAAGTTGTAGTGTTTTGTAAATCTTTTGAACCCTTCACCCTCGACATGTCTAAATGGCAACTCATCCAACACAATATATTGCGTGAGGGCTACCCTACAAGCTTCTTTGTTATAAGATACCGCTACTAAGCTTGTTTCCCCATCTTTCCCTCCCTTTACATGCTCAAGGCTTAAAGTTTTTTTGTTTATGCTCATCAATCTTAAACGGACTTAGCTCACAAACTTTCTTAAAATAGTTCCACAAATGATTGGTCTCATGTTTTCTAGTGTCACACAATAAGTCAGACCAACAATAATTACATATACACTTGGGGGAAGGAGGCTCTTCGTTAGGATCTGTGGGTGGATGAAGATCTTCTTTAGTAAAATGATCCCAAACAGATCTTTTTCCCTTTGTTTTTCCAGGAGGGATGAGAGGTTTACCCCTCTTTTTAGCCCTAGTTTTTCTACCCTTATCAGTAGGAGTAGGGTTTTCAGTCTGAATGAGAGGTGGTTGATCATCTATCGGAGGAGGAATTTCATCTACCTCATCAATATCCATTACCTAATACAACATATTTAAGAAAAACTAATCAACATAGGAATACACAACAAGCCTAATATCCACTACAACAGGGCAACACACAAGCCTATAATCCACTAATACAGAGCAGCACACAAGCCTATAATCCACTAATACAGAGCAGCACACAAGCCTATAATCCACTAATACAGAGCAGCACACAAGCCTAATATCCACTACAACAGGGTAGCACACAATCCTAATAACCAATACAACATGGCAGCACACATGTAACGCCCTACCACCTTAGAGTCGTTACTAAGTGAGTTTAAAATGTGCATTCAACTTGCTAACCAAGCATTTAGCTCAAAAGTGTAATTAAACTGTATTAAGATCACATAATTTGAAAATGTAATCATTCATTGAAAATTAAAGGTGTTTTACATTAGGGGTCCCCAAAGAAAATACTGTTTATAAATATTTACAACTCAAAATGTGTTTAGAGTCGACTAAACGAAAAAATGGGATTTAGTACAAAGCAACTCCCAAAAATACCCTTGGTCATGGCAGCCAGGCAGACCAGACATGTACGCTTCACCTCACGACCTCCGTACTCAAGGTTGGCCAATCTTTCCCTTGCCCTTACCTGCACCACAGAGCACTCGTGAGCCGAAGCCCAGCAAGAAAACCCCACACAAATAGATAACATATGCATATAAATCACTCAGCATATAAACAAGCCATCAATAGGATAAACACATACGGCCATGTCGTCCCAGGCGCTTTACCAGGCCTTGGGTTCGCGGTCCACACCGTAAGGATATCCCAGGTATCCCTTAGGGTCTTACCCTGGCAACTCGCACTCTGCGTGCTAAATGCTGCTCCCGGCCCCTTGCCGCTCTCGACCTTCGCCGTTCTCAGCCCTTGCCGTTTTCGGCCTTCACCGTTCCTGGCTCTTGCCGATCATTCACTTATTTACATACATAGCATAATTAATCAAACACTTAAACGCGCATTAACATAATCAATGGGCTATGCCCTGCACATAATCATATAGGGCCATGTCCTACAACACAACTATGGGGCCTCGCCCTACTCTATGGGTACAGCGGTTTTCTTACCTGTGTCCCGAGCTTCTTGAGCACCGAAATAACACTACATCTCTTGGAACCAACACATACATAACACTATCATTACTAACCAATTATCATCATCTCCCGGAACCAATCCCGTGCTCTCGGGACCTCCCAGTTCCCCACACAAGGTAGCGGAAGCGTCCCCGAGCCCCCTGGGCAAAAGCCTAAAAACTGAAAATTTCTCCTGCCTAGAAATGGCCTAGCGCCGCAGCACTAACCCATAAGGGCCACGGCGCCCAGAAAGGTGCCCTTCCCCTAATGCATCCTAGCGCTGCAGCACGGAAGAACAGGGCCACGACGCCCATACGCGAACCCAGAAATCTGGGTTTTTCCCAACATTTTCCCCGAGCCAAAACACTCCCAAATCAATACCAAAACATACCTAAGTCTCAAATTCAATCCAATGATTCACAAATTGGTTTAAAACTTTATAAAACTTAAACCAAAACAGAGCTTAACCTCATAAATGCGTGGAATTCTTACCTCAAACAAGAATTCGACCTTGAGCTTTCTCCAATTCCAACTCCAAGCTAAGCCTCTTTTGATTCCCAAGCTGAATTCTCACACTAACATACCACAAATCTAGCTTTCAACTTCCATTTTCAAACTCTCAAAGTCAAGCTTGGAAACTTAAAGAAAATAGGGATGAATTCCTTACCTCTGAGCTTAACACATCCTTGAGCTAACTTTTCTAGCCACAGCAGCCAAATTCCTTCAATTCACTAGCCCAAAATCCTCAAAACTCAGCAAGCTCCCAATCAACAAGGAGAGGGGAAGAGGAAATCGCCTAGGAGAGAAGGAGAGCTGAGAAGTTCTATTCTTTTTCCTTTCCTTAGCCTTTTCTAAACTGTTCTAATAATTCTCAGCCCTTATCTAATCTTAACCAACTGCTAAAAAGACCCAATTGCCCCTTAAATTAGCCTAAGTCCTCTTATGCCACCAAGGGCGATTTAGTCTTTTAACACATCCCGCTAAATCCTCAAGTATGCCTAAAAATCCCTGTTTTAATCCTGACATGTCTAAGCTATTACTATCACTAACCGCTACTCAATAATTCCTGAACACTTTATAATATCCCCAAAATACCCCTAAGCTCCTCCCGAGCCGGGTATTTGACCCCGTTGTGACTTTCCTAGCTAAACAGCTCCCTAAGACCGTCTCGGAACATGCATCACAAATATATCACAATTATATCACAAATATCACATGTATCACATTTATGCCCTCAATGGGCTAAAATTACAAATATGCCCCTAACAACCAAACGGGGCCCACATGCATATTTAATCGCCTAAACATGCACTATAATCACATATTCATTAAATCCACATATATTAATACAATATAACAATTATTGCCCTCCAGGCATGCTAATCAAGGCATCAAGCCTTATTAGCAAATTTGAGTCGTTACAACTATCCCCTCCTTACAGAAATTTCGTCCTCGAAATTACCTGAACAATTCGGGATCCTGCTCCCGCATGTCTGATTCAAGTTCTCATGTCGCGCTCTTCAACTTTGTTGTTTCTCCACAACACTTTCACCAAGGCGATGGTCTTACTCTGCAAGATTTTATCCTTCCAGTCAAGAATCTGAGCCGGCTTCTCTTCATATGTCAAATCCTGGTCCAGCTCCATATTCTCATAACTCAACACATGTGAAGAATCTGACACATACTTCTGGAGCATGGACACGTGGAACACATCATGAACCCCTGATAAGGCTGGAGGCATCACCAATCTATAAGCTACCTCTCCAACCCGTTCCAGAATCTCGAAGGGGCCAACAAACCTAGGGCTCAGCTTGCCCCGAACAACAAACTGTTTCACTCCTTTCAGAGGTGAAACCCTAAGAAACACATGGTCACCTACCTGAAATTCTACGCTTCTGTGTTTCAGGTCTGAATAACTCTTCTGGCGACTCTGGGAGGCGAGCATTCGCGCTCTAATCTTTTCTATTACCTCATTGGTCCTCTGAACCATCTCAGGACCTAAATAACTCCTCTCACCTGTCTCATCCCAAGGGATAGGTGATCTACACTTCCTTCCATAAAGCATCTCATACGGAGCCACTCCGATAGTCGCCTGATAGCTGTTGTTGTACGAGAACTCGATCAAAGGGAGATACTTACTCTAAGATCCCCCAAAATCTAGCGCACAGGCTCGTAGCATGTCCTCCAGTATCTGAATCATTCGCTCAGACTGTCCATCTGTCTGAGGATGATAAGCGGTACTAAACCATAACTGTGTGCCCATAGCCTTTTGCAGGCTCTCCCAAAACTTGGAGGTGAAGGTGGGGTCCCTGTCGGATACTATCGACCTCGGAGACCCATGAATTCGAACAATTTCCTTTACATATAACTTTGCATACTGCTCCACAGTATAAGTAGTCCTAACCGATAGAAAGTGGGCGAACTTGGTATACCTATCCACAATCACCCACAACGAGTCATGCTGTCCCACGGTCTTTGGTAAACCAACCACGAAGTCCATGGTAATGTCCTCCCACTTCCACTCTGGAATCCCTAGAGGTTGCAGCAACCCTGCTGGCCTTTGATGTTCAGCCTTGACCTGCTGACACGTTAAGCACTTGGCCACATAATCCACCACATCCCTCTTCATGCCCGACCACCAATATAAAGCTCTCAGATCTTGGTACATCTTCATCGTACCTGGATGCAAGGAATAGGGAATGGTATGTGATTCATCTAAAATCTCTCGTCAGATATCAGAATCCATCGGAACACAAATTCGATCCTTATACTTCAGTAACCCCATCTCCGAGATAGAAAAGTCCTTAGCCACTCCGACTAAAACGTTCTCTCTATGACCTCTCAACTGTGAATCTTTCCTCTGCGCCTCCTTGATCCTCTCAAGGAGTGTAGACTGAAGAGTGATGTTGGCTAACCGACCAACCACCAACTCTATATCCGCTCGGGTCATCTCTTTCGCTAACTTATCAGATATCTATCTTGAATTGAACAACTCTCCTGGGCCTTTTTGACTCAATGCATCAGCCACTACATTAGCCTTCCCAGGATGGTATAGGATATCACAATCATAATCCTTAACCAACTCTAGCCACCGTCTCTGGCGCATATTCAGATCCTTCTGAGTAAAGAAGTACTTCAAACTTTTATGGTCGGTGTATATCTCGCACTTCTCACCATATAAATAATGTCTCCAAATCTTAAGTGCGAATACCACCGCTGCCAACTCCAAATCATGCGTGGGATATCTCTGCTCATACTCCTTTAACTGTCTCGATGCATAGGCTATCACCTTACCAGCTTGCATCAGCACACACCCCAAACCCTGTCTGGAAGCATCACAGTAGACCATAAACTTCTCATTATCTGTCGGCAAACTCAACACCGGCGTGGTGATCAATCGTCGCTTCAACTCTTTAAAACTGTTCTCACATCTATCTGTCCAAACATACTTTGTCTTCTTCTTTGTCAATTCTGTCAATGGCGTAGCTATCTTGGAGAACCCCTCAACAAACTGTCGATAATACCCCGCCAATCCCAGAAAACTCCTCACTTCAAGAACACTGCTCGATCTAGGCCAATCTCTTACTGCCTCAATCTTACTTGGATCGACTAAAATCCCCTCCTTATTGACAATATGGCCTAGAAATGTAACTAACGATAACCAGAATTCACACTTGCTAAACTTAGCATATAACTTATGCTCCCTCAACCGCTGCAATATCAGCCGTAGATGCCGCTCATGCTCTCTCTCTGACTGAGAATACACCAGAATATCGTCGAAGAACACAATCACAAACTTGTCCAAATAGTCCTTGAAAACCCTATTCATCATATCCATAAAAGCTGCTGGAGCATTGGTTAATCCAAAGGACATAACCATGAATTCATAGTGTCCATATCTCGTGTGGAAAGTGCTCTTTGGTATGTCCTCCTCTTTAATCCTTAACTGATGGTAATCTGACTGGAGATCAATCTTAGAAAACACCGTACTTCCCTATAATTGATCAAATATGTCGTCAATCCTAGGCAGTGGATACTTGTTCTTAATAGTTAACTTGTTCAGCTCCCTATAATCTATACACATCCTAAGAGATCCATCCTTCTTCTTGACGAACAACACTGGAGCACCCCATGGCGAGAAACTCGGTCTGATGAACCCCAAATCCAATAACTCCTGTAACTGAATCTTCAACTCTTTCAACTCTGTCGGAGCCATTCTGTAAGGTGTCCTAGATACTGGCTCCGCCCCTAGTGCCAATTCTATAACGAACTCAATCTCTCGCTGCGGCGGCAACCCTAGCAGATCTGCTAGGAATAAATCTGGAAACTCGCATACCAATCTGGTCTCTCCCGGTCCAACCGACACAACCTTGGAGGTATCCACAACACTTGCTAGGAATCCTATGCAACCTTCTTGCATCAGGTCTCTAGCTTTCAGTGCTGAAATCATAGGTACCCACGGTCCATTGGCTGTTCCCACAAATACAAATGGTACCTCCCTTTCTGGTTCAAAAGTCACCATCCTACGCTTGCAGTCAATCGTATCCCCATACTTCGATAACAAATCCATCCCTAGGATCATATCAAAGTCATCCATCGCAAGCTCAAACAGATCAACAGACAATTCCCTACCATCTACATTTATTGGTAAAGCTCTAATCCATCTCCTAGAGACTACCAGTTCCCCAGTTGGCAACAAAGTCCGAAAACCCCTAGCATACAAAGCACTAGGTCTACACAGTTGATCTATCACTTTAGCAAACACAAATGAATGGGTAGCTTCCGAATCAATCAATGCAGTATACAAAGAACCAGCACTAGAAATCTGACGTGTCACAACCGAGGGGCTAGCCTCCGCCTCAGTCTGAGTCAAAGTAAACACTCTGGCAGGAGCGAGACTATCACCCTGCTTCGGCTCCTCCTTCCTGACTTGTGGGCAGTCCTTCTTCAAATGGTTGGCACTCCCACAGATGAAGCAGGACCTGATTCTGCACTCACCCTGGTGTCGTCATCTGCACCGAGGACACACTGGGAAACTCCTCCAGTTGTCACTTCCGCCCTGATGGCCACTAAAAGTACCCTGTGCCCTCCTATCAGAACTGGGAGGAATAAAGGAATCTGGGGCCTTCCTTTTCTGCTCACTAGGGCCACTACCCCAGCTGGATCTAATAAAATGAGGCATCATCCTCCTGACATCGCGCCTAACAATGCTCTCTCTCCAAATCTGGTCCTCGGCCCCCTCAGCTGTAAGAGCCTTGTCCACAACCTGAGCATAGGTAGTAGTCTCTGGATCCAAAGTGATCTTTACATCACGGGCGATCATAACGTTCAATCCCCGTACAAATTTGTCTCTCCTTGCCGCGTCAGTTGGCACTAAATCTGGCGCAAACTTCGCCAACCGGTCAAATCTCAGAGCATACTTAGTCATGGTCAACCGATTCTAAGTCAGGTTGATGAACTCGTCAACCTTCGCAGCTCGAACTGCAACACTGTAATATTTTTCATTGAAGATGTTCTTGAATTCTTCCCATGTCATGACTGCCACATTCCTTCTCTGAACCACTACATCCCACCAGATGCGGGCATCCTCTCTAAACATGTAACTGGCACAGGCAACTCTCTCGTTCCCTTCAACCCTCATAAAATCTAGGATAGAGGAAACCATATTCATCCACTGCTCTGCCCGCAGTGGGTCTGGTCCACCCTCGAAGGTGGGAGGATGCTGCTTCCTAAACCTTTCATACAAAGGTTCCCACCTGTTCTCCATCACAGGTTGAACCGGCACTGGCACCACAACCTGCTGAATTGGTAGCCCAGTAGCCTGTGGAGGGGCCTACTACCTCAACTGACGGAGTTCTTGTTCTGTTCGTTGCAATCTCGCTTCCATTTCGGCAAACATCTGTTGCCAATTTTGTGGGACAGGTGGAGGGTCCTGATCCTGATTGTCATCCTCGGCTCGACTGCCGCGGAGTCTAGATGATTGTCGAGGCATCACAACAATATGCCTGCAATCAACGACGCCGCTCATCAGGCATGATAACAAAATCCAAAACTACCTCCCAATTCACATCAGCCAACCATAACAACGATCTAAGTATTACACAAATAGCATATAACACTCAACGGACCATGCCCTATCATCATGCATATGTCAACTCATTCATCATGCTCTATGTGAAATAAACAGGCAAACATGGCATTTAAGCACATACTCAAACATATAAGTCAATTATTACCAACCAACCCTGAGTCGAGCTTGTCACTGACAACGAGTGTACATGTTCGGTCAATCTCCAGGAACCATAAACCTTGGCTCACTCTGATACCAAGTTGTAACGCTCTACCACCTTAGAGTCGTTACTAAGTGAGTTTAAAATGTGCATTCAACTTGCTAACCAAGCATTTAGCTCAAAAGTGTAATTAAACTGTATTAAGATCACATAATTTGAAAATGTAATCATTTATTGAAAATTAAAGGTGTTTTACATTAGGGATCCTAAAAGAAAATACTGTTTATAAATATTTACAACTCAAATTTTTTTTAAAGTCGACTAAACGACAAAATGGGCTTTAGTACAAAGTAACTCCCAAAAATACCCCTGGCAGTGGCAGCCAGGCAGACCAGACATGTACGCTTCGCCTCACGCCCTCCGTACTCAAGGTTGGCCAATCTTCCCCTTGCCCTTACCTGCACCACAGAGCATCCGTGAGCCGAAGCCCAGCAAGAAAACCCCACACAAATAGATAACATATGCATATAAATCACTCAGCATATAAACAAGCCATCAATAGGCTAAACACATACGACCATGCCATCCCAGGCGCTTTACCAGGCCCTGGGTTTGCGGTCCACACCGTAAGGATATCCCAGGTATCCTTTAGGGTCTTACCCTGGCAACTCGCACTCCGCGTGCTAAACCCTGCTCCCAGCCCCTTGCCGCTCTTGGCCTTCGCTGTTCTCGGCCCTTGCCGTTCTCGGCCTTCACCGTTCCCGACTCTTGTCGATCATTCACATATTTACATACATAGCATAAATAATCAAACACGCATTAACATAATCAATGGGCTATGCCCTACACATAGTCATATAGGGCCATGCCCTGCAACATAACTATGGGGCCTCGCCCTGCTCTATGGGTACAGCAGTTTTCTTACCTGTGTCCCGAGCTTCTTGAGCACCGAAATCACGAGCACGGTCCTCTAACCCGAGCCTCACTGAAAACCTAGTCACAACACATACATAACACTATCATTACTAAAAAAATATAATCATCTCTCGGAACCAATCCCGTCCTCTCGGGACCTCCCAGTCCCCCACACAAGGTAGTGGAAGCGTCCCCCGAGCCCCTTGGGTAAAAGTCTAAAAACTGAAAATTTCCCCTGCCCAGAAATGCCTAGCACCGCGGCACTAACCCATAAGGGTCGCGACACCCAGAAAGGTGCCCTTCCCCTGATGCATCCTAGCGCCGCGGCATGGAAGAACAGGGTCGCGACGCCCATACGCGAACCCAGAAATCTGGGTTTTTCCCAACATTTTCCCCAAGCCAAAACACTCCCAAATCAATACCAAAGCATACCTAAGTCTCAAATTCAATCCAAAATCCCATATAGACCATCTAACAACTCAAAAACATCAACAATAAGCCTAGACACACATTCAAACCCATGATTCACAAATTGGTTTAAAACTTTATAAAACTTAAACCAAAACAGAGCTTAACCTCATAAATGCGTGGAATTCTTACCTTAAACAAGAATTCGACCTTGAGCTTCCTCCAGTTCCAACTCCAAGCTAAGCCTCTTTTGATTCCCAAGCTGAATTCTCACACTAACTGTAATGCCCCAAATTTCCTAATAAGGTTTAGGACCTTGATTAGGAGGCCGGGAGGGCCATAATTGATTTAATATGTTATATAATGATTATATGCATGTTTACGTGAATTGTATTATTATATGATGGTGAATGCATGCATATGGGTGTATTTATTATTATAAGGGCATTTTGGTAATTTGGCCTATTGGGTGCATATTGTAATATGTGAATGAGATTTCATTATTATGGAGATATATTCGAGCTATTCGACATGAGACGGTCATATATAATGGATTAGCGGTTTTGTCATAACGGGGTCAATTTCGGGGTAATAGAAATGTTTATTTGGTGATAGATTGGGAATATTTGAGATCAGGGTGAGATTCTGGAAGTTTTGACTATAGTGTCCCCGGGGGTGTTTTCGGGATCCCGAGCACTAGGTTTTATTTGAGGTTACTTAAGCTTGAAGTAGCCTGACAGATAAGAACGTACGTTAGAAACCTCTCGTTCTCTCTCAAAGACGGTCTGTTTTACCGTTTGAGCGTTTTCGAAGATATCTTGAGTTCTAGGAGTCGGAATCAAGCGAGGGTCGAGGCATAGCGATCCTAGGAAAGAATAGAAGCTTCTTAGCCGAAGGATTTGACGGAAAACAACCCAATCAAAGGTAATTGAAGTTTAAGTTTTGAGTTATTTCGAGTTTCTAAGCTTTGAATTGATTTTGGTGAATCGTTGAGTTTTCGGTTTGTTTGAACCTTGGGTTTTAAGGGTTTTGAGGTATTGGGAAGCTTGGGAACTTTGTTTTGATGATTGGGGAATGTTTGGGTGTGTTTTTGGGGACTTTGAAGTGTTGGAAACACGTTGGAGAATGGTTCTGGGTTGGGCGCCGCGGCCCTAGCTCGAGTTAGCAGGTGGCCCTTCTGTTTCGCTGGGCGCCGCGGCCCTTGTGTGGGGCGCCGCGGCCCTTGCCTCTGGAAATTCTGGGGGCCGCGGCCCAAGGCGCTAGGGCCGCAGCCCTTGCCCTGTTTTCACCCCGTTTGCTCGTTTTGACCCCGGGAACTTAGCTATGGGCCTCGGGAGTGTCCCTACTACTTGGATTAGTTTGGATTGATCTCTTGGGGGCTAGATATTGGTGTGGAACCTTTGATTATCATGTTATTGATGGTGTTCCATATTTGGTTATGATTAGGTGACCGCTAAGGGCTTAAAGGTTGATCGTTCTCAAGGGTCGTTCTTTTAATCGTTCTAGCTCGACATTGAGGTAAGAAAACTGCACCCTGTGTATATGAGACATGCATGGTTATTATGATGCATGTTGGTTGATTAATGAGTACGTCATGCGTGGTTATTATTGATGAATGTCGGTTTATTATTATGTATGACATGCATGGCTATTCTTGATGCATGTTGGTTGGTTATTATGTATGACATGCATGGCTATTCTTGATGCATGTTGGTTGGTTATTAAGCGTGACATGCATGGCTGTTATTGATGCATGTTAGGTTGCTGGATTTATTGCATATGATGCATGAGAAACATGTGTTTGGGACATGCTTTATATACTGAGTATGATACTGTTCAGAGCTTGAGCCTCTGTGTTTATGCATGGCCCTAATAGCACTACTATCTGTTTGGTAAGCATGCTAAATACCTCGTTTATGGATGTGGAACATGTGATATGTGATTGGTGGCATGTCTTACTAGTGAAAGACACTGACTAGTCAGGGACCGACTCTAGAGTCGAGAATTATGCATTGAATGGCTCTATGGCTTTAATGCCAGACCGACCCTAAGGTCAAAGAACTTATAAGCGCTTGCCTGGTCTACGACCAGATGACTATAGCCAAGGTATATGACCCCGGTGACCGTTTGTCACATGGCTAAGGGACGTTGTCCATAGTTTCGACTCTAGAGTCGTGAGGAAGGTTATGTTGGTGACTAATCACCTTGCACCTGTCCTAAGCAAGCTTAAATCGAGAATCATGCATTGAATGGCTCTATGGCATTAATGCCAGACCGACCCTAAGGTCGAAGAACTTATAAGCGCTTGCCTGGTCTATGACCAGATATTTATGGCCAAGGTATATGACCCCGGTGACTGTTTGTCACATGGCCAAGGGACGCTGTCCATAGCACGACTTTAGAGTCGGGAGGAAGGTTATGTTGGTGACCATTCACCTTGCACCTGTCCTAATCAAACTTATGAAAGGATTACTTATCAGTTGAGCCCTGGTGACCCTATCGTCACATGGCTAGAAGGAGCGATGCTCATTATTGTGACTTTTGGCTATTGTCACCTATTTGCTTGGACTGATAGTCCTGAATGGTTATTATGATCGTTGTTGATATTATATCATGCTTTATTGTGTTTTCTTGCTGGGCTTCGGCTCACGGGTGCTACGTGGTGCAGGTAAAGGCAAGAGGAAGCTGGAACATCCTTGAGTTGGAGAGCTTAGGTGATGACGTGTACATATGCAGCTGCTCGTCCGCCACGACCGAGGTTTAAAGTGGAACTAGGGTTGAACCCTGTTTTGCCGCTTAGAACGGCCTGTTGTAAATGTTTTATGTAATAGACTCTGAAACTTTATTTTCGGGATCCCAATGTATATATTAAACGTTTTAGTGAAACGTTACATCCTAAC
The DNA here is from genome assembly GCF_963169125.1 of Humulus lupulus. Classification (NCBI taxonomy): domain Eukaryota; kingdom Viridiplantae; phylum Streptophyta; class Magnoliopsida; order Rosales; family Cannabaceae; genus Humulus; species Humulus lupulus. The sequence continues at coordinate 11,263,871 of NC_084802.1, forward strand.
CAAATTTTTAATCCCTAAACCGCTAATCATACTTAGTGTCACGATTTTGGCCAAATGACTCGATTAGCGAGTTTAGCACTGTTTACAAGGCACACCGTAACGGTCCCTGGAGTTTGGGGCGTTGCACTAACATACCACAAATCCAGCTTTCAACTTCCATTTTCAAACTCTCAAAGTCAAGCTTGGAAACTTAAAGAAAACAGGGATGAATTCCTTACCTCTGAGCTTAACACATCCTTGAGCTAACTATTCTAGCCACAGCAGCCAAATTCCTTCAATTCACTAGCCCAAAATCCTCAAAACTTAGCAAGCTCATAATCAACAAGGAGAGGGGAAGAGGAAATCACATGGGAGAGAAGGAGAGCTGAGAAGTTTTATTCTTTTTCCTTTCCTTAGCCTTTTTTAAACTGATCTAATAATTCCTAGACCTTATCTAATCTTAACCAGCTGCTAAAAAGACCCAATTGCCCCTTAAATTAGCCTAAGTCCTCTTATGCCACCAAGGGCGATTTAGTCTTTTAACACATCCCGCTAAATCCTCGAGTATGCCTAAAAATCCCCGTTTTAATCCCGACATGTCTAAGCTATTACTATCACTAACCGCTACTCAATAATTCCCGAACACTTTATAATATCCCCAAAATACCCCTAAGCTCCTCCCGAGCCAGGTATTTGACCCCGTTGTGACTTTCCTAGCTAAACAACTCCCTAGGACCGTCTTGGAACGTGCATCACAAATATATCACCATTATATCACAAATATCACATGTATCACATTTATGCCCTCAACGGGCTAAAATTACAAATATGCCCCTAACAACCAAACAAGGCCCACATGCATATTTAATCGCCTGAACATGCACTCTAATCACATATTCATTAAATCCACATATATTAATACAATATAACAATTATTGCCCTCCAGGCACGCTAATCAAGGCCCCAAGCCTTATTAGAAAATTTGGGTCGTTACAACACAAGCCTAATATCTACTACAACATGGCAGCACACAACAAGCATAATATCCACCACAACTGAGCATCACACATTCACACAAGCCTATTTATTATAATCCAATATAACAAATATAATAAATTTACCTCAATCTTCAAAGTAGAAGTAATGCCTTTAGACTAGCTTGCTTCTGATCCAATTTGTAAATCCATAAAAATAAGTAATTTTCATTAAAATTTTAGCATATGAGATTGAGATATGACCATGACTTTTAACATTAAATATACATTATACAAAAACTTTGGAAATCAATGAAAGTTTCCTTCATAAAAAAAAAATAAAGATCATGGTTTATTAAAAAGAAAAAGGAACCTTAAATGTAAAACCTAATTCAAGACTAATGAAATCACAACTTTGTTTGGTAAAATGAAATATTTAATCACATAGTTTGGGATTTAAATATGTAATCACATAGTCATAGATACACAAAACAGATAGGTGCACACGATTGTTGGAGTTGATCCATACTAATATTTGTGGGCCTTTTGTTCCGCCTGCTATGGGTGGTTATAAATACTTTATCACCTTCATTGATGACTTTTCCCGGTATGGCCATGTTGAGCTCATTCGTGAAAAATCTGAATCTTTAGATGCGTTTAAGATTTTTAAGACGAAAGTTGAGCTTCAAAAGGGGAAGAAGATCAAGGCAGTTAATTCTGATAGAGGTGGAGAGTATTATGGACGTTATGATGAAAGTGGAAGGAACCCCGGGCCTTTTGCTAGGTACTTACAGGAATGTGGCATTGACGCAAGATATACAATGCCAGGTACACCCCAACAGAATGGAATTGCTGAAAGGAGAAATCGCACTCTTCTTGACATGGTGCGATGTATGTTGATTCATTCTAGTTTGCCAGAGTTTTTATGGGGTGAGGCATTAAAGACTGCAGCTTATATCTTGAATCAAGTGCCCAGCAAGTCTGTCCCAAAGACGCCTTATGAGCTATGGTCAAGTAAGAAACCAAGCTTGTGTCATTTTCATGTTTGGGGTTGCAAAGCAGAAGTGAGGCCCTATAATCCACAGTCTAAGAAACTTGATCCGAAGACCATTAGTGGCTATTTTGTGGGCTACACCATTGGATCAAGGGGTTCCAGATTTTATTGCCCATCTCACACCACCAGGGTTATAGAATCAGATAGGGCTGTCTATTTTGATGATGAATTTAGTTCAAGTCAAGGGTCAAACATTTTTGTCCCTGTACCTGTTGCTTCCGCTCCTATTGATGACCCTGTGATTGAACATATTCCGGTAGAAACTCATGATGAACCTCAAAATCAAGAACAAGGTGAAAATCTTGATATTGGGGATGATGAAGCTATGGTGAGAAGATCACAGAGAACCCGCAGGTCTGCTATTCCTAATGACTACCTTGTCTATTTACAGGAACATGAGTTTGATGTGGGAGACACTTTTGAGCCAGTTACCTATCAAGAAGCTATGAATAGTCCTCAATCTGTATTGTGGATGGATGCAATGAAAGATGAGTTGAATTCTATGTCACAAATGAAGTTTGGGAGTTGGTTGAATTACCCAAAGGTTGCAGACCCATTGGATGCAAATGGGTGTATAAGATCAAACGTGACTCGAATGGGCAAGTGAAAAGGTATAAGGCTAGGCTTGTGGCTAAAGGCTATAGCCAGAGAGAAGGTATTGATTTCAAAGAAACATTTTCACCTGTTTCCACCAAAGATTCGTTGCGAATCATTATGGCTATAGTTGCTCATTTTGATCTAGAACTCAATCAAATGGATGTGAGGACTGCCTTCTTGAATGGAGATTTATTTGAAGATGTTTACATGACTCAACCTATTGGTTTTGAGAAGTCTGGCAAAGAACACATGGTTTGCAAGCTCAAAAAGTCTATCTATGGGCTTAAACAAGCATCAAGGCAGTGGTATCTCAAGTTCGATATGATTTTCACTGCAAATGGCTTCAAGGAGAATGTAGTAGATCAATGTATATACATAAAGGTCAGTGGGAGCAGCTTTATTTTTCTAGTATTGTATGTTGATGACATCCTGCTTGCGTCTAATAATTCTGATCTGTTGTCTAAGACGAAACAACTTTTGTTTAGCCATTTTGATATGAAGGATCTTGGTGAGGCTTCCTATGTGCTTGGGATTCAGATTCTTCGGGATAGGGCTAATGGTATTCTTCGTTTGTCTCAGAAGACTTACATTGATCGGATCTTGAAAAGATTCAATATGCATGCATGTTCTCCTAGGAAGGCACCAATAGTGAAGGGTGACAAGTTCTCAAAGGCTCAATGTTCACAAAATGATAAAGAGAGAGATGAAATGAAAGTCGTTCCCTATGGATCACTGGTTGGTAGCTTGATGTATGCTCAAGTATGCACACGCCCTGATATTGCTTTTGTTGTCGGCGTGTTGGGTAGATACTTGAGTGATCCTGGTCTTAGCCATTGGAAAGCGGCTAAGAAAGTCATGAGGTATCTTCAGGGTACAAAGGATTATATGTTGACTTACCGACGAGCTGACACTCTTGATATAGTTGGGTTCAGTGATGCCGATTATGCAGGATGCGTGGATGATAAAAAGTCCACTTCAGGCTACATTTATATGATGGCTGGAGGAGCTGTTTCATGGAAAAGTATCAAGCAGACACTCACAGCTTCTTCTATGATGGAGGCAGAGTATATGGCGTGTTATGAGGCTACTTGTCAAGCAATATGGTTGTGGAATTTCATTTCAGCATTGAGTGTTGTAGACTCTATTTCGAGGCCGCTGAAATTGTATTGTGACAACTCCGCAGCAGTAGCTTTCTCTAAGAACACTAGGAGTACTTCTCGCTCAAAGCATATTGATATAAAATACTATTTTGTTAAAGAGAAAGTCGCTGAGTCCCTCATTTCTATTGAGTACACGCCTACCACTAGCATGTTAGCAGACCCACTAACGAAAGACTTACCTATATGTGTGTTTTTAGAACACGTTGCCCGAATGGGATTGTCAGGAGCCTAGCTTGTTGAGCTTAGTGGGAGTTTTGTTATTTATGTATTGAACATGCTAGTATTTTGTATGGATTGCTTATAGCTTGTGTTTTATTCTGAACACGCATAATGATAATTGAAGCCACTTCTTCTTGTTGCTATTACGTATATATGCTTATATATGTATATATTATTGTTCAACGAAGTGACAGGTACAAAAGAAGATGAATGCGCATAGTCTCAATCAATTGTACCTCATGCATGTTTGGTTTGATAGTTAATGGTTGTTATGATATTTAAATGTCTACAAGGCCAAGTCATATTAATATTTGTATCCTATCGGTATAATATTATGTTTGATTTATTTGATTGCCATATATGTGTTAGACAATATTATGGTGGTTTTATTATATTGTCCAAGTGGGAGAATGTTAGAATTATTGTTATGGACTAATATAATCATAGACATTTTTCCATAATCACAATCATGAACTAAAGTGCCTACTAATTACCAATAACCATAATGAGATGGTTCACACTTACTAATTGCATTAGAGGCACATGGTAGCACCCTAATGACTATAGGTTGGCCCATTGAACCATAGTGCACCATATCTAATAATATAAGCCCAATAGACCGAATATACCCCTTAGGGTAAAAAGGCATACGAGACATATATATATATATAACATATATGTTGTTGGGTGAAGATAAGTATGTGGTTTTGGTAAGGGTTGCTCTCCATAAGTTCTCTCTTGTATTGCGATATTCTAATTTTGTTTGTGTAGATTGTGAGAGATTCAAAGATGAACATTGGAGACTCAATGTCAGGTATGTTTTATCTCTATATATTTAAATCAATGCTCTAAATAAAATGTGTTATTGGATTGTTGCATGAGCATATAATGTTGTTTTGAATATGATTTATGGATTTAATGCTCATAATATTGTTTACAATTTAACAGACCAATCATGTGGTATCACGTGTTCTTTGACCAGTCAACTTTAACATTTAATACTATGTATCTCTAATTGCAAAAAAATTTCACATTTGGGTACTCTTACCACCAAAAAATCAATTTGAGTATTTAAGTGTTAATAATTTGTAAGTTTGAATATTTTAGTCACAAATATCCCTATAAAATAATACAACAACTATTAATGTTGAGAATGATCTTTATAGTAATTTGCGGACTCGAATTGATTTAATTTAATATACAAATATAGTAAATGGTAAAGAGTATGAATAATAATCGAAAATAATCTTATTTCATTATCTTTTTAGGAAAAATACATCAATTATGTCGTGTTGCACATTTATTAATTATGTCGTGCTCGTATTTAATGTATAATTGTGTTACGTTATAATTATACTTATTCTTAAACTAAACATACATATATTTGTACACATATGTAAATATCTATATGTACAATCGTATGATACAACTGATGATACAATCGTATGTACATATATTTGTACAATCGTATTGTGTTAAGTTCAAAACACGATGATACAACTGACCACACCATACAAACACAACTAATTTGAATATTTGAATGTATTATTGTTTAGAGTTATATAATTATGAAGGCTATAATGGCCATACAAACTAAAAAAATAACTGGACAATACAATAATATATATTTTTGATAGAGTTGCCTAGCAAAATAATACATATATTTTTTATAATCACTTTACACAATAATCTCATTTTGATAATTTGTTCCAAAATATACCTCCATTATTTATTAATACTTTGTAGAAAATTCTAAATACTGTGTCTGAATTCTCAAAACAATCTTTAGAATATCATTTTATAAAAAATTATCAAAAAAATATTACTTTACAAAATAATATTATAAAATAGTCTATTTTTAAAGTATTATCCTTAGCACACAATTTTTTTTTCACCAATTTTCTTAATTTAACTCCTCAAAAAATTTCTTTTCTCAAATTTCTTAAAATTTTGATAAGTACAAAATTATCCGTTAAGAAATTTTTTTGAGAAACTTTTCCCCCACTCATCTACATTATCATATACTAGTTTTATAATACATATCTTTTGTCTAATTCTGATTTTTTTTTTCATATAGTAAGAAATATATTTATTAAGAACTATTCCCCATATCTTTCCCATATTTTTTTGAAGGAATATATTTCCTATATTATTGTTATTATTATTAGTTTCTATACAATCAAATTTTAAATGTTAATATGTAGAAGAATATATTAGTACATGCATTATGTTCTGATAAGAATCACAAGTCACAACATTCAATATTTTTTTTTATAAAAAAATAAGACACCAAAGCTGACGTGGCAGCTTTCTAATCAGCACATATATTTAATTAATTGTTTCTCTAATTTTGTAATGTCTCCTCATTAATACATTGAATATTTAAGAATTATTGTTACTAGATAATTCTCAAATATTTTTCATTTGCCCAAATTTTAGACTCTAAATCTATTGGACAATATGTTATCTCAAAATTTTGGTTCTACCTTGATCTAATATTTTCTTGCAATAGCAAGATACTTCCATCAAAAGATGTAACCTCCTTAAGTTCATCTTTTCTTATCTTATAAAATGAGATGCTCATCTCTTTAAGTGGGAAAATTAAAATTCTCAAATAACTTTTATTCACTAATTGGTAACTCATCACACACACACACATATATATACACTGATAAAACCAAAGATGTTTAAATATTTTCTATTTTAACCATTATATTTGCAAAAGCAAAAAAGATTAGTAAAACAATAAACCTCATTCTTAAAAATTTTATTCTTCTCATTTCTATTACCACATAAGAGCTATTAGATCTTCTAAGAAAAAAAAAACAAAGAACATTTCCTTACCTTACCATCTTTTAAAGTTGGATCCTCACAAGATCACTATGGTTTCTCATTCCATTGAAAATGAAAGAATAAACTTTTGATTGTTAGAGAATATATTATATTCAATGGAAATATGGAAAAACAAAATACAACTCTAAGCAATAATACAATAGACAAGGTATTTGATAAAAATAATGTTATAACTCAATTGCTCAAAATACAAGTAAATAGAAAGATGTAGAAGATGAAGATCACACAAACTCGAAACAATAATAATGCAAGTAAATAAAAACAAGAAGAACAAAAGAATGAACACAAACTCTCACACAATCAAAGTGTAGAGTAGTAGAGATCACCAATTTGAACAAGGTTCAAAACCTTTGTCCAAAAACTTATTTCCCCTTATTATCTAAGTACTAAGGGATCTCACAAGGAAATAACTCTTTGAAATTATCAAGTCTCTATAGTGTATTTTCTAGCCAAGTGTTTTGTGGATATAAAATGACGTGTCTTACAAGTGATCAATAGACTCCTATTTATAGAATTTTGCGACACCTTTTGAATTTCAAATTCTATCAACTCCCATGGCTGTTACCAATGTTTAATTGGATGTTTGTGGAATTAAAAAATAATTTTGGGAGTTACATGAGGTGCTAGAACCGTTCAAGATGGAAAAAAGAAGTTGGAGATGGCTGTCAGCGTCCTTGGTCGCGGCCATTGGCCCCTGACCCCTAGGCCGTGGTCAAGGATAATCAGCGGCTGTGGCTAGGGATAATCAGACAATTTCAGCCTCCAAAAATTTAGTTTTTCCAAAACATCTCAAATCATTTCCCACATGATTTTGTAACCTCCATACACCTAATGAGAGTTAAAACATGTCTCCAATAGCCATATTACATAATGACTCTATGAAATTCAAACACAAATGTGTAACTCTCAATCTACACATTATTGTGTAATATTTTGGAGTTACAAATTTGTAACTCCAAATTATGTTACATTTGGGCACACACATGTGTCAAATTTTATAACTCTCAATAATATATTACCAAGTGTGACAAATCACATTATTTAATATAACATTACATTATATGAAATAATATAAAAATTATTAATGTTGAGAATGATCTTTATAGTAATTCGGGGACTCGAATGGATAAAAATATTGAGGATTTAAATGCTACGTAATTTAATATACAAATATAATAAATGGTAAAAAGTATGAATAATAATGAGAAATAATCTTATTTTATTGTCTTTTTAGGAAAAATACATCAATTATGTCGTGTTGCATATTTACTAATTATGTCGTGTTCGTATTTAATGTATTATTGTGTTATGTTATAATTATACTTATTCTTAAACTAAACATACATATATTTGTACACATATGTAAATATCTATATGTACACTCGTATGAATAAGTTCAAAACACACACGATGATACAACTGACCACACCATACAAACACATCTAATTTGAATATTTGAATGTAGTATTGTTTAGAGTTATATAATTATGAAGGCTATAAACATACAAACTAAAAAAAATAACTGTAAAATACAATAATATATATTTTTGATAGAGTTGCCTAGCAAAATAATACATATATTTTTTATACTCACTTTACACAATAGTCTCATTTTGATAATTTGTTCCAAAATATACTTACGGTACCTATTAATACTTTGTAAAAATTTTTAGATACTGTGTCTGAATTCTCAAAACACTATTTGGAGTGTCATTTTATAAAACATTATCAAAAAAATATTATTTTACAAAATGTTATTATAAAATAGTCTATTTTTAAGGTAATTATCCTTAGCACACAATTTTGTTTTCACCAATTTTCTTAATTAAACTCCTCAAAAATTTTATTTTCTCAACTTTCTTAAATTTTGGATAAGTACAAAATTATCCGTTATGAAATTTTTTTGAGAAACTTTTCCCCCACTCATCTACATTATCATATACTAGTTTTATAATACATATCTTTTGTCTAATTCTTATTATTATTATTTTTTCATATTGTAAGAAATATATTTATTAAGAACTATTCCCCATATCTTTCCCATATTTTTTTTGAAGGAATATATTTCCTATATTATTGTTATTATTATTATTTTCTATATAATCAAATTTTAAATGTTGAAGAATATATTAGTACATTCAATCACAACATTCAGTATTTTCTTTTATAAAAAAATTCATTACTCTAGCTCTACCAACGAAGACACCACTGAGTTGCCACGTCAGATTATCAGCTGACGTGGCAGATTAATAAAACTTCTAATCAGCACATATATTTAATTAATTAAAAAAAATCACATGATTACAGTTGTGTGACGTAATATGGTCTTTGAAAAGAACTATACAAGAGAATGAGAAAAATGGGATTTTATTTTATTTTTATTTATATATTTTTTCCAGTTCCCTATATATTCGAGCACAAAAAAAATAAAAATTTCCCTAAAAAACATTCATACTTCTTACTCACAAAAAAAAAAATCTGAATATTTTCCAAATTCGCGAACCGCCGTATCTGAGATCACTTCTTCTATTTTGGGTTTTTTTTTCCTTAATCAGAAAATTGCTTCAGACTATTATTTATTGTTTTTGTGGTTCAATGGAGGAGCAATCGAGTATGGCTTCACTGTGACTATTGGTTTTGTTGAATGGGGATATGAAATGAAATGAAAGCCCAAAGCTTCAAAATGTTCCACTCTGTATTATTGACCTAGTGGTGAAGAGAGGAGCGTGGATTTTTGCTTTTTGGTCATGACGAAGCGCGTGTACGAAGCCTGGAAAGGAAGTAATGTAAGCCCTCTTGCATTTTCTTTCCTTTCTTTAATTTGGGATCTTGTGCATGGGTTCTTATTGTTTAGATTTGTGGGGTTTGTGAGAAATTTAAAGTTTTTGATTGATTCTTTGACTTGTTTTGTTATAGCCATGAAGTGGGTTTCGACTTAGGTTTTAAGTTTTCTGATTTTACTATGTTCTTATAGTTGAGGCAATGGAGTGAACAGAAGGAATTGGAACTTGGGTATTTTTTTCATGGGGTTGTATGTTTAGTGACTATATGTTAATCATTAGGCTCAGTTGAGTACTTGAGTGTTGTCTTTAAAAAGGGTTAGTAATGGCCCGTGTAAAGAGTTTTATTTTGCTTCCATTTTCTATGCTTTCTTGGGTAATGAACTAGTGTTTCTGGTTGTTCCTTTGGAGTTTGGACTACCAGGTTGTTTAGGTTTCTTGTTTATTTTCTTTATTTTGTTGCTTTCAGTCTTTTTTTGGTCACAGTTTTGGTGTCCTGATAGTTTGCGTATTTTTCAAAAACTGCATAGGAAATGTTATGTTTGTTATACAGTTATCATAAATACACAAACTATCAGGAAACCAAAACTGTGACCAAAAAAAGACTGAAAGCAACAAAATAAAGAAAATAAACAAGAAACCTAAACAAATGGAAATATGTGTTGGCTATGGTGAAAGGTCCACTGGTAAAGATACAAGAAGTACTAGAACATCCAAAAAAATCTTGTGTGCAGCTAATGGTAGACTGACTGTAATTGCAATGCTCAACTCATGTGTGATAGAGTTTTGTTCGGTGAGTGATGCTGGGGAATATACCTTGATGGAGCTTTTCAGTGGAGTATCTATTGGGTTGTGTTTACTTGCATAAACCTTGTATCATGTCTTTAGATTTCAAATGCATTTTATGAAACCTATTGGTTTGTATGAGATTTAACTCATCCTATTTGGGTCCTTAGTCTTTTTTGTAAAGTATGAATGTATGCCATTTGTCCTGACCTGAGTCTCTCATATGGCATTTTCTTTTTTGCCATTGCCCTTAGTCCTTCTCCACTTGCAATATTCTCCTTAGACTTGTCAATGTATTTCGGTTTTGCTAGGTTGAGAGTGTGTGTCAGTCTCATTTGCAATTTGCAGATGCCACTGTTTTCCCTTAATGCCTGTTTGCTGAAGGTTGTAAAGATCTCAGGTGTCTGGATTAAAAATTAATATGGAAAAATTAATCTATTGGGAATGAACGTGGAAATAGAATTCTTGCCCCTTTTTTTTAAACAACACTCTTTATGGGGTAGAGTCATTTGAAAATGTATGGAAATAATCATAATGGATGGGATTTTAATGTGGTTTCTAGGGGTTCATTTAGAAGTTTGTGGTCGTTCATTTCTCAAGGACCTTTGACTTTTCTCTATTTGTCAAATGGGATGGGAGGCTCAGTTTAGTTTTGGGAAGATTAGAGGGGTCATAGGAGATTTGCAATTTTGTTATCTTCACTGTCCAATACACAAAAGACATCCATTTTATCTCTTAAACTCTATGCAATATTAATCTTTTTGGAATTTTAATTTGAACGAAACTTATATGATATAGAAACTGAGGAATTTATCTTTTAGCTGTCTGCTCTTGAAATTTTTTCGTATATTTATTCTCAACCTGAAAAAAGGGTTTAGATGTGTTTTTTCTGTTAGGTTTTCTTTTAAATCATTTTTTTTGTGTCTTGACGGATCTAAGATAATCTCCCTAATTATGAGTCTTTTAATTTTATTTGGAAATTTTGTGTTCCTTTTAGAGTAGAAGTGTTTGCTTGTCTGTTCTGTTTGAGAAAGATTAATACTCACGTCTTGATACAAAATAAATCGAACCATACACTTCTTCCTTTGTGGTTTGTGGTGTGTGAGGAGTGGAGAACAAAGAATCATCTATGAAGCAGAAACAGTGGGTTTTTCCTGGTAGATGTGAAACTTAAATGATCGAGGAAACTATTGGTTTTGGAAAATATAAAATGGTAGCTGTTATGTGGAATTGTGTGGGTTATTAGGTTTGATAGAAATTCTTCGAAAGGAAAGAATTGGATCTGGTCCCTCCCGGTGAGAATAAATAATTCCTTTAGCTTCTTTTTGGGCTTTTGAGGGAAAGGACTATAATTTCTCTTGGATAGAAAATTACCTTTTTTAGATAGGGTTTTTGTGTTGTTCTTTTGGTGTTTTTATTATGTTTTTCTTTAGGACGATATTTTATTCCTCCATTCTGTATTCCCTTTCTCGATTGAATTAATAAAAGTTTTTGTTTCCTAAAATAAAGGTATTTTGGTTTTGCTACTTTAGACTACATTATAGTTTTTGCTTGTTCCTATAAAATGAGCATTCCGGTTTGCTACTTTAAAATATATTGCAAGTGGATGCTTCTGAAGTGTAAGTCATATGCTAGGTTAGATGCAAGAGGGGTAGCTCAAATGATAAGGCATGTAGTTTCTTCCACATGGTTTGAGGTTCGCTTCTGTCATGGACACTTACATATCAATTGCTATACTTTACCGTAATATTTCACGGTGTCATAGTGGAAAGAGTCAAGTACAAGATGGCAAGTGTAGGAAATGGCTTTACTTCTGGTGGCTGAGGCTGTTAATCTTCTTGTTTTAAGGAGCATGATAATTCGTCCTTTTAGACAACACTTGCACTTTTTAGAGTAGACCTTTTTTTTTTAATATCTTAATATCTGAGGAATACTATGATGCTAGAACCTAAAAGGAAAAATAAACACATCAACTTTTTTAAAAGCAAGCAATTGGGCCATCATTTATTCAGATGTTCAAGTAGTAGGGATGGAAGCATGTCATTTTTATTTTTTGTTTTGAGGAATCAGGTGGGTAGGTTCAGTTACGTATGAGTGGTGGCTTGAATGTACTTCTCTTATTTACAATTAATGCACTGGTTTTACTTGCATTTGTCTGTAAAATTTGTTTTCTTGTGGTGGGTAAAGCTACTTATTGAAGTTTCGTTTTTATATTATATTAATGAAGGATATTCTTTTTGTATTACTTAGTTTAGGTTACCGTACGGAGTCATAACCACCATATCAGTAAATTAAATTGTGATACAGTTATGATAGCCAATCATATTGGTTATTATATTCAATATCTGTTATCATTACCCTTTATGCATGCGTTAAGCTAGGATAGTCGTTTTGTTGTGTGGTTAGGAGGTTTTATTTCTATGTGGACTGATGTTTACTTTTTTGATAATACGACTGTCCTACTTTTATTGGTTTGTGATTTTCTATCACTCCTTTTGTCCTTGGTGGACTTTGTCTACTTGTTAATAATAGTTCAGGAGACATTCTCTTCTCACAAAAGCTCATAGCAACACAAATAATGTTTTGGTTTGTCTGAAGATTGATTCTGGCTGATTAAAAGATGGAAGAGATGTGGCATGATTATTTACTGATTCTAGATCTGACAAGTTCCAAGAGATTGGGTAAAGATAAACCATGATCCATTTTAAGGCTTGTAGCATGCTTTCCAAAGTTAGAAAGACCTTTATTTTAGGAATTATGCTTGTTACTATAACTGTAACATATTTCTGCTTGTGATCATCCAGTCCTGCCTATACTCTCCCAAACCATGTTTCTTAGTGTTTTTCTTTTTCTTTTTTGATAAGAAACCTCTTGCAACATATTTTTGCTGTTAGTTACTACTTATTCGTTATTTGACAAATGCTTTATCTAATATGGTTGTTCTAGTTTATTGTATTATAGCAACATATTTTTTAAATTCTTTTGATGTAATATAATGGAATTTGTTGCACGTTTCTTATCTTTCTTTTTTCTGTACTCAGAAATTCCTTCTTAGTGGAAGGTTGATATTTGGGCCAGATGCAAGGTCATTGCTTGTCACTTTAATGCTGATTCTAGCTCCAGTTATCATCTTTTGCGTATTTGTTGGGAGACATCTTCGACATGAATTTTCATCCCTTAATTCAGGATATGCAATTCTGGTGGTGGCAATTATCTTTACAATCTACGTTAGTCTTCTTAACCCTTATTTATTTTCATCAATATTTTAGTTCCTGAAAGCATGATGAATATCATGTACAGGGTATGTCCACATACAGATGTTGATATTTTATGGCCTATTAATAGACATCTAAATTTGTGTTTTAATGTCACAAAAAAATCTGCATGCCTTTTTCAGTGAGCAGATTGCCCTTTTTACTTTTGAAAAACTTTTACCATTTGTTGACTAGAGAAATACGGTTGTTGGCGTAGTAATGCACACAAGTTATTCCAGTTTAATAAACATTTTCCTTTTTTTCTCTTTCTTTTATTTTTTCACCTTCTATATGATAAACATTCTCCATAAGCTTATTGAATAGGATCTCTGTTTGGTTAAAATTTCTCTAATGGCAAACTGAATTTCGACATACTGGTCTAGTTGATAGATCCTCTTTGAAGGAGTGAATGTGCTAAAGTTTTTGGTCCAATGGCACTTAGTGTTTCGAATGTGTTATGCCTGAATGTTGAGAATGTGCATTGATTTTGCATGTATTGGGCTTCTACTATTGTGCTTTGCCTATTTCAAACTAGTCATCCAAGATGTTACTTGTACAATTCCAAGTATTTATATTTAGTCTTCCTAGGAATGTCAATTTTTGATGCCTCTCCATTTACATATTTTGGCTGACATTTCTTTACTATTATCGTAGGATCTGCCAGTATTTAATTCATTAGTTAATGTTGATAGGTGTTGGTGCTTCTTTTTCTTACTTCAGCCCGGGACCCGGGAATCATTCCACGTAATTCACACCCTCCGGAGGAAGATTTCCGTTATGACAATTCTGTGTCAAATGAGATCGGGGGTAGACAGACTCCTAGTCTTCAGTTCCCTCGGACAAAAGATGTAATGGTCAATGGCCTTCCTGTGAGGGTGAAATATTGTGAGACATGTATGCTATATCGTCCTCCTCGTTGCTCCCATTGTTCCATTTGCAACAATTGTGTGGAGCGTTTTGACCATCATTGCCCTTGGGTGGGACAATGCATTGGATTGGTATGCTGTTAATATTTAATTTAGAAGTTATCATGTTTCTGAGTTCTGTACCTTTGATCTAATGGTTTTGAGTTTCATTTGCTGGCTTTCAGGAGTTATTATTAGATTTCTAATTGCATGTTTAAATGTGCAGCGAAACTACCGGTACTTCTTCCTGTTTGTTTCTTCTTCAACTCTTCTTTGCATCTTTGTGTTTTCCTTATCAGCTTTGTACATCAAGGTTCTGATGGATGATCATAAGAGCACAGTTTGGAAGGCAATGAAAGAATCTCCTGCATCTGTGATATTAATGGCTTACTGTTTCATCTCACTTTGGTTTGTTGGTGGATTAACTGGTTTCCACTTGTACCTTATAGGTACAAACCAGGTTAGTTAACTCGTTTCCCCTCTACAGTTTTGGACTAGCTTTATATTACATAAACTCACTTCACAAAAAAATAAAAATAAAAAAAAGTCGTACTAAGAGTAGATAGTGAATCACTTGTAAGTTGTATCAGACATTGGTGAAACAAATTTAAGCAAGAAAAAAAAAAGGGGGTAGGAGCTACTTGATCAATTAGGATTTTGCTATGGTTGGATGCTAGTGGATAATGGGGGTTATATACTTCGAAGATCATATGACAATAGTTGACTCTTTTTATTATTTATTTTTTAATGATAGGTTTGTTCTGTAACCTTAACCCTTCTGTTTTCCAGACAACATATGAAAATTTCCGATACAGAGCAGACAACAGGATCAATGTCTACAATCGGGGATGTCTGAACAATTTTCTTGAAGTATTTTTCACGAAAGAAAAACCCTCAAGGAACAATTTCCGTGCTTTTGTACAAGAGGAGGTACAAAAGCCCATGACTTTGCCCTCTCCACGGGAAGCAAATATAGATGATTTGGCTGGAGATCCACGTTCCAAGGTGGAAGATGATTTAGAGATTGGTGATGATCTATTGAAAATCTCACAACGTCGAAATTTTGAAGAAATGGATGAGGACATACGTAGTAGAGGACTTGATGAGGACATGCGTAGTAGAGGAGGATATGATGATGACATACGTAATAGAGGATTTGATGATGACGTACGTAGCAGAGGACTTGATGATGACATACGTAATAGACTTGATGATGACATGAGAAGTAGACTTGATGATGACATGCGTATTAGAATTGATGAGGACATGCGTAGTAGAGGACATGATGATGACATTCGTAGTAGAGGTAGCAACGGACCTCCGCTCAACACCTCGGAGGCTGATTCTGTTATGAGTTCTGACCACCGTGCTACCACTATACGATCAGAAACTCGACACTCGAGTTGGGGAAGGAGAAGTGGAAGCTGGGAAATTGCACCAGATGTTGTTGCTAATTCCAATGTCACCGAGAGCAGAAGTTATGTCACTCCGAAGGATGCAAGACTATGATTGGCGGACTGTACATTTGATCTTAGCATGACAATCCATGTGGGTAATCTGTGATTATTTGGTAGCCCCTAACCTGAATATGGGAAAAGTAAAAATTGCCATTGACCGGAAAAAAAAATAGACTTACAATTGCACCAGGTGGGGTTCTGATGTATTTTCCTCTTAGGTATGAAATTGAAAACCAACTTACTGTTCCTTCTTTTTTGTGGGAAAATGCTTTGCTCTTATATGTTTCTTCTGCTGATGAATAGAATGTGTGTTTGTAATTTTTTGGAAGGTAAGGGGATAGTGTCTTTTGCCAAAATTTTCCTCTCTTTTGGGTATTGTAAGAGTTTGCTACTGTGAAATTGGAAATATTGTGATGGCTTTATTCTTTTTGTGTAATTGGGACTCCAAATAATCACTAAATCCCACAAACTCTAGTTTTATTTCTTCAATTGACCAAGTTTATAGTTCACCACTATTTTCTTAACACAATTGATCTATATATATGTAATCATATGTTCTTACTATAATAATTATTTTTAAAGAAAGACAGGGCCTTACACTAATTTACATAGCAATTCTTATTTTTGGTAGTGTTTTGTTGTGTTATCACTTGTACTTGTAGGGTATGTTGTATGTTGAAGTTTACTAGATCAAAGCATCAGAAAACGACATCAAAATAAGTCGATTATATGGGGAGAGAGAGAGTGACATCAAATTGGTGTTGCTATGATAAAAACGACAACCATGACAATATAAGATAACAAACAAGGTTCACATCATCAGCATCATCTTGATTTTAGCATCATATCAATGATTGTATTTGATTCACACTTGAAAAATTGCTTTTTTTTTTATTAAGTATATTGGGAAAATAACGACACCAAATTATTGTCGTTTTTGGGGTGAGCACCAAAAATGAAGGATATTCCAAACAAGCACAAACTCCGAAGGAAGTTCTCTACACGCTCTTTGAGAAGATGCTAAATAAAACCTTAACAGATCAAATATTTGGATCATGACATTTGTCTTTTTGTTATCTTCAATTAATTGGTTAAGCTTTTAAAATCATAGTATAATTTCTCTGATTTGTTAATTGAATTACTTGTTGTTACTTGTTACCAACTTCTTCTTGTTTTATTAGGAGTATAATCTGACAAGGATTATTCTAATAGTTTTATATTTATGATTTAAATAATTTAAGATATAAGAATCTTGAGGCTTAATAATGTAATAAAGATTATAGTATTTCAGAACTATTCTCGATATATTCGTTTTTCGGAATACAATTGGCAACTAAATTCTCAGTTTTTTTTAATTATTATTATTATTATTATTATTATTATTATTATTATTCCTAACGCTTATGTTTGGATTGTGGGTTTTGTGGAGGAAAGATTTGAGGAAAAATTACAAGGAAAAAGGAGGAGAAAATATTTTTCCAACACTTCATTATAATATGTTTTATATACACACATATATATATATATATATATATATATATTTTCAAACTTTCTCGTAACAATTAGTGTGTGCAAGAAACAGAGAAAATGTGAAAATGAAACTGTGAGGCTTCAATATATATTTACTTTTATAATTACATCCAGAATAATTTTTGCGCAACCGATAACAAAAGAAAGTACTATTTAGTGAGAATTTCTTAATCACAACAAAATCTTTTATCATTAAATATTACTTTTAGTTACAATTAAAAAAAATAAAGTGTAACTAAAATACAATATTTAGTTATTACAATTTGTAGCTAATATAACTTTAGTCTCAAATTTTTGAATGATAAATTTATTGTGACATGAATACGTTTAATCACAATAATTTTTTTTAAGACGAATACTTTTAGCAACAAATTTTCTAGTCATAAAATAATTATAATAAAAATAATATCTTGTAGTTACAAATTGTGTTGCCACTTAAATTAATTCTTTTTTCGTGCTAATACATTGTAAGAATAACAAAGGGTAATAAGCTGATTGTTACAACATTCTTATCTCTAACAATTATAAGTCCTCTAATCCTATTAAGTTTTTGTTCTAATTATTCTAAAATATCTTGTCTTTTTTCTTCTTGTAGGTGGTTTTTAACATTTAAAGTAGATGAAGCTTTTTTTTTAGCTTCTCTTTCTTTATAGGTGTCTTAGAGATACTAAGACTGTATATTCTTAGTATTCTCTTTTACTTGTTATTTGTTTTTCCATGTTCTGTTTTTTTAGATTAGCCATTAAACATGTATTTTAAGCGCCCCTTGTTTCAAAGAGAGGAGGACGGGTCATTCACATTTCATTTGATGGTCAGAGGCGAATTGAAAGCTAAGCAGTGGTAATTCTAAGGATTCCCCCGGGGAAAAATAGAGATGTCTCCTACGTTACCCGTAATATGTGGACTAATTGGTTAGAAAAAATTAATTCTATTAATGCATATAACAATATTTTTATATATGCAATTGATCTTTTTGTCAAAATAAAAAAAAAATCACGCAAGAGAATCAATATATGCTTTGTTAAGATATTAAAAATGTATAGGATTCATTTTTCTAATTGTCAAAAATCCACTTACTACAAAAATTGTTAATATATAAACAAAAATGATTATATATATTCATATAAAAAGACACGTAACCTTCTTTTTCTCATTATACATATTTATATAGTCCAATCTATTTGTCAAAAACCTTAAAGATCATACAAAACTAACTTCCACTTCTTCACTACACCATATCCATTATGAATTCTCCAAATCTAAAAATCCCATCACAACTTTCCATTTTCTTGTTCTTCTTATTGATATCATCATCATCATCAAAAACAAAATCAGAATCACCATCAAGCTTGGTTGACACAGTCTGCCAACAAATCCTAGACTACAAAAAGTGCTTGGAAGTTTTGGAATCCAATCCCCAACAAATATTAGGGTTCTTGCCAAGGAAGCTTTTCGATTATTGATTTCGAACACGGAAAAGAGCCTCAACTTCCTCAACCACAAGATTGAGTCTCAACAAGCAGTAGTGAAAGCACTCAAGGAGTGTGCTGTTTGGTATGATGATGCCAGTAAGGGCATTCAAGAATGCACTTGACACTACTACAAAAAATGCTTTTTAGTGAGCCCTCTATTTGAGAGCTTTAAAAAGTGAGGTTTTTTAGGGCTCGCAAGAATGTTTTTAGGGCTCGCATTGCAAGTCTTGAAAAGTATTATTTTTAATTTAAAAAAAATTAATTTGTAGCCAAAGCTCCCACCGGTGCTCCGACAATGACGACGACGCCACCACCCCACAGTGGTCGTTCGGGAAAACGATGACTGGGCTTTGAAGCTGTTGACGCCGTTTTTCGCCAACTTAAGAAAGAAGAGCGATTAAACAAAAATATACCAGAGGAAGTAAATAAAAAAGAATGTAGACAAGATTTTTTACGTGGTTCAACAGTTAAAATCTGCCTAGTCCACGAGTCTATATTATTAATTCTTTGGAGTTTTCTGGAAAATTTCAGAGAATAATTGCCCAGAGTTTTCTCTCAAAATCTCAATATTTTCGTCCTTTACAAATGAATTATCCCCCTCTATTTATAGAGAAGTTTTCAGAATTGCTTCCCACATATTTCGGGAAGATATTTGGTAAATCAAATAATATAATGCCAATAAATGCATTAGTTACTACGTACGCGGTAACATCCCATAAAATGTGGGATTGAGTAACAAATTACATCAGATTCCTTAAACATAGGGAATTTATAACAATAAATACGTTCACACTCAATCAACGAGCTTAGACACCAGATCCATGCACCTTCGAGACCGTTTGCCTATTACGAGCTTGTCATTTTACTTCGCCTATGCTCCCACCAAGTAACCATTGACAAAGATGTCACCTTCGAGCTTACAGCTCTCGAGCTCGAACCATCTTGTCTAAGGGCAAGAGATGAATCAGAAAGTTTATACAAGTGTCAAACCCTTGCTATTGTGAGTTGCGAGCCTAACTTATAAGCTCAGAGCACCCTCGAGGCTACACACTGCTCAAGCTCATGAGGTTGTTATTTACAGCAAAACTGTCTCTGACTGGTGGATCACGTGATGGCTGTGCTTATTTTGAGCTTACACCTTACGAACCTGGATTTCGAGATCAAGATTCTCATTCTGGAAATCTGGGTGTAACAGAAGCCCAAAGCTCGAGGAACCTCATGGTGGTGGTGGTTTCTCTTTGAAATGCCTAGAATGGCCGGATTAGAGCCATGAATTCTCAAATCTCCATGGATTTCGGCGAACGTCTATTCCAATTCCGATGACCATTGAGTTCGATCCTTTAGTGGGTTTTGAAGCCCAAAGCACAAGGAATGCAGTAGTGGTGGTCATTTGGCTCGGGGTGGTCGAAAAATGCCCAAAAAGTTTCAGAAACCCACATAGTCGCCAGACTTTGGAAGCTCCATCGAGAGGGCTAGGGGGCGCGTGAGGCTAAGGGCTCGCGAGGCTGGGGGTTTCGGGGGCTGGGGAAGAAAACTCGGCGACGCGTGTAGGTGGGGGGTGGCTGGAGAGCCTTCGTTCGTGGCTGGCAGCAAGGAGAGAAAGAGAAATGGGGAAGAGAGAGGGAATCCAAGGAAAGAGAGAGAGAATGGGTTGAGTGTTTTTTTTTTCTTTTCTGATTTAGTAAATAATAAAACTTTTGTTAAAAAAATTATTCAAACTTTTAAGACATAAGTTTTTGGGGCTCGCACTACGTGTCCTAAAAGAAATTCTGTAAAGACTCTCAATGAGTGTCCTAAAAAGTCTAGGAACTTTTGTTAAAAAAATTCAAACTTTTAAGATACACATCAGTTTTTAGGGCTCGCACCGCATGTCCTAAAAGAAATTCTTTAAGGACTCTCAATGAGTGTCCTAAAAGCCTATTTTTGTAGTAGTGTGATGAGCTCAAAATGGATAAGACCACTGACCATGAAACCTTTGTGGACCAACCTCATTAATGCCAAAATGCTTTGGGAAATATTCTTCTTCCTTCTGTATCGGAAAGAAATTATCAATTGCAATTATGTAGTAGTATTGCACATGTAATCACTGATCTTCTTTGATGGTATTATTATGATACTGTTGAACCATTTTTTTTTATCATCTTTATTATTAAAAAATAAAAAGAAGAATGAAAAAAAGAATCAGTCAGAAAAAAAAGAGAAGAGATTAAAGAAAAAGAAAAAAAATAATATCTTCACTTTTCTCTCAACTAACCAATAGCCACTCTTCTCTACTCCATTTCCTTCATTGTCCGATTAACTTATCGTAAAATAGAGTTTGTAAAAGAGGAAAAATAAAATCAGACAAAGAAGAAGAAAAATAGATAGGAGAAAATTCTGGCAAAATTTTGAGAGAAATTAAGATTAAAGAAAAAAGAAAAGTGAAACACTATGATAAAAATACAAAGAAAGTTAAATTAAGTGAAACACTACGATAAAAATACAAAGAAAGTTAAATTTTCATCTTCAAGGATTTTTACAAAGTGAGTATTAGGGCTTGTTCCTATTTTCTTCGCTTTATTTTAAACATCTTTTTTCTTCAATGGATTCCTTTTTTTTTTGTCTTTGGTTTACTTTGATCTAGGCTTTATAAGCCAAAAAAGTCTTCAAAAGTGAGATATAGTCAATTGGGAAATGAGAAAATCTAATTTTTTTGATTTTTTCTTTTTTTATATTTTTCATGGTCTACTTTAACCTAGGCTTTATTAGACACTAAAAGTCTCTAAAAATGAAATATAACCATGAAAGATATGATAAATCTTAAACAAATTCATACAGGGTTATACTCTCAAATTAAAATGAAAGTGGGAATCTTCTTCATTTTCATAAAGTTCAAAATCGGTATGTATGATAATCGTGCGACAAAAGTGGTTATATGATAAAAGAAATATATGACTCATCAATTTCTATTTGACATTTTCTGGACCATTCGTTTACAACCTAGAGCATAGTCATTCACTTCGTCACATGTATTTACATATATATGTTCAACTAAAAAAAATATGTATGCATATAATGATGATACATATTTAATTGGCACCTAAGTCTAAAAATTTCAAATATATAAAAGTTATCATCATATCTACATAATCTGCCACTTATATATTATGTAGGTGTGCATATAAAATCGGGAAATGAGACTCCAAAGTTTCTAGCCTAAATGACCAAAACAAAAAAACAGAAAATTGGAGACAATTTAAACAAAAATGGTGCATATGTTCTCTAAAAGAGAAAAATGCATATTTAATTTAATAAGTGAAAATTGGAATATGAAACATCAAGTGAATATTCCAATTGAAATTAAATATGACAAGATATAGAAACAGTACTTCTTCTCTTCAGTGAGGTCATTCACCTCAAACCCTCATCTTAAATTGTGAGAATTTCCAAGCAAGTTAATTTTTCACAAAATTTTCAAAGATACAAAAATCTATGAACTACGTTCGACTTGATTCATCTAAAGGATACACAGGCAACCTAATTGCTATAATTAGGTACACTCACAAACTCACTAAGTTTTTCAATGAGGTCATTCACCTCAAACTTTCCAAACGAGGTCATTCACCTCAGAATCCCCAAACGAGATATTTCACCTCAAAATTCCCAAGTGAGGTCATTCACCTCAAACCCCCATCTCAAATGGTGAAAATTTCAAAGTGAGTTAATTATTCACAAAATTATCAAAGATACAAAAGTTTGAATTACGTTTGACTTGATTCATTTAAATGATACGTAAGCAACTTAGTCACTAAAGTTAAGTACAGTCATAAATACCACAAATTATCAAAATTCTCAAATATCAAATACAAATCTCAAAATTCCATAAAATGTCATTTAACTCGGAATTTTTCCTAACTTTCAAACATAAAATAATTCCATGATATGGTCATCTATCAGAATTTCATAGATTTCTAAAATTACCATGGATTCCTAAATGGTCATTCACCAGAATTATTCCACTCACTTTCTAAAATATCACATTCAGAACTACAAGTGACTTGATTCCTCAACCAGGGTATGTAGGTAGTTCAGTCAACCAAATTTACTGAGTTCAGCCACAATTTTAAATTCACCCAAATTTTCCCAAAATTACAGAAGTAATTAATCTCATCGTAATTGGAATCAAAATGTGCTCATTTAAACAAAAGAATTGTAATTAGGAGATTATTGTTCTTATAATTTTGGATGAGTCGAACTCAAATTAATAAACTCTTATACGATAAATTCGGCATATGTGAAATTGTGTTTAACATTAATTTTAATATTTTAAAATGTGAAATTTTTGTCTAATAGATACTATCAAATAAATAATAAATACACACAAATTTATATGTAATATTCTCTCTTTTTTGGTTTCTTCTCTCTTATTTTATTTTTGTTAGTTTCCGAGAGAATGTGGAAAAATATTTGTTATTTGGATGGTAGATTTTGTAGATTGTGAGAGGGAAAGAGATAATTTTTATTTTATTTTTATCTTTTGATTTAAAAAAAAATAATTCTAAGGTAAACTCGAACCCAAAACTCTTTAATATAGTATTAATTTTGCACTAAAATAGTATAATTTTTAGACTATCTTTCATCTTCTTCAACCCACAGTATTATATCATACTAAAATCATATATTTTCTTATAAAATAGGCTGTTTTATTTATTTATTATTATATATTTTTTTTGAGAAAATTATTATACTTTATTTTAGTTATAAAAATAAAAATTTAATAAGTGCTGTGCCAAATAGAGTGTGCCAAAATTGAAGATGCCACCCTATTATAGTGGGATAGAACTTTATTGAAGATGCCCTTATTAGTCTTCCCAATTTAGATTTAGTTTTCGTTTGAATTTTTCAATTTATTATTTCTTTACTTTTCTTCAAAATCCTAAAAAAGGAGATGTTTCTAAGAGATATTAGATTGGATATGATTAATTTTCAATGTTTATCAGTTCATGAACTAATTATTAAATGGAGAAGGAAAACTGTCCATGACTAATAGGATACATATTTTTTTTGACAAAATTTACGACTGAAAGAATATTAATAATTATTGAATACGTTGTTTTATCGATATGTACTACTCTTCAATTCGTATATCTAAATATGTGTTTACAATCCGATCATGACAACAATTATATTTAAATTCATGACAACTATTGAAGCAGATTTAAAATTGTAGCAAAATTACCGGTGGAATTCGCGAACTAGGTTGCTCTATTTAACACATTTATGCTTAGAAATCACAAAGAAAAAATGATCATATAGATAGTAAAATAGACAAAAGAACAACTCACTAGGTTTCGCACCACAAAAGTGGGTATTAATTCTTTTAGGGCACTCTATATACACTTCTTCTAAGGAAGTGTTCCAAAATAATGTAAGACTCTCAATAATACAAGGAGACACATTAATTTCATTTCTAATATTTGGGCTATAGTTTTCTAACCAAAAGCATTATATAAAGACACATCAGATAATGCATCTCTATTAGCTAAGGGGCAAAGTGACATTACAATATTGGTGTTGTGTTGACTATAAACAAACCACTTTAAAATTTGGCTTGATCATCGTAAGTACATTGGCAAAATTTCGACACCAAATTCTCTGTCGTTTTTGGCGTGTGTGCGAAGGAATTTCTATCTTGACATTTCTACATTTGTCTTTTTGTTATCTTAAACTAATTGAGCTTTGAAGATCACATTATAATTTCTCTTATTTGTTAACTAAATTACTATTTGTTATTACCGACTTCGTCTTGTTTTATTAGGAATGTAATCTCACGACTATTTTTATAGTTTTGTCTTTAATAGAATAAAACAATTTAAGGTATAAGAATCTTAATTCTTAAGGTATCATATCTTAAAATAATGTAATATTATAAATGAAGATTATAAGGTGTGCTTTGTATAACTCAGTCATTCAAGATGAAATCTTTCCATTATTTTTTTTTCACCCATCTACATATATATCCAAAATATAATCTTCTAATTCCATAATAATGTGTCAAAAATATCAGTTTTTAAAAGATTATTATTTTTTCCCCCTTTTTTCTAATCCACTTTTATATTCTTCTCTAGAAAGAAAAATTAACTTACTCATTCTGGTCCACACACACCAAACAAAGACAAAAACAGAAAACAAAAAAAAAAACCAACGAATTCTTTGTCATCGATCATATTCCAATCTCTATATATAAACATATGTCAAAAACTTAAAAATCATATATACATACAAAACTAACTTCTAAACTACACACCATATCCAAAATGGATTCACCAACCCTAAAAATCTCAACACTTTCCCTCTTCTTGTTCTTATTCCTATCATCAACACAAGCACAAACATCAAACTTGGTTGACTCAGTCTGCAAAGAAACCCTAGACTACACCAAGTGCTTGGAAGCTCTGGAATCCGATCCCAAATCAAAAACCACAACAGATCTCAAAGTTCTTGCCAAGATAGCGGTTCAGTTATCGATATCGAATGCGAAAGGGAGCCTGAGTTTCATCCACGACGAGATCAAGAAGGGAACTGGTGGTGCTCAACAAGAAGCACTTGAGAAATGTGCGTCGTCGTACGAAACCGTCGTTGAATCGTTCAACAGTGCGCTCATAGAACTCGATGACGATGTTCTGTCGGCTAACTACGACATCAAAGTGGCCGGTGACGACGTTGATTCGTGCAAGAGTGAGTTGGTTTCGAAAAAGGTTGAAATTCCTGCTTTGTCTGATAGGAACGATCAAGTGAAATTGTATAGTAATATTGGATTTGTTATCACTAATAAACTTTGATCATATGTAGTTTCTCCTTTTCATTAATTTTTTTTTTATTGTCTTTGAGAAAAATAAGAAACGTTATTTGTAACGTTAGATTTTAGGATTGTGGATTTGTATGGGAAAAGTTGTGATGGAATAAGATATAATAAGAATTCTATATTTATTTTTTTCTTGTATTTTTGTTATCTCATATAACATAGTTTCCAAACATGAGCTTGGTTCATAATGTGGTAATGATAAAAAAAAGAAAAAACATATATATTGTATTGGCGCATATAACAAATTTGTCAAAAGAATAGCAATTGGACAAATTTTGAGAACTCTTGTTATGAATGGATGATTCTTTTCTTTATATTTTTGATGATGTCATTTTTTGTTTTTGTTTTTTGACAAAGGATGATGTGATTTCTTGAATAATCATTGAAAGAAAATAAAAAAGAAAATCTCCTGTTCACATTAGAGGGGGTTTAGTGAGATCGCACGCCATTCAAAGCAATTTGATGATCTAATTCTAATGAATTTGTTGGGATGGGAAAATGGTATCGATGCATAATATCTATTATATATAAAAAGTGTGTAGATACTGAAATTTTTTTGTTTTAACAGTTTTTTTTTTTCAGAACTTTAACAGAATATTATTATATTTAACAGAATATTTTTATATTTAACAGTAGATTGTAAATATGACTTAAACTTAAATAAATAAACAAATTAAAATAAGATATTTTAAAGATATTTTACAATGATAATTATTTCAAAAATAATAAAACTATATATTTTATAACTTAAATAAAATTTAATATTATATTAAACATATAATATATAATCATTTATTGTCACTGCCAAATTAAAAAACTAGAACAAACATAAACTTAAACAAAAATTAATTAATTAAAATAAGATATTTTAAAGATATTTTATGATAATTTAAATAATTAAATCATATTTATTTAAAAACAATAAAGATATGCATATTATTTTTTTTATCTTATAAATTTGTGTGATAATTTGTTTTTATTAAGTGATTGTAGCTTTTTTTTTCTTCATCAAATTCACCAAAGACATTGCGAGATATATTAGAATCTAAAATTAGTTGATGCATATATACTACTGTCTACACTATGACTTTTTCTATTCTTTTTTATTTCTATTATCAATTTCTTTTTAAATATTATTCTATTTTATATATATGTCATGTAGTCATGTAAATATATATCTATGTCAACGTTATGTTTATATGTCATATATGTAAAGATTATTAATATAAATATTTATATATAATATAGAACTATAATTTATTCCATTATAAAAATATATATTTTTTAAAAAACAGTGAACCAATTTTTTATCAAAATTATATATAATGTTTACAATTTTAAAACTAAGCAAACGTGCATTGCATATTGCTTTTACCTAGTATATTTATATATGCCTAAAAATGTCAGAGTGGAAAATATTAATGGTGAATTAATGTTTTTGAGTTAATGGACTACTAAATGAATAAAAATCTTTTGTCTCCTAATTACACGCTCTCACTCAAAGTTTCTCAAATAAGTTATTTACATAAATTTACTCTCTCGCATATTTATTTAAATACACATTCCTTGCATACATAAATGATGATTGATCAAATTTTAAGTAGTGGAAAGAGATATGTAGTTTGGAGACATAAGATTTCTATTCTTACTAAATGTGGAGTTTATAATTTGAAAGAGAAACTGTCAAATTTTTTCTCAACAACTTAGTAGGGAAGAAAGTTTTATTTGGAAATTAGTTCACCTACTCAAAGTTTGTCAAATAAGTTATTTACATAAATTTACTCTCTCACATATTTATTTAAACTAGGTACGTTTCTTTAATTTTATTTAAAATTTATTATATTTTTTAATTATCATTTAAATTTTAAATAAATAAAAAATGTCATATATTATAAATGAATGACACATATAGTATAAAAAAAATTAAGCCAAAACATAATCAAAAGAAATAAATAATATTATAATTTTTATTTAAAAATATCGTTAAACCAATAAATCTTTAGATATATACTTTTTACATATAAAAATATGATACATTATAGTTTTAAAGTAAATCATTTGATGTTGTTTATTAGTTTTAAATTTAGTGTTCATAATAATTTAAATTTTGGTATTTTTTTTTATGTTTTGATTTATATATTATATGGTAATTTTAATTTTAAATTTAAATACTTTTTTTCAAATTTTCTTTTATAAAAAATATTCAGTATAATAAAATATTAAGATATTCTAAATTAAAAATATGAATTTAAAAAGTTTGTTTGATCAAATTTTAATTATTTAATTAAAAAAATTTAAAGCAAACAAAAATTTATATATAAATATATATTATTCAATTAATGGCTAGAACTATTAAAATAAGTAATTTCTCATTAAAAAAATTAAAAGACAAAATAAGAAATATGTATATTTATGTCTTATGTCACTATTACATATATGTTTGGATAAACAAAATATATTAAGCGAAAAAATAAATAATTAATAAAAGAAAGAAAAAAATAAATTTGAACACATAAATGATTTTTTGGTTATAGTTTTTAAAACATAATTGATAGAGTAATTTAAATACTTCAATATGAAATTTTAAAATATGTGATGAGAAATTATTTTGACTTATTTATTATTTTTATTTTTATTTTCAATTTATTTACCTTATTTGGATAACTTTCTTATTATTTTTTTTATTTTTTTAATCTATTTACCTTATTTAGATGACTTCAAAACTAACGGTGATAGGTGTTACACCCAGATTTCGAGTCATGAGAATTGTGACCTCGAAAGTTGGATTCATAATGAATGGACTCGTAATATCTGGAACACGTCCGAAGCCTAGGCATCAGGCCTGCGAAGCAGAGGCGACTTCATAGATGGTAGCCTCGAGATCCTCACAAGCTCGAAAGGCTGACCCCGAAATATGTCTGTTCTCGGGATAACTTCGGATTAGGGGTCCCGAGGTCGAGATAAGTATGAGTTCGAAACCACATGATCTCGGGAAGATGCTATAGCTCGAAAATCGATAAGAGACCTGGGTGAATAGGGCCTTGGCGATATAGGATAATAACTTTGAATATCCTAATGAATCATCTATAAGAGACGTGGTCTACATTGATTACTATAAATCCCCTATAATCAAGGGATATTATTTGTTCAGTTATACGCCCCCTGATCTTCAGGGGACGTTTCCTTGTATATAGGATTGCTGGATTTTAATGCCATTTAATTTATTTGCATATACAGAATAACTTCCCGAAATATGTGGGATAGTATTCTGAAATCTTCTCTATAAATAGAGAGGCCATGCACCATTGTAAAGGCCCCGAATTTTGGTGATCTTGAGAGAAAACTCTGGAAAATTCATCCTTGAAGAATTTTCAGAGATCATCTTAAGTTTAATAACAAAGACTCGTGGATTAGGCAGATATAATTGCTGAACCACGTAAAAAATCTCGTTTGTGTTATCATATTTCATTTGGCCATAACTGATTATTGTTTTCGTGCTCTTATTTCACTGTTGACGAAAAGCGGCGTCAACAGTTTGGTGCTTTCATTGAGAGCCTTAAGCATTCAGTCCCTGAACAAGTTATGGCCGCCAATAATCAAAATATTCCTGAAGAAAATTATCCAAGACGTCCTGGGAAACAGCCGATGGAAAACCTAGATGTTGAAGAAAGAAGTGGATCCTCCGATTCTCGCGGACCACCCGCTCCACCAAGAGATGAGGATATGTATTATAATCCGGAGCGATATGTTCCCATTGTGGAACTTGAGAACCGGCAGCTGAAACAGCAGTTGGCAGAGGCCAACAAGCGGAATGAGGAGTTAGCAAGGATAGCCGCAGAGGCGTAGGTGTCTCAGCCCCTGCCTCCGCGTCAAAACCAAGCTCCTCCTCCTAGGGACGTGCATGTTCCTCCCCGTAGGCCCCGTGGGCGTTCGTGAAAGAATGCTGCCACAAGAAGGCCGACACAACCTCCGGCACCAGCAGAACCATCCACTCCCCCAGGCCCCAGAGAAGTACTCGGGCTAGGGCTCCGGTTAATCCACCTGTGGAAATACCTGCGGGAACTGAGAACAACCGAGCCCCTGCAGAGGCTCGGACTCAAGTCCCTGGGAGCGCATCGAATGCAACCAACCCATCTCGGGCAAACTTCAGACCGTCTAGGCCGCGAAATGGGTGGCAGCCACCGTCACCCATACAGTTCCCTCCATCACCTATAAGATATCCTTCACCCCCTCGCAGGAATGCTCAACCAGTTCGAGATCAGGATGAGAGGTGTGCGGGGAGGAGACAAGGAAATGGGGAAGCTTTCCAGGAGCGGAGAGGCGCCCTATCAGAAAGAAGTCAAACATCTCGGTCTCGCACGGCGGAAACGAGGCGGCATGGAAGAGACCCACTTCGAAATAACCATGCAACAAGTTTTACTAGCGACGACTCTGGAGATACCAGATCGGTCAGCATGCATGATCGAGGTCGGAAGAATACTGGAAGCCGCAGGAATCGCTCCGACCTGCGAGAACACCTGAATCAAAGTCGCGGTAATGATAACTCGATAAACCCGGACCTGAGGGATCGCTTGAATAGGCGTAAAGACCCCCTACGGAGGCACGAGCCTGGAATTGTGATCGATGACAACCGATTCCAGACGATATCACTTGCGGACCCGGTCCAGGAAAGAATTGATCAGTTGGAAAAGGCCTTTAGGCTTTTGAAAAGCGAGCAAGGTCGGGATCGATATGAAGATTCTGACGAGGAGCTTGAACCGTTTGCTCCCCATATTTCTAACACTCCATTTCCCCAAGGATTTCGGATCCCTCACGTCCCAACGTTTGAGGGAAAGTCCGACCCATGCAGCCATTTAAGTACGTTCAACACCATAATGAGAGCAAGCAACGTGGGTTACGAGCTCAGATGCATGTTATTTCCAGCATCTTTGACAGGACCAGCCAAAAGCTGGTTCGAAAAATATAAAAGACACTCAATAACTTCATGGGAGCAGTTGTCTAAAGACTTCAAGAAGCAGTTCAGGGCCATGACGGGGGTTAGACCTGAGGCGTCAACCCTGACTAACGTTTGGCAGCAGCCAGGAGAAACATTGAGAAGTTACCTTACGAGGTTCAATTTGGAAGTTGCCCGAGCTCAGAACGTGGATGACAGCGGTCACCTAATGGCTGTCCAAGCTGGAGTTATGCTAGGGAATGCTCTCTGGGATGACATGCAGAGGAAACCTATGAGGTCCATAACCAAATTTAACAAGCGGGCACAGAGGTTTGTCAATGTAGAGGAGGCAAGGTCGACACTTAACGTGACTTCCCAGGCCGCAACTACAACGATAAACATAAACTCTGCCTCAACCTCGGTGGACCCACCAGCCTCAAAGCCTGCTGCAAAAAACCCTTCCAAGAGAAAAAAGAACGAAGGGAGTAACCCCGAGGCTGAAGGAGGAAAGAAAAAGAAGGGGGAGGGGTATTTCTCCGTGTACAGAGTGTACACCGAGCTCAACGAGTCTCGGGAGGACATATACATAGCTAATGAAAACCAGGTCCCCTTTAGGCATCCGGACCCAATGAGAAATCAGAAGTCCAAGAGGGACTCCAGCAAGTATTGCCGATTTCACAGAGACACCGGGCATACTACCGATGAATGTCGACAGCTGAAAAATGAGATCAAAGGATTGATCTCGAGAGGTTACTTCAGAAAATATGTCAAGAACCAGAGTACTAATCAGGTGACCGCGAGCCAGAAAGCGGCCGTGTCGCAGCCCACACAAAAAAATAATTCCCGAGCTCGGGAAGAAGATAGGCCCCCGCCGATAGATGGAGAGGACGTGATAATCATCTCGGGAAGGCCTCATCCCGCAGGCATGGGCATAAATGCCCAAAAGAGATACATTAACGAGCTGAAGACTGGGGACGGGTCTCCTTATGAACCCGAACCTAGAGCTCCAAAGAGTCAGAGGGTTGAATCTCAACCAATAACCTTCACTGAGGAAGATGCGTCCCATGTTCAGTTTCCTCACCATGATCCGCTGGTCATCACTCTCCAGCTGGCAAATAAAAGGGTCCACCGAGTTCTCATAGACAATGGGAGCTCAGTTAACATTCTCTATAAAACAACCCTCGAGAAGATGGGACTCTCCCTTCGCGACCTGAAAGCGTGTGCGACTACTTTATACGGCTTTTCAGGAGAAGGGACCGCCTGCATGGGATCCATCGAGCTCCCCGTAACCTTGGGAGACTACCCGGTCTCAGCAACCAAGATGATGGAGTTCGTGGTTGTGGATCTACGTTTAGCCTACAATGTGCTACTCGAGAGACCCGCCCTGGTTGGGTGGGGGCAGTCTCATCAGTAAGGGATCTGGCCCTTAAGTTCCCGACCCCTAGCGGCGTCAGAACATTAAGGGGAGATCAATTAGCTGGGAGGGAATGCTACATCATTTCCTTGAGAGGAAAGAAACAGACGAGCGCACAAGCACTCGTCATTATTCAAAGTAAAGACGGGACGGTCTTAGAGATTGATCCAAGGGTTGAGGAGAAAGCTGACCTCGAACCCTTAGAAGAGCTCAAAGAAATTCAACTCGAGGAAACCGATCCCTCGAAAAAGGTGAAGGTTGGAAAACACCTCCAGGATGAGACAAAATAGCAACTAATTTGCTTTTTAAAGCAAAACCAGGATGTCTTCGCATGGTCACATTCGGACATGGTGGGAATAAGTCCGAATATAGCAAGCCACACCCTAAATATAGACAAAAGCTTCCCTCCGAAGCAACAAAAGTGAAGACAGCTGGACGACGACAGAAAGAAGGCACTGAAGGAGGAGGTTGACAGATTAAAAGCAAACCGATTCATTAGAGATGCCTTTTACCCTGACTGGGTAGCCAATCCGGTTTTGGTCCCAAAACCTAATGGGACGTGGCGGACCTATATTGACTATTCAGACCTCAACAAAGCTTGCCCAAAGGATTGTTTTCCATTACCAAGGATTGACCAGCTCGTGGATGCCACGGCGGGGCATGGCCTGATGTCGTTCATGGATGCCTATTCTGGATATAACCAGATTCCCATGCATGCCCCCGACCAGGAACACACGAGCTTCATAACGGATAAGGGGCTATACTGCTATAATGTCATGCCATTCGGGCTCAAAAATGCTGGGGCCACATACCAGCGACTTGTGAACATGATGTTTTCAAAACAGATAGGCAACAACATGGAAGTTTATGTTGACGACATGCTTGTCAAGTCTCAACTTAACAATAACCATGTTGATGACCTCAAAGAGTGCTTTGGCGTGCTCCGAAAGTATAACATGAAACTGAATCCTCAGAAGTGCACTTTCGGGGTATCTTCAAGAAAATTCCTGGGCTTTATTGTGAACGCTCGTGGAATAGAAGCCAACCCCGACAAGATCCAGGCCCTGATTGACATGCCCTCACCTCGAAGACACAAGGATGTCCAAAGTTTGACCGGCAGAATGGCTGCCCTAAGTAGGTTCATTTCAAAATCTACGGACCGATGTCTTCCATTTTTCAACCTTTTGAGGGGAGGTAAGAAATTTGAATGGACGGAGGAGTGCGAGCTGGCTTTCCAGGAGCTTAAAAAGCACCTCGCAGAACCCCCTATCTTATCAAAACCTGTTACGGGAGAAGTATTGTACCTATACCTCTCCACCACAGAACACGCGATAAGTGCAGTACTCGTGCGAGAAGAAGAGAAGGTACAAAGACCCGTTTACTACATCAGTAAAATGTTACTGGGGGCAGAGTCAAGATACCCCTTGATGGAGAAGCTGGCTCTCAGTTTAATTCATTCATCTCGTAAACTTCGACCCTACTTTCAAGCGCATCCCATCCATGTGTTGACTGATCAACCACTTAGGCAAGTCTTATCTAAACCAGAGGCTTCAGGTCGACTTCTTAAATGGGCGTTTGAGCTCGGGCAGTTCGAGATCACCTACCACCCGAGGACGACCATTAGGGCACAGGCATTGGCAGACTTTATAGTAGAATGTACTGGCATGACCAACGATGAAGTTATAACCCCGGCCCACGAGCTGTGGAAACTTTACGTCGATGGCTCATCCAATGAAAATGGATAGGGGGCAGGAGTCATTTTGATTACCCCTGCAGGGAGCAGATTTCATTTTGCCTTAAGATTTAACTTCAAAGCGTCGAATAATGAGGCCGAATACGAGGCTTTACTGGCGGGGCTTCGTATAGCCAAGGAGCTCAAAGCTAAAACAATACATTGCTACAGCAACTCCCAGCTCATGGTTAATCAAATCTTGGGAGAATAGCAGGCTCGTGGCACGAGAATGGCAGCTTATTTGGAGAAGGCAAAATCCACATTGGAGCGTTTCGAATTTTATGCAATCGAACAGGTTCCCCGAGAGCGGAACTCAAATGCTGATGCCTTAGCTCGGCTCGCCACCTCCGCTGAGAATGATGAACTGAATGTTGTGCCGATAGAACACCTCTCGGCACCTAGCATTAACGAACCAGAGGAGGAAGATGTGTGTATGATTGAGTCAGAGCCTACCTGGATGACCCCAATAGTTGAATATCTCGAGAACAGAGTCCTTCCAAAAGACCAGAGTCAGGCTCGAAAATTAATGTATCAACTTCCCCGTTACACCATTTTGGATGGAAAGCTGTATAGAAGGGGGTATTCCATGCCATTACTTCAGTGCGTAACTCCACCCGAAGCTAAGAAGATCATTGAAGAAATTCATGAAGGATTCTGCGGAGATCACACCGGGGGGCATAGCCTATCCAAGAAAATCATACGCCAAGGATATTTCTGGCCTACCATTAAAACGGATTCTTTCGAGTACGTGAAGAAATGCGACAAATGCCAGAGATTCACCACGATTCCTCGAGCTCCTCCATCCGAGCTGACCATGTTGACTTCCCCATGGCCATTTGCGGTATGGGGAATCGACCTCATAGGCTCTCTCCCAACTGGCAAGGGCGGTGTGAAATATGCTGTCGTCGCTGTGGATTACTTCACGAAGTGGACAGAGGCTGAACCATTGGCAACAATAACTTCCAAAAAGGTCATTGACTTCGTGGTAAAAAACATCGTATGCCGATATGGGATGCCGAGGAAGATTGTATCCGACAACGGAACCCAGTTCGATTGCGACTTGTTTACCAACTTTTGTGAAAAGAACGGAATAATAAAGAGTTTTTCATCAGTAGCTCATCCTTAGGCGAATGGCCAGGTCGAGGCTGTAAACAAAACTCTCAAGAGTTCACTAAAGAAAAAGTTGGAGGAAGGAAAGGGACGATGGCCCGAAGAATTGCCCCAAGTCCTATGGGGATACAGGACCACAGCTCGAACATCAATGGGGCATACCCTGTTCTCTCTAGCATACGGTTGCGAGGCAATGTTGCCTATCAAGGTCAAAATTCCAACAATTCGAACTCACATTTACGACCAAAACTCAAACCACACTCAGCTCGAAGAAACCTTAGACTTGATTGAAGAAAAGAGAAACGAGGCTTAGCTGAGGAACGCTGCCTACCAGCAACGAGCTACCAGGTATTTCAACAAGAGGGTTCGAGATCGAAAGTTCGGTGTAGGAGATCTGGTGTTGAGACGCGTATTTTTGGCAACACGAGATCCAGCTGCTGGTGTGCTCGGGCCAAATTGGGAAGGATCATACCAGATAGAGTCAGTCATCCGGCCCGGTGTTTACAAGCTAGCGAGATTGGATAGGAGCCTGGTACCGCGAGCATGGAATGGCGAACACCTAAGACCTTACTACCAATAGTATAGGAAAAGTGTTGCCTGTAACCATGATTTTCTATCTGTATTAATTTGTCTGCTTTTGAATTCCATCAAATATAGATCTATTTCGTTCAATATGTTATGTCTCTTTTTATTTTTGCAATCTCTCTTAATTTAATAACCTATGGTCACACTCATAGGATATTAAGGGGGCATCATTGGTATATATACCATAAGCTTAAAAAATAAAATAACATGCACGAAATACATACAAGTGTTTGGATATAACCAGATGCGCGAGCTTAGATAGTTTGGACGTAACCGAATTATCAAAAACATACAAGTATTTGGATGTAACCAGATACGCGAGCTTAGATAGTTTGGACGTAACCAGATTATCAAAAACATACAAGTGTTTGGATATAACCAGATGTGCGAGCTTAGATAGTTTGGACGTAACCAAATTATCAAAAACATACAAGTGTTTGGATATAACCAGATGAGCGAGCTTAGATAGTTTGGACATAACCGAATTATCAAAAACATACAAGTATTTGGATGTAACTAGATGCGCGAGCTTAGATAGTTTGGACGTAACCAAATTATCAAAAGATAAAAATGTTTGGATATAACCAAATATGCGAACTAGGTTAAAAATATAAGTGTATGGATTACAAACCAAAAACGAACTTAATAGGCTTGGAGCAAACCAGCCAAAACTAATCGACGATAAGTTGGAACCTAAACCTACTTCGAGATAAGTCGAGATCGAGGCTGGAATATCTTAGGGGAAAATAGTTTCGAACTCATAACCTCAGAGAAATAATCGAGGACAAAGCCCTGTAACTAAGCAATAAGATATAACTAAACCATTCGCATTACATACCATACAAGTACTTTCGGGTTCTTGGTTAAAGTCATATCCGACCTTGATAAATAACAAGATCGAAAGTGGATAATTCGAACAAACGATGCATGAATGCGTCGAGTCTCGAGCCTAAATCCAAACTATGTTTGTATGAATAAATAAACATAAACGGTTCATTAATATAAAATGTGCAAAATATTTCGAACCAAGAAATGTAAAGCATATGCATTAATATAAAAAGAAATTGTATCAGCCCTACGGGCATAAATTAAAGTAATTACAAAAATAAGGGGACGCAGCCCCAAGATAAGATTTCCCCGAGATCAGATTCAAGAAGGAGGAGTCTCCTTGGCCTTCTCAGCATCGGCAGCACTGGACCCCTCAGGACGAATAGCATGACTATCCTTCTGAGCACCTTCGGAGGCGGCCTCCCGAGCAGCCTCTTCCGCCTCAAGCCGAGCATTCCACTTATCCAGAAGCTTCGCCTCAT
Organism: Humulus lupulus; assembly: GCF_963169125.1. NCBI lineage: Eukaryota > Viridiplantae > Streptophyta > Magnoliopsida > Rosales > Cannabaceae > Humulus > Humulus lupulus. Next base: position 11,300,819 of record NC_084802.1, read on the forward strand.
GAGGACCTAAGAAGCTGGTATCCAGGTCTTCGTTGTTGGCCCACATTCTGTACATGGCCAAATCAACTGCCTGGTCCTTCTTCTCTTTATACTCAGCAAGGAGGCGAGCCTTTTCACCCTTAATTATATCAAAAGTAGCGGCCTGGTCTTCTTCGAGCTTTTTGTTAGCCTCTTGGAGCCGAGTGTTCTCCTTCTCAAGCTCCGCGAGCCTAGCATTCTCTTTCTCGAGCTCTGTGAGCCTAGCATTCAGCTTCTCAAGCTCGAACGCCTTGGCCTTAAGCTCCTCGGTTCCTGCCTCAAGCTTTTCATTTGCTGCCTTCAGGTCGTCACTCGCTTTGAGTTGAAGATCCTTCGCCTCCTGAGCATAAGACTTGCTCGAATGGATCTCGTTGTTCAACCTATAGTTGAGCTGGGCAGTAACGGCAAGAGACTGACAAAAGAAAAAATCTTCATTAACACCAGGACTGTATAAATATAACTAAGAAGTAGAAGAAAACTTACCGCGGCAGCAAGCTCGATACTCTTCTCGTAGAGGGCAGTGCAGTCTCGGGTATTGTTCAAAAATTTCCATTGAGGAGCGTCGAGACTGCTGAAGCTCTGGCCGACTCGGGACATAACATCTGAGCCCAGCATAGACCCATGAGGTCTAGCCGCATTGTCAATTACATACTCCTCGACGTGAGTAGAAACTGACAGCTTGTGAGCTCGAGAAGCAGAAGGCTTTCTGGGAGGTGGACCACTACAGGAAGTTGGGGCTAGACCATAATGGAGGCACCGACTTGCGAAGTCGGCACCACGATGGAAGCACCGACCTGCAAAGTCGGCGCCGCGACGGAGCTCGTAACAGGCGGAGCCGGGGGAGGAGGTGTTTTCTCGGACCTCTTGGGGACTTTGGTGGGCCGATCAACCTTTCGCGACCCCGCCCTGGGACGCTTGCTCCTCTTGGCACCGCCACTCTCGAGGATGTTGTCAAGGTCGGAATCCATCTTGCCTGCACAATCACGCCACATTGTGAATCATAACAAAAAGAGGGAATAGTATATAAAGTGATTCAACATCGCATAGATATACAAAGTAATGATAGAAGAAACCTAACTGGAACTCTCCCCCGAGCTCGAGCTCGGGGACCATGAAATTCCCCCATCTTCAGAAGAGGCGGGGGGAGTACCTTCCCTATAGGTGGACGTCAACCTCGAAAGGTCCCTATAGTCATTGGTCCCATATTGGACGGCTATCCCGTCCCACACCTCGTTCAGACTGTACATGGTGTCATACTTCCCGAGCCAACTATCAAACATATGAACTCGGTCGTCTACCCAAGTCCATATATAGAAGTGGTCCCTTTCATCTGGGCACAAGACTAACCTATCGGGTTGGTGCTTTAATAAGGTGGGGGACCACATTTTTGAGCTAAGGATGACTTTACCTTGATCATCCGAGTCTGAGCTCGAGGCTTCATCGTTAGCCTCGTTCCCCGATGGTGGGCTTCTTCGGCGAGCTGGGGGCGGGGGCCTCACCTCTCTCCTTGGAGGGAGGATGCCTGTGGGCAAAGGCACATGCTCCCAGCAGTCGTACTTTTTATTGGACCAGTCTGAGGTGGACTGGCCATCTCCCAAAAGCCCGCAAGCTCGGAGCTTACTCTCATGTAAAAGGTATGAGAGAGACCTCCTGCCGTAAGGGAGTTGGAGCAGAGTCTCTCTATGCTCCTTCATTGCGTCGTCGGGAGTAGGACAGTGAAAATTGGCTGGAAAATAAGACACATTTCAACTAAGTGCGGACCTACAAATAAAAGCCCGAGTAGAGAGATAAAGAAGGTTGGAGTACTTACGAATCCGTCTGAATGAGTAGCATCGAGACGGGGACAAGCCATCTGTCCAGAAGAAGGCTTTCTTAAAGTCAGGTGGATGATTAGGAAGATCCTCAAACACCTTTTTCTCTTTGGGGTAGCTCGAAAGATAGTAAAAGCCGTCTCCTCCCTGAGCTCGGGAGGGGTTGCTTTTCAGACAGAAGAGGTATAAAATCTCCTGTGGTGAAGGTCCTTCCCACTTCAACTCGTGGTATAACGATCTCAGGGCAGACAGCACCCTGTAAGAATTAGTGTTGAGTTGGAATGGAGCCAACCCAACGAAGTCCGTGAAGTCCTTGAAGAAAGACTTCAAAGGCAGTAACGCTCCTGCCTTCATATGCTCCTGACTCCAAGCCGCATACCTCAGCCTCTTATCAGGGTTTACAGCACCTGGAGCATAGCAGCTTCGCTCGCTGGAGGTAGGGGCCCGACACCTTAGGGTGCTTGACAACCTAAGACCATGGAAGGCCAGGATATCAGTTATCTGACCTAGTGAGGTAACCGAGCTCCAGTAGTGCTCGGCCTCGAAGAATTCTCTCCTCGGTTGCGAGGTAGAAGGCTCACCCATCAGTGATAATTGGAGCTCTCCCGGACTATACGCAACGGTCACTTTTAATTTAGGGTCGAGGGGAATCGGCCTGGGTCCAGAATCAGGTTCTGGATAAAGAGCCTCTCGAATGGTTCTCCTCTTCTTTTCTATAACCTCGTCAATTTGGCGGCGATAATGAGCTCGAATCTCCTCTTGTTCGCGCGCGAGATCGTACTCGCGAATCAGACGTTGATTCCGAGCAAACAGCGACTCTAGGCTCGAGGTTTTTGGCGAGTAAAGGATTTCCAGCAACGACCCCCACCGTCTTTCCAGATTCTGTGACATCTAGCGAGAAAGAAAAAATGGTGAGGGCCATGCATGCAAGGGTTCAAGAATTGCGAGTTTGACAAGACAAGCTCGAAGAGTACTTGGATACGAAGCAAGCTCGATACTAAAAACCTGTCTAAAGAGTTGGAATGTGTACTCTACGAGAAAAAGGAGGAGAGTGGATAAATTTTTTTGAAAATCCCGAAATATCAGGGAAAAAGGGTGGCGGTTATTCAGAAATGGTAATCTTAGGTATCGTGCATTCTTTAAAACCAAGATTTTATACCTGATATCTTGGTGTGCAAGATATGTCTTTTAAATTTTGAAACCCAGAAAAAAGAGACCTTGTTCTACACCAAAATTGGATTTAGAACCAGTGATTTAAACCTAGCATGGAGACTTAGACGTGAAAGCATATCGGTCAAAAGTCTCCTAGCATGACAAACTAAGAAGATAAACTAGTGCATTCACAGAAATAAAAGAACTATGCAGACAGAAACTGGCATAATGGAAAATAAAAAGACAATCGGATACTTACACAATGATGGCGATTGCAGAAAAATCGTCGATTGAAGGAGAGGCTGCAGATATGAGCTCACGGTCTCGAACAAACTGGAAGTCCTCTGTTTCTTCGGCTGAGAAAACATGCACAAGCAAGAAGTTCTCAGGGATAGTTTCTGGTTTTGCTTCTTTTCTTTCTTCTAATGAGCGCAAAATAAAAGGAAGACGATGACTGGGGTCTTATATATAGATGGTAAAAGGGGATTAATCTGAGCCATTGAACAAAACCCTTGTAAAATCCAACGGATAGGGATTAATGATATGATGGTACCAGAAAGGTGGCAGATGAACGATCGTGGGCAGATTTCCAAGGTACTCGAGTACCCTGAATGAGCAATACCTAACTGACACGTGTCCATTTTCAAGTATGTGACGGTGCGGTTCCCGAAGAAAGTAGTTCAAAAGTTTCCTTCTCATAGGATTCGAACAAATACTTTTGAGGAGGAAAAATGTTACACCCAGTTTTCGAGCCATGAGAATTGTGACCTCGAAAGTTGGATTCATAATGAATGGACTCGTAATATCTGGAACACGTCCGAAGCCTAGGCATTAGGCATGCGAAGCAGTGGCGACTTCGCAGATGGTAGCCTCGAGATCCTCACAAGCTCGAAAGGCTGACCCCGAAATACGTCTGTTCTCGGGATAGCCTCGGATTAGGGGTCCCGAGCTCGAGATAAGTATGAGTTCGAAACCACATGATCTCGAGAAGATGCTATAGCTCGACAATCGATAAGAGACCAGGGTGAATAGAGCCTTGGCGATATAGGATAATAGCTTTGAATATCCTAATGAATCATCTATAAGAGACGTGGTCTACATTGATTACTATAAATCCCCTATAATCAAGGGATATTATTTGTTTAGTTATATGCCCCCTGATCTTCAGGGGACGTTTCCTTGTATATAGGATTGCTGGCTTTTAATGCCATTTAATTTATTTGTATATACAGAATAACTTCCCGAAATATGTGGGATAGTATTATGAAATCTTCTCTATAAATAGAGAGGCCATGCACCATTGTAAAGGCCCCGAATTTTGGTGATCTTGAGAGAAAACTCTGGAAAATTCATCCTTGAAGAATTTTCAGAGATCATCTTAAGTTTAATAACAAAGACTCATGGATTAGGCAGATTTAACTGCTGAACAACGTAAAAAATCTCGTTTGTGTTATCATATTTCATTTGGCCATAACTGATTATTGTTTTCGTGCTCTTATTTCACTGTTGACGAAAAACGGCGTCAACAATAGGAAATAATAGAAAAAAAAATGTTAAATCTAACAGAAACTAACAATTTTTGTTATACTCACATTTATAATATATAAAGATACACATTCCATGAATACATAAATGATGATTGATCAAATTTGAAGTGGTGGAAAAATAAGAGATATATAGTATGGAGACATAAGATTTCTATTCTTACTAAATGGAGTTTATAATTTGAAAGGAAAACTGTCAAATTTTTTCTCAACAACTTAGTAGGGAAGAAAGTTTTATTTGGAAATTAGTTCACCTATAGGCCGGTCGAGCACTAGGCATAGGTGGTCTGGCCTATGCCTTGGGCTCCCAAGTTAAAATGGCCTACCTTTTTTTTTTTGAAAAATATCATTTTTACACACAAAAGGTGCCCAAATTTTGAACAATACCATTTTTTATATAAAAATATCACATTTTGCATTGGACCCTAGTGACAACGTTTTTCGTCAACAAAAAAAAAAAGAGAGCAATTAAGCACTTAAAAACAATCAAGAAGAAAAGAAAAGAAACATATTTTTCACGTGGTTTAATAGTTAAATCTACCTAGTTCATGAGTCACTTTTATTAATCTAGTCCGCGTTAAAGCTTGAAAGCAATTTCATTGAACTTGAGTACATAATATGTGCGTCCCTTCTTAAATGACTATATCCTAGGCTATTTATAGACCTAATTTACAAATATTACTTCCCACATTTTTAGGGAAGTTATAATAATATCTAATTTGAAATCAAAATACAAACAAACATTTAAAATACAATATATCCCATAAAATTAGGATTAATTAAGCAATACTATGACTAAACCCACGATTGTATGCTTGTACTGTAACTGCCCGTCGTCTGCTGTGAATGCGCTTTCGAGCTCACTGCTACATGAATATTCACCTCCTCATCTGTCAAGCCTTTGAGACTAACTTTCAGAGCGAATCCACTTAGAGCTCACATCTCATGCTCGCACCATACATGTGACGTGGCATTTTGGTGAATGATTAATAGTTTAAGTCATTATACTGTCTGTCTGTTATATGCTCAATCTCCACTCTTACAAGCCTACATTTTGAGGCTGATAATCATATCTCAAAATTTAGGGTGTAATATTTTGCCACCAGAAGGTTGAATTGCAAATGGTGTTGCCGAGCTCGTTGCTGAGTTGATATTCATCGTTGTAGTTATTGGGGATTAAAGTGCTAATTGTAGCGCCAACTTGGCCTCTTCTACATTGATGAACCTTTGAGCTGGAATAGTGAACTCTGCTATGGTTTGCACCAGTTTTCGCCGCAAGTCATCTCAGAGGGGGCTTGCGGGTAAGATCCTAGCTTGAATAGCCATTAGAAGGCTACTATCATCAACATCTCGAGCTCAGGCCACTTCGATGTTGAATCTGGCGAGATACTTCTTATGCGACTCTCCTGGTTGTTGCTTAATGTTTGTTAGGCAGGAAGCTTCAGGCTTGATGCTCTTTGCAACTCGAAACTGATTCTTAAATTTTTTTCGACAATTATTCCCACGACGAGATTGAATGTTGACAGAACTTGTTGAACCAACTTTTTGCAGCTCTTGACAATATTGTTGGGAAGAGCATGCACCGAAGCTCGAGGCCAACAATACTGGCCCTCATCACTATGTTAAGCGTGCTCAAGTTGCTACCAGGGTCGGTATTCCCGTCATATGGTGCCACGTGGGGTATTTTGAACCCATGGGGGAAAGGTGTCCTCAAAATATGAGGAGCGAATGGTTCGAGTTCCTCATCCAAGTCGTATGTTTTCTCCTTTTTTTTCCCTCTCGAAGGAGCCTGAAATGCTCCTTGAGTTGATTTATCCTCTTCTGGACCAGATCTATCAAGGGTGGAGCCTGCACTACTAGGAGCTGGTTATTGTTCCAAGGAACTCCAACCCCTTGTTGTAGTATCGAGTTATAATTATTCCTGTAAGCAGGTTCTAAAGGCTCCATCTGGGCATTCAAATGTACCCTCAAGTCTAGGTTTGGCTGGTTGTATTGCCCTTGATTATGGTTCAGGTGGTCTCGAAGGTCTGGACCGTTAGGATAATTATCATAGTGTCTTGGTTTGGTGTTGTCGAAACTTACCGACCTACTATGGTTTTGACTATCTTTGAGGAAACTAACAGTCCTCTACTGTTGTTGTTGGGCATAGTTTCGAGGTGGATTATCCACGTGTATCCTGATCCAAGTAGCACAGAATCTCGACATATGACTCCCAGATGGCTGGGGTTGTCTCAGCTGTCTATGCCCTTAATTTTCCCCCATTGGGACCTCACAATTATCCCTTTGTTCGGGCCTAGCCTGAGGGTTCCTATCTTGACTTGCACTCCTTGCACTTTGGGAAGGCCTTGGAGGTGCCCTCTCACCATTTTTAGGTCCATTAGGGGCAGCTTGTGGTATGTCTCGAACTGGTGAAGGATGTCTGATTGGAGAGAGTGGATGCCTGACCAGAGATGGTGGTGGTCTCTCATCGTTAGGAGCTGGCCTTGCTCGTTTTGGGTTATTACTCCAAGCCACTTGTGAGGTAGCTCGGTTATTCCCAATATCAGTAGGAATCTCTCTGGTATGGTTGGTACATGTCGGGTTTCAAGATGAAATCCTTGTCTGTATAACTCCAGCACTTGCCTTAGCCCTTCCTATTCGATTTTGTTGGGCTCTCTTTCGACCACCCTAGCCACAGTACTACCTTGAGGAGGTCCCCTAGTCCTTTGCGGGGGTGCTTGGGCTTCAGCTGCCCGTCTCACAATTTCTTCGTTTAACTGAGTAGCCTCGGCTAATTTGTCTCACAACTTTTGGTTCTCAAACTCCATTGGAACACATCTCTCAGGATTATAGTAATCCTGATTTGGTGTCCTAGAACTTTGACCAGGGTCTCGTGATTGACCATGATCTTGTGGTGTTGATGACACACTCCCTTCATGTAGGGTTTGATAATTGACAGGCTACTTGCCAGGCCGTCGCCGCTCGTATAAAACCACATTTCTTATGTAATTCATTCATTATCAATAAAGTAGTAGAAATCATTTTATCCAATCAAATTGTGTTGTTTACATGTTTTATTACATGATTAATTATTATTAATACAAACATTTATAAAATCCCGAACATATGTATAGTTGCAATTATAGTGACTCAGTCATAGGGGATTATAATTTTAATTATATGTTCAAAACATTTTTTCCTAAGATTAAATCAGTACACTGGATTTTTACTAATTGGGTAATATACGATAAGATCTACTCACACATCTGGTGTGATGTCATATCTAAGACATTGACCAAGTAGATAAGATCGGATGTATTTTGTTACATTGGACTGGACCGATATTGATTATTGACAAGATAAGTAAGTATCGTTATTATCTAATCTAATCATATCAAAACGTTAGCCATATATCAATTCAATCTTAATTCTGACTGATTAATATTCTACTAATTGTATTATTCAAGTTTTTTGATTTGTTCGTTACCAGCTTACCCTACAGACTAGCCCATACTTACATATTGGAGATTTAGTAGTGTAATAGAGTGAGAGTATTTATCATAGATATGAAATCTATAGCTTTTGTTTAAGAAGTGAAACAATGATTTCCTTATAGCTTGGTTCAAGTGTTAAATGATAGAGTACTCATTTCTATAATTAAATTTAGTAAAATATAATTTACAAGGAACTTTGTGGGAGTTAAGGATAAAATACCAATGAGGGGTAAAACAGTAATTTCCACCCGTCCCATTAGTAGATAATTTATAAATGATTGAATGATGGTTGTGGTTTTAGCAATGGATAATGTATTTATATTTGGTGTAAATCGTTCTATGAATTCAAGAGTGCAATTTTGAGTCTATAGTGGAGTCACAAGGAATTAATAAGGTAGTGAAATTATTTGTTATAAATAAACTCACGGTAATCATTGGAGCTTGAGTTCATGGATCCATGGTCCCCGTCTCATTTCTTATAAAATGAACCTAGTAGTCTTGAATAATTAATTATAAAAATATCATATTGACTAGGTTAATGAAAATAAATAATGTTAAATTATTTATTGATATTTTGTGAGAAAAAAAATAGAAGAAACATTGAGGTTTTTATTCCAAAGTCTAAAAAATAGAGTATTATAGCCAATCAAGATAATTTTGTTAATATTGATAAATTGATATTAATATTAATAAAATAAATTAAATAAAGGTCAAAATTATTATTGGTTAATTTTAACAAGTATTTAATTAATTATAATTATTAAATAATTTAATTAAAATGGGAAACTAAAGCCTATTTTATGTCCTAGTGTTATTTTATATTAATGTCATATAAATATCTTATTTTAATTAAATAATTTTTTTTTTAAGTTTATGTTTGTTCTAGTTTTTTAATTTGGGAGTGATAACAAGAGATTATATATGATATATTTAATGTAATATTAAATATTATATGTACATTTTAAATTTAAGTTTCTTGCTAGTTTTCTTAAAAAAAAAATAATTTGTTGCTAATTGACAGTAGATTATATTATATGTTTAATATGATATTATTCTAATAAGTGAGTTTAAGTTTAATTAAATTTTATTTAAGTTATAAAACATATAATTTTATTATTTTTTAAATAATTATCATGGTAAAATATCTCAAAAATATCCTATTTTAATTATTTATTATTTTTAAATTATTATCATGGTGAAATATCTAAAAAATATCATATTTTAATTTTTTATTATTTTTAAATAATTATTATTGTAAAATATCTCAAAAATATCTTATTTTAATTTTTTAATTATTTATTTTATTTATTTAAGTTTAAATATTTACAAACTACTGTTGAATATAAGAATATTCCGTTAAAGTTAACATTAAAAAAATAAAAAACCGTTAAAACCAACAATTTCTGTTATCTACACACTTATTATATAGAAGAGATATCTCTTCTATATAATAAGTATCTAGCTAATTGAAATTTTTGGTTTTAACGATTTTTTATTTTTTTAATGTTTACTTTAACGGAATATTCTTATATTTAACAGGATATTCTTATATTTAACGGTAGTTTGTAAACACTTAAACTTAAATAAAATAATTAAAAAAATTAATAGTATATTTTTGAGATATTTTACAATGATAATTATTTAAAAATAATAAATAATTAAACAAATTAAAATATGATATTTTAAAGATATTTTATAATAATAAATAATTAAACAAATTAAAATATGATATTTTTGAGATATTTTAATAATAATTATTTAAAAATAATAAAATCATATGTTTTATAACTTAAATAAAATTTAATTAAACTTAAACTCACTTATTAGAATAATATCATATTAAACATATAATATAATATACTGCGAATTATCAACAATTGTTTTTTTTTTTAAAACTAGGAAGAAACTTAAATTTAAAATCCACATATAATATTTAATATTACATTAAACATATAATATATAATTGTCACTCCCAAATTCAAAAACTAGAACAAACATAAACTTAAACAAAAATAAATAAATTATTTAATTAAAATAAGATATTTATTTGAAAATTTATATAATATTAATATAAATTTAATAAAAATAATTAATAAATTTTATAAATAAAATTAAGCAAACGTGTATTTTGCACATTGTATCTAGTATATATATATACTAGTTAGTATCAACATACAATGTACGTTTGCTTAGTTTTAAAGTTGTAAACATTGTCTATAATTTTAATAAAACCTGATTCACTATTTTTAAAAAAAAATAATATATAATATAATAAATTATAGTTTGTGCGCCCTAAATATCCACGGGTTATGGGCAAGCTGAGAAAGGGCATGATTATATCAGCCACGTGGAAGACACCTACCCGGAGCTGATGTTACAAGGTCCTACCTCCTTAAGCTCGAGGTAACCAAAGGTTTATCGCGATTGTCAAGGAATCCGGTCAACAGAGTGGGCACCATGAGCTGAGGCTACATCAAGCTCGGGGTAGGAGCTTGAGTTGGCACTTCTGACCTTTTATAAAGTCAACCACGCAATGTAAACGTGCATATATCAAACATCACGTGTCTGCTCCATTCCTGAATTCTTGGACACGCAGCATAAACGTGCGTGTTCAGGCGTCCCACGACTAGTCTGGGCCATGCGGCCCATTATCCCCCTTACCTATTGATTAGACCACACTTCGGTGTCAGGTTTTAGGAATTAATCATGAATGTCTCAGAAGTGACGTGATGGATAAGATGGTCACGGGATGACTTCCCTTGCCAACACCCAGGTGCCCTCTCCGTATAAATATGGAGACCCTGGGAGTTGCAAGGGGTTAGCTTCTAATTTGTAAAGAAACGCCCTGTAAAGAATATTAGAGAGATATCAATAATATCGACTGGTGGACTAGAAGGATTTTAACATTCGAACCACCTAAAAAAAGTATTCGTGTTACAATTTTCCTTTGAGATCATTTATCTATTATGGTTCATTATTTAGCACTAATCCCTCTCCTTATTCGTATAATTATCTGTTACTGAAGAATCGCGTCAACAGTTTGGTGCTTTCATTGAGAGCTTCTAGATTGGTGCTATCGAAAATACTCAACCATGGTAGTCACTCGCTCGAGACATGGTAACGAGGCGGACCAACATGATGGGCAGGAGGCCCACCATGCCGCCATGTCCGATGAACAGAACCCTGAGGTTCAGCAGCGGCCGGGCAAGCAGCCAATAGGCCAAGATGACATTGGAAGTTCGGCTCCCTAGCCGCCAATCCAAACCCGGATTTCTACATGGCGGTAGAAATGGAAAATGCACAGTTAAGGAGTTAGCTGGCGAAAGAAAACAAGCAGATTCAAGAGGTGTTGGCCTGACTATCCCCTCTTACAACCGACGCTAACGTCGGAAAGAGGCACTGTAAGACTCATAAGTCCCGCCGGGGTAACCGGTCCAGGCCTAGTCGGACGGTCAGACCCTCAGCATTAAATTCTACTCCTACGTCGCACCACCAGGAAACCGCATTTGAGGAGCCCCTTAGGGCCGAGCAGCAATTCAGCCGATCGGTCCGGACCTTAACTCCCAGCTCACTTTCACCCTCGAGTGCACCCAGGAGGGCTCGAGGAAGATCGCGAAGAAGATCCAGGGAGGGATCACGACGAGCACAGGATGCGGAGGATGATAGAGTAGAGCGGCTGTGACCTAACTTGATCCGTCCTGACGGAACTAGGATCGCATCCCCGGTCAGACATCCTCCTTCACCAATAAGATACCCGTCTCCTCCTCGTCCAGTCCGAGACATTCCGGCTCACGGGAGCAGCAGGAGAAATCCTCCTTCCACCAGACATTCCCGTCGTAGCCGGTCGCCCAGAGAAGCCCCGGATCCTCATCCCTAGTGGCGGGCTCCGAGCTTCTCGAATGGAAGCTACTGGACCGGGAGTCGTCGAAGTGACATCTCCAGCGGAGACCTACGCCAACACTTGAGCTCGGCGCAAAGTCCTCAGGCCGCTCCGAGGGGCGACCTCCGAGATCGCCTAAACTCTCAGAGAGGAGACCCAGTTGGAAATGGCAGCCGTGCTCGCCAAAGGGAAGACCTGTCCGAAGTACGTGACAGCGGGAACGTCCCATATAACCTATCTCAAGATAGGAGGGACAATAACCCGCGTAACGTGTACAATGGATCCGGAGCTGTTGAACAACCCCGGAACAACCAAGGAGGTCAGGACAAAACCCTCGAGCGTCTGGCTCAGATGGAGGAGTTGATGAGGAAGCTCTTGTCGGAAAAAGAAAAAGATGAGTATGATTCAGGGGACGAACTCGAGCTCTTTGCCCCCAGCATAGCAGCGACGACGTATCCACCTGGTTTCCATATGCCCCATTTGTCCAAGTTCAACGGAGACGGAGACCCTTCAGATCATCTGGGTATGTTCAACACCCTGATGATGGTCCACAACATCGGTCTCGAGCTGAGGTGTTTAATTTTTCCTTCCACCTTGACTGGGCCAGCCAAACAATGGTTCAAGAAGAATAAAAAACATCCCATCAGCTCGTGGAAAACCTTCTCAACCGACTTCAAAAAGGCCTTCCGAGCTTCTCAGGCCGCTTGTGTCAAAGCCGACACCCTAGCAAACGTAAAGCAACTGCTCGAAGAGCCTTTAAAAACTTACCTGAGCAGATTTGCAAATGTTGCTGCTCGGGCCAGAGACACAGATGACAGTTCCAAGCTCATGGCTTTAAGGACTGGGATCCTCGTTGGAGGCGGAATCTGGGAAGAAATACAGAGAGTAGGTGTCAGCACCGTGAATGAATTCTTAAATATGGGTCAGGGATGGATAAACCTGGAAGAGGCGCGGGCATCGACAGCAGGAACCAACCAAGTCCCTGATTAGCTCGCTGGAGTGGGAACGGACGTTGTAAACACGGCTCAAATCGTTGCACAGAATAACCAGTGGGGTGGAGGCAAGAGGAAAGGGAACAGCGAAGGCGGCCAGCACGGCCCAAAGAAGAATAAGTCCATAGAAAAATTTAAGCCAGTCTACGCGACTTATACCGAGCTCACGCACACTAGGGAAAATATTTTCCTAGAAAATTCTGCTTGCCTTCCCTGGAAGAAGCCGGAACCACTAAAGCACTAGAAGGGTAAGCGAGACCCCTCCAAGTTTTGTCGATTCCATAATGACATTGGCCACAACACTGATGATTGTAGGCACCTGAATGATGAGATCGAGACTCTCATCAGGGCCAGACCCTTGGCTCAGTACGCTCGAAATAGGGTTCCCACCGGCCAACCAGCTCCGGAAGTTCCGACAAGTCAGCCCGGGTCTCGGATAGATCAGGACGTCCCTCCTCCCATGATAGGAGGAGAGATCTCCACGATCTCCGGAGGCCCCCATCTGGCTGGTACGAGCAGAGGTGCCCAGAAGAGATATGTCAACGAACTCAAGGCTCATAATGGAGTGGAGTTCGTCCCTGAACAACATCTACCCAAGCAGCAATGATTGGAGAGGCAACCAATCATATTCACCGAGAAAGATGCCAGTCACGTCCAGTTCCCTCATAACGACCCTTTAGTCGTAGTCGCTCAGCTCGCTAACTGGAGAGTTAAAAGAATACTGGTCGATAATGGGAGCTCGGTGAATCTGCTGTTCCGGTCTACGCTAGAAAAGATGGGTTTGTCTGTCACCGAGTTGAAAGCCACCTCCATGATGCTGTATGGATTCTCCGGAGAGGGGTCGGCAGCGATAGGGACAATAGAGTTGGTGATCACCCTGGGAGAGGGACCTCAGACTGTCTCAAAACTCCTCGAGTTTGTGGTCATCGATTGCCCCGCTGCGTACAATGCTATTTTAGGATGACCTACATTGATAACATTCGAAGCCATAACCTCCATCCGCCACCTCGCACTCAAATTCCTCTCTTCCTCTGGGATATGCACGGTCCGAGGTGATCAGCTCGCTGCCAGGGAATGCTACAACATTTCTATGAATGGAAGATCAAAACCCGGGCAGCTGACGATGACCATCCAGGGCGGGAATGAGGAATCTCAGGAACTTGTGCCTAGTCTCGAGATTGAAAAACCTCAGAGTCCCGAAGGGGAGAATATCATCTAAAGTGATGATATCGACCCCAAAATAGGCGAGGATAAATCTGAGCTCCAAGCTATCGAAGAGCTCGAGGAGGTAAATATCGATCCGCAAAATCCTTCGTGGATGGTAAAGCTCGGGAAAAGTATATGTGGCGAAAGGAAGGTGGAGCTGATTAAGTTTTTGCAGGAGAACCTGGATGTATTTGCATGGTCTCATGAATACATGGCGGGGATCAGTTTGAGCGTCATAATGCACACCCTCCACTTGGATAAAAGCGTGCCTGCAAGATCCCAGAAACAAAGACGCCTAGGTACAACCTGAGCTGAGGCCCTTGAAGAAGAAGTAGCCCGGCTCTATCTGCGAAGCGAAGTTCCCGATCTAGGTCGCCAATCCTGTGTTGGTCCCGAAGCCCAACGGGAAATGGTAGACCTGCATCGACTTCTCCGATCTGAACAAAGCATGCCCCAAAGATTGCTTCCCTTTGCCAAGGATCGACCAATTGGTAGACGCCACGGCGGGGCACGAGCTCATGTCTTTTATGGATGCATATTTGGGTTATAATCAGATCGCCATGAATCCAGCGAACCAGGAACACACTAGCTTCATGACCCCGACTAATGTTTATTGTTACAAGGTCATGCCCTTCGGGCTGAAGATATTTTCCAACCAGATCGGGAAGAAAATGGAAGTGTATGTTGGCGACATGCTGGTTAAGTTGAAAACTGCCAATAACCATGTTTCTGATCTAGAGGAATGCTTTAAGATATTGAGAGAATACGGGATGAGGCTTAACCCCAAAAAATGCACGTTCGGGGTCGCGTCAGGGAAATTCCTGGGGTTCATTGTTAATACCAGAGGAATAGAAGCAAACCCCGATAAGATCAGGTCGCTGCTCGAGCTGCCCTCACCTCGGTCACGAAAGGACGTTCAAGGCCTGACAGGAAGGGTGGCGGCCCTTAATCGGTTTATTTCTAAATCTACCGACAAATGTTTGCCATTCTACAACCTGCTCCGGGGGAATAAGAAGTTCGAGTGGACCAAGGAGTACGAGCGTGCCTTCCTCGACCTGAAAGCACACTTAGCCGAGCCGCCCGTATTATCCAAACCAACAGTAGGAGAGCCTCTTTTCCTTTACCTAGCTGTCACGGAAGATGTAGTTAGTGCCATCTTGGTTCGAGAGGAGGACCGATCTCAGAAGCCAGACTATTACATCAGCATGAGGCTTCTCGGAGCTGAGTCCCGATATCCGTTGATGGAGAAGATGGCCTTCTGTCTCGTTATGACCTATTGAAAGCTCAGGCCGTATTTCCAGTCCCACTCAATACGTGTCATAACCGATCAACCTTTAAGGCAGGTTTTGCAAAAACCTGAAGCATCGGGATGTAACGACCCAAACTCGCTAATAAGGCTTAAGGGCCTTGATTAGTGTGCCAGGAGGGCATTAATGGAATAATTGTGATTTAATGAGTAATTATATGTCTAGTGTGGTGGATACCACCAGGGTTATGCCGGCAGGGCCGTGTGAGACCAGATTGGTGTGTGAGTTTCTGGATGTTTTCCCTGAGGATTTGCCAGGGTTGCCGCCGCGTAGGGAGATACAGTTTGAGATTGAGTTGGCACTAGGGACAGAACCAGTATCTAGGACACCATATAGGATGGCACCAGCAGAATTGAAAGAGTTGAAGATACAGTTGTAAGAACTTCTGGATTTGGGGTTTATCAGGCCTAGCTACTCTCCGTGGGGCGCACCGGTATTGGTTGTTAAGAAGAAGGACGGGACCTTGAGGATGTGCATCGATTACAGAGAATTGAACAAGTTGACTATTAAGAATAAGTATTGTAACGACCCGAATTTGCTAATCAGGCTTAGGGCCTTTATTAGTGTGCCTGGAGGGCAATAAGTGGTTTAATTTGCTTATATGTGAATTTATGTGTATATATGATTATGATGCATGTTTAATTGAGTTAAATGTGCATGTGGGCCCCGTCTGGATATTGGGGGCATAAATGTGGTAAATGAAATATATGTTGTATATGTGTGATATGTCTGTACAGCACGATCCGAGACAGTCCTGAGGAGCAGTTAGCCAGAGAGTCACAACGGGGTTGAGATTCGGACTCGGGGCGAGTCGAGGGGTAATTCAGGTATTAGTTGAGATATGGGATTATCGGGACATAGAAATAAATATCTGGAGATATATTTGAGGATAGAATGTCTAGGTGGGAATATTTGGGGAATTTACCATTTTTGCCCTCGGGGACGTTTTGGTACCCCGAGCCTTAAGGTAACCTTTAGACTTAAGTTATATAAAACAAATAAATGAAAGGAACTGTTTAGAAACCTTGAGAAACCGACCCATACTCTCCTAAGAACTGAAGTTAGCTTTTGCTCTCCTTTCTCTTACACTCTCTAAGACAAAAAAAAACTCAAGAAGGAACTCAAAAGAATTGGCTAGAACTAAGGGGGTTTCAACTGGGATGCTTTAGGAGCTTGAAGCTTTGGGATCAAGGATCAAAATTCTGGGATTAAGCTCAGCAAGGTAAGCTCTAAACATTAAAGTCTAGTCTTTAATTTTCTGCTGGTTCTAGAGGATTGCATGTAGCTAAGCTTGCTTAATCTTTGGGTGTTTTAGCTAAGCTTTGGAGCACACTTTGATGAGGTTTTGATGTTGTTTCTATGCTGGAGTAATTATGTTGAATGTCTAGGAGTCTGAGTTTGGTTTTGGTGGGAAATTGGCTTGAAGAAAGGATGAAAATTGATGGGAAATTCTGGGTTCGCTGTTTGCGTCGCGGCCCCAGGAGAGGTGTGCCGCGGCTCGCATGCGCGCGCAGCCATGGGAGGCTGAGAAAATTCGAGCGCGCCACGGCCCTTGCAGGGCGCCCCGCGACCCGCGTGGTGGTCAGTGGAGAGCTAGCCTCTGTTTTGAGGCTAGCCGCGGCTCTAGTGGGAGGGGCCGCGACCCTTAGTGTCAGTGAGGATTTTAATGATATTTTTGACTTGGGAACCTAAAGGGTAAGGCTCGGGATGGATTTTATCATTCGGATTGATAAAATTCAAGATCCCGGAGGTTAGGGTTATGGTTTGAGGTTATTTGTTGGGTTGGAATTTGATGGTCGGATATTGTTATGTGTTGTGACTAGGATTTCGACGAGGCTCACGTTAGCGGACTGTGCTCGGGGCATCGGTGCTCAGGAAGCTCGGAACTCAGGTAAGAAAACCCCTGTTTCCATAGAGCTTGTGTGCAGGGCTGAGCCCAATATATTGAATGGAAATGACATGTAGGGCCGAGCCCTATATACTAGAGTTGTGGAGCATGGCTCATTGTTTGTTTATGCTTGAATTCTGTGCTTGTTGCTATATTGTGTTTGATATTATATGTGAGATCGGCAAGAGCCGGGAACGGCGTGGGGCCGGGAACGGCATCAAGCACGATGAGTGCAAGGCCGAGAACGGCAAGAGGCCGGGAGCAGCGTCGAGCACGTGAGGTGCGAGTTGCCAGGGCGAGTCCCTAACAGGATACCTAGGATATCCTTACGGCGGGGTCCGCGAACCCAGGGCTTGGTAAACGCCTGGGACAGCTAGGTCGTATGTGTTTAGCCATTTGTGGCCTGTTTATAAGTTTGATTCGTGTATTGCATATGCTATCTGTTATGGGTTTTCTTGCTGGGCTTTGGCTCACAGATGCTTTATGGTGCAGGTAAGGGTAAAGAGAAGATCAACCAACCATGAGCACAGCTGGCGTGAGGCGGCGTGTACATGTCCGGCTAGCCTGGCTGTCATAGCTAGGGGATTTTGGGAGTTGTTTGTAAATGAACTTAGATTTTGTCGTTTAGTCGACTTTGATCAGTTTTGTGTTGTAAATATTTTCTAAACTATGTTTTGGGATCCCAAGTGTAAACTTTTATGATTAGTTGTAAAAAAACTACTTTCTCTAATGTTTTCTTTTTAATTATGGCTTAGTTACACGTTTTGAGTTAAAACCTCGATTAGCGAGTTGAAAGCACGATTTTAAACACACTTAGTAACGACTCTAAGGAAGTAGGGCGTTACAAGTATCCTCTACCAAGGATTGATGACTTGTTCGATCAGCTGCAAGGTAAGACGGTGTTCTTAAAGATTGATCTTCGATCTGGTTATCACCAGCTGAGGATCAAGGATGAGGATATACCAAAGACGGCTTTCCGGACGCGTTATGGGCATTACGAGTTCTTGGTCATGTCTTTTGGTCTGACCAACGCCCCAGCAGCTTTCATGGATCTGATGAACAGGGTGTTCAAGGACTTTTTGGACCAGTTCGTTATTGTCTTCATCGACGACATCCTGGTGTACTCCAGTTCAGAGGCAGAGCATGAGCAGCATCTTCGACAGGTTTTACAGAGGTTAAGAGAGCATCAGTTGTACGCCAAGTTTAAGAAGTGTGAATTCTGGTTACTAGAGGTGACCTTTCTTGGACATATAGTTGGGGCAGAAGGGATTAAGGTGGATCCGTCCAAGGTAGAAGCAGTTAGAGATTGGCCGAGGCCGAGGAATACCTCGGAGGTGCGGAGTTTCCTTGGGTTGGCTGGCTACTACTGGCGGTTTGTAGAGGGGTTCTCGAAGATTTCTTCGCCAATGACAGAATTGACAAGAAAGAATCAGAAGCTCGTCTGGTCAGAGAAGTGTGAGAAGAGTTTTCAGGAGTTGAAGCGACGACTTATTTTTGCGCCAGTATTGAGCCTTCCTTCGGAGGAAGGGAAGTTCGTGGTTTACTGTGATGCATCAAGGTTGGGTTTAGGCTGTGTGCTGATGCAGAATGAGAAAGTTATAGCCTATGCATCTCGACAACTGAAGGAGTATGAGCAGAGGTATCCGACTCATGATTTGGAGCTAGCGGCAGTTGCGTTTGCACTGAAGGTGTGGCGTCATTATCTGTATGGAGAGAAGTGCGAGATCTACACTGATCATAAGAGTCTGAAGTACTTCTTCACTCAGAAGGATCTGCATATGAGACAAAGACGTTGGTTGGAGTTGGTTAAGGATTATGATTGTGATATCCTTTACCACCCTGGGAAAGCCAACGTGGTGGCAGATGCGTTGAGCCGGAGGGGCCCAGGACAGTTGTATAGTTATACTCAGATCTCAAGAGAATTGGCTGATGAGATGGTCAGGGCAAAGATAGAACTGGTGGTGGGCCAGTTGGCCAATATCACCTTGCAGTCGACCCTGCTAGAGCGGATCAAGGAGGGTCAATTGGTGGATATGCAGTTGCAGGATAGTAGACAGCATGCCTTGGCAGGGACAGCTAAGGATTATTCAGTTTCAGAGACAGGTTTGCTCCGATATCAGGGATAGATATGTGTTCCGGCAGATGAGGGGATTATGCGTGAGATATTGGATGAGTCCCACAATACGCCATACTCACTCCATCCGGGTACCACGAAGATGTATCAGGATCTACGGACGTTATACTGGTGGCCCGGGATGAAGAAGGATGTAGTTGAGTATGTATCTAGATGTTTGACATGTCAGCAAGTTAAGGCTGAGCATCAATGGCCAGTGGGATTACTGCAGCCTTTGGGTATCCCAGAGTGGAAGTGGGAGGATATTACGATGGATTTCGTGGGAGGATTACCCAGAACAGTTGGACTTCATGACTCGGTGTGGGTGATAGTGGATAAATACACCAAGTCAGCTCATTTCCTACCAGTTAGGTCAACTTATACAGTGGAACAGTATGTAGAGCTGTATGTGAGGGAGATAGTTCGTCTCCATGGGGTTCCAAAGTCTATTGTATCTGATCGAGACCCTATCTTTACCTCTAAGTTCTGGGGAGCTCTGCAGAGAGCCACGGGGACTCAGTTGAAGTTTAGCACAACTTTTCATCCTCAGACTAATGGACAGTCTGAGAGGACGATTTAGGTACTGGAGGACATGCTTAGAGCATGTGTGATTGACTTCGAGGGTTCGTGTAGTAAGTATCTTCCATTGATTGAGTTTTCATATAACAACAATTATCAGTCCACGATTGGAGTGGCTCCTTATGAGATGTTATATGGAAGGAGGTGCAGATCACCTATTCACTGGGATGAGATGGGTGAGAGAAGGTATTTGGGGCCAGATATGGTCCAGAAGACTAATGAGGCCATTGAAAAGATTCGAGCTAGGATGCTTGCCTCGCAGAGCAGACAGAAAAGCTACGCTGATCCTAAGCGTAGGAACGTGGAGTTCCAAGTTGGGGACCACGTGTTTCTGCGAGTTTCACCGTTGAGGGGTGTGACGAGGTTTGGAGTGAAGGGCAAGCTGAGCCCTCGGTTCGTTGGACCCTTTGAGATTCTAGAGAGGGTTGGGCAGGTGGCTTATAGGCTGGCCTTGCCACCGTCCTTATCAGGAGTTCATAACGTGTTCCATGTCTCTATGTTGCGGAAGTATGTTTCTGATACGACACATGTGTTGAGGCATGAGGACTTAGAGTTGCAGACAGACTTGTCCTATGAGGAGAGACTAGTTCAGATTTTGGATTGGAAAGAGAAGGTTCTGCGGAACAAGATGATTCTGTTAGTGAAAGTATTATGGAGGAATAACAAGGTCGAGGAAGCGACCTGGGAGCTAGAGACGGCGATGCGGGATCAGCATCCCGAGCTATTCAGGTAAATTTTGGGGACGAAATTCTTATTAGGAGGGGATAGTTGTAATGACCCAAACTCGCTAATAAGGCTTAAGGGCCTTGATTAGTGTGCCAGGAGGGCATTAATGGAATAATTGTGATTTAATGAGTAATTATATGTCTAATAATGCTTATATGATAATTGATTATATTATGTGGTAGTATGATATGTGATATATGTGAGAACCACATTATTATGTGGACAGGTTCGCTGAGCACGACTCAAGACGGTTCTAGGGTTAGATAGCGGGGAAGAGCCACAACGGGGCTTAAGATATGACTTTGGACAAGTCGGGGATACTTTTAGATAGCGGGTAGTGATTTGGATTATCGGGTCATGAAAATAAATATATGGAGATATATTTGAGGTTAGAATGTCTAGGCAGGAATATTGGGGGATTTTACCATTTTGGCTTCGGGGACGGTTCCGGCACCCCGAGCCTCGGGATTGATTTAATATGTGAGATAGACCTTAGGAAGATTTTAGTAGAAAACATAAACCGACTTTAGCTTAACTTCAGCTTTCTCTCTCACGCTTAAGGAAAACAAAGGGGAAAACCAAGGGAAGAAAACACAGAGAACTAAAGGGGGGAACTAGCTGGAATCTCTTGGATTTGTAGTGAGAATTTGAAAGTCTAGCTCAGGGATTTATCAAGCATCAAAACAGGGTTAAGGTAAGCTCTTAATTTTCTTCTCTGTGGTTAGAATTCTGGACTTTGGTTAAGTGTTGAAACAAAGTCAGTTTTGGTGTTTTAAGGCAGAATTAAAGAAGGGAACTTGGGGACTTGGCTTGGCTATAGCTTGGTGAAGTGATTCTACAGCAAAGGTAAGTTTCAACTCCTGGTTTAGAGGTTTTAAATTGAGTTTGAGTGGCTGGTTTGAGTGTTTGTAGCACTTGGGTTTCAAAAATGGAAAGGAGGGGATTAGAGTGTGTTAGGCAGTGTTTTCTTGGGAATTATGTTGTTTAGATCATGCTAGAGAAGTTGGGAATTAATTGGTTAAGAGTTGGGACGTTTTGGGATGGGTTTAAGGTGAGGTTTTGAGCTTTGAAATGGTGTGAAATCTGGGTTCGAAGGGGAGGGCCATGGCTCTGTTCTAGAGTGCTGCGGCCCTAGCATGCAAAAAAGCCAAGGGGGCTCGGCCAAGGGGGCGCGCCGCGGCGCCCAAAGCAAGGGCCGCAGCGCGTGTGTTGTTCAGTGTGGGAGGAGGTTCTGTTTTGGGGAAGGGCCGCGGCTAGGCTTTGGGGGCCGCAGCCCTTGGTTGCACACATGAATTCTTGAGGGTTTTAAGCATGGGAAAATAGTCTAGTGTGCTCGGGTTTGGTTCCACCACCGTGCTTGGTGGAATTAGGAGCCTCGGGAGTTAGTTTTGTAACCGGAAACCTATATTTGATTATTTATGAAACCCTATGCTTTGGTTGTGGCTAGGTGATAAAAGCTTAGGCTCGGGGACAGTTCGTGCTTGAGGGGCGTTGCTCGTAATTCGATAACCGTATAGACTAAAGGTAAGAAAACTGCACCTAGTTGAATATATGTGACGAGACTAAGGGTTCCCTATTGTAGAAGCTTGAAAAGATGGTATTATGCCATTCAAGCCATTTAGTGAACCAATGGCCTAAGGGTGCCAAGGGTTTGGCTAGCGCACAGGGCACAGCTCGGCCATTGGTAGCCGAGGACAGCTTAATATGCACTGAGCTTGGTTTAAGCGGGCCAGAGTCAGTGGGTTAAATAGAGGGTGCGGCCTAAGTTGTCGGCCCTGAATATTATGTGATATGAGTATTATATGTGATGAAATGCATCTTGTACTGAATTGTATCTGTTGAGTAACTGTTGTGGTTTATCTGAAGAGTATGCATGCTTACTGAGCTATTTGCCTGTTGTTATTGTTTCGGTTATCTATGATGTTTTCTTGCTGGGCCTTGTCTCACGGGTGCTACGTGGTGCAGGTAAAGGTAAGGGCAAGTTTGACCAGCCCTGACTGGAGAGCTCAGCGAGCGGAATGTACACAGCCAGGTGCTCAGCCGCCACGGTTGAGGTGTAGGCAAGGACATGGAACCTAAAGACTGTCTGTTTTGCCTTAGTATGGCTAGTGGTTACACATGTACTTTTGGGAGTCTGTAAACTTATTTAAACTTTGTTTTGTATGGGATCCCATGTTTACTACAGTATATATATATATATGAAATGAGTCTTTTGAGACCAAAACCTTTTTAACCTTAGGTCCTACATGTTTAGTGACACGTTTTCAAATTAATGACTTGATTAGCAAGTCCTGCACCTTTATAAGTACACAGTGTAATGGTCTTGGCTATCCAGGGCGTTACACGGGACGTTTGTTGAAGTGGGCTATTGAACTCAGCAAATTTGAGATTTTATACATACCACGAACTGCAATAAAAAGCCAGGCCTTGGCTAATTTCGTGGCAGAGTGCACGGGATTCCAAGAAGATCCTATAGAAGGGTCAGCCCAAGCCTCCTTACTCCAGGCCTCATGGAAGGTCTTCGTAGATGGCGCGTCTAACGAGAATGGCATCGGGGCTGGAATCATATTAATTTCCCCAGAAGGACATCGATTCCACTCAACATTGCGATTCAGATTCAAAGCGTCCAACAACGAGGCTGAATACGAAGCTTTATTGGTCGGGCTGAGGGTGGCCCGGGAGCTGAAGGGCAGCTTCGTCCGATGTACAGAGATTCCCAGCTTGTGGTAAACCAAGTCTTAGGGGAATACCAAGCACGGGGAACCGAGATGGCTGCTTACCTGGCCAAGGTAAGAAGTGAGCTATCTGCATTTGAGCGTGGCTCAATTGAGCAGATACCTCGGGAGCAGAATGCCAATGCGGACGCCTTGGCAAAGCTCGCTACCTCTGGAGAGACGAAGACTTTGGGGTTAGTGCCGGTAGAGTTCATGGAGAAACCAAGCATAGAGGAAGTCGGGGCGGAGATTGAGATGATTGACGCCAGATCGACCTGTATGACTCCCATCTTCGAGTATCTCACATTAGGAAAGTTACCCGAGGGGCGAAATGACGCAAGGAGGGTACTTTACCAGGCCCCAAGGTATACAGTGATAGATGTGACGCTATATCGATGTGGACACTCTCTACCTCTCTTGCGATGTGTTCTGCCAGGCGAAGCGAAGACCATTTTGCAGGAGTTGCACGAGGGTTTCTGCGGAGATAACACTAGGGGGCAAAACTTGGCCCTGAAGATCTTAAGGAAAGGATATTACTGGCCCACTCTGTCAAAAGACTCGATCTCCTACGTCAAAAAATGTGACAAGTGCCAGCGATTTGCCACGGTTGCTCGAGCTCCCCCGGTCGAGCTGAAGATGATCTCGTCCCCGTGGCCATTCGCGGTCTGGGGGATCGACTTGGTTGGTGCCCTCCCTACTGGAAAGGGAGGAGTTTGTTACGCGGTGGTGGCTATCGACTACTTCACCAAGTGGGTAGAAGCAAAGCCCCTGGCAACAATCACTTCAAAAAGAGTCCTCTATTTCGTGGTCAAGAGCATTATCTGTCGATTCAGGCTGCCAAAGAAGATCGTATCGGATAATGGAATGCAGTTCGATAGCGACCTCTTCACCGAATTTTGTGAGAGGCACGACATTGTTAAGAGCTTCTCCTTCGTGACCTACCCCCAGGCCAATGGGCAGGTCGAGGCCGTCAATAAGACACTAAAGGCAAGCCTTAAGAAAAGACTGGACGACGTCAAGGGAGTTTGGCCAGAACAGCTCCCCCAAGTACTATGGGCATACCGGACCTCACATCGAACGCTGACGGGTCATACTCCTTTCTCTCGGCTTTCGGGAGTGAGGTAGTCCTTCCTGTCGAAGTAAAGGTAGCCTCGCATAGAGTCCAGGCATTTGACCAAGACCGCAATAACAAATTTCTCTGCGCGTCCCTCGACCTGATTAACGAAAGACAAGAAGATTCATAGCTACAGCTCGCGCATTATCAACAAAAGATCACTCGTTATTTCAACTCAAAGGTCAGAAAATGCGCCTTTAGCGTTGGTGACCTGGTCCTCAGAAGAGTCTTTCTAGCCAGTAAGGATCCCAAGGACGGAGTATTGGGACCGAACTGGGAAGTACCCTACCAAATAACCGAGGTCATTAAAGAAGGAACCTACAAATTAGCTCGGCTTAATGGAGAAGCAGTCCCACGAACTTGGAACGCTATCCATTTGAAGAAATATTATCAATGATACCTTTGTAAGGCTTAATCAGAAAAGCCATCTTTTGTTTATTAAGTAATGAGAATTAAGTCTTGTTACATTATTGTGTATATTTGTGGGTGTAAAGTCAAGTAACCAAGAAAGACCCTTTCCTAATTACTTGGGGGGCATATGTCCTGGATATAACCAAGTGATATCCTGGATACAACCAGGTCCTAAAACTTAGAAGTTAATTCAAATTGATTGATCGATGTTTTTCTTAAAAAGCACGAGATATCGATAAAAGGATTAACATAACTAAGTTTTCAAATTAATGTCCTGGATACAACCAGGTCCTAAAACTTAGAAGTTAATTCAAATTGATTGACCGATGTTTTTCTTAAAAAGCACAAGATATCGATAAAAGGATTAACATAACTAAGTTTTCAAATTAATGTCCTGGATACAACCAGGTCCTAAAACTTAGAAGTTAATTCAAATTGATTGATCAATGTTTTTCTTAAAAAACACAAGATATCGATAAAAGATTAACACGAACTAAGTTTTTAAATTAATGTCCTGGATACAACCAGGACTTAAGTCTTAGAAGTTGGTTCAAGTTGATTAGCGTGTTTTGTCCTAAAAAGGCATGAGATGTCAATCACAACACCAACAGAAACTAAGTTATCACCAAATGCATAGAAAAGAAGTAACCATAAGGTCGGGGCAAAAATATGTAAATCAATTGAAATAAAGTTGGGAATACCAAGTGTCTCGAGGATAAAAACCTCATAAAATAAAGTTACAAATAAAAAATAAAAAAATAAAAAAGGAGAGAGAGCAAAAATCCTAAGCCCCGGCTAGCCGCTCTGATGAAGTCACCCCCTCGCCATCCTGCTCGGTGGCAGTAGAAGTCTCCCCGGTCTCGGAGGGCGCCTCTTGTTGAAGGCGAGCTTTGAACTTCTCAAAGAAGGACTCCCACACGTCTGGCCCCAGGAATGAGAAGTCACCTTCCGGGTTTAAGACCTAGCAGTGGTACAGCATAGCCTCCATAGACGAGCTGGAAGCTGCCCTCTCTGCCGCCAGAGCAGCCTTGGCCTCCTCGGCCTCAACCTTCGCGGCGTCTAGTGCAGCCTTGGCCTCCTCGAGCTCGATCTTTGCAGCGGCTAGGGCGGCCTTGGTGGCCTCGGCCTCCTGCAGCTTGGTCCGAGACGCCTCCAGCTCAGTTTACGCAGCGGCCGAGGTGGCCTGCGCGACCCTCTCGTTTTCCCGGGCAGTTGCCAGGGCCACCTTGGTGTCCCTTTCCTATTGTTGAGCAGTTGCGAGGGCGGCCTGGGCAGTCTGGTGCTCGCCCCTAATCTCCTCGATCCGGGCCCTGGACCGAGATATGCTCATGTGGAGGGCCAAAGCCGCCTGCAAGACCAAAAGATAACAAGGCAAGTGCCTTAGAAAATAATAATAATAATAATAATAATACAAACAAATAAGGAGTACCAGTGGCAAAGACAACTTACCGTGAGGGTCATCCCCAATGAAGACTCCATCACGTTCTCGGGGCTCCTTGTCTTGATTTCCCGCAGATCCCTCAGGGTGGCGTTGTAGCAATGATCCACCATGTAGGTCGCAGTTTCGTAGACCGTCCCCCTAAAGACCTCGGGGACTTGCTCCAAGGCCTGGGGGTTGACCGGGACGCGCACTCTGGGGGTCGGACTTGCCAAGGTCCCAGTGGACGCCTCCGGCTCCCGAGCAGAGACAAGAGGTCGCGGGGGAGGTGGAGCCATCATCTTCTCCATTGCAGGAGGGGGTGGAGGCACCTTCTCTAGGGCAGCAGGGGTTTGGTTTTCCCCTTTGCAGGAGACTTGGAGGTGGTCCCGATAGCGTTCTTCGCCATCCGGAGCCTTTTCACCATGGGCCCAGAAGACCCGGAGGAAGGGTTCCCTCCTGGGAACATAGCTCGAAGATCATTTCCCCCGGGCTGCGACATCTCCTCTGTTGAAATAAAGACAGCCGAGCATTAATACACATGTAAAAATATTTGTGCAAAACAAAAAAGAAGAAAATAGAGCTTAGGTATGTATTGAAAAGGGGTCCTACCCTCCGAGCTAGAGGAGGAATCTATGGTCACGACCTTCGTCCTCGGAGCTTCAGCGGGGGAGTCTAAGATAACGACTTCACGAGCTAGAAGAGGCTCTAGGTCCGGATCTACCTTGGGACTGGACTCTTCTACGTACTGCCTAAGACCCGGAGCTACTACACCCTCCAAGAGGGAATGCCACGACCTAAGATTGTCCTGTACTCCTCGAAAAAGGCCGACCTAAAGGCCAAGGTATTATCTACAACTATAGTACCCCTAGGGCGGCTTATGTCATAACGCATCACGAGCTGGTCGACGCATTGGAGTAGGGTGATATCACGGTCTTGGTCGTTTTGGTGGCGATGAACGGGTTGGCCGGGGTTAAACCTAGCAAGCCGTAGGTCGGCGGTGGCCCTATCTAAGTCCCTAAATAAATAAGGGTTACCTTGGCCGGAGGGGCCGGCTGCTGCCCCGGATTGGGCCCTCTCTGCATTGACTTCTTGGGCGACCTCCAGTGTAACGACCCAAATTCACTAATAAGGCTTAAGGGCCTTGATTAGTGTGCCTGGAGGGCGTAATGGAGATTATGTATGATTTTAATGATTTAGATGCATGGTTATGATTTAAAGCATGTTATATGACTATGTGTATTATGTTATGTGATAATTATGCTATGTGATTTGTACCGCGTGGGTGTGGTGGTATCAATGTGACGCACGTGCCGAGACGGTCCTAGAAAGCTAGATAATGGTAACTGGTGATTTGGTAACTTGTGTAACCATAGAGAGTAACATGTTTTTTTGGAAAAGTGGTAGAACTGTAAAGTAGGTAAAAGACAAGTGTGCCCTTGAGGTTTAGTTAGAAAATGATATTTGAGGAGGGCTAAAATGGTCTTTTGGCAGTGGTATAGATGTCTTTGGCTGAGGGAAAAGGATATACACGATTCTTTTATGCTAAGTATAACTGAAGTTAAGACTTGGAAGGCTAGAAAGATCAAGAGGGAAAGGGGAGAATCAAGAACCTAGAAAGCAAAGTGGAAGAGGAGTTGAACTGTGTTCTTTGAGGCTAGTAAAGGGCTTAAGGGTGTGGAATCAAGCATATATCAAGGTTTATACTGAGGTAAGGATTTGGTCCCTGTTTTGTTAAGTTCTGAATTTGGTTTTTTAAAGAATTGAAAGATAGCCATGGCTTGTCTTGCATGGAATTCATTTGGTTTGTTAGGGTGGAATTCAGCTCAAAGCTTGGATTGGAGGAAGCTCAAGTTGAATTTTTGATTGAGGTAAGGGTATTAAATATGTTTGCAATCTCGTAGCTGTTATGGTTTAAGGATTTAGAGGTATGGTTTGTACTTTTCTCAAGTTTTGGCTTAAGTGTTAGAGTCTGAAACTTAAGTATGAATTATGAGAATAGTTGTGTAATTGAGTTAGATTATGATGGTTATAGGTTGAGGTAAGGTCTATTTGGGGTTTTGAGTTGGTTTTGGGGCTTAGGTATAAGGTTGGGATGATTTGGAGTGTTTTGGGTTCGGGAAAAACGCAGGGGAAAAACCCAGATTTCTGGGCTCGCGAAGGAGCGCTGCGGCGCTGTTCTAGCGCGCCGCGGCGCGAGGCTATTTCTAGGCAGAGCAAGTTCTCTGACTTGTTGGGCACCGCGGCTCAAACTTGCTGGGCGCCGCGGCGCTAGGCCAATTTCAGAACATGGGATTTTGCAATTTTGAGCCTTTGCTCCGGGGGTTCGGGGGATGTCTTCGGTGCATTGTTTTAGGGATTTGGGGAGGTCCGAGAGTGTAGGATTGGTTCCGGGAAGTAGTTTTGGATTGATTAGTGACAAGGATGTTTCATTTGTGTTGTGACTAGGTCTTTGGAGAGGCTCGGGGTAGAGGACCGTGCTCGCGGCTTCGTGGCATCAGAAACTAGTAAATTGAAAGGTAAGAAAACTGCACCCGGTTGTAAGATTGTGATGGGACTAAGTGCTCCCGAAAGTTATATCGTGTCAATGTTGGTATTACGCCATGGGACATGTAAAAGCGGTCTAAGAGTACCGTACATGATTTCAGCGCACAGGGCGCAGATTGGCCACTGGGAGCCAGGAACAACGGGATAACAGAGGGAGTAGCCTGAGGGCGCTAGCCCTGGTTATCGTTCGTGAATTATGAATGTTATGAACTGAAATGCCTAGTATGTGGAATACTTGATTATACTGGCTGATGATATATCTGAGTTTATGTGATGCAATGTGAGTTATTGACTTGTCTGTTAAATGTTCATGCTCTGTTGTTGTTGTGTTTTCTTGCTAGACCTTGGCTCACGGGTGCTACGTGGTGCAGGTAAAGGCAAGGGCAAGCTGGTCCAAGCCTGAGGTGGAGAGCTCCGAGGTGGAATGTACATAGCCAGCGGTTCGACCGCCACGGTCGAGGAGTGGACCAAGACAGGGATCACCTAACAACTTGTTTTGCTTTAGTATGGCCAGTTGTTGTAAATAAACCTTGAGTCTTTTGTAAACGGTCTATAAACCTGATATTTTTGGGATCCCATGTAACGGTTGATACTTTTTAATGAAAATGTGGCTTTTGAGACCAAAACGCTTTTAACCCTAGTTCCTTTATATTTTTATCAACACGATTTTATTTAAATTACTTGATTAGCAAGTCTGGCACTTTATAAACACACAGTGTAACGGTCTTGGCTATCCAGGGCGTTACATCTAGAGCCCGCTTCCGCCGCACGAGGGGCACCCCGTCCTCATCCGCGACCGCCTCCTCGGGGATGGGCGCCATCTCACGAGCAGCGGGGATGGTCCGCGGTCTCCTCAAGGCCAGAGTCTGGCCTGGAGAGATTAACTTACACGCCAGCATCGTCTCGTCAGACACGAGCTAGCGATAATCCTTTTCACTTGGGGAGAGCCCCGCCAAGGTTTCATATTGACCCCCAAGGGTCACTGATTTGGTCGTCCTTGCGAAAATATCTGCATGATAGTTTCTAAGTCAGGAACGAGTAAAAAGAGGCTAATCAGCAATCAACTTACGAGCTGAAGATAAAAGGAACTTACGAGGACGGTTGAAGTAGTGGTGTTCGCAATTGAGAAACCCCTTTGCCATGAAGAACTGATCCTTAAAGTCATTGGGGTGGCTGGGCAGCTCGATGACCGCAGCCGAATTTGGAAAACGGGTCAGGTAGTAGAACCCGTCGCCTCGCCCCCGTTGCTCCGGGCTGGCTTTGAGGCAGAAGAAGTATAGGATGTCCGCCGGCGTGGGGTCCTCCCATTCCTGCTTCAGGAATAAGTACTTCAACCCCGCTAACAGACGGTAGGAGTTAGGGGGGAGTTGGAAGGGGGCCAGCTTCACGTAAGTAAAAAAATCCGCGAAGTACTGGTCCAGTGGGAGGAAGGCCCCAGCCTTGAGATGCTCGTTGCTCCAGGTGGCGTACCGCTCGCCTTCAAGAGGAGGTTGGGTGTCCAGGGCGCCCCTCCCTATCTCGATGTTATGGGAAAGTATAATTTTGTTGACTTTCCCTTGTGTGGTGATCTTCGAGGCGATCCTCTCGGCCTCGAAGAAGGCGTCGGTCCCCACCTCGACCTCCTTCTCCACAGTGAGACCAAAGGTGGGGATTAGGGAGTCCATGGCCACCTCTTTCCCCTTGCTGGTTTGCTGGGAGGACGGGCCGCCAGCACTCTTCTTGGGTGCACTTTTCTTGGGTGCCATCTGGTCGCCAAGCGAACAAAGAAGAAAAGTTTAGAAAAGGCGACCTAAGCATAAGAAAGAATCTAGCGAAGGGTTCTCTTTGCACGGGCTGAGATAATCTCAGCCCGTGGCGAGTGAGACCACGCGGTTCTATGAACATGCGTCTGTGCTCCCAACGGGTCCCCAATTACTCAGAATCCGTGTGTCAGGAGGGTTAGAGTAAAAGTTTACCTTGGAAGGAAAGTTTCAGTAGGCAATAGTAGGCAAAACCGCCTGTGAAGCGTGTACCCTAAGCTATCTGATTTTTGCACCCTAGAAGCTTGTTGTTCTAAACAGGCATAAGATTTTTTTACCCAGAAAATCACCCCAGAATTTGTATCATATGAGTCATGCTCCTAAACAGTTTCTCCTACGGTCGATACCCCTAGGATAAATACCTATGCATAAAATACCAGCAAGGAAAAGCAAAAGACCAACAACCTACTGCATGCGACTAAAGAGAAAAGTTTACCCAAGCAACAGTAAGGGAAAACATTTAAAACATGCCACAAACGGAGGACTTACAGAAATTTCTTGCTGTGTAAAGACCGATAGGAGCGTCTGGGTTGAAATCCTGCTGGAATCACTGGTCACAGATTCACAAAAGAGCCCTCGTGTCTGAACCTCTGGGACACTAGGAATAGTGACCGGAAGAAAGAAAGGGTTTTGAGATTGAAAAGAAAGAAGAAGATGAGAAAAAATTCAAATGAAAGGGTGGCCCATGCGTAAGGTGGCCAGCCTTATATATACGTAAAAGACCAAGAGATAAGGGTTGTTCAATTGTCTTGATGTGGGATACGAGGATCCCTACTCGAGAGACGAAATGACGGCTGAAGATAGGCTAGGCCATTTAATGCGGTTCTCGGAAGACGGACCGTCACCAACCACGATGCTCCACGTATTCGATACCAGCGTAATGGGCAGGATACGAGGAGTCCACAAAGAAGCCTAAAAGCCCCCACTGTGACCCCAGGTGACGTCGTGCCACGAGTAGGGGCTTGGGGGGCAAATGTGCACCCTAAATATCCACGGGTTATGGGCGAGCTGAGAAAGGGCATGATTATATCAGCCGCGTGGAAGACACCTACCCGGAGCTGATGTTACAAGGTCCTACCTCCTTAAGCTCGAGGTAACCAAAGGTTTATCGCGATTGTCAAGGCATCGAGTCAGCAGAGTGGGCACCACGGGCTGAGGCTACATCAAGCTCGGGGTAGGAGCTTGAGTTGGCACTTCTGACCTTTTATAAAGTCAACCACGCAATGTAAACGTGCATATATCAGACATCACGTGTCTGCTCCATTCTTGAATTCTTGGACACGCAGCATAAACGTGCGTGTTCAGGCGTCCCACGACTAGTCTGGGCCATGCGACCCATTATCCCCCTTACCTATTGATTAGACCACACTTTGGTGTCAGGTTTTAGGAATTAATCATGAATGTCTCAGAAGTGACATGATGGGTAAGATGGTCACGGGATGACTTCCCTTGCCAACACCCAGGTGCCCTCTCCGTATAAATATGGAGACCCTGGGAGTTGCAAGGGGTTAGCTTCTAATTTGTAAAGAAACGCACTGTAAAGAATATCAGAGAGATATCAATAATATTGACTGGTGGACTAGAATGATTTTAACCTTCGAACCACCTAAAAAAAGTATTCGTGTTACAATTTTCCTTTGAGATCATTTATCTATTACGATTCATTATTTAGCACTAATCCCTCTCCTTATTCGTATAATTATCTGTTGCCGAAGAACCGCGTTAACATAGTTATATAGTATGTATAAATATTTGTATCAATAATCTCTACATATATGACATCTAAACACAACGTTGACATAGATATATATATATATTTACATGGCTACATGACATATATATAAAATACAATAATATTTAAAAAGAAATTAGTAATAGAAATAAAATAAGAATAGAAAAAAATTATAGTATATACAGTAGTATACATGGATAAACTATTTTTAGTTTATAATGTATTTCACAGTGTCTTTTGGTGAATTTGATAAAGAAAAAGAGTTTCAATCATTTGATAAAAAACAAACTATTTCACAAATTTATAAGATTAAAAAATAATGTATGCTTTTATTATTTTTAAATAAATATGATTTAATTATTTAAATTATCATAAAATATCATATTTTAATTAATTAATTAATTTTTGTTTAAGTTTATGTTTATGCTTATTCTAGTTTTTGAATTTGTGAGTGACAACAAATGATTATATATTATATGTTTAATATAATATTAAGTTTATGTTTATTTCAATTTTATTTAAGTTATAAAATATATGGTTTTATTATTTTTAAATAACTATCATTGTAAAATATCTTATTTTAATTTGTTAATTATTTAATTAATTTATTTAAATCAGGTTTAAAATTTATAATTAAATATAAAAATAGTTTATTAAATATAAAAATATTTCATTAAAGTTAACAGAAAAAAATAAAAAAATTATTAAAACAATTTTTTTTTATCTACGTACTTTTTATATAATATAATCCTAATGGATGTGTTTCAAAAATTAATTTTTATGAAAGTGGGACCCACCTCAATAAAATAACAAATCATTATTATCTATCATTATATTTAAAAACAAGCCATTTTTTAAAACTATTGACAGATGACATGCAAACAATCAGCCACCTAGGATTTTAAAAATGCCAGTATGGTGCTGGCGTTTTCAGCCCCAACAATCCTCTGAACTATTATATATGCACAATATCTTCATGTCATTGTTAAAGATATAAAAAAAAAAAAAATTGAGGCTACAAGAGTAAAATAAACTCCCATGGTTGATATAGGAATTATTGATTCTAAAATATGTTTGAAGCAGCACCAATTTCCGAAGTTATCAATTTTTTTATTAAAAAAAAAAACTTACTCCAAATAATTTTTTTATTACTCAGTTATATATCAATTAATTTTGAGACATAATCCATATTTTAACGAGAGCCACACTACTTGTAATCATCCATACATCTCTTCTATGTTGAAATAATTTCCTTAAAGAATTTTACATAGCTAAGTATCTGCATGAAAAATGTTAGATGTGAAGTGTTTTCAATATATATACTGCCACGAGCTTACGCTATGTTTGGGTGGAAAAAAAAATAAGAGAAAAAGAAAATTTACAATGAAAAAGAAAGTTTTGTTTCCACCATAATTATTTGATAATGAGAAAAGAAAGAAAATTAAATTATTTTACAATTATATTTATACCCGTCCTTACAATTTTTTTTATTCTAAGAAAATGACAATTTCTGCTTCAGTTGTCTTGATCAAACTTCCATTCGTTCTTTATTCTACAGGTTTAATTAATTGATGAGTAGTACTCAATATATTCTCTTTCAACTCATTTTCACTCATAAGGGTCATATAGTGATCGAGTGTGCCCCAATTACATTATCATATATATATATATATTAGTGATAATATTTTTTTAAAGATGTGAATCTCACATTAAATTCTTTTGGAATATTAAAATTAGTCTTTAAAATAATTTAATTATAGTGTGTAGTGGTGCATGAACTGCTAATCCACTAAGTATCAAGACCAATAATTAAATATAAGCAAAAACGTTGTTTTGTTGTGTAAGAACATATGGGTAGCATGTGTTGTCCTAACTATATGAAGCATCTCCAATAGTTTAGTGGCAAAGTTTTTATTTATTTATTTTAAAGAAAAATGGAAATCGCTCTTTGGTTCCAACTACAAAGGACTAGTTCCCTTATAAGAAAAAACAAAAAACAAAAAGGAGTTTAAGTGTCAAACTCATGTTTGTCGTAGTAAACATTAAAAATTTATTAAATGAGAAAAAAACCTTGCAAATTAATTCAGATATCATAAAAAAGAACAATATATAAAATTCTAATTTTTTAAAATAAAATTTTGCCCAACTTTCACTACAAGAAAGTAGGCTTTTGTCGGCGTATTTCAGAATTGCGTCGATAAAAGTGGCATTTACCAGCGCAATTCGTGAATGACACTGCCAAAAACTCACTCTTTTGCTGGCGTTAATTTGCACCGACATAAGTCATTTTTGCTGACGCAATTCAGAAAAGCGCCGGAAAATATTTGTGCAATTTTTAAAGGGGCAATGTTAAGCACCTTTTCTAGTGCGTTTAACCTAATGCGTCGACAAAACTCCACATTTTATTACTATTGGGACTTTTGGTGGTGTGTTAGATGAAAAATGCTGGCAAAAGTCTACGTTTTAAATAAGGTTAATGCGCCGACAAAAGAATTTGCGCCGGAAAAAATCTTATTTATTTAAACGACATTGTTTTGGATTAGGGTTTTAGAGCTTAAATTTTGCCGCCGCAGTGTAGAATTTTATTGGCGCAACGAAACGCGCTGGCAAAAGTCATAGCGATATGAAGCAGCTACCCGAGCCCTTCTTCCCCATTTCAATTTTTTCTCAAAAGTTACAACTCTCTTTCTCTCTCTAAGCCTCCCATCGCCTCCACCTCCACCATCATCATCCAACTCTCTCTCTCTCTAGCTAAATCCGAGTACCTCCGAGCCGTTGTTATGCCAAATCCGAGCACCTCCAACCAAATCCGAGCCCCAACGGTATGAATTTTGTTTGTATTTTTTAAAATTTTGTTAAGTTGTTTTGGTTATATAATGTTCACAATTGCGCCACCTTCAGCCCATAGCTGCGCCTCCTTCAGCCAAGGTCGTGCCCCATCCGAGCTCCTAAGCATTATAATGTTTTTTTTTTTTAAAATATTTTGGTTATATATGTTTTATTTGTTCAAAAATTATGTTTATTCTATTATAAATTAAAAAAAACAGATATAAAGTAATAAATAAAATGTATTAAAATAATATAAAAAACAAAATTTAAATATAATATTTAAAATGTGTATGTTTTTTTTGTTATATGATGTATATGGTGTATTGGCTGTGTTTGAATATGCTCTTTGCAAGCTTTTAGATTTTTTTTGGATAGTCTAGTTTTTAAATGCTGTGCTGCCGAAATTTTAAAAAAATTAAACATAATTTTATTAGTATTAAAAGATTTTTAAGAAAAGATATAAGCTTGAATAATTTTTTTAATAAAAAACATGGTGAAAAATAGATAAAGGAATAACAATTAAATAATAAATTTATTAATTTTTTTACCTAATAATAATAAATAATCAATTTAAGTGTGAATGATTTACTTAATAAAAATTACATATAAATTTAATAATTTAGTAACTGAATAAATAAATAAAACTTTAATTATAATTTAAAAATAAAACTAATAAATAATTAAATAATTTAAAAAATAATGTAATTAATTAATAAATAACTAAATAAATAAATTAGTAAAACTTTAATTATAAGTGACAATCAAGGAAATAATAAGTGACAATTTTACAAAATAAAACCAATAAATTTCATTGTAATAACTAATTAGAAATTACTTATTAATTATTAATTATTCACAACAATTAAAACTTTATGATCTACATGCCAATATCTTTTTAATTAATTGTGGACTAAGATAGAAAAAGAACGTAACTAATGTTGTTCTCGTATCTAGGAGCTTGTGGGCTAAGTTAATTTAGTCATGAAAATCTATATCTCTTAAATTTTTTTGCAGATATTGTTGATATATATATATATATGTTTAGAGACGCAAATTCTCCCATTAGTGGAGTTAACCACTCTTACCATATATGTCATCAATATTCGTCAATATCCGTATACTTTTGATTTAGATATGAATTTTACAGACCAAATTAACTTAGCCCACTTGCTCAAAGATATAGGAACAAAATTACTTGCATTTTTTTTCCAATCACTAGTCTGCAGTCATTAATGATGACATGTTGGCAGATAGATATAATAAAGTTATACTTTGAAACTATATAATCGGTAACTTTGCTTAAGAAATGTTCATATTGTTTAGTTATTTTCTTTCATAATTAGGTTTTCTTTTAATGTTATATTGTAATCTAATATATGTGTTTTTTATCGTGCAAACTCAGATGACCAAACGCTGAGCATCACAGAGTTCGATCGATGCATCATCCGCTGCTTCTTGTGTTGACGGTTAGTTCCCGCCTGATATGGACATTGTCACTAATGTCCTTGGGCCCCACTCGTGCTATAAGAAAGGATTTTTGGTGTTGCCTAGGCTAAAGGAAATTGGCGGGAAGAGGGCAAGATCTTCATCATCTTCTCAAATGTCCGGGCAATTGCCACCTGAAGTGGACGCCATTATGCAGCAAAATTAGCACCTAAAGAAGTATACAACTAAATTTGAGAGTCATCAACAACGTTCAGATTTGTTGCTTAGTGCTTTGTTAAAGCAAGTTGATGTATTGTCTTCTGGTTTTATTGTGGACTCGCCAAAAGAGAATCCTAAAGATGCCGATTATGAGGACGATAGTGCAGCTGACGGGGGTGGGGATGCTGATGGGGGCGGGGATAATGAGGACAATACCCACTTGTAGATACAAAATTTGTGTTAATTTACTAAACTATTTTTATATTTTCATGTTTAGTGGAGACAATTAACATTAATAGTTCTAATTTAATTTTTATTTTATTTCTAATTAAATTAACTAATATTACTAAATAAATTAAAATTAAATAATTAATATTAATATATATTAAAAATGAAAATTATTAAATATAATTTTGTTTTAATAATTTATTAATTTAAAAAATACTTTACCAGCGCAAAATTACGTCGGAAAAAATCATTGGCGGCAAAAGTAAATTCTTTTTTTACTGGCACAATTCCACTCCACTAAAAGTCTGACTTTTAGTGGCGTAAGACCGCGTCGCCAAAGGTCTTAACCTTTGCTGGTGCAATTTTACGCCA
This sequence comes from Humulus lupulus, assembly GCF_963169125.1. Classification (NCBI taxonomy): domain Eukaryota; kingdom Viridiplantae; phylum Streptophyta; class Magnoliopsida; order Rosales; family Cannabaceae; genus Humulus; species Humulus lupulus. Next base: position 11,338,315 of record NC_084802.1, read on the forward strand.
CTAAAATGCCTAACTTTTGCCGGCGTAAATTGGCGCCGCCAAAAGTATTTTTCACAATTTTGTGGGAAATGTTTTTATCGAATTGTCCATATTTTTGCATGACTTTTACCAACACAAAAACACACCGGCAAAAGTGAGTGTTTTTCCCAAAATCCCAAAATTTCATGAAGACACATCTCTGAATTAACCTGGTTAATTTTGCATAAAAAATATGTTCCCTTGTCATGAGTGCAAACAGTATTTAGAAATCGAATCGTCCTTTTCTATATTTATTACTATTTTTTTTTTCACACATTTATGTAGTGACTCATTAATTTAATAGCAATAATCTTTTTTATTCTTTCTTTGATGCTTATTTTAGTGAAAAATACATATATTTATCTTTTAAGTTATAGTTTATCTTTTTTTAAGTTATTACTTTTACTTTGGAATAGAGTATCATATGAGTTGGCCACGTAAAGTAGATGTCGCTTCAAGACAATTTGACCATAAAATATCTGATGGCATCTCCACACACAAAATTATATATTAATACTTACTTAATAAATATCTCCATATATCAACATATCTTCCAATATGATCTCTTTTAAATCCTTTTCTACAGGAACGATTTTAATTTAACCTATTAAAAAAAATCAATGATTAGCATAAATAAATGAGTGCCAAACAACTCATCACATATATTATTTAAGCATATAAAACTCGATATATATAGGCCAAATACATTGCTCTTTTTAAGCAGTAACAGTCCCTGATATTTGAAACGTTTGTTCTCCAAATGGATACTCAAAATGGCCACAAAGTTCTATCATCATTTCTAACCCTAGCAGTCTCATTTCTCATTCTCTTTTCTACTTCCCCAACAGAAGCATCATCATCATCACAGCTAGTTAAAAACGTATGTAAAGAAACCATAAACTACGCCAAATGCATAGAAGCCCTCGAAGCCGATCCACGAACCAAATCACCAAAGAATCTCAACACTTTTGCCAAAGACTCCATTAGTTTAGCGATCAAGAACGCCAAAGACAGCTTATACTTCATCCAAAAAATGTTAAAGGATAAGAAGATGAGTGGGAATAGTAGTACAAGAGCAGTGCTCAAACAATGTGTTGAGTCGTACAAAGCAGTGATTGCGTCGTTCAAAAGCGCGCGGACTGAGCTCTCCGAGGATGCTATGTCGGCGAACTACGACGTCAAGACGGCCGTTGACTACATCGATAGCTGCGAGAGCGAGATGAGTTTGAAGAACGTTTTAGTTTCGTCGATGCCTGAACGAAACAATCAAGTTAGATTGTATAGTAGCATTGGATATGTAATCACCAATAAACTTGATTGAGATTGTAGTGTTCTCATTTTTTCTTTCTTTCTAAATCAATCTTTAGTTTTCCTTGCGTACACGTGTGATGCCTCTTATATTATTTTAATTGTTTCTAAGAACTTTATCAATAGTAGTAATTACCTCTATTTTTTTTTATAAATATATATTTAAAAATTAAGAAAATCAAATTTAAATATTAGGTTTGTATAATAATGATCTATCATAACAACTTATATATATTTATTGAATTTGCAATTTGAAGTTAACTTATACAAACTGAAAAAATTATGAAAATTAGGATTATATTTTAAACATTATTATATTAATGATATTTTATATTAATATAATTATTGAATGTTTAGTCTACTATATTTTTTAATGGGTAGGTAACCATTTGCTACCTTGGGTTTATATAAAATATCGTTTTGGTACCATGTGTTTACAATAACTTTCCGGGGAGAAACTCCAACTCCCATGATGAGCCACCTCTAAGTTCACATAGGTGAAATTCTTACAGAATCTTTGCTATCTTTAGAGATGTCTGTTGCACACAACTAAACTTCATTAAAAACCTTAGGCTTAACTGAAATTCCGTATTTTAATATTACCAAGTGATTTAAAATAAACAACTTAATTAAATGCGGAATACTGATTAAGTTGTTTAGACAGATTTCAGTTTTTTTCACACTACTTATGCAACTGTTTAAACAGAAACAGAAAAACATGTAAAAATTCAACACACGAGAATTTTTACGTGGTTCAGAAATCTTTTTAGATAACCTACATCCACAGAGCCACGCCCAGAGAATAAACCAATTAGTAAAGAAACAATGTGTACAAAAGCATTGACTTAAACAATGTAAGACTCCCTCTTAAACTATTGCTGCAATCTTGTTGTACTCTTCTCTACGAATCTGGTTTTGATGAAACGCTGATTCTCTTGAACTCCATTCAAAGAATAGCGAGTGCACACTTCCTCCCGAAGTGAGACTTAGATAGAATCATCTCCCGAAGATCCTTATGAACACGTTCACAATAGACACTACCTGTTTACAATGGACTAGATAGATATCCACAAGTACACTCAGCACTCTTACAAAGATTAAGGTGAACAAACTTAATCTCTACAAATAAAGACACTCTTAAAAATAACATAATGTTTACAAATATTCAAAATGGAAGAGGTGAAAATTCCAAAGGCATTGGCAAGATATTTATAGGCAAGGAAATCGTCCAAGGCCATCATTTTCTGAGATCTTTGAAATCAAATTGCAAATTCCTTTGATTTAGGAAATCAGCCAGCCAGATAAATTCAGTGTCGATAGAAAAGGAAACTGATGAGTCAGCAATGTAATCAGTTGTATCTGGCAAAACGAACATGGTCATTTCTTTTGATCATGTTCATTTTCGATACATTTTTTATTCCAGAATAAACATAGTCCCTGAAAATAATCTCAAGATAATTGAAATACATATTTTTACCAAATATTGATTATTTGTGATAAATAAGGTAAAAAATATATTCACACTTAAAAGATATTTTCACACTAGAAAATCAGCTGAATCAATTTGATATTTAAACCATGAATCAATAAGGATATGCTACTGATTTTCTTTAATAACTTTAAAATATTTTGTCTAAATTAAAGTTAGCCAATAAATGATTTTAGATTAACCCTCACACGGTAGCAACCAACACTAACCATCATTGGATGGAACTCATGATTTTGTTAGTGTTGAAACAATTCACTCAATAACTTGTTCTTACCCATTGAACTCTTACCCTTGATGTTCACAAGTTTAGAGTTGGGTTTCCATCATTGGTGAATATATTATTCTAGGAGTTTTAGTCCCACCCCTTTTGAAGTAGAACTTACTAACCTCTTCGCAAGTGGTTTTGTAAATGGATACGATAAGTTCTCACTTGTCTTTATACACGAGATTGATATGATTCATCATCAAATCAATTGTCTCATATACTCATGTCTTAGACTTATATGTCTAGACTTCTCATGCTATTATAAGCTCTAGCTAATGTGGCTTATTTATCACCATTGTGATATTCCTCATGAAGTCCCTATGCCTCTTTGCCATTTTCCGCTAGAGTTATAAACTCATTCTCCATGGTTGAGTGAAATATATGTTTGTTTCTTTGGGCCCTAAAAATTCGCTCCTCTTTTGAGTCATAAACACCCAACCACTTACGGAGAGATTATCTCATACACTTGATATCCAACTCGCGTGGAATATCCTTCAAGTATCTTTGGGAACTTTGAATATTAGAGACCTAGCTGTTTGGTACTTTTAAGGTATCCTAGAACTCTCTCTATCACTTTTCAATGTTCCATAGTTGGATTGCTAGTAAATCCACTTAGTTTAGTAACCACTCTACCATTGTTCTTTTCAAGCTTTATGCTTGAATCAAATGGTGTATTCGCCTCTTTGATTTTGAGATTGCTAAATTTGTCAAGAACTTTCTCAACAATAAAGTGAGCTTGATTTAAGGCATAACCCCCACTATTTCTTAACTTTTATACCAAAGAAGGTATCGACCTCTCAAAGGTACTTCATTAAGTGGAAGATAGAAACCTCTTCGTTTCCATTATGTCTCTCATCTCATTACTCAAAATAAAAAATTATCACTATATAGTCACATCAATATGACATATCCATCATAAGTCTTAGAGTATAAGAACTTGTCCATTATTGTGTCTACACTCATCCGAAACAATATCTTTATCAAACATCTCATGCCATTGTTTCGGTGCTTGTTTTAAACCTTATAGTGATTTAAGAAGCCTATACATTTTATGTTTATTTCGCCTTAGAACAAAACCCTCCAGTTGTTCCATAGAAATCTCCTTATCGAGATCTCCATTTAGGAATGTCGTTTTGACATCCATTTGATGAACATAAATGTTATATATTGATGATAAGGCAAATACAAATCTTTTTGTGGTTGTCCTATCAACTAGTGCATACGTGTCAAAGTAGTCAATTCCTTCCTTTTGTTTAACCCTTTAGCTACTCATCTAGCTTTGAAGGATTGTATGTGCCATCGGTGTGATATTTCCTCTGAAATACCCACTTGCACCCAATCGGTTTTGAACCTTGTGAATGTGTGGTTTTACATAATTGAATCTGTAACGCCCTACTACCTTAGAGCCGTTACTAAGTGAGTTTATAAAGTGCAATTAACTCGCTAAGCGAGATTTTAGAACAAAAGTGTGATTAAATAGGTAATCAAGGCTGTAATCTTTAAAAGTACTTGATTTCATTAAAGTTCAAAAATTTAACATTCGGGATCCCAAAGCGAGGTTTGTAAAATATTTACAATTCAAATTGGGTTTACAGATAACTAATCATCAAAAAACATAGTTTAATACAACCATTTCTCAAAATGCCCCAACCCAAAGCAGTCGGGCAGGCCAAACATGTACGCGTCGCCCCCACGCTCTCCGTGCTCATGGCTGGTTGACTTTCTCTTTGCCCTTACCTACAACACAGAGCACCCGTGAGCCGAAGCCCAGCAAGAAAACTCATACAGTACATAACATATGCATATCACACAATCACTATAGCAGATAACTCACAGTTAATCAGACAGTCCACAAGATTAAAACACATATACGGCCATGCCGTCCCAGAAGCGTTACCAAAGCCTGGGATCTCGGTCTACACCATAAGGATATCCCATGTATCCTTTGGGGTCTCACCCTAACCACAAGCACTCCATGTGCTAAGTGGTATTCCCGGCCCCACTGCCGTTCTCGGCCCTTCGCCGTTCCCGGCCCCTTTGCCGTTTGCTCTGCTATTACCACATTTAGCATTCTCAAATAACAATCAAATATATAATCATTCATTTAAAGCTACACCCTAGCAGTGATACAATCTAGGGCCGCGCCCTGCAACAATACTATGGGCCCAAGCCTCGCTCTACGGGTGCTATAGTTTTCTTACCTGTATCCCGAGCTTTCCGATGTACCAAGGCCACAAGCACGGTCCTCTACCACGAGCCTCTCCAAAATCCTAGTCACAACACATATAAAACACTTTTAATACTAACCAATTCCAAAACCACTTCCCGGGACAAATCCCGTACTCTCGGGACCTCTAATTTCCTATAACAATGTATTGGAACCATCCCCCGAGCCCCCGGGCAAAAGCCCTAAAAATGCAAAATTACACTGTCAAAATTTGCCTAGGGCCTAGGCACTCCCACCAAGGGCCTAGGCGCCTAGAAACTTTTCCTGATCCTGATGCAAGCCTGCGCCGCGACACCAAAGAATAGGGTCGCGACGCCCCTACGCGAACCCAGATTTTTGGGTTTTCTCCTCCATTTTTCCCGAGCCAAAACAACCCCAAATCATCCCAAACAAGTACCTAAGCCCCAAAATCAATTTAAAACCCCAAATGAACCCTTTAACAACCTATAAACATCAAAACAAACTCAATTATACAATCCCACTCCAAAATCCATTCTTGAGTCCCAAATTCCTGAAACTTAAACCATGGCTTCCAAGACTTAAACCAGAGCTTGAAAACTATAAATCATGCCTCTAAAATCTTAAACCACATCAGATACGAAAATTAAACATGCTAAGGATTCTTACCTCAATCAAAATTCAGCTTGAACTCCTCTCAATTCCAGCTTCCAACCTCTTTCCTCTTGATTATCTTAACTAAATTTCAAGTAAAACCAACCATCTTTCCTTTAGGTTCCCACACACAATCCTTGAAAATCAACCTTGAACTCAAGCAATAACAGAACATAATCCTTACCTCTGAGTAGTCCTAGCCTAAATTTGACCTTGGTTGTCTCCAATCCCTCTTGAATTTCCTCCTAGGTCTCCTAACTTCAGCCCCTTCTTCTTTTCCCCTTACCTTTTGATTTTCTTCCAATTTCAGCATAAACCAACATATGACTAAATGTAATACGCATTCCCTTTTCCTTTAGCTGAAGTAATCTAAATCCTTGCCTAATGACCACTTTACCCTTTCATAAGAATTCCTTCCTAACTAAACCTCAAAGGCACTCTTGTCCTTTCACCTATTTTACAATTCTACCATTTTCTATCTAACCTTATTACTCTCAGCAGTTACTAATGGTTACCCAAGTTACTCAATCACCAATAAACATTAACTACTAATTCTCAAATTTACAAGATTCCCAAAGTACCCCTAGGCTCCTCCCGAGCCAGGTATAAAATCCCGTTGTGACTTTTAAGTTAACTAGCTCTCTAGGACCGTCTTGGCACGTGCATCACACTAATATCACCACACTCATGTGGTACAAATCACATAATATAATTATCACATTTATGCCCTCAGCGGGCTAAAATTACCAATTTATCCCTATCATGCAAACGGGGCCCACATGCATATTTATACCACCTAAACATGCATTATAATCACATATTCATTCAAATTCATAAATTATCATGTTAATTCACTTATTGCCCTCCAGGCACGCTAATCAAGGTCATAAACCTTATTAGCAACTTGGGGTGTTACAGAATCTATCTCATCATTTATTGCCTCTTTCAAAAAAAAAAAAAAATCTCATGAAGACATTGCTTCTTGGTAGATTTTGGGATCATCCTCAACTTGAAGAATCATAGGAAATTTTGGTGTGACTTCTTCAAGTCTATCGTAGAGTATCTCTACTTGAGAACATTTCTCAATTGATCCCAACTCTTTAATTCTTTGGCTTCTCCGAGGCAATATATGTTGCTCATCAACCTTTGGATCTTTCTCTTTAAGAGATTCTCCAACACCTATGGGCTCTTGAGAGTTGCTATCACAATATAACATAGTCTCAAAGAACTCCACTTCTCTTGATTCAATAATCACATTAGACAAGTCTAATAGCCTATAGGCCTTGCTATTTGAGGCATAGCCAACAAATGCACACTTTATGGCCGTTGGACCCAACTTGGTCCTTTTAGGCTCCGTGCTCTTACAATAAGCAAGGCACCCCCATACTTTAATATAGCCTAGGTTATGCTTCTTTCCTCTCCATAACTCATATAGAGACACGTAGTTCTTTTCTTAGGAATTAGATTCAATATATGACACACAACAATCAAAGCTTCACCCCACAAATTATAACACAATTTAACATGTAAAATCATAGAGTTAATCATCTCAAGATAAGTCCTATTCTTTCTTTCAGCTATTCCATTTTGTTGTGGAGTGTATGGTGTAGTGCATTCATGTATAATGTCATGTTGTTCACAAAACACATTGAAATCATTTGAAAAGTATTCACCGCCTCTATCACTTCTAAGAGTCTTTATTTTCCTTTCCAATTGATTTTCTACTTCAGATTTATAGATTTTAAATGCATTAAATGCCTCATTCTTACTCTTAAGTAAATACACATAAGTATACCTAGAGCAATTATCTATAAAAGTCATGAAGTATCTATTTCCTCCTCTAGTCAACATGCCATTTACCTCACATAAATCACTATGTATTGAATCTAGCAAGTTTGAACATCTATCAACACTTGAAAAAAGTTTCTTTACCATTTTAGATTTAACGCATAATTCACATTTATCATGCTCATTCACATCACAATTAATTAATCCACATTTAACAACTCTTTTAATTGTGCTATAACCTATATGAGCAAGTCTATTATGCCATAAAGTAATAGAACTAGAATTAATCACATTGTAAGATTTAGATGCCATATCATTATTGTCACTATCAAGAGCACAAAGTTTGATCATTCCATCACATGTATAATCATTTCCCACAAAAGTGTCCAATTTAGTCAAAGTGAGTTTATCAAATTCAAACTCTATTTTGATACCAGATTTACTCAATAGACTTCCACTCATAATGTTTCAAGTTATATATAAAACAATAATTAGGGTCACTTTCTTTCCGTTAGGGATGAGAACATCAAAGCAACCCCTTCCAAGTGTAACGTTCCAAATTCTTTTAATATGGCTTAGTGCCTGGATTAGGGGGCCAGGAGGGCAATAATTGGTTTATTGTGTTATTATGTGATTATATGCATGATTATGTGAGTTATATTATTATATGACTGTATTTGCATGCATGTGGGCCCGTTTCTTATTAGAAGGGTATTTTCGTAATTTTGGCCCGCTGAGGGCATATATGTATATCTGTGTGCATATATGTGATATATGTGTGAGACCACATTATTATGTGGATATATTTGAGTTACTCGGCACGAGGCGATCCTAGGAGGCAAGTTAGCAGTTTAGTCATAATGGGGTTAAATACCGGGCTCGGGGTGAGCCTAGGGGTAATGTGGCACTTAGTACATTACCGGAATTGAGAGGGTAATGAGAAATTGTTTGGTAATTATTTGAGGTTATCACTACAAGAAAAAGACTCTACAGCAAGGACATCTATTGCGAAGTTGTCGCTGTATGTAGGAAAAATCCATGAAAAATTATTTTCTCTTAATTTATTAAAAAATAAGTTATAGCGATGACATGTCGTCAATGTAGGGTCGTCAACAACACACGATCTGGCCCTCCAAAATTCCTGATACCCTACAGCGACAACTAGTCGTCGCTGTCGGGTTCCAGGAATTTGGAGGGAACACTAGGCAAGAACTGACTATACATCGACGACATGTCATCGTTGTAGGGTATTCGTAAAAAAAAAGAGGGAAATATGTTTGTCTATAGCGACGACATGTCGTCGCGGTAGGATGCTTAGGGAACTCAACCGTCCAGAGTTGGTTGCCTATTTGCACACCCTATAGTGATGACATGTCGTCGCTGTAGAGTCCAATATAATCCATTGATAAGTTATTTGGTACCCTACAACGACAACATGTCGTCACAATAGGGTCCAAAATAAAACGTGGGAACTTGAACTGCCAAAAAATTTAAGTCAAATTTCATTGCCTACATCGACGACATGTAGAGTAGAAAATAGCACACGAGAGTATTCGTGTACTATTCACTACCCTACATCGACGACATGTCGTCGCTGTAGGGTCTCACCATTTGAGTGAAACGGTGGGTTTGATATCAGCGACGACGTTCTTATTACCTGTAGCGACGACATGTCGTCGCTGTAGGATCATGACATAAATCCCTCAACCCGAGCCTTCTTCTTCTTCAGCTTTTTTTCTCTTTTCTCTCTACAAAACCAGAGCCCCTCCACTGCCCATTCGCCGCCCCACGCCGTTCCAACGCCCCCAGTCCGATTGGGGACCATTTCTTCCAAGTTTAGGTAATCTAAACCCAATTTCTATATAATTTAGCATTTAAAATCAATTTTTTGTTAACATATTTATGTATTTAGTATTTGGTAGAAATGTGTTTTTAAATATTGTTTTTATTTTATTTTAGATTGGAGTGGTGGAGCATCATCCTTAGCCACAGACGCATTTGGATAACCCCGAGCCTTGGGTATTGTTTTTATTTATTTTTTGTTTGATTAATGTTTAAATTATGTTTTTAAGTGTGTGATTGATTTGTTTATATAGTGTTGAATTTTGTTTTTCATTTTAGATTTGTATATTTTACACAATGTTAAATATGTTAAATTAAATTAAATGTTTTTATATATGTTAATTGTGTAATTGATTAATATGTTAATTGTGTATTGTCACTACAAAAAATGTGACTTTTGCGCCGGAAAAAGCTATATATGGTCTTTTCCGACGCGCTTTTGCGTTGGCAAAAAGTGACGACGTCCACTCGTCAATAATGTGACTTTTGCCGACGCAAAACGCACTGCGCCGGCAATTGTATCTTTTGGCGACGAAAAAATGCACTAGGAAAAATAAGGATGCGCCAATGAAAATTTTTGTTGCTGAATTGTGGAAAACACTTTCAGCGACGCAAAATTGCGTCAGCAAAGATGATTCTTTTAGTGGCGCAAAATTGCGCCGGCAAAAGATGTGTCTTTTAGTAGCGCGTTTTTGCACCGGCAAATGTGGATATTTGTAGTGGCGTATTTTTGCACCGGTAAAGGTTGAGACTTTTGCCGACGTAATTTTGCGTCGGTAAAAGTATTTTTTAAATAATTTTTTTTGATAATATTACTAATTTTATTTTCAATATATTAATATTAATTAATAAATTTCGATTTTAATATATTAATAATTATTTAATTTTTTTAGTAATATTATTTAATTAGAAATAAAATAAAAATTAGGATTTTATAAATAAATAAAAAAATTTATAACTATTAATGTTTATTGTCTCTACCAAACATGAAAATATAAAAGTAGTTTAGTGAATTAAATCTCTAATCAATTAAACTTTAAATAAATAAATAAAAAAGTTCTACAAATGTGTACTGCCCTCCTCATCATCCCCACCCCTGTGAGCATCATCGTCCTCGTCCGGATCCTATTTTGGTAAGTCGACAGTTAAACCATGAGCCAATACACCAACATGCTTCAACAAAGCACTGAGCAATACATCTTGACGCCGTTGACGACTCTCAAGTTTAGTCGTATACTTCTTTAGGTTATGATTTTCCAGCATAATGTCCTGAGTTTGCTGCAAAATGGTGTCCACTTCAGGTGGCAATTGCCCGGACATTTGAGGAGTTGACGAAGATGCTGCCCTCTTTGCACCAATTTCCCTCAACCTAGGCAAACCCCCAAACCCTTTCTTATAACGCGAGCGGGGTCCAAGGACATTCGTGACAATATCCATATCAGGCAGGAACTGACCGTCAACATTATCGCCGACACAAGAAGCAGCAGATGATATAGGGCCGTACTTTGCGATGCTCGACGCTCAGTCATCTCAGTCTGCACAATAAAAAGCACATATCTCGAATTCCAATATAAAATTATTTGAAAACCTAACTTAGAAATTTTTAATATAACTACATATAAAATATAACTTTATTATCTATCTGCCAACATCCTTTCATTAATGACTGCAGACCAGTGATTGAAAAATAATGTAATTAATTTTTTTCCTGTATCAGGGAGTAAGTGGGCTTAAGTTAATCTGGTCATGAAAATCCATATCAAAATCACAATCATGAAGATATTGTTGATATATATAGTAAGAGCAGTTAATTCAATTAATGGGGAATTTACGTCTCTAAACATATACATCAACTATATTTGCATGTTTGTGATTTAGATATGGATTTTCATGAACAAACTAACTTAGCCCACAAGCTCCCTGATACGGGGACAACATTAGTTACATTCCTTTTTTTTTTATCTTAGTCCACAACCATTAATCATAAAAATACTGACACATAGATTATAAATATTTACTTGTTAAAACTTTAATTAATAATTAATAAATAATTACTAATTGACACCAACCAATTAATAATTAATATTTATTAATTATTTACTAAACTTTTTTAAAGTCAAATGATCATGAATTAGTTAAGGTTAGGCAACTTACATGTTTTGACGCTACTTCATCGCTAATCCACTTATCCTTCTTCTTGTGGAGGTGCTCGAATGTGTCGATCATGTTTGGAAGATGGCCAATAGACAAGTCCATCTAAAAAAGAAAATGATTTAAACATTGTTACCTTTATAATATTTTCGTAAATGTAAAGATATAGGTTATTATAATTTACGTGATCATAAACATAGGCAATGATGGATTTGGAACCGTGTCCTCCTGGTATGGTCGAGCTTCTTTATTTCTCTTCGATATACGCTTCAAACAGAAAATAGTACTCATTAATCTAGATTGTAATTTAATAATTAAACATTAATGTAAAAACTAAGGCATACCTGCTGAGAATCAAAAGCCCAAAAATCAAATAGAATTGCCCAATCAAAAGAAGTAATCGACCCAAAAGGTTTTTACTTCGCTCTCTTGTTGTCCACCTCTCCTCCAACCTCTACCCAATGTTTCTTCATTGTGTGGCGCCAATCAATCAGATGCTTTTGCATTTGTCTTACCATGGCATCGTTGATTACTGGATTGTCTTGTGGATAAATGAATTTGTCCTAAAATCACAATTAAATTTGGAATTTGTTAAAATATTATGAAGATAGACAAAATCTTTAATAATGAGTTATTAAAGATTTAAAAAATGCTTACAGATAACCTATGCTAAATAACTTGGATATCAGCTGGCGTTACTTGTTCCCAAGCTAGTGTAGTTGGGGGTACGGTGTCACGAATATAACGAGCCATGGAATTGTGAACCACTTGCTGTTTGAATAACTTTTCCAGTTTGTGCATCAAACTCTACTTTCAGATGGCTAACTTTTTTGGTGGCCAGTCCTTCTCGATATTGGCACCATAATAAGCTCCTCTACCCCTCTTGGAGCCACCACCGGTGTCATTACTTGGTTCGACCATTCTACATTAAAATATTCATTAATTAACTAATTCAAATTATGTATGTCTGTTGTTTTTTGTTATAAAATTAACATTTTATTACTTATGGTCTTTCCCAACCTACCCTATATCGACCTAGTGGATCCCTTGGAGATAGTAAGCAGTCATGTACTTTTCCCCATTTTTTCAAGATGTTTCTCAAACATCTTGAAAAAATGAGGAGTATTACATGAATACATTGGCTATCCCCAAGGCATCCACTAGATGCATGTCTATTATTTTTTGTTATAAAATTAACATTTGATTACTTATGGTCTTTCCCAAACTACCCTATTCCGACCTAGTGGATCCCTTGGTGATAGTAAGCATTCATGTACTTCTCCACATTTTTTCAAAATGTTTCTCAAACATCTTGAAAAAATGAGGAGCAGTACATGAATACATTGACTATCCCTAAGGCATCCACTAGGTGCATGTCTATTACTTGTTATATATATATATAATTAACATTTTATCACTTATTGTCGGAAAAATGTATTTTCCTCAATGGAAATTGGTAAGAAAATAAAACTCTAGACCAAATATTACAAATAAATGATGATTGATTAAAATGTGTTACAACTCTATGACTGAAAATATAAAGAAACAATAGAAGAAATAAAAGAAAAGAATATGGAAATACAACTCTAAGCAAAATGATACAAATAAAGTGAAAGTGTTTGAACAAAGGAAATAAAAGGATTACAACTCTTAAATAAAAATACAAGTAAATAGAACAAGAAGAATATGAAGAAAAGCAATAGTAGAAAATAAGAACAAGAACAAGAACAAAACAATAAACTCTCACTCACACAACCAAAGTGAAGAGTGTTGGGGATGACCAACTTGAACAATGTTTGAAACCTTTGTCCAAAAGCTTATTTCCCCCTAACTCATGCACTAAAGGATCTCTCACAGGTTTTGGAAATGCTTTCTGGAATAATCAAGCCTCTAGGTGTTTCTAGCCAAGTGCTCTAATGGATAGAAAAATTATCTTTCAAGTGAGCAATAGGCTCCTATTTATAGAGTTTAGAGACACCATTTGAATTTCAAATTCCACCAACCCCCATGGCTGTTACCAATGATTAATTGGATGTTTATAGAATTGAAAATGAGATTTGGGAGTTATTTGGGTTTTTGGAGTCATTCAAAAAAATTGGAAAAGCTGAAAAATTGGTCAGAAAAACCCTTGTGGCCGCGGCTAGGGACATCAGTGGCCTCAGACATTGCTCTCTGTCCCACTGGTTACGGTCACCAACATTCTATGGTCGCGACCATTGACCAATTTCAGCACAAAAATTGTGCTGTTTTTCCAAACGGTTCCAATACCCTCCCAATTGATTTTGTAACCCCCAAAACACATTATTGGGGTTAAAATCATATCTCTAACAGCCATTTCACATATGGCTTTAAGAAATTCATCTCAATATTGTGTAACAACAAATCTACACAATAAAGGGCAATATTTGGAAGTTACAAATTTGTAGCTGAATTTGTAACATCAAATATGTTACATATTTGGATATTTCTCATATATCTAAATATTGTAATTCTCTATTATATGTTACAATATGTGACACTCTTTGTCACATTTATTTAATCTAAAACATTATATTATAAAATAATATAACACTAATGAGGCTAAAATTTTTTGACTTCCCGGTCGGGCATTTCCATCTGATGTAGTGTCGTTAAGTATTTCTACTTGATCGGTAGGGCGGATCAGATTTTGCCCTTCGACCGAGATGGACTTCCTCTTATTGGTGATAACGTCCCTTAGATCCTTTCGGGAAGCATGTTCTCCTACCCGGTCAAACACCGTGCTCTTAGATTTTTCAGAAGGCTTACTGCGTGGGACCTGCTCTCTCTCACTACGCTGCTGGTAGGGATGTAGTGGCGACTTTTCGGTATGGCCCGGGCAATCTTTTCCTCCTTGCTGGCCAGTGCCTTCTTTTTCTTTTTCTTTTGACCGGTCGGTCTGATGACTGTCCCCCTCGTCTCGACCATATCCATCTTTGTAGCTAGGAGTTTTTTTTTTATCTTGAGAGGCTTTGGTTTGGTTCTTTCCGGGCGGAGTGTGCATACTATCTGACTGGTAACTCTCTGATCGGGAGGTTCCTGACCAGTGACCTCTGGAAGGGGTTCTAGAGTTCTCCCTTTGTGTTGATGCAGTTCTAGAGAGGACTCCATCATCTGCCAGACCAGTCTGATTTCTTTGACTCCAGTTAAGTCCCCGAGAGTCGGTCCTTCCAGCAGGGGACTTCTGACTACATTGTCCTTTCGTGCACCCTGGACAGCTGCTCGTGCCACAACTTGAGCATTGGCTTGGGCCAATTGAGTAGCCACTTTTAGAGCAAGTGCAACTTCATGATGTCTCCGGTCGACTTCCTCCTGTCGTTGTCTGATCTCTTCGCTTCTGGCCTCCATATCGCGCCTTTATTGTTCTAACGTAGCTCTCTGCCTGGCCATCTCTTCAGCGAAAGACTCCTGTTGGGCGTTAAATTGCATCATCTCCTCCTGGAAAACCCCCATGGCCTCTTGGAGTTGTTCGATCTCTAGAGTTGTCTCCTCGAGAAAGACCCTGGGCTCAGTGTCAGGGCTCTCAGGTGTAGGACCTTCTGGTCTAACAGTTTCTTTTGCAGTTGATGTACTGGGCTTCCTGGGTGCCATATTGGTAGGATAGTACTGTGTTTCTTCTATTCAGGCTCTCAATGAAAGCACCAAAAATTTTGACCACAATTTTGGCCAACTGCGAGTAGACGCAAAAACGACAATAAACCTTGAATAGAAAATAAATAACACAAGTAATTTTTATAGTGGTTCAACCCCAATTTGTTGGTAATAGCCTAATCCACTTAGAGTTGTGATATATGTAGCATATACTTAAGATCAGATGAACCTTAGTCAATTGAGTTTCTCAAGTATAAGCAGAAAAGTACAATGTTTCTCACACTAAACTCTTAGAAAATGCTCCCAGAATGCCCCAAGTAATGGTCCAAAAGCCTCAAAACTAGAGAGTTCTTTCAGTCTAAAAAAGATCAGATCTCCCCAAATGATGCCATGAGCCATTTATTGGGAAATTTGATAAATCATGCTTACATTAGCTTAATAATTAAAATTTGAACCAAAGTTAACCACCCTATGATACAAATGCTTATCTTTCATTTAATATCAAAAATACCCCTCTCATAACAAAATCCCATACCTTTCCTCTCTAAAATCTTGCAAAAAAGATACACATGGGTAAGTAATTTTCTTTGATTCTTGTTGTTGTTGGTTGTTTTTATGATTTAGATTGCTGTTTAGATGTTGGATCTGTAGTTTGTTGGTATTTTTTGCTGTTTTTTTGGTGAAAATCGTGGTCTGTGAAAATCTGCGTTTTTTTGGGTTCCTTGAATTTTTTTCTAAATGCCCGATAGTGTCCGATATAGGCCCGATGCAGGGACGATAGTTGTTGGGTTTCAAGGTTAGTGATGAGGTCCGATGGCCACCCGATGCTTGCCCGATATGTTTTGGTTACCCGATGGTCATTAAGGTTCGATGGCTACCCGATGGTTGCCCGATATTTATTTTCATTCTACAAACCCTTTAAGTACGATAATGGATCGATACGAGTCCGATGCATGCCCGATAGTTGTTATTAAGTTAATGCAGACCTATTAGTACGATTGTACACGATGGTACCCGATAAGTGCCCGATGCTTGCCCAATAGTACGATGGTACACGATTGTACCCGATGGTACACGATAGTGATAAAAAAACTTGATAAAAACCGTACCTTTCGGCTTTTCCCCTGCCCATTTCCCGTTCCCTCCCAAATCCCAACTCTTCACTCCCACAAAACCATCGAGCAACATAAGTACTCACACCCGACGCTTCTCTCTCCCTCACCCACCATCACCCGACGCTGCTCTCTCCCTCACCCGACGGTCGGAAAAACCCCCACCGGAGACGTAGAAAAACCAAGCCCCAACCCCCACTGGAGACGAAGAAAAACCAAGCCCCAACCCCCACCGGAGACGAAGAAAAACCAAGCTCCAACCCCTCACCGGAGAAGAAAAACCGACACCCCATTGCGCAAAAATGTCTAGGGTATGTGTTTTTTTTAATCTCTTCTCCATTAAAAAATGTTATAGTATGTATTGTTGAATTTGACTGTGTTAAATCTGACTGTGTGACATCTGATAAACCGTAAAATTTTGAAAAAAATTTCTGGGTTTTTTTAGAGGTACGATAAGGTACGATAGTGGGTCGATATGGGTACGATAGTATTTGTGTTTCTCATAACTTCAGGTTGAAGATGAGTGTACGATAGGGGTACGATAGTGGTTCGATGGTGGTACGATAGGTTGTGTTTTCTGATAACTTGAGGTTGAAGATGGAGGTACGATAGGGTACGATGTTGGGTACGATGTGTGCCCGATAGTGGGAACAAATTGTTGTGTATGTTATAATACGATGGTGTACGATGTGAGGTACGATTGTGCACGATAATGTTATAGTTCCAGTTTTCCATTGGTGTCCGATATGGTGCGATAGATTCCGATAGTTGCTCGATAGTATATTGCAGAATATAAAATTTGATGTTTTTTTTTGTTATTCTATTTAATTGGGTATTTATTTGTTTTATGCAGAACTTAAGACCTCCACAACTGATAGTTCCAGTAGAGGAACATTTTACGGGACGTATCACTTGGCGCGGCAGTTGGTACTTTCCAAAGATTAAAGCAAAATTTATACAGTGTGGTTTATTGGATAGGGTGAAGGAATCCCCTTTCAAACAGTTCTTCATGGCGGAACCATTAAATTTTTCTGGTGCCTTAGTCCATCAATTGTTGTTGCACAAATTCAGAGGGGAGAAGACTGACGAAGTCCAGTTTTATATTGGGAAAAAAAGATGTAGATTTAGCCAATTGGAGTTCGCTTTAGTTACTGGTTTAAATTTTGAGGCCGAACCGTCTGAAGCTGAGATTAAAGCGAAGACCACTTCGGATCGGTTAATTCTTGAGTACTTCAATGGTCATTCCCAAGTGAGCATAGGGCAACTGCGCAGAACTTTTGAGAGTTGTCAAATAGTTGATGATGTGTACAAGATGGGTTTGTGCTTATTAGTTGAGGGTGTTTTGAAAGGTCGTGAGGAGAAGTTGATGGTTTGGACTGACATGCTGAAGATGGTAGACGATGTTGACTTCTTTTTCCAGTACCCGTGGGGGAAGATATCATACCAGAAGTTGTTACAAACTTGTCAAAAAGACTTTGTTGAAATGAAGAAGCATTTACAGAAGAAGATTGAGAAAGGAAAGACTCAAAAGGAGGCCAAGTACTCTATTTATGGGTATGCTGCAGCATTGCAGTATTGGGCTTTTGAGTCCATCATTGAGTTGGGTCAGGATCATGCTGTGAGATTGGGCCAAGGCATACCAAGAATGATCAACTGGCAGAGCAAGGAGAAAGTAGAGATACACAAAGAGCAACTTATTAAGTTGTTTGCCAAAAAGGTGAGCTTTTACTTTACTTTTGAATGTTCTATATTTTTTTCTAGATATGCAATTTTATGGGTACTGCACGATAGGAATACGATAGAGTACGATTTGAGTACGATTATGGGGTTATTTTGTGGTTTTTTGTCAACTGTTTGAAAACTGACTAAGTGGTACGATTTGGTACGATGATGGTCCGATGGGGGTACGATATGTATTCTTTGTTAATGTAGTAGTAGTGGTACGATATTGGTACGATGTTGTACGATGATGGTACGATAGTTAGCAAGCAATTCTCACTTACGGGTACGATATTGTTATGTTATGGGTACGATATGGGTACGATAATTGCATGATATGGGTACGATATGGGTACGATTGGGGTACGATAGTTTACCAATTGACATGATATATTGTTTTACTTTCCAATCTAAATATGCATTGTTTTTTGTGGCAGTTGACAGTATACCCCTACCTGTGTGCCCGACCTGCTGAAGAACAGTATGTGAGGACCCTTACAGACAATGAAGCCCCATTGTATGTGGACATGGGGTTAGAGGAACTAGAGGTGGGTCCCGATGGACAGCCTACACAGGAAGCCTTACAGAGCCAGGCTGAAAAGCTTGCTGAAAAGTTAGCTGAGCAAGCAGAAGCAGCAAATATTTTTAAGGAGGTTCCACCAGCTCAACCTGAGGCACCTGAGGTTCCCCCATCAACACCTCATGCCAGCACCTCCTCCCAAGCTGAGCAACCAGGCTACTCTATGATTTTGGCCAGGTTGGAAAAGGTTGAAGGGCAACAAAGTGCCCTTATTAAAGGTCAGTCCGAGATCTTGGGTCAATTGCAGAAGCTTATGACAATGATGGAAGATCTTAGTAGGCCAGTTCCAGATCCACACCCTCAGTCCACTGAAGAAGGCCCTCAGTCTCCTGTAGATGAAGACATTCTCCCTAACGATTACAGACCTGATGATGTAGATGATCACATTTTTCGCACACCAGAGGATATGCAAATTACTGTAATCGGAGATACTGAAGATTCTGAAGTACAATTCTTAAACATAGCTCCACCAGCACCGGAGAAGAGGAGAGAAAGAAAGAGGCCTAGGTGGTTCGATGAGTACACTGCAATGAGGAAAAGGAATAAGAAATCGAAGACAGCAGTGAATGTGGATCCATTGAGGGTTGTTGATGGTAAATTACTTATGACCTTTCACAAGTGGTTGCTTGGCACCATTGGGAATAAATATCCGAGGGAATGCTTCTCAGGGACACACGATGCTGCTTGGTTCCTGAAACTGCATACTCCGAGGACATGGCTTTCTGACTCTGTAAGTTTTCTATAACTTCATAATTAAATAATGTTGAAAATTTATTTAAATGTTTCTATATATAGTGGTACGATATGGGTACGATATGGTACGAAAGTAGTACGATAATTATAAGTGTCAAATTATAAACTGTTTATGTCAATGGTACGATGGTGGTACGACATTAGCACGATAGTGGTACGATATAATTTGTTAAGTAGTTACTATTACCATCATAAATTTAGAATTTGTAGTGGGACAATTTAGGTACGATGGTAGTACGATAATGTACGATGATGGTACGACAGTGGGACGCTAGTGGGTACGATGGTGTATAATACTAGTTTTTGCCATAAAGGTACGATGATGGTACGACATTAACACGATATTGGTACGATAGAAGGTTTTATTGTTAATATATTCATGTACGATTGGGGTACGATAATGGTACGATTGGGGTACGATAGTTACTATATTCATGTCTGATAGTTTTTTTGTTTGTTTATTTTGGTACGATATTGTGGTTACTGACTTAATTTTCCTTTAATGTAGCATTTAGATGCAGCATTTCATCTCATGAGGAGGCGTCTAGAATTTTATCCTAACGTGTACCCTCAGAAATGTGTTGTTATGCCTACAATTTTTCCCGAATCATTGAAGGGTCGGTGGGACGCTTTTCCAGGTTCTGACTACTCTAGATTTAGTTGGGATGACAGTATATTGGACCTGGTTAGGGGTGATGCAGTCCAGTTCTTACCGAGTTGGCAGAACAAGGAGTTCATTTATTTTGCCCTCTTCTTGAAAGACCAAATGCATTGGGTAGCTGTAGAGGCAGACCTGAATGGGTGGATGCTCAACATCTTTGACTCCAGTATTGGATCAATTTCCGAAAACGATTTGATCAGCTTGATGGTTGACTGGTGTACCATTTTCCCGTCGGTCTTGCGACAGTCCGGTTTATTTGAGAACCATGACGTTATACTCGCGCCTCAGTTGACAGCATCAGAGAGTCAGGTCAGACCCTTCGATTGGAAACTCATTCCACGTGAATTCGTACCGCAAACAAAATCCAGGTGAACTTTATTAAATATCACATATTAATTATTATTTCTTAATTACAAAACTTTATTAAATTATTGTTTATTTTCTAATGCAGTGGCGATTGCGGATGTTACGTAATTGAGCATATTGAACATAAGCTTCTACAACTACCATTTGATAATGTAACTGACAATAATATGAAACTTTTTAGGCAAAGGTGGTGTGTAGACTTATTCTACCAAAACTTATGTTGAACGGTCTTAATTTTTTTGAATTGTATAATTTTTTTGATTGCTCTTTTTGTAATTACTACATTTTAATGTGCTTAATCTTTGCATCGTACTATCATCGATCACTATCGTACTCTATCGTACCCTCACTTGCCTCACAAATTTCACGAACAGTCCTGAAACCATACCATCGTACCATTATCGGACAAATATCGTACATTATCGTACCCTAATGTCGTACATTAACTATCGTACTACATCGAGCAACGTCGTACCATATTGTAAGATACATTTAAATAATCCTACAACAAACAATATCGTGCATTGTCGTACCGGCATCGTGCACTATCGAACCAACACTGGATTATTACATATTTAAGAGTTTCATAATGGAGAAAAAAATAGAAAAAAACCTGCAAAATCCAGCACATAACAAATATTACTAGTTCAAGCAGAAATAAAACATAATAGGTCAACTAGAATACAAACAAAACAAGTTAACCTCGGTACTTGCAAGACGCTTTGTTGTGCCCTTTACCACCACACTTGCTACAACATCGTTGTATCACAACCTTGTCTCCATTAGAAGGATATCGATTTTTCCTAATTCGTCCGACCTTTTGCTTCTTCGGTCGGCCTACAGGTTTCTTCTCAATCGGTACTCCAACTTGGATGTTCTTAATGTCTTCAGGCAATTCCCAATCATCCTCATCACCAACTGGCATAATTGTCCCCTCATATGTGCTCTTCCAACTCTCTCTTGTGTAATATTGAGAGCACAATGCGTACATGCTAATATTTCGTTCTTGAGCAGCAGCACATGCATGTGGACAAGGAATCTTCATGATTTGGAATAGGCCGCAACTGCATTGTCGTGCCTCCAAATCAACTATACCACCGCTCTGAACTGTTCCTCCGGGGTGGACATTAAATGTATAAGGTCCAGCTCTGTCGACGCTTAAGAACCGAGATTTCTCAAATTGACATGACAAGTCCCCCTCCATAACTGGTGATAGAGTCGTGCTACACTTTTCAGCGTTTTCCTTTCGAGTAGCAAACCATGTTTGAATAGTAAACCTGATGAATTCAACAAAAGCAGTGATCGGGAAGGCTCTTGCGTCCTTAGTTTTGCTGTTGAAACTTTCAGCCCAATTACTTGTCATTACATTGTAACGGTCCCCTGGAAAGTACGCACGAACCCATCTTTCAAATCCAATGCCCTCAAGATATAGTGCAACTCGAACATCCATTGCTTTTATCTTTTCAAATTCTCTTTCAAAATCTGTCTTCTTATACGAGTATGCACAACTGTAAATATGATCCGTGAAGCAATCAGTCTTGAACTTGCTAGCCACGTTCATAATAATGTGGTGGTAGCATGCGCCATGGGGTGCATCAGGGAAGACAAGTTCCAAAGCATGAACAATGCTTTGATGCCTATCCGATACGAATGCTAAGTTCTCAACATCACCAATCGCTTGTTTCAACTTCCTCATGAAATAGGTCCAAGAGTCGTGGTTCTCACTGTCAACCATTGCGAAAGCAATCGGAAATATGTGGCTATCTGAATCCAATGCCACGGCACACAACATTTGGCCACCATACCTAGTTTTCAAGAAGGACCCATCAATACATATAACAGGTCGACAAAACTTGAATCCCCGCCTACAAGCACCCAGAGAAAAAAAGCAATACTTGAAGCGACCCTCGTCTACCTTGAAATCAGTAATGGAATCGGGATTGTTCAACCGCAGCATGTGCAAGTACCCAGGTAACTTCGAATATGAAGCTTCAGGCGTACCCCTAACTATGTGGAGTGCTTTCTCTCTGCATCTCCAAGCCTTCTCATAACTCATTTCGATCCCGAAAGAATTCTTCATATCTTCTCTTATTTTGGAGGCTAAATAATCTGAACCGTTAACTGAGAATTTATCCTTGATCAGTTCGGCAACTACCAAAGGTGATGCTTGACGGTTATCTTTTTTTCGAACATCGAGGGAACATGTGTGTACATTTTCAAATGCTGTCACCTCGAACATGTTAGAAAGTTGCTTCTTCTTCCCTCTTAACCTCCACCCACAATCAGGATCCTTGCATGTAATATACCAAACATCAGTACCAGACTTCTTAACTATAAAGTCGAATCCCTTCTTCATTGCAAACAAGCCAGCAACCTTTTTTAAATGTTCCTTGTCTCTGAAAAACTTTCCTAAATGAATCTCCCCGCCCGATGTGCCACCCATAGATATATAGTGACTATTATCCTCAATGTCTTCTCTTGTAAACATCTGAGCTTTGAATTTACTATAATATGTCGAAGAAGAGAGTGGATCACTAAATTCTCTAGCATCATTTGTTCCGTCTGGACGACTACTACTAGTACCAGGTGTTTGGCGATCTTCTCTACGGGGTCTACTTCTACATGTTGTTTGCCTCGGTATTTGGTACGACAGTGGACTCAGGCTCAAAGCTTGAGAACGGACCTCTGTTTCTTGGTCGTCATTGCCCTCAAAATCATTTTCAGGGTCAGGACAATCAGGAAAATCATCATGAAATGGCATCTGTGCTACATGGTCAACTGTTGGTATGAAAGGGTTTGATTCAGGTACAGCAGTGGCTACCAGCACCTCCGGATTTGTTTCTGGAACATAAGTCCCAACCTCACTACGAGTATCCTTAACAGTACTTGGTGGAGGATTACGATAAACAATGATATTCTTCTCCACCAAAGTCACAAAAAGGGGAACAAATTCATCTGGCTTCTTCAAAAGCATTGACAAATATAAGCTTACACCCTTGTCATTCCTTATAAGTTCAGGCCGATACATTAACCCTTTCATGTACTTATAATTCACTTCTAATTTCAGGTCATACTGCACTTTGTCAACCTCCAGCTCTGAGTACAGAAGTTCAACAAGTTGTGAGTAAGTTATGTCCTTCTCCAACTCGAACGTTAAATTTTCGGCTCCATTAAAAACCCAATCTCTACCTTCACGCTCCCAAACACCATTATACATTAAGTACGCGAACAAAGTTGACCCTATCATGTACAAAGAAAAAAAATCAGTAAATGGCAACAAAATGTCGAAATTTAGTTCAAATGTTTGGGAATCGTACCAGTATCGGGCCATATCGGGCGGTATCGGGCAAAGTTTTATTTATGTTTTTTGATCACTTAAAACACTAATATCGGGCAAGTATCGGGTAACATCGAGTACCATCGTACTATTAGGTCAGCAGTAACTTAATAATAACTATCGGGCATATATCGGACTACTATCGATCCATTATCGTACTTAAAAGGATGTGTAGATTTAAAATAATAATCGGGGCAACCATCGGGTAGCCATCGTACCCTTATAACCATCGGGTAACCAAACTATCGGGCAACCATCGGGTTGCCATCGGACCTTCATCCCTAACCTTGAAACTCAACAAATATTGTGCCTGTATCGGGTCTCTATCGGACACTATCGGGCATTTAGAAAAAAACTCAGGGAACCCAAGAAAACGCAGATTTTCACATGACACGATTTTCACCCAAAAAAACAGCAAAAAATACCAACAAACTATAGATCCAACATATAAACAGCATTATGAATCATAAAAGCAACCAACAACAACAAGAATCAAAGAAAATCACTTACCCATTTAATATCTTCACTATGAGCAAAAATAACACAAAGCTTGGTGTTTCTCCTCAAACAATCCACAATGTCCGAATGTGTATCTTTCTTGCAAGATTTTAGTATAAAAATTTTGTGTGTAAAACGTATGGTGAAGAGAGAGTGAGAGAGAATGTATGGTGAAGAGAGGTATGGTGAAGAGAGGTAGAGAGGAAGAGGGAGAATAGAGAGGAAAGGTGTTATGAGAGGGGTATTTTTGGTATTAAATGAAAGATGAGCATTGATATCATATGGTGGTTAACTTTGGTTCAAATTTTAATTATTAAGCTAATGTAAGTATGATTAATCAAATTTCCCCATTTATTTATAGGCTCATGGATCGTACATGAGAAACATCCCGTTTTGACGAGGTCCTTGGTTCTTTCAACCAACTTTAATTGATAAATAATAAACAAATTTAGATTATAACATTATAGCTACTACTTCGGGATATTTGATAGATTCTCGCGGTAGTTATGAGCAATTCGGGTTGAAGTTGTTACTGAGGTTTTACTGAAGAGTCACTAGACAGTTAACTCCTGAGATTCTGATCCGTTAATCGACGAAATCCATTCCCTGAAGTGACTGGTTGGCTAAGACACCTCACCGGTCGCCCAAAGCACACCACTGGTCGGGCATGGCACACCACTGGTTGGGAATGTCACATCTCTGGTCGAGCATGGCACACCACTGGTCGAGAATGTCACATCTCTGGTCGGGCATGGCACACCACCGGTCGGGCATGTCACATCTTTGGTCGGGCATGGCACACCACTGGTCGACAATGTCACATCTCTGGTTGGGAATGGCACACCACTGGTCGGGCATGTCACATCTCTGGTCGGGCATGGCACACCACTGGTCGGGCATGCCACATCACTGGTCGAGCAAATCACTTCTGACCAGTAATATCACAACTCCATAGGTAAACTCCCAACCATTTCACTTCTTTAGTCAACACATTTATTGACTATTAATGTGTCGTTTACTGACCATGCATTGCCACTTGTCCCATTCGATTGCCACGTCATCGAACAAAATTTTGGGGATAACAACACCAATGAATGATCAGAGCACTTACGTTAATTGGATCGAGGATACGAGGATATTGTCGACTGTAGAAGAGGCAGCAAAAACGATCCCACTGAACTGAGGGATGAAAGATTGCTTTGCTTTTTGGGTTTTGAGAACATACAAAGAAATCTTTGGTGTTTTCTTTTTTCTTCTTCTGGTACAAGTTTTTTTTTTTTTTTTTTTGTAGAAAGAACAAAAGTAAAAGGAAGAAGATGAAGTTGGCTTATTTATAGACCCTAGAGGATATCAAGGGTCAGGTTGATATGGGCCTTTGGCTCGATTTGGAATTTGATCCAACAGGTGGGGTACGAATATAACATTGGTGGCAAAAAGTTGGGATATGAAAAGACGTGGGCAGGTGAAAAGAGTACTCAAGTACTCTGACTGTGCAATTGTTGCGATTTTTCTGTTGCGCAAGTATATGCAATCGAATAAACAAATAATAATAGTGGAAGTACAATATCATTCCGTCAGGGAATTGATCCACTAATTACCAATAACAAACTTTTATTTCTATTTGACTAATGAAAATCAAATGAAAAATTAACAACGAACCATAAACTAGAAAAGAAAAATTTAATTAGCGAAATTCTATATAAGAGAAATATTAGAGCATTCTAATTTCATCAACCTTCAATTCTATTCAATCAATAATACTACTAATATGATTCTTTAACCTATGATTATAGCAGGTTTACTATTGACAATTCTATTCTTTCTCAAGATATAAAATATTCAGTTTACCTGTGAATTCTCTACATGTCTGTGATAAATTCTACACATAAACCGCATTAATAACAAAAACCTAATTGCTACACAAATCAATTTGATACTTTTGTTCTAAATTGAAATCTATTTCTATTGCCTAAAGCTATTCCAATTCTCACTTTTCAGTTATTGAATTAAAACCAATAATCATGCAAACGATGGCCAATCAATTACAAGCATTAAACATAGGAACAATAGATAAACATAAATTCAAAGAATCATAGAAATTGCATTAAAGATGAATAGAATATCTAGTGACTACATTAAAATACTCTAAATAAGAATTTAGTTCATAATATTAAACATCATCACATAATCTAAAATTCAAAAGCATAAAAAAATGAAAATAAAAATAATGAATTCTTCTCTGTTTCTTTTTCTCATGCCGTCAGAACTCCCCCTTCTCTATTTCCAAATCTTCTTTTATTTCCACCAAAACAAAACCTACGAAATTCCATGAAAATTTCCAAAATACCCTTGTGCCGATATATCGCCTACAATGTTGCGATATATCGCCTGTCGAATGTACTCGATGAAAACACAATATCTGTTGTCGTTTCTTCTTCAGCCAAAATTGATATTCCTCAAGTGGCGATATATCGCCTGTGCCAAATTTCCAAATATTAACCAATTTCGACTAATTAAATAGATATTTATCCGAATTCTCATACTAATCAGAATTATAGCGACACACTGTACAAGTTCACCAAACATATCAAATACAAACTTTCACTTGAGAAAAACAACCAAATCAAACTGAAAAATTCATGAATAAACGTATATTTTGTACGCTTATCAGCAATCCTTGAATGACGCATGTCCACACTCGAGTGTGGTGGGTGGCTCGATTTTTGAAAGTGGTAGTTCAAAAGTTTCCTTCTCATAGGATTCGAACTGGTACTTTTCAGGGGCAAAATGTTACACCCAAATTTCTAGAATAGAAATTTTCATCTCGAAAGTCAGGTTTGTAAAGTGTAAGCTCAGAATAAGCAAGTTCGTCATAATCAGCTTTGATTAAAATATCAAGATTAGTCTCGCTGAGTAGTAAGTGCGACAACATCAGAAATGGTGAGCTCAGAAACTACGTGGTCTCGGAGGTGTTCCGAGATTATAAGTCAAGCTCGAAGTTACAATGACAATGGTTCGACACTTGTATAAATTTCCTGATTCATTTTCTGCCATCAGATAAGACGGTTCGAGCTCGGGCATTGTGAGCTCGAAAATGATGATCTAACAATGTTATTTCTTAAACGCCTGTAGTGTCCCGGAATTTTTACTTAGCTAGATATTAGTAGTAGTTAGTATTCGTTTGTAGTATGTTAGATTCCGTTGATTTTGGTTCAAGCTGGGACTTAGTTGGAAACTCATAGCAACAGTTATGGATTTTATAAGTTTAACGTATAGTTTAGAAATATTAATTATAACATAAGGTTTGATTAATGTTGCTGGTTCTAGAAATATTATTTGTTATAACCTAAGGTTTATATAGAATTAATAAGAGCATGACACTTGTCATAATTATGTTTATTTAGGATTTAAGTATTTTTGGATGAATAGTTTAAATAAAAGAAAGATCTAGAAGCTCTAGAACCTTCTAGAAAATGTTAGGATCATGTTTAGACTCAGTCAAAGCTGTTATATCAATTCAAAATATGCTAAAAAAGTGCAAATACGTGTTTGATATATCAACGTATGCCGATATATCGTAGCTATATGGCCAATATATCACCTACGGAAGATACGGAAAACACGTCGACTTCGCATGACCGAAACCACGGAGACTCAGGATCATAGGGGAGGCGATATATCGCCTATAGGGGGTGATATATCATCCCCACCCTTGCATTTTCAAACTCCGTGGAGTCCGAGCATAAAACATCCCTTAATCTCTTGGACCTGCCTTTGAACGATTTTGACCGAGTTCTGGGCATCTGTTGAACGAAAATTCAAATTTTTTTCATTTTAAATTCATTTATTTATTCAAATTGAAAGGCGTTAGTTTCACTCCTTGAACTCCATAAATAGGACCTAGTACTCAGCCATTTTCTTCATTCTTCAAGCATTTGTTCAGAGCCTCTAAGTTGCTAAGGTTACTATAGAGAGAAACACTTGTGTTTTGGGTTAAAAGATTTATCATTCTAAGCTTTTCTAAACACTTGGGAAGTGAGATATAGTGTGAGTTCGGTATCGACGTGTAGATCAAGTCATAGTTATTCAAGGTTTTCCTATCTTTAAGTCCAAATCTTCATGGTTCTTTAGTTTTCTTTTATTTTTCTTTTAGATCCTAACTCTTGTTTATGATTCTTGGTTAGGTGTTTAAGTTTCTTGAAAACTTAAGGTTCTTCTCGGTAAGTTTCTTCTTCATGGTTTAGTTCTCTTTTCATATTTATTCTTTAGAAATACTCATGGTTTTGCTGTTGGTTTTTAGGAGTGTTCCAATCCCGTTCTTGTTCTCAAATATCCCGGTTTATGGTAAGGAAAATAGGATAGATTATATGTGCTTATATGTTTATGTTATGATATGTTTTATGTTATAGTATGTATATGTATAAATATGTTTTATAGTCCTTGGGCATATGACTTGTGTAGAGAACAAGCCCCAAGAATATGTTTTATAGTCGCTTGGGCATATGACTTGCTTAGATAGCAAGCCCCAAGAATTTCTATCATTTTCATGGTTTAGAGTAATGATTTACCCTACCTCGATTAGTAGACAGAGGACCTAGATGGATTATCATATACTACCATGTGATCTAACCTACCTCGATTAGTAGACAGAGGACCTAGATGATTTTATCACATGCCATGTTAATGAGTTAATGGCCATTAATATTGTAGTCCTATATGATATACATTTTTATAGTCATATGTTTTATAGTATATGTTTATGATATAGTCTTATGTTTATGATTTATGATGCATGTTGTTAGTAGATTTTCCTTGCTAGGCATTAGGCTCACTCCTTTATTTTTTTTAGCCTGATGCAGGAAAATGAATTTGGAAGGCGGAAAGATTCATGGCAGTTTGATTTATGTGTTAAGGATGAATGGATTGAATGGACTGCGTGTCGATCGAGGATGACATTATTTTAAAGTCTTTTAAATTATGTTTTGATGTAATTTTGCAATTAGTATTTAAACAACTAAAGTTTATGTTTTATGTTTTATAACAATGGGATCTCATACCATATTTTTTATTCATACATTATTTTGTATTTGATACAATATTTTGGGTTTTAAATAAAGATATGTTATTTCATATGTTTGTATCAAATTAGTAGCTATGTCTTAGTAGTTTTAATGGTCCAAGGTCTTAGAAATAGTCGGGTCATTACAGTTGGTATCAGAGCAACATTTCATATGCATGAAGTTCTCCTTGATACACACGCACAAGCTCCGAATCTAACCCCCAATGTAAGTGTTTATGTTATAGTTATTATGTTTATGTTATTTGCTAACGTTTTAACCCTTATGTTTTCAGTTAAGAATGGATGAAGCCTTGACCTATCAGGATATCCGAGCCATTAAGGCATTGAAAAGGATTAAAGAGCCAAGGAATACAGTAAGAGTGTTAGAAAGAATCACTTAGAGATTAATCTTATTCCACAAGGAGATAGTTTATCTTTAGACTACTAATCAAATTATGATGAGATCTACGGAGCAATATGTCTTAGTAATTAGGCTTTTTAAAGATTTTCTTTCTATAATTTCAACTTTAGAAGAAATATGGGAGACTATAGATGATGAAGATGAATTACCGGTAGCCATGAGATATTATTTTCTCATACTTAGGTTCACCTCTAAGTTTGAATTTTAATTCACTAATGAGCAAAAGCATAGAATTTTTATGAATCTTCCCCGAGGTAATTTTGAGGCTCAAGATAATGATGAATATGAAGAGATAGATGAAGATATGTTAGAAGAAGGGTCAGATGTAAAAGATCCTGATTTTTAGATTCACCCTAGTTATGTTAGTTTATTTATTTATTATCTTTGCATTTATGATTGTACTTAGTGAAGATGTTTTTTTTTCCAAATGAATATTATTGTTATTTTTGAATGACATGCATGAGTTTGATTTGTTTTACAATCATAATAAAAAATAAATTTAATAAATAATGACCAAGTTCGGTGATGGTGGATACAAATTAATGGACCGGGTTCTATATTGAGAGTTAGGGGGCCATAGTAGTGGAAATGATTTTACTGATCCCAGCCCTCCCTCAATATGGTTAACTTTGGAACAACGACGAGTTCGAGCCTGAGAATTAAGTCATATAAAATGATTAGAAACAGACTTAGAAATAATAAAGATGGCTAATTTTCTAAGTATAGAAACACACCCTAATTATAAAGAAGGCTTACATAATTTTCATAAGAAATCATAACAAAAAGGTCCGAGTTATGTTTGCTTAGATTAAGTTTTTTCCTCAGAGCCTATTAGGGTAAGTTCTAACATGTTTTTCTCGACTATTAGAACTCTGCTGAAGATGTCGCTCAGAAGGTCTGCACACACAAACGCCAATGCCTCCAGCGTCGCCCATCAGACTGATGAAGCCCGTCCAGTTCGCAGAAGGGGAGCGCGTGCTACCAATGCTGCTGCTAACAGAAGTGCACCACTGCCTCCGGCTTACAACACCGCATAAATTTTCAAGCTATGACAACAAGTGGAAGAACTGCTGCATCAACAAAGACAACAGACTCAGCCGTAGCCACAGACTCAGCCTCAGCCGCAACCTCAGAAAATGGCTCAAGCACCCCGTCAAGTAGGTCCTTATGGGGGATGTCCAGTGGAAAACTATGCGCCTTACCCAACTCAGTACACAGAGCCAATCTACGAGTGGTTTCATAAGCAGCACGCTCCAAACTTTGAAGGGACAACAGACCCCTTCGAGGCAGAAGAATGTCTCAGGAATGTAGAGCCAATCCTATCACACATGAATCTCG
Organism: Humulus lupulus; assembly: GCF_963169125.1. Classification (NCBI taxonomy): domain Eukaryota; kingdom Viridiplantae; phylum Streptophyta; class Magnoliopsida; order Rosales; family Cannabaceae; genus Humulus; species Humulus lupulus. The sequence goes on from NC_084802.1 coordinate 11,369,468, forward strand.
GCAATGCGGATCGCATATCCTACGTTTTGTCTCTTCTAAAGAAGGATGCTAGAATCTAGTGGGATTTAGTTCAGCAGACTCATGATGTTGCCACCATGACAAGGACTAGATTTGTGGAGCTGTTCCACAAGAAATATTACAACTTAGCAGTCATCGCTACAAGGATTGAAGAGTTCACCACTTTGAAGCAGGGCAACTTAACGGTAGCAAAGTATGCTCGATAGTTCGACTGACTAGCCAAATTTTCACCAGAATTAGTTCCAACCGAATTTTTGAGGGTCACTAAGTTTGTTAGAGGACTCAGACAAAAGATTAAGCTAGGAGTCAAGCTAGCAAATCCTGGAATCACTTATTATGTCGATGCTCTAGAAACGACTATAGAAGTAGAAAGGCTTCAGGCGAATGTTAGTAAGGAGGAGGCCAGTAAGCCCGAACCTAAACAACAAAATCAACCTCAGAACGGTCGGAACCACAACAACAACCATAAGCATAGCAACAATAATGGCCAAAAGAGAAGGCATCCTGACAACAAGCAATCTGAAAATGACAAAAGAGAACAGAAAAATAATGGAGGCAATAGGTTAGGTTATGTAGAATACCCGCAGTGCTCCAAATGCCAAAAGAAACATCCTGGTGAGTGTCGTGAAAATACCAAGGGATGATATAATTGTGGTCAGAAGGTCATCGAAAGAGGGAATGTCCACAACTCAAGTAAGAAGAGAAAATGGACAACAAGATGGTTCCTGCCAGAGTCTTTGCCTTGACCCAGGGAGAAGTTGAAGCTAGTAACAAAATGGTCAGAAGTCAGATTCCTATCCTTGATAATATATGTTCAGAATTATTTGATTCGGGAGCAACACACTTGTATATCTCATTAGAAATGATAGAGAAATTAGACAAACCCTGTGAAAGATTTAGAACTAGGTTTGTGATTGAATTGCCTTCGAGCGAAGTAGTCCTATTGAAACGCCCCAACTCCTGGGACAGTTACGGTGTGCCTTGTAGACAGTGCTAAACTCGTTAGTCGAGTCATTTGCCCAAAACGTGTAACTAAGTATGATTAGCGGTTTAGGGTCTAAACATTTTGGTTAAGATGTAACGTTTCACTAGAACGTTTAATATATATACATTGGGATCCCGAAAATAAAGTTTCAGAGTTTATTACAGAAAATATTTACAACAGGCCGTTCTAAGCGGCAAAAGAGGGTTCAACCCTAGTTCCACTTTAAACCTCGGCCGTGGCGGACGAGCAGCTGCATATGTACACGTCATCACCTAAGCTCTCCAACTCAAGGATGGTCCAGCTTCCTTTTGCCTTTACCTGCACCACGTAGCACCCGTGAGCCGAAGCCCAGCAAGAAAACATAATACATCATGATATAATATCAACAATAACCAATGTAACCATTCAGAACCAACGGTACATACAGGTAGGTGACAATAGCCAAAAGTCACAGTAATGAGCATCGCTCCCTCTAGCCATGTGACGATAGGGTCACCAGGGCTCAACTGATAAGTGATTCTTTCATAAGCTTGGTTAGGACATGTGCAAGGTGATTTGTCACCAACATAACCTTCCTCACGACTCTAGAGTCGAAACTATGGACAACGTCCCTTAGCCTTGTGACAAACAGTCACCGGGGTCATATACCTTGGCTATAGTCATCTGGTCGTAGACCAGGCAAGCGCTTATAGTTCTCATTGACCTTCCAGTCGGTCCAGCACTAATACCCCATATGAGTCATTCAATGCCGACCTCGATTAGATCTAATCTTTATTTGGCCCGGCGTTTACAACGCACTGCCACCTCTGACCCTTGGGTCGGTAAAACACGACCAGCGCTCAGCCCGTGGTGAACTTAACTAATAAGTCACAGCTTCACAGACGGATCTGACACCATTGTCGATTCTGACTAATAAGTCAGTGCCATACACAGGTAAGCCATGCCACCAAACATATATCACATGTCCAATATCCATAAACAAGGTATTCAACATGCTTACTTAACAGATATTAGTACAATTAGGACTATGCATTAACACAGAGGCTCAAGCTCTGAATGATATCACACCCAATATGCAAAGCATGTCCTAATCACATGTTTCCCATGCATCATATGCAATATATCCCACAATCCAACATGCACCAATAACAGCCATGCATGTCATGTTATCAGTCAACCAACATGCATCAAGAATAGCCATGCATGTCATACATAATAATCAACCGACATGCATCAAGAATAACCATGCATGTCATACTCAATAATCAACCAACATGCATCATAATAGCCATGCATGTCTCATACACACAGGGTGCAGTTTTCTTACCTCAAATCCGAGCTAGAACCAATATAAGAACGACCCTTGAGAACGGTCAACCTTGAAGCCCTTAGCGGTCACCTAATCATAACCAAATATGGAACACCATCAATAACGTGATAACCAAAGGTTTTCAAACCAATATATAGCCTCCAAGAGATCAATCCAAACTAATCCAAGTAGTAGGGACATTCCCGAGGACCATAGCTAAGTTCCCGGGGTCAAAACGAGCAAACGGGGTAAAAACAGGGCAAGGGCTGCGGCCCTAGCACCTTGGGCCGCGGCCCCCAGAATTTCTAGAGGCAAGCGCCGCGGCGCCCCACACAAGGGCCGCGGCGCCCAGCGAAACAGAAAGGCCACCTGCTAACTCGAGCTAGGGCCGCGGCGCCCAAGAACAGGGCCGCGGCGCCCAACCCAGAACCATTCTCCCACGTGTTTTCAACACTTCAAAGTCCCCAAAAACACACCTAAACATTCCCCAATCATCAAAAAAAAGTTCCCAAGCTTCCCAATACTTCAAAACCCTCAAAACCCAAGGTTCAAACAAACCGAAAACTCAACGATTCACAAAATCAATTCAAAGCTTAGAAACTCGAAATAACTCAGAACTTAAACTTCAATTACCTTTGATTGGGTTGTTTTCCGTCAAATCCTTCAGCTAAGAAGCTTCTATTCTTTCCTAGGATCGCTATGCCTCGACCCTCGCTTGATTCCGACTCCTAGAACTCAAGATATCTTCGAAAACGCTCAAACGGTAAAACGGACCGTCGAGAGAGAGAACGAGAGGTTTCCTAATGTACGTTCTTATCTGACAAGCTACTTCAAGCTTAAGTAACCTCAAATAAAACCTAGTGCTCGGGGTCCCGAAAACATCCCCGGGGACATTATAGTCAAAACTTCCAGAATTCCATCCTGATCTCAAATACTCCCAATCCATCACCAAATAAACATTTCTATTACCCCGAAATTGACCCCGTTATGACAAAACCGCTAATCCATTATATATGACCGTCTCATGTCGAATAGCTCAAATATATCTCCATAATAATAAAATCTCATTCACAATTTACAAATATGCCCTTAACAGGCCAAATTACCAAAATGCCCTCATAACTAAAAATACTCCCATATGCATGCATTTACCATCATATAATAATATAATTCACGTAACCATGCATATAATCATTAATTACTATAATAAATCAATTATGGCCCTCCCGGCCTCCTAATCAAGGTCCTAAACCTTATTAGGAAATTTGGGGCATTACACCTATCATCACGGATAGTACGAGGCGTACCGATCAAAATTGAGGACGTAGAACTAGAAGGAGACCTGATAGAGCTAGAGATCAAATACTTTGATGTAATACTGGGCATGGATTGAATAGCAAGGCATGGCGCAACCATCGACTATAGGCGCAAGAAAGTGATATTTGAAACTCCTGGCGATCGGAGACTATGTTTTATGGGAAAGGTTTTAGGACTACGAACGCCACTTATTTCATCTCTCAAAGCTTAGAGGATGATAGAGAAAGTATGTCACACATTCTTTGCAAGCGTCACAGATGTGGTAAAGGAAACACCACTAAAGGTTGAGACGTTCGTATCATAAAAGAATTCCTAGAAGTATTTCCTGACGACTTACCAGGGTTGCCACCGACTCGGGAAATTGACTTCACAATCGAACTAGTACTGGGCACCGAGCCTATCTCAAAGGCACTATACCGAATGGCCCCTACCATTCTCCATGGGGAGCACTAGTTCTATTTGTGAAGAATAAGGACAGAAGCATGCAGATGTGTATTGATTACTGCGAGCTGAATAAAGTGAGAATTAAGAATAAGTACCCGCTACCCCGGATCGATGACTTGTTTGATCAACTTCGAGGAGCCACTGTGTTTTCAAAGATTGATCTACGGTCCAGGTATCACTAGCTCAAGGTATGGGAAGAAGATATTCCCAAGACATCTTTTAGAACTCGATATGGACATTATGAGTTTCTAGTTATGTCTTTTGTTCTTACCAACGCTCCAACCACATTTATGGATTTAATGAATCGGGTCTTCAAGGATTACTTGGACAAATTCGTCGTAGTGTTCATCGACAGTATTTTATTGTACTCAAAGGACGAAGTCGAGCACGAGGAACATTTAAGAATCACCATGTTGCGACTGAAAGAGCATCAACTTTACGCTAAGTTCAAGACGTGCGAATTTTGGCTTTCACAAGTAGCGTTCCTCAGCCACATAGTATCCAAGGACGGATTTGCTGTAGACCCAACTAAGGTAGAGGCTGTACAGGATTGGCTAAGACCTAAGAATACGTCAGAGGTTAGAAGTTTTCTTGTGCTAGTAGGCTATTATCAGAGGTTTGTAGAAGGCTTTTCTAAGATAGCCACTCCGCTTACCAACCTGACCCGGAAACAACAAAAGTTTGACTAGACAGACATATGGGAAGAGAGCTTCCAGTTGCTTAAGGAAAAGCTATGCTCAGCACCAGTACTTTGTGTATCGACACCCAACGACAAGTTTGTAGTCTACTATGATGCGTTGAAGCAAGGTTGGTGTGACAGTCAGAATCCTGTGATCCGTAAGGGGAAAGACCGGGTAAGCTGTGCAATCCCACACTGTCTGGGGAAGGTCAAGTGTGATGATTCTAAGACTGTGTAGGTATGGGACTACACAGTTGAAGAGGGCTTAAATGAATTGATGGGTACTACCTATATCAACAAGATGCATCTTCTTTTCGGTAGCCCATCACTTGAGAACTCCAAAGTTAAGCGTGCTTGACCTGGGGTAATCTAGGGATAGGTGACCTCCTGGGAAGTTTTCCTAGGAAGCATGTGAGTGAGGACAAAGCACACTGAAAAGACTCATGTTGGTTTGTAGGGCCAGTTGTCACTATGGCTACTTTCTGGAATGACGACTGGCCCTACAAACCAAGACAAGTCTTTCCAGCGTGCTTTGTCCTCACTCGCACACTTCCTAGGAAAACTTCCCAGGAGGTCACCCATCCCTAGATTACTCCAAGCCAAGCACGCTTAACCATGGAGTTCTCAAGTGATGGGCTACCGAAAAGAAGATGCACCTTCCTGATATAGGTAGTACCCATCAATCCATTTAAGCCCTCTTCAATTGTGTAGTCCCATACCTACACAGTCTTAGAATCATTACACTTGACCTTCCCCAGGCGGTGTGGGATTGCACAGCTTACTCGGTCTTTCCCCTTACGGATCACGGGATTTTGACTGTCACACATAGTGACGTGGGGCGTCACAAATGGTATCAGAGCCTTGACCGAGCCGGAAGTGTGGCCGACGGGGACGTCGGGCCCGTAAGGGGGGGTGATTGTGACAGCCAGAATCCCGTGATCCATAAGGGGAAAGACCAGGTAAGCTGTGCAATCCTACACCGCCTGGGGAAGGTCAAGTGTGATGATTCTAAGACTGTGTAGGTATGGGACTACATAGTTGAAGAGGGATTAAATGGATTGATGGGTACTACCTATATCAACAAGATGCATCTTCTTTTCGGTAGCCCATCACTTGAGAACTCCAAAGTTAAGCGTGCTTGACCTGGGGTAATCTAGGGATGGGTCACCTCTTGGGAAGTTTTCCTAGGAAGCATGTGAGTGAGGACAAAGCACACTGAAAAGACTCGTGTTGGTTTGTAGGGCCAGTCGTCATTCCAGAAAGCAGCCATAGTGACGTGGGGCATCAAAAATGGTATCAGAGCCTTGACCGAGCCGGAAGTGTGGCCGACGGGGACGTTGGACCCGTAAGGGGGGGTGATTGTGACAGTCAGAATCTCGTGATCCGTAAGGGGAAAGACCGGGTAAGCTGTGCAATCCCACACCGCCTTGGGAAGGTCAAGTGTGATGATTCTAAGACTGTGTAGGTATGGGACTACACAGTTGAAGAGGGCTTAAATGGATTGATGGATACTACCTATATCAACAAGATGCATCTTCTTTTCGGTAGCCCATCACTTGAGAACTCCAAAGTTTAGCGTGCTTGACCTGGGGTAATCTAGGGATGGGTGACCTCCTGGGAAGTTTTCCTAGGAAGCATGTGAGTGAGGACAAAGCACACTGAAAAGACTCGTGTTGGTTTGTAGGGCCAGTCGTCATTCCAGAAAGCAGCCATAGTGACGTGGAGCGTCACAGTTGGGGTTGTGTGCTGATGCAAAATGACAAAGTAATAGCCTATGCCACAAGGCAGCTGAAGGAATATGAGCAACATTATCTTTATGGAGAACGGTGTGAGATTTATACGGACCACAAGAGCTTAAAGTATTATTACACACAGAAGGAGATCAACATGAGGCAGCGCGAGTGGTTAGAATTTGGTAAATGATTACGACTGGGAAATCCTATCCCACCCGGGAAAAGCAAATGTAGTTGCTGATGCGCTAAGCAGGAAGAATTATGGAAATCTAGCAGCATTAGTCGAAATAGAAAAGTCTCTTAAGCAAGAGCTGATCAATGCTGGAATTGAAGTAGTCATTGGTAAACTGGCTAACTTGTCCATCCAGTCAAGTCTATTGGAAGATATACGGATCAGACAAGGGCATGATGACACATTAGTATCTCACATAGCTGTAGTTAAAGAAGGCAAGGCCACAGATTTCTCAATATCCAGACAGGTGTCCTTGAGATATAAGGACCGGGTATGCGTGCCAAATGATCATGGATTTAAGATGAAGATTTTAGAAGAGACACACAATACTCCATACTCAGTTCACCCAGGGCCGACCAAGATGACTCACGACCTTAAGGAAATGTATTGGTGGCTAGGAATGAAGAAAGACGTAGCAGAGTATGTGTTTAAATGCTTAGTATGCCAGCAAGTGAAAGCAGAACATCAGCAGCCTGCAGGCTTATTACGATCGCTTAGTATCCCAGAATGGAAATGAGAAGACATAGCCATGGATTTCGTGATAGGACTACCACGAACAAATAATTAGCATGACTCGGCTTAGGTAGTAGTAGATAGACTAATCAAGTCAGCTCACTTCCTGCCTGTCAAGACTATGTACACAGCAGACCAGTACGCAGACATTTATGTTCAGGAATTAGTACGACTGCATGGAATCCCTAAGACCATATTATCCGATAGAGGATCGACTTTTACATCCAGATTTTGGGGAAGCTTGCAGCAAGTTATGGGTACCAAGTTAAGTCTTAGTACGACATTTCATCCTCAGACTGATGGTCAGGAAATAGTACGACTGCATGATGATGGTTTTGTTGTTGAAATCGTATGTGTGCAAAAATTTCCCAACTTATAGATCTTGAAATGAATGTTGATAATTGTTTTTATTTTTTGCTGTATTTTTTTTTGAGCATATGGTAGCACATGGTATACCACTTATGCCCCCTTAAAATCCTATGATTGTGAAATCTCAGGTATTGAATATTGAGAGCAAGCGAAAAAAATATAAAAATAAAAATAGTGAAAATGAATAGTATTTTATTGATAATACTTAAAAAAATAAATACAAGCTTGGTTCCAACTAAATAAACATCTTTCCAAAATTTATTGATAATATGGTCGTAGATGTTTACCGTTCCAAGCTCGTGGAACTAATTCTCCATTTAGTCGAGCTAGCTTGTAGACTCTAGGTCGAATGATGGATTCAATTTGGTAGGGTCCTTCCCAATTAGGCCCAAGCACTCATGATGATGTGTCTCGTGTGGCCAAAAATACTCTTTTGAGCACCAAGTCTCCCAATCCAAAGTGCATGTCTCTAACCCTCTTGTTGAAGTACCTTATGGTGCATTGTTGATACGCAACATTAAGTTGAGCTTCATATCACTTTTCTTTTATTAGGTCTAGGGATTCTTTGAGTTGTGATTGGTTCGAGCCTTGTGTATATGCCTCACGTCTTAGTGTTGGAACCACGACCTCGGTTGGCAGCATGGCCTCGTAGCCATAGGCTAACGAAAAGGTTGTGTGCCCAGTCGAGGATCAAGCTGTCGTTCGATAAGCCCATAACACTTGTGGTAATTCTTCCGGTCGTTTTTCTTTGGCCTCTTCAAGACGTTTCTTCATCGAACTCTTTAGGGTCTTGTTCACGGCTTCGACTTTGAAATTTGCTTGCAGATGAGCTATTATGGGGAAACTTTTTATTATCCCATTCCTTTTAACAAAGCTGAGTGAATAACTCACTATAGAATTGGGTTCCATTATCCGAAACTATCTTCCTTGCTATCTCATATCGACATATTTTGTTTTTAACCACAAAGTCAAGGATTTTTTCGAAGTGATAGCGGCCAGAGGTTCAACCTCGGTCCATTTAGTGAAATAGTCCACTGCTACTACTGCGTACTTAACTCTACCTTTTCTCATTGGTGATGATCCTATGAGGTCTATGCTCCATACTGCAAATGGTCATGGGGAGCTCATCATGGTAATCTCGGTTGGTGGAGCTCGAGGTGTCAACGCAAACAATCGACACTTGTTGCAATGTTTTACGTACTCGAATGTGTATGCTTTAAGTGTAGACCTGAAATACCCTTGCCTTATGACTTTCTTGGAGAGGCTATGCCCCCCAGCGTGATCTCCACAAAGCCCACATTCATTCATGTTACATATTTAAAATGCACACAATGATGTGGCATGCGTCTCAAACCATTCGATTTTTTTAAGGTGAGACCTATTATTTTTATGCGTGGTTTGAGATACATGCTACATCATTGTGTAATTTTGGATGTGCAAAATGGGTGTGTCTCTAGCATTACATGTTAAAGTATCATATAAAATATACATAAAAAATAAGGTGATATTTTATCACTTTATCCACAAGCAACAAATTGGGTGGGGAACCCTTTTGTCATTTTTCACACCCTATTTCGTGCTATCACAATATCATCACAATAGGGGTTTTGTCTCCATAATTTTTTTTATCACAACACATGGATGTCATCACAATAGATGTCATTGCTATATATATGGAAGAATTCTTAATGTTTACTACCCATAGATGGATACTAACAATTATGATGATGTAGCAACATAGTGACTTGGTATAGCAAGTCACCAACAAGTAAATATTTTTTTTTCTACATTAATTTCGAATTTAGTTTTTTTTTTTGCCATAATTAATGTTGTTTCTAACCAATGAAAAACACTAGCTATATTTAGAAATTGATATGCATTTGAAAAATAAAAAGTTTACAATATTATATTTTCATAAATATACGTTTTTCATCACATAACCCTTCCAAAAATTTGAAAAAATCAAAATTTATTTTTAGAAATATTAATTATCAACTATAAATATGGACCATTGATCTTAATCTAATGGTTAATATTAAAGTAATCATCCATGGGCAGTAACCATTAAGAGTGCACATATATATAGGGAAATTTTTAGGTAGGGCAAATATATTTTCGTCACGTGGAAAAATTATAACCCAAATTTTTTTACGTGACGATTTACAATGTAGTTATAGCAAACATCTTTTAGATTTTGGGAAATTCAAAATAATTTATGCTATTGAAAATAGAGTTCAAATTATTAGTTACATGCGTGCTTGTTTTTTTTAACGAATGCAACTGACTATTTTGAACTCTGTTTTTAGCATCGCAAATTATTCAAAAAATTTTAGAAACTAGTGGGATGCTTCCTAAAAGTACAATGCACACCATTATATTAAAAAATTGGATTATAATTTCTCTACATACTGAAAACAAATTTGCACCTACCTAAAAATCTCTCTATATAGATATTTATAACTCTTTTGTCTTGTAATAATAAAACATTATAAGCTTATACTATATATAATGTTGTAACTCAGGAATGAAACTCTACTCAACAGAAACAAATTCTCAAACACATGCAAATCAGCAATGTTAATGCAAAAACCAGAAAAATTATGAACAATCAAATAACAAAATCTAATCAAAGAAAAGAGAAGAAGAGACACAAAGTTATCCTGGTTCAGTCACCAATGTGATGACCTAATCCAGCTCTTCCCAATCTGGGAGTTCCCTTAGTGAATCAGAAAGTTACAGGCACCAATGCTCTTGTGTACACCTCTGTTCCTCTTCACGAAGTTGTCTTCTACACCTCTGTTCTAAACTCAAGAACAGAGTCTTTACATACAACTCCTCTTCTTGCTCTCTTACAAGTACTCTCTATCTCTCTCTCTAAAACAACCAGATTTTTCTCACGCTATGAACTAAAGCTGGCTGTTACTCATATTTATAATGAGAGCAACAGAACCAGTTACAAGAGATTAATAAAGAACCGTAAAACAAAAGAAGATTAGTTGACCTCTAACTAACTAACAACCTTAACTGATTAATAATTTTACTGTGGATTATTACTAATACTACATATAATTATAATGTTTTAAAATCAACTTTTGCACAATTTCCAAAAATCCCAAAAGTTCAAGAAATGCACACACTATAATAACCTTGCTAATTTTACATATAACAATATGTTACTGTGTCAGGTGAGTGCAAACATTGTTTAGAACGTTATTTAATCGTCCTTTTTATTTTATTACTAAATAGAATTTACACATGTGTGTAGTGATTCGTTAATTTGGTTGGTAGCAACCATTTTTTCTTTTCATCTTTCTTTCACGCTAATTTAGTTGAAATTTCTTATATTTATCTTTTAAGTTAATTTATCTATTATTTTCTTCTTTCTTTCTCTTTTAAGTTAGTTTTACTTTGGAATAGAGTACATATCATGATCAGTTGGCCACGCTTCAAGACAATTTGGCCATCAAATATTTGTTGGATGTGCGAATCTTTTAAAGACCACTTTTAAGTGTAATAATGATCGAAATATAGTGTTAAATTTGACACAATAATCGTACAAATTTTATATTTTGGGTCAATATTTGATATCTCTTCCATATAATAAGTGTATAGATGATGAATTTTTTTTTGTTATAACGGTTTCTTATTTTTTCTATGTTAACTTTAATGAAATATTATTATATTTAACATAATATTTTTATATTTAACGGTAGTTTGTAAATACTTAAACTTAAATTAAATAAAATAAATTATTCAAAAAATTAAAATAAGATATTTTTGAAATATTTTACAATGATAATTATTTAAAAATAATAAATAATTAAACAAATTAAAATATGATATTTTTCAGATATTTTACAATAATAATTATTTTTAAATAATAAATAATTAAACAAATTAAAATATGATATTTTTGAGATATTTTAAAATGATAATTATTTAAAAATAATAAAATCATACGTTTTATAACTTAAATAAAATTTAATTAAACTTAAAATAATATCATATTAAACATATAATATAATCTACTGTGAATTAGCAACAAATTATTTTAAAAAAAAACTAGCAATAAACTTAAATTTAAAATCCACGTATAATATTTAATATTATATTAAACATATAATATATAATCTTTTGTTGTCACTCCCAAATTAAAAAATTAGAACAAACATAAACTTAAACAAAAATAAATTAATTAATTTAATTAAAATAGGATATTTATTTCAAAATTTATATAATATTAATATAAATTTAATAAAAATAATTAATAAATTCTATAAATAATTGTAAGCAAAGATGCATGTATTTGCTTATATTTAGTATATATATATATATATATATATAAAAGAAAGTAAACTATAATATTAATGATTAACCAATATTTATTAATTTAAAATGTCAATCTTTGTTATTCTTTTTTATTCACTAATAGCAATATTGTAACTACAAGAATTTATTAATTTATAGTGTCACAAATTTTATATAAATAATATTTTATGTCAAATTTGACGTAACTTACCACTCAATGCAGATAGGGTTTTTAGCACTATTGCCCCCTAAGTTAATCATCATTTGTCAATTTAGTCCCTGAGTTTTTATTTTGGGCAATTACATCCCTAAGTTTTTTAAACAGTGTCAATTCACCCCAATTTACTTAACATCTGTTAAACTTTAACAGAGATAGACCAATTGACTACTATGTGACTCTCACATGAATAATACTATGGGCAAATTCGTCTTTACATTAGCTCAATATATTAGAGTGGAAAAGTCAATATGTCTGTAGATGCTAAGAAAAAAGAAGTCGAGGGAAAGCAAAAAAGACTGCATATTTGATTAGGGTTACAAGTCTTCATTTCTTATGATTGAAAATAGATGGCAAAGCTTCGTGACAGAAGAGGGGGAAATGCAATATACGGTAAGATGCTTCATATTTTCTTTTCTCACTTCAACTACTTTGTATTCTGATTAATGGAAAATTTTATGATTTTGGTCTTCATATAAATATATATGATTTGGTATTATTTGAATACATGGGTATACGTGATTTTGCTCTTCACTTTTATATAAATATATATATAAACATATTTATTTGGTCTTATTTGTATATTCTAGGTATATGTGATTTTGGTCTTTCAAATATATGTACATTTTTTCTTGTTTAGATATCCTGGGTAGACAATAGACATACTTTTTTTGTTTGTTTGTTGCAATCAATATTTATTTAGTTTTGGTTTATTGTAGATTCAAATGAAACTGAAGCATTTACGTTGAAGATTAATCACGGGGGAGTTATTTTTCTTGGATAGGATAGTAAGTTGATTTATGAGGGTAGTCAAGTTGATTATTATGATTGGGTATCAAATAATTGCATAAGTTTGTTAGAGTTGAATGATTTCTTAGCCAACTTAGGTTATTCAAAGGGTGTAAAGTTAGAATATTATTATAAGTCTATTACTTTGAATGATTTGGGGGAGTTTGTTCCTATAGTCAATGATAAGGATGTTTTGGCCATGTCAAGCATATTAGACACTAATAGGGCGACTAACCTATATGTGGTAGTGTCAATTCCAAATTGGGTTGAAATTGATTACAGTCAAGCATTGTGTAGAGTTGGAATGAGACCTGATTATATGTGTGTAAGTGAGGAAGATTATGGCATTCAGGAAGAGTTTGAAAATGGAGAAGAACAAACTAAGAAAAATGATTCAGTTAGAGTAGAAAAGTTCACTGCCAATGTTGAGAATTTTCTTGAGATTCTAGTTGAGGAAGAGGGCAAGAAAGAAGTTAATGAAGGTGAAGATGAAGATGAATTAATAGATTCAGATTGTGAGCCTAGTGATGATGAGATAGTTGTTGACAAGGGAAAAAGTCCAAATGTTGGTGAAGCAATCAATTTAGCACAACTAACACAAGCTTACACATACTCCATGATGTTGATTCTGAAGACTTTATTTCAGAATGTGACTCAGAAAATGAAGAAAACCGACAAGGACATTATGAGTTTAATCCCAAGTGTGACATGGATGATCCAATGTTCAAGATTGGTATGTTGTTCCCATCTGCTGTTACTTTTAGACAAGCAATAAAAGAATATGGTATAAAATCAAATAGAGGGATTAAGTTCATAAAAAATGACAGAGACAAAATTAGAGCACGTTGTAAGGAAGGTTGTAGTTGGATGGTTTTTGCATCCATGATTGATAAGGAAGGAACTTTCAAGGTAAAGACATTGAATAATACACACACATGCGGTAGGGTATTCAAGAATAAGAATGTTACTGCAAAGTGGCTAGCTGAAAAATTTGAGAAGAAATGGAAGACTGACCCATATTGGTCTAGGGCTAGTTTTGCACAAGAAGTTAGAGATACAACTGCTGGAGATGTTTCACTTTCCAAATATTATAGAGCTAGGAAATTGGCTTTGAAGAAGATATATGGATCACTGAAGGAGCAATATTCTTTATTGTGGGACTATTGTGAAGAATTGAAAACTAGCAATCCTGGAACTACTGTTTTTATGCAATGTAACTCTGAGAAAGGGTATCCTGAGTTTGAAAGACTGTATGTGTGTCTTTCTGCTTGCAAGCTAGGATTCTTGGCTGGGTGTAGACCATTAGTCGGTCTTGATGGTTGCCACATTAAAGGGCACCATCAAGGTCAATTACTAGCTGCTGTTGGTATTGATGGAAATAACTCTTTCTTCCCAGTTGCATATGCAGTTGTAGAATCTGAAAACAAGGACTCTTGGAATTGGTTTTTAGGTTTTTTAAAGGATGACTTGAACATTCAAGACAATTCAAGGATATTTTGGATGTCTGATAAACAAAAAGGACTAATTGAAGTGATTAAAATATGTTTTGAGGGCTCCGCTCATAGATTTTGTGTGAGACATCTATATAATAATTTCAAAAAAGAGTTTAAAGGGTTGGTTCTTAAGCAAGTTGTGTGGAGGGCAGCAAGAGCTACAACTATTCATAGGTAAAATCTCTTCATCTTAAACTTCATTGTCTTTTTCATTTACTTTTGTTTTTTAGTTTTCTTTGAGTTTTTTTTATCACAGGTTTGAGGTTGAAATGGAGAAGTTGAAGGGTCTAAATGTTGATGCATATAAGTGGTTGGATGCTAAAGATCCAAAAACATGGACCAGATCACATTTTCAACCTAATCCAATTTGTGACATGTTACTTAACAACATGTGTGAGTCTTTCAATTCAGCAATACTGGAGGCTAGAGATAAGCCAATTCTTACTCTACTAGAAACTATTAGAAGGTATATAATGGTGAGATTAGTTATGAAGAAGGAAAGTATTTCTAAATGGAATCATGACATTGCACCAAGAATTTTCAAGATACTAGAGAATAACAAGTCTCATGCCTTGCAATGTATACCTGAGTATTGCGGTGATGGAAAATTTGAGGTGAGATGTTATTTTGGTGATAGATATTGCGTTGATTTAAATACTAAGACATGCAGCTGTAGAAGATGGCAACTCACTGGAATACCATGTTCTCATGGTATAAGTTGCATGGAGGATAGAGACATTAACCCTGAGTTGTTAGTCCACGAGTGTTACAACAAGACCACTTATTTAAAAATATATGGTTATGTTGTAAATCCATTAAATGGCCCTGAGGCTTGGAGAAAAACAAGTCTTGACCCCCCACGAGCTCCTCCATTTAGAACACTACCTGGAAGACCAAAGAAGCTAAGAACAATGGAGTCAGGTGAAGTTGAAGTTCCAGGAGGTAGAACTGTAAAGATGAGGAGGGTACAAGAGGTTAAAACATGTAGCATTTGTGGTAAACAAAACCATAACAAGAAGGGATGCCCCAAGAGAGAACAACAACCACCAATTGAAAGCAAATCAATTACAACTATAAAGAAGAAGAAGGAAAATAAAAAAGATAAGGCAAAGAAGAAGCTGACAACAAAGAAAAAAGAAAAATTACAGGTAACATAATTTGAAATATTTTTATCCCTTGTTCATATTTATTTTAGTAACTAAAATTTTAAATTAATGTAGATGAGAAGAGATATTGGAATCAAGGTTCTTGACAAACATACTGGAACAAGCAAAGAAAAGGGGGAAGGCAATGAAAAGGAAAAAAACAAAGAGAATGTCATATAGTGAGCTGCTGGTGAAATACTTTGTTATTAGTTTTTTGCTTTTGATAAAGAAACTATTAACTTAGAACATTTGGTGTGGTTTGGATATATTTTGGGTATATTAGGTAAATTTTGGGTATACTTGTAGGTATACAAATCTGCACTATCGTATATTTTTGAAGTGCAGATTGATCTCATATATTAGGGATAAATCAAAATTGACATTTGCACAATATTTTAAAATTTATGTTCTCACTCGTACTTTACTATACTCAAATCAATTTTATGTGCTCTGTTTTAGGACATCATTAATATAGTGAGCTAATGTAAAGACGAATTTGCCCATAGTATTAATCATGTGAGAGTCACATGGTAGTCAATTGGTGTATCTCTGTTAAAGTTTAACAGATGTTAAGTGAATTGGGGTGAATTGATACTATTTAAAAAACTTAGGGATGTAATTGCCCAACATAAAAACTCGGGGACTAAATTGACAAATGATGATTAACTCAAGGGGCAATAGTGCTAAAAACCCATGCAGATATTGTAATGTCAAGCTTGGTCGATATCCCTCATTATACGTAATTGTAAATCAATACTTACGCAATAAATATCCCCTATATCATCATATCTTCGAACATGTGACCTTTAAGTACATGATTTTTTATGGGATAATAAATTTATAAAATAAAATAAAAATTGATATTTCGGTAAAAATATAGCAAATATATAACAAATAAATAAACGAGTGCCAAACAACTGTTCATCACATATTTTTTTAAGCAAACAATACTCAAATATAAATATATGGCACATGATCAATATATAAATATTTATAGGTCAAAAACATTTCTCTTTCAAGCAGTAGTCTGTGCTATAGTTTTAAATGGATACTCGAAAAGTTTTATCACTATTTTTAACCCTTGTCTTATTTTTCATTCTCTATTCTACTTTACCAACATCATCATCATCATCCCATTCTCAGCTAGTTAGAAACATATGCAAAGAAACCATAAACTACACCAAATGCATTGAAACTCTCGAAGCCGATCCCCGCACCAAATCACCAAAGAATCTCAACGCTTTTGCGGAAGACTCCATTCGTTTAGCGATGGAGAACGCGAATGAGAGCTTACATTTCATCGAACACATGGTGAAGAATAAGACGAGTGGGATTAGTAGGAGTACAAGAGCAGTGCTCAAACAATGTGTTAAGTCATACAAAGCAGTGGTTGCATCGTTCAAAAGTGCGCTGGAGGAGCTTTCCGAAGATGCTATGACGGCAAACTACGACGTTAAAGTGGCCGTTGATTTCATCAATGACTGCGGAAACGAGATGAGCTCGAAGCAAATTCGAGTTCCGTCAATGCCTGAAAGAAACGAGCAAGTTAGATTGTTTAGTAGCATTGGAGATGTAATTACCACTAAACTAATTATTGAGTTCTCATTTCTATCCGGTTCTTAGTTTTCTTTATGTACACGTGTGGTTCGTATTGCAAAAAAAAAAATTATTAGTTGGGATAAAATAAAAATATTGATAAGATATGATATTATTTTAATATTAATTTCAATGGAGTACAGGACGGTTTTTATATTCATTATTAATTGATTTTTTTTAACGTTAGGGGAGGGTATATATATGGTTTTTTTTTCATAAATATTCACTTTTTATATTTTTACGGATCATCATTTTTTTTTTACATTTTTACTAAATTAAGTTTTCAAAAATATGATTTTAATATTACAAAAATATGATTTACACTAAACATCAACCCACAAAACATAACGTTAAAAAACAACAAGAAATTAATATGACAACAACCTCACAACAATACAATGCAACTCATTGCAGTCACAAAAAAAACATCAAAAAATTCATTCTTACATTTTAAAAAAGCAACACACTCCAATACAATATAAAAAAAACAACTTAAATGCAACACGACAACAACCTCACAACAATACAACGTTAAAAAAGTAATTAGACATCAATTCATTGCATTAACTCGAAATAAACTAAAAAAACAACATCAAAACAATTTTCCCTACATTTTTAAATGTGTAAAAAATAAACTCAAAATATTTCTCAAAACAACTAAACATATATCCAAAATAAACTAAAAAAAAAACAATCGGAAAATAACTAAACATTAACCCACTATATACTAACACATTAAAAAACAACAATTGAACAACAACTAGAAATCAACTCATTGCATACTAACATGTTTTTTAAGAAAAAGTCAACATATATATAAAAACAAGTAAACAATAATTAGACATCAAACGTAACAACAAAACAACTATATATAAACTTAAACAACATGAAAACACTTATACATAAATCTACTACTTAGAACTAACAATTGTTTATATTATAAATTTTCATAATTGTGCTCTTTAACATGCAAGAATTTCATGTTCCATTTTGAGTTTACTTTGTGTGATTTCTTGTGTTGTGTGGATCAGTGTCTACTAATATTACATAGATCAAACGCGTTCAAGAGTTTAGCTCTTGGTCATTGCTTCTCCACATTTTCAAGATGGTGTGATGCCAAGTATATTAGAAGTGTTCATGCTTATGAAGTTGGTGAAAGACAGTAACTCCATGCTCCTGCATGACTAACTCCTGAAATGAAGTTTTTATATGTCAAATCCAATCATCTTGATATATATATATATCTAATTTTGTGTGTGTTGTATATTGCATCAACCCAACATAAATTAAAAGACAACATCAAAACAACATTTTTTTGGGTACATATTTAGATAATTTATGAAACAATATATGTAATTAAATACATATTACCATAAATTAAAAATACCACTTATAATAAATATTGTCTTACTAAAATTCATTCTGCAATGTCATATATACAAATAAATAATAATAACAATATCTCATCAAAGAAAAAGACAAAAAAAAATTCTACAGCTCATGACTTTCATATTATATATATTTATATTTATAATCAACCAAATTTTGGATTCAAATGACTTCAAAGCTATAGCATGTTCATCTACCAAGCAATATACAATATTTATAGTCAAAGAACTCATGGCGCAAGACACCAAAACACTAGCACTTCTAGCTCATGCAGCCACAAGATAACATAACCGTACATACCCACTTGTTGGAGAACTCAAAAATACACACACACAACCCTTCTAAAAGCAATGTGGTTTTGTTTCTAATCCAAAGCCAAACCATCTTCATCTTCAACTTCACACACCAGAGAAATATGCACTGAAATGAGTCATTCTAATAGAAGACCATCATCATAGCTACACATCATCATGGTCGTCGTCATAGCTAAGCATCTTCACCTCCACTCTGACCATCACCAAGCTAGTTCAAAAGTTGTTGCAAAGCTTGACAAGTTGCTGAAGAGTCTCGCAAAGTTGTCGAAGGAGCCCAATGAGTCGAGGATACTATCTCCGACAGGGTTTTATGTTTTATAACAATGGGATCCTATACCGTATTACATTTTATATTTTTACCATATTTTGTATTTGGTACAATATTTTAGGTTTTAAATAAAGTTTTATTATTTCTTATGTGTGTATTCAAATTAGTAGCTATGTCATAGTAGTTTTTAATTGTCCGAGGTCTTAGAAATAGTGTCGACATTACAAATAATTTTAATATTTAACTGAGATTTTGTTAAATTTTGTTTTCTAAAGATGAATCTTCAAACCAAGGAACTGCCCAGTATTATCGATACCTTCCATGACATGCACAATCATCTGACACGAGGATGGGTGAACACGAATGCTAAGGATGCATATGTAAGTAACTTTCTAAGTTTTGTATCTATGTATATTATTCAATTATATTATGTATTAATTGTCTTGTTTCTAAACTGCAGGATGCCTTGCAACAAAAAGTCCAGACACAATCCCAATCTCAGTCTCAATCTGAATCTGAAGCAGGAAGTGCCACTGTCAATGAGACATAAGTCGTCTCAAACGTATTTGGTCAACGTCGTGGCCACAACCAATGTATTGGACGGAAGTTGAAGGGCATTAGTACCTTTGCCTCAAGCACCACCGGATCCTCATCACAATCAGAGGCATCACTGTTTCCGTCCACCACAGTTGTCCCTCTGACGAGGGCTTTCCAATCCATGATTCAACAATTTAGTCAAGCATTTATGACACAGAACAACAACTTCTAGCAAATGCAACAATATTTGCAAACAACAAATCCGAGCATCCAACCTCCACAATTTTAGCTTGTCAACTTGGACATGAGCATGATACAGTCCATGATGGCAAGCTTTCAACCACAACAACCACAGTAGCCACAACCACCACAACAACAACCACCACAAAAACCCGACGATAATGACTTTGGAATTGATTTTGATGACATTTAGTTTTATTAAATTACTATTTTTAAATTATTAATATTTTGTGTTGTTTTTTTTTATTTTGGAGATAATACTACTTATGTTTTGTTATCTTACATTTTGGAGATTATGAATATTGTTAAATTTGTTTTATTATTTAATTAATAAATTAGTTTTATTATTTAATTAAATAAGTTGGTTTTATTTATTTATTTAATTAATATTTTATATTTTATTAAATAAATTTTAATTAAATATATTTAAAAAATTTGTATACCTACAGCGATGACATGGGTACACGCTGAACATGAAAATCTGAGTTTTCATGACACTACAGCGACACCATGTCATCGTTGAAGTCATATAAACTCACAAACTCTTCAGCGACGACATGTCGTCGCTGTATACGGAGCGGTCGACGGACCTACAGCGACGACATGTCGTCGCTATAGAAGTTTTTTGAAATTCAAATTTTCAAATCTTGCACCACCAACAGCGACGACATGTCATCGCAATATCCTAGTCCAACCGAAAAAAATGATTTCCTACTGCGACCGACATGTCATCACTGTAGTAAAACACTACTACGACGACTGCGTTTTGTCGTCGCCGTAGATTGCTACACATATGGACCTACAGCGACGCCGTTGTGGCGACGACTTCTTGATCTACAGTGACGACAAAAGTCGTCGTTGTAGAGCCTTTTTCTTGTAGTGAGATAACATCAACTTCTTTTCTCAAGAGAAAAAAATATGAATGCATGTAAAAAAGAAAAGTACTATCTTTTTTTCTCGCTATCTTATTAAATGTAAAATTATACATATATCTTTAAAAGAAATGAGTGTCTCAAACTCATTTAAATTTTGGAAGCTATGTAGCTAAGATTTGACATATATGAAGGAATTGTTCATTTTTTGACCCAACAAATTTTTAAATAATTAAAAAGGCAAAGCAGCTGAGATTTTTTGGAGAGAAAGAAAGTAACATAGATATTGTTATGAGTAAGGTCACCGCAATGCTTTTGTATACAAAGTATATTTTTATGAGAAATTCTCTGATCTAGTAGGGTTCATAAGTTATTTACAATATTGATTGATTTTATGTTATCCAACATTAGTATTACTCATTCTACAATTCCAATAAAAGAATTGAGATTAACAATTGATTTTTGGGTTGAATTTGAATATGAAATTGCTTTTTTCTATTGAAAACTTTAAAATTTCATCACTATAACCAGTTACAATAAAAATAGTGGCAATCGCTTACAATTTTTCTTTGATTAAGAGTTGTAACAGGCTACAACTCTCTATGATTTTTTTTTTCATTTTGGTTCCAGTTTGTAACCAGTTACAACAATTCTAATCTGAATTCGATTTTTTTTTTCTATTGGGAATTTTAACATTCCATCACAGTAACTAGTTACAATAAAAATAGTGGTAATTGATTACAATTTTGCTTTGTTTGAGAGTTGTATATGATTAAAGTCTGTGATTTTATTTTTCCTTTTGGTTCATGTTTGTAACTAGTTAAGCTAGGAAATATAGTAACGGGTTATCATTGTGAAACTAAAAAAATGTTTTAAATAGTTACAAAAAAAAAAGTAATGAAAACTGTGTGAAAATAAACAAAATAAAAAAATCAAATTAAACAAAAGAAAATCACAAAAAAATTCTATTAAAAATACAACTTAATTATATAAATAATAACTATAGCTTATTTTTTAAATTATACATTTATATTGGAAATAAAAAACTATACAAACATTAACAAAGTGAAATTCTCATATTAACAGTTAAGTAGGGAAAAAATTATTAATATGTAGTGTAATTTCCACTTGATTTTTCTCATCAAATCACATGAAAGATGTCTTTGGCTATAATCAGGGTGACCATATAGAAGCCAATGAAAATGCCCTTGGACCAAGAATCCACATTAGTAATGGAATCATTCCACACTAAGGGAGTGTTTAGTATGAGGTAAAGTGAATGTGAGAATGCGAATCTAAAACACTTATCATGTTTGGTGCAATTTTTTAAGGGGTAAAGTTAATAGTTTTTGTGGGCCCTATATATTTTAAGAATAAAGTGAATCATTTTATATACTTAAGTTTAATATTACCTACATCTTAAGTCTCTCTACACTTTCCAAAATTACTCACCCACTCAAAACAAATACTTCTTAAGAGAATACCTCCAATCGGACCCACTCTCTCCACTGCCCAGAAGTTGTTAAACTATATAATTTAAACTATATAATTAGGTTGATTAACTAGAATATTATAGTTGAACAAATGAATGTGACATAGACATTGATTATTAAGAGTCAGAGAATTTCGATCTCTTAGTTGATACACATATGTGTATGCATGTAAGGTACTTAATTATGACAGCTTGAATTGATTGAGAAAAGGCTCGTTTTGTGCAATATACTATTATAAATAATTACTTGAGTAAAAAAACAAAAATATATATTATTTCGAATCACGTGTAGGTACGTATGTGATTGTAATTAGAAATTTCTTTAAAATATTCCTTCGAGATAAGAGTCAGTGCTCATGACCTTAATAATAGAAAGATATGCACGATCTTAATTATCTGTTAATGAGATAATATAAACTTTTTATTAACAAACAAATCGGGAAAAACTTGGAAGTACATAAAATGTTATATATATATATATATATATATATTTATATGAGTGTATGGCTCATGCCTAAAGCACGAGTATCCTGCCTGCCGACAATGTTACTTTTTTTTTTGTGTTTTGCTCATTGCCAGAAGACTCGAAATAATTTCAAAAAGAATGAGTAAAAAAATATATTTACGTTTTGAATTTTTGTACATGAAGAAAGTAAATAATAATATAAACAAATAGTTCATAATTAATAATTAATTTCTCTCGGGCTTGAAAATTGAATTGAATAAATTATTTATTGAATTTAAGTTTTTTTTTATTATTATTATGTATTTTTCCACTCTTCTGGTTCTCTGACCATTTTTCTTTGTTTAATAAATTTATAGTCTCTGAAATAACTTGGTTGCAGACTAATATTTTTCTAAATATTTCATGAAACTATTTACAACTTCACAAATAGTTTACTAATTTGGAAGAAATAAAACACCTCATTATCTCATTAAAAAAATAATAATGACTACATTGGAAATCAATAAATTATAGATATAATTATTCTTAAAAACTTCAATGATGTGTAAAATAAAACTTAAATGAGGAGATTCAATAGAAAAGAAAACTAACACACTTATTACATCAATACAGTCAATTTATTTAAATGATGAAAAAAGAACACATTTTCATTACATAATGTTAAAAAAATATTATTAAAAAATAAACCTCAATACAAAATAAGAGAAGAAAGGGAATAAAAATAATAATGAAAAATAGAAATATTCTAATAAATTTTACTGAGTAATTAATTTAAGAAAAAACAAAAGTATACAATGATAGTATAAAAACATTACATGATGGATGATGGTTCTCCATAAGAAAAAAAAACTTGACAAAACAAGAAAAGGTAACAAAAAATATAACAAGTAAATAATATTAATAATAAAGAATAAGTGTCAAATTTTTATTTATTCAATAAAAGACAAAATAATGCAATACATAGTGTCTATACGTGAGATAATTTTATGATTAAAAAAATATAAAAAAACAAAATAAGTAAAAAAAAAAAAAAAAAAGAAGGATGTGCAATTTATCACAAAAGATTTTGGTCATGAAAATTCTCTTGAACAAGCCCAAACCTGGGTTTATATGAGTGTAGCAACCAATTATTTTGGCAACAAAAACCTAATTGAAGCTATGACCCTGACATTAAATTTTTGTAGATATATATATATATATAAATATATAGTATAGATATATATGAGATTAGTTGTAAAAATACATTATAAAATCAAGAATTTGGAAAAACAAATAAATATATATCTTATTCTAGAGTAGTATCCGTAAGATAAGTATACAAGTAATAATTATTTAATAATAAAAGTGTTTAATTATATATATATAACTGTTTAATAAGAAAAAGACAAAAAAAAAAGATGACTGACTCGCTAAAAACAAAAAAGAAGAATGATTTTAAAAATTATTCACGCATATATATATATTATTGACGCCGTTTTTCCTCAACAGTGAAAGAAGAGCACGTAAACAATAACTAGTAATGGCCAATTAAAATATGACAATACAACACACGATTTTTTACGTGGTTCAGCAGTTAAATCTGCCTAGTCTACGAGTCTTTGTTATTAAACTCAAGATTATCTCTGAAAATTCTTAAGCATGAATTCTCCAGAGTTTTCCCTCCAGATTCAGAATTTCCCCCTTTTACAATGGTGCATGACCTCTCTATTTATATAGAAGGATGCAGAATACTATCCCACATATTTTGGGTAGTTACTCTTTTTGTGTAAATAAATTAAATGGCTTTAAATGCCTGCAATCCGATATAAAAGGAAACGTCCCCTGAAGACCAGGGGGCGTATAACTAATCGAATAATATCCCATGATTTTATGAGATTTACAATAATAAATGCAGAACACGTCCCTTATAGACAACACTTGTAGATATTCAAGGTCATTATCATATATCTCCAAGGCTTTATTCTCCCAGGTTTCTCATCAGCTTTCGAGCTAATGACATTTCTCGAGGTCACATGGCTTCGAGATTATACGTGTGTCAGTCTCGGAACCCTTGATCCGAGGTCTTCCCTGAGGATAGATGCATCTCGGGAGCTACCCTTCGAGATCGTGAATATTTCGAGGTCACCACATTCGAGGTCGTCTCAGTCTTGTAGGCTCGATATTTAGTCCTGGAGCATACTTCAAACTTTACGAGTTCATTTCATTGTGAATCCAACTTTCGAGGTCACATTTAACATGGCTTGAAATCTGGGTATAACATCTTGCCCCCTCAAAAGTATTTGTTCGAATCCTAAGAGAAGGAAACTTTTGAACTACTTCCTTCGGGAACCGTACCGTAGTACACTTGAAAATGGACACGCGTCAGTTGGATATTGCTCATTTTTTGTACTTGAGTACCTTGGAAATATGCCCACGATCATTCGTCTGCCATCTTTTCGGCCCCATCATGTCGCTGACCCCTGACTGTTGGATTTTATGAGGATTCTAGCCAATGGCCCAGATTAATCCTCTTTATCACTTCTCTCCCTTTATATACCCAAGGTCTTCTTCTTCCTCTTATTTTACATGCATCAGAGACAAAGAAAAGGAAAGGACGAAACCAGAGGCCATCCCAGAGAACCTCTTTCTCGTGCATGTTTTCTAAGCCGAAAAAATAAAGAACCTCCGGTTTGTTCGAGTCCGTGAGCTCATATTTGTAGCCTCTCCTTCAGTCAACGATCTCTCTGCAATCGCCATTATTGTGTAAGTGTGCAATTTTTATTTTCCCTTATACCAGTTTCTGTCCATAGTGTTCTTGTTATTTCTGGGAATGCGTTGATATATTTCCTTAGTATTATATGCTAGGAAATTTTTGATCAATAGGCTTCTACATTTACATTCTCATACTAGGTGTTGAATCTCTGGTTTCAAATCCAATTTTTTGTGTAGAACAAACCCAAACATGGTCTCTTCATTTTTGGGTTTTTTCAAAATTTAAAAGACGTATCTTGCACACCAAGATATTTGGGTACACAATCTTGGTTTTTGAAGAATGCACGATACCCCACGTTACCTTTTCTGAATAACCGCCACCTTTTTTCCCTGATATTTTGGGATTTTCAAAAAGTTATGTCCACTCTCCTCCTTTTTCCCGTAGAATACACGTTCTGATTCTTTTATAGGGTTTTAGTATCGAGCTCGTTTTGTACCTAAACTCCGAGCTCGCTCTATCGAGCTCGTAATCCTTGCATGCATGGCCCTTACCATTTTTTCTTTCTCGCTAGATGTCACAGAATCTGGAAAGACGGTGGGGGTCGTTGCTGGCAATCCCTTACTCGCCAAAAACCCCGAGCCCGGAGTCTCTGTTCGCTCGGAATCAACGCCGGATTCGGGAGTACGAGCTTACGCGCGAGCAGGAGGATATTGGAGCTCATTATCGCCGTCAAATAGACGAGGTTATAGAGAAGAAGAGGAGAACTCTCCGGGAGGCCTTTATCCAGAGTCCAACTCAGGGCCTAGGCCGATCCCCCTCGACCCCGCATTAAAGGTCACTGTCGCGTACAGTCCAGGAGAACTTCAATTTTCACTAATGGGGGAGCCTTCTTCGTCGCAGCCGAGGAAAGAAATGTTCGAGGCCGAGCACTATTGGAGCTCGGTTACCTCGACAAGTCAGATAACTGACATCTTGGCCCTCCATGGCCTCAGCTTGTCAGGTTCTTTGAAGTGTCGAGCTCCGGCCGCCCACGAACGAAGCTGTTTCGCCCCCGGGGACCATGACGCCAAGCTGAAATACGCGGCATGGAGCCAGGAACACATGAGGGCGGGGGCACTGTTGCCTTTGAAGTCTTTTTTCAAGGACTTCACGGATTTTGTTGGGTTGGCTCCGTTCCAGCTCAACACCAATTCTTACAGGGTGCTGTCTGCCCTGAGGTCGCTATACCACGAGCTGGAGTGGGAAGAGCCTTCGCCTAAGGAGATTTTATATCTCTTTTGTCTGAAAAGAAACCCCTCCCGAGCTCGGGGAGGAGATGGCTTTTACTATCTTTCGAGCTATCCCAAAGAGAAGAAGGTCTTTGAAGATCTCCCTAATCATCCACCGGATTTCAAAAAAGCTTTCTTCTGGACAGACGGTCTGTCCCCATCTCGACACTACTCGTTCAGGCGGATTCGTAAGTATTTCAATTTCTCTTATTTCTGTGCTCGGGATTTAGTTGTAGGACCCGTACTTAGTTGAAATGTCTCTTGCTTTCCAGCCAATTTTCAGCGTCCTACTCCTGACGAGGCAATGAAGGGGCATAGGGAGACCCTGCTCCAACTCCCTCATGGTAGGAGGTCTCTCCTGTACCTTTTACGTGAGGATAAGCTCCAACAATGCGGACTTTTGGGGGAGGGCCAGTCCACCTCTGACTGGTCCACTAAAAAGTATGAACACTGGGAGCAGGTGCCTTTGCCCACAAGCGTCCTCCCTCCGAGGAGAGAGGTGAGGCCCCTACTTCCAGTTCGCATAAGGAGTCCGCCTTCGGGGAATGAGGCTAATGACGAAGCCTCGAGCTCAGATTCGGATGAAGGTAAAGCCCTTCTTACCTCGAGAATGTGGTCCCCCACCTTACTAAAGCATAAACCCAATAGGTTAGTCTCATGCCCACATGATGGATACCACTTCTACATATGGAGTTGGGTAGACGACTGTGTTCATAGGTTTGATAGTGGGCTCGGGAAGTATGACACCATGTATACTTCGGACGAGGTGTGGAACGAGATAGCTGTCCAATACGGGACCAACGAATATAGGGACCTTTCGAGGTTGTCACCCACTTATAGGGAAGGTACTCCCCCTGCTTCTTCTGAAGATGGGGGAATTTCATGGTCCCCGAGCTCTAGTTCGAGGAAGAGTTCCAGTTAGGTCTTTTCTTTACTTGGTTTTTTTTTCTTTATTTTCCAAGCTTATTATCATTATGTCTAACTCCAATTGGAACCGTGCAGGTGCCATGGACTTCGACCTTGACAATATCATCGAGAGTGGTGGTGCCAAAATGACCAAGCGTCCCAGGGCACCATCGCGAAAGGTGGACCGGCCCACCAAAGTTCCCAAAAGGACCGAGAAGACACCTCCTCCCCCAGCTCCTCTTGTTACCGGTTCCATCACAGCGCCGTCTCCACAGGTCGGTGCCACAACTGTGGCATCGACTTCGGAGGTTGGTGCCTCTAACACGACCGAGCCCTAACTTCCCGTAGTGGTTCGATCGACACTTGGTCCACCTTCTAGAAAGCCTTCTGCCCCTCGAGCTCAAAAGCTGTCAGTTTTTACCCACATGGATGCATATGTGGTTGAAAATGCCGCTGGGTCCCATGGGTCTACGCTGGTCTCGGATGTTATGTCTCGGATCGGCCAGAGCTTTGGCAGTCTCGAAGCTCCCCAATGGCAATGCTTGAACGACACCCAAGACTGCACTGTCCTTTATGAGAAGAGTATCGAGCTTGCTGTCGCGGTAAATGTCTTACAGTCCTATTTCTTGGTTATAATCATATTGACCTGGAGCTAATGATGATTTCTTCCATTGTTAGTCTCTTGTCTTTACTGCCCAGCTCAACTATAAGTTGAACAACGAGATCCACTCGAGCAAGTCTCATGCTCAGGAGGCGAAGGATCTCCACCTAAAAGCAAGCGATGATCTGAAGGCAGCCAATGCAAATCTTGATGCAGGAGCTAAGGAACTTGAGGGCATGGCCTCCGAGCTCGGGAAGCTGAAGGCTAAGCTCAAGGAGCTTGAGAAGGAGAATGCCGAGCTCGCGGATCTTAAGAAGGAGATCACCCGGCTCCAGGAGACCAACAAAAAGCTCGAAGATGAAAAGGCCGCCACCTTTGACATTATGGAGGATGAAAAAGCTCGTCTCCTTGCCGAGTACAAAGAGAAGAAGGACTAGGCGGTTCACTCGACCATGTACCGAATGTGGGCCAACAACGAAGACCTGGATACCAGCTTCTTAGGTCCTCACGAGGCAACACTTCTTGACAGGTGGAATGCTCGGCTTGAGAAGGAAGAGGCTGCTCGGGAGGCCGCTTCGGCGGGAGCCCAGAAGGATAGTCATGCTATTCGTCCTGAGGAGTCCGGTGCTGCTGACACTGAGAAGGCCAAGGAGACTCCTCCTTCTTAAATCTGATCTCGGGGAAATCATTTGTTGGGGTTGCGTCCCCTTATTTTTGTAATTATTTTAATTTATGCCCACGGGGCTGATACAATTTCTTTTATTATTGACCTATATATGTTTTACATTTCTCAGCTCGAAATATTTTGCACATTTTATATTTATGAATCATTTATGTTTATTTATTCATACAAACATAGTGTAGATTTAGGCTCGAAACTCGATGCATTCATGCATAGTTTGTTCGAATTATCCGCTTTCGACCTCGTTATTCATCAAAGTCGGATATTACTTTAACCATGAACCCGAAAGTACTTATATGGTATGTAATGTGAATGGTATGGTTATATCTTTTTTGCTTAGTTACTTTTCCTCGTCCTCGGTTTTTATTCCAAGGTTAAGAGTTCGAAACTATTTTTCTTTAAGATATTCCAGCCTCGATCTCGACTTGTCCCGAAATAGTTTTAGGTTCCTACTTATCGTCGATTAGTTTTTTGGCTGGTTTGTTCCAAACCTGTTAAGTTTGCACATCTGGTTAACTCCAAACGTTTTCTGTTTTTGATAGTTCGGTTATGTCCGAACTATCTAAGCTCGCGTGCCTGGTTATATCCAAATACTTTATATTTTTGATAATTCGGTTACGTCCGAACTATCTAAGCTCGCGTATCTGGTTATATCCAAATACTTTATGCTTTTGATAATTCGGTTACGTCCGAACTATCTAAGCTCGCGTATCTGGTTATATCCAAATACTTGATGTTTTTGATAATTCGGTTACGTCCGAACTATATAAGCTCGCGTATCTGGTTATATCCAAATACTTTTATGTATTTTTTATTTTTTAAGCTGATGGTATATATACCAATGATGCCCCCTTAATATCCTATGAGTGTGACCATAGGTTATTAAATTAAGAGAGATTGCAAAAATAAAAAGAGATAATATATTGAACGAAATAGATCTTTATTTGATGGAATTCAAAAGCAAACAAACTAATACAGATAGAAAATCATGGTTATAGGCAACACTTTTCCTACACTACTGATAGTAAGGTCTAAGGTGTTCGCCATTCCATGCTCGTGCTACCAGGCTCCCGCCCAATCTCGCAAGTTTGTACACACCAGGACAGATGATTGACTCTATCTGGTATGGTCCTTCCCAATTCGGCCCGAGCACTCCAGCTGCTGGATCTCGTGTGGCCAAGAATACGCGTCTCAACACCAGATCTCCCCTTCCGAACTTTCGATCTCGAACCCTCTTGTTGAAATACCTGGTAGTTCGTTGCTGGTAAGCAGCGTTTCTCAGCTGAGCCTCTTCTCTCTTTTCTTCAATCAAGTCTAATGTTTCCTTGAGCTGAGTGTGGTTTGAACTTTGATCGTAAATCTGAGTTCGGATCGTCGGGATTTCGACATCGATGGGCAACATTGCCTCGCAGCTGTATGCTAGAGAGAACGGGGTATGCCCTGTTGATGTTCGAGCTGTGGTCCTATATCCCCAAAGGACTTGGGGCAATTCTTCGGGCCACCGTCCCTTCGCTTCCTCCAACTTTTTCTTCAGAGAACTTTTGAGAGTTTTGTTTACAGCTTCGACCTGGCCATTCGCTTGAGGGTGGGCTACTGATGAAAAACTCTTTATTATGCCGTTCTTTTCACAAAAGTTGGTGAACAAGTTGCAAACGAACTGGGTTCCGTTGTCGGATACGATCTTCCTTGGTACCCCATATCGGCACACGATGCTTTTTACCACAAAATCAAGGATCTTTTTTGAAGTTATAGTCGCCAATGGTTCAGCCTCCGTCCACTTGGTGAAGTAATCCACGACGACCACAACATATTTTACTCCGCCTTTGCCAGTCGGGAGAGAGCCTATGAGGTCGATGCCCCATACCACGAAAGGCCATGGGGAAGTCAACATGGTCAGCTTGGATGGTGGAGCTCGGGGTATCGTGGCGAATCTCTGGCATTTGTCGCATTTCTTCACGTACTCGAAAGAATCCGTTTTGATGGTTGGCCAGAAATATCCTTGGCGAATGATCTTCTTGGACAGGCTATGCCCCCCGGTGTGATCTCCGCAAAATCCTTCATGAATTTCTTCAATGATATTCTTAGCTTCGGGAGGGGTTACGCACTTAAGTAACGGCATGGAATATCCCCTTCTGTATAGCTTCCCGTCCAAAATGGTGTAACGGGGAAGTTGATACATCAACTTTCGAGCCTGGTTCCGATCTTTTGGAAGGACTCCATTTTCGAGATAATCAACTATTGGGGTCATCCAGGTCGGCTCTGTTTCGATCATACACACATCTTCCTCTTCTGGCTCGTTAATGCTAGGTGCTGATAGGTGTTCTATGGGTACAACATTCAGCTCTTCATTTTCAGTGGATGTGGCGAGTCGAGCTAAGGCATCTGCATTTGAGTTCCATTTTCGGGGAACCTGTTCGATTGCGTAAAACTCGAAACACTCCAATGTGGATTTTTTCTTCTCTAGATAAGCTGCCATTCTTGTACCACGAGCCTGGTATTCTCCTAGGATTTGATTAACCACGAGTTGGGAGTCACTGTAGCAATGTATAGCTCTAGCTTTGAGCTCCTTTGCTATACGAAGTCCCGCGAGTAAAGCCTCGTATTCGGCCTCATTATTCGATGCTTTAAAGCCAAATCTTAAGGCAGAATGAAATCTGCTCCCTGCGGGGGTAACCAGAATGACCCCTGCCCCCGCTCCATTTTCATTTGATGAGCAGTCGACGTAAAGTTTCCATAGCTCGTGGGCCGTGGTTATTACCTCGTCGTCGGCTATACTAGTACATTCTACTATAAAGTCCGCCAATGCCTGTGCCTTAATGATCGTTCTTGGGTGGTAGGTGATCTCGAACTGTCCGAGCTCAACAGCCCATTTAAGAAGTCGACCTAAAGCTTCTGGTTTAGATAAGACTTGCCTAAGCGGTTGATCAGTCAGCACATGGATGGGATGCGCCTGAAAGTAGGGGCGGAGTTTACGAGATGAATGAATTAAACTGAGCGCGAGTTTCTCCATCAATGGGTATCTTGACTCTGCCCCCAGTAATCTTTTACTGATGTAGTAAACGGGTCTTTGCACCTTCTCTTCTTCTCGAACGAGCACTGCACTTATCGCGTGTTCGGTGGTTGAAAGGTATAGGTACAGTATTTCTCCCGTTTCCGGTTTTGACAGGATGGGTGGTTCTGCAAGGTGCTTTTTGAGCTCCTGAAAAGCCAGCTCGCATTCCTCTGTCCATTCAAATTTCTTACCTCCTCTTAATAAGTTGAAAAATGGAAGACCACGGTCCGTAGATTTCGAGATGAATCTGCTTAGGGCTGCCATCCTGCCAGTCAAACTTTGGACATCTTTGTGCCTCCGAGGTGAAGGCATGTCAATCAGGGCCTTGATCTTGTCGGGGTTAGCCTCGATTCCACGAGAGTTTACAATAAAGCCCATAAATTTTCCTGAAGACACCCCAAAAGTGCACTTCTGAGGATTTAGCTTCATGTTATACTTTCTGAACACGCCGAAGCACTCTTCGAGGTCATCAACATGGTTCTTGTTGAATTGAGACTTGACAAGCATATCATCAACATAAACCTCCATGTTGTTCCCTATTTGTTCTGAAAACATCATGTTTACGAGCCACTGGTATGTTGCCCCAGCATTCTTGAGCCCGA
This sequence comes from Humulus lupulus, assembly GCF_963169125.1. Classification (NCBI taxonomy): domain Eukaryota; kingdom Viridiplantae; phylum Streptophyta; class Magnoliopsida; order Rosales; family Cannabaceae; genus Humulus; species Humulus lupulus. The sequence continues at coordinate 11,401,996 of NC_084802.1, forward strand.
ATGGCATGACATTATAGCAGTATAACCCTTTATCCGTGATGAAGCTCGTATGTTCTTGGTCGGGGGCATGCATGGAAATCTGGTTATATCCAGAATAAGCATCCATGAACGACATCAGGCCATGCCCCGCCGTGGCATCCACGAGCTGGTCAATCCTTGGTAACGGAAAACAGTCTTTTGGGCAAGCTTTGTTGAGATCTAAGTAGTCAATACAGGGTCGCCACGTCCCATTGGGCTTTGGGACCAACACCGGATTGGCTACCCAGTCGGGGTAAAAGGCATCCCTAATGAATCGGTTTGCCTTTAACCTATCAACCTCCTCCTTTAGTGCTTTCTTTCGGTCTTCGTCCAGCTATCTTCGCTTTTGTTGCTTCGGGGGGAAGCTTTTGTCTATGTTCAGTGCATGTCTTGCTATATTCTGGCTTATCCCCACCATGTCTGAGTGTGACCATGCCAAGACATCCTGGTTTTTCTTCAAAAAGCAAATTAATTGCTATTTTGTCTCATCTAGGAGGTGTTTTCCAACCTTCACTTTCTTCGAGGGATCAGCTTCCTCGAGCTGAACTTCTTCGAGCTCCTCTAAAGGTTCGAGGTCAACTTTCTCCTCAATCCTTGGATCAATCTCTTCGTCAATCTCTAAGACCGTTCCGTCTTTGTTTTGTATGATGATGAGTGCTTGTGCGTTCGTCTGTATCTTTCCTCTCAAGGAGATGCTGTAGCATTCCCTCCCTGCTAATTGGTCTCCTTTCAATGTCCCGACTTCGCTAAGGGTTGGGAACTTGAGGGCCAGATGCCTTACTGATGAAACTGCCCCCAGCCCGACCAGGGCGGGTCTCCCGAGCAGCACATTGTAGGCTGATGGTAAGTCTACTACCACGAACTCCATCATCTTGGTTGCCGAGACTGGGTAGTCTCCCAAGGTCACGGGGAGCTCGATGGATCCCATGCAGGCGGTTCCTTCTCCTGAAAAGCCATACAAAGTAGTTGCACACTCCTTCAGGTCGCGAAGGGAGAGTCCCATCTTCTCGAGGGTTGCTTTGTAAAGAATGTTGACTGAGCTCCCATTATCTATGAGAACTCGGTGGACCCTCTTGTTGGCCAGTTGAAGAGTAATGACCAGCGGATCATGGTGAGGAAACTGGACATGGGATGCGTCTTCCTCGGTGAAGGTTATTGGTTGTGTCTCAATCCTCTGGCTTTTTGGGGCCCTAGGTTCGGGTTCATAAGGAGACCCGTCCCCAGTCTTCAGCTCGTTAACATATCTCTTTTGGGCGTTCCTGCCCACTCTTGCGAGATGAGGCCCTCCCGAGATGGTTATTACATCCTCTCCATCTATCGACGGGGGCCTGTCTTCTTCCCGAGCTCGGGAATTGTTGTTTTGTGTCGTCGGAGGCGCGACTATTCTCTAGCTCGCGGCCGCCTGACTAGTACTCTGGTTTTTGACATATTGCTGGAAGTAACCTCTCGAGATCAATCCTTCGATCTCGTCCTTCAGTTGTTGACATTCATCGGTTGTATGCCCGGTGTCTCTGTGAAATCGACAATACTTACTGGAGTCCCTCTTGGATTTTTGATTTCTCATTGGGTCCGGACGCCTAAAGTGGACCTGGTTTTCATTAGCCAGGTATATGTTCTCCCGAGACTCATTGAGCTCGGTGTACACTCTATACACGGAGAAATATCTCTCCCCTTTCTTTTTCTTTCCTCCCTCAGCTTCGGGGTTACTTCCTTCGTTATTTTTCCTCTTGGAGGGGTTCTCCGTGACAGGTTTTGGAGCTGCTGGGTCCGCCGAGGTTGAGGCAGAGTTGATGTTTATCGTTGTAGTTTCGGGCTGGGAAGTTGCATTGAGCGTTGACCTCGCTTCCTCTACATTGACAAACCTCTGCGCTCGTCTGTTAAACTCGGTTATGGACCTTACTGGTTTTCTTTGCATGTCATCCCAAAGGGAAGTTCCTGGCATTACGCCAGCTCGGATGGCCATTAGGTGTCCACTGTCATCCACGTCCCGAGCTTAGGCGACTTCTAGATTAAACCTTGTTAAGTAACTTTTTAGTGTTTCGCCCGGCTGTTTTCGGACGTTAGTCAAAGTGGATGCCTCCAGTCTATCCCCCATAATTGCTCTGAACTGCTTCTTAAAGTCTTTAGACAACTGCTCCCAAGAAGTTATCGAATGTCTCTTGTATTTTTCGAACCAACTTTTGGCAGGTCCTGTCAATGATGCTGGAAACAACATGCACCTGAGCTTGTAACCCACGTTACTAGCTCTCATGATGGTGTTGAACGTGCTCAGGTGACTGCACGGGTCGGTCTTTCCTTCAAACGTTGGGACGTGAGGGATCCGAAACCCTTGAAGAAATGGAGTATTGGAAATATGAGGAGCAAACGGTTCGAGCTCCTCGTCAGAGTCTTCATATCGATCATTCCTTTGCTCGTTTTTCAAAAACTTAAAAGCCTTTTCAAGCTGGTCAATTCTTTCTTGGACTGGGTCCGCAAAAGGCACTGTCTGGAATCGGCTGTCATCGATCACAATCCCAGGCTCGCGTCTCCGCAAGGGATCTCTACGCCTATTCAAGCGATTCCTCAAGTCCGGATATGTTTGGCCACCATTACCCCGACTCTGATTCAGGTGATCTCGCAGGTCGGGACAATTTTTGCGGCTTCCAGTATTCTTACGACCTCGGTCATGCTTACTGACCGACCTGGTATCTCCAGAATCATCACTGGTAAAACTCGTTGCTTGGTTATTTCGTGATGGGTTCTTCCCACGTCGCCTCGTCTCTGCCGTGCGAGACCGAGACGTTTGACTTTTCTTTGATGGGGCGCCTCTCCGCTCATGGAAAGCCTCCCCATTTCCTTGTCTTCCCCCCGCACGCCCTTCGCCCTGATCTTGAACGGGTTGAGCGTTCCTGCGGGGGGGCGAAGGATATCTTATGGGTGATGGAGGGAACCGTATAGGCGATGGTGGTTGCCACCCATGTCGCGGCCTAGAGGGTCCAGAATTTGCCCGAGATGGGTCGGTCGCATTTGGTGCGCTCCCAGGTATTTGAGTCCGAGCCTCTGCAGGAGTTCGGTTATTCTCAGTTCCTGCAGGCACTTCCACAGGCGGGTTAGCCGGGGCCCGAGCCCGAGTACTCCTCTGGGGCCTAGGTGGAGCGGATGGCTCTGCTAGTGCCGGAGGTTGAGTCGGCCTCCTTATGGCAGCGTCTTTTCGTGGACGCCCACGGGGTCTACGGGGAGGAACATGCACGTCCCTTGGAGGAGGGACTTGGTTTTCGCGCAGAGGCGGGGGCTGAGCCACCTGCGCCACTGCGGCTATCCTTGCCAACTCCTCATTCCGTCTGTTGGCCTCTGCCAACTGCTGCTTCAATTGTCGGTTTTCAAGTTCCACAATAGGAACATACCGCTCAGGATTGTAATACATATCCTCATCTCTTGGTGGAGGAGGTGGTCCCCGGGAATCAGAAGACCCACTTCTCTCTTCAACATCCGGGTTCTCCATTGGTTGTTTTCCAGGACGTCTTGGGTAATTTTCTTCAGGTGTGTTCTGATTATTGGTGGCCATGACTTTTTCAAGGATGAATGCTTAAGGCTCTCAATGAAAGCACCAAACTGTTGACGCCGTTTTTAGTCAACAGTGAAAGAAGAGCACGTAAACAATAACTAGTAATGGCCAATTAAAATATGACAATACAACACACGATCTTTTACGTGGTTCAGCAGTTAAATCTGCCTAGTCCACGAGTCTTTGTTATTAAACTCAAGATTATCTCTGAAAATTCTTAAGCATGAATTCTTCAGAGTTTTCCCTCCAGATTCAGAATTTCCCCCATTTACAATGGTGCATGACCTCTCCATTTATATAGAAGGATGCAGAATACTATCCCACATATTTTGGGTAGTTACTCTTTTTGTGTAAATAAATTAAATGGCTTTAAATGCCTGCAATCCGATATAAAAGGAAACGTCCCCTGAAGACCAGGGGGCGTATAACTAATCGAATAATATCCCATGATTTTATGGGATTTACAATAATAAATGCAGAACACGTCCCTTATAGACAACACTTGTAGATATTCAAGTTCATTATCATATATCTCCAAGGCTTTATTCTCCCAGGTTTCTCATCAGCTTTCGAGCTAATGACATTTCCCGAGGTCACATGGCTTCGAGATTATACGTGTGTCAGGCTCGGAACCCTTGATCCGAGGTCTTCCCTGAGGATAGATGCATCTCGGGAGCTACCCTTCGAGATCGTGAATATTTCAAGGTTACCACATTCGAGGTCGTCTCAGTCTTGTAGGCTCGATATTTAGTCTTGGAGCATACTTCAAACTTTACGAGTTCATTTCGTTGTGAATCCAACTTTCGAGGTCACATTTAACATGGCTCGAAATCTGGGTATAACATATATATATAGTATAGATATATATACACACTAGGTACAAGCAACGTACAATATGAACGTTTGCTTGGTTTTATTTATAAAATTTATTAATTATTTTTATTAAATTTATATTAATGTCATATAAATTTTGAAATAAATATCATATTTTAATTAAATAATTTATTTATTTTTGTTTAAGTTTATGTTTGTTCTAGTTTTTGAATTTGGGAGTGACAAGAAGAGATTATATATTATATATTTAATGTAATATTAAATATTATACGTGGATTTTAAATTTAAGTTTCTTGCTAGTTTTTAAAAAAAACAATTTGTTGCTAATTCACAGTAGAATATATTATATGTTTAATATGATATTATTCTAATAAGTGAGTTTAAGTTTAATTAAATTTTATTTAAGTTATAAAACGTGTGATTTTATTATTTTTAAATAATTATCATTCTAAAATATCTCAAAAATATCATATTTTAATTTGTTTAATTATTTTAAAATAATTATCATTGTAAAATATATGAAAAATATACTATTTTAATTTGTTTAATTATTTATTATTTTTAAATAATTATTATTGTAAAATATCTCAAAAATATCCTATTTCAATTTTTTTAATTATTTAATTTAATTTTAAGTATTTACAAACTACCGTTAAATATAAAAATATTCTGTTAAATATAAGAATATTCCATTAAAGTTAACATTAAAAAAATAAAAAAATGTTAAAACCAAAAGAATTTCTATTATCTACACACTTATTATATAGAAGATATATATACTAGATACAAGTAATGTGCAATGCAAGTTTGTTTCGTTTTATTTATAGAATTTATCATTTTTTATTGAATTTGTATCATTGTCATATAAATTTTAAATAAATAAACAATATTATATATAAAATAATGACATAGACATAAACATAAACATATCAAATGAAAAATTAAACAAAAATATTATTTATGTTTTTTCTAAATATATATAATATGAGTCTTTTTAAACATAAATGATGATTTTTTTAATAAAAATTAAGATTATGTATAATATATTATTATTATGATATTGTATAATATTTAAATTTATATTAATATAAGTATTAAATTTCTTATATTAAATATTATTATAATAATAATATTTTAATTCATATTAATATAATTAGTAAAAGATTGGGATTATATAATATTATCATAATAATATTTTATAATATTTAAATTTATATTAATATAATTATAATATATGTAGTTTTATATTTAATATTATTATAATAATGACATTTTATAATATTTGAATTTATATTAATGTAATTAATTAATATCTATTTTTAGTTAGTTTTAAAGATATATTTAATTAAATATTTATAATATTTCGTTAAAATTAACAAAACCAATCATTAAAATAAAATATTTTTGTTATCTAGTTATTTCTAAAGGGGAAAAAGTTGAGAAGAAAAAATTTGTTTGTTACAAGAATTAATTACGAATTTGAACATTGTATTTTTAGTTGTATTTGTTGTAGTTAAATTTAGAATATTATTTACTTATTATTATTATTATTATTATTATTGTAGTTGTCACATGAAAAGAAAATAATTGAATTGAATACCTAGACTATATATATATATATAATTATATATAAAAGAGAATCGATTACTATTACCTTTCCAAAAAAAAAAAAGAGAGAGAGAGTCATTCACTACTCCTCCCTATCATCTTTAAAACTTTGTTGGGAGAATTATTTTCTTGTGCCCTTATAATATGGAAATATCAAATGTTACTAAGAAGAACAAGGAGGTAGAAATGGAGAGAGATGAGACAGTTGATAAAATTTTGGCCAAACTTGAAAAAGTTAAAGATTTAGTACGTAATGTTTATCGCTATTGTTTTGAAGGATTTTGGATTCCAGACTTTTCATTGAATAATATCTTTTCAAACTCAATTTGAGGCACGAGATGAAGATATTTTATTGGCTTCTTGTCCGTAATCAGGTAGTACTTGGTTAAAATATCTTGTTTTTGCGATTGCGAAACGTAGTTTTAATTCCAAACTATACTCGAATAATATTAGCCTTGTTTCTACTATTAATATTCATATCAATTATCGAAAACATGAAGCCAAGATTTTGAGTACCCACATTCTTTATTACCCCTCGCTGCCACCCTCCATCAAGAACTCTAATTGTAAAATTGTATATATTTGTATAAATCCTTTGATTATTTGTTTCTTATTGGCACTCTAATCATAATTTTTTGGGAATAACGTGGAACCACATCATTTAGAAGAGTTATTTGATATATTTTGTAAAGGAATACATCCATTTGGACTATTTTGGGACCATATTTAAGGATTTTGGAAAGAAAGCTTAAAAGGTCTCACAAAATATTGTTTTTGAAATATGAAGACCTTAAAAGAGACAATGTATTTTTCATCAAAAAGATGACAGACTTTTTGTGATTTCTATTTTCAGCTAAGGAAGAAAATCGAGGAGTTCAACAACAAATATAACAATTATGTAGCTTTGAAAATTTTAAAAAATTGGATGTAAACAAGACTGGTAGGCGTGAAATTGGGTTGTCCAATACTGCATTATTTAGGAAAAGTGAAGTGGGAGATTGGGTGAACTATTTAACACCCCAGCGTGGAAAGAAGCTCATCCAAGAAAAGCTTGGACAATCTAATTTAATGTTTGAATTCTAGCTAGCTATGATTTCACTTCTTTGTATTGTTTTTTCACTGTCTTAAGGCTGCAATATTTAAGGAATCAACTTGTTCTTAAGGGTGTGTCTTATTTTATGAATAAATATCTGTGGTCGTATATGTAATTTTTTTTGTTAATTGCTACACATGTATCAATTCAAATATTTTATACCACTCATATGATGGAGACTGACAGGGAGGCACTACAAGAAATTCCATTATTAGCAGCGGGGCACTCCGCCGCTAATAATGTCTAAATCCGCCACTAATACCAATCAGCGACGGGACTCCGCCGCTAATATACCGCGCCTAAAACTTTGTCGCTAATAATGATTATTAGCGGCGTACTGACACACCCGCCGCTAATACCCATGTTCAAGGCATTATTATTAGCCGCGGGGTCCGCCGCTAATATTGTTTTTATAATTTTTTTTAAATTAAATTTTAAATAAATTATTAAATTAATATTTATTAAATTTAATTATTTTTAAAAATAATTTATAATATAAATTAACTAAAATAAACATTTAATTAATTTAAACATAACTAACATTAAAATTAATATAAATAGTTTAAATATTGATCAGCCTAGTAAATATCACTATAGTTATTAAAAATAAATAAAGTATTAATTCAGTCCAAATATATAAACTAGTAACTAAAGAAAGTCATTAAGATAATATTGAAATTGTCCTCATCTTCAACATTTTGGTTTGGCTGTGAGGAGGGCGGCTGTGACGGTGGCGGTGGTTGTGGCGGTGAGGGTGACGGCCGTGGCTGTGGCGGTGAAGGAATATAAGGTGGTTGTGATGATCGTTCGAGCGTGAGGTCACCAAACAGATCTCGAGGCTGTGGCTGTGGCTGCGACCCACCTCCAACCTCCCAATATCTAACATTAGGTGGCGGAGGCTGCATCGATCCTCCTGGAAAATCGGTAAAACTAAAATGTAGTGGAGGAGACTGGGAAGAGGGTCCAAAAGTGTATTGGTTTTGATACTGAGGAGGTTGTTGCGACGACATATGTGGCGGATACATTGGGTGAGGCTGGTACAGCTGCTGTGGCGGATACTGTGAAGGAGGCTGGAACTGCTGCTGTGAAGGAGGCTGATACTGCTGTGAAGGAGGCTGAGAAGATGAACCACCTTCGGATTGTGGTGGCAAATGCCTCTGCAGAAAACTGTCAAACATTGGGTCATATAGTTTACTGGGATGCACAGTTGTCGAAGTCTCAAACGTCTCACGAATTTCCTTCATCGTCAAAGCCATAACTCTCATATCTTCATTAGGCGAAGCAGCAGTATTTGCTTGGGACTGACTTTGATGTGTAGAGCTAGAGGATGCCTTTTTTGCCTTCCCTTTCGCCCTATAACCCACTCCTCTTTGGTAGTCAGATCTCTCCCCGAGTACTTTACTTAGTATCTCGTATTGATCGATCGGGGACGAATCAACACCAGATACATTTAGAGATGCCTCACTCTGCTATTGACTTTGCCTCTCATGCTGTGACCTCTCAACCTCAGCCGCCATTTTTTCCTGTATAAAGATAACATTATAAAGGAAAATTAGAAACATTAGAAACAAGAAAACAATACTATTCACTTACATAATCTTGTTGAGCTGCCTCATTGACAAAAGATTTTGTCGATTTTCTCATATGAGCATCCCTCCAAGTATCAACAACATGCGCATCCGGGTTCTCCTATACAAATGTAAACAAAATGTTTCAAAATGTGTTATTTTATAAAATTAAATTAACATCTTCACTTACATATTGGTGACGCTTAGCTGCCAACGACTTTATGCCTTGTGTTGTTACATACTTCATTTGTCTTCTGTTTGCTTAATTTTTAGCGGAACGAGCCAAAAATCTTTCGCTCAAGAACATTTCACAAATGAGCTGCCAAGCCTCCTTAGTGCATTGGTCAGGTGGCTTAGAGAGGACATTCTCCAAATCTTCTGGTCCAGCATAATGATTTTTGAAGTGTCTATGTCTATAGTTCTTTCTCTCGCGATATCTTTCCCCCATCTCCTTGTTGAGAGTTGCCAGAACTGACTCACGTTGTGGATGACCGTCTATATTATAGTAATACTGCATTAAGAAAAAAAATATTAGATAACTTGTAAATAATGGAATTAAATAATGAAAAGTACAAGATTTGTAATTTTTTTACCCTCATACGATCAAGCACTTGTCCTTAAACTGTTGAGGTACATCAGCAAAATCCAAATAATGCCCTGGACACAAAATGGAAACTAGAGTGCCCAACATGCGAATAAAAGCTTGATCCTCCTGCCCAACCACTTTGTTGGTCACAGGATCAAGCTCTAGATCCAATGGTTTCCCAGCTTTTTTCCTTCGTTCTTCAAGAACATTATTACTAGCAGGGTCACGACCTTTTCTTCTCGTCGGTGGGGCTTTAAAATTTATTAACAATAATCAGTATTAGTATTGATGTTATATTTATCTAACAATATAATTTCTAAAAATAATTTTGATATGCAATATTTAACCTGACTCGCAAGATGTTGGTACCCTAGAAGGATCTGGCGGGTCTTGACCCCCACCATCTCCGCCGTGATAAGTAGCTATATCAGCTGACATTATACTTCAGTTTAAAATTTATTAGTTAGTAATTAGCATTAAATAGAAGTATATCACATTGAATTCATAATAATAATAATTACAAAAAAAAAAACTTCATTATATTTAAATATATAGTTCTGTTACACAAATAGAAAAAACTAAACAGAGTAATCACTATCATTTCCATCAGTAATCGGAGACACATTTTCATCTTCACAAAGCTCAAATATCTTATATTATAATTACAAAAAAAACACTTCATTATATTTAAATACATAGTTCTATTACACAAATAGAAAAAAACTAAACAGAGTAATCACTATCATTTCCATCAGTAATCGGAGACACATTTTCATCTTCACAAAGTTCAACAACCAATTCATCTTCTGCATATGCAACGTCCTCATGTTCTGACATATCAGCTTCGTCGTCACCATCTTCATCAGCTCCAACATATGCAGCAAGTTGATCAGATTGCATAATCAACTCTCCAAGGTCCACAATCAACACAAAATTTGATGAACTTGTTTCATGTACAACATCAATAACATCATTAACCTCATCAGAATTGTCTTTAATGTCCCAAATCTGTCGATGATTCACATCTTCTACAACTTTCCAATCACGACCTCTAAGTAAATCATCGAGATAGAAAACTTGCTTAGCTTGAGTAGCAAGTATGTACGGCTCATCTTTGTACCATTCACCATTGATGTTTATACTGGTGATATTATTTTCAATGATTGTTTTCTTCATTCTTGGATTTGTATTAAACCATTTGCACCGAAATAATGCCACTAAATATGCACCAGTGAAAGAAAGTATCACTACTTCTTCAAGCGTGCCGTAATAATTAAAACCTTCTGTTCCGACAGCAGACACTCCACTATTCTGTGTGGTGCGCTTTTTGTCTCGATCGTGTGCAATAAATCGAACACCATTGACTATACAACCTTGGTAAAAGGTTGAAAAATGATCTGACCTAGATGCTAAAGCTAACAGTTCATCACCGTTTTCCAAAGACCCAAGCTTGTGCAAGTCATATATCTAAATACATAGAATGATATTAGATTCACAAAATATATCATTAATAAAATCACTGTTCAAAGTTCAAAGTTCAAAGCTACCTTTTTATGAAACCACGAACGAAATTTTTTCCTATGCAAACGATCATGATCACCATCTCGGTATTTTTGTTTAATCTCTTGTAGGTGTTCGCTGTTAATTAGAATAGTGTTACGGTTTTTTATAACAAAAAACTGATAATAACCACACATGTTCTAATTTATAAGAGAATAAACTTACTCTAAATAAGGCTCAATTTCAGGAGAATTCTCAAGTATGAACTACTCAGCTATTTCACGAGTCTTATGATCGAGAGTCTTCAAAGTTCCCTTTGTGAGTGGACGACATTGAGATTGGAAAACTGCAAGATTTCGTGGGATATAAGTTGCATCTTCATTTCGATCAAGACGGTTAAATCTTGTTTCAATGCCTTTGAAATACATTGAACAAAAGGTCAAAGCCTCGTCTGCAACATAGCCTTCGGCGATCGACCCTTCAGGGCGAGCTTTATTTCCCACATAATTCTTTAATTTTTTCATGTACCTTTCAAAAGGATACATCCACCTCATAAATACCGGACCACCCAATATTGCTTCTTCTGGCAAATGTAATACCAAATGAATCATTATGTCAAAAAAAGCTGGAGGAAAAATCAACTCCATCTTGCACAATATCTGAATAAGATCATTTTGTGCTTCCTCCATATCTTTAACATTTAAAGTCCTCGAACATATTTGCCTGAAGAAATTGCACAATTCTGCAATAGTGGTCGATATAGATTTTTGAAGAAACTTGCGAACACCGAGAGAAAGTAATCGTTGCATTATCACATGATAATCGTGTGACTTCAACCCAAGAATATTTGTATTATTCTCGGACACTTTCTTCTTCAAATTTGAACAAAAGCCATCTGGAAATCTAACTCCTTTTATAAACTGACAAAACTGTTGCCTCTGCGCCGGAGTTAACACATAAGGAGCGTGCGGCTTCATCAGCTTCCCATTCTCATCTTCATAAATCCACAATGATTCTCTCACACCCATCTTTTTCAAATCATGTCTGGCATTAGTGGTGTCCTTAGATTTATCACTGTCTAAGATGGTGCCAAGGAGACTATCACACACATTCTTCTCAACATGCATGACATCTATATTGTGTTTTAATTTGTTTGTACACCAATACTCAAGCTCGTAAAAAATACTTTTTTTCCTCCAATTACCTTCATCTACTCCTCTTTTACGTTTCACACCCCCAAACTGGACATGTTTTCCTGGAACTTGCGCTGCAAGAGCATTAACTTGTTATAGTATATCCTCACAAGTAAACCGTCTCGGAGGACGTCTTCTCTCAACTTCTCCCTCGAACTCTTTGTCTCTTCTCATTCGATGAGTACTTGGCAAGAATCTTCTGTGACCAACGTAAGATGTCTTACCGATCACTCGGATGGAAGTTGTGTCCTCATTACACGTAGGACAAGCTTTGTATCCCTGACCACTCCATCCAGACAAACTACTGCGAGCTGGAAAATCGTTCACTGTCCACAAAAGGGCTGCCCGCACCATGAACATCCTGTTGGTTGTACTATCTCTTGTATCAACTCCGTTAACCCACAGATCCTTCAACTCATCCACCAATGGTCTCAGAAATACATCCATGTCCTTACCGGGTGATTTTGGCCCAGGAATAAGGAGGGTCAACATGAAATAATTGTCTTTCATGCACAACCAAGGTGGCTGATTATAGTTTGCCAACACCACAGGCCACATGCTGTATGCAAGGTTCATGTTGCCAAATGGATTAAATCCACCAGCAGCTAAGCCCAAACGAACATTTCTGGGATCCCTTGAAACATCAGGATGCTCGGCATCAAAGTCCTTCCACGCAGAGCCGTCCACCGGGTGTCGCATCACCCCTTCATCTTTTGATTTCCCGGCGTGATGCCATATCATGTGTTTTGCTGTAATCCTTGAACTGTATAATCTTTTCAACCGAGGGGTCAACGGAACGTAACGCATCACCTTGTGTGGCACTTTTTTTTCTTTCGTCATTTCGGAAGTAATCCATCTACTACTTCCGCATACTAGACATGTCTCTTAAGATGCATGCTCATTGTAAAATAAGCAGCAATCATACTGACACACATGAATGGACTCGTATCCCAACCCTAATTTTTTCAATCTCTTTTTCGCCTCGTAGTACGATCCCGGGATTTTGTTTTCCTTAGGAAATGCAAGCTTTAACAACTTCAGCAATTCATCAAATATGTTGTTAGGCATCTTCCCTCTAACTTTTAGATGCAATAACTTTGCTAAAAAGTTCAGGGATGAAATCCAATCACAGCCAGGATACAACTCCGCTTCAATCTCCTCAAATAACTCGTCATAATACTGACTCCCAGCGGGATCCCTTTCTACTTCCTCAGTTGTCGGTAAAAGGAAGTCTTCCACAACGTGAATCATCTCATCGTCTTCATTCTCATCAACCACCTCATCAGCAACAATTTCTTCCACCTCACCATGAAAAATCCACTTATCATAAGCTTGATGAAAACTCCTATCGAATACGTGTGCCCAAACTACATCCAAAGATTCAAATCTATTATTATTGCATCTCACACACGGGCACCTAATTCTTCCATCAGAATCTTTATGTTCCGACGCCATCCTCAAAAAAGCTTGCAGACCATTCCAATATTCTTGACAACCACGATTTCTCAATGTTGTCTAAGTCTTGTCAATCGCCATCTAAAGTGTTATAAGAGTGTGAGTTTTAGTAATGTGAATAGAAATGGATAACAAAGGATATTTGTTATCATTTTTGAAATCTTATGCAATATTTTAATATCTTATGCTATTTTATGATGTTTTATTTGATAATGTTATTTATAAACAAATTAATTTTTTTTCCTAAACTAATTTATTATTTATTAAAATTTTATTGAATATTATATCTAACTTTTATTATTTAATTAATTAAAATATTATAAATTAATTAAAAAATAAATTATTATTTATATAATTATTTATTGTTATTTTTTTAAACTTTTATTAAATATAATTATCAATTTCTATATTCATGTAATTTATAAATTATTATTTATTCATAATTTTTTAATTTTTAATAATAATAATAATAATAATAATAATTTTATAAATTAATTATTATTTGACTTTAAGACTAATTTATATTTTTAAATAATTAGATAAATTTTATTAATAATATTTTAAACTTATCATTTTTGTGCCGATATCCATGTAATTGATGGTTGTAGTCAACAACCATCAATCACAAACATACCAAGACTAAGAAAATAAATTAACTACTAATTAATTTTTTTGTTCTATTTTTACAAATTATAATAATAATAATAACATATGTTCAAGCAAAAAGGAGAAAAAAGAACAAAATAACATGATAAAATGCACTTATTGTTGTTTTTTTTTTCTATGCTCACTTTTTTTATTAAATAAACTATCTTAAATTTGTTTAAAAAAATTTCACAATCTAAACAAAATTAGTTTCCTTATTAAAAATATCAAGTTGCGATGAAAGTTATTTAGTAGTATAAAAGCTTTCACTTATTTGACTAAATACTTTTTTTTTTGACAAAAATTAATAAGTAGTTCAAAAAATTTGGTGTGGCCGCTAATAATGGCAATGGAGAAACACAGACGTGATATAATTAGTTTGTTTCAATTTTAATTTAAAAAATAATTACAATTTTTTTTAAAATAAAAAATAATTCAAAATTTATTACTAAAATTTAAAAATGATTCAAACATTAAAAAAATATTTTAAAATTTAAATTAATTTTAATTGAATTTGTATATTTTTCTAGCACTTAGTTTAATTAATATTATATAATTAAGAAAATAATGATAAAGAAAATATAGGTGCTAATAATCTGATTGATCAAGTTTAAATCCTCTTTATTCAATATTAACAAAAATACTATATTTTACTTTGTTGACGCCGTTTTTCGTCAAACAGTGAAAGAAGAGCACATAAACAATAACTGATAATGGCTAATTGAAATAAGACAATACAAACACACGATTTTTACGTGGTTCAGCAGTTAAATCTGCCTAGTCCAAGAGTCTCTGTTATTAAACTCAAGATTATCTCTGGGAATTCTTCAGGAATGAATTCTCCAGAGTTTTCTCTCAAGGTTCAGAATTTCGGTCCTTTACAATGGTGCATGGCCTCTCTATTTATAGAGAAGATCGAAGAATACTATCCCACATATTTTGGGTAGTTACTCTTTTTGTGCAAATCAAATAAATGGCTTTAAATGCCTATAATCAGATATAAAAGGTAACGTCTCCTGAAGACCAGGGGACGTATAACTGACCAAATAATATCCCACGATTCTAGGGGATTTATAATAATAAATGAGGATTACATTTCCTATAGACATCACTTATTGTAATGACCCACTAATCTAGACTCTTGGACCATTATCGAACTATACATACAAATTTCTTACTAAAACATACATTTGCGAAAATACCATAATTTATTATAAACTTGTAGAAACAAAGGTTACTTTCATAAAAATAAGTAGGATATGGGTACCCATTGTCTTTAAAACAAAAATAACTTAAAATGAAAAGAGTTACATAGAAAATGCGGAAAATACATGTAAAACCATAAAAAAAAAGTAAAATGAGACTACATCCTCGAATTGAATAACGCTCGACCCCTTGACTCCATTCATCATCGATACACATCCTCTAAGCGTCACGAATCTTACCGCCTCTAAAGCTATTTTCCTGCACATAAAACAAAAAGGAATGAGCCTAATGCCCAGCAAGGAAAATCTAACACATAGTCATAAACATAAATTTCATAATAAACGTAAAGACATATCATAACACTTAATACATACACTTATTATAATGGCCATTATTACTTGGGGTCCCATAGACTAAACAAGCTTATGCCCATGAGATTAGTGGGGTCCTACTAGCTAAGTAGGCATATGCCCATAATCTTTTGGGGGTCTTGTTAGTCAAATAGGGCATAAGCCCAAGCCTACAAACATACACATTTATAGCATATTCATAACATATCATATTTCATAACATATATACATAAGATAACATAAGCAAGACACATATAGATTCTATCCTATTTTCCTTACCAAAGTTACTGGGATATGTGGACTGAGTTGGGACATTTTGGAACACTCCTAATAACCATTAAAAAGAGTGAGTCTAAAGAAGAAAGGAGATGAAATGAAAGGGATGGAAAGACTAAACCATTGAAAGTTACACTTACCAAAACTTATGTGCTCAAGAGCTTAGATTTCCTAACCAAAATAAAATGGGGTTAGGAGACTGAGTAGAAGATTAAGAAAGGGAAAATAACTTAAAACAAATGAAGTAGAGTTTTGGTTACCTCAAAGACTTGTAAGATCAAATTACACCACAACAGAAATACTATAGAACCTCACTTCCCAAAGTGTTTGATAAGCTTATGATGTTTAAGCTTATGATTTTCCCAAACCAGGTGTTTACACTCTCACACTCACTTAACACTAGCAGCTTCTGAACTTAGAGCAAAAGGTGAATAATGGCTGGGTACTAGGTCCTATTTATAGAGTTTGGGAATGAAAGTATCTTGATTTTACTTGAATAAAAATAATGGATTTTTAGGTGAAAATCATTTGAATAATCGTTCAGCAGAGGCTGAAGACTCATGCAAAAGATGCTGGACTTTTGAAGAAGTTTGAATGGCTGAAAGGAAAATAATTCAAAAATGTTTGAATTTATGCTGGAGGAGGCGATATATCGCCCCCTATAGGCGATATATCGCCTGGACCATTGTTCCCGAGGCGACCGTGCATCAATTCGTGTTTTCCGTATCTACGTGCTGCGATATATCGCCCCCTATAGCTGCGATATATCGGCACACGCTGAATATTTAAACACGAAATTACACATTTTTAGCTAAGTTGGAATGGAGTAAACAGCCTTGACTAAGCCTTCAACGTATTCAAAGCTGCTGACTGACCCTATAACATTCAAACTTTACTCCTTATTAAATTTAATCCTAAAAAATACTTAATCCTTAATCACCATTCATAACATGTGCTTAAAATCCTATTGGTTGATATCTAAACCTTATAGTACAATAAATATAATCCTTAACATCAGTCATATTAATCAACCTTAGGTTAAAATTAATATTCTTAAACTATAGGTTAAACTTAGAAAATCTACAAGTACTACTATGAGTGTCCAAATAATTCCCGGTCTGAACCAAAAATCCACAGTTACAAAGATAATACTAAACATACTATAATACTACTAAACAATTAGCTAAGTAAAGTTCTTGGACTCTACACTTATATATATTCAAGGTGGTTATCAGGTATCTCCAAGGCTTTAACTTCCCAGGTTTCCCGTCATCTGTCGAGCTAAAGGCATCTTCCGAGGTCACATGGCTTTCGAGATCGTATGTGCGTCTAGCTTGGGACCCCTGATCCGAGGTCATGCCTGAAGATGAATGCTTCCCCAGAGCTGCCTTTCGATATCATGAACACTCCGAGGTCACCATATTCGAGGTCGTCTATGTCCTGCAGGCTCGATATTTAATCCCGGAGCATACTTCCAACTTTATGAGTCCACTTGTTTGCGAATCCAAATTTCGAGGTCATATTTAGCATAGCTCGAAATCTGGGTGTAACATCTTGCCCCCTCAAAAGTATTTGTTCGAATCATAAGAGAAGGAAACTTTTGAACTACTTTCTTTGAGAACTGTACCGTCACACTTTTGAAAATGGACACGCGTCAGCTGGGTATTGCTCATTTTTTGGTACTTGAGTACCTTGGAAACATGCCCACGATCATCCGTCTGCCACCTTTTCGGCGCCATCTTGTCATTGATTCCCATCCGTCCGATCTAGCAAGGATTTCATTCAATGCCCCGGATTAATCCCCCTTTTTCCACCTATATATACGAGACCCCACTCTTCATCTTCATTTTTACCTTCGTTCACCAAAAGCAAGAAAAGAAGAAAAACAAAACCAGAGACCTCTTTATAAAGTTTCTATTCTGTGCATGTTTTCTCGGCCAAAGAAACAAAGAACCCCTGGTCTGTTCGAGTCCGTGACTTCTTATTTGCAACCTCTTCTTCAATCAACGATCTCTCTGCAAATGCCATTATTGTGTAAGTGTGCAATCTTCGTTTTCCATTTTGTCAGTTTTTATTCATGTTGTTCTTGCTGTGTATGTGTATATACTAGTTTACATCCTTAGCATGATATGATAGGAGGTTTTGATCCGATAGGCTCTCATGCTTTTTAGACTTTCATACTGGATTTACATCACTGGTTCATACCCAGTTTTCATGTTTGAGTGAGGTTCCTATTTTCTGGGTTTTGAAATTTTTAGGTGACGTTTCTTGTACACTAAGTTTTCGGGTAAAAAACCTTGCCTTTGATAAATGCACGAAGTCCAAGAATGCCTTTTCTGATTAACCGCCACTCTTTTTTCCCTTGATCTTCGGGATTTTCAAAAAAATTTCCACGCTCCTTTCTTTTTTGTGGAACGCACGCCCTGACTCTTTAATAAGGGTCTTAATGTTTAGCTTGTTTTGCTCCTAAACCCCGAGCTCGTAACTTCGAGCTCGCAACTCTTGCATGCATGGCCCTCACCATTTTTTCTTTCTTGCTAGATGTCACAGAATCCGGAAAGACGGTGGGGGTCGTTGTTGGCAATCCCTTACGAGCCAAAATCTCCGAGCCCAGAATCGTTGTTCGCTCGGAATCACGTCGGATAAGAGAATACGAGCTTGCGCGCGAGCAAGAGGACATTCGAGCTCACTACCGCCGCCAGATAGACGAGGTCATAGAGGGGAAGAGGAGAGTTCTTCGGGAGGCCCTCTATCCGGAATTCTATTAAGGACCTAGGCCGATTCCTCTCGATCCTGCATTAAAGGTTACTGTCGCATACCATCCAGGAGAGCTCAAATTTTCACTAATGGGGGAACCTCCTTCCTCGCAGCCGAGGAGAGAAATGTTTGAGGCTGAGCACTACTGGAGCTCGGTTACCACAACTAGCCAGATAACTGAAATCCTGGCTTTCCACGGCCTTAGCCTGTCAGGCTCCTTGAAGCGTCGAGCTCCGGCCGACCATGAACGAAGTTGCTTCACCCCTGGGGGTCGCGACGCCAGTGTGAAATACGCGGCCTGGAGCCAGGAACACATGAGGGCAGGAGCTCTGTTGCCCTTGAAGTCTTTTTTCAAGGACTTCACGGATTTTGTTCGGTTGGCCCCGTTCCAACTAAACACCAACTCTTATAGGGTACTGTCTGCCCTGAGGTCCTTATACCACGTGATGGGGTGGAAAGGACCTTCGCCTCAAGAGATCTTGTATCTCTTTTGTCTGAAAAGTAACCCCTTCCGAGCTTGGGGAGGGGATGGATTTTATTACCTCTCGAGCTATCCCAAGGAGAAGAAGGTCTTTGAAGATCTTCCCAATCATCCGCCTGATTTCAAAAGGGCCTTCTTCTGCACAGATGGCTTGTCCCCGTCTCGACACTATTCGTTCAGGCGGATTCGTAAGTATTCCCGTTATCTTTATTTCTGTGCTCATGACTTTAGCTCTTAGATCCGTACTTAGTAAAAATATGTTGTCTTTCAGCCAATTTTCAGCGTCCCACTCCTGACGATACAATGAATGAGCATAGAGAGACTCTGCTCCAACTCCCACATGGCAAGAGGTCTCTCTTATACATTTTACACGAGGATAGGCTCCGAAAGTGTGGACTTTTGGGAGAGGGCCAGTCCACCTTTGACTGGTCCAACAAAAAATATGAACACTGGGAGCAGGTGCCCCTGCCCATAGGCGCCCTTCCTCCGAGGAGAGAAACGAGGCCACCACTTCCAGTTCGCCTGAGGAGTCCGCAGTCGGGGAATGAGGCTAATGATGAAGCCTCGAGCTCGGATTCGGATGAAGGTAAAGTCCTCCCTACCTCGAGAATGTGGTCCCCCACCTTACTAAAACACAGGCCCAATAGGTTAGTCTCGTGCCCACAGGATAGATACCACTTCTACATATGGAGTTGGGTAGATGACTGTGTCCATAGGTTTAATAGTGGGCTCGGGAAATACGACACCATGTATACCACGGACGAGGTGTGGAACGGGATAGCTGTTCAGTATGGGACCAACGATTATAGGGACCTTTCGAGGTTATCGCCCACATATAGGGAAGGCACTCCCCCCGCCTCCTCTGAAGACAGGGGAATTTCATGGTCCCCAAGCTCGAGCTCGGGGGAGAGTTCCAGTTAGGTTTCTTCTATCATCACTTTATATGTCTGATACTGAAAAAAACTTGTATGCTTCTCTTTTATTAACTCATTCTGTGTTGTGACTCGTGCAGGCAAGATGGACTCCGACCTTGACAACATCATCGATGGTGCTGGCGCCAAGAGGAGCAAGCGTCCCAGAGCTGGGTCATTCAAGACTGACCAGCCGGGCAAGGGTCCCAAGAGGTCCAAGAAAACACCTCCCATTGCTTCGCCGGTTTCGAGCTCCATCGCTGCGGCGACTTCCCAGGCCGGCCCTTCCACAACGGCGCCGTCCTCGCAGGTCGTCGCCTCTGCTGTGGCGCCGACTTCGCTGGTTGGTCCCTCCATTATGGCTGAGTCCCAACCTCCTGTGGTAGGTCAGTCATCCTTAGGTCCGCCTTCTAGACGGCCTTCTGCTTCTCGAGCTCAGAAGCTATCGATTTCCACCCACATGGATGCATATGTGGTTGATAATGTCGCTGAGTCCCACGGATCTACGCTGGTCTTGGATGTTATGTCCCGGATCGGCCAGAGCTATGGCAGTCTCGAAGCTCCCCAATGGAAGTGCTTAAATGACACCCGAGACTGCACTGTTCTCTACGAGAAGAGTATCGAGCATACTACCGCGGTGAGTATCCTTCT
Source organism: Humulus lupulus (assembly GCF_963169125.1). Lineage (NCBI taxonomy): Eukaryota > Viridiplantae > Streptophyta > Magnoliopsida > Rosales > Cannabaceae > Humulus > Humulus lupulus. The sequence continues at coordinate 11,422,672 of NC_084802.1, forward strand.
ATAGTCCTTCCTTTTCTGCTTATAATCACACTGACCTGGAGCTAATGGTGGTTTCTTCCTTTTTCAGGCTCTTGCCTTCACTGCCCAGCTCAACTATAAGCTAAACAATGAGATCCACTCGAGCAAGTCTCATGCTCAAGAGGCGAAGGATCTCCAGCTCAAAGCATGCGATGATCTGAAGGCAGCGAATGCGAAGCTTGAGGCAGGAGCCAAGGAGCGTGAGGACATGGTCACCGAGCTCGGGAAGCTGAAAGCTGAGCTCGAGGAGCATAAGAAGGAGCTCACCCAGCTTCAGGAGACCAACAAGAAGCTTGAAGAGGAAAAGGCTGCCACCTTCGACATCATGGAGGATGAAAAAGCTCGCCTCCTTGCTAAATACAAAGAGAAGAAGGATCAAGCGGTTGACTCTGCTATGTACCGAATGTGGGCCTACAATGAAGATCTGGACACCAGCTTCTTAGGTCCTCACGAGGCGCCGCTTCTTGAAAGGTGGAATGCTCGGCTCGAGAAGGAAGAGGCTGAGCAGCTCGAGAAGGAGAAGGCTGATCAGGACGCCGTTTCGGAAGGAGCCCAGGAGGATAGCCATGCTATTCGTCCTGAGGAATCCGGTGCTGCAGATGCTGAGAAGGCCAAGGAGACTCCTCTTCCTTGACTCTGATCTCGGGGGAACCATTTATTGGGGTTGCGTCCCCTTATTTCTGTAATTATTTTAATTTATGCCCTCGGGGTTGATACAATTTCTTTAAATATTAATTATATATGCTTTACCTTTCTTGGCTCGAAATATTTGGCACATTTTATATTGATGAATCAGTTATGTTTATTTAGTCATACAAACATATTGTGGATTTAGGTTCGAAGCTCAATGCATTCATGCACAGTTTGTTCAAATTATCCGCTTTCGACCTCGTTATTCTTCAAAGTCGGATATTACTTCAACCATGAACCCAAAAGTACTGATATGGTATGTAATGTTGATGATTTGGTTATATCTTTTTTTCTTAGTAACTTTTTCTCATCCTCGGTTTTTGCTCCAAGGTTAAGAGTTCGAAACAATTTTCTTTAAGATATTCCAGCCTCGATTTCGAAATAGGTTTAGGTTCCTACTTACCATCAATTAGTTTTTTTTTCTTTTGGCTGGTTTGTTCCAAACCTGTTAAGTTTGCACTTCTGGTTAACTCCAAACGTTTTCGGTTTTTGATAATTTGGTTATGTCCGAACTATCTCAACTCGCGTATTTGGTTACATCCAAATACTTTATATGTTTTTGATAATTCGGTTATATCCGAACTATCTAGGCTCGCATATTTGGTTACATCCAAATGCTTTATATTTTTGATAATTCGGTTATGTCCGAACTATCTAAGCTCGCGTATTTGGTTACATCCAAATACTTTATATGTCTTTGATAATTCGGTTATATCCGAACTACTAAGCTCGCGTATTTGGTTACATCCAAATACTTTATATGTCTTTGATAATTCGGTTATATCCGAACTATTTAGGCTCGCATATTTGGTTACATCCAAATACTTTATATGTTTATGATAATTCGGTTATGTCCGAACTATCTAAGCTCACGTATTTGGTTACATCCAAATACTTTATATTTTTTGTATATATGTTATTTTTTATTTTTTAAGCTGATGGTATATGTACCAATGATGCCCCCTTAATATCCTATGAGTGTGACCATAGGTTATTAAATTAAGAGAGATTGCAAAAATAAAAAGAAATAACATATTTGAACGAAATGGATCTTTTATTTGATGACATTCAAAAACAAATAAGCTAATACAAATAGAAACTCATGGTTATAGGCAACACTTTTCCTACACTACTGATAGTAAGGTCTAAGGTGTTCACCATTCCATGCTCGCGGTACTAGGCACCCGTCCAATCTCGCAAGTTTGTACACACCGGGTCGGATGACTGACTCTATCTGGTATGGTCCTTCCCAGTTCGGCCCGAGCACTCCAGCTACCGGATCTCGAGTTGCCAAGAATACGCATCTTAACACCAGATCTCCCATTCTGAATTTTCGATCTCGAACCCTCTTGTTGAAATATCTGGTAGTTCGTTGCTGGTAGGCAACATTTCTCAGCTGAGCCTTTTCTCTTTTTTCTTCAATCAAGTCTAAGGTTTCCTCGAGCTGAGTATGGTTTGAACTTTGGTCGTAAATCTGAGTTCGGATCGTTGGGATTTCGAATTCTATGGGCAACATTGCCTCGCAGCCGTATGCTAGAGAGAACGGGGTATGTCCTGTCGAGGTTTGAGCCGTTGTCCAGTATCCCAGAGGACTCGGGGCAATTCTTCGGGCCACCGTCCCTTTGCTTCCTCCAACTTTTTCTTTACAGAACTCTTGAGAGTTTTGTTCACAGCTTCGACCTGGCCATTCGCTTGAGGATGAGCCACTGATGAAAAACTCTTTATTATACCGTTCTTTTCACAAAAGTTGGTGAATAGGTCGCAATCGAAGTGGGTTCCGTTGTCGGATACGATCTTCCTCAGTACTCCGTATCGGCACATGATGCTCTGTGCAACGAAATCAAGGATCTTCTTTGAGGTTATAGTTGACAACGGTTCAGCCTCCGTCCATTTTGTGAAGTAATCCACGGCGACTACAGCATATTTCACTCCGCCTTTGTCAGTCGGGAGAGAGCCTATGAGGTCGATGCCCCATACCGCGAAAGGCCATGGGGATGTCAACATGGTCAGCTCGGATGGTGGGGCTCAGGGTATCGTGGCGAATCTCTGGCATTTGTTGCACTTCTTCACATACTCGAAAGAATCCGCTTTAATGGTTGGCCAGAAATATCCCTGGCGTATTATCTTCTTGGATAGGCTATGCCCCCCGGTGTGATCTCCGCAGAACCCTTCATGAATTTCTTCAATGATTTTCTTAGCTTCGGGAGGGGTTACGCACCTGAGTAACGGCATGGAATATCCCCTTCGGTATAGCCTTCCATCCAAAATTGTGTAACGGGGAAGTTGATACATCAACTTTCGAGCTTGGCTCCGATCTTTTGGAAGAACTCCGTTTTCGAGATAATCAACTATGGGGGTCATCCAGGTCGGCTCTGTTTCGATCATACACACATCTTCCTCTTCTGGCTCGTTAATGCTAGGTGCTAATAGGTGTTCTACGGGCACAACATTCATCTCTTCATTTTCGGTGGACGTGGCGAGTCGAGCTAAGGCATCTGCATTCGAGTTCTGCTCGCGGGGAACCTATTCGATTGTATAGAATTCGAAACACTCTAACGCGGATTTTGCCTTCTCCAAATAAGCTGCCATTCTCGTGCCGCGAGCCTGATATTCACCCAAGATTTGATTAACCATGAGCTGGGAGTCACTGTAGCAATGTATAGCTTTAGCTTTGAGCTCCTTAGCTATACGAAGTCCCGCGAGCAAAGCCTCGTATTCGGCCTCATTATTCGACGCTTTGAAGTCAAATCTTAGGGTAGAATGAAATCTGCTTCCCGCGGGGGTAACTAAAATGACCCCTGCCCCCGCTCCATTTTCATTTGACGAGTCATCGACGTAAAGTTTCCACAGCTCGTGGGCTGTGGTTATTACCTCGTCGTCGGCTATACCAGTACATTCCACTATAAAGTCCGCCAATGCCTGTGCCTTAATGGTCGTTCTCGGGTGGTAGGTGATCTCGAACTGTCCGAGCTCAACAACCCATTTAAGAAGTCGACCTGAAGCTTCTGGCTTAGACAGGACTTGCCTAAGTGGTTGATCAGACAGTACATGGATAGGATGTGCCTGAAAGTAGGGGCGGAGCTTACGGGATGAATGAATTAGACTGAGCGCGAGTTTCTCCATCATTCGATATCTTGATTCTGCCCCCAGTAATCTTTTATTGATGTAATAAACGGGTCTTTGCACCCTCTCTTCTTCTCGGACGAGCACCGCACTTATCGCGTGTTTGGTAGTTGAAAGGTATAGGTACAGTATTTCCCCCATTTCAGGTTTTGACAGGATAGGCGGCTCTGCAAGGTGCTTTTTGAGCTCCTGAAAGGCCAGCTCGCATTCCTCTGTCCATTCAAACTTCTTACCTCCTCTCAATAAGTTGAAAAATGGAAGACCACGATCTGTAGATTTCGAGATGAATCTGCTTAGGGCTGCCATCCTTCCAGTTAGACTTTGGACATCTTTGTGCCTTCGAGGTGAGGGCATGTCAATCAGGGCTTTGATCTTGTCGGGGTTAGCCTCGATTCCACGAGAGTTCACAATAAAGCCCAGAAATTTTCCTAAAGATACCCCGAAAGTGCACTTCTGAGGATTTAGCTTCATGTTGTACTTCCTGAGCACGCCGAACCATTCTTCGAGGTCATCAACATGGTTCTTGTTAAGTTGAGACTTGACAAGCATGTCGTCAACATAAACCTCCATGTTGTTCCCTATTTGTTTGGAAAACATCATGTTTACGAGCCGTTGGTATGTGGCTCCAGCATTCTTGAGCCCGAATGGCATGAAATTATAACAATATAGCCCTTTATTCGTGATGAAGCTCATATGTTCTTGGTCGGGGGCATGCATGGGAATCTGGTTATATCCAGAATGAGCATCCATGAACGACATCAGGCCGTGCCCCGCCGTGGTATCCACGAGCTGGTCAATCCTTGGTAACAGAAAACAGTCTTTTGGGCAAGCTTTGTTGAGATCTGAGTAGTCAATACAGGTTCGCCACGTCCCATTGGGCTTCGGGACCAAAACTGGATTGGCTACCCAGTCAGGGTAAAAGGCGTCCCTAATGAAATGGTTTGCCTTTAACCTGTCAACCTCCTCCTTCAGTGCTTTCTTTCTGTTTTCGTTCAGCTGTCTTTGCTTTTGTTGCTTTGGGGGAAAGCTTTTGTCTATGTTTAGAGCGTGGCTTGCTACATTCGGGCTTATTCCTACCATGTCTGAGTGCGACCACGCGAAGACATCCTGGTTTTTCTTCAGAAAGCAAATTAGTTGCTAGTTTGCCTCATCTTGGAGGTGTTTTCCGACCTTCACTTTCTTCGAGGTATCAGTTTCTTCGAGCTGAATTTCTTCGAGCTCCTCTAAAGGTTCGAGGTCAGTTTTCTCCTCAATCCTCGGATCAATCTCCTCATCAATTTCTAAAACTGTTCCGTCTTTGTTTTGTATGACAATGAGTGCTTGAGTGTTCGTTTGTTTCTTTCTCCTCAAGGAGATGCTATAGCATTCTCTCCCTGCCAACTGGTCTCCTTTCAATGTCCCGACTCCGCTGGGGGTCGGGAACTTAAGGGCTAGATGCCGTACTGATGAAACTGCCCCCAGCCCGACCAGGGCGGGTCTCCCGAGCAACACATTGTTGGCGGATGGTAAGTCTACTACCACGAACTCCATTATCTTGGTCACCGAGACTGGATAGTCTCCCAAGGTCACGGGGAGCTCAATGGATCCCATACAGGCAGTTCCTTCTCCTGAAAAGCCTTACAAAGTAGTTGCACATGCTTTCAGGTTGCGAAGGGAGAGTCCCATCTTCTCTAGGGTTGCTTTGTAAAGGATGTTGAGTGAGCTCCCATTATCTATGAGAACTCGGTGAACCCTTTTATTGGCCAGCTGAAGAGTAATGACCAGCGGATCATGATGATGAGGGAACTGAACATGAGAGGCGTCTTCCTCGGTGAATGTTATTGGCTGTGTTTCAATCCTCTGGCTTTTTGGTGCCCTAGGTTTGGGTTCATAAGGAGACCCGTCCCCTGTCTTTAACTCGTTAACATATCTCTTTTGGGCATTCCTGCCTCCTCCCGCGAGATGAGGCCCTCCCGAGATGGTTATTACATCCTCTCCATCTATCGGCGGGGGCCTGTCTTCTTCCCGAGCTCGAGAGTTATTGTTTTGTGTGGTCGGAGGCGCGGATACTCTCTGGCTCACGGCTGTCTGACCAGTACTCTGGTTTTTGACATAATGCCGGAAGTAACCTCTTGAGATCAACCCTTCGATCTCTTCCTTCAGTTGTCGGCATTCATCGGTTGTATGTCCGGTGTCAATATTTATTGGAATCCCTCTTGGATTTTTGATTTCTCATCGGGTCCGGACGCCTAAAGGGGACCTGGTTTTCATTAGCCAGATATATGTTCTCCCGAGACTCATTGAGCTCGGTGTATACCTTATACACGGAGAAATATCTCTCCCCTTTCTTTTTCTTTGCTCCCTCAGCTTCGGGGTTACTTCCTTCATTCTTTTTCCTCTTGGATGGGTTCTCTGAGGCAGGCTTTGGTGCCGCTGGGTCCGCCGAGGTTGAGGCAGAGTTGATGTTTATCGTTGTAGTTTCGGACTGGGAGGTCGCTTTGAGCGTCGACCTCGCTTCCTCTACATTGACAAACCTCTGCGCTCGTCTGTTAAACTTGGTTATTGACCTTACCGGTTTCCCTTGCATGTCGTCCCAAAGGGCACTTCCCGGTAATACACCAGCTCGGATAGCCATGAGGTGTCCACTGTCATCCACATCCCGAGCTCGGGCTACTTCTAGATTAAATCTTGTTAAGTAACTCTTCAATGTTTTGCCCGGTTGCTGCCGGACGTTAGTTAAGGTGGATGCTTCTGGTCTGACCCCTACCATTTCTCTGAACTGCTTCTTAAAGTCTTTAGACAACTGTTCCCATGAGGTTATTGAGTGTCTCTTATACTTTTCGAACCAACTTTTTGCAGGTCCTGCCAATGATGTTGGAAACAACATGCACCTGAGCTTGTAACCCACGTTACTGGCTCTCATGATAGTGTTGAACGTGCTCACGTGACTACACGGGTCGGTTTTTCCTTCAAACGTAGGGACGTGAGGAATCCAAAACCCTTGAGGAAATTGAGTGTCAAAAATATGGGGAGCAAACGGCTCGAGCTCCTCATCAGAGTCCTCATATCGACCATTTCCTCGTTCATTCTTTAAAAGCCTAAAGGCTCTTTCGAGCTAATCGATTCTTTCTTGGACTGGGTCAGTAGGAGGTGTTGTCTGGAATTGACTGTCATTGATAGTGATTCCAGGCTCGCGACTTCGCAAGGGATCTCTACGCTTATTCAAGCGATCCCTCAGGTCCGGATTTGTTTGATCTCCATTCCCCCGACTCTGATTCAGATGATTTCGCAGGTCGAGGCGATTCTTGCGACTTCCAGTATTCTTACGACCTGGGTCGTGTTTACTGACGGACCTGGTCTCTCCGGACTCATCACTGGTGAAACTCATTGCTCGGTTATTTCGCGATGGATTCTTTCTACGTCGCCTCGTCTCCGCAGTGCGAGACCGAGACGTCTGACTTCTCTCAGATGGAGCGCCTCTCCGCTCCTGGAAAGTCTCTCTGTTTCCTTGCCTTTCCCCCGCACGCCCTTGATCCTGATCTCGAACAGGTTGAGCGTTTCTGTGTAGGGGCGAAGGATTTCTTATGGGTGACGGAGGGAACCGTATAGGCGACGGTGGCTGCCACCCTTGTCGCGGCCTGGAGGGTCTAGAATTTGCCCGAGATGGGTCAGTCGCATTCGGTGCGCTCCCAGGTACCTGAGTCCGAGCCTCTACAGGGGTTCGGTTATTCTCAGCTTCTGCAGGCACTTCTACAAGCGGGTTAGCCGGGGCCCGAGCTCGAGTATTCCTCTGGGGCCTAGGAGGAGCGGATGGCTCTGCTGGTGCCGGAGGTTGAGTCGGCCTCCTTGTGGCAGCATCCTTTCGTGGACGCCCGCGGGGTCACCGGGGAGGAACATGCACGTCCCTTGGAGGAGGGACTTGGCTTTCGCGCGGAGGCGGGGGCTGAGCCACCTGTGCCTCTGCGGCTATCCTTGTCAACTCCTCATTCCGTTTGTTGGCTTCTGCCAACAGCTGCTTCAGTTGTCGGTTTTCAAGTTCCACAATAGGAACGTACCGCTCAAGATTGTAGTACATATCCTCATTTCTTGGTGGAGGAGGTGGTCCTTGGGAATCAGAGGACCCACTTCTCTCTTCAACATCCGGGTTCTCCATTGGTTGTTTTCCAGGACGTCTTGGGTAATTTTCCTCAGGGGTGTTCTGATTGTTTGTGGCCATGATTTTCTCAGGGATGAATGCTTAAGGCTCTCAATGAAAGCACCAAACTGTTGACGCCGTTTTTCGTCAAACAGTGAAAGAAGAGCACATAAACAATAACTGATAATGGCCAATTGAAATAAGACAATACAAACACACGATTTTTACGTGGTTCAGCAGTTAAATCTGCCTAGTCCAAGAGTCTCTGTTATTAAACTCAAGATTATCTCTGGGAATTCTTCAGGAATGAATTCTCCAGAGTTTTCTCTCAAGGTTCAGAATTTCGGTCCTTTACAATGGTGCATGGCCTCTCTATTTATAGAGAAGATCGAAGAATACTATCCCACATATTTTGGGTAGTTACTCTTTTTGTGCAAATCAAATAAATGGCTTTAAATGCCTATAATCAGATATAAAAGGTAACGTCTCCTGAAGACCAGGGGACGTATAACTGACCAAATAATATCCCACGATTCTAGGGGATTTACAATAATAAATGAGGATTACATTTCGTATAGACATCACTTATATATATTCAAGGTGGTTATCAGGTATCTCCAAGGCTTTAACTTCCCAGGTTTCCCGTCATTTGTCGACCTAAAGGCATCTTCCGAGGTCACATGGCTTTCGAGATCGTATGTGCGTCTAGCTCGGGACCCCTGATCCGAGGTCATGCCTGAAGATGAATGCTTCCCCGAAGCTGCCTTTTGAGATCCTGAACACTCCGAGGTCACCATATTCGAGGTCGTCTATGTCCTGCAGGCTCGATATTTAATCCCGGAGCATACTTCCAACTTTATGAGTCCACTTGTTTGCGAATCCAAATTTCGAGGTCATATTTAACATAGCTCGAAATCTGGGTGTAACATACTTAATACTAAATCATCTATTATTATATTTTATAAATTAATTTAAATTATCACTTAAATTTTGTTTTTAACCAAAACAGTCCTATAATTATTTACATACCAAGATTAAAAAATAAAGTAAGAACAAACATATATCTTAACAATAGATGTCAAGATTTACATACCAAGGATACTAACTAAAGGACTCAAAACTCAAATATTATACACTAAACAAATACAAAATAAATTATTCAAAAAATACAAAAGATATTAATTACAAAAAATATATCCACACCTGTTGAGGGTGTGCCAAGGTCGTGTGTGTGTCGGGGTCGTGGGTGTGTCGCTGTCCTGATAAAAAAAAAATTAATACCAAAAGATACACGAAAAAAACTTAAACCAAAATAATATAAAACTAAGTATAAAAAAATGCAATATGTTGGTTAGGCATTACATTGCAAATAAGTATAAAATACACCATTATTCACCATTGATGATGATTAAAGCAGAGAGCACAAAAGTAGCTAGTATAAAACAAGTGTTTCTATACCACTTACAACAATGACCTACACAAGTATATTTATTTTAGTCAATTTATTAATCTAACTTTTGCAAGTGCTTAAAATGCATGCACTTGTTTGATTTAAATTAAAATAATAAAATCAATTACATTGAGTAACTAAATTCTAGGAATTAAGTTTATGAAAGTATAAAATATGATCTGGATAAGTTGCATAAAAAAAAAAAAAAGCAATTTATTATTGCTGATATAAATGAAAGCTACCAACAAATATATGAAATAAAAACTCGACATGAATAGAAATTGATAACAAAGGAGATTTGTTATCATTTTTGAAATCTTATGCAATATTATAATATCTTATGCTATTTTATGATGTTTTATTAGATAATATTATTCAATAAAAAAATTAAATTAAATTATTTATTTAGATAATATTATATCTAACTTTTATTATTTAATTCATTAAATTATTAAAAATTAATCAAAAATTAAATTATTATTTATATAATTATTTATTCTTAATTTTTTATACTTTTATTAAATATTATTATCAATTTCTATATTCATGTAATTTATAACTATTTAATATTAGATAATATTATTCAATAAACAAATTAAATTAGATAATATTATATCAAACTTTTATTATTTAATTAATTAAATTAATAAAAAATAATTGAAAATAAATTATTATTTATTCTTAATTTTTTATACTTTTATTAAATATTATTATCAATTTATATATTCATGTAATTTATATTAAACAATATTATTCAATAAACAAATTAAATTAAATTATTTATTTAGATAATATTATATCAAACTTTTATTATTTAATTCATTAAATTATTAAAAATTAATCAAAAAATAAGTTATTATTTATTCATAATTTTTTATACTTTTATTAAATATAATTATCAATTTCTATATTCATGTAATTTATAACTATTTAATATTGGATAATGTTATTCAATAAATTAATAAAAAATAAATTATTATTTATTCATAATTTTTTAAAATTTTATTAAATATAATTATCAATTTTTATATTCATGTAATTTATATTAAACAATATTATTCAATAAACAAATTAAATTAAATTATTTAATTAAATAATAATATATCAAACTTTTATAATTTAATAAATTAAATTATTAAAAATTAATCAAAAATTAAATTATTATTTATATAATTATTTATTCTTAATTTTTTATACTTTTATTAAATATTATTATCAATTTCTATATTCATGAAAATTATATTAAACAATATTATTCAACAAACAAATTAAATTAAATTATTTATTTAGATAATATTATATCAAACTTTTATTATTTAATTCATTAAATTATTAAAAATTAATCAAAAAATAATTTATTATTTATATAATTATTTATTCTAAATTTTTTATACTCTTATGAAATATAATTATCAATTTCTATATTTATTCTTAATTTTTTATACTTTTATGAAATATAATTAATATTTCCACAATACAATATTTAAAACCTTATACACAAAATTTACAGATAATAATCTAATACACATATAGTCTAAAATAGAATAAACAAATAACTTTCATCTTTATTCTTCATTTTTCTCTTTTTCAATTTCTTGGTCTTCAATGAAACCTTCCATGTCATGTATGGATGCAAATTAAAAAAAATCACAAACTTAAACAAATTAAGCATAAAATCAAGTCACAAACTTAAACAACTAATTGCTAAATTTTTAAATAATTTGACACAGTTACATAGTTAAAAAATTATCCACAATCATAAAATAAAATTAATGTCATAAAAAATCATTACATTATATTTTCTGTATAAATCAAGTTCAATACAGAGAACACAACCCCAACCCCGAACCCGCTGGACCACACAACCCCAACCGCACAACCCCAACTGCGAACCCGCTGGACCACACAACCCCAACCGCGAACCCTACCAACCTCATCACTCAGCCACAACCTCAACCTCGAAACCTCCTGACATCACAACCCCAAAACCATGCCCCCATCCACCCACAATCTCAATCCCTCCGACCTTAAACAACACACACACAAATACCCTTTCGTTATTTTTTATTATTTAATTAATTAAATTAGTAAAATTTCTTTGATAAATAGCAGTACGAAATAGAAAGTAAAAGAGAGATGGCGTAAGAAAAATATACCTTAGAAACACCTTGGGTTGCTTAAGAAATGCCTTCAACGAAATGGAGTTTAAGAGGCGGAATAGGTTGTTTAAGAAACGCCTTGGGTCTGCAACGAAATAGAGAAAGAAAAAGAGAAAGAGAGATTGTTAGAATAGAGTTTAAGAGGCGGAATAGAGAAAGAGAAATGGAGAAGCTGCTACCTGCTCGGTCTGCAACACCTTGGGTCTGGTACTTGCTCGGTGCTGTGCGAAGGCAAGAGAAACGGAGAAGAGAACAGATGCGAAGAAGAGAGGTGCGATGCAATATGTAACCTTTACATAATCATTAGCGGCGGGGTACCGCCACTATTACTATATCCCGTCGCTAATAATTGTTGTAGCGGCGGAGACTCTGCCGCTAATAAATCAAAACTCCGTCGCTAATACTATTAGTGGCGGATATCCGCCTCTAAAAAAATGTGATTATCCACTGCTAATAACACTTTAAAAAATAAACCGTTTGTTTCCCGGGCATTTTCCTCTGTTGTATTAGCGGCGGACAACCCGTCGCTAATAATGGGAAGTCCGCCGCTAATACATATTAATTACATATTTTTAAATAACCACGCATAATTAGCGGCGGACCCCCTATCCCGCCGCTAATACCCTGTATAATAGCGGCGGATTGTACCCGCCGCTAATACCTACGCCGCAACTAACATTAATTGTTGTAGTGGCAAGAGGTGGCCATGGACCCCCTAGATATTATTTATAAATAAAATTAGGGTAAGTAACCATTTGGTATACTATTTGATATTTTGTGTTCACAATAATCTCATTTGATACCCTGTATTTTAAAATCATACATATTTGGTACCTTGTAATTTTAAATCGTACATATTTGGTACCCTAAATTCAAAATTAATTGATAAAATTTTGTCAATTTAATCAAACTGCTCTCAATTATATGAGTTTCAAATTCAAATGTAATTACTTAATTACATATAACGGATGAAAGTTTAGTCATATTGATAAAATTTTAATTGTCAAATCTCGGTCTAGAATACCAAATATATATGATTTTAAAATACATAGTGTCATATAAGCATTATTGAAAAAAAAAGAGTACTAAATCGATACTTTGCAAACACAATCGATACTTTACAAACACACATGGTACTAAATGAGTAAATTTCCATAAAATTAATATGCATATTTATTGATATTATAGTTATTATCTAATAAGAATGTAATAAATAAATAAAATTATTAAATTTGAGTTAGTATAAAGAATAGAAAAGACCATTTTTAAACTATAAATCATAGCTGCTATCCCCAAAAATTGGAGATCGATGATGTGGCGATAGAGGTGACAAGTGGCAGTACATGGTCCGTAAACGACACATTAGTAGTCAATGAATATATTGGCTCCTCAGAGTTGTGATAAATTGATCTGGCTTAGGAGTGACCCGGTAGACCAATGAAGAATTTTGACTGGCCAGTCAAGTGTCATGACCGACCAGGCATGACCTTGTCCAACCAGTCATATGATTGTCTGCCCAAGCATGACCTTGTCTGCCCAGTCATGACCATGTCCGACCAGTCATGACCTGTTTGCCCAGCCAAGTGCATGTTTGCCCAGTCAAGTGCATGTCTGCCCAGTTAATTGCATGTTTGCCCAGCCAAGTGCATGTCTTCCCAGTCAAATGTATGTCTGCCCAGTTAAGTGCATGTCTACCCAGCCAGGTGTATGTTTGCCCAGTGAAGGTTTGGGCGACCAGACTGAATGTGATATGGATCGACCAGGTAGAGCAGACTACGTCAAGATTCCCAGAAACGGCTTCAACAAGAATCGGTCTTGGCATACACGGGAATCTCTCAGTTTATCCCACGAATTTAGTGTACTATTACATTTTGAATATTAATGTAATTTAAATATAATGAGAATCATAAAATATCCCGATTATGGGGATATCATCTGTACGATCCTGAGCCTATAAATACAAGGCTTATGGCATCATAAAGGGGACTTTTGGGGACTTTTTCGGAACTTTTGATTCGGATTCTGATTTTCTAGAGAGAGTAATTGTATTTTGAGAGAACTCTTGTATTCTTGTAATCTACACTGAAGAAACTCAGTTGACTCAGGTACATCTGATCTTGAGTGTGGATCTATAATCATAACTCTAAGTGGATTAGGCTATTACCAACACATTGGGGCTGAACCACTATAAAAATTGTCTGTGTCGTTTATTTCTCTTGAAGGTTTTTGTCGTTTTGACGTCTACATGTCGTTGGCCAAAAACACGGTCAACATTTTGGTGCTTTCATTGAGAGCCTGTAGAGAAAGACAGATGGTCCCTGAAGTATTATGGCGCTTAAGAATACCAATGCGGCCTCCAAGAAGACAGGATCCTCTAAAGAGCCTGCCAGATCAGAAGGTCCTGGCCCACAAGATCGTGAGACTGAGCCTGGAGTCGTGCTCGAGGATGTGACTCCAGAAGTTGAAGAACTCCAGGAAGCCATGGGGGCCTTCCAGGAGGAGATGGCACAATTTAACACCAGACAGGAGGCGTTCGCTGAAGAGATGGCCAGGCAGAAAGCCGCGTTAGAGCAGCAAAGGCGCGATATGGAGGCCAGAAGCGAAGAGCTCAGACAACAACAGGAGGAGGTCAATCGGATACATTGTGAAGCAGCACTTGCTCTAGAAGTGGCTACCCAATTGGCCCAAGCCAATGCTCAAGCCGCAGCATAAGCAGCCACCCAGGGAGCAAGAAATAATGACGCTGGTCGGAGGACCACTGATAAAGCCAATTCTCGAGGACCGGGCAGAAGCAGGAGTAACCCCCCTAGTCGGGAAGATGATGGGGACCGATCCAGAACTGCCTCGACGCAAAGGGAGCACTCTAGAACCCCCTCCAGGAGCCACCGATCAGAGACTTCTAGATCAGGGAGTCACCGGTCGGGCAGTAAAAAGACTCCACCCAGGCAGGATCAGACCAAGACTCCTCGAGAGAAGAGGACTTCCCAATTCAAAGATAGGCATGGTCGTGATGAGGCTGATAGTCATCACATCGACCAATTAAAGGAAAAGGAGGGCAACGACCAACAAGGAAGGAAAGACTGCCCAGGACATACCGAAAGGCCTCCATTACACCCCGACCAGCAGCATAGTAGGAGAGAGCAAGTCCCGCGTAGTAAGCCCTCTGGGAAATTGAAGAGTACGGTGTTCGATCGGGCAGGAGAGCATGGTTCCCAGAATGATCTAAGGGATGTTATCACCAACAAGAGGAGGACCGTCCCGGTCGAAGGGCAAAATCTGGACCACCCTGCAAGTCAAGTAGAAATACTTGACGACAGCGCGCCAGATGGTAATGCTCGACCAGGCGGTCAAGATCTTGGAACTTCATCAGTTGCACCAGCCATCCAAGCCCAGCTTGACATGCTAACAGCTGCAGTGTAAGGTATGTCAAAACGACCTTACGAGATAGATGCGATAGACCACCAGAGTGGCAGCCCATTTTGTGCCCGGATTAGAGCAGCCCAGCCGCCGGCAAAATATAAAACATCGGTTCTGGCAGTATATACAGAAAAGGCAGATCCCATCAGAAATGTTGGGAAATTCGAGGACCAGATGGAATTTCTCGAAGTAAGTGACGATTATCGGTGTAGAGTTTTCCCGACTACATTGTCGGATACTGCCCAAGAATGGTATTGGAAGTTTTAAGCCAAACTCCATTACCTCTTGGGAAGCATTCAGGAAGGAGTTTTGTAGACAGTTCAACACTGCCCGGACTCCACCAGTTTATGCCAACCACTTGGCATATATCAAACAAGGAAAAGATGAGTCTCTAAAGAATTATATACAGAGATTCATGAGAGAAGCCAATAGAGCAACTGCTGTAGGAGACGAGGGGAAGATGGTTGCAATATCTGTTGGGATAACTTATCGGAGCCCTTTGTGGGATATCATACATAGAAATCCAATTTCAACACTTCAACAATTTCTTGACTGAGCAGACAAGTATATGAAATTGGATGATGCAATAGAGAAAGAGGAGAATGGCATCAACAATTCGAGCGGATCAAGTGACTCTGGTGGGAGGAAACATGGAAATAACGGGTCTGACCACCATGAGGAAAAG
This sequence comes from Humulus lupulus, assembly GCF_963169125.1. Classification (NCBI taxonomy): domain Eukaryota; kingdom Viridiplantae; phylum Streptophyta; class Magnoliopsida; order Rosales; family Cannabaceae; genus Humulus; species Humulus lupulus. The sequence continues at coordinate 11,438,328 of NC_084802.1, forward strand.
AAAGCAAAGTTGAATTCAAATGAAAGGCCAACCAAGTATGAGCCTCAATTCACTAACTACACCACTCTCTCGTCTGGCCGAGCGGAGATATATCTGGCTAGTCATGAAGAGGTTCCCTACAAGAAGCCTCCCCCCATCAGGAAAGAGATGAGGAAGAGAGATATGAATAAGTTTTGTCGTTTCCATGGAGATTATGGTCATGACACGAATGAATGCAATAACCTCAAAGATGAGATAGAATTTCTTCTCCGGTCAGGCAAGTTGAGGAAGTACCAGGCAGAGACACCCCAAGGAGAATAAGGCAGCAGCAATCCTGGTTTCAAGCGGCAAAGATCTCCACCCTTGCAGCCCGAACCTGTGGAATTCACCTTAGACACTATATGTGGAGGACCACACTTGGCTGAGGAAAGCAACGAAGCAAAGGAGAAGTATGCTGAGCGGAAGTGATAGGATCAGAAACCACTGGAGTGGTGAGCACCGAAGGATATAATATTTCTAAATACCGCTTTCAGAGTGGTAGCTTGATTTCGACTTGTTTGACTTGTTATTTAAGTTTGGTTTATGAGCTGGTTATTTGCTAACCAGTCATTTTATTTTTGAACAATTTTGGTTGTTTAAGACTCGTTATTAGACATGTTTTGTCCTTTTTAATTTACGAGTAATAAAAGAGACTACGCGCAGCGTGGTCGATTCTTGCTACAAATATGCATGTGTGTTAGTTATCCGAGCAGTGTTCAACTGGTCGGTAAAATCGGACAGTGTTCAACTGGTCGATACGTTCAAGCAGTGTTCAACTGCTCGAATATTTTCCATATATTCTATGTGTTTCACGAGTAATTAACTGCTCGAACAGATTCGGTCAAGTAGCAAGTGACTAAGAATCTTTCAACCCTCGATCACCTGGGGGGCACATGGGGTATACTGGTATATAATTTAACATAGACAATAAGAGCAAGAGTTAATATATATGTTTTTAGGCTGACTTGTAAATTTTCGAAGTCCAAAAAGGCCATTAAGCTAACTTGTTTGACAAAGCTTAAGTAACTTGGAATTTTTTAAATTTCAAGTTAGGAGCAGATATTCGTGTGACAATAAATATTATGCTCATAAAATATTAGAGCAATATGAGTGTGAGAAAGTATACTTAGTATGGACTTATGAAATGTCTAGAATTTCTAAGTTAGAAAACTAAGTACTCATGCGAAAATATAAGGCATACACCAGAGTGACTTTACTATTCACAAAAAACTTGCAACTTTTTAAGTCTAAAAAAGACTTAGAATGTTTTAAGTTAGCAAAGAAAAGTAAAGTATAAATGCCAACAGCTCGGCTGTACAAGAAAAATATCAAAGCTGCTAAGCAACAATTATCTTCACAAGAATAAAGAGCAAACTACTAACCGGGTGCAAGGTTTAGCTGATCAGGTGCAAAGTTTTCCTGGTCGGGAGAGCAGATACAACTTCCCTGGTCGGCTAAGCATATATCATTGGTCAAGTAGGAAACTCTGTTTTTTAAGCATGAATAACATCGATGAGTCTCTGGAGTGGATCAAACAAACACGAGCAAATGAATGCAAAGTAAAAATATTTACTACACAGTGAAAAAATTTCTTTGAGAAGAGAAGTCAATTTTTCCCAAGATTGATTGAGAGAAATCGATCTCTCAAAATGTTTTTGGGAGATTCAAAAAAGGTGCCTAAAGTGTGGGCAGCTGTCTGAGGAGCCTAGAGATGCCAAGGAGCAGCGTGTGGTGTTCGCTCGAAGATGTGCGCCTGGTCCGAGGAGATGCGCGCCTGCTGTCCGAGGAGCAGCGTGTGGTGTCCGCTCGGAGCTGTGCGTCTGGTCTGAGGAGATGCGCGCCTAGGGTCCGAGGAGCTGCGCCTCATCCGAGCTGCACACCTTGTGTCCAAGGAGCGGAAGAATGCCGAGACACCCGAGGAGTTGTGTGTGTCCGAGTGGACACTGCTGTCCGATGAGCTTGTGACCGAGGAGCCTAAGGGGCTGTCCAAAGAGCCCAGCACCCATGGCGTGTGTGTGTGGGTGTCGGAACAGACACCTGGTGTCCAAGGGTGCGTGTTCAAGGGCTCCGAGGGATCTAGTCCGAGCAGCTCCAGCATCCGAGGGTGCTTGTCCGAGGTGCCGAGGGCCCTAGTCCGAGCCCATGCTTAGGCATCCGATCGGATCAAAATATTCAAAAGCAAAGAAATAGAAATGGCCAATCGGCCTTACCCCTAAACCTATTCCGAAAAGAAAAAGCCTTAAATTCCAAAATACACAACGACAAGATAAAAAAAAAATTAGAATTTGAAGAAATCACAAGATAAGTTCAGTCGTGGGGGTTTACGTGAAAGTTATCAACCGGATGGGAGCTTTTAGATGACCTCGAGAACATTTTTCTAGAAGAAAAGTTTATCATACGAGAAAATCGTATAATAAACTTGGGGGGCAAATATTATCCCCGAAAATTGGAGATCGATGACGTGGCGATAGAGGTGACAAGTGGCAGTACATGGTCCGTAAACGACACATTAGTAGTCAATGAATATATTGGCTCCTCAGAGTTGTGATAAAGTGATCTGGCTTAGGAGTGACCCGGTAGACCAATGAAGAATTTTGACTGGCCAGTCAAGTGTCATGACCGACCAGGCATGACCTTGTCCGACCAGTCATATGATTGTCTGCCCAGGCATGACCTTGTCTGCCTAGGCATGACCTTGTCTGCCCAGTCATGACCATGTCCGACCAATCATGTCCATGTCCGACCAGTCATGACCTGTCTGCCCAGCCAAGTGCATGTCTGCCCAGTTAATTGCATGTTTGCCCAGCCAAGTGCATGTCTTCCCAGTCAAATGTATGTCTGCCCAGTTAAGTGCATGTCTACCCAGCCGGGTGCATGTTTGCCCAGTGAAGGTTTGGGCGACCAGACTGAATGTGATATGGATCGACCAGGTAGAGCAGACTACGTCAAGATTCCCAGAAACGGCTTCAACAAGAATCGGTCTTGGCATACATGGGAATCTCTCAGTTTATCCCACGAATTTAGTGTACTGTTACATTTTGAATATTAATGTAATTTAAATATAATGAGAATCATAAAATATCCCGATTATGGGGATATTATCTGTACGATCATGGGCCTATAAATACAAGGCTTATGGCATCATAAAGGGGACTTTTGGGGACTTTTTTTCGAAACTTTTGATTCGGATTCTGATTTTCTAGAGAGAGTAATTGTATTTTGAGAGAACTCTTGTATTCTTGTAATCTACACTGAAGAAACTCAGTTGACTCAGGTACATCTGATCTTGAGTGTGGATCTATAATCATAACTCTAAGTGTATTAGGCTATTACCAACACATTGGGGCTGAACCACTATAAAAATTGTCCGTGTCGTTTATTTCTCTTGAAGGTTTTTGTCGTTTTGAGGTCTACACGTCGTTGGCCAAAAACACGGTCAACAATAGCCCATGTAACACCCTCACTTATTTAGTTAAAACCATATCTGAGGTGTTACGTGTTAAAACTATATCATAATTTATTATTGTGGAAGTCTGGACATTTTTGCCCTTTGGTGGCTTAAAAGGGATTAAATGGACATAGGGGCATTTTGGTGTTTTGACCAAAAACAGAGTTCTCTTCCTCTCCCACGATCATCTCTTCTTCTTCTTCTAGGCTTGGATTTTTGAGGCAAGATTGAGGATTCAAGCTATGGAATCAAGGCTTGTGAGCTTAGGTTATTGGTTCAGTCATTGGAAGGGGTTCAATTCAAGTCATGGGTAAGAATTCTAAGCTTTATTTTCTGGTTTTGCTCTGTTTTTAAGTTAGTTCTTGAGTTTGAAGGTTTGATCTTTGAAGTGGTTATTTGGTGTGGTTTTAAATGATTTGAAGCTTGGGTTTTGAGGATTTTGTGCCATTGAGATGATTGGGAACTTTGTTTTTGAGATTTCAGTATGTTTGGATAGGTTTTTGGAAGGATTTAAAATGGGAATATCAGAGTTTTTGGGCTGTGTTTGTGGTTGGGTCGCGACCCTTTTATTATGTGCCTAGCCCAAGCTTGCATAAAAAGAGGTTTTTGGTTGTTGGGGGCTCTTTGGGCTGCTGCCCTTTTTTTTTTTCAGGTCGCGACCCACGACGCAGACAAAGAGGGGTTTATCCCCTGTTCTTGATTAGGCCACGGCCTGGGTTTTGGGGCTGCGACCCAAAAGGGCCAAAATGAGTTTTTATTGATGGGAACTTAAACCTAAGGCCTCACAATCGTTCCTACTACCCGTTTTAGTAGGATTTGCCGTCCCGGAGGCTAGGTCTTGGTCTGAGAATATTTTATTACTCATTTTATTAATGAGAGTTTATATTTGGTTATGATTATGTGACCGCTACTGATTGTTCTCAATTGTCGTTCTTTTATTATTTCACGCTCGAACCAGAGGTAAGAAAACTGCACCCAGTATGCGACATGCATGATTATTGATGAAGCATGTTGAGTGCTCTATATATGATCATTGATTGCATAGTAAATGCATAGCAGCTTTGCTTATCTGTGTATGGTACTGGCTTATTAGTCAGAGAACGACAATGGTGTTTAGTATTGATTCTGAAGCTGTGACTTATCAGTCAAGCTCAACGGTGATATGAGCACCAGTCGTATGGTATTGGCTTAAGAGTCAAGAACGACATTAATGTGTTTAACACAGGCCCAAATGATTAGATCTAATCAACATGAGCATTAAATGAATCATCATGAGCATTAAATGCTTGACCGACCTCAAGTTCGAAGAAAACTAAAAGCGCTTGTCTAGTCTAAAGACTAGTTACATAAAGCCAGAGCTAAAAGGCTCAGGTGACTAAATGTCACATGGCTTAGGGTGTAGAGCCCTAGAGATAGACTTAATAGTCATCAATCCAGAGATAGATTTATTAGTCACTTATCTGATTAGGGTGCGGAGCCCAAAGTGTGACTCACAATTTGATTAGGGCTGTAAGCCCGAGAATGATTACCATGATCATTTATTGATATTACATACATGCAGTAATAAGTTTTCTTGCTGAGCCTTGGCTAACAGGTGCTATGTGGTGCAAGTAAAGGGACATAAAAGCTCACCCAACCTTGAGTGGAGAGCTTAGGTGGCGATGTGTACATATGCGGCCGCTTGACCACCATGGCCAAGGTGTTTCTCAGAGGAACTAGGGGTTAATCCTATTTTTGTCGCTTAGGTCGGCGTGTTGTAATTTTAACACTGTAATGACCATTTTGGATTGTAAATAACTTTATGAACACTTTTATGGGCCCATGTACAGTTTTATGTTTTAAATAAAATATAGAGAAAATTACATTTTACACGGTAATTAAAAAAAAAATCATTTTATACTGCAAATTATATAAATTATAAAATTACGGTCCTTCTCCGTGTACGGAACCTTGTGTTCTCCTTAGTTGATATTCTTTTGTGCACTATATCTGTAACCTTGAGTCAACATTTTGCTTTAGTCAAATTAACATTTTATACATATATATATATAAATATATTTATTGTCAAATCGTGTGGTATTCTACATTTATTTAGTTAATATATTTTGTCAAATCATTCTTTTTATTGAGAAAAGTGAAATCAATTTAAAAGATTCAAAATTATTTCCTGCTTTATTTAATTTATATATTTTCGTTATACATTTACAACATTAATTAGACATATCATCTTATATTAATAAAGACAAAATTTTAAGATATGCCTTCAATGTAAAAAATGAAATGGTTTTGTGCTTATTTGATGAGGCCATGAACTTTTGTAACATATATTAATATTAGCAAAAGAAATAGAAATAAAAAATATTATATATTTTTTAAAATCATAGCTAGTCAAATCTCAACACACAATGTTAAACAAAAATCATAATCTAGTCCAAGTTTTAAGCTTTGTTATAAAAATATATTTTAAAGTTAAAAAATTAGTTTTATAAATATTTGTAACAATCATGTTAAATAAATTTATATATATTTTTGTAAATGTTAGTTACAAAAATAAACTTTTTGGTTGTGAAATTAATTTTGTAAACTATTGTTACAAAAATGTAAAACTAGTTTTAAAAAATATTGTATTTCACCACTCTATAACCACATTTTTCATATAAATATATAATTAATAAAGTGTTTTATAAATAATGAATATCTTAAATTTATATTTTTAAGTTATATAGCATAAATATGATGTTTCCTATAATTTTTTGGTACAATATTGTAACAATATGAAAAAGTATTATATTTTTATGTATATTTTAGTTATGATTTCTTAACTATAAAATATTTTCGTAAATGTTAGTTACAAAAATATATTTCTTAGTTGTAAAACTAGATTTGCAAACTATTATTACAAAAATAAAAAAAATTAGTTACGAATTTGTTTGTAAGTTTTTTCTAAAAAAAAAATCTACAATTCTATAACTGATTTTTGTAAATATTATTTACAAACATGTAACAGATATTTACAATTTTGTAATAGATATTTACAAGTTTGTAAACGTTGATCACAAAAAAAATGTATTTTACCACTTTTATTAACAATTTTTGCCACTCCGTATTTACACTTTTGCCTCTCCGTGTTTTTATCTAAAAATTGCGTATTTTTGTAATGCACCGTATTTTTCAAATTTTTTTTAACTTTTAGTGTATTTTTGTAGATTTTCCTTTTTATAATCACATTTTCTATAATACTCTTACTCAAAAACATTGTGTTGTGAGTGTTTGAGCAACAAAAAAAAAAATGGTATGACAAGAACAGTAACCAAAATATTGGGTATTAAAAAAAAGTAATTTAAAATATGGATAAAAATGAGATAGGGTACTTACCCTTCATTTATATATATATATATTTATATATAGACTACATATGTATAGGGACACAATCTTAGTAATTCTATGTTAAAATATTGATAATTTCAAAACTTAAGTTTTTAAATTTTTTTACATATATAGACTACATGTATTGAAGGACACAAGGTTTCTTTGTTCATATTTCTTTACTTTTTTTTTATTTGATATTTGTCCTCAAATGAATAATATATATATAGGTGAATCTAGGGCCAGGCCTAGAGTTGTAAATGTGGGCCAGCCCGACCCACATTTTCGTGCTTCCAAATAATTCGAGCCAGCAAGCTGGGCCGGGCCCGTATTTCAATTCGTGTTGGGTCGGGCCGGCCCATATTTGAAAGTGTAAGCTCAGCACGGCCCATAGGTCCGACCCATGTCGGCGCCGTGCTCGTGCCGTGTTGGGCCCGAGTCGGGCCAGCGCACTTTCCTTAATAACCATTTACAATGGGGATCATAATTATATGTGTTTAAAATATAATGTTTGTTATATGTTAATTTAAACAATTCTCTATGTATTTTGCTTGATTGAAGTAAGCTAAACATTTCAAAGCCCTACAAGAAAATGGGGTCTTTACCTACCAATTGTAAGTGTAGGCAAAACTAGCCTAATGGTGGGTAATGTGGTTTACCTACCAATATTGAATTGGTAGAGATTGGTAGGTAAAGGTTAGTGGGGAAAGAGTATTTACCTACACTTATTAATACTGATAGGTAAAAAAATCAGTGGACCCCACTAAGTTATAAATCAATTGATGAGTCAGCAGATGACGTGTTTGACGACGTGGCATCCTACGTGTCTGCTGACATGGTTTCCATAGTTTTATGTGTCTGATGACGTGGCATCCTAGGTGGCATACAACAATATCGCCACTTGGCATCTTGTGGTTGCTCCACGTGTCAAACAATAATTTGTCCACGTGTTGTTTGATAATTAGTACATATGTCATCATTTGATATAGACCACGTGACATCATTTTATTAGTCTACGTGGCATGATATTATTGGACCATGTGGGGTCATTTTATTAGCCCACATAGCATGATTTTATTGGTTTATTACATAATTTATATTTTGGTCAAATGTAATGGTTATGTGTAGGTAAAAGATAATAACAGTTATTATAAATGTTCTATATTAGAAATAAACTAGAAAAAAACCATACAATAATAAAATGTTTAATGCTAAAATTCTTTATAATGTTTGTAGTGGACAAAATTCGTATACTTGAAAAATAATAGTCCAACAAGCAGTCAGTCAGCCCAATAAGCTATCTAACTAGCCAAGAAGGCCCAAAGCCCATGTAAAATAGGCTCGCATATACAAAGTAACATCCAATTACCCAAAACCATACCCGGACCCGAATTCGGATATACTCAGTCAGCCAGGGACCTTGAAACAGTCAAGACTCCCATCACGTTCGCCAAGAATCTCGGAATAAAACCACTTGGAGCGAGTCAAACGAATGAGAAAGACGGAGGAGGACGGAACGAGAAGGAGGACAATAAATAAGACCATCAGAGATTGAGAAAAGGCATCAAATAATCACTGAACTTTCTTTACTCTCTAATTGAAACGAAGGCTACTCTATTTCTGAGCAATCCAGTCAAGGAAGACTAATTAGCCAATCTGATTGGACCTGACCTAGTCGCTTGACTCCTCCGTCATCGCCACCGTCACTCTGACCATTTTACGACTCCTCCATCCATCATCATTTCGACTATTTATATCTTAATTTTATTACTTTCTATTAGCTCTCGTTACAACCCGACTGACTTGAGCGTCGGAGTCCCTTTGGCTGACACCCCACCGGTGCTCCCAATTGAACTCTCGTCTCTCTTCTTTTTGTTATTGACAGGTTGCTGGTGCCCCTCTAATCAATTGTAGGAAATCACCTCTACAATTTGGCGCCCACCGTGGGGCCCTAGCAATCAGACGATCGACAAAGAGATCAAGAAGTTCACTTGAGAGCCATGTCAGACGTGACTGAGACACCCGATCTGTCTGCTCAACTCGCTGCTCTTACTGCCCAGATGAATGAAGAACGCGAGAAAATGAGGAGGCTCGAAGCTGAGAATGGTGACCTGCTCGTACGAATGGAGGCCATGTCCTCTCAAGCCACCGAGGCTCAGCCATCCCGCTTCCGAGGCCCAGTTAGCCCTATGCAACCTCTGGGAGACCTCACTCCTATCTCTAACAGTGATGGACCGAATCAGACAGTTCCATCACCCTCGGTAAGGAATTATCAAACTCCACCCACCATGTCTAACATTCAAAATTATGTTGTCAATACAGGCGAACAGGTAACCATGACTGAACATGGACATTCATCTGCGCCCGGATCACAGCAGATTCCGGTAGTCAGCCAGCCAGCCGGTGCAACTGGACAGCAACAGATTCCAGGAGCCGGTCAGCCAGCCACTGGACCCGGACAGCAACAGACTCCAGGAGCCAGTCAGCCAGCCACTGGACTCGGACAGCAGCAGGTTCCAAGCGCTAGTCAGCCTACCATTGGAGCCAGCCAGATCATCATTGGAGCTGGTCAGAATATACCTGAGCAACAGGTAATCGGATTAAATCACCCAGTCGTGAGCGAGCCAATCCGCCAAGCAACCACAAGCTCATTTCCAATCCAAGATCCTGAGTTGGCTCAAAAGTTAGCTGAGATGGAGGCACTCATTCAACGGATTCCTGGGATGCCGGCTCCGATTAAGAAGAGTGCAGCAAGCTGTTATGCAGACTCTCCATTCGTAGACGACATTGCACTAGTGGAAATGCCAAAGAAGTTCAACTTCCCAAATATGAAGATGTTTGACGGGACGTCTGACCCGGATGATCACATCGCACAGTATAGGCAGAGGATGTTCACCGTTGCCATCCCACGCGATATGAGGGAAGCATGCATGTGTAAGGGGTTTGGTTCTAGTCTAATTGGACCAGCCCTCCAGTGGTATACTAATTTACCTAATAATTCTATTTCTACTTTTGCACAATTGACTGACACTTTTGTTGAGCAGTTTGCTAGTAGCAGGAAACTTGAAAAGTCTGCAGAAGACCTCTACATCATAGTTCAATGACGGGGTGAGCCTTTACGAGAGTACGTAGGCCGCTTCAACAAAGAAAAGGTTTCTATAACCCATTGTAATCAGGACACAGCCATCTCAGCCTTCCGCAAGGGACTCCGGTACGACTCAGACCTATACAAAGAACTTACCAAGTATCCTTGCAAGACGATGGAAGCGTTCTCGCCAAAGCCTGGGCACAGATCAAGTGGGAGGAGGATGAAGCTAACTATTATCACTCTTCTCCAAGGAAAGACACTCGAAGAGACTCAAGGGCAGGTAGACGGCAGAGTGATAGACGATCCGAGCCATACCCATATCCCAACAGATCAGAGAGCAGAAGGAGGGAGTACAACCGGTCGTCCGAGACACGTCTGCGAGATGGACCAAAGATACCAGAATACAATCTCTCAATTTCACCAGCCGAAGTCGTTGGCGTACTGAAAGGACTCGGAGACAAAGTGAAATGGCCGGAAAGGATGAGGACTCCGTCTGACCAGCGAGACAAAGCAAAATGGTGTGAATTCCACAATGACCACGGTCACCGAACGGATGAGTGCATTGCCTTAAAACTCAAAGTATCCAACCTATTAAAACGTGGTCACCTGACTGACTTACTTACAGACAAAGGCAAAAGAACATTCCAGCAGGAGGCAGACAGGTCAGTCGTCCGAAGAGAAGTAACCCCGCCGAAGCCACCTACTCATGAACGGACGGTGAACGTAATAACTGGTGGCTCTGAGGTAAGCGGAATCACCCATTCAGCAGCCAAAAGACATGCCAGACAGACCAACTGGATCAAAGGAGAGTCCAGTGAGACAGAGAAGAATACCATCAACCTACCAGCCCAAACCATCAGTTTCTCAACAACAGAGTCAACCAGACTCCTCAACCCACATCATGATGCTCTTGTCATTGCACTTTACATTGCTAATTGTCTTACTAAACGTATACTTATTGATAATGGTAGTTCAGCTAACATTTTATTTTTAAGTACTCTCAGGGAAATGGGAATAGATGAATCAAAGATTATAAAGAAGACTACAATCCTCATCGGTTTCAGTGGAGAACAAAAGAACACACTAGGAGAGATCGAGCTACCTGTCTATGCCGAAGGAGTCAATCTATGCACAAGATTCCTGGTAGTAGACTCTCCGTCTGCTTACAACGTGATATTAGGTCGACCATGGATACATGAAATGGAGGCAGTCCCTTCAACATACCACCAAGTCCTAAGGTTCCCAACTAAGTGGGGAGTAAAAGAAATTAAAGGCCAACAGAAAGATTCGAGAGCATGTTACCAGACTACCATGAAGGCCAAACCCGCTCAGTTATAGCAATTACAGGAAGACAGACTGACTGACTCCCAGATGAACCAACCAGACATGGAGGAGTTGGACGAAGTCCAGATACATCTGGACTATCCAGATCACAAAGTCCAAATCGGATCACGATTGGACCCTGACATCAGAACTGAACTCATTAACTTTTTATCTGCCCATTATGATTGTTTTGCTTGGTCCCATGCGGACATGACTGGAATTGACCCCGAAATAATTGTCCATAAATTGCAGGTTGATCCAGACTACCCACCAAGGAAACAAAAAAGAAGAAAATTTGCCCCTGAAAGGAACAAAGCCATTAACGAAGAAGTTCAAAAGCTTATTGATAATGGGTTTGTGAGGGAGGTGCATTATCTCGACTGGTTGGCTAACGTAGGCATCGTGAAAAAAAAGAATGGCAAATGGCGAGTTTGCATTGACTTCACAGACCTCAACAAGGCGTGTCCAAAAGACTCATTCCCATTACCGCACATAGACATGCTAGTAGACGCCACAGCCGGTCATGAACTCCTAAGCTTCATGGACGCATACTCAGGATACAACCAGATCCTGATGCATCCAGACGACCAGGAAAAGACAGCCTTCATGACCAACTTAGGCATATTTTGCTACAAGGTCATGCCATTCGGATTGAAGAACGCAGGAGCAACATATCAGAGACTAGTCAACAAGATGTTTGTCGGCTTGCTAGGGAAGACGATGGAAGTCTACATTGACGACATGCTCGTCAAATCCCTCATTGCAAAGGACCATATCAGCCATTTAAAACAATCTTTTGACATTCTTAGGAAATATAATATGAAGCTGAATCCAACTAAATGTTCTTTTGGTGTGACTGCAGGAAAGTTCCTTGGGTAACTAGTAACCCAAAGGGGAATTGAGGCAAACCCAGCACAGATAGAGTCAATCCAAAGGATTCCTTCCCCAAAGTGCGTAAAAGACGTACAGAAACTAACTGGACGCATTGCAGCACTCAGCCGATTCATCTCAAAGTCTTCAGAACGATGTCACCTCTTCTTCAACACACTAAGGAAGTCAAAAACCTTCGAGTGGACAGCTGAATGTGAAGAGGCACTGGGCCAGCTAAAACAGTACCTGACCAGCCCGCCTCTCCTCTCAAAGCCAAAAGACAATGAGACATTATTCATCTATCTAGCAATATCCAAGACGGCAGTTAGCGCAGTCCTAGTCCGGGAAGAGGAAAGCAAGCAATCTCCAGTCTACTATGTAAGCAAAGCTTTGCTTAACGCAGAAACCCGATATAGCCAGCTGGAGAAGCTTGCACTAGCACTCATCCACGCAGCAAGGAAGCTACGTCCATACTTCCAGTGCCATCCAATAACGGTCTTGACCACCTTTCCACTCAAAACAATCCTCCACAAACCAGAACTATCAGGCAGACTGACCAAGTGGGCGGTAGAGCTCAGCGAGTACGACGTAACATACAAGCCACGAACTTCCCTCAAATCTCAGGTATTAGCTGACTTCATTGCAGATTTTACACCTAATATGCATGTGCAGGCAGAAAAAGAACTTTGTTGTCTGACCGAGGGACAGTCAGTCGGAATCTGGAAGTTGCAAGTAGACGGCTCAAGTAACACCAGAGGAAGTGGACTCGGACTCGTCCTGACTTCACCCCGAGGTGACGTAATCGAACAAGTAGTCCGATGCGGGTTCAAAGCTACCAACAATGAAGCTGAATACGAAGCAATGATAGCTGGACTCGGACTAGCCAAAGACATGGGAGTAAAAAAGATCGTGGTCTTCAGTGATTCTCAATTGGTAGTCAACCAAATGCAAGGTAGCTATCAGGCCCGAGATAACAAAATGACAGCCTACCTCAACAAGACTAAAGAGTTGCAGTCAATCTTCGACGAGTTCACTATCAACCAAGTACCAAGAGGGGAGAACAGTCATGCAGATGCATTAGCAAACCTTGGATCCTCCATCCAGACAACCGACCCCAAGACAATACCTTTAATATATCTCCAATGGCCAGCTGTCTGGAAAGATGAAGAAGAGCAAGTTAATGACATCTCCAACAACCGAATATGGATGACTCCAATAGTCGAGTACTTGGAACAGGACATTCTCCCCGAAGATAAGAACGAAGCACGTCGGGTCAAGGCTCAGTCAGCCCGCTTCACTATTATACAAGGTAAACTCTATAAACGTTCATTTTCTGGTCCATATTTGAAATGCATTAACCCTGCAGAGGCCAAATACGTACTGGCTGAGTTACATGAAGGAGAGTGCGGCAACCACTCTGGAGGACGAAGCTTGGCGCACCGTGCCCTAACACAAGGCTACTACTGGCCAACTATGCGGGCTGATTCCTCTGATTATGCAAGACGATGCGACAAATGCCAACGGTTCGCTCAAATATCCCACCCACCTCCAGAGCGTCTCATCTCAATCACATCCCCTTGGCCATTCATGAAATGGGGGATGGATATAGTAGGCAAGCTTCCAACCGCACCAGGACAGAAAATGTACATGCTTGCAGTGACCGACTACTTCAGCAAGTGGATCGAAGCAGACTCATTCCACCAAGTCCGAGACAAAGAAGTAAAGGGTTTCATTTGGAAGAATGTGATCTGTAGGTACGGAGTACCAAAAGAAATTGTGACAGACAATGGTTCTCAATTCATCAGTTTCGACTTCCAAGACTTCTGCAAATTCTGGAACATCAAGCTCAGCTTCTCGACACCAAGGTATCCCCAAGCAAATGGACAGGCAGAGTCATCCAACAAGACCATCATGAACAACATCAAGAAGCGCCTCGAAAAAGCTAAGGGAAGATGGGCAGACGAGTTGCCGGGAGTCCTGTGGTCCTATCGAACCACAACCAGGACTGCGACAGGGGAGACACCATTTTCATTAGCTTACGGGATGGAGGCAGTCATCCCTACTGAGAGCGAAGTTCCGACAGCCAGATATGAGCTAACTACTGACGAAGAAAATTGGGAAAACATGTTCCATGAACTCGACACCATCGACGAAAGAAGGGACAAAGCACTCTTAAGAGTCTCGGCCTATCAATAGAGCATAGCCAGACATTACAACAAGAACATCCGCACTCGGACATTCAAAGTAGGAGATTGGGTTCTACGAAGAGTCTTCCAGAACACTAAGGAAGCTGGAGCAGGTAAGCTCGCCCCGACATGGGAAGGTCCCTACCTTATCACAAAGGTAGTCGGACATGGAGCATACAAGCTACAAACAAAGGAGGGACGCGATATCAACAACAGCTGGAATGCTATCCACTTAAGACTGTATCACTCTTAACTTAACCCAGTCTACTTTCATTTTCTTTCATCAGTAATCTCACAAGATCTTCATTCGAGCAACATACTGACACTTATAATGCAGGAAGTGTCAGAACTACATTTGGGCTTGATCCCTGCAAAGGGTATGTAGGCAGCTCCACGGAGCGCAGCCCCCTATCACAACCATTTTTTCTTTATATATATACTACGAACAGTTCAATAACAAATCTAAATATAAATTGACTAAGTCACTTTATACTTAGATTGGGGGAATAAGACACTAATACTCCATAAGTCATTCAGCCAATCAGCATTCGATACAATAACTTAAAAAACACTAACAGAAGCTACAACAAGCCATAATACAACAAAACTAGGTCAGTTAGATCAGGATACAATACTACATAAGAAAAAGTTCATACAACAACTAGAAAAGGCCCGAAAAACTCTGTTATCCGACGACAATGAACACGAGTAGAAGAGGAATCAGTCATCCACAACCAGATCATTAGTAGTCATGATGCCAAAAGAAGTGGCTAACTCTTCGGCCCGGGTTATCTCTTCAGCCCTCATCTTCTCCAATTCCTCAAGATCAGCAATGTATTTGGGAACATCCCAGCTATCAGCCTTACCATCCCGAAACTCACTGGCCATTACGCCACGGCATTGGATCTCAGCCTCCAGCCCAATGACCAACATCCGATTCTCCAACGAAGCAACCTCGGCTTTCAAATCATCAACTTGACCAAGAGTCACTCTCAGCTTCTCGACATCAGCTTCCTTGGATTCTAGTTGAGCCTTCAAATCAGCTATGAGTTGATCAGACTCCTTCTTGGAATCTTTCAGCCGACTAACTTCACCCCGAAGATCATTTCTCTGACTCCTTACGTCCTTTAGAGTTGCCATTAAGGACTTGATTTTCTTCTTCAGCCAAATGACCCCTTGCAAACCCTGACACATAAAAAAGAAAATGTAAGACAACAAGAGAAATCAGCTAGTCGGCACAAACAAAACTAAATGAAATATTCGTACCTGGAACAAATGAGAAACAGTGGTATCAATTGACCCATCCGTACCAACCTGCTCCATTCTGTGATCATCTTTGGGCCACAACAACTTATCAATCTCTCCTAAGTGAGGCCCAATCTCACTATAGGCCGCAGCATTGAAAGGGAACGAAAGGGCAACAGTGTCGCTAAATGGGTCGGAAGAATCATCCTGCACAGCCTTCTTCTTTTTTTTCGTCTGACTCCGCGTCAAAACAGGGGGATCAGCCGGAGGCACAAAAACCTCTCTATCAGCTTCTGAGCTCCCAACGGACGATTTCTTTGCTTGACGCAAACGTTCCAAGGCATTGGAACCGGTTAGAGGAAGTGTAAAGGGTCGGGACATAGCTACGTCTGCAAACAACCGCTCACTTGTCGTCAATTCAGTCAAAAAATTGGGAGTATATCCCAAGACTTCTAAACTTCTCTTGATAAACACAACACGAGGATTATTAGGACTCTGTAGAAGAGGAATACCTTCAGGGAGTTTTTCAACAGAGCGCCACAAAGAACTCTGACGGAGACTCGATTCAGACAACAAATCACTCCACTCACGCTCCGCCTCAGGAATAGCAAGAATACTCTTAAGTCGACCAGAAGACTCCCTCGAATCCCAAAGGTACTCAAATCGAAGCCTACCTGCAAAATGATAGAAGTATCAGCACACAAAATAAAATAAGAACAACAACAACAAGTATATGCAAGGAAACGGATTAGTAGGCAAGCATAAAAGACTCACATGCAGGAGACCATGAACAAGGTATCCTACTATCAGCAGGTAACCCCAACGAGACGAAAGGGACGAAGAAGTAACGGTCCTTCCACCTCTTATCTCCACTCTTCAAACTAATAATTAAAGGAGGGTCCTTCCCCCTAGTTGTTAACTGGTACCTACCATTGTCATTAAGGTGTGCCTTCAAGTAGTAAGCTCTCAACAAGTCAGCCACCCCAAGTGTTATCTTGTGCCTTTCACAAAGGACTTCGAGAGACATCAAAATCCGCCATGAATTTGGCATTAGTTGTCCGGGCGAAATCTCGTGGTACTCACACAACTCAACGACTAATCGGGGGATAGGAAACCGAAGCCCTTCTTTGAAGGGAAGTTCATACAGACACACCCAACCAGGTAAGTGCCAGTCAGGCCGCTCCGCCTTAGCAGGAGCATGCAGACTGATGGTATCAGGGATCTCATAATGACGACGAAGATAGGTCAACTCACCTAAACTTATGGAAGACCTAGGATTAGAACTAAGCATACTACCAGAACCCGGCATACCACCATCAATAGGTTCGTTAGAATCTATTCCCCTTCCAGTAACATCACCTAAAGGACGACCCCCCAATTCTACTACTGTAATTCGGTTGCAATCAACCATCTCAGCAGAACTTTGAAAGAGAGAACTAAAATCTTCTTCACTAAATGAACAAGACAGTCGACAGACTGAATCAGCGTGACTATCACACCTACTTGTAGACATAATGAGCTGATCACCTAGAGCAAAACAACAGCTAAGCCTTAAGGAACACAAAAAAGACATGAATAACATTTAGCTTGATACACAATCAAGAAGCGCTGGACGACTCATCAATCAATCAGTCAGACAGACCAAACATAAAAAACATATGATAAAACGAGGCAAAACAGACTACTATATCAAATTAGATTACAAAGTATTCAGTTAGACTGCAGTCAGCCTATAAGTCTCTACTAATCAGTCAGACATACCACTCGGCTCAAGGAACAGAAACACATGAATTAGACATACGCCTAAACAACAGAAATTCATATGCCACCATTGCAATCAGATTAAACGCAAATAGAAAATCTACAGGATCATACAAAAATAACAGTTGAATAAACTAACCTAGCACGAAGAACATGAAGAACACAAAGAACATGCATAAGGACATTGAAAGGAAAACAAATGAGAGAAAACTTACCTCTTGAGAAGCTCTTTTACTCCACACCCTGCACCTCCTCTCCAAGCCTTCCTCAAATGAATGCAATGGTAAAAACAAACCACCCTTATATAGGCACACAAATCCACCAGATTAGTGCCAAGTGTCAACCATCAGGTGGCCCTACCAAAAAGGATTTAACTTCCTAAAAGTCTCAGAGACAAATGAAAATTCACATTGAGCGCACTAGGCCCACTCGGCCATCTCCCCCAGACACACTACCTCCTCGGCAGACCACTCGGCAGACCACTCGGCCCAAACACACGAGTCACTCGGCCACCCCGGCGAAGCACTCGGCCACCCCGGAGGAGCACTCGGCCATGCCGACAAAGCACTCGGCCACCCCGGTGAAGCACTCGGAGGAGCACTCAGCCATGCCAACGAAACACTCGGCCTTCCCGGAGGAACACTCGGCTCGTGCAGCCCATTCAGTCGGCCAACATGTGACCCACTCGGCCATGCCTCAGGGCCACCCCGTGGACCACTCGGCCAGAAGGCCGTTCGGCCCAAGCAGCCGGTCGGCCAACCAGGCCCGCGCGCATCCGCAATCCACTCGGACAGCCGGATGCATATGTGCTCATTACTCGGCCGGATGCGTAGGTGCGCATCACTCGGCCACAAGTAAGCAGCCAGTCGGCCCAAACAGCCGATCGGCCAACCAGGCCCGCGCGCATCCGCAAGTCACTCGGACAGCCGGATGCGGTGCCCATCACTCGGCCGGATGCATAGGAACGCATCACTCGACCACAAGTAAGATCGAGTTTACCTTTCGGGAAAATGGAGTCAATGCATATTCTAACAATTTTCTCTAACTATTGGGAAAATGGATAAATTCTGATGGAATTAATTTCTTTTTTACTCTTTGATAAAAGAATGAATTCTATACCAAAGAGTGAGGGACAAACTGTAGTGGACAAAATTCGTATACTTGAAAAATAATAGTCCAACAAGCAGTCAGTCAGCCCAATAAGCTATCTAACTTGCCAAGAAGGCCCAAAGCCCATGTAAAATAGGCTCGCATATACAAAGTACCATCCAATTACCCAAAACCATACCCGGACCCGAATTCGGATATACTCAGTCAGCCAGGGACCTTGAAACAGTCAAGACTCCCATCACGTTCGCCAAGAATCTCGGAATAAAACCCCTTGGAGCGAGTCAAACGAATGAGAAAGACGGAGGAGGACGGAACGAGAAGGAGGACAATAAATAAGACCATCAGAGATTGAGAAAAGGCATCAAATAATCACTGAACTTTCTTTACTCTCTAATTGAAACGAAGGCTAATCTATTTCTGAGCAATCCAGTCAAGTAAGACTAATTAGCCAGTCTGATTGGACCTGACCTAGTCGCTTGACTCCTCCGTCATCGCCACCGTCACTCTGACCATTTTATGACTCCTCCATCCATCATCATTTCGACTATTTATATCTTAATTTTATTACTTTCTATTAGCTCTCGTTACAACCCGACTGACTTGAGCGTCGGAGTCCCTTTGGCTGACACCCCACCGGTGCTCCCAATTGAACTCTCGTCTCTCTTCTTTTTGTTATTGACAGGTTGCTGGTGCCCCTCTAATCAATTGTAGGAAATCACCTCTATAATGTTCAATAGTAAAATAAGTCATAAAGTTATCCTTTTAAGGTTACCCCTACAAAAATAAAAAAAGTTCATAAAGTTCATTCCTTAGTAAATTACTGTAAATAAACTAAGAATCATCTTGTGACTCATGAACCTAACTCAAATAAATTATTTAACATTAATAATAAAATAAACAAACATATATTATAAAATATTCATTGCTTATTAAAGATGAGTGTTAAACTAATTACATTTCATAAAAAAATATCAACAAGTCTATTACAAGTCTATTATTGACTTTGAGATTATTACTAAAGAGCATCATTTTTCTCGAACGTGTGAATGTCGATGATGGCTTTGTGAGGTGGACACCGACGATGGTTGGAGGTGGGGTTCGGGTTGGCAACAATGGGAAAATATAATTAATCTCAACATAATATTTATCCCCAATTTAATCATCATAAGGATTTCAAAAAATATGACTTATTACAACGGGCATTTATGACACTTGATATACCAGCATATATTAAAAAACAAATATATGAGCACATCAAGTCCCATAATCACCAACATAAAATAAAATCAAATCCACTATAATTCATGTGATAAAACGAAGAAGTTCATATGCAGTATATATGAACATGTAAACAATGATGAAGATAATACAAACTAGATTCAAAGTTTAACATAAAAAAAACTTAAAATAAAAAGTAGATGTCTCTTCTCCTTTTTAAAAAGAATAACAGATTCATATATATAATCAATGAACATAATACATAAATCAAATACCAAACACAAAATTTTCACACTTTAAAAAAATCATATTCAAAACATATTTGTATACATAATAAAAATCAGATTCAAACACACAAAACTCGTAAACTCAAAAACTAGTTATCTCTCCAAAAACAAAGTTCACCCTACAATATCAAAGTTCACCCTACAAACCAGAAAGCAGAGCATGCTAAAAATAGAGAAACACTTGAGATTAATGCAAAACTGTAGAAATGGAAAAACAAAGAAATATGAAAAAGCAAATATCTAAATATGAAAAAAAAAATATCAGAACATAAAAAAAATTAGTAAATCTTAGTACAGGAACAAAGAATCAGATTCACTAATGCAGTAAGCTTATTAAATTAATCTACATCCTAAATCTGAATATCAATATCAATAACAAAGTACAAAAAAATCTCCAAGTCTGAATATAGCAACATAGTATCAATTTATTGATGATAGCATATACCTTGTTGTTCTGTCTGTCTCTGCTACAGAACCAAAAGCTACTCCAAAACAGGGAATAACAAAGACCAAACACTATATGTGATGTTCCCAAATCATCATCAGTATTTCAAAACTAATTATGACCAAATATGGGCATTTATGACATACATAGAATGCCAATATAACTAAAAATACGGCATATCAAATGTCATAATCACTAACACATTAGCTAGTCATACTTATTATGGCTCTTCATTGACAAGAAAAAAGTGCACGTCTACACAATGTCTCAAAAATGAAATAAGTAAACCATAACCATAAAATCAATTAAAAATACACTTGTTTAAGACAAAATCAGATTTGGCTGTGTTCATAACTTTGAATACACAAAATCATATAATTAGAAAGACAAAAAAATCACATATTCATAGCAATGTTTGAATCCAGACTGCCTTAAATAATAAAAACAATCCAAATCAATACACATAATCAAAGATTTTGATTTTCCACTAATAATAAAAATCACCCAAATCAACACACATATCTAATATTCAGATTTGGCTAAGATAATAAAAATTAATATAATCAACACCACAATATATTCAAAATTGGCTTTTAAAAAAAAAGTTCATAAAACTATTCTCAAAACATATCTAAAATCAATTGCAAATATATAACTTGCCCAAGACAGTGATTAAACCACAGATTGCCTCATAATAAAATTGCCAAAACCAGCAACCATATTTAAAAAAATTAGATATGCTGTAATAAAAATTACCAAAGACAAAATCAATCAACAACATATTTTCAAATATTCAGATTTGCCTCATATAGATATATTCATCACCAATCCTTCAGATTTTGGGAATTTATAATAAATAAAATCATAGTATACCTCAATATTGCATACCTAAACTACAAATACATCCACTACAATCAACACCTCAATCCCCATCACTGCAATCAACACCTCAAACCTCGTTGCTGCAATCAATACCTCAAACCCACCAGCCACTGCAATGAGGAAAACAAATAAAAGAAAGTTAAAACATTGTAAAGATAAAAACATAAAAAAATGATAGTGAGCATACGGTATCTCAATTGAAGAATAGTGAATAAAGCGTTTGGATTCAATAACAGAATTAAGGCGTCTGGGTTCAAGAAAATAGGTGAAGGCGTCTCGGTTCAACAACGGAGAAGAAGGCCTCTGGGTTCAAGAACGAATTCAAGAATAGAGACGAAGGCAACTGGGTTCATGAAGATGAACTAAGGCCTCTGAGTTCAAGAACGGAATCAAGAATAGAGACGAAGGCAAACATTAAACAACTAGCAAAGAAATTATATATTACATTTTATTATACTACTAAAAAAACAAAAGAAGTTATGAATGTGAGTCTTTATTAAGCCACTTTAGTAGTACCTGTATAGGTAGTGAAAAGTAAAAAGTTAGGGAATCATATTTTTATTTTTCAAAAAGATTATATAAAAGTAATATTTAACATATATTATTTATATATTTAATTTTTGGGTGATGCTTTGTCCTACTCCCCTAACTCATCACTGATTCTTACTACTTAAATATAATACAATTAAACAAAAAAAAAACATATGAGCATTTAAATTAAAAAATCATACACACGAAACAGCCTCTTGAAGATTGTCTTCACCACATCTGGGAAATTGGGTGGAAAAGGAGCACATGGAAAGAAAAACTTGAGTTAAGATTATGAAGAAGAAGGAAAAAAAAGAGTTTCAAGCTTTCAACTAGATACTTCACTAACCCAATCTTTGAGGGAATATTGACTCATCATCTAGCTGAACTTCAATCCAATCCATTAAGTACTCAAACATATTTTGGAGTAGAGACCTTTATTGGTTCTTTTGTGGTAACCCC
The DNA here is from genome assembly GCF_963169125.1 of Humulus lupulus. NCBI lineage: Eukaryota > Viridiplantae > Streptophyta > Magnoliopsida > Rosales > Cannabaceae > Humulus > Humulus lupulus. The sequence continues at coordinate 11,460,565 of NC_084802.1, forward strand.
ATCAGCCCACTTATACGAGTATCTGCCAAGAATGAAAACAGACAAGGAATAATGATCTATTCGAGTTCTAAACACAATACAGCCAAAAGAATCTACTTGGTTGAGTACTCACACTGGTCCAGCATTCATGACTGGACAACTAGTTGGAGTGCAGAATTCAGTGAGAGTACCATAGAGGATGTTCACTCGGTTAAAAAAGTTCACAGCTACAGTATAAACAACAAACGGACTAAGTTGAAAAATCAACACACGAATAGTTCTTTTAATCCTATTCTACTAAACAGGAATAAAATCTTACTGTTCACAGCTAGCCATTCATTACAATCATCACCAGGAGGAAGCCTTATGACTTCCTTTAAATTCCCATTGCCCAAAGTTGTTACAATGTGCTATCAACTATATCACTTTCAGCAACAATATATATATATATATCATATTTACATATAACAACAGAGAGATACCATGGGAGAGATGTGAGTTACCGTGAGTGTAAGAGGGAGAGAGAGAGATCAAACCCAGCTGTTCCCAAAGCCCCCACAACGTTCGTAGATCCCCATCCCCGCCATTGAGCCCGCATCTGAGACGAGGAAGACCACGAGCCCAGACCTTCGTTGCAAAAGTGGAAAAATCAACATGTTCTTGACCTCTTTTATAGCGTTTACCTGGTACAAAGATAGAATCCTTATTAATGCAATGGTTAATTATAACAAGAGTCAATCACGGAAATATAACACAAATAAAGTTACAGAAGAAACATGTACACCTCCTCCAATGCTTTATTTTAGAGCTCAAGAAAAGCAAACACAAATAAACTGCTGCATAAAGAAGGGGCTGAGCCAACCAAGCAGTGAGAATGCAAAGAATGCAACTAGTTCACCACAGAGTAACTTATTGGTAGATCAGCCTTCAAGTAACAATCTTCAAGTTCATTACACAGCTTACAAGGTAAAATGCCCAACAAAACATGATCTAGCATGAGTGTTGAAACACTGATAAACGATCATATTCGAGCTAACCAAGATGTAAACATTAAAATCCATTTCAAACTCAAAGACCGTTATCCCAACTACATGAGATTTTACTATTTTATAGATCAGTGTCATAAATTAACACACAAATAATGATGAATACAACTGCCCAATTCTTTCTTTCAGTATATTAATGAATCAACTAAAATATAATTTTTTTGTCAACATTCACTAGTGTCTTTTCTCTGTATGTCAATTACAGAACTAGTTCTAGTTCCAGACATTCAAATATTAGAAATAATAACAGTTATATGCAAAACCAAATATGCCGTAACTTCATACGTTAGTTGTACTTAGAGATAAGGAGAGCATACATACCTATATTTGACTGCAAACAAGGAACGAGTGGCACATGATTTATGGTTTTCACAATGATACATTTTTGCACCTCTTCCCCGTGCCCTTCGTCAAACAAGAGGCTCGGGGTAGTCGGAATCTCGCCGGAAAGTGCAAGGGGCGGACGACTTCAGACCGTTGGTTGACAGCCCTGGGTAGTGCGTACGGTGGTGAGCTCGCGGGGGTCAACGTTTTGAGGGCCGACGGTTCGATTGGGCTGGCGCGTGTACGGCTCCGACGATGGGACGATGGCCGTTCGGGCCTGGCAGAAGCAACACAGTAGTGAGAGAGAGAGAAAGAGGGTTTCGGGGAAGATAGAGGGAAAAGAGGGAAAGAAATGTTTCAGATTTTTTTTATCCAAAAATTTTCTTATTTATTGAGAGACAAGTGTTAGGGTTTAGGTTTATAAGTATATATTTATATTTAATAATAAATTTATTTATGTTTTTATTATATTTTATGTATAGATAAAATGATGTGTACATTATAAAATAAGTATGGTTAGACACTAGGATAATGTTGTAGACACATAAGCATTAATTTTAATAAAATTTTAAAAATTAAAATAAAATTAGAGGGAAAAATGAGCTCCAAAAGCTTAATTTTTTTCCTCCAATATATACGTAGGTAAAAATCTTTACCTACCAATTTTATTGGTAGCAAAAAATATATTTGAAATAGTTTATATATTTTGTAATATTTACCTACGCATAGTTCGTACCATTAAATATTGGTAGGTAAAAGTCACCTTTACCTACAAATAAATATAAGTAGGTAAGGAATTGGTAGGCAAATGTCGTACACATCATATTATTTACTCCACATAAGCTTCCAAATAAGCATTTATAATAATAAAATAATATAATGAAAATAAAAAATTGGGGGAAAATTGAGCGGGAATGGTTAAAAAATTTCCCTCCATAATATACGTAGGTAAAGATCATTACCTACTGATATTATTGGTAGATAAAGCTATGTTCCAAAATATAATATAATGGACTAGCATTTACCTACTAATATTATCTACCAATAAATATTGGTAGGCAAAACATTACTTTCCATACCAATATATATTGGTAGGTAAAGATCAGATTTCTTGTAGTGATAAATATACATGTTCATTTTATTGGGTGCTTTAATGTCAATTCATTGACTCAAAACAAAGAAAATTTCACTTCCGTACAAAGAAAGATGACTTATATATGTTATTTTTTTGGATTTATAACATTTTGTTTGAAGTTTGTAAAGTTTGTTTATTGTTTGATGTGAATCTGTAACAGTATGTTACCGTTTTGTAAAGTATGCTTGCAGTATGATTTGGTTTTATATGTTACAAATTTGAGAAGTTTTTTTTTTTTTGGAAAAGAAGGACTATATATTCAACTAGCACAAACCAATTACAAGATTAACAGTAGCAATCAGCCACAACACACAACAAAAGCACGAATTACAGGGAATTTATAAAGCTAATGACATCTCTGACTTTTTTCTTAGCCTTGGTACAAGAAATAGTCTTAACTCTAGCTTTGATATCAGTTTTAATGGTGGAGCTAACTACCAAAACTGAGCTACAACTCAAATCAAACAGACATCTATTCCTGTTACACCAGACTGAGTAGATCATTGCAGCAAAAATCGCATTCCAAACCAGCAGCTTCAGATCAGAACCAACATGAGAGCACCAACACTTCCAGGCTTCCATGGTAAGAGGCCAACCCTGGAAACCAGACCAAGAACTGACTGCTTGCTGGAGGTTCTTAGTGAAAGAGCAGTCAAAGAAAAGGTGCTGGTGGGACTCGTTGAAACACTCACAAACCGGGCAAAGATAAGAAGGAAGCTCCAAGATTTTTCCTAGATTATCACGAGTAAGAAGATGATCATTTATCATTTGCCAAGAAATGAATCTATGTTTCGGGACACAGATATGATGCCAAACAGCAGAGGCATACTGCACCTCAGAAGCTGCTGTAAGAGACAGATAAAGGAGTTTAGCTTTGAACTTGCCTCTTAATACCGAAGAGTTAATAGCATAATGATCTACAGCAGTCCTCAACTTCAGAAGTTTTCAAAAATACCAACTGGTATCATGAATTAATGGCACAGACCAGAAGCTCTTACCTTTAAGATAGATGGCATCTATCCATTTGACCCAAAGACAATCTTTCTTGCTAGAAATTGCCCAAATATACTTAGCCATCATAGCAATATTCCATTTCCTGCCTTCACAGAAACCAATTCCTCCATACTTTTTGGGAAGACAGACTTGCTCCCAAGAAGTAAGGGGAAGCTTGCTGCGATGCCCTTTAGTCCCCCACAGGAATTCTCTGCAACATTTATCAATGGCAGCCACTACTTTTTGAGGAAGAATAAAGATATTCATCCAATAGTTTCTTATTCCAAGAAGGACAGAATGAATAAGTTGCGCTCTGCCCGCAAAGGAAAGGTTCCTACTAGTCCAAGAATGAAGATTCCTTTGAATTTTCCCAATAATTTCCCCACAGTCCGCAGCTCTCCATTTAGTAGGTCTTAGATGTATTCCAAGATGCTTAAGCGGAAACGAGCCTTCTTGCATTCGAGAGATCTCCAATAATTGAGCTTTACAGTCGGCATTGATACCTCCAAAGTAAATGTGCGATTTGGTATTATTGATTGAGAGGCCCGTAGTTGCACAAAAACTAGCAATAGCAGACTGAGTAAGTCTCATAGAGTTCACATTCCCCTTGCAAAAAATAACTAGATCATCTGCAAAACAGAGATTGACAAGATTAACATGCTTGAAAAGGGGATGAAAACCAAATCCTTTATGATTAGAAGTCTGAAGTAAAAGCCTGGTTAGGTACTCCATAATCAGGACAAACAACAGAGGAGATATAGGGTCTCCTTGTCTCAGACCCTTTTCCCCTCTAAAAGAGCCATGAAGCCGGCCATTGAGCATCAAAGAATAAGAAGTCCCCTTTAAGCAAACCAGCACCCAATGAATGAACCTAGAGGGGAAACAAAGCCCTTTTAGCAAGTTAGCCACAAATTGCCAATCTACTGTATCGTACGCTTTACTGAGGTCAATCTTCATGAGACAACGAGCTGAGATATTCTTCCTCGTGTAGCCCTTGAGAAGGTCTTGGAAAATGAGAATATTATGAGCCAAGAGGCGGTTCTTTATAAAAGCCCCTTGATTTCCATGAATCAAAACAGGAAGAACTTCAGACAAACGAGAGCATAGCATCTTGGATATGCATTTATAGAGCGTATTGCAACAAGCAATAGGTCTATAATCAGCAGCTGTTCTAGGAGAATCAGTTTTCGGAATAAGGGATATGACAGTTTCATTTAAATCAGTAGGAAGAAAACCATCATGAAAAAATTGTAAAATTGCCATACTGATGTCATTGCCTATCTCTTTCCACAAGCCTTTGAAAAAACTAGCACCAAACCCATCCGGACCCGGGCTCTTAGATGAGTGAATGCCAAATAAAGCCTCTTGAACATCTTTCTTTTTGAAAGGCCTGATCAAGTTAACTTGTTGCTGAATAGTAAGTTTTTCACCAAAACTCAAACTGTTGAGATCAATCTGCCTATTAGCCGAGCTCTTCTTCCCCATAAAGTTCCTGAAATGACTGAAATAATGCTCTATCACCTTATCATAGTCATCTATCACCTCCTCATTGGCCATATAAGAGGTAATCCTATTCTCAGCTCTTCTCTTCTTCATGATAGCATGGAAATAATGAGAATTTTCATCATTAAATTGCAACCAGGTAATTTTGCTAGTTTGATGGAGGAGACTAGCATATCTCTTCCTGGCTAAAACGAACTCCTGCAAATTGGCCTGTTCAGCTAATTGAAGCACAGTGTTGCTGGGATCATTAGCTAAAGCACCCTGAGTTATACTAAGATTTTCCTTAGTCCGATCTGCTGAACTTCTTAAGAACATGCTTAACTCTAAGGAGCTTAAGGACAATACCAGCAAGACCAATTTTATAGCTAGATTTGTTCCAACTGTCAAGAACCACTGATTTGAATTTATTATGGTACATCCAACAATCAAAAAATCTGAAAGGTTTGATACCAACTTTGCCAATAACTTGATTTTTGATCACACAGTAGCTATGATCCGAATGAATGTCCCATTTGAAAAAACCTTCAGTGTTAGGGAAGAGATCCAACCATTTCTCATTAATGAAGACCCTGTCTAGTCTAGAGTAGATTCTGTCACCAAATTCCTGTTTATTCGACCAAGTGTAAGAGGATCCAGCACAACGAAATTCATCAACTTGGCCTAAGGAAAGCCAGTTTTGAGCATCAACAAGCTCCTTACCAGTTATGGGACGACCTCCATTCCTGTCTTGATAGCTGAACATGGCATTGAAATCGCCTACAACAATCCAAGGAAGAGTCAAATGGCCTAGCCCAGCAAGTTTCTCCCATAAAATTTTCCTGTCAAACATAGAGTTGGAACCGTACACAGCTGTTAAGTAGAACTCAGTGTGGTGCCCAGAAGCTCTAATTTTACAGTGGACGAACTGAGTATCTTCCTCAATAATTTGAACTTGCACAAACTTCGATTGCCAAATTAATAAAATTCGGAACGAGATCATATTACTCGAGTAATAGTCCCAGTTGGGAAAACTGTTACCTATTATATCTGCTGTTTTCTCATGGCGCACTTTAGTTTCAAAGAGCGCCCCAAACCCAATATTATTCAAACGACATAAATCACGAATTTCTCGCTGTTTATTACCTTTATTCATACCCCGAACATTCCAACTAAGAATGTTGCACTTCTCCATATTGACTAGAAAGAGAGTTAGTAGCCAAATTCCCACCTCCTGGCTCTTGAAGCACAGCATATCCATTTCTACTTAAAGCTTGAGAAGGCTGGGAAATATTTGCCTTATTCCCTCTCCTTCTTGGTGTTATCCACTCATCCCCTATTTCATTACCCTTGGCCTCCCCTGTTTTACTAACTGGAGCTGTCTTAGCAACTGAACCAGCATTGGAAACAGAGGGTTTGATCACAGTACCTGTATCAGGTCTATTCGAACAAAGAGAGTCCTGGGCACTATCAGTATTAACATGAACATCAGTATCTTTCTTGACAGTAGCAGTCTGTTGATTGTCCAAGCTAGGTTCAGAACTGGTTTTCCCTACACACTGCTCAGTATTCTTAGCAACTTGGTTAGATTTTTTAACCCACACAGACCCCTTGTCCTTCGCACAGTTCACTAAAGTGTGTCCCAAACAGTCACAAGCTTGGCATTTAGAAGGGAGCCACTCGTATTCCACCCATTGTTCAACTAGCTCATCTCTTTCATTGACAAACGAAATAGACTTAGGAGGATTTTCAGAAATTACCATGTCAACTAGAACTCTTGCAAACTTGACCATCGACCGATCACGAGTAACTTGATCTATCATGATTGGCTTGCCTATAGTGCTAACGAGAGCACTGAGACTCTTACGGCCCCAATATTGTAGTCCCAAACCGTTTAAACGAATCCAAACCGGTACCGACTTTACCATTTGTATTGTGTCCATATCAGGAGTCCAGGGTCTAAGGACTACAGGCTTTTTGTCAAAGTGGATCACACCAGTTTCCAGGACTAAATCCCTGGTTGCAACATCACGAAAACTTACTAAGGTAAACCCAGAGTTCATTCTGACTATTCTGTCAATGCCTAGATTACCCCAAATTCGCTTCACAAATCCTTCAAAAACCCGAAATAGGGGATTAACTCCCAAGACTACACAAACAATTGACGTTCTCCAAAACGAGGCTTCTACCTCAACTTCATCAAAGTCCAATTTAGCTATTCGTTGGTCGCCAACCTTCATAGGCTCAATGAAATCAAGACTCGTAGATGGGGTTTTCACCTGATTAGCTTTAAATTTGCTCCACACATCCTTGGCTGAATTCTGGTAGTCGATTGTCTCCATTTCCTCTGCCCATATAGACGGACCAGCGTTGCCCTCCAACATTGGCATAGCTGGCTCAACAAACGGTTCAGCTTCCAGTACCTCGCACGATTCATGGTATTCCTCATCGATGTTCTCCAGTACAAATTGATCTTGAATTGAAGGGAGATCTGGCAGTGTCGGAAGACTATCTGTAGCAGCTGCCACTGTCACCGGCTTCGGAACCTCTTTTTTCCGTCGACCCATGGAGAGGGAGAGAGAAGCTCCACACCCAATTTTGAAAAGTTTGTTTCCAATTTTTTGTTGTTTTTTATTATTTCATAATTGGAGTAAACTTTCATACAAGAAATATGACTATTAGATCAGTAACAATCTATTTGAAGTTTGTAAAGTCCATTTATTGTTTGATGTGGATCTGTAACAGACTGTTATAGTTATTTAAAGTATACTTGCAGAATGATTTGGTTCTATATGTTACATTTTTTAAAAGTTGTTTCTAGATTTTTTTGTTGTTTTTTATTATTTCTTAATTATAATAAATCTATTGGGGGACTAAATTATTTTATTATCCTTTTGTTCACACATTTGTAAAAAAAATTGAAATATTAGTTTTCTTTTTCCTTTAAATAAAGTTTCTTTTTATTAGTTTATTTTATACTCTCGTATTCAAATCAAGGAGGTCCTAGTTTTGGTACAAATGGCCATATTGATAGCTTGATAGCTCTAGTTATCTACTATATGTCATAGCCACTCTATTAGTTTCTGTAAATATTTGTTACAACTTTTGAATATTTATTATTAGTATGTTTTACTAAAAATGTTGGTTACAATTTTTATAATTTGTTAAATTTTGTTTATGTAACTATCTATTATAATTTCTTGAATTTGTAGTTATAGTGCATTGAATTTTGACAAATATTTTTCTAATAATTATTGTGTTTCTGTTTTTTTGTTTTATATTTACAATTAATTGTATTTATATGTATATATTATTAACCTAAATATAATTTAAAAAATACACTAATAAAAATATCTCTAAAATCAATTAAAAAAGTAAATATTGAAGCTTTTTACTAAGTATATATATGGTATACTTTAAAATAATTACAAAATTATGGAAAAAAAACCCATAAAATTGTAATAAACAAATAAAATATGTCATAATTTGACCGGAAATGTAACTGTTGGATGTAATCATTCTTATTAAAAAAAAATATTTTTTCTCAATAAGGAACTATATAAAATATTATGTTGACAAATCAATTCATTTCGTATAGATCTTATTAACTAAAGGTGAAAAATTAAAAGAAAAATATGTTTGTTGGATGATGAATTGATCTAATATTTGATGTTATTTCTTAAGTATATAAATGGTCCTAGATTGTTAGATTAAATCTATAGATTATTTGAAGGGAAAAAGAGTAATGTATTTTTCTTCAGAGTTATATTTAAAGGATCGAAGATGCATAGAGTCACCAACCAATAGATTAGAATGTTAGCTTCCTACAAACAGAACTAATAGATATTTATAAAATTTGTTTAGTTACGGAAGGAAGAAAAAAACGATATGGACAAATGGAGCTATTTATGAAATAAATAATAAATTTTGACCTAATAACTGATTGTTATAGTGAAAAATCTGGAAAAGATATCACATATCGAAAAGTCAGTACGTAAATTTGCTAGTAGGTGCAACAAAAACATTATTATTATTATTAGTATTATAGGTGAAAGAGTCTATTTGAAGGGAAAAGAGAAAATAATTTAATTTCTTAATTTCAGTTATATTTAAAGGATCGAAGGTGTCTAGAGTTACTCACTACTACTCCTCACAAGCATCTTTAAAATTTTCTAAATATAATTGAGCTTTCATTGTGTTGGCCGTACGATCTAATGGAAATATCAAATGTTATCAAGCAGAAGAAGAAGGAAGAGGAAATGGAGGTTGATGAAATTTTGGCAATGCTTGAAAAAGTTAAAGACGCATCACATGGTGATGTCTATTTCTACTCTTACCAAGGGTTTTGGATTCATGACTTTGATTTGAAAGGTATAATTTCCTTTCAAACTCAATTTGAGGCACGAGATGATGATATTTTATTAGCTTCTTGTCCAAAATCAGGTACTACTTGGTTAAAATCTCTTGTTTTCGCTATTGTGAACCGTGCTCATCATAATTGTGCAACATACTCTAATAACAATAACGATAGCCCATTGTTTACTACCAATCCACACAATCTCATACCCTTCCATGCAAGTAGTGATTTCACCTCAAGTACCGAAAACATGAAGCCAAGACTCTTGAGTACCCACAATCCTTATCCCTTGTTACCACCCTCCATCAAGTCTTCTGGTTGTAAAATTGTATACATTTGTCGAAACCCACTGGATCTATTTGTTTCTCTTTGGTACTATAATCACAAATTTTGGGGGGATAATGAACCACATCATTTAGAAGAACAATTCGAATTATTCTGTAAAGGAATCCATATATTTGGACCATTTTGGGACCATATTTTGGGGTTTCGAAAAGCAAGCTTAGAGATGCCTCATAAGATATTATTTTTAAAATTTGAAGACCTTAAAAGAGACGGTGTGTTTTTTATTAGAAAGATGGCAGACTTTTTGGGATTTTCTTTTTCAGCTGAGGAAGAAAATCGAGGAATTCCACAAGAAATAGAAAAATTATGTAGCTTTGAGCATTTAAAAAATTTGGATGTAAATAAGACCGGCAAACAATCATTTGGTCCTTCCAATAGTTCATACTTTCGAAAAGGTGAGGTGGGAGATTGGGTGAACCATTTAACACCTGAAATGGCAAAGCGTGGAAAGAAGCTCATTCAAGAAAAGTTTGAACAATCTGATATAACGTTTGAGTTCTAGCAAGCTATGGTGTTTTTTTTTTGTTCTGTTTATTTTCGTTGTCTCATGTCTCAGGGCATGAATATCTAAGCAAATATCAACTTTTTTATTGGTATATCTTATCGTGTGAAGAAATAATTTGTGGTATGAATTTTAATTTTTTTTATTAATGGTTGTACTTATGTACCAGTTTAAATATTTTAACGGCAAAAATGTACCTTTCATTTAAATTTAATTGTAGTCGTTAAATATTTGACACGGTTGTTAACACTAGTTGTGTCAAGTTCTAGATAGTACAACTAATAAATAATTTTAAAGATCTTGTAACATACATTTTAAAAAATTAATATTATCTTAAAAATGATTTCAACTTAATAAAATCTCAAAGAGATAAGAGATTGAAAATAAAAAACTAAAAAAAATCTACAAATTAAAACACCCCTATCTCTTCCACGGCAATCCCATGTTCTTTGTTTCTTTCTCTTAGTGGTTCATAGCCTCTTGGCTTCTCTAGAGAAAAATAAATCTAAAATAAAAAGCAGTGTGCAAAAGACAAGCTTGTTCACACCAGAAGATGATGTGCTTGGGTTAGGGTAAGTGCTTGAGCATGGGCAGTTAAGAATTCATAATAAAGAGCATAAAATGCTTAGTAAATTTTGGGACAGATTTGGATTTATTTAAAATTGATGATAAGTCAACAAACTAAATTAGGAAATAGATAGTTAGATATTTATGCTAGTTTTCTTTTATTTAAGATTAAAGTAATACTAATTGTAACATGATAACTACTTAGAATTGAGAAATTCAATATAATAAATAGAAGTCTCAAAATATGTGGAATATATTTGTTTAGATTGATATTTTGAGATCTTTATTCTAATAGGTAATTGAGGTTGTGGAGCTATTTCAAATAATAGTATTCCATTTGAGACTAGCTTTGATAATAAGGTGTGTGAAAGTACTTTCGATTGATACTTTTCTCTATCATTCAAAATACCTCACAAAAACACTATTTTTTCTATTTTACCTCAAATTTTTACATTACATTACATCATACAAGAAACGAGACTTTTGCCGTCGCGTTTCGAAATTGCGTCGACAAAAGTTTCTTTTGCCGGCGCGTTTCACGAATTGCACCCATAAAAAACACCACTTTCACCGGCGTGAATTTGCACCGGCAGAGGTAGTTTTTGCCGACGCAATTCTGAAATGCGCCAGGGAAAGTAACTTTTGTCAGTGCAATGACGAAAGGCGCCAGCAAAAGCTTGTGCACTTTAGATGGCACACTTTTTGCCAGCGCACAATGTAACGCCCTGCTAATTAGGGTCCATTACCATGTGTGTTTTGAAACCAGTGCTGGACTTACTAACAAGTCATTTGGACTAAACATGTGATTAAGCCACTAAGGTTTGGGTATTAAAAACTTTTGATCATCTCATAAACATTTCCATTAAGTTAAAAATAAGTTCCTTACATGGGATCCCAAAAACATCAGCTTAAAAACTAATTACAATACTCAGATTACACAATAAGCCGAGGTGGCAAAAACTGGGTTTAACCCTAGTTCCTTTGAGCATCTCGGCCGTGGTGGTCGAGCGGACTGCATATGTACATACCACTGCTAATGCCCTCCGACTCATGGCTGGTTGAGCTTCTCCTTACCTTTACCTGCACCACAAAGCACCTGTGAGCCAGAAGACTCAGCAAGAAAACACAATTAACAGTTCACTGAATAAAACCACTATCAAACAGTAATAACTGATACTGGTGTTTTCATTAAACAAACTGATGACCATAGAGTCACACAAGTGCATGTTGCACTTCCCTTCAAATTGTTGGCATCCGAGCCAGTCAAGCGTATGTCGCACTCCCAGGGTGGCCCAGCCATGGTGGCCTGCACTCCACGTGCATTATGCCAATCTTAGCTTTATAAACTAAGTTCTTTAAGTCCTTGACTTATAAGTCAAGCCACTACGTGCCTCCAACTTATAAGTTGAAGCCTTGGGTCTCTCAACTTATAAGGTGAGTCTCCCAGAGTCCAATATATTCTCAACTAATAAGTTGTTTCCCACTTAACACCCTAATAATCCTTTAGTTTATAAACCAAGCTTTACGGTCATAACAGACATTCACACGTATCATATAGCATACCTATCAACAATCACAATGCATTATAATACATTCACACAGCAGTCATAAGCATAATCATAATTATGCACATTATAGTATACCTAATCAGATATTCACAAACATAATGATAATCATGTTCCTCAACAAAGTCCAAGCTTTATTCATCTCCATATTCATCACCTTGATTAAGCTCTAATCATGCATTCACATAACAGGTGCAGTTTTCTTACCTCTGGTCCATATGCAGGTTGTTAGCGACGACCCACTGAGTACGATCCCCGATCCAAGCCCTTAGCGAAAACCTAGTCACAACTGTAGTAAGGAAGTTCCCATCATTAACAGGTAAATAACAACTTCTAGACTAACTCTTAGGCTCCGGGACATCGAATTCCGCTTAACAAGGAAGTAGAATCGATCCCAAGGCCAAATGGTTAGGTTCCCAATCTAAAAAATCCCATTTAAGCCAAAATTCCCCTTAAGGGCCGCAGCCCCTCACACCCGAGCCGGGCCCGCCTCTACTTCCAGAGGCTTGGCCTCCCTAGAAACCAACGCGCGCCGCAGCATGCCCCTGAGGCATCGCGGCTCGCCTCTGCCTCCGAGCCCTCCTGGCTCACATTTCTCTTCGCAGGCCGCGACTCACCATAAAAGAGTCGCGGCTCATCACCACGAACTCAGAAATTTCTGGGTTTCTCTTCAACCGAACCTAGCCAAAACTTAACCAAATTCATCCCACACCTCCAATTCAATTCCCACAACATATATACTCATTCTCACCAATAAAAATCAACTAGTTATCACAGTAAAACTCATCAAACTTACCAAACCCATCCTCTCAATTATCAAGCATGCATAGACATCTTTACTCTAAATATTCAACAAAGCTAACCAAACAATTTCAGTTCAGAACTCTTACCTTAGCTGTGTTAATCCTCTTGAGCCAAACTCTAGTTTTCACCAAGTTTAACACCTTGATTCCTAAGCTTTGATCTTTAATTTCCCCAAAAATTCCTCAAGCTTCCATGGTGAAAACAGGAAAAAAAAAACGTGAGTGAGAGAGAGAGAGAGAGCTGCTACTATGCTTTTCCTTTAGTTCCTTAACCTTCTCAAACATTCCCAGCTGACCTTACACTATATTTGGAGAGAAAATGACTATTTTTCCCTTGCCTCTAGCTTATTCATCAAATGTTCACAAGGGCAATTTTGTCCTTTGCCTTAAATCCCGTTATCCACAATTTACATCCTATAATTCCCGCTACTTTCAATTTTCCACACAGTTACCAATAAATTCCCATTACCCAATAATTCCCGGTAATGTACTAAATCAATACAATACCTCTAAGCTTACCTCTAGCCGGGTATTAAAACCCTGTTGTGACTTTTCCACTAACTTGCTCATCGGGATCGCCTCTCATCAAGTAACTCAAACATATCCACATAATAATGTGGTCTCAATCACACATTCACATAATTGAATTTATACCCCGAATGGGTCAAATTACTAAAATACCCTTCTTATAAGAAACGGGCCCACATACACATATTTAATGTCTCTAACATGCAAGCATAATTATATTATAATATAATCCACATAATAACTCAAATTATTGCCTCCCGGCCTCCTAATCCAGGCACTAAGCCCTATTAGGAAATTTGGGATGTTACACACAAGGCATTATTGTGTCGACAAATGTGATTTTTTTACGAACCTAGTTTTGACGACGGTGCTTTAGCTGGTGCATTACGTTGTTTCACCGGCAAAAGTCTTGTAAATAGGCCGGTAAAAGTCATAAACGCACCGGCAAAAGATAAAATTGTGCCGGGTAAAAATATTAAAGAATAGAAATACACAATTTTTAAAAAATTTGATAAGTGATTATAGTTATATATTATCATTCATTAATTAATAATTATTTAACATCTTATCAAGGGAATAAAGTTGTTAGATTGATCTAAGATCAACAATAATACTAATTAACTTTGTAATTATGAACTATGATTGTTGTGATTATTGTCGATTATGCTTATCTAAACATACGATTATCATTTATTTTTAAAAAACGTTATCGTAGGTCTAATAAATTGTTGTATTACGCATAAGTTTATGAATATATACAATCTTGGTCTTACTTAGCATTATAAGTGTTACTGATCATATGATCGAGTATATTGTTCTTTTGTTAATATATATATATATATGTATGTTTCATTATTGATAATTTCTTGAAATTTTAAATAATTAATCATTTTTTTAGGAACAAAGAAATAGTCGATCATACCATTGATCTTTTATTATCATTAAGAAGAATTAATAGTGATTGTATTGAATGTGTAAGTAGATAAACTCTTGTTATATATAAATATTGTTGTATGTCATCAAATTTCATCCATTTTTAGATATATTTAGTATTTTATTATTAATTATGAACATTATAAATTGTTTGATTAAACCCTAACTGTTAAAATATTCGAAATGTTAAGCAGTACTACTAGTTAACCTAGTTTGTTGGTAGTGTGTGCTTCGATCTCGTTTGATATAACTGTTGGTTTTTATTGATCAAATCAGAGATTATGCGCAGCTGAACAACAATCAAATTGTCAGATTAATCCCATAAGATTTCTAGATTTCTACAAACCAACACGAGTCTTTCCAGCGTGCTTTGTCCTCACTCGCACGCTTCCTGGGAAAACTTCCCAGGAGGTCACCCATATTGAGATTACTCCAGGTCAAGCATGCTTAACTTTGGAGTTCTCAAGTGATGGGCTACCGAAAAGAAGATGCATCTTGTTGATATCTGTAGTACCCATCAATCCATTTTAGCCCTCTTCAACTGTGTAGTCCCATACCTACACAGTCTTAGAATCATCACACTTGACCTTCCCCAGGCGGTGTGGGATTTTACAGCTTACCCGGTCTTTCCCCTTACGGATCACGGGATTCTTACTGTCACAATCACCCCCCCTTACGGGCCCGACATCCCTGTCGGCCACACTTCCGGCTGGGTCAAGGCTCTGATACCATTATGTGACGCCCCACATCACTATGGCTGCTTTCTGGAATGACGACTGGTCCTACAAACCAAGACAAGTCTTTCCAGCATGCTTGGCCTGGAGTAATCTAGGGATGGGTGACCTCTTGGGAAGTTTTCCCAATAAGTGTGCGAGTGAGGACAAAGCACGCTGGAAAGACTTGTCTTGGTTTGTAGAGCCAGTCGTCATTCTAGAAAGCAGCCATAATGATGTGGGGTGTCACATCTCTAGAGAAAAATGAATCTGAAATAAAAAGCAGTGTGCAAAAGACGAGCTTGTTCATACTAGAAGATGATGTGCTTGGTTAGGGTAAGTGCTTAAGCAACACTACAACAAAAATATTCTTTAGGGGTGATAATAATACCCAAAGTCGCCGCATGTCGCCGCTAATATTTCGACGTTAATGTTGTGTATTAGCAGCGACAAAACCGTCGCTCCTAATAAATAGTGTCAAGGGCGACATTTTTGCCCCTAATAAATCGAAACTCACCCCTAATACTTTTATATAATTAAAAAATAATAAAAAATTATTAAAATAAAATATTTAAATACTATTTTTTAATTTATAATATCAAAATTAAATATGCATAAAAATAATAATAATAAAATTAAATATGTATAAAATTAATAATTTATTCAAATTACACAACCAATACAATATTATCCAAATTAAATATCCATGCAATAATATATTAATTAAAAGTTATTGCTTAATGCAATAATATATAAAACATCTCAACCCTCGGCGTCCTCCGTATTGTCCTCTTCTTCTGGTGGCTGCAGTGCCAGTGGTGTGCGAAGGCATTGCCCATGGATACTGTGGAGGTAATGATTATCCTCCAGGTCCATACATGTATGGATAAAGATAAGGATAGGGTGGAGTTTGAGACAACGATCCATTTATATGAGGAGGCAGGGTGTAACGCCCTGGTTACTCCAAGACCGTTACTGTGAACTTTAAATCGTGCTTAAGTCGCTAAACGAGTCATTAGGTTATAAACGTGCTTCTAGGTGTTATTAATAGGCTAGGGTGAAAATCTCTATTAAAAGGAATTGATATATTTTATTTAAAAACATTAAACTGTACATGGGCCCATAAAAGTGTTTACAAAGTTATTTACAATTCAAAATGGTCATTACAGTGTAAAAGTTACACCCCGCCGATCTAAGCGGAAAAATTAGGGTTAACCCCTAGTTCCCCTGAGAAACACATTGGCCGTGGTGGTCAAGCGGCCGCATATGTACACATCGCCACCTAAGCTCTCCACTTAAGGCTTGGTGAGCTTTTCTTTCCCTTTACCTGCACCACATAACACCCGTGAGCCAAGGCTCAACAAGAAAACTTATTACTTCATGTATACAATATCAATAACTGATCATGTAATCATTTTGGGGCTTCCAGCCCTAATCAGATAAGTGACTAATGAGTCACACATTGTATAGGTGACTAATGAGTCACACACTGTTTAGGTGACTAATGAGTCACACACTTGGGGTATGAACCCCAATCAGATAGATAACTAATGAGTCACATACTGTATAGGTGACTAATGAATGAGTCACGCACTGGGGCTCTGCACCCTAAGCCATGTGACGTTACAGTCACCTTAGCCTTTTGGCTCTGACTATAAGTAACTATCCTTTATACTAGAACACCGCTTTAGTTTTCTTCGACCTTGGGGTCGATCAAGCATTTCATGCTTATGTTGACTAGATCTAATCATTTCGGCCTGTGTTAAACAACTTAATGTCGTTATTAACTCATAAGTCAATACCATACCACCAGTGCTTAGTAGTACTGCCATTCATGACTAATAAGTCAAGACTTCATGACCAGCACTAACACCATTGCCGTTTCCGACTAATAAGTCAGTGTCATTCACATATAAGCAAAGTTGTCAAGCATTTAATATGCAATCCATATTTACAAATAGTGCACTCAACATGCCTCATCAATATTCATGCATGTCACATACTGGGTGCATTTTTCTTACCTCTGGTTCGAGCGTGAAATAATAAAAGAACGACCCTTGAGAATGATCGGTCCTTAAGTCCCTTAGCGATCACCTAGTCATAACCAAATATAAACTCCCATCAATAAAATGAATAATAAAAGGTTCCCAGACCAAGACTTAGCCTCCGGGACGTCGAATCCTACTAAACTGGGTAGTAGGAACGATCCTGAGGCCTTAAGTTTGAGTTCCCACGTTTAAAACGCAATTCTGGCCAAAAATGCCCTTCAGCGCCGCAGTCCCACACCAGACCTGCGCCGCGGCCCGCTTCCAAACAGAGGCCGAACCCATCTTCGCCTATGCCTAGCGCCACCTTGCGCCGCAGCCCTAACTGCCCATCAGCCAACTTCACCTTCTTCATCAAGCCTAGGCCGCAGCGCCCAAGAACAGGGTCGCGACCCAACCACGAACCAACCAAAAACCTTCGATTTCTTCATTTAAAAACCTTCCAAAAACTTGGGATGTTACAAAAGTATTTCTAACATATTGGGATGTTACAGGAGGGGGCGGAGGCACTTTCTCCAGAGCAAATTTGGGATGTTACAAAAGTATTTCTAACATATGTTATTTGTTAATGTCGTTGGTTGTATTTTCCATGTTGAAGCCAAATCCTGATGAGGTAGAATACTACAATAGCCTCACAGATGTTGATGGTGATAAATTTCTTGACTTGGGAACGGGAATGGGTGAGGAAGAGGATGAAGCAGAAGAAGAAGTATATCCAAATAAAGTTGCACAGAAGCTGGCTGAGGTTGCAAAATCAACTTCTATTTTCTTTATGAGGATGTCCCAAAGGAGGTTAAGCCCACTCCTACAGCAGTTGCATCATCATCAGGGCATCCCTCTTATCCTGAATGGAAGCTGCTAGTTTAGAGGCTTGAGAGGGTAGAGCAAGGCCAGGAGAAGTTACTAGAAAATCACTCAATGATCATGGCTCAGTTGGCAAAGTTATTGACATTGGGTGAGAAGCAGTCTCAAGCAGCATATACAGATTCTGACATTTTGCCAACAGATTATAAGGTTGAGGGTCCTCCTTCTACTCCTGTGAATGAGATCATGGTTGCCAGTGATGATGGTACGCTTGGTGTATTCATTTTTTACCCTAGCGAGGTTGAAGGCCTAAGGGGTAAGAGGAACAAACAGAAACCAGAGCGCTACAAGGACTTCACCGACCCAATGAGGCGAACACGGATGCGCTCAGACAAAGGTATAGTCACTGTAGATCCTTTGAATCCATGTGATGAGAAGCAATTGCGTATGTTTGAGAAGTGGATCCTAGGGAAGATTAACAATAAGCGGGATCGGGATGTAAAGACTAGGAACCTTAATGTGGCGTGGTTCATACAGTTGAACACACTCAAGACTTGGCTTTGGTATTCAGTAAGTATTTTAGGTAATTTTTCTTTTCTTTTAATTTTAAATTTTTTATTTTTTTTCCTAACCAATTTGATTTTATTGTAGCATATCGATGCGACCCTCTATTTGTTGTGTATGTGACGCCACTTCTTGAAGGGAACGTATTGCCAAGAGGCGGTTGTTTTAAATACACCATTCCCCCAGGTGTTCATGGGTCATTGGATGAATGCGAAGAACACCGGAGATAAGTTTGTGTGGGATGATGACATAATGAAATTCACAGTGGCATGCCTAAACAGCTTTTGGAATCACGGAAGGATGCAACCACCATATACTTTTCCTTGCACGTTCCACGCACACAACATTGGGTCGCCATTGAGGTTTCTATTCTTACTTAGACCATTTTCGTTTACAATTCTGATACCTCGGTCCTCAGTGACTTAGCTTTGGAGGAAATCATGACTCATTGGTTCAAGCTCTTCCTTACTTTGCTATACCAATTTGCGTTATTTGATGATCATGATAAACTACAGCTCTAGCCAGGTGAGCGGCCTCCGCCCTTTTAGTGTGTATGATTACTTCCAGACAAAGTCCCTCAATCGAAATCAAGGTATAAATACTAACACTAGTCATAATATGGTGCTTCATGTTTATTATGTTTCAATTACTTTATTAACAATGTTTATATGGTTCTGAATGCAGTGGCGATTGTGGCATGTATGTCATAAAACATACAGAGCATCTTCTTGTGGATCTCCCACTTGACGCCATTGTGGACGAAAACATGCAGCTTTGTAGGACCTGATGGTGTTTGGACCTATGGTACCAGACATTAGCTCCTTGAGTTCATAGACATTGTTTTTTCCTATGTAGATATATTTATAAGCCTCGATAAGTATTCATATGTTGTTTTTTCCTCTGTATATATTTATAAAACTTACGACTTTATTATTTATAAAACTTTATCTTTAAAAAATACAAACAAAATCACCAAGTCTGGCATAAGAATCGTATTCATAGGGATCGTACTCTGCTGTGTCAGAAACATATGGCGGATCTCTAACAGGGATATCATCATGGACAATAATTGGAGGATTTGTCTTTGGAACAAATATCCCAACCTCACTTTGAGTTCCCCTGAAACCAGGATATTGGGGAGAAATGTTCTCTTCAAATTGAATCCCTTTATTAACACTGGGAGAGGCTGATGCATTTCCTAAACAGTCCTTCCTAACCAATGTTACCGACAAAGGAATCATCTTCTCAACAGATTTCGATGCTAACCCAATGAATGCACGAACATGCCTATCATTTTTCATAATAGTAGGTTTAAAGGGTTATGAGAGGCATGTGTACAAGACCTTAACTTTCAAGTCGTACACACATTTATCCATTTCAAGCTCATCGTACAAAATGTCAAGCAGTTGCTCGTATGTCACACCTTTCTCCAAGGGTAGAACTTGATTTTTAGCATCCCTAAAATGCAATCCTTCTCTTCCAATTCCCAAACACCATTGTATGAAAAAAAAAGTGTGGAAATAGTCGAATTTTTATTGGAAAAAAAGGTCAAAAATTAATATTATAAAAAATGCAAAACATAACTGTAAAACATTGAGTTACATCGAGCTTAATCGAGGTAAGTCGGGGTCAAGCATCAAGGCATGTCGAGTTTTATCATTTTCTGTCGAGGTGGTTTCCAAAGTAAATGCATGAGTACCTATCAAGGTCCATCAAGGCAAGTCGAGAACAATCGAGGTAACCTCTCTAGTTCAATTATTCTCATAATGTCGAGGTCTATCGAGGACCATCGAGTCACATCAAGGTGGCCTATCTAATTAAATTCTTCTGGACTTATCAAGGTCCATTGAGGACCATCGAGCCAAATTGAGGTGGACTATTTCCTTAAATGAACGTGCATCTATCGCGGTCCATCGAGTACTATCGAGTCTCATCGAGGTCCCATAATCCTAACACCAATTAAGACACGTCGAGGAAAATTGAGGTAAAGAAACAAGTTTCCTTACAACATAACATGAAAATATACTTACCCATAAGATTTTTGCCCATAGATCTGAAATCCCAAAGTGAGGTTTCTTGCCTTGATAGGATTTAGTCTTTTCCAAAGAACAACCTCAAAAATGTGCTCTGAAACCCCAAAGTGAATGTTCTTGCCTTCATAAGATTTGAGTGAGAGCTTCGAATAAGAGAAAGGAAATGAACGTGAGGGACGTTAGAGAGAGAAAGAGAGAGAGATAGGGAATGAACACAAAATCATAAAGAACATAAATGATAGGGGCATTTTTGGAATCAAGGGGAATACTAGCATAACATGGTGATATTTAATTAGCATGGAATAATTTTGATTTTGGACACTATTTAATGCATAAATACCCAAATTTCCCTATCCTTATTACAACAAATTGATAAGGTTATGTTTTTAGAGAAATTTACATATCAACAATGATTTTTTTTTTTTTTTGCTTAAAGAATATATATTGTTTTATTTTTGAAATTTTGCTCTAATATATGTATATACATAAAAAACATAAATTTGTATTATTATATAAAAAAAATCTAATACTATAAAAAAATGAGAAGGGAAAAAAAGCTTACAAGCAATTAGTTTTTATCTAAAAGAGAACTTTATAAAAATATGTCAAAAAACAAGTTATTTTTTATATAGAAGGGCATAAAACTTATGCTATAAAATATGCTAGCTCTAGTAAAAGAAAAATTAAATACAAGAATCCCACAAAATACTATAAACAAAAATACACTTTCTCTCTTACTATCCTCTCTCCCTCGGGTATCTTTCACTATCTCTCTCTCTCTATGTGTGTCTCTCCATTTTCTCTGACCACAATGGCAATCAACTATTTTCTCTCACAATAATAGATCTCTCACGCTGGCAACAAAAAACAGACGTCCTACCTCTGATTACCGCCGACACCATCTCTTGTTCGTCTTCTTCATCTTTATTGTGCTTTTCTTCTTCTTATTCATGTTCTTCTACTTTTTCTTCTTCGTCTTCTTGGTTGTTTCAAATCTGTTTTTTTTTTTCTTTTTCAAAACTAGTTTTTTTTATTTTATTTCCAAATTTGTCTAAGTAACAAATTACTATCACGCTGCTTTTATTTCCAAATCTGAGTTTTTTGTGGACCTAGTTGTGATCAGTTACTTTATTCAATCTCCTTCTTCATGATTTTTTTTTTTAAATCTGATTTTGTTTTTCAAATGTGGTTTTCTTTTTAAAGCTACCTAAGTAACCAGTTACCTTTTTCGATCTTCTTCTTCTTCTTAGTTATTTTCATATCTGATTTTGCTTTTCAGATGTAGTTGTTTTTTTTTAAGATTTGGCTAAGTAACCAGTTACCATTTAATTGTTATCTTGATAGGGGTAATCAATTACCACCTTCTTCTTATTCTTCTACTTCTCAAATCAATTTTTTATTTTTCATATTTTTTTTCTAGGTCTGGCTAAGTAACAAGTTATCAATCAATTGTTATTTTGATAGGGGTAACTGGATACCTCCTCCTACTTCTCAGATCTTTTTTTTTCATAACTAATTTTTTATTTCTAGATCTGACTCAATAGCAAGTTACCATTTAGTTTTTATTTTGATAGGGGTAATCGGTTAACACCACCTTTTTCTTCTTCTTTAGTGGTTATATTCGGGTTTTTTCTTCTTCAGATCTGGCAGTAACCAGTTACAATTCACTCGAGTACTTGCCATGGTAGTTAAAATTGATAGTGGTAACCAGTTATCATCAGATTACTAAAATATTCAAAATTATTTTTATAGTGGCAACTAATATTTATTTAAAATGAAATTAAAAGCCATATATGCATGTCCAAGAATAATCTAAAACATACATATGTATAATGAACGTAACCAAGGCATCATCATCATCACCGACATCAGTGAAAGGCAACCCCATCGCTTTAGATTTGTATGTATTTATATAAACAATATAATAATAGCAATAATATATGTATGTTGTTTTATAATCAAATATATTTGTATGTACATATAAAAATAATAATAACAATAATATATGTATATATATGATGGAGAAAAGTATAATGTTTTATATATACAATTAATTGTATTTATATGTATATATATTATTAACATAAATATAAATAAAAAAATAAAGTAATAAAAATAGTCCTAAAAGTAATTAAAATAAATAAATACTGAAGTTTTTTATTGGAATAAAAATCCATAAAATGTAATAAGCAAATAAAATATGTCATACAAAACTTAATAAAAAATACCATATTTATCAAAGTTTTTTTTAAAAAAAAAATAACATGTTTCATGTAATTTCAACTTTCTTAAACTTATATTTTTTTTAATATAAACAAATTCGTAAGTGAAATGTTTGAGAGTGTGTTTGAAAGTAACTGTGTAATTCTTAGTAATTACATTATATTTTAAATACAAGAATGTTTGGATATCAAATTGTAATTACTTAAGAATTCTTATTGTCATGTTTGGCAAAAAAAAGTTAGTAATTACACAAGATAATAATATCATGTAACAATTACTATTTAAAATTCATAGTATTTAGTAATTTCACCCAATTTTCATGGCGAGGCATGAGAATTGGATAGTGTAATTTGAGCACATCAATTACCTTCAATTTTATGATTACTATATAATTACATGATTAGATAAACACGCCAAATTAAATAATTACACTCAAATTCAATAATAGGTTGTCTTTTCCATACGCACCCTAAATAAAATCTAAAAAGATATATGAGGTTATAAATTTCCCAATAAAATATTGTGTGAGAAGAAAATTTTGCAAATATATTATATACATCAATAACATGTATTTAACAAATTAATAACTGTTAGAAAAAATTATGACTATATTGCAAATATAAAATAAAATAGTAATATAGTTAGGAAATTCAAAATTTGTTGTTACTAAAAAATCCCTAAAAATCTATGACTGAAAAACCAACTCCAACTAAGACAGAGCTCAGACAACCATTTTAAGATAACTTCATTGATCTGCATTCCTTACACATGCAAGACAATTTGTCTATGCTTATCACTACACCAAACACCCATTACCATAACACATCATTATAATAGTATTTAAAAAGAGTTATTGTATACGAGAAAAATTTCAGGCGGCAAGGTAAAAATTTCAGGCGCCAAATCCCTAAGTTTTTTCTACCTTTCCCGTGTACCCATTTCCCCTATACCCATTTCTTCAATCTTTCTTCAATCTTTCTCTTCCTGGTCTCTCTCGGTCTATCTCTCTCGTAGACCTATCTCTCTCGGTCTCTCACTCCCCTTCACGAAAGACAAATCCTGAGAAGGGCTACACCACATTCGAAGGCGATATACCCATTTCCCGTGTCTCCTATACGAAGGCTTTAGTTTGAAATCAGGTAATCTTCTCGTCACCATCACCAAATTCTTTTCCCTTGCTCTCTCTCTAGCTCCATTTCTTCTCTCTGTTCTTCATTCTCGTTTCTCCATTTTTGTGAAATGAGATTGACTGGTTCATCCTCACAATCTTTTCAATGAACCCTTGCATTTCATTCTGAAAACACCATAAGAAATTCACTCTTCAAG
Source organism: Humulus lupulus (assembly GCF_963169125.1). Lineage (NCBI taxonomy): Eukaryota > Viridiplantae > Streptophyta > Magnoliopsida > Rosales > Cannabaceae > Humulus > Humulus lupulus. Next base: position 11,484,829 of record NC_084802.1, read on the forward strand.
ATATTGCTGGTTTTAAGGTGAAGTAGCTTTTGTGTTTCATTTCCTTTCTACTGTCAAGCAAAATTTAGGGTGCATAAACATTCTTTACTCTTAGGATTCATGTTTTGGTTATATGCATTTTAAGATATTTATATCTCCTAATGACAAGTTTTAGATTCTAGTTCCTTGAATTTTATTCAAAACTATTTTGTTTTTTGGGTACAGATTGCTCATCAGTCGAGCATATATGTACTGGACACTCCAGGTGTACTGGTTCCAAGTATCCCAGATATAGAGACAGGACTAAAGCTTGCTCTTGCAGGTCAGCCCTCTTCGATTAGTTCTTTTTTGTTTTATTTTTGTTATTGTTTTTCTTTAATCTGTTAAATTAAATGTGAACATTTGATGATGTATTTATTGTATGCTGAAACTGTAACAAGTACAAAAACTAGAATTGGTTAACGTCAGGCTTTTTGCTACTCGACAAAAACCATATGCTCTAGTTGCAGATATTTGGCTGTTCATTTTGTTGGCCAAGGGAATATGAAATGAACATGCTATCATTCAATTCTGGCTTTATTGCTTTTGGGGAAGACCCTGTAAACTCATCTCATGCTGCAGATGCGTCACCAACAAAAATATAGGAAACTTAGTACGTGCTTTAAATAATATAACTTTCATTAAAATTGGTATGAGTCCATGTAATGTAATTTTCTGGGTATAATATTATAGTAGTCAAGATGGTTGAATTATTACTGTCGCTGAAAATAGAATAGTTAAAAATTACATGTAGATTCTGAAAAGAGTATATGTTATGTTAAATTTAGATATCTAGTGGAAACCTGACTTGTTTACAGAGATAGAAAGTTATAATTTTTTTTCTTTTATTTACATTTTACTTAATTACTTGTTCAACTATGGATATTTCTTTTTGAGTTGGGATATGGTATTGCTTCTTCACTTTACCTGATTAAAGTTTATTAATTTTGGATGTAGGGTTTGTGAAAGATTTAGTGGTTGGAGAAGAGCGTATTGCCCAGTACTTACTTGTAGTTTTAAATACCTGAGGGACTCCTTTTCATTGGAAGCACTGGAATAACAGGAGAGCAGAAGCAATTCGATATGAAAACTTTGTGCCTGATGATGAAAACTTTTATTTTTGTATTGATATGTGCATTGATTTCATTTTGAGCCTCCATCTTTTCTGCTCTCACCATCTTTGGTACTCACCATGATCCATTATTTTATTTTATTTATTTATTACTATTTTCTCATGTTGGCTGTGGTGATGATGATCTGTGTTTGCTGTTGGTGGTGGTGAATGCCAAAGGTGATGGTTGAAGTGGTGGTGTTTAAACCTTGAAGATGTGATTGGTTCTTAATGAATTTTCAATGTTCATGAAATTTCTATCATTAATCTCTGAGGGCATTTATATATTAAAATGGTCTCTTTTTACAGCTACAAAATATATATTTTATTGCCTTATGTAATAATATGAAGATATTGTCATTTTTTTTTGTTAGTTTTCACTTTCTTTGCATGCTTATTTGCCCTGTGATGGAAAATCTAATTTTCAGAATTTCATGGTTTTGCATTATAAGCCTTGTCTCTCTCTCTCTCTCTCTCTCTCTCTCTCTCTCTCTCTCTCTCTCTATACATACATACTATATATTGCTCTCTCTCTCTGTCTTTCTCTACTTTTTCACCAGAAAAAGTCTATTTTATAGAATCTATTGTGAGTGCTCTTAAGGCTTATAATGAAAATTCTCATGTACACTGTTAATGACCATATGAGCTTATGAGATCTGAGGGCTTTTGAATATCTAAGTTTGTTATTCTCTATTTTATAATGCTTTATTTGCTTTATCACCTGTTAATAGATTAGAGGAAGAATTATTTAAAGATTACCTTTATTATTAATCTGTTTTATAATGCATGTTTTTGAACACTACTTGACAATGCCTTTGATGCTTTTGTATCAAGTAACTTGAACCTGTTTGCAGTGCATTCTTGTTTACATTGGATTTGATTTTGTCGATATCTATTTTGGCCCATCTTTGCTTCTTAGATTATGAACTTTTTTTTGGCCTGATGATGATAGTTTTACACACGAGTCTTCGATTTGGTTTTATCTTTCTGCTCCCACCATTATCAACATTCATTATAAGCCTCCAAAGGCCATTTGCTGCATATTTTGTGTCAACGTATCGTTACTGTTATTATTATTGTTGTTCTCTAAAGGATAGAATAAATTATCTGTTGGAAGTGCATTTATGGTGGTTTTGGTGAATGTCAATGGCAGTGGTTGTAGTGGTAATGGTTTAACCTTCTGAATGATGTGATTGAATTTTTAGGAAGTTTTGCTACAAGGTGGCTTCAACATTGTTGTTTTCTTGAGGAACTTGTTGGATTGAGTACCACATTGTTGTTTAACGTCTACTCTCATTGATACTTTTCTGGGAATGGATTGCATTCTTTTCAGTACTTTTTTTTATTCAAACCTTTGTTGTAAATATTGTATTTTGTTTCTCTTTGTAAAATTGTATTATATCTTTCTTCTTTTGATGTGTTCTCTGGAATTTGTATCTTAGATTGGACAGTTTTAATCTACAATTTATTTCTAATACTTTACAATACTATTAAAATAGATTTAGTTATGATTTCTTGTTAAAATTCTTTTATTTGTAATTTACTTTTCTAAAATGTTCTTACAGTGGCAAAATCTATTTTTATATGCTAGAGTAAATTGATTTTTTCTTCCCCAAGTTATCATTCTCTTGCATCTGATAATGATGAAAAGAAATTTTAGAAATTAAATGAATTGTCTTTAATCTCTTATGCCTCTCTAATTCTCTTATTTATGTTATTTTTCCCTTTCAGTTGAAAATTATGAAATTCATGATTATGCTTTGAGCGTATAAAAAAAGATTGTTTTAAAATGATTTTTAAACGTTTGTTGCATCTCTAAAAGCCCTTTTTTATTTATTAATAGCTGTTTAGTGTTTGAAACATAAGTAAATCTATGAAAAATAGATTACTTACTGGTGCACCTAAATAGCTGAATCAATTGGTGTCATTAAATTTTAAAATTTTCATTTGATTTATTACTCTGTTTTTGTTATATGAGAATATATATGCCCTCTTGTATTTATTTGTTATATGAAAATATTTATTAGGGTTCTCGGCTGGCCAGCCATTTATTATTGGGTTTCTTATCAATACCATAAATTTCGTCAAGAATTTGCTGAGTTCTACAAAAGTGCTCTTCTTTACTTAGTGTATACCTTAGTGGAATCTCTGTTAGAATCATTTAAGCTGGTAAGTGTTACTTCATGTAAAGTTAATGTACATATAAGCATCAACATCTTTTGGGAATATACATATTTTTGTAACATTATCTTGTAAACTGGTCTGTTTTGATGATATTTTGTAAAATGGCTTCTAGACTATAGATATAATATCAAATACATAAGCTATCATGCTAAATAATTACAAAAAATGCTGGAAGTTTTAACTGTTACATATTTGATAAGATTTATACATAGTCTATATATATATGCTACTATAATCATCAATTCTGGTGTGCTTGATAGGTAAGGATGGTGGTTGATGAGAGCTCAGGAGGATTTGGTTTCACAGGGAAGAATGAGATTATAAATGGGAAGGCAACTGTAATTAGGTTCTTGCTCTTGTTGGATTTTGAGCTATTGACTAGTAAAGGTATTCTTAAGGGAACAGGCTTCTTGGACTTTATTTATTCTATTTCAAATGCTTTGCAATAGTCTCGGGAATTAATCATATTCCTCTGAAATGAGATGAGGAAGTTTTAAAGGCTTTGTTGAGTTCACTGTGTTTTTATGTTATAATCTTTCTTTATGTTATTGTTTTGTGTAGAAACTAGGATGATCTATATAGTTTCTTCTTCTTCATGTTTTCTACAGTATATATCTTTTACCAAACTGTACAATAACGCTTTTGAAGTAATGAAAATGTGTTTTTATTTTTTTACTTTTGGACATATCACTCGGTTTGTTTGTTTTTCTTTTTTGCTTACATAGCCAGTCAGGTGGATAAGTTAATATTTACCTATTACATATTTGGTTTCGAAAAGTAGTGGACAATAAGTTACTAAAGAGTTACTGAAATAATAAGTTACCTGGCAGAAGAATAAATTCAGATTTTTTAAAAATGTATTCTCTAAATTGGAGCCTCTTTAGAGAAATTTTGTTTGACCAACAGCATGCATTAAACTTTTCTAGCTGTTTTGACTGTTAGTTTCAGTATTTTGATTTTTTTGTTCAATTTTTTAGGACTTGGCATTTGGTTTATCACTTTTAGCACTGCTTGGGGATAATATCTACAACTTTGGCGAGTTGCTGGCACATCCTATTGTAAGAATATCTCTACCCTACTCTATGTGTGTGTGTATTTTTTCCCTTCTTTCTACTCAACTTGCCTTAGTTGCTCTACTTTTTTTTCCCATTTTACAATTGGAAATATTTCATGTTGAATGTGCTTGTGATGTGTAACAATTTTCCATTTTGGTGATTTAAAAGTTCGTTCTTCTCTGGATTCTTGTAGTGCCTTGACATACTTACTTACCCTCTTATATATATATCATCCTGGGGTGTATTAGTACAAGGTGAAATCCTTATTAGTATCTGATTGAAAAAAATCATTTACATCACCGGTAGTGGTTTACAAGGGATGGCATGTATAGGGATGATATTCTAAATCCATTAGCCATGTATCTTTCTTACTTCTCATTATTTGTTCTTGTTATTTATTTATTTGTTTTTGTGGTCTTATTTTCTTAGTCTTATTCTTGTGGTACATGTAGCTCATCTAAACTTTAGTTAACAAGAAAGAGTAAAAACATGATAAAACTGAAGCAATTGTATTATTAAGACATAAATATTATATACAAGTCATGTTTATCAATAGTTATCTAAATAAGAAACTGTGGAAATATTGAGTTTGAAGACACTTAAAAATCAATCCCAGGAAAAATAAACAAGCAATCTTACTTCACTTAGAACCCCCATAAAATACAATGAGAAAACCCTTCCAAAGCCTCTCTATACATTCTTGTAATAATATTGGTGTTTTTGTTTTTAAAAACTCATGTTGAAAATATTTGAAAAAAATAAGCAATAGTTGACATTAAATCAGATTTTATTTAATTAAATAAGAAAAGGGAGATAAAAATACATATGTCTGTATATGTGTATATGCACACATATTCTAGTCAGGAAACACTATGTTCTGTCTTGCTAATGACATATATGTCTCAGAATTTTTTTCTGCTCATATTTACAACTTTTGCTTAATATATTCTACATATATTTATATGTGTATATAATCTTTTGGGTTAATAGCTGGAACTAGAAATTAATAAAAAATAGCTTGGTTAAATACTAAAATACTTCAGCTATTAGTTTTAAATACTAAAACCAAAAGTTTCAACATATTTTCACTCCAAGAATTATGGTAGGAGAAGTATCACAATTTTCATCTCTGTCTCCTTTAATAGCTTGTTTTGTTCCCTGAATAAAATGGGTACTGGTTGACCTCATTTTGTCTTGTTTCTATGGGAAACAGAGTTAATTTAACAGATGGTCTTGAAGGGCTAGCTGAGCGGACTGTTGCCTTGGCATTTGTTGGAATGTCAATTGCAGTGCTTCCAATATGTCCTGGTTAGTATGAATCTTCTTGAAATTAGAATATGATGTTTGAATATTAAGAATTAATAGTTGGATAATTTTCTATTTTACTTGTTTCTTGGTTTGAGCATATAGTTAGTATTTTTTATTTTGTATAGATGTGATCTCAATCATTAGGCCAGAAGTAAATGAGGGTTTGAATAAGTATCCATTGTTAAAAAGCTATGTTCAAGAACAGTTGCTAACACTTGGTATATGTTTGTCTCAGTATCTTATGCTCTGTTATGAGTTTTCTGGTTTTGTTGATATGATTCTTTCTATGGTTATTGTTGTAGGTTTTAAGTGATCCTCAGAAGAGAGCCATATACGATCAATATGCTGAAGAAGGTTTCAAAGGACAAGTGCCACCCCCTGATGCAGCACGGGTCTCAAACTTTAGATTTGTCTCAAAATTTTCTTAATGGGTCTATTCCTGCATCAATTCTTCAGTGCAAGAGACTTAGAGCCCTTGATAAGGCATCCTAATGTTGTAACTTTGAAAGCTTACTACTGGTCTGTAGATGAGAAGCTGCTCATATATGATTACATTTCCAATGGAAATCTTTCCACTGCACTTCATGGTAAGTTTCAGCATATCCCATTATCTGACTTGTGCTCATGAATTATTTAATTATTTTGATTCTGGTTTTGGAGTTTGATTGCTCACAGGTCTTGTGGTATTCATATTTTGATCAATTTGATTTCTTTTCATGTAATCAGGGAGGTCTGGAACAGAATCATTCACACCCCTATCATGGTCTGTTCGGCTAAAAATCATGAAAGGAATTGCTAAAGGTTTGGTCTATCTCCATGGTCTATTCAGCAACAAGAGCATGCTTTCAAGTGTTATTTGAAATTGAGTTTGTTTTTAGTATATGTGAGTTGTGTTGTTAATCTTCTAAATTTTGAAATGCCTCCACCTACTAATTATTTAAATATTTATCTGCTATTATTTCATTATTGAATTGTTTTTCTCTTTTATCTTTGCCTCAGGCCTCAAGGGTACTGAAATTGGAGAGAAATAGTCTGGAGTATCTTCTACACCACTTTTGTGGAGTAACTGCTAATAAAGAGTTGGTTTTTTTTTTCCCTTACTGATATTCATTTCTTTAAAATTTGTGGGGCGTTTTATATAGTTTTAATCTATGTTTAGGGACTATAAACTTTCATTAAGGGGTTGTGAATGGTTTAATATGATAAGGCTTGAATCTGTCTTTTGCTTTCATTGGGTAATTATTTGTTTTATTGTGATGGCTGAGGTATTTTTATATGAATGATGATGATTTATTTACCCAATAATCTGTTGCTTTTTTGATTGATTATTCTCTATTTTCAATGCTTGCTTGTGCCTTGTACTAAGTTTCTAGCCAATCTAAACTCACTCTTCTGTTATTTAAGCAAATGGCATACGATGATCCATGAGCTAGAGAAAATGATTAGTTTCAATTTTTTGAATTTTAAGTAAGTAGTATCATGATCCATGAGCTAGAAAATGAACAAACAATTTGTTTCTGGATAATTCATTAGACAATAAAAAAAAAATTATCAAGATTATCCTTAAACTTTAAGAAAATGAAGCATAAAAATGTCTAGTGATGAAAAAAGAGAAATCATTTTCTTTCTTGGATCTCTTTCATTATTATTATTATTCATCGAAACACAATTTTCCCTAGCATAGTATAGATTCCAGAAATGTGGTAAAATTAGTACTGTACCTCTACTAATCTTGGCTCAAAGTAATCCCTTTTTCAAGTGTTTGCTTCCTATACTGAATCAAGATTTATTTACATAGATAGATACTGCACATACTATTATTAAAACTTTACTAGAAATTGACTTTAGCTTTATATGAAAAGGGTATGTGGAAAAAGTTACAAAATGAGGTGAAATTAATGTAGAGGCACATATCAAGGACTCAATAATGTATGACTATGAATTATCATTATCAATGCCCATGTAATATCTATCTTTTTTCACATAATATCTATCTATGTTGTGTCCATCAGTTTTACACGTATGAGATTGAATTCGTACATCAGTTTTACAAGTAAACCTTATTTGCAAATTTTGTTTTTGAACATCAGTTATAGTTTGAAGCCCTTAGATTTGTTTACAGTGTAGCTTCTGTGTTTATTTTAGGATTTTCTTATATTAACATCTATTGCATTCGGTTTCAGGATCTAGGGAGTGGTTTTGAGGTGATTTCTGTTGGAAGAAAAAAGCTTGTTCGTTCTGTTCCAACAGAGTTGAACAAAGACCATTTCATAGTTGGTGAAATGGGTGAAGTTGAGAACAGTTCAGTGCTTAGAAGAACACTCAAGAGTCTTTGTGTTAGTAATGGTTGGTCTTATGGCGTTTTCTGGTGTTTCGACCAAAGAAATCCCATGTAAGTTTTTTCTTTTTGTTCGTTTTGTCTTTTCTTCTTTACACCACACTCCTTTTGTTCTTTTCTTAATCAATTCTATAACTTTTTTTTAAATTTTAAAATATTTTTCCCAGTCACATTTGAGATTTGTGTACCCATGGTTTTCTCAAATCAAGCATAGTTCTTTCTTATTTTCTTTTTAAAAGAATAACTCAAGCTGAGAAAATGAAAATGCTTTACATGGGTTTTTTAAAAAAATTATTTGGAGAGAAAAATAAAAAATTAATGTTGCTCAAAACCCATATTTTGTTTGTCTTAATCTGCATTTTTCACTCTGAGATCAAGCTTTGTGAAATTTCATTTAACCATTATAATAAGTTAGCATCATTAAGAAGATAATGGATTTGCAATATGTATTTTCTCAATATTAATTTAGCTAACTGTGAATTATGCTCTTTGGAATGGTCTCAAGCTGTTGTCTCTTGAAGATGCCTACTTTGAGGACCCAGTTGGAGCTGTCATTGAAAATATGCTATTAAAAGTCCATGTGCTTGGAGAAGGGTATGCCCCTAAACATTTGTTTTTTTCTTTATAAATGTGTCAAATGCATTAGAGAAAATATTTGTTTCTCTTCTCTAAAAAATAATAAAGTTGATTAGAGGTAAATAGAGGGCTAATGTTTGTTGTTTGTATATGTGTCAATGTAGAATTTTTGGTCAAACTGCTTTAAATGGGAAGTACCAATGGATTCAAGCTGATGGGCCAAGTGGGGAATGGAATTCTTTCAGATCTACTAAAAATAAACACACATTTTAGGTATTTCTTCTTTCTTTTTCAGTTTTTAGAGTTGAAATCACATACATATGTTGAATTTTTTGAAGTTAGAATTCTTGTTATGTTTGCTTATTTTGTGAATTTTCTTTCACTCTATAGGATGATTCTGAGGTTTGCTATCAGTTTTCCTCTGGAATAAAGGTACAATTTTTTTCTTTTTGAGTACTTTAATTGAGATTAGTATGGTAGAAACTTGTACTTTAACGAGTTCACTCCAGTTTTTGGTGATGACAATTACAAATAGTTGGGGGAAAAAAATTGCTCTGCATTGAACTCTAATCAATGCTCACCTTTTGTATCTGATATTCATTGCAAAAAATGAAGTTATTAGTCTATTTTTCTGTTTAAGTTCAAATTATATTTTCTGTTTTTGTCATACAGTTATTAGTTAACTCCTGATATATTCGTTCCACTGCCTATGCTTTTTTTCATTCGCTGTTACTGGTTTTGAATTCAGGTTTGTTAGCAGCGACTTTGGTAACCATCCTCTGTCTCATCTGATGGGTTCTGTCTTTGACTATGTATCCAATCAGAAATGGAGCATTTTATAGATGTCTCATCCATGTCATCTGATATGATTGTCAGGATGATTTGATATGCTGAACAGACTAAGAACATCTTAAGTAATTTAGTTGCTGCTGTTGACAATTTGTGGTATCTAAAAGATGGAATACATACTGTAGTCTTGAAAAAACTTTCAGAAAATGGTAAGAGCTATGTGGGTTTTACAGTTTTATTTTTGTATGATACTTCGAGCACTGATCTGTAGACTTATCTTTTGCATCTTTTAGGTTCGAGAGATGGAAAAATGGAAGGAAGGGAAGCTTGGCGAAGCCAGAGCTGCTTTGAGATGTTCTGTGAGGGAAATTGGGTATGTTTTTTAGCTTGTCTTTTTTATCTTTAGTAGTGTCTCTGTTACTTTTATTATTTCTAATGATGATTATCAACATTTTAATAAAGTATAATATTTTATTTTCTGTCAATTTTTTGTGTAGTTTTCTGTTTCTTTCTCAACTATCTTTTCTTTGAATTGTTTCTCATTGTAAAGCTTTCTCAATCTTGTTTCTTTTGGTACTCATGCATATCAAATAAAAAAACATGTTGATTGCTGACGCGTTTAAAAGGTCTCTTTATAGTTAGCTGTGACATAAACAGAGGTCACGTTGGTGCTTCTTCATTCCTGCTGTTGGGCTGCACTTATTTGGTTTTCAAATTGTTGCATTGCATTGCGTCCAATATTTTTGAACTTGTTTGAGGACATTTACTTTATTTTTATAGCTAAAAAAATTCGTCACCAGGATCTAGAGAGTCCTTTTGATACAAGCCTATTAGATAACTAACTTTGAACTTTTATTTATTTTGATTTATTGTAGATTGGATGTAGCAGAGCAAAGTGGAGAGGTTACACGATCTGTCTCTGGCCCAGTACTTCCAAGGTATTAGAGGCTCCGCATAGTGATCATTTAATTGTTTGTTTTTAATTTTTTAACAAGTGATACAAATTTTACTCAGACATTTCCATCACATCTGTTGGCTTCATTGCTAATTTTCTTTTATTCTATGATGTTGGTATCAGGAAAAACTATGGGAATGCTGACATACATGTGGAGAGACAACTTATGCCCCGTGTTCTTGCTGGTACCAATGGCCCCACTGATTGGAATGAAGCTTTGGATATTATTTCTTTTGGTTCTCTTGAGCAGGTACTTGTGGTTTATATGTACTTTTATATTAGAAGAAATATTATGTAATGACCCACTAATCTAGACTCTTGGACCATTATCGAACTATACATACAAAGTCTTACTAAAACATACATTTGCGAAAATACCATAATTTATTATAAACTTGTAGAAACAAAGGTTACTTTCATAAAAATAAGTAGGATATGGGTACCCATTGTCTTTAAAACAAAAATAACTTAAAGTGAAAAGAGTTACATAGAAAATGCGGAAAATACATGTAAAACCATAAAAAGAAAAATGAGACTACATCCTCGAATCGAAATAACACTCGGCTCCTTGATTCCATTCACCATCGATACACATCCTCTAAGCGTCACGAATCTTACCGCCTCTAAAGCTATTTTCCTGCACATAAAACAAAAAGGAATGAGCCTAATGCCCAGCAAGGAAAATCTAACACATAGTCATACACATAAACTTCATAATAAACGTAAAGACATATCATAACACTTAATACATACACTTATTATAATGGCCATTATTACTTGGGGTCCCATAGACTAAACAAGCTTATGCCCATGATATTAGTGGGGTCCTACTAGCTAAGTAGGCATATGCCCATAATCTTTTTGGGGTCTTGTTAGTCAAATAGGGCATAAGCCCAAGCCTACAAACATACACATACATAACATATTCGTAACATATCATAACATAATACATAAGATAACATAAGCAATACACATATAGATTCTATCCTATTTTCCTTACCAAAGTTACCGGGATATGTGGACTGAGTTGGGACTTTTTGGAACACTCCGAAACTTATGTGCTTAAGAACTTGGATTCCCTAACCAAAATAAGAATGAGGTTAGGGGACTGAGTAGAAGGTTATGAAAGAGGAAATAACATAAAGCAAATGAACTAAAGTTTTGGTTTACCTTGAAAGACCAATCTATACCACAACCGAAATACTATAGAATCTCACTTCCCAAAGTGTTTGATAAGCTTATGATGTTTAAGCTTATGATTTCCCAAACCAGGTGTTTACACTCGCACACTCACTTAGCACTAGCAGCTTCTGAACTTAGAGCAAAAGGTGAATAATGGCTGGGTACTAGGTCCTATTTATAGAGTTTGGGAATGAAAGTATCTTGATTTTACTTGAATAAAATTAATAGCTTTTTAGGTGAAAATCATTTGAATAATCGTTCAGCAGAGGCTGAAGACTTGTTCAAAAGATGCTGGACTTTTGAAGAACTTTGAATGGCTGAAAGGAAAAGAATTCAAAAATGTTTGAATTTATGCTGGAGGAGGCGATATATCGCCCCCTGTAGGCGATATATCGCTTGGGCCAGTATGCCCGAGGCGACCGTGCATCGTCTCGTGTTTTCCGTATCTACGTGCTGTGATATATCGCCCCCTATAGCTGCGATATATCGGCACACGCTGAATATTTAAACACGAAATTACACATTTTTAGCTAAGTTTGAATGGAGTAAACAGCCTTGACTAAGCCCTCAACGTATTCAAAGTTGCTGACTGACCCTATAACATTCAAACTTTACCCTTATTTAATTTAATCCTAAAAAATACTTAATCCTTAATCACCATTCATAACATGTGCTTAAAATCCTATTGGTTGATATCTAAACCTTATAGTACAATAAATATAATCCTTAATATCAGTCATATTAATCAACCTTAGGTTAAAATTAATATTCTTAAACTATAGGTTAAACTTAGAAAATCTATAAGTACTACTATGAGTGTCCAAATAATTCCCGGTCTGAACCAAAAATCCACAGTAACAAAGATAATACTAAACATACTATAATACTACTAAACAATTAGCTAAGTAAAGTTCTTGGACTCTACATATTACTTGTGGTTTATATGCTTACAGGTGGAAACTAGCTTAAGTCTTATGTTCTTAATAATAAAAGGACTTTTTTTTTTTTACAATGTGCAGGTATATTGAGATGATTTCTTTGGAGCAATTCTTGACAACATTTGTAGTTGAGGCCTTTAGAATGTAAGAATGTATTTCACTAATTTTTGTATACATTTCTTGTTTTGTATTTAGTGATAAAGGAATCAGAATTGGGCATAAATTATGTTGTAATATGATTTCTTCAGCCTAGACTAGTAGACTAAATATTGTAATTATATTTGAGTAATTAATAAAAATCTATTTATGTTACCTTATTTGGCTTCAACTTTCATATTTGTTTTCCTAGTTTTGTGTAAGTAAAAAAAGATTATGTTTCTCTAAGCTAATATAACACATGTGTTATACTAAAGTGTAGTATAACACAAAAATGTGTTATACTAAAGTGTAGTATAACACAAAAAAAGTGTTATATAATCGACTATAAATAACATAATTAAACACTTATCTATATATTAAAATTACACAGAAATTGTGTTATCGTTGACAGTACAATAACACATCTGTATAACACTGATAAAGTGTTATGTAAAGTACCCTGCCCTACGATAACATAGTCGGTCTTAACACATCAGAAAGTGTTATCGTATGTTTTGATAACACATTTTTCGGTGTTATAAAAAACATTTTTTCTTGTAGTGTATCGAGTTACCAACAAATTAAGTATAAAGACAAGTCTATATATGTTGACCCTCGTCTGCAATAATGTACTCTTATTTCTCCATATCTTCTATCCTTCTCTGTTTTTCTTCCTAAAAACTTAGGTCTTGCTTCTAGTATTCTAAATAGACCATTTCCACACTGTTTTTTTTTGCCGAGAGAAATGGTGAACAACGATTTCTATAGTGCTCAGAGAAGAGCTTTAAGCTAAGCCTAACTGTATAAATGTAATAAATGAATATGAAAAAGTACAAAATGAAAAAACAAATCTTGTATTATCTCTTATAAAATATATATTTTAGCGATATTTGGCATCAAGGTTAGGTTTGGATGGAATGAAAATGTAAAAATTAATCTATATTTGGCAAATTTATTTTTAATGGGTTAAGCGTTTATATTTCTAAGTGAGTCTCACTTTTTAGCTTGATTTAATGGTAATCTTGACATTTTTAAACACTTGAGTTTCACACTCATTTTAATCTAAAACATTGTTAACTCTACTCCCACCATATACCCAACCCCCATACCATACACTTGAGACAAATAAAAATGTAAATTTCTCAATAATATAATAAATTATTATTAGACCCTTGGGTCAAAAAGAACTTTGTAAAAATGTCACTTGGGTCTCAAACAAAAAATTGATCTGAATACAAAATGAGAAAATGAAAGTTGTATATTTCTAAACTTAAAGTAGCAATATATATAGAGGCCAAAACATAGGCCATACCAAAACAACAAACAAACTCAACAAAATTACTAAAATAACAGCTGGAAATTAATACTAAACTCAGCCAAGTTAAATTGTATTTCTGATACTCCTCGTCAAGATGGGGCAAAGATGTTGTGGAGACCCATCTTGGAGACGAGTGTGAAACTGAGTTGTTGGTAGAAATTTTGTGAGGGTATCAACGAGCTGGTTGTTGGTGGAGACATATAAAGTTTTGATGAGGCCTTGATTAATTTTGTCTCGAACTAAGTGACAATCTATCTTCATGTGCTTTGTTCATTCATGAAAGACAGGATTGGAAGAGATATGTAGAGCTGCTTAGCTGTCACAGTAGAGAAGAACTGGTTTTGTTTGAGGAAAACCAAGTTCTTTTAGTAAGGAGAGCAGCCAAATAATTTTAGTGGTGGCATTAGCCATGGATCTATACTCAGCTTCAGCTGAAGAGCGGAGATGGTGTGTTGTTTCTTTGACTTCCAAGAGATCAAAGAGTTGTTGAAGAACACACAAAAACCTGAAACGGAGCGCCGAGTGTCTAGGCAAGTAGCCCAATCAACATCACATAAAACTTTTATAGAATGATCTAAGGGCCAAGGAGTGGTAGTGATGGAGTCCTTGCTGGTTAGATATAAGTGACCACGTCCGGGAGTGGATTTGATGTAGTGCAGCACTTTGAGGGCAGCTTGATAATGGGGCTGCCATGGCGAGCAAACGAACTGGCTCAATTTATTGATGGCAAATGATAGATCGGGTCGTGTGATGGTCAAGTAGATGAGGCAGCCAATGAGTCTTCTATAAGCTTTTGGGTCCTCAAGTAGCTCGCCGTCTTCAGCAAATAACTTGAGATTGACCTCCATTGGTGAAGATGTTATTTTGCATCCAAGCGTGCCACTGTCTTCAAGGATTTGTAGAGCATATCCTCGCTGAGATAGGAAAAGGCCTTTGTTATTCCTAGCAATTTCAAGACCAAGGAAGAATTTAGTTCACCAAGATCTTTTAAGTGAAAACAAGATCATAAGTATAGAATAAGAGTGTTTATATCATGTGTAGAATTATTTACAATCATAACATCATCAACAGACTAATAGGGCCAAAAAATTTGTATTATCATGCTTAATGAACAATGAATAATCAGTATATGAGTGCTGAAAACCATTGGCAAGTAAGAAAGTAGTGAGTTTAGTATTCCATTGTCTAGAGGCTTGCTTAAGGCCATATAGACTTTCGTTAAGTTTACAAACTGGTTTTTGGAAATTGGTTTGCTCCCCCTTAAGTGTGTATCCTTGAGGTAGAGACATGTAAATCTCTTCATCAAGATCACCATTCAAAAAAGCATTATTTACATCTAATTGGTGTAAATAACAACCATAATGGGCAGCAATGACTAACAATAGTTTAACAGTGACCATTTTTGCAACAGGGGCAAAGGTGTCAAAATAATCCACTCCTTCTTGTTGAGTATAGCCTTTAGCAACTAACCTAGCTTTATATCTTTCAACAATACCCTTGGAATTCCTTTTAAGTTTACAAATCCATTTCCACCCTATCGGTTTATGTGCAATGGGAAGGTCAACTATGGTCTAAGTGTTGTTATTGTCTAAAGCATTTAGTTCTTCATTCATTGCATTGGTCCATTCTAGGGAAAGGCTAGTTGTCTTGTAAGATGTGGGTTCACTTGTAGAGCTAGCATTGCAAATAATTGTATGAAAAGAAGGATGCAATTTAGAATAATCAAGGCAGTCAGATAAAGGATATTTAGTAGAAGATTTGCTAGATGGTAAACTATTATAACAGTGATATTGCTATAAAAAAGATGGAGGTTTAGAAGATCTCCCTATTCTAGTTATCACTTCATTGAAATTGTTGCCTTTGGGAAGTTTTCGTTTCTAGTGGAGAAGAATCATGGGCAGTAGCTCCATTATTGAGAAAAGAGAAAACTTTCTCATAAAATACAACATCTCTAGATATGAATTTTTTATTAGTGGTTAGGTCCATAACTTTGTAGGCTTTCATACCTTGAGGATAGTTGAAGCAAAACACAAGCATCCAAAGCATTTTAAATGATCATAAGTTGGAGTTTTAGAATGTAATACCTCATATGGCGTGATGTTTTTTAAAGGCTTGGAGGGAAGCCGATTGATCAAATGGGTGGCTGTAAGAACAATGTCACCCCAATATACTAAATAAGCGCCTGATTGAAACATTAAAGCTCTTGCAACATTGAATAAATGTTAGGGTTTATGTTCAACCATCGAATTTCGCTCAGGACAATCAACACAAGATAAGTAGTGAATAGTGCCTTGTGATTTAAAAAAATTATCAAAAGCTAATTCCTTGGCATTACCATATCAAACTCCTTTTATTTTAGTGCCAAATTGTGTGTGAATCATTGAGAAAAAATGGGGTATAATGGTGGAAACATCAGATTTCATTTTCAATAAAAAAAAAAGGCAAGTATAACGGGAGTGGTCATCTACAATAGTCAAGAAATATCAGTATCCTTCTCTAGTCTCATGCATAAAAGGTCCCATATATCAATGTGTATTAGATCAAAAATAGAATTTGAAATATGGCTATTTGAGGGAAAAGAAAATTTTCTTTGTTTTGCTAAATGAAAAATACTACAAGGAATGTCTTGTTTATTTAAAGATGAAAATTAAAGTAAAAAATATGCATTAGTAGAAACATGTAAAGAAGGGTGTCCAAGTCTTGAGTGCCATATGTCAGTAGATATAGATGCAATCCTAGGCACGTCCATGTCATATAAATTCCCAATACATTTAGCCCTCCCAATCATAGTATGGCAATGCTTGTCCTGGATAATGCAATCATTTAACGTAAACATTACATTATAGGCAGATTTTTGACATAAAGCACTAACAAACATGAGATTGATGGTGAATGTACGGAAAAATAACACATTGCACAAAATGAGTGTTTCAGATAGTTTGACAGTGCCAATTTTAGGAACAGGAGCAGTCATGGCATTAGGCATGGACACAAAATTAGGGAAAATAGTATCATCAAAATCAGTAAACAATTTATCTTTGAAAATGTGATGACTAACACCTGTATCATTCAGCCAATAGGAGTTAAGAGTTATACTAGAAACTTGTGAAATAGATGCTTCAGCATGTCGAGATTGCATTTGAGTTGCAAGATATGTGAGGAGTTGCTGGTACTGTTCAGGGGTGAAGCTTGACGAGGATGGCTCATTAGAGACAGCATCAACTACTCCTTGTTTCGGTTGAAACTTGGAGGGAAAGTCTTGTTTGTTAGCAGTCCAAGAAGCATTCTGATCACAATGCTTTGGCTTCCATCCAAGAGGAAAACCACGTAGTTTGTAGCAACGATCATGAGTATGGTTTTGGAGGCCACAATGAGTGCACAGTAAGGTTTCCTTCCCAAAAGGTTTATTGGTGTGAACAGGGGCAGCCATTAGCAACTGAAGATTGGATAGTGGTCTTTGTTTTTCCTCTTAGACAATGAGAGAAAAAACTTTGTTAATGGGAGGAAGAGGCTCCATCATCAGAATATTGGAGCGGATTTGGATATATGTTTCATTTAAACCCATGAGACAATACAGTACATAATCTTATTCTTGGTAAGAGGAAGATGCTCCATCAGTAAGTGGCCTAAACATACTCAATTCATCACAGAGAGTTTGCAAATTGGTAAAATATGTGGTAATTTCAAGATCACCTTGCTTGATGTTAGATATGGATTGCTTCAGTTGGTAAATCTGAGGGTCATTTGCTCTGGTAGTACTGATCGTTAAGATCCTGTCACATTGTAGAAGCTCGTTCACGATATAGAATTCTTGCAGCAATTGGAGGTGAGACAGAGTTAATGATCCAGCCCATAACCATTGAATTACAACGAGTCCAAGAATTTTAGTTGGGGTCGTTGATGGGAGGAGTTGGAATCGTATCAAGGAAAAACCCCATCTTTTTCTTGGCCACAAGAGAAATCATGATGGATTGAACCCAAGAACTGTAGTTCCAGCTGCCTTTTAGAATGCTAGAGACCAAAACTGCACCTGGTTGATAAGCATGGGAAAGAGAATATGGATTCTCATATATGGCTGGTGGGGCTATGGGTGGCAGAACTGTGGGTGGCGAAGGTGGAACAGCCTGAGAGGGGCGCCCATTAACGAACAAGGTAGCGTTTAACTAGGCAGCTGGAATGCCATGAGCGATTGAGGTGTGTAGAGTCCAAGAACTTTACTTAGCTAAGTTAGATAGTAGTATAATAGTAATAATAGCATTATCACTATGACTGTGGATTTTTGGTTCAGACCGGGAATTATTTGGACACTCATAGTAGTACTTGTAGATTTTATAAGTTTAACCTATAGTTTAAGAATATTAATTTTAACCTAAGGTTTGATTAATATGACTGATATTGAGGATAATATTTATTGTACTATAAGGTTTAGATAAGAACCAATAGGATTTTAAGCACATGTTATGTATGGGTGATTAATGATTAAGTATTTTGAGGATTAAATTTATTAAAGGTAAAGTTTGAATGCTCTAAGGTCAGTAAGCATCTTTGAAAACGTTTAAGGGCTTAGTCAAGGCTGTTTACTCAATTCAAATTAAGCTAAAAATGTGTAATTTCGTGTTTAAATAATCAGTGTATGCTGATATATCGCAGCTATAGGGGGTGATATATCGCAGTACGAGGATACGAAAAACCCGAAACGATGCACGTTTGCCTCAGGCATACTGGCCCAGGCGATATATCGCCTACAGGGGGCGATATATCGCCCCTCTTAGCATATTTTGAAACTTTTTTAAATCATTTTCCATTCAACCCTTCAACCTATTGATAAGTCCAGCATATTTTTGAACGAGTCTTCAGCCTCTGCTGAACGATAATTCAAATTATTTTCACTTAAAAAGTCATTATTTTTATTCAAGTTAAATGAAGATCTCTTCATTCCTAAACTCTATAAATAGGACCTAGTACCCAGCCATTATTCATCTTTTACTCTAAGTTCAGAGGCTGCAAGTTGCTAGGTGAGTGTGAGAGTGTAAACACTTGTGTTGGGAATCATAAGCTTGATCATCATAAGCTTATCAAAACACTTGGGAAGTATGATTTCATAGCATTTCAGTTCAAGGTTTAGATCGGTCTTATAAGTCTTCAAGGTATCCCAAACTCTAGTTCGTTTCTGTACTTTTTCTTTAAAAGTTCTCATAGCCTTCTACTCATTCTAACCTTATTCTTATTTTGGTTAGGAAATCTAAGTTCTTGAGCAAAAGGTTTTGGTAAGTATATTTTAAAAGTATAGTTCCTTCATCTGTTCCACCTCTTTCATCTCTTTTTCTTCAATAGACTCACCCTTTCATAAATGGTTTTTAGGAGTGTTCCAAAGTCCCAACTCTGTCCTCACATCCCGGTAATTTTGGTAAGGAAAATAGGATAAGATTTATGTGTTATATGTTTTTATATGTTATCTTATGATTTTTATGTTATGAAATGTGTTATGATAAGTATGTTTGTAGACTTGGGCATATGACCCATATGACTAACAAGCCCCAAATAGATTATGGGCATATGACCTGCTTAGCTAGCAAGCCCCAAATAGATTATGGGCATATGACTTGCTTAGCTAGCAGGACCCCACTAATCTAATGGGCATATGACTTGTTTAGTTTATGGGACCCCAAGTAATAATGGCCATTATAGTATGTGTATGATATAAGTGTTATGTTATGTTTTTATGTTCTTATGAAATTTATGTTTATGAACTATGTGTTAGATTTTCCTTGCTGGGCATTAGACTCATTCCTTTTTGTTTATATGTGCAGGAAAATAGACTTAGTGGCGGGAAAGGTTCTTGGAAGCTTGGAGAATGTGTATTGAGGTCGAATGGATTCAAGAGCCGAGCGTTACGATTCGAGGATGTAGTTTTGTTTTTATGGTTTTTACATGTATTTTTCCGCACTTGTTATGTAATCCCTTTTTATTTTAAATTATGTTTTGTTTTGTTTTTAAAACAATGGGATCCCATATCCTAACCTAAATTTTATGTAAGTTTAACTCTTATTTTTACAAGTTTCTTAATGAAGTTATGGTATTTTCACTTGTAAGTTTTATTAAGGACTAGTATGTATAGTTTTCGTTAATGGTCCAAAAGTCGAGAGTAGTTGGGTCTTTACAAGGTGCCTTCAGTTTCAGAGGTTTTCCTCTGAGATCGTGTTCTTGCCATGGTAAATGAAAAATAAAACAAGGAAGAAGTCGACTTTTCCTTCGGTTTCAGCAATTGAGGTTTGCCTTCGGTTTTAGAAGTTTTATGAAGATGAACGACTTGTTGCAGAGGGAGGCGACAATGGAGGCTATAAAGGTGAGATGGGCGAATTGTTAGGAATATATATGTTATTTTAATGGAAATGGTAAGAAATATTACAACTCTAGAAAAAATATTACAAATAAACAATATTGATTAAATAATGTTACAACTCTATGACTGAAAATACAAATAAATATGAAAAGAATTACAAGAAGAGAATGGTGAAATACAACTCTAAGCAAAAGATACAAATAAAGTAAAAATGTTTGTAACAAAAGAAATGAGAGATTACAACTCTTAAACAAGAAATACAAGTAAATTATACAAGAGGAATATAAAGATGAAAAGAAATAGAATTAAAGAACAAGAACAAGAACAAGAAACAAAGGACAAACAACTCTCACTCACACTACCCAAGTGAAGAGTGTTGGGGATCACCAACTTGAACAAGGTTTGAAACCTTTGTCCAAAAGCTTATTTCCCCCTAACTCAAGCACTAAGGGATCTCTTACAGATTTTGGAAATGCTTTATAGAATAATCAGTCTCTAGGTGTTTTCTAGCTAAGTGCTCTAATGGATCGAAAATTTGTGTCTTATAAGTGAGCAATAGACTCCTATTTATAGAGTTTAGAGATGCCATTTGAATTTCAAATTCCATCAACACCCATGGCTGTTACCAATGATTAATTGGATGTTTATGCACTACAAGAAAAAGGCTCTACAGCGACGACATCCATTGCGACGACTCTAAAGTCGTCGCTGTATATAGGCAAAATCCACGAAAAATTATTTTCTCTTAATTTATTAAAAAATAAGCTACAGTGACGACATGTCGTCGCTATAGGGTTCCATGAATTTGGAGGGAACACGAGGCGGGAACTGACTATACAGCGATGACATGTCGTCACTTTAGGGTATTCATAGGGAAAAAAGAGGGAAATATGTTTGTCTATAGCGATGACATGTTGTCGCTGTAGGATGCTCAGGGAACTCAACCGCCCATAGGTGGTTGCCTATCTGCACTCCCTATAGCGATGCCAGGTCGTCACTGTAGAATCCAATATATCCACTGATCAGTTATTTTGTACTCTACAACGACAGCATGTCGTCACTATAGGGTCAAAAATAAAACGTGGGAACGTGAACTGCCAAAAAATTTAAGTCAAATTTCACTTCCTATAACGACGACATACTGTCGCTGTAGAGTAGACATGTAGCACACGAGGGGATTCGTGTACTATTCACTATCCTATAGCGACGACATGTCGTCGCCGTAGAGTCTCACTGTTTGAGTGAAACGGTGCATTCAATAGTGGCGACGACATTGTATTCCCTATAGCGACGACATGTCGTCACTATAGGTCCCAACGATATAACCCCCCAGGCAGAGCCTTTCTTCCTCATTTCTGGTCATTTTTTCTCAAAACAGAGATAATTTCTCTGTTTTCCTCCGCCTCCCAACGCCACCCAGCCCCTCCCAGCGCTGCCTAGGGTCATTTTTGGCCCCCTTTTGTTAAGGTTAGTACTATTAAACCTTAATGCTTTAGTTTTTTATTTTAAATTTAGTGTTTTTATGATTTTTTTTGTGTATTTTTTATGAGTTAGTTAAATTTTGTATTTTTTTTTTTTGTTTTCAGATTGTATTGGAGCATTTAGAGCATCTCAAGCTTTTGTGTATTGTTTTTAATTTCTAATATTTTTTTGTTTTGTGATTAATAGTGTGTAGATAAATTTTAAATTAAATTAAATTCTAGTAGTTTTTAAAATAAATTTGTATGTTTGGTTAATTTTATTATATTTGTGATTTTTAATTTTTTAATTTTAAATTTAATTTAAATAAATGTTATGTAATAAAAAAATTTACGAAATGTTAAGTATATGTATATAAATGTGAATGTGAAATTTATTTTTAAATTGTGTGGTAGGTTAGATTAATATGATTAGATGTTTAATATAATTTTTTGTTTTCAATTAAATATTAGATGATAAAAAATATTAGATGTTATAAAAAAATGCATATGATAGGTTTAGATATTAGATGATATAATTTCATTTATTAATATATGTATGTTTATTTTTTATGTGTATATGAATGTATGTATAAAATTATGAATATGTTTTTATGATTTAATGTGGATGTGAATATTAGAATTTAAATAATAATTAGATTATTATGTTAGATAAATATAATTAAATGTTTATA
This sequence comes from Humulus lupulus, assembly GCF_963169125.1. NCBI lineage: Eukaryota > Viridiplantae > Streptophyta > Magnoliopsida > Rosales > Cannabaceae > Humulus > Humulus lupulus. Next base: position 11,507,234 of record NC_084802.1, read on the forward strand.
ATGAGATTTATGTTGTTGATATGAGATATAAATCTTTGAAATCAATTATATGTATGTTCTGGGACTGGCTTTGTAGTTTTTATGCAGGTTTTAAATTTTGGGATAGGATAGATTATAGTCGTTATGCTGCTGAAATTTTACTAGTTTTAGAAATATTAAACATTACAATTTTATTTTTAATTAATTTTAAAACAATTAATTATAAATAAAAAGTAAAAACTTTAACAATGTAATTTTAAAATTAGTGTGATTAGAAATTTTATGATTGTAAATTTTAAATCAATTAATTAAAAATTATAAAGTGTAAAAATAATAATATTAAATAGAACATTATAAATATATAATTAAAAATAAAAGTACAAATTTTAACAATGTAATTTTAAAATTAGTGTTATTAGAAAGTTTATGATTGTAAATTTTAAATCAATTAATTAAAAAATTATAAAGTGTAAATCAAAATAATAATATTAAATAGAAAACTATAATTATATAATTAAAAATAAAAAGTACAAATTTTAACAATGTAAATTTAAAATTAGTGTTATTAGAATTGTTATGATTGTAAATTTTAAATCAATTAATTAAAAAATTATAAAGCGTAAATTAAAATAATAATATTAAATAGTAAATTAATAAATATATAATTAAAAATAAGAAATAAAAATTTGATAATATATTCATAAAATTTACTAATGGATTCATAAAATTCAATAAGATATCATAAGTTAATTAAAACAATTAGTGCTTTGGTGATAAAAAAATTATTACCAAATAAAGGTAGTTTTTTATGATTATCACATTGTGATAATTTATTTTCCACTTGAATCAATTATGACGATTGACAAGAGTTGGATAGCTAATAGACGACGTAACTCTGATGAGTTTTGGAATGGTCTTCAAGTATTTATACAAATGGCCAAGAATCATGTGAATGCATTTAGTGTGTCAATATGCTGAATTAGAAAAAGGATGTGGTGGAGGCTCACATATACAGATATGGGTTTCTGCAGCGATACATGAAGTGGACCTACCACGGTGAAGTTGATATTCCTCCAGTAGTGGACGATGGGGCTCCAGTGACTGATGAGATGATTGACATCATCAATGATGTTATTGGTGAACAAGACACTAATGAAGAAGGCGTAAATGAAGGAATTTAAGATGGTGGAGGCAATAGTGCGGAGAATCAATTTGATGATCTGTTTCAAGAGGTCGAAGCTGAGTTATACCCTGGTTGTACATGGTTGTCTTCCTTGAACTTCTTGGCGAAGATGATGCACATGAAGGTTATGAACAAATGGACAAATTGTTCATTTGATGAACTTTTGAAGTTTATGAAATTTACATTCCCGAAGGAGAATAAGATTCCAGCTTCATTCTATGAGTCTATGAAAAAAATGAGGAAGTTAGGGTTAGGTTATCAATCAATTCATGCTTGCAAGTATGATTGTTGTTTGTTCTGGAAGGAGAATTCCCAAAAATAGATTTGTCTTGTATGTGGTGAGAGCCGATGGGTTGACAAAGACATAAAGGGGAAAAAGTTGCCCACAAAGTGTTTCGGTACTTCCCTTTGACTCCTAGGCTTAAGCGTCTTTATGGTTCAAGGCATACAGCAAGTGATATGACTTATCATAGTACAGGACGGTCAAAAGAAGATCCCATCCTGCTGATGGGGGTGCTTGGAAACAATTTGATTCCAGATATCCTAATTTTTCCAAAGAACCCAGAAACGTTCGATTGGGTTTGGCTGTTGATGGTGCTAATCCATTTGGTAACATGAGTTTATCTTACAGCATGTGGCCAGTACTATTCTGCACGTACAATATGCCTCCTTGGTTGTGCATGAAAAAGTCATCATTCATGCTGACCTTATTGATTCCCAGTCTGAAATCACCTGGGAAGGACATGGATGTCTTTTTGAGGCCTGTGGTAGACGAATTGAAGGAGTTGTGGGATGAGGGAGTTCAAACTTGAGATGCTACAATGAATAGTGTAGTCAGAATGCGTGTAGCACTATTATGGACTATCACCGATTTTCCAGCCCGTGGTAGTTTGTCTGGTTGGAGTGGCCAAGGATATATGACATGTCCTTCATGCAATGAAAACACTCCTTTATGTTGGGTAATTGGGAAGATGGCTTATGTTGGTCATAGAAGATTCTTATCTTCTACTTATAAGTGGAGGAAGAGTCGCTTGTTTGATAAGAATTATGAAAAAGGACGTCCTCCAAGAAAATTCAGTTGTCAAGACATACTCGAACAATTAGCGTATGTTCCAGATCGTTTGCCGGGTAAACATGTCAGTTTCGGGGGTGTGAAAAGAAAGCGAGATCCAAAAGAGCTTAATTGGAGTAAAAATAGTATTTTCTTTGAACTTGATTACTGGTCCGAACTTGAACTAAAGCACAATTTAGATGTGATGCATGTAGAGAAAAATGTTTGCGACTGTTTACTCGGTCCATTCAACCCTTAAAGAAATCTAAAAACACCACCAACGCACGAGTAGACTTAAAGAATTGGGGTATCCGAGAAGAGTTGCACCTCAAGGAAGACAGTACAAATTTGATCAAACCACATCTTATGTACTCTTTCACATCTTATGTAAATGAAGAATGCAGAAGATCAAGTGATACAAATTTTGTCTAAGTTGGTGTTATTTTTTCCTCCAGCCTTTTTTGACATAATGATTCATTTAATTCTTCATTTACCACAAGATGTTATCCTCGGAGGACCAGTTTACATGAGGTGAATGTATCTGTTTGAGCGATATATGAAGAAGTTGAAAACTTATGTGAGGAATAAGGCACGCCCTGAAGGTTCTATAGCGGAGGTTTATGTTGCCGATGAAGCTTTGACTTTTTGTTCGCAATATCTTCAAAGCGTACAGACTAAATTTAATCGACCGAAAACAAATGCAGATATTGTTATTCCTAAAAGACAGTTGTCAGTTTTTGAATCATAATGTCGTCCAAGTAGCAAAAAGAAAATCATATCCCTTGACTATCTTCATCGGAAAGAAGCAGAGTGGTTTGTACTCAACAATTGCCCTGAAATCCAACCATATATGGAGTAAGTAGCTCAACACATATATGAATTCATTAAATTTAATTCATGGCAAACTATTATCTTACCTTAATCTTTGCACTATACAGTGAATGCCTTCGAGAAAATTCAAACATAAATCTTCAAAAAGATTTCCCTATTTGGTTTAAATTGAAGGTAAATTATCGAAACTATAGAATTCTTACGAAATTCGTATCAATTAATACTCATCTCATTGTATTTTTTTTATGTCATACTCTATAGATGGGTTGTTTGCGGAAAGTACAATCAACTGAGAGTACTGATGAATTATTTTCTTTAGCAAACGGGTCCAATCAGAATGCATACTCCTACACGGCTTGCATTGTTAACGGTGTGAAGTTTTTGATCCATAGTCGTGACGAAAGACGTACCACTCAAAATAGTGGAGTTTCGGTGCCAGGAACCGATGGTTTCACTTTCTATGGCCAACTTGAAGATATTGTAGAGTTATGCTATTCCCATGGTTACTCGGTAGTATTGTTTCGATGCAAATGGTTCAACACCGATGCAAGAAAGTGTCAAAATGTGACTGAGAATAACATATATAACTAGTATCATGATTAATTCTGAATGGTACAAGAACGATCAATTTATTCTCGCCACTCAAGCAAAACAAGTTTTCTACTTGGAAGATCCTTCAAGAAACAAAAATTGGAAGGTAGTACAAGAAGTCAATCATCGAAAGATCTGGGATCATCCAAGTATGGATGATGATAACAAGGTTGATGACGTACACGATAACACTTCATCAAATTTTGTACTCACTGTGGAATTAGGAGAGTTGAAGATTATGCATTTAGATCGACCTAGTCACACCAGCATAATTGGGGAAATGTCTCGATCTGTTCCGGATGTGGATGATGATTTCATCAATGACGATGATGATGACGAAATTAATGAAGATGATTTAGCAGGTACAGATGATGATGTAGGAATCGACATTGATGATGAATAATATTTTCTTATGCATATTCATATTTGTATGTTTAATTTTGAAGACTTTTCAATCAATATATGATTTTTCTCAACAATGTTTGTTTTTCAATAGTTTCAACTGCATTACCGAAATTACTTAAGTTATATAATTAACCTCCAACTATAACTGAGTTTAAGTTAATAATTATTTAAACTGCAAAGATATGTCTGCTACTGTTGCTCGTTTTCATGGCGGTGATGGAGTGGATCCTCCTCCTCCTCCTCCAGGTCCCACGCGAGTTCCTACTTCCCGTGACACAGGTAATATACTATAATTAGTTTATCTTTTATCAATAAATGACAAATTGTTATTATTTTATTAAATTTAATTGTATTTTTTAATAAACATATGTAGCGGTTGCCGCAAAAAGAAGAGGTCGGTCTCGATCCACAAATTTGTAGCAGCTCGTCAACGACAATAAAGGTCTGTTGGCTCTACAATTTGATCTGAAGGAGGGAACCTACAAAGCAGTTGGTGATATTGGGAGGTTTTTCACGAGACTTATTGGCAACCTTATTGGTCACCGTGTCCTGTTATATTATGACTCGTGGCAGAGTGTTTCGGATGAGCACAAGATTGGATTGATGTAAAAACTTGAGGTAAATTTATCTACTTATTCATGTGTAATGTTTTTTTTATATAATTTAAAAAGTCTCACCATTTTTTAAGGAATTTTTCATTCTTCCCAAAGCTCTCCCTGAGTGGCGACTGATAGAGACTACGATTGAGCGAGAGTTTCAGGATCGCTACAAGGATAGAAAAGTTCGCAAGAAAAGACACTTCGATGAACATGGAGGGTATGATGATATCGAGACAACTAGAAATAATCCACTGGAGGACATTGACAACGAAAATTGGTAGAAGTTGGTTGACATTTTCACCACTCCACAGTTTATGGCACGCTCAAAGGCAAATGCTGCCAACAGAGCAAAACAGAAGTATCCAAGTCTCCATGGATCGACTTCTTATGCTTCTGCTCGATTTAAGAAGATAAATAAAAATATATAGATAATTTGAAATATTTTAAGTTATCTTAATAATAATTTCAATATTTAACTGAGATTTTGTTAAATTTTGTTTTCTAAAGATGAATCTTCAGACCAAGGAACTGCCTAGCATTATCGATACCTTCCATGATATGCACAATCATCCGACACGAGGATGGGTGAACACGAATGCTAAGGATGCATATGTAAGTAACTTTCTAAGTTTTGTATCTATGTATATTATTCAATTATATTATGTATTAATTGTCTTGTTTCTAAATTGCAGGATGCCTTGCAGCAAGAATTCCAGACACAATCCCAATCTCAGTCTCAATCTGAATCTGAAGCAGGAAGCTCCAATGTCAATGAGACACAAGTCGTCTCAAAGGTACTTGGTCAACGTCGTGGCCACAACCGAGGTATTGGACGGAAGTTGAAGGGCACTAGTACATTTTCCTCAAGCGCCACCGGATCCTCTTCACAATTAGAGGCATCACCGTTTCCGTCCACCACAGTTGGCCCTCCGACGATACCACCTGAGGCTTTCCAGTCCAAGATTTAACACTTCAGTCAAGCCTTTATGACCCAGAACAACAACTTCCAGCAAATGCAACAATATTTGCAAACAACAAATCCGAGCATCCAATCTCCACAATTTCAGCTTGTCAGCTTGGACATGAACATGATACAGTCTATGATGGCAAGCTTTCAACTACAACAACTACAATAGCCACAACCACCACAACCACCACAACAGCAACCACAACAACAGCCCAACGATAATGATTTTGGAATTGATTTTGATGACATTTAGTTTTATTAAGTTACTATTTTTAAATTATTAATATTTTGTGTTGTTTTCATTTTTATTTTTGAGACAATACTATTTATGTTTTGTTATCTTAGATTTTGGAGATTATGAATATTGTTAAATTGTTTTTATTATTTAATTAATAAATTGGTTTTATTTATTTAATTAATATTTAATAATTTATTAAATAAAATTTAATCAATATAATTAATTAAATATATTTTAAAAAAAAATTGTATACCTACAGCGACGACATGTCGTCGCTGTATATGGAGCGGTCGACGTACCTACAGCGACCACATGTCGTCGTTGTAGAAGTTTTTTTAAAGTCAAATTTTCAAATTTTTGCACCACCAACAACGACGACATGTCGTCGCTGTAGTAAAACCGCCAAAAAAAAGATTTCCTACTGCGACGACTGCGTTTTGTCGTTGCCGTAGATTACTACACATACGGACCTACAGCGACGCCGTTGTTGCGACGACATGTCGTCACTGTCTACCTACAGCGACGACTTCTTGATCTATGACGACGAACAAAAGTCGTCGCTGTAGAGCCTTTTTCTTGTAGTGATGGAATTAAAAATGAGATTTGAGAGTTATTTGAGTTTTTGGAGCCATTTAAAAAGGTTGGAAAAAATTGAAAAAAAAAAATTGGTCAGTCAGTCAAGCACCTATGGCCGTGGCCAGGAGTATCAGTGGCCGCGACCACTAGTCTCTGTTCCCCAGGCTGCAGCCACTGACCAATTTCAACACACAAAAATTGTTATGTTTTTCCAAACGGTTCCAATCCACTCCCAATTGATTTTGTAACCCCCAAAACACATTATTGGGGTTAAAATGATATATCTAACAATCATTTCACATATGGATTTAAGAAATTTATCTTAATATTGTGTAACATCAAATCTACACAATAATGAGTAATATTTGGAAGTTACAAATTTGTGACTGAATTTGTAACACCAAATAGGTTACATATTTGGATATTTACATATATCTAAATATTGTAACTATCTATTATATGTTATAATATGTGATACTCTTTATTACATTTATTTAATCTAAAACCTTATATTATAAAATAATATAACATGAATGAGGTTGGTGTTACTTGGAGGTCGGCTGATTTGCAGAGGCAGTCGACAATGAACACTAGGGTTGCAATGGTGTAGGTGGCTAGGGTTCAATGTGGTATACGACAAAGAAAGAAAAGAAAGGAAGAATTAGGTTTTTTCTTGATATCTCTCATACCATATTAGACCCTTGGGTCAAAAAGAACTTTGTAAAAATGTCACTTGGGCCTCAAACAAAAAACTGATTAGAATACAAAATGAGAAAATAAAAGTTGTATATTTCTAAACTTAAAAGGAGCAATATATATAGAGGCCGAAACAGAGGCCCAAACCAAAACAACCCAACAACAAACAAACCCAACAAAATAACTAAAATAACAGCTGGAAATTAATACTAAACTCAGCCAATTCTGTTAATATTTTTATCCAACAATTAAATAGGAAAGAAAAACTCATTACTATTTTATTTTTATTTTTGGATTAGAAGCACATGTACATATATTTATATTGCAATGAAGCCAACCATACTCAAATGCTTCGGGGAACTAATTAGGTTGATTAAGTAGAAAATTATACTTGAACAAATGAATATGACAAAAAAATTAAATTAAATATAGGACTACAATGAACGAATAAATGTGCAGATTGTTTAGGATATGGAGAATATTCAAATAAAAATTATGAAAAAAAAATACCCATAAGGTGTGGTAGGTATGCGATGAAGAAAATTCTTTAAAAATATTCAATCAAGACAGGAGTTGCTCCTCATTAGGTTAATAATTAAAAGATATGCACGATCTTCTTTTAATATTTGTTAATGAGATAATATAAACTTTTTATCGAAAAAAAAAACTGCAGTTTTGTCTTAATTTGGCGGGAAATAATGTAATTGTTGGATGTAATCTTTGGCTGTTTTATTATTGGCTTTTGCCGTTAATAAAAGTATTTCATTCTTATTAAATATATATATTCTCAATAAGGAACTGTATAAAATATTATGTTGACAAAATAAATTAATTTCGTATAAATCTTATTAACCAAGCCTTCGATGTTAGCAATGAATTTACATTAACTATTACAAACATGAAGACTAGACTCTTGAGTACCCATATTCCTTATCCCTCGTTATACCACCCTCCTCAAGAACTCTGATTATTGTAAAATTGTATATATTTGTAAAACAAAAAATTGTATGACTACCAATGGATTTTGGCATCACACGTAACTACAATTCTCTATAAAGCTTCTATTGAAGAAAAAAAAATTACTTAATTTGCCCATATGAAACAACAAACGTATTGCAATACAAAACTCAATAAAATTACTTAATCTGATTATTAGGAATAATAAGCACTGCTAAGTAAATGGATAAAAACGGCAATAAAAATAAGAATATAGCACTTTAATAATTATAGCATTTGCCCACTATGCTACATTATACATATAGTATATGTGCCATATATTAATTAAGAAAATGAAATAAATAATTGAGAATGTAATCATTTTTATTAAAAAATTAATTTATATAAGGAACTATATAATATATTATGTTCACAAATCAATTAATTTCGTATAGATCTTATTAACTAAAGGTGAAAAATTAAAAGAAAAATATGTTTGTTGGATGATGAATTGATCTAATATTTGATGTTATTTCTTAAGTATATAAATGGTCCTAGATTGTTAGCTTAAATCTATAGATTATTTGAAGGGAAAAAGAGTAATGTATTTTTCTTCAGAGTTATATTTAAAGGATCGAAGATGTATAGAGTCACCTACCAATAGATTAGACTATTAGCTTCCTACAAACACAATTAATAGATATATATTTATTTATAATATTTGTTTAGGAAGAAAAAAACGATATGGACACTTGGAGCTGTTTATTATAGTGATAGCGTGTTGTGGTATGAAATTAAATAAATAAATTGTGATTAATAATTGATTGTTATTGTGGAAAACCTGGATAAGATATCACATATCGAAAAGACAGTACGTAAATGGTTTATACTTTTTTAGACTCTGTGTTTTTCTCCATTATCTGTTTGGATCATGTGTTTTGATAAATTACTTTTTGAACCCTATGTTTTGTAAAATTGTTAAAATAGAACCCTAAACTCAATTTTGATGAAGAAAAAATTGAATATAACAACACAGTTTTTAAGCAGAATGATTTTATTTTTGTTCTGAATTGTTAGTTTGGTAAATTATTTGTGATTTTAGTTGAGAAAACATTGACCAAAATCGGATTTAGGGTTCTATTTTAACTATTTTACAAAACATAGGGTCCAAAAAATAATTTGTCAAAATACATGGTAAATTTGATAGTGGGTGCAACAAAAACATTATTATTATTATTATTATTATTATTATTATTATTATTAGTATTAGTATTAGTATTAGTACTAGTATTAGGTGAAAGAGTCTATCTGAAGGGAAAAGAGAAAACAATTTAATTTCTTAATTTCAGTTATATTTAAAGGATCGAAGGTGTGTAGAGTTACTCACTACTACTCCTCGCAAGCATCTTTAAAATTTTCTAAATATAATTGAGCTTTTATTGTGGTGGCCGTACGATCTAATGGAAATATCAAATGTTATCAAGCAGAAGAAGGAGGAAAAGGAAATGGAGGTTGATGAAATTTTGGCAATGCTTGAAAAAGTTAAAGACCCATCACATGATGATGTCTATTTCTACTCTTACCAAGGGTTTTGGATTCATGACTTTGCATTGAAAGGTATAATTTCCTTTCAAACTCAATTTGAGGCACGAGATGATGATATTTTATTAGCTTCTTGTCCAAAATCAGGTACTACTTGGTTAAAATCTCTTGTTTTCGCTATTGTGAACCGTACTCATCATAATTGTGCAACATACTCTAATAACAATAACGATAGCCCTTTGTTTACTACCAATCCACACAACCTCATACCCTTCCATGCAAGTAGTCATTTCACCTCAAGTATGAAGCCAAGACTCTTGAGTACCCACAATCCTTATCCCTTGTTACCACCCTCCATCAAGTCTTCTGATTGTAAAGTTGTATACATTTGTCGAAACCCACTGGATCTATTTGTTTCTCATTGGTACTTTAATCACAAATTTTGGGGGGATAATGAACCACATCATTTAGAGGAACAATTCGATATATTCTGTAAAGGAATCCATATATTAGGACCATTTTGGGATCATATTTTGGGGTTTCGAAAAGCAAGCTTAGAGATGCCTCATAAGATATTATTTTTAAAATATGAAGACCTTAAAAGAGACAGTGTGTTTTTTATTAGAAAGATGGCAGACTTTTTGGGATTTTCTTTTTCAGCTGAGGAAGAAAATCGAGGAGTTCCACAAGAAATAGAAAAATTATGTAGCTTTGAGCATTTAAAAAATTTGGATGTAAATAAGACCGGCAAACAATCATTTGGTTCTTCCAATAGCTTATACTTTAGAAAAGGTGAGGTGGGAGATTGGATGAACCATTTAACACCTGAAATGGCAAAGCGTGGAAAGAAGCTCATTCAAGAAAAGTTTGAACAATCTGATATAACGTTTGAGTTCTAGCAAGCTATGGTGTTTTTTTTTTTTTTGTTCTGTTTATTTTCGTTGTCTCAGTCTCGGGGCATAAATATCTAAGCAAATATCAACTTTGTTATTGGTATATCTTATCGTGTGAAGAAATAATTTGTGGTACGAATATTAATTTTTTTTATTAATGGTTGTACTTGTGTACCAGTTTAAATATTTTAACGGCAAAAATGTACCTTTCATTTAAATTTAATTGTAGTTGTTAATATCTTTTCTCAATATTTGACACGGTTGTTAACATTAGTTGTGTCAAGTTCTTGATACTACAACTAATAAATAATTTTAAAGATCTTGTAACATACATTTTAAAAAATTAATATTATCTTAAAAATGATTTCGACTTAATAAAATCTCAAAGAGATAGAGATTGAAAATAAAAAACTAAAAAAAAATCTACAAATTAAAACACCCCTATCTCTTCCACGAGCTCTCCCATGCTCTTTGTTTCTTTCTCTTAGTGGTTCATAGCCTCTTGGCTTCTCTAGAGAAAAATAAATCTGAAATAAAATGCGGTGTGCAAAAGACAAGCTTGTTCACACCATAAGATGATGTGCTTGGGTTAGGGTAAGTGCTTGATCATGGGCAGTTAAGAATTCATAATTAAGAGCATAAAATGCTTAGTAAATTTTGGGACGGATTTGGATTTATTTAAAATTGATGATAAGTCAACAAACTAAATTAGGAAATAGATAGTTAGATATTTATGTTAGTTTTCTTTTATTTAAGATTAAAGTAATACTAATTGTAACATGATAACTACTTAGAATTGAGAAATTCAATATAATAAATAGAAGTCTCAAAATATGTGGAATATATTTGTTTAGATTGATATTTTGAGATCTGTATTCTAGTAGGTAATTGAGGTTGTGCAGTTATTTCAAATAATAGTATTCCATTTTAGAGTAGCTTTGATAATAAGGTGTGTGAAAGTACTCTCAATGGATACTTTTCTCTATCATTTAAAATACTTCACCAAAAAATTATTTTTTCTATTTTACCTTAAATTTTTACATTACATTACATCATACAAAAAACGAGACTTTTGCCGTCGCATTTCGAAATTGTGTCGACAAAAGTTTCTTTTGCCAGCGCGTTTCATGAATTGCACTGGCAAAAAACACCACTTTCACCGACGTAAGTTTGCGCCGGCAGGAGTAGTTTTTGCCAACGCAATTTCGAATTGCGCCGGGGAAAGTAACTTTTGTCGGTGCAATGACGAAACGCGCCAGCAAAAGCATGTGCACTTTAGATGGCACACTTTTTGCCAGCGCACAAGGCATTATTGTGTCGGCAAATGTGATTTTTATACGAATCTAGTTTTGACGGTGGTACTTTTACCAGCGCATTACGATGTTGCGCCAGCAAAAGTCTTCTAAACACGCCGGTAAAAGTCATAAATGCACCGGGAAAAGATAAAATTGTGCCGGTAAAAGTATTAAAGAATAGAAATACCCAATTTTTTTAAAATTTTATAAGTGATTATAGTTTATATATTATCATTCATTAATTAATAATTATTTTACATCTAATCAAGGGTATAAAGTTATTAGATTGATCTAAGATCAACAATAATATTAATTAACTTTGTAATTATGAACTAAGATTATTGTGATCATTGTCGATTATGCTTATCTAATCATACGGTTATAATTTATTTTTAAAAATTATTATCGTAGGTCTAATAAATTATTGTATTACACATAAGTTTATGAATATATACAATCTTGGTCTTACTTAGTATTATTAGTGTTACTGATCATATGATCGAGTATTGTTCTTTTGTTAATATATATATATATATATGTATGTTTCATTATTGATAATTTCTTGAAATGTTAAATAATTAATTATTTTTTGAGGAACAAAGAAATAGTCGATCATACCACTGATCTTTTATTATCATTAACAAGAATTAATAGTAATTTTATTGAATGTGTAAGTAGATAAACTCTTGTGATATATAAGTATTGTTGTATGTCATCAAATTTCATCCAATTTTAGATATATTTAGTATTTTATTATTAATTATGAACATTATAAATAGTTTGATTAAATCCTAAGTGTTAAAATACTCGAAATGTTAAGCAGTACTGCTAGTTAACCTAGTTTGTTGGTAGTGTGTGCTTCAATCTCGTTCGATATAACACCCGAAAAGTACGTTAAGCATATCAATTTTTAGATATATTTAGTATATATTATTAATTATGGACATTATAAATAGTTCGTTTAAACCGTAAGTGTTAAAATATTGGAAATGTTAAGCGGTACTGATAATTAACTTAGTTTGTTTGTAGTGCATGCCTGTTTCGATCTCCTTCGCTATAACACCCGAAATTATAGTACGTTAAGCATTTGAACTATTATTTTGTTGTTTAGATAGTACAATGTTTATATTATTGTGTGCGGATAATTGAAATAATTTTAATAATTAAACGATAAAAAGGAAAAAATATATTTTTGCCAGTGCAATATTGTGTCGGTGTGGTGTCGAAACGCGCCGGCAAAAGTAGAGCAAGAAAATTGATGCCTTTCCAAATTTAAAAAACACATGGAAAAATACTTTTCCCGGTGCATTTCACCGAACACGCCGGCAAACGTCCCACATTTTTATTACCATTGAGACTTTTACCGACGTGTTAGGGGTAGGGGAGCTTATTACGGTGCCAATATCGAGAAGGAGCTGGCCACAAAAAAAGTTAGCCATCTAAAAGTAGAGTTTGATGCACAAATTGGAAAAGTCGTTCAAACGTACGACAAGTTGTTCAACAATGCCATGACTCGTTATATGCGTGACACTGCACCCCTAACTACACTAGCTTGGGAACAAGTAATGCCAACTGACCTCTAAGTTATTCGGCAGAGGTTATCTGTAAGTATTTTGTAAATCTCTAACAACTCACCATTAATGTTTTTTCTATCTTCATAATATTTTAACAAATTCGAAATTTAATTGTGATTTTAGGACCAATTAATTTATCCACAAGACAATCCAGTAATCAACGATGCCATGGCAAGACAAATGCAAAAGCATCTAAGTGATTGGCGCCACATGATGAAGAAACACTGGGTAGAGGTTGGGGGAGAGGTGGACAACAAGAGAGCGAAGACGAAACCTTATCGTGGTGTCAGTTCTTCTTATTGGGCAATTTTATGCGATTATTGGGCTTCTGATTCTCAACAGGTATACCTTAGTTTTTGCATTAATGTTTAATTATAAATTTACAATCTAAATTAATGAGTATTATTTTCTGTTTGAAGCGTATATCAAAGAAAAATAAAAAGGCTCGAGCAAAAATGACCATACTAGGAGGACACGGTTCCAAATCCATCGTTGCACATGTTTATGATCACGTAAATTATAATAACCTATATATTTACGGTTACAAAAATATTATAAAGGTGGCAGTGTTTTTATAGTTTGTTTTTTAGATCTACCAGTCTATTGGACAGTTTCCAAGCATGATCGACACATTCGAGCAACTCCACAGGAAGAAGGATAAGTGAATTAGCGATGAAGGCGGCGACCAAACACGTAAGTTGCCTAATCATAACTAATTTATTATCATTTAACTTTAAAAAAGTTTAGTAAAACATTAATAAGTATTAATTATTAATTGGTTGGTGTCAACTAGTAATTACTTATTAATTATTAATTAAATTTATAACAATTAAATCTCTATGATCTATGTGTCAATATCTTTATGATTAATGATCGTGGACTAAGATAAAAAAAAAAGTAAGTAATCTTGTCCCCGTATCAGGGAGCTTATGGGCTAAGTTAATTTGTTCATGAAAATCCATATATAAATCACAAGCATGCAGATATTGTTGATGTGTATGTTTAGAGACGTAAATTCTTCATTAATGGAATTAACTGATCTTACTGTATATATATCAACAATATCTTCATTATTGTGATTTGGATATGAATTTTCATGACCAAATTAACTTTAGCCCATTTGCTCCCTGATACGGGAACAAAATTAATTACATTATTTTCCAATCACTGGTCTGCAGTCATTAGTGATAGGATGTTAGCATATAGATAATAAAGTTATGTTTTATATGTAGTTATATTAAAAATTTCTAAGTTAGGTTTTCAAATAATGTGTATATTGGAATGTGATATATGTGTTTTTTATTATGCAGACTCTGATGACCGAGCACCTAGCATTGCAGAGTACAACCCCTGTATCATTTGATGCTTCTTGTGTCGGCGATAATATCGACGATTAGTTCCTGCCTGATATGGACATTGTCACGGATGTCCTTGGGCCCCGCTTGCGTTAAAAGAAAGGGTTTGGGGGGTTGCCTAGGTTGAAGGCAATTGGCGTAAAGAGGGCAGCGTCTTCAACAACTTCTCAAATGTTTGGGAAATTGCCACCTGAAGTGGACACCATTTTGCAGCAAAGTCGGGACATTATGCAGCAAAATCGAAACTTAAGAAAGCAAACGACTAAACTTGAGGGTAGTCAACGACGTCAAGATTTGGTGCTAGTGCTTTGTTGAAGCAGGTTAATGTACTGGCTCCTGGTTTTACTGTCGAATTCCCAGAAGAGGATCCGGACGATGACAAGGACGATGGTCAAGGTGACGATGATACTCACAGGGGCGGGGATGATGAGGAGGATAGTACCCATTTGTAGAACTTTATTTATTTATTTTAAGTTAATTAATTAAAGACAGAGTTTTTTTAATTTACTAAACTACTTTTATATTTTCATGTTTAGTAGAGACGATTAACATTAAAAGTTATAAAATGATTTTTATTTATTTATAACAATTTAATTTTTATTTTATTTCTAATTAAATTAAATAATATTACTAAACAAATTAAATAATTCTTAATATATTAAAATCAAAATTTATTAATTAATATTAATATATTTAAATTAAAATTAAAATTAGTAATATTATTAATTTTTTAAATTAAAAAATAATTTTACCGATGCAAAATTGTGTTGGCAAAATCATTATCACCAAAAATAAAAAAACTTTTGCCAGCGCAATTTTACATCGGCAAAAGTCTCCACCTTTAACGGTGCTAAAACACGCCATTAAAATACCTAACTTTTACTCGTGCAAAATTGTGTGGCTAAAGATGGCCACCTTTGCCAACGTGGAAAGAAGCTCATTCAAGAAAAGTTTGACCAATCCAATTTAACGTTTGAGTTCTAGGAAGCTATGGTGTTTTTTTTGTTCTGTTTATTTTTATTATCTCAAGGGATGAATATCTAAGCAAATATCAACTTTTTTATTGGTATATCTTATCGTGTGAAAAAATATTTGTGGTACGAATATTGATTTTTTTTGTTAATGGTTGTACTTATGTACCAGTTTAAATATTTTAAGGGCAAAAATGTACCTTTCGTTTAAATTTAATTGTAGTCGTTAATATCTTTTCTCATAATTTGACACGTGCGGTTATTAACATTAGCATTGTGTAAAGTTCTAGATAGTACAACTAATAAATAATTTTAAAAATCTTTTAACATACATTTTAAAACATTAATATTATCTTAAAAATGATTTCAACTTATTGAAATCTTAAAGAGATAAAATATTGAAAATCAAAAACAAAAAAAAATCTACAAATTAAAACTAAAATAAAATTAAAACACCCATATTTCTTTCTTTTAATGGTTTTTAGCCTCTTGGCTTCTCTAGAGAAAAATAAATCTGAAATAAAAGCAATGTGCAAAAGACGAGCTTGGGCTAGGGTAAGTGCTTGAGCAACACTATAACAAAAAGGGTCGTTAAGGGCGACAGATATCGCCCCTAATAATACCCAAAGTCGCCGTATGTCGCCACTAATATTTCGACACTAATGTCATGTATTAGCAACGACAAAACCGTCGCTCCTAATAAATAGTATTAGGGGCGACATTTCGCCCCTAATAAATCGAAACTCGCCCCTAATAATCGTATTTCCTATATCATTTTTTGCCCCTAATAATATAATATTAGCGGCGACTTTGATATTATTAGGGGCGACAAAAGTCACCCCTAATACTTTTATAAAATTAAAAAATAATAAAAAATTATTAAAATAAAATATTTAAATACTATTTTTTAATTTATAATATCAAAATTAAATATGCATAAAAATAATAATAATAAAATTAATAATTTATTCAAATTACACAACTAATACAATATTATCCAAATTAAATATCCATACAATAATATATTAATTAAAAGTTATTGTTTAATACAATAATATATAAAACATCTCAACCCTCGGCGCCTTCCGTATTGTTCCCTTCTTCTGGTGGCTACAGTGCCTGTGGTGTGTGCGAAGGCATCGCCCATGGATACTGTGGAGGTAACGATTACCCTCCAGGTCCATACATGTATGGATAAAGATAAGGATAGGGTGAAGGTTGAGACAACGATCCACTCATATGAGGAGGCGGGGTGTAACGTCCTGATTACTCCAATACCATTACTGTGAACTTTAAATCGTGCTAAACTCGCTAAACGAGTCATTAGGTTATAAATGTGCTTCTAGGTGTTATTAATAGGCCAGGGTGAAAATCTCTATTAAAAGGAATGAATATATTATATTAAAAAACATTAAATTGTACATGGGCTCATAAAAGTGTTTACAAAGTTATTTATAATTCAAAATGGTCATTATAGTGTAAAAGTTACAACCAGCCGCCTAAGTGGCAAAATTAGGGTTAACCCCTAGTTCCCCTGAGAAACACCATGGCCGTGGTGGTCAAGCGGTCGCATATGTACACATCACCACCTAAGCTATCCACTCAAGGCCGGGTGAGCTTTTCTTTCCCTTTACCTGCACCACATAACACCCGTGAGCCAAGACTCAGCAAGAAAACTTATTACTACATGTATACAATATCAATAACTGATCATCTAAACATTCTGGGGCTTGCAGCCCTAATCAGATAAGTGACCAATGAGTCACACATTATATAGGTGACTAATGAGTCACACACTGTTTAGGTGACCAATGAGTCACACACTTGGGCTCTGCACCCTAATCAAATAGGTGACTAATGAGTCACACACTGTATAGGTGACTAATGAGTCACGCACTGGGGCTCTGCACCTTAAGCCACGTGACGTTACAATCACCTGAGCCTTTTGGCTCTGGCTCTAAGTAACTAGCCTTTAGACTAGAACAATGCTTTAGTTTTCTTCGACCTTGGGGTCGTTCAAGCATTTCATGCTTATGTTGATCAGATATAATCATTTCGGCCTATGTTAAACAACTTAATGTTGTTCTTGACTCATAAGCCGATACCATACCACCAGTGCTCAATAGTACTGCCGTTCATGACTAATAAGTCAAGACTTCACGACCAGCACTAACACCATTGCCGTTTTTGACTAATAAGTCAGTGCCATTCATAGATAAGCAAAGCTGTTAAGCATTTAATATGAAATCCATATTTACAAATAGAGCACTCAACATGCCTCATCAATAACCATGCATGTCACGTACTAGGTGCAGTTTTCTTACTCTGGTTCGAGCGTGAAATAATAAAAGAACGACCCTTGAGAACGATTGGTCTTAAGTCCCTTAACGGTCACCTAGTCATAACCAAATATAAACTCCCATCAATAAAATGAATAATAAAAGGTTCCCAAACCAAGACCTAGCCTCTGGGCCGTCAATCCTACTAAACTGGGTAGTAGGAACGATCCCGGGGCCTTAGGTTTGAGTTCCCACGTTTATAACGCAATTCTGGCTAAAAATGCCCTTAAGCGCCGCGGCCCACTTCCAAACAGAGGTCGAACCCATCTCTGCCTATGCCTAGCACCGCGACGCACCACCTTGCGCCACAGCCCTAACTGCCCATCAGCCAACTTCACCTTCTTCGTCAAGCCTGGGCCGTGGCGCCCAAGAACAGGGCCGAGGCCCACCCACGAACCAACCAAAAATCTTCATTTTCTTCATTTAAAAACCTTCCAAAAACCTATCCAAATATCTCCAAATCCAAAAATCAAAGTTCCCAATGATCCAAAACCATCAAAACCCTAGGCTCAAACAACTCAAAAACTCATCAACACATACAATCCAATTCAAAGCTTACAAGCTCAAAAACTCAAAAATTAAAGCTTAGATGACCTCTGATTGAGTCGTTTCTCGCTAAATCCTCAAATTAAAAAGCTTCTAATCTTCCTTAGAATTACTATAACTTGATCCTCGCTAGAATCCGAGTCCTAGAACTCAAGTTTCCTTCGAAAATGCGACGAACAGTAAAAATGGATAACGGGAGAAAGAGAAAAAAAAAAAAGTGTTTGAACGTAATTTCCTTCTGACAGGTTACTTCCAGCTTAAGTAACCTTAAGCAAATCCTAATGCTCAGGGTCCCAAAAATTCCCCCGGGGGTAAAATAGTCAAAATTTTCAGAATTTGTTATGACAAAACTGCTAACTTGCATCCTAAGATTGTCTCATGCTTAATAGCTCAAATATATCCACACAATAATGTGGTATCATCCATATATCACATACATGCACATAAATATACAATTATGCTCTCAATGGCCAAAATTACGAAAATGCCCTTCTAATAAGAAGTGCGCCCACAAGCATGCAATTATCATCATATAATAATATAACTCACATAATCATGCATATAATCACATAATTGCATAATAAATAAATTATGACCCTCCTGGCCCTCTAATCCAGGCATTAAGCCACATTAGGAAATTTGGGCGTTACACGGGGGCTGGGACAAAGGTCCGCTCGTATGAGGATGACAAGCCTAAGGGTATGGAGGCATCGACGTTGACATCTTTGGGTGGATTTTTTAAGACCTCATCCCAATCATCTGGTCCTTTGTAAAAAATTTTGAAGTGGGCGTGCCGCTTAGTTTTCCTATCTCGGTATCTCTTAGCCATCTCAGCATCGATACTGTCAATGAGGGTGGTATAATCTGGCCACCCATCTATTTGATAGATGTGCTAGAATCAAGAGAAAAGATGTTAATCATGCTGGAATTATAATACAATTATTATTAAAGTAAAATCTAAAATATTTACCTTTACTTTACTAATGGTATTGTCCTTATACTGTTTTGGGTCATTCGTCCAATCCTTGTAATATCCTGGAACTGCTGATGTGACTTGGGTGCCCAGAAGGAGGACAAAAGTAGCATGTTCCGTTCCCACTACCTTGTACATGATAGGGTCAACCATTTTGGGGAGTGGATGTCCAGCTTCTCACCTTCTATCATTTAAATTTTTCCCAGCAGCAGGTCCACGACCTTTCTCTTTGGTGGAGCTATTGTATTGTTTTAAATAAGTGCATCATATAATTTAGTATGTTGCATAATAAGGTCTAATTAGAAATAAATTTTAAAATGCTTGACTCGCAACTGGAGGGGATCGTAGCAGGATCCGGTGGATCTTAACCACCACCATCTTCGCCTTGGTATGAAGCTACATCTGCTGAAATCTTTAAGCTAAATATGACCAAATTTGTTTGTAAGTATGAATATCATATATATATATATTATTTATGGATATATAGTTGTAATGACCGCATAAAATTCCAAAACATCCACAACATAACAAATCCATAAATCATTTAACATTTTTGATATATAATTATTTAAATATAAAGTTTTTCTTACATAGATACGAGAACTAAGTACAATAGTCACTGTCATCACTTATCAAATTAACATCTAGGTGAAACATGATTGATGTTATCATCATCACTAAGGTCAACAAGTAAATCACCCTCATCATTTGCTTCTTCTACGTCTTTGACTTCTTCTTCATCATCATTAATAAAATCATCGGTATCTTGAGCAGTTGAATAAGGTCGAGCGACGTTACCTATGAATGTTGCTGGTTGATTAGATTGTTGAACAACCAACTCCCCGAGCTCAACAGTCAATACGAAATTGGATGAGTTTGTGTCATGTACAACATCAATATCAGCAATCTGATCAGAGCTGTCCGGAATATCCCAATCCGAATTTTTTTTTGGCAAATTGGTCACCCAACTTTGATTTCTTGGCAATGTTAGTCCTCCACCATTTATCACAAACAGTTGGGGGACAAATTCACAAAAAAAAATGGAGGACCAATTTTCCAATAAAACTAATTAAACTTTTAGAATAATAATTAGGGATTATTTTTCTTTCTTTTCTTTTTTGTTTGAGGGGATCTGATTTTTTCTTCTAAATGAGTAGGGTGTCATATGGTTCATTATTTTCATCTATTTTGTTACAAAGAATCACTATTTATTTTTTTTTCAAAAAAGAATCACTATTTTAATTGCTCATTAAAAACTTTGACTATTCTATTTACTGAGATTATAATGATTCAAAATATTTCCTTATGATGATTTTTTCAATAATATTCTTAATAAATTAATTCTTTTAAAATATTTTTTATATTCCTTTTAGATAAATATAATTATGATTAATATACGCATCTTATTTATCCCCTGCTTGAAAGATCCCCACACCTCTTGAAACCACGAAGAAAAGAAAAGAAATACTCCAACTGTCTTTTACTGGTGCTTATTCGGTGGTGTTGTTTTGATGTAAATGGCTCAATACGTATCTGAAAAAGAAGAAAACAGTTATTGAAAATAATATCACTAGTATCAACATCAGCGGTGAATGGTATAAATATGAACTCATACTAGCTAGCCAAGCGAATAAGGTTTTCTTCATCGATGATCTTGTTAGAGGACGAGATTGGAAAGTTGTCCAATAAGTGATCATTGATAAGTTTGGGACATTCCAGACGCTTCAGAGATGATTACTGATATGGATGTTGTACATGACACCAACTCATCGAATTTTGTTTTGACTATGGATTTCGGAGAGTTGGTGGCGCAACAATCTGATGCACCAGCGACATGTTGCGAAAATTAAGCTATGCAAGTGCACACAGTCGCAATTTGTAATAATATTGTAAAAACCAAGTATCGTCCTCAAGGACTGAATTCTCAATTATCAGTCAATTAATTTCTCTTTCTATTTGATCAATTAGAATTCTTGATTCTTATAGACACAGCAAAAGAAACTATAATATTCAGAACAATAATTAAAAATTAAATAAAATAACAAATAATAGCAAAACCTTGGATCTTGCGGCCGCAGGAGGTATCCACTGTAAAACAATTAGGAATCCTAATCTTCTCTACTATCCACTCTATTAATCTTTAATGCAATTACTACTGAAATTCTTCTCATTGAAATGATAGGTTGATAACTCTACAAAATAGAGTTATTTTACCACATTTTATAAGCCAATTGTTGCTTAGTTCTTGAGTTTTTAATTAATTTATCAAATTTTTAAGTAATTTTGAATTTATTAGTTTTATTTTGATTTTATGTATTTTTATTTATTTTTTGTATTTATTTTGTTTAATTATGTTGTTACTAATTTATGTGTGTTTAATTTCTTTATGTAGGTGTATTTGTTGGGGCAAATGAAATGTTGATAAAATGTTGGTATAAAGAAATGAAGAAATCAAGCCCAAAATGAAAGGCCCAATCCAATTCTTGACAATGCCATGTCATCAATCCATGTGCTTCTTTCTCCACCATTGGATTTGTAACTATAGGAAAAGATGAAAATTTTGAACATGAATCCATGTGCTTTTTTTTTAGACCAATAGGAGTGTTATCATTTACCAAAGAATTTATCTATAAATAGGAGTCTCATTTCACCATTTCAAGCACACCTTCTCTTACACCACTTCTTCCATCTCTCTATTCTCTCCATCTTTTTCTTTTCTTAGATTAGTTTTTATGTATTTTTAGAGGAGTAATTTGGAGGTTCCTCCTCCAAATTTTCCTATTTATGTTGTAATTTTTATTTTGTTTTTAATAGTTATGGGTTTCTAATCCACTTAAAATTATTAAGGTGGAGGATGAACCAAGATATAACTATATAGTGTTTATTTTATGTTGACCTCCCAAAATGAGCAATAAAGTTTATGATTTTTCTTCTTCTAAATATTTCTTTCATCTATAATATCATGTATTTTAGATTGTTAGAACATATTTTACTTGGTTCTTAATTGTGCAAAAACATAGTATTCTTTGATTAAGATGTGTCATTAAATTGTTCACATCCAATGCTTAGAACAAAAATACTATATTTTGCTTTAGAAATAACATTATTTGATTTTTTTGTAGTTTCATTAAATTGATTCACAACTAATGCTTTAAAGTTATACTATTGAAGTGAAGGAAAATCTATATTTTTTGAATTAAAGAGAGCTTAAAGGAAGAATAATGTTTTGGAAAAGGTAATTAGATTAATTTCAATTATCACTAAAAATTGGGAAGTCAACATATTAATAAATATTATTATTTATATTTTGTGGATTCTAAAATCTTAATAATTTTATAAATAACTATTAAAAACAAATCTTTTTAGTTTATTTATTTTAATTTTTTTTAGTATTTTCTTTCTTTATTTTAAAACAAAACACATCAATCTTTGGAACTAGGTTAGAAATTTATTTCACTTTGGTAAAAATAGTTTTCTCTTTTGATTTAAGTCAACTCCTTTGGGTTCGACCTCGTGCTTACACGAACACTATTCTATAAATACGATTCGTGCGCTTGCGAGTATAAATATTTAAAACATACCCGTTTTGGGTCCATCAAGTTTTTGGCGCCGTTGCCGGGGAGTTGTAAAGAAGAGAAACAATTTGTGTCAAGGTGAGTAAAATTCTTCTACTAGTTATTTTATTTTTATTGTCAAAAAAAAAAAAGAAAAAAAATCTAAGTATGCTCTGTGGTTGCGGTTTCGACTGATCTTCCACATCAGAAAATGTTTCTTGTCTTTGTCATTTAATTTTATTATTCATTTATGCTTGCTAATTTTGTTTTGTTATTTAATTGTGTTTATTTCTTGTAATTTTAATTTGCAAAAAAAAAAAAAATTAAAATCTCTTGAAATTCTAATTATGCTCTATGGTTGCAATTTCAATTGATCTTCCATATCAGAAAATGTTTCTTGAGATTTTCGCAAAAAAAAAAAAAAATTGTCATTGAGTTATTACCATGTTTCCTATTGGTAGTATAGGTTACATGAGCCAAAATGGATGCCCTTGGAATAGTACTAGGAATTTTAACAATGCATATCATCCTAGGGAAAGAGAAGACATCAACGCTCAAATAGAAAATTTGTCTAGAACACTAGATGTCTTACAAGCTAGGCAAACTCAAGATGATCGTAGGGAGATAAACAGTGCATTTCACTCTCATCACCATGAGAATTGTAGTCATCCCTTGGAAAATCCCATTGATTTTAGTTGGAAGCCTGAGTACAACTATTATGCATCATCGCACTTTGATTATAATGAAACAAATGATGTGCATGCTTATGGGAATTCCTCAGAAATCCCATTTGATCCCACCTATAATCCAAATTTTACATGGAGTCAAAACTTGTCTCCAATGAACCATGTGTATCAATTCAACATGCCTAATCTAGGTTATTCCCAACCCGATCTGTCATATCCTCCTCAACAAGAAATCAATCCATCTCTAGAGGATACCCTACAACAGTTCATGCAGTCAACCCAACAAATTTTACAAAATCAGTCTCGATCCATTTCCAACATCGAGAAACAAATAGGTCATCTTGCAACTGTTTTGATAGAGACGGAAATACAAGTTCTTCCTAGTCAACCCATTCCCGATCCATTAGTGCAAACCGAGAGTGAAAAAATGAATGAAGTTTTCAAAGAACCTGTAATAAGCATCCAATTGCTAATTGAAACAAATGAGTTTGATGAATTGATTGATGGGGCTCATGAGGAAAATGAAAAAAATACAATTGTACCTCAAGAGCCAATAATTGAGCAAATTTTCATACATACTCAATTTGAAAAGGAGGATAAAAAAGATGTGCAATTTTCTTATTTCATTGAAATGCCACCAAAATTGCATGTCTCTAATTACTTTGTAGGTGTGATGCTTTCAATTCTCATTTATGGCATTTGCAACAACATTATAGTTCACCCTACAAATGAAATTCTACACCATCGATTGGGTGTAGGATAAAAAAAAAAAAATAGTCGGGCTAAAGACTATAAACTAAAGCGCTTTGTGGGAGGCAACCCATAAGTTTCAAGTTCCATTTTGTATTTCCTTTTGTATTTCACGTTTGTTGTGTGTTTGTTTCATGTTTTTCAAGTTCAAATAAGTTTGAAGGAAACTTCTAGCACAAAAACGAAGGAGCCAAATCATAGAAGCATACATCCAAGGGAGTTTTCTTAACTTTTTCAAATTTATTGCTCATTGAGGACAATGTTTTGTTTAAGTTTGGGGGTAGTGTTGTGTGTTTTTTTATTTATTTATTTATTTTATTTTTTTATAAAATGTTCAAAAAAAAATTTTTGGTGAATTTTCATTTTTAGATGATAAATTGAATTTGAATTTAGTTCTTAGAAAAATGTGAATATTTCTTAAGCTCTATTTTTAATCCTTGGGTTAGTCTTGCTTAAATATAGATTTTTCATAAAAGAACACTTTCTATATTTCTAAGAATTTTTGTGTAATTTAGATTAATTTATATAAGCATAAAATTTTGTAAATCTCACAAGTCCTAGAATTCGATTAATTATCTCTTGAGGCGAAATCCTAGAAAAGCACATCATTAGGGAAATGATTTAGGCTATCTTTGGAACGTTTGAGCCTTTTGACTTAATCACCGTTACACACATTATTCCCTAGTTTACCCCATTTGAGCCAAACACGAGCCTTGTTATTGTTTTACCCATATGTGAAATCTAAAACTTCTTCATGAATTTCATTCTTTACACATGAGAAAATATCATAGAGCTATGCATCTTGATTTGTTACCAAAGTGAAAATAGGAAAGAAATTCGGAAAGCCACATCTTAAAAAAAACAAAAATATTGTGGCAAGCTAAAAAAAAAAAAAAAAAAAAAATTGAAGATTCCAAATGGGTGGAAAGAATTACTATGGAAATGTTATGGCGTATACTTGAAATATTGTGATGTCTAGTAAAAAGTTCGGAAATACTCATGTGTTAGGAAAAAGTGATCTAAGCTTAAATTCAATATCATTTTTCTCACCTTCTTCTTTACCCGCACATTACAAGCCTATAAAGTCCTATTGATCCTTGATTTTGTGTTGTTCTACATTAGTGGAGAGAGATAAGAAAAACGAACCTATGGGACTTTGGTACGAAAAAAAATTAATTCATCATTCCTTGAGATTTAATTATTTTATCTTTGCATAAATTTTTCCAAAATTCCACATGATTACTTGGTAAATAGTTTTGTGTTTCCATATTGAAAATTAGTTGTTGAAAGCAAGATTGACTATTGGATTAATTACATGAGCTTAATATCTCTTCATAATTTTCTTTGAGCTACTTTCATTATGCAATTTTTGAGGAAAACATTTGATATCTCCAATTTAAAAAAAAAAAAAAGTGTGTTTTTAATTTTTCTTTTGCTTGAGGACTAGCAAAACATTAAGTTTGGGGGTGTGATAACTCTACAAAATAGAGTTATTTTACCACATTTTATAAGCCAATTGTTGCTTAGTTCTTGAGTTTTTAATTAATTTATCAAATTTTTAAGTAATTTTGAATTTATTAGTTTTATTTTGATTTTATGTATTTTTATTTATTTTTTGTATTTATTTTGTTTAATTATGTTGTTACTAATTTATGTGTGTTTAATTTCTTTATGTAGGTGTATTTGTTGGGGCAAATGAAATGTTGATAAAATGTTGGTATAAAGAAATGAAGAAATCAAGCCCAAAATGAAAGGCCCAATCCAATTCTTGACAATGCCATGTCATCAATCCATGTGCTTCTTTCTCCACCATTGGATTTGTAACTATAGGAAAAGATGAAAATTTTGAACATGAATCCATGTGCTTTTTTTTTAGACCAATAGGAGTGTTATCCTTTACCAAAGAATTTATCTATAAATAGGAGTCTCATTTCACCATTTCAAGCACACCTTCTCTTACACCACTTCTTCCATCTCTCTATTCTCTCCATCTTTTTCTTTTCTTAGATTAGTTTTTATGTATTTTTAGAGGAGTAATTTGGAGGTTCCTCCTCCAAATTTTCCTATTTATGTTGTAATTTTTATTTTGTTTTTAATAGTTATGGGTTTCTAATCCACTTAAAATTATTAAGGTGGAGGATGAACCAAGATATAACTATATAGTGTTTATTTTATGTTGACCTCCCAAAATGAGCAATAAAGTTTATGATTTTTCTTCTTCTAAATATTTCTTTCATCTATAATATCATGTATTTTAGATTGTTAGAACATATTTTACTTGGTTCTTAATTGTGCAAAAACATAGTATTCTTTGATTAAGATGTGTCATTAAATTGTTCACATCCAATGCTTAGAACAAAAATACTATATTTTGCTTTAGAAATAACATTATTTGATTTTTTTGTAGTTTCATTAAATTGATTCACAACTAATGCTTTAAAGTTATACTATTGAAGTGAAGGAAAATCTATATTTTTTGAATTAAAGAGAGCTTAAAGGAAGAATAATGTTTTGGAAAAGGTAATTAGATTAATTTCAATTATCACTAAAAATTGGGAAGTCAACATATTAATAAATATTATTATTTATATTTTGTGGATTCTAAAATCTTAATAATTTTATAAATAACTATTAAAAACAAATCTTTTTAGTTTATTTATTTTAATTTTTTTTAGTATTTTCTTTCTTTATTTTAAAACAAAACACATCAATCTTTGGAACTAGGTTAGAAATTTATTTCACTTTGGTAAAAATAGTTTTCTCTTTTGATTTAAGTCAACTCCTTTGGGTTCGACCTCGTGCTTACACGAACACTATTCTATAAATACGATTTGTGCGCTTGCGAGTATAAATATTTAAAACATACCCGTTTTGGGTCCATCATAGGTATGCAAAAGTGTTAACTATTCGAGTTAAGAAATAGAAAACTCAACCTAGTGTGAATTCCCTATATTTCTATGGTAAATTCAAACAATAGAAAGCAGTGAATACAACCCTCAATCACATAAACCAATTTGATACTCTCGTTCTAAATTGAAATCTATGTCTATTCAATTTTAGCATATTCAAATCTCACTTTTCAAATTTTGATTCAAATTCGTAAATCATATGTAAAAGTTGCGCAGTCAATTACATACACAATAAACACAAATTGAATAGATTTCAGATGAAGAGGAAATAGATAAATGCATTAAATCATAATAGAGTTTCAAGAGAGTTAATTAGAAAACCTAAACAGAAATTTAGTTCATGTTTATCATTAATAAATCCATAAACATGAAATTAACATAAACTAAAATTAAAAAGAAAAGAAAAGAACTCTAGATGATCAATCCAAAAGCCTCCTTAGCTTTCTCTCTCAGTCCAGAACTCCAAAAGTGCCTCCATTGCCTCTCCTTAATCGTCATTTAACCTAATTAGTGTTTTGTTAAACATGAAATGACTAAAACGCCATTAATTAAAAATCTGCATTTTTCTCATTTCTAGACACATCCTGCGGTTGCAGGATGTCATTCCTGCAGTCGCAGGAATGCTCTAGAAATGCAAAAACTTCTCTGGAGTTGCGGCCGCAAGACATACTTCCTGCAGTCGCAGGAAGTGCTCCAAAACACCGTTTTCCACCAATTTTTGTCATTTTGTCGATTTTTCCACCATGTTTCCACACCTAAGTCACCTAAGCCCTTCGACACCTGAAAACATACAAATACAAACGTAAAATAGAACAAAGCAAAACAAACACCTAATACTTTTCCTGAAAAACACATAGATAAATGAGTCTAAAACTCATTTATCAAACTTCCCCAAACTTAACATTTGCTCGCCCTCGAGCAAAGAAAAAAAAACTTAAGAAAAACTAAACAAACAGGTACAAACACTAAACAAATGAATCAAGATAACCACAATTTTTTTAAAGCCTCAAAATTAATGAATGACAAGCATATATAATTTTCGAAAAATAATTGACAAATAATCCAGATTTTCAATCCAACCACTTCTTCAACTTACCTTAACCCATTGATCATTTTTGTCTACTCAATCATGAACAGTAAATAAATCATATTTAAAATAATTTACACATGCTGAACTCTCACCGTCAATCCAGTAAATCTCAAATTTCCATATGCTTGCTAACTTATTATTCTCCACTAATATAAATCAATGCATGTTCAAGAATCAAAAGGTCTTTTAAAGCTTGTAATGAGAGGCTTAGGTAACGGTAGATAAAATAGTCATTTAGGTTCATATATACCATAAGCACATAACCCAAACAACCCAAACATGATATCTACATTGTAATCCAAACACCCCTGAATTTCCCTTTATTTTCCAAGATTGAGAAGAATTCACACTAATTTTTTTTGTCTTAAGAATTCCTTTTTTTTTTCTCTTTCTTAAACTACACTTCCCCAAACTTATGTTTTTCAATGTGAACAAACATAAGAAGTGTAATTTATTTTCAATTTTTTTTTTATGAATTTTCCTCTCAATCTTTCATTTTATTTTTCTATTGTCACAACCAAATCAAACAATAACATCCATTACAATAAATAATTAAGTGTTCAATTAGGCTCAAAATAAGTGGTTAACAATAAAAAGTTATACTTTTAGGCTCGAAAAGGGTAACTAAGGATAAATTAATCAAGGATGGTTTGAAAGGCTCAAACGTTCCAAAAAAATTGCCTAAATCATTTTCCTAAACAAGCATTGTCTATGATTTCGCCTCAAATAGTAAGCAAGCAAGTTCTAGAATTATTCATACATTCTTTCCACATTCAAAATTCAGCAAGTGTAAATATATTTAAATATAAAAATTTACCAATCATGATCAAATATTCAGTTTTACACTGAATTAAAGTAATCCAAAGAAGTGGTCAAACCAAGCACACGGATTGTTTTTACAATCAAGCATATTTTTTCTCGAATTATATTACAAGTCATTCACGTATTCTCATCGGCTAATCATCATTATCTTGATTCGATAGACTCTCTAGACACCCTAACACACAACACAATTAACAATTTAACAAAACACAAAACACCAAACGAAACAGTTACTTGACTCAACTAACTATTAACAAAAATAAGAAAACCCCCCTTCCCTAAACTTATCAAAAACATTGTCCCCAATGTTTAAATAAAAGCTAAGGAAAGGAAACTTACCTGACTCGACTCAGGATGAAGGACCAGCCTCGTCATCCCCCTCAGTTGGAGGATACCCAATGTTAGGTGGTTGTGGATATGGTGGAAATCCACTAGTGTCAATGCCAAAATGAGTGGCGAAGGCTTGGCTGTAGGCATATTGGTTCTGCGTTTTTTTTTTCGATTTTTTTTTCATCATTTTTCAATTTTTTTCACGTATTTCACGATTCCAGAATCAACAATATTTACAAGAAAATTAAAATTAAACAAAAAATAACTAAAAAAATAAAAATTGTCTCAACTAAAATAGCTTAAAAACTTAACAAACTTAAATAAATTTAAATGAACTTGGGATGCCTCCCAATGGCGCTGTCGTTAACGTCATTTAGCCGGACGCTGAACTCTCTACACCTTCAACTTGGGTCAAGTCCACCCCTTGCATCCTTGAGAGCCATCGTGTCATACAAGGATAATTCCCTTCTATTGTTGAGAATATTGAAATTATCTTCAATGTCATCGAAACCTTCAAACTTGCCACACAATAATCTTTTCATACGACGTCGAACTGTTTGAAATCGTTCTTTGGTCTTCTTCTTCTTTTTACCAATTGATTCTTGACAATCATTCACCACATCAACTCGACAACATGTAGGAATTTCAGTTGCTGCAAAGACATTAAAACTTATTTCCTCATTTTGGACTCGCAACCTTAACTCCCCCTTTTGTACGTCGATTAAAGCTCGTCCTGTGGCTAAGAATGGCCTTCCAAGAATGATTGGGACGTTGGCATCCTCCTCCATATCAAGTACAATAAAGTCTGCTGGGAAGATGAACTTGTCCACTTTTACTAGAACATCTTCAATAATACCCCGAGGATGTGCTATTGATCTGTCTACCAACTGAAGAGTCACTGTTGTAGGTCTTGCTTCCCCAAGCTTCAATCTTCTGAAAACAGAAAGTGGCATTAGATTAATGCTCGCCCCCAAATCACATAGAGCATTCATGCTCTCAAAATTCCCAATAGTGCAGGGTATTTGAAACTCCCAGGATCTCTCAGTTTCTAAGGAAGCTTCCTTTGCAGAATGGCACTGCACTCTTCAGTGAGCGCCACCATCTCATAATCCTCCATCTTCCTCTTCTTGGACAGTATTTCCTTCATAAACTTCACATAACTTGGCATTTGTTCAAGTGCCTCGGCAAAAGGTATGTTAATGTAAAGTTTTCAAAAATTATCTAGAAACTTCGAAAATTGTTTGTCAAGAGTCTTCTTCTGAAGTCGCTGAGGATATGGAATCTTGATGTGGTGCTCATAACTCACTGGTGACTGATTCTTCTCAAGGTCTTCAATAACCTCTTCTTCTACCTTACCCTCATTCTCAACTTCAACTTTTGGTGCAGGTATAGACTTCTTGACTGGCTCTTCCAACTTCTTCCCACTCCTCAAAGAGATTGCACTGCACTGCTCTTTAGGATTCACCTCTGTATTACTTGGCAAATTTCCTTGAGGCCTACTTTGTAACATATTTGCCAATTGACCAACTTGCATCTCAAGATTCCTGATGGATGAGCGAGTTTCTGTCATAAACTGAGTTTGAGTGTTGGTGAGAGTCAATAATATAGCTTGCAATTCATTATGCCTTTCAGGTGGAGCTTGATTCATTGATTGTTGAGGCCTAGGCTGTTGTGATGAAGAGGCTTGATGCATTGGTGGCTAAGGCATATTATTCTGAAATTGACCCTGAAACTGAGGTTGTTGGCCCTGATTATTCCTCCAAGAAAAATTAGGATGATTTCGCCACCCAGGATTGTAAGTATTAGAGAATGGATTATTGAATGGCCTCTGAAAGTTTCCCACTGCTTGAACCTGAGCTTGATCCATCGGAATGTTATTGTTAATACTGGTAGGGCACTGATCAATAGAGTGAGAACCACCACAAATTTCAAACCTAGCTGCCATTTGTACCGCATTAGCAGATACAGTGCTCTGTTGTAACTGTTTTGTCAAGGAGGCTACTTGTGCTGTTAGAGCAGTGATGGCATCCAGCTCATGCACCCCAGCTACCTTTCTGACCCCCGATGATCTTTCCTCAAACCACTGATGATTATTTGTGGCCATGTCCTCCAGCAGCTCATAAGCACCAGTTGCACTCTTGCTCATAAAAGTACCACCCGCTGCAGCATCAATAATGGTTCTAGTAGTAGGACATAAACCATTATAAAAATTCTGCACTAACATCCACTGTTCAATGCTATGATGAGGACATCTTCTCAAAAGTTCTTTGAACCGTTCCCAAGCTTCATACAATGATTCTCCATCATTCTGTGAAAAATTATTGATTTCTCCCCTCAATTTAGCAACCTTGGAAGGAGGGAAGAATTTTGACAAAAACTTCTGAGCCAAATCTTGCCAGGTAAATATAGAGTTCGGTTGCAAAGAGTTCAGCCAACTTTTAGCTCTATTCCTCAGAGAAAATGGGAAAAGCCTAAGTTTAATAGCGTCATCACTCACCCCATTGTATTTAAAAGTTCCACACAGCTCCAGAAAATCAGACAAATGGGTGTGAGGATCTTCAGAAGGCAACCCATTAAATTGAACAGAGGATTGTACCATTTGTAGAATAGCTGGCTTGATCTCAAAGTTGTTAGCCTGTTCAGCTGGTGGGCGTATACTGTTTTGTACTCCCGTCAGAGTGGGCAGTACATAGTCTCTCAGGCTCCTCTCAGCATTGTTCTGAGCCTGACCCCCTTGTGTAATTCCAGGAATTAAAGCATTCCTCTCATCCCCATCATTCTGTGTCATCTTCACAGACTTCTGGGCTTCCCTCTTGTTCTTTCTATTTTTCTTGCAAGACTTTTCAATCTCAGGATTCAAAGGAACAAGATTGTCTGCTCCTCTTCTGCTACGCATATAACACAATTCACCTGAGATAGACAAATTAAGCAACTAAACAGATTAGAAACAAGAGAAATTAAAATCAAATTAGAATAAAAATTAATCAGACTGATATTGATAATTATTTTTAGTCCCCGGCAACGGCGCCAAAAACTTGTTGCGAAAATTAAGCTATGCAAGTGCACACAGTCGCAATTTGTAATAATATGGTAAAAACCAAGTATCGTCCTCAAGAACTGAATTCTCAATTACCAATCAATTAATTTCTCTTTCTATTTGATCAATTAGAATTCTTGATTCTTATAGACACAACAAAAGAAACTATAATATTCAGAAACTATAATATTCAGAAACAATAATTAAAAATTAAATAAAATAACAAATAATAGCAAAACCTTGGATCTTGCGGCCGCAGGAGGTATCCACTGTAAAACAATTAGGAATCCTAATCTTCTCTACTATCCACTCTATTAATCTTTAATGCAATTACTACTGAAATTCTTCTCATTGAAATGATAGGTATGCAAAAGTGTTAACTATTCGAGTTAAGAAATAGAAAACTCAACCTAGTGTGAATTCCCTATATTTCTATGGTAAATTCAAACAATAGGAAGCAGTGAATACATCCCTCAATCACATAAACCAATTTGATACTCTTGTTCTAAATTGAAATCTATGTCTATTCAATTTTAGCATATTCAAATCCCACTTTTCAGATTTTGATTCAAATTCGTAAATCATATGTAAAAGTTGCGCAGTCAATTACATACACAATAAACACAAATTGAATAGATTTCAGATGAAGAGGAAATAGATAAATGCATTAAATCATAATAGAGTTTCAAGAGAGTCAATTAGAAAACCTAAACAGAAATTTAGTTCATGTTTATCATTAAGAAATCCATAAACATGAAATTAACATAAACTAAAATTAAAAAAGAAAAGAAAAGAAAAGAACTCTAGATGATCAATCCAAAAGCCTCCTTAGCCTCCTCTCTCAGTCCAGAACTCCAAAAGTGCCTCCATTGCCTCTCCTTAATCGTAATTTAACCTAATTAGTGTTTTGTTAAACATGAAATGACTAAAACGCCCTTAATTAAAAATCTGCGTTTTTCTCATTTCTAGACACATCCTGCGGTTGCAGGATGTCATTCCTGCGGTCGCAGGAATGCTCTAGAAATGCAAAAACTTCTCTGGAGTTGCGGCCGCAAGACTTACTTCCTGCAGTCGCAGGAAGTGCTCCGAAACACCGTTTTCCACCAATTTTTGTCATTTTTTCGATTTTTCCACCACACCTAAGTCACCTAAGCCCTTCGACACCTGAAAACATACAAAAACAAACGTAAAATAGAACAAAACAAAACAAACACCTAATACTTTTCCTGAAAAACACATAGATAAATGAGTCTAAAACTCATTTATCACGACACAAGTCAACACTGCCCATCGACTTTCTTCAGTTGTTCAGGATGATGATGGATTTATTAATGATGATGAAGATGATATGGCGAACATCGTAGAAGAAGCAAAAAATGAGGATGAATTTCTTCTCTGCCTTAGTCATGATAATATTGATCTCATGTGCCTGATAGATGTTAAGTTAATTAGTGATGATAGTGACTTTTCTACTTAGTTTTGTATCTCTGTAAAAGTATTATACATATTGAGAAATAAAAAGTTTGTTTCCATATAGCATGTTTCAAAGTAACTAATCAATTAAAATAATACTCATTATAAAGTTAATTATAAATAAGAATTAAATTTTAAAATGGATAACTTAAATCACTTTTGTGTTAGTAGATGTCAGCGGATGTGGCTAGAGCCCACAGTGGGGATGCTGGAAGTTATCCTCCATCGGATCCTATAGGATCCTAACTTCATTTGAGTTATGTAATTTATTTTTGTTTTCTTTTATTCCATTATATATGTTTATCCTATATATACTAATATTTTATGTATTGTTATTCAAAATAAATACAGCAGTCCCAACTAAAAGAAAGGTGACACTGCTATTGGAAAAGATTTAGATGACAAACGACATAAAAATAGAAAACCACTGGAAATAATGTTTTTCCCACGAATGTACAAGGTTTTTGGGGGCGAGCACGCTGTTTTTGTTCACCTCATGGGCACCCAAATTAAAACGAAGGTTCCCAAATATTATAATTCATGGGAATTAGTACCTCAACATTACAAGGACCAAGTCATTGGCATGATCAAGGTAAAAAAATATTAAATTATTTTTTTAAAATGTTTCTTTAATATAGTACATATATTATTGATATGTTTATGTTTCAATTTAGTGGTATTATCAAATAGAGGACCGCGATGATTTCTTAAAGTGTATAGATGGTATTGATCGAGAGATGAAAGATCGATACTGTCATAGGAAATCAATAAGACACAAACACTTTTAGAAATACTACAAAGGACCAGAGGATTGAGACAAGGTTCTATACAAAGCAACCAAGGATGTTAACAAGGAGGAGTGGAAGCAGATTTGTCAGTTATTTACAAGTGCGCAATATATTGCGCACTCCCTAAAGAACAAGGAAAATCAGAAGAAACAGAAGTATTCTACAATGCAGGGTACAAAATCGTTGGCGGCCATCTGTCACGAAAGAGTAAGTGAAAGGTAAAATGTTATCAAAATTATTTTCTTTTAAATTATATATTCTCTTACATTTGGGTTATACTTTTTAGGTGAACCTTGACCTTATTGAGTCATGGAAGGAATACCACTTGAAGAAAGCAACAATTGATTTTGTGAACAACGATGCTCGCCAAAATTATGTAAGGGGTCGGGGTCATCATCTACCTAGCGCTCTCACTTCAGCGAGTCTCAAGCCCTTCCTCAACGTTTATCAAAACAGATAGAAAATTTGGAGAATAAGGTAAAGAATTTGATTGACCAAGTCAAGTTTTTGGCCCAATTTCTTCCACCTTCATTTCGTCCACCAAACATTCAGATGTTACCTATGCCTAATAGCAGCAACAATATTTTTGGAGCTTCACCTTCTCAACCTCCAGCTCCAGCTTATCATTCCATGTACGGGACATCGTCGTCTTTTCCTATGACATCTTCTTACATGTACAGAGCAACACCATCACCTTATCTGTGACCGATTCTACTGTCGTCGCAGCCACCATATCCCTACATGTATGGAGCATGATTGTCCACATTACCTCCCCAATATCCATGGCCAATGTCGCCGCAGCCACCTCAACCACCACAACCGCAACAAGAAGACACTATGGAGGATGGCACATCTGACATAGGAGACTAGATTTATATTATTATTAGTCAATTGTTACATTATATTAACAATATGGATATTTGTTATCTTAATGAACTAAATTTGAATATTTAATATAATATTTTTATTTTTAAATATATCTATTTTTAATAATTTAAATTTTAATTAATTATTAAAATAAAATTATGATTTTTTTATAAATAAAATAGTATTAGGGGCAACAATGTCGCTCTTAATAATCAAGTATTAAGGACGACTTGAGACATATCAAGAGCAATACATACACAAAAAATTTGCCACATGTGAAAAAGTTTGGGACGACATCTCAAATTTTAGGGGAGACTTTTATGGTCTTGTAGGTTTAGTTTTTAGTCTTTTGTTTGTTTAAATCTCAACAATTGGTGTCTATTTACACTACTACAAAACTGTACTTAGGCAACACACGAGAGACAACAATTTTTGTAGAACTATTGTCTGGTGTCTAAAATAGACATGGCACAACAATAGCTCTTGAACTGTCATGTCATGCAAATTAAAACTTACATGAGACAGCAGTTCTAGTAAGACTATCGTAACATGGCTACATGAGACGACATTTCTACGAAAACTGATGTCTCATCCTGTGACAGTCAGAATCCCGTGATCCGTAAGGGGAAAGACCGGGTAAGCTGTGCAATCCCACACCGCCTGGGGAAGGTCAAGTGTGATGATTCTAAGACTGTGTAGGTATGAGACTACACAGTTGAAGAGGGCTTAAATGGATTGATGGGTACTACCTATATCAGGAAGGTGCATCTTCTTTTCGGTAGCCCATCACTTGAGAACTCCATGGTTAAGCGTGCTTGGCCTAGAGTAATCTAGGGATGGGTGACCTCCTGGGAAGTTTTCCCAGGAAGTGTGCGAGTGAGGACAAAGCACGCTGGACAGACTTGTCTTGGTTTGTAGGGCCAGTTGTCATTCCAGAAAGCAGCCATAGTGATGTGGGGCGTCACACATCTAATGCAATTTTTTTTAATCAAGTAGGGATAAAATTGTATTTTGTATTATAATTTAATATATTATATAAATATATTCATAAAAAAAACTATAAATTAATAATATGCAACATATAATAACTATTAGTCAAAAATGAGTTTTTTTTTAAAAAAATTACTCAAATAATTGTATAATTTTATAATAATTTGTAATATTAATTGTTAATTCAATTAGTTAATATATATTTAATAAAAGAAGCTTTTTTAAATAAAAATTCATGAATGCTACTTATTATGATATTATAGAACTAATTTTCTTTTTCTCTTTTGAAACTAATAACAACTATTTAAAAAAACGAACAGAAAAATTAATTAATATTGAAATAAAACTTGTCAAAGTAGTAACTAATAATTTGTAATACTAAATTTTTTTAGTTAAAAATAGGTTATATATATTAATTTATCCAAATTTTTCATGTTTTGTTTAAATAAATTAGTTTAATTAAATTTGTATCTTCTTATATAATTTAATAAATATAATTGTTAGTTGAAAATGAGTTATTTAAATCATTAAAAAAATTTAATATTAATTAGTTGTTAAATTTTTATAATATTGTACTTTTATCAAATTATATATATTATATTAATAATATTTATTAAGATAAAAATTTAACTAAAATAAAAATATTATAATTTTGATAAATAATAATACATGTTTTTATTTCTTTTTAAAACAACAAATATTTTACATAAAAAAAGAAATATATATTTTAATACTATATAGGTAAATACTCATTTGGTTCCTTGTATTTTATCGAAATATAATCTTGGTACCCTACGTTTTCAATAATACTCATTCGATACCTTGTAATTGCAAATCGTACCTATTTGGTACCCTAAATTTAAATTTTGTCAACCTATTTTTTTTAAATTACCAAACTACCTTAAGTTATATTAATAATTAATTAAATATTATATTAAATTATTTATTAATAAAACACTAAAATATGAAACAAAAAAGAAATATATTTTAATTCAAACAAAGTAAATTAAAATTAAAAAAATGGTTTTCCTTTTCTCTCTCTCCTTCTTCCCCGTCATCATCCCCGATTCACTCTCTCTCTCTCTCACTCACTTCTCTTCTTCCTCAAGACCCCCGACTACTCCATCTTTCTCTCTCACTTTCTTTCTCCTTTCTTCTCTCTATTTCTACACCTTCAGCATAGACCCAGTCTCGAGACCCCCAACTGCATCTCTGCCCCTCCCTTACTCTCACTTTCTTTCTCCATTCTTTCATCCCTCCCAAATTCCCCTCTCTCTCTCTATCCCTTATCTACTTACCCTCACGGAGGGTTGGGCTTGTGGAGGGTCGTGGGTCGCGGATGGGGCTATGGACGGGGTTGGAGGGCTTGGGCTCGCGGAGGGTCATGGGTGGCTCAGTTTCGTGGAGAGGTCATGGGTGGCTAGGTCTTGTGAAGAGGTCTTGTGTGACGGGGAAGAGGTTTGGGTCTGGGCTCGTGGTCTTCCTTGTGCCAGATGCGGGCTCATTGGTGGGGATGGGTATTGGGCAAACGGTGGGGGCTCGGGGGCTGCTCATCGGCAAATGCCATAAACGAAGGGGCTCGGGGGTCTTGGGAAAACGGCGCAAATGACAGGCTCAGCGTCGTGGGTGGCTAGATCTCGCGGAGGGGGTGGATGGCTCAGTCTCGCAGAGGGGTCGTAGGTGGCTCAGTCTCGCGGAGGGGTTGTGGGTGGCTCGGTCTCGTAGAGGGGTCTTGGGTGGTGGCTACACTACAATAAAACTGTGCTTTCCCGACATCCAACCACAATAGTCAACTCTGTTGACTGTCGTAATTTCTTGGTACGACTCTACGCCGACAATTAAAAATTGTAGGCATAGAAACAAACGACGACAGTCAATAACTATCACCATTGCTTTTGATTATCGCTATTGACCCCAACACCAACAGTTAATTTGAAAACAATGCCGACAGTTAAAAACTGTCGCCATTGACCCCAACACCGACAGTTAAAAAATATTGTTGTTGACCCCAACGCCGACAGTTAATTTAAGAACAATGCCGACAGTTAAAAATTATCGCCATTGACCCCAACACCGACAGTTAATAAAAACTCAATACCGACAGGTATAAACTGTCGTCAAAATTCAATTAAAAAAATATCTAAAAATATAATTAATGAATAATATAATTTTAAAAATAAACTAAATTATATAATTATATTTATAAAAATGATGTATTAATTACAATATTTATAAAATATTTTACTTTATCAATTGGATAAACTTTATAATAATTTTAAAAAACTCTACAAGTTTATTAATTGTAGTTTTGTTTTTATTAATATATTCTATTTTTTAAATTAGTTTATTATATTTGAAATAATTAGTAAAAAAGAGCATTAAAAAATGCTTTATATGTGAATAGTTGATAATTTTCTTTTTAAAATAATTCTATATGTTAACATTAAATTATTATATTTGTAATGCCATATAATTTTTTTTAGTATTATTATTTTTTTATTAGTATAATTTAATAAAAATGCTTAATATAGAAAAAGTTATTAATTAATAATTTGTAATAAGTTACAAATAAGTTATTTAAATAATTTACCGAATTTATTAATAACGTATAATATTAGATATTAATAAATTATCCATTATATTATAAAAAAAAAACTACTTATTAAGTTATTTTTTAAATATTTTTTAAAAACCCTGAAGCTTTTATTTTTGAAATTAAAAAACCAAAAACTTTAACCTACTCTCCCACTCTCTTTCTCTCGTTATTTCTTTTTGCAGCCTCCTTCCTTCCCTCTCCATCTCTCAGCCCTGCTATCTCTGTTCTCTCTCAGCCTCAACCTCTCGCCGTCTCTCCCTCCTGCAGGTTGACGACTAAGGATGGCGTGCGAATAATGGTGAGTTTCGACGACAAAATATTTGAATGCGACTCGGCCAGCGTCGATGGGGGCTCTAACTTTCAATGGGGTCGGCAAAGCTGGGTTCGTGCAATGAAATGATGGGTAAGTCACTTTTTTTTTTTTTTGGGATCAATCAAAGTTGTGTAGAAGAGTTTGAAGGGTATGAGCTGTGTATAAGGAGTTCAAGATTGAGTTTCTTTTTGGTATTTTTGATTCTTGTTGAACAAAAACCGTGTTACTTACATCTCTGTGATATTAATTCTGGATCATCTTTGTT
Source organism: Humulus lupulus (assembly GCF_963169125.1). Classification (NCBI taxonomy): domain Eukaryota; kingdom Viridiplantae; phylum Streptophyta; class Magnoliopsida; order Rosales; family Cannabaceae; genus Humulus; species Humulus lupulus. The sequence goes on from NC_084802.1 coordinate 11,547,244, forward strand.
GAGGAAATATCTTCTCATTTCTCGGAATTATCTTCTTCTTTGACAAAGGATTACTTGCTATGGGAAATGTAAGTTAGTCTGAAATGTAGCTTTCGTTCCCAGTAGCCTTCTTCTTTGTTTGTATGTGTATTCCTTTTTCTTTTTGCTTATTGTTTACTTTTATTTTTTATGTAATGAAAGGTACTGTCTTAACATTGCATCATTTCTAGTCCTTTATCAATTTCTTGTCGATAGGTTTGTATTGGAGTTTTTTGTTTTTCAACGCTAATTGGGTTTTGGAAATTTCATTTTTTTAATAGCTCGAGGATGATTAATGGTGAGTTCTGTTTTGATTCAGGCTCAATTCTACTAAGCTGCCATTAAGGACTAGAAGCTTTCAAGGATTATGAAGCAGTCGGGACTGGCGTTCACTGAGGGCCAGTTGCTTAGGATTATTGAAGGGCTTGGTCCGAAGAGATGTTCGCAGACAGCAATGGTTGTAGTTGAGTGGGTATATGAAGATAAGGAAAGGGGACAAAATAAAAAGCAGGTAATTTTGATTGCTCATATGAAGATTTTGTACTGTTGTTTGTGCTTGTTCTTATGAGTTATTTTATTGTGAGATAGTCACTTTGTTCTAGAAGAGTTATAGGTTCAGAAGCTTAGATCATAATGTCGCAGTAAAATATGCGTCTAAAATGATTTGATACAAAAACAAGGTTTCTCATGGTCAGTTCCACTGCATAACTCATGAAGTTGTTCGTACTTCATAGTGAGTTGAAAAATTAATTTGGTACATAAAGTTAGTTCTTGATAGGACTTGATGATGATGGGCGTAGACTTGGTTGTGAGATTTACTGGCTCTATATTATTATAATATTTACTCTTACTTCCAATAAGTTAAAGCTAAAATACTGATATATCTTGTAGGTTTGTTTACACAAAACTCATGGCAATTCTAGGGAAAGCAAGGAAGCCAGACCATGCTCTTAATGTTTTCAATCTGATGCGTGTAATGATCAAGAACTTTTGGAAATTTTTAATTCAGATTCCACTCTGTATATGATAATGTTGGACTCTCTAACACTAGATCATCCAGGGAAATCGTCATATATATCCTGCCATGGCTGCATATCATAGCATTGCTATCACACTAGTTACTTTGTTTTTGCATATGGTGAGGGGTCTCTGGTCTTTTTTTCTTCCAAACTCTCGACACGCAGGAATTTTCCGTCTTAGTGACTTAGTTTTTTTAATATCAAACAAATAACTTATCAATTCCCACATAGGCCATTATTTATTCTCCTTTTCCTATGGGCATGTTTATCTGCTTACCTATCTCCTTTTTTTCTTTCCTATTCTGGAAATCTTGTTGATTGGCTATTTTAATTTAAGATTTGGAGTAATAAGACCTGGTTGGCATCTGCATGTGGATTATGCATGTACCCCTGAAGAAGTACAGCAGCATTTCCAGTCATGCAGGACGATAAACAGAGTCACAATTCGCACAGCAAGTTTGGCCAACCAAAGGGTTACGCTTATGTGGAATTTGTCGAAGTAGAAGCTATTCAGGAGGCAATCCTTCTGAATGAATCTGAGCTACATGGCCGCCAATTAAAGGTTCACATCATCAATACATTTTTTTTTCTTTTTACTTTAAACTTCAAGTATTGGAACCGTGTATTCAACTGGACAAGATCTTTTAATTGTATTAGGTTTTTTTAGTCTGCTGGTTGCATTACGATAGCATAAATAATGTGAGTTATTATTCTTCTCCCACAACTATTTCTTTTTGTTAGTAGCATCGTATTATTCATGAGTTATTATTAAGTTGTGTTTTATGTGTGAATCGTTTGTCAAGTGGTTGTTTTCATCTAGTTTTGCTGTATTTATTATTTTTAGTAATAATACAAGATGGGTGTTTTGATTTTTGCTGCTTTATTATTTTTTTTATAGAAAATATAGTGAACTAATAGTTGTGTTGAGAATCAGTGTCCCATTCTTTTAGTTTAGGTTTGATGATTGCATGTAGTGCCTTTTTGTATGAACTTGCATAATATTTAGTTAACCATATTGGACTATTAGAAATTTGTTTGATTGAATTTGCATGTTGGAAGTATGATAATCAGTGATTCATGAAATAAGTAATGCGAGATTGAATTATTATACAGTTGAATATGAAGGTTGTATTGAGATACAAACTTATTAAGTATATGGGTTGTATTGAGATACAGACTTATTAAGTATGTTTTTATGTGTGAAAGAAGGAAAATATATTACCTAATTTTGAATTAAGTATACTACTATAAAATCAATTTTGGCTGGACCATGATGTATTTTTTCTCTTCTCATTTGTTTTTGGCTTTTACTTGGATCTTTAATGGTTTTTGTTTTGTTTTAATATGTGTGTTGGTGTGTACGTGTGAACTTTACTATGTTTGGCTATATGGAGACCTTTCAAGAACGTTATTGGCTCCTAGAGTTGGAAAATGAAAGACAATCATGACCTAGCAATTACATAGTAAAATATTTATATATATATATATAGAGAGAGAGAGAGATGGAGAGAGATATTTAGTAAAATAGTCAATTGTCCTCGTCAAACATCGTCATTAGAGTGCGGCTTTTATATCATGGATCATGAAGTGCTATTGCTTGAATGAGACACTCATGCGATGACTAACTAGTAATTTAAGTGTATTTATAATTATTGAACTACAATTCTATTGAATTTAATTTTTGACTTAGTTTTTTATTTTGTGTTTTGTAGTATGGTGGGAAGAATACATATACACTTAGCGAAATTAATGAAACTCGAAATGAATGGGCGGGCAAGCTTCTTGAGTGAACGAGTCATAGCTAGAGTAACTTTTGAAATTAGAATTAAAAAGTATACTAATTGTAGTTTTTAGTCAGCACTTACATAGTTATTGCAAAGTGCATATTTTGATATTGTAATTTTTAGATTTGGAACATACTGAGTTCTATTGATTTTGTCTGCCAGTTTATTCTGTTTGAACTATATTGTAATTACACATAAAATTATGAATGAATATAATAGTTGAAAATAGAGAAATTAAAAAAACTTCCATATTCTACATGGGACATCGATCTCCAAAAAACCGTCGTCTTATGCATTGCAGGGAACGATGCTTGCATATAAATTGTCATTTCATGTACTGCAGGAGGATGACACTTGAGTAGGAACTATCGTCTTATTTACTGTAGTGGATGACGCTTGCATAGAAACGGTCATCTCATGTACCACAAGAGACAACGTTTGTATATGAACCATTGTCTCATGTATAACAGGAAATGACACTTTTATTTAAACCGTCGTTTCATATTTTACATGGTATGACATTGCATGAGACGACGGCATTAGAACCGACATACGAGAGTCCATACGACGGTTTAAAACCATCGTCCCATGTCAATTTTGTAGTAGTGTTAATTACTTTCTCTTTAGTTTTTATGATGTTAATTGAGAAAGTAAGTGCTACTATTAGACGCTTACGTCGATTCTTAATGAATATATCTACTTTGTTGCTGTTATTAGCACCCAATTAGTCATATGAACACACTTTTGACTTTAAGTATCTTCTTATTCCCATTAAAAAGATGACAATGGCAGCACTATTCTATACTACCATTAGCTGTCTGTTTGACATAACTTTGATCTAGATCGAAAAAGAAAAAAAAAAAAAGAGAGAGAAAACAAGAAAGAAAACAGAAAAATATAAGGAAATGGCCAGTTTTAGCAACGTGGCATAAGAAAATGTTTGATCTAAATAGTACTTCTATATGCTGATTGAGGTTACTATATATTATATATGTATATGTCTTCTCTCACATGCACTATTTTGCTTCACCTAACAATTATAAATCTTGGGCCCTATAGCTGCATTGCTTTAATTTTCCAATATTATTTTAATCAGAATTTCATACAGTACCTAGATACCTGCTAAGCACCTTGCAGGTGATGCTTGTTTCTTACATTTTTCTTTTTTTTGTTCAAGTATTATTCATACTAATTTTTTGTATTATTATTATTAGGGTAGGTAACCATTTGGTACTCTGTGTTTTTGCAAAGTATTATATTGATACTCTGTGTTTACAAATAATGTTCATTTGATATCTTATATTTTGAAATCGTATATATTTGGTACCTTGTATTTTAAAATTGTATATATTTGGTACCCTAAACTCAAATTTAATCAATAAAATTTTACTAATTTAATCAAATTACTATCAATCATACGAATTACAAATTATATATAACTACTGACAGTTTTGTCATATTGACAAAATTTTATCAAATAGGATATCAAATATCTATATTTTCAAAATACGGAATACCATATGATCATTATTGAAAATAGAATGTATTAAAATGATACTTTGCAAAAACAAAAAGTATCAAATAAGTAAATTAGATGAAGATGTGCCATTAACCTCTCACAGGCAGAACTGACAGATATTTATAATGTTTGTTTAATTAGATGAAGATGAGGAAGAAAAAAAGAATAATGGACACATGACAGCTATATAAATATATATTTTTTTCTTTTATTTTTCTAGGGTTTCGATCATATAATTTAGTATATAATTGGTGACACACTCCCATTATTACGGCAGAAAATCTGGATATGATATCATGTATCACCGAAAGTCAGTAGGTGCATCAAAAATATTATTATTTATTTTTGTTGTTGTCACGTGAAAAGAAAATATACCATTGAATTGAATATATTTAATCGATACAATTTTTTTTCTTTGAAGGTGTAAGTGTTGAGTCAAACTTTTGTTGTGCCCTTATAATGGAAATATCAAATGTTACTGAGAAGAACAAGGAGGAAGAAATGGAGAGCGATGAGAGAGTTGATGAAACTTTGGCAAAGCTTAAAAAAGTTAAAGATCCAGTACGTGATATTTATCGCTATTGTTATCAAGGATTTTGGATTCCAGCCTTTGCATTGAAAAGTATAATATCTTTTCAAACTCAATTTGAGGCACGAGATGATGATATTTTACTAGCTTCTTGTCCAAAATCAGGTACTACTTGGTTAAAATCTCTTGTATTTGCGATTGTGAGACGTAGTATTGATTTCGAACTATGCTCGAATAATAACAGCCTTTTTTCTACTACTAATGTACATGATCTTATACCTTTTGAGATAAATAGAGAATTCACATCAATTATCGAAAACATGAAGCCAAGACTTTTGAGTACCCACACTCCTTACCCCTCGTTACCACCCTCCATCAAGTACTCTAGTTCTAAAATTGTATACATTTGTAGGAATCCTTTGGATGTATTTATTTCTTATTGGCACTTTAATCATAAGTTTTTGGGGGATAATGTGGAACCACATCATTTAGAAGAGTGCTTCAATATGTTTTGTGAAGGAATACATCCATTTGGACCATTTTGGGACCATATTTTGGGATTTTGGAAAGAAAGCTTAGAGAGTCCTCACAAAATATTGTTTTTGAAATATGAAGACCTTAAAAGAGACAATATATTTTTCATCAAAAAGATCGCAGACTTTTTGGGATATCCATTTTCAATTGAGGAAGAAAATCAAGGAGTTCCACAACAAATAGTGCAATTATGTAGCTTTGAAAATTTGAAAAATTTGGATGTAAATAAGACTGGTAGACGTCAAATTGGGTTCTCCAATAGTGCATTATTTACGAAGGGTGAAGTTGGAGATTGGGTGAACTATTTAACACCCGAAATGGCAGAGCGTGGAAAGAAGCTCATCCAAGAAAAGCTTGGACAATCTAATTTAATGTTTGATTTCTAGCTAGCTATGATTTCAATTATTTGTATTGTTTTTTCATTGTCTTAAGGTTGCAATATTTAAGGAACATCAACTTGTTCTTGTGGTGCATCTAATATTATGGATAAATATGTGTGGTACAAGTACTTTTGTTTTTCTTAATTAATTGTTATGTATCAATTCAAATATTTTAACAACAATATAGTATCACTAATGGAGATAGGGAGGCCGGAGGTGGCCATGGACACCTTAGATTTTTTTAGAATATATACTTATTTGGTACCGTGTGTTTTATCAAAATACATATTTGGTACCTTATGTTTTCAATAATGTCCATATGGTACCCTGTAATTTGAAATTATACATATTTGATACCTGGACTCAAATTTGAACAATAAAATTTTATGAGTATGACCAAATTGTCATCAATTATATGTAATTAAGTGTTTAAATTTCAATTTGAAACTCATATAATTAAGGTCAATTTGATTATATTGATCAAAATTAAATTCAGGGTACCAAATATATATGATTTCAAATTACAGAGTACTAAATGAGCATTGTTAAAAACATAAGATACCGAGTATGTATTCCGATAAAACACAAGTACCAAAAATCGTATTTACTTTTTTTTTAAAAACGATTAATGTGTATATTTATTGATATTATAGCTATTATTTAATAAATAAATAAATTATTAAATTTGACTTAGTATAAAGAATAGAAAAGACCTTTGTTAAACTATACATCATAGCCCAAAAGTAAAAAACGTAGCCCATCTAATGCTTGATCTATAAATCATAGCCATTTATATTATTTGGTCTTTTGACAATTTGTATTGCTTTCATCCATCAAAACTAGGGATGGAAACAAGGTGAGTAATTGGTGAGGGTGCTCTTTCTGCCCCCATACCCATTAACTATTTTAATCTCCGTCCTCGTATATTTTTGGCCGAGGTCGGGACGAGGAATTCCCATTGGGGTGGGCAATTCCCATGGGTGCTCATTTATTAAAAAGTAAACTAAAATAAAATGTAGACTACCTAAAATTAATATATATTACACAATATTAATAGTTCAAAATATTAAATACTATCCAAAATAAAATTAAAAATCTTGAAAAAAAAATTAATATGCTAGAAAATTCATAAAGAAACATGCAAAATAAATAAAAAATTAAACAAAGCCTCGTTGAGGCAGGGAGTGATATCACCATTCTTACCTCATTTAATATTCGAGGATAAAAAATGGCTCCCGTCCCTGCCCCACTACCCGTTTAGGCGAGATATCCCCACCCCATTAAGGGCAGGTCCCCGTGGGGCCCGATCCTCGTGAGGAAAATTTCTATCTCTAACCAAAACCTGCAAAAATGGAGTCGTAACCACTACAACATGCAATTTCAATCTCAACTCAATGATTTTATTTTTGTGTCTAAAGCTCTCATCTTCGGTAATTTTAAACAGCCAAAAGTATTTAATTTCTCATTATTAGGTAAATCAAAATGAACTATTTTATTGTATTTAACAATATCAAATTTTTTTTTTTTTTAAACTACTTATGAATTGTATATATTTAATGCCTTTGAAAAAAAAAAATATTTTGTCGTTTTAAATTTTTATTTATTATTCATATTCACATACACTACAAAAAACCTGACTTTTGCCATTGCAAATTTGCGCCGGCAAAAGCCCTATGGGTTTTACCGACGCAATTTTGCGTCGGCAAAAAGCAACGACGTACCCCCATCGATAATAACACTTTTGCTAACGCAAAATGTAATGTGCCGGCAATTGTATCTTTTGGCGACGAAAAATTGCGCCGGGAAAAATAAGGATGCACCGGGGAAAAAATTTGTCGCATTATTGTGGAAAACACTTTTAACGGCGCAAAATTGCACCGGCAAAGATGATTCTTTTAGTGGCGCAAAATTGCGCCGGCAAAAGATGTGCCTTTTAGTGGCGCATTTTTGCGCCGGGAAATGTGTATTAATGTAGTGACACATTTTTGCGCCAGTAAATGTTGAGACTTTTGCCGACGTAATTTTGCGCCGGCAAAGGTATTTTTTAAATAATTTTTTTGATAATATTACTAATTTTATTTTCAATATATTAATATTAATTAATAAATTTCAATTTTAATATATTAATAATTATTTACTTTTTTAGCAATATTATTTAATTAGAAATAAAATTAAAATTTTATAAATAAATAAAAAAATTATAACCATTAATATTTATTGTCTCCATTAAACATGAAAATATAAAAGTAGTTTAGTAAATTAAATCTCTAATAAATTAAACTTTAAATAAATAAATAAAAAAGTTCTACAAATGTGTACTGCCCTCCTCATCATCCCTGCCCCCGTGAGCATCATCGTCCTTGTCTTGTTACACCAAGATTTTGAGCCTTGAGAATTATGATCTCGAAAGCTGGATTCGTCAAGTGTGAGCTCGCAATATCTAGAATACGTGTTCGCAACCTAGGCGCCAAATCTTCATAGTTGGTGGCAACCTCGAAGATGGGTGGCCTCGAAGTCCTTATAAGCTTGAAAGACAGACATCGGAAGGCGTCCATTTTCGGGTGACCTCGGATCAAGAGATCCGAACTTGACATGAGTGTGAGCTCGAAACAAGGTGGTTTCGGTGATGTTTACCCGCTCCGAGCTGGTCTTTGAGAAAATAATATAACTCGTAAGTTACTCAGGGACCTAGGCTGGCATGATGCTGATGATGCTAATTGCTGATCTCGAACAGCTTAAATAGGTCACTTGAAGAGACGCAGTCTACATTTATTGTTGTAACTTCCCTATAATAAAGGGATATTTATTAGTCAATTATACGCCCTTAGTCTTCAGGGGACGTTTCCTTGTATATAGGAGTTACAAGCTTTAAAGCCATTAAATTTATTAATATACAGGATAACTTCCCAGAAACGTGTGGAACAGTATTCTGAGACTTCCTCTATAATAGAGAAGTCGTGCACCTTTGTAAAGGACCGAAATTTTGTGATCTGGAAAGAACCTCTGGAGAATACATTCTTGAAAAATTTCCAGAGATTTCCTAAGTCTTAATAAAAAGGACTCGTGGACTAGGCAGAGTTAATTGCTGAACCACGTAAAAACTCTCTTTGTTTTACTGTGTTTTTTCTGGACATAATTCTTTACTGTTTACGTGCTCTACATTTTAAGTTGACGAAAAACGGCGTCAACAGTTTGGTGCTTTCATTGAGAGCCTTGAGCAGTACGATTCCTGAACAGTTATGGCCACAAATGATCAAAACATTCCTGAAGAGAACTATCCAAGACGCCCTGGGAAGCAACCAATGGTAAATCCAGAGATTGAAGAGAGAAGTGAGTCCTCTGATTCTAGGGGACCTCCAGCCCCAAGGGATGAGGATATGTATTATAATCCTGAACGGTATGTCCCCATTGTGGAACTTGAAAACTGACAGTTGAAAAAACAATTGGCTAAAGCCAATAAGCGGAATGAGGAGTTGGCTAGGATAGCCGCAGAGGCTCAGGGGGCTCAACCCCCACCTCCGCGTGAAAACCAAGCCCCTCCTCCGAAGGACGTGCATGTTCCTCCCCGCAGGCCTCGTGGGTGACCCCGAAAAAATGCTGCCACAAGGAGACCAAAACAACCTCCGGCACCAGCAGAGCAATCCGCTTCCCCGAGCCCCGAAGAAGTACCCATGCTAGGGCTCCGGTTAATCCAACTGCGGAGGTTCCAACGGGAACTGGGAATAATCGAGCTCCTACAAATGCTCGGACTCAAATCCCTGAAAACACGCAGAATGCAACCGACCCGTCTCGGGCAAACTCCGGACTGTCTAGGCCTCGAAATGGGTGGTAGCCACCGTCACCCATACGATTCCCTCCATCGCCTATAAGATATCCTTCACCACCTCGCAGGAATGCTCAACCAGTTCGAGATGATGAGGAAAGACGTGCGGGAAGGAGGCAAGGGAACAGAGAAGCCTTTAGGGAGCGGAGAGGCGCCCAATCTACAAGAAGTCAGATGTCCTGTTCTCGCACTGCAGAGACGAGGCAGCATGAAAGAGACCCATCTCGAAATAATAATGAGACGAGTCTTACCAGTGACAACTCTGGAGATACCAGATCAGTCAGTATGTATGATCGAGGTCAAAAGAATACTGGGAACCACAAGAATCGCTCCGACCTGCGAGAACACTTGAATCAGAATCGGGGTAATGTTAATCCGTCAAACCCGGACCTGAGGGATCGCCTAAATGGACGTAAAGATCCCCTGCGGAGGCGCGAGCCTGGAATTGTGATCAACGACAGCCAATTTCAGGCAAGACCCCTCACGGACCCGGTCCAGGAAAGAATTGATCAGTTGGAAAAGACCTTCAGACTTTTGCAAAATAAGCAAGGTCGGGGTCGGGGTCGGCATGAGGATTCTGACGAGGAGCTCGAACCGTTCGCTCCCCATATTTCCAATACTCCGTTTCCTCAAGGATTTCGGATCCCTCATGTCCCAACTTTTGAGGGAAAGTCCGACCCATACAGCCATCTGAGTACATTCAATACCATAATGAGAGCGAGTAACGTGAGTTACAAGCTCAGATGCATGCTATTTCCAGCATCGCTGACGGGACCAGCCAAAAGCTGGTTCGAGAAATATAAAAGACATTCAATCACTTCTTGGGATCAACTATCAAAGGACTTCAAGAAGCAGTTCAGAGCCATGATGGGGATTAGACCTGAGGCATCAACTCTGACTAACGTTCGGCAACAACTAGGAGAGACATTGAAAAGTTACCTTACGAAGTTTAACTTGGAAGTTACCCGAGCTCGAAATGTGGATGACAGCAGTCATCTAATGGTTGTCCAGGCTGGAGTAATGCCAGGAAGTGCTCTTTGGGACGATATGCAGAGATAACCGGTGAGGTCCCTAACCAAGTTTAATAAATGAGCTCAGAGGTTTGTCAATGTAGAGGAGGCGAGGTTGACACTGAATATGACCTCCCAGCCTGTAACTACAACGATAAACGTAAACTTTGCCTCAACCTCGGCGGACCCACCAGCCTCAAAGCCTACTGCGGAAAACCCTTCCAAGAGAAAGAAGAACGAAGGAAGTAACCCCGAGGCCGAAGGGGGAAAGATATTTCTCCGTGTAAAAAGTGTACACCGAGCTCAACGAGTCTAGGGAGAATATATACCTGGCTAATGAAAACCAGGTTCCCTTCAGGCGTCCAGACTCCATGAGAAATCAGAAGTCCAAGAGGGACTCCAGCAAATATTTTCGATTTCACAGAGACACAGTGTCGACAGTTGAAAGACAAGATCGAAGGATTGATCTCGAGAGGCTATTTCAGACAATATGTCAAAAACCAGAATACTAATCAGGCGCCTTCGAGCCAGAGGGCAGCTGCACCACAACCTGCACAAAATAACAATTCCCGAGCAAGGGAAGAAGATAGGCCCCCTCCGATTGATGGAGAAGACGTAATAACCATCTCAGGCGGACCTCATCTCCCAGGAACAGGTAGGAATGCCCAAAAGCGATATGTGAACGAGCTAAAAACTGGGGACCGGTCTCCTTATGAACACGAACCTAGAGCTCCAAAAAGCCAAAAGATAGAATCTCAACCAATAACCTTTACTGAGGACGACGCGTCCCATGTTCAGTTTCCTCACCATGACCCACTGGTCATCACTCTCCAGCTCGCGAATAAAAGAGTTCACCGAGTTCTCATAGACAATGGGAGCTCAGTAAACATTCTTTATAAAGCCACCTTGGAGAAAATGGGACTCACTCTTCGCGACCTGAAAGCATGTGCAACAACGCTGTATGGTTTTTCAGGAGAAGGGACTGCCTGCATGGGGTCCATCGAACTCCCCGTGACCTTGGGAGACTACCCAGTCTCAACGACCAAGATGATGGAGTTCGTAGTAGTAGACCTACATTTGGCCTACAACGTGCTGCTCGGAAGACCCGCCCTGGTAGGGCTGGGGACAGTCTCGTCTGTAAGGCATCTGGCCATTAAGTTCCCGACTCCTAGTGGCATCGAGACGTTGAAGGGAGATCAGTTAGCTGGAAGGGAATGCTACAGCATTTCCTTAAGAGGAAAGAAACAGACGAGCGCACAGGCACTCGTCATTATTCAAAATAAAGATGGGACGATCTTGGAGATATATGAAGAAATCGACCCAAGGGTGGAGGAGAAAGTTGATCTCGAACCGTTAGAAGAGCTTGAAGAAATCCAGCTCGAAGAGTCCGATCCCTCGAAAACGGTAAAGGTTGGGAAACATCTCCAGGAAGAAACCAAATAGCAACTAATTTGCTTTTTGAAGAGAAACCAGGATGTCTTCGCGTGGTCACAATCCGAACATAGTGAGCCGCGCACTAAATATCGATAAAAGCTTCCCACCGAAGCAACAAAAGCAAAGACAACTGGACGATGATAGAAAGAAGGCACTGAAAGAAGAAGTCGACAGGTTAAAAGAAAACCGATTCATAAGGGATGCTTTTTACCCAGACTGGGTAGCCAATCCGGTACTGGTCCCAAAGCCTAATGGGACGTGGTGAACCTGCATTGACTATTCGGACCTCAACAAGGCTTGTCCAAAGGACTGCTTTCCCTTACCGATGATTGACCAGCTCGTGGATGCCACGGCAGGGCATGGACTGATGTCATTCATGGATGCCTATTCTGGATATAACCAGATTGACATGCATGCCCCTGACCAGGAACATACGAACTTCATAACGGACAATGGGCTATATTGTTATAATGTCATGCCATTCGGGCTCAAAAATGTTGGGGCCACATACCAGCGGCTCGTGAACATGATGTTTTCGGAGCAAATAGGAAACAACATGGAAGTTTATGTTGATGACATGTTAGTCAAGTCTCAACTTAACGATAACCATGTTGATGATCTCGAAGAGTGCTTTGCCGTGCTCCGGAAATATAACATGAAGCTAAATCCTCAGAAATGCTCCTTTGGGGTATCGTCTGGAAAATTCCTAGGTTTCATTGTAAACGCTCGTGGAATAGAAGCTAACCCAGACAAGATCCAGGCCCTAATCGAAATCCCCTCACCTCGAAGACACAAAGATGTCCAAAGTTTGACCGGCAGGATGGCGGCACTGAGTAGGTTTATCTCGAAATCTACAGACCGTTGTCTTCCATTTTTCAACCTATTGAGGGGAGGCAAGAAATTTGAATGGACGGAAGAGTGCGAGCTCGCCTTCCAGGAGCTTAAAAAGCACCTCGCAGAACCCCCCATCTTATCAAAACCTATTACGGGAGAAGTGCTATATTTATATCTTGCCACTACCGAGCACGCCATAAGTGCAGTGCTCGTGCGAGAAGAAGGAAAGGTGCAGAGGCCCGTGTATTACGTCAGTAAAAGATTATTGGGGGCAGAGTGGTGCTTTCGTCGAGATACCCCTTGATGGAAAAGCTAGCTCTCAGCTTAATTCATTCATCTCGAAAACTTCAACCCTACTTTCAGGCACACCCCATCCATGTATTAACTGATCAACCACTAAGACAAGTCTTGTCTAAGCCAGAAGCTTCAGGCCAACTTCTTAAATTGGCAGTTGAACTCGGAAAATTCGAGATCACCTACCATCCAAGGACGACTATTAGGGCACAAGCCTTGGCAGACTTTATAGTGGAATGTACTGGCATGGCCAACGGTAAAGTTATAACCCCGGCCCACGAGCTGTGGAAACTTTACGTTGATAGGTCATCTAATGAAAATGGATCGGGGGCAGGAGTCATTTTGATCACTCCCGCAGGAAGAAGATTCCATTTTGCCTTAAGATTCGACTTCAGTGCATCAAATAACGAGGCCGAATACGAGGCTTTACTGGCGGGACTTCGTATAGCCAAAGAGCTCAAAGCTAAAGCAATACATTGTTACAGCGACTCCCATCTAGTAGTTAACCAAATTTTGGGAGAATACCAAGCTCGTGGCACGAAAATGGCAGCTTACTTAGAAAAGGCAAAGTCGGCATTGGAACATTTCGAGTTTTACACGATCGAACAGGTCTCCCGAGAACAAAACTCAAATACAGATGCCTTAGCTCGGCTCGCTACTTCCACCGAGAATGATGAGCTAAATGTTGTGCCAATTGAACATCTCTCGGCACCTAGTATTAAGGAGCCAGATCTAGAAGACGTGTGTATGATCGACTCCGAGCCTACTTGGATGACTCCGATAGTCGAATATCTCGAGACCGGCATCCTTCCAAAAGATCAGAACCAGGCTCAAAAATTGATGTATCAAATCCCCCGTTACACCATCATGGATGGCAGGCTGTATAGAAGGGGATATTCCATGCCATTACTTCGGTGTGTGACTCCACCCGAAGCCAAGAAAATCATCGAAGAAATTCACGATGTGGAGACCATACTGGGGAGCATAGCCTGTCCAAGAAAATCATACGCCAAGGTTATTTTTGGCCTACTATCAAGTTGGACTCTTTCGAGTACGTAAAGAAGTGTGATAAGTTCCAGCGATTCGCCACAATTCCTCGAGCTCCACCGTCCGAGCTGACCATGATGACCTCCCCATGGCCATTTGCGGTATGGGGAATCAACCTCATAGGCTCTCTACCAACTGGCAAGGGTGGAGTAAAGTATGCTGTAGTTGCCGTAGACTACTTCACGAAGTGGACAGAAGTTGAACCATTAGCAACAATAACCTCTAAAAAAGTCCTTGACTTTGTAGTGAAGAGCATTATATGTCGATATGGGATGCCGAGGAAAATTGTGTCCGACAACGGAACCCAGTTCGATAGCGATCTGTTCACCAAATTTTGCGAAAAAAATGGAATAATAAAGAGTTTTTCGTCAATAGTTCATCCCTAGGCGAATGGCCAGGTCGAAGCTGTAAACAATACTCTCAAGAGTTCGCTGAAGAAAAAGTTGGAAGAAGCAAAAGGACAATGGCCCGAAGAATTGCCCCAAGTCCTATAGGGATATAGAACTACGGCCCGGACATCAACAGGACATACCCCATTCTCTTTGGCGTACGGTTGCGAGGCTATGTTGCCAATTGAGGTCGAAATTCCTACAATTCGAACCCACGCTTATGACCAAGATTCGAACCACACTCAGCTCGAAGAAACCTTAGACTTGATCGAAGAAAGAAGAAACGAAGCTCAGCTAAGAAATGTTGCATACCAATAGCGAGCTATCAGGTACTTTAACAAGAGAGTTCGGGATCGAAAGTTCGGTATGGGAGATTTGGTGCTAAGGCGCGTATTTTTGGCAACGCGAGATCCAGCAGCTGGCATGCTTGGGCCAAATTGGGAAGGACCCTATCAGATAGAGTCAAGTCATCCGACCCGGTGTTTACAACTTGACGAGATTGGATGGGAGTTTAATACCGCGAGCATGGAATGGTGAACATCTACGACCTTACTATCAATAGTATAGGAAGGATGTTGCCTGTAACCATGCCTATTTATCTGTACTGTTTTGTCTACTTTTGGATTTTATCAAATAAAGATTTATTTCGTTCAATATGTTATGTTTTTCTTTATTTTTGCAATCTCTCTTAATTTAATAACCTATGGTCACACTCATAGGATATTAAGGGGGCATCATTGGTATATATACCATCAGCTTGAAAAATAAAATAACATACACGAAATACATGCAAGTGTTTGGAGATAACCAAATGCGCCAGTTGGGATGGTTTGGATATAACCAAGCTATCAAAAACATACAAGTATTTGGACTAAACCAAATACGCGAACTGAGAAAGTTTGGACATAACCAAAATTTCAAAAGATAACAATGTTTGGATGTAACCAAATATGCAAACTAGATTAAAAATTTAAGTGTATGGATTACTAACCTAACACGACCTTAACAGGTTTGGAACAAACCAGCTAAAATGAATCGGCAATAGTTTCGAACATAAACCCCTTCGGATAAGCCGAGATCGAGGCTGGAGTATCTTACAAAACAATAGTTTCAATCTCATAACTTCAGAGAGATAACCGAGGATGAGAAAAAGTAACAAAAAAGTAAGATATAACTAAACCATTGGCATTACATACCATATAAGTACTTACGGGTGCATGGTTAAAGTAATATCTGACCTTGACAAATAACGAGATCGGAAGCGGATAATTTGAGCAAACTTTGCATGAATGCATTGAACCTCGAGCCTAAATCCAAATTATGTTTGTGCGAATAAACAAACATACGCGATTCTTTAATATAAAATGTGCAAAATATTTCGAATCAAGAAATGTAAAGCATATATATTAAAAGAAAAGAAAGAGAAATTGTATCAGCCCTACGGGCATAAATTAAAACAATTACGAAAATAAAGGGGCGCAGCCCCGAGGTGAGATTCAAGAAGGAGCAGTCTCCTTAGCCTTCTCAGCACCAGCAGCACTAGACTCTCCAAGACGAATAGCATGACTATCCTTGTGAGCAGCCTCTTGAGCAGCATCCTCCGCCTCAAGTCGAGCATTCCACTTGTCTACGAGCTTCGCCTCAAGAGGACCTAGGAAGCAGGTATCGAGGTCGTCATTGTTGGCCCATATTCGGTACATGGCCAGATCAACCGCTTGGTCCTTCTTCTCTTTGTACTCAGCTAGGAGGCGAGCCTTGTCACTCTAAATTATATCAAAAGTGGCGGCCTTGTCTTCTTCAAGCCTGGTATTAACCTCCGTGAGACGAGCGTTCTCCTTCTCAAGCACCGCGAGCCTAGCGTTTTCCTTCTCAAGCTCCGCGATCCTAGCATTCAGCTTCTCAAGCTCGGACGTCTTGGCCTTAAGCTCCTCGGCTCCCGCCTCAAACTTTTACTTTGTTGCCTTTAGTTCATCACTCAGTTTGAGCTGAAGATCCTTCGCCTCCTGAGCATAGGATTTGCTCGAATGGATCTCGTTATTCAACTTATAGTTGAGCTGAGCAAAGACAGCAAGAACCTGGCATATAAAGAAATCAACATTAGCATACGGACCGTCTATAAATATAGCTAGTAGCGAGAAAGAAAAGTTACCGCGGCGGTAAGCTCGACACTCTTCTCGTAGAGTGTGTTGCAGTCTCGAGCGTTGTTCAAAAATTGCCAGTGAGGAGCATCAAAACTGCTAAAGCTCTGGCCCACTCGGGACAAGATGTCCGAGCCCAGCGTAGCCCTATGGGACCCAGCAGCATTGTCAACTACATACTCCTCAACGTGAGTAGAAACCGACAACTTGTGGGTTAAGGAAGCAGAGGGTTTTTTAGGAGGTGGACTGAGCATCGAGTGGACCAGAATGGGAGGTTGGGGCTCGACCATAGTGGATGCCCCGACTTGTGGAGTCGAGGATGCCCCGACCTGTGGAGTCGACCCCCCAGCGAAGCTTGTAGCAGGCGGAGCTGGTGGAGGAGGTGTCTTTTCAGTCCTCTTAAGGACCTTGGCAGGCCGGTCAGTTTTTCGCGACCCCCTGCGGCGCTTGCTCCTTTTGGCTCCGCCACTCTGAAGAATATTGTCAAGATCGGAGTCCATCTCACCTACACAGTCACACCACAATATGAGTTATAAAAAAAAAAGAAAAAGTATATAAAGTAACTCGGCATCGCGCAAATATACAAAGTAATGAAAGGGCGAGTGGAGAGAAACCTAACTGGAACTCTCCTCCGAGCTTAAACTCGGAGACCATGAAATTCCCCCATCTTCAGAAGAGGCGGGGGGAGTACCTTCCCTATAGGTGGACGTCAACCTCGAAAGGTCCCTATAGTCATTGGTCCCATATTGGACGGCTATTCCGTCCCATACCTCGTTCAGGCTATACATAGTGTCATATTTCCCGAGCCAGCTATCGAACCTATGAACCCGTTCATCTACCCAAGTCCATATATAGAAATGGTCCCTATCGTCCTCGCACAATACTAACCTATCGGGTTTGTGTTTTAATAGGGTGGGGGACCACATTTTCGAGCTTAGGATGACTGTGCCTTGATTATCCGAGCCCAAGCTTGAGGCTTCATCGTTGGGCTCGTTCCCTGATTGCGGGCTCCGTCGGCGAACTGGAGGCGGGGGTCTCACCTCCTGTTGGCAAAGGCACGAGCTCCCAGCGGTCATATTTTTTGTTGGACCAATCAGAGGTGGACTGGCCATCTCCCAAGAGCTCGCAAGCTCGGAGCTTACCTTCATGCAAAAGGTATGAGAGGGACCTCCTGCCATAAGGGAGTTGGAGCAGAGTCTCTCTATGCTCCTTCATCACGTCAGTAGGAGTGGGACGATGATAGTTGGCTGGAAAATAAAATACATTTTAACTAAGTACGAGCCTACAGAAAAAAGTCCGAGCACAAAGATAAAGAAGGTTGGGGTACTTACGAATCCGTCTGAATGAATAGTATCGAGACGGAGTTAGGCCATCTATCCAGAAGAAGGCCTTCTTAAAGTCAGGAGGATGGTTGGGAAGATCCTCAAACATCTTTTTCTCCTTGGGGTAGCTCGAAAGATAGTAGAAGCCGTCTCCTCCCCCAGCTCGGGAGGGATTGCTTTTCAAACAGAAAAGATACAGGATCTCCTCTGGTGACGGTCCTTCCCACTTCAACTTGTGGTATAGCGACCTCAGGGCAGACAGAACCCTGTAAGAATTAGTGTTGAGCTAGAATGGAGCCAACCCAATGAAGTTTGTGAAATCCTTGAAGAAAGACTTCAAAGGCAGTATTGCTCCTGCCTACATATGCTCCTGGCTCCAAGCCACGTATCTCAGCTTATTGTCAGGATTTCCATCTCCCGGAGCGCGGTAGCTCGCTTGTGGGAGGTAGGGGCTCGACACCTTAGCGAGCCTGATAATATTATACCATGAAAGGCTAAGATATCGTTTATCTGACCTAGCGAGGTAACCAAGCTCCAGTAATGCTCGGCCTCGAAAATTTCCCTCCTCGACTGCGAGGTGGAGGGCTCCCCCATCAGTGAGAATCGAAGATCTCCCAGATTGTACGCGACTGTCACTTTTAGCCTGGGATCAAAGGGGATCGGTCTAGGCCCTGAGTCAGATTCCGGATAAAGAGCCTCTCGAAGGATTTTTCTCTTCTTCTCTATGAACTCGACGATTTGACGACGATAATGAGCCCGGGTTTCTTCTTGTTCGCGAGCTAGCTCGTGTTCACGAATCAGGCGCTGGTTCCGAGCAAACAACGACTCCGAGCTCGGAGTTTTTGGCGAATATGGGATGGCAAGCAGCGACCCCCACCGTCTTTCCAAATTTTGTGACATCTAGCAAGAAAGAAAAAATGGTGAGGGCCATGCAAGCAAGGAATTAAGAATACCGAGCATGGTGAAACAAGCTCGGAGTGCTTGGGTACGAGATGAGTTCGATCTTGGAGACCCGATTAAGTGTCAGGATGTGTATTTCACGAAAAAGGGAAGGAAGTGGATTTAATTTTTTAGAATCCCGAAATACCAGGGAAAAAGGTGGCGGTTATTTAAAAATGGTATTTTTAGGTATCGTGCATTCTTTAAAATCAAGATTTTGTACCTGATATCTTGGTGTACAAGATATGTCCTCCAAAATTTGAAAACCCAAAAAAGAAAAAAACCCATATTTGAGTCTTCCTAAATTTGAACTGGATTCAAAACCAGTAATGGGGAACCTAAACGAATAACTATCGATCAAACTATACTAGTACATCAAACTAAAGAATAAATCAGCACATTCCCAGAAATGCAGAAGCAACAAAGGCAGAAACTGGCGTAAAGAAAAAGAAGATATACATACAAGTTAAGATCAGACACTTACACACTGAAAATGGTGGTTGCAGAGAAACAGATGATTGAAGAGGCAGGTATGATCTCACGATCTCGAATAGGCTGGTGGTCCTTTGCTTCTTTGGCTGGGAAAACATGCAAAAGCAAAAACTTTATGGGCTGGTCTCTGGTTTTTTCTCTCCTCTTTTTTCTCTGATAAACGTAAAAGTAAGAGGAAGAGGATGACTGGAGCCCTATATATAGATAATCAAAAGTGGTAAAAAGGGATTAATCCGAGCCATTGGCCAAGATCCTTATCAAATCCAATGGCTAGGGATAAATGACAAGATGGTGCCGAAAAGGTGGCAGGTGAACGATCGTGGGCAGGTTTCCAAGGTACTCGAGTACTTTGAGTGAGCAATACCCAACTGACGCGTGTCCATAGTCGAGTGTGTGTAACGGTGCAGTTCCCAAAGAAAGTAGTTCAAAATTTTCCTTCTCATAGGATTTGAACAAATACTTTTGAGGGGGCAAAATGTTACACCCAGATTTCGAGCCTTGAGAATTATGATCTCGAAAGATGGATTCATCAGGTGTGAGCTCGCAATATCTAGAATACGTGTTCGCAACCTAGGCGCCAAATCTTCATAGTTGGTGGCAACCTCGAAGATGGGTGGCCTCGAAGTCCTTATAAGCTCAAAGACAGACATCGGAAGGCGTCCATTTTTGGGTGACCTCGGATCAAGAGGTCTGAGCTTGACATGAGTGTGAGCTCGAAACAAGGTGGTCTCAGTGATGTTTACTCACTCCGAGCTGGTCTTGGAGAAAATAATATAACTCGTAAGTTACTCAGGGACCTAGGCTGGCATGATGCTGATGATGCTAATTGCTGATCTCGAACAGCTTAATAGGTCACTTGAAGAGACACAGTCTACATTTATTGTTGTAACTTCCCTACAATAAAGGGATATTTATTAGTCAGTTATACGCCCCCTGGTCTTCAGGGGACGTTTCCTTGTATATAGGAGTTACAGGCTTTAAAGCCATTAAATTTATAAATATACAGGATAACTTCCCGGAAACGTGTGGGACAGTATTCTGAGACTTCCTCTATAAATAGAGAAGTTGTGCACCTTTGTAAAGGACCGAAATTTTGTGATCTGGTGAGAATCTCTGGAGAATTCATTCTTGAAAAATTTCCAGAGATTTCCTAAGTCTTAATAAAAAGGACTCGTGGACTAGGCAGTGTTAACTCCTGAACCACGTAAAAACTCTCTTTGTTTTACTGTGTTTTTTCTGGCCATAATTCTTTACTGTTTACGTGCTCTACATTTTAAGTTGATGAAAAACGGCGTCAACAATGCCAGATCCTGTTCTGGTAAGTCGACAGTAAAACCAGGAGCCAATACACCAACCTGCTTTAACAAAGCACTGAGCAGTACATCTTGACGACGTTGACGACTCTCAAGTTTAGTCATATACTTCTTTAGGTTCTGATTTTCCAGCATAATGTCCTAAGTTTGCTGCAAAATGGTGTGCACTTTAGGTGGCAATTGCCCAGACATTTGAGAATTTGACGAAGATGCTGCCCTCTTTGCGCCAATTGCCTTCAACCTAGGCAACCCCCCAAAACCCTTTCTTATAACGCGAGCGGGGTCCAAGGACATCTGTGACAATATCCATATCAGGCGGGAACTAACCGTCGACATTATCGCCGATATGAGAAGCAGCAGATGATACAGGGGTCGTACTCTGCGATGCTCGACGCTTGGTCATCTCAGTCTGCACAATAAAAAGAACGTATCTCGAATTCCAATATAACATTATTTGAAAACCTAACTTATAAATTTTTAATATAATAACATATAAAATATAACTTATTATCTATCTGCCAACATCCTATCATTGCATGTGGGGCACACCTAGTACCCTTTTGTGCTCCACCTAGACATCATAGCATAAGCTGGGTAGTCGTTAATGGTCCACAAGATTGTTGCACGCATATTGAACAAGGTACTATTGTATGCATCTCGTGTCTCGACACCATTCACCCATAACTCCTTCAACTCGTCAAGCAAAGGTCTCATATAGACATCGATATCTTTTCCAGGTGAAAAAGGACCTGGAATTAGAATAGACAACATTAATGATTGTGGTTTCATGCACTTCCACGGTGGCAAGTTGTATGGGACAAGTATCACAGGCCACATGTTATAAGAGTTGCTTGTGTTCCCAAA
The DNA here is from genome assembly GCF_963169125.1 of Humulus lupulus. NCBI lineage: Eukaryota > Viridiplantae > Streptophyta > Magnoliopsida > Rosales > Cannabaceae > Humulus > Humulus lupulus. Next base: position 11,568,926 of record NC_084802.1, read on the forward strand.
AGGATTGAAACCATCTGTAGCCAACCCAAGCCTAACATTTCGAGGTTCGGTTGCGAAAGATGGGTACAACTCATCAAGGTGCTTCCACGCCTTACTGTTAGCGGGGTGCCTCATCACACCATCTTCCTTTGGAATTTTAGAATAGTGCCATCTCATATCCTCTGAAGTATATCTCGAACTGTACAACCTTTTCAATCTCGGCGTCAACGGAAAGTACCGCATGACCTTATGAGCCACTTTCTTCCCGTTCCCCCGATTATCTTGCCAGCGACACTCACCACAAACCGGACATAATTCCAAATTCACATTCTCCTTCCAAAACAGTGCACAGTCATGCTTGATAGCATCGATGGACTCATATCCCAATCCAATACTCCGCAACTTTTCCTTCGCCTCATAGATAGACTTAGGTAAAATTGTTCCGTCAGGCATAGCGTCGACTAACAATTCCAGCAAACCATCAAAGTAATGATTGATGCACTTGTTAATAACTTTCATATGCATCAACTTCACCAAGAAGCTCAACATGGAATACTTTCGGCAACCCGGGTACAGTTCACTTGACATCTCCTTAAATAAATTGTCATACTTGTCGCGATGTTGAACATCATCTTGGGGAGGATCATTATAGTTTCCAGTGGGAACGTCATCTTCAGCGTAAACATCCTCCAGGATATCCGCTATCTCATCTCTATCCTGATCTCGTACCACATCTGGTGGCGGTGGCAATGCCTCTCCATGGTAATGCCACACTTTGTAGGACTGTATGATGCCATTGTTGAATAAATGCATCGAAATTGCATTTATAGGCTGGAACTTAACATTCCCACATTTCTTGCACGGGCAATGAACCAAACCCCGATCGTTCACCTGATTTTTAGCGATCTCGAAGAACTCCTTAACACCATTTCTATACACCAGAGACCAACGATTCCTCGCACTCATCCAGCTTCTGTCGTTTGCCATCTTTAAGCGAAATAATTAAGAAAATATTAATAATTGTCTTAAAATGAGGGAAATGATAGTCAAAATATTTCATGACTGTTTGTCTCCCTAATTATCACTAAGTGATAATAATATCTTATCTCTGGCAAAAATAATTATTTATATTTACCAAAGAAAATGTAGCTAATTATTAATTATTACAATTTTTTAAATCATTTACTTATTTATTACTTTTATTTTAAAATTAATTTAATTATACATTAATTTCATTTTGTAATTTTTTATTAAATTCTTCAATTTGAATTTGATTATTTACTTAATTAATAACAATTTTATTATATTTATATTTTATTAAATCATTTTTATTTTTAACTTTTTTCAATTAACAAAACATCTAATATTAATGTTAAAATTAATTGTTAATTATTATGATTGGTACTTTTATTTAAATTATAGTTAAAAATTAATTTTTTGATGTATTTTTTAATTATACTTAAACTTTTATTTAATTAATTATTAAACTTTCATTAATTTTATTAGCCCTAACAAAATTTGGGCAACATAACGACTATATTTCAAACTATTCCAAAAATTTTAAAACCTACAAATTAAACACATATATAACTAGAATATTCCTAGATCATGCAAAACATATATATGCATTAACAAATACATCAATTTATATATATACAAATATTTAACCACAAAAAAACATATACCAAAACTGATTTTTTTATTAATACAAAAAAATGATTAAATACATATTTACAAACATATCACATTTAATATAAAACAATTTAAAAATATAAACAAACATTATTAATCTGATTTTTTTTAAGTTCATACTTTAACTAAAATACATATATCACAAAATACAATATAATAAATATTAACAAGAAAAAATAAACAAATACATATAAAGCATTAAAATAAAAAAAATACATATTCAAATATGTTTTTTTAATTTTACAAAAAAAAATTAATAAATACAAAATATATATATTATAAAAGTAACTTAAAAATAGTTGTTATTAAGAGAAACAAATACATACAAAGAATTAAAATAAAAATTAATGTTAACGGCTATATTTTTTGTAATTAATGTTAATTTTCCTATGACTAACAAAATTTGGGCAGCACAACAGCTATATTTTAAACTATCCCAAAATTTTATAAAACTCGCAAACTACACACAAAAATATACATAATATTACTAGAGCAGTATACAGAATATTCTCAGAGCATGCACAACATAAACGTATATTTACTTAAAATTTCTAAAATATTTTAAAATTTGATTTTTAATTGCTAAAACATTTAACACGAATTATTTTTGCAAAAAACTAACACTAATTAAATCCAATTGAACCTACAATTTGATTTTTACTATTGTGGCAAAAAAAAACTTAATTTACATTTAACATGATAAAAGAAAGTATATATTCTAAAAAAAAAACTTACAACCATCTAATCTAATTTTTTATTTTATAAGAATCAAATGAAATATATGTATTTTACTTTAATTAAAATAAAAAATATTTTTTTATAAATAAAATATATATACATACACATTATATATCAACCACACATTATATATACATATATTTATAAAAAAAAAAAAACATAAACTAATAACATAGTCACCCCACACACAATAATATATATAGGCACATGTATATATATATATATATAAAAGTACATATATATACATAAATGGTAAACGAAAATAAAAAATAAAACCAGAAAAAAAAATTAAAATCGAAAAAAATATGTAAACAAAAATAAAAAATGAAAATAAATAAAAATAAGAAAACAAAACAGAGAAAAAATAAAAAACAAACATAAATATAAATATATATTTATATGCATGTCGACGTGGTGGTACAGTGTCCAACTGAGAGAAAGACATAATAGAGAGGAATGAGAGATTCAGAGAAATTGAGAGGGAAAATTTATGGGCAAAACAAACAAATAATAGAAAAAAAAAATAGCTTACCTTGAGAGGGAAATTGAGGGGGTGGTGTCGTTGAAGAAGGGAAGAAGAGTTGAAGAATGGAGAAAATTGATGAATTGAAAAAAATGGGGAAGAAGGGCTCGGGCGGCTGTGGTATATCGTTATGACGATGCAAGCACTCGCTGGCTATTAAAGGGAGTTCAAGTGGTTGAGCGTTTCAATCAAAATCAGATTGGTGAAGAGAAGTACAACAAAGTTGCGGCAAATCTCAAGAGGGATTCTTGTTTTGTTTAAGTCAATATTTTGTACTTGTGATTCTTTATTAATTGGTTTTATTCTCTGGGCGTGGCCTCAAGGAGTAGGTTATCCGAAAGGGTTTCTGAACCTTGTAAAAATTCGTTGTATTCTTTATTGTTTTTGCACTGTCTTTTACTGTATTCAATTTCTGTCGTGGTTTCTGTCTCGACAGAATTAAAATCTGTTTAAAAATTTAATTACCATTTCTTACTTTAATTAATTCACATTATTTAATTAATTTGATAATTACTAAAAACAGATTCTTTAGTGTTCTTGACTCATGAATAGTTTTCAGCGCGATTTTTTTGTGGCCATGTATATTGTAGTTGTTTAGAGCTTCCTGCAAATTTTTCAGAAAATTCCGAATAATTTAAAGTACCAAAAACTAGGTTCAAACATGTTGTTTTTCACGCGCATAAAAAAAATTAGTCACGCGTGCAACAACATGTTTGAACCTAGTTGTCGATGCTATAAACTATTCAGAATTTTCTAAAAATTGCGTCGAAGCTCTAAATAACTACAATATACACGGTCATAAAAAAAATCGCGCCAAAAACTATCAAAGGTCGAGAACACTGAGAACTCCACCGGTAGGACTTAAAGTAAAACCCTTGTAGGATAATTGTCCATATAAGAGAACACTATATATAGTTTGGTAGCTTTCTTTTCAGCTGCTAAAGTGTAGTAAAGTATAACATCTTTGGTATATAACTCGTACTGAATTTTTTTGTGTAAATAAGAATGAACATTCATACTCACCACTCAAATAATTGGAGGTAGTTCAAGTAAAACATGATGTTGTGAGACTTTCACTGATATTCAAGTAAAGAATGAGTTTTACCTTTTTTTGTTCAATTATTATTATTATTATTATTATTATACGCATTTTATACTAATTATATAGGAGCACGTTCCACGTGACACACTCCAATTATTGTGGCAGAAAATCTGGATATGATATTATGTATCACCGAAATCAGTAGCAGGTGGCACAGGTGCATCAAAAATAGTATTATTTATTATTGTTGTTGCTGTTGTCACATGAAAAGAAAATATACGATTGAATTGATTATATTTAATCGATACAATTTTTTTTTCTTTAGAGTTATATTTAAAGGATTGGAGGTGTACGTGTAGAGTCATTCACTATTCCTCTCTAGCATCTTCAAAACTTTTGTTGTGCCCTTATAATGGAAATATCGAATGTTACTAAGAAGAACAAGGATGAAGAAATGGAGAGAGATGAGACAGTTGATGAAACTTTGGCAAAGCTTGAAAAAGTTAAAGATCCAGTACGTGATATTTATCGCTGTTGTTATCAAGGATTTTGGACTCCAACATCTTCATTGAAAAGTATAATATCTTTTCAAACTCAATTTGAGGCACGAGATGATGATATTTTATTAGCTTCTTGTCCAAAATCAGGTACTACTTGGTTAAAATCTCTTGTATTTGCGATTGTGAGACGTAGTATTGATTTCGAACTATACTCGAATAATAGCAGCCTTTTTTCTACTACTAATGTACATGATCTTATACCTTTTGAGGTAAACAGAGAATTCACATCAATTATCGAAAACATGAAGCCAAGACTTTTGAGTACCCACATTCCTTACCCCTCGTTACCACCCTCCATCAAGTACTCTAATTGTAAAATTGTATACATTTGTAGGCATCCTTTGGATGTATTTATTTCTTATTGGCACTTTAATCATAAATTTGTGGGGGATAATGTGGAACCACATCATTTAGAAGAGTGCTTCAATATGTTTTGTGAAGGAATACATCCATTTGGACCATTTTGGGACCATATTTTGGGATTTTGGAAAGAAAGCTTAGAGAGTCCTCACAAAATATTGTTTTTGAAATATGAAGACCTTAAAAGAGACAATGCATTTTTTATCAAAAAGATCGCAGACTTTTTGGGATATCCATTTTCAACTGAGGAAGAAAATCAAGGAGTTCCACAACAAACAATGCAGTTATGTAGCTTTGAAAATTTGAAAAATTTGGATGTAAATAAGACTGGTAGACGTCAAATTGGGTTATCCAATAGTGCATTATTTAGGAAGGGTGAAGTTGGAGATTGGGTGAACTATTTAACACCCGAAATGGCAGAGCGTGGAAAGAAGCTCATCCAAGAAAAGCTTGGACAATCTAATTTAATGTTTGATTTCTAGCTCGCTATGATTTCAATTCTTTGTATTGTTTTTTCATTGTCTTATGGTTGCAATACTTATTAAGTAACATCAACTTGTTCTTGTGGGTGTATCTTATTTTATGAATAAATATTTGTGGTATAAGTAATTTTGTTTTTGTTAACTAATTGTTATGTATCAACTCAAATATTTTAACAACAATATAGTACCACTAATGGTGATAGGGAGGCCCAAGGTGGCCATGGACACCTTAGATTTTTTTTTTAGGGTATTTACATATTTGGTACTATGTGTTTTGTCGAAATACATATTTGTACCCTATGTTTTCAATAATATTAATCTGGTACCCTGTAGTTTGAAATCATACATATTTGATACCCTGGACTCAAATTTGAACAATAAAATTTTATCAATATGAACAAACTGTCATCAGTTATATGTAATTAAGTGTGCATGCCCTGAAGATCAACACATGTTTTTTAGGTAGCTCGGATACAGCTGGCTGGCCAAAGGTTATAATAGATGTTCCACGTGTTCGCCTTTCCTCTGTGAAGATAGTACGGTTCCCTAGGCAAATAGCACGAGTTGGTATATACAAAGCAATATCTACGACCTGGAACCACTTATGAAGTATAGCATCCGGGGCACGAGCTGATACTACGTTTAGCTCGGGGTACGCTAGAGATCTGACGTGTCCATGGATCTTTATAAATCAGAATACGCAATATAATCGTGCGTGAACAGACATCACATGTCCATTTATTCTCGAATTCTTGGACACGCAATATAAACGTGTGTGATCAGACATCACATGATGCTGTAACTATCAAGTTTCTTTGCATTTTTTTTACCTCCCCTTTTAGAGCAACTTGGCTTTAGCATAAATTAGATCATATTTTTTAGCAGTATAATTGATCAAAGAACTTTTTGTCTGTCTCAGTTTTTTGTTCTTGCATCACTCCGGAGTCACTTACCCAAATTAATTGATTAACTTTCTTTGCCGGATTAAATGTTTCACCAAAGTTTGCCCAGTGATAAAGTGAGGGGGAAAAAAGTTCCAGAATTTATATTTTCACTTGTCACTTAATTTTGAACTATTCTTTTTGTCTTGTGCTCTGCATATTTTATTGAACTTTGCTTCTTTTTTCTGTTCGGTTCACCTTCCTTTAGTGTATAAATTTTCAATAATATTTTGATAGAATTACTCAACCTAAGTCTTTTATACCCTTTTTTTATTTAGTTTATTTTACTTCTTTTTAATAGACACTTGTTATTTTGAATGATCTCAAGTATTAATATCACAGTATCCATCTTACTTGGTCCATTGTTTCTACAGGCTACTTTGATTGTAGAACGTACTCATCTTCATATACTCCCGTCAATGAATCCTGATGGATATTCCCTACGGCAGCGTGGCAATGCGAATAATGTTGATTTAAATCGAAACTTTCCAGATCAGGTATCCAAATCGAAACAATGCGAATAGTGTCATTGGTATCATTTTCCCATTATATGCCTATGTTTTTTAATCTAAAATGAACAATTGGGAAAGGGATAAGTCAATTGTTAATTTCTTATGTAAATAAATTATTTATTTCTTAAAATTGCTCTCCAAATTATTTACCTTTACAACCGTTTTCATTATGGATTATTTGACATGCCAAAATACTTTGTTCAAGGCTATTGATTTGTGATTGAGAAAGTAAATTCTAAAATTTATAACCCATCATCTCAATGTGCAAGATATTCAATCCAAATTTGTGTTTTTGATTTCTATTAATGAAAGACGTTGACATGATATGACAGTTTTTCTCTATGAATGAGGATGCATCTGCAAGAGAACCTGAAACAAGAGCAATAATGGAGTGGTCAAGCCAGATACATTTTACAGCTTCTGCCAGCTTGCACGGGGTAGCATTTTATATTTTGCCATCATCTTTGTAAAAGAAATAATTTTTGCTATCATGACCAGTTGTTAGTAGATGAAAAAGTTTAATAGTAGTTGTTAGTATAGGAATGAGAATCGAAATGGGATAGGAATAGGAATAGGATGAAATAAAATTTAATATGAGTAAAAAATATTTGATAAAAAATTAATAACAATAATTATTGTACATTACATTGAAATGGTATTTCTTTTTTTTTTCTTTTTTTTATGGAGGAATAGCTATTCAACCAAAAATGATGGAAAAACTAATTCATTGGAATGATATTTTAATATCTTAAAATAACCAAACAAAGGAATAAAAAGGAAATTGATTCTTTCCATTCCATTCCATTCCATTCCCCCAACTGATTGTCTATACCTCATTTTTATAAACATGCTCTAACTTATAAGAAACTAATATTGGTGTACACCCTTATTTTTTATGTTTGTTTATTTTTCTCCTCTCTGGAACAACACAGACATGTTTGTAGCCTATGCGATTGTCACCATGGTAGGGCTATAACATTGTCACTGTGATTGGAAAAATTAATTCAAAAAAATTCACCATGGAACAAGTTTCCACTGCATGTACCCAGGAGTCTTGATTCCTTGAAGACTTTGAAGAGTTTTTGAAAAGAAATGAAACTTTTATTAATGATCAAAAACTGAAATACAAAGGAGAAAAGAGTATTCTCATGGGAGAAAATAAAAAAGACAGTAACAATCGAAAGCATGAAAAAAAAGGCTAAACACCACCATTTTCTGATTAAGATTGATTAAATCAGAGTTCCATACTGTTTCTTTAAAACCAGAGGACATAGAAGTTTTTCTTTATCCTTCATCTGTGGTTAGGGTTACATGTGCTTTCACTAATTGGCTTATTCCTCCAAACTTACAGTCCAACATTAGAGATGCAAAGTTATTACGCACATTTTGTGGAATTTGTCTTTTCTAACATGAAGTGTGATTAAAATTACAGTGCATAGAAAAAGAATAATGCCTTACTTTTTCACAGGGTGCACTTGTTGCAAATTATCCATGGGATGGAAGTCAGGATAAAAGGTAACACTATGTCGACTTTTTCATTTTTTTTTGTAGCTTGTATATAAGAGCAAGCTCTCCATACTTACTGTGGGTCGGGTTTGGCTAATTAATTATTGTCTTCCGTTTCCTTGCACCAATTATCTCATGCTGCTCTGATTATGTTTCATGTTTTTACGACCATTTAATAAAGGGCTTTCTTTTCAATGTCTTTCTGATTTACAGACCAGAAAATTTTCGTGGGTTTGGAATTCTCTTACAAAATTTCAATATGGTTTTATCTCAAAACTTATTATTTCGTGTATCCTGAAGACTTTATTTTTTTTTATATATTCTCTTATGCTTGGCTTTGCCTTTAATGTGAATTACTTTCAGACAAATCTATTATGCGTGTCCTGATGATGAAACATTTCGGTTCTTGGCGAGTGTGTACAGTCGCTTTCACTATAACATGTCCTTGAGTAATGAATTTCCTGGTGGAATCACAAATGGTGCATTTTGGTAGGGTTGCCATTTTATTTTCTTTGGATAAGAAACCAAACCTCATTAATGAAGAAAAATTACACCCTCTTTATTATTTTTGGCATATATAATTTCTTTTTCAGGAATTGTTTCACAATAAACATTTGTCCAGGTATCCTATTTATGGAGGTATGCAAGACTGGAACTACATACATGGGGATTGTTTTGAATTGACTCTAGAGATTAGTGACAACAAATGGCCTCCTGCTCACGAGGTATAATATCTGCTTATATCATATTCTTTTATTGTGTAATCAATCTTGTTTTTGTTCTTCTCATTACTATTAGTCCCAAAATTGCAATATTGTGCGAGTACTTAGATTGGCCTCGGTAGCTCATGAGTAATCATTATATTGGCGGCATGTATACTTCTCTTTTCCTCTTTCTGCTTTATGCTCTTTAATTTTTATTGTTATTTTTAACACACTTGTCTCTTAATTGTGTGCCAACATGCAGCTTGCTACCCTTTGGAAATACAACAAAATGAGTATGCTCAATCTTGTTGTGAGCCTCGTACAGGTATTAGTAGTGCTATCAATTTGTCTTATTATATTGTACTCTTTGTTTCTCAAGCTAGTCTAAGATAATTTACATCATTTGAGAAATTTACTTTTAATATTTTTTTCTCAGGTTACTAGGTGTATTTTATATGCTTCTACTATGTAAAATCAATGTGTGAAATGTTGTTTTCATGTCTCAAATTCTTTTAGACAGGAGTGCATGGAAGGGTTTTTTCATCAGATAGTGGGAGGCCATTACCTGGTACTATTACCATTGAGGGAGTAAATCACACGGTATGTTTACAGTTATGAACACATGATTTATTCTGTGCTAAAAATCATCTGCTTTTGCTTGTACTCTATTGTTTTCCTTTTTAAGTGTGCTTTCTGTAAAATCATGGTGCTTAACTACTTATTATGGTTTGTGGTGTTGCTGATAATTACTGATTTGTGCGTGCATTATATTATCAGCCTTTTTAGGCTTAAACTATATAAAGTTGATCCAACTCTGATTTTATGCTTTAACACATTCTCTGGTGTTGGCTAACATTGGGTTTTACATTGCCAATAAGGACCTTGTTCAATGTTCTCAATGACTGTCACTGTAAATTCTAGTGATCAAATTGTTATACTACTTACAATATCTTTGACTTTTATTTTATCTGATTAAAGCTTCCTACATGCTTTTTGACATGACAAGCTGATGGAACTGATTTGTTGCTTCTTTCCATGACATGTACTTGTTATGTTTGACAGGTTAAAACAAATAGAGTATTTGCTGATTACCATCGATTGCTTACCCCTGGTGGGAGGTACAAAGGTACTTGTACTACTTAGAATATCTTAAAGTTCATCTCTATTAATTAAATTGATAATCTTTAGATGCATAAAATTCCTAAAGTATGAGGACTTCGAACTGAGAACGATGATATACTATGTGGAATAATGCTAAGAGGCACAAGTAGTGTTCATGTTCAGCACCACACTAATATAAATGGTCTTATGTGATAACTTAATGTTGTGAGGCCCACCTTGTATTGGTGTATGGTGCTGAACACCACCAGTTGTTCATAGTATTACTCTACTATTTGATGTATCAATGGGATTTGTGTTCATTGTTCATAATGTTAAACTGTTTTGCATACATTATTCTGTTGATAATATTTCTTTATGCTGCTAAAGTTGTTTTCAAGTAATAGTTGATGCTGCCACCATATATTCTTAAATAGTGAATCCAATATATATCTCTTATAGCTCAAATGGTTGGACGTGTGTTTGCTCCCTCAAAGTCTGCGATTTGAGTCCATTCTGTAAATCTAACATAGTAAATGTTAATAGTTTTCTACTCGGAACTATTGTGGGGTTAGCTATAACTCAAGTACTACTGAAAAAAATGTAATTACCACGTTTTTTTACCGTTGTTCTTCTAGACTATGTACTTGTGTGATTCGATTATAATAACGATGCAGTTATGGCCACTGTGCCTGGGTACAAATCAAAGACAACAAATATTTGGTTGGAAAAATCTGCCATGACAGTTGATTTTGTTCTGGATCCAGAAGTTACCCCCAACGGGAATCTTCTTCGTAGTGCATGTGAATGCAACTGTGGTAGGTTGAACAGGTATGAATTTGAGAGCTTTTTCGAGGTGCCCACTTTGAAGTGTACGCCCTTTTGATTCTAGTGTTAGGATTCCTTTGCTTGTTGTTTCAAAGGAGAATATAATGTTGGACGCCACAACACGTGAAAAGGTAACTACTTTATTGATACAAAAGTAATTACACCAAGACTTGATTACAATTCTTGACCACACACACTAAACACTCTAGCTTACACTCTTTGGAACACTTTTAGATGCACTTTGTGTACTCACTCTCTTTTACTCACTTTTGGGACACTCACTTTTCTACACCCTTGGACACACATTACATTTGTATTTATAGGCTACCAAGGAAACATCTACATCTTTCTAGAATTTTCTAACTTTATAATTTATTTAACTACTTTCTTTACTTTTCTAAATGTTTCTAGAACTTTCTATATTGTCTAATTAGTTCTAAGCTATTCAAGAACTTTCTAGAATGTTCTATGTTCTTCCTAGTATATTCTAGAACATTCTAGAATTCTAGAGCATTCTAGATACGGTAATGACTTTTAACACTCCCCCTCATTACCGAATCTCTAAGCTTCTTCTCTTTTGACGAGATTTAGTTGATTTCTGAATTTTGAAAACTTGATTGTGCTTAGTCCTTTGGTGAATATGTCAGCAACTTGATCATCTGTGTTGATTTGTTGCATCTCTATTTCTTCTTGAAGCACTTTTTCTTTCAGAAAATGATAATGCACTTCCACGTGCTTTGTCCTTGCATGAAATACTGGATTTTCTGCTAAGCGAATAGCAGACTGATTATCACAATAAAGCGGTATTGCATTGTCTGTAGATTGGTGTAGATCCTTTATCAGTTGCATTAACCACATACTTTCCTGAGCTGCCATTGCTGCTGCTCTATATTCTGCTTCAGTGGTTGACAAGGACACCGTTGGTTGCCTTTTGCTACACCAAGATATAGCTCCAGATCCAAGCTTGAATACATACCCAGTAGTTGATCGACGGGTATCATGATCTCCAGCATAATCAGCATCACAGTATCCAACTATCTTAACCTCTTCCCCTTTCTTATATAAGAGACCATAGTTAATGGTATCTTTGACATACCTCAACATTCGTCGCACTGCTTCCAAATGAGGTTTCTTTGGGTGTTGCATATACCGACTTGCTACACCAACTGCATACGAGATATCTGGTCGAGTCAATGTTAAATAAATTAGACTACCAACCAGCTGTCGGTACATTGCTCCGTCTTGCAAGTCCTGCCCTTCATGCGCGCATATCTTCGCATTAGTCTCCATAGGTGTTGAGATGGGCTTGCACTCGAGCATTCCAAACCTTTGCAACAATTCTTTAACATACTTTTTCTGACAGAGAAATAAACCTTCCTCAGTTCGGTCGACTTCTAATCCAAGAAAGTGTTTCAATTCTCCAAGCTCCTTCATTTGAAAGCGAACTGATAAGTTCTCTTTTGTTTGACGAATCTCTGCTTCATCATCACCATTAATGATGAGATCATCGACATATACTAGGACAACTGCGATCTTTGCATCCCTTACTTTGACGAATAAGCTTGAATCTGCATGCGCCATGGTATAACCGCTCTTTACTAAGAACTCAGCAATCTTGCCATACCATGCTCGTGGAGCTTGCTTCAATCCATAGAGCGCCTTTTTCAGTTTACAGACATACTCAGGATGAACTTTATCCTCAAATCCTCTTGGTTGGACCATGTATATTTCTCGATCTAGTTCTCCATGTAGAAAGGCGTTCTTCACATCCATCTGCCATAGTCTCCAGTCTTTACATGCTGCAAGCGCCAGCAGGACTCGTACTGTTGTAATCTTGGCAACTGGGCTGAACGTCTCATCATAATCTAGCCCATACTGTTGAGAGAATCCACGAGCTACTAACCGATCCTTGTATCTTTCAATTGAACCGTCAGGACGAGTTTTTACCTTATAGACCCATTTGCACGAAATGGGTTTTACTTCCTTTGGCTTTGGCACCAGCTCCCAAGTCTGATTCTTCTCTAAAGCAGATATCTCTTCTTTCATTGCTTCAAGCCACTTGGAGTTCTGGTATGCTTCTTCATATGACTCCGGCTCTCTGAACTTCTCTTCTTCAGCTACAGCAGCATTGGCGTATTTGGGATTTGGCTTCCGCGCTCTTGTTGATCTCCGAAGTTCTGGTTGGCCATTGTTTGCATCATCTTCTGTTCTTTGATGCACTCCTGTTTGCCATGGACTCTGTGTTGTGTCTTCGTTGTCTTCTTCACTTTGTTCTTCTTCATCTGTTTTTGGAGTTGAAGGTAACTCAACAATTTGCTCCCCCATCTTCTTCTGCAAATTGTCTTCTATTTCCTTAGAATCTGGTAACTCTTCCTTTTGTAGTGACCACCATGAAGAACCTTCATCGAACACCACATTTCTCGACGTATAGCATTTTCCTGTTGTTGGGTCGCAACATTTCCACCCTTTTTTTTTGGCTGTCGTATCCAATGAAGATACACCGTATTGCCTTCTTATCAAATTTGCTACGTAGATGACTTGGCACAAACACGTAGCACACACAGCCAAACACTCGAAAGTGACTTACTGTAGGTTTATAGCCCCACAGTTTCTCAAAGGGTGAGACGAACCCTAACTTTGCTTGAGGAAGTCTATTGATCACATGAGCTGCTGTTTTCATACCTTCTGCCCAAAATCTTCCTGGAACATTCTTCGCATGTAGCATGCTTCGACATGTCTCTACAAGGTGTCGATTCTTCCTCTCAGCTACTCCATTCTGTAGTGGTGTATTGGCACATGTGAATTGATGGCGTATGCGGCACTCTCGTAGGTACTGAGAAAATTCATCTGATGTGTATTGACCGCCATTGTCTGTTCGCAGACATTGAATTTTCTAGCCAACTTCTCCTTCGACTATTTCTTTGAATTCTTTAAATTTTGAAAAAGTTTCGGACTTTTCTTTTATAAAGAACACCCATACGTACCGTGAGAAGTCGTCAATGAATGTAACCATGTACCGCATGCCGCTGATCGATGGTTGCTTGACTCGCCCGAATACGTCAGAATGAACTAGCTCCAACGGTGCTTTGGCTTTGAAGTTTGAGTCTTCATACGGTAATTGATGTGCCTTACCGTATTGGCAGCCAGCACATATAGTCACTGTTCTAACTTCGAGTTGAGGAAGACCCTTCAGCATAGATTTCTTCATCATCACTTTGAGTTTATGATAGATGACATGTCCTAGCCTTGCATGCCACAAATCTGTTGTTTCGTTCTTTCGAGTCTTGTCTACATAAGCCGATTCTGCTGACATTACATAGACTGACTCTAAACGTTGTCCTCTCATCATCGGTGTTCCAGAGATTTCAAGATCTTGGTAGATCTTGACATCTTGAGGACCGAATACGACATGGTGGCCCGACGCCGTAAGTTGCGCTACTGATAATAAATTTTTCTTCATCCCAGGTACATGGTAGACATCCTGGAGTGAAACTTCTTTTGAGCTGAATCTCGGCATGATTGTTGTTTTACCGATGTGAGCAATCGGTAATCTTGAGTTGTTGGCTGTTACCACTACACGACCACCTTTATATTCTGTTATGTTCTGCAGCTTCTCTTCGTCTCCTGTCATATGATTTGAACAGCCAGAGTCGATTATCCAATCATTATTGTAGTCGATCTTTCCTGGAACAGTAGCTGCTAGAGCTAATTCTTCTTCCTCCACAGCGAAAGATGCTTCTGCCTCCCATTCTTCATCGCTTGTCTTTTCTGCATTTGACGTGGCTGCATTACCTTCTGCAGTTTTCTTCTTGAACCAGCAACTTTTAGCCATGTGGCCGTACTTTCCACAGTTGTAGCATTTCCCATCAAACTTATTGTTATTCTTTGACTGGCCACGCCGGTTGTCTTTCTTTTGAGCTCCCCCTGTTTGGGAGCTTCCATGATGACTATCCTTATCATCATTTTTCTTAAAATTTTTGCTAGCATTTGGTCGAGATCGACCTTTCTTATCACCACTAAAGAGTGCTTCTTCGTCACTCTTTAATGAGATTCCACATGTTTGCTTAGCTAACGCTTCTTGGTCAGCTAGCAAGTTTTCCAATTCAACAAGAGAAGGTTGGGTTGGCCAACCTTGTATTGCAGCAATAAAAGTTCTAAATTCTGGCCTTAATCCATGAATAATAATTCTTCTAATTCTAGCATCTGACATGCCAGCAGCAGAGTCTAATGCAGAGATTTCGCGACAAAGAGATTTTACCTTGGTGAAGTATTGGTTGATCGTCATGTCGCGCTGCCTGATTGAGAGAAGCTCATTCTCCAAAAGCTGCAATCTCGTATCATTCTTCTTGGTGAACAGTGATGCGAAAGTATCCCACGCTGCCTTCGGTGTCTTCGCTGGCCTGATGTGCTCCAACATTTCATCTTCAACTGTGGTCTGAATCGCAAACATGGCTTTGCCCGCTTTAATCTTCCATTTCTTCAAAGCGGTTGCATCTTCCGGTTGTGTGACTTCATTGCCACCAACGATCTCCCACAAGTCTTGGCCTTGGAGATATGCCTCCATGTGCATCGACCACGTGTTGTAATTTTGGTTGTTAAGTTTCTTAATTCCGCCGACCACTTGAAGGTCACCCATCGTGCAAACTCTGTAGTACTAAACCACACACGATCACTCTAAGAAACTCAACAAATGACTCTTTCGGTACGACCCTGATCCGGCTCTGATACCACTTGTTGGACGCCACAACACGTGGAAAGGTAACTACTTTATTGATACAAAAGTAATTACACCAAGACTTGATTACAATTCTTGACCACACACACTAAACACTCTAGCTTACACTCTTTGGAACACTTTTAGATGCACTTTGTGTACTCACTCTCTTTTACTCACTTTTGGGACACTCACTTTTCTACACCCTTGGACACACATTACATTTGTATTTATAGGCTACCAAGGAAACATCTACATCTTTCTAGAATTTTCTAACTTTATAATTTATTTAACTACTTTCTTTACTTTTCTAAATGTTTCTAGAACTTTCTATATTGTCTAATTAGTTCTAAGCTATTCAAGAACTTTCTAGAATGTTCTTGTTCTTCCTAGTATATTCTAGAACATTCTAGAATTCTAGAGCATTCTAGATACGGTAATGACTTTTAACATTAAATACAACCTTTCAAAACAGAGACAGTTAGGGCCAAAAAGGCCTGTTGCACTCTGAGGTTCTAATTTATACCAACATGAATTGTATATTTATTTGAAGAGGATAATTTATTTAAAAAAAATATTTTCTTGTCTCAAGACTAAGATATTTGGCTCCATTGTTGCTGAAATTCACCACCTGGTTGAGATAGCCTCAAGAATTGCCCTGCCTGTATATTTTATTTTGTATGCTGCGGACACCATCTCTCTGTATAAATATATATACCTCTATGTATAAGTATATATCAATCGAGGGAGCTTAATTTCTATTAATACTTTTGCTTTTATGGCCTGTTAATGACATTGATCTTACTTACCTTAACTATCACAGGAAATTCCTTGTGATTTAACAAGGAATTTTTGGCAAAATCACTTGTGTGTTCGAAGTTGATGGTTTTGCAAAATCATATTTTGATCATATGATTGCAAATGATGTGAGATAAATTCTTGAAAGATCCAAGAGTGCTTTGTTTGATAGTAAACACTATTGGTTAACTTTTGAAGAAAATGACTTAAAGCGAGGCCTGTCCTATAATTATGTATGATGAAATTCTTAAATCACTTTTGAACACCTTGCACACGTTTCAATTTAACACTGGCTATAAACTTGTACTTGGTTTAGGACTTTATAGTCAGTGGTTAGTACTTTGATTTTAACATGGTTTACAAATTTGTTCGAATTCTGAAAGCAATTAAAAGACTTGGATGATGAATAGAAGTTCAATTCTTTTCTTCTGACAAATTTTGAATTTTGAATTTTGAAATGTTAAAGTGGTTCATTAAGTATGAACCCTTTTATAAATGAAAATATCACAAGGTATGATCTTTTTTATTCTCTCCCATGATTGATATACTGTTTGTGAGACTCATTGTTGGCTTCTTTTAAGATAAATAGAAGAATCAAACAGATTTGGCACTGCCTTCTTCTGATATTAAAATCTTCAAGTGGTGGACTAGTTGATCAAAATCATCTTGGGTCCTTATGAGGCTAAGTCGTACGTACTGATCTTCAGCGCCGTAAGCGATACCTGTACGCGCTACCTGTACGACCAATTATATTTGCTGCTGTGAGAACTGCATAGCAGTCTTTTTCTTCTTTTCTCAGACACTTCAACCATGCATAAGCTGCCATGGAAAGTTCACTGTTAGTATCTATGCTTTGAAATTTTTAACATCTGTCTCAAATTCCATTATGTCTATACCACCATACAATGAAAAAAAAAGTTTTACCTGTAGGAGGAAGAAGGGTGAAAGTAGAGCACAACAACCCAAATTAGTATATAGAGTGCGTTTCTTAAACTAGTAGAACTCAAAAACCCCATAAAGACACTCTTAATTTTAGGGGTGAACATTTGACCTGAAAATTCAAAAACCCGCAACCTGAAAATCCGTTTTTTTTTTTGCAAAAGCCGTGGAATTAAGGTGAAATCCGATCCGAATCCAACATAGTTAGGTTCGGGTTTTGAAATTAAGGACACAGGTTCGGGTGTAATTTGAACTCGAACATAATTAAAAAAAAATTATTAATACCCAATTTGTAAAAAATTAACATTAACAAACTAACAACAAAGTTAAAAAAAATATGTGAAAAGTTAAAAAAAATTTATAAGTGTAAAAAAAAATAGTATTTTTGAATTTTTTTTAACAAAGCCCATTTTCGACCCAAAGCCTATTTTTTTTTTACCAATCCCACCCGAAACTCGACTAAACCCATTTAATTATGTGGCACTAGCCTATTTTTTGAAATAGGCTTATCCCCAAACTAAGTTTAATTTAACACACGTAGAAGGATGAGAAGGCATGGTAAGAATGAATGCTAGACTACAACCACTCGTTTTTCATTTTGATGAGGAAACAATGATGCATGTCAATGCTTGTAGTGCCATTTATTCCCTTAAGATATTTCATGTACATATGATGTAGGATTGAACTCAATTGAATGGAAGTCTTAAAATGACTGAAAGAGATTTCATGGCACGGTGAAAGTGTAACATCTTACCTGGTGAAGGTCTCTTAATTTTGTGGAAGAAATTACAGGATTGAGATTCTATTTTCTGAAGGGAAAAGCGTTTCGAGACTGATACGATCTCATTCAAAATTTTCCAACGATGGCTCAACGTTTTATATCCAAAGTCAAATAATGTCTCCCCTTCTTTTCCTTCTATAACCATCTTTATAAGCTTTATAGCTCTTAGCTGAGACTCGTGTGAAACTCCCATGGTATTCATAAATAAGTATCTATCCATTTTTGTGAACACACTCTTGTCCTTTACCATTGCCCATCTACACAACGCACAAGAATTTTGTTATAGTTTGAAATCAAAATAATTCTTAATCCTAACTCAAATTCGATACTCAACCAAATGGCCTACTTTTAAGTTCGTTACCCCATGTAAATGTATCTATAAACATAAATAGATAAAAAAAAAAAAAAAAAAAAAGAAGGTTGGTTTACCCAAATCTACTGCCTACATGGCCTGTGAGCTTCGAAAGTGAAAAGAGCATGATATCATCATCAGCCGGAGCTGAAATTGCCGTGAAATGTGGCCAATAATAGACTCAATCGTATACGGCTTTGGCATTTGGGTGTTGAAGACGTGCACGTTTGAGTTGCCCATCAGGATTGTTAGGTGAGGTGACTATTTCAATTAGATTGGTATTGTTATCATTAGAGTAGTTGTTCATCCTGTTCATCCACAAAGATGCATCATCTTCAAACTTGTAATCCACCTCTTGGAAAAACTCTGTTTGTTGTTTGTAAAGCTGCCAAAATTAATTCAAACCAAAACTAAAGTTTTTTGTATTTAAAATATTTATGACACTTCCCAAACATGAGGGATACTATCACACTACAAAAAACAGGGCCTATACCGAGAACAAATGTCCTCGGTATAAGCCCAAATGTCCTCAGTATAGCCTCTACCGAGACAATGTCGTCGGTATAAAGTTATCGGTACAGCCGCGTCGGTAAAACAAAACTTATACCGACGACATTAAAAATGTTCTCGGTATAAGGTTTACCGAGGATAATGTCCTCGGTAGAAAGTGACAAATGTCCTCGGTACAACAAACCCCAATTTGTCATCGTACTGGTATATACCGACATCTTGGTGGTATATACTGAGGACACCCCAATTTTTTTTTATATTTGTTATTCCCTTATTTTTTATTTTGAATTAAATATAAAAAAATAGAATAAAATTAAAACACTTATGTTAAAGATATAAATAAAAACATAAGAGTATATTCACTGAATCAAAATAAAGACTTGTCTTAAACATGATAATGTAATAGTCAATTGTAATAAAATTCATACATAAGTCCTACTGAGTCGGTGCTCCAACATCGGGATCATCGGGTGGTGGTGGGGCAGATTGAGATCCCGGGGTGATACAATGAGTCCGGACATGCTCCTCTAACTGTCGAAGACGCTCTCTCATCTCAGACAACTCTTCATCTCTAGTTTGTGAAGGACGAAAATCAAATGGAGTTCGGTCCCTTATGTTAAAGATACGTCCATATCTTTTCTAGTGGCCCCGTCGTTTTCCGAAGACATTTTGTACCAAAGATATGTCTTCATCTTCAGGCGCACTCGAAACTGGTGAGGAACTCTCAGTATCAGTTGCCTGTGTCTGCTGTGTGTCGCGGTATGCACGCAATTCCTCCTGTGATACAATGTATAATGTAATTAAAATTTTGAAACAATTAAAAATTTGAAAAATGTTTAAAAAAAACTTAACATACCCAAGTATTTTTTGCTTTCTCTGTCACCCACCATGTGCCTGATTTATGGTGAGTATCCATCCAGCT
Source organism: Humulus lupulus (assembly GCF_963169125.1). Taxonomy (NCBI): domain Eukaryota; kingdom Viridiplantae; phylum Streptophyta; class Magnoliopsida; order Rosales; family Cannabaceae; genus Humulus; species Humulus lupulus. The sequence goes on from NC_084802.1 coordinate 11,588,907, forward strand.
ATCCGGGATGGACTCAAGTTGCCTAGTCTCTAAATTGCGCTGTCACGTACATATATTTTTATAAAATTAATAATTAAACGTAAATAAGAAAAATAAACTAAAAAATAATTAATTAACTAACCTTTTTATAGCGTAAGGCTGGGATTGACTGAGAACCTCCATAGCTAAGCTCTTTCAGTTTCCTTCTATTTTCCTTGTTGACCACAGAACGTTTCTGCAAAAAGTTATCGTTAGTAATATATTTAATTAAGATAGTTAAGTTTAGCAAGAAATTAATACCGTAATTTCTGGGCGTCGAAAAAAATCAATTGCTTTTTGCCACTGCGTATCCGTGCAACCACCATAACGATTTTGTGGCCCATTAATCGTTAAATGCTCTTTAATATCGTACTTCCAGTCAGAATACTTTTTAGCACACGAAGTATCAATGCCTCTCAAGATCCCAGGCATATGCTCTTCTCCATATCTAGCACGCCCAATATCAAACAAATCATCCTAAAACTAACAAATATTAAATTTAATTTTTTTTAATTTTAATTTTAATTTTAATAATGGTTTTCTAATAATATATTTGTTAATTTTATTTAATCAGAACTAACACATATTATTTTTTTACATATTAATTTAGTATTTATTAAATTACATATTTTACTTATGCTTTATTGAATAGTTTGTTTAATTTAAACAAAATTTCTAAGATTTGTTTAAAATTTATTTATTTACTTTAGGATTTAATTATTACTTAAATTATTTAATTAATGTTTATTTTTATTAGAATTTAGTTGCATAATGTTAATGTTAATTTTTTTAATCTTAATTTTAAAATATATTATTTTACTTATCGATTCACTATTTATTAAATTAGAAATTTTATTGAGTACTTCTACTAATATTCACAATATCTCTAAATTTTACAATTCTAAAAAAATATTAAATATGTTTACTAATATGTTTAATACACATAAAATTCACCAAAACAACATAGAATTTATTTAAAAAAAATACTAATTAATCATATAACAATTTTCCAATTCCTAATATCATTTTTACTAATACTTATTTTGAAAACCTAAAAATAAATACATTCTATCTAATATAATAATTTCATATTTTTATTAAAATTAATATTATATTATTTATATAAAAAAACATAAATTATTCAAAAATTAAAAAAATACAGAAAAATTTAAAAAAAACTTACCAATGCCTTCAATATCTTGCTAGCAATCTCTTTAGTCCAACAAAAACCGAATACCCAACCTTCAAACAAAAATTACAAAATATCATTATACAATTTCATAAATATATATATATATAAAATGAATAAATCGTTATAATTACTTTAAGATTTATTACTTATTTAAATAAAATTTCAGGATTAATGTTTATTTTTATTAAAATTTGGTTGCATAATGTTATTGTTAATTTGATTTAATCATGATTAAAAATATATTATACAACTTATCAATTCACTATTTCTTAAATTATAAATTTTATTGAGTATTTTTAATTCTAAAAAAAATTGGGCAGCATAACGGCTGTATTTTCATATATCCCAAAATTTAAAAACCTGCAAATAACACATAAAAAAATATCTAGTCGCAGAACATACACAAAGCAATACAAATACATTGTAAATGACTATATAATTTATAATTATTACTCTAAATTTTATTAATTATTCAATTTTCTATTTAAAATATCATAATTCTACTAAAAATTAACAACAAAAACAAAGCATCAATATTCATCAACACTGAGAATAAAAAAATTAACAACAACAACAAAATTCAAATTAAATAAACAAAATTCACTCTAATAATCAAAATTTTTTAACCAAATCTAATAATCTAAAACTAAAATTATTTAACCCAATCTAAAAAACAAACAATCAAATATTAAATTTTCATATAAACATATATTTATAACTAAAAGTCAAATTATATACCTAAAAAATAAATTATTAAATTAATAAATTTTCATACTAATAAATTAATTATTTATCATATGATTAAACTAACTAAATCTTAAAACTATATATGTATTTTACTAAAATACTACACAATATATTATTTCCTCTAAATTGGATATCACTAAATTTTTAATTAATTTTCATCACAAATTATTATTTTTACCTATTTTAATTACATAATCAGAAATTATATATATAATATAACAAATAACAATATATTAACAATATTAAACAAATTATAAATAAAACCCTAAATATATTTATGCAAAAAATATAAATAAAACCAAAAAATTACAAAGAAAATGTGAAATACCTCTAAAACCGCTGGTATACAATGCAAAACCTGAAAATAATACCACAAAAATCTCATTATAAAAACCCAAAACTGAAAAAAAAATTATAAATTTATACAAAAAAAAAAACTGAAATATTTGTAAATAACTACCTCAATAGACCTTATATCCACTTAAATCGTCTTTGGAAGGTAAACTTTGACAAAAACCAAAGTTTGTGGGGGCTGAAATCCAGGAAAATAGAAATGGGGGGCAGAGAAAACGGTTTTCAGAATTTTCCGTTTCAGAGAGAATGAACTCTCTGTTTGGGGAAGATGAAGTTTATAAAGACCCTATACCGAGAACATGTTCTCGGTATAGGGTCCTCGGTACACAAACTAAAATGAAATAACCGCGTAAAAAATGCGGGAGTCTAAATTATCTATACCGAGTACACGTTCTCGGTAAAGACATCGGTAAAGACCCTATACCGAGAATATCTTCTCGGTATAAGGTACTCGGTACACAAACTAAAATGAAAAAAACCGCGTAAAGAAGGTGGGTGTCTAAAAGATCTATACCGAGAACTTGTACTCGGTAACATGTTCTCGGTATAGAACGTTTTTTTTGTAGTGTCACTAGAGACGAGTTTGCTTAAAAAATGCTTACTAAATCTTTAAAAAAAATTATTATTGAACATCTTTTGGGCTAGTGCCACATAATTAAATGCAACTACTATTTTCCATTTGTTCAAGAATCTATTTCAGAATATCTTCATCAAACTAGTCAGGGCCGGGGCCAATGAAAAATGTGGTACTATTACAAAATATTACATATAAGATGGTATGTTTAAAAATTTGGGGTCTTTTTATATAGAAAAAAATTACTATTTAAAAAAATGGGCCCATCTTAATAGGGTGTCCTAGGCATAAGCCTGACTCATGTTTAATATATTTTAAAAAATTGTATAACTATTATTTTAAAATGTTACCTGATCCACTACCATGAATAAATATTGACTGTTGCCTATTTATAAAGGGAAATTTGATTAATCATACTTACATTAGCTTAATAATTAAAATTTGAACCAAAGTTAACCACCATATGATATCAATGCTCATCTTTCATTTAATACCAAAAATACCCCTCTCTATTCTCCCTCTTCCTCTCTACCTCTCTTCACCATACCTCTCTTCACCATACATTCTCTCTCACTCTCTCTTCACCATACGTTTTACACACAAGATTTTTATACTAAAATCTTGCAAGAAAGATACACATTCGGACATTGTGGATTGTTTGAGGAGAAACACCAAGCTTTGTGTTATTTTTGCTCATAGTGAAGAGATTAAATGGGTAAGTGATTTTCTTTGATTCTTGTTGTTGTTGGTTGCTTTTATGATTCATAATGTTGTTTATATGTTGGATCTGTAGTTTGTTGGTATTTTTTGCTGTTTTTTTGGGTGAAAATCGTGTTATGTGAAAATCTGCGTTTTCTTGGGTTCCCTGAGTTTTTTTCTAAATGCCCGATAGTGTCTGATAGAGACTCGATACAGGCACGATAGTTGTTGAGTTTCAAGGTTAGGGATGAAGGTCCGATGGCAACCCGATGGTTGCCCGATAGTTTGGTTACTCGATGGTTATAAAGGTACGATGGCTACCCGATGGTTGCCCCGATTATTATTTTAAATCTATACACCCTTTTAAGTACGATAATGGATCGATAGTAGTCCGATATATGCCCGATTGTTATTATTAAGTTACTGCGGACGTAATAGTACGATGGTACTCGATGTTACCCGATACTTGCCCGATATTAGTGTTTTAAGTGATCAAAAAACATAAAATAAAACTTTGCCCGATACCGCCCGATATGGCCTGATACTGGTACGATGCCAAAACATTTGAACTAAATTTCGACAGATTTTGAAAGAGAATTTGAAAAGATAAAAGCAATGGATGTTCGAGTTGCACTATATCTTGAGGGCATTGGATTTGAAAGATGGGTTCGTGCGTACTTTCCAGGGGACCGTTACAATGTAATGACAAGTAATTGGGCTGAAAGTTTCAACAGCAAAACTAAGGACGCAAGAGCCTTCCCGATCACTGCTTTTGTTGAATTCATCAGGTTTACTATTCAAACATGGTTTGCTACTCGAAAGGAAAACGCTGAAAAGTGTAGCACGACTCTATCACCAGTTATGGAGGGGGACTTGTCATGTCAATTTGAGAAATCTCGGTTCTTAAGCGTCGACAGAGCTGGACCTTATACATTTAATGTCCACCCCGGAGGAACAGTTCAGAGCGGTGGTATAGTTGATTTGGAGGCACGACAATGCAGTTGTGGCCTATTCCAAATCATGAAGATTCCTTGTCCACATGCATGTGCTGCTGCTCAAGAACGAAATATTAGCATGTACGCATTGTGCTCTCAATATTACACAAGAGAGAGTTGGAAGAGCACATATGAGGGGACAATTATGCCAGTTGGTGATGAGGATGATTGGGAATTGCCTGAAGACATTAAGAACATCCAAGTTGGAGTACCGATTGAGAAGAAACCTGTAGGCCGACCGAAGAAGCAAAAGGTCGGACGAATTAGGAAAAATCGATATCCTTCTAATGGAGACAAGATTGTGATACAACGATGTTGTAGCAAGTGTGGTGGTAAAGGGCACAACAAAGCGTCTTGCAAGTACTGAGGTTAACTTTTTTTGTTTGTATTCTAGTTGACCTATTATGTTTTATTTCTGCTTGAACTAGTAATATTTGTTATGTGCTGGATTTTGCAGGTTTTTTTCTGTTTTTTTCTCCATTATGAAACTCTTAAATATGTAATAATCCAGTGTTGGTTCGATAGTGCACGATGCCGGTACGACAATGCACGATATTGTTTGTTGTAGGATTATTTAAATGTATCTTACAATATGGTACGACGTTGCTCGATGTAGTACGATAGTTAATGTACGACATTAGGGTACAATAATGTACGATATTGGTCCGATAATGGTACGATGGTATGGTTTCAGTACAGTTCGTGAAATTTGTGAGGCATGTGAGGGTACGATAGAGTACGATAGTGATCGACGATAGTACGATGCAAAGATTAAGCACATTAAAATGTAGTAATTACAAAAAGAGCAATCAAAAAAATTATACAATTCAAAAAAATTAAGACCGTTCAACATAAGTTTTGGTAGAATAAGTCTACACACCACATTTGCCTAAAAAGTTTCATATTATTGTCAGTTACATTATCAAATGGTAGTTGTAGAAGCTTATGTTCAATATGCTCAATTACGTAACATCCGCAATCGCCACTGCATTAGAAAATAAACAATAATTTAATAAAGTTTTGTAATTAAGAAATAATAATTAATATGTGATATTTAATAAAGTTCACCTGGATTTTGTTTGCGGTACGAATTCACGTGGAATGAGTTTCCAATCGAAGGGTCTGACCTGACTCTCTGATAAAATTAAAGTAAAAGCTCACCTTTTTGGCAAACAACTTAATAAGTTGCTCTTTGTGTATCTCTACTTTCTCCTTGCTCTGCCAGTTGATCATTCTTGGTATGCCTTGGCCCAATCTCACAGCATGATCCTGACCCAACTCAATGATGGACTCAAAAGCCCAATACTGCAATGCTGCAGCATACCCATAAATAGAGTACTTGGCCTCCTTCTGAGTCTTTCCTTTCTCAATCTTCTTCTGTAAATGCTTCTTCATTTCAACAAAGTCTTTTTGACAAGTTTGTAACAACTTCTGGTATGATATCTTCCCCCACGGGTACTGGAAAAAGAAGTCAACGTCGTCTACCATCTTCAGCATGTCAGTCCAAACCATCAACTTCTCCTCACGACCTTTCAAAACACCCTAAACTAATAAGCACAAACCCATCTTGTACACATCATCAACTATTTGACAACTCTCAAAAGTTCTGCGCAGTTTCCCTATGCTCACTGGGGAATGACCATTGAAGTACTCAAGAATCAACCGATCCGAAGTGGTCTTCGCTTTAATCTCAGCTTCAGACGGTCCGGCCTCAAAATTTAAATCAGTAACTAAAGCGAACTCCAATTGGCTAAATCTACATCTTTTTTTCCCAATATAAAACTGGACTTCGTCAGTCTTCTCCCCTCTGAATTTGTGCAACAACAACTGATGGACTAAGGCACCAGAAAAATTTAATGATTCCGCCATGAAGAACTGTTTGAAAGGGGATTCCTTCACCCTATCCAATAAACCACACTGTATAAATTTTGCTTTAATCTTTGGAAAGTACCAACTGCCGCGCCAAGTGATACGTCCCGTAAAATGTTCCTCTACTGGAACTATCAGTTGTGGAGGTCTTAAGTTCTGCATAAAACAAATAAATACCCAATTAAATAGAATAACAAAAAAAAACATCAAATTTTATATTATGCAATATACTATCGAGCAACTATCGGAATCTATCGCACCATATCGGACACCAATGGAAAACTGGAACTATAACATTATCGTGCACAATCGTACCTCACATCGTACACCATCGTATTATAACATACACAACAATTTGTTCCCACTATCGGGCACACATCGTACCCAACATCGTACCCTATCGTACCTCCATCTTCAACCTCAAGTTATCAGAAAACACAACCTATCGTACCACCGTCGAACCACTATCGTACCCCTATCGTACACTCATCTTCAACCTGAAGTTATGAGAAACACAAATACTATCGTACCCATATCGACCCACTATCGTACCCTATCGTATCTCTAAAAAAACCCAGAAATTTTTTTCAAAATTTTACAGTTTATCAGATTTCACACAGTCAGATTTAACACAGTCAAATTCAACAATACATACTATAACATTTTTCAATGGAGAAGAGATTAAAAAAAACACATACCCTAGACATTTTTGCGCAATGGGGTGTCGGTTTTTCTTCTCCGGTGAGGGGTTGGAGCTTGGTTTTTCTTCGTCTCCGGTGGGGGTTGGGGCTTGGTTTTTCTTCGTCTCCAGTGGGGGTTGGGGCTTGGTTTTTCTACGTCTCCGGTGGGGGTTTTTCCGACCGTCGGGTGAGGGAGAGAGCAGCGTCGGGTGATGGTGGGTGAGGGAGAGAGAAGCGTCGGGTGTGAGTACTTATGTTGCTCGATGGTTTTGTGGGAGTGAAGAGTTGGGATTTGGGAGGGAACGGGAAATGGGCAGGGGAAAAGCCGAAACGTACGGTTTTTATTAAGTTTTTTTATCACTATTGTGTACCATCGGGTAAAATCGTGTACCATCGCACTATCGAGCAAGCATCGGGCACTTATCGGGTACCATCGTGTACAATCGTATTAATAGGTCTGCATTAACTTAATAACAACTATCGGGCATGCATCGGACTAGTATCGATCCATTATCGTACTTAAAGGGTTTGTAGAATGAAATAAATATCGGGCAACCATCGGGTAGCCATCGAACCTTAATGACCATCGGGTAACCAAAACATATCGGGCAAGCATCGGGTGGCCATCGGACCTCATCACTAACCTTGAAACTCAACAACTATCGTCCCTGCATCGGGCCTATATCGGACACTATCGGGCATTTAGAAAAAAATTCAAGGAACCCAAAAAAACGCAGATTTTCACAAACCACGATTTTCACCCAAAAAACAGCAAAAAATACCAACAAACTACAGATCCAACATCTAAACAGCAATCTAAATCATAAAAACAACCAACAACAACAAGAATCAAAGAAAATCACTTACCCATGTGTATCTTTCTTGCAAGATTTTAGAGAGGAAAGGTATGAGATTTTGTTATGAGAGGGGTATTTTTGGTATTAAATGAAAGATGAGCATTTGTATCATATGGTGGTTAACTTTGGTTCAAATTTTAATTATTAAGCTAATGTAAGCATGATTTATCAAATTTCCCTTTATAAACCCTGATGGGTAATATGGTGAGTAAAGGGATCCCCTCCATATTGGGTCAAGGGTTCCAATCCCATCATGCCCCTGATGTTGTGTTATTGTATGTATCTCTCTTCTTATCAAAGCTAGCTATGCCTCACTACACATACATACATATATATATATATTATGTATATGACAATTCTTTCTTACCGGTGGGGCTATCAGTGTTCTTAATTCGTGGATAATTTTTTGTGTGATTTTTTTATGAACGTGTATATTGTAGTTATTTAGAGCATTTTACAAATTTTCAGAAAATTTCGAATAGTTTACAGTACCGAAAACTAGGTTCAAACATCTTGCTTTCCACGCGTATAAAAAAAATTAGTCACGTGTGCAACAACATGTTTGAACTTAGTTTTCGTTACTGTAAACTATTCGGAATTTTCTGAAAATTTGTAAGATATTCTAAATAACTACAATATACACGATAAAAAAAAATAGTGCTGAAAACTATTCACAGGTCGAGAATATTAAGAGCCCCACTTGTAAAGCTTAAAGTGAAGCCCCTACAAGAGAATTCCCCAATCTATTGTTACATATATTCTTGCTAAAGAGTAAACGACGAGAAAATATGCTGTACAGACCATCGGTTTTAATATTATACTCACACACACAAATATTTATATATATATTTTTATATATAATTTATACAACGGAGCAAGAATCAAGTGTTAGAATATTGACGTGCTATGACAGGCCATTCATCATATAAAAAGAAGGTTAGGTTTGTTAATGGTGTTGCTTTTCTGGGAATAGATTATTATTTTCTTATTATAATATAAATATTACATGTAAATGTATAATATAAAGATTACAAAAGAACCAAAACAAAAATAAAAGGAGTAATGTATAACATGTGATCAGTGAGGTCTCCAAAGTCTTTACTTGTGTAACCTAATATAAAAATTATTGAAACGTGGCACACATTCTAGATTTTTTGTCCAAAAAAATTCTTCAGAAAAATAAAACAATTGCAATCTAGAAAGTGTATTCTACAAACTACAAGTTAAATATAAAGAGATTAGCACTTCTAGAATGTAATTGTAAAGTAAGTATAATCTAGAAATAAAATTTATTAAAAAAGGGGCTAAGTTGGTTTACCCAGCGACTCAACCAAGTATATACATGTATGTTAGTATGTTCAAAAATGCAACCAAGTATATATATGTAACAAGCATAGATGAAAGATTATTATCCTTTTCCCAAACTGTACTAGGCTCTCCCATTTTTCTATCTATATATACACAAACCAAGTTAACTCTTCTTCAGACTTGTCCTATCCATTACATCAACAATATGAATCCATCACCCCTATATCTTAGACTAGCACACTACAACATTTTAGAGTTTATATCACATTAAAAAAATTACACTTTTTGAAAAGTGTTATTATTGAAAAATTGGGTCAATATCTTAAAAATAATACCATTGGCTTTTGAATATTGGGCTGACAAATATAATAAGGCTAATTATAAAGCCTGTTCATACAAAAAAAAAAAACTCTTCTCTCTCTCTGAACGAAGTATCCTAGATCTTCTCCACTTGCTCTCCTCACCGACGATGACTTCGCCGCCAATCTAATCGCCGGAAATTGGTGATGATAACCTTATTATCAAGCTCACGATTCGTTTATACTAGTTCCAATCCCAAGTTCCCAATTCTTTTTGCCAAAACCTAAACCCATTTCCCTGTAAGCTTCGATCGATCGCTGAAAAATCTCCCAGTTCGATCGTTTTGTAAGTTTTTTGATTAGCAATGTGGTTTTTCAACTCTTCTTCTGTTTGGTTTTTGGAAAGTTTATTATATACAAAGGACTGCCTTGGTTTATTAATTACGATTTATAGAAATTGGGGATTGATTTTGCTATGAGTAAATTTATGGATTTTATTCAATTTTGCCTGCATTTTCTGGGGAAACTATCGAATTGGTTTCAGTGATCACAGTGATGATCTGTGGATGGAGCTGTGTTAGTGTTGGTTTTGACTATGGTTTTGGTGGGATTGTTATCTATCTAGATCGCAGGAAGAAATAGCCAGGGAGGCAATAAAGCATGTATTAAGCGAAAGCGACTTTGGATTGAAGAAGGCGCTCATGCTCTGGCCTATATCGCTCTATCGAAGCCTCTAGTTTCTCAGGTTTTCTCTCTAACTTTGAAACCTGTTTGTTCTTGGCGTAACACGCATTTAGATACCAATACTGGATCATTAAGTCGCACACTCTACTGTTGCCTTGGTTTTGTTCTTGATCTGACTATGACTCATGATAATAAATCAGTCATTGCAGCTAGCAGCTCAAACAATTGGTATGTCTGGGATGGTAAACAGGCCTAGGCATTGGTAGACTGAGATAGAACTAAAGGAAAAGGAAACATGTCTTTGGGCAAGGGTATTGGGTCCTTCTTTAAAGTTTCAAGTGATTGATATTAATTTGCTTATATAATTTGGTAGTTTTGAAGAAGCCCATAGACTCCTAATCAACATGATTGATTCTGAAATTTTAGCTGATGTATGTACATATAGTATTGTAATTGATTCTCTTTGCAAAGTGGAGAAACTGAAAGAGTTATATGAACTGATGTTATCAAACGGGGTTTACCAGATTCACTTTGATCAAAGGCTATATGAAGGTTGATAAAACACAAGTGTTAGTAGTGAGTTCTCATCATATAGTTTATGTTCCGTAACTAGCATTGTACAAATTAGGGAATAAGTGGCTGCATTACCCAGATTGATTGTGTTGTGTGTACCAAGACATGAGAACCAAGTACAGCAAAGGATAGCATATATACTTCAATCAGAAAGGTACTTCAGTAAGTTGTAATTAACTTAAATCATCCAATTATCTTTGCTTTGCTTTGCAGCATCAATAAGCTTTTAATTCCTAGTAGTTTGAAATTCTTTGCAATGCTTTAATTATTCAAGAGCACAAACCTCTGTTTTGCACCTTCTTTCACCGATTCTTGATATACTAGTATTTTACTTTCTGTCTCTCTGTTTTCTCTCTCTCTCTCTCTCTCTATATATATATATAAATATATATTCATACATATATAAACTCATATTTGGTTGATCGAATTAATGGCACTAAGTTTCATGTGGCCATGACAAAGATAAATCATTTTTATCTTATTTCTTTTTCTTTGATTATTCTAGGAGTCTGGAACCATAAAAGTATTCAGTTGTGAGAACTAAGCCTGCAAACCTTATTTGATCCTACATTACTTGAAATTATTAAATTCCTATTTTGAAAATTTATTTCTGCGAACAGTTTCTGATTAAAATTTCCATATCTTATGACCATGACTATTTTTTTCCCATTAACAGGTCCTATTTTTGATGTATCATTACTTTGCTGCAACTGAGATATATAATGTGATCCGTGTCTTTATTGCTGCATATGTTTGGATGATTGGATTTGGCAACTTTTCCTACTATTACATCAGAAAAGATTTTAGTCTTGCACGTTTTACTCAGGTGAATTTTTTTTTTTATTTCATTTCCATTTAATGTGTCATATGTATTTTCTAACAATAGATTTTTTATCGCCAAAAATAAAAAAATAGACTAAAACTAAAGTAATCTCATATCTTTCCTTATTCTGCACCATGCAGGGTATACCGATCCTGCAAAGCCAGATCTCTCTCGGCTGCATGAGTGGCATTTCAGATCTGGACTTGATCGTTATATATGGATCATTGGAATGATATATGCATATTGTCATCCAAATGTAAATCATTGAATGTTCATGCTCGCCTGTCTAATAATTATTTTTCCTTTTGGTTTCTTTAGCTGAACAATATTGTTTTATCTTAGGTTGAGAAGTGGATGGAAAAATTGGAGGAAACAGAAACCAAGAAGAGAGTTTCAATCAAAGGGATTGTAGTTGCTGTTTCCGTATTTGTGAGTAGCATTTATGTGACAACAATTTTAGTATCATGAGCTTATATAATGCCAGTGATGATTTTTATGGCTCTTTTATATATATATATATATATATATATATATATTCTTCTCACTTCATTCATGATCCTTTGTGTAGGTTGGTTATTTATGGTTCGAGTACATTTACAAGCTCGACAAGGTTTCATATAACAAGCTCCATCCCTACACCTCATGGATCCCTATAACGTGCGTGTTATACATGAGTAATAATATGGATAATATTATGATGACATAAATCATTTGCATAGATTCACAGGACACTTCTTTCTGTCTTTAATTTCTCTTCTTTTTTTTTACCAGGGTTTATATAAGTTTGCGGAACTTCACCCAGCAGTTCCGAAATTTCTCCATATAAATTGTCTAACCCTTAAAAAGGCTCAAACATCAGGATCATTTATTCTTCTAATTTTTTTAACGTTATACTTTTGACAATTTATATGTAGATGGCTTGGAAAGGTTACTCTTGAAACCTACATTTTGTTCCACATCTGGTTGAGGTTTGTGCTCTTGATCCTTTTGTTTTGTTTGCAATGCTTTTAATGTAAATTCTCACACTAACACAAGTTTGTACTATACAAATGCTAGTAATTTACTTATGTAAATTTAGGATTTATTGAAAAATAGCTGTTATGCTACTGAACCTTACATTTAAAAAAAAAAAAAGTTATATCCTAAACTTTTTTTACTTGAGACATGTTAATTAGACTTGTTGTGACCTGGTTTATTGGTTTTAAGTTTGTGTTCTAAATTTGGTCAGGTACTTCCTACTATATAAAGTTTCTTCGGAGTATACCACATGATCCAGTGATGACAGATTCGAGTTCGACTACAAAATTTTAGAAGTGTTTTTTTTTATTTTTTATTTTGTGGTGTACTACTTTTATATATTAGCTTAACTTTTTAGTTAATATTTTAGAAATGTTTTGTATTGCACTTAATTACTAATTACTAATGTAATGATATTAATATTTTGTGAATATTTGTTTTTGTAATATATTTGATCAAAATATATACATAATAAAATTTATTAAAATATTATATAAATAAAATATAATAATTTGTTTTAAAATATATGACAATAATAAATGCTATTACATTTATAATATAACAAAAAGAAATTGTTATAAATTCATCATTTATAACATATTATAGTGCTTAGTTTAGATAATTACAACTATAACCAAACGTTATCATTAATAAGCACGAAATGTTATAAAAAATCTATAATAACATTTTTTATAACTCTTAAATAATGTTATGAAATAGGCATAATTAGTTGCTCTTGACATCATATTTATAAGCTTGATAAATAGATATTATATGTATATTATAACAAAGAAAAAATGTTATATAATAGTTAATTATAACACAATTGATAACACTTGAAAATTATTATAAAAATGTTTGGACTTTTAATAACACGGCCTATGTTAACATTTGATAAAGTGTTATAAACTGTTTTTTATAGCATTTTTTCATAGTTATTCTAAATGTTTTTTCTTGTAGTGGCATCATCATATAATTTAGCAACTACTACTACTACTACCTATTCTCATCTATTTCCCAAACCAAACTAATACAAGATATAATTATTTTCTCTATTCCAAATACATAAACCATGAGTAGTATTCAGAGCCCCGTTTGATCTCAACACTAGACGTAATCTTTTCAACTCATCATGAGTACCGAATCCAGTCACACTTCTCTTTCTCTTCCAATTTTCCATGGAGAAAACTATGATTTTTGGTTTATCAAAATGAAGACCTATTTTCGTTCACAAAATCTATGGAAAATTGTTGAAGATGAATTTAGTGTTCCCGAAGACACGTCTTCGCTCTCGGAAAATCAAAAGAAGGCTATGAAAGAGAAACAACAAAAGGATTCTCAAGCATTATTCTGCTTGTAGCAAGCTATGACAGGCGACATTTTTCCATGGATTATGGGCGCATCAACAACAAAAGAAGCATGAGACACGTTGCAGAATTGTCAAGGTATGCATAGTTAAATTACAGAAGCTTAGAAGAGATTTTGAGATACTTAAAATGAAAGATAATGAGACTGCAAAAGATTACTATTATAGAATAAATCAAATAGTAAATAAAATGGGAGCCTATGGGAAATAATTTATGACAAGAAAATAGTAGAAAAATACTAATTTCTTGTACAGAAAAATATGATGCAATAATATCCGTGATAGAAGAAACAAAATATTTAGAAACTTTGTCACCAACTTAAATAATGGGCTCTCTTGAAGCATATGAAAGTATGCGAGAAAGTCATAGTGAAAATTCGACTGAAAATGCCTTTCAGTCTAAAATTAATTCGCGGTCTCAAAAATCTAAAGTTGATGGGAGAAAATCATTAGAAAATTTTAAAAGCAAGAGTTATATCAAGAAAAACAAAAAGAAAATAACGACAAGTATTCTCCATGTGGCATTTGTAAAAGAAAAAGTCACTTGGAGAAAAACTGTTGGTTTAAAAGAAAACCTCAGTGCCAAAATTGTAAAAAATTTGGCCACACTGAAAAAAATTGTCGTTTAAGAAAATCCCATCATGCTAATTTTTCAGAGGAGAAAAATGATGAGAATAATCTCTTCTATGTCTATCAAGTTGCATTAGAAGAAAATGAAGATACTTGGTATCTAGACAGTGGTTGCAGTAACCTAATGACAAAAAATGAAAGCATCTTTTGCAGTCTTCATAAATCCAAGACTAAAGTCAAAATTGGTAATGGTGACTTTATGAAAGCTGTTGAAAAAGGCACCATTGCCATTGACACTAAAATAGGCAAGAAATACATCAATGATGTACTCTTGGTACCCAACATAGATCAGAACCTACTCAGTGTAGGACAAATGATTGAAAAATGGTACTCTTTGCATTTTGAAGGAGATTTTTGCACAATCTATGACAACCAAGACAAATCCTTTGAAATTGCAAAAATAAAAATGAAAGAAAACAGATGCTTTCATTTACAATGGAGATACACAAACAATATCGCAATGCAAGCGCAAGGAGACGAATCGTGGCTATGGCATAGAAGGTTCATGCATTTCAATTTCCACGGGCTAAAGATCCTCCAGTAGAAGAATATGATGCGAGACCTCCCAGCAATCAAGGAGCTCAACACTGTCTGCGAAGGGTGCATGCTCAGAAAGCAACATCGACAACATTTTCCATCCGGCAAAGCTTGGAGAGCCAAAGAGCTACTGGAGTTAATCCACACAGACGTATGCAGGCATATGCGTACCCTGTCAAATGATTAAAACAGGTTCTTCATTCTCTTTATCGAAGACTTTACTAGAATGACATGGGTTTATTTTTTGCAACAAAAATCGCAGGTTTTCGATATTTTCAAGAAATTCAAAACTCGTGTCGAAAAGAAAAGTGGTCGCAACATCAAGACAATAAGAAGTGACAGAGGCAAAGAATACACTTCTAATGAGTTCAACAAGTTTTGCGAAGATGAAGGCATGGAGCATCAACTCACAATTGGATACGCACCAGAACAAAATAATGTGTTTGAGAGAAAAAATAGAATTGTTATGGAGACAGCAAGAGCTATGCTCATGGAGAAAGGTCTTCCAAAACGATTTTGGGCAGAGGCAGTAAACACTGTAGTCTACTTGCTCAATAGATGTACAACCAAAGCTGTGCAAGATAAGACACCGATTGAAGTTTGGAGTGGACGAAAGCCATCAACAAAGCTTCCCAAAGTATTCGGCTGCATATGCTACACACATATTGCAAAAGAGAAAAAATGCAAGCTAGATGAAAAGACTGAGAAATGAATTTTTTGAGGCTATGGCACTCAATCAAAAGGTTATCGAGTCTATAGCTTAGGAACGAAGAAACTCATAATCAGCCGGGACGTAAGATTCGACGAAGATGCTGCATGCAATTGGGAGACATAAGAAGTAGAAAGGAAGACTATCAACATTCCTCTACTGCCAAGACAAGGAATTAATGAAGACCATGATCAAATTGGGTCTTTAACTCAACCAACTACACAAGAACCAGTACAAGACACAAAATCTCCTCCAGAATCACCACCAAGGCGAATGAGACCCTTAGCAGATATTCACGAGACTTGCAACTTAATGCTTATGGAGCCAAAAAACTTTGAAGCTGCTCAAAAGCAAGAAGTATGGAGAAAATCTATGGATGAAGAGATAAATATGATTGAGAAGAATGAGACCAAGGAGCTTGTAGATCGTCCACAAGACAAAGACACTATAGGAGTCAAGTGGGTTTACAAGATAAAGCTCAACTCAAATGGCTCAATTAAAAAACATTAAGCAAGGTTAGTTGCCAAAGGATACTCACAACACCATGGAGTTGACTATAATGAAACATTTGCTCCAGTTGCACGCCTCGACATTATTAGAGCTTTGATTGCTCTAGCAGCACAGAAGAAATGAAAGATTTTCTAGCTAGACATGAAGTCACCATTTCTCAATGGCTATATCGAAGAAGAAATCTATGTGGATCAACCTCAAGGGTTCGTGGTGCAAGGACAAGAAGATAAAGTTCTCAAATAAAAAAATGCTTTATATGGGCTAAAGCAAGCTCCAAGAGCCTGATACTATAGGATCGACAACTACTTCACCGAACAATGATTCAAGAGGAGCGAAAGTGAGCCAACACTCTACATCAAGACTCAAGGAACGAATGCCACACTTATTGTCTCTTCATATGTTGATGATCTCATCTACACAAGAAGTAATGAGAAGATGGTCAAGAAGTTTAAAGAAGACATGATGAAAAGTTTCGAGATGACTGATTTGGGCTTAATGCACTACTTTCTCGGGATTGAAATAACTCAAAAAGGAGATGGGATCTTCATTTCACAAAATAAGTATACAGAGACACTATTGAAGAAGTTAAAAATGGAGGGATGTAAGACAATATTAACTCCACTAGACAACAACAAAGCACTCAAGAAAGAGGACGACTCACCGAAAGTAGATGAATTGCAGTTTCAAAGTTTAATTGGTAGCTTACTCTATCTGACAGCTACAAGATCAGACATGTATGCAGTCAGTCTCCTATCAAGATTCATGCATGATCCAAGTCAAGTTCACTACAGAGCAGCCAAGAGAGTTCTTAGATATTTGCAAGGAACAAATAACTATGGAATATGGTATGGAGTCACCCATGACTCAAAACTAATTGGCTACACAGACAGTGATTAGGAAGGATCACTAGATGATATGAAAAACATGACAGGATATGCCTTCACAATTGGATTAAGGATATTTTCTTGGGCATCAAAGAAACAAGCGACAATCCCGCAATCATTAGCAGAAGCAGAGTATATTGTTGTAGCAATGACTACAAGCCAAGCTATATGGCTGAAAAAAAATACTTAAAGACATGGGAGACTCACAAGACGAAGCTACAAAGATCTACTGTGATAACAAATTAGCTATTGCAATGGCCAACAATTCCATATTTCATAGCAGAACGAAACATGTAAGCATTAATTATCATTTCATTAGAGTAGCTGAAACAAACAAAGAAATAGAACTCAAGCAATGCAGGATTGAAGACATGATTGGAGTCACCGAAATGTGTACCAAGGAGGAGTATTGAAATGTGCTACACATTTCTAGATTTTTTATCCAAGAAAATTCTAGAGAAAAATAAAACAATTGCAATCTGACAGTGTATTCTAGAAACTACAAGTTAAATCTAAAGAGGTTAGCACGTCTAGAATGTAATTGTAAAGTAAGTATAATCTAGAAAAAACTAGAAATAAAATATATTAAAAAAAAAGGGCTAAGTTGGTTTACCCATCGACTCAACCAAGTATATATATGTAACATCCCAAATTTCCTAATGTGGCTTAGTGCCTAGATTAGGGGGCCGGGAGGTGATAATTGTGTTATTATGTGAATTATATTATAATATAATTATGCTTGCATGTTCAAAATATTAAATATGTGTGTGTGGGCCCGATTCTTATAAGAAGGGTATTTTAGTAATTTGACCCGTTCAGGGTATAAATGCAAATATGTGTTTGTGTGACTGAGACCACATTATTATGTGGATATATTTGGGTTACTCAACGCGAGGCGATCCTGATGAGCAAGTTAGCAGAAAAGTCACAACGGGGTTTTATACCCGGCCCGGGGTGAGCTTGGGGGTATTTTAGTAATTTAGTACATTACCGGGAATTAGTGGATAATGGGAAATTATTTGGTAATCATGTGAGAATATTTGAAGTAACGGGAATTATAGGATGTAAGTTGTGAATAGCGGGGTATGAGTCAAAGGACAAAATTTCCCTTGTGAGCACATGATGAGTAGGTTAAGGGCAAGGGGCAAGTTTGGTGGGTTGGGAATCTCTGAGATAGTTAAGGAAACTAAAGGAAAGAAGTCTCAGCAACTTACTCTTTCTCTCTCCCTCGTTTTCTCTGTTTTCATGAAGCTTGTGGATTTTTGGGGAAAAATTGGTGATCAAGCCTAGGAATTAAGGTCTCAAGCTTGGGGAACTAGAGGATTAGCTCAAGAGGATAAACATAGCAGAGGTAAGGTCTTTAATTCAAAATTCAATCATGAAGTTTCTGTGGTTTTGATTGAAGTTTAAAGTTTTGCATGTTTGATAGTTGTGAGGATGAGCTTTGGGATTATTGATGGGTTTTAATCTAGTATTCAGTTGGGTTTTGTTGCTGGAAAGGGTTATGTTAATTATGGGAATTGAGTTGGAAGATTGGGATAGAATTGGGTGGTTTTTAGTTGGGTTCGGCTAAGGGAAAAACCAAGAAATTATGGGTTTTAAAGGCTGGGTCGCAGCCTTGTTCTTGGTATGCCGCGACCCTATGGAGTAAGAAGGAGCCAAGAGGGTTCGGAGGCAGAGGCAGGCCGCGACGCCTCAGGGGAGCACTGCGGCGCATGTTGGTTTTCCAGGGAGGTCGAGCCTCTGACTTAGAGGTGGGCCGCAACATGGGTCCTTAGGGTCGCGACCCTTAAGGGGAATTTTGGCCTTAAGGAGGTTTTTAGGTCGGGAACTTAACCTTTTGGGCTCGGGGTCGATTCTACTTCCTTGTTGAGTGGAATTCGATGACCAGGAGGCTAGGATTTGGTCTGGAAGCTTTTATTCTCCCGATGTTGGTGGAATTCCTTATTATGGTTGTGACTAGGTCTTCGCTAAGGGTTCAAATTAGGGATCGTACTCAAGTGACGTCGCTAGTAACTTGCATTCGGATCAAAGGTAAGAGAACTGCACCCAGTATGTGAGTGTGTGATTAGGGCTAAGTTCAATGGTCAAATATAAATATGATTAAGGCTTTGGCAGTGTTAATGAACATGATTATAGTTATGTTTGTGAATATCTGATTAAGTACACTAGAACGCGCATAATTATGATTATGCCTATGACTGTTGTTTGAATGTATTATAATGCATTGTAATTGTTGATATGTATGTTATATGAGATGTGTGATTGTCAAGGACTTAAAGAACTCAGTTTATAAGCTGAGATTGGCATTGTGCACGTGGACTGCAGGCCACCATGGCTGGGCCACTATGGGAGTGCAACATGCACTTGACTGGCTCGGATGCCAACAAACTGAAAGGAAGTGCGACACGCACTTGCGTGACCCCATGGTTTCCGATTTGTATAATGAATACACCAGATCCAGTTATTACTGTCTGACAGATATATTACTCAGTGAACTGTATAATATGTTTTCTTGTTGAGTCTTTTGGCTCACAGGTGCTTTGTGGTGCATGTAAAGGTAAGGAGAAGCTCAACTAGCCATGATTCGGAGGGAGATAGCGGTGACGTGTACATATGCAGACCGCTCGACCACCACGGCCGAGATGCTCAGGGGAACTAGGGTTAAACTCAACTTTTGCCGCCTAGGTCGGCTTATTATGTAACTTGAGTGTTGTAACTGGTTTTTAAAATGATGTTTTTGGGATCCCGTGTAAGGAACATGCTTTTAATTTAATGAAAATGCTTATGAGTTGACCAAAAGTTTTAATACCTAAACCATTAGTGGCTTAATCACATGTTTAGTCCAAATGACATATTTAGCAAGTCCAGCATTGATTTTAAACACACTTGGTGACGAACCCTATATGTTCAAAAATGTATCAAGAGTCAACAAGCATAAATGAAAGATTATCCTTTCCAAAACCGTACTAGGCTCTCCCATTTTCTATCTATATATAAACACAAACTTGTCCAATCCATTATCAATCCATCACCTATATCTTACACTACCACTAATACAAAATATTCTCATCTACCTATTCTCATCTCCCATTTACACTACCTATTCTCATCTATTTCCCAAACCAAACTAATACAAAATATAATTATTTTCTCTATTCCAAATACATAAACCATCAAAAATACAAAACAACCAAGCAAAATTCTTATTCATGAGCTTGAATAGTATGTGCTCGATCTAAAATCTTTGATATTTTTTTGTGGTGTTTTAGGATTAGTTTTGGGTTTTTTTTTTTTTTTTTTTTGATAAATTGGTTGTTTTTGAGTTCCACTCAAGGTATGTATTCTACTATTCTTTATTTTCTATATATTATTTCAATTTTATTATATGAACTCAAACTTGGTTTGGAACTTGATTATTGTTACCGGTTTGGTAACCAACTCTAATATTGGCTGATATAAACAGCAAACATGGTTTAAATTTAATTTATTTACAAATTCTAGAAACAATTAAAAGAGTTTGATGATAACTACTATTACAGGATAAATTTTGCAGGGGTATTTTAGTCCTATGAGATGTCCCCTGGTTTGTTGGAGAATGTTGCAATCCCAAGGCAATCATTACAGCTGTCAAATCAATTCCGTTAAGCACTGAATCCAAAAGATTCCATCTCTGTAATAATTAGTTATATACGTGTAAGGCTAAGATTGCTCCTTGTATTCCTCTCTGTAATCTGTGCTTGGTCTATAAATGGAAAACATAGAATCAGCCTCAATTTGAGCTGATCAATTTATTTCACAAACCCTTAAGAAATTTCACTTGGTATCAGAGCGTATTTGCCAACGCAATGTCGACTCTTCAGGACCAATCTTCGACAGCTCAAGAAGCAACAAATCAGGGTGATCAGACTCCAACTGGACAGACCACTGTACCAGTCATAGCAATGGTGCAAACACCATCTTCTTCCTCTCCTCCTCCTATTTCGAATCCTTTTAGTAATACCTTGAGTCAACCATTTTCCTTGAAGATTGACCGAAACAACTTCCCTCTATGGAAAACCATGGTGAATACCATTATCCGTGGCCACAGATTAGATGGTTTCATAAATGGGTCTCGGCCTGCACCACCTGAGTTTATTGCAGCAGGCACACCAGTTGAAGGAGTTGCTGGATCTGGAATGGATGTGAATCCTGAGTATGAAACTTGGATGGTTTATGACCAACTCCTCATGGGTTGGCTATACGAGTCAATGACAGAAGTTATTGCCTCAGAAGTCATGGGGTGTCAATCAGCTTTTGCCCTGTGGAATGCACTGGAAGAACTATATGGAGCTCATTCGAGAGCCAACATGGACGATTTGAGAACCAAAATCCAAACCACTCGCAAGGGATCTCAATCCATGTCTGACTACTTGAAGATGAAGAGGATGTGGGCAGATTCTTTGGCCTTAGCAGGTGAGCCATACCCCGAGAGACATTTGATTTCTAATGTGCTATCTGGTTTGGATGCAGAGTATTTGTCTATTGTTGTGCTAACCGAGTCTCAAACTCATACCACCTGTCAACAACTTCAAAACCCTCTGCTCAGTTTTGATGGAAGGATTGAGAGGCTCAATGTTATCTCAGCCAACGGCAAACTGGTAGGGAATGCTTCTGCTAATATGGCACAGAAACCATCAGGATCCAACAACTCTCATAACACAGGAGGACAAAGTAGGTTCCATCCAAATCACAATGGTGGAAGAGGAAACCAGCAGGCTTCAGGACAGTTTAGAGGGGGAAGTTACAGAGGCAAAGGTCGAGGAGGAAGAGGAAATGGTTCAAAACCAACTTGCCAAGTGTATGGCAAGTATGGTCACTCCGCAGCTATCGTTATAACAGATATGATGAAAACTATATGGGAAATCAACCTAACACTACTGGAACTCAAGACAAACAGTTCTCAGCACTCATTGCCACACCTGAAATGCTCAATGATGATAGTTGGTAAGCAGACAGTGGGGCTAGCAACCATCTGACCTCAGATCCAGGCAAGATACAAACTAAATCTGAGTATGAGGGTAAGGAACAAATCACCATTGGTGATGGTAGCAAACTTTCTATTTCACATATTGGATCTAGTTCAATTCAGACTGATTCTTTCAATCCTTTGGTGCTGAAAAATATGTTGCATGTTCCTAGTATTTCAAAAAATTTAATCAGTGTTTTACAGCTAATAGCAGATAATAATGTTTCTATGGAATTCTTTTCTGATTTTTGTTGTGTGAAGGACCAAAGCACAGGGAAGGTGGTTTTGCACGGGACACTTAAAGATGGCCTTTATCAGCTTCACACCTCACCATAGACACCTCAGTCCTCCTCACCTTTCTCTGTTGTAGCTGTCAATACTTCATCAGTTAATCATGTTTCTTCTAATTCCCTAAAAGACATTTGGCATAGGCGTTTAGGACATCCTTCCATTAATGTATTAAATCAAATCCTAAAAATGTCAAATGTAAAACCCTCTATTAATGAAGTTCAAAGTTTTTGTGATGCTTGTCAGTTTGGAAAATCTCACGCACTACCATTTCAAATTCACACTCTAGAGCCACTGGTCTTTTAGACTTAGTGCACACTGATCTATGGGGATCAGCTCCCATTGCATCTCATACAAACTTCAAATACTACATTCACTTTCTTGATGATCACAGTAGGTACACCTGGATGTATCTACTAAAAAAAAAATCAGATGCTCTGGCTGCATTTGTTCAGTTCAAGGCCATGGTTGAAACTCAGTTTGGTAGGAAAATTAAGAAACTAAGGACTGATTGGGGTAGAGAGTATCAGGCCTTTTTTGGTTTAGTTGCACAAAGTGGTATACTTTTGATCATTCCTGTCCCAATACCTCAGCTCAAAATGGGAGAGCTGAGCGTAAGCATCGCCACATTGTTGAAATGGGGCTCACTCTCCTTGCACAGGCAGCAATGCCACAAAAGTATTGGTCTGATGCATTTCAGACCGCTGTCTATTTAATAAATAGACTGCCAACCTCAGTACTCAACCACAAATCACCATATGAAATCATTCACTCAAAGACCCCTGACTACAAGTTTCTTAAAGTGTTTGGCTCTGCATGTTTTCCCTGTCTAAGAACTTACCAAACACACAAGTTTCAATACCATTCCATTAAGTGCGTAAATCTTGGTTATAGTGATGTGCATAAGGGTTATAAGTGCTCAGTTCACATGGGAGAATTTATATATCTAGGCATGTGGTTTTTAATGAAAAAGAATTCCCTTTTCAACTTGGTTTTCTCAACAATTATCAACCAGAGAAATCTGTTACTGTTATCATGCCTAGTTCCTGGATTCATCTACCTTTCAATACTCAAACAGCTCCGTCCAGTACAGAACCACCATCCCAAGCTCCTTCCTCACAAGATCAAGTACCTTCACATACTGATAATGACTCACCAATCTCTGCTCTACCTCATGATATTTTTGGTCTATTTCCCTTTTATTCTCATGACGATGCTGCTGTAAGTCCTGTGTTTGTACAGAATTCACCTCATATTTCAGCACCCTCATCATCTCAAGAGCCATCAACCTCTGCTGAACCTCCAATTCCAGCACCAGTACTGCCTCATCATCCCATGATTACTCGTGGAAAGGCAGGTATTTTTAAACCACGGGTTCTGCTATCCAAGGCCACTGCTTCTCAGCCTCTCAGGGAGCCTACCTCTGTCCAGGAGGCACTCCTCCATGAGGGGTGGAATACTGCAATGGACACTGAAATGGTTGCTCTTCGCAGAAACAAGACATGGTATTTGGTGCCTCCTTCTCCTGACTATAATGTGGTAGGCAATAAATGGGTGTATAAAATAAAGTATAATGCCGATGGATCTGTTCAGCGCCTCAAAGCTCGTTTAGTGGCCAAGGGGTTTCACCAAAGGCCAGGGGTTGACTTTGGGGAGACTTTTAGTCCAGTCATAAAAGCCTTAATAGTTCGGGTTGTTCTAACTATAGCCGTGGCTCATAATTGGGATATAAGGCAGCTTGACATTAACAATGCGTTTCTCAACGGTACTCTGGATGAGGATGTGTACATGACACAACCACAAGGGTTTGAAGATCCTACCAAGCCACACTATGTCTGTAAGTTGGAAAAATCAATCTATGGCTTGAAACAAGCCCCGAGGGCCTAGTATGAGTAGCTCAAAGTCACCTTACTGCAATGGAAATTTGAAAATTCAAAGGCTGATTCCTCATTTTTTATGCTAAAACACCCTGACTATGTGATTATGGCCTTAATATATGTAGATGATATTGTCATCACAGGTAGCAACTCAAAGGAGCTTGAATGTTTCATTACTCGATTGAACAAAACTTTCTCTCTCAAGGATCTAGGAAGCCTACACTACTTCCTAGGAATTGAAGCATTTAGAGATGAAACAGGGCTTTACTTGACACAAGGGAAATACATTTCTGAATTGCTTCAGAGAGTGAACATGCCAAACTTGAAGCCAAGTCCAACTCCCATGACAGCCAGCAAACCACTGTCTATCCATGATGGTGAACCTATGACAGACCCCTCTCACTATAGAAGTGTCATAGGTGCACTTCAATATCTCAGTCACACAAGACCAGACATTTCATTTGCAGTGAACAAGCTTAGTCAATTCCTCAAGTGTCCCACTAATTTCCATTGGAATGCAACAAAGCGTGTTTTGAGATATCTCAAAGGAACTATGAGTCATGGCATTCACATAGCTCCAAGTGATAGACTGTCACTCATTGGTTTTTCTGATGCGGACTGGGCTTGTTGTCCAGATGATCGAAGGTCTATTGCTGGCTACTGTGTGTTTCTAGGAGACTCACTCATATCATGGTCTTCCAAGAAGCAAACTGTGGTAGCTCGATCAAGTACCGAGTCTGAGTATAGGGCCCTTGCACAACTTGCTGCAGAACTTACATGGCTTCAAGAACTACTTTAGGAGATGAAGTTCAAGCTACCAGCTGCACCTATAATTTGGTGTGATAACGTGAGTGTAAGCGCACTGGCTGCTAATCCAGTTTACCATGCTAGAACCAAGCACATCGAATTAGACATTCATTTTGTGAGAGACAAAGTGCTTAAAAAACAACTACAAATTCGTTATGTCCCATCTCATGATCAGATTGCGGATTGCTTGACAAAGGGACTCTCTCATTCACAGTTCAAGTTCCTGGTGGACAAGTTGAATCACCCTCTCGCTTGAGGGGTGGTGTTACAGGATAAATTTTGCAGGGGTATTTTAGTCCTATGAGATGTCCCCTGGTTTGTTGGAGAATGTTGCAATTTGCAGGGGTATTTTAGTCCTATGAGATGTCCCCTGGTTTGTTGGAGAATGTTGGAGAATGTTGCAATCCTATGAGATGTCCCCTGGTTTGTTGGAGAATGTTGCAATCCCAAGGCAATCATTACAGCTGTCAAATCAATTCCGTTAAGCACGGAATCCAAAAGATTCCATCTCTGTTATAATTAGTTATATACGTGTAAAGCTGAAATTGCTCCTTGTATTCCTCTATGTAATCTGTGCTTGGTCTATAAATGGAAAACATAGAATCAGCCTCAATTTGAGCTGATCAATTTATTTCACAAACCCTTAAGAAATTTAACTACTACAACTGTGTACAAGTTCAACTGAGACCGAGATTCTTGGTCCTTTTGACAAATTTTGAATATTGAAATACCAACAGTTCATAAACTATGAACCTTAATTTTAATAAATAAGAAAAGATCACAAGGTATGATCTTTCTTGATTTGTATATATAGTAAAGATAAACAGAAGAGTCACATAGATTTGGCACTGTCTTCTTCTGAGATTAAAATCTTTACTCGGTTGAGTAGATTATCAAAGTCATCCTGTGTCCGTACGAGGCTAAGTCGTACATACTTGTCTTCATCGCCATAAGTGCTTCCTCTGCGGCCATTTATATTTGCTGCAGTGAGAACTGCAGAGCAGTCTTTTTCTTCTTCTTTTCTTAGGCACTTCAACCATGCATAAGCTGCCATGGACAGTCCACTGTTAGCATTTATGCAAGCAAAAAAGAAGTTTCACATGGTTGAAACTAGCTAGCTAGGAGTGTTTATTGTAAAATTAGTTTGAGTTATGATATCACTGTCCATTTTGGTGGCACTTATGTGGGAATATTTTTGGTTGGGTTTTGAAATTTGGCTCGAGAACTAGTCTATCTAAAATAGGCCAAATGGATCATGTGTCTATAAAGTGATTACATGTCATTTTTTTAACACAAAACCTGACAGAAAAAACCACCTAATTTGAGATGGACTCAAACCATATAAAAGTGATCTTAATTTAGGTTTATATTTAGTCCATGTAGAAGAAATAGTATGAATGAGTGCTAAACTACAAACCATGCTACAGTTTTATCCATTTTGATTAGGAATTAATATAATTACAGCTTTTCAAAGCTTATGACAAATGCACATAAATGATTCATGTTAATGATATAGAATCATTTATTAGTTTGTGGATTTTATGAATGGTTAAGATCGTACCCTATTATCAATACCCTATCAAAGACATAAATATATATATATATATATATATATAAATATTAAAGATGTATGATTCAACTTTCATGGATGGAAGTCCTAAAATAACCAAAAGAGATTTCATGGCATATATAGTGAAAATGTCTTGTGTCTTACCTGGTGAAGGTGCTCTAATTTTGTGGAAGAAATTACAGTATTGAGATTCTAATTTTTGAAGGGAAAAGCGTTTAGAGACAGATATGATCTCGTTCAATTTTTCCCAACGATTTCTCATTGTTTTATATCCAAAATCAAATATTGTCTCCCCTTCTTTCCCTTCAATAATTACTTCCATAAGATGTAGAGCTCGTAACTGAGACTCATGTGAACCTCCCAAGGTGTTCACACGCAAGTGTTTACTCATTCTTGTGAACAGTCTCATCCTTCACCACTGCCCATCTACACCATGCACAACAATCTCACTATTATAGAATGAATTCATCGATATATAAATATAAATATGAGATAATGAAGAAGGTTGGTTTGGTTTACCCAAATCTACTGCCTGCATGGCCAGTCAACTTGGAAAGTGAAAAGAGCATAATATCATCATCAACTGGAGTAGAAATTGCAGTGAAATGTGGCCAATAATAGACTCGATCGTAAATAGCTTTGGCCATTGGGTGTTGAAGACGAGCACGATTGAGTTGCCCATCAGGATTGTTTGGTGAGGTTACTATTTCAATTAGATTGATAGTATTATTATTATCATTAGAGTAGTTGTTAATCTTGTTCATCCACAAAGTTGAATCATCTTCGAATTTGTAATTGACCTCTTGAAAATACTCTGTTTGCAATTTGTAAAGCTGCCAAAAGTCCAAACCAAAATTAAAGCTTTTTGTACTCATAATATAATCATATATTTCTGCATACATCTCAAAATATTTATGGATATTTATTTTACTTAATCCAACGGTTTTGGGTCAAATAAAATTCGTCATATCACGAGGCAATAAATATATTTATATAGAAAAATATACTAACCGGGTAATAGGGGATTATAGGTACAACTATAGAAGGAGAATTAGAAGAATTATTATGAGGTGAAAGGGCATGAACAGCAGCACTGATAAGCTGTGCTGAGCCAGTTCCAAAAATAATGTATTTTCCCTCAGTCACTGCATTTCCAACAATGGCATGCATTTGGCGAATTCGAGCTTCAAGTTGTTTGGACATGAAACCTGATTGGTTGAAGGTGTAACTCATTCTGTGCCAACCAGCCACCAACATTGCACTGCTGCCTGCATTTTTCATCCAAAATGGCTCCAAGAATAATGGATCTCCGCTGCAATTATATACATATTATGATAATTAGAGTAGTGTTACATGAGGTGTCCAACACCACATGAGATGTCACTCTATGATTGGTTAGCGATACCTCATAATACTTATTAAATTCAAATAAGTGAGACCCGATATTAGATTACACTAATAGCAGTATGTCAATTCCTTGTGAATTAGTCATGAGTGGTGCAATTTAGCAATTCTATTATGATTATGCCATAATAACACTCCTAAAATAAAGAAATTATTGTACCTACCAATTTGACTTTTGTTTAATTTATTATGTATTTTGGTTATTATATAACCACTGTAATTTTATGATATATATATATATATGGGTGTATTTGAATAGTTACTACCCATGAATGATTATTTTAATATTAATTATTTGATTAAGATCAATGATCCATATTTATAGTTATTAATTAATATTTTGAAAAATAAATTTTGATTTTTTTAAATTTTTGGAAGCTTTACCTAATAAAAAATATGTATTTAATATGAAAATATAATATTGTAAACTTTTTATTTTTCAAATGCATATTAATTTATAAATATAAATAGTGTCTTTCATTAGTTGGAAACAACATTAATTATTACAAAAAAAACTAAATTCAAAATTAATGAATAAAAAAAAATATTTATCAATTGCCACATCGTTATAATTCCATATATATATATATATATATATATATATATATAAAGTTATAACTGTGAGGTCAAAAAAACTATTAAGGCTTTAATGGGCAAGATGGTATTTTACCAAAGGAATAGAAACTCTATTAATGTCACTCCCACTAACTTAAATTTATTAATTATTTCAAATATAAGATAGATATAAATCTTTTCATTATATTGAGTAAGAAAACTCGATTAACACGCTACTCTCTAGAAAAGTAGTTTTTTTTTTTTTTTTTTGGGTATACGTTCATTTTGATTATTAATGAGTTTTTCTAAGTAATTTTAAATATTTATTTGTTCTTATTTTGTGATTAAAAGAATAAACAAAATTGCAATTGAGTTTTTTACTATATAAAAATAAAATTCTTCGTTTTTATAGTTAGATTTAAAAAAAAAAAATTCTTCATTTAGTAAAATAAAAACACAAAGGGAAAGGAGTTTTTATAATTATTACTTGGTGAAAAATAAAATAAATTTTATGATTTGAGGGAAAAAAAAGGGATTTGACAAACAACAACATGTGTCAAAAAAAGATTAAAGTCAAACTCAAATAATTTTATTATATAGATTACAAAATACCCCAACTTAAAAAAAATATCCAGGAGTGAAATCCTACCAAAAAAGGGAAACAAATGAAAACTACAATATATTGTATGTATTTGTATATTTATAGAGAGAGAGAGAGAGAGAGAGAGACCTTTGGGCATTTGCAGGACAAGAAGGAAGGAAGTTTTCACAGTGAGAGCCCCAATAGCAAGAATTGCACTCACAAACAGGTCCTTCTTCTTCATCAACTACCAAGCTGCTATCGATGTAAGCTCTTCCATGGCCGGAGCATGAGATGGCTGCCACTCTCTCAGCTTCCCTTGCAGCCCTTCTACTCCAACTCAGCTCATCACTACCACTACTTTCACTATTAAAAACTACTCTCACTCTCTTAAACATAAACAAAACATTTAGAGTTAAAGAACATACCAATAAAAACAATATTGATATGTTCTTTGTAGCCTTATTATTATTTTCCATATGATCTCTTATCAAAAGCTCTTTCTCTCTATTGTTGCTATTATTATTATTATGGCCCAACATATGGGGAAAAAAAAGAATTTGCTTTTGATAAAGTAAATGACAGGAATCTGTGTGTGAGACACACCACATATATAAATATTTGGTTTATTGGCAACTATGACAGCCATTCATTTTGTGGAACTTAGTTAAGAACAAATTAAATAAACAAATTATTGACGTTGTATATACTGTATATATTGACGTATATATATATATATTATATTGATAATAGGAAAACTATATTTACATTCCAAATATATATAGATAAGAGATAAGTTATTTTATTTATATAGTCCTAATATTTTTTTTTTAATTTTCTTTAAAAAAAATTCCGTATTAATTTTAGTTTCCTTTCCTACATCTTTATATTTCTCTTAAAGATAATATATATCCTATTACTAAGGCACTATAAATTGGTCAAACCATTCAAAATATTTCTAAATGTATTTTTTATTTTATTATATTTTATTTTGTCTTTTAGTGACATTTTTGTTTCCATGCCAATCTCTCTTTGTTCCTGGAAATTGGCAACATTATACACATGAATAATAATAATAATATATTATCAATACTATTTATAATAAAACAATATAAATATCTAATAATAGTCTTTTTTAAAATAATATGATTTTATATGAAATAAAGATAAATAAATAAAAGTACTCATTCTTTACATTAGAAGCCAGCACCATTTTTGAGAAGCATAATTCCATTTTCTTCTTGAATTTCAACTTTATCTATATATATATACTTTAATTTCTAAATGAATTTTTTTTTTACAGGTTGAAGACTTGAAGTTAATTTTTTTTTACTTGGACATAAAATTCTTTAATTATTCCATAGTTAGTTTTTTTTTCTGTAATATCAACTATCAAGAGTTACATAATTATGTATATAAATACATATGTGAGTTAAAAAAATTAAATAAAATTAATGCATATGTGATAAAAACATAATTATCTATCAGGGGCATATAATTTTAATTAGAATAAATATGATTGTTTCCCTCTGAATTATTATTATTTTTAATTCATGTCACTTGAATTTTTTGCGTTATTAAAAATTTCTCCTGACCTATTTCCGCTATTGATTTGTGGGACATCTGTTCATTTCTATCCTACGTGGCTAACAGATGACTGATGTGGATATTTGGGCGATAATGTGGCAATGTCACGTGTCTAAAATAATGTCATGTGTATAAAATAAAATAATTAATTAATTTGAAATTAACAAAATCTATTTTCTTATTAAAAATTAATAAATTAAAAAATAAAATAAGGTTTTTTTTAACGATTTAAGTTATTTTTTAAAACTAAAAAATAATTAAAAAAATTAAATCATTTTAAATAATTAAGATAAATAGCAGATTTTAATCAAAAAAGTTTAAAACAATTCTTAAAATAAATCAAAATTGAAATAAAATCTTCCTAAAAAGAGTAAATGTGTATAGTGTTTTAAAAAAAATCTAAATACAATATAATTGTTTAACCTTAACGTTACATCTCTTATTTTCTTCCTGCTACTGTAGATCGACTAGAGGTGGATGTCGAGGGGCTGAGATGGATGAGTATTCTTGTTTATATCGCTACGACTATACTAAAGAGATCCATGGGCAAGAACTCTTCAACAACCTATGAAGGAAGCGACTTGCTATGTCAATCTGGGTTGAAATGCGAGGATGATGACTCTAATCTAGGTTGGGAAGATGGCTTGGTAGATTTGGTCGATGGTTGGAGCTCCTTAACAAACAACTACCGGGAGGATCTGAGGAATGCTTCCACAAAGATGACGATGAAGATTGCGATCTAAGTTGTTGAAAATTCTAGGTTATTATTTTTTGTATTTGGGGTTTTTTTTGTTTATACATTTTCGGATCTAGTTTTTGCATCTGCGTATTTTGTTTATGCATTTCATGTCAGTTCCTGCTCAACATGGAAAAGTTTCATGATTCTACATCGTTAGTCAACGCTTTTGACCAACACAAATAAGTGGCACAACATTTATAGCAACAATAGTGATTATAAAAAATACAATATTCTTACATAAGAAATGATTACTTTCACTACAAGAAATATGGGCTTTAGGGGCGACATCAGTCGTCCTTAAGGGCATCTCCAATGAAATTCTATCTTTATCTTCAAAACTACTTTTCCTTCATTTTGAACAAAAAATTCATCTCCAACCAAGCTTCAACTTCATCTTTATAATGAAGGAAAACACTATTTGTCTTCAATAATGAAGACACTTCTATTCATTTAAAGTCAAAATTAGCCTTGATAATTTATTTAAATACAAATATATCCTCATATATAATATTATAAGTTTTAATTACTTATTTTTGTTATTTTAATTATATTTCATTTATAAAATTTAAATTTATGTTATACTAATAATTAAAATAAAAAAGTATACAACACAAAAATTAATAATAAAAATAAAAAGCCTATAACATTATCAAATTTAAAATTACAAAATTTATATTACTAAATTAAATCAACAACAATTAAAAAAAACCAACAAAAAACAATAAAAAAAACAACAATTGTTACTAAAATTAATTGATGATTAAAAAAAATAAAAGTAGAATATTGATGATCAAAATTTAATTATTTATTGATGATTAAAAAGAATAAAAGTGGATTTTTGTTTTTTAAAGTAATATTTGAAGTAGTGATTAATAATACCAAAAGTCGTCATTGATTATCATTAGAGGGCGACATGTCACCGCTAATATTTCGACGCTAATGCTGAACAAGTTCTTCTTCTTCATCTTCTTCTTCTTATTCTGTTTGTTTCGTTTCGATCTTCAATTGTAGTTCATTCACTCTATCTAATCGAATTCAACCTAAATCTCAAAAAATGAAAGTAATGTCTAGTGATGATGATACTAAAGTATATATTAGGGGAGTACACGGTGTGGTTTGGGCGGTTTGAAAACTTTTTAATACACCACGCTACAAGTGCAGTGTAGTAGCTAGAACACACCGTGCGGTGTGATTTGGTTGCACCAAACTGACCAAACCAGACCATTTTTTGCGGTGTGGTTTGGGTGGTTTTCCACGGTGTAAGTGTGTTAAAAAATTATGTGTGAGATAGAGATGGTGATAGGGAGGAGGCGCAAATGAGATGAGAGAGGAAGGAGTTGTCATGTATGAGGTGTTTGAGAATAAGGTTATACCCTAATTTAAGTGGGCTCCTAGTTTCAGATTGGGTTACTAAAAAATGGTATATATGTAAAGTTTAAATTTTTTTAACATATTTGTAAGTATGCAGTCCGGTGTGGTGCAAACCAAAATTTCACACCACCAAACCGCGCACTGCACCCACTGCGCAGTTTAGCTAAGATACAAATCATACTGAACCATTACACTTTTGACACTGCAGTTTGTGGTGTAGTGTGGTGCGGTGCGGTCAGTCGCCGCGGTTTGCTGGTGTAGATGCTCACCCCTAGTATATATTTTTGTTGATTTCTTGAAAGTTCTGAAAAGGGACACCCAATGGGAGACCTACATGACCACAAAGCTCATCACCGGAACATGTCTTCAACTGTTAAGGTGTTATGATAACAGATCAGAGAGTTACAGAGCCCAATTGCTCGATGATGTAATTTCTTGATCACTTCTCTTCACAATTTTTGTTTAAACTACATTGGTTGCTCATTGAATTAGATGGTTTGATTGGGGTAGGATGGATCAGCTTATGTCTGGGTGTTTGTTAGCATTTGCGCGACATTCATAAGGAAGGACCTGTAGAAGATGTACTGGCATTGATTGATGCAATGATTGAAGGTACTTACTTGCAACTTCTTTGTATTTATAGTTATATATATATGTGTTGTTAGAATTATTATTATTGACTAATATAATCACAAATATTATTCAATAATTACAACCATTAAGTAAAATGCCTATTAATTACCAATAACCATAATGGGATGGTTCACACTTACTGTACTGACCCAAATTTCCTAATAAAGCTTATGGCTTTGATTAGGAGGTCGAGAGGGACATAATTTATTTATTATGCAATTAAATGATTATATGTATGTTTATGTGTATTAAATATGCATGTGAACCTATTTCTGATTAATTGGGTGATTTTTATATTTTGGCAATTTCAGGTATATTTGGCATATATGTGGCATGTGTGGTGCTTCGTTATTATTTGGTTATGCTAGGGTTACTCAGCACGAGACGATCCTAGGAGGTAAGCTAGCGGGAAAGTCACAACGAGATTTATACTTGACTCGGAGTGAGTCAATGGGGTATTTAGCACATTAACGGGATATTGGGTAATGAGAATAAATATTTGATAGGAATAATGGAAATTGGATGGCATTAATTATAATTAGTGAGATAGAGGAGAAAGGACGGTTTTGCCCTTGGTGGTTGTTAAGGGTTTTAAATGACCTAGGGGCATTTTGGTCTTTTGACCTAAAGGATATATATATTAGTTAGAAAGTTGTAGAAAGCTAACCAAAACAGAGCATTGTTTTTCTTCTCCCGATCATCTTCTTCTCTTCTTTTCTCTTTAAATTTTTTAGCTCCATTTGAGGAATCAAGCTAGGAAGTTTAGCCTTGATGGTCTAGGGTTATGTTCTACCATTGAAGAGGGTGTAATTCTGAACTTGAGGTAAGTTTTTAACCATGGAAACTTTGGTTTATGTTCTGTTTTATTATTGAGATTTAGTTGGAATTTTGAAGTTGAAAGTTGAGAATTGATGGGAGTTTTTAGCAAAGTTTGGTTGGGTTATGATGCCTAGGACTTGTATGTTGGGTATTTGGGTTCATTTGGGAGTTTGAATGAAGTTTGGAATCATGTTTTGAAGCTTGAAATTGGAAAACTCAAAGGAGGAAGAACCAGGGCTGATTCAGACTGGTCCTAGCGCTACAGCGCCCAAGGGAGGGCGCTACAATGCTATCCAGGGCCAGTCAGCTCTGGTTGTAGCGCTGGGGCGCTAGGGGGCAGTGCTGTAACACTACCCTGTTTTTCCAGGGTCCTATTTTGGGCACTTTTGAGGGTTTTTGGCCCGGGGTTTCAATTCCTAAGGCTCGGGATCGAATCTACTAACCGTTTGAGTATGATTCGAGGTCCCGGGAGTGAGGTTTAGGTCAAGAACCTTTTATTGTTGATTCCATTAATTGGATTCCATATTTGGTTATGAATCGGTGACCGCTAAGGGATCAAAGGATTAATCGTTCTCAAGGGTCGTTCATTTTTTATTTCTCGCTCGAACTAGAGGTAAGAAAACTGCACCTAGTATGTGATGCATGTGATGCATGAGATACATGTGATTAGGGCATGACATGATTATTGAATATGAGATTGATCAGAGTTTGAGTCTCTGTAAATGTGCATGGTCATAATTATGCTAATGATTGTTGAGTAAGCATGCTGAATGCCCTACATCTAGATATTTAACATATGATATATGCCTGGTTGCATTGCTTACTTGTGAATGGAACTGACTTATGAGTCAGTAATCGACATTGGTGTTTGGTTACCGAGATTTTCGGAAACTATATTAATGAATATTATTATAGGGGTAATGGTAAGAAAAGCGGAAGATTAACAGGGGATTTTTACGTGGTTGGGGCGTAAATGAGCCTTAGTCCATGAGTCAATAGTATTAGATCTTGGAAAGCCTTTTACAATGGAGTATCTCTCTGTATTTCGACAGAGTAACTGTATCCTAGTTGAAGAGAGATCCTTTTTCCAGTATTCTATTGCCTGTATTTATAGGCTCATGGGAACACTGGGTCTGGGCCGGGTATGACCCGGGCCCATCAGAGATATGGATACTCTTGGGCTCTCTAGTGGAAGCCTAATATAAAAGATAAAACATACATGAATTCCAGACCAGTTAAGGCCCAATAAGTTGGCCCAAGAGCTATATTTCGCCCGACAAAACGGTGCTTTTGGTCTGGAAACTTCGAGTTACGAGGCAGATTCAGGATACAAGACCAGTCAGAGTACTTGGCAACGCAGATCTGAAACAACGGCGTGCAATTCCGAGGTGACCTTTTCCGCAGGTGAAAAGTAGGGACAACGCCCACGCAGAGTGGGGCGGCTTCAGGGTCCTGGACGCTTGGTCCCACCAACCGGGGACGATGTGATCCGGGTTCGTTTACCTTTGTCCCTCTTCATTTACCACAGGCCCAGACCATTACCAGGGTCCGGGACCAGGACGTGTATGTCGTGGGGGTTCGAACTGTCTGTACGTCTCCCGGATGACTGTCCCGGACCTCCTTGTGGGCCCAGAATTGTACCCAGGCCCGTGCCCCCTTGGACATTCTCGTACCAAGAGGCCTTGGGCCGGGCCCACATTTTGAACAACCTCTGACCATGGGCCTGGACGAATGATCCGGGTCCACGCAGGAAATGGGGATAACATTTACCCCCCAAGCCTTCGCCTAGGCCCGCCAGGAGGAGGCTTGCATTGCCCCCAATATGCTCGCACAGTTGCTTCCCCAGTTCCTGCTTGGGATCGTGGGTCCGTGATAGCAAGCAGTGGTACTAGCCGTATGCTGGGCCCGGACTGTTTACCCCTGTCCGGGGACGTTTACCTTTGTCCCGCTTCGTGGCAAGGGTACACGTGTCACCTTGCGATTGCTGCACAAGTCTTGAAAGGTCGCCTAGCCCTCTCAAGGGTCGCTAGGCCTAGGCTAGTGTGTCAGCACAAGTCATGAACATTAATGCTTGAATGAATCATCATGAGCATTAATGCTTGATCGACCTTAAATTCGATGAAAATTAAAAACGCTTGTCTAGTCTAAAGGCTAGTTACTTAGAGCCAAGGCCAAAAGGCCCAGGTGATTGCAACGTCACATGGCCAAGGGTGCGGAGCCCAAGTTTGTGACTCACTCATCAGTCACTCATCTGATTAGGGCTACACGCCCCAGCATGATTATTAGAATCTCAAAGTGTTAAACACTTATCTGATTAGGGCTACACGCCCCAACATGATTATCACAATCTCAAAATGTTAATCACTCATTTGATTAAGATTGACTTGATAGTCATCCATACAAGAGGGCATGATCTACCATCATTATCAGGACTTATTTGCATGCATGAATAGAGCTATTATTGCTAGGCATGCTTATTATGATTTAGTAACATGTTATTACTTGTTCATGAGCATATTAAGTTTTCTTGCTAAGCTTCGGCTCACAGATGCTATGTGGTGCAGGTAAAGGAAAAAGAAAGCTAGACCATCCTTGAGTTGGAGAGCTTAGGTGACGATGTGTACATATGAGGCTGCTCGACCGCCACGACCGAGGGTTTAAAGAGGAACTAGGGTTAAACCCTATTTTGCTGCTTAGGTCGGCTGGTTGTAAATATTTTCTTGTAATTAACCTTTAAATTATATTTTTGGGATCTCAATGTATATTGTAAACGTTTTAGTGAAACATTGTATCTTAACCAAATTTTTTTAACCCTAAACCGCTAATCATACTTAGTTACACGATTATGGCCAAATGACTCGATTATGAAGTTTAGCACAGTTTAAAATGCACAGCGTAACGGTCCCTGGAGATTAGGGCATTACACTTACTAATTGCATTAGAGGCACATGGTGGCACCCTAATGACTATATGTTGGCCCATTAAACTATAGTCCACCACCACTATCATAATGAACCCAATTAACCCACTAATACCCCTTAGGGTAAGAGGGTATAATAAATGAGAGGGCATGTAGTTGCATTAGTGTGTATGGTGGTATTGTTGTAAGGGTATCTATCCATAAGCTCCCTCTTGCATTTCTACTTGATCTTGTGTGTGACTTTGGCAGATTTCTAAGTGTGGAAATGGCTTAAGATAGGATGGGCAATATGGGAGGTATGTTCTCTTCATTGCTTAATTAATGCCCTAAATAAAATATGTTCTTTGATCTATTGTGAGCATTAATTGATTGTGTAGAATTTGTTTTGAGCATTAATGAGGCTCATATTGTGTTTACAAACTAACAATTGATATCAAGAGCTGGTTCATTTGATTTTAGGGCTTAATATTTTGACATAAACCCATTTTTCCAAATTTGATTTTTGCACAAAATTTTCTAAATAATGCTATGTTAATGTGGGAAATCGGGTTTGATTATGTGTGCTGGGTTTTCACATTGTTTTAGACAAAACTTTCGTGTGTATTGCTATGAAACCGAGCTTTTCTTGGAGCTCAAAAATGGAGGAGGCCCATTTTGGGTTTCATGTTGTTTTGACATTTTTTATTGGAGATGCTAGGGTGGTCGACGGCGGTGAGAGGATGAAAACCCAAGTGACGGTAGCCAAAACGGTGGTCGGAGCTGCTGGTTTCAGTCAGGTTGGACCTGCGGACTGAACTGGGTCGAACGCGACCCCCGTGCTTGGAAATAGCTCAAGGACAACGGAAAAATTACAAGTTTTTTTTTGCCTCTATTATGCAAAACGACACGTCGTTTCCAAGGGTATATAGGATGTCGTGTTTAAGCAACACATGTCGTACGAACACAGATATTAAAAAAAAATCTAGACTTGTTTTTTGGGCGCGTGGGAGGTCCATTTCAGACCAATTTTTCACCATTTCACTCCATTTTTAATATCATATTATTTTCATATGCTTATGCGCAATATTAATCCATGAATTTTATTTCATAATTGTATTTGTATTCAATCTTTTGTGGCATAAATCTAATTATATATTGACAACAATTATTGATTATTTTCTTATTTGTTGTAAGAATAAGCATGTAAATTGTTTAGTGATGAGGAACATTTAAATAATTATTTATTTAAATTTTTTGTTTTTCCTCCAAAGTTACATTAAGGTCCATATGAGTAATTAAAAGGATGCTTAATATGGTGAAGAAAGTCTATTGAATTTTATGTACCACAATTTGTTTATCCTCTAGATAGTAAATTCAAGTATTTGGTTGTAATGCTTAATGGATTTTCCTTACTTGTGAACGAGTTCTATCTTTTGTTTATTTAAGAACTCTAGCATATATAATGATCATTTGTTATTTTTTGCGATCATTTATGAGAAAAGAGCACAAATGACATGATTTTGTTATAACATGCATTTAATAGTTATTGCTCTTGTTTCTCATTCAGCGCTAAGCTATCCTAGAACCTCCGTCGTCTTGACACTGAATGCAACCAACCACAAGCAGTGAGTTGAGTCTATCACGTTGAACTTGACTTTCATGAAAGTGGACTTCGGCTTGAGAATTGATGCACCATCTAAGCCTACTAATGATGCTACTGAGAAGGATAAGAAATTCTATGAGGATTGGGAACACTACAATCATTGTTGCTTTATTCTCATGCGATATCACATGGATGAATCCATTCGTGACAGTATTCCTAAGTCCGAGAATGCGAAGGACTTTCTTGTTGCCATTAAGGAAAAGTACCAGAAATTCTCAAAGAATGAGAAGAATGAACACTTGGACATGCTCCATCACACCATTTATGGTGGTTCAAGTGACATCAAGGCTCATATTGATAAGCTCATGGGCTATTATCACAAACTTAATGCCATGGGTATGGACCTTGGTGAGGATTACATGGTATGGTTGGTGATGGAGACCATTCCATCTCAGTTTGATGGGATCAGATCAAGCTACAATGCTCAGAAAGAACAATGAAATGTTAGGGAGATGTTTGCTATTCTTGCCAAGGAAGAGGAGGACATGAGAAAAGGTAGGGCAAGAAGCATCTCTATGGTGACAAATCCTAACAATCCAAACAATCCTCACAAGAGAAAGTTCACTTCCAATAACTCTGGTAACCAAAAACCTCCCAAGAAAAATGCACTTAGTCCTAAAAGGAATGGACAGTCAGGCTCATCCTCTAATGGTCATAAGAATGAGTTTTTCAAAGGGAAGTGCAACTTTTGCCAGAATTTTAGGCACACGAAAGTTGATTGTCGAAAGCTCAAAGCTCACCTAGAGAAGAAAGGTAACTATCTTGTGATGGTTTGTTTAGAATCCAATATTATTGATGTGCCCTCAAATTCTTGGTGGTTAGATACTGGAGCCACAATTCATGTTACAAATTCCTTGCAGGTAGTGACAAGTTGAAGAAGACCGAGTAGTTTGGAGCAGCATGTGTACATGGGAGACGATAAAAAAAATCCAAGTTGAATTTTTGGGGACAGTTAGATTACAATTGAATACAAGACATTTTTTGGAGTTACAGGACGTTGCTTACATATCCTTTAATAGGAGGAATTTGATTTCTGTATCTATTTTGGATAGACTAGGTTATAGTCTTCTTTTTGGAATTGGAAAACTTACTTTGTATCATGACTATCTTTTGGTTGGAAATGGAACTTTATGTGGAAATTTATATAAACTTGATTTGCATGATGTTGCTTTTGTTTCTTCTACTTCTTTTCTTAATACTGTTGTTGGTTCTAAACGTGCAATATTAGATTTGAAATCTTCTATGTTGTGGCATAAATGTTTAGGCCATATCTCTAGAGACAGAATGGAAAGTGTTGACGCGGTTCTTCAGCAACAGATAATTATACGAATAAGGAGAGGGATTAGTGTTAAATAATGAACCGTAATAGATAAATGATCTCAAAGGAAAATTGTAACACGAATACTTTTTTTAGGTGGTTCAAAGGTTAAAATGCTTCTGGTCCACCAGTCGATATTATTGATATCTCTCTTATATTCTTTACAGGGTGTTTCTTTACAAATTAGAAGCCAACCCCTTACAACTCCCAGAGTCTCCATATTTATAGGGAGAGGGCACCTGGGTGTTGGCAAAGGGAGTCATCCCATGACCATCTTACCCATCATGTCACTTTTGAGACATTCATGATTAATTCCTAAAACCTGACACCGAAGTGTGGTCTAATCAATGGGTAAGGGGGATAATGGGCCGCATGGCCCAGACTAGTCGTGGGACGTCTGAACACGCACATTTACGCTACGTGTCTGAGAATTAAGGAATAGGGCAGACACGTGATGTCTGATATATGCACGTCTACATTGCGTGGTTGACTTTATAAAAGGTCAGAAGTGCCAACTCAAGCTCGTGCCCCGAGCTTGATGTAGTCACAGCCCATGGTGTCCACTCTGCTGACCCAATGCCTTGACAATCGCAATAAACCTTTGGTTACCTCGAGTTGAAAGAGGTAGGACCTTGTAACATCAACTCCGGGTAGGTGTCTTCCACGTGGCTGATATTATCATGCCATTTCTCAGCTCGCCCATAACCCGTGGATATTTAGGGCATACATTTGCCCCCCAAGCCCCTGCTCGTGGCACGACGTCACCTGGGGCCACAGTGGGGGCTTTTAGGCTTCTTTATGGACTCCTCATATCCCGCCCATCACGCTGGTATCAGATACGTGGAGCATCGTGGTTGGTGACGGTCCATCTTCCGAGAACTGCATTAAATGGCCTAGCCTATCTTCGGCTGTCGTTTCGTCTCTTGAGTAGGGATCCTCGTATCCCATATCAAGACAATCGAACGACCCTTATCTTTTGGTTTTTTACGTATATATAAGGCTGGCCACCTTACGCATGGGCCACCTTTTCATTTGAAAATTTTCTCATCTTCTTCTTTCTTCTCAATCTCAAAAACCTTTTCTTTCTTCCGGTCACTATTCCCAGCGTCCCAGAGGTTCAGACACGAGGGCTCTTTTGTGACTCCGTTACCAGCGATTTCAACAGGATTTCAACCCAGACGCCCCTTTCGGTCTTTACACAGCAAGAAATTTCTGTAAGTCCTCCGTTTGTTGCATGTTTTAAATGTTTTCCCTTACTGTTGCTTGGGTAAACTTTTCTCTTTTAGCCGCATGCAGTAGGTTGCTGGTCTTTTGCTCTTCTTTGCTGGTATTTTATGCGTAGGTATTTATCCTAGGGGTATCGACGTAGGAAAAACTGTTTAGGAGCATGACTCATAGGATATAGATTCTGGGGTGATTTTCTGGGTAAGAAATTTTTTACACTTGTTTGGAACAACAATGTAACGCTCTGGCTACCCCAGAACAATTACG
Source organism: Humulus lupulus (assembly GCF_963169125.1). Lineage (NCBI taxonomy): Eukaryota > Viridiplantae > Streptophyta > Magnoliopsida > Rosales > Cannabaceae > Humulus > Humulus lupulus. Next base: position 11,630,841 of record NC_084802.1, read on the forward strand.
GTGAACCGGAAATTTGACTCGCTACTCGAGTCCTTTGGTTAAAAACGTGATCTAGGTGTCATTAACAGGTTAAGGTGTAAAACCAGTAAAAAGGAAATGGTACTTTTCATTACGTAAATAAACTGCTCATGAGCCTTTTAAAATGTTTACAAGATGCTCATAATACAAAAGAGTTGCTACAGTTCCAAATATACAATCCCTGCCGGCCTAAGCGGCAAAAATAGGATAAACCCCTAGTCCCTCTGAGAACTCCTTGACCATGGCGATCAAGCGGCCCTGTATGTACACCACATCGCCCAAGCTCTCCACTCAGGGTTGGCCAAGCTTTTCCTTCCCTTTACCTGCACCACGTAGCACCCATGAGCCAAGGCCCAGCAAGAAAATACAATAAGACATGATATAATATCAACAACGATCACAATAACCATTCAGGACTATCAGTCCAACAAGTAGGTGACAATAACCAAAAGTCACAATAATGAGCAGCGCTCCCTCTAGCCATGTGACGATAGGGTCACCAGGGCTTAACTGATAAGTGATTCTTTCATAAGTTCGCTCAGGACAGGTGCATGGTGAATGGTCACCAACATAACCTTCCTCACGACTCCAGAGTCGAAACTATGGGCAACATCCCTTAGCCACGTGACAAACGGTCACCGGGGTCATATACCTTGGCTATAGTCATCTGGTCGTAGACCAGGCAAGCGCTTATAAGTTCTTCGACCCTAGGGTCGGTCTAGCATTAATAACATAGAGCCATTCAATGCATGATTCTAGACTTTAGAGTCGGTCCCTGACTAGTCAGTGTCTTAAACAGATAATCAGTGTTCATCAGCATTTAATATGCAATCCATGTCCACATATATCAACCAATATGCTTCAATATCAAACCATGCATGTCATATACCTATACAGGGTGCAACTGTATTCTTACACTGTTTTCTTACCTCTGGTTCGAGTGAAAATTATAATATGAATGACCCCTGAGAACGATCAACCTTTAAATTCCTCGACGGTCACCTGGTCATAACCAAAATATAGGATTCATCAATAAAAATGATAACTGAGGGTTCCCAAACCAAATCCCAGCCCCCGAGACATCAAATACTACCCAACCAAGTACTAGGTCCAACCCCGAGGCCTATGGTTTGAATCCCCAAGCTAAAAACCACATTTTAGCAAAATTGGCCTTAAGGGTCGCGGCCCCCCTCTGTTGCACCGCGGCGCGCCCTCAAACAGAGAGGGCCCCTATCTGCCAGACACCAAGGGCCGCGGCGCACCCCTGCTGCGCCACGGCGCCCAGCCCAGATCAGCAACATGGTCACGCATGAACCGAATTTTTCCCCTGTGTGATTCCCTCTCAAAACAGCCCTTCAAACCTTCATAAAACCTCTTCCTAACACACAATTAAACCTCCTAACAACACCCTTAGCTCATTCACATCAAACCCCAATCAAACTAACATTAAAACCCCCTTTGATTCTCATTTCCCACATCAAAAATCATGAATTGAAAACTTAAAGTAAAACAGAGCACCAGCTGAAACCAAAGGCTAAAACTCACCTTGAAACCGGTTTTGGACCTCCCTTACAAGCTAAACCAAGTCTCCAATCCAGCCTTTAAGTTTCCCTAGCTTGAACTACCACCAAGAACTCAAAACCCTCAAAGGAGAAGTGAAGAAGATGATGTACGGGAAAGGAAGAAGCAAACCCCTGTTTTTGTTCTGTTTATCCACCACCTTCTACAGTCACTTAAGTCTCATATATCAACCCCTAAAATGACCAAATTGCCCTTGTGTCATCCTAAGCCTTTCAAACTACTCTAGGGGTAAAATTGGTACTTTTAGCTTAACCCGTTAATCATAATTAACGCTTCCCAATTCCCGCTAATCTCAATATCCTCAAACACCAATAATTCATATTCCGTTACCCTAAAATCCCCGGTAACGCTATAACCACTAATATCACCCCGAGGCTCACCCCGAGCCCCGAGCTCAAACCTGTTATGACTAGACCGATAAATCCCGCTCAATGATCGTCTCATGTCGGAGTACTCGAACCAATCCACATTATAATGTGGTCACACAATATATCATTAACACACAAACAAATATTCAATTGTACCCTCAACGGGCCAAATTACCAAAATACCCCTGTAAACAAATGTGGACTCACATGCATGCATTTAACATCATATTATAATATAATTCTCATAAACATGCATAAACACATTTAATGGCATAATTAAACAGTTATGGCCCTCCCGGCCTACTAATCCAGCCATTAACCATAATAGGGAATCCGGGGCATTACAAACAAGCTTCTAGGGTGCAAAAACCGGGTAGCTTAGGGGACACGCGTCACAGGCGGTTTTGCCTACTGTTGCCTACTGAAACTTTCCTTCCAAGGAAAATTTTTACTCTGACCCTCCTGACACACGGATTCCGAGTAATCGGGGGCCCGTTGGGAGCACAGGCGCGAGATTACCTCAGCCCGTGTAAAGGAAACCCTTCGCTAGATTCTTTCTTATGCTTAGGTCGCCTTTTCTAAACTTTTCCTCTTTGTTCGCTAGGCGACCAGATGACACCCAAGAAGAGCGCACTCAAGAAGAGTGCTGGTGGCTCGTCCTCCCAACAAGCTAGTAAAGGGAAAGAGGTGGCCCCAGACTCCCCGATCCCCACCTTTGGTCCCATTGTGGAGAAGGAGGTCGAGGTGGGGCCCGACACCTTTTTCGAGGCCGAGAGGATCGCCTCGAAGATCACCACACAAGGGAAAGTCAACAAAATTATGTTTTCCCATAACATCGAGATAGGGAAAGGCGCCCTGGACGCCCGACCTCCCCTTGAAGGCGAGCGAAGCTGCGCGCCGCTCGACGAGGAGTACGCCGCCTAGAGCGATGAGCATCTCAAGGCTGGGGCCTTCCTCCCACTAGACCAGTACTTTGCGGATTTTTTAAATTACGTGAAGCTGGCTCCCTTCCAGCTCCCCCCTAACTCCTACCGTCTGTTAGCAGGGTTAAAGTATTTATTCCTGAAGCAGGAATGGGAGGGCACCACGCCGGTGGACATCCTGTAATTCTTCTGCCTCAAGGCCAACCCGGAGCAACGGGGGCGAGGTGACGGGTTCTACTACCTGACCCATTTTCCAAATTCGGCTGCGGTCATCAAGCTGCCCAGCCACCCCAACGACTTTAAGGATCATTTCTTCATGTCGAAGGGGTTTCGCAACTGCCAGCCCCACTACTTCAACCGTCCTCGTAAGTTCCTTTTAACTTCAGCTCATAAGTTGACTGCTGATTAGCCTCTTTTTATTCGTTCCTGACTTAGAAACTATCATGCAGCTATTTTCGCGAGGATGGCCAAATCAGTGACCCTTGGGGGTCAATATGAAACCTTGGCGGGGCTTCCCCCAAGTGAAAAGGACTATCGCCAGCTCGTATCTGACGAGACGATGCTTGCGTGTAAGTTAATTTCTCCGGGCCAGACTCTGGCCTTGAGGAGACCGCGGACCATCCCCCTTGCTCCCAAGATGGCGCCCATCCCCGAGGAGGCGACCGCGGAAGAGGATGAGGGCGAGGAGGACGAGGTGCCCCTCGTGCGGCAGAAGCGGGCTCTGGAGGTCGCCCAAGAAGTTAATGCAGAGAGGGCCCAGCCCGGGGCAGCAGCTGGCCCCTCCGGCCAAGGTAATCCTTATTTATTTAGGGACTTAGATAGGGCCACTGCCGACCTACGACTTGCTAGGTTTAACCCCAGCCAACCCGTTCATCGCCACCAAAACGACCCGGACCGTGATATCACCCTACTCCAATGCGTCGACCAGCTCGTGCTACATTATGACATGAGACGCCCTAGGGGTACTATAGTTGTAGATAATACCTTGGCCTTTAGGTCGGCCTTTTTCGAGGAGTACGGGACCAATCTTAGGTCATGGCCCTCCCTCCTGGAGGGTGTAGTAGCTCCGGGTCTTAGGCAGTACATAGAAGAGTCCAGTCTCGAGGCAGATCCGGACCTAGAGCCTCTTTTAGCCCGTGAAGTCGTAATCTTAGACTCCCCCGCTGAAGCTCCGGGGCCGGAGGTCGTGACCATAGATTCCTCCTCTAGCTCGGAGGGTAGGACCCCTTTTCAAAACATACCCAAGCCCTGTTTTCTTCTTTTTTGTTTTGCACAAATATTTTTACATGTGTATTAATGCTTGGCTGTCTTTGTTTCAACAAAGGAGATGTCACAGCCCGGGGGAAATGATCTTCGAGCTATGTTCCCTGGAGGGAACCCTTCCTCCGGGTCTTCTGGGCCCATGGTGAAGAGGCTCCGGATGGCGAAGAAAGCTATCGGGACTACCTCCAAGTCTCCTACAAAGGGTAAAAACTAGACCATTGTTGCTCTGGAGAAGGTGCCTCCACCCGCTCCTGCAATGGAGAAGAAGATGGTGCCTTATTGTCTTTTGGTATTGCAGGCGGCTTTGGCCCTCCACAGGAGCATATCCCGGTCCAGGGCCTGGATCGAGGAGATCAAGGGCGAGCACCAGGCTGCCCAGGCCGCCCTCGCGACTGCACAACAACAAGAAAGGGACGCCATGGCGACCCTGGCCACTGCCCTGGAAAACAAGAGGGTTGTGTAGGCTGCCTCGGCCGCTTCGCAAACCGAGCTGGAGGCCTCTTGGACCAAGTTGCGGGAGGCCGAGGCCACCAAGGCCGCCCTAGTCGCTACAAAGATCGAGCTCGAGGAGGCCAAGGCTGCCCAGGCTGCACTAGATGTCGTGAAGGTTGGGGCCAAGGAGGCCAAGGCTGCTTTGGCGGCGGAGAGGGCAGCTTCTGACTCGTCTATGGAGGCTATGCTGTACCACTACTGGGTCTTCAACCCGGAAGGGTGACTTCTCATTCGTGGGGCTGGATGTGTGGGAGTCCTTCTTGGAGAAGTTCAATGCTCGCCTTCAACAAGAGGCACCCTCCGAGACCGGGGAGACTTCTACTGCCACTGAGCCGGATGGCGAGGGGGTAACCTCATCAGAGCGGCCAGCCGAGGCTTAGGATTTTTGCTTTCTCTCCTTTTTTATTATTAATTTTTTTTTTGTAACTTTACATTATGAGGTTTTTATCCTTGAGACACTTGGTATTCCCAATTTTATTTCAATTGATTTACATATTTTTGCCCCGACCTTATGGTTACTTCTCTTCTATGCATCTGGTGATAACTTAGTTTCTGTTGGTGCTGTGATTGACATCTCATGCCTTTTTAGGATAAAACATGCTAATCAACTTGAACTAACTTCTAAGACTTAAGTCCTAGTTGTATCCAGGACATTAATTTAAAAACTTAGTTCGTGTTAATCCTTTTATCGATATCTCGTGCTTTTTAAGAAAAACATCGATCAATCAATTTGAATTAACTTCTAAGTTTTAGGACCTGGTTGTATCCAGGACATTAATTTGAAAACTTAGTTATGTTAATCCTTTTATCGATATCTCGTGCTTTTTAAGAAAAACATCGATCAATCAATTTGAATTAACTTCTAAGTTTTAGGACCTGGTTGTATCTAGGACATTAATTTGAAAACTTAGTTATGTTAATCCTTTTATCGATATCTCGTGCTTTTTAAGAAAAACATCGATCAATCAATTTGAATTAACTTCTAAGTTTTAGAACCTGGTTGTATCCAGGATATCACCTGGTTATATCTAGGACATATGCCCCCCAAGTAACTAGGAAAGGGCCTTTCGTGGTTACTTGACTTTACACCCACAAATATACATAATAATGTAAAAAGACTTAATTCTCATTACTTAGTAAGCAAAAGATGGCTTTTCTGATTAATCCTTACAAAGGTATCATTGGTAATATTTCTTCAAATGGATAGCATTCCAAGTTCGTGGGACTGCTTCTCCATTTAGCTGAGCTAACTTGTAGGTTCCTTCTTTTATGACCTCGGCTATTTGGTAAGGCCCTTCCCAGTTTGGTCCCAATACTCCGTCCTTGGGATCCTTACTGGCTAGGAAAACTCTTCCAAGGACCAGGTCACCAACGCTAAAGGCGTGTGTTTCTAACCTTTGAGTTGAAATAACGAGTGATCTTTTGTTGATAATGCGCGAGCTGTAGCTATGAACCTTCTCGTCTTTCATCAACCAGGTCGAGGGACGCGCAGAGCAATTCGTCATTGCGGTCTTGGTCAAATGCCTGGACTCTATGCGAGGCTACCTTTACTTCGACATGAAGGACTGCCTCACTCCCGAAAGCTAGGGAGAAAGGAGTATGACTCGTCGAAGTTCAATGTGAGGTCCGGTATCCCCACAGCACCTGGGGGAGTTGTTTTGGCCAGCCTCCCTTGGCTTCGTCCAGTCTTTTCTTAAGTCTTGCCTTTAGCGTCTTATTGACGGCCTCGACCAGCCCATTGGCCTGGGGGTAGGCCACGGAGGAGAAGCTCTTAAGAATGCTGTGCCTCTCACAGAATTCGGTGAAGAGGTCGCTATCGAACTGCGTTTCATTATCCGATACGATCTTCTTTGGCAGCCCGAATCGGCAGATAATGCTCTTGACCACGAAGTTGAGGACTCTTTTTGAAGTGATTGTTGCTAGGGGCTCTGCTTCTGCCCACTTGGTGAAGTAGTCGATAGCCACCACCGCGTAATGAACTCCTCCCTTTCCAGTAGGGAGGGCGCCAACCAAGTTAATCCCCCAGACCGCGAATGGCCACGGGGACGAGATCATCTTCAGCTCGACCGGGGGAGCTCGGGCAACCGTGGCAAATCGCTGGCACTTGTCACATTTTTTGACGTAGGAGATTGAGTCTTTTGACAGGGTGGGCCAGTAATATCCTTGCCTTAGGATCTTCAGGGCCAGGATTTGCCCCCCAGTGTGATCTCCGCAGAAACCCTCATGCACCTCCTGCAAGATGGTCTTCGCTTCGCCTGGCAGAACACATCGCAGGAGAGGTAGAGAGTATCCACGTCGATATAACGTCCCATCTATCATTGTATACCTTGGGGTCTGGTAAAGTAGCCTCCTTGCGTCATTTCGCTCCTCGGGTAACTTTCCTCATGTGAGATACTCAAAGATGGGAGTCATCCAGGTCGGTCTGGCGTCAATCATCTCGATCTCCGCCCCGACTTTCTCTATGCTGGGCCGTTCCAAGAATTCTACTAGAACTAACCCCAAAGTCTCCATCTCTCCAGAGGTAGCGAGCTTTGTCAGGGCATTCGCATTGGCATTCTGCTCCCGAGGTATCTGCTCAATTGAGCCACGCTCGAATGCATATAGCTCGCTCTTCACCTTGGCCAAGTAAGCATCCATCTTGGTTCCCCATGCTTGGTATTCCTCCATTGGTTTATCATGAGCTGGGAATCGCTGTAGCACTGGACGGAGCTGGCCTTTAACTCTTGGGCCACCCTTAGACCGGCTAATAAAGCTTCGTATTCAGCCTCGTTGTTGGACGCTTTGAATCCGAATCGCAATGCCGAGTGGAATCGATGTCCTTCTGGGGATATCAGTATGATTCCAGCCTCGGAGTCATTCTCGTTAGATGAGTCGTCTACGAAGAACTTCCATGAGGCCTGGGGTAAGGAGGCCTGGGCTGACTCTTCTACAGGATCTTCTCGGAATCCCGTGCACTCTGCCACAAAATCAGCCAGTGCCTGGCTTTTTATTGTAGTTCATGGTATGTACAAAATCTTAAATTGGCTGAGTTCAATAGCCCACTTCAACAGACGTCCCGATGCTTCAGGTTTTTGCAAAACCTGCCATAAAGGCTGATCGGTTATGACATGTATTGAGTGGGACTGGAAATACGGCCTGAGCTTTCAGGAGGCCGTAATGAGACAGAAGGCCATCTTCTCCATCAACGGATATCGGGACTCAGCCCCGAGAAGCCTCTTGCTGATGTAATATACTGGCTTCTGAGATCGGTCCTCCTCTCGGACCAAGACAGTGCTAACTGCATCTTCTGTGACAGCTAGGTAAAGGAAAAGAGGCTCTCCCGCCGTTGGTTTGGATAATACGGGCAGCTCGACTAAGTGTGTTTTCAGGTCGAGGAAGGCACGTTCGCACTCCTCGGTCCACTCGAACTTCTTATTCCCCCGGAGCAGGTTGTAGAATGGCAGACATTTGTCGGTAGATTTAGAAATAAACCGATTAAGGGCCGCCACCCTTCCTGTCAGGCCTTGAACATCCTTTCGCGACCGAGGTGAGGGAAGCTCGAGTAACGACCTAATCTTATCGGGGTTTTCTTCTATTCCCCTGGTATTGACAATGAAACCCAGGAATTTTCCTGACGTGACCCCGAAAGTACATTTTTGGGGGTTGAGCCTCATGCCGTATTCTCTCAATATTTTAAAGCATTCCTCTAGATCAGAAACATGGTTATCAGCAGTTTTTGACTTGACCAGCATGTCATCAACATACACTTCCATGTTCTTCCTGATTTGGTTGGCAAACATCCTATTTACCAACCTCTGGTATGTAGCTCCGGCATTTTCAGCCCGAAGGGTATGACCTTGTAACAATAAATGTTAGTCAGGTTCATGAAGCTAGTGTGCTCCTGGTCCACTGGATTCATGGCGATCTGATTATAGCCCGAATATGCATCCATGAAAGACATGAGCTCGTGCCCTGCCGTGGCGTCGACCAACTGGTTGATCCTTGGCAAAGGGAAGCAGTCTTTGGGGCAGGCTTTGTTCAGATCGGAGAAGTCGATGCAGGTCCGCCATTTCCCGTTGGGCTTCGGGCCCAACACAGGATTGGCGACCCAAATCGGGAACTTCGCTTCACGAATAAAGCCGCACTTTAAGAGCCGGGCTACTTCTTCTTCTAGGGCCTCAGCTCAGGTTGTTCCTAGGCGTCTTTGCTTCTGGGATTTCGCAGGCACACTTTTATCCAAGTGGAGGGTGTGAATTATGACGCTTGGATTGATCCCCCCCATGTCTTCATGAGACCATGCGAACATATCCAGGTTCTCCTGCAGAAACTTAATCAGCTCCGGCTTCCTTTCGCCATATAGACTTTTCCCGAGCTTTACCATCCGCGAAGGATTTTATGGATCGATATATACCTCCTCGAGCTCTTCGATAGCTTGGAGCTTGGATTTATCCTCGCCTACTCTTGGGTCGAGATCATCACTTAAGATGATATTCTCCCCTTTGGCACTCTGAGGTTTTTCAATCTCAGGACTAGGCACAAGTTCCTGAGATTCCTCATTCCCGCCCTGGATGGTCATCGTCAGCTGCCAGGGTTTTGATCTTCCCTTCATAGAAATGCTGTAGCATTCCCTGGCAACGATCTGATCACCTCGAACCGTCCATATCCCAAAGGAAGAGGGGAATTTGAGCGCGAGGTGGTGGATGGAGGTTATGGCTTCGAATGTTGTCAATGTAGGTCAGCCTAAAATAGCATTGTACGCAGCGGGGCAATCGACGACCACAAACTCGAGGAGTTTTGAGACAGTCCAGGGTCCCTCTCCTAGGGTGATCACCAACTCGATTGTCCCTATCGCTGCCGACCCTTCTCCGGAGAATCGATACAGCATCATGGAGGTGGCTTTCAACTCGGTGATAGACAAACCCATCTTTTCTAGCATAGACCGGAACAGCAGGTTCACCGAGCTCCCATTATCGACCAGTATTCTTCTAACCCTTCAATTAGCGAGCTGAACGGCTACGACCAGAGGATCGTTATGAGGGAACTGGATGTGACTAGCATCTTCCTCGGTGAATATGATTGGTTGCCTCTCCAATCGTTGCTGCTTGGGTAGATGCTGTTCAGGGACGAACTCCACTCCATTATGAGCCTTGAGTTTGTTGACATACCTCTTCTGGGCACCTCTGCTTGTACCAGCCAGATGGGGGCCTCCGGAGATCATGGAGATCTCTCCTCCTATCACGAGAGGAGGGACGTCCTGATCTGTTCGAGACCCCAGCTGACTTGTCGAAACTTCTGGAGCTGGTTGGCCGGCGGGAACCCTATTTCGCTCGTACTGAGCCAAGGGTCCGGCCCTGATGAGAGTCTCGATCTCATCCTTCAGGTGCCTACAATCATCAGTGTGGTGGCCAATGTCGTTATGGAATTGACAGAACTTAGAGGGGTCTCGCTTACCCTTCTGGTGCTTTAGTGGTTCTGGCTTCTTCCACGGAAGGCGAGCAGAATTTCTAAGAAAATATTTTCCCTAGTGTGCATGAGCTCGGTATACGTCACGTAGACTGGCTTAAATTTTTCTACGGACTTATTCTTCTTTGGGCCGTGCTGGCCGCCTTCGCTGTTCCCTTTCCTCTTGCCTCCACCCCACTGGTTATTCTATACAACGATTTGAGCCGTGTTCACGACGTCCGTTCCTACTCCAGCGGGCTGATCAGGGACTTGGCTGGTTCTTGCTGCCGATGCTCGCGCCTCCTCCAGGTTTATCCATCCCTGGGCCATATTTAAGAATTCGTTCACGGTGCTGACACCTACTCTCTGTCTTTCTTCCCAGAGTTCGCCTCCAACGAGGATCCCAGTCCTTAAAGCCATAAGCTTGGAACTGTCATCTGCGTCTCTGGCCTGAGCAGCGACATTTGCAAATCTGCTCAGGTAAGTTTTTAAAGGCTCGTCGGGCAGTTGCTTTACGTTTGCTAGGGCGTCGGCTTTGACGCGAGCGGCCTGAGAAGCTCGGAAGGCCCTTTTGAAGTGGGTTGAGAAGGTTTTCCACGAGCTGATGGACTGTTTTTTATTCTACTTAAACCATTGTCTGGCCGGCCCAGTCAAGGTGGAAGGAAAAATTAAACATCTCAGCTCGGGACCGATGTTGTGGGCCATCATCAAGGTGTTGAACATACCCAGATGATCTGAAGGGTCTCCATCTCTGTTGAACTTGGACAAATGGGGCATAAGGAAACCAGGTGGATACGCCGTCACTGATATGCTGGGGGCGAAGAGCTCGAGTTCGTCCCCTGAATCATACTCATCTTTATCTTTTTCCGACAAGAGCTTCCTCATCAGCTCCTCCATCTAAGCCAGACGCTCAAGGATTTTGTCCTGACTTCCTTGGTTGTTCCGGGGATGTTTGACAGCTCCAGATCCATTGTACGCGTTAGGCGGGTTATTGTCCCTCCTATCTTGAGATAGGTTATATGGGATGTTCCCGCTGTCACGTACTTCGGACAGGTCTTCCCTTTGGTGAGCACGGCTGCCGTTTCCAACTGGGTCTCCTCTTTGAGAGTTTAAGCGATCTCGGAGGTCGCCCCTCGGAGCGACCTGAGGACTTTGCGCCGAGCTCAAGCATTGGCGTAGGTCTCCGCTGGAGAGGTCGCTTCGACGACTCCCGGTCCAGTAGCTTCCATTCGAGAAGCTCAGAGCCCGCCGCTGGGGGTGAGGATCCGGGGCTTCTCTGGGCGCCCGACTACGATGGGAATGTCCGGCGAAGGGAGGATTTCTCCTGCTGCTCCCGTGAGCTGGAATATCTCGGACTGGCCGAGGAGGAGACAAGTATCTAATTGGTGAAGGAGGATGTCTGACTGGGGATGCGGTCCTAGTTTCGTCAGGACGGATCAAGTTAGGCCGCAGCCGCTCCGCTCTATCATCCTCCGTGTCTTGTGCCCGGCGGTTTGAGCGGGCGCAGGACGGCTGGCCGGGGCGGGCTGTCGTCACGAGTCCTCCCCGGATCTTCTTCGCGAGCTTCCTCGAGCCCTCCTGGGTGCGCTCGAGGGCAGAAGTGAGCTGGGAGTTGAGGTCCGGAACGATTGGCTGAATTGCTGCTCGGCCCTAGGGAGCTCCTCAAATGCGATTTCTTGGTGGTGCGACGTAGGGGTAGAATTTGATGCTGAGGGTCTGAACGTCCGACTAGGTCTGGACTGGTTACCCCGGTGGGACTTATGAGTCCCACCGTGCCTCTTTCCGACGTTAGTGTCGGTTGTAAGAGGGGGTAGTAGGGCCACCACCTCTTGAATCTGCTTGTTTGCTTTCGCCAGCAGACTCCTTAATTATGCATTCTCCATTTCTACCGCCGTGTAGAAATTCGGGTTCGGATTGGGCGGCCGGGGAGCCGAACTTCCAGTGTCATCTTTGCCTATTGGCTGCTTGCCCGGCCGCTACTGAACCTCAGGGTTCTGTTCATTAGACATGGCGGCATGGTGGGCCTCCTGCCCATCATGTTGGTCCACCTCGTTACCATGTCTCGAACGAGTGACTACCATGGCTGAATATTTTTGATAGCACTAATCTAGAAGCTCTCAATGAAAGCACCAAACTGTTGACGCGGTTCTTTGGCAACAGATAATTTTACGCGTAAGGAGAGGGATTAATGCTAAATAATGAACCAGTGTTAAATAATGTACTGAGCCGGTTTAAGCGGGCCGGAGTCAGTGGGTTAAACAGAGGGTGCGACCTAAGGTGTCGACCCTAGTATTTGTGTTAATTGACTATTATATTTGGCTATGAATGTGATTAATGAGATTGTTGAATAATCTAAGTATAGATGAGGTTACTTGTACCTTGAAGTGTGCTTATATGCTGTGGATTGAATATCTGAACATGCTTATTGGAATGTCTATTTGATAATATTGCTTATGCTGTGTATGTTGTTTTCTTGTTGGGCCTTGGCTCACGGGTGCTGCGTGGTGCAGGTAAAGGCAAGGGCAAGATCAATCAACCTTGATTGGAGAGCTCTGCAGGGTGAATGTACATGTCAAGCCGCTCAACCACCACGGTTGAGGAGATTACAGGGACGAGAGGACCAGAACCTTGTATTTTGCCTTAGTATGGCTAATGTTTACTCTTAACTGTTGAATTTTGTAAACCAACTTTTACACATTGTTGATTTTGGGGATCCCTTCTGCAAACTGTTTATAACTTATAAAATGTATCTTTTGAGGCCAAAATGTCTTTTAGCCCTAGAACACTCTAGCTAATGACACGTTTTGATTAGCAAGTCTCACACCTTTATAAACATACAGTGTAGCGGTCTTGGCTATCCAGGGCGTTACATGTTTATCCTATTTATACTAATATTCTCTGTATTATTATTCAAAATAAAGACAGCAGTCCCAACTAAGAGAAAGGGTGGCGCTGCTATTGGAAAAGATTTAGATGACAAACAACGTAAAAATAGAAAACCACTGGAAGTAATGTTTTTCCCACGAATGTACAAGGGTTTTAGGGGCGAGCACGCTGTTTTTGTTCACCTCGTAGGCACCCAAATTAAAACAAAAGTTCCCATATATTATGATTCATGGGAATTAGTGCCTCAACATTACAAGGACCAAGTCATTGGCATGATCAAGGTAAAAAAATATTAAATTATTTTTTTAAAATGTGACTTTAATATAGTACATATATTATTAATACGTTTATGTTTCAATTTAGTGGTATTATCAAATAGAGGGCCGCGAGGATTTCTTAAAGTGTATAGATGGTATCGATCAAGAGATGAAAGATCGATACCGTCATAGGAAATCAATAAAACATGAACACTTTGAGAAATACTACAAAGGACCAGAGGATTGGGACAAGGTTCTATACAAAGCAACCAAGGATGTTAACAAGGAGGAGTGGAAGCAGATTTGTAGTTATTTACAAGTGCGCAATTTATTGCGCGCTCCCTAAAGAACAAGGAAAATCAGAAGAAACATAATTATTCTACAATGCAAGGTACAAAATCGTTGGCGACCATCTGTCATGAAAGAGTAAGTGAAAGTTAAAATGTTATCAAAATTATTTTCTTTTAAATTATATATTCTCTAACATTTGGGTTATAATGTTTAGGTGAACCTTGACCTTATTGAGTCATGGAAGGAATACCACAGGAAGAAAACAACAATTGATTTTGTGAACAACGATGCTCGCCAAGGTTATGTAAGGGGTCACGGTCATCATCTACCTAGCGCTCTCACTTCAGCGAGTCTCAAGCCCCTCCTCAACATTCATCAAAACAGCTAGAAAATTTGGAGAATAAGGTAAAGAATTTGATTGACCAAGTCAATTTCTTCCACCTTCATTTCGTCTACCAAACATTCAGATGTCGCCTATGCCTAATAGCATGAACAATATTTCTGGAGCTTCGCCTTCTCAACCTCCAGCTCCAGCTTATCATTCCATGTACGGGACAACTTCGTCTTATCCTATGACACCTCCTTACATGTACGAAGCAACACCATCAACTTATCTGTGGCTGATTCTACCGTCGTTGCAGCCGCCGTATCCCTACATGTATGGAGCATGATCGTCCACATTACCTCCCCAATATCCATGGTCAATATCGCCGCAGCCACCGCAACCACCATAACCACAACAGGAAGACACTATGGAGGATGACACATTTGATTTAGGAGACTAGATTTATATTATTATTAGCTAATTGTTACATTATATTAACAATATGGATATTTGTTATCTTAATGAACTAATTTGAATATTTAATATAATATTTTTATTTTTAAATATATCTGTTTTTAATAATTTAAATTTTAATTAATTATTAAAATAAAATTATGATTTTTTATAAATAAAATAGTATTAGGGGCAACAACTTCGCCCCTAATAATCAAGTATTAAGGGCGACTTGAGACATGTCAAGGGCAACACATCGACAAAAAAATTGCCACGTGTGAAAAAGTTTGGGGCGACATCTCAAATTTTAGGGGCGACTTTTACGGTCTTGTAGTGATTCGGTTTAATTTTTAGTCTTTTGTTTGTTTGAATCTCAACAATTGGTGTCTATTTAATTACTTTCTCTTTAGTTTTTATGATGTTAATTGAGAAAGTAAGTGCTACTATTGGAAGCTTAAGTCGATCATATAGTTCTTAATGAATATATCTACTTTTGTTGCTGTTATTAGCACCCAATTAGTCATATGAACACACTTTTGACTTTAAGTATGTTCTTATTCCCATTAAAAAGATGACAATGGCAGCACTATTCTATACTACACATGACCAATAGCATTAGATTTTGAAATGTGTGTCAGATTGTACCATTAGCTGTCAGTTTGACATAACTTTGATCTAGATCGAAAAAGAAAAAAAAAAGAGAGAAGACAAGAAAGAAAACAGAAAAATATAAGGAAATGGCCAGCTTTAGCAACGTGACATAAGTTAATGTTTGATCTAAATAGTTCTTCTATATGCTGATTGAGGTTACTATATATTATATATGTATATGTCTTCTCTCACATGCACTATTTTGCTTCTCTCACATGCACTATACCTAACAACTATAAATCTTGGGCCCTATAGCTCCATTGCTTTAATTTTCCAATATTATTTTAATCAGAATTTCATACAGTACCTAGATACCTGCTAAGCACCTTGCAGGTGATGCTTGTTTCTTATACTTTTTTCTTTTTTTTGTTCAAGTATTATTCATACTAATTTTTTGTATCATCATCATCATCATTATTATTATTATTTTTTTCCACCCATTTTATACTAATTATATAGGAGCACGTTCCACGTTTCAGTATGTGTATAAGCTTATTAACTAAAGGGTAAAATGTTGAGAAGAAAAAATATGTTTGCTGGATGAATTAATTTACGAAGTTGGACTTTATTTTTTTTAGTTGGATTTGATGTAATTTAATTTAGAATATTTGACTTTATCAAATTATGTAACATTTTTAATCATTTTTCTAATAATATATGAAAAAAAAACTAGATTTTTTTAACAAAAAAAGAAAAAATCATTCCAAATTTTCACCCAATTTCAACTTACTGGAACAGTCACATGCTTGTATGCCATTGACATCTCACAGGCAGAACTGACAGATATTTATAATGTTTGTTTAATTTGATGAAGATGAGGAAGAAAAAAAGAATAATGGACACATGACAGCTATATAAATATATATTTTTTTCTTTTATTTTTCTAGGCTTTCGATCATATAATATAGTATATAATTGGTGACACACTGATCCCATTATTACGGCAGAAAATCTGGATATGATATCATGTATCACCGAAAGTCAGTAGGTGCATCAAAAATATTATTATTTATTTTTGTTGTTGTCACGTGAAAAGATAATTTACCATTGAATTGAATATATTTAATCGATACAATTTTTTTTCTTTGAAGGTGTAAGTGTAGAGTCAAACTTTTGTTGTGCCCTTATAATGGAAATATCAAATGTTACTGAGAAGAACAAGGAGGAAGAAATGGAGAGAGATCAGAGAGTTGATGAAACTTTGGCAAAGCTTAAAAAAGTTAAAGATCCAGTACGTGATATTTATCGCTGTTGTTATCAAGGATTTTGGACTCCAACATCTTCATTGAAAAGTATAATATCTTTTCAAACTCAATTTGAGGCACGAGATGATGATATTTTATTAGCTTCTTGTCCAAAATCAGGTACTACTTGGTTAAAATCTCTTGTATTTGCGATTGTGAGACGTAGTATTGATTTCGAACTATACTCGAATAATAGCAGCCTTTTTTCTACTACTAATGTACATGATCTTATACCTTTTGAGGTAAACAGAGAATTCACATCAATTATCGAAAACATGAAGCCAAGACTTTTGAGTACCCACATTCCTTACCCCTCGTTACCACCCTCCATCAAGTACTCTAATTGTAAAATTGTATACATTTGTAGGCATCCTTTGGATGTATTTATTTCTTATTGGCACTTTAATCATAAATTTTTGGGGGATAATGTGGAACCACATCATTTAGAAGAGTGCTTCAATATGTTTTGTGAAGGAATACATCCATTTGGACCATTTTGGGACCATATTTTGGGATTTTGGAAAGAAAGCTTAGAGAGTCCTCACAAAATATTGTTTTTGATTTTGAAATATGAAGACCTTAAAAGAGACAATGCATATTTTATCAAAAAGATCGCAGACTTTTTGGGATATCCATTTTCAACTGAGGAAGAAAATCAAGGAGTTCCACAACAAATAATGCAGTTATGTAGCTTTGAAAATTTGAAAAATTTGGATATAAATAAGACTGGTAGACGTCAAATTGGGTTATCCAATAGTGCATTATTTAGGAAGGGTGAAGTTGGAGATTGGGTGAACTATTTAACACCCGAAATGGCAGAGCGTGGAAAGAAGCTCATCCGAGAAAAGCTTGGACAATCTAATTTAATGTTTGATTTCTAGCTATCTATGATTTCAATTCTTTGTATTGTTTTTTCATTGTCTTATGGTTGCAATATTTAAGGAACATCAACTTGTTCTTGTGGGTGTATCTTATTTTATGAATAAATATTTGTGGTATAAGTACTTTTGTTTTTGTTAATTAATTGTTATGTATCAATTCAAATATTTTAACAACAATATAGTACCACTAATGGAGATAGGGAGGCCGAAGGTGGCCATGGACACCTTAGATTTTTTTAGGGTATACACTCATTTGTATTATGTGTTTGATCGAAATACATATTTTGTAGTTTATGTTTTCAATAATGTTCATCTGGTACCCTGTAATTTGAAATTATACATATTTGATACTCTGGACTCAAATTTGAACAATAATATTTAATCAATATGACTAAACTGTCATTAGCTATATGTAATTATGTGTTTCAATTTTAATTTGAAACTCATATAATTTATGTCAATTTTGTTACATTGATAAAATTTATTGATCAAAATTAAGTTTAGGGTACCAAATATATATGATTTCAAATTACAGGTACTAAATGAGCAATATTAAAAATGTAAGGTACCAAATATGTATTTCAATAAAACACAGGTTACTAAATGCGTATTTATATTTTTTAAAAGAAAAATCTAATATGTATATTTATTGATATTATAGCTATTATTTAATAAATAAAAAAATTATTAAATTTGACTTAGTATAAAGAATAGAAAAGACCTTTCTTAAACTATAAATCATAGCCCAAAAGTAAAAAACGTAGCCCATCTAATGCTTGATCTATTGCATTTATATTTTTTGGTCTTTTGACAATTTGTATTGGTTTCATCCACTAAAATTAGGGATGGAAACAGTGCGGGTAATTGACGGGGTGCTTCCCTTGCCCCCATACTCAGTAACCATTTTAATCTCTGTCTTCGCGCATTTTCTGTCGGGGGCGAGTAATTCTCATTAGGGTGAGGAATCCCCATGGGTACTCATTTATTAAAAAATAAACTATAAAAATATAGACTACCTAAAATTAATATATATTACACTATATTAATTGTTCAAAGTATTAAATATTGTACAAAATAAAATTAAAAATCTTCAAAAAAAAATTAAATAAATAAAAAATTAAACAGGATCTTGTTGGGGTAGGGAGTGATATCACCACCCTCACCTCGTTTAATATTCGAGGATAAAAAAATGACCCCCATCCCTGTCCCATTACTTGTTTAGGCGGGAAATCTCCACCCAATTAGGCGCAGATACAGGGCCCGATCCCCATGAGTAAAATTTCCATCTCTAACCAAAACCTAGCAAAAATGGAGCCCTGACCACTACAACTTGCAATTTCAATCTCAACTCAATGATTTTATTTCTATGTCTAAAGCTCTCATTTTCAGCAATTTTAAACAACCAAAAATATTTAATTTCACCTTATTAGGTAAATCAAATTAACTATTTTATTGTTTTTAGCAATATCAAATTTTATTTTTTTATTTTAAATTACTTATGAATTGTATATATTTAATGCATTTGAAAAATATATATTTTTTGTCGTTTTAAATTTTTATTTATTTTTCAAATTCATACAGTGTATATATAAAAGCTATGTATTTTGGAGGCGGGTCCGAGTAGTTTTTACTTGGGTCCCCCTAGTCTGTTGGGCAAAAACAAAACGACGATGCTGGGTTATTTAAAGGAGAAAATTCATAAGAGAATAGAAGGGTGGGAAGACAAATTATTGTCTCGGGCGGGTAAGGAAATTCTTATAAAATCAGTGGCTCAACCTTTGTCGTCCTATGCTATGAATGTTTTCCTTCTGCCTTTAGAGCTTTGCCATGACATTGAGGTCATGATGAATAGGTTTTGCTGGGCTAACTCGTCTAAGAAGAGGAAAGAAATTCATTGGATGTGTTGGGATAGGCTTACTAAGCCAAAAACAGTTGGTGGAAAGGGTTTTTGTAGTCTCCGCGATTTCAATCTTGCCCTCCTTAGTAAGCAAGGCTGGAGGTTTCTTAGTAATCCTGACAGTTTGGCGAGTAGGATCTTTAAGGCCCGTTACTTTCCTAACAACTCTTTTTTGGAGGCCGGATTGGGTAGAAATCCAAGTTTTGTTTGGAGGAGTATTTTTTAGGCTCAAGACTTGGTGTGTAAGGGGGCTAGGAAGAGGATTGGGTCGGGTTCCCAAGTAACTATCATGCATGATCCTTGGCTCCCTGATGATCATAACCCCTTTGTTTCATCTAATCATTGGCTCTTGAAGGTAAATCAGTCTCTAGTTTATTGATTTCTGGTGTGAAGGCTTGGGATGTGGATATCCTTACTGACTTGTTTAATGATAGGGATAGAGAGCTGATTACTAATATCCCTTTAAGTGTGAACGTTGAGCAGGATACTTGGCATTGGTCCAAAGAAGTTTCGAGATTGTTTACAGTCCAGAGTGCTTATAATCTTCTGAAATATTTGCATGGTCAGTGGTACACAGATAATAATTCTGGGTTCTGGCGCAAGTTATGGCAGCTCAAGATACCACCTGAGGTTCGGAATTTCATTTGGCGAGCTGTTGCTAGGTGCCTCCCCACGCGTGTTGACTTACGCTTGAAACATGTTGATGTGGACATTGAGTGTCCTGTGTGTAAGTTGGCTCCTGAAACTATATTTCATGTGTTTAATTGATTGTTGTTTTGCCAAAGCTTGCTGGAAATGTCTGCATTTGGATACTCTGTCAATCCATAGTACAAGTTTTACTAGGTGGTTGTGTACAACTCTTACTCACAAATCTAGTTTAGATGTGGCCACTATTACTATGACTTGTTGGACGATCTAGAAAGCCAGGAATGACTTGATTTGGAAGCATACAAAGCCTTTGGTTGACCAAGTATTAACTATGAGCAAGTCTTGTCTTCATCAATCTTCTCAGCTTGCTCGGTGGGGAGCGGAGTGTAAGGAGCGCTGGACTAAACCTAACGATGGAATAGTGAAGATCAATGTTGATGTTTCTGTACATGAAGCTCATAACATATTCGGTTTCAGTTGTATGGCTAGAGATAGTAATGGTCATGTCATTGAAGCTCTGGTCGGAGGAGAGGTAAAGTTGCTTCAGTTTTGGGTGAAGCTTTGAGTATACTCACCATAAATCAGGCACAGGGTGGGTGACAGAGACAGCCAAAAATACTTGGGTACGTTAATTTTTTTAAAACATTTTTCAAAATTTTAATTGTTTGTTTACAAAACATAATTACATTATACATTGTATCATAGGAGGAATTGCGTGCATATCGCGACACACATCAGACATAGACAACTAATACTGAGAGTTCCACACCAGTTTCGAGTGCGTCTGAAGATGAAGACATATCTTTGGTACAATTTGTCTTCGAAAAACGACAGGGCCACCAGAAAGGATATGGACGTATCCTTAACATAAGGGACCGAACTCCATTTGATTTTCGTCCTTCACAAACTAGAGATGAAGAGATGTCTGAGATGAGAGAGTGTCTTCGACAGTTAGAGGAGCATGTCCGGACTCATTGTATCACCCCGGGATCTCAATGTGCCCCACCACCACCCGATGATCCCGATGTTGGAGCACCGACTCAGTAGGATTTATGTATGAATTTTATTACAATGGACTATTACATTATCATGTTTAAGACAACTCTTTATTTTGATTCAGCAAACATACTCTTATGTTTTTATTTATATGTTTAATATAAGTGTTTAAATTTTATTCTATTGTTTTATATTTAATTCAAAATAAATAAATAAATAAATAAGGGAATAAATATTATAAATATAAAAAAAATTCTGGTTTAGTCTATACCGAGGACATTGTCCTCGGTATATACCATTAAGATGACAAATTGGGGTTGGTTGTGCCGAGGACATTTTTCACTCTATACCGATGACATTGTCCTCGGTACAACCTATACCGAGAACATGTTCATTGTCGTCAGTAACTTCTACCGACGCGGTTGTACCGAGGACTTACTGCTGACGACATGTTCTCGGTATAAGGTCTACCGAGAACATTTAGGCTTATACTGATGACATTTGTTCTCGGTATATGCCTTATTTTTTGTAGTGTCTCTAGCATTCCTAAGTATCATTTTTCCTCATTACGGTTTATCATTAAGCATTAATCTATCCCAGCTATTTACATAATTCACTGTTGGCGAAAAACCGCGTCAACAAAATACTTCAATTTCAATTTGAAACTCATATAATTGAGGTCAATTTGGTTAAATTGATAAAATTTTATTGATCAAAATTAAGTTTAGGGTACCAAATATATATGATTTCAAATTACAGGGAGCTAAATGAGCATTATTAAAAACATAAGGTACCAAGTATATATTTCGATAAAATACAGGGCACCAAATACGTATTTACCTTTTTTCAAAAAAAATTAATATGCATATTTATTTATATTATAGCTATTATTTAATAAATAAATAAATTATTAAATTTGACACATATTCCTTACCTTTCGTTACCACCCTCCATCAAGTACTCCAATTGTAAAATTATATATATTTGTAGAAATCCATTGGATGTATTTGTTTCTTATTGACACTTTAATCATAAATTTTTGGGGGATAACATTGAACCACATTATTTAGAAAAGTACTTCAATATGTTCTGTAAAGGAATTCATATATCTGGACCATTTTGGGACCATATTTTGGGGTTTCAGAAAGCAGGCTTAGAGATGTCTCACAAGATATTGTTTTTATAATATGAAGACCTTAAAAGAGACAACATGTTTTTCATAAAAAAGATGGCAGACTTTTTGGGATACCCATTTTCATCCGAAGAAGAAAATCGAGGAGTTCCACAAGCAATACAACAATTATGTAGCTTTGAGAATTTGAAAATTTCGGATGCAAATAAGACCGAGTTGTCTAATAGTTTATTCTTTAGGAAAGGTGAGGTGGGAGATTGGGTCAATTATTTAACTCCTCAAATGGTTGAGCATGGAAAGAAGCTTATTGAAGAAAAATTTGGACAATATAATTTAATGTTTGATTTATAGCTAGCTACCTATGATTTTACTCTTTGTTTTGTTTTTCCATTGTTTTAGGGCTGTAATATTTACTTTTGTTCTTAGTATATGTTATTGTATGAAGAAATATTTGTGGTATAGATACTAAATTTTTACTAGTAGTTGTACTTATGAACTAAATGGAATATTTGTAATGGCAATAATACTTATGTTTACATTTAATTGCAACCATTAGTATCTTTTCTCAAGCGTTGACTTGGTTGTTAATATTAGCCACGTATCCAATGCACAGTCACGGTCCACTTACCATATCTTTGATTTTTGAGATCTTTTTAAAAAAAGAATTTACTTATTTGATAATGTGTATTTTTAAAGTATCATTTTAGTACCTTAATTTTTTAATAATGCTTTTACAGTATCTGTATTTTAAAATCATACATATTTGGTATCTTAGACTCAGATTTTGATAAATAAAATTTTATCAATATGACCAAATTGCTATCAGTTATATATAATTAAGTAATTAAATTTGAATTTAGAACTCATTTAATTGAGAGCATTTTGATTAAATTAGCAAACTTATATCAATTAAATTTGAGTTTAGAGTATCAAATATGTATGATTTCAAATATAAGGTACTAAATATGTACTATTTCAAAATAGAGGGTACCAAATACGTATTATTATTGTAAACACATGGTACAAAAATGATAATTTACAAAAACACAAAGTACCAAATTAATGGTTACCCATCCTTTTAAAAATATAGGATTTTTAAAAGATCACATATAAAATGTGGCATTCCCATTTATGTAACTTTTACATGAATTATTTTTAAAAAGTCATATTTTAATTTTTTTTTTTTTTTGTCGGGAATAGATTTTATAACTATTCAGAATGTAACGGAAAAAGAGTACAAATTGAAGGGGGGGTTTCTTCCAACCAGCAAAACTCATCGTCTAGCCTAAGGGCATGCTTTGCCAATCCATGGGCCAAATTATTAAACTTTCGGCCAACATGTGACAGAGTTGCCCCCGGAAAAGTAGACAATAAAGTTTTAATATCTGAAAAAATAATCCCCAGTTCATTTTGATAAGTTATGTTATTATTTAAAGCCAGGATAAGAGAAAGGGAGTCAGAAAAGATAACATCCAGGTGAATTCCAAGCATTTGAGCCCAATTGAGTGTGACCAACAGCGCTATGGCAAAATAATTCATAAGAGAGCTTAGGCAAAAACAAAACTAAGGGATTTCATAGGAATTGAAAAGACTATAAACAAACCTCCCTCAAGAACAAAAAGATAACCTTAACCAAAGGGATGAATCCCTTTGGTTAAGTTTTCAAAGATCGATATAACCATTTACCTTTTTTTCTCACTTATAGGAATGCCTCTTATCAGTTAATTTTGAGATTTTGTAGTAAGTTTTAACTTAAGGAACAACGACACTTACCTTTTAAGGGCTTAGATAAAGCTGCAATAACTTCCTTCTCTGGGGAGAGGATGATTGCTCCAAATCCTATCGTTTCTGTCTGGTTAGATAATGCATCATCTACTGATAAGATATTGGATTGATTCCCCAAATCTTCTCTTATTTGATTTGTAGATGTTGCATTTTGTATGGGTTGCTCCGTCGTTCTCTGTGTACTTCTTATCGACTCCCAATATCGGGTTACCCATTCAAACACTTGGTGTCCTTGTCTTGCTAGATGTCCATGGGTTCTTTTATTCCTCTCAAACCAAATTGCCCAAGCTATGATGAGCATTTTTTGAAAGTTTTCTTTTTCCAAAATTTCAGAGGCATAGAGTAGAATCTCCTTAAAGGAAATGTCCTCTTTCCTATCTGACATGAAAGGATAATCCCACCGATCCCATATTTCTTTAGAAGAAGGACACCAAAAGACAGCATGTGCATTAGAATCCTCTCCAAAACCACATAGTGGGCAAACACTGTGTTTAAAGATATTTTGTCGATTTAAACCTTTAAGAGTGGGCAATATTTCATGGTAGCCTCTCCAAGCAAAATGTAGAATTTTACATGGTATTTTGATTCCCCAAAAGGACTTCCACCACATTGCTATTAATGTAACAGATGAAGATGGCAGTGCAGTGTCCATAGTTGAGGCTAGATTATACCCACTTTTGACAAAATAGTTCCCATGATTTGTATAGTGCCAGAGCCACGAATCTGGATGATCAAATTGAGTTAGAGGTATGGTTAAGATGTTTTGGGAATCAGGAGCATTAAAAAATTGTTGGACTCGTATCATGTTCCACGAACCAGGAGTTTCAATGAGATCATGTACTATAAGGGGATCAGATATATCAATTGTACTTGGGAGAAAAGATGGAGGTCTTGGGATCCATGGATCACTAAAGGCCAAAGTCTCTTTTCCATTTCCTATACGTCTTCGCAATCCTCTTCGTAAAACGTCCCTACCCCAGATGATACTTCTCCATGTTATTGAGGGATAATGACCTTCTCTAGCCTCCAATATACTTGTGTAACGACCCAAAATTACTAATAAGGCTTAAGGGCCTTGATTAGTGTGACGGGAGGGCATAATTGGAGGTTAAGAGAATTAATGGTAAGAAAGCATGAATATGGGTATTGGATAAGTAATGCGGGAACTATTTGGATGGTAAGGGTGTTATTGTAATTTTGGCCCGTTAGGACATAAATGTGAATGTGTGTGATAAATCGTTGGGACCACATTATTATGTGGATATATAGATAAATGTTTATGTATGTACAGGTGTGTGCATTTGTAACTATCGGCACGAGGCGATCCTAGGGAGCAGGTAGCGGGAAAAGTCACAACGGGGCTTAATAGTTGACTTTGGATAAGTCAGGGATATTATAGGTATCGGGTAGTTATTTAGACTATTGGGTTATGAAAAATAAATATATGGAGATATATTTGAGGTTAGGATGTCTAGGTGGGAATATTGGGGGATTTTACCATTTTGTCCTCGGGGACGGTTCCGGCACCCCGAGCCTCGGGCTTGACCTAAATGATAAGGTTAGACTTACTAAAAATAGAAAACAGTAGAACCACAAATAAACTGACCTTTTCTTTCTCAGCTCTCTTCTCTCTCTCAAGGGAAACACAAGGGAAATAAACAAAGAAAATCAAGTGGGATTTTGAGGGGATTGAGCTAGGGATTTCTGGGAATTGAAGAGGGGATTTTGAGGTTTAACTCAAGGGTTATCCAAGGAACTGAATTAGCACTAAGGTAAGCAATAAATTCCTTTCTTTTGGTTAGAAAATTCTGAGTTCTGGCTGGGTGTTGAGATAATTGTAATTTTGATATTTAAGGTTGAATTTGAGCTTAAAGCTTGCGAACTAGCTGGGGTTTGGCTTAGAGAAGGTGCTCAATGGAAGAGGTAAACTCTAATTCATGATTTAAAAGTTTAAATTTAGGTTTTGACTGGTTGGTTTTGGGTGTTTGTGTTCTTGGGTCTCAGAAATTGAAGATGGGATTTCTATGAGTTTTAGGCTTAGTTTTCTGTTGAATTATGTTGCTAAAGTTGTTTTGAAAGTGTTAGGAATGATTGATAATGAAATAGGGAGCTTTGGGATGATTTTGGGTGAGGTTTCAAGCTTAGAAATGGTGTAAATTATGGGTTCGAAGGGAAGGGCCGCGGCTCTATTCAAGAGCGCTGCGGCCCTAGCTTGCAAAGAAGCCAAGGAGGCTCGGTCAAAGGCAAGCGTCGCGGCGCCCAAAGCAAGGGCCGCGGCGCGTGTTCCCCTTCAGGTGTGGTGTTGGCTCTATTTTGGAGAAGGGTCGCGGCTAAGCTTCTAGGGCCGCAGCCCTTGGTTGCACACATGAGTTTTTGAGGATTTTAAGCACGGGAAGGTAGTCTAGTGTGCTCGGGATTGGTTTCACCACCGTGCTTGGTGGAATTCAGATTCCCGGGAGTTAATTTTATAACCAGAAACCTATATTCGAGTATTAATGGAATTCATTATCTTGGTTGTGACTAGGTGATAAGCTAGGGCTTGGGAGTGGATCGTGCTCGGGGGTCATCCTCTCTAATTAAAGCACTTAGAATCAAGGTAAGAAAACTGCACCAGTGTATGTGGATAGGATGGGACTAAGTGTTCCCTATATTTGAATGTATTGTTATGTGATCATAATAAATCATGTGAATATGTTGGGACTAAGAGTTCCCTATAATCGTATGAATGTCATAAGGTGGTATTATGCCACGAGGACATGTGGTAACGGCCTAAGGGTGCCGAAATCCACACTTGCGCATATGGCGCGACTCTGACACTGGTATCCGAGGACAGCTTATTATTCACTGAGCTCGGTTAAGCTGGCCGGAGTCAGTGGGCGTGTCACTGGAGTTGGCCTAAGCGAGCCAAGGGCAGTGAGTTAAATAGAGGGTGCGGCCTGCGGGCGTTAACCCTAGTTATTGCTTGATATGTGTTATTGTGGATTACTGTCTGTGACTTAATGAGTATCTGGAGCTGGTTAATGGTTATTGATCAGTGAGTTGCTTTGAATGAATTATATGGCTTGATGGAACCGAATAGTATCTTATGGTTATTGGGCTATGCTCTATGAACTGTTAGCTGTTAATACTGTTATGTTATGATATTATGTTTTCTTGCTGGGCTTCGGCTCACGGGTGCTACATGGTGCAGGTAAGACAAGTTGGCCATGGGTTGGAGAGCTCTGGGGGCGAGGTGTACATTGTCAGCCGCTCGGCCACCACGGTCGAGGATTTGTACAGGAACGGGAACCTAAAACGTATATTTTGCCATTAGAGTGGTTCAATTATTTACTTGTAATTAAGAATTTTGTATTTACGTTATTTAAACCCTGATTTGGGATCCCATGTATTAAACATCTGATTTTAATAAAGTTTAATCATTTCTAACCAAAACTCTTTGAAACCTAATCTGCTTGGGTCATTAGGAACACATTTTGAATTAAATGACTTGATTAGCAAGTCTTGCACTATTCCAAACACACGGTGTAACGGTCTTGGTTATCCAGGGCGTTACAACTTGTATGTTGATAGTATCTTGCCTTGAATACTTTTGCAAGAAGGGATGTAGGGTTAATTAGTAATCGCCAAGCCTGTTTTGCCAGACGTGCCTGATTATACTGAATAAAACCACAGAATCCCAATCCTCCCTCACACTTTGGTCTACACATTTTATGCCAAGCGCGCCAATGAATTTTCTTTTGTTCAGTAGTAGAACCCCACCAATATCGGGCTTGTATTCTTTCAATTTCTTGGCACAAACCTTCTGGAATACGGAAGCATGACATTAGATAAGTTGGCATAGCTTGGATAACAGCTTTAAGTAAGATTTCTTTACCAACATGAGAAAAAAGCTTTGATTGCCATAAGTGTAACTTCATCCAAACTTTGTCTTTTATTGAATTAAACAAAATTCTCTTATTTTTACCTCCCAACATCGGTAGACCCAGATATGTTTCTATAGAATCAGTTCTTTGCATATTTAGAGAGGATGTATACAAAGTGGCAATCTCTTCCGAAGTATTTGGAGAAAAATATAATAAAGACTTTGTAAAGTTGATCATCTGCGTAGAAAAGAAAGATAATAGTTATAGCTATATTTGAATAATTGGAAAAACATATGTATTGATATCTCTAATTGGAGCTAGTTATTAGTGAATGCCTTTATTGTGTCTTCCAGAATTTAATTGCAATGGTTAAAAACATTACCTGCCCAGAACATGTCGAGTATAGAGAAAAAATGTTTTGTATAGCTTGTAGAGATCTTTCAGATGCCTGGACGATAATGAGGCTGTCATCCGCAAAGAATAAGTGGGTAATGAAAGGAGTTGTATTAGCTATTCTTAGTCCCTTTATTTCCTTTCTACTTTCCGCTTGTTGAAGTAAAGCTGAAAAACCTTCTGCACAAACCAGGAAATGATAAGGTGATAGAGGGTCCCCCTGTCTCAACCCTCTTGATGGAATTACTTATCCATAGATTACTCCATTAATTTGAAATGAATATTGAACTGAAGTTACGCATTTCATTAATTTGTTAACCCAGTTAGGTCGAAATCTCATCTTAATTAACATTTTTTCCAAAAAAATCCATTCAATTCTGTCGTATGTCTTGCTCATATCTAATTTCATTGTTGCGAGTGATTTCCTCCCTGACTTCTTAGATTTTAAACTGTGAAGGCACTCATAGGCTATAAGTGCATTATCTGTTATGAGTCTTCCTGGGACAAAAGCACTCTGGGATAGAGCTGATGAGTGAAGCTAGGAAAGGTTTTAATCTATTAATTAATACCTTAGAAATGCATTTATATAGGACATTGCATAGACTGATTGGTCAAAAATCACTGATAGTAACTGGATTTTTCACCTTTGGAATCAGAGAAACCAATGTTGAATTGATTGTAGACAAATCTTCACTTCCATTTAAGCATTCTAGAATGGTTTTTGATACTAACGGGCCAACTATATCCCAATGTTCTTGGTAAAACAGTGCACTCATACCATCTGGACCTGGGCTTTTATCTGCAGGCATAGAGAAGACTGCATCTTTTATTTCCTCCAAGGAAAATGGGGCTTCTAAACTCATGTTCATCTCTTCTGAAACAGAAGTATGAACTCCTTGTAATAGTTCTTCAATTTTTTCTTCTAAAGGATACGAAGAAGTGAAGAGAGAATTGTAGAACTTCATTGTGATCTCGCTGATCTCACTATCACTTCTGCACCATTCGTTTCCATCATTGAAAATGGCAATCATATAATATTGGAAAGGTTATTTTCATAAATAAAATTATATGGCCTGCCCATTTTAGCTTGTATTTTTAATGATATATATCTTGTTATGTATGATAAAGGAAAATTAGTTTATTATTGGTTTTGTATCTTTATTTTATAATTATTCCTTGATTTTCTTTGGTTTCTATCTATTATTGTGCCTTGAAAGGTTTCCTAATTGTTATATAGACTCTGTTAGCCAATATTTCACCACTCAATAATTAAGCATTTTGTAAAAGATATGTGAAGATCAAAATATAAAGTAAAATCAATTATTGTACCTTTAATTGAATTGTTCTTTTGTCGCTCTCTTGCCTTTTGCTGAAAGAATTTTGTATTTTGGTCTCCTGCTTTTAGCCATTGTATTCTGGATCGTTGATGCCAAAAGACTTCCTCTTTGCGCAATAAATCATCCAATTTTCTTTCTGTTTGTCATAACTCACTATGGTCTTCCATATGTAATTGTGAATTCTGCAAACGGATAATTTGTGAATGGATTTGTTTGATGTCTTTGGATAAGGATCCAAATTTTGACTTGTGCCATGTGGATAAGTTAGTTGAGCATGCCTGCATATTACTCATAGTTGCGAGAAGGGAGGAGGAAGAAGAAAATGGTTTCCAACACTTTTTTATAATTTCTTTGCATTCTGACTCATTTGACCATATATTTTCAAATTTAAAACGAGGTATTTTCCTGTTTCTTAAAAGGTCGGACTCAGTTTCATCTTGAAGAGTTAAGAGAAGCGCTCTATGATCTGAATGGTAGAAGTCTAGATGTGTTAAAGAGGCTGAAGTAAAACTATCTTTCCACTATTCATTAACCATTGCCCAATCCAGCCTCTCCTGTAAGAGGCCATCCTCGCAAAATCTTTGCCAAGTAAATTGATTACCTCTATAATCCAAGGGTTTTAATTTACATACCTCTAGTGTGTTTCGAAACGCTTCAATTTGGTGTTCGTTTTGCAGCCCTCCTCCATTTTTATCAGCTTGGCTTAGAACTTCATTGAAATCCCCCATCACTAACCATGGCCCATGTGCTACTATTCGCAAATGTTGTAAGAGCTCCCATGTCATATGTCTATTGGATACTGCTGGGTGACCATAAAAGCCACTGAACTGCCAAGACAAATGTTGATTATCAAAACTTATAAAGCAACTTATGTGATTTGAGGATGATGATTGTACTGAAATCATTACATTTTCTTTCCATAGCAGCATTAACCCTCCACCTAGTCCTATCCTTGGGACCTAAAAGCCATTATCGTAAGAGAGTTGCTTGCACATTGTTGCTACCTTATCTTTAGTCAGTTTTGTTTCCATTAGAAAAATTACTTCATGTCTATTGTTTTTTATGAGGAATCTTAATTGCCTCATAGCTTCTTCTCCATTGAGTCCTCTGACATTCCAACTAGCGATAGCCATTTGGGGATAAAAACAAATAAAGGACTAGTGGAAAGTTTGGAGAGAAAACGAATATGGGATTAGTGGAAACTTTGGACTAAGTTTATGATATTTGCTATTTTATTTATAATTGTTGTAGGCTAGATAAATTTTTCCATGAAGTTAATTATAATTAATAGTGATCTCTTTCATATCATAAGTAATTATGAATATTTCCTTCATTTTTCATGCAATTTATTATGATAATTTTTCTTATTATACTGATATCATTGGTAAATAATGAATATTCTGATTTTTATATTTATTATACATATCTTTGACTATATATTCTTATTTAAAGATGAGAATCAAATAATATAATTTAAATTTATTCACCACTCCATCTAATATTGTGAAAATTTCTAAATGAAGGTGAATCAAGTTGTTTTAAATGAGTTTTGGTTTATATATTGTTTTAATTTTATTCACCACTCCATCAATTATATATTGCTCATACACGTATATGTTTTTATTTTCTACTAGTTTACAATTTTTAGACCACTATTATTTTGATTTTCATAATTTAAAGGCATATCTAACATTTCAAAAAACAACTTTATATATATATATGTATAGTAATAAAACAATTTTATATATGCATATCTAACATTAATTTATTGCAAAATGTCAGCTCTTCCATTTCCTCTCTTTTTTAATTTTATTTTAATTGTCATTATTTATATAAAATTTCTATTAAAGAAAAAATTGTTCAAGCATTCTTTGAAACAGGTGCAACTCTTCCTCATAATAAATTCAGTTTCCTCATAATTGTTATTTGTAAATAATCAATATTCTAATTTATTATATTTATTATACCTATCTTTGACTATTTCTTTTCATTTATAGATGAAAATCAAATAATATAATTTATATTTATTCACCACTTCATCTAATATCGTGAAAATTTCTAAATGTATGTGAATCAAGTTGTTTTAATTGAGATTTGGGTTTTATATTGTTTTAAATTTATTCACCACTCCATCAATTATATATTGCCGATATACATACATGCTTTTAGTTACTACTATTTTACAATTTTTAGTCCACTATTATTTTGATTTTCTTAATTTAAAGGCATATCTAACATTTCAAAAAACAATTTTATGTATATATATATATAGTAATTAAACAACTTTATTATGCATGTCTAACATTAATATACTTCAAAACTTTCACTCTCCCAGCTCCTCTCATTTTTAATTATCATTATATAAAATTTATATTAAATAAAAATAAATAAAAAATAAAAAATTGTTCAAACATTATTTGAAAATATAAATAATTCTTCCTCATAATAAATTCAGTTTCAACCCTAGTACTGAAAAAAAAAAAGAATATGCACATTTCCATCGAAGCAAAATAAATCACTACAAGAATTTTAGCCTAATAATACACCTAAAAATAACAATTTTCAAAAAACGCTATGGTTAAATAGAAAAAATTAGGCGCGCTTTGGTACAGTAAATTTTAAAGCCCGCCACTAGCTTTTCCATCTCCCCCTCCAATATTCTATTAGCCCTAAAGTATCTCTCTCTCTCTCTCTCTCTCTCTTGTATCTTCTTCTTCACAAATCAACCCTAACCGCGTTCCCCTCTGTCTCTTTTTCTCTCCCTCTAAAAATAGCCACACACACTCCAATCTCTTGCCTTTTCTCAATCTCTCGTTCATCCCACTCACAGTGACTCTCTCTTTCGCTCTCTTTGGTTTGGAACCATCGTTCACCGACCTCTCTCTCTCATTCTCTTTCCGATGTGGGTGCTAAGGATCAATGATGAAGGGTCCCAGGAAAGGGCTTTGGGACGATGATGAAAAGACACAATAAGGGGCGAAGCAGATGCTCCCCAAAGTGCTTTGACCCTTTCTTCTCCCTAGCGCGAACCAGAGGCCTTTCCTCCATGGGCGATGGGCAACCGAGTCTGTCCATTATGTGAAGTAAGGTAACTTTAACCCATTTTTTTAATTTATGATATATGAAGTATGATTTATATGTAAACTAAGGTAACTAAGCCTGTCAATTTTGAATTTCTTTTTTGTGTTGATTTATGGATTTGAAAGTTTAAAATCCTAAACCTCAAACATTTAATGGTCCGAATTTTCTCAAATTTTTATAGTTTTTTCTTGCCATTATATATGTAACACTCGATCATGCTCTTTGATTGTTTTTTTTTTTTTTTGCAGTTTATTTTAATATTGATTGTGTTCATGTTGCCATTTACAAACCAAAAGCAAACCGTCCCTCCCCCTCTGTTTATCTCTCCTGCTGGCTATGAGCAAGAACAGAAGACCTTTGCTCTGTGAGAGGTATAGTTTGTGTTTTTTTTTCTTTTCAGATTTCAATATCAAGAAAACATTTTCAATATTATCATATATATATATGTGTGTGTGTGTGTGTGTGTGTGTGTGTGTGTGTGTGTGTGCTTGTGTTAGAATTATTTCTAAAATCCTGACTTTCATACTCAACTCAGTTTTTTATTTTGTTTCTTAGTCATTGAGTTAATATAATATATGGCTTCAGTTGATTCTTGTTTCTTGCCTGACCTTTGCCTGACCTAGTAACTTCCCCACCACTGCTGGATTAGCTTCCTCTGTTGCTGGTTTAGCTTGTTTTGGTAATATAAAATTTTTAAGTCTTTCTTCTTTTCATACAGATGTAGTGTTGTTTTAACCGTTTTTCTTCTAAAGTATAGTTAAAAGAACCATAGTTTTGATTGTGTTTTCTAAATTGCTAAAGTACCATTAACTTGATTTAAATTGTATGTTAAAGTGATCTTTGATTTATTTTACTGAAAGTACATTTTTCCATATCTGTTTTGTTTTTGTATTTCTCTCTTCCCTTCTCTATGTTGGTCTTTTTCCCATTTTTTTTCTTTCTTTTTAATAAAATGGCCAAATAAGTTATATGTATTTCTGATTGTTTGTTTTGGATTTAGACAGAGTTAGAAGTTTAACAATAAGTTTTCTTTCATTTGTAAATCTGGTGTTCTTGATTTTCTTAGTTGTTTGAAGCTTTTTTTTTTTTTTTGGTTTTGTTGCTTGTTAATTAGGAATATATATTTTGATTTGTTTTTTGAAATTGATTTGATAATTTGATATGGGAAATTTTGGGGAATTTTAGTTGGCACTTCAGATTTGATTGGCTGACAATATTCTTGTACAGTTAAAGAGTACACAAAATTTGAACTCAAGGGCTTAACTTTCTCTTGGTACTTTAGCTTTAATATGCAAAATTTGAAACCATAGACTTCAATTTGAGTCCAATATGGGCTCCTTTCTGACCACAGGGATCTCAGCCAGCATATTTTTGGTTCATTTTATAGTAGTTAGAATCTACCTCACACAAAAATATGTTGAATAACTTGCAGCATAGCTAGAGAGCTTGATTTGGAGGAATGGACTTCCAGGACTGAAATTGCTAATGTTCTGCATGAGCCAGTATGTCTCTTTTCATCTCATCTCATCTTGCAAGTCATTTATTGTAACGCCCTAGATAGCCAAGACTGTCACACTGTGTGTTTATAAAGTGCCAGACTTGCTAATCAAGTCATTTAATTAAAAGTGTGTTGCAGAAGCTACAAAGGTACTAGGGTTAAAACGTTTTGGTCTCAAAAGCCACACTTTTCATTAAGAAACATTATCTGGTTACACGGGATCCCAAAAACACAAGTTTAAAGATCGTTTACAAAAGTTGTAAGACTTAGATACAATAGCCAGCCATACTAAGGCAAAACAAGCAGTTAAGTAGTCCCTGATTAAGTCCACTCCTCGATCGTGGTGATCGAACAGCTGGCTATGTACATTTCACCTCGGAGCTCTCCACCTCAGGCTTGGTCCAGCTTGCCCTTTCCTTTACCTGCACCACGTAGCACCCGTGAGCCAAGGCCCAGCAAGAAAACACAACAACAACAAAGCATAAGCATTTAACACTCAAGTCAATATCTCACATTGCATCACATAGCCTCAGTCAAATAACCATTCAATATAGTCAAGTGTTCCACATACTAAGCATATCAATTCACAACATGCACAATTTATAAACGATAACCAGGGCTAGCGCTCACAGGCTGCTCCCTCCGTTATCCCAGTGTTCATGGCTCCGAGTGGCCAAATTGCGCTCTGTGCGCTAATGGTATGTACGGCACTCTTAGGCCGCTTTTACATGTCCCATGGCGTGATACCAACATTGACACGATACAATTCTCAGGAGCACTTAGTCCCATCACAATCATATAACCGGGTGCAGTTTTCTTACCTTTCAATTCACAAGCTTTAACCCCTTGACTCCTTGAGCACGATCCCCCTCGAGCCCTAGCGCTCACCTAATCACAATCACGGCCAAAGTCATCATCAACCCTCAAGTTCAAAACCTAGCCCCGGGGCCAATCCCGAGCCCCCGGGAAGTCCTAGTTCCACCAAACAAGGTGGTGGAACCAAACCCCAAACCTTAGGTAAAAAATCCTTGCAAATAACCCTAAAATCCCCTTCAGAAGGCAGGGTAGCGCTACAGCACTCTTGGGAGGGCGCTACCGCGCTACAGACAGAAGCCAAATTCCCCTCAGCACTATGGCCTAGCGCTACAGCACCCAAAGGCTAGCGCTGTAGCGCTAGTCACAGACAGCCCAGCACCAAAATTTCTCTTCTGCGATTTCCTCGAACCAACCTCAACCAAACCTCTTCCAACTCTTACCCAAACTTAAAAACAACCTCATAACCACACTCCACTCATCCCAAGCACCCCAAACAACTAAAACCTAAGCACATGCATCCACAAACTCAAATTTTACCATAGCCACTCCTAAGTTCTAAAACTCAGTAAAAACCAGCTGATCATCAAAGTTTAGAGTTTAGACCTTATACCTTTGATAGAATTTCGACTACAAGCTGCCTCTAGACTCCTTTTGCTTGCTCCTCCTTAACCTTTGCCCTGAACTTCCCAAAGTCCCCATCAAATTCTACTCATACACCATAGTTCATAAACCAAACTAGTAACTGAAGAGATTATAGAATCTTACCTCAAGTGTTAATAAAACCCTGCTAAACCTCTACCAATTCCTTAGTCTCAGGTCAAGATCCTTGATGTCTAGTTACCCCAGCTCTCCTCTGAGCTTTACTCCAAAAAGTCCTCAAGATATAGATGAAGAAAGCCTGAACCGACTTAGAGAAACTCTCTCTGTTTTTCCTCTTTCTTTTCCCTTCCTTTTCCTTCTTTTTCCGACTTCTTTGATATTCTACAAATTCCACTAACATAAAGCCTTAGTATAATCTAACTTCTGTAAAGAAAATGACCACTATGCGCTCCCTATTAATTCTAACCCTTTAGTCCACTTAAGGGCATTTTAGTCATTTCACCCAATTCCTGCTAATTCCTCGAGTGTCCTTATTATTTCCCGCTCAGTTCCCGATACCTAATTAATCGCCAATAATACTCCCCAACGTCAAAATAAACTCCAGTATATCCGCTAAATTCCCATTTATACCCCTGAGCTCACCCCGAGCCGGGTATAAATCCCCGCTATGACTTTTCCGCTACTTTGCTCACTAGGATCATCTCGAGTCACAGATCACATATATATCCACATAATAATGTGGTCTCTATAATTATCACATATATCAAAGCAGTTATGCCCATAATGGCCAAAATTACGATTATGCCCTTCTAACCTAATCAGGGCCTATATGCATACTAACACACATAGTCATACATCTCAAATACTCAAGTAATCATATAACATGCTTTAAATCATAATCATGCATCTTAATCATTAAAACCACACATAGTCTCCATTATGCCCTCCAGGCACACTAATCAAGGCCCTTAAGCCTTATTAGTGAATTCGGGTCGTTATATTTATAATTTAAGTAGTTTCTTTTTCTCTAGAGTTAATTATGAGAAATTCATAAACATTGTTTGGTAAATGAAAATTGTATTGTTCTGCTTTACTAACTCTGTTAGATCATTCCTTTTATTCTGTTAACTTTCAATTTTATACATATTTGTAAAATTTGGGCTCCTTAATCTATTTCTAAAATTTAAAATGTATTTGAATGAATTAGTTTAGTGATAGTGCTAGTTCTCTCAATATCCTATCTTTCCATATCAAGTTTGAAATTCAGGTCTAGATCATTTCACTGGTAGTCATGTGCATATTTTGTAGATGCATTCATACTGATATTGATTGGCATTGTGGCTGTTAAGTTGTCAGTTACAATTTGGTACAAAAGAATAATGCAATTTGGTACTCGCTGGCTTGCTATAGTAGTATAAACCATGCACGAATATAATATTTATGTCCTTTAATATTAATAGTGCTTTAATATCGTTGTTGTTTAATTTGGTGATGTCATATTGCTAATGTATGTATGTATCTATCTCTGTATTTTTTTTCTCTCTTTGTAATTTATTTAAAGCTTTTTTGGTTGGCTGCCTCCAAGAGAAAAGACAAGATACTTAGTGTATCTGATGGGTCAATCAAATGTTTAATGCCTTTTTTCCATTAACAAAAAAGAATCCACACATGAAGCTATTTGAGTCACTACTCTATACAATCACTTTTCAATCTAAATGATTGAAGACAACATTTCTTTATTTCACTTTCCAATAAAAGCTTCAGAGAGTTTTATTGAGTTAACTCTAATCTAAGTTTAAAATTATTTTTATACTTCTTTAAGGGTCCTTAGCTAAGCCCTACAATGTTGGCCACTGTAACATATTCAACAAATTTCATACGAGCTAACCATGGACCTGACCACTGGACTTACTTCTCATTAGTTGAAATGATGGGAGAAAACTTATTTTAGTATCATGTAAAGAATTTCAACTTCAAATGTCTAGTCTTAGATGATTTTCTTACAATCTATCAGCTTTTGATTCTACTTAACTTCAAAATGATGATACAACTTTCATTTTGAACTCACAGGATAAGAAGTCATCAACGGGATGATGTCGAAAACTACAAGGCTAAAGTACCTGAAGAGAATGCAAACATGCATGATATAAATGCGGCCTGCTATTGGTTCAACTCTTGGATTTCAGTTTCTTTCAGATAGTTCATCTCCTTCAGTAATGGCCATAGCACATGTTGGCTTCACCTGTAAAGCTTTTGGTTACAGAATAGCTCTGCCAGAATATGCTCCAGGGTATGTATCCCCAAAGGAAAAATTGGGTTAAGTCTTGTGCTTTTGAAATATGGGGTTAATCTCACTTTAATCTCATTGTAGGTGGATTTACTTTTGGCTGCTTATGGCTACTGCTTGTGGTCTTTTCATCAGTGAAGAAGCTTTAAATATATGGGTCTGTCTTCTGTTCTAGTACTTCTGTTATGCTATCTATCAAACTAGAATAATTAATTCACAGTTTGATGTTGGGACAGCCTAACACTCTATTTTTTAATTTTATTTTTAATCTTTATTGCAGGTATATATCATAGACTATGGTCTTGCAAAAAAGTATAGCGATCTTTAGACGCACAAGCACATTCCATACAAGTAACAGATATTTGAGAAATATTATGGTCTTAAGTAAAGTGGAAGGTGTTTATATCATGTGTAATGATTATCACTGTGCTGAGTTTTAACTTATAAATGTTAATATTAAATAACAAGTTTTTAGATTGGTTTGGGCAAACATTAGGGTGATACTTATGTGTTTCTCATTATCAATTTTGTGTTCTTGGATCCAAATTTTCTTGAACCTTCAAATTTCTGATCATTATGTTAATTTATTGCTTCAGGGAAAACAAGAATCTCACAGTAATTTATTGCTTCATAATGCTTAGAGATAACTGAAAACTAAATGGAAGATAAAATGTAAACCATAAACAGTAATATGGAAGAAAAGAAAACTAATTTTTAAGTAAAATTATTCCAACAGTTATTCAAGTTTAATTAGATAGGGAATTACCACAAAATAGCCTTTGGTATAACCAACCTAGGCCAATCCCTTATGTGTGGGTGGGGGTGGTCAGATATTTTTTTCCACATGATT
Organism: Humulus lupulus; assembly: GCF_963169125.1. NCBI lineage: Eukaryota > Viridiplantae > Streptophyta > Magnoliopsida > Rosales > Cannabaceae > Humulus > Humulus lupulus. The sequence continues at coordinate 11,669,078 of NC_084802.1, forward strand.
CATTAAATCATATCACATTTTGTTGTAGAATGAAAATAATAGAAATTAATCATATAAGCTATACAATAACCTATTATTATTGATTACTGGTATTAAATGCTGACAAACCAACTCTTGGTGTCAAGAAAATTATCAGCAGACTAAGCAAAACATGAGTAGTAAAATGTCTTGCATAAACTAAAAAAACACCTTTGCAGCACTTTCATATGCATTAGCACTTCCCTCATAATCCTTTAGTTTATACTTAACTTCTCCAAGCAAACGAAAAACATTAGGGTCACTTGGCTTCTCCTATGTAAACATCAGTTTTCTGATCATTATCTTCCACGTTCTAAACAGGTTCTTTGTTTATTCTGTATACTCGCTCTTATTCGTGTTTATAATGTTTTTTCCCCCTTTTGTAGCAACCAAGTGGGAAACTGGTTCTAAATCCTGGGCCATCTGCAGAGAGAATAGAGAGACCTTCAGGTTTGTTCTTTTTTTTTCTTGGAAACATCCACCCTCGCTGCCCTAGTGGACATTGTTTTATGTTGGAAGTTAAACTGTGCTGAGCCTTCTACATATTTTCTTTATGCATATTCTATAATATGATTTTATCAAGTTTTTATTCATGTGAAAATATATAATATTGATTGGGGAAGATATTGAACTCCTATGCCATATTGGCCATGAAAATGTAAGGATCGTTAAGAATTAGAATAACTCCTTAAGCTCTTATCCATTTGAACTCCTTAAGCGATTTAGCCATTTGAACTCCTTAAGCGATTTTCACCTTCTTTACTAATTTTGACCTCATTACTGACTAGTTCAGCTGAGAATTTGGGTTTAGTTTTACACTAATGAACATGACTATTTCGTATATGTTTCATATCTTGCAAAGCTGCTTTGTTATGGTTTATACTGTACATATTTTTGTTTAATATAACATTACTTACTTAAGTAGTGTTGGGTTTCATTGCTTTTTGCTTTTCATATATGTTTCATTGCAGAGTTAAATTGTTTGACAATAAGGACCCCCTTACTTGCCTTGTATTGTATACCATTTTGATCTTAATTTTTCTGTGTTTAAGGATCTTATTATATTTTTATTTTACTAAGTGATTTACATATTTTTGTTCACTTTAATTTCTAGGTCTTTGTGCATTTGAAGTTTTGATGTTTATGAGTATCTTTCTGTAATGTGTTAAAGCTTTTTATTTTAATAATGTCTTATGTTATAGCTTAACTGATTTTTATAAGGCTTTCTGCATAGTTTTGAACACCTAATGTTCGAGTTTTCTTTATCCCTTTTTCATGTGTGATTTTTGAGGAGGCAAAACCTTATATTTATATAGATATTTTCAGGTAAAAATATATGTGTGTATCTGAATTTGTTCTCAGTTACATGTATTTTATGTTTGGTTAGTTTGATAATATTGGGCATATAATTCTTGCTTTGAGCTTCATATTAGATTAATCAAATTTAAGAATTAGCATATTGGGTTTAGAGTACTAAAGTTATGTATGTAACTAGAATTTATTTGATTTTGTTTTGTTTTTCTGAAATCTCCTTTCTCACTTTATTCATATTTTTCCTCTATCTTCCTATTTTTTTCTTCATCTTCGTTGAATCTCTAGTTTGGTTCTTCACATGTTCATTATATAAGTTTTCTAACAACTTGATATACTTTGGTCATGTTTGTGACTGATAATGATTTCTTAATCTCTCTAATTTTCATCTGTTTGTCTTTTGCTTCAAGCCTGGGCTGCATTTGTCTACTAATTCTTGGGTTTGGTTTCCTTCTTTGGTGGAGGTACAGACACAATCATCCAATATCTTTGACGTCAACGGTTAGTAAACCTAACTCATTTTTTAAGCAATATCATTAAAAAAGAAATAGAAGAAGAAGAGATTAACAGTTGTAGGCTTTAAAAAATTTCAGAGCAACATCATGAGGAGGTTTGCCTTGGAAACCTGAGGAGATTTCAATTTAGAGAGCTTCAGATGGCAACAAACAACTTCAGCAGCAAGTACTTGGTTGGGTGATGAATTGAAGGATGGAGCAAGTTTCATGCATGATTTACTTTTGTGTATCTTGTAATGTTTCTGTTTTTCATTTTTAAAGTAAAAAATATTCAAGATTATAAAACTTTATTATGTTATGCTTTCAAATTTAAGTTAGAACTAAGATCTCATGAAATTGACATATTCATGGTTTGAATTAGTTATTGTTTAATGTAATATTTGTGATTTATCAATCTATTGAGAATTACATTTTATGATTAATTTTGATTTTTTTTTATCAAAATACAATAATAAAAATCTTTTAATTTTAAAAAAACCTTATAAGTATATTTATCAAAATAAAATATAAAATATATTATCCATACTAAAGTAACAAAATTTTATTACTAGACTTTTAATATGTTATGATTTAGAAATATATTATAAGCATAATAAATCGTTATGATTTATATAATATAACAAACTAAAAATGCTATCAAAATAATCAAATGTAACAGTGGAAAAGTGTTATGCATAAAGTATAAGATTAAACTCTAAATTTATAATCATTTACTCTAACTAAATGTTATTATTTGAATATTATAGCAACTAAAAATGTGTTATTGAATAGTTTAAGATAACATCGAACATAACATTCGAATACTGTTATAGAAAAGACAGGACTTTTAATAACAGGGACTATGTTAGCATTTTCAGAAGCGTTATCAATACTCCCGGTTAGCAGTTTTTAAGTGTTATGAATACTGTTTTTTCTTGTAGTGAATTTTACTTCCCAAACAAAAAATCTTAATCCATAAACACAACAATATGTAATAGAAAATTAAAAATATTTCTCCATACCATAAAATTTTTAGAACCATGGTTCTTATTCAATCAATCCAGGAAATCCCTCTTACAAAAGTTAACAATAAGGACAAAAAATAAGATCAATAAAGATACCGAGTTTAAAATAAGATATACTCATTAATATTATTTACGCAACTAAAACTTGTATATAAATACAACATAATGAAGAAAAAATATACATCTTGAAACTAATAAATTGTAAGAAAAAAAGGCATTCCTTGTAATATTAGACTAAATTTTTTTTAAATAAATAAATTGAGGAGAGGAAAATATTGCTATTTGGTTAATTCTTTGTAACAAAACAGAGTGTGTGTAGTTCACGGGACCAAGACTGAAGTCAGAAAACATGTGACGCTTGGCTCTAATATAACCATACCTTTATTTAAATTGTTAGTAACTTTTGATTATGAGAATCCAACATAATGACACATTCCTTCATAAACCTCCAAAATTTAAAGAACTTTCTGTCACTACTGTACACACGTATATCATATCATATTCATTCATTCTATGTAGATAATATATACAAAGGATAGCGCATATCTAACATTTCAAAAAACTTTTTATATATATATATCCAACATTAATAAAACAACTTTATTATATATATCTAACATTAATATATTGCAAAATTTTCACTCTTCCAACTCCTCTCATTTTTAATTATAATTATTTATATTAAATAAAATAAAAATAAAAAATTGTTCAAACATTATTTGGAAATATAAATAATTCTTCCTCATAATATATTCAGTTTCAACCCTAGTACTGAAAAAAAAATGAATATGCACATTGCCATCGAAGCAAAATAAATTTTACTTCCCAAACAAAAAATCTTAATCCATAAACTCAACAATATGTAATAGAAAATTAAAAATATTTCTCCATACCATAAAAGATTTAGAACCATGGTTCTTATTAAATCAATCCAAGAAACCCTCTTACAAAAGTTAACAATAAGGACAAAATAAGAGGGGAACAAAGGAAAGTTCAAATACTCAATATTATTCTTTGAAATTATAAAATCCAAAATACGAACCAACAAAATAGAAAGACAACCATCATTCTTATCATCTTTATCTTTAAAGCAATTCCTTCATGCTTTTGGGACTTTCATTTTTCCTTCATTGTGAACAGGCACCTCCTGGGAAGAGATTGTAAGAACTGCTTGGGGAGTTGGCATATATGTTTCCTTGTGTGGCTTCTTGGTCTGTGTTGAGGTGTTTTTATCATTGTCCAAATATATCTCCTTTTGCTTATTTCTCTTCGTATTTCCTATAGCAATCTCTGTACCTGACTGTCTGTTCGAGGAGGTTGAGTTTTCTCCTAAATATTATTCGTAAAACAAATTATAATTCATAGAGAAAATTTTAAGATTTTTAAATAATGACGACAAGAATTTTACCTATTGTTCCCATTTTTTGTCGTTTGACCAACGAATCCAAAGATAAGGGTTGTGCATAAGATAAAGTCGCCTGTTTAGCACGTTGTGCCATAGATTTTTTCTTTGATCCATAGGCCAAGGGAGAGATTGAGGAAGCAGTTGGAATCATGTTCGTCAAACCAGATGTTTTCAGTGGTTCATCGTACAGTAAGGTTGGATTAAAACCCATATCGATTGCATCTCTAAGAGCACCACAATCATTCTGGAAATGATCTAGAAATCCACAGTAGTAACTGAATGTAGAGAGACGCTCAAATCGGAAGGAGACCCATATGTTGTCCTTTTCTTTGTCTAGATTCAAGAAAATTCCTCTGGACAGTGGATGGGAGGAATTTAAAAGAACCCTTAGTCGCAGAAAGGTATGCCGCCTACTTGGATCATACTCAAGGAATTTTCCAATAGAGTTGGCTATCCTCTCTCCCAGTGGTAGCGCTAAGGGTGAGGATATGTTTCGCAATGGGATTTCGTGAATCTGAATCCAAAAAGGAATGTATTGAAAATCCTCCGCAGAGATCTGATCTGTCCCAGTCGATTCGATCAAGACGAAGATATGACCAGAAAAATGCCACGGTTGACCCTTTAGGATTCTATTCATCAATGTCTTTGACTCAAAGGTGATTATGAAGATATCATCATTGTAATCCTCAATTATCACCCCTGACCTATCCTGCCATAATGCCTAGAAGAAGCTCTTCAGATTTTTCCCCTGGAAAGGCTTGTTCGTTAACATTCTACCAAAGATAACATTTGAATGGTCAATTTCTTCAGATTCTATAGTAAGGGAGGGGGTGGAAATTACTTCGAGTTCTTGGGGATGAAGCTGCAGAACATCTATAGGATTGTGTTTTGGAGAATTCATCTTTTAGATGGTAATGTTTGAAGTTGAGGTATTTGTGTATGGCTGTAATGTTTGCAAATGATGATTTATATAATTGGCTCCTTCATATGTAAAGACAATGAGAATTGAAATTTAATTTTGAATATTTTAAAATATATTAAGAAATTTTCATTAAAGGAATATACTATTAGAATATTTGTTTGATGATATTACCATAATTGTCTTGTATTCTCAGTAAAAAACCTTTTATTACACTCTATTGATTTCTGTATTTGAAATTCTTTTTTACTCCTTTAACATCTTCTTAATCTTAGGGATTTTCATTAATAGCATTATTTCTATGTTAGGAAATTGTTTGGATTTCTAGTTTGACTTTTATATACAATTTCTCTTAAATGTAATTTAAAACTTTCCTACAATAGTTGGGTCTTACCTTCCAATCGGTAATTAGGAATAAATACAATACTTGGGCCTTAAATACTCTTAGATAAAAATCCATTTCCTCTTTTTTATATTTTTAATTAGTATTTTTCTTATGTTAATTTATTTCCCTTAACCCTTTTTAATTTGATTCCATTATATACATGTTATATCATTTAATTTAGTAATTGATTCCCTTGTGGAATGTATTTATAATCATTATAATAGATAATTGTATTTCTTATAATGTTATATGATTATTAAGTTATTTATGATATATTAAATTGGTTTTATAACTGAAATTAAAAGTGTATGTTTGTTTCAAAATGTGATAGGGTGTCACACACTAAAGTGCCAGAATTGATAGTGTATTATAATGAAATCAATTATGATATAATAGCCCTATAAAATTCCTAATAATGAGGAAAATTTATTTTTATAATACATATAGTATTAGTTTAATGAAATCATGAATTTACAAAATATATGATTAATTAATTTAGAGATTTCTCCAAAATTGATTGAATATTGTATAATCTTGATTTTAAAATGCATTAAGTAGGCTGGTAGAATAGTATATTAAAATCAAAATTATTGCTTTAGTCTAAAATTCTCTTATATTCATGTTAATTTATAAAATCAGGCTTATCTGATAGTCAAATTTAAAAGATTTAACCTCTATACTCCTCAAAATTATTGGAAATAACCATAAAAAGATATTCATAAATTTCCTCCTTTATATTATTAAATGTTTTTGAATTCCTATAACTGCCAATAACATAGGTTAACAAATTATTCCATTCCTATTTGTGTACTTTTTAGGCAACAAGCTATTATTACACATATTAGTGTGTAAAGATTTTGATTCTTTTTCATTGACTTTTGCATGATACCCATTATGTTAATAAATATTAACAGCTTTTCTTGGCCATTTGTAAAAAATTTATGCAACAAGTTATTATTACATATATTGATTTTTTCACTGACTATTTTATGATACCCATTATCTTTTTTAATTATATTATTTGATTCTTATGAAATTCAAAAAATGTCAATAACGTAGGGAGATTATCAGATTACCTCATATCCAAAAGTAAAATACTTAGGCAACAATTTATTATTGAACATATTAATGTGATAAGATTAAGATTCTATTTAATTCACTATTTGAGGGAGACACGTTTTCTTTTAATTATATTATTATTTTAATTCCAAATAGGTCAATAACTTAGAAATATTAATAAAAAAAATTCATGTCTAATTGTATAGTTTTAGGCAACAATTTATTATTACATAAATTAATATTTTTAAGATATTGATTCCATTACTAACTCCAATAATCCAACTTCTAGTTAAAACTTAAACGTTAAAGGACTCATTTACTTTTTCGTTTTTTAAATTTTTATTAAGTATATAACTATTCCTTTTACTCTGATTGTGTTGATTCCTTTGAGTACCACTTATATATTTTAAAGATTGATTTCCTTATGGAAAGTATTTATTATAATTATTAATAGGATAATTGAATTTCCTATTATTATGCTATTCATTTGTATGTAACTTAATTTAATTTTATATCTGAACTTAAAAACAAATAGTTATTTTGAAATGTTTTAAGGTGGTTTCTTTTGTTTTCTAAATGTTGATTGTTTTAATTTTAATAAACTATTTAAGGCTAATTTCTTTTTTAAAATGAATATGTGTTATTATGAATTTAATTATTGTAATAATGCTTTATAGTTTTCCTAAAAATAAATAGTAGTTATTTATTTAATTATTTTAATAGCTGAAATAAAACGTATTATTATAATTAAAGTTCTTGATTCCTTTAGAGATATCTCCATATAAAATTGAAATTGTAAAAACTAGTTTTTAAAAGATATTTTGTGAAATAGTTGAATAGTATATTAATATCCAAAGTTGTTGATCCAAATTATGACTGAACTTAAAAACGCAAAATTATTTTGGTATGTGTTAGTGAGATTTCTTTTTTCCTAAAAATAAAAGATATTTATTTATTTTCTATCATTTATTGTTTTAATAACTGGATTAGGAAACTCCAAGTTTGATTGAAAAATGTAAAGAATTGGATTTTAAAAGGAATTTTGTAAATGTTTTGAGTATTATATTAATATCCAAAATCATTGTTCCATTCTAGAATTCTCTATAATTCATGTTGATTAACAAAATTAGGCTTGGCTGATAGTCCACCTTAATTCTTAGCAAACTATGTCATCTATATTCCTCTAAACTATACCAGGCCAAATTCAACCAATAGACATACACTAAATAAGCCTACAAACAGGCACGCTAACAAGCCTACAAACTGGCATTGGCAAGCTCACATACGGTCCCAAAAAAATCATACCAAAGGGGATGGGAGAAACACTTACAAATATAGAGACCTACAACTAGGCACAAACCTCCTACTTCCAAACTTCATAAGACCTTTTACATTTTAAAAAATATTACTAATAGACAAAAAGCTAGATAATAATTTAACTGTATAAGTGAGAAAAAGGAGATACATCATTCAAAACCACACATATTTGATAGGGGCAGAAGCTTTTACAAGATGATTTTAAAGAAAAATTTCAGCACATATAATGTACTACCTTCTAGCACTAGAAGCACTAAACTAGTATATTATCAAAGCGGAAAAATACCCTCTAAACATAATACTACACAATTTATCACTAAAGCTAAACAAGCAACCATAACTTAATCTAATCGGAGAATGATACCTATCATTCAATAAAATTACAAGATATTAAAGAATTATTGAAAAGGAAGCTACACTCTGATCAAAGGCCTGGAATTAATCTCACTGATCCTTAAAAGGTCAATTCAAATGAAGAAGTATTAAAATTAAACACGATAACAATTCCAATACAAAACAAGGCAAATTGAGAAAATCATCATCAATATTCAGAGCAGAGAAGAATTAAAAACAGGATTTCTACTGGGAATATGAGACCTAAGCCTGAATGGAACGAAATCGTCCCAGCAAGTAGAGTAGCCAAACTTCATCTTAATTTTTCGTAACTTGATCAACACTGTAATGCTCCGAATTCTCTTATATGGTTTAGTGGCGGGAATAGTAGGCAGGGAGGGCCATACTTGTTCAATTATGCCATTAATTGATAATATGCATGTATATGTGAATTATATTATGATATGATGTTATATGCGTGCATGTGGGTCCACATTTGAATTATTATGCTATTTTGATAATTTGGCCCATTGAGGGTGAATATGTGTATTTGGGTGCATAACTTGATTTGTGAATGAGATTCCATTATTATGGAGATATATTCGAGCTATTCGTCATGAGACGGTCATATAGAGTGGATTAGCGGTTTTGTCATAACAGGGTCAATTTTGGGGCAATAGGAATGTTTATTTGATGATAAATTAGGAATATTTGAGATCAGGAGGAAATTTTGGAGGTTTTGACTATAATGTCCCCGGGGGTATTTTTGGGACCCCGAGCACTAGGTTTTATTTGAGGTTACTTAAGGTTGAAGTAGCTGTCAGATAGAACGTACGATTAGAAAACCTCTTGTTCTCCCTTTCGACAGTCCGTTTTACCATTTGAGCATTTTTTAAGAAATCTCGAGTTCTAGGAGTTGGAATCAAGCGAGGATCGAGGCATAGCGATCCTAGGAAAGATTATAAGCTTCTTAACCAAATTATTTGACAAAAAACAACCCAATCAAAGGTAATCTAAGTTTAAAGTTTTGAGTTTTTAGAGTTTCTACGCTTTGAATTGGACTTTGTGAATTGTTGAGTTTTTGGTGGGTTTGAACCTTGGGTTTTGAGAGTTTTGGAGTTTTGGTAAGCTTGGGAACTTTGTTTTGATGATTAGGGATGGTTAGGTATGATTTTGGAAGCTTGGAGAAGTTGAAAACACGTTTGGGAATGGCCCAGGGTCGGGGGCAGCGGCCCTGGCTCGATGAGGAAGAAGAGGGAGTTCTGTCTTGGCTGGGCGCCGCGACCCTTGGTGTTAGGCGCCGCGGCTCTTGCTTCAGGAATTTCTGGGGGCCGTGGCCCAAGGTGCCGGGGCCGTAGCCATTGCCCAGTTTTCGCCCCGTTTTCTAGTTTTGACCCCAGAAACTTAGTTGTAGGCCTCGGGAGTGTTCCCACTACTTGGATTAGTTGGGATTGATCTTCCGGAGGGTAGATATTGCTTTGGAAACCTATGTTGATCATTATTATTAATGATGTTCCATATTTGGTTATGATTAGGTGACCGTTAAAGGACTAAAGGTTGAGCGTTCTCACAGGTCGTTCTTTTAATCTTTCTAGCTCGAATCTGAGGTAAGAAAACTGCACCCTATGTATATATGACATGCGTGATTATTATTGAGGCATGTTGATTGATAAATGTGGACATGGATTGCCCATTGAATGCTAGCGAATGTTGAATACTTGTGCATGTACTGACTAGTCAGGGACACTGACCTAAAGAGTCAGAAATGGCATAGCGTCATGAACGCCGAGCCAAATGAAGATTAGATCTAATCGATGTCAGCATTGAATGGCTCTATGGCATTAATGCTGGACTGACCCTAAGGTTGATGAAACTCATAAGTGCTTGGCTAGTCTTTGACTAGTTACTCAGAGCCAGAGCACAGGGCCCCGGTGACTGTTTGTCACATGGCTAGGGAACGATGTTCCAGGGTTATGACTCTATAGTCATGAGGAAGGTTATGTTGGTGACTAATCACCATGCACCTATCCTGTTTGTACTTATGAAAGGTTCATTTATCAGTTAAACCTAGTGACCCTATCGTCACATGGCTAGTGGGGGCTGTACCCATTCTTGTGACTTTTGGGACTGTCACCTATCTGTTTAGGACTGATAGTCCTGAATGATTATTATGATCATTGTTGATATTATATCATGTTATGTTGTGTTTTCTTGCTGGGCCTTGGATCATGGGTGCTATGTGGTGTAGGTAAAGGGAAAGAAAAGCTCACCCAGCCTTGAGTGGAGTGCTTAGGTGATGTTGTGTACATATGCGGCCGCTTGACCACCACGGCCAAGGCGTTCTCAGAGGAACTAGGGGGTTTACCCTATTTTGCCGCTTAGGTCGGCGAGATTGTAAATTTGAAACAGTAATGACCATTTTGTACTGAGAACAGCTTGTAAATGTTTTGATTAGCTTTGCAGAGCAGATTGTAATGAAAAATGTCCTTTCCTTTTGATGGTTTTTCACCTTAACTTGTTAATCGCATTTAGAGAACGTTTTTTAACCAAAGGACTCGGGTAACGGGTCAAATTTCCGGTTCACCGTTCACCGTAACTGTTCTGGGGTAACCATGGCGTTACAAACACTATATCCTTTTCCTACTTTCTATAAGCACAGATGATAAGCCGGACATATTTTCTTATCATGAAAAATGATGGCATCAACCCCAATCCAAAAAAACTCATCAATTTGTCCTAGTACAAAACTTATCCTAAAACGAATTATAAGAATGAACACCGTTTCTGACAAAATCATCACCTGAAACCCCTAAAATTTTATTAAAATCACATTTAATTAGCCACAAGGTCTGAAAATTTACCCCATCCAACTGGATAACCCTTAATTGATCAAGAAACCTAAATTTAAAACCTTAAAATCCAAAACCCAAATGGAATTGAAGGAAACGGGAAATGAATCATTGAAAAAAAAATTAAGAAGGAGGGTATATGGAAACTTTCAAAGATATCATCACCTAACGTTACCTCTGAATTTTTCAAATTTAGGTCCCCCACCGATTGGATCTTCTTCTCCCCTAAAAACTATCAGCCCCAAAAATCTCTCTTTATTTCTCTTAACCTCACCTTGGTTGTTCCTGGTTGAAGGTTCCCAACGAAATTCAGATCTGAGAAAAAAGAGTCTTCGGCAGCCGTCGACTCGCTGCACCCATCTGTGAGGAAGAAGACTCGCTGCACCCATATGTGAGGAAGAAGACTCGCTACTCACAGTTTTTCGGCATCACGTAGCTTCGTCGCACCTTTCAAGCTTATGGAATAGAAAGAAGCGCTTGGAGCGAAGTTTCCGAGCAAAGAAGGAGAAAGCAAGCGGGGACTCATGGGAGCTTTAGGAGCTCGTGATAAGAAGAAACATGAAGGTTGTAACATCGCAGTATAAACCTCCATTGTTATCTTATCAACTCTGACGAGAATTTTCCCTGGCAACTCGAGTAACGGGGATTTATCCTCTTCTGCTACACCCACAAGAGAATAATAAGGTTTCACGAAACGGCGTCAGTTTAATCACCTCAACGAATAAAATTACAACGGAGATAAAGACAGAGACACAAATGGAGGTCTGAGGGTTCTTGCTTCTCACCGGCGAAAGAGATACGCAGACAGGGAGAGGAACGGGGAGGGTTCTTTTTGACACATTTTAATATGTAGTAGATATAAGTTTTTTTAAAGTATAATTTTAAACTCTAGAAAATTGTAAACTAGTAGAAAATAAAAACATTGTGTGTCTTTTTTTTTTTAAACTTATTATATGAAAATTCAAAACTTGTAATAATCTCAAAGAACAAACCTACAAATTTCCTTCGAATCTTTTAAATTTTCTCAAAAGGATATGATCAATGTCAATTAAACAACACAAACAAGCAGATGGGACTATTTTTTTTTAGGGAAACAACTATATTTTAATGGTTAAAAATAATAGTCAAGCAAAGTTCAAAAAATTATACCGATTTCACAATAGAGATGATCCAAATAAAGCTATCCAAGCCAAATATAATGGTAGAACAAAATTTAATATGTTTTTTTTAAGTTTAAAAAAAAATCTATATTCTTATATACCTTAAATAATTATTCGATGACAAGAACATTAACCTTATAAAAAACATCACTGATTTAAATATTTTATATAGGGTACCACGATAATAATGAATATTTTTAATCACTAACTATATATATTTTTAGAATTTTTAGTACATAAATAAACCACAACTCTAATTTTTTTTATATGACGGTGTATAACGTAGTTACAGTGGACCTCCAACAAATTTTCAGGAAATTCCGAATAATTTAAGATGCTGAAATCAATATTCAAACAATTTGTTGTTCACATGATTGTTACAATATTTATACACGAGTGCAATAGAATATTTAAATCCTAATTTCGGCATCCTAAATTATTTGAAATTTCTTGAAAATTTGTGAGAACTATTGTGTAACTACATTGTAACGACCCAACTAATTTAAAGACATCGGACCTTTAAAACTTCTAAAACATATTACTATCTTTTGGATACATACATAAAATAATAAAGACTTTATCATAAAGAAAATCCAAAAGTACGGAATCCCATTGTTTATACATAAAATCATAAAGAAAACAAAAACATTTATTTAAATGTTCAAATACTAAATGCGGAAATCATAAATACATAAATAAAAGACTCAAATGTCAACGTCATCATCGATCGATCCCATTGGTTCATTCCTTAAGTTCCTCGCCCAATACACATGCCAAAGCCACATTGGATCCGTCCTGCCTTCCATGTTCATTTACCTCCACAATCTAAATAAAAAAGAATGAGCCTAATGCCCAGTAAGGAAAAACTACTAAAACATAAAACATAAGACAAAAAACATAAAACATAAAAGTGGACTACAATATTCATGGCCATTAACTCATTACCTAGTATGTGATAGAAACCGCTATAGTCCTCTTGCTACTATCTAAACAACCATATTTCCCAAGCGACTAAAAGACATAAAAGAAGAAAAAAAACATACATACATACACATAGCACATAAATCTAACTTATTTTCCTTACACAAAATCAAGGTATTGGAGACAAGTGTGGGATTGAAAACTCCTAAAACCAAACATTAAAACTATAAGTTTCCTAAAGAAAAGAATATGAAAAGAAGATCTAAACCATCAAGATAATAGCTTACTGAAAACCTTAAGTTTCAAAGAAATCAAGCACCTAACCAAAAGTAATTATAGCGAATTACGATTTGAAGTAAAAGAAAAGAATAAGAAGAATAGAAATAGATTAGACCTGAGGATTAAGAGTACCTTAGATAGCTTAGAGCTTTGATCTATACCTCAAACACTAAAATCACACTATAGTTTACTTCTCAAGTGTTTAGAAAAACTTAGATTTGAAAGCTTTTAACCCCAAAACCCTAGTGTTTCTCTCTATAACGAAATTGGCGCTTGGAGGCTTTCAGAAGTGTTTGAAAGATGGTGCAAATGACTGAGTGAAGGGTCCTATTTATAGAGTTCAAGGAGTGAAACTAACTCCCTTTAAATTGAATAAATAAATGAATAAAAATGGGATTTTATGCTCAACAAATGCCCAGAACTCGGTCAAGAGTAAGTACAAGATGTTGAGGGTCGTTTCTAGCTTCGGATTCCACGGATATTTCAAAAATGCTCATGGAGCTGATATATTGCCCCTATATGCGATATATCGCCTGCACCATTTTCCTAAGGCTCCGTGGTTTCGTTCATGCAAAGTCGATGTATTTTCCGTACTAGCATAGGCGATATATCGACCCCTATACCTGCGATATACCAGCTTACACTGAAATACTAAACCACATTTTTGCACATTTTAAGCACACTTAAAGCTGTTTAAACCACTTTGACTGAGTAATACGAGATCCTATCATTTGAGGGAAGGTTCTAGACTTCCTAGGTTTATCCTTGACTATTTTATTCGTCTAAAATCCTTAAATCCTTAAAAAACATACATGTGACAAATGTCACATTCTTAATTATTCTAAACCTTAGGTTATAATAAATAATACTTCTATGAACAACTTCAATAATTAAACCTTATGATAAAATTAATATTTCTAAACTATAGGCTAAAGATACAAAATCCATAACGTTTCCAAATAATTTTCAGCTTGAACCAATATCTACGAAAACTAAAATACTACAGTATAATATACTACTATCTAACTAAGTAAAATTCCGAGGCGCTATATATATATATATATTATATACCGTCATATAAAAAAATAGACCTACAGCTTATCCATATACTAAAAATACATATTGGTAGTGATTACCCAAAAACTTTCCTTTTATATATACACATATATAGACTATAACATTTTTTTTATACGTAGCTTTTTTTTTAAATCTTAGGTAACTTTTTTTTTCTTATGCATATATGTTTATCTTTTATAGTTATTTATATGTGTGTGCATATATAACTACATTCCTTTATATATATACCTATTTGTTTTATGAAAAAGAAGTGAATTTAAGGTCATCAGTTCATAATTGCACTAACTTGTGTATGTGTTGATACATATTTATTACATGTCCAAAAACAAATGATAGCACTCACAATTAAAGAAATAATATAATTTAGTCAATTAATTTTTTTAATATTAGGCACTATCCACATAGTGAAGCAAAAGATAACATCAACTTCTTTTCTCAAGAGAAAAGTACTATTTTTTTTTTCTCGTTCTCTTATTAAATGTAAAACTACACATATATCTTTAAAACAAATGGGTGTATCAAACTCATTTAAAATTTGGAAGCTATTTAGCTAAGATTTGTCATATATGAAGGAATTGTTCATTTTTTGACCCAACAAATTTTCAAATAATTAAAAAGGTAAAGCAGTTGAGCATTTTTTGGAGAGAAAGAAAGTAAAATAGATATTGTTATGAGCAAGGTCACCGCAGTGCTTTTGTATACAAAATATATTTTTATGAGAAATTATCTGATCTAATAGGGTCCATAAGTCATTTATAATATTGATTGATTTTATGTTATCCAACATTAGTATTACTCATTCTACAATTCTAATAAAAGAATTGAAATTAACCATTGATTTTTGGGTTGAATTTGAATATGAAATTGCTTTTTTTTTTTTATTGAAAACTTTAAAATTTCATCACAATAACCAATTACAATAAAAATAATGGCAATCGATTAAAATTTTTCGTTGATTAAGAGTTGTAACCGGTTATAAGTCTATGATTTTTTTTTTTTTCATTTTGGTTCCAGTTTGTAACAAGTTACAATAATTCTAATTTGAATTCAATTTTTTTTTCTATTGGGAATTTTAATATCCCATTACGATTTACAATAAAAATAGTGGTAATTGATTATAAGTTTTCTTTGTTTGAGAATTGTATATGATTATAAGTCTGTGAATTTTTTTCCTTTTGGTTCACGTTTGTAACTAGTTAAACTAAGAAATGTAGTAAGTGGTTATCATTATGAAACTGAAAAATGTTGTAAATAGTTAAAAAATGAAAACAGTGTGAAAATGAACAAAATAAAGAAAAAAAATCAAATTAAACAAAAGAAAATCACAAATAATTCTATTAAAAATACAACTTAATTATATAAATAATAATCATGGCTTATTTTTTAAATTATACATTTGTGTTGGAAATAAAAAAACCATACAAACATTAACAAAGTGAAATTCTCAAATTAACAGTTAGGTAGAGAAAAAACTATTCATATGTAGTGTAATTTCCACTTGATTTTTCTCATCAAATGACATGAAAGATGTCTTTGCAATTGGCTATGATCAGGGTGACCATAGAAGCCAGTGAAAATGCCCTTAGACCAAGAATCCACATTAGCAGTAATGGAATCGTTCCACACTAACAGAAGACCTCCACTCAGACCCATTCTCACCAATGCCCAGAAGTTGTTAAACTATATATAATTAGGTTGATTAACTAGCTAGAATATTATAGTTGAATAAATGAATATGACATAGACATTGATTATGTTATGACATACTATTATAAATGATTACTTGAGTAAAAAAACAAAAATATATATATTATTTCGAATCACGTGTAGGTACGCATGTGATTGTAATTAGAAATTTCTTTAAAATATTCCTTCAAGATAAGAGTCAGTGCTCATTACCTTAATAATTAAAACATATGCACGATCTTAATTATCTGTTAATGAGACAATATAAACTTTTTATTAACAGACAAATCTGGAAAAACGTGGAAGTAAATAAAATGTTTTTTTTATTTTTTATTTTAATAAGGAACTATATAACATGTTACGTTGTCAAAATCAATTAATTTATATATATATATATATATATATTTATGTATACAAGCTTTATTAACTAAAGGGGAAAAAGTTGAGAAGAAAAAATCTGTTTGTTGCAAGATTTAATTACGAATTTGAACATTGTATATTTAGTTGTAGTTAAATTTAGAATATTTGTTATTTATTTTTATTATTATTATTATTGTTGTTGTAGTTGTCACATGAAAATAAAATAATTGAATTGAATATATAGACTATATAAAAAAGAGAATCGATTGTTAGAACTGTGTAGCTCATGTTAGTTACATTCTGTTATAACCGAATTATACCGCTGATGTCATCAGTCAGTTTATGTAACAACCTCTCCTGTGTAATATATTCATATATATAGTGAACACTTCAGCTTCTTCATTATATTGATGAGAAGCATAATTCATTTACTCACGATTCTCTTCATTTACTGATTCATTTTCTCTCTCAGTTTATCAAAGCTTCTCAGCTCTCACATCAATTACTATACCTTTCCAAAAAAAAAGAGAGAGAGAATCGATTACTTTACCTTTTCAAAAAAAAAAAGAAGAAAGAGAGAGAATCGATACAATTGAAGGTGTACGTGAGTCATTCACTACTCCTCTTTAAAATTTAGTTGGGAGAATTATCAAATGTTACTAGAAGAACAAGGAGGGAGAAATGGAGAGAGATGAAATAGGTTCATGAAATTTTGGCCAAACTTAAAAGAGTTAAAAGATTTAGTACGTGATGTTTATCGCTATTGTTTTGAAGGATTTTGGATTCCAGACTTTTCATTAAAAAGTATAATATCTTTTCAAACTCAATTTGAGGCACGTACGATATGAAGATATTTTATTGGTTTCTTGTCCGTAATCAGGTATTACTTGGTTAAAATAATATATTGTTTTTGCGATTGTGAGACGTAGCTTTGATTCCAAACTATACTCGAATAATGATAGCCTTTTTTCTACTACTAATTAATGTACATATGATCTTATACCCTTTGAGATAGATAAACAGAGAATTCACATCAACAAGAATGTATACACATTCTTTACCCCTCGTTGCCACCCTCCATCAACTACTCTAATTGTAAAATTGTATACATTTGTAGGCATCCTTTGGATTATTTTTTTCTCATTGGTACTCTAATCACAAATTTTTGGGGATAACGTGGAACCACATCTTTTATTAGAAGAGTTGTTTGATATATTTTGTAAAGGAATACATCCATTTGGACTATTTTGGGACCGTATTTAAGGATTTTGGAAAGAAAGCTTAAATTAAAAGGTCTCACAAAATATTGTTTTTGAAATATATATGAAGACCTTAAAAGAGACAATGTATTTTTCATCAAAAAGATGACAGATTTTTTGTGATTTCTATTTCCAGCTAAGGAAGAAAATCGAGGAGTTCCACAACAAATATAACAATTATGTAGCTTTGAAAATTTTAAAAATTTGGATGTAAATAAGAATGGCAGGTGTGAAATTGGGTTGTCCAATACTGCATTATTTAAGAAAGGTGAAGTGGGAGATTGGGTGAACTATTTAACACCTCAAATGGGGAAAGAATTTCATCCAAGAAAAGCTTGGACAATCTAACTTAATCTTTGAATTCTAACTAGCTATGATTTCACTTCTTTGTATTGTTTTTTCATTGTCTTAAAGGCTGCAATATTTAAGGAACACCAACTTGTTCTTAAGGGTGTATCTTATTTTATGAATGGATATTTGTGGTATATGTACTTTTTTTTTGTTAATTGCTACACATGTATCAATTCAAATTTATTTTATAAGATTTTGTTAATTTAATCAAATTGCTCTCAATTATATGAATTCCAGATTCAAATGTAATTACTGATGAAAAGTTTGGTCATATTAATAAAATTTTAATTGTCAAATATAAATTTAAAGTACCAAATATATATGATTTTAAAATACATAGTGTCATATAAATATTATTGAAAAAAGATAGTACTAAATCAATACTTTGCAAACACGTACATGGTACTAAATGAGTAAATATCCATAAAATTAATATGCATATTTATTGATATTCTAGTTATTATCTAATAAGAATTTAATAAATAAATAAAATTATTAAATTTGAGCTAGCATAAAGAATAGAAAAGACCTTTGTTAAACTAGAAATCATAGCCCAAAAGTAAAAACGTGGCCCATCTAATGATTGATCTACCAGGAAATTGCATTTATATGGGATTTTTAATATAGCGTACAAAAATATGGTTTTTTTCAAAATAGAAATTTAATGTATAGTTTTTTTATTTTTAAGAATTTTCACTTTTATGAGTTTATTTTCCAATACTTTTGTATAAAAGTTGGCTTATGCCATAATTTTACTCTTAATCAAGTTTTATTAATTTGGAAGGGTATGCTTATAATTTGATTATTATTTTTTTAACTTATTTATTTTTTATATTATTTTTATATATAATTAATTTTATATTAAATTTTTCTTTGGTTGTTTTGCAAAATGTTTTGCAAATTCATATTAAATTTGTAATATGAATTGTGTTTATTATTATTTTATTTATTATAAACATTTTTTTCTTCTGTTTTTTTAGAATGAACGTTTCTTTCTTCAAATCCAGGGTAAGGTAATCATTTACTTAATTGATCTTTGACAATTATAGGAAAAAAAATCCTAGAGCTAGGTTAAATAACATGTACCAGAAGGAGTAACCAGTTACCCTGAAAGGAGTAACATTCGACCATAAGATGGGTAACCAGTTATCATAAGAGGGTGACGAGTTACTCATATTAAATATAAAAAGAAACACCAAATTTGAATGAAAAAGAGGAAGAACACTTCATTAAAAAAGTAAGAATAAGTAACTATAATTTTAGTAACATAGGTAACCAGTTACCATAAAGAACCCACAAATATACACACATCAGAACATGAAGGTAACCAGTTACCCCTAGAAATATACATACAACTAACGGGTTTGTGTGGTTGGGGTTTGGACTCAAGTTTCAGAAGAGTAGTTTTTGCTATGTTATTTACCATGGTACCCCTCTTTTTGCTAATGTTTTTGTTTAATTTTGAGTTCCTATATGTGATTAGTTTTCCCATAAATTGAGTTTTTGTTAATTAAATTTTTTCATACAAATTAAGAAAAGTTTAATTCCCATATTTTTGTAAAGTAATGGCTAAAAATTCATATTTATGAGAACTTCCCATCTATTACATTTATTATTTGGGCTTTTGGCAAGGGAAATTTGACCTTTTATGCCTAATGCTCTTGCTAATTAAAAATGATGATAGATTTTATGTAAATTAAAAAAATGATGCTAAACTTTTCTAACTTTCCCAAAATTTCCTCTCATTTCCTCTTTTCTCTTATCTATTCTCTCTCTCTCTCTCTCTCTCTCTCTCTCTCTTTCACGACAACAACCATCACACCATTTTTCTCCCACGACAGCTTCCACCATGCCATCACCATGCCTTCATAACTTCGGTCATCTTGTAGAGATCAACACAATACCCAAAATAACATATATTTGAGGATTCTTGGAATATAATATATGGGTAAGTAATTTTTTCTTACATATAGTGGTGTTTCTTCCACTAAAGACACTAAATACTGCATTTCGAATTTTAAATTTCACCAATCCCTTGGCTGTTACCAATATTAAATTGGGTGTTTATAGAGTTAAAAGAAAGATTTCAGAGTTACTTAAAGTATTATAAACGTTCAAATTGTTAAACATGCAAAAAATGAAATTTGGTTATCAACGCCCCAGACCGTGCCCTGGAGCGTTTGTACCCTCCAAATTTTTGCACTTTGCCATAAAAACATCCAAACTCTTTCCCTTTTGATTTTGTAACCTCCATACACCTAATGACAATCAAAATTATATCTCCAACACAATCATATAACATAATGACTCATGAAATTTAATTTAGAAATGTGTAACTCTCATTTTACACATTATTAGGTAATATTTTGGAAGTTACAAATAGTACCTGAATTTGTAAGATATGTAACTCTCAAAAGTATGTTATAAATTTGGATGCATAAATTTGTCTCACTTAATTATTACTCTTGTTGTAAAACAGTCTAAACAAGAAACTATTAGTAATATATATATAGATATATATGTATATATATATAATTGCTTATGTATTCAATAATGTGTAACAAAGAACAAAATCAAGATAAGCACAAGATATATGTATGAAGAATTATACAAACAGTGGGAAAATAAGAAGCACTGATTTACGTGGTTCAGTATCACAAAGATACCTGCTCCACAGGAGATAACAGCCCCAATAGGCTTAGCTTCTTTATTGATTCTGAACTAGTACATCAACACATCACAAGTGGTTACAAAATCTTCAGAGGAGTCTTGCTCCAGAACTCAAACAAAAACAAAGAGAAAATTTTGACTTCTAAACTCTCTTTTACAAACAGTAAAGCTAAAACTCTTCAAATCATCTCATGCCTTAGCCTTTTTCAAACTTCATCTATTTATAGAGCTTAAGTATTGCTGAGTTGATCGTTAATTCTGTTAGTACTAGATAATGAGTTTGTTAAGTGTCTAAAACCCAAACAATTCCACCTGTTTTAGTCACTTAGCAAAATGTAAGAATCTCAAGCCATATTGTAAAATTGCTCCCTAATTCCAATGAATTTTATCTCCCCTGAAGAGAGATATCAACAATCTTCAACTTTCAATAAGTTTAGACAGAGCCTAAACTTTTCCTGAGTAACACTTTTGATAAAGATGTCAGCTGGGTTCTTATGAGTGCTAATCTTCTGAACAACAACATCTTTGTTTGCAACAATGTCTCTAATAAAGTGCAACTTTATATCTATGTGTTTTGATATCTCATGAAGCATGGGATTCTTCATGAGATGAAGAGCACTTTGATTATCGCAATGTAAGGTGATATCCTCTGACTGGAATTCGAGCGCCTTGGTGAGACCTTTTAACCAAATAGCTTCTTTTTTTTAGCTTCTGTAGCTGCCATATACTTAGCCTCTGTTGTTGAAAGAGCAACTACCTTTTCAAGATTTGATTTCCAGCTTACACATCCTCCCAAAACTGTGAATACAAAGCCTGTCAAAGACCTTCTTGTGTCTAAGTTTGCAGCATAGTCTGAGTCCACATATCCATTTACTTGTACAAAATGCTTATCATCTTTACAGAATACAAGTCCTTTATTTAAGCTGCCTTTGACATACCTAATTATCCATTTGAGTGCTGTCCAATGTTCTTCTCCTGGATTAGCAATAAGTCGACTAACAAAACTCATGGCATATGCCAAATCTGGTCTAGTGAAAACCATGGCAAACATTAAGCTTCCAACTCCACTTGCATATGGAATTATGCTCATATGTTCTTGAAATGTTGGCCAAGAGGTGTCCCTACTGGTTTAGAATCCTTCATTCCAAATTTGTTGAGAAGTTTCTGTAAGTATCCCTTTTGAGACAGAAAAATGGTGTGTGGTCTTTGTATCCTAATATCAATGCCTAGAATTCTTTTAGCTTCACCTAGGTCCTTCATCTCAAATTCCTCTTTGAGTTTCAACTTCAATTTATTTAGTTATGATCTTTCTTTTCCTACAATCAGAATATCATCTACATAGAGTAGGAGATATAACAATCCATTCATGTATACACATGGGTCATACTTGCTCTTGTCATATCCAATCTTGTGCATAAATTCATCGAATCTTCTATTCCATTGCCTAGGAGCCTGCCTCAAACCGTATAGAGATTTCTTGAGTAAATATACCTTGTTGTTGTTCTTGTCTTCATAACCTTTAGGTAGCTGCATGTAAATATCCTCATCCAAATTCCCATGTAAGAATGTTGTACGTACATCCATTTGATCTACCTCCAAATCTAATTGAGCAGCTTTAGCCATTATTACTCTAATTGAGGTTTACTTAACTACAGGCGAGAAAATCTCATTGAAGTATGTCCCTTCCTGTTGTGTGAAGCCTTTGGCAACAAGTCTTTCCTTGAATCTTACACTTTCAATACCAGAAACACCCTCTTTCTTCTTAAATATCCATTTACAGCCAACCAATCTTTTATTTTCTGGTTTATTCACTAGCACCCAAGTTTTGTTCCTTTCAAGTGACATCATTTCTTCTTGTATAGCTTGTAACCAGGCTTTACTTTCATTGCTGTTAATGGATTCATGATAGCTTGAAGGTTCTGAGCTATCTATGTCATCAGCTACTGAAAGTGCATAGGCAATGAAGTTAGCATAGCCGAATCTGTCAGGAGACCTTGTCTCTCTTCGTTCTCTGTCCCTAGCAAGTTGATATGAACTCAGATTATCTCTCAACTCTGAAGTTGATGTTTGATCACTGATTGTTATAGATTGTAAAGATTCTTTATCGTTATCCACCTCAATCTACAATTTTTCATCTAATTTTGAAACATTTTTACTTGATTCAGAGGCAGCAACTTTCTTCATGGCCATTTCAGATTCTTTAAATGTTACATCCCTGCTGATCAAGCACTTCTTGTGACCTGGTTCTAAGCACCAGAGCTTGCACCCTTTTACTCCATCCGGGTATCCCAAAAACATACACTTGAGTGCCCTTGGTTGAAGTTTATCTTGTCTGATATGAGCATAGGCTATACAGCCAAACACTCTTAAATGTTCATAGTTGGGAGTCTGTCCTGTCCACATCTCTTCAGGGGTCTTGAAATTTATAGCTGAAGAAGGACACTTATTTATTAGATAACAGGCTGTTTTAGCTGCTTCTCCCTAGAATTTCCTTGTCAAACCAGCCCTTTGTAACATACATCTCACTATCTCTAGAATGGTTCAATTCAGACGTTCTGTCAGTCCATTTTGCTGTGGGGTACCTGCAATAGTCAAGTGTCTTGCTATGCCTTCTTCCCTGCAAAACTTGTTAAACTCATTAGAACAAAACTCAAGGCCATTATCTTTTCTTAGTTTCTTAATTTTATTTCCTGTCTAATTTGTTAACCCAAGATATGTTTCCAAGAGGGGGGGTGAATTGGAAATTTAAACTAATTTCGAAAATTTAAAACTTAATATGCCAAATTATGAAATAAATCAAATTTATCAAGTAAAAGCAAATAATATGGCAATCAAATAGATATAGCAAATAATCAAACTTGTAATGTAAAGAGTTGAAGGTTAAGAAATCGCAAACTCTCGAATTTTACAAGGTTCGGTAGAACTAAGCCACCTACATCCTTGGTCTTCAAAGCTATGGACCTAGCTTTGAGTTCAACTATCGAGCCAAGTTAGCGGGCTTGACTAACCCTTACAACTGGGAATTTTTCACCAAGGTATTTCCAAACCTCTTACAATAGTTTTCCACCACCAAGGACTATCAACCTCTTTTTCGGATTGTTGAAGTGCCAATCTCACTCTAATCGGGTTGTTTACAAAACTGGTGCCAACCTCACCTCAATCACAATATGGGAATGTGTTTGATATTACAAGCAAAAATCACTCTAGAAGAATGATGATACAATGAGAAACCTAGAGTGATTAGCAAGCACACTTAGAAGAAATAAATACAAATTTTGGCTCAAGTGTGTGAATATGTGTTTGGATGATTTAAACTTTGAGAGCTCTTTGAAATCAATGGATTAGGTTTGATATATGTAATAAATGCTCAGCCAACCACCAATTTTGAGTGAAAAACGAGTTTATATAGAGTTTGGGAAAAAACTAGCCGTTTATAGCCGTTAGGGGTTAATTTTTAATGCTGCCTGCCGTGAACCGGAAGGCCGGATGGGGAACCGGAATTTTGGTCTGGGAGTGTTATACCCAGATTTCGAGCCATAGTAAATATGACCTCGAAATCTGAGTTCGCAACAAATGGTCTCGTGAGGATTAGAGTGATCTAGGATTGTAAGTCGAAGCCTGCAAAGTATGATGTATGATCTCGAGTGCGGTGATCTCGAAATGACCTCGATCTCGAAAGGTAGCTCCGAGAACACCTTCATCTTCAGGAACTTCGGAGCATGGTTCTTGAGCTCGATATCCCATCTCGAAATAAACGTTAGCTCGGGAGATGTCAGTGGCTCGCACAATGACATGAGACCAGAAATGCTGGAGCCTTGAAGATACGCTGTAACCACCTTGAGTATCTACAAGTAAAATAACTATGAGATGTAGCCCTCATTAATTGATGTAAATCCCCAAGAATTGTGGGATATTATTTAATACAGTTATACGCCCCCTGATCTTTGGGGGACGTTTCCTTTAATATCTGATTATTGGCATTTAAAGCCATTTATTTTTATTCACAAAAGAGTAACTACCCAAAATATGTGGGATAGTATTCTGCATCCTTCTCTATAAATAGAGAAGGTATGCACCATTGTAAAGGACCGAAATTCTGATCCTTGAGAGAAAACTCTGGAGAATTCTTGCTAAAGAATTGTTTAGAGATAATCTTGGGGTTAATAACAATGACTCGTGGACTAGGCAGATTTAACTGCTGAACCACGTAAAAAACCGTGTTTGATTCGTTTGTTTATTTTTGGCCATTGTCTTAAATTGTTTACGTGCTCTCTTCTTTTATTTGCTGTCGAAAAACGGCGTCAACAGTTTGGTGCTTTCGTTGAGAGCCTTAAGCATTCATCCCTGAGAGATTCATGGTTGCAAACAATCAGAACACTCCTGAAGAAAATTACCCAAGGCATCCTGGAAAACAGCCAATGGAGAACCCGGACGCTGATGAAAGGAGTGGGTCCTCCGATTCTCGGGGGCCACCTCCACAACCAAGGGATGAGGACATGTACTATAACCCTGAACGTTATGTCCCTATTGTAGAATTGGAGAATCGGCAGCTGAAACAGTTGTTGGCAGAAGCCAACAAACGTAACGAGGAGTTGACTAGGATAGCCGCAGGTGGCTCAGCCCCCGCCTCCACGCGAAGACCAAGTCCCTCCTCCAAGGGACGTGCACGTTCCTCCCCAGAGGCCCCATGGACGTCCACGAAAAAATGCTGCCACAAGGAGGCCGGCACAACCTCCAACACCAGCAGAGCCATCCGCCCCTTCTAGGCCTCAGAGGAGTACCCGGGCTCGGGTCCCGCCTAATACACCTGTGGAAGCACCTGCAGGAACTGAGAATAACCGAGCTCCTACCGAGGCTCGGACTCAGGTTCCTGGTAGTGCACTGAACGCAACTGGCCCATCTCGGGCAAATTCTGGGCCCTCTAGGCCGAAGCAAGGACGACAACCACCGTCACCTATACGGTTCCCTCCGTCTCCCATAAGATATCCTTCACCTCCCCGTAGAAATGCTCAACCTGTTCAAAATCAGGGTCAAGGGCGTACGGGGGATAGGCAAGGACACAGGGAGACTTTCCAGGAGCGGAGAGGCACACAATCTGAGAGAAGTCAGACGTCCCGGTCTCGCACTGCGGAGACAAGGCGACATAGAAAGAATTCACCACGAAATGACCGATCAATAAGTTTCACCAGTGACGAGTCCGGAGAAACCAGGTTCGTCAGTAAATGCGACCGAGGTCATAAAAATACTGGAAGCCGCAAGACCCATCCCGACCTGCGGAATCATCTGAATCAGAGCAGGGGGAAGGGAGATCAGACGAATCCGGACCTAAGGAATCACCTAAATGGGCGTAGAGATCCCTCACAGAGACGCGAGCCTGGGATCATAATCAATGACCGGCAATTCCAGACACCCCCTAAGGACCCAGTCCAAGAAAGGATTGATCAGCTCGAAAAAGCCTTTAGGCTTTTGAAGAATGAACGAGGGAGCGGTCGATATGAGGACTCTGATGAGGAGCTCGAGCCGTTTGCTCCCAATATTTCTAACACTCAGTTTCCCCAAGGGTTCCGGATTCCTCACGTCCCAGCATTTGAGGGAAAAACCGACCCATGTAGCCACCTGAGTACATTCAACACTATCATGAGAGCTAGTAACGTGGGCTACGAGCTCAGATGCATGTTGTTTCCAACGTCGTTAGCCGGACCTGCCAAGAGTTGGTTCGAGAAGTACAAGAGACACTCGATAACCTCATGGGATCAGTTGTCTAGGGACTTCAAGAAGCAGTTCCCGGCTATGATGGGAGTCAGACCCGAAGCATCCACTTTGACTAACGTCCGACAAGAACCGGGCGAAACACTGAAAAGCTATCTAACAAGATTTAATCTTGAGGTCGCCCGAGCTCAAGATGTGGATGACAGTGGGCACCTAATGGCTATCCGAGCTGGTGTTTTACCCGGGAGTGCCCTTTGGGATGACATGCAATGGAAACCGGTGAGGACGATAACCGAGTTTAACAGACGGGCGCAGAGATTTGTCAATGTAGAGGAGGCGAGGTCAACGCTCAAGGCGACCTCGCAGACCGAAACTACAACGATAAACATTAACTCCGCCTCAACCTCGGCTGACCCAGCAGCTCCACAGCCTACCTCGGAGAATCCCTCCAAGAGGAAAAAGAGCGAGGGAAATAACCCCGAGGCTGACGGAGGAAAGAAGAAAAAAGGAGAAAGGTATTTCTCCGTATATAAAGTGCACACCGAGCTCAACGAGTCTCGGGAAAACATATACCTGGCTAATGAAAACCAGGTCCCCTTCAGGCGTCCGGACCCTATGAGGAATCAAAAGTCCAAGAGGGATTCCAGCAAGTATTGTCGGTTTCATAGGGACACCGGACACACAACTGATGAGTGCCGACAGCTGAAGGACGAGATCGAAGGGTTGATCTCGAGAGGTTATTTCCGGCAGTATGTCAAAAACCAGAATACTAGACAGGCTACTGCCAGCTAGAGAGTAGCCGCGCTTCCGGCAGCACAGAATAATAACTCCCGATCTCGGGATGAAGACAGGCCTCCGCCGATAGATGGAGAGGACGTAATAACCATCTCGGGAGGTCCTCATCTCGCAGGAGGGGGCAGAAATGCCCAAAAGCGATATGTGAATGAGCTGAAGACAGGGGACGGGTCTCCTTATGAACCCGAACCAAGGGCACCAAAAAGCCAAAGGATTGAAACTCAGCCTATAACCTTCACCGAGGAGGATGCCTCCCATGTCCAGTTCCCTCATCATGATCCACTTGTCATCACCCTACAACTTGCCAACAAAAGAGTGCGCCGAGTTCTCATAGACAATGGGAGCTCAGTTAACATTCTTTATAAAGCAACACTAGAAAAAATGGGACTCTCCCTTCGCGACCTGAAGGCTTGTGCAACCACATTGTACGGATTTTCTGGAGAAGGAACCGCCTGTATGGGGTCCATCGAACTCCCTGTGCCTTGGGAGACTATCCAGTCTCGGTGACCAAGATGATGGAGTTCGTGGTAGTAGAGTTACCATCTGCCTACAATGTATTGCTCGGGAGACCCGCCCTGGTCGGGCTGGGGGCAGTTTCATCTGTAAGGCATCTAGCCCTTAAGTTCCCAACTCCAAGCGGAGTCGGAACATTGATAGGAGATCAATTGGCAGGAAGGGAGTGCTACAACATTTCCTTAAGGGGAAAGAAACAAATGAGCGCGCAAGCACTCGTTGTCATACAGAATAAAGATGGGACAGTTTTAGAAATTGATGAGGAGATCGATCCGAGGATTGAGGAGAAGGTTGAACTCCAACCTTTGGAAGAGCTCGAAGAGGTTCAGCTCGAGGAAGCTGACCCCTCAAAGAAAGTGAAGGTCGGGAAACACCTCCAAGACGAATCAAAATAGCAATTAATTTTCTTTCTGAAGAAAAACCAGGATGTCTTCGCGTGGTCACACTCTGACATGGTGGGAATAAGCCCTAATGTAGCGAGCCACACATTGAATATAGACAAAAGCTTTCCCCCGAAGCAGCAAAAGCGAAGGCAGCTGGATGAAGACAGAAAGAAAGCACTAAAGGAGGAGGTGGACAGGCTGAAAGCAAATAATTTCATAAGGGACGCTTTTTACCCGGACTGGGTGGCCAATCCAGTGTTGGTCCCGAAACCCAATGGGACGTGGAGAACGTGCATTGACTACTCAGACCTCAACAAGGCCTGCCCGAAAGACTGTTTTCCCCTGCCGAGAATTGACCAGCTCGTAGACGCCACGGCGGGGCATGGTCTGATGTCGTTCATGGATGCCTATTCTGGATATAACCAGATTCCCATGCATGCCCCCGACCAAGAGCATATGAGCTTCATCACCGATAAAGGGCTCTACTGCTACAATGTCATGCCATTCGGACTCAAGAATGCCGGAGCCACGTACCAGCGGCTCGTAAACATGATGTTCTCAGAGCAAATAGGGAACAACATGGAAGTTTATGTTGACGACATGCTTGTAAAGTCTCAACTTAACAAGAACCATGTTGATGACCTCAAAGAGTGCTTTGGCGTGCTCAGAAAGTACAACATGAAGTTGAATCCTCAGAAGTGCACTTTTGGGGTGTCTTCAGGGAAATTTCTGGGTTTCATTGTCAACTCTCATGGGATCGAGGCTAATCCCGATAAAATAAAGGCCCTGATCGATATGCCTTCACCTCGGAAGCATAAAGATGTTCAAAGCTTGACTGGCAGGATGGCAGCTCTGAGCAGGTTCATTTCGAAGTCAACGGACCGCGGTCTCCCATTCTTCAACTTATTGAAAGGAAGTAAGAAGTTCGAATGGACAGATGAGTGCGAACTAGCCTTTCAGGAGCTCAAAAGGCACTTAGCCGAACCACCCATCCTATCGAAGCCTGAGACGGGAGAAGTAACTGTTCCTATACCTCTCAACAACTGAACACGCGATAAGCGCGGTGCTAGTTCGAGAAGAAGAGAGAATACAGAAACCCATCTACTACATCAGTAAAAGATTACTGGGGGCAGAGTCAAGATATCCACTGATGGAGAAGCTCGCCCTCAGCCTAATCCACTCATCTCGCAAGCTCCGCCCTTACTTTCAAGCGCATCCTATCCATGTACTAACAGATCAACCACTAAGGCAAGTCTTGTCCAAACCAGAGGCGTCTGGTCGACTCCTTAAATGGGCTGTTGAGCTCGGACAGTTCGAGATCACCTACCATCCGAGAACAACCATTAAGGCACAAGCGTTGGCGGATTTTATAGTGGAGTGCACCGGTACAGCCGACGACGAGGTAACAACCACGGCCCACGAGCTGTGGAAACTTTACGTCGACGGGTCGTCAAATGAAAATGGAGCGGGGGCAGGAGTTATTTTGATCACTCCTGCAGGGAGCAAATTTCACTCTGCTTTAAGGTTCGGCTTTAAAGCATCTAATAATGAAGCTGAGTATGAGGCTTTACTTGCGGGACTGCGAATAGCAAAAGAGCTCAAGGCCAAAGCTATACATTGTTACAGCGACTCCCAGCTCGTGGTAAATCAAATCTTGGGAGAATACAAGGCTCGTGGCACAAAAATGGCAGCTTATCTGGAGAAGGCAAAATCCGCATTGGAGTTTTTCGAGTTTTATGCGATCGAACAGGTTCCCCGAGAACAAAACTCAAATGCAGATGCCTTAGCTCGGCTCGCCACTTCCGCCGAAAATGAGGAGCTGAATGTTGTACCCGTAGAACACCTGTCAGCACCCAGCATTACTGAGCCAGACGAGGAAGATGTGTGTATGATCGAGACAGAACCGACCTGGATGAGCCCGATCGTTGAGTACCTCGAAAATGGAATTCTTCCAAAAGATCGAAATCAGGCTCGG
The DNA here is from genome assembly GCF_963169125.1 of Humulus lupulus. Classification (NCBI taxonomy): domain Eukaryota; kingdom Viridiplantae; phylum Streptophyta; class Magnoliopsida; order Rosales; family Cannabaceae; genus Humulus; species Humulus lupulus. The sequence goes on from NC_084802.1 coordinate 11,699,331, forward strand.
AAACTAATGTATCAACTTCCTCGTTACACCATCCTGGACGGAAGGCTATACAGAAGAGGGTATTCCATGCCATTGCTCAGATGTGTGACTCCCCCCGAGGCAAAGAAGATTATTGAAGAAATTCATGAAGGGTTCTGCGGAGATCATACCTGGGGGCATAGCCTATCCAAGAAGATTATACGCCAAAGATATTTCTGGCCAACCATTAAAACGGACTCTTTCGAGTATGTGAAAAAGTGCGACAAATGCCAGAGATTCGCCACGATACCCCGAGCTCCACCTTCCGAACTGACCATGTTGACATCCCCATGGCCTTTTGCAGTGTGGGGGATCGACCTCATAGGCTCGCTCCCAACTGGCAAAGGAGGAGTAAAGTATGCTATGGTCGCGGTTGATTACTTCACAAAATGGACGGAGGCTGAACCATTGGCGACCATAACTTCGAAGAAGATCCTAGATTTCGTGATAAAGAACATCGTATGCCGATATGGAGTGCCAAGAAAGATTGTGTCTGCAACGGAACCCAGTTTGATTGCGACTTATTTACGAACTTTTGTAACAAGAACGGTATAATAAAGAGTTTTTCGTCAGTAGCTCACCCTCAGGCGAATGGTCAGGTCGAAGCCGTTAATAAAACTCTCAAAAGTTCTTTGAAGAAAAAGTTGGAAGAAGCAAAGGGACGATGGCCTGAGGAATTACCTCAAGTCCTTTGGGGATATAGAACTACAGCTCAGACATCAACTGGACATACTCCATTTTCTCTAGCATACGGCTGCGAGGCAATGTTGCCCATTGAGGTCGAAATTCCAACGATTCTAACTAAGATTTACGACCAGAGCTCCAATCATACTCAGCTCGAAGAAACCCTAGACTTGATAGAAGAGAAAAGGGAGGAGGCTCAGCTGAGAAATGCTGCTTACCAGCAACGAACCACAAGATATTTCAATAAAAGGGTTCGAGATCGAAAGTTCGGAATAGGAGATCTGGTATTGAGACGCGTATTCTTAGCAACTCGAGATCCAGCAGTAGGAGTACTCGGGCCAAACTGGGAAGGACCATACCAGATAGAATCAGTCATCCGCCCTGGCGTATACAAACTTGCGAGATTAGATGGGAGCCTCCTACCACGAGCATGGAATGGCGAACACCTTAGACCTTATTATCAATAGTATAGGAAAAGTGTTGCCTGTAACCATGATTTTCTATCTATGTTTCTTTGTTTTTGAATAACGTCTACTTTGTTCCGCATGTAATTTATTTTTTATTTTTGCAATCTCTCTTAAGTTAATAACCTATGGTCACATTCATAGGATATTAAGGGGGCATCATTGGTATACATACCACCAGCTTAAAAAATAAAAAGTAATAAATAAAACATGAAGTATTTGGATATAACCAAATATGCGAGCCGCGAGCTTAGATAGTTCGGACTTAACCGAATTATCAAAAACATAAAGTATTTGGATATAACCAAGTACGCGATCTTAGATAGTTCGGACATAACCAAATTATCAAAAATATAAAGTATTTGGACATAACCAAGTACGCGATCTTAGATAGTTCGGACATAACCGAATTATCAAAAATATAAAGTATTTGGATATAACCTGGATATAACCAAGTACGCGAGCTTAGATAGTTCGGACTTAACCGAATTATCAAAAACATAAAGTATTTGGATATAACCAAGTATGCGATCTTAGATAGTTCGGACATAACCAAATTATCAAAAATATAAAGTATTTGGACATAACCAAGTACGCGATCTTAGATAGTTCGGACATAATCGAATTATCAAAAATATAAAGTATTTGGATATAACCAAGTACGCGATCTTAGATAGTTCGGACATAACCGAACCATCAAAAACATAAAGTATTTGGACATGACCAAATACGCGAACTTAGATAGTTCGGACATAACCGAACCATAAAAAAACCTAAATATTTGGAGTTAACCAGATGTGCAAACAACAGATTTGGAACAAACCAGCCAAATTATCGATCAATGATAAATGGGAGCCTAGACCTATTGCGAAATATGTCGAAATCGAGGCTGGAATATCTTAGAAAAATAGTTTCGAACTCATAACCTCAGAGCCAAGATACTGAGGATGAGGAAAAGTGACAGAGATATAACCAAATCATTCATATTACATGCCATATAAGTACTTTTCAGTTCATGGTTAAAGTAATGTCCGACCTTGATAAATAACGAGGTTGGAAGCGGATAATTCGAATAAACTATGCATGAATGCATCGAATTTCGAGCCTAAATCTAAACTATGTTTGTATGAATTAAATAAACATAACTCATCAATGCAAGAAAAATGCAAAATATTTCGAGCCAAGAAATGTAAAGCATATAAAAGGAAAAGTTAAAGAAATTGTGTCAGCCCCGTGGGCACAAATTTAAATAGTTACAAGAATGAGGGGACGCAGCCCCGATAACTGATCTCTCCGAGATCGGATTTAAGGAAGAAGAGTATCCTTGGCCTTCTCAGCATCAATATCACCAGACCCTCCAGGACGAATAGCATGACTATCCTGCTGGGCCGCCTCTCGAGCAGCTGTACTTGCCAAAAGACGGGCATTCCACCGCTCAACATATGTGGCTTCGAGAGGACCCAGGAAGCTGGTGTCAAGATCGGCATTGTCGGCCCAAAGTTTGTACATGGCCTGGTCGACCGCTTTCTCCCTCTGCTCCTTAGAATCATTCAGGAGGCGGGTCTTCTCGCTCTCCATGAAATCGAGGGTGGCAGACTTCTCCTCTTCGAGCTTGGCTTTGGCCTTCTCGAGCTCAGCGTTTGACTTTTCAAGCTCCTCGAGACGGGTCTTCAATTTTTCAATTTCAGACTTCGAGTCTTTGAGCTCGTCAACCATCTTCAGCTCGAGATCCTTCGAATTTTGAGCCAGAGATAAGCTCGTTTGCACCTCGTTGGTCAGCTTGTAGTTGAGTTGCGCTGAAACAACAAGGGCCTGAAACACAAAGAATGAATCAGAATTATAATCAGAGACATAAATACTCTAAGACATAAATACTCTAAACAGAATTGAGAAGGCTACCGCGGCGGAGAGTTCGATACTCTTCTCATAAAGAGTGTTGCAGTCCGAGGCCTTGCGCACGAGGTCCCAGTGGTCGGCACCAAAGCCAGAAAAGCTCTGACCCACCCGAGAAAGGACGTCCGAGCTGAGAAGCGCCCCTTCTGCCCCAGCGGCGCCATCAAGTACATATTCCTCAGTATGAGTTCGGGCCGTTGGCAGCTGAACCGTTGAGGTAGAAGGTTTCTTCGGAGGCCAAGCAACTATTAACCGGGTCTCGGTGGGAAGCTGCGAGATGGATGCAGTAGAGCTTGACCCATCAACCTGGGCAGTCGGCTCCTTGGAGGTGTTCGCAGTGATCTGGGCCGTGGGAGTCATCTCGTGACGTTTAGATACCTTGGACTGTCGATCGGGCCTCTTTGGTATCCTCGGGCGTTTGCTCTTCTGGGCGCCAGCTCCCCCATCACTAAAGAGCACGGCGTCGAGGTCGGGATTCATGGCACCTGCATAATGACAATGAGTTAAACAATGATAATAACTTTGGGAAAAGATGTAAACCAGTTGAAGAAAAAACCTAACTGGGACTCTTCCCCGAGCTCGAGCTTGGGGACCATGAAATTCCCCTGTCTTCAGAAGAGGCGGGGAGAGTGCCTTCCCTATAAGTTGGTAATAACCTCGAGAGGTCCCTATAGTCATTGGTCCCATACTGCACCGCTATCCCATTCCACACCTCGTCCGTGGTGTACATGATATCATATTTCCCGAGCCCACTATCAAACCTATGGACACAGTCATCTACCCAACTCCATATGTAGAAGTGGTATCTATCCTGTGGGCACGAGACTAGTCTATTGGGCCTGTGTTTTAACAAAGCGGGGGACCACATTCGCGAAGTAGGAAGGGTTTTACCTCCTCCGGAGTCCGAACTCGAGGCTTCGTCATTGGCCTCATTTCCCGACCGCGGACTTCTCGAGCGAATTGGGAGAGATGCTTTCCTCTCTCTCCTCGGAGGAAGGATGCCTGTGGGCAGTGGCACTTCCTCCCAGCGTTCATATTTATTACTGGACCAGTCAGAGGTTGACTGGCCCTGTCCCAATAACCCACAAGCTCGTAGCTTGTCCTCATGTAGCAGAAATTAGAGAGATCTCCTGCCGTAAGGGAGTCGGAGCAGGCTCTCTCTGTGCTCCTTCATTGTCTCGTCAGGGGTGGGACGCTGAAAGTTAGCTGAAAGGCGAGATACACTTCAACTAAACATGGATTCAAGGGCTAAAAATTCGAGCTCAAAAATAGAAAGTAACGAGAATACTTACGAATCCGCCTAAACGAACGATGTCGAGACGGGAACAGACCGTCTGTCCAGAAAAAATCCTTCTTGAAGTCAGGGGGGTGGTTCGGAAGATCTTCAAAGATCTTCGTCTCTTTGGGGTAGCTCGAAAGATAGTAGAAACCATCTCCTCCCCGAGCTCGGGAGGGATTACTCTTCAAACAAAAGAGATATAAAATCTCTTGGGGTGAAGGTCCTATCCACCCCAGCTCGTGGAATAAGGACCTCAGGGCAGACAGCACCCTGTATGAGTTGGTGTTGAGTTGGAATGGAGCCAACCCAACGAAATCGATGAAGTCTCTGAAAAAGGACTTCAGGGGCAGCAAAGCTCCTGCCCTTATATGTTCCTGGCTCCAGGCCGCGTATTTCACACTGGAATCGCGGCCCCCAGGAGCAAAGCAGCTCCGTTCATGCCTTGTCGGAGCTCGACACTTCAGTGTGTCCAACGAGCTAAGGCCATGGATGGCCAAGATATCAGTTATTTGGTCGGAGGTGGTAACCGAGCTCTGGTAGAATTCGGCTTCAAACATCTCCCTCCTAGGCTGCGAAGACAAAGGCTCCGCCATTAAGGAAAACTGGAGTTCCCCCGGGTGGTATGCTACCGTGACTTTTAATGCAGGGTCGAGGGGAACTGGCCTAGGTCCTGGGTTAGGCTTCGGATAGATGGCTTCCCGAAGAACCCTTCTCTTCTTTTCAACGACCTCGTCTATCTGGCGATGATAGTGGGCTCGAATGTCTTCTTGCTCGCGTGCGATCTCGTATTCTTTAATCCGATGCTGGTTCCGGGCAAAGATCGATTCCGGGCTCGGAGATTTGGGCTCGTAAGGAATTGCTCGTAATGACCCCCACCGTCTTTCCGGATTCTATGACATCTAACGAGAAAGAAAAAATGGTGAGGGCCATGCATGCAAGAATCACGAGCTCGACAGGATGAGCTCGGAGATTTAAGGACAAGAAACTAAGAATTAAGACCCTTACTAAAGAGTCAGAGCGTGTGTTCCATAGGAAAGGAAAAGGAGCGTGGATGATTTTTTTTTTTTGAAAGTCCCGAAATTCAAGGGAAAGGAGAGTGGCGGTTAGCCAGGAAAAGCGTTTTTGGGTTTCGTGTATTTCTCAAAACCCACATTTTTATCCGAAAGCTTAATGTACAAGAAACGCTGCCTAAGAATTTCAAAACCCAGAAAATGGGAACCACATTCAAACGTCGAAACTGGGTATAAACCAGAGTGAAAATCCAGAAAACCTAAAAACCTATCGGTTCAAAACCTCCTATCGCATCATGCTAAGAACGTAAACTAACGTACACAACAAACACAGTATAAAAAGAACAACAAAAATGGCGTACTTACACAGTGATGGTGATTGCAGCGAAATCGTCGAGTGGAGAAGAGGTTGCAAGAAAGAACTCACTGACTCGTACAAACCAGGATTCTTTTGTTTCTTCGGCCTAGAAAACATGCAATGAGTATAAACTGTGATAAGAAGTTTAGGGAGTGTTTTTCTTTTTTCTGGCTTGTGATGAACAAATGTGAAGAAGACAAAGAGGGGGTATTGTATATATAGGTGGGAAAACTGAATTAATCAGGAGCGTAGATTAAATTCCTCAACAGTTCGAATGGATGGGAATCGGTGACAAGATGGCGCCGAAAAGTTGTCAGACGAACGATCGTGGGCGTGATCCCAAGGTACTCAAGTACCTAAAGTGAGCAATACCCATCTGGCACGTGTCCATCTTCAAGAGTGTGACGGTATGGTTCCCGAAAAGAGTAGTTCAAAAGTTTCATTCTCTTAGGATTCGAACAAATACTTTTGAGGGGGCAAAATGTTATACCCAGATTTCGAGCCATAGTAAATATGACCTCGAAATCTGAGTTCGCAACAAATGGTCTCATGAGGATTAGAGTGATCTAGGACTGTAAGTCGAAGCCTGCAAAGTATGATGTATGATCTCGAGTGCGGTGATCTCGAAATGACCTCGATCTCGAAAGGTAGCTCCGAGAACACCTTCATCTTCAGGAACTTCGGAGCATGGTTCTTGAGCTCGATATCCCATCTCGAAATAAACGTTAGCTCGGGAGATGTCAGTGGCTCGCACAATGACATGAGACCAGAAATGCTGGAGCCTTGAAGATACGCTGTAACCACCTTGAGTATCTACAAGTATAATAACTATGAGATGTAGCCCTCATTAATTGATGTAAATCCCCAAGAATTGTGGGATATTATTTAATACAGTTATACGCCCCCTGATCTTTGGGGGACGTTTCCTTTAATATCTTATTATTGGCTTTTAAAGCCATTTATTTTTATTCACAAAAGAGTAACTACCCAAAATATGTGGGATAGTATTCTGCATTCTTCTCTATAAATAGAGAAGGCATGCACCATTGTAAAGGACCGAAATTCTAATCCTTGAGAGAAAACTCTGGAGAATTCTTGATAAAGAATTGTTTAGAGATAATCTTGGGGTTAATAACAATGACTCGTGGACTAGGCAGATTTAACTGCTGAACCACGTAAAAAACCGTGTTTGATTCGTTTGTTTATTTTTGGCCATTGTCTTAAATTGTTTACGTGGTCTCTTCTTTTATCTGCTGACGAAAAACGGCGTCAACAGGTAGCAACCGGAATTCCGGTTGCCAACCGAAATTCCGGATGGCAAACAGAGAGCAAAAGTCTGAATTATGCCTATTTTCCCGTTTTTCAATTCTTTATAACTTTTAGCTCGTTTATCCGATTTCAAAAATTCCAATTGCGTTACGACTGTATCAGGATGTATTTTCTTAAAAGTGAATTTAGGATGTTTAGTTCTCATTTTGAAAAATCACCATTTTTAGTACGTGAATGAGCCAAATTTTATACTTATGACTTAAAGTAAACTTGCAATCACTTTAGAAGACTAAGAAATGAAATTAAACCTTTATCTTGAGTTTCTTGAGTCTTGAAATGCATTTCGGGTCATTTTCGGAAAATTTGGTAAAATGACCATTTTGCCCTTGGTCATAAGTTTGACTTTGAAATGCTAATTCACTTTGGTTTTTGCTACAAAATCAACAAATCATTAGTAACAAATAATAATCAAATATTTGTTAATCATCAAAACAAGGAGACTTTAAGAGTTTGGGTCAACATAATTTTCAATTAATTTCTTCCAAGTAACAAAAGTATTAAAAGCTTGGTCCTTACTTTTGAGTAAAAAGATCTATACCTTCCTTGAGTAGTCATCAATGATGCTCATAAAATAGTTGGCACCACCTAAAGTTTGAATTTTAGATGCACCCCATAGATCCGAGCGAATATAATCTAACCTTTGTTTTGATGTATGAATACCAGCCCTGAATTTTACCTTGCAACTCTTACCATAAATGCAATCCTCACAAAAATCTAGCTTGCTTTTGAGACCTTCCTTGAATACCCCCTGTTTATCAAGTTCCAACAAGCCCCTTTCACTGACATGACCCAATCTAAGGTGCCATAGCCTAGTTGAGTTATCTTCTTTTGAGTGTTCAGCAGATGCAACACTTCCAATCACTGCTTTACCAACAAGAAAGTATAAACCATTGTTTAACTTTCCTTTCATCACAATTAATGATCTCTTTAGGATTTTAAGAACACCATTATCAATCTTAATTGTAAATCCATGTTTGTCAAACATTCCAATCGACAGTAAATTTCTTTTCAATTCTGGAACATATCTAATGTTCTGCATTATTCTTACTGCACCATCATGAAACTTCGTTGTGATTGAGCCTATTTCTTTAACCTCACATGACTTGTTATTTCCAAGTAGAATTGATCCACCATATTTTTCATCCAAACTGTTGAACAATTCTCGATTTGGGCTCATGTGGAAAGAATATCCAGAGTCAAGTATCCATTCTCCACTTGAAACAAAATCAGAAACAACCAGTACATCAGCAGACTCATAACCATCAGTCACAATCTTGGCCTCACCTTTATCCTTGACATTGTTGTTTTCACGATTTAATTTGGCTTTTAATGCATAGCATTCATCTCGAAAATGGCCTTCTTTCTTGCAGTAGTAGCACTTCTTTCCTATGGTTCCTCTTGATTTTGATCTGGAATGATGGTTCTTCGAGTGGTTGAAATTCTTGCTTCCTCTGTGATCTCTCTTGATACTTCTTCCTCTCACAAACAGTCCTTCACCACTGTTGTCACCTTTGTCTTCATTTCTCTTCTGAATTTCTTTTGAATTCAGTGCGGCCTTAACTTCAGACATAGTTAAGGTATCCTTGCCATAAAGAATTGTATCAACAAAATGCTCATACACCTTTGGAAATGAGCTCAACAGAATTATAGCCTGGTCTTCCTCTTCTAAATTCACTCCTATGTTGTTCAGATCAAGAACAATCTTGTTAAAATCATCCAAATGTCTTCTCAATTCCTTAGAATCATCCATGCGCAGAGTGTACAATTTCTTCTTGAGAAACAACTTATTTGCCAAGGATTTCTTCATGTATATTGATGCAAATTTATTCCATAAACTTAAAGCTGTTTCTTCATTGGAGACCTCTCGTAACACCTTATCACCCAAGCTTAGTAGAGTAGCGTTATGTGCCTTGGTATCAATTTCAGCTTGTTTCTTCTTATCATCTGCTAGTTCTTCAAGTGCTTCTTTATTGATTGCCTCAACAATACCCTGATGCACCAATAGTGCCTTCATCTTGATCCGCCAAAGTACAAAAATCATTAGCTCCTGTAAATTTATCGATTTCGAACTTTGACGAGGTCATTCTTGATATGTCCTTGGATCGATTGAACTGAGTTTCTTGAAGTCTTCACCCTGTAACCTGGCTCTGATACAAATTGTTGTAAAACAGTCTAAACAAGAAACTATTAGTAATATATATATATATATTTATATATATAACAGCTTATATATTCAATAATGTGTAACAAAGAACAAAATCAAGATAAGCACAAGATATATGTATGAAGAATTATTCTTGAAAATCAAATGGTAAGTTACATATGGAGTTGAAATTCTAATGAGTATGAAAATCTGAATTGTTTTGGCATTACTTATTTGTATGATTCTCAGAGACATTCAAGCTTTTGACAAGACCGTTGTTTAGTGAGTCTAGATTAGTTTGTTTTATTTTTAGTTTTGTTATTTTAATGTTTTGCTAAGGGACTAGCAATATTCAAGTGTGGGGGAATTTGATAAGGTCATTTTTGTATTAATATTTGTTAAGTTTTTCTATGCTTGGATGGTGTTATGATAGCATTTTTAATAGTTTTCACTAAGTTTCGTGATTCTACAACATATTTTCTACGTTGCGTTTTATGATGATAAATATAACATTTTGATGGCAAGTGTAGTTAAAATAAAGTTTTAGGAGTATTCAAAGCTTTCGGGATTGAAATGTGGAAGCGGTGGCAACGTGGAAGCTATCTAAGATCAAGAATTGAAGAATTTGGAGGTAGGCCGCGGCACTTTAAGTGGAAATTGCACTTTCAGAATTTTTCTTCCAGGCAGGCCGCTGCCTATGGTGCCAGGCCGCTGCGCGAAAATTTCAGGCCGCTGCCTGAGGGACAGATTAGGCACAGATTTCGTTCTAGGCCGCGGCTCGCATTTTTCAGGCCGTGGCTCGGGACGTCGTTTTCAGATTTTTTGTTTCTTTTTAATTAGAATTTAATTGAGACTATAAATAATTATTAGGGTTAATTTTAGATTAAGTTTGGATTACGGTTTAGAGAGAAAAAGAGACTCTGAAGGGGCTGGAGAGAAGACTACAACGCGACAACAATCTTGTTCATCCATCTAGTTTCTTTTCTTTCCTTAACCTCTATAATTTTAATTATAATTATATTTGTGATTATGATTACAATTATGGAGTAGATTCTTTTTAGGTTAAGGGTTAATTCAAAACCCAAGACATGAATTCTTGATTATTAATAATGAATATTGTTCTTCAATTTCTCTCAATATTAGATTGTTTCTATTTTTTCAATTGAATGTTATGAATTTTGTAATGTCTTGTTAGGTGGCCAACTAATTAAGGTTTTACATTGTTCAATTGTCATCTTAGAATTACTACTCACCTAATAGTTTAGGATTCTAAGTGTGTGTGATAAATTGCAATTGATAGTTAAGTCAAAAGAATTGTTGATTGTGATGAAAAATAGAACCTAGGTTAAATGAATTATATGCTTCATTAATTTATTGCCTAGATTAACTTGTTTCCATAGAACTTAATGCTTTATCTAAGTTAAATAGATTGTATGCTTCATAGATTTATTGCTTAGATAAAAGAGTTAATTATTGAGCGATTCGCCTTGATTACTTATAATAGGGAAACTGGGATAATTGACTGCTTCAGCGTTATATGCGGGGTTAATAGTTTAATTGAGAAATTAGAATAATATTTATTATTAGTGATTAGGAATGATTGTTGAGGGTGGAGACTAACCTTTAACTGTTTCTTAATATTGTAATCCAAATCTTTATTTTGCTTTCTAATTTATGTTATTTAATTTTGCATTAAAAATCAAAATCCCCTTTTAAGTTTTAGAGTTAATTTTTGAATAATAAATTGAACAATAGCCCTCGTGGGTTCGACCTGTGCTTGCTATTATACTGAAATAATTGAAAGAAAAATCATTGTTAAATTTGTGTGGTATACGACAGCCATCAGTATTTAAATATGTATATGTATATATATATACATATATATAGAGAGAGATAGAATATATGTAAGTAATGATGCTTATATTAAACTATACTATATAGCAAAGTAAGTGTGAGATAATGTTTCATGTATTGTCATTTTGTGTACCTGTTTTTAAACAAGTTCTTTTGTTGTTTGGTTTTGGTGATTGATCAAGCCAGAGCATTGTTGGAATGGCATAGTACATCAAATTTTTGTGGACGTTGTGGAGAGAAAACAGTCCCTAAGGAAGCTGGGAGACGAAAGCAATGTTCAAGTGATTTGTGCAAACAGAGAATCTACCCTCGTGTTGATCCTGTATGTTAAAGCTTATCCCTTTTTATTAATGGTGTTTAGTCTCTTGTGTAGAAGTAAACTACTTTAATTAGATGCTTTCAAATTTTAATTGTTTTCTTGGCTACTTATGTGTCTCTATGGCTCAAGTTGTCATTATGTTAGTTATTGTCATTATGGCTTAGGTAGTTATTTTATATATGTATAATATATAGTATGGTAGAGTCAAAATGTAAGACTTTTTTAGCAATAGTTTTCTGTCAATTTTTTTAAGGATCAATTTAATGTTTCTTCAAAATCTGTAGGACTCATATAGAAGCAAATATTTTAAACCACTTTGTCATATCAAGACTTTTTTATTTTCAACATATAACAAAAAAAAAAGCAAAAAATGTACAAGACAGTATAGTTAAGTATATATATTTATAACAACAACAAATAAATATACGACTTTACGTTCATTACCATATTTCTATGGTGACAAATTAAGCCAAAAAAACTCATAGCTGGCTTATAATTGTGTATTTATATATATATATATATACTCAGTCAAGGTTTTGTGTATTTTATACTGAGCATAAATTACAGATGTCTATTAGTTTAATTTTGTACTTTTACTCAGTCAAGGTTTAATTTTGTTTAAATTTAATTTTTTGGGTTGATTTTGTGTAGAAAATGAAGAAGTATCTATTGGAAATTTGGTCACTAGAGTATTTATAATTTTGTGGCATCAAGGTATTTATTTTTTAATTATGTTATTATTTTAATTAATATGTGAATGTGTGTACAAAGTAAGATGTGTTTAGTGATATATTTATATATGTGTATAAAATTGTAGCATGTTTTAGTATTTAATTTTGATTAATAATATGTATATTGTGAATGTTCTGAGTGTTTTTTGTAGGGTTTTAAATTTTTCGGGATATGTTATAATAGAGATGTTATGCTGCCGAAATTTTCGTAGAGTTAGAGTACTAAATAAATAATAATATAATAAATAAAACATTGAATACTTAGAATTAACAAAATAAATTAAAACATTAGATAAATAATTTAATTTAATATTAATAATTTTAAAATAAAGTGAAAATTTATAATTTAATATTAACAGATTTAGTCATTTAAAAATAAATTAAATAATTAGATATATAATTTAAAAATAAATTAAAAGTTAGATAAATAATTTCAAAATAAATTACAAAATTATAATTTAATTTAATATTAACAAATTTAGTAATTTAAAAATAAATTAAAAGTTAGATAAATAATTTCAAAATAAATTACAAAATTTTAATTTAATTTAATATTAACAAATTTAGTAATTAAAAAATTAGATAAATAATTTCAACATAAATTAAAATTTTAGATAAATGAATTAAAAAATTATAATTTTATTTAATAGTAACAAATTTAGTAATTTAAAAATAAATAAAATAATTAGATAAATAATTTCAAAATAAATTAACAGTTAGATAAATAATTACAAAATTATAATTTAATTTAATATTAACAAATTTAGTAATTTAAAAATAAATTAAAAGATAGAGAAATAATTTCAAAATAAATTACAAAATTTTAATTTAATTTAACATTAACAAATTTAGTAATTAAAAAATAAATTAAAAGTTAGATAAATAATTTCAAAATAAATTAAAAAAATTTAATTTAATTTAATATTAACAAATTTAGTAATTAAAAAATTAGATAAATAATTTCAAAATAAATTAAAATTTTAGATAAATGAATTAAAAAATTATAATTTTATTTAATAGTAACAAATTTAGTAATTTAAAAATAAATAAAATAATTAGATAAATAATTTCAAAATAAATTAACAGTTAGATAAATAATTACAAAATTATAATTTAATTTAATATTAACAAATTTAGTAATTTAAAAATAAATTAAAAGTTAGAGAAATAATTTCAAAATAAATTACAAAATTTTAATTTAATTTAACATTAACAAATTTAGTAATTAAAAAATAAATTAAAAGTTAGATAAATAATTTCAAAATAAATTAAAAAATTTTAATTTAATTTAATATTAACAAATTTAGTAATTAAAAAATTAGATAAATAATTTCAAAATAAATTAAAATTTTAGATAAATGAATTAAAAAATTATAATTTTATTTAATAGTAAAAAATTTAGTAATTTAAAAATAAATAAAATAATTAGATAAATAATTTCAAAATAAATTAACAGTTAGATAAATAATTTCAAAATAAATTAAAAAATTATAATATAATTTAATAGTAACGAATTTAGTAATTTAAAAATAAATTAAAAGTTAGATAAATAATTACAAAATTTTAATTTAATTTAATATTAAAAAATTAGATAAATAATTTCAAAATAAATTAAAATTTTAGATAAATGAATTAAAAAATTATAATTTTATTTAATAGTAACAAATTTAGTAATTTAAAAATAAATAAAATAATTAGATAAATAATTTCAAAATAAATTAAAAGTTAGATAAATAATTTCAAAATAAATTACAAAATTTTAATTTAATTTAATATTAACAAATTTAGTAATTTAAAAATAAATTAAAAGTTAGATAAATAATTTCAAAATAAATTACAAAATTTTAATTTAATTTAATATTAACAAATTTAGTAATTAAAAAATTAGATAAATAATTTCAACATAAATTAAAATTTTAGATAAATGAATTAAAAAATTATAATTTTATTTAATAGTAACAAATTTAGTAATTTAAAAATAAATAAAATAATTAGATAAATAATTTCAAAATAAATTAACAGTTAGATAAATAATTTCAAAATAAATTACAAAATTATTATTTAATTTAATATTAACAAATTTAGTAATTTCAAAATAAATTAAAAGTTAGAGAAATAATTTCAAAATAAATTACAAAATTTTAATTTAATTTAACATTAACAAATTTAGTAATTAAAAAATAAATTAAAAGTTAGATAAATAATTTCAAAATAAATTAAAAATTTTTAATTTAATTTTATATTGACAAATTTAGTAATTAAAAAATTAGATAAATAATTTCAAAATAAATTAAAATTTTAGATAAATGAATTAAAAAATTATAATTTTATTTAATAGTAAAAAAATTTAGTAATTTAAAAATAAATAAAATAATTAGATAAATAATTTCAAAATAAATTAACAGTTAGATAAATAATTTCAAAATAAATTAAAAAATTATAATATAATTTAATATTAACAAATTTAGTAATTTAAAAATAAATTAAAAGTTAGATAAATAATTTCAAAATAAATTACAAAATTTTAATTTAATTTAATATTAAAAAATTCGATAAATAATTTCAAAATAAATTAAAATTTTAGATAAATGAATTAAAAAATTATAATTTTATTTAATAGTAACAAATTTAGTAATTTAAAAATAAATAAAATAATTAGATAAATAATTTCAAAATAAATTAAAAGTTAGATAAATAATTTCAAAATAAATTACAAAATTTTAATTTAATTTAATATTAGCAAATTTAGTAATTAAAAAATAAATTAAAAAATTCGATAAATAATTTCAAAATAAATTAAAATTTTAGATAAATGAATTAAAAAATTATAATTTTATTTAATAGTAACAAATTTAGTAATTTCAAAATAAATAAAATAATTAGATAAATAATTTCAAAATAAATTACAAAATTATAATTTAATTTAACATTAACAAATTTAGTAATTAAAAAATAAATTAAAAGTTAGATAAATAATTTCAAAATAAATTAAAAATTTAGATAAATGAATTAAAAAAATTATAATTTTATTTAATATTAACAAATTTGGTAATTTAAAAATAAATTAAATAATTAGATAAATAATTTCAGAATAAATTACAAAATTATAATTTAATATCATAAGATTTTATAAGTGTTGACGTCGTTTTTCGTCAACAGTGAAAGAAGAGCACGTAAACAATAATTAGTAATGGGCAATAAAAATATGATAATACAAACATGATTTTTTACGTGGTTCAGCAGTTAAATCTGCCTAGTCCACGAGTCTTTCTTATTAAGACTTAAGAATATCTCTGAAAATCCTTCAAGGATGAATTCTCCAGAGTTTTCCTTAAGCTCACAAAAGTTATGTCCTCTACAATAGTACATGACCTCTCTATTTATAGAGAAGATTGCAGAATACTATCCCACATATTTTGGGTAGTTACTCTATATTTGCAAATAGATTAAATGGCATTAAATGCCTGCAATCCGATGTAAAAGGAAACGTCCCCTGAAGACCAGGGGGCGTATAACTAATCAAATAATATCCCCTGATTGTAGGGGATTTTCAGTAATAAATGTAGACCGCGTCTTGTTATTGATGACTCATTAGGATATTCAAAGTTATCATCCTATATCACCAAGGCCATATTCTCCCAGGTTTCTTACTGACTTTCGAGTTATAACATATCCCGAGGCCACATGGCTTCGAGCTCGTACGCGCATCAGGCTCGGAGCCCTGACCCGAGGTCATCCCAGAGAACAGATGCACCTCGGGGCCTATCCTTCGAGCTCGTGAGGATTTCGAGGCTACCATCTTCGAAGTCGTCTCTGCTTCGTAGGCTCGTTGTTTAGATTTCGAACATATTCCAGACTTTACGAGTTCACTCATTATGAATCCAGCTTTCGAGGTCACAATCCTCATGGCTCGAAATCTGGGTATAACATCTTGCCCCCTCAAAAGTATCTGTTCGAATCCTATGAGAAAGAAACTTTTGAACTACCTTCTTCAGGAACCGTACCGTCACATACTTGAGAATGGACACGTGTCAGTTGGGTATTGCTTATTCAGGGCACTCGAGTACCTTGGAAATCTGCCCACGATCATTCGTCTGCCACCTTTTCGGTACCATCATGTCATCAATCCCTGACCGTTGGATTTTATGAGGATTCTGGCCAATGGCTCAGATTAATCCTTTTTATCACTTTTTTCCCTCTATATATATAAGGTCTTCTTCTTCCTCTTATTTTACACGCATCAAAAACAAAAGAGAAGGGACAAAACCAGAGGCCATCCCAGAGAACTTCATGCTTGTGCATGTTCTCTTAGCCGAAAAAACAAAGGACCTCCAGTTTGTTCGAGACCGTGAGCTCATATCTGCAGCCTCTCCTTCAGTCAACGATTTCTCTGCAATCGCCATTATTGTGTAAGTGTCCAATTTTTATTTTCCCTCATACCTGTTTCTGTTCATATTGTTCTTGCTATTTCTATGAATGTACTAGTTTATTTTCTTAGTACGATACGTTAGGGAATTTTTGACCGATAGGCTTGCACGTTTTAAGTCTCCATATTGGGTTTACATCACTGGTTCCATACCCAGTTTTGGTGTTTGAGCAAGATCTCTTTTTTCTGGGTTTTAACATTTTAAAAGACATTTCTTGTACACCAAGATATCGGGTATAAAACCTTGGCCTTGAAGAATGCACGATACCCAAGATTACCTTTTCTGGATATCCGCCACTCTTTTTCCCCTGATTTTTGGGATTTTAAAAAAAAAATTGTCCACTCCCCTCCTTTTTCTCGTGGAATACATGTTCTGACTCTTTAATAAGGGTCTTAGTTTCGAACTTGCTTCGTTCTTAAGCTCTGAGCTTGTCCTGTCAAGCTCGTAACCTTTGAACTCTTGCATGCATGGCCCTCACCATTTTTTCTTTCTCGCTAGATGTCAAAAAATCTGGAAAGACGGTGGGGGTTGTTGCTGGCAATCCCTTACTCGCCAAAAACCCCGAGCCTGGAGTCGCTGTTTGCTCGGAATCAACGTCGAATTTGTGAGTACGACCTCGCGCGCGAGCAGGAGGATATTCGAGCTCATTATCGCCGCCAAATAGACGAGGTCATAGAGAAGAAAAGGAGGATCCTTCGAGAGGCTATTTATCCATAATCCAACTCAGGGCCCAGACCGATCCCACTTGACCCTAAATTGACAGTGACCGTTGCGTACAGTCCGTGAGAGCTCCAATTTTCACTCATGGGGGAGCCTTCTACCTCGCAACCGAGGAGAGACATCTTCGAGGCCGAGGATTATTGGAGCTCGGTTACCTCGACAAATCAAATAACTGATATTCTGGCCTTCCATGGCCTCAGGTTGTCAAGCTCCTTGAGGTGTCGAGCTCCGACCGCTAGCGAACGGAGCTGTTATGCCCCTGGGAACCCTGACAACAGGCTGAGGTACGCGGCATGGAGTCAGGAACACATGAAGGCAGGAGCGCTATTGCCTTTGAAGTCTTTTTTCAAGGACTTCACGAATTTTGTTGGGTTGGCTCCGTTCCAGCTCAACACCAATTCTTACAGGGTTCTGTCTGCCCTGAGGTCGCTATACCACAAGCTGAAGTGGGAAGGACCTTCGCCGCAAGAGATTTTGTATCTCTTCTATCTGAAAAGTAATCCCTCCCAAGCTCGGGGAGGAGATGGCTTTTACTACCTTTCGAGCTATCCCAAAGAGAAAAAGGTGTTTGAGGATCTCCCTAATCATCCACCTGATTTCAAAAAAGCCTTCTTCTGGACAGATGGCCTGTCCCCGTCTCGATGCTACTCATTCAGGCGGATTCGTAAGTATTCCAACCTTCTTTATCTCTGTGCTCGGGTTCTTATTTGTAGGTTCATACTTAGTTGCAATGTGTCTTATTTTCCAGCCAATTTTCTCCGCCCTATACCCGACGACACCATGAAGGAGCATAGAGAGACTCTGCTCCAACTCCCTTACGGCCGGAGGTCTCTCTCGTACCTCTTACACGAGAGCAAGCGTCGATCTTGCAGGCTTTTGGGAGATGGCCAGACCACCTCAGACTGGTCCAACAACAAGTATGATCATTGGGAGCAGGTTCCTTTGCCCACAGGCATCCTCCCTCTGAGGAGAGTGGTGAGGCCTCCACCTCCAGCTCGCCGAAGAAGTCCGCCATCGGGGAATGAGGCTAATGATGAAGCCTCAAGCTCAAACTCGGATGAAGAAGGTAAAGTCATCCTTAGCTCGAGAATGTGGTCCCCCACCTTATTAAAACATAAATCTGATAGGTTAGTTTTAGGCCCAGATGATAAATACCACTTCTACATATGGACTCGGGTAGACAACCGAGTTCATAGGTTTGATAGTTAGCTCGGGAAGTATGACACCATGTACAGTCTAAACGAGGTGTGGAACGGGATAGCCGTCCAATATGGGACCAATGATTATAGGGACCTCTCGAGGTTGACGCCCACCTATAGGGAAGGTACTCCCCCCGCCTTTTCTGAAGATGGGGGAATTTCGTGGTCCCCGAGCTCTAGTTCGGGGGAGAGTTCCAATTAGGTTTTTCTTTACTTGTTTTTTTTTCTCTCTTTTTTTTTTCAAGTTTATTAGCATGATGTCTAACCTCGATTGGAACTGTGCAGGTGCCATGGATCCCGACCTTGACGCAGTGCTCTTTAGTGATGAAGGAACTGGAGCTCAGAAGAGTAAGCGCCCGAGAGCCTCGCGAAGGTCCGACCAACCATCCAAGGTCCCTAGACGCTTCGAGAAGACCCCAAAGGCTCAGGCCACTGCGAGCACAACCGAGGAGTCGATCGTCCAGGTTGATGCATCTGGTTCAACTGCGCCCATCTCGCTTCCTCCAACCGATACTCAAATAACAGTCGGCCGGCCTCCGAAGAAGCCTTCCGTATCCAAGGTCCTACTGCCGACGGCCCGACCTCATGTTGAGGAGTTCGTGCTTGACGGTGCTGCTGGGACCCAAGGGGCTGTACTTAGCTCGGACGTCCTCTCTCGAGTGGGTCAGAGTTTTTCAGGCTTCGACGCCGACCATTGGGACCTTGTGCACAAGGCCTCAGACTGTAATACTCTTTATGATAAGAGTATTGAACTTATTGCCGCGGTAACCTTCGTAACTCTCCTTTAATTGTTTGTGTCCCAGCTCGTGATCTAATTCATTCTTTGTATTTCAGGCCCTTGTCGTTTTAGCATAACTTAATTATAAGCTGACCAACGAGGTGCACACGAGTATTGTCTCTGGCCCAAGAGTCGAGGGATCTCCAGCTTAGGATGGCTGATGAACTCAAGGACTTGAAGACCGAACTCGAGAATGTGAAGACCCATCTCGCGGAGCTGGAGAAGACGAAAGACGAGCTTGAACAGGCGAAGACTCGTCTTGCTGAGCTAGAGAAGGCTAATGCTAAGCTTGAAGAGGAGAAAGCTGCTACTTTCGACATCATGGAAGGCGAGAAGGCCCGCCTCCTGAACGAGTTCAAAGAGCAGAAGGAGAATGCGGTTGACCAGGCCATGTTCAAAATTTGGGTTGACAATGCCGACCTCGATACCAGCTTCCTGGGTCCTCTCGAGGTCAAGTATGTAGAGTGGTGGAGTGCCCGTCTTGAGGCGAGTGAAGCCGCCCGAGAGGCTGCTCAGAAGGATAGTCATGCTATTCGTCCTGGGGGGTCTAGTGCCGTTGACGCTGGAAAAGCCAAGGGAACTGCTCCTTCCTGATCCTCGCCTCGGGGCTGCGTCCCTTTATTCTTTGTAATTATTTTGATTTATGCCCGTAGGGCTGATACAATTTCTTTTTATATTAACTTATATATGCTTTACATTTCCTGGCTCGAAATATTTTGCATATTTTATATTAATGAGTTGTTTATGTTTATTTCTTCATACAAACATAGTTTGGATTTAAGCTCGAAACTCGATGCATTCACACATAGTTTGTTCGAATTATCCGCTTCCGATCTCGTTATTCATCAAAGTCGGATATTACTTTAACCACGAACTCGAAAGTACTTGTATGGTGTGTAATATAAATGGTCTAGTTATATCCTATTGCTTAGTTACTTTTCCTCGTCCTCGGTTATTTCTCCGAAGTTATGAGTTCGAAACTATTTTCCCATAAGATGTTCCAGCCTCGATCTCGACTTATCTCAAAGTAGGTTTAAATTCCAACTCGTCGATTAGTTTTAGCTGGTTTGTTCCAAACCTATTAAGTTTGCACATCTGGTTAAATCCAAACATTATTATCTTTTGATAATTTGGTTGTCCAAACTATTTAAGCTCGCGTATCTGGTTACATCCAAATACTTTTGTTTTTGATAATTTGGTGTGCAAACTATCTAAGCTCGCGTATCTAGTTATATCCAAATACTTTTATGTTTTTGATAATTCGGTTATGTCCAAACTATCTAAGCTCACGTATCTGGTTATATCCAAATACTTTTATGTTTTTGATAATTTGGTTATGTCCAAACTGTCTAAGCTCGCGTATCTGGTTATATCCAAATACTTTTCTGTTTTTTGTGTATGTTATTTTATTTTTTAAGCTGATGGTATATGTACTAATGATGCCCCCTTAATATCCTATGAGTGTGACCATAGGTTATTAAATTAAGAGAGATTGCAAAAATAAAAAGAGATAACATATTGAACAAAATAGATCCTTATTTAATGGAATTCGAAAATAGACAAATTAGTACAGATAATCAATCATGGTTACAAGAAACACACTTCCTATACTACTGATAGTAAGGTCTAAGGTGTTCGCCATTCCATGCTCGCGGTACCAGGCTCCCGTCCAATCTCGCAAGTTTGTACACACAGGACCGGATGACTGACTCTATCTGGTATGGTCCTTCCAAATTCGGCCCGAGTACACCAACTGCTGGATCTCGTGTCGCCAAGAATACGCGTCTTAACACCAAATCTCCCACACCGAATTTTCGATCTCGAACCCTCTTGTTGAAATACCTGGTAGCTCGTTGCTGGTAGGCAACGTTCTTTAGCTGAGCCTCGTTTCTTTTTTCTTCAATCAAGTCTAAGGTTTCTTCGAGATGAGTGTGGTTTGAGTCTTGGTCGTAAATTTGAGTTCGGACTGTTGGAATTTCAACCTCAATAGGCAACATAGCCTCACATCCGTATGCTAGAGAGAACGGGGTATGTCCCATTGAAGTTCGAGCAGTGGTCATATAACCCCATAGGACTTGGGGAAATTCTTCGGGCCAACGTCCCTTCACTTCCTCCAACTTTTTCTTTAATGAACTCTTGAGAGTTTTGTTTACAGCCTCGACCTGACCATTTGCCTGAGGATGAGCCACTGACAAAAAACTCTTTATTATTCCATTCTTTTCACAAAAGTTGGTAAATAAGTCACTATCGAACTGGGTTCCGTTGTTGGACACAATCTTCCTCGGCACCCCATATCGGCATACAATGTTCTTTACCACGAAGTCAAGGACTTTTTTGGAAGTTATTGTTGCCAACGGTTCAACTTCCGTCCACTTTGTGAAGTAATCCACCGCGACCACAACATATTTTACACCACCTTTGCCAGTTGGGAGAGAGCCAATGAGGTCGATTCTCCATACCGCGAATGGCCATGGGGATGTCAACATGGTTAGCTCGGATGGTGGAGCTCGAGGAATCGTGGCGAATCTCTGGCATTTGTCGCATTTCTTTACATATTCGAAAGAATTTGACTTAATGGTGGGCCAAAAATATCCTTGGCGTATGATTTTCTTGGACAGGCTATGCCCCCCAGTATGGTCTCCACAGAACCCTTCGTGAATTTCTTCGATGATCCTCTTGGCTTCGGGTGGAGTTACGCACCGTAGTAATGGCATGGAATACCCCCCTTCTATATAGCTTTCCGTCCATCATGGTGTATCGAGGAAGCTGATACATTAACTTTCAAGCTTGGTTCTGGTCTTTTGGAAGGACACCGGTCTCGAGATATTCCACTATCGAGGTCATCCATGTTGGCTCAGACTCGATAATACATGCGTCTTCTTCCTCTTGCTCGTTAATGCTAGGTGCCGAGAGGTGTTCTATGGGGACAACGTTCAGTTCATCATTCTCAGCGGAGGTAGCGAGCCGAGCTAAAGCATCTGCATTTGAGTTCCGTTCTCGGGGAACCTGTTCGATTGTATAAAATTCGAAACACTCCAATGCGGATTTTGCCTTCTCCAAATAAACCGCCATTCTCGTGCCACGAGCCTGGTATTCTCCTAGGATTTGGTTAACAACGAGCTGGGAATCGATGTGGCAATGTATTGCTTTAGCTTTGAGCTCCTTGGCAATACGAAGCCCCGCCAGTAAAGCCTCGTATTCGGCTTCATTATTCGACGCTTTGAAGTTGAATCTCAAGGCAGAATGAAATCTGCTTCCTGCGGGGGTAATTAAAATGATTCTTGCCCCCGATCCATTTTCATTGGATGAGCCATCGACGTATAGTTTCCACAGCTCATGGGCCGGGGTTATGACTTCGTCGTTGGTCATACCAGTACATTCCACTATAAAGTCCGCCAACGCCTGCGCCTTAATGGTCGTCCTCGGGTGGTAGGTGATCGCAAACTGTCCAAGATCAACAGCCCATTTAAGAAGTCGACCTGAAGCTTCTGGTTCAGACAAGACTTGTCGAAGTGGTTGATCAGTCAACACATGGATGGGATGCGCCTGAAAGTAGGGGCGAAGTTTACGAGATGAATGTATTAAGCTGAGTGCCAGCTTTTCCATCAAGGGGTATCTCGACTCTGCCCCCAGTAATCTTTTACTGATGTAGTAAAGGGGTCTTTGTACCTTATCTTCTTCTCGAACGAGTACTGTGCTTATTGCGTGTCCGGTGGTGGAAAGGTATAGGTACAGTATTTCTCCTATTTCAGGTTTTGATAAGATGGGGGGTTCGACGAGGTGCTTTTTAAGTTCCTGGAATGCCAGCTCGCACTCCTCTGTCCATTCAAACTTCTTTCCACCTCTCAAAAGGTTAAAAAACGGGAGACAACGGTCCGTAGACTTCGAAATAAACCTACTCAGGGTCGCCATCCTGCCGGTCAAACTTTGGACATCCTTGTGTCTTCGAGGTGAGGGCATGTCAATCAGGGCCTTGATCTTGTCGGGGTTAGCTTCTATTCCACGAGCGTTTACGATAAAGCCCAAGAATTTTCCTGATGATACCCCGAAAGTGCACTTCTGAGGATTCAGTTTCATGTTATACTTTCAGAGCACGCCAAAGCACTCTTCGAGGTCATCAACATGGTTATCGTTAAGTTGAGATTTGACAAGCATGTCGTCAACATAAACCTCCATGTTGTTGCCTATCTGATCTGAAAACATCATGTTCACGAGTCGCTGGTATGTGGCCCCAGCATTTTTGAGCCCGAATGGCATGACATTGTAACAGTATAGCCCCTTATCCATTATGAAGCTCGTATGTTCTTGGTCGGGGGCATGCATGGGAATCTGGTTATATCCAGAATAGGCATCCATGAACGACATCAGTCCATGCCCCGCCGTGGCATCCACGAGCTGATCGATCCTTGGCAATGGAAAACAATCCTTTGGGAAAGCTTTGTTGAGGTCTGAGTAGTCAATGCAGGTTCGCCACGTCCCATTAGGCTTTGGGACCAACACCGGATTGGCCACCCAGTCAGGGTAAAAAGCGTCCCTAATAAATCAGTTTGCTTTCAACCTATCGACCTCCTCTTTCAGTGCCTTCTTTCTATCTTCCTCCAGTTGTCTTTGCTTTTGTTGCTTCGGAGGGAAGCTTTTGTCTATATTCAGCACGTGGCTAGCTATATTCAGACTTATTCCCACCATGTCCGAGTGTGACCACGCGAAGACATCCTGGTTCTTCTTCAAAAAGCAAATTAGTTGCTATTTTGTCTCATCTTGGAGGTATTTTCCAACCTTCAGCTTTTTCGAGGGATCGGTTTCTTCGAGCTCTTCTAAGGGTTCGAGGTCAGCTTTCTCCTCAACCCTTGGATCGATCTCTTCATTAATTTCTAAGACTGTCTCGTCTTTATTTTGAATAATGACGAGTGTTTGTGCGCTCGTCTGTTTCTTTCCTCTCAAGGAAATGTTGTAGCATTCCCTCCCAGCCAATTGATCTCCCTTCAATGTTCCAACGCCGATTGGGGTCGGGAACTTAAGGGCCAGATGCCTTACCGATGAGACTGCCCCCAGCCCAATCAGGGCGGGTCTCCCAAGCAGAACATTGTAGGCTGAAGGTAGATCCACTACCACGAATTCCATCATCTTAGTTGTCGAGACTGGATAGTCTCCTAAGGTTACGGGGAGCTCGATGGTGCCCATGCAGGCGGTTCCTTCTCCTGAAAAGCCGTATAAAGTAGTTCCACATGCTTTCAGGTCACGAAGGGAGAGTCCCATCTTCTCGAGGGTTGCTTTATAGAGGATGTTAACTGAGCTCCCATTGTCTATAAGAACTCGGTGGACCCTCTTATTTGCTAGCTGGAGAGTGATGACCACCGGATCATGGTGGGGAAACTGAACATGGGACGCGTCTTCCTCAGTAAAAGTGATTGGTTGGGATTCAATCCTCTGACTTTTTGGAGCTCTAGGTTCGGGTTCGTAGGGAGACCCGTCCCCGGTCTTCAGCTCGTTAACATATCTCGGGCACTTCTGCCCGTTCCTGCGGGGTGAGGCCCTCCCGAGATGGTTATCACATCCTCTCCATCAATCGGCGGGGGCCTATCCTCATCCCGAGTTCGGGAATTATTGTTTGGTGCGGGCTGCGATGCGGAAACTCTCTGGTTCACGGTCGCCTGATTAGTACTCTGGTTCTTGACATATTGTCTAAAGTAGCCTCTCGAGATCAATGCTTCGATCTCGTCTTTCAGCTGTCGACATTCATCGGTAGTATGCTCGGTGTCTCTGTGAAATCGGCAATACTTGCTTGAATCCCTCTTAGACTTCTGATTTCTCATCGGGTCCGGACGCCTAAAGGGGACATGGTTTTCATTAGCCAGGTATATGTTCTCCCGAGACTCGTTGAGCTCGGTGTACACTCTATACACGGAGAAATATCTCTCCCCCTTCTTTTTCTTTCCTCCTTCGGCCTCGGGGTTACTTCCTTCGTTCTTTTTTCTCTTGGAAGGGTTATCCACGGCAGGCTTCGAAGCTACCGGGTCCGCCGAGGTTGAGGCAGAGTTTACGTTTATCGTTGTAGTTTCGGGCTGGGAAGTCACATTAAGTGTCGACCTCGCTTTCTCTACATTGACAAACCTCTGCGCTCATTTATTAAACTCGGTTAGGGACCTCACCGGTTTTCTTTGCATATCGTCCCAGAGGGCGCTTCCTGGCATTACTCCGGCCTGGACAGCCATTAAGTGTCCACTGTCATCCACATTCCGAGCTCGGGCGACTTCCAAGTTAAACCTTGTAAGGTAACTTTTTAATGTTTCGCCTGGTTGTTACCGAACATTAGTTAGGGTTGACGCCTCAGGTCGAAACCCCATCATGGCT
Source organism: Humulus lupulus (assembly GCF_963169125.1). Taxonomy (NCBI): domain Eukaryota; kingdom Viridiplantae; phylum Streptophyta; class Magnoliopsida; order Rosales; family Cannabaceae; genus Humulus; species Humulus lupulus. The sequence continues at coordinate 11,724,888 of NC_084802.1, forward strand.
TTGAACTTCTTTTTGAAGTCTTTAGACAGCTGCTCCCAAGAGGTTATTGAATGTCTCTTATATTTTTCGAACCAGCTTTTAGCTGGTCCTGTCAATGATGCTGGAAATAACATGCATCTGAGCTCGTAACCCACATTACTGGCTCTCATTATGGTATTGAACGTACTCAGATGACTATATGGGTCGATTTTTCCCTCGAACGTCGGGACGTGAGGGATCCGAAACCCTTGTGGAAATGGGGTGTTGGAAATATGGGGAGCAAACGGTTCAAGCTCCTCATCAGAATCTTCATATCGATCATGCTCTTGCTCGTTTTTCAAAAGCCTGAATGCCTTTTCCAGCTGATCGATTCTCTCTTGGACTGGGTCCACGAGAGGCAAAGTTTGGAATCGATTGTCGTCGATCACAATTCCAGGCTCGCATCTCCGTAAAGGATCTTTACGCCTATTCAAGCGATCCCTCAGGTCCGGATTTATCGGGTCAACATTACCCCGACTCTGATTCAGGTGTTCTCGCAGGTCGGGGAGATTTCTGCGGCTTCCAGTATTCTTACGACCTCGGTCATGCTTCTTGACCGAGTCTCCAGAATCATCGCTGGTAAAACTCGTCGCATAGTTATTTCGAGATGGATTTCTTCCATGCCGCCTCGTCTCCGCCGTGCGAGACCGGGATGTTTGACTTCTTTCTGATGGGGCGCCTCTTCGTTCCTGGAAAGCCTCCCCATTTCCTTGTCTCTCTCCCGCACGCCTTTCTCCCTGATCTTGAACTGGTTGAGCATTCCTGCGAGGGGGCGAAGGATATCTTATTGGTGATGGAGGGAACCGTATGGGCGATGGTGGCTGCCACCCATTTCGCGGCCTAGACGGTCTGGAGTTTGCCCGAGATGGGTTGGTTGCATGTGGTGCATTCCCATGGGCTTGAGTCCGAGCCTATGCAGGGGCTTGGTTGTTCTCAATTCCCCCAGGTGCTTCCACAGGTGGATTAACCGGGGCCCTAGCCTGAGTACTCCTCTGGAGCCTAGGTGGAGCGGATGGCTCTGCGGGTACCGGAGGTTGAGCTGGCCTCCTCGTGGCAGCATCTTTCTGTGGACGCCCACGGGGTCTACGGGGAGGAACGTGTACGTCCCTTGGAGGAGGGGCTTGGTTTTCATGCGGAGGCGGGGGCTGAGCCACCTGCGCCTCTGCGGCTATCCTTACCAACTCCTCATTCCGTTTGTTGGCCTCCGCCAACTGCTGTTTCAGTTGCCGGTTCTCGAGTTCCACAATAGGAACATATCGCTCAGGATTGTAGTACATATCCTCATCTCTTGGTGGAGGAGGTGGTCCCCTAGAATCGGAGGATCCACTCCTTTCTTTGACATCTGGGTTTTCCATCGGCTGTTTCCCAGGACGTCTTGGATAATTCTCTTCAGGTGTATTCTGATTATTAGTGGTCATGACTTTTTCATGAATGAATGCTTAAGGCTCTCAATGAAAGCACCAAACTGTTGACGCCATTTTTCGTCAACAGTGAAAGAAGAGCACGTAAACAATAATTAGTAATGGCCAATAAAAATATGATAATACAAACACGATTTTTTACGTGGTTCAGCAGTTAAATCTGCCTAGTCCACGAGTCTTTCTTATTAAGACTTAAGAATATCTCTGAAAATCCTACAAGGATGAATTCTCCAGAGTTTTCCTTAAGCTCACAAAAGTTCTGTCCTCTACAATGGTACATGACCTCTCTATTTATAGAGAAGATTGCAGAATACTATCCCACATATTTTGGGTAGTTACTCTATATTTGCAAATAGATTAAATGGCATTAAATGCCTGCAATCCGATGTAAAAGGAAACGTCCCCTGAAGACTAGGGGGCGTATAACTAATCAAATAATATCCCCTGATTGTAGGGGATTTTCAGTAATAAATGTAGACCGCTTCTTGTTATTGATGACTCATTAGGATATTCAAAGTTATTATCCTATATCACCAAGGCCATATTCTCCCAGGTTTCTTACTGACTTTCGAGTTATAACATATCCCGAGGCCACATGGCTTCGAGCTCGTACGCGCATCAGGCTCGGAGCCCTGATCCGAGGTCATCCCAGAGAACAGATGCACCTCGGGGCCTATCCTTCGAGCTCGTGAGGATTTTGAGGCTACCATCTTCGAAGTCGTCTCTGCTTCGTAGGCTCGTTGTTTAGATTTCGAACATATTCCAGACTTTACGAGTTCACCCATTATGAATCCAGCTTTCGAGGTCACAATCCTCATGGCTCGAAATCTGGGTATAACAATAAGACATCATAAAACATCTAGTGTTAAAAAATATTTCTTTTTTTGTTGCTTTTCTTTGGTGATAAAATTTGATCACCAAAGATTGGATAGACGTTTTATATATTATCACTTAGTGATAATATTTTATTAATTATTTTCAATCACGAAAAGCCTTAGACCCATTCGGTGAAGCTGAGTCAGTAAGAACTCTTAAATATGCTTCTCCGAATTATCCAGGACGGTATGTGTCCGCATGGATAGTTTGGATTTGTTGTGTACCTATAATTTGATCTAGTACTCATTTTATTGTTTCGTTAATAGAGATTTCAATATGTGTCTCCTTATTTGTTCTCGTAAGTGGGCAAACTTAATTTTAGTCTGCCCACTTATGAGAACTATAGGGAGGTGCTGCCGAAATTTTTACATAAACGAAACAATTTTAAGAGTGTAGATTAAATTATATGTATACTACAAATCTGAATGGGATAGGTTCTTTACCCTTATAGAAGTGGAGTGAAAAGGTGGATTAGGGCACACACACACATAGTCAATAAGTTTTAATTATTGTTTATTCTTGTATTGTAGATGCCGATCGATAAGAGTTGGACGGCATTAAGGAATCGTAACTGTGGTGCTTATTGGAACGGTCTCCAAGCCTTCTTGAGAATGGAAAAAGAACACGTAGACTGCGACGGGAGAATTTTATGCCCGTGTGTGAGGTGCCTGAATGTTAAACTACAAACTATAGATACAGTGGAGGCTTATGTCTTTGACAAGGGTTTTCAACAGAGTTATCAAAAGTGGGTTTACCACGGTGAGGTGGAAGCTAGTGTCGCCAATGAGGTAGTTGAGGAGAATGAAGATGTAGACGAGATGGTTGACGTCATTGATGATTTCCTCTTACCGACAAATGCAGAGGAAGCAGATGGTGTGTCTGGCAGTCGAATGGGATAATATTATGACGAGTTGTTCGACGAGATTGAAGCTGAGTTGTATCCGGGTTGTGATTGGATATCATCCTTAAAATTTTTGGCGAAGTTGATGCATTTGAAAGTTAGAGGGAAGTGGCCAAATAACTCTTTCTATGAATTGTTGAAGTTACTAAAATTCGCATTTCCGAAAGATAATAAAATTCCCCCAACACACTATGAGGCGAAAAAGAAGCTGAGTAAGTTAGGGTTGGGATATCAATCAATCCATGTGTGTAAATATGATTGTTCCTTATTTTATAATGAGCATGCAAGCAAAGATTCATGTCATGTGTGTGGGAGTAGCCGATGGGTCAATGAAAAGAAGAAGGGGAAAAAGGTTCCACACAAGGTGATGCGTTACTTTCCGTTGACTCCCAGATTAAAGCGAATGTACAGTTCAAGACATACAGCTAATGACATGTTATGGCATCATACTGGGAGATCAATAGAAGATGGGGTGATGCGTCATTCGGTTGACGGGTCTGCATGGAAAGACTTTGATGCCACCCATCCTGATTTTGCAAAAGATCCTAGAAATGTTCGTCTAGGCTTGGCTGCTGATGGGTTTAATCCTTTTGGCAACATGAGCTTATCATACAGCATGTGGCCTGTGATTTTTACGAACTACAATCTCCCCCCTTGGCTATGCATGAAGGAGGAGTATTTTATGCTAACTCTGCTTATTCCTGGGCCAAAATCACCAGGAAAAGACATGGATGTATTTCTAAGACCCTTGGTGGATGAGTTAAAACAATTGTGGATTAACGGGGTCGACACAAGAGATGGCACAAGGAATGAACTGTTCAAGATGCGTGCAACCCTTCTGTGGACAATTAACGATTTCCCTACTCGTAGTAGCTTGTCTGGTTGGAGCGGGTAAGGGTATAAAGCATGTCCAACGTGCAATGAAGATACCACTTCCATTCGAGTGATTGGTAAGACATCGTATGTCGGTCATAGGCGATTCTTGAGGAGTAATCATAAGTATAGAAGGGACAAAGAATTTGATGGAAAAGTTGAGAAAAGAAATCCTCCACAACAGTTTACTTGTCAACAAGTTTTAGATCAAGTCAATGCTTTACCGCTTCAAGTGTCTGGTAAACATGACAGATTTGGGGGGCGAAGCACAAGCGAGGTGCAGAGGAAAGTAATTGGAGGAAAAAAAGTATTTTCTATGAACTTGATTACTGGAGTTCAAATCAGTTAAAACACAACCTAAATGTGATGCATGTTGAGAAGAATGTGTGCGACAGTCTCCTTGGGACTTTGTTAGATAATGATAAATCTAAGGACACCACTAATGCAAGACATGATTTAAAGAATATGGGGGTTAGGAAATCATTGTGGATTTACGAGGATGCCAATAAAAGGTTAATGAAACTGCATGCTCCATACATGTTCACTTTTGAACAGAGGCGAGATTTTTGTCAATTTTTGAAAGGAGTGAAGTTGCCCGATGGTTTTTGTTCTAATCTAAAGAAAAAAGTCACAGACAATGACTCAAACATTGTTGGGTTGAAGTCCCATGATTGTCATGTGATAATGCAACGATTACTTGCAGTAGGTGTTCGCAAGTTTTTACCAGAATCTATATCCACTACCATCACTGAATTGTGTAATTTCTTCAAACAATTGTGCTCTAGGGCACTGAACGTTTCTGATATGGAGAAGGCTAAGGATGACTTGATTATTATTTTATGCAAGATGGAGTTAATCTTCCCTCCAGCATCCTTTGACATAATGATCCATCTAGTTTTGCACTTGTCTGATGAAGCAATATTGGGAGGACCTGTATTTATGAGGTGGATGTATCCTTTTGAAAGATACATGAAAAAATTAAAAAACTATGTCAGGAATAAAGCTCGTCCTGAAGGATCTATAGCATAAGGATATGTTGCAGATGAGGCTTTGACATTTTGTTCAATGTATTTCAAAGGTGTGGAAACAAAATTTAATCAGCCTGATCGTAACGAAGATGCACCGTATGTGAATAAACACATCATAGTGTTTGAATCTCAATGTCGTCCTCTTAGTAAGGGAATTCCTGTGCCCCTCGATGAAAATACTCGGAATAAAGCTGAGTGGTTCATATTGGATAATTCTCCAGAAACTGAAGTGTATTTAGAGTAAGTACATAATTAATATTCATTTTATTATTTTTTCAATCTACTCCTTAATTAACAATATTGACATTGTTAATTAATTAACAGGGAACACCTAACAGAGGTGCAACAAAGAGATATGGCTGCCAATCATAAATTGATACATAAGAAAGAGTTTCGTTCATGGTTTCATAAGAAGGTAACTTGTACTTAGAAAATTGCATACTACAAATTACATTCTCATTCTAATATATTTCTTTATTATTAGATATATGACTTGCACTAGCTTGGGTCATTAGAGCATGCTGATGAATTACTAGCTTTAGCATCTGGGTCAGATCTATTGGCTTACTCCTACCAAGCATGTATAGTGAACGGAGATCGATTTGTTTCATACAATCGAGATCAGAATCGAATTACACAAAATAGTGGAGTGTGTGTTGCTGGAACAGAAGGTTTTAACTATTACGGGCAACTTGAAGAAATACTCCAGCTGTCTTTTACTGGTTCTTATTCGGTGGTATTATTTCGATGTAAATGGTTCAATACAGATCCGAAAAAAAAAGAAAACCATCACTGTAAATAATATTACTAGTATCAATGTTAGCGGTGAATGGTATAAAGATGAACCGTCCATACTAGCTAGTCAAGCAAAACAAGTATTCTACACCGATGATCTCGTTAGAGGACGAGATTGGAAAGTTGTCCAAGAAGTGAATCATCGGCAAGTTTGGGACTTTCCAAATGCTTCAGATATGATTGTTGATGTTGATGTTGTACATGACACCAACTCATCGAATTTTGTTTTGACTGTGGATCTCGGAGAGTTGGTTGTTCAGCAATCTGATGTACCAGCGACTCAAGTCAACACGGCCCATCGACCTTCTTTAGTTGTTCAAGAAGATGATGGATTTATTAATGACAATGAAGATGATATGGCAGACAGTGTAGAAGAAGCAGAAGATGAGGATGAATTAATTGTCGACCTTAGTGATGATAATACTGATGATGTGTGCCCGATAGATGTTGATGTAATTAGTGAGGATAGTGACTATTCTGCTTAGTTTTGTATCTAGTGTTCAATGTATTATACATATTGAGAAATAAAAAGTTCGTTTCCAAATAGCATGTTTCAAATTACCTAATCAATTGAAATAATATTCAATAAATTAATTATAAATAATAATTAAATATTAAAATAGATAGGTTAAATTATTGTCGTGTTAGTAGATGTCAGCAGATATGGCTAGAGCTCACGGTGGAGACGCTGGCGGTGATCCTCCACCGGATCCTACTAGGATCCCGACTACATGTGAGTCAGGTAATTTTTTTGTTATTTTATTTACTCACATATGTTTATCATGTATATACTAATATTCTATGTATTATTAATAAAAAAAAAATACAGGAATCCCAACTAAGAAAAAGGGTCGTGGCGCAGCTATTGGAAAAGATCTAGAGGAGAGGCGGCGTAAAACTGGAAAACCACTGGAAGTAACGTTTTGCCCACGAACGTACAAGGTTGTTGGGGGCGAGCACGCTGCTTTTTTCCGCCTTGTGGGAACCCAAATTAAAACGAAAGTTCTCGGACATTACGGTTCTTGGGAATTAGTGCTTAAACAATACAAGGATCAGGTCCTTGGCATAATTCAGGTAAAAATAGTATTAAATATATTTTTTTAAAATTTGTCTTTAATATAGTACATATATTATTAATCTGTTTAATTTTCAATTTAGTACTATTATCAAATAGCTGGCCGCGAGGATTTCTTAAAGTTTTTAGATGGTATCGATCGAGAGATGAAAGACCGATACCGTAATAGGAAAACACTAAGACACGAACACTTTGAGAAATACTACAATGGACCGGAGGATTGGGATAAGGTTCTAAACAACCCAACCAATGATGTTAACAAGGAGGAGTGGAAGCAGATCTATCAGTTATTTACAAGTCCACAATTTATTGCGCGCTCCATAAAGAATAAGGAAAATCGGAAGAAACAAAAGTATTCTACAACGCAGGGTACAAAATCGCTGGCAGCCATCCGTTTTGAAAAAGTAAGTAAAAGATAAAATATTATCAAAATTATGTTCTTTTAAATTATATGTTCTCTAACATTTGGGTTATATTTTTTAGACGAACCCGGACCTCATTGAGTCATGGAAGGATTATCATTGAAAGAAAGCAACAAATGATTTCGTGAACGATGATGCTCGCCAAGATTATGTAAGTTTGAATTATATTTTTTAATATTAATAGAGTTATACACTACAAAAAAGGAGACTTTTGCCGGCGCAAATTTGCGCCGGCAAAAGTATGGTTTTGCGCCGGCAAAAACCATTGAGTTTTTGCCGACTCAATTTTGCGCCGGCAAAGAATCGCGTCGTATCTCCGTCGCTAATTCCACTTTTTCCGACGCAAATATAATGTGCCGGCAATGGCCTTTTTTGGCGACGAAAAAATACGCCGGTAAAAATATGAATGCGCCGGTAAAAAAATCTGTCACGATATTGTGAAAGACACTTTTAGCGGCGCAATAATGCGCCGGCAATAGTTTAATTTTTTAGTGGCGCATTTTTGCGCCGGTAAAAGTGTATATGTGAAGTTAAGATTGAAACCTTTTGCCGACGTAATTTTGCGCCGGTAAAAGTATTTTTAAAATAATAATTTTGATTAAATTACTAATATTATTTTCAATATATTAATATTAATTAATAATTTTCAATTTTAATATATATTAATAATTATTTAACTTTTTAGTAATATTATTTAATCAGAAATAAAATTAAAATTAAAATTTTATAAATTAATAAATAAAAAATTACAACTATTAATATTTATTGTCTCCACTAAACATGAAAATATAAAAGTAATTTAGTAAAATAAATGTCTCATAAATTAAATTTTAAATAAATAGAAAAAAAGTTCTACAAATGAGTACTGGCCGCCTCATCATTCCCGCCCCCGTCAGCATCATTGTCCTCGTCCGAATCCTGGTCTGGTAAGTCAACAGTAAAACCAGGAGCCAATTGACCAACCTGCTTCAACAAAGCACTGAGCAGGAGATCTTGACGCCGTTGACGACTCTCAAGTTTAGTCGCATGCTTCTTTAGGTTCTGATTTTCTAGCATAATGTCCTGATTTTGCTGCAAAATGGTGTTCACTTTAGGTGGCAATTGCCCGGACATTTGAGAAGTTGACGAAGATGCTGCCCTCTTTGCGCCAATTGCCTTCAACCTAGGCAACCCCCCAAACCCTTTCTTATAACGCGAGCGGGGTCCAAGGACATCTGTGACAATATCCATATCAGGCGGGAAATGACCGTCGACATTATCGCCGACACAAGAAGCAGCAGATGATGCAGGGGCCGTACTCTGCGATGCTCGACGTTCGGTCATCTCATTCTGCACAATAAAAAGCACGTATTTCGAATTCCAATATAACATTATTTGAAAACCTAACTTATAAATTTTTAATATAACAACATATAAAATATAACTTTATTATCTATCTGCCAACATCCTATCATTAATGACTGCAGACCAGTGATTGAAAAAGAATGTAATTAATTTTGTTCCCGTATCAGGGAGCAAGTGGGCTAAAGTAAATTTGGTCATGAAAATCCATTTCTGATTGAAAATCATGAAGATATTATTGATATATACGGTAGGTGCAGTTAATTCCATTAATGGGGAATTTACGTCTCCAAACATATACATCAACTACATTTGCATGTTTTTCAGTCAGAAATGGATTTTCATGACCAAATTTACTTTAGCCCGCAAGCTCCCTGATACGGGGACAACATTAGTTACATTCTTTTTTTATCTTAGTCCACAATCATTAATCATAAAAATATTGGCACATAGATTATACAGATTTCATTGTTAAAAATTTAATTAATAATTAATAAATAATTACTAATTGACAACAACCAATTAATAATTAATATTTATTAATTATTTACTAAACTTTTTTAAAGTTAAATGATCATAAATTAGTTAAGGTTATGCAACTTACATGTTTTGTCGCCGCTGCATCACTAATCCACTTATCCTTCTTCTTGTGCAGGTGCTCGAATGTGTTGATCATGCTCGGGAGCTGGCCAGTAGATGGGTCCATCTAAAAAAGCAAATTATTTAAACATTGTGACATTTATAATATTTTCGTAAATGTAAGGATATAAGCTATTATAATTTACGTGATCATAAACATGGGCAACGATGGATTTGGAACCGTGTCCTCCTGGTATTGTCATTTTAGCTCGAGCTTCTTTATTTTTCTTCGATATACGCTTCAAAAAGAAAACAGTACTCATTAATCTAAATTGTAATTTTATAATTAAAAATTAATGTAAAATCTACGGCATACCTGGTGAGAATCAGAAGCCCAAAAATCACACAAAATTGCCCAATCAGAAGAAGTAATCGACACAAAAGGTTTTGACTTCGCTCTCTCATTGTCCACCTCTCCTCCAACATCTACCCAGTGTTTCTTCATCGTGTGGCGCCAATCAGTCAGATGTTTTTGCATTTGTCTTACCATGGCATCGTTGATTACTGGATTGTCTTCTGGATAAATGAATTTTTCCTAAAATCACAATTAAAATTGGAATTTGTTAAAATATTATGAAGATAGACAAAATATTTAATAACGAGTTATTAAAGGTTTAAAGAATGCATACAGATGGTCTCTTTCGAATAACTTCGATATCAGCTGGTTTTACTTGTTCCCAAGCTAGTGTAGTTGGGGGTACGGTGCTACGCAAATAACGAGCCATGGAATTGTTGAACCACTTGCCGTACTTTTGAATAGCTTTTCCAGTTTCTTTATCAAACTCTACTTTCAAATGACTAACTTTTTTTATGGCCAGCTCCTTCTCGATATTGGCACCGTAATAAGCTCCCCTGCCTCTCTTGGAGCCACCACGTGTGTCATTACTTGTTTCGACCATTCTACATTAAAATATTCATTAATTAACTAATTCAAATTATGTATGTCTGTTGTTTTTTGTTATAAAATTAACATTTATTCATTATGGTATTTCCAAACCTACCCTATTCCGACCTAGTGGATCCCTTGAAGATAGTAAGGAGTCATGTACTTCTCCTCAGTTTTTTAAAATGTTTCTCAAACATTTTAAAAAAATGAGGAGTAGTACATGAATACATTATCTATCCCCAAGGCATCCACTAGGTGCATCACTATTGTTTTTTGTTATTGAATTAACATTTTATTACTTATTGTCTTTCCCAACCTACCCTATTCCGACCTAATAGATCCCTTGGAGATAGTAAGCAGACATGTGCGACTACCCATTTTTTCAATATATTTCATCAAATATATTGAAAAAATGAGTACCAGTACATGAATACATTGACTATCCCCAAGGCATCCACTAGGTGCATCTTCAGCGGGAACGTCATCTTCAGCGTAAACATCCTTCAGGATATCCGCTATCTCATCTCTATCATGATCTCGTACCACAGCTGGTGGCGACGGCAGCGCCTCTCCATGGTAATGCCACACTTTGTAGGACTGTACGATGCCATTGTTGAATAAATGCATCGAAATTGCATTTATAGGCTGGAACTTAACATTCCCACATTTCTTGCACGGACAGCGAACCAAACCCCGATCGTTCAACTGATTTTTGGCGATATCGAAGAACTCCTTAACACCATTTCTATACTCCAGAGACCAACGATTCCTCGCACTCATCCAGCTCCTGTCGCTCGCCATCTTTAAGCGAAATAATTAAGAAAATATTAATAATTGTCTTAAAATGAGGGAAATGATAGTCAAAGTATTTCATGACTGTTTGTCTCCCTAATTATCACTAACTGATAATAATATCCTATCCCTGGCAAAAATAATTATTTATAGAGATATTTGCGGCTAAATTACTCAAACTTACAACTTACTAACACTTACATGACACGTGACACCACATGATTAGTACACATTATTATTATTATTTTAAATAATTTTTCATAAAAAAAATCATTTTATATTTTTATTTTTTAAAAAAATCCAATTTATTGTTTTCCAATTTAAAGGTAACAAAAAATAATTTTTTTTTTCATTTTTTACAAAAAAAAATAATAATCAAATTTGCTGCTTTTAATCAATTATTTAGGATTAAGTAAAAAAAAGATTTAATATTAAATTATTGCTTAGATTTTAAACAAAATTACTTAATCTTTAATTGCAAACAAGTATACAAAATGATAAATAGGAAGATTTTAATAATAATAATAATAATAATAATAATAATAATAATAATAATAATAATAATAATAATAATAAATTAAAAAATTTGATGATATTAACAATATAAAATTAAATTTAAAAAAACATGTATTTTTCATACTTAATCTTAAGTTGAAAATTTTTTTGAATTTTTTTTAAAAAATGTAAATTTTATTTTTTTGTTAAAATAAAAATAAATTAAAAATTATTTTAAGAATAATAACAATGTAGATCAATCATGTACTGCTACGTGTCCGTTGACTAGTCTACTTTAACATTTACTTATTTATTACTTTTAATTTAAAATTAATTTAATTATACATTAATCTCCATTTTGTAATTTTTTATTAAATTCTTTAATTTATATTGGATTATTTACTTAATCAATAATAATTTTATTATATTTATATTTTATTAAATCATTAATATTTTTAAATTTTTCAATTACAAAACATCTAATATTAATGTTAAAATTAATTATTAATTATTATGATTGGTAATTTTATTTTATTTAAATTATAGTTAAAAATTATTTTTCTGATGAATTTTTAATTATACTTAAATTTTTATTTAATTAATTATTAAACTTTTATTAATTTTACTAACTCCAACAAAATTTGAGCAGCATAAAGATTATATTTCAAACTATCCCAAAAATTGAAAAACCTACAAATTAAACACATATATAACCAGAATATTCCTAGAGCAATATACAGAACATTCTCATAACATGCACAACATAAACAAAGATTAATAACATATATCAAATCTTTTTATATCATTTTATATCAGTAACATCAAAACAATTTATTTAATAAATATTTATAAACAAATAATATTTAATATAAAAAATATAATATATATTTTTTTAATATACATAATCTAATCTATTTTTTAATATACATATTAAGCATTAAAATTAAAAAATATACATACTCAAAATCAAATTTTTTTAATAAATACTAAAATCGTATTTTATTTTTCATTATTAATCTCATTTTTATAAAACTACACATGTTTATTTATTTTTTTAAAAGAAAAATATAACTATAATACCAAATATCACACACATACATTTATATTAATCAATTTTCTAAAATTTTTTAACATTAAATAAACATATATACACACACATTTACACATATACATAAACATATATCCATACATATACTGATATGCATATATATAAATATTCAGATATATAAATATATACATATACATATACTGATATATATAAATATATACATATATATATAAATTGATAAATATAAATATATATATATATAATCAGATATATATAAATATATATATATATAACGAAATAAATATATATATATAAACTGAAACATATATATATATAAATATATAAACTAACCTTTTTAGTCTTATTTTACTGAGAGGAGCTACACACCTGTTTATATTAGGGAGAGAATAACAAAAAAAAATACAATTACAAAACAAAATATAGAGAAAAAAATCCAAAAATGTTAAAAATACCGAATACTAACCATGAGAGATAAGTTTCACTAACCTTGAAAGAGAAGCCACGGTGGGATTATGGCTCACGGTGGTCGGAGAGATTATCACAGAGGAGAGAGAGAGAGAGAAGCTTTGTTTCGAAATTGTAAACTGAAATGGGGAAGAAGGAGGCTCGGGTGGCTGGGTATATCGTTATAACTTTTGCCGGCGCGTTTCGTTGCGCCGGCAAAAGTCTAAAACTGCGCCGGCAAAAGTGTTTAAGTAAACCCTAAAATAAAACGACGTCGTTTTAACTATCTCGACTTTTGCCGGCGCGTTTTTGCACTTTTGCTGGCGCAACTAAACGCGCCGACAAAAGTATGCCCACCTACCTTATTTCAAACGTGTGAAAATTTAAAAAACACGTTGACTTTTGCCGGCACGCTAGGTGAAATGCGCCGGCAAAAGTTTGTATGTTTTATTTTGAAAATCTAGCATTACTTTTGCCGGCGCAATTAGTGGTTGCGCCGGCAAAAGTAATGCCAGATTTTAACACGATACTTTTGCCGCGCAACCCCCGAATTGCGCCGGCAAAAGTCACCTCTACCAGCGTGAATTTGCGCCCGCAAAAGGTTTGATTTTTGCCGGCGCAATTCACGAATTGCGCCGGTGAAAGTAATTTTTTCCGGCGCAATTCGGAATTGCGTCGGCAAAGAACTGGTTTCTTGTAGTGATATTTAATGTTAGTGTCTAACATTTTTTGAAAACAGGAAAAACTGAAGGCTGATTTTGAGTTACAAACTCAGCAAACATCCACTGATGCTTCTAATAATGATAGTCCGTCATCAGTTGATCAGGTGGAGGTGCTACAAAAAGTATTAGGCCAAAGGCATGGACATGTGCAAGGAGTGAGCCGCAAATTGAAGGGGTCGGGGTCGGGGTCGGGGTCGGGGTCGGGGTCGGGGTCGGGGTCGGGGTCGGGGTCATCATCTACCCAACACTCTCACTTCAGCGAGTCTCAAGTTCCTCCTCATCATTCAAGAGAATATATAGAAAAATTGGAGAATAATCTTCAGAAATTGACTGATCAAGTTAATTTCTTAACTCAATTTTTTGTACCTTCATTTCGTCCACCAAATGTTCAGCTGCTGCCTGTGCTTGATAGTGACAATATTTCTAGGGCTTCGTCTTCTCAACCTCCAGCTTCAACTCATCCTTCTATGTACGGGGCAGTGCTGTCTCAACATATGGTACCTCCATATATGTACAGAGCAACACCTTATCCGTGGCCGATTCCACCGTCCTCCCAGCCGTCGTATCCCTATATGTATGGAGCTGGATCGTCTACATTACCTCCCCAATATCCTTGGCCGATGCCGCCACCGCAGCAATCACAACCACAGCCATCGCAACAACCACAACAAGAAGACAATAGGAAGGAGGACGAGGCAGCTGATTTAGGAGACTAGGTTTATTTTATTATTAATTATTGTTAAATTTTATGAACAATATAAATATTTGTTATGTTAATGTATTATGAATATGTACAATTGTTATTTTAATAAACTAATTTGAATATTTAATATAATATTTTTATTTTTAATATATTTGTTTTCAATTATTTAAAATTTAAATAATAATTTCGTTAAATAATTAATTAAAATTGTATTTAATTAGTTAATTTTATTATTTTTTTATAAATAAAATAGTATTAGGGGCGACACTGTTGCCCCTGATAATATGCCACGTGTAAACATTTGGGGCGACATATCATAGTATTAGGGGCGACACGTCGCCCCTGATAATTAAGTATTAGGGGCGACTAATGGAATATCAGGGGCGACATATCGACAAAAATAATTCAAAATTTTCAAATTTTAGAGGCGACATTTCAAGTTTTAGGGGCGACTATCGTCGCCTCTGATATTTGAATATCAGGGGCGACCCTTCAAGTCGCGCCCTAATGTTCCCTTTAGGGACATTTTTTCACAGGCAACTCATCAGGGACGACTTTTCGAGTTATTAGGGGCGACATGCGTCGCCCCTAAAACTCATTTTTGTTTTAGTGTGCTGAGTTGACCGTTAATTCTGTTAGTACTAGATAATGAGTTTGTTAAGTGTCTAAAACCCCAACAACTCTCAACTTATATCACAAAGCGTGACAAACTCATTTTGTCACATTATTTTAATCTAACATTATATTATCATAAATAATATAACATACATATTTTAAAAAACAGTAATTAAAATCCAAAGTAGATTAACCGCTTGCATATAATAATAGCATATATATATCAGGTCAATATGATTTGAGAATTACAAAAGGCAGCAAATAAAGGAAGTAATACTCAAGAAAATGTTTATAACTATTTTTCAAATTTATCTGAAAACGCTCTCAACATAAATCAAAACATAGAAAAAGAACTAATTAAACAAGAACAACATGTAGAAATGAAATCGATTCTTGGGAAAACATTTCAACTTGATAAGTATATATATGAACAAGAAATGATAACGTACGTGCTCTAAACCACTAAGAATAGACAATCACCATTCTAAGTTCTCAACTTATTACTCGAAAAATAATTTGATCAAATGCCAAAGGAAAAAATAATAATATCTTACATAGTTGAAAAATGAAGAAAATTTAATTGGATTTGACAAATTACGTACAATCAATATCTTTGAACAAGTTTGAGTCCATTATACCCATGAAACTATTTGTTAATGTTTTTGTGGTTTTGTTTGTAATTTTTTTTGTTGTTTTGTTATTTTTATAAAAGAATCAAGTTGTTTATTTAAAAATTCAAAGTTTGAGACCATTATACCCATGAAACTGTTTTTGTTTTTGTGGTTTTGTTTGTAATTTTTTTGGTTTTTTTTATATGTTATTTTTGCAATTTTTCGATGTGAATTCAATGAAATCTTTAGGTATGTTTTGAGGGTTTGAATTTAATGACAATTTGTGTTTGTAATCTTTTATCAATAAATATTAGAAACTATTTATATAAAAATGAATGTATTTGAAAACCTAAGTTTTAGCCTATCTTTCCAGTTTTACAGTCTTCATCTTGATTTATGTTTGTATATTAACAACACAATTATAAGAGTTGACACACAAGAATTACAAGTTTCATCTGCACTGAAAATACATTTCAGCCTACTAGTGCTTGGGTTCCCTGAACCAGGGTAAAAACTCTCACTATATTCAGAAGTAATTTTACATAAACCAGTTCAAGAATCAATATGTAAAAACTGTACAAACTATCTCAAAATACAGTAAAGCTATTTACCCTAAACAACCAAATCCCTTAGTTATAAATGCAAGATCCCCTTGCTTCAATGTTGAACTCCCTTCAACAATATCTCAAATCCGAAAACCTTCGGATCTATAGCATCAAGAGCCAGCTGAACTCCTTCAGCAATCACGACTTGATTCCAGAGCTTGCACAGAAACCTTCAACCATCTTCAATGGAGTTTCTTGCCAACACCTGCAAAAATCAATGGAAGAAAAAGAAAGAAAACAGAGCAAAAACACCCAATCGAATCTATCGAACAAAGAAAGTTGGTTATAACTAATTAACCAGCCCAATATATATCCTTGGCTGTAATTAGGTTTAATCCCGAACCAACTAACAACTATAACTCACTAACAGCCTTGTTTTACACACATGCTGACGTGGACTCTAACTAAAAATGAATATACTCCAGACATAATAAAAGTTCATTCCAGACGCGACTGGACCTAATTTGTCATACACAAAATATCGGTCCTTACAGTATTTTAAGTGAAAGTATTAGTAGTACGTCTTTTTCGAATACTTAGTTAAACTTGA
Source organism: Humulus lupulus (assembly GCF_963169125.1). Lineage (NCBI taxonomy): Eukaryota > Viridiplantae > Streptophyta > Magnoliopsida > Rosales > Cannabaceae > Humulus > Humulus lupulus. The sequence continues at coordinate 11,741,769 of NC_084802.1, forward strand.
TCGTGTACCCCATAATTGATGCTTACCATCTAATAAGTATATAAATTTGAAAGAGCTATCAGAATATATAGTCACCTACAATTATTTCGTCACTGCAATTTTCTTTTATAGAACTTTTTGTACTTGTTTGGTTTTAATCTCGTAAATCCATTTTGCTGCTTTTGTTTTTTTGTTACGTTTTGTTCTTTATCAGATTTTTCTTGATAATTAACTTGTGAATGTGATTTGATGTACCAATTATTGGTTCATAGTTGAAACATTATTTTAAAACGTTCATTGGCACCCAAAATGCTATTTTAGTGGAAAAGAAAGCCCTTAAAACTTTATCAATTTAATAAGATATATTACTCTTCTCAAGATATATAATGAAAGGTCTCGATTGAACTTTTATGTGCATAAAACATATGAGAATTATGCATTTGAGTCTCCTCAGATTCCACCACAAATACATAATAATGTTCTCCAGTATTGTTCAACATGATAATAAAATATGTATCATATTTATATAGGAACTCTCTTTGAACTTTTGAGCCAATTATTACCTTATTGCAATAAATTCTATATTGTATCAAAACTGGTTAGACTAGTTGTTCATTCATCTTACCATAGACTAGAACCACTTTTGATTCTGCAATATTTTGTTCATAATTTTAATAACAATGTCAACACTTAACAAAAACTACTAACGACTGCAACTGCATGTATTATTGCCGTTAAAATATTTGAATTGATACATATATACGTAGAACAATTAACAATATTTAGTATTTATACCACAAACATCATCACTTCATACAAAGATATATAGCAATAACAAGTTCCTTTTTGCCCTAAGACAATGGACAAAAATATGAACAAAAAAATAAAATCAAAGCTAGCTAGAAATTAAACATTAAACCAGATTGTCCAAATTTTTCTTGGATGAGTTTTTTTCCACGCTCTGCCATTTGAGGTGTTAAATAGTTCATCCAGTCTCCCATCTCACCTTTCCTAAAGAATGAACTATTGGACAGCTCGAATAACCCAATAGAATATTTACCGGTCTTATTGACACTTAAACTTTTCAAATGCTCCAAGCTACATAATCGTTCTATTTCTTTCGGAACACCTTGGTTTTCTTCCTCAGCTGAAAATGGAAATCCCAAAAACTCTGCTATCTTTTTAATGAAAAACACATTGTCTCTTTTAAGGTCTTCATATTTAAAAAATAATATCTTGTGAGGCATCTCTAAGCTTGCATTCCAAAACCCCAAAACATGGTCCCAAAATGGTCCAAATGCATGGATTCCTTTACAAAACATATCGAAAGACTCTTCTAAATGGCGTGGTTCAATGCTATCCCCAAAAAATTTATGAGAAAAGTGCCAATGAGAAACAAATACATCCAATGGATTTCTACAAATGTATACAATTTTACAATCTGAGTGCTTGATGGAAGGTGGTAATGAAGAGTAAGGAATATGTGTATTCATAATTCTTGGCATCATGTTTTCGATGGGTAATGATGATAATTCAAGCAAGGGGATAAGGTGGTGTGGATTGGTAGTAAACAAAGGGCTATTGTTATTATCATTAGTGCATGGTTTGAAATCAAGATCAGTACGTTTCATAATTGCAAAAACAAGAGATTTTAACCAAGTAGTACCTGATTTTGGACATGAAGCTAATAAAATATCTTCATTTCGTGCCACAAATCGAGTTTGAAGGGATATTAAACCTTTTATTGAAAACTCTTGAATCCAAAATCCTTGGTAACGATAACGATAGACATCACCAACCGGGTCTTTAACTTTTTCAAGTTTTGCCAAAATGTTATCAACTGTCTCATCTGTCTCAACTTCTTCCTCCTTGTTCTTCATACTAACATTTGATATTTCCATTATAACTGGAAAATAGAAGCTCAATTATATGCAGAAAATTATTCTCCCAACAAAGTTGTAAAGATATATGCTAGAGATCAGGAGTAGTGAGTGACTACACCTTCAATCCTTTAAATATAGCAATGAAAAAAAAAATATTCATTATCTTTTTATTTATTAGATATAATCTATAAATTCAATTCAATTCAATCATTTCTTTCTTTATGGGACAAAAACAACAATAATAATGTTTTTGTTGCACCTACAGACTTTCGGTGATACATGATATCAAAATAATTGGAGTAGGTCACCAACTAAATACTATATGGCCAATTCTTTTAAAAAATAATATGTGTCTATTCTTTTCTCTTCCTCGTCTTTACGTGACTAAAAGTAAACATCATCGATCGATATATATTCACATAAATGCAAAATTAATTTTAACGTTGGTGTAATTATTGTTGTGTAAGTAGCTAGAGAGCGATAATATTTAGTTTATATTATACTTTTTAATATCCCAATATCTGTCCCACCAACTAATTTAAGACACCTCAATTAATTTAATTAACTATTAATAAAATTATTTGACAACGTTAAAATGAATTAACAAAAAATTCAATTCTCTCTCTTCAATTAATACTAAATTCTCTCTCCAATAAAAATAATAATAATATCAATTTATTTTTAAAAAAAAAATCTCAATTTAAATTTAACAATAATATTCATCCGTTAAATATAAAATTAGTTTAAAATCCTTATTAAAATTTAATCTCAATTAATTAAAAGTCTAATTTTGTTGGTAATCAGTCTAGTTAAAAGATAAAAAAATTTTAAAATATTTTTCGAAATAAAAATAAAATAGAAAACCACATTAATACTATTGCTCTCAACGTTAAAGGAAATAAAATACATAACCTTTCTTTATAAAAGATAAAATCATAAGTCATTACCAACATAACATAATTATATGTGATTTTTTTTTTCAAAACAAAAAAGAAAAGGTTAAAATCGTCCCATATTAATGTTAAATTTAAATTAAAAAAAATACAATATTAGTCCCATTTAAATTAGGGGAATAGCAATTCTTATTCAAATTAAGATTATACAATCAAATTTTCATTTTTTTTATTTTTCCTATTATTTTGCATAAGAAAATGCTCTTTCTTCGCTCCTATTTTATTGTAGAAGAATACATGTAAGTGCTAATTTTTTTTGAAAAAAAAAAATACATATAGTTATGTTATGTAGGTAATAACTTATGATCAGATTTTAACTTTTATAGAGAAATGCTATGTATTTTATTTCCTTTAATGTTGAGAGCAATAATGTTAATGTGGTTTTCTATTTTATTTTTATTTCCAAAAATATTTTAAATTTTTTTAGTCGTTTAACGTAACTGATTACCAAAAAAATTAGACTTTTAATTAATTGAGATTAAATTTTAATAAGGATTTTTGATAAATGTCACCAAAAAATAGGACTTTTAATTAATTGAGATTAAATTTTAATAAGGATTTTCAACTAATTTTATATTTAACTGGTGGATATTATTGCCAAATTTAAATTGAGATTATTTTTCTTTTAAAAATAAATTTATATTATTATTATTATTTTTATTGGAGAGAGAATTTAACATTAATTAGGAGAGATAATTGAAAGCTTCATTAATTTTTTATATACGCCATATATATATATGTTATACCAGATTTCAAGCTATGTTAAATGTAACCTCGAAAGTTGGATTCACAAACGAATGGACTCGTAAGGTTTAGAGTATGCTCTAGGACTAAATATCGAGCCTGCAAGACTGAGACGACCTCGAATATGGTGATCTCGAAGTATTCACGATCTCGGAAGGTAGCCCTGGAGACGCATTTATCCTCAGGGACGACCTCGGATCAGGGGTTCCGAGCTCGACGCACATACGAGCTCGAAAGCTAACGAGAAACCTGGGAGGCTAAGGCCTTGGAGATATATGATAAAAACTGAGAATATCTATAAGTGTTGTCCATAAGAGACGTAATCTTCATTTATTATTTTAAATCCCATAAAGTCGTGGGATATTATTTGGTTAATTATTCGCCCCCTGGTCTTCAGGAGACGTTTCCTTTTATATCTGATTATAGGCATTTAAAGCCATTTATTTTATTTACACAAAAAGAGTAACTACCCAAAATATGTGGGATATTATTCTGCAACTTTCTCTATAAATAGAGAGGTCATGCACCATTGTAAGGGACCGAAATTCTGAACCTTGAGAGAAAACTCTGAAGAATTCATGCTTAAGAATTTTCAGAGATAATCTTGAGTTTAATAAAAGAGACTCGTGGACTAGGCAGATTTAACTGCTGAACCACGAAAAAAATCGTGTTTTGTGTTGTTATATTTTAATTGGTCATTACTGTTTGTTGTTTACGTGCTCTTCTTTCACTGATTGACGAAAAACGGCGTCAACAATATATATATATATTAGATACAAGTAACATGCAATGTACATTTTTGTAGTTTTATTTATAGAATTTATTAATTATTTTTATTAAATTTATATTAATGTCATATAAAATTCAAATAAATATCCTGTTGTAATTAAATAATTTTTTTTATAAGTTTATGTTTGTTCTAGTTTTTGAATTTAGGAGTGACAACAAGAGATTATATATTATATGTTTAATGTAATATTAAATATTATACATTTTAAGTTTCTTGCTAGTTTTTTTTTAAAATAATTTGTTGCTAATTGACAGTAGATTATTAAATATGTTTAATATGATATTATTCTAATAAGTGAGTTTAAGTTTAATTAAATTTTATTTAAGTTATAAATTTTATTATTTTTAAATAATTATCATTGTAAAACATCTAAAAGTATCATATTTTAATTTGTTTAATTATTTATTATTTTTAAATAATTATTATGGTGAAATATCTCAAAAATATCACATTTTAATTTGTTTAATTATTTATTATTTTTAAATAATTCTCATTCTAAAATATCTCAAAAGTATCTTATTTTAATTTTTTTATTATTTATTTTATTTTATTTAAGTTTAAGTGATGTTTACAAACTACCCTTAAATATAAGAATATTCTGTTAAATATAAGAATATTTTGTTAAAATTAATATTAAAAAATGTTAAAACCAAGAATTTTCAACTTATTATATAGAATATATATATATATGAGTATATGAATTCATACACAGTGACATAAATATATTTTTATAGAATGGCATGAATATATAATAGGGAAATTACCCAATATACTGTTTGTTACCATTTTTTTTTCATTTTTACGTCATTTTTTATTTCCTTTCATTGTTATAATTTTATTTATGCAATTATACGGTTTGTTTATGCAATTATATGGTCTAAATTACCCTTCCCTAACCCTTAACGTTATTCAGCTTGGAGAGTTCTCCACCTCCGTGTCAAGAGACTACAGCAGCCTCTCTTCACCTCCGTGTCTCCACCTCCTCTCTTCTCACTCTCATTTTGTCGGAGCCTTTCGTCTTTTACTCCTCTTCCTCTCGGCAGCGCAAGCTCAAGGAGCTCGACAGCCTCCAAGTCTATGCTCGTCTCTTAGTCCTCTCCATCTCGGCGGCGCAAGCTCGAGGAGCTCAGCGGCAATATCAATAAGCCTTTTTTTCTGCCTTTCCGTCTTGCAAATTTCATGTAAATTTCCAATGACAAATTCTGGTTAAAGCATATTAAATAAATGATACATATATATATATATTCTTCTGCAATGAATTTGCAACTGATTTGCCAAACTGTAATAATGTGAAAACTCCAACTTGTTTTCTACGTGTAGTAGTATAAAAGGAGCTCCAACTTGTTTTCTATGTGTAGTAGTAGTAAATGATGCAAAGAGAGAAAATGGGAGGTTTGCAAGTGTTTAATTTGCAAGAAAATGTCAAGGGAAAAAAGAGAGATAGAGTACCCTGTCCTTATTGTGGAGGACCTGTGCTGGAATGAATTTTAGAGACCCATTTGTTGGTTTTTTGTATTCCAATTCCCCACAAACTTAGAACCAAATTTTATTTCACCATTTGCTCCACTCACCAAAACCTCTCTCAAAGTTGTTATTCTCCTCTGTTTTTTGACAAAACCAGACGATGGTTCTCCTATCTCTATAAATGCTGCTACTGGTCTTTCATTTTAATTCTTATTGTTATAAGAATATTCTGATGATTTGGTTTTCAAGGATTTGGTGGGAAATTTTCAGAAATGACACTTTTATTTATTTATTGGAAGTATCTTTTCTCCAAACATTTTGTCATTGATTTCTGATTTTAATATGTAATATCGTTGTGAGGTCTATGCCCAAATTAAATATTGATTTATGGAATTAGGTGGTTCTGACTTGTGTTTTCATGTCCAATCGTATACTCTAATAACTCTAATAACTCTTTTTCATTGATCTATATACTCATGTTTTCCATCTATTTATTAACATTAATGTATATAAATTATATATATATATAAATATCTAGCTATATAATGCTAATATATTTTAGCCCATAGGGGCAAGGGTGATTAGGAGAGTGTTCTTTTGAGGGGCAAGTTAGAGATTCAAATGTTATTCTTATTTGTTAATTGATCATATATCTTAAGCAAGTTAGAGATTCAAATGTTATTCTTATTTGTTAATTGATCAAATATCTTAAGCAAGTTAGAGATTCAAATGTTATTCTTTTCTGTGTATCTATACTTTTGAATCACTTTACTCTCTCACTGCAACTCATTGCAACCCACTGCAACTCCTATTGTGAGTTATCCATATGAATTACGAATACAACCACATGCAACCTAAACCAACATAAGGCTAGTCCAAGTGCAACCCAATGCAACTCCTAATGTGAGTTATCCTTATGAATTACGAATGCAACCACATGCAACCGAGAGCAACACATGACTAGTCCAAGTGCAACCAACTGAAACCCACTGCAACTCCTAATATGCGTTATCCATATGAATTACGAATGCAACCACATGCAACCTAAACCAAAATAAGGCTAGTCCAAGTGCAACCCAATGCAACTCCTAATGTGAGTTGTCCATATGAATTACAAATGCAACCATATGCTACTGAAAGCAACACATGGCTAGTCCAAGTGCAATCCACTGCAACTCACTGCAACTCCTAATATGAGCTATCCATTTGAATTACGAATGCAACCACATGCAACCTAAAGCAATGCATGGCTAGTCCAAGTACAACCCACTGCAACTCCTAATGTGAGTTATCCTTATGAATTACGAATGCAACCACATGCAACCGAGAGCAACACATGGCTAGTCCAAGTGCAACCAATTGCAACCCACTGCAACTCCTAATATGAGTTATCCATATGAATTACAAATGCAACCACATGCAACCTAAACCAACATAAGGCTAGTCCAAGTGCAACCCAATGCAACTCCTAATGTGAGTTATCCATATGAATTACAAATGCAACCATATGCAACTGAAAGCAACACATGGCTAGTCCAAGTGCAACCCACTGCAACTCCTAATATGAACTCCTAATATGAGTTATCCATATGAATTACGAATGCAATCACATGCAACCTAAAGCAATGCATGGCTAGTCCAAGTGCAACCCACTGCAACTCCTAATGTGAGTTATCCTTATGAATTACGAACGCAACCACATGCAACCGAGAGCAACACATGACTAGTCCAAGTGCAACCAACTGCAACTCACTGCAACTCCTAATATGAGTTATCCATATGAATTACGAATGCAACCACATGCAACCTAAACCAACATAAGGCTAGTCCAAGTGCAACCCAATGCAACTCCTAATGTGAGTTATCCTTATGAATTACGAATGCAACCACATGCAACCGAGAGAAACACATGGATAGTCCAACTGCAACCCATTGCAACTCCTAATATGAGTTATCCAAATGAATTACGAATGCAACCACATGCTACCTAAAGCAATGCATGGCTAGTCCAAGTGCAACCCACTGCAACTCATTGCAATTCCTACTGTGAGTTATCCATATGAATTACGAATACAACCACATGCAACCTAAAACAACACATAGAAAGCTTGAGTTACCTCTATGCAACCGAATGCAACTAAATGCAATTCTTAATGCAACCTAAAGTAACCCACATGCAATTTCAAATGGAATCTTACATACACGCCCAATGCAACCATCTGCAACCTTATATACACGCTCATTGAAACTAATGCAAGCGTAACCTACCCCAATGCAACCCAATGCATATTCAAATGTAACCCAAGTTTGCAAAATAAATTATTAAAATTTAACCAAGTGCAACCTCAAATGCAAGCCCAATGCAACTTAAAGCAACCCGTTACAATCTCAAATGCAATCTAATGCAACTCAAAATACCTTATGCAACCTCAAATGCAAATTACAACTTGCTATGCAACCTAAAACAACTTATAAAAATTAATTTATATATTTCAGCATGTTAAGCAACTATATATAAATCTCATTATGTAAATTAATCATTCTTATGTAACCTTATGCAATCCATTTTAATCGATAGCATCTTAAAAACTCATGCAAATTTTATCATGTTAAGCAGCTATAGCAACCTCATATTGTAAATTAATCATCATTATGAAATCCAATGCAACCGAAAGTAACTTAAAAAAATTCATATACAAATTTCAATGACTTAAGCAATCTAATTTGAAACTAAAGCAACATAAAAAAAATCTTCATTTGCAACTAAAGCAACTTCAAAATATCATATGCAAATTACAACATATTGGTACATTAAGATGTAAATCAAATTTTTTTGGCTTTCAAATGAAGAAAGGTCACAAGAAAGCATTGAACATATGTGATTCCATCATGGTAAAAAAAATAGTATTTCATTAATTGTTTTAAAAATTTAAATATACATATAATTTTATATATGTATATATATAAAGTTATTAAAGTAAAATGTCTAATTCACTGATCATTACTAGTTCTGATGGGTAATTAATTTAGACGAATGATAGAGAAAAATATGAAAAAGGACATGACTCATTATCAAAGTTGGAAAACATGTAAATTTAGGTTGAGAAAACCAAATAAAGCCTCAAAAAAACTAAAGAATAAAGTTAAGACCGTATTCTAGAAATAAAAACTTAAGAATTATATATAAATGAAACATTTTTTAAAAAACCGTATAAATGAATAAAGAATTTTCTATATCCGTATAGATGAAAAAACCCCTATATAATACCCTCCACATGATATCTTGTTAACGGTTAGATCCTTAATTTATGGTTGGGTAGTTCAAAAAGAAAAAGTCAATAGCTACGTATAATATATAATCATGTATCTATATATATATATATAAAATCATGTAAACATATAATCACGTATATGTGTGATGACAATTGCTAATTATATAAATAGTGTAAAAGATAAATCTCAGTATGATTCTAGTCATGCTAATATTTTTTTAAAAAGAAAAAGAAAAAAATAACGGGTCGGGTCAAACCCATTCCAGAATTAGGACTCTTGTGGGGCGGGATGGGGCAGAACCTTAACGGGGCGGAACCGACCCGTCCTGCCTCATTTCTATTCCTATCCTCCCATAGAAACTTAGTCTAAATACATATATTTTGGATGTTTTATCACCAAAAAAATGCAAGATCTTGTCGTAGAAGAAATCAAACACAATCAACTGATGCAGTTAATTGAACACAATAACTTACTCAATCATTGTTATTTTTCTTCATAAGAATGTGTTGAATTTATTATTTTTGATTCATCAAAGAATCACACTTACCACAATGATCTCCAATATGTTGTCCAAGTTTTTCTGATAATTTCTTCCAATTTTTAAAACCATCTCTAGCAAATGTGTGACCACAACTATGTTTTCTATTATTGTCTTTAAAAAGATAGCAACATATACAAAATATAAAATCTTTGTTGATGCTATATTCCAGCCACGAAGAGTATGTCTCATACCATGAAATGTTGAATTGACGTTTCACTTCCCCATAGTAAGGAGAAAACTCATGAAGTTTCCGTTGACAAGGCTCTTGCTGTAAATAATGTCTTCGAATTTCATCTTAAATATTTGGGTTGTAATGAGAAATTGGGGCTCACAATCCATGATCACTCGTATTAATAGAAATATGTTGCCTCTTTCAACTGTTCTTAACTTCTACTTCAGAAATATGTGACAAATTTGGAACTTTATTATAAAATTTCTCCATATCTGTTTCATTTATAATTTATAAAATTAAATATAACAGAATAATAAAAATGAATACACATATTTCAGTAAAATCCAATCACATTAAACAATTAATTATATCATTATAATTTATACACAAATATGATTTTGTTATCTTATACATTGCAATTAGATTCCAAACCTTATCATTATTATACATCATTTTTTTATGCACAAATATGTTTTACAATATACATAAGGACAATCCTAATTCTTAAGTACATAATTTTTTATTTTCTTAAATTTATTGATAATTTCGTAATCAACCCCAATTTGTTTGTGTGCTTCTTTGTAATAACTTGATATTATTAAAGATTATAGTTTTTTAATTTGGTTAACTACTCTCTTTGTCTTTCAAATTTTGTTTAACTATTCTCTTTGTTCTAAATCATAAACATGATTTATATATTGGACGTGATATCATGACTAGAAATAATAGTATATAATTGGTGGCTTGCACCAATTATTATGATAGGAAATCCTGGAGGAAGATCTTGTGTTGCCGAATGCCAAGTCAATGGATAAATTGTCACCTAGCAATTATTATGATAGAAGGTCAGTAGGTGCAACCAAAAAACATTAATTGATTAAGGCAGTAGATGCAACTAAAGCATTATATTAATTGAACATGTGATACATGAAAAATAAATTATTGAATTAAAAATAGGCTATCTAAAGCAAAAGAGATTCGATACAAATTTTTTTCTCCAATGTATATTGAAAGGATTGAAGATGTGTAGACTCACTCACTACTCACCACAGACCACAGCCTCTTTTAAAACAATTGGGAGAATAGTTTTCAAAATTTGAGCTTTTATTGTGGCATTCAAATGGAAGTATCAAGTGTTATTAAGAAGAATAAAGGGGAAGAAATGGAGCGAGAAGAGACTCTTGATGAAATTTTGGCAAAGCTTGAAAAAGTTAAAGACCAGGACGTGATGTCTATTATTACCATTTTTGAAGCGTAAAATAATAGATAGGTTTAAAAAGTGAATTGTGCAACAATGAGAATGTCTACAATACATAGCTATTATTACAAGAATACCATGAAGGAAGCTTACATAAACAAACAAGCTCTGTCAGATAACACGTGTGACATTTTAGCCTTCTCCTGCAACCTACGTGTTGCATTCTAGACTTTTCTTGCAAGTAACGTGTTTTATTTTAACTTCTCAAGCAAGCAGCCATGGCCTATAAAAGGAGGGTCAACATAAGCAAACAAGGACAGAAAAAAGAAGGAATATAAGATATACAATTATCATTAGCGTGCCTCTTCATAAACTAGCTTATCTTAGCCTAAGCCAACTTTTCTCAAACCACTACTACAAAAATGGGATTTCCCGATAGTTTTTAACTGTCGATATTGAGCAATGACGACAGTCGACTAATTGTCGTATTTGCCTATGCCGGCGTAGGGTAGCTACGCCGACAGTTAATAAGTGTCGTCGTTGCTGGCTACGCCCGACAATTAATATGTGTCGTCATTGCTGGCTACGCCAACAGTTAATAGATGTCGTCATTGCTGGCTACGCCGACAGTTAATACGTGTCGCCGTTGCTGGCAATGCCAACAATTAATACGTGTCGCCATTGCTGACAACGCCGACAGTTAATAGGTGTCGCCATAACATTGAATTTATATATAATAATTTTTCGATATATATTTTTTAAAACTTTTAATTATATTTTTAACAAGTGAAGTTTGATATAAATTTAAATAAAAAAATTACTCACATAATTAATTATTATTACCATAAATTGTAAAAAAAATTATATTTATCATAATAAAAATTCATATACATACAACATTTATTCATACAATTGAAATGTAAATAATATATCTAATCCCCATGAGACTAAATAACTCTTAATGAAAATGCATTATAATTCTCAATAAAAATTCATTATTCTCAATGTAAATAATACATCAAATCCTCACTGTACATAATTCTTACAAGTAAGAAAGAAAATAATACCCAACAACTTGAAGAAGAATTTCGTGTTGCCTTGGTTCTCTTATATAATTGTCTTGGTTCTCTTAAATATCCAAGTAGAGTTTTAGCCTACAATACAGAATAAACATCATTAAAGTTAAAACAAAACTAAAATAAATAGAGAACTTGAGGTTGCAGAATAAATAAAAAGGATGATTGTGGTTTTCAGTCACAAAAATAATTTATATAAAAGTTGTATTTTTCTTATCAAATTTGATAGCCTCATGGCTTAAGTAGTTAGTCTTAATTCTTTTTTTTTTTTTGAGTGAAATTCATAAAATTTTATTGGGCAAACAGCCAAGATGAAGCAAAAACATCAAACATAAAGAGTTTTAAGGCCACAAACATGAAAGCAAACCAAGCCACCAAACTCTAGGGGAATCAAGAGATAATGCAAGTTTTTCTAAGGAATGAGCTGTAGAATTACTAACTCTATTACAATGACCAATGGAAATGCATACCTGTCAGTCTCAATTTAAAAGTGCTCAAGCTAGTTTGTTTATGAAATCACAGACATTAATAAACCAAATTACCAATCATTCATAGCACATTAGCAAATATACAATAAACATCGAGAAATTAATATACATATATACACATATAAAGACATGCCCTGTGTAGGTAATATGCATAAGATTATTAAAGTAACACAACGAGCATACCAGACAAAGTTGTTAAAGTAACACTACGAGTTGTGAATAAGCCTAATCCAAATTTATAAATCTAATTCACATTTGAAAGTCTACGCAAAATAGAAAATCATAATTTCTTTTGGTCAAGCATATATATTTCTTTTAATAAATAGCCATATAATTATGAATTTTATACAAGCGCAACATTTTTAACAAAGTGATAATCAATCCATTTTAGAAAATTTTCAATTGTTTAAAGAATACATTATTTCAACTAAGGCCATCGAACATGGTAAAAACAATCACAGTTTGGAAGAAAAAAATAACTTCGATATTATTTAAGTAAGAAAATGATCAAACTATTAGACTACAATGAAACACAAAGCTATGCTTCAATTAAAATAAACACAAATTGAGATAGTAGTTCTGGTACAGAAAAGTAAATCATCGAGTAAATATATAAATATATATCCTATGTCTCAATTGATTGAACCCAAAACTCACCAATTGATTTTTTTAGAAAACTTTCAATTGTTTAAAGAATACATTGTTTTAGCTAAAGCCATCGAACATGATAAAAACAATCACAATTTGGAAGAAAACAAATAACTTAGATATTATTTAAATAAGAAAATGATCAAACTATTAGAATACAAAGAAACATAAAGCTATGCTTCAATTAAAATAAACACAAATTGAGATAGTAGTTCTAGTGCAGAAAAAGAAATCATCGAGTAAATATATAAATATATATCCTATGTCTCAATTGATTGAACCCAAAACTCACCAATTGATTTTTTTAGAAAATTTTCAATTGTTTAAAGAATACATTGTTTCAGCTAAGGCCATCGAACATGGTGAAAACAATTACAGTTTGGAAGAAAAAAAATAACTTGGATATTATTTAAGTAAGAAAATGATCAAACTATTAGACTACAATGAAACATAAAGCTATGCTTCAATTAAAATAAACACAAATTGAAATAGTAGTTCTGGTGCAAAAAAAGAAATCATAAATTATCAACCAATATGCTAATAACATCAAACTTTTGTATACTTTATACTATTGAACCTACATGTGATCACAAGAACCAAAAGTGATGCTCAATGTTATAAATCACCTCACTAAAGACATTAGACAAGGGACAAGAAGAAAACTAACATATACAAAACAAGAAATACAAAAGGTTATGCTATATGCATATGCCAACACGCAATATGTACATTCATACAAGTATATGTTATAATCAAACCAATCATACAAACACAATTCAATTATAGGATGATCATAGACAAGTCTACATCAATTCAAACAACACACAAGTTTTCTTTCTTATCTCCGCAGCACACAAATTTCTCAGATCCTACTTCACTAAAACACACAAGTTATCAACCTTCCGTTATCACCGCAACACACAATAACAATCTCATAACCTACTTCACTATGGATGAATATTTAAGATATTCAAACTCCTCTAACATTTGCATAGTATTAAAATAAAAGTTAGAAGGATACCTCTTGCAAACTGTTGCAAAATAGTTTCTTTGAAGTCTGTCTCAGCACATACACACATTTACAATGTTATAATATAATGAAAGTGAGTCAAATCTGAATTAAATCATTAAATAATAATGCAAAGAAGAGAAAAACCAAATGCTCATCTTACTCTTTCTTCTCAGCCTTGGGTTGAGTCAAATACATTATTCTCAAGAATTAGAAGCATAATGTAGTAATGTATTTGCATCCAATTAATCATTATGTATAAAGAAGCATAATGTTAATAATATCAAGGTCTCAAGAATTAGAAATTGAAGTGAGGTTAATAATAAAACTTCAGCAAAAAAAAAAAGTCAGTCTCAAATAGCTTATCAAATATTAACACTTAAAATTTCAGGTAAAAAATTACATTTACCAAGGCTCATTTGAATTTCTATAAATAAGTCCTATCTCAAATTTCTTGATAATTTGTTAGGCAATGTCAAGTACTTAAACTGTAATGACCCACTACTCTAGACTATTTGGACCATTAACGAAACTATACATAAAACTTACATTTTTACGAAAATACCATAATTTATTGAGTAACTTGCGAAATGAGAGTTATTTACAAACAAACAGAATACTAAGAAGGATTATGGGATCCCATTGTTTTTAAAACAAAAGATGATTTAAAAATAAAAGACATTACATATTTGGTGCGGAAAATACACATAAAATCATAAAAATTTAAAAGGAGACTACATCCTCGAATCGAATAACGCTCGGCCCCTTGACTCCATTCACCATCGATACACATCCTCCAAGCGTCACGAATCTTACCGCCTCTAAAGCTTATTTTCCTGCACATAAACAGAAAAGAGTGAGCCTAATGCCCAGCAAGGAAAATCTAACACATAGTCATACACATAAATTTCATAATGAACGTAGAGACATATCATAACACATAATACACTTATTATAATGGCCATTATTACTTGGGGTCCCATAGACTAAACAAGCTTATGCCCATGAGATTAGTGGGGTCCTACCAGCTAAATAGGCTTATGCCCACAATCTTTTTGGGGTCTTGTTAGTCAAATAGGGCATATGCCCAAGCCTACAACATACACATCAATAACATATTCATAACATATGAAAACATAACACATAAAATAGCATAGACATAAACATATAGATTCTAGCCTATTTTCCTTACCAAAAGTTACCGGGATAAAATGGACTGAGTTGAGATTTTTTGGAACACTCCTAAAACCATAATGAACAAGAGTGAGTCTAAAGAAAGGAGATGAAATGAAAGAGAATAGGAAGACTAAACCATTAAAAGAAAATATGCTTACCACAACTTAAGTGCTTAAGAACTTGGATTCCCTAACCAAAATAAGAATGAGGTTAGGAAATTGAGTAGAAGACTAAGAGAAAGGAAACATAATACAGAAAGAAACTAGAGTTTTGGTTACCTCAAAGATTTGCAAGATCAATCTAACCTCCACCGAAATACCTCAAAGACTAAGAGGGATGAAGCAGCTGCGGTCCAAGAGCTTTCCCCGGGTGGTATAGGATTTCGCAGTCGTAATCCTTTACTAATTCCAACCACCGGCGCTGCCTCATGTTAAGCTCCTTCTGAGTAAAGAAGTATTTTAAACTTTTGTGGTCCGTATAAATCTCGCACCGTTCTCCGTAAAGATAATGGCGCCAGATTTTTAACGCAAAGACCACCGCTGCCAACTCCATATCGTGAGTTGGATAGCGTTGTTCATACTCCTTTAACTGACGTGAGGCGTAGGCTATCACCTTGTCATTTTGCATCAGTACGCATCCCAATCCTAACTTTGATGCATCACAGTAGACAACGAACTTGTCGTTGGGTGTTGGGACACTAAGTACTGGTGTTGAGCAAAGCTTATCCTTAAGCAACTGGAAGCTTTCCTCACACTTATCATTCCAGTTAAACTTTTGTTGCTTCCGGGTGAGGTTGGTGAGTGGAGTGGCTATCTTAGAAAAGCCCTCTACAAATTTTCTATAGTAACCTGCTAACCCTAGGAAGCTTCTTACTTCCGACGCGTTCTTTGGTCTAGGCCAATCCTTCACGGCCTCTACCTTCGATGAATCTACTGCCACTCCGTCTTTTGATATGATGTGCCCGAGGAACGCCACTTGTGAGAGCCAAAACTCGCATTTCTTGAACTTCGCGTAGAGTTGGTGCTCCTTCAATCGCGTCAAAATCATCCTCAAGTGTTCCTCGTGCTCCACTTCATCCTTGGAGTAAATTAAAATGTCGTCGATGAACACAACGACAAATTTATCCAAGTAGTCTTTGAAGACCCTATTCATTAAGTCCATAAACGCGGCTGGCGCGTTAGTAAGACCAAAAGACATAACTAAGAACTCGTAATGTCCATAACGAGTCCTAAAGGCTGTCTTAGGGATATCTTCTCCCTTTACCTTGAGCTGATGATACCCGGACCGTAGATCGATCTTAGAAAATACAGTCGCGCCTCGGAGTTGATCGAACAAATCGTCAATCCGAGGTAGCGGGTACTTGTTCTTAATTGTTACTTTATTCAGCTCACGGTAGTCTATGCACATGCGCATGCTTCCGTCCTTCTTCTTCACGAATAGTACTGGAGCTCCCCATGGTGAATAGCTTGGCCTAATGAAACCCAAGTCTAGGAGTTCTTGTAGCTGCGTTTTTAACTCCTTGAGTTCCGTAGGTGCCATCCGGTATGGTGCCTTAGAGATAGGCTCGGTGCCGGGTACTAATTCTATTGTGAAGTCTATTTCTCTAGTTGGCGGCAATCTTGGCAAGTCATCGGGGAAAACTTCTGGAAAATCTTGTATAATCCGAACATCTCCAACTTTAAGTGATGTCTCCTTCTCCATATTCGTGATGCTGGCTAAGAACGCTTGGCATCCTTTCTCCATCATTTTCTGAGCTTTGAGAGATGATACTAACGGTGTGCGTAGTCCTGAAGCTTGTCCCATGAAGCAAAGTTTCTGGCCGTCAGGAGTCTCGAACACCACCTTCTTGCGTTTGCAGTCGATTGTTGCGCCATGCTGTGCTAGCCAATCCATGCCTAGGATTACGTCGAAATCTTTGATCACCAGCTCTATCAGGTCTCCTTCTAGTTCCTTGTCCTCAATCTTGATTGGTACGCCTCGCACAATTCGTGATGATAGAACTACTTTGCCCGAAGGCAACTTGGTTGCAAACCTAGTTCTAAATCTTTCACTAGGTTTGTCTAGTTTATCTATCATTCCTAACGAAATATACGAATGAGTGGCTCCCGAATCAAATAATACATGACAAAATTTATTGAGGATGGAAACCTGACCTGTGACTGCCTTGTTGCTAGCATCCGCCTCTCCTTGGGTTAAAGCAAAAACCCGAGCAGGAACCATCTTTTCGTCCTTCTTTCCGTCTGGCTTTTGCTGAGGACAATCTTTCTTGCGATGCCCCTCTTGACCACAATTGAAACATTCCTTGGTGTTGGCACGGCATTCTCCGGGGTGCTTCTTCTGACATTTGGCACATGGCGGGTATTCCACGTAGCCCGGCCTATTTCCCCCATTATTTGGTCGTACCCTTTTATTGTTGTCGGCTTGCTTGTTGTCAGGATGCCTTCTCTTCTGTCCGTTACCGTTGTTGTTGGACTGATTGTTGCTGCTATTGCTAGGCTGATTGTTGTTCCGACTGGCCTGAGGTTGGCTCTGCTGTCTGGGTTCAGGCTTGCTAGCTTCTTCTTTGCTCACGTTGGCCTGCAACCTTTCTACTTCAATTGCCGTCTCAAGAACGTCGGCATATGTAGTGTTTCCCGGATTTGCTAGCTTCACCCCCATCTCGATCTTCGGGCGAAGTCCTCTAACAAACTTGTTCACCCTCAGATAGTCGGTTGGAACCAACTCTGCTGCGAACTTGGCTAAGCGGTCGAACTGACGAGCATATTCCGCCACTGTTAAATTCCCTTGCTTCAGATTGGTGAACTCCTCAACTCTCGTAGCAAGTACCGCTGAATTGTAGTACTTCTTGTGGAAGAGCTCCACAAATCGGGTCCACGTCATGGTGGCAGCATCGTGGGATTGCTGGACCAAATCCCACCATATCCTGGCATCTTTCTTGAGTAAAGACGAGACGCAGGATATGCGGTCAGCATTACTGAGGTTCATGTGGGCTAGGATCGGCTCCACATTCCTTAGCCATTCTTCTGCTTCAAAGGGGTCCGTAGTCCCTTCGAAGTTCGGAGCGTGCTGCTTGCGGAACCTCTCGTACACTGGCTCCATGTGCTGTACAGGATATGGAGCGTAGTTCGTCATAGGCCATCCCCCATATGGACCAACTTGTTGGGGTGCTGAGGCCATTGGCTGTGGCTGTGGCGGAGGCTGAGGCTGAGATTGAGCCTGTTGGCGTTGTTGCTGCA
The DNA here is from genome assembly GCF_963169125.1 of Humulus lupulus. Classification (NCBI taxonomy): domain Eukaryota; kingdom Viridiplantae; phylum Streptophyta; class Magnoliopsida; order Rosales; family Cannabaceae; genus Humulus; species Humulus lupulus. The sequence continues at coordinate 11,760,399 of NC_084802.1, forward strand.
GAAGTTCCTCGACTTGCTGTCGCAGTCTGGCAATCTCTGCAGTGTTGTCAGCTGGCTGTGCCGGTGCGTTGCGGCGAGCAGTAACACGTACTCTCCTTCGGCGAACGGTAGGGACCGCATTGGTCGCTGGAACATCGTTGGAGGCGTTTCCGTTGCTGCGTGCGGATCTTCGGAGAGACATCGTAGCAGAGTTCTAACAGTTGAAAGAAACATGTTAGAACTTTTCCTAATAGGCTCTAAGGCAAAAACTTATTCTAAAACAAACATATCTCGGACCTCTTTATTATGACTTCTTATGAAAAATTATATAGGTCTTTATTTATTATTAGAGTGGGTTTCTATACTTAGAAAAACAAGTCATCTTTATTTTCTAAGTGTGTTTCTAGTCATCCTATATGACTTAATTCTCAAGCTCGAAACTTATCTTTGTTCCAAAGTTAACCATATTGAGGGAGGGCTGGGATCAGTAAAATCGTTCCCACTACTAAGGCCCCCTAACTCTCAATAAGGAACCCAGGTTCATTGATTTGTATCCACCCTCACCGAGCTTAGTCATTATTCATTTTATTTAGTATTTATTATGATTGCGAAAATAAAATCAAACTTACACATGATATTCAAATAGCATGTTATTCATTTGGAAAACAATTTCACTTATTACAATAAAAAATAAAACAAACATTAAAAACTTCTAATCTAAAAATCGGGATCTTCTACATCCGATCCGTCATCTAACATATCATCATGTATTGCCTCATAGTCATCATTATCATGAGCATCGAAACGTCCTATAGGTAGGTTGGTGAGAATCCTATTCTTTTGCTCATTGGTGAATTGAAACTCAGATTTCGCGGTAAACCTAACTAAGAGGAAATAATATCTCATTGCTAAAGGCAATTCATCCTCCTCACGCATTTTTTCCCATATTTCTTCTAAGGCTGCTATTACAGAATGAAAATCCTTAAACAACCTAATTACTAATACATATTGCTCGGTTGATCTTAGCATTATTTGTTTATCCTCTTGAAGGCCACCTATCGCTTGGTGAAACAAAAGCAACCTTCGAGTAATCCTTTCTAGGGCTCCTACGGTGTTTCTTGGCTCCCTTATTCTTTTTAAGGCCTTAATGGCTCGGATATCTTGGTAGGTTAAAGCTCCATTCATTCTTAACTGAAACATAAACACTAAAGTTGTTAGCTATACACATAGGCAAAGTAACTTGTAACTTGTAACTTAAACACTTACTTGGCGGTTCGATTCGGAGCTTTGAGCATGTGTATCGAGGAGAACTTCATGCGAAGGAACCGTTGCTCTGATACCAACTGTAATGACCCACTACTCTAGACTATTTGGACCATTAACGAAACTATACATAAAACTTACATTTTTACGAAAATACCATAATTTATTGAGTAACTTGCGAAATGAGAGTTATTTACAAACAAACAGAATACTAAGAAGGATTATGGGATCCCATTGTTTTTAAAACAAAAGATGATTTAAAAATAAAAGACATTACATATTTGGTGCGGAAAATACACATAAAATCATAAAAAATTAAAAGGAGACTACATCCTCGAATCGAATAACGCTCGGCCCCTTGACTCCATTCACCATCGATACACATCCTCCAAGCGTCACGAATCTTACCGCCTCTAAAGCTTATTTTCCTGCACATAAACAGAAAGGAGTGAGCCTAATGCCCAGCAAGGAAAATCTAACACATAGTCATACACATAAATTTCATAATGAACGTAGAGACATATCATAACACATAATACACTTATTATAATGGCCATTATTACTTGGGGTCCCATAGACTAAACAAGCTTATGCCCATGAGATTAGTGGGGTCCTACCAGCTAAATAGGCTTATGCCCACAATCTTTTTGGGGTCTTGTTAGTCAAATAGGGCATATGCCCAAGCCTACAACATACACATCAATAACATATTCATAACATATGAAAACATAACACATAAAATAGCATAGACATAAACATATAGATTCTAGCCTATTTTCCTTACCAAAGTTACCGGGATAAAATGGACTGAGTTGGGATTTTTTGGAACACTCCTAAAACCATAATGAACAAGAGTGAGTCTAAAGAAAGGAGATGAAATGAAAGAGAATAGGAAGACTAAACCATTAAAAGAAAATATGCTTACCACAACTTAAGTGCTTAAGAACTTGGATTCCCTAACCAAAATAAGAATGAGGTTAGGAAATTGAGTAGAAGACTAAGAGAAAGGAAACATAATACAGAAAGAAACTAGAGTTTTGGTTACCTCAAAGATTTACAAGATCAATCTAACCTCCACCGAAATACTATAGAACTCACTTCCCAAAGTGTTTGATAAGCTTATAATGTTTAAGCTTATAATTTTTCCCCAAACCAAGTGTTTACACTCTCACACTCACTTAACACTAGCAGCTTCTGAACTTAGAGCAAATGGTGAATAATGGCTGGGTACTAGGTCCTATTTATAGAGTTTGGGAATGAAAATATCTTGATTTTACTTGAATAAAAATAATGGCTTTTTAGGTGAAAATCATTTGAATAATCGTTCAGCAGAGGCTGAAGACTCGTTCAAAAGATGTTGGACTGTTGAAGGAGTTTGAATGGCTGAAAGGAAATGAATTCAAAAGAGTTTGAATCCATGCTGAAGGAGGCGATATATCGCCCCCTGTAGGCGATATATCGCCTGGGCCAGTATGCCCGAGGCGACCGTGCATTGTTTCGTGTTTTCCGTATCTACGTGCTGCGACATATCGCCCCCTATAGCTGCGATATATCGGCACACGCTGAATATTTAAACACGAAATTACACATTTTTAGCTAAGTTTGAATGGAGTAAACAGCCTTGACTAAGCCCTCAACGTACTCAAAGCTGCTGACTGACCCTATAACATTCAAACTTTACTCCTTATTATATTTAATCCTCAAAAATCTTTAATCCTTAATCACCATTCATAACATGTGCTTAAAATCCTATTGGTTGATGTCTAAACCTTATAATATAGTAAATATAATCCTTAATATCAGTCACATTAATCAAACCTTAGGTTATACTTAATATTCTTAAACTATAGGTTAAACTTAGAAAATCTATAAGTACTACTATGAGTGTCCAAATAATTCCCGGTCTGAACCAAAAATCCATAGTAACAAAGATAACACTAAACATACTATAATACTAATAAACATTTAGCTCAGTAAGTTCTTGGACTCTACATAAACTTCATGGCATTGCATGACTATATACACATCATCTGAAACAAGAATAACAGTAGGGTATAAACTTTGTTATATTTTCGGTGACTAGATAAGCAAGCCAGAACCATTCTAATATAGCCACAGAAAATTATAGTCGAAAATAATTATAGAAGTTATCATATGCTAGAGTAAACTTTTTGCAATTCTATTAAAGACGAAATGAGATTTATACTTTTAACAGCAATAATAATATCTCAATTATTTCATCTGACATCTATCTAGTCATAATTGATAGAATTCACAACAAGCCAAAAAATGCTTATTAAGTTTCATAAACATGCTCTCTGTACAAATATATTTTGTATAACAATGTTGCCAAATTTAAGCTATACATAGCACACTGCGATAAAATCTTTCAATTTATGATTCAAACAAATCAGCCATACATAAAACAGGAGTATATTTAATCATGAGCATTTTTTAAAGCCAAGTAAAACTCTTTCCGAGAAGAGCATAATAGAAGGGGAAAACATATTATAAATTGCATAGTGGGAGATTAGAATTTTTTTCAACTAACTTAACATTTATCAAGTTAATATAATATACTACCAGATCAAGTTAATATTTTGTCAAACAGTTTCTATACAAACATCCAAACATTCACAATAATTATTTTAAATACTACCTTTAGAAAGTTTATTTACCTTTTCTTGACAAAAGTATATGGCACTCTTAAAGTGAAGCACCTATACAAACATAGAATAGCATAAAAGACTATCTTTCTCACATGACCTCCCCACCATCAGTGAAAGAATGCCTGAATCAATGAAATAAAAAAATACAAAGTCATACTTACATACATACAAACCAAAACATAAGTCATTCACTCAAAATACTAAATAATCACCTGCTCAATATATATAAATTTACAAGATCAAAGAGTCCACTTTTGCACGGAAACCCCTTTCTCCAGTCAAATTTTTTTTTTTTTAAAAAAAAAAGAGGAAAATAGTCGCATGGAATTTAATCATGAAGATCTGAAAATGAAACTTGAGAATTTTAGTTATGATTATTACCAGCTTGATTGGCGTATTTGGATCTGAAACTGATAGAGTGAGAAGGTCATTCCATTCCGGATTCACACTCTTCTTCACCACACAAGTCTTTACCTTCTGCAGGAGACAGATTATTTCAAAGGGAAAAAAAAACATTAGTACCTGTAACACGCATTCTTATATATATATATATATATATATATCTGTGTGTGTGTGTATGATCCCCTTTGCTTAATGTTTTCAACTCTGCTGAAAATATAAAAATAAAAAATTAACAGATGAAGTAAAGATATGCACTTAGACCTTACCCAGAACACCTAGGATTCAAAAACAAACATGTAGAAAAATGCTCCTTAATTAAAGCCAGCTTTAAAACTTACTCCAACCACAACCAAGCCAAACCATTGAACTTACTAATCGGAAGAGGAAAACTAAACTATTCACAATTCTACACTACAATTACAATCTCTAACAAAAAGACGAAGCACAAAATTGAAAACACCCAAACTTAGAGTCCCAAAAGATTACCTGCTTTCCCAACTTGACAACAACATACGGGTCACTGCTTCTGGAATCTCTGATGGCAAGGTTCACTATGGTAAACACAACAATTTTAAAATTCAAAACATCATTTTTAGCAAACAAAATAAAGTAAGCAAATAATTATAAATATATAAGTATATATTCAAGAGAAGGGACATACCCGGCATAGTCCGTGCTCAACTTCTTCACCCCGGCCAGCGGGGGCGATGGGACCGAAGGAGGTGGTGTCCCGAGCAAGCAGAGGTGGTGCTCAACTTCCAATGACCCACCAGAGGAGACGAGGATGAGCTCGATTCAAAGGCCATTTATTCGGAAAGGCTAAAGGCGATAGTCGATCGTGCGAGAGGTGCAGTGAGAGGCTGGAGATCGGAGGCATGGAGAAATTTAGGGTCTGATTGGTTCGTGATTAGAAAACTGTATTTTTGAAAAGTGAGATTCTGAAATGAAAATCTGAATTTAGTGACTAAAAACATGTTTCTGAAAATGTGATTGGTTCAATGTCAGGAAACTGTTTTTGAGTTTTAAAAAACTAAATCTGTGATTGGTATTAAATTTGAAAATATAACAGAAACTGAAAACGTGATTGGTTCAGCTGAATCTGAATATTATTTTTATTTTTATATTTTATATACATAGGTTGTATAATATTAAATTTTAATTTATCTACAAATTTAATTAAGTAAAATTTAATTATATTGATAAATTAAAATTTAATAATAGTGCATTGATTAAATTCACAACAATATTGCATTGTCGTTAATTTTGATTTTTTTTCTAAATTAAAGTTACATATTTTTAATTAACTAAATATTATTGTTATAACTAAGCCACATTTGTCCAGCAATGTCATCTCTAATATTTTCCATCTGAGCCATATAAGCTTGACTGAAATTAATCTGTGGTGCCTCAGAAATTCCTGCTTCATCTCCTTCTTGTTGGTTTTCTATTGTTGTATTAGATTGGCTTTCAGTTCCTTCAATATCTTCAACAGGTGTAGCATCAACTGAATATTGTTCAAACATTCTATCATTAATAGAATGCATTTTGATCCAGTTGTGGATAGCGCAACATGCTATTGGTATTCGACGTTGCTTTCCAAGCAAGTATGGAGGCATTGACTTCAAAATGGGAAACCTGGCTTTAAGAAGTCCAAAACAACGTTCAATCACATTGCGCAATGATGAGTGCCTATAATTGAATAACTCCATCGCACCTCTAGGATGGTTCCCTCTTCCTCTAAAGCGACGCAAGTGATAACGTTCACCACGATATGGTGCTAGAAACCCAGGCATATTTGGATAGCCAGAATCAACAACATAGTATTTACCTATATTAAAATCACTTATTATGAACAAGGGAATGTGAAAGAAAATTATAATGCATCAAGACAAGTGTAATTTAAGACCTGGTGGTGGCATGGGAAAGTTATCGTCTTTTCTAATTGCATCAAGAAGCACTCGAGAGTCATTGGCTGTTCCTTCCCATCCAGCGTAGACATAAGTAAACATCATATTAAAGGAGCATGCAGCCATTACATTTTGTGTTACATCTACTTTTCTTCCTTTATATGCAAGTTGTTTTAGAGGTGGTGCAACTGCACTTACATGAGTACCATCAATTGCTCCAACACAATCCTACATAACAAATCAGATATATCATTACCAACTTCAATTAAATTAATATGAATTATAACAAATTTTTTATTAAAATTAATAAATAAAATTTACCTTTAACCATGGGAAATACTTCGAATTATTTTGAATTTCTGCTTGCACAGTATTAAAGTGAAGAGGCCTTATTACTTCATTTCCTAAATAACACAATGCATCTAGCACTCTGCCAAACTGACGACAAACAGTTTCTACCGAATGTTGATATCTTTCGGCCACAGTCCTAACTCGTTGGTTGTGTGTTACTATCCATAGAAACATGACAACAGCTTCTTCAACACTAATTACCTTGTCATGTTCTATGACTTCCATTTCAACTAATCGACGACATAAAGATCTAAAAGTATTAACGTCCATTCTAATTGTGTAAAACAATCTATCAGGATGTCCATTTAGCAGCTCAAGTAAATATTGACGTCCAGACATATTTGAAGTGCGTAGTGGTCGTCTAATCTGTTGAGATTTTTGCATCTCATGTATTCGATTAGCCATGAGAACTTGACCAATTAATTCCTCGCTTGATGAAGACGAAGTATCACCAAATAATATTTCAAACTCGTCATCTGAATCATCCATCTTAGGTACCTAATTATGACAATAATAAAAGTTCAATCACGACAATAAACACAAAGTCAAGTTCATTACACATTATCTAAGAAAATGTAAACTTCATGGTTTGGTAGTTCATAACAGACAAAGTCATAATAAATAAACAATATTAAATCACTCCAACAATGAATCAAGATAAGCACGTCGACGCTCCTCATTCATTCTCATGAATATTCCGCGCCATTCTGGAGTTGCTACAAACTCATGCAACGCTTTGAGGTATATTTTGTTATCCAGATCTGGAATACCATCAAGAATGCTTTGACAATCTTCCACATTGTAAGAATTAGCGACTTTGCTGGTTTCCTCGCTAATTCTTTTTTCTCTCGATTCATAATACTTACGCATAGTCTCACTCCGTGTTAATGATGCCTCAGTCTTAGCAGAAATACTTTTTGCAAGTTCTCCCATCACTTGGTCGAAGGCAGAACTAGCCCCTTTGTTCTTTTTCTCTTTTGGTTTTGGTGCATCTGGTGGAGCAGAAGTAGCTCGACGACGTACACCAATAACTTCTTCTTCCTCTCCATAATTATCACCATCAAATTCAAAATCAATATCAACATGTGCTCCAGTGCCAACAAAATGACGCTCTTGTTGGCGTTCCTCAACTGAAGAAGGCGGAAGTTGAGTGGAGGCATAACTCATACCACCAGTGGCTGTTGTATTATTGAATATTTCTCCAAGCATCTTATAATGTTGCAATCCTTTTTTTCGAAATCTCTTGACATTTGGATATTTCTACAAAAATCCAAAAACACACAACATTACTACATAATAGGAATTTAGAATAATCAAGTAATCAACAACACAAGTATAGTATAAGTCTATTACCTTTAGATAAGTGTCCCATACTTCATCACTTGCTGTAACAGTATTTGTTTGAGGATCCCACCCCATACCAGTTTGTTCCAAAAGATGAGAAAATTCTCGATGTGCCTTTCTCAACCGATTGAATTTGGATTTCAATTGAAGCATTTTATATCTCTTTCCAAAAGAATTAAATATGTCATTTTCTATTTTTAGCCATCCTTTTTTGTCCAAGGTTGTTGTTTGTAATCCTTTTTTAGCCTCTTCATACAAAAGACCAATATAATGTGATTCAATAGCCTCAGGCCAAGAAGCATGATCGTCAATGTCTACATTCTTCGCATCCATCTAATCATAATTTTAACTATCAAAATCTATGTCTTCATAAATAATGCTTATTATAAATTTATTAGCCCAAGTTTTCAAAATCAAACATTCAAATCAAAGAATTCCAAGATATAAAGAAAGTAGAGAGAGGGAGAAAAAGAGCTCACATCAAATATTGCATATTGAGAACAAAGGGACTATAATGGTTCACTACTAAGCTTGTTCTTTACATTACAATATACAACCATTGAAAAAGTCAATTTTACCATAAATATTTAATAAAGAAATAATTATGCAAATAAGATTTTCTTTGTGTTGCAATCAAAATCTAGGCACAAACTAATACAAGTCCAAGAGTTGAGTTAGCTCACAATCAATGAATCAAAAGCCTACAAAACAAAATTAAAAACAAATATACTGAAAAGTGTTAGCATACATATCCATAACCATTACTAGAAGCCAACTCACTTGAAGAATGGGGTATTCATCCATAAGTAAGGCTCCAATCACTAACTCCAAGCACTCACAATTATTAACACACTAACAATCAACTTCTGACCCTATAAAAGCATCACTTACAGAATAAGAAGCATGTATTCAAAAAATTAATTATCATGCATCTTGCATATATTAAACTTAGAACAATTAATAAGCATTTGTAAATACACTTTATCAATCATAGTAAATACTAAAAGACAATACTGTTTATCAATCAATAAGCAGTGATCATTCAACAATGCTATTTAATAATCATTATAAAGTTCAATAAAACCAATGCATTTTCTTCTAAATGATGCTCACAATATATGTTATTTGTATATATGCATATAATTACCAAATCAACATAATAACAGAAATTCAACAACACCAAAATATTACATAGTTTAATCAAATTGATCTTCATATATGAGGTGAGTTGTTGATTTTATTACAAACTTCTAGATGAAAAATTTCTAGATGAAAAATTTCATAGCTTTATTTTTACAAAAGGCTAAAATAAAGGCAGAATACAATAAATTCAAAACACAATAAAACCTTCCAACCAGGTAAAACATTAACCCCATATGAACTTCTAATTAACAACTAAGTCAATCAATTTTGCCTATACCAACTAGATAAGCCTTCAAAGAATTTCTTAATTTTTTTCTATTTACTCTAATCATAAGCTACTTATATGATTCTTACAATGGATTTAGCACCATTAAAGCTTAATGAAAACAAAATAAAAAAGACAAGAAACTATCCCCAATTAAATAATTCATAAATAATAAGTATATGACCCATACATACATACAAATATATATGAGTTTCCCAGAATTCTTTTCCCAACTAACGAAACCCCAGAATAATAAAACTTCAGCACAAAAGTCAGTCTTAAATAGCTTATCAAACATAACACAGAAACTTCAGCTCAAAAACCTCAGAATAATAAAACTTTAGCACCAAATTTCTGTCATTTTCCCATAAAACACATGCAAATAACTTCATTTCAAGATCTTAGATAGCATCATACGCTCACCTCACTTCAACTCTAACACCACATACAACAAAAATATATGTATAAATATATATATATATATGCATCTATATATGCTGAATCATTTCAAAAAAGTCTTCTTTTCTTCTTTTTCAATTTTTCTAATTTTTCTAGAAACTAGGAGAAAGAAGAGAAGTCATTTCATTTATATATATATATATGATGTGTAAATATATCAGATGAAAATGAATTTTTTTTGGAGAGAACAAGTCTCACCGTTTCTCTCATTCACTGGCTTCAGCTATCGAAATCAAAAAGTCTTTCTTTGGTAGTTAGCATCAAAATTACATCACCCATATGACTTACAATCACCAGTTACATTAATAAATCCAAAATCAAAGGTATAAACCATAAGTTCAACTGAAAAAACAAATGGGTATTTTGATAAATCAAATAAATTTTACAACTATGATTAAGATAATCCAGAACAAAAAGAACTTGTCTCACCTTATATTTATGAACCAAGTCTCCGCCTTCTTCAACGATGGTGCAACTCAAGTAAGCGACAGCTTTGGCAAGTTGAGACTCTGCAAATTTGCCAGTACAAAGAGACAAAGGTGAAGAAGAGGAGAGAAAGATTGGATATGTGAGGGAGGAGGCAGTCAAATAAAAAATCTATCATGCTTGGTATTTAGGTTTTAGAATTAGGATTTTGAGAAAACGATATATTTGTGTTTCCAGTTTTTGTGTTAATTTTATAATTCAGATTTGAAAATAATTTTTGAAAACACTTAACCAATCGTATATTTTGGTGGGCCCCGCATATTTTCAGATTTCAAATTTATAAAATTGAATTTGGATTTCAAACCAATCAAGCCCTTAGGGATTGAGAAAGAGAGATATGAGGAATTTCAGAAAGAGAGAGTTAAAAATAAAATAAGAAATAAAGTATTTAAATCAAATAGTGGAGAAATGAAAATGAAAAAGTTGAAGGTTGTCGCCCAAATTTTTTAGTACCCGCGTAGCATAATATTTATTTATTAGTGTTAGATTTTAAATTATAAATACTATTATATTAAATTAAAATATTTTCTTATTTATAAAAATTAAATTGATTTTGTTATTACAAATAATCAATTTATTTATTTATAGTTCAAAATTTATAATGTATGTAATAATAATAAATATACTTATTTCACACCCAAATAAATTATATATATGTATAATTAAATGTGTTAAAGAATAATATAGTTAATAATATAATTAATTTTATAAATATGTTAAGGAATAATAAATTTAAATTTTGATATAAAAATTAAAATAATTACAAAAAATAATAATATGAAAAATTCAGAAACAAAAAAATCTAGTTCAAATTTTTTTTTAATAAATACATAATTTTTATAAATATATATTTACATAATTTAGTTTATTTTTAAAATTATCCTATTCGTTAATTTTTTTACAATATTTTTTTAATTAATAAAACAACTATATTTTAACTAATACAAATTTTATAAATATGTTAAAGAATTATATAGTTAATAATATAGTTAATTTTATAAATATGTTAAAGAATAATAAATTTAAATTTTGATATAAAAATTATTATAAATACAAAAGTAAATAAAAAATTTAGAAACAAAAAAAAATCTAGTTTTAAAAGTTTTTAATAAATACATAATTTTTATAAATATATATTTACAAAATTTAGTTTATATTTTTAAAATTATACTATTCATTAATTATAATTTTTTATTTGAATTTTGGCGACATTTTATGACTATCGGCATTGGACTTTTATTAACTGTCGGCGTTGGGGTCATTAGTGACACTTTTTAACTGTCGGCATTGGTCTCAAATTAACTGTCGGCGTTGGGCTCAATAGCGACACATTTTAACTGTCAGCATTGGTCTAGAATTAACTGTCGGCGTTGGGCTCAATAGCGACACATTTTAACTGTCGGCATTGGTCTCGAATTAACTGTCAGCGTTGGGGTCAATAACGACAGTCAAAAGCAACGATGGCAGTTATTAGCTGTCGGCGTAGAGTCCCGCTAAGCAACTACGACAGTCAACAGAGTTGACTGTCGTGGTTGGGTGTCGGGAAAGCCCAGTTTTGTAGTAGTGAACAACTAGGTTGATCATCATAACCTACATCACGCTTTCTCAACCTAACATATATAGATATATTTCCAACCTTGCCTAAGCCTGACTACAAAATCTATTATCGATATATTTTTAACGGTGCATAATCTAGCTTACTACAAAATCATACATATTTCCAAACTTGGATAATCTAGCTACCACAAAATTATATATAGATATATTTCCAACCTTGCATAATCTAGCTTGATACAAAATTACAACAAACTAGTTATATTCAGCAATAATAAACATCCTAAGATACAAAAAGCAATTTATACCACAGATCTCTCTAAGCTCTTTACACAATAAAGATGTTGGGTTATGCTTCCTTTGTTGTAATCTTCTATTAATAATAAGAAGACAATTCTTGCTACTGTGGATGTAGGCAATAATCGTACATATATTGCTGAACCACGTAAATTTGTGTGTCGTTTTATTTTATTTATTTGTTCTATTATATTGTTTATATTATTATTAAATGTTCAGCTAGAACCCCTGAACATTTTGGCGACTCTGTTGGGGAGGTTATTAATTTATTTATATCTGAATTAAGGCAGGGTATTCAGGTTTGTTCTCATATTTGAATTCAAATGTCTTCCTCTATGGACATTCGTGAGCAGGAAACTCAAAATCAATTATAGAACTTACGAAATGACAACAACAACAACAATACTAATGCAATAAATGCAAACGACGATGTGTTGAAAAGACTCGAAAAACTTCAGAGAGCTCAAGTTGGTATGATGCAATTACTAAGTACCCTTTTACCAAAAACATACCAAGAAGCTATTTCCAACAGAATTGGCCTACCCGATGAGCGCGGGACAAATGGGTATCCAATGAGGCATATAAACGTAATTGAAAAACGTATCCAAGCAACACCCGACAATGCTAGAGGCAATAGGACATCTAAAATTGCTGAAAGAATTGGTGAAGAGACACAATCTGTCTCTGCGTTCGTTACAAAGGATGAGTTAATCGACCTTCTTAAGGCTGAAAGTGGTAAAGCATCATCGGTAGTAACTTCCATTGATTTTCATCCACCGTACCCTATGGAAGTTGCGGTGAAACCATATCCATGAGGCTACATAAGCCCAACATTTTGAAAATATAATGGAAATTTTGGCAATGCCGAAGAACATGTTATTCAATTAATTAATGATCTAGGGGTCTATGCACATGATTCTAACTAGGTATCCAAGAATTTTCAAAGTTTCTCACTGATCGAGCTTATTCTTGGTATGCGATCGAGCCTACCGCCAGAATGCATACGAAGTTGGGATGATTTAGTCTCTCAATTTTGTGCCAAATTCTTTATGATTGATGATAAATGGAGTATAGCTGACATCTCAGGAGAAAGACAAAACATAGGAGAAAGACTTATTGACTATGTGCAAAAATTCCTAGAAAAGGCCATTGATTGTGACGAAACTATGCCCGAAAAAGATCTGGTTAAGATGTGCATCAAATGAATGCTTGATGAGTACCATTTTCATATTGAGAATCATGCTATCTATAATTTTGCATAACCTATTGCCAAGTCAAGAAATATTGAAGCCACTGTATCTCGGCTTTCCAAACCAACAAACACCAACGATCAAGAACATCGTTCATGGAAGAGAGCAAAACACGGTGTTGACATAACGCTAGCTCAAGGAAGACAAGATTTTGAGGCACGCAAAAGAGCCAGGCAAAATAATAAACCACCAAAATTTCCTTGCAACAAATAAAGAGTTTGCAATTTGTTAGAATTATGGATTCGAGATGGGGAAGTAACCTTGCCGTTTATTGCAAATTTTCCTACTCCAGAAGAAAAACAACATGACTTATATTGTCATTATCATCGAAAAATTAATCATCCAACAATGAGATGCTATACTCTTAAAAAGATCTTCCATGAGCGACTAGAAAAATGGGAAATCACATAGATCCATATACAATGAAACAAAGACCACTTCCTCAACACCAAAATGGAAGAACTGTTATGACATGCACAGAGGAATCTACTCTCATCCTCGTAGGAATATCTCAAGACATACTTATCAAAGAAATCAAAGAAGGCCCTCCTAATACATGTGAGTTAAGAAACATGGTTGAACCATTACTGCAAACTAAGTTATTTCGAAATTTCTTTGATTGGTTAGCGTTTAGGCAAGATGCAAAAAAGGAGGCCACAGAAGCATTGGTTCAAATCGCTCAATGTCATGGTCCTTCATGTTATGTATTAGGACACCTGATACAAAATATTGCTAAGAAGTCTAAAGGAGTAATCAGTTTTACTAGTGCTGACATACAAAAATCTCCATTTCTTCACAATCGTCCACTATATGTTGAGGCCAAGGTTAATAGACTAAAATTCAAACGCGCCTTGGTAAATAATGGGGCTTCAGTGAATCTTATGCCAATAGGGATCTACTCTGCCATGAAAATAGTGAAAGGATGGCTTGTTCCGCAAACAATCACACTAACTAGCTTTGCTGCAAAGCTAGTAAAAACAATGGGATGTGTTACTGTTGAGCTAGAAGTGGGACCAATAAGAAGTCCTACTCGGTTTCATGTGATAGAAGCAGACACGTCATATCACCTCTTACTCATAAGGCAATAGATTCACACACACAATTGTGTGCCATCAACGTTGCACCAGTGTATCAAGGCACATATTCCTAGAAAGGACATTCATATCATAGCTACCAAAGCATCATTCACTAGGGAGGAAGCTTACATGGACGAAGCAATGTTCTTTGATGAAGTCTCATAAAATAACATGTAAATGGTAACAAGACCACGAGGGGTGTGCTTACCAAAATGGGAAGAATACGATATGATAAATGAGCCTCCAACTATTAAATCCAAGAAGGAAAGAAAGGTAGAAAATGTCATGTTACCCAACGGATAAAAGGCATATCGATTATGACAGTGTGCGGGGTTAGCATCAATACCTAACCCCACCATTGTTGTTGTAGAAAAAATTAAGGATGGCTTGGCCCTATTACATCTACAAAATGGCGTAAAGGTGGAAGAAGAGCCAATCTCACACCAAGAGCCAAAATCTAAGATCAATTAATTGGAAGAGATTAACTTGGCAGAAAACCCCAAAGAAAAGTAACTTGTATTCATTTCAGCTGATTTACCTGTAACAATACAAGGTGAGTTAATAGAGTTATTATACAGATATCGAGACGTTTTTGCATGGACTTATGAAGATATGCCTGGATTAGATCCTAAATTGGTTACACATAATTTATGTACCTTACCAGAGACGAGACCTATAAAGCAAACCCCAAGGAATTACAGGCCAGAAATTCAGCTTCAGATCAAGACAGAAATTGAAAAATTGCTAAAGCCAAGATTCATTCATACATGCAAGCATCCAATATGGTTGGCTAACATTGTTCCAGTAAAGAAGAAGAATGGGAAAATAAGGATTTGTGTCGACTATCGAGATCTTAACAGAACTTGTCCAAAGGATGACTTTCCTTTGCCGAACCTTAACACTCTAATTGATGCTACAACAAGCTGTGAGATGTTCTGTTTTATGGATGGATTCAGTGGGTATAATTAAATTCAAATGGCTTAAGAAGATGTATAAAAAACAACCTTTCGAACACCATTCATAAACTTTTACTACACTGTTATGCCATTTGGTTTGAAAAATGATGGTGCCACATATCAAAGAGTAATGACAGCAATATTCCATGATATAATACATGAAAATATTGAGGTATATGTTGACGACATCGTTGTCAAATCACAAAGCAAATTCGACCATATTCATGACCTTGAGAGAGCATTCCAAAGATGCAGAAGTTTCAAGCTCAAGATGAATCCCTTCAAATGTGCCTTTGGCGTAAATGCAGGAAAAAATTTGGGATTCATCGTACATAAGAATGGTATAAGCATTGATGAAGACAAGACCAAAGCTATATTAGCCATAAGGGTACCACAATCAGCCAAATAATTGAAAAAAATTATTGGGAAAGTATCATACCTATGATGTTTCATACCAGCTTTATCTGAAGTCACAAGCCTGCTCCAAGCATTAATGCAAAAGGGAGTGCCCTTTGGTTGGGGAGAAAAACAACAAAGCTCATTTGACAAGATAAAAATTGTATTGTCGTACCCTCAGGTTATGATAGCACCACTACCAGAAGTTCCACTGCTACTATATTTGGCTGTTACTGAAACATCTATTGGGACGCTATTAGCACATGTGGTTGATGGGAAAAAAAAACCTGTGTATTACTTCAGCAGGCAAATGAAAGGGTTGAGATAAATTATCCGTATGTTGAAAAGCAGTGCCTGACCTTGGTGTACATAGCTCAACGATTGCAACACTACCTGGTAGCACATAAAGTAGTAATAATGACTAAAGTTGTAATGCCCCGACTAATTCTAAGACATCAGACCATTAACAACTACTAAGACATAGCTACTATTTTGGAAGACATGCATAAAATAATAGAACTTTGTTATAAAAATCCAAAATACGAGATCTCATTGTTATTACATAAAATCATAAAGGAAACAAAAAAAACATTTAATTAATTGTTCAAATACTAAATGCGGAAAAATAAATACATAAATTAAAAAGACTCAAAATATAAACTTCATCCTCGATCTTCCAGCAGTCCATCCCCAATACACATGCCAAAGCTGCCATGAATCCATCCCGCCTTCCAAGCTTATTTTCATGCACCATCTAAAATAAAAAGGAATGAGTCTAATGCCCAGCAAGGAAAATCTACTAAAACATAAATTAAATCATAAGACTAAAAACTTATACTATAAAACATATAACATAAAAACGTATATCATATAAACATAGGACTACAATATTAATGGTCATTAATTCATTATCGTAGTATGTGATAAAACTATTTAGGTCCTCTATCTACTAATCGAGGTAGGTTAGATCACAAAATAGTATATGATAAACCATCTAGGTCATATGTCTACTAATTGAGGTATGTTTAATCATAACTCTAATCTACGATAATGATAAAAAATCTTGGGATTCATTTTCTATCTAAGTAGTTGTATTTCCCAAGTCACTACAACATAAAACGTATAAATATATACGTCACATAGCATATAAACATATCGTAACGCATACAATCTAACTTATTTTCCTTACCAAAAACCAAGATATTGGAGACAAGAACAGGATTGGAAAACTCCTAAAACGAAATAGTAAGAATCATAAGTTTCTAAAGAAATGAATATGAAAAGGAGATCTAAACCATCAAGATAGAAGCTTATCGAAAACCTTAAGCTTCAAGAAACTTAAACACCTAACCAAAAGTCATAATAACAAGTTAGGATCTAAAAGAAAATGAAAGAAAATAGAAGAACTATAATGAACTAAATGTAGTGTCCCATAATTTTTTACTTAGCTAGATAGTAGTAGTAGTTAGTATAGTTTGTAGTATGTTAGTTTATGTTGATTTTGGTTCAAGCCGGGACTTAGTTGAAAACTCATAGACACAGATATGGATTTTATAAGTTTAACCCATAGTTTAGAAATATTAATTATAACATAAGGTTTGATTAATATTGTTGGTCCTAGAAATATTATTTATTATAACCTAATGATTAGATAGAACTATTAAGAATATGATACTTATCATAATCATGTTTATTAAGGATTTAAGTATTTTTGATGAATAGTTTAAATAAAAGAAAGATCTAGAAGCTCTAGAACCTTCCAGCAGCTGTTAGGATCACGTTTTGACTCAGTCAAAGCTGTTTAATCAATTCAAAAAATGCTGAAAAAGTGCAAATACGTGTTTGATATATCAACGTATGTCGATATATCGCAACTATAGGGGCCGATATATCACCTACAGAAGATGCAGAAAACATGTCGACTTCGCACGAACGAATGAACGGGGATCGGGAAAATGGTCTAGGCGATATATCGCCCCTGGTGCATATTTTTTGAAAGTTTGGGATTTTAAATTATAAAAAAATAGCCTTAGCCACTTAGACATGCCTTTGAACAATTTTGACCGAGTTCTAGGCGTCTGTTGAATGAAAATTCAAATCTTTTTCATTTTATATTCATTTATTTATTCAAATTAAAAGGGGTTAGTTTCACTCCTTGAACTCTATAAATAGGACCTAGTACTCAGCTATTTTCTTCATTCTTCAGAGCCTCCAAGTTGCTAAGGTTACTATAGAGAGAAACACTTGGGTTTTGGATTAAAAAGCTTTTCCAATCTAAGTTTTTCTAAACACTTGGGAAGTAAGATATAGAGTTATTTCGGTATCGAGGTGTAGATCAAAGTCATAAGATCATTTAAGGTATTCTTAAGTTCTGTTTTTTCATAGTTCTTTAGTTTTCTTTTATTTTCTTTCAGATCCTAACTCTTGTTTATGATTCTTGATTAGGTGTTTAAGTTTCTTAAAACTTAAGATTCTTTTCGGTAAGTTTCTACTCGGATGGTTTAGTTTTCTTGTCATCTTTTTTCTTTAGAAACTCGCCATTCTTACTGTTGGTTTTAGGAGTGTTCCAAATCCCCTTCTTGTCTCCATATCCCAGTTTTTGGTAAGGAAAATAGGTTAGATTATATGTGTTTATATGTTTATGTTATGATATGTTTTATGCTATGCTATGCTATGTATATGTATAAATATTTTTTCTAGTCCTTGGTCATATGACTTTCTTAGATAGCAAGCCCCAAGAATATGTTTTGTAGTCGCTTGGGCATATGACTTGCATAGATAGCAAGCCCCAAGAATTTTTATCATTTTCATGGTTTAGAGTTATGATTTACCCTACCTCGATTAGTAGATAGAGGACCTAGATGGGTTATCATATACTATAGTGTGATCTAACCTATCTCGATTAGTAGACAGAAGACCTAGATGGTTTTATCACATACCATGTTAATGAGTTAATGGCCATTAATATTGTAGTCCTATATGATATATGTTTTCATAGTCATATGTTTTATAGTATATGTATATGATATAGTCTTATGATTATGATTTATGATATATGCTATTAGTAGATTTTCCTTGCTGGGCATTAGGCTCATTCCTTTATTTTTAGCTTGATGCAGGAAAATGAATATGGAAGGCGAGAAGGATTCGTGACAGCTTGGCATGTGTGCTAAGGATGAATAAATTGAATGGACTGCGTGAAGATCGAGGATGACGTTGTTTAAAGTCTTTTAAATTATGTTTTGATGTATTTCCGCATTTAGTATTTAAATAATTAAAGTTTATGTTTTATGTTTAAAACAATGGGATCCCATACCATATTTTATGTTTTTACCTTATATTGTATTTGGTAAAATATTTTGGGTTTTGAATAAAATTATGTTATTTCATATGAATGTATTTCAAAATAGTAGTTATGCCATAGTAGTATTTAATGGTTCAAGGTCTTAGAAATAGTTGGGTCATTACACCAAACCTGAGGATAAAAATACCTTTGATAGACTAGAACTCCGATCTACACCTCAATACTGAAATATCACTTTATCTTACTTCGCAAGTGTTTAGATTAGAAAGCTTGTAAATCCCAAAACCCTAATGTTTTCTCTAGAGAATAAACTTAGCAGCTTGGAGGCTCTGAAAAATGTTTGAATAATGAATGAAATGGCTGAGTGAAAGGTCCTATTTATAGATTTCAAGGAGTGAAACTAACCCCTTTTAAAAAGAATGAATAATAATTGAATAAAATTTGAATTTTCTGCTCAACAAATGCCCAGAACTCAGTAAAAAACGTTCAGAAGAAAATCTAGGTTGTTGAGGGCTGTTTCTAATTCGGTTTCCACAAAGTTTCAAAAATACCCAGAATGGCCGATATATCACCCCCTATAGGCGATATATCCCCTACCCCTATGCCCCGAGCCTTCGTGGTTTCGTTCGTGCGAAGTCGACGTATTTTCTGTATCAACTTTAGGTGATGTATCTGCTCCTAAAGCTGCAATATATCGGCATACACTGATATTTTAAACACGTTTTTGCACATTTTCAGCACACTTGAAGTTTGTTAAAACAAATTTGATTGAGTAAAACATGACCCTGACAGCTGCTGGAAAGTTCTAGAGCTTCTAGATCTATCCTTTATTAATTTATTAATCTAAAATGCCTAAATCCTTAATAAACATGCATGTGACAAGTGTCATGCTCTTAATTATTCTATCTAAACTTTAGGTTATAATAAATAATATTTCCAGGACCAGCTATATTAATCAAACCTTATGAGACTTTATGCGTAATGCCATATTGTTTCATCAAATGTTCAAATGGCCTATTACAAAAGTGTGTACCGTTATCACTAATTATAGCACGTGGTGAACCAAAACGGGAAAATATATTTTCTTTTAAAAACCGAAGCACAACTTTGTGGTCATTAGTGTGGCAAGCAATAGCTTCAATCCATTTAGACACATAATCAACTCCAACAAGTATATAAAGATTACCAAAAGAGTTAGGAAATGGTCCCATAAAATCAATGCCCCAAACATCAAATATGTCAATAATAAGAATAGGATTTAAATGCATCATGTTTCTTTTAGTTAAACTTCCTAACTTTTGGCAACGTTCACAAGCTTTACAATAAACATATGTATCATGAAAGATAGTAGGCCAATAAAAACCACATTGTAAAACTTTAGCAGCTGTTTTTTTACCACTAAAATGTCCTCCACATGCATGATCATGACAAAAAGATATGATTTTAGATTGATCACAGTTTGGAATGCATCTTCTAATTATTTGATCAGGGCAATATTTAAACAAGTAAGGATCATCCCAAATAAATTTTTTCACTTCAGAATAAAATTTAGATTTATCATGCTTAGACCAATGAGATGGTATTTCTTTAGTGACCAAATAATTAACAATATCAGCATACCAAGGCAATGAAGAAATATGCATTAATTGTTCATCAGGAAAAGTTTCAGTGATAGGAGTGGAATCATGTATAGTTTCAACAACTAGTCTAGATAAATGATCAGCAACAACATTTTCAGATCCTTTTTTATCACGTATTTCTAAGTCGAATTCTTGTAAAAGCAGGATCCAACGGATCAAACGAGACTTAGCATCTTTTTTCGATAAGAGATATTTTAATGCAGCATGATCAGAATAGACAATAATTTTAGATCCTAACAAATAAGATCTAAATTTCTCCAATGCAAAAACAACAGCAAGCAATTCTTTTTCGGTTGTGGAATAATTTAATTGAGCATCATTTAAAGTTTTGCTAGCATAGTAAATTACATGAGGTATTTTTTCAAGTCTTTGTCCTAAGACAGCACCTATAACATCAGAAGCGTCACACATTATTTCAAAAGGTATTTTCCAATCAGGAGGTCGAATAATGGGTGCAGTAGTCAACAAATTTTTCAATTTTTCAAAGGCAACATGGCAATTATGATCAAAGACAAAAGCATTTTCTTTTCCAAGTAAATGGCATAAAGGCCGAGAAATTTTGCTAAAGTCTTTTATAAATCTTCTATAAAAACCGGCATGGCCTAAGAATGATCTAATTTCTTTCACAGTTTTAGGTGGGGGAAGTTTTGAAATAAGATCAACTTTAGCTTTATCAACTTCTATTCCCTCAGAAGATATTACATGACCTAAAACAATTCCTTTTTTAACCATAAAATGACATTTTTCCCAATTAAGCACAAGGTTTTTCTCTTTGCAACGAATTAACACAAGTGAAAGATGGTGTAAACATTCATCAAAAGAGGAACCAAACACAGAAAAATCATCCATAAATACTTCAAGAAATCTTTCAACCATGTCAGAAAAGATCGAAATCATACACCTTTGAAAAGTCGCGGGTGCGTTGCATAATCCAAAGGGCATGCGAAGATATGCAAAAGTTCCAAAAGGGCATGTAAAAGTAGTCTTTTCTTGATCTTCTGGGGCGATGGGGATTTGGTTATACCCTGAATACCCATCAAGAAAGCAATAATATGCATGGCCAGCTAATCGTTCAAGCATTTGATCAATAAAAGGCAATGGAAAATGATCTTTTCTAGTAACATTATTCAACTTTCTATAATCTATGCACACTCTCCACCCCGTTTGTACTCTAGTAGGGATTAATTCATTTTTCTCATTTTCAACAACCGTGATCCCAGACTTCTTAGGCACAACTTGAACTGGACTAACCCATTGACTATCAGAAATAGGATAAATGATACCTACGTCTAACAATTTTAGGATCTCTTCTCTAACTACTTCTTTCATATTTGGATTTAGCCTTCTTTGACATTCCCGAGAGGTTTTAGCATTCTCTTCTAGATGGATTCTATGCATACATATGGATGGGCTAATTCCTTTAATGTCTCCAATGGTCCAACCTATGGCTTCTTTATGTTTTCTAAGGACATCTAACAATTTATCTTCTTGTTCTTTATCTAAAGCAGATGCTATGATAACAGGTAAGGTTTCAGATTCTCCTAGAAAAGCATATTTTAAATTTTCTGGTAAAGGTTTAAGGTCTAACTTTGGAGACTCAGAAATTGATTGAACATGATCTAAGGGTGAAAAAGGTTCAACTTTGGTTTCATTTAAGGGTATAGACTCTACCAAAGAATTCACATCATCATTAGAGTCATCAACATGCAAGTTCATACCAAAGTATTTTTCACAAAAGTCCAGTAAGTCATTTCCATCATCTTCACATATGCTATCTATCATGTTAACTTCATGTACTTCTTCACACTCAACAGATTTAACCACATTAAATACATTCAATTCAACAGTCATATTTCCAAAAGATAATTTCAAAACACCATTACGACAATTTATGATTGCATTAGATGTAGCTAAGAATGGTCTACCTAAAATGATAGGAATTTGAGCATGCATATTTTCCACAGGTTGAGTATCAAGAACAATGAAGTCAACAGGAAAATAAAATTTATCAACTTTTATCAAAACATCCTCTATAATGCCTCTAGGAATTTTCACAGAACGATTGGCTAATTGAAGAGTTATAGAGGTAGGTTTTAGCTCACCAAGACCAAGTTGCTTATAAACAGAATAAGGTAATAAATTCACACTAGCACCCAAATCAAGTAAAGCTTTGTTAATAAAATGATCACCAATAATGCATGAAATTGTGGGACACCCAGGATCTTTATATTTAACAAGACTCTTATATTGAATAATGGAACTAGCTTGTTCAGTTAAAAATGCCTTTTTAGGAACATTAGTGTTTCTCTTAACAGTACAAAGATCCTTTAAAAATTTGGAGTAGGCAGGAATTTGTTTAATGGCATCTAAGAAAGGGATGTTGATACTAACTTGTTTAAAAACTTCTAAGATGTCATTATATTGGCCGCCTTTTTTAATTGGAAGTAATCTCTGTGGGAATGGGGCTTTTGGAATGAAAGGATGGATTGGAATTTCTTTGTTTGATGAGTCATTGAGATTAGAACTAGAAGGCTGACTCTTTTCTTTTTCTTTTTCGTTTTCAACCTCGGGTATGTAATCGGGTTTGACAATGTTCTTTCCGGACCTAAGAGTTGAAATTGATTTGACTTCTCCATTATGACTAGACTTTCCTATCTCATATTGACCTTTTGGATTAGGGATAGGTTGACTAGGGAATGTTCCTTTTTCTCTATCAGCTAAAGCAGTGGCGAGTTGTCCTACTTGTGTCTCGAGTTTGGTAATAGATTGAGATTGATTTTGTAGGATTTGTTGGGTGGATTGCATAAATTGTTGTAAAGTATCTTCTAAGGAAGGTTTTATTTGTTGCGGATATGGTTGATTTTGTGGGGCATGAGCTTGGTTTTGTGTGTTGTATTGGTGCCCTTGATTCATTTGGGGTTGGTTTTGTCTCCATGAAAAGTTTGGATGGTTTCTCCAATTTGGATTGTAGGTGGACGAAAATGGGCTATCATTTGGTTTCCCATAAGAATGAAGAGCATTGGCCTCCTCAGAAAAGGCTTCTTGGTAGGAAGGGCATGATTGGGCATTATGGCAAGGATTAGAACATATAGAACAAACATCTTTTCTAGGTTGAATTGGAGAGTTTATAGTTTGGCTTATGGCTAAAGCTTCTACTTTTCTCGCTAATTTGTCTAAGGATGTTCTTAAGTCTAATTCTTCTTTTACTTCATACCTTCCTCCTCTTTTTGGTGAATTAGTTGACCTAGACCTAGGATCAAAATAATTCCATTGTTGTGAATTGACAGATAAATCTTCAAGGGCGTCCCACGCCTCTTGTCCTTGAAATTTTAAAAAATTTCCAGAGATTGAATCATTTGACGATTAGAGGGAGTCAAACCATCATAAAAATATTTTACAAGTCTCCATTTTTCAAAACCATGATGAGGACATTTTAATAATAAATCTTTAAATCTTTCCCAACATTCATAAAACTCTTCATTATCTTTTTGAAAAAACTCGGAGATTTCTCTCCTTAGACTATCAGTTTTAGACATAGGAAATAATTTCAGTAAGAATTTATTATAAAGTTGATCCCATGTAGTTATAGATCCCGTGGGAAGGGAGTTTAACCAAGCTTTTGATTTGTCTTTTAATGAAAAAGGGAACAATCTTAGTTTGACCGACTCATCAGAAAAATTTTGAAATTTAAATGTTGAGCAAATTTCTAAGAAATCTTTGATATGCATGTAAGGATCCTCTCTATCTAACCCATAAAAAGATGGCAATAATTGAATGATTGTAGGTTTAAGCTCAAAATGAGTAGCAGAAGTAGTAGGTAAAACAATGCATGAAGGAGCATTAGATGAAATAGGCGCAAAATATTCAAGCAAAGTTTTTTCAGGCACAACATTTTCATCAACAGGATTAGCAATAGGTTCCATAATGCTCAAATTTTTGCTAACACTTTCAATTTCAAGCAAAGATAAATGTCTTTTTACTAATCATTTTTTAGAGTTACGTTCCCAATGATGCATACAATTTTAACAAACAAGGCAACAAGGATAATCTCAAACAAGCAATTTTCTGATGTGGAAGATCAGTTAAAACCGCAACCACAAAGCATACTTATAATTTTTAGAGATTTCAAAACAATATAATTCTTATGGTTTACTTGTCCCCAGGCCTATTTGATTCCACTTACTCGCGCACTACTAACAACTCCCCGAGGTTAATTAGTAGAGGCGGATGGGAATTTTGGTCAAATTTCCTTTAAGCAAAAATTGCTTATGGTGAAAGGACAAGATTTAGGTTTTTTTTTTTTTTCAAGTATTTTTCACAATTATAGAATAATATGATCAAAGGTAAAGAAAAATAAGGCAAAATTAAATAAGACTAAAATTTAGGCAAGAGTAGGGAGGCATAGCATGCCATCAACCATAACAAAATTAAGGTAAAAATTAGGATGCACAAGTGCCATCAACTAAAACATAAGATAGAAGACTAGGAGGCAAAATTGCCATCAACTAGCTAGGAGGCAAAATTGCCATCAACTAGTAATTTGCGGAAATTAAATAAAATAAAAATTACAACAATATAAATAAAGAAAATTACAACAAATGTTAGGAGGCACAAGTGCCGTCAACTAACAAAGATATAAAAGAAATAAAATTACAACAAAATTATAACAAAATTAGGAGGCACAAGTGCCATCGACTATAAAAATTAAAAGGATAGATAGGAGGCACAAGTGCCGTCAACTAAAAAAAAAAACAATAAATACAGAAATATAAGTATATATATTTTTTATGGGTGGTTGAACCGTCCCAAATTTCTTTTTATCTTCTTTTTTTTTTAGTTTTTTTATAGATATATATATTTTTTTAGTTTTTTTTTTAAGTGCAAAAATTAAAATAACTAGTAGAAGAATTTACTAACCTTGAGATAATTTTCGTTTCTTTTCTCTTGCAACTCCCCGGCAACGGCGCCAAAAACTTGATGGACCAAAAACGGGTATGTTTAAATATTTATACTCGCAAGCGCACGAATTGTATTTATAGAATAGTTTTCGTGTAAGCACGAGGTCGAACCCAAAGGAGTTGTCTAAAATCAAAAAGAAAACTATTTTAAATCAAAAGTAATAAATTCTAACCTAGTTCCAAAGATTGATGAGTTTTAATATTATGAACATAAAATAAAAGATTGAAAAATAAAGCTATTTAAGAGAATGAAAATAAACCAATAATGATTTGACAATAAGTGTTAAAAGAAAAGATTATTAAGATACTAGAATCCACAAAATGTAAGTTTAATAATATTTATTAGTATATTGATTCCCAAGTTTTAGTGATAGTTAAAATAATTTAAACTATCATTTTCCAAAAAGATTTATAATTTTAAACACAAATTTCTTATAAAAAGATAGGATTTTTCTTCACTCTTCAAAATTGTAATTTCAAAGCATTTAGTATAAATCAATCTAATGAAATAACAAATAAATCAATGAACATTATTTATAAGGCAAAACATAATATTTTTGTTCTAAGCATGGATGTGTACAATTTAATGACACATCTTACACAAAGAATATTATGTTTATGCACTAATGAAGAACAAAGTGTAAATATGTTCTAACAATCTAAAATACAAGATATTTAAGATGAAAGAAATATATGAAGAAGAAAAATCCATAGACTTTGTTGCATTACAAGGGAAATCAACATACAACATAAATATTACCTAGTTACAAGTTGCTTCATCATGATCTTAATAATCTTATAAAAAAGATTAGAAGCACATAACTAGAGTAGAAATTACAAAATAAAAGACATACATACTTGCAAAATGCTCTTGAAAAACCCAAATGGAAGAGAGAATGGTAGAGAGAAAATGAGAGAAAAAGATGGTAACCAAAACATTAAGCACCCCAAACATGGTCTCCAAAACCCTTATTTATAGCCAAAATGAGATTATTAAAATAATCAATTTAAATTAAGTAAATTGATTAAATTAATAATAATATGGTAAATAGGGGTAAATTATAGGAGTGATGATGATTTTGGGTGAAAAATGTGTAGAAAAGTGGGTAAAAATGTGGTATTTTTAGACAAGGGGACAAATGGTACACTTGAGTTATTTATGGGCTCAAGAAAAATAAAGGGGCTGGTGGCAGGAACACGGTTGGAGAGTGTCTTTCAGATTTGGCCTTGGGTAGGCGCAGGTGGAGTTGGGCCCAAAATCTGGGCTGGCGTGGAGGAGGAAATGGTGGCTTTTGGCTGGGAGGCGTTGATGATAGGAGCGCAGTGCAGCTGGTGGAAATGCTCATGTCACGTGGAAAGGAGTTGGTAGAGCATCATATATGTCATCATATGTGATTGCTTTGGTGCTGAGTGAAATGGAGCAAATTGGAGGAGAGAAATGGTCCTCACGTTGGGGAGAAGGAGGCAAGTGCTGAAGGAGAATTGGGCTTGGGCCATGGGCCTGAATGGAGAAGGCAAAAATGCCATAATTTTTTCTTGTCTTGCTTTCTTGAAAATGCCATATTGTCCTTCGTTTTTCTTTCTTTTTTTAAGAGCATAAATTCCCTACAAAATAAATATAAAATAAATCATAATACAATATTTTCAACTATAAAATAAATCAATTAAATTCTTTGAAAATACTAATTATAACTTAATTATATTTTACATTTAAGTTCAATAATACAACATTTTTTTACCACTAATAAAACAACAATAATTCAAATAATTAACTACAATATTTTACAACAAAATAACTATAAAAACACACAAAAATATATAAAATCAAAATAAGACTAATAAATTTAAAATAACTTAAAAACTTAATAAGTTAATTAAAAACTCAAGAACTAAGCAACAATTAGCATATAAAATATGGTAAAATAACTCTAATTTGTAGAGTTATCAATGAGAGTAATGAATGTGAATGCAAACCTCCTTGGAATATATATATATATATATGAAATGTATAAGAAATGCAAAAAACAAAATGGGATGTGTGAATTTCGGATTAGTATGGGGGAATAAAGGTGGAGATGTGTTTATGGAGTAATGGAGGAAGAAAGAAAGAAATTGGTAGAATGAATTAGGGTGATGGTGATGGAAAAAGAATAAAGAAAACAAGGGAAAATGGAGGAATTTATGTGGGTTTTGTGATGAGAATTATGGGAAAAAGAAGAAAGAGGAATGGGGGTTTCTTTGTGATTTTTAAAGGAATGATGAAATGGAGTTTTTAAATATAACTTGTGTGCTGAAATCATAGGTCGCGGCCTAGGAAATGTGTGTCACGACTTGCGAACAAACCTGACGCTATTTGCTTCTTTTTTTCTGAAAAACTTCATGTGCCGCGGCCTAGGAAATACGTGTCACGGCCTACATTGCCCCTGAAGATATTTTCTGGAAAAAGGGTCGCGGCCTACGAAATACGTGACGCGGCCTGCAAAGCCTGTTTGTCTGAAATTCCATTCGTAGGCCGCGGCTTGCAAAGTGCGCGCCGCGGCCTGCGAACTCCTGAAGCATTTTTTTTTCTTCAGAAAAGGGCCGCGGCCTGCAAAACCTCCTGAAGCATTTTTTTTCTTTTTTCTCGTAAAAGGGCCGAGGCCTAGGAAAAATGTGTCGCGGCTTGAGTCCCTTTTTTTTCAAACTTTTTCATTTTTTTTCACGGTTCTAATTACAGAAATTAAACTAAAATTACCTCAACAAAAATAAAAACATAATGTTCAATTTAAATAAAGAAAATAATAATGAAAATAAACTAATTTACAAAGTAGCTAAGTTTATCGTCGCTAGCTCCACTTAATGCTTCATTCATCAACATATACCGGGTCAATGAGGTGAATCATAGCAGCTTGTTCTTTCTCCATTGATTTGTAATATGGCTTTAATCTCTAACCATTCACCTTGAATGACTTTCCAGTACTTGGACTTACAACTTCGATCGCTCCATGAGGAAAAACCTTGGTAACAGTGAACAGACCTAACCAGCGAGATTTCAACTTCCCAGGAAAAAGTTTAAGGCGAGAGTGATACATGAGAACTTTTTGACCTTCCACAAAACTCTTTCGAAGAATATGTTTGTCATGAAAAGCTTTGATTTTCTCCTTGTAAATTCTCGAGCTCTCATATGCTTCATTGCATATTTCTTCTAGCTCATGCAATTGAAGCATTCGTTGTTGTCCTAAAGCAACCATGTCCATGTTACACTTCTTTACACCCCACCAAGCCTTATGCTCTAGCTCTACCAGTATATGGCAAGGCTTCCCATACACCAACTAATATGGTGACATACCGATAGATGTTTTATATGTCGTACAATACGCCCACAAGGCATCATCAAGCCTTGTACTCCAATCTTTCCGGTTTGGATTTACAGTTTTCTCAAGAATCAATTTGATTTCATGATTAGAAACCTCCGCTTGCCCGTTGGCTTGTGGACGATAAGCAACTGTCACCTTGTGAGTTACATTATAGCGTTGAAACAATGCTTCTATACTCTTGTTACAAAAATGAGTGCCTTGATCACTAAGTATAGCCTTAGGTGTACCAAAACGTACAAAAATGTTGGAGCGAATGAAATCCACTACTGTTTTTGAATTATTTGTTCTAGTTGCAATTGCTTCCACCCATTTAGACACGTAGTCCACTGCCAAAAGAATATATTCATAGCCGAAAAAGGATGGGAACGGTCCCATGAAATCCATACCCCAGACATCAAAAATCTCAAGAATTAAAATAGGAGTTTGAGGCATTTGATCCTTGGCCGTTATGTTAACAACTCGTTGACAACGATCACATGCCTTACAATAAGCATAAGAATCTTTGAAAATTGTGGGCCAATAGAAACCGCTGTCGAATATCTTATGAGCTATCCTCTTCGGTCCAAAGTGTCCACCACAAGCATAAGCATGACAAAAAGCAAGGGTGGAACAAAATTCAGATTCAGGTACACACCTTCGAATGATTTGATCTGTACAATGCTTCCAAAGATCAGGTTCATCCCATATGTAGTGGCGAGCATCATGCTTGATCTTGTTCCGTTGTGCTTGTGTGAGATCACTTGGTAACTCCTTTGAAGCAAGGTAGTTTACAATGTCGGCATACCAAGGAATAACTTCTTGCATAGCGAGGAGTTGCTCATCCGGAAAATTTTCTTTTATGAGCAAATTATCTTCATCCCGGATAAGATGACTCAAGTGGTCCGCCACCATATTCTCAGAACCCTTTTTATCTTTTATCTCCAAATAAAACTCTTGAAGAAGTAGAATCCATCAAATCAGCCGAGGCTTGGCTTATTTCTTTGCCAATATATGCGAAGAGCAACATGATCGATATAAACAATCACTTTAGTTCCAATCAAGTATGACCGAAACTTTTCCAAGGCAAAAATGATCGCCAAGAGCTCTTTTTCAAGGGTGGAATAATTAAGTTGAGCATCATTAAGAGTGTGAGAAGCATAGTATATAACATGAGGAAGCTTGTCAACTCGCTGCCCAAGAACAGCACCCACGGCATAGTCACTTGCATCACACATGAGTTCAAAAGGTAGCTCCCAATTTGGTGACTGAATTATAGGAGCTGTAGTCAAAGACTCTTTTACTAAGTTGAAAGCCACTAAACACTTTTCATTAAATTCGAACTTTACATCTTTTTGAAGAAGGTTGCATAGTGGCGTGGAAATTTTAGAGAAATCCTTGATAAATCTCCGATAGAACCCAGCATGCCCAAGGAATGATCTCACTTCTTTCACACTAGTCGGAGATGGTAGAGAACGAATTAAATCAATCTTTTCCTTATCAACCTCTATTCCCTTGACTAAAATCACATGACCCAAAACTATACCTTAGTTTACCATAAAATGGCATTTTTCCCAATTAAGCACAAGGTTAGTTTCAATACACCGCTGGAGTACCAAAGTGAGATTATGAAGGCAGCGATCAAATGAGTCACCATAAACACTAAAATCATCCATAAAATTCTCAATGATGTTTTCAATATATTCTGAAAAAATGCTCATCATACATCGCTGAAAAGTGGCAGGAACATTACATAACCCAAACGGCATACGTCAAAAAGCGAATGTACCAAAGGGGCATGTGAAGGTTGTCTTCTCTTGATCTTCAGGAGCTATAATAATCTGGTTATATCCCGAATAACCGTCAAGAAAACAATAATAAGTATGACCCGCTAACCTCTCAAGCATCTGATCAATGAAAGGTAATGGAAAGTAATCTTTACGAGTTGCTGGATTCAAATTTCGGTAGTCTATACAAATTCGCCACTCGGTTTGCATTCTTTTTGGTACCAGCTCGTTTTCATCGTTCTTTACCACTGTGATTCCAGACTTCTTTGGCACTACCTGAACTGGACTTACCCATTGACTGTCTGAAATTGGGTAAATAATACCCACACTAAGGAGCTTCAGTATCTCCTTTTTTACAACCTCCATCATAGGTGGATTTAATCTCCGTTGCGCCTCACGTGTTGGTTTAGACCTTTCTTCAAGTAAAATTCGGTGCATGCACATAGAAGGACTAATTCCCTTAATATCAGCAATAGACCAACCAATGGTTGTTTTATATTCTTGGAGTACTCTCATTAATTTTTCTTCTTGGACTTGGTTAAGATTTCTTGCAATTATAACTGGAAGTGTCTCGTTCTTCCCCAAGTAAACATATTTAAGATGCTCCGGAAGTGGCTTCAATTCAAGTGTAGGAGCTTGAACAATTGACGGCTGCAATT
Source organism: Humulus lupulus (assembly GCF_963169125.1). Taxonomy (NCBI): domain Eukaryota; kingdom Viridiplantae; phylum Streptophyta; class Magnoliopsida; order Rosales; family Cannabaceae; genus Humulus; species Humulus lupulus. The sequence goes on from NC_084802.1 coordinate 11,791,876, forward strand.
TCTCATTAGAAATCGGTAAATTCAAATATGCAACCTTCTTAAAAGTCTTGTCAAAACCACTATTGAGTGTGGTTATGACATCCATGATCTCATGAGAAAAATCTTCATCGGTCAACACAAGAAGCTCTCTCAACACAACCTCCAAACAATCTTCACTATGCAAATCTAAAACTCGTTGAGAAAGGATAAACACATCAAGAGAGTAAACAACATGTACATCACTTGGATACCTCATAGCCTCAAAAATATTAAATCAAATTGTCTCCCCATCAAATTCCATGGTCAATGTACCGTCATGCACATCAATCTTAGTTCTCGCAATTTTCATGAATGGTCTCCCCAACAAAATTGGAGTAGAGCATGGAATAGATTCATCTTCCATATCAAGAACATAAAAATCAGCCGGAAACACCAATTCATTCACTTGAACTAAAACTTCTTCTATTACACCCCTGGGATAAGCATTCGACCTATCAGCAAGTTGAATAATCACCCATGTTTCTTCAAGTGGACCGAGATTCAATGAAGCATAAATGGAGAATGGCATGACATTGATAGAGGCTCCCAAATCCAACATACAACACTCAATTCTTTTATCACCAATAGTGCAAGGGATAGTAAAAGTACCAGGATCCTTACACTTTGGTGGAAGCTTCTTTTGAAAAACTGCAGAAACATTCTCCCCCACACTAACTTTTTCATTACCCCTCAATTTGCGCTTATTAGTGCACAACTCTTTCAAAAACTTGGCATAGCGCGGCACTTGTTTAATAGCGTCAAGAAGAGGAATATTCACTTCTACCTTTCGAAATGTATCAAGAATTTTCTTGTCCACCACTTCCTTTTTAGTCTTCTTTAGTCTGCTTGGGAATGGAGGTGGGATGACAAAAGTAGGCTTAGGGTTTAGTTGTGTAGGGGTGGTTGACTTTAGAGGAACATCTTCATTAACTGAGCAATCAACTTATGGCTTGGATGACAATTTATTGGGCATTGGAGGACTAGGTGGATCATATTGCGTCCCGCTTCGCAAAGTTACTGCACTAGCATTCTCCTTGGGATTCATCTCAGGTTGTGAAGGCAATTTATTTGATAGATGAGCTTCCAACCTGTTATATGATGCTGCTAATTGTCCCACCTGAATCTCCAAACTTTTGATGGAAGCTTGGGTGGTTTGCTGAAACTGAAGAGTATTTGTAGCAAGTGGATTGATTAAATCCTCAGTAGAGGGTTTGGCACTCGGTGGTGGAGTAGCTTGCGGTGCTTTTGACGGTCTAGGTATAAAATTATTTTGAGACCGCTGTTGCAAAGTGAAACCATGTGGTCTCGAAGATGTAGATTGTGGAGCAACTTGTTGTTGATTCCCATAATGAAGATTTGGATGATCACGCCAGCCAGGATTATAAGTTTGTGAAAAGGGTTCATAGTACATCTGACGAAATTGACCAAGGAAATTTCTTACAGCATTAACACCCTCAGTTTCCCCTTCAAATAGAGTAGGGCAAGTATCATTAGCATACCCCACAACTTGACAGATTCCACATGGCCTTACCTGTTGGCCTAAAGCTAGTTGTTGTACCACTGCAGTTAATTGAGCCAATTGTTGACCCAGCTGATTAGCATTAGAGGTGCTCACTTCATTAGCTGATTTGGGTGGTGGAATAGGATCTTGTCGAATGCCAAACTGTTGTGAGTTAGCAGCCATATTAGAAATCAAGCTCCTGGCTGCAACAGGAGTCTTATCAACTAGTGCACCCCCACTGGCTGCATCAATCATACTCCTATCCAGTGATTGTAATCCTTCATAAAAGTACTGAATGAGGAGCTGTTCACTTATCTGATGATGAGGGCAACTAGCACACAACCGCTTAAATCTCTCCCAATATTCATACAAAGACTCTCCTGTATATTTCCTTATACCACAAATCTTTTTCCTGATGCTTCCAACTTTAGATGCTGAAAAATATCATTCCAGAAACGTAGTCTTCATACCATTCCAGGTTTCAACAGTACCAGGTGGAAGATAGTACAACCACTATAACGCCCTGGATAGCCAAGACCGTTACACTGTGTGTTTATAAAGTGCCAGACTTGCTAATCAAGTCATTTAGATAAAATCGTGTTATTGAAACTACAAAGGAACTAGGGTTAAAAACGTTTTGGTCTCAAAAGCCACATTTTCATTAAGAAGCATCATCTGTTACATGGGATGCCATAAACATTAAGTTCAAAGACCGTTTACAAAATACACAAAGTTTATGTACAACAACCGGCCATACTAAGGCAAAACAGGCAGTTAGGTGATCCCGGTCCTAGTCCACTCCTCGACCGTGGCGGTCGAACTGCTGGCTATGTACATTCCACCTCGGAGCTCTCCACCTTAGGCTTGGTCCAGCTTGCCCTTGCCTTTACCTGCACCACGTAGCACCCGTGAGCCAAGGCCCAGCAAGAAAACACAACAACAGCAGAGCATAAGCAATTAGCAGACAAGACAACATCTCACATTGCATCACATAAACTCAGCCATGTCATCAATCAATTTAATCAAGTAATCCACATACTAAGCATAGCAATTCATGACATAAACAGTTCACAAATGATAACTAGGGCTCGCGCCCTCAGGTTGCTCCCTCCGTTATCCCGTTGTCCTTAGCTACCAGTGGCCAATTCGCGCTCTGCACGCTAAAATCATGTACGGCACTCTTAGACCGCTTTTACATGTCCCATGGCGTGATACCAACATTGACACGATACAACTCTCGGGAGCACTTAGTCCCATCACAAACATTTAACCGGGTGCAGTTTTCTTACCTTTCAATTCACTGGTTTCCGATGCCTCAAAGCCGCGAGCACGGTCATCTACCCCCAGCCTCTCTAAAGACCTAGTCACAACACAAATGAGACATCCTTTGTCACTAACCAATCCAAAACTACTTCCCGGAACCAATCCCACACTCTTAGAATCCTCCAAATCCCTAAAACAATGCACCGAAGACATCTCCCGAACCCCCGGAACAAAGGCTCAAAATTGCAAAATCCCATGTTCTGAAATTGGCCTAGCGCCACAGTGCTGCCCTATAGGGCTGCGGCGCCCAGCAAGTCAGAGAGCTTGCTCTGCCCAAAAACAGCCTCGCGCCACGGCGCCCAAGAACAGGGTCGCGGCGCTCCTTCGCGAACCCAGATTTCTGGGTTTTCCCTTACGTTTTTTCCCGAACCCAAACCATTCCAAATCATTCCAAACTCATACCTAAGCCCCAAAACCAACTCAAAGTCCCTAATAGACCACACAACAACCTAAAAATGTCATACCCTTGCTCAATTACACAATCATTCCCAAAATTCACTCTTGAGTTCCATGCCTTAGTAACTCAAACCAGAAAGTTAAAAGCTTAAACCTAAACCCAAACCACACTTCAAATTCCCTAATTCATAACAGAAATAAGCTTTACAATTACACAGAATCCTTACCTTGAATGAAGAGTCCAACCTCTAGCTTCCTTGCTTCCAGCTCCAAGTCAAGCTTTATAACCCCACAAGCTGAATTTCCACAAAACAGCCATAACTATCCTTGAATTCCCATATTAAATATCTGAAAATCCAAACTTAAATTCAACAAAGCAAAGTTCTAATCCTTACCTCTGAATAACCTTGGCCTAAGCTTGATTTTGATCACTTCAAACCCCTTGATTCTCCTTCCAAAACTCAAATTCAACTTCCTTCTTCTACTTTTCTTTTTCTCTATTTCTAGGTCTCAATATTTAGCATAAATCAATTTCCAAAGTGTTATACGTGATTGCATTTTCGTTCAGCTGAAACTTATCTAAACCACTGCCAAAAGACCACCTTATCCCTCCATTAATACCCCTTCCTAACTAAACCTCAAGGGCACACTTTTCCTTTGACTAACATTACAATTCTACCACTTCTCCAACAAAACCTGTTACTCTCTATGGTTACTAACAGTTAGACAAGTTACCAAATCACCAGTTACCATTATCTAGCTTTCTAGGACCGTCTCGGCACGTGTATCACATTAATATCACTACACCCACGTGGTACAAATCACATAACATTATTATCACATAACATAATACACATAGTCATATAACATGCTTTAAATCATAATCATGCATCTTAATCATTAAAATCACACATAATTCCCATTATGCCCTCCAGACACACTAATCAAGGCCTTTAAGCCTTATTAGTGAATTTGGGTCGTTACAACTATCCCCTCCTAATGAGAATTTCGTCCTCGAAATTTACTTGAACAACTCGGGATACTGATCCCGCATCGCTGTCTCAAGCTCCCAGGTTGCCCCCTCGACCTTACTATTCCTCCACAACACTTTAACCAAAGGAATTGTCTTATTTCGCAACACCTTATCTTTTCGATCCAAGATCTGAACTGGTTGCTCCTCATAAGCCAGATCCGCCTGTAACTCCAAATCTTCATGCCTCAGCACATGAGTCACATCTGAGACATACTTCCGAAGCATGGAGACATGGAACACATCATGAACTCCAGACAACGATGGCGGCAAAGCTAACCTGTAAGCCACCTGACCAATCCTTTCCAGGATCTCGAATGGTCCAATGAATCTAGGGCTTAGCTATCCCTTCTTACCAAACCTCCTCACCCCTCGTAGAGGCGAAACTCAAAGAAAGACGTGGTCCCCAACCTGAAACTCCACGTTCCTACGCTTAGGATCAGCGTAGCTCTTCTGCCTACTCTGAGATGCGAGCATCCTAGCCCGGATCTTCTCTATGGCCTCACTTGTCTTCTGTACCATATCCGACCCCAAATACCTTCTCTCACATATCTCATCCCAATGGATGGGTGATCTGCATTTCCTCCCATATAACATCTCATAGGGAGCCACTCCAATCGTTGACTGATAACTATTGTTGTATGAGAATTCAATCAACGGAAGGTACTTATTCCATGAACCCTCAAAATCAATCACACATGCCCTGAGCATATCCTCCAATACCTGGATCGTCCTCTCAGACTATCCATCAGTCTGAGGATGAAAGGCTGTACTAAACTTCAACTGAGTTCCCAAAGCTTCCTGCAGACCACCCCAAAACTTAGAAGTCAAAATAGGATCCCGATCTGACACTATAGACTTAGGAACCCCATGGAGACGTACGATCTCCCTCACATACAACTCAGCATACTGATCCACAGTATATGTTGACCGCACTGGAAGGAAATGAGCTGACTTGGTGTATCTATCTACTATCACCCACACCGAGTCATGAAGTCCAACTGTCCTGGGTAAACCTCCTACAAAATCCATAGTAATGTCCTCCCATTTCCATTCAGGAATACCCAATGGCTGAAGCAACCCTGCTGGTCGCTGATGCTCAGCCTTCACCTACTGAAAGGTCGAACATCTGGCAACGTACTCTACCACATCCCTCTTCATACCGGGCCACCAATACAAAGTCCGTAGATCCTGATACATCTTTGTGGTACCCGGATGAAGTGAGTACGGCATCGTATGAGACTCATCCAGTATCTCTCGTCTAATCCCCTCATCAGCTGGAACACAAATCCGCCCCTGATACCGAAGTAAACCAACCTCAGAAACTGAATAGTCCTTAGCTATTCCCGCTAAAACATCCTCTCTAACCCTCTGTAATTGAGCGTCTGCCAACTGCCCTTCTCTGATCCGCTCTAGCAGGGTCGACTGTAGAGTAATATTAGCCAACCAGCCTACCACCAACTCTATCCCTGCTCTAACCATCTCATCAGCTAACTTCCTTGAGATCTGAACAGAGCTATACAACTGACCTGGACCTCTGCGGCTCAATGCATCAGCCACCACATTGGAACCCCATAATCCTTTACCAACTCCAGCCAACGCCTCTGTCTCATATTCAGGTCCTTCTGTGTAAAGAAATACTTCAAGCTCTTATGGTCAGTGTACACCTCGCACTTCTTCCCATAAAGGTAATGCCGCCAAATCTTCAGTGCAAAAACCACTGCTGCCAACTCCAGGTCATGAGTAGGATACCGCTGCTCATACTCTTTCAGTTGTCGTGATGCATAAGCTATAACCTTCTCATTCTGCATCAACACACAGCCTAAGCCCAACCTCGATGCATCGCAATAAACAACAAATTTCCCTTCTCCCGAAGGCTGACTCAACACTGGCGCTGTAATAAGTCGTCGCTTCAGCTCCTGGAAACTGTCTTCACACTTGTCTGACCAAATAAACTTCAAATTCTTTCTTGTCAACTCTGTCATTGGTGCCGCTATCTTCGAAAAGCCCTCTACAAACCGTCTGTAATAGCCTGCCAACCCTAGAAAACTCCGCACCTCCGAGGCATTCCTTGGCCTCGGCCAATCCCTAACTGCTTCTATCTTAGACGGATCCACCTTAATCTCATCTGCACCTACAATGTGTCCAAGGAATGTCACCTTAGGTAACCAGAACTCACACTTCTTAAACTTAGCATACAACTGGTGCTCCCTCAACCTCTGAAGAACCTGCCGAAGATGAAACTCGTGCTCTGCCTCTGAACTGGAATACACCAAAATGTCATCAATGAAGACTATAACAAACTGATCCAGGAAATCCTTGAACACCATGTTCATTAAGTCCATAAAGGCTGCTGGGGCATTGGTCAAACCAAAAGACATGACCAAGAACTCGTAATGCCCATACCGTGTCCGGAAAGCCGTCTTAGATATGTCTTCATCCTTGATCCTCAGCTGGTGATAACCAGATCGAAGATCAATTTTTGAGAACACCGTCTTACCCTGCAGCTGATCGAACAAGTCATCAATCCTTGGTAGGGGATACTTATTCCTAATTGTTAGCTTGTTCAATTCTCGATAGTCAATACACATCCTCAGAGTCTCGTCCTTTTTCTTAACGAACAAAACTGGAGCACCCCACGGCGAGTAGCTAGGTCTAATAAACCCCAAATCCAGAAGCTCCTGCAACTGTATCTTTAACTCTTTTAATTCCGCCGGTGCCATCCTATATGGTGCCCTCGACACTGGCTCTGTCCCTGGTGCCAACTCAATAACAAACTGAATCTCTCTACGCGGCGGCAACCTAGGAAAATCCTCAGGGAACACATCCAGGAACTCGCAAACCAATCTAGTGTCCTCCGGTCCAACTGGTGAAACCCTGGTGGTATCCACCACACCAGCCAAGAAGCCTATACATCCACCCTATAACAAATCTCTGGCTCTTAATGCAAATATCCTGGGTACGCGGGGTCCACGCACCGCTCCCACAAAAACAAAGGGATCCTCGCCCTCCGGCTCAAAGGTTACCATCTTCTTCCTACAATCAATGGTAGCTCCATACCTAACCAGCCAATCCATACCTAGAATCATATCAAAGTCTTCCATACTCAACTCAATCAAGTCTACTGATAACTCCCTACCATCAACTAACACTGGCAGTGCTCTAATCCACCTCCTAGATCCTACCAATTCTCCTGTAGGCAATATAGTCCCAAACCCTGAAGCACTATACTCACTAGGCCTACACAGTCTATCAATCACCTTATCAGATACAAATGAATGCGTAGCACCAGAATCAATCAACACAGTAAAAGGAATGCCAGCACTAGAAAGCTGACCTGTCACTACCGAGGGACTAGCCTCGGCCTCCGCCTGCGTCAGAGTGAACACTCGAGCTGGAGTCAAGCTGTCCACTTTTCCTGTCTCTCCCTTCTTCACTGTCAGGCAATCCTTCCTGAGGTGTCCCACCACCCCGCACACATAGCAGGCCTTAGCCCGACACTCGCCCGGATGGCGTCTCCTGCACCTTGTGCACTCTGGATAAGTCCTCCATGAATCACCGCCTCCCTGACGGCCACCCTGAATACCCCGACCTCCCCTATCAGACCTAGGAGTGATTGGAGCATCAGGAGTCTTCCTTTTCAAATCACTGGGGCCTCCGCCCCTACTAGAACCAGAGTATGGAGGCACCGCCCTGCGGCCCTCCCTTTTTGCTGCACTATCCCTCCATATCCTATTCTCCGCTTCCTCAGCGGTCAGAGCCCTCTCCACAGCCTGGGCATAAGTAGTCTCTCCAGGAACTGTGGTAATTCTTACATCTCAGTCTATCATAGCATTCATCCCCCTAACAAATCTGTCTTGCCTAGCTGCATCAGTAGGCACAAGATTTGGTGCAAACTTCGCGAGTCTATCAAACTTCAAGGCATATTCTGTAACTGTCATACTGCCCTGAACCAGCCCCACGAACTCATTCACTTTCGCTACCCTGATGGCAACATTATAATACTTCTGATTGAACAGGTCCTTAAACCCTTCCCAAGTCAATTTAGCAACTTCTCTAGTCTGTGACGCCACCTCCCACCAGATTCGGGCATCCTCCCTCAGCATATAAGTGGTACAGTCCACCCTATCATGTCCTTCCACTCTCATAAAATCAAGAATGGTAGTGATCAAAGTCATCCACTGTTCCGCTTTCAGTGGATCTGGTCCACCCTCAAAAGTCGGGGGCTGTTGCTTTCTGAACCGCTCATACAACGGTTCCAACTTGTTCCCAACACCAACTGGTTGTACCACAGATACCATTGTCGGTGGCATAACAGGGGCAACACTCCCAGATGGAGCCTACTGCAGAATTCGGATCTGTTTGTCTTGGCTCTGAAGCTGGGTCTGCATATCGTCCATTAACTGCTACCAGTTCTCAGGGACTGGCGGAGGGGTCGGGCCCTGATCATCATCTCTAGCCCCAGACCTGTCGGCTAGTCGTATGGATTTCCTTGAACGCATAACTATTCAAGTCAATCTACAATCAACGACTCGGCAATTAGGCTATGATGACAGGGTAATAATCTTTCCATAATTCATCACTGAAACTCCACTCATTCACAAGTAATCAAAGTATAGCAATTTATCCAGATATTCATCCACATGCACAGCAATGTTAATAAGCACGCCTCAATAACATCATGCAATAGTCAAGGGCCAGGCCCTATCAGTATCTCATGCTCCCTATTCATCAAACAGATATCATCAATCATATCTCACTCAAATCACTTAAGCACACAATCATGTATACACAATTACCAAACCCTGGGTTAAGCTTGTCTCCCGCGGCGAATGTACATATCCAGCCAGTCTTCAGGACCCATAAACCTAAGACGCTCTGATACCAAGTTGTAATGCCCTGGATAACCAAGACCGTTACACTGTGTGTTTATAAAGTGCCAGACTTGCTAATCAAGTCATTTAGATAAAATCGTGCTATTGAAACTACAAAGGAACTAGGGTTAAAAACGTTTTGGTCTCAAAAGCCGCATTTTCATTAAGAAGCATCATCTGTTACATGGGATCCCAAAAACATTAAGTTCAAAGACCGTTTACAAAATACACAAAGTTTATGTACAACAACTAGTCATACTAAGGCAAAACAGGCAGTTAGGTGATCCCTGTCCTAGTCCACTCCTCGACCGTGGCGGTCGAACCGCTGGCTATGAACATTCCACCTCGGAGCTCTCCACCTCAGGCTTGGTCCAGCTTGCCCTTGCCTTTACCTGCACCACGTAGCACCCGTGAGCCAAGGCCCAGCAAGAAAACACAACAACAGCAGAGCATAAGCAATTAGCAGACAAGACAACATCACACATTGCATCACATAAACTCAGCCATATCATCAATCAGTTTAATCAAGTAATCCACATACTAAGCATAGCAATTCATGACATAAACAGTTCACAAATGATAACTAGGGCTAGCGCCCTCAGGCTGCTCCCTCCGTTATCCCGTTGTCCTTGGCTACCAGTGGCCAATCCGCGCTCTGCGCGCTAAAATCATGTACGGCACTCTTAAACCGCTTTTACATGTCCCATGGCGTGATACCAACATTGACACGATACAACTCTCGGGAGCACTTAGTCCCATCACAAACATTTAACCGGGTGCAGTTTTCTTACCTTTCAATTCACTGGCTTCCGATGCCTCAAAGCTGCGAGCACGTTCCTCTACCCCGAGCCTCTCTAAAGACCTAGTCACAACACAAATGAGATATCCTTTGTCACTAACCAATCCAAAACTACTTCCCGGAACCAATCCCACACTCTCGGAATCCCCCAAATCCCTAAAACAATGCACCGAAGACATCTCCCGAACCCCCGTAACAAAGGCTCAAAATTGCAAAATCCCATGTTCTGAAATTGGCATAGCGTCGCGGCGCTGCCCTATAGGGTCGTGGCGCCCAAGAACAGGGCCGCGCCGCTCCTTCACGAACCCAGATTTCTGGGTTTTCCCTTACGTTTTTTCCCGAACCCAAACCATTCCAAATCATTCCAAACTCATACCTAAGCCCCAAAACCAACTCAAAGCCCCTAATAGACCACACAACAACCTAAAAACGTCATGCCCTAGCTCAATTACACAATCATTCCCAAAATTCACTCTTGAGTTCCATGCCTTAGTAACTCAAACCAGAAAGTTAAAAGCTTAAACCTAAACCCAAACCACACTTCAAATTCCCTAATTCATAACAGAAATAAGCTTTACAATTACACAGAATCCTTACCTTGAATGAAGAGTCCAACCTCTAGCTTCCTTGCTTCCAGCTCCAAGTCAAGCTTTATAACCCCACAAGCTGAATTTCCACAAATAGCCATAACTATCCTTGAATTCCCATATTCAATATCTGAAAATCCAAACTTAAATTCAACAAAGCAAAGTTCTAATCCTTACCTCTGAATAACCTTGGCCTAAGCTTGATTTTGATCACTTCAAACCCCTTGATTCTCCTTCCAAAACTCAAATTCAGCTTTCTTCTTATACTTTTCTTTTTCTCTATTTCTAGGTCTCAATATTCAGCATAAATCAATTTCCAAAGTGTTATATGTGATTGCATTTTCCTTCAGCTGAAACTTATCTGAACCACTGCCAAAAGACCACCTTATCCCTCCATTAATACCCCTTCCTAACTAAACCTCAAGGGCACACTTTTCCTTTGACTAACATTACAATTCTACCACTTCTCCAACAAAACCTGTTACTCTCTATGATTACTAACAGTTACACAAGTTACCAAATCACCAGTTACCATTATCTAGCTTTCTAGGACCGTCTCGGCACGTGCATCACATTCATATCACTACACCCACGTGGTACAAATCACATAATATAATTATCACATAACATAATACACATAGTCATATAACATTCTTTAAATCATAATCATGCATCTTAATCATTAAAATCACACACAATTTCCATTATGCCCTCCAGGCACACTAATCAAGGCCCTTAAGCCTTATTAGTGAATTTGGGTCGTTACAACCACTCTTTAGCTACATCCTTTAGGGAGAAAGGAAAAGCTCGCAGCTTAATTTGTTCTTCAGTCACTGCAGCAGGTTTCATACTAGAACAGACAAGATGAAACTCCTTCAAATGTTTATTTGGATCCTCACCAGGAAGCCCATGGAAAGAAGGCAATAAGTGGATAGGCTCGACTTCAGCTCAAAGTTTACATCCAATGGTGGATACTGGAAGCAAAGTGGTTGTTGGTCAAGATTTGGCGCTGCCAACTTTTTCAATGTCCGTTTCTGGGCCATTGTTCTATAGGATTGAACTGAATCGTCAGAATCAGATTCGTTGTCAGACGACAATGGCACTTTAACAGGATTGAATTGTGGAGCAAGACGTTGAAAGAGTGGATTATCGGTAATAGTCCTTGAAGAACGAGAAGCTGACGATGACTCAAGATATTGTTTTAGCCTAAATAATCTTTCTTGGGTATCGTCTTCACCAGACATATACACCTGACAATTCCACGGTAAAAACTAATTAGTCACAAATAAATAAATTTTAATAATAAAGAGAAAAACAATAGTCCCCGGCAACGTCGCCAAAAATTTGATGGTTGTCGTATACCACAACAAATTTAACAATGATTTTTATTTCAATACTTCCAATTATTTTAGTATAATAGCAAGCACAAGTCGAACCCACGAGGACTATTGTTCACTTTATTATTCAATAATTAACACTAAAACTTAAAAGGGGGGTTTTGATTTTTAACTCAAAAGTAAATAACATAAACTAGAAAGAAAATGCAGATTGCTATTACGATATTAAGAAACAGTTAAAGGTTAATCTCCACCCTCAACAATCATTCCTAATCACTAATAATAAATATTATTCTAATTTCTCAATTAAACTATTAACCCCGCAGATAATGCTGAAGCAGACAATTATCCCAGTCTCCCTATTATAAGTAATCAAGGCGAAGCGCTTTAACTCTTTTATCTAAGCAATAAATCTATGAAGCATGCAATCTATTTAACTTAGATAAAGCCTTAAGTCCTATGGAGACAAGTTAATCTAGGCAATAAATTAATGAAGTATATAATTCATTTAACCTAGGTTCTATTTTTCGTCACAATCAACAATTCTTTTGACATCACTATCAATTGCAATTTATCACATACACTTAGAATCCTAAACTATTAGGTTAGTAGTAATTCTAAGATGACAATTGAATAATGTAACACCTTAATTAGTTGGCCACCTAACAAGAAATCACAAAATTCATAACATTCAATTGGAAAAATAAAAACAATTTAATTTTGAGAGAAATTAAAGAACAATATTCATTATCAACAATCAAGAATTCATGTTTTGGGTTTTGAATTAACCCTTAACCTAAAAAGAACCTACTCCATAATAGTAATCATAATCACAAACATAATTATAATTAAGATTAAAGAGATTAAGGGAAGAAAAGAAACTAGATTGGTGAACAAAAGTAATGTAGTTTTGTAATCTTCTCTTCAGCCTTTTCTGAGTCTTTTTCTCTCCTAAACCGTCATAAAAATCCCCCCCCTAAATTAACCCTAATAATCATTTATAGTCTCAATTAAATTCTAATTAAAAATATGAAAACAACGTCGCAAGCCGCGGCCTGGAAAATGCGAGTTGCGACCTAGAACAAAATATGTGCATAAATTGGTCACTCAGGCAGCGACCTGAAAAAATTAAGCAGCAGCCTGTCTGGAAAAAAAAAATTCTGAAACTCCAATTCCATTTAAAGTGTCACGGCCTGAGTTTTATGAGTAGCGACCTACCTTCAATTTCTTCAATTCTTGATCTTAGATAGCTTGTACGTTGCCTCCACTTCAACATTTCAATCCCAAATGTAATATCCAACATTTTCATAATACATTTATTTATTATAAATCAAAGTTTTAATACATAAAATGTACAACTTTACAAATTTAAGAAATAGTAATGGAAAAATAGTGTTTAAAATATGATTTTATGTTTTTAATGAGATTAAAGAAAGAGAAACTTGAGTAGTCAAGTATTGGACCCAAATGTCATATAATTTTAATTGGGGATTTTTATAAAATTAAGAAAGTTTGGCTAAAGGGCTTATTTGAAAAGAATTTTAGTATTTTGGGTCCAAGTGTAATTTTTAAAAATAAATAAATAAAATAAAAGGCTTCAGCCTTTCATTTTACCCGAGCCCTCTCTCTCTCTCCTCAGAAACTCTCTCTCTCTCTCTCTCTCTCTCTCTGCGTGTTACTATTGCCGACGACGCAGGAGTACTTTCTGGCCACCATTTTTAGCCACGCGCCGGACCGTTGGATTCAGAGGCCTCCGAACTATCGACCCACGCGGGAATCTAGAGCTCACTCGCCGATTAAACGCCTCAACCACTCGATTTAAGTTCGGCCACCCCGCGACTTCAAAGTTGCGATTCGGCCACCTCGGGCATCCGTTTGCCGATCCGTCACCACCATCGTGCTCCTCGTGTTGTGGGCTTCAAAACCCAATAACTTGTTCCTACATCTACCATAGTTGGGTGGTGGGCCCACCACGAGCCACCGCGATCCACCGTAGACCGACGGTCGAAACTTAGTGTTCGAGGTTCCGAAGTACGTTTTGAGTCTCAGAAAATCATTGTTTGACTTGTTGTGGAACCCGATCATTTTGGTATAATTTCTTTAACCTATATATTGTGATTTAATTGTGATTGATTAGAGTAATTGTTATTATGTGTATTTATAGTATATAATTATATATTATTGATATATGGAATATTTTCTGTAATTTACTCGCTGTCTGGGATTATATATATTTTTTATACAGGTTTTGATTTTGGAATTTGTCCACTTTATAGCCGTTGTGCTGTCCAATTTTCTAGAAAATATTAGATATTAAATAAAGTATAAAAATACATATTTAATTGATTTTATATTAATATGGAAATTATTATGATTGAGTAATTTTAATTATTATTGTTATTATTTTGTTAAGTAAATCAAGAATACAGATTCATATATATATATATATATATGAAAAGTATGATTTATAGTAAACCTATTATCTAACCATTATTATTGTATATTAATATTTGAATATTAAAATAATATCAAATATTAGTTTCCTACAGTTATTGATATTTGTAAGACCAGTGAAGTTTGGAGAAAGTATATTTATTATATCACTGGAATTGATATTATGACTAATTAATAATAATATAAATATTTATATTTATATTATTATCATTATATTGATTATTACAACTTTATGTTACAAATATGATTTCTTTTATAAAATGACTATTTGAATATATACATCCATATACGTATTGCTATTGAAGTATTTTGTTATTAATATCGAAATAAGTTTAATTATAGACGATAATTATTATTGTTGTTAGGATTATAATTATTATTATCATTTATATAGTTTCTGGTATGATTAATATACACTATCAATAGTGTATATTTACGGATTAGATAGAATTTAATAAATTATGTGCCTTGAATAGGATTTGTATGGATTTGATTGATTGACTCTTGGTGAGCCGTTTTAAAATAAGCTAAGGACCTAAGGTAAGTAAATCTCACCTTTTGTGCTTAAGTGTAAGATGCATGACTACATTGATTGTGTACATCTGATGAGTTAAGTATGGTATGATGATGATGCATATGATAAGTATGTGAAGAATGGTTATATGAACACCATAAGGGTGTTGTGTGATATGTAATTGATGAATTCTGTGATATGTGAAAGATGTCTTACTTGGTTAAGAATGATATGAATTATGTGCAAGTATGTGTTCTTATGTTGATGGATATGTGGATTACTCTATGTTCATGATTTGTTATATGTTATGATATATGAAGCGTTTAAGTTTTTAGGCTGGAAACCTTAGACCTGAGCCATAGCTCTACGTTAAGGTATAACAACGCCACCAACCCAAAGCTTCATGTATTATGACTAAAGATGTTTTGAGTTATATGAGATGTGATACAATGCCTTGATTGAATACCATCAACATCAGTCATGAACACGAACATTGGCATTTCAGCATCAACATGTATGCATGGCATGTACATTTATGTGATACATTATTATGTGATATAAGACCATGCATATGAATATGAGAAAAGTTATGAAATGTCTTGAAAAGTCTTATGTAAAGTTAAACATTTTAGTGACACAAGGCTTAAGCAAAGTGATAATAAGATGTTTAAAAAGGGTGCCACTGTTTTGATGAAGCAATCAAGTAAGTTCAGTAAAGAAGACGGAAGTCTATAAGACTTATAGTGGCTGCCCACTAGTGTGGGCTAGGTCAGAGTTGACCATTCAGATATGTTTGCCATGTTTCCGTCTTTCTCCTCCATATGTGTAATAAGTATGGCAGCTATGGCAACGATGAAATGAGTGTTATGATGAGCCTAGCTGAGATGATGGCTAGCCGGAGGAGAACCCATGGGATTCTAGATGATATGTGTAACAAGCCCTGCAGGCATTGGCTGAATCAAACAGTGTGCACAAGTGATATTGGGCCCATAAAAATGTGAAACTAAAAGAAAGAGCATAAAAGTAAAGTTTGAAAGTGCATGAGCAATAAATGAAATGCATAAGTATATAAGTCAGCATATTAGTATATGTGCACTACAAACTCACGACATTCATGTGTATGTGTATGCATGAGATTTGCTTACTGAGCGTTAGCTCATTATGTTATTTTCCAACATTTTTCCAGGTGTGGCTTTAGCTGTTGAGCAACTTGTGGAGCACGGACTCAGTAGCAATGCAATAATGGTTTAGAGTTTTCATATGGCTGCCTTAAATTTAAAGTATTCATACGTGTAATAATTTCTTCTAATAAGTTTATATAAAAGTTTAAATTTTTCTGTATTTCTTCGTATCATTTTATTTAATTCTTTTGGTCAAGTGCCTTACATACTCGTAAACCCTAGAATTACGAGTATGTGGCAGACGTACCCTACCTTAGGGACGTTACACCAAAAGCTTGGAATACTCCTAAAACTTCATTTTAACTACACTTGCCATCAAAATGTGATATTTATCATCATAAAATGCAATGTAGAAAATATGTTGTAGAATCACGAAACTAAGTTAAAACTATTAAAAATGCTATCATAACACCATCCAAGCATAGAAAAACTTAACAAATATTAATACAAAAATGACCTTATCACATAGGATTTATGTAATTTTATTTGGTTTTTAAAATCATAAAATTGTAATTCAGATCACATAAATTCAATCTCTCTACGGCCAATTCTCTTTAACAATAAAGGCATTCCCTGATCGTAGACCACCCTTTTTTAACATTAGTTCAGGATTCAGAATTCAGCCACCGTTCCTCCGAGGCCATCCTCCAAGCCGCTACCGGGGACGCCGTACAGACTCGTCCGTACGGATCCGTACAGTGGGCCTTGACAGCACATTTTAGTGCCACGTGTCCCCGTCTTACTGGTCAAGAGTTTTTTTCTGAAATTAATCTATTATTATTTTTTAATTTAAAATGTTAAATATCCTATTTGTTAGAAATTTGATATTTAAATAATGAGATATTTTTGTTATCCTAACAAACTTTTTTTTTTAATATTTTATTAAAAAATGTATTTTTCAAAATAACAGCTTTTAATTAAATTTATTTCTTTTTTTTAATTAAAAGTTGTTTTAATTAGTGGAAAATAAAATTATGATTATTTAAAAGTTTTTTTTAATTAATCAAGATAATTAGAAAATTATTTTCTTATTATTATTCTGGACCAACGACACATATCCTACCGAAAGTAAAGTAAAGAAGCCCGATGGAGATCAAGGCAGTTTTTATTTTATTTTGATTTTATAAAGAGGTTGTAAAATTAGAAATACCCAAAAGCACCTGGTTCAATATTTATTGTTTATTTATTTAAATAATTGTTTTCATGTGATTGATAATATGTTCATGTATTTTGTGCCATACATTAAAAACCCATATAGTTATTATCATGCATCTCATTGGTAGAAACATGATTATTAGGATTGTCCTATATGTTTATATGATTTATTTTGTGAAACCAATTGCATATAAATTACTTAGTTTTATTCTTTGAAAACTTGGTAAAATATCACACCGTTTTTTTTTAAGTCTTTATGACTTAATTTCTTTAAACCGACTTTATTTTAAAATTATTTTTTAGTAAAGTTTAGATGAATATAATTGATAATTTAAAATTGGATATGGACCTAGAAACATGCTTTCTTACCAATTTTAATTATGTCCATAAAGTTTAAAGAGTCTATAATTAATTTGGAATTAATTAGGTTAAAAAACACTTATTTCAAAATAGTGACTGGGAGAGGGTTGATAACTCAACATAACTCGTGGTCTCCATTATTAATATAACACCATGAGATATGAATAGTGCCTCGCGACGGCTTTGTTTCCGTCCCCCTAAGGAAGGTGTCTAGACATGTCAATAGCAAGGTTATATTTCTTACAAAGATAGGAACTAATGATGTATTTTAGGTTTGACTGACCCTAAGGCGGCATGTCCTAAGTTAAGTCATGAACTCCGAAATAATAGGTTACACTCACAAAGTTATGATTAAGCTTTTGCAGTGGATAATTGTAACGCCCTAGATAGCCAAGACTGCTACACTGTGTACTTATAAAAGTGCAAGACTTGCTAATCAAGTCATTAATTTAAAAACGTGTCACTAAACAAGTATGAGCTAGGGTTTAAAAGGTTTTGGTCTCAAAAGTCTCATTTCATATAAATAAGTAGTTATATACATGGGATCCCAAAAGTAACAGAGTTTAAAAGTTGGATAACAGACTCCCAAAAATACAGACAACAGTCAACCATACTAAGGCAAAATGAACAATTTCTGGGTCTCGCGTCCCTGTCTAAACCTCAACCGTGGCAACTGAGCAGCTGGCCATGTATATTCCGCTCGCAGAGCTCTCCAAATCAAGGATGATCAAGTTTGCCCGTGCCTTTACCTGCACCACGTAGCACCCGTGAGCCAAGGCCCAGCAAGAAAACATGATATGCAACACAAACAATAATAACAGATAGTAAATTCACCAAGCATGAACTTTCATCAAGTAATCCACATTAATTATTCAGTATATATTCAGAATCATGGATGCAATCAAATACTTATAACATTCATATCACATAATAATCAGGGCCGACAACTTAGGCCGCACCCTCTGTTTACCCCACTGACTCCGGCCCGCTTAAACCGAGCTTAGTGCAAATTAAGCTGTCCTTGGCTACCAGTGGCCAAGCCGCGCCCTGTGCGCTAGTGTAACCCCTTGGCACCCTTAGGCCGTTGGTTCACTAATTAGCTGCATGGCATAATACCATCTTTTCAAGCATACACAATAGGGAACCCTTAGTCCCATTACATACATTCAACCAGGTGCAGTTTTCTTACCTTTTAATCTTTGCGGTTACTGATTACGAGCAACGCTCCTCAAGCACGATCCGTTCCTAAGCCTAAGCTTTTATCACCTAGTCACAACCAAGGTATAGGGTTCCATTAATATTCAAATAAGGTTTTTCGGATACAAAACTAACTTCCAGGAAATCGAATCCCACCAAGCACGGTGGTGAAATTGATCCCGAGCACTCTAGGCTCGATTCCCATCCTTAAAAACCCTAAACGTTCAAGTGCACAACTAAGGGCTGCGGCCCTTGCATTGGGCGCCGCGGCGCTCACCCCTGGTCGAGCCTCCTTGGCTCATCTTCAACCTAGGGCCCCAACGCTTTAGAACAGAGCCACGACCCTTCCCTTCGAGCCTAGAAAACCCACTGTTATCCAAAAAATTGGCGTAGATGACGTGGCGAGTGATTCCCGGACACGTGGCTGACACTTAGAGGAACTCTGCTAGAGTATCGACCAGAAGACAAATTATAAGCAGTAAGCAACCGAAGTTTACCTGCGACCAGCTTGGTCGCAGGTTCCGCATGCTTCATGACGTTTCTGTAAAGATCTTTGTGAATCCTGAAATTGACTCTCACAATCTCCTGAGTATCCGATTATTTAGGAGAGAATATCTGTAACACATTCATGTAATCCCCCTTGAGCCTATAAATAGAAAAAGATAGCTCAAGGAAGGGACTTTTTGGCTTTCGAATTATTTGAGACTAGAGTAATCCTATTTGAGATATTGTATTGTTCTTCAGAGGTGAGTGAAAATTCATTGAACCCTAGTTCTTTGATCACTCCTTTGATTCTCATATCAATAACAATCTAAGTGGACGTAGGTTATTACCAGATCCTGGGGCAGAACCACTATAAAATATCGTGTTCTTATTATTTTCGTCATTACGTTCTTTTCAACGTATTCATCCACGCCAAGCGTATTTTGACTCTGTGTCAGTTGACCAAAACCAGGGTCAACATTCTGGTGCTTTCATTGAGAGCTTGGTATATCACCGTTGAGAAAACCAATGGCGAAAACTGCAAGGAAAACTGGACAAGCGGCCGCCGCCGCACCATCAAACCCGCCTCCTCCTCCTCCTCGTGCAAGCGTGGCTGAGGATGAGCCACATTTGGACTTTGAGGAGGAAAAAATGGATGACGCGACACTGAAAAGTACTCTGGGGCATTGCATGAAGAGCTGGCCAATCTGAGGGCCAGTCAGGAAAGTGCTGCCGAAATCATGGTGCGGCAGCAGCAAGAGATTGAGCGGCAGCGTGCGGAGTTAAGTGAGAGGCAGGTGGAGATGGACCGTCGCTAGAGCAAAGCCATGGCAGCCCTTGAGGCAGCCTTGCAATTGGCTAGGAATCAGGTTACACCTGCCTCGCAGCCTGATCAACCTGCGAATGGGCCACCCCACAGGGGTCCCAATCCTAGCCCGCCCATCCAACCCTCGAGTCCGCAAAGGCCCGAACATCCTCAGTTGCCCCATGATGATGTCCCACTGGACCCTGAGGCACAGCCTCCATCCCAAGCTGATCGCGGCAATCCCCCGTAGGAGAGGCAGAATAGGACCAGGCATCAGCCTCGCAGTCCTAGACGCCATAGGGGCGACGAGCCGAACCTTCCGAACAGAGGACAGCATCCTCCAGGTAACAGGAGGAACTCAGAGTTGGGCTCTGCAGTCCAAGGTCCCCCACGGCATGATAATGCACGGGTACCTAACGACCAACACAGGCCACCCTCTAACGCTCGGGACGTTTCAACCCGGGAAGGAAATCGAGGGAACAGTCGATCCTGTCACAGCCAATCACGGTTCAAAGAAGGCAATGGCTATGATGAAGCCGATTCTGGCAGAGGAAATGTCGGTCGAAGGAATGACAAAAGAGGTGGAAACAGGAATCAGCCACCTCAAGATGAACAACCCGGCAGACGGGACGCTGGGGGGCAATCCAGGCAAAATAACGTCTTCAACCGGCTCGGAGCTAGCGAGCAGCGAAGAAGAGACGAGGATTTGAGAGATGTGCTCAATGATCGCCGTGAGCGACATGGCAAGAACATCCCCCCAGCAACAGAGGCCACAGCGATTCCTATTGCTGTGCAGGCCCAGATAGATGCCCTCAACCAGGCGGTGCAACAGCTGGTCGGGGGAAGAACATCTTACATAGACCACGATAGGAGGAAAGGTACTCCTTTCGTCCAGAGGATAGCTATGGCAGAGACTCCTAGCAAGTTTAAAATGCCTACGCTTCCAAACTTTGATGGGTACGGTGACCCGGTATCTCACGTCAATAAGTTTGAGATACAAATGGACATTTAGAAAGTGTCCGAAGATGCTCGGTGCAGGATCTTCCCTGCAACACTTTCTGATGCCGCGCAGGAGTGGTATTTCAAGTTCCCTCCTGCAAGCATAGTTTCTTGGGAGATGTTCATAAGGGAGTTTTACGAACAGTTCTACGCAGGTCGAGTGCACTCGACCGAGGCAAACCAGCTGGTTGAAATTCGCCAGCAGGATGGAGAATCGATGAAGGACTACATCCAGCGCTTTATGCGAGCAGCCATTGGAGCAAAAACGGTGGGGGACGAAGGCAAAATGATGGCCATAACCGCAGGGGTTAAGCGTCGCACCCCCCTCTGGAAAAGCCTCAGAAAGGAAGAGGTTAGAACTACCCAAGAATTCTTGGACCGGGCTGATCGTTACATCAAACTCGAAGATGCCATTGCCGACGATGGAAAGCCTCCAGGCAAGGATAAGAAGGCTGCCGAGCCCGCCAAGGCCGCCAATGGGTCTAAACCTAACGGCAACGGGCACGGCAACGGCAATGGCAGGAATGGTGGAAAACGGCCACATAATGAGCCTTCCACCTCCAACAATAAACGAGCCAAGGGTAACCGTTATGAACCTCGGTTCACTAACTACACTGCCTTAGTTGAGTCTCGGGGAGAGGTTTATCAGGCCACGAATTCCAGTGTGCCTTATAAGAAGCTTGCCCCCATTCGAAAGGACATTTTGAAAAGAGACACTTCCAAGTTCTGTCGTTATCATAACGACTACGGACATGACACCAACGAATGCAACCAGCTGAAGGATGAAATCGAGTTCCTTATTAGACAAGGACACTTGAGAAGATACTTACGGGCCTCGGGGAATTCCCAACGAGAAGCTCCAGGTGGCAACGAGCAAGCGCCCACAAGCCAACGCTCGCCACCTTTGCAGCCTGTCCCCGTGACTCGCACACTGTTAACCATTTGTGGAGGCCCGCACCTCGCGGGAAATAGCAGAAAGGCCAGAGAACGATACGCTCGGACTCTGCGCCACGACCAGGACATCGAGATGATGACTGTGGAGGACCGCGCGCCAAAGAAGGCTCGATCAGAATAAGGTGAGATAACCTTCTCTGATAGCGATGCCCAACATGTCCGGTTCCCACATTCCGATCCACTGGTCGTGGATATCCAAATGGCCAACATGATGGTGAAGAGAGTGCTGGTCGATACAGGAAGTTCGGTGAATATCCTGATAAGTCTTCCCTGGAACGCATGAAGTTTTCCGTTAAGGACCTGGAGCCCTGCAACCAGAAAATATACAACTTCTCTGGTGAGGGACTCACCCCCGCAGGATCAATCAGACTGCCAGTGACGACAGGTACAGCGCCTGCTACCAGGACTTTTATAGTAGTTGATTGTCCTTCGGCGTACAATGCCG
The DNA here is from genome assembly GCF_963169125.1 of Humulus lupulus. NCBI lineage: Eukaryota > Viridiplantae > Streptophyta > Magnoliopsida > Rosales > Cannabaceae > Humulus > Humulus lupulus. The sequence goes on from NC_084802.1 coordinate 11,814,288, forward strand.
TCATTGGAAGACCTATACTGGTCGATCTACGGGCCGTCACCTCTATGTGGCACTTGGCCATGAAATTCCCAACAGACGCAGGGGTAGGACGCATGTTGGGAAACCAGAGGGAGGCCAGAGAGTGCTATAACGCCTCAGTCACGAAGGCGAAAAAGGGAACGTCAAAGGGCACTACCTCAGATAGGTTGCAGATGGCAATTGATACACAAGCCCAATCCGGTGATGAAGTCACCAAATAGGGTGTTGCCCAAAGTGAGGATAGAGATCTAGATCCTCGCTTTGGGGATTTTGAAGAGAACGTTGGACCCGTCGAGGACCTGGAGGAGGTCCAACTCGACGAAAAAGACCCGACCAGAGTCGTGAAGGTCGGGAAAAACCTAGAACCAACCACGAAGCATGCACTGGTGGAATTTTTGCGAAAGAACCAGGAGGTCTTTGCCTGGTCACATAAAGACATGGCTGGGATAGACCCTGTAGTTATCAGCCATGTCCTGAATATAGACAAGACTTTTCCACCCGTGCAACAAAAAAGAAGGCTGCTCGATAAAGATCGATCAAGAGCCTTAAAAGAAGAAGTTGAAAGGTTAAAGGAGAATGGGTTCATCAGGGTGGCGTTTTATCCATCGTGGGTCTCCAATCCAATGCTAGTTCCCAAGCCTAATGGCAAATGGCGAACCTGTGTGGATTTTATAGACCTCAATAAAGCCTGCCCAAAAGACTGCTTCCTACTCCCCAGAATCGACCAGTTGGTCGATGCTACTGCAAGACACGAGATCCTCTCCTTCATGGATGCATATTCGGGTTACAACCAGATTAGCATGCATCCCCCTGACGAGGATCACACCAGCTTTCGGACCGATACGGGCTTATACTGTTATAAAGTAATGCCCTTCAGACTGAAAAACGCAGGTGTGACTTACCAGCGGTTAGTTAACCACATGTTTAAAGAATTGATCGGGATAAACATGGAGGTATATGTGGACGACATGCTGGTAAAGTCTAAGAAGGCAGAAGGGCATGTGAAGGATTTACAAGAATGTTTTGATGTACTGAACAAGTACCAGATGAAACTAAATCCTCTCAAATGTTCCTTCGAAGTTGGATCAGAGAAGTTTTTGGGATTCATTGTAAATTCAAGAGGAATCGAGGCCAACCCCGACAAGATAAAAGCCCTGATCGACATGAAATCGCCAGAAAAGATCAAAGATGTACAAAGTTTAACTGGGAGAATCGCAGCCCTAAGTAGATTTATTTCGAAGTCAACGGACAAATGCGTCCCTTTTTTCAACCTACTTAGGGGGCAATAAGAATTTTTAATGGACAGGAGACTTCGAGCAAGCTTTTTAGGCCTTGAAGGCACATATGGCACAGCCTCCCGTTTTATCCAAGCCAATTGAAGGAGAAACTTTGTTCATTTACCTGGCGATCACGGAAGTTGCTGCAAGTGTGGTACTAGTATGAGAGGAGGAAGGCGTACAAAAAGCAGTCTACTATGTTAGTAAGAGGCTGATCGGGGCAGAATTGAGATATCCACCCATTGAAAGGTTAGCGTATTGCTTAATCCTGGCCTCAAGGAAGTTGTGTCCTTACTTCCAAGCCCATCCCATCACAATATTAACCGACCAGCACCTTCGGCAAGTCCTCCAAAAACCAGAGGCGGCTGGTGATTATTGAAATGGGCGGTCGAACTAGGACAATTCGATATCACATATTCACCGTGAGCAGCAGTAAAAGGACAAGTCTTGGCTGATCTTATTGCAGAGTTCACCGAACTCCCAGACAGCGAACAGTGCGAACAGCCTAGTGCGCCTGGGCCTCAAGAGAAAGCTCCTTCGTGGAAGTTATTCACGGATGGGTCATCCAACGAATCCCACGTAGGAGCGGGAGTGATATTGATAACGCCAGAAGGGCATCAATTTCACTGCGCCATCAGGTTCGACTTCACCGCGTCAAATAATGAAGCCGAATACAAAGCACTCCTCGCTGGGTTGAGAATGGCGAAAGACATGAGCATAAAGACGCTTGATATTTACAGTGATTCACAGCTGGTAGTGAATCAAGTTCTAGGGGAATATCAAGCACGAGGCCTAAAAATGGTGGCCTACTTAAATAAAACCAAAGACCTGCTAGCCCAGTTCACGAAGTATACCCTCCAACAAATACCGCGGGATCAGAATTCAAACGCAGATGCCTTAGCCAAACTCGTGATCGCGAAAGATGCTGACACTTTGAACATTGTGCCAGTAGAAAGATTGAGTAAGCCAAGCACATAAGCAATTGAAGCCAGTATGGAAATTCGAATGGAGGATACATGGATGGCGCCTTACTTGGAGTATCTGACAAATGGTGTGCTACCAACAGATAGAAACAAAGCCAGAACTCTACAAAGGCAGGCTGCTAGATACATACTGGTCGATGGTGTTATGTACAGGAGAGGGTATTCAATGCCACTACTCAGATGCGTTACACCAGAAAAAGCTAAGGAACTAATGAAAGAGGTGCATGAAGGCTTCTGCGGGGATCACACTGGGGGGCAGAGTTTGGCAAAAAAGATTCTAAGGCAAGGCTACTTCTGGCCGACTATGAACGAAGATTCAATGAAGTTTGTACGAAGGTGCGATAAATGTCAAAGGTTCTCCAAAATTCCACGAGCAGCTCCAAACAAGTTGAAAAAAATGCAGAGTCTGTGGCCTTTTGCGGTATGGGGGATAGATTTGATTGGATCCCTACCAACGGAAAAGGGTGGAGTGAAGTACGCAGTTGTGGCAGTCGACTACTTCATCAAATGGGTCGAAGCTGAACCACTCGCTACCATAACAACCAAAAAAGTTCATGACTTTGTCATCAAGAACATTGTTTGCCGGTATGGTTTGCCCCGAAAGATCGTTTCAGACAACGGAACCCAATTTGACAGCGACTTATTCGCCGACTTCTACAAAAGGCACGGAGTTATTAAAAGCTTTTCTTCAGTTGCGGATCCCCAAGGAAACGGGCAAGTAGAGGCCATGAATAAAACTCTTAAAGACACCCTGAAGAAGAGGCTTGAAGACGCTAAAGGAGCATGGCCAGAGCAGCTGCCTGAAGTCCTCTGGTCGTATAGAACGTCTCACCGAACAGCGACAGGTCATACCCCATTTTCCTTAGCCTACGGATATGAGGCTATGTTACATGTCGAGTTAGATCCCCCCTCACATCGACGCTTAACGTATGACCAGGACCAGAACAGCCAACTGATGATGGAGTCCCTAGACTCAATTGACGAGATACGGGAGCAAGCCCAACTCCGAGTTGTTGCATACCAGCAAAAGGTCGCCCGGTACTTTAACTCAAAAGTAAAAGAAAGAAAATTCAACGTTGGTGACTTGGTGCTACGACGAGTTTTCTTGAATACCCGCGACCCCACTGCTGGAGTACTCGGACCTAATTGGGAAGGACCTTACCAGATTGAAGAAGTCCTTCACCCAGGTACCTACAAACTTGCACACCTAAACGGAGATCTCATTCCACGTTATTGGAATGGAGAACACCTGCGCAAGTATTATCAGTGAACAGTCCTTTTTAAAGGACTGGCTTGTATTAAATTTTACTTTTTACAAGTTTTGCAAAAAGGGTTAGCCATGTTGTGTGGCTAATCGCTTATATATGTAAAATCCTTTTTTAGGATCACTCGTAAAGACATGTTTAGTCCATTTTTAATACGAGATTATAAGGGACTGTGCGCAGCCAGTCATTCTTGCCAACTTTTGTAAATTTATTTTTACAAGTATTTGTTCATTACGTGTGTTATTTTGCTGTATTACATTTCCCACCAAGCAGAAATGTTCGAACAGGTCGTGGTCAAGGCAAGTGACCCAGGACCTAAAGCTCCTCGATCACTTGGGGGGCATATAAGGCACATCGATAGCAAAGCGTACCATGAGGTATGTAAACACATGAACAAAATGAGTGAAAGCATGCTAAGGTACTTAGAGTATTTTTCAAAATTTATATCTTGTTAAATCAAACCAAAGTACTATGCTAAGTTCGGTCATACAGACAGATGTTATGATAAATGAAAATATTATAACATTATAATGCAGTCTTTTACACTGCAAGCATCACTGCTTGGATGTAATTGTTCGAATAAAAGGAAAGTTTGCTGCCCATGCAGCAAATTCAAAAAAATAGTCTTTACATCACGACCTGTGGGTCGTGTAATTGAAGAAAAATAAAAAGAGAATAAGTTTAAGGAGCAGTAGGAGCAGGAGGGTCTTGCTCAGCAGCCTGGTTGGCCGCATCCTCAACAACTCCTCCTTCCTCTGTGCCAGCGGCCGGCTGGATGTTGGGGAAGCAGGGATCCTTGCTCTTTCCTCTTCTTCGGCCAATCGAGCAGTGCAGCAGGCCAGCTCAGCATTCCTGATATCTTCTGAAAGGTAGTCAAAGTTGACGCCCTGGTTGTGTTTCCAGAAGTCATAGAAACACCGAAGCGTCGCATTCTTGTACCTTTCCAGATCTTTGGCATTGGAAAGCTTCAGCTACTCTGTTTGGCTCTCAAGATCAGCTATGGCCTTGTCCTTGGCAAGAAGCTCCTCTTTGAGTCTCTTGCATTCGCGATATTGGAATCGGCTGGCCTCCTGGTACTCCTCCCTCTGCTTCCTCAAAGCTTCGACCTCCGCCAGCTTTGCCACCGCAACATCCTTCTGCTGGGTGACCGCCTCCAACTCCCCGGCATGCCTAGCTTCTGCAGCCTGAAGCTCCTCAGCAGCTTTCGCCTGGTACCTCTCGATGGCCTTTGCCCGAGCCTGGTCGATGGTGGCTTGGGCACGGGTACGAGCAACAGTTGCAGTCAGCAAGGCCTGTGGACAAAGGATAAAGTTAGAATCTGTTGCCAAGAATAAAAGACGGAAGCCAAAGAGATAAGAAATGCTTACGCTGGCCATTTCGTTTAGGGCCCTGTTCAGAATTTGGTCGACCCCCATTTTGTCTGCCTCAGCCATCGCATCCTTGCAATGGTCGTACTTCACGATGTGTGCAAGGCGGCCCTTGGCTGCTCGCAAGGCGCGACTCAAAATTTTGGCCCCAAGAGCTTCATCCCGCTGGGTTTGTTCTTTAGCGGATGCAGGGGGAGGGTTCGTCGTAGCAGGCGGGGTTTCCTTCTCGACAAGAACCGAAGGCTGGGCAGAAGTTTGCCTAGTTGGCGCGTCCTTAGGAGGATCTTCTGTTCGAATTTTCTTGGCAGGAGGTCCTTGGCTCGATTCGCCGTTATGCCTCCTGGACGTCTTTCGCCGGACCAGAGGGACCTCTACCTCCTCCTCAATCTGATATAAGTCGAAGACATTGAGAGTGGCCATATCTACGTACAAATGAACATATGAAAATGGTAAGATAAAGGCGGATAAAAACTCTTGAGAAAACAGCAAAGAGGTCACAAAGTTTAATACCCGAGCTACAACTACTGGTCGCTATACTATTGACTCTATTAGTCACACACTCACTATCTGGCACGAAGAAGTCTGGCCCTAGATTTGGAGTATACGTAAAGTTGCCCTCCCCGTCAAACAAGTGACAGGGAATTGGCAAGCTATTTAAAAGTGAAATAACTGTACCGTTTTCATCGAAGGATTCCCCCAAGTCCACAATAGATTTCGTTGCCTTTTGTTTCCCCTTGCCTTGGGGTGCAGAAGGCATTTCTGCGGAAGGATTGCCCGTGGGTTCCCTGATTGTAACCCCCGTCGGCCTCCTTCGTGGAGGGGACGTAGGGGGTTGCTGCTCGGGATCCCCCTCGGCAGTGGCATCTGCTACCACGGGTCCTCTTGTTTCATGGCGAAGAGCCAGGAGGCCGGATAGCCTCAGATTTTCATCAGTGACCAGGGACTTGACGCTTTTTTCTGCGTCTGTCATCCTGGCCAATGCGGTGGACCTCAACACCATATCCAGTGTTGGGGTCGAACGTAACCATGGGCCTAAAAGACAAAGTGAACTTTAAGAAAAATGAAGGGAAATTCGCTGATGAAAAGTATCGACCAGTAGAAACATCACTTACCTCCTCGAACGAAGGCCAGGTTGTTGCTGGTCATGTCCGGAGTGAGGAAGTACTCCTTGCTGTACTGCCCCACGTTAGATATGTGTGTAGTGTCACTCAGGAACGTCTAGTTTGTCTCCTGGTGACAAAGATGGAAAAATTCAGTCCCATACTGTTGAGGGTTGGATTTAAGGTCGAAGAGATAGTTGACCTCATGGGGGGTAGGTTCTGGCCATTTTTTAAGTTTGTACAGGATATAGAGTGCGGCCAGCATTCTATATCCATTAGGAGTAATTTGGAAGGGGGCGACACCAAAATAGTTGGCCACCCCCTGATAAAAAGGATGTAGAGGGAGGGTAGCCCCCGCCTCTATATGATACCTAGACCAAGCACTGTAAACACCTCCAGGAAGGTTAGCCCTTTGGTCTGCAGCAGGAATTTTGAGATTGACCCCTGTGAGATGATACTTCCTGAGGTAGTTGGCAAGCATCCGAGGAGTCACTTGGCTGGTCGGGGAGAGATACCACTCGACATCAGGAAGATTTTGATGACGAAGGTGAGCTCTGGTTTGGATATTAGGGTCAGGAGTGGGATTTTCTCGACCACTAGTCGAAGGAACCTTAGCCTATGAATTAGGCTGGGCAGGAGAGTTTGGGCTATCTTCGGAGTCAGGTCTTTTCTTGCCTAAGAATTTAGAACGGGCCATTTGAGGAAGAGATGTGCGAGGTCTAGGAGAGGATCGTGAGAAAAGGATTTCGTGAACTCTGTTGGTCGGTTGTTCTTCGCCTTCGAGCAGCTGGGCAAGAAGATCGTCGTCGATGGGCCGTTCACCTCCCCACAAATCTGGCATTAAAGTCTGCAAACAGAAGAATGGGGAGGTGAGAATAGAGAATTTTTAAGACTTTTTAGAATAACGCTGGTCGAGTATAAAAGTTAGGCTTTTATACAGCAGCATTCTAACAAAAGCTAAAATTTTCCACATGAACAGTTTGAGAAACAGATCAAAGGGTGAAAGAAAAAAGTTTTTCATAAAAGCTTTTTCAACTCCCCTTAGGGCGGGAAAAACCTATTTTTTCGGCTGGCCTAAAAATCGAACTCTTACTTTGGTTTTACGTCCTAAAAAGTATGATCTCAACTATCAAACTAACTCGTAACTTTTTTCACCCACAAGACATTCTACTGATAAGCATCTCAACCCAAAAGTAGATAAACTCAACAGTCAAACATACAGAAACATGCATTACAAAAATATGAAACATAAAGATTCAAAGACTTACCAGAAAGAAGGTCGTGGAGATTGGTAAGAGTTTTCGGAGATCAGGGAACTCTCGGGATGAGTCTTGAGAACGCAAAGGGACGGTCTCTAGAAGAAAATGGAAGCTCTGGTTTTAGGGTTTCTTGAAAGAGTAATGGCGTGTGTAAAAAGAAAAAGGGAACTTCGGAGATGTTATATATAAGTTTTGTCTGTGGCATTAAAAGGGATTAATCATCAGATTCCCCTTTTTTGAAGTATGGGGAAGCGAGATAGTCGTCGAATTATTACTGAGGAAGCAAAAAGTGATGATTAGACAAGAGTAGGTTGCTTTTTCCAAGAACATACGAAGGGTTCTGACACGTATGGCGGGGTCACCGAAGAGTCGTTTCCTCAAAAGTTTATTTATTGCTCGTAATAAATAAACTTGGGGGGAAAATGTTATCCAAAAAATTGGCGTAGATGACGTGGCGAGTGATTCCCAGACACAAGGCTGACACTTGGAGGAACTCTGCTAGAGTATCGACCAGAAGACAAATTATAAGCAGTAAGCAGCCGAAGTTTACCTGCAACCAGCTTTGTCGCAGGTTCCGCATGCTTCATGACGTTTCTGTAAAGATCTTTGTGAATCCCGAAATTGACTCTCACAATCTCCTGAGTATCCGATTATTTAGGAGAGAATATCTGTAACACATTCATGTAATCTCCCTTGAGCCTATAAATAGAAAAAGATAGCTCAAGGAAGGGACTTTTTGGCTTTCGAATTATTTGAGACTAGAGTAATCCTATTTGAGATATTGTATTGTTCTTCAGAGGTGAGTGAAACTCATTGAACCTTAGTTCTTTGATCACTCATTTTATTCTCATATCAATAACAATCTAAGTGGACGTAGGTTATTACCAGATCCTGGGGCCGAACCACTATAAAATATTGTGTTCTTATTATTTTCGTCATTACGTTCTTTTCAACGCATTCATCCACGCCAAGCGTATTTTGACTCCGTGTCAGTTGACCAAAACCAGGGTCAACACCCACCATTTCCAACATCTAAACCTCATCCAAAGCCATCCCAAAGCTTCCCATTTCAACATCCAACAATCCCAACACTTTCAGAACAAGTTAAGCCACACAATTCAACAGAAAAACTCAGCTTAAACCCATTAAAACCAAACTTTTAATTCTTGAAACTTAAGAGCATAAACACTCAAAACCAACCAGTCAAAGCTTAGATTTAAACCTCTAATTTATAAATTAAAGCTTACCTCTTCAATGGAATCCTTTCCCTAATCAAAACCCAACTAATTTCCAAAGCTTTCCAGCTCAAATTCCACCTTAAACATCAAAATTGAAATCACCTCAATACCCAGCTGAAAACTCAGAATTGAAACTTCAAAAACATAGTTTGATCCTTACCTTAGCCTTGATTAAATATCCCCTGGATAATCTTTGAGCTTAGCTTCAAATCCCCACTGAATTCCCAACAAATTCCCAGCTTAAAATCTTAGAAATTCTCTGTTTTTCCATTCCTTAAGCTTTCCTTGAGAGAGAGGAAAGAAGAGCTGAGAAGAAAGTCTAAGTCGGTTTATTTCTTTCTACGGGTTTCCTTAAGTTTGTCTTATTCGTTAAGTTAATCCCAAGGCTCAGGGTGCCGGAACCGTCCCCGAGGGCAAAACGGTAAAATTCCCCAATATTCCCGCCTAGACTTCCTAACCTCAAATATATCTCCATTTATTTATTTTCATAACCCGATAGTCCAAATCACTAACCAATATCTAAAATATCCCTGACTTGTCCAAAGTTATCTGTTAAGTCCCGTTGTGACTTTTCCCCGCTATCTAGCCCTAGGATCGCCCCGAGTCGTGCTTTGCAAACCTACCCACATAATAATGTGGTTCTCACATATATCACATATATATATATATCATATTATCATCAATTATCATACAAACATTATTAACCATATAATTACGCATTTAAATCAATAAAATCATTCTAATCACATTTAACCCAATTATGCCCTCCTGGCACACTAATCAAGGCCCTTAAGCCTTATTAGCAAATTTGGGGTCGTTACAATAATCATAACTTGGCCAAACTAAGCGGTACTTTAATGTTTAAAAGAGAAAATAATGAGTTATTTTAAGTTTGTAACAATAAAGATAAGAATGTCTTATAAATTTTCTAAGATTAATTTGACCGACCCTAAGGCGGCACTTTAATTGTTAGAAAGTTTTATCGTGGAAATTAAACTTTATTTTATGTGTTTTAATTGTGCTCATGCATCACGTTTAATTTCTGATACTTTGATAGTTATTTTTCTAAATATAATAATATTTATATTTTCATTTTATTCAGAAAATGTATATCTCTAGTAATCCAATCACTGCTTTAATCGCATAAGAAAAATTAACTGGTGATAACTTCACAAAATGAAAATCAAATATGAATCTGTTATTGGTTAGCGAAAACCACAAGTTTGTCCTAAATGAGGAATGTCCTGAAGAACCTGGGGCCACTGCCCCGAAACATATTCGGGACAAATATGATGCATGGATTCAATCCAATAACAAAGCTAAGTGATATATGCTTGTAAGCATGAGTGATGTCTTACGAACAAAGCATGAATCCATGGAAACTGCTTTTGAGATACTAGAATCTCTTAAGGAAATGTTTGGGCGCCCATCTGATCAAAGTCGGCATGAGGCTACTAGAACCTACATGAATGCTAAGATAAAGAAAGGTCAATCTGTGCGTGAGCATGTCTTGAACATGATCAGTGTACTCAATGAAGCTAAGACACACGGAGCAGTCATGGATGAAAAGACACAAGTAAGCATTATACTTGAGTCTTTAACTCCTGCTTTTTCTACATTCACAACAAATTATGTCATGAACAAATTAGAATTTAACATGACACAATTATTGAATGAATTACAAACTTTTGAGTCTTTGAACAAGACAATCTCAAGTCAGGTTGAAACAAATGTTGTTGAAGCCAAACCATCTTCTTCTAAGAAGAAAAGGAAAAGTAATAACAATGACTGCAAACCTAAAAAGGACAATACAAAAAAGACAAAGAAGTCATCCAAGGCACCCGAGAACAACAAGAACAATGACCCCAAACAAAAGGCACCACAAGGAAAGTGTTTCCACTGTAATGTCAACGATCATTGGAAGAGAAACTGTACAAAGTATCTCGCCAAGATGAAAGAGGAAAATAAAGGTAAATTAGATTTGCTTGTACTCGAAGCTTGTATGGTGGAACATGATAAATCATCACGGATAATTGATTCTGGTTCCACTAACCATGTTTGTTCTTGTTTGCAGATGCTTGAGTCCGCAAAGCAGTTGGAGCAAGGAGAGGTGACTATGAGAGTGAGAAGTGGAGCACTTGTTTCAGCTAAAGCATGTGAAACAGTCCATTTAAATTTTAAGAACAATTTTCTAATTTTGAATAATGTTCTCTTTATTCCTGAAATTTCTAGAAACATTATTTCTTTATCTTTGTTACATGAACAAAATTTTGGCATTTCTTTTTATAATAATGTGAATTTTATCTCAAAGAATGGGAACAATATTTGTCATGCAAAACAAAAGGACGAACTGTACATGCTTAATCCAATTGAAAAATCACTTAATAATTCTGAATTATTCAAAGTAGCTAATCCACAAAGTAACAAAAGCCAAAAGGTTTCTAAAGAAAATGATACGTATCTTTGGCACTTAATATTAGGTCATATTAGTCTAGATAGCATAAACTGGTTAACTAAAGATGGACCTTTGAGGGAACTAACAGTTAGAACCTTACCGGTTTGTGAATCCTGTTTAGAAGGAAAATTGACAAAACGACCTTTCACTTCAAAGGGAAATAGAGCCAAAGAACCACTGGAGCTTATACATAGTGATGTATGTGGTCCAATTAACATTCAAGCTCGAGGTGGTTATGAATATTTTGTCACATTTACTGACGACTATTCTAGATACGGTCATGTCTACCTAATGCTTAAGAAGTCAGAAACTTTTGATAGGTTTAAAGACTTCAAAGCCTTAGTTGAGAAGCAATTAGGTAAATCTTTAAAGACACTCTGATCTGACCGTGGTGGTGAATATTTGGATTCTAAATTCAAAGATTTCTTGCTGGAGCATGGTATTCTATCCCAACTCACAGCACCTGGAACACCACAACAAAACGAAGTTTCAGAGAGAAGAAATCAGACCTTGTTGGACATGGTCAGGTCTATGATAAGCTACTTTTCACTTCCCTTATCATTTTGGGGATATGCACTTCAAACAGCTAATTACATTTTGAATGTAGTTCAGTCCAAAGCTGTGACAAAGACACCACTAGAATTATGGAATGGAAATAAACCAAGTTTACGACATTTCCGTATTTGGGGTTGTCCTGCTCTTATGCTAAGACCTAAATCTGGAAAACTGGATTCAAGGTCTGAAGTGTGTATATTTGTGGGCTATGCTCCAAAAACAAGGGGCAGATATTTCTATAGTCCAAGTGATCAAAAGGTATTTGTTTCGACGAATGCAACCTTTTTAGAACACGACTATATGAATGATTTTAAACCTCGAAGCAAAGTAGTTTTATAGGAACTAATGATAGATAAAATTTCATCTCCATCTTCTTCATCAGTTAATGATAAAACAACCAAAGAAACCACAATTCCTGAAAAGGAAAAACCAGAGCAACGTTGTAGTGGGAGGATTTTGAGACAACCTATTCGCTACGAACATGAGGCACACGTTCTGGTATCAGATACTGAAAAGGACGATCCATTGACTTTTAAAGAAGTAATGGAAGACCCTGATGTTGATAAATGGCAAGCTTCCATGAATCAAGAAATGGAATCAATGTATTCCAATTTTGTCTGGGAACTTGTAAATCTGCCTGACAATGTTAAAGCCATTGGATGTAAATGAATCTACAAGAAGAAAATGGGTGCAGATGGAAAGGTAGAGACTTATAAAGCAAGGCTTGTGGCCAAAGGCTACACACACACACAGAGGGTGTAGATTATGAAGAAACATTTTCTCCTGTAGCCATGCTTAAGTCCATTCGCATACTTTTATCCATAGATGCCATCTATGATTACGAGATCTGGCAAATGGACGTCAAGACAGCCTTTCTAAATGGCCAACTTTATGAAACCATACATATGGAACAACCATAAGGGTTTATTAAGAAGGATCAAGATCAAAAGGTATGCAAGTTGTTGAAATCCATATATGGATTAAACACAAGCATCAAGATCTTGGAACTTAACTTTTGATGAAACTATCAAAACATATGGCTTCGAACAAAATGTTGACGAAGCATGTGTTTATAAATACATCAAACGGAAAGTTGTGGTTTTCTTAGTTCTTTACCTTGATGATATCCTACTCATTGGGAATGATGTAGAGACATTATCAAATGTAAAGAAATAGTTGGCTGACAAATACCAAATGAAAGATTTGGGAGAACCGAGCTATGTTCTAGGCATTAAAATTCTAAGAGATAGAAAGAACAAGCTCTTGGAACTTTCACAAGCAAATTATATTGATAAAGTGCTTGAAAGAATCTCTATGGAAAATTCCAAAAAGGGTCAATTGTCGACCAGACATGGAATTACTCTATGCAAAGATCAGTGTCCAAAGACACCACAAGAGCAAGAGGACATGAGAAAGTATCACTATGCATCAGCTATAGGGAGCCTAATGTATGCAATGTTATGTACTAGACCTGACATATGTTATGCAGTAGGGATTGTCAGTCGTTATCAGTCAAATCTAGGTTTGGAACACTGGATTTCGGTGAAACATATTCTCAAGTATCTCAGGAGAATGAGAAACTATATGCTAGTATATTCGAGTAGTGACCTTGAACCTACTGGATACACTAACTCAGATTTTCAATCAGACAAAGATAGTAGAAAATCTACTTCTAGGTTAGTATTCACTCTTGGTGGTGGAGCAGTTTTCTAGAGAAGCATTAAGCAATCCAGTATAGATGATTCAACCATGGAAGCTGAATACATAGTAGCTTGTGAAGCAGCTAAAGAAGCAGTTTGGCTGAAAAAGTTATACGCGGATCTGGAAGTGGTTCCAGAAGTGGAGAAACCACTTGTTCTTTACTGTGACAATAGTGGAGCAGTGGCTAATTCTAAACAACCAAGAAGCCACGAGAGGGGAAAGCATATAGAGTGCAAATACCACTTAGTCAGAGAAATCGTACATAGAGGAGATGTGTCCATTCTGAAAATCGCATCAGAACACAACCTGGCAGACCCGTTTATGAAGACGCTTCCTACAAAGCAATTCGAGGGTCATGTACGTAATATGGGATTGAGAGAAATGCCTTACTTGCTTTAAGTACAAGTGAGAGATTATTAGGAGTGTGTCATAAACGCATGTAAAAGACATTTATTATTTTAATGAATAAATAAATACAATGGTCTATTATTGTTATATTTAGATTATTAAATTATTGTTTGAATAATTTTTTTTGTAAATATCAGAAAAATTCCATATTCATTATTGAGAATGTGATCTTGTATTAGTACGAGAGAATTAAGATCACATGAATGACTAAAAATAGTCAACAACAAATTGAAGTTATGGAATTCTTTAATTAGGGTTGTAAGTACGGTTTACTTAGTATCATGTTGATACAAATAATGTAGATTCGAATTATTGATGTGGTAAGACATCTTGGTAAACGTGCTTTATGTAATATGATTATTTATGAAAAGAACCGATATGAATAAAAGTCTTTATCCAAAAACCATTTAATAATAAAGATTTGTAATTCATATTATAATTGATGACCATTTATAGATCAACCTAAATCCTGAGTGTTCATGAACTCATGTTTATGTTTATTAAATCTTTTGATTCATTCGTTAAAGTCTCTTCATAGATTGAGGCTAATGACTTTTGTTTTGGAGATTTAATATCATGGATGGCTGGGAACATGTATCAACAATACGGAATCTAATCTTTCCTAACGGATCATATATTGGTTCCCTTAAGGGTTAATTCTGGGACTGAATGATTTTGAGCTCAAATCTATAATTAGATTATAGATTAATTATTCACTAGTGAATTAATGGTACTTAAGGAATAAGAAGTAAATTAGAAAGGTAAAATGGTAATTCTTCCATTCTAATTTATGAACTAATTAATTAGAGGGTTGAACTATTGTAAGATGGTTATATCAATGGACAACTTAAAATAAGATTTCTGTAAAAGTATATCTATAACATAAAGAGTTCAATTCTGAATTTATAGTGGAGAAATATCAGAATTAATAAATTAACTATTATGATGAAAGAGTTTAATTATTTAGTTTTAATTTATTGGAGCTTAATGTTATAGGTCCATGGTCTTTGAAATGGCTCAAACAAACACTGACAAATATAAATACAAAAATGGGCAAAATGACTTATTTGATAAGTAAAATATTTTTCTATGCACTAAACATAATTATTGTATAATTATGTGTAATTAATTAATTATTTGATTTAACAAAAATATAATTAATTTTGAATTAATTTATTTTTGGGAATTTCGGTATTTAAATAATGATGAAAAGATTGGGAAAATCGCATGCCCTCCCTGGCATGGGTTGAGCGGTAGCACAGTGCACAGACACTATGCTACACGCACAAGAAGATTCTAGAAGAATCTTGGTTCAAAAATTTTAGTTATTTAAATATTAAATAAATAATGAGATATTTTAATATGATTAAAATATTATTATTTAAACAAAAATCTGATAACTGATTAGTTGATTTAAATTGTTTAAAATAGTTAATATTATTTATTTTAATATATATTGGACATATTAAATATAGGAGATCAGTTTTTCCATAGCGATACTTTTCAGAGATAGAAAATATATCGTGAAATCTCCCTGAGAGAAATAGAACAGTGCTACAAGCATAGGTCACTGTTCTTCACAAATTTAGGTCCAAACTTTATCAAATCTCATGTGTTGAGAACATCTAATAAATAGATTTTGCCTATTGTTTTGTATAACGAACCCACACTCGTTCTTTGTGTGTTGAGAATATTTTTGGAAGATCTTGGTGTGAGATCTCAAGGATTTTTCCATACAAAAAGATAGCAGCAAGGAAGGACTTGAGGTAATTTTTCTATTCATCTCTTTGATTCAATATATATATGTATGTGAAGAACTAGATCTAGAAATCTTGTGGAATTAAATTAACAATTTTGATTGTTGTTCCGCTGCGTATAATCTCTAATTTGATCTATAAAAACCAACAATGGGAAGATCAACTATGGTCCAAGTATTGTTATTGTCTAAAGCATTTAGTTCTTCATTCATGGCATTGATCCATTCTAAGGAAAGGGTAGCTGTCTTGTAAGATGTAGGTTCACTTATAGAGCTAGCATTGCAAGTAATTGTATGAAAAGAAGGATGCAATTTAGAATATTCAAGGCAGTCAGATATTACTGTAAAAAAGAGGGAGGTTTAGAAGATCTCCCTGTTCTAGTGATGACTTCATTTGTGTTGTTTCCAATGCCGGAATAAGGTTGTTGCCTTTGTGAAGTGTCCATTTCGAGAGGACAAGACTCAAGGGCAGCATCTCCATTTGGTACAAGTGACAGTCAGAATTTCGTGATCTGTAAGGGGAAAGACTGGGTAAAAGCTGTGCAATCCCACACCGCCTAGGGAAGGTCAAGTGTGATGATTCTAAGACTGTGTAGGTATGGGACTACACAGTTGAAGAGAGCTTAAATGGATTGATGGGCACTACCTATATCAACAAGATGCATCTTCTTTTCAGTAGCTCATCACTTGAGAACTCCAAAGTTAAGCGTGCTTGACCTGGAGTAATCTCAAGATGTGTGACCTCTTGGGAAGTTTTCCCAGTAAGCGTGCGAGTGAGGACAAAGCAGGCTCTAAAGGCTTGTGTTAGTTTGTAGGGCTAGTCGTCATTCCAGGAAGCAACCATAGTGACGTGGGGCGTTACAAATGGTATCATAGCCTTGACCCAGCCAGAAGTGTGGCTGATGGGGACGTCGGGCCCGTAACGGGGGTGATTGTGACAGTCAGAATTCCGTGATCCATTAGGTGAAAGACCGGGTAAAAGCTGTGCAATCCCACACCGCCTGGGGAAGGTCAAGTGTGATGATTCTATAACTGTGTAGGTATGGGACTACACAGTTGAAGAGGGCTTAAATAGATTGATGGGTACTACCTATATCAACAAGATGCATCTTCTTTTCGGTAGCCCATCACTTGAGAACTCCAAAGTTAAGCGTGCTTGACCTGGAGTAATCTCAAGATGGGTGACCTCTTGGGAAGTTTTCCCAGGAAGCGTGCGAGTGAGGACAAAGCACGCTGGAAAGACTCGTGTTGGTTTGTAGGGCCAGTCGTCATTCCAGGAAGCAGCCATAGTGACATGGGGCGTTACAGTACATGCATGGACAACGGAGAAGAAAACTAAGAAAAGAAAGTATTGATGTTATCAATGGATCGATTATTGAGAAAAGGGAAAACTTTCTCATAAAATACAACATCTCTATAAATGAATATTTTATTAGTGGTTAGTGTTAGGAAAAAATAGATTGCCTCAATGGATTTGGGTAAGAATATTACAACTCTATGCAATAATATTACAAATAAATATAGATTGATTAAATAAGGTTACAACTCTATAACTGAAAATTACAAATAAACAAAGAAAATGAAGAATATGATGAAGAAGAAGAGAATAGTGAGAATACAACTCTAAGCAAAGATTACAAGTAAAATAAAGTGTTTGGACCCAAAGAAAAGATTACAACTCTTAAACAAAATATACAAGTAAATAGAACAAGAGAATAAGAATAAAACAATAGAATAAAATGAAGAACAGAAACACAAGTAAACTCTCACTTACACAACCTAAGTGAAGAGGGTTAGGGATCACCAACTTGAACAAGGTTTAAAACCTTTGTCCAAAAGCTTATTTCCCCCTAACTCAAGCACTAAGGGATCTCTCTCAGATATTGGAAATGCTTTCTGGAATTATCAAGCCTCAAGGTGTTTCTAGCCAAGTGCTCTAATGGATAGAAATGTTGTATTTTTCAAGTGAGCTATAGGCTCCTATTTATAGAGTTTAGAGACACCCTTTGAATTTCAAATTCCACCAACCCCCATGTCTGTTACCAATATTTAATTGGATTAATATGGAATTAAAAATGAGATTTGGGAGTTATTTGGGTTTTTTGAGCCATTCAACAAAGATTGAAAAAACTGAAAAAATGGTCAGTTTTTGGCCTGTGGCCGCGGCCACTACTCTCTGTCTCATAGGCCGCGGCCACTGACCATTTTCAGCACAAAATTTTGTGCTGTTTTTCCAAACGGTTCCAAACCCTCCCAAATTATTTTGTAACCCCAAAACACATTATTGGGGTTAAAATCATATCTCTAACAGCCATTTCTCAAATGGCTTTATGAAATTCATCTCAATAGTTTGTAACACCACATTTACACAATAAAGGGTAATATTTGGAAGTTACAAATATGTTACATTGTTTGGATATGTCTCATATATCTAAATATTGTAACTCTCTATTATATATTACAATATGTGACACTCTTTTTCACATTTATTTAATCTAAACATTATATTATAATATAATATAATATTACATTATATTATAAAATAATATAACAGTTGGGTCCATGACTTTGTAGGCTTTCATACCTTGGGGATACCCTAGGAAGAGACAAGGAAGAGCTCTTGGAGAGAATTTGTTTCTTGAATTTGGCAAAGTGGAAGCAAAACACAAGCAGCCAAAACATTTTAAATGATCATAAGTAGGAGTTTTAGAGTGTAATATCTCATATGGCGTAATGTTTTTGAGAGGCTTGGAGGGAAGTCGATTGATCAAGTGACTGGCTGCAAGAACAGCATCACCCCAATATACTAAAGAAACACTTGATTGAAACATTAAAGCTCTTGCAATATTGAGTAAATGTTGGTGTTTTCGTTCAACCACTCAATTTTTCTCAGGACAATCAACACAAGATAATTAGTGAATAGTGCCTTGTGATTGTAAAAAATTATCGAAAGCTAATTCTTTGGCATTATCAGATCTAACCCATTTTATTTTAGTGTCAAATTGTGTGTGAACCATTGTAAAAAAAGGTATAATTGTGGAAACATCAGATTTCAGTTTTAATAGAAAAAGCCAAGTATAACGAGAGTGATCATCTACAATAGTTAAGAAATATTGATATCCTTCTCTAGTTTCATTCATAAAAGGTCCCCATATATCAATATGTATTAAATCGAAAATAGAATTGGAAATATGGCTATTTAAGGGAAAAGGAAATTTTCGTTGTTTAACTAAATGACAAATGTTACAAGGAATATCTTGTTTATTTAAAGCTGAAAAAGAAAGTAAAAAATCTACATTAGTAGAAACATGTAGAGAAGGGTGCCCAAGTTTCGAGTGCCATATATCAATAGAGATAGATGCAATCCTAGGCACGTCCATGGCATATAAATTCCCAATACATTTAGCCCTCCCAATAAGAGTATGGCAACCCTTGTCCTGAATAATGCATTCATGTAATGTAAATATGACATTATAAGCATATTTTTGACATAATGCACTAACAGAGATGAGATTTATAGTGAATGTAGGGAAAAATAACACATTATGTAAAATAAGTGTTGCTGATAGTTTGATAGTGCCAATGTTAATGATAGGGGCAGTCATGGCATTAGGCATGGAAACAAAAGTAGGAAAAACAACATCATCAAATTCAGTAAATAAAAATTTTATCTTTGCAAATATGATGACTAGCACCAGTATCAAGCAACCAAGAAGAAGAGTTAGAATGTATACCGGAAACTTGTAAAACTGTGGCAGTGGTCTCGGGATGTTGAGATAGCGAGATAAGTGAGGAGTTGTTGGTATTGTTCAGTAGTGAAAGTGGAAGTTGGTGGACCATTAGAAACGGCAGCAGCTATTCCCTGTTTTGGTGGGTACTTGGGTTGAAAATCTGGTTTGTTGGCAGTCCAAGAAGAATTTGAGTCACGAGGTTTTGGTTTCCAACTAGGGGGAAAACCATGGAGCTTGTAGCAAAGATCACGTGTATGATTTTGGAGACCACAGTGAGTGCACAGTAAAGGTTTCTTCGCAAAAGATTTGTTTGTGTGAACATGGGCAGCAATGGGCAACTGAAGATTAGACAATGGTCTTTGTTTTTCCTCTTGGATGATGAGAGAAAAAACTTTGTTAATGGGAGGAAGGGGCTCCATCATCAGAATATTGGAGCGGATTTGAGGATAGGATTCATTTAAACCCATTAAAAAATACAAGACATAATCTTGTTCTTGGTAATTTGAAGAGGCACCATCAGTGAGGGGCCTAAACATTGTCAGTTCATCGCAGAGAGTTTGCAACTTGGTAAAATGTGTGGTAATGTCAAGATCCACTTGTTTGATGTTGGAAATGGACTGCTTCAGTTGATAAATCCGAGGGCCATTGCTCTGATAGTACCGATCATGAAAATCTTGCCACGTTGTAGAAGCACGATCTCGGTATAAAATGATGGTAGCTATGGGAGGTGAGACTGAGTTAATAATCCAGCTCATAACCAAGGAGTTGCAGCGGGTCCAAGAATTCTAGTGTGGATCGTGAATCAAGGGTGTGGGTATCGTGCCAAGAACAAAACCCATCTTGTTCTTGGCAACAAGAGAAATGGTTATAGAACGAACCCAAGAGTTATAGTTGTTGCTGCCTTGGAGGATGTTAGAGACCAAAATTGCTGCTTGTTGGTCATTGTGAGAAGAGAGTAGGGATTCTCATATATGAGCGAAATCAATGGAGTTATGACCGGAGGAACCGATGGTGGCGGAGCCGCGGAAGTAGGAACAGCGGCGGAAGGAGGCAGAGTTGCTTGAGAGGTGTGATCATCAATGAAAGGGGTAGCATCCGAAGGAGCGGATAGGACACCATGTGCGATGGAAGTGGCTTCGGTTTTAGAGGTATGTCGCTGAGATCGTGTTCTTTCCATGGCCGCTGGAAGAGGAGATGGGTGGTTGATAAGTTGAGAGGATGTCGACCGGTGGCAGAGGAAGGCAACAATGGAGGTTAGGGATATCGACTGGTAGTGTGAGATTGATGAACTAGGCGGCTGAAAGTCAGAAGGAGAGGATGAAGAATACAATGGTGTATGCAACTAGGGTTGGAAGATAGGTACTCGAGAAAGAAAGAAAGAAAGAAAGGTAGGGTTTCTGTAAAACGCCCTAGTAGAGCTTTTTAGAACATTTACATATTCATTGGTTTATAATAGAAAGCCACTTATTATAAAGGTTTCAGTGGGGTCTTGTTGAAAACATGCAAGTTGGGCCCAATAGTTTAAAAAGAAAATACCAGTTTCATGCAA
Organism: Humulus lupulus; assembly: GCF_963169125.1. Classification (NCBI taxonomy): domain Eukaryota; kingdom Viridiplantae; phylum Streptophyta; class Magnoliopsida; order Rosales; family Cannabaceae; genus Humulus; species Humulus lupulus. Next base: position 11,834,950 of record NC_084802.1, read on the forward strand.
AATTCTAAAACATCCAAAAGTTTAAGTCCCACTGACAAGTTTGAAAAGTCTCATTAAACGTAACATCATTAAAAGAAAATGGCGTTTAGAATTGATCGTTTCTCGTCCATAGGATGCCCCACGCCATACACACCAGGACAACAGAACTCCCTACATCACCACGCGTGCCATAGAGAAACCTATTTGCTACCTGGAAGGGAAAGTAAGGGGGTGAGTTGTGAGCTAAAAGCCCAGTAAGGAAGTACAAACAATAAGCAAGTAAGATACAACAAATTCCAAGCACTTTCATTTATCTTTATACATCATAGCATCATCATAAAAATGGCGTCAAAATCATAATCATAAACATATTTACGTCAACATAACGTCATCATCATATCATAAACATCATAACATCACAAAACATCAAAACATAATCATAAACAATTCCTTGTGAACATGGCCCGCTAACTTGTCCATGCCACCCTTTGAGGTAAACAGGAGTCTCTCGTCCTTGAATATCCTCGGCGTGTCCACCCTTGAAGTTACGTCTTTATATCCTTAGTAACTCGGGTTACTTCTTCATATCCTTAGTAACTCATTTGTTGTATCGCGTTCAACACGCTAACAACCATTACATATAACTCAGTTACGTCTTCATATCCTTAGTAACCTCTTTATTTGATGTGTCGCGTTCATCATGCTAACATCCATTCATATCATACAGCATTCATACAAGCCAACATATCATCACATTATAGCATTTCATAACTCATAACATTTTCATTCATACAAACATTCTTACCATTCATAGCATAAACAATCATAAATTCTATCTAACTTCATTACCTCAGGTACAAGCTAAGTAAAACCACAACTTCTCAACGAGCCTATACCATAATCAAAATGGCATTCCTTAGCTTCACATAATCACTATTTTGCCCACTCATATAACTCGTGTGCATGGGCCATGCACACATGGTGAGAATTTCTCACAACAAATATACATAGTTACACATAATGTCATAAAAGAATAATGCACATTCTACTTATATTGCATGCATGATTTTTCTATAAAAGCTACATGGTTGCATAACAGACATAATTTTGGACGTAAAAGTGAATTTGCATGTAACATGCATACGTGGAATGTTGCGTAATTGTGGCGTTTAAAACGATAATTCTATACGTCTTACTTCTATCGTTTTAAAAATAATAGACTTGTAATATGATTTGTTTACTATTAATTATCTTCTTAAAATTGCTAGGTTGATTAAATCTCTCAATACATTATTTTTATTTCATAAAAATAATTTTATTTAACCATTTAAAAATATATGTGATAAATCCATTTATTATTTTCAAATTGCAAAGAAAGCTTGGAATTTATTTAAAATACCTATGATTACCATGTTTCCTTAGAAAATATCAATTTAATTTTAATTAATTGTGTTACATAATTGATGTGAGAAAAATATATATTTTAAGTGTGGAAAAAAAATATTTTTGCTTAAATTATTTTAAGACTTAATTTTATGTAACATAAATTCATAGGTAACAAACAAATAATTATTTTACACTTATTAAACTAAACTTTCAGCCTATAACACCCGCATTTATTCAATAAAATCACATAATAATTTAAACATTGAAAATAAAATAATAAATGTTGCCTTTTTTATTATAAACAATGCAATAGGGTACCCAGTCAAAAGGAAAATATACTTTAGAATTTTTAATGCATAAAGTAATACAAAACGAAGCAACATTTATTAATATCTTATTTAAAATAATAAATGCTAAAAAAAAACGCGCGTGCCTCTTTTGACCACCATCAGCTATATGATCCTCACTGATACACACATTGCTGCTTGGAATCAACTTGTACTCTAACATTCTACCTGGCTTTATCTGCATATATAAAACATAAGGAGTGAGCTTCTAAGCCCAGAAAGGAAATGCAAACAAATACATAGGCATAACAATCATATAACACATAGCAGAGAGTTTCTAAACAAGTTTTATATCACATTCATATTCATGTTTAACATAGCCATACAAAATCATACATAACCTTACTAATATCATAGCTTAATCCAAACATGATTCTAGAAATACCAAGGATATCCTTTCATACATAATAACGAAACAGACAGTTTATGAGGGTAGAGATAACCGTAATAGGCAAACTAGAGCCACATTACCTCACGTAAAAATCCCTCCTGTCCCTGTAACGTTAGCCATACATATTCCATACAAACATATCACACATGCATATTCTAACATAAATAACTACCCACCTTAGGAGTATCACTTCCTTAATTAAATCATAATCATAAAAAGAAAACCTAATTAGAAGATGAGCTAAATAGATAATTTTTAACCCATAAAATATTAACACAAAAGTACCTTATCTTTTTGATAGAACACTACTAGAAACCTCGATAGAAGGTGCAATCCCAAATGATTCTCTAATCCTCTCTCACACTCTCACTCTTTCATTGCATCAATATTTTGAAAGAAATAGTATAGTAGCTTAGATCATTCAACCGCACCCATTTAGTCTATATATATAGAGAAGGTCCTAACAAATTTCCTAATCCTACTGTAGTTAAGTCTGTCTTAAATTCAAATTTCAAAAGAAAATCTACTAACTTTCTTTGACTCTTTCATAAATACATTCCACGTATCATTGGGCTGTTATTTATTATTTTAATTAACACTATTTGTTCCATAACTATCTTAACAGACCACACACATATCACACAAAGATATTATTATATCCCTTATTTTGAATTTACAAGACTAAAGCTACTTTTCCTAGCTTCTCTCCATTTTGTACGGCTAATGCTATCATTCACTTATTATTTTTTATTCATTAATAATCCTTCTATATATTTCAAAACCTACCATTAACCTCCTTTAGTTATATATATTCTCTAACCCAACGTGGCCTTCTACATTTCTATGCCACCTTATGCATATATATATATATATATATATATTACACCCACACATGTCCTTCATACCATCATTTTCTCAACTTACACTACAGGAAAACAAGCTATTGCCGGCGGAGAAAACCGCCGGCAATAGTCAAAAAAACCGCCGGTAATACTTTTACCGGCGGTCTCCGCCGGCAAAAATCCGCCGGTAAAAGCCGTTATTACCGGCGGGATTAGCCTCCCGCCGGTAATAATATTATTACCGGCGGGATTAGCCTCCCGCCGGTAATAATATTATTACCGGCGGATAATTACCGGCGGATCCCGCCGGTAATAATTTGGTCAGAATTCACGTCTGACACATTATTACCAGCGGTTTCCGCCGGTAATTGTAAAATATATTTAAAAAAAATAATTAATTTTTATAAATTATAATATAATTAATATTAAATAACTAAATTTATAATTAAAAAAAATTAGAAATAAAATCAATATTATTTAAATTAATATCCAAATTAAAAATACAACTTTAAAATACTAAAATTGTTTTTTCAAAATAAAAAAACATACACTTAAATTTAATCATAAATAATAAAACCTAAACTAATTATTATTGTCTTCATCAAAAGTTTCATTTAGAAAATCTTCAACATTCGTGCTTCGACTCAAACCTTCATGAGACTGTGGTGCTGGTGGCGAAGGATAATATGGCCGAGGCTGTGGGCGAATCAAAGGAGACTGCTGCTGTTGTTGATTCGGAGAAGTGTAGTACTGCTGATTATAAACGGGCTGCTGTGTCAATCCTCCATAATGAGGATATACCGGCTGCTGCTGCATGAACGGCCCAAATTGACCATACATAGGTTGTTGTTGCTGTTGCTGTTGCTGCGATAATCCTCCAAACTGACTTCCCATAGGTTGTGTCTGAGGAAACTGGGAAGAAAGTCCAAACATATAATTAAAAAGTGGCGACTGAGAGGAACCACCAGATATGTTTGGAGAATTTTGTTGTGGTTGTTGTGGCATCGACGACGTCCCCGGGCTTTGATTAGATGTACTACCTTGTTGTTGAGAAGGTAAGAACTGCTGCAATAAACTTTCATAGCGTGGGTCATGGAGGGAAGAATCAGTCTGCAAATTTCCTGACTCGACCTTATCACGCATCTTAACCCACATCTCAGCCAAAACTCCCATCATCTCTGGAGTCACATTAGTAGGAACTTGTGACTGAGTTTGGTACCTTTTTTCCATCCGTTTTTTCAGGAGAAATCCATCTACTACTTCCGCAAATTGGACAAGTCTCTTTAGTTGAATGCTCTTTGTAAAACAAACAACAGTCATGTTCACATACATGAATTGACTCGTACCCTAACCCTAATGTCTGTAATCTTTTTTTAGCCTCGTAGTAGGTTGATGGAATTTTATTTCCCTTCGGAAATGCAAGCTTTAGTAATTTCAGTAATTCATCGAAGATTTTATTCGGAATCTTGCCTCTAACTTTCAAATGCAATAATTTTGCTAAAAAGTTAAGAGAAGATATCCAATTACAACCAGGATATAACTCAGCCTCTATCTCGTCAAACAGATCGTCATAAAATTGTCCCGCCGCAGGATTATTTTCAACTTCTTCAGTTGTAGGTAGAAGGAAGTCTTCGACCATCGGAATCATCTCATCAACATCATCATCATTGGCGTCCACCACATTGGCAACATCTGCTTCTGCTTCACCGTGATATATCCACTTCTCGTAACCTTGATGAAAACCCCAATCGAATACGTGTGCTTTCACCATAGGTAAAGTTTCAAGCCTATTGTTTATGCATCTAACACACGGACACCTAATTCTACCAGAGGAATCATTATATTCCGCGCCATCGTCAAGAAAGCTTGTAGACCGTTCCAATATTCTCGACAAGCACGATTTCTCAATGTCGTCCAAGTCTTGTCAATCGCCATCTAAAGTGTTATAAAAGTATATAAGTTTACGATATGTGAATAGTCTTATATTTTAAAGTGTTACAAAATGTTTATAATAGTCTATTATAAACATTTAATAGTTTTATGCTATTTTATGTTTTGTCATCATATTTTATGCTATTTTATCTAATTTATCCTAATATTATTTATTTATTTATTTATTTATTATTATTATCTAATGTTTACTAAAAAATTAATTATTTAATTAATTAGTTATCTATTATCTAATTTTTCCTTTATTTAAATAAATTATTATTATCTAATGTTTACTAATTATTTAATTTATACTTAATTAATTAATTTTTTTTTTTAATTAGTTATCTATTATCTAATTTTTCCTTTACTTAAAATAAATTATTTAATTAATACTTAATTATTTATTTATTTATCAAATTATTAAACATATTATTAATTTAAATGTTTACTTATTATTTAATTAATTAGTTAATTATTATCTAATTTTTCCTTTATTTAAATAACTTATTATTATCTAATGTTTACTAATTATTTAATTTATACTTAATTACTTAATTAATTGTCTATTATCTAATTTTCCATTTACTAAAAAATTATTTATTTAATTAATACTTAACTATTTATTTATTTAATATTCATTTAATTATTTATTTATCATATTATTAATTTAAATATTTCCTAATTATTTAATTAATTATTAATTAATAATAATTAAATTAATCAATTACTAAATTAATTAATTATTTATTTATTTATCTATTATCTAATTTTTCCTTTACTTAAAATAAATTATTTAATTAATACTTAATTATTTATTTATTTAATTATTTATTTATCATATTATTAATTTAAATCTTTCCTAATTATTTAATTAATTATTAATTATTAATAATTAAATTAATTAATTATTTAATTATTTATCTATTATCTAATTTTTCCTTTACTTAAAATAAATTATTTAATTAATACTTAATTATTTATTTATTTAATATTCATTTAATTATTTATTTATCATATTATTAATTTAAATCTTTCCTAATTATTTAATTAATTATTAATTAATAATAATTAAATTAATTAATTACTAAATTAATTAATTATTTATTTATTTATTATCTAATTTTTCCTTTACTTAAAATAAATTATTTATTTATTTAATTATTTATTTATCATATTATTAATTTAAATCTTTCCTAATTATTTAATTAATTAGTTAATTATTATCTAATTTTTGTTTTATTTAAATAAATTATTATTATCTAATGTTTACTAAATATTTAATTTATACTTAATTAATTAATTATTAATTTATTTAATTAGTTATCTATTATATAATTTTTCCGTTATTTAAATAACTTATTATTATCTAATGTTTACTAATTATTTAATTTATACTTAATTAATTATTTATTTATTTAATTAATTATCTATTATCTAATTTTTCATTTACTAAAAATTTATTTATTTAATTAATACTTAATTATTTATTTATTTAATATTCATTTAATTAATAATAAATAAATTAATCATTTATTTATTTATTTATTCCACATATTTAATTATAACTATTTTAAAAGCTGAATAATTAATATGTAATTAATTGAAATTATTTTTATTTAATTAATTATATAACTACTCTTTTATATAATTACTTAATAATTGTTTACATATATTATTTAATACTTACTTTTTAATAAATACATTTTTAATTATTTAATTTTTATTATTCTCATATCAATTCCTATCTAAGTTATTAAAATAACTTTTTTCTATAATTTAATATTTATTATATTATTTTTAATATTTTATTTATCTACCATTAAACTATTTTTTTAATAATAACAATTTATTAATAACAAATTTATTAAAATCTAAACTTCATAATATTAAAATAATTTTAATTAAACTATAACAAAAATACATTATAACATTCTAACAATATAATAACAATTTAACAATAATAAAAAATGATCTATTAATAATATCTAACAATATTTTAATATTCTTTAAAACTAAATAAACAAAATAAAAATGTATGAAATACAAAATTACTTACCTGTAGTCCAACAATAGCAAGATTCAGTACTCCCAATGAAGCCCTGAAATATAAACATATATATATATATATTAGTTGTAAGTTAATGGAATATTTAAATTCAATATATATAATTAAGAAAATTGTTCATAACTAAATATTAACCTAAACTTTTTATTATATATGTATTTGATTAAAAATACAATCAGCCAAAAAATATATGAAAATATATACATGATATTAGAATAACAGAAAATTGTAATTATAACCCAACTCAAAAATATAACTCAAACAATATCAGAAAAATATAATAGATTACAACAAAAAATATATAACTACATACCCAGACCGATTGTGATGAAATAATGCTGAATACAATCCCAAAAAGCTTTTGAAAATGGAGGATATTGCCACTGGTATGCATTCGGATATGTGGAGGGTTTTTGAGAATTTTTGACACTCGGACGAACGGAGGCGAAGAAGACGGATGGGCAGAATATATAGAATATTATTGCCGGCGGAGGTCCGCCGGCAATAATAGTCCCGCCGGTAATAGTATTTAACGGTAATATTTTTATTATTATTACCGGCGGAGCCCGCCGGTAATAATCCGCCGGGAATAATAGTCCGCAGGTAATAATCCGCCGACAATAAGCGAAAATTAAATTGGGCGGCAGGTTTACCGCGTGAATAAAATCGGATTATTGTCGGCGGATTGTCCGCCGGTAATAATAGATTTTCCGCCGGGAATAATTAAATAATTTTAAAAATAAAAACAAAATTAAAAAACATGATTAATACCGGCGGACTCAGTTTTCCGCCGGTAAAGATAGTATTATTACTGGCGGACTGACTCCGCCGGTAATAGTTCCGCCGGTATACCACGTTTTTGTTGTAGTGTTAGGCATAAGGTCTAAACCTCCAAGAATCTCATAACATCAAATTATATATATATATATATATATCTTAGAAAATAAATAACTAAATCTTAATTAGAAACTATTGTCCAAACTAAATTAAATTGCTTAATGTTTCAGTACCCCATACTATAGCCCAAAATATATTTATATGCTTTTATGTGTATTTCCAACACATAAAATTATACTCTAATGTTCCCATAAAATATGGTCAAATAATTATTTAGAAATATTCTAAGGCCCTACTTATGAAATCTTGCTCAAACTTCTATACTAAAATAAACATTTCCCTACTTAATATTTTATACTAAAGTCTCCAAACTTATGCAATCATCTCATATCCACATCAAAACTAACGAAACATAAATAAATAAAAAATAACTTGGTTATTACACAGCCACCATTAAATTTATTTAAAAATCACAAGTGAATTAAATTCAAATTTTTTTTTCTAAATCAAAATAAAAAAATATCATAACTATTAAAATAAACACTCATACTATATTAAAAATACCATTTTTAATATTACCATACTTTAGGATTTAAATTTATTTCAAATACTAATCAAATTCCTCTTATTAAAACACACTTCACTTTTTTTTTTTTACAAAAATTCCAGCAATCATATTTATCATTAAAATCACCTTATTGAATTTAAAACCTCATATTTTCTCTAAAAATATATAAAAATGCTGTAGGTATTTATTTGAGTAAAAAATATCATTTTATATGACTTAAATACCCTTTTAATTTCATAAAATCAACATAGCATTTGGGACATTACTTATGCATGCAAATTATTCTTTCACCAAATTTCTCACCAACTATACACAAAATTAGCAAGCATATTTAATCATGAAATTAAATTATTTTCATCATATTTCACAAAATTCATACATATTTAATAAAAATGTTCCAACTCAAACCCTAGCATGTTTCTACACCCTTTTTAATGATTTTAATATTTACCATTAGCATACAATAATTCATCAATCACCTTGAAACATACTCACAAGTCATAAACAAATAATCATCTTTGATCTTGTCTAAATATACTCTTGTCATATTACTACCATGCAAGTATTCTAAAAGAAACAAAACCAATATGTATCCTTTTAAAATCGTACACCAACCTATCATGTTTCTAAGATTTTCATTGACATAAAACATAATAAAAATAAGCATCATGCTTTTGAATATCACCTTTAAGCCGAAATCCCCATAGCCAAAATAATCAAATCATTTCATGTTATTTTTAAAAGAGATATTCATCATCATTTTTATAGATCACAATTTAAATCCTTTGTATATTTTCACATAGAGTCTTTAAGCCAAAACATGTCCATCATCAAATCATAGAAGATATTTAAACAACATATCATCAACACCACATTTTAATAATATTAATCATCTAATATATCAAAGGAGAACAAAACAATGAATCACCATTCTCAAACAATATTCGTCCAAACCACAAGAAACCAAAGATAAAAACAATAACCATAAGACAAAAAGGTTCTCATTACCCCTCTTGCTAGAACTCAAGGACAATAGTGACAATAACCCAAACTATGGCCACCACTTGTTCAAGCCTAGGGTTTCAAAACCCACATGAAGAAAAGAAAAAAAAGGATCTTAGATTCAAGAAGAGGTAGAAATTAACATCACTATGAACCCAAATACTTACCCTAGGGATTTCGAACACTAGCCTCCAATCCTCTTACAACAAAATCCAAACATATCATCACCATCATTTTTGTCTTGCTTAGAATCAAGATGTAGAGGAGACAAAATATAATACTATGAACCTTAACCCATACCTTAGGATCCCTAGCATTGGCCTCTTCTTTCTTCTCCTTCTCTTCTTCTTCACGTTCTTCTTCTCCACCTCTCTCTCTAGAACTCACGAGCTCTCCCTCTCCCTTCTCTCTAAGCACACGGCAGCCACCAAGCCAAATGAGCCATCAAGCTCTTTCTTATTTTCCATTTAAATGCCCCAAATCATCAAAACCTAGCTAAGGAAAATGTAATTATCATTTTCCTTTATTTTCCCTAAATCAAAATATAAATCAATTAAAAAATTATTCTCAGCCAATCAATCCATTTTATAATTGACAGCACACTAATTCCTCTATTGTCTTCCTTGGCTGTCCATGGCTAACAGAGGAAATAATGCTATTCTCGTAACTCTAGGGTGCTGAGACTTGGGACTGGGTTTTGACCTGTTTCTGTTGCGTTTTAGGAAAAATAATATTCACAAAAAATGTAGATAATTTCATTAGCTTTCTAACGGTACCAGTTGTGTCTAAATCGGATATTCACATCCCAAATTATACCCGTTTAACTGAGGCTGGATCTAAGGTTACGGGAATTAAAAAAAATTACAACTCTATCATTTCTCACCATTTGTTTCCTAATATTTGTCTTGTGTGAACACAAGTCTCTTTATTTCCCTTTCTTTTTATTTTTTTTTACATGCCTTAATTAAATAAAATAAATAAATAAACCAATAAAAGGAAATTAATGTGTAGAAAACTATTGCATGCACACCATGCAACCATTAACATGCACACACTCAAATGCTAAGGTGTATCTCTACCTACTATGCACCTTAGTGTATTCAACCAAGGCTCAATTAATCACAATTCAAAAATAAATAAATAACATTTAACAATTAAATTCACAAAATTTTACTAAACAATTCTAACAATTAATTTAAACAAATAAATAATTAAATAAAATAATTCACAACACTTAACAAAATAAAATAAAACACAAAAATAAAAAATTTAGTGCACTACATTTTCAATGGGTTGTTGAATTCTCTGATACCATATTGGACCAACGGGTCCAAGAAAATCAAAAACAAAAAATGCCACTTGGGCCAAACATAAAACTGATCTGAATATCAAAAGGAAAAGAAAATTGTTATTTTTGCTACACCTAAGGCCTATATGTAGGGAAAAATTCAAGCCCAAGAGCAAAACAGCCCAACAACTAGCAAACCCAATCAAGAATGAAACAAACTCAGAATAGGTGTATTTCTGATAATATAACGTGTGGCCTATATGATTTCTGTCCACTAGTATCTTCGATCAAAAACAGTAGTTTCCAACATGACTTATTGTATTTGTGTGGTCTATATTTTTTCTCCGAATAGTTCAATGTTTTATCCATGATTTCTGTCCATTAATAATAATATCTTTGACCAAAAACAGTAGTTTACTATTTGTATTGCCAAGCTTCAATTATATTGCATCCGTATGGATATGTTTTTCTTCTTTTTCTTATCTATAAATAGTTATTGATGAACAGAGAATAGATATATAAAACACTTAGTCAGTAACAAAGGCTTATATTCCAGTTTTAAAAAAAAATGGAAGTAATCAACAGATATGTCACAACAAAGAGTCACATAAATGGGACTCCAAAAGAGTCAGATTTTGAGATTAAGTCTTCAACTCTTGTTGTATCAGCAGAGCCTGGTTCAAACGATGTCGTTTTGAAGAATCTGTATGTGTCTATTGACCCATACCAGATAAACCGCTTCAAGAGTTACAGTTCCTCTCAGGAGAGCATAAGTGATGCAATGGCCATAGCTCCCGGTGAGGTAATACTTAGTCTATATATTTTATATATATAAAGAAAACTTTTTTATGGAAAGTTCTTTAAAAAAAAATATTTGTGGAAAAAACATATTTTAAATTAAAAAAATTAAATAGTACAGTATTTAATAATTAATTAATTAAAAGGATAATAATTTATTAATTTATTTTAAGAATTTAATTTTTAATTATGTTTCTATGAATATGAATTTGAATATATGTTTAAAAAAATTAAAAGAACAAAAGTTTAAAAAATGAAATATTTTTTCTTTATATTTCACTTCTCAAAAAATTAAAAGTTTTTTTTTCATCTTTTTTATCAAGAAAAGGAATATTATATTGATCAACCAACCGATACAAACAAAGGCCGGAATAGATAACTCCCCCTCAATTACAAGCGAGAGAAAAAATGAATCATCAATTTCTCCCTCAAGTTCAGATTTTTAATTCTCATACTAAAGTTATGGACTCTAGCTTTAACCGATTCTTTAATAAGAACATCAATATGAGCCACAGAAAAACAACAATTCTCCAACCAGCATTTGTTTCTGTTTATCCAAATGTAATACACTGATGCAGCCAAGGTGGCTGAAACAACCCGAGACAAGGCATCATTTCTGGGCTCATTCAGCCAGCAACACCAATTATGGAAGTTCCCAGGCCAAATTAGATCTCCCAGCCAGTCAGCTACCGCTTGAAGAACTTTTTTAGAAAACAGACAATCAAAGAATAAGTGAGCATGGCTTTCCAGATCTGATTCACAAACCGAGCAGTACTGAGATAGAACAGGGATATTGCAGTGATGCAGTAAGTCTCTGGTAAGGAGCTTCTGATGAAAAGCCTGCCAAAGTATGAATCTATGCTTGGGCACTGAGAGATTGCACCAGATTGTCTTCATTCCTGTGCTTGGGGAACCAAAAATGGACAGAAGATACAGCTTACTCAGCTTGAGTTTCCCTTTACAAACAGCTGCATTCATAATCGAATCAGACAAAAATTTGCTCGTCTTAACTAGTTTTTTCCAGTACCAGCTAGCATCTTGCTGCAATACATAATCCCAAATCCGGACACCTTTTAAATAGATGCAATTCACCCATTTAACCCAAAGACTATCTTGTTTTGAAGTGATAGCCCAAATGAATCTAGCTAGATTAATTTTATTCCAGAGAACTCCCTCTTTAAAATCTAAACCACCATAGGACTTAGGTCTGCAAACATGGTCCCAAGAAGCAAGGTGAAGTTTACTTCTAGTGCCATTACCACCCCATAAGAAGATTCTACAAAGACAGTCAATTTCTTTGATTACTTTATGAGGAAGAAGAAAAATTCTCATCCAAAAATTCCTTATCCCCAATAAAACAGACTGAATAAGTTGCACACACCCAGCATAAGACGAGTTACGGCTGCCCCAACCATGTAATCTTTGCCTAATTTTCGAACTTATGAGGTCACAATCCATAGCTTTCCATTTTGTAGGCTCAAAGGCATACCAAGATACACTAAAGGAAACTTCCCTTCAGTCATATTGGTAAGACTCAGAAGTTTCTCCTTCTCAGCGATAGATATACCCCCAAAGTAAATGCGAGACTTAGTATGATTAATACTCAGACCAGAAGCTGCTGAAAAGGACCTAAAAATCTGATGCATGATCTGAATAGAACTATCATAGGCTTTACACACTAGAAGCAAATCTTCCGCAAAGCAAAGGTTAGTTATGGTCAAAGTCTTACAAAGCAGATGAAATCTGAAATTCTTGTCTTTAGCAGCCCCATGTAGAGCTCGCGTGAGGTATTCCATAACAAGAACAAAGAGAAGGGGGGAAATGGGGTCACCTTGACGCAACCCCTTACCACCCTTAAAATTACCATGGAGTTGACCATTCATAAGAATGCAATATGAAGAGCCTCTCAAACAAACCATAATCCATTTAATGAATCTGCCAGGGAACTTGTAAGCATTCAGCAGGTTCTCAAGAAAATCCCAATCAATAGAATCATAGGCTTTGCTGAGATCTATCTTCATTAAGCACCGAGGAGAAACTCGTTTCCGATTATAGCCTTTAAGAAGGTCTTGAAGAATAAGAACATTATGAGCAATAGATCTATTCTTAACGAAAGCTCCTTGATTTTGATTAATCAACTTGGGAAGGATAGGAATCAACCTGTTACAAAGCATTTTAGAAATGCATTTGTAAAGGGTATTGCAGCAAGCTATTGGTCGATATTCTGAGGCATATGAAGGTTGGCTGACTTTAGGAATAAGAGCTAATATTGTATTGTTCAAAGCCATCGGAATGCATCCTCTATCAAAGAATTCAATCACTGATGTAGCCACCTTTTTTCCTATGACATACCATAGACTCTTGTAAAAACCAGCACCAAATCCGTCTGGACCAGGGCTCTTAACTGCCTTAATACTAAACATGGCTGTTTTGACTTCTTGGTAAGTGAACGGTTTAATAAGGACAATTTGGTCATCAAGGCTAAGGATAGGACCTGAATGCACAACTGAGGGCTCAATAAGACCAGAAGCTACACTAGATCCGCCTAAGAATGACTGAAAGTGTTGAGTAAAATGACTAATTACCTTTGGATAATCCACTTCAACTCTGCCATTTTCATCAACAAAAGACACAATTCTGTTAGTAGCTTTCCTTTTCTTCATACTGGCATAAAACATGGCTGAGTTTTCATCACCAAAGCGGAGCCAATCAATTTTACTCTTCTGATACAAATAACTAGCATAAGCTACCTCATGGTTTTTGAACTCCAGGTGAGAAGCTCTCTCAATTTCACTCAGAATCTGATTATTCGGATCAGTGAACAGGTTAACTTTAGCTTGCTGGTACATCAGCTTACTTTCCTCATAATTCTTGACTATGTCACCAACAATCCTCCAATTGAACCTCTTCAAAACAAATTTAAGCCGATGCAATTTCCTCGAGACCTGCTGTAAACCACAACCCTCCGAAACTAAAGGTTTATTCCAGCTAGACAAAACAGTAGACTTGAATTTCGGATGACTAGTCCACATGTTGAAGAAACGGAAAGGATGTAAACCATTCTTTTGGACAGAAATATGCTTCATAAACTATAGCACAGTGATCAGATACAACCTCCCAATTAGCTATGGCATTGACAATAGGGAAAGTATCAAGCCAATCCTCATTAATAAACACTCTGTCTAAGTTGGCAAAAATGTGATTATTCCCATCTTGACTATTCGACCAAGTATAATAAGAACCCAGAAGCTTCATTTCTTCCACGATACCGAGATCAAGCCATTTTCGAGCATCCTCAAGTTCTTTGGGAGATATAGCCTTACCCCCCATTCGGTCTGCTGAATCAAAAACAGAATTGAAATCTCCTATTATTAACCACGATTTGACAGGGAAGGAAACACCAGAAATCTCAGACCAAAGAGCTCTCCTATTCTCCAACTGATTAGAGCCATAAACCACAATTAAACAAAATGACTGGCCTGTTGCCCAAATCTGAACTTTACAATGAATAAATTGAGCATGATCATTCAAAACTTCTAATTTGACCCAGCTGGCCTTCCAAATTAGAAGGATTCTACCTTCCAAGCTCCGACTACTGTAAAAATCCCATCCCATAAAACTAGAGTTCATAACATCCTTTACTCGATCGCCTTTTATTTTGGTTTCTAAAAGAGCCCCAATGCCTATCTTATTTATCTTGCATATATCAACAATAGATAACTGCTTATTCCTCTTGTTTAAACCTCTAACATTCCAGCTCATTATATTGAAATTGTCCATTCAAGTTCAATAATAATGAAGGGTCATTAAGATATTGCTTCTGTTCTTGGAGAACACTGAATGCATTTTTTGTATTCTGACCAGTTACAAGGGATTTCGACTTCATAGTACCTGGTTTTTTCGGTGTGGCCTATCCTTGCTCCTTGGGAAGAACCTCAAGCTGGGATTTCGATTCCTTTGCAGTTGAAATCGGAGGTGAGCTATCCTGTCCTTGTTTAAGATGACTGCTAGAGTCTTCATGTGTAGTACTATCATCTGTAGGAGCTATTGGGACCTCCTTCTTTCTCCAAACCATACCTTCCGCAAATTTGCAAGAAGAAGTTGTATGCCCTATTTTTTTGCATTTAGAGCATTTTGTAGGCAGCCACTCATAGTCAATCAGTTGGTCCATTACTTGGCCTCTCTCATTGATGTAACTAATGAATTTAGGAAGATAATCTGATATTTCCATATAAACTAGAATCCGAGCAAACTTAATCATCGACCTATCTTTAGTGATCTTGTCTATCATTATTGGCTTCCCAATAGTACTAACCAATGCACTTAAACAGTTGGTGCCCCAGTATTGTAAACTGAGATCAGGAAGACGGATCCAAACTGGTACTGATTTGATCGATTTCAGAGAATCAATATCAGTTGTCCAAGGCCTTAAGATAACAGGCTTTCTATCAAAATGAACTACCCCTGATTCTGGAACCAAGTCACAAGTAGCCTCATCTCTGAATTTAACCATCGTAAATCCTGAATTCATCCTTGCCACTCGGTCAATCCCAAGTTTCCCCCAAATCCGGTTGATAAAACCTTCAAACACAGGTAATGGTGGGTTTGCACCAATGAATACACAGATCAATGCCGATTTCCAGTATGAAGCTTCAACTTCTATTTCCTCAATGTCCAGCTGAGCAATCTTTTGCCCATCCTTCTGAACAGGTTCTTTAAATTCGAGCTTTGTACGCCCCTGAAGAGGAAGCGAATCCTTGAAACATGACCAGGTAGCCTTCACAGCTTCTTGAAACTTTTGAGTCTCTACCTCTTCCGCCCACGAAGCGAACCTAATCTTTGGCGATGACAGGACAATCAGAGAGGGAACAGACTCCTCCTTATCTGGAATCTCAGGAACCTCTTAGGGCAAGATCACATCTGCTATTTTCTGGCACACCAACTCAGCCGATGGTACGACTGACGGAATATCTGTGGATGAAGGGAGCTCTTGTCGTGAATCTGCCTGAGCAAGCTTCTGCACCACCTTACGTCGCCGCGCCATGGCAGAGAGAAGGAGGAGCTCAGGCTTTTCCAATTTTGAGTTCTTAATTGAAATTCCATTTTTTATGATTACCAACTTAATTATTCAAATTAAATAATTAATTGTTGAACTGTTACAAAAATGTTTAAACAGACACAGAGACTATTTAAACAGAAACCATATATGTTTAAACAGTTTATCACCAGAAGATAAAAACGAACATAAGGTAAAGAACACACGGAATTATACGTGGTATCAGCAATCTTTGCAGATTGCTACTAGTCCACGGGGCCACGCCCAGAGAATGAAATTTATTAGAAGAATATCTAAACGATTACAAAACCAAATTGACTTATACAAATAAAGACTCCCTCTTGAATTTTTCGCAACTGTTGTAATCTAAACTCCTAATCAAATTTCTGAAGTGCTAAGATCTTGAACTCCCTTCAAATCATAACACTTGCACTTTTCCTCCCGAAAAGTGACTCATGAACAAGACTTCTCCTGTAACGCCCCAAACTCCAGGGACCGTTATGGTGTGCCTTGTAAACAGTGCTAACTCGCTAATCGAGTCATTTGGCCAAAATCGTGAACTAAGTATGATTAGCGGTTTAGGGACTAAAAACTTTGGTTAAGATGTAACGTTTCACTAGAACGTTTAATATATACATTGGGATCCCGAAAATATAATTTCAAAGTTTATTACAGAAAGTATTTACAACCGGCCGTTCTAAGCGGCAAAACAGGGTTCAACCCTAGTTCCACTTTAAACCTCGGCCGTGGCGGACGAGCAGCTGCATATGTACACGTCATCACCTAAGCTCTCCAACTCAAGGGTGGTCCAGCTTCCTCTTGCCTTTACCTGCACCACGTAGCACCCGTGAGCCGAAGCCCAGCAAGAAAACACAATATAGCATGATATAATATCAACTATAACCATAGTAACCATTTGGAACCAATGGTCCATCCAGATAGGTGACAATAGCCAAAAGTCACAATAATGAGCATCGCTCCCTCTAGCCACGTGACGATAGGGTCACCGTGGCTCAACTGATAAGTGTTTCTTTCATAAGATTGGTTAGGATAGGTGCATGGTGATTAGTCACCAACATAACCTTCCTCACGACTCTAGAGTCGAAACTATGGACAACGTCCCTTAGCCATGTGACAAACGGTCACCGGGGTCATATACCTTGGCTATAGTCATCTGGTCGTAGACCAGGCAAGCGCTTATAGTTCTCATTGACCTTCCGGTCGGTCTAGCATTAATACCCCATATGAGTCATTCAATGCCAACCTCGATTAGATCCAATCTTTAATCGGCCCGGCGTTCACAACGCACTGCCACTTCTGACCCTTGGGGTCGGTAAAACGCGACCAGTGCACAGCCCGTGGTGAACTTAACTGATAAGTCACAGCTTCACAGACGGATCTGACACCATTGTCGATTCTGACTAATAAGTCAGCACCATACACAGGTAAGCCATGCCACCAAGCATATATCACATAACCAATATCCATGACAAGGTTTTAGCATGCTTACTAAGCAGGTATTAGTGATATTAGGGCCATGCATAAACACAGAGGCTCAAGCTCTGAACAACATAACACTCAGTATATAAAGCATGTCCTAATCACAGGTTTCTCATGCACCACATGCAATATATCCAACAATCCAACATGCACCAATAACAGCCATGCATGTCACGCATAATAATCAACCAACATGCATCATAATAACCATGCATGTTATACATATTAATCAACCGGCATGCACCAATAATAACCATGCATGTCTCATATACACAGGGTGCAGTTTTCTTACCTCAAATCCGAGCTAGAACCAATCTAAGAACGACCCTTGAGAACGATCAACTTTAGTCCTTTAGCGGTCACCTAGTCATAACCAAATAAAATCTCCAATTAATGAAAATCACCAAAGATAGGGTCTTAACCTAAACCCCACTCTCGGGACCTCGAAACATGCCCATACGGTGAGTAGATTCGATCCCGGGCCTTAAGAATTGAAACCCCAAGCCAAAAGCCCTTTAAAACACCCAAAACAGGGTTATGAGGAAACAGGGTAGCGCTACAGCGCTGCCCTTCTAGCGCCCCAGCGCTCAAGACAGAACCACAACCGCCCTGCTGAAACCCTGTGTAGCTATAGCGCCCTCTGATGGGCGCTGTAGCGCTACCCCAAGACAGCACCACCCCTGAAACTTCCTTCTTCGATTTCCTCAATTCTAACTCGATTCTAATGATTCCAAATCCCATTTTTGGTGCCAAATGAACCCAAAAACCATCCCCACATGTCCTAAGGACCACAACCCCAAGAACCCGAGCCAAAACTCCAACCAATTCCCAAGTTTCCAACTCAAAAACCAGCAGAAACTTAACATAGAAAAACAGAGCAAAACCAAGAGTTCTAGTGGCTAGAAACTCACCTCAATCTTAGCAACACACCCTCTTCAATGGTGGAGCACAACCCTAGCTTGGCTAAGCTTGGTTCCTTGGCTTAATTCCTCAAACTAAGCTTGAAAATCCAAAGAGAAAAGAGGAAGAGAATCCATCGGGAGAGAAGGGATAGAAAACTCTGTTTTTGATACTCTTCCTTAGCCTTAATGGCTGATATATATCTCTTAGGGTAAAAAGACCTAAATACCCTTAGGTCTAAACAAAACCTTAACAGCCACCAAGGGCAAAACCGTCCTTTCGCACCTATTTCATTAATCACACTTAACACCCTCCAACTCTCGCTATTCTCAATATTCCCAAATACCAATAAATCATATCCCATTACCCTTTAATTCCCGGTAATGCTCTAATCATAAAATTCACCCCGAGACTCACCCCGAGCCCCGAACTCAAGCCCGTTATGACTAGACCGAACACTTACATCTCATGATCGTCTCATGCCGATAGCTCGAACCAATCCACCTTATAATGTGGCTATATTAGTTAATCACAATCATGCACCCAAAATATACACTTACGCCCACAGTGGCCAAATTACCAAAATACCCTCACAATAATAAATTCTCTCATATGCACGCATTTACCATCATATAATAATATAATTCACGTAGATATGCATATAATCATTAAATACTCTAATAAATCAATTATGGCCCTCCCGGCCTCCTAATCAAGGTCCTAAACCTTATTAGGAAATTTGGGGCATTACATCTCCCGAAGCTTGATGAACAATGTCCAAGTGTGTTCAACCTGCACAATTAACACAAAGAAAACAATACAGAAGTACACTGTAATAAACCACTAAGAACTTGTTGGACTCAAGTTCTTCACATAATAAAAAATCTCTCTAAAACTTGAAAAATATTTGGAAAATAATACACCAAGAGAGATAATAAAAAAACCAGCGACCTAAGGATGATTATATACTTTTTGAAATCCCTTTAGGACGTGGAAAACAAATCAGAAACCAATCAGCCACTAAATGGAAAATCTTCCAAAACAGGAAAGTCTGAATCTGTTCAAACAGACTGGCAATCCGTTCAAACAGATTCATTGAACCTAGACAGATTTTAAACCCAGTTTCCCTAAATAAATAAGGAAACAATATATTATTTATCTCTGCAAGCTGTACGCGATTTCTGGACAAATAAATCATATAAAAAATAAATATAAATACCAATAATTTCCATTTCAAGAAAAGATATTCTTTTATAGGAAATTATATATTTATTTTATTAACATATATATAATAATCTGATTATAAAAAGACACATTTCAACAAAACAGGAAACTACCCATTTTCGAAATTTCTCTTTTAATTAATTTTGTCAATATTGTCAAATATGCCAATAAAGGATTTTACAATCTCCCCCTTTGGAAATTTGATAGACAAAATTAATTCAAAAACCTGCAACACAAATGTTAGTGACAAGTAAAGAGAAAGAACTCCCCCTGCAAACATGCATTAACTTTTAACAAACATTTAAAGAAACTAGACTTAACTCCCCCTCAAAATAAGAAGGTCCAGAGTTAAACAAAACAACAAACAAACAGGTTTGTTGCAACAAGTCCTGAATCTGTGGCAACAGAGGAGGACGCATGAGGAATTTCATTCAAGACAAACTTCAGAGATTGGGGCTTGACTTTCTTGGTTGATGGAGCATCAGTGGCTTCAGTAGGAGGAGCAGAGGCCTTGTAAGAAGCCGCAGTAGTGGGAGCCACCAAGTCTTCTTGGTCACATTGGAGATCTTTTTTTCTGCATACTCAATACTTTATAAATAACTTGAGGAAAAGGAAGATTCAATTTTTTCCTATTACCTTTTTGAAACCCAATGATTTGATCATGAATAACCATAGCCAAATTTATACCAAGACCGGTCCCCACCTTGTACAAAAATGAAGCCATGTCAAAAGAGATAGTTGCGGTGTGAGAAGTTGGCTTCCAATTCGTTGTGGCAAACTTATGGAGGACAGCATAAGTGTAGGTGAGATTAGAGACCGAGATGACTGTATTAGATGGCCATACCATTTTTTTCCCCTACTAATTCAGTGATAACCGTATCCTTGTCAAGAGAGGCAAGATCATCATCATCCTCAACATCAAGAGGAAGATGCAAAGCATGGGCAATGTCTTGAGGGGAAAAAGAGAACCAATGGCCCCTAACAAACACTTTATTAAATAGAGGAGATTTAGGTTCAATAATTTCATTAGTAATATTGGCATAGAATTCCTTGACTATTATATCCACAAAACCAGTAAACTTAACTAAAGAACCTGTCCATTATCGATCTTGAAGCATTGTTAGCACACCAAAAGGCCGATGATCACTCAAGACATAATTTCTCTCAATGATAAATTCCTTTGAGCATATAGAACCATATCACGAGCATTATCATTATAGCAAAAAGTGGAAGAATAAGGTTTGAAATTAACACCTGAACGTTTTGAAGAAGGTGTAGGATCAGAAATAGGTCTCTTCCCTTTAGCCTTGGATGACAAAGGAGATGCAATTGGCTCTGAGTCAGATTCGGATTCTTGTTCAGAAGGGACAATGTCTTCTTGTTTTGGCTCATCAGACTCAGCCTCTGATTCTGCATTGTCAGGAACTGTTTCATCAGATAAGGTGGTATCACGGGTTGCTTCAGATTCAGACTTGCCTTCCTCAGGGTCGGATTCGGAGGAAGAAAGTGAAGGGGGATGAGCCTTCAATCGTTTCTTGGCAGCAGTCGAGGGAGAAAAAGACGTGTCCAATCCCAATTTCCTTTTGGGAGCCACATAATTTTTCTTGGACTGGCTCGGCTTCAAGGGCAATTTGAAAAACCCAGCAGCAGCTGCTTTGGAAGACGATGAAACAAATTTTGATTTTGCCCTAGCCGCCAGAGACGAATCAATCGGAAGAGGAGGTGGGTCCTTGGCTCGAGAGAGCACCACCACTTCAGATGGTGGTGCAACATCGACAATGTCAGCTGAGATATCTGGAAACACCATCGGGGGTTCATTAGAGAGGGAGAACACCTTCTTGCGTGCCTTGGATTTGCAAGTTTTCCCAACAGATGTGGCAGCTGCTGGAACAGATGGAGGCGCCGTTGACACAGATGGAGGAGGCGAAGGAGATGGCACCTTTCTAGATTGAGAAGCAGGGGTCTTCTTAGAGGAAGCTCCACGAGTTCTCACCATTGTTCCTTCTCTGAAAAACAGTAAACACTTTACAGAAAGATGAGGGAAAAAAAATTAGAAGAAGAAGAGGTGACTTAGAGAGATCATGGTTGAGAAGAAAAAGGGTAATGACAAGCTTTTTTAAAGACAACACTTACCCAATTTGGACGCCCACAGCAATAAGAGGTTTCCCTTTTTTTTTGTAAAAAAAAAAATTGTCTTAATTAAACAATAAAAGGAAACAACCTTTTTAATACACACGATCTACATACAACTTACCCTTTTTTTTATTTTATTTTATAAAGGAAAATATAATATTTATAAAATCCCAATCCAAAAAAAAAATAACTAGAAAAAATGAACCCCACACAATCTGCCTATTGACCTTTTCCTTTTTTTTTTCTTTTAAAAAACAATTCTAAACAAGGTACTAAACAATAAAGATATAAATCATGGTATTCCAAATTAAGAAATAAGACAAAATAAATTCCTTGGAGACAAAGAATATATTAAATCACACAAAATAAATGCATAATTTCACATAATTACCACAAAGATTCGGTCCACCATGAATTTCCTTGTCAATCAAAATTTTTTTATTATTATTTTTTATTATTTTTATTTTATATAATAAAATGCCCAAAAATAACCTCAACCAAAAATTTCAGCTTTGATCAATTGTGAGTCATCCTAATAAGAATAAAATCAAGCAACTGAAAATAAGTGTTAGTGTATACCATGGATAAGAACACTTGTGAAAATGAAAAATTAGAAAGAATATTCAAGAGAAATAAAGCACAATTCAGTCACAAGCACATATTCTTAAGTGAATCAATCAACATGTATGAGTCTTACACACATTTTTTTTTTATATTATAAACTGTGTACAATTTTTCTTGCATAGTTTCAAGCATAAGTGTGTGACAGTGTATGCAAGGGAACATTGCCCAATGACAAATAAGTCTTTTTCGAAATTGTAAATAATTGTAACCCATGAAGATGTTGTCACACTACACCAGTGGTAGCTCTTTTCTATGGTAGCATATCCTCTTTATAACTCCAAATTACAAAGTTCCAACTTACTCAAAAGACGGCTTTCACACACTGATGTAGGTAGCTCTATTCTTGCACAGGAGCTTCAAACAATGCTACATAAAAGGAAGCTCAAACATTAAACATTGATTAATTTACTCGAATATGCCTAGGAGGAATTGATTAAATTTCTCTCAAGAATATACAACGAAAGGCTCATTAACACAAGTCAGATTATCCAGCTTGATACACAACAAAATTTTCAAATTGATTGACAATTTTCTTAACCTTAAATAACACACATTTGATCAAGAGGACAACACAAAAACAAGGAAATTTAAAGGGAACAAACCCCCAAAGATTTTCGGAGGAAATCAAAGCGAACCGAATCAAGAGCTTTAGTGAAAATATCAGCAATCTGTTTATGTGTTTCAATATATTCCAAGACAAGAACTTTATTTTCAACTAATTCTCTTATAAAATGATGACGAATATCAATATGTTTAGTACGGGAATGTTGCACATGATTTTTTGAAATATTAATTGTACTTGTATTATCACAAAAAATAGTTAAAATGTCAAGATCAAACCCATAATCCATCATCATTTGCTTCATCCACAAAAGTTGTGCACAATAACTTCCTGCTGCAATGTATTCGGCCTCAGCTGTTGAGAGAGAAATAGAATTCTGCTTCTTGCTGTGCCAATAGACTAGATTATTTCCCAAGAAGAAACATTCTCCACTAGTGCTTTTTTCTGTCATCAGTGTTACCTGCCCAATCAGCATCACTGAAACACACTAGATTAGGGTTAGTTTCTTTTGAATAACAAATACCATAATCAGCAGTCCCATGAACATATCGAATGAATCTTTTGACAGCTGTAACATGAGACTCCATGAGATTTCCTTGGTACCTGGCACACACACCAACAATATAACTCAAATCAGATCGACTAGCAGTGAGATAAAGAAGACTACCAATCATGCTCCTATACAATGTAGGATCAACTTTAACACCACTTTCATCTTTGGATAGCTTCACAGTCGTTCCCATTGGAGTTTTAGCAATCTTTGAACTTTCAAGTCCAAACTTTTTCACCAAGTTCTTAGCATATTTGCTTTGAGAAATAAATGTGCTTTCATCTAACTGCTTGACTTGCAAACCTAAGAAATAGGTCAATTCTCCCACCATGCTCATTTCAAATTCCTCTTTCATTTGTTTCACAAATACCTGCACCTCATTGTCAGAAGTAGAACCAAATACAATATCATCAACATAAATCTGAGCAAAAATTATGTTAAATTTAATATTTTTGATAAATAAAGTTTTATCTACTCCACCCCTTTTGTATCCATGAGAAACAAGAAATTGAGAGAGTCTCTCATACCAAGCCCGAGGGGCTTGCTTCAACCCATAAAGAGTTTTCTCCAATTTGTAAACATGATCAGGTGCATGGGGATCTTCAAACCCTTTGGGTTGTTCAACATATACCTCTTCATTCAAGATCCCATTGAGAAATGCGGATTTGACATCCATTTGGAACAACCTGAAACCAATCAAGCAAGCAATAGACAATAATAATCTAATTGATTCAAGTCTTGCAACAGGTACAAATGTTTCATCAAAGTCTATTCCTTCCACTTGTGTGTATCCTTGTGCCACTAATCTTGCTCTATTTCGCACAATTGTACCAAATTCATCAGATTTATTCTTGAAAATCCATTTTGTGCCAATAATATTTGTATGCAACGGTCTTGGCACAAGGATCCACACTTTGTTTCTAAAAAATTGTTCCAATTCCTCCTGCATAGCTTTAATCCAATTTTCATCAGTTAAAGTTTCTTTCACATTCTTAGGCTCAATTAAAGATAAGAAACAAACAAATTGAACAACATTACTAAACATTCTTCTTGTCACCATACTGTCTTTTGGATTTCCAAGTATTAAATCTGCTGGATGATTTAATTTAACTCTGGTTCATGGCTCCTTTTGGACTTCATCCGAAATAATATCTGGAAATTTCTTTTCTGTCTGTTCAGAATCTGTTTCATCGGATTCGTGCTCTGTTGGAACAGATGGACCATGCGTTGCAACAGTAGTATCACTGATAGAAGCTTCTTTGTGTTTTTCAGTAGGTTCATCAATAAACCTATCAATTTCTTCCTCAGTAGAAAACTCAGAAAAATCCCTGGCATCATCAATAACAACGTTAGCCAACTCCATTACAGTTTGGGTTCTCATGTTATACACACAATACGCCCTATTGTTAGTGGAGTATCCAATAAAAACACCTTCATCACTCTTAGCATCAAATTTACCAAGATTTTCTCTATCTCTCAAAATGTAACAAACACATCCAAAAACATGAAAGTAAGCCAAACTTGGTTTCTTACCTTTCCAAATTTCATAAGATGTTTTAGATGTACCTGGACGGAGAAAAGCACGATTTATGATATAGCAAGCAATGTTAATTGCTTCTGCCCATAACCGTTTGGTCAATTTTTTGCTATTTAATATCACTCTAGCCATTTCTTGAAGAATGCAGTTTTTCCTTTCTACAACTCCATTCTGTTGTGGAGTTTTGGGAGCTGAAAACTCATGAGAGATACCTACAGACTTACAAAAATTATCATAGATAGAATTCTCAAATTCTTTACCATGATCACTTCTTATACGAACAATTTTTCCAATGTTGCAATCTTTTTCAACTTTTAATTTCAAGCAAAGAGTTTTAAAGGCATCAAAAGTGTTAGATTTTTCTTTCAAGAAATCCACCCAAGTATATCTAGAAAAATCATCCATACACACAAAAATATACATTTTCCCATTTAAACTCTCAATTTGAATTGGACCCATAAGATCCATGTGAAGCAATTCTAAAACTTTCGAAGTGTTTATGTCAGAAACACTTTTATGTGTAATTTTTAATTGCTTACCAAGTTTGCACTTACCATCAGATTCTTTACCTAGCTTAGGTAAATCATGAACACTCCCTGTATGTGACAATTTTTTCAAAGTTTTAAAATTTATGTGACCAAGTTTAGCATGCCACACATCAGTGTTATTACTCACAACAGATTGACACATAATAGATGGCAGAAGAGTGTAGCAATTGTCATTAGATCTATAACCTTCAAGAACATTCTCACCATCTTTGTTTAAAACAAAACAATTCTCTTTATCAAAGTTAACAGTATAACCTTGATCACAAATTTGACTTATGCTTAGAAGATTAGCTTTAAGTCCTTCCACAAGTAACACTCTTTTGATTCTAGGCAACCCTTCAAAGTTAAGAGTACCCATTCCAAGAACATTACCCTCAATTCCATTGCCAAAAGTAACAGACCCACAATGCATAGGTTTTATGTCTGTAAGAATAGACTTGTCACCTGTCATATGTCTTGAACAACCACTATCAAAATACCAAAAATATGAAGAAGCAGATCTATCATATTCACTAGTAAAACCAGTAAAACAATTATTCTTTTTTATCCATATTTTCTTTGATTGAACATTTTCCTTTTTTACTATTTTGAAATTATCAAAATAATTGAATTTTTCAAAATATTCATTTTTGGCAAAATTCATAAGAGTAAAACACTTAGGACGAATATGACCCTTCCTACCACAAAAATGACAGATTGGAATGAATTTTTCCAATTTTCCATTGGATTTTCCTGCTGACTGTGTCCATTCTGTTGGAACAATCCGAGAACTGGATGCAACAGATTTCAGTGAAGATGTCACAGGAACATCAGACGAGAGCATCCCAGCTGAGATAAAGACAATTTTCTTTGATTTTTGAGAACTTGAAGCACCAAGTCCCACGTGACTTCTTTGACCTGCATTCTGAATTTTCTCAAAAACAGTAGAACTGGGGTTAAGCATTCTAACATTTTTCTCAAGAGTATCCAAATATTTAGACAACTTATTTATTTCAACATTTTTTGAAATTATTTCTTTTTCAAAATTTTCATTTAAGTCAGTAAGTTGTTTGATTTCAGAGGATAAATCTTTATTTTTGCTTACCGATGACTGATTCTCAGAACACACTTTCACCCATGAACCATACATCTTCTTGTAAGATTCACTCAAAGACTCATCATTATATTCAGATTCATCACTATCAGTATTTTCTTCATCTTTTGAAACATTATTTAAGCAAACAATTTTCTCATTTTCAGATTTAGAAACGGGCAAAATAGAAGTGACAGCGACATTACCTTCCTCATCTTCACTACTTTCAGAGTCATTATCACTCCAAGTAGCAATCATACCTTTTTTGTTCTTTTTCAAGGTGTTTGCACATTCAGACTAGATGTGACCAAAACCCTCACATTCCCTGCACTGAATACCCTTTTTATTAGTTTGAAAAGGTTTAAGAGAAGAAGGATTACCTTTAGTCATCTTGCCATTGAATTTCTTGTTTCCAATCTTATTCATATATTTTCAAAAATTCTCTGCAAGCATTGCCATTTCATTATCACCATCTTCATCATCTGACACTTCTTTTTCAGTGCTCTTGAAAGCTATGGTTTTCGCTTTTTCTTTGGAAGTATTTGGCTTGTCTTTTTGACGAATCTTTTGATTTAACTCAAAGGTACGAAGTGACCCCATCAATTCTTCTACCTTCATAGTACTGAAGTTTTTTGCCTCTTCCATAGCAATGAGCTTAACATTGAACCTGTCAGGAAGATTTCGAACAATTTTTTTTAACAAGAACAGAATCATCAAGTTTCTTACCAAGTGCAAAATACTCATTAGAAATATCAGATAATCTCTCATAAAATTCAGATAGTGTTTCAGAATCAGACATTCTAAGGTCATCAAACCTAGTTTGTAAAATAATAAATCTAGACCTTTTAACATCTACAGTTCCTTCAAACTGAGTTTGAAGAATTGTCCAAGCATCTTTAGCCGAGACACATGTGGAAACAAGTTTTATAAAACTTTCTCCAACACCATTAAATATGGCGTGAAGAGCTTTATTATTATAACTAGATAATTTTTCTTCTTCTGTATCCCAAATAAGTTCAGATTTTACAATTGTGCTTCCATCATCACCTTTTTCAGTAGGAGGTGACCATCCAGACAAAATTTCTCTCCATGCTTTCTCATCTTGAGTTTTTATGAAAGCTCTCATCCTAACTTTCCAATATGGATAGTTTGAGTCATTTAGTAATGGAGGTCGAGACACCGAACTACCTTCTGCAAAGAAGGACATTTCACACAAAACAAATCAAACGGAAAATAACCACAATATCTCACTAAGAGTTTAGTGAACCGCTCTAATACCAATTGAAATTCCGTTTTTTATGATTACCAACTTAATTACTCAAATTAAATAATTAATTGTTGAACTGTTACAGAAATGTTTAAACAGACACAGAGACTATTTGAACAGAAACCAGATATGTTTAAACAGTTTATCACCAGAAGATAAAAACGAACATAAGGTAAAGAACACACGGAATTATACGTGGTATCAGCAATCTTTGCAGATTGCTACTAGTCCACGGGGCCACGCCCAGAGAATGAAATTTATTAGAAGAATATCTAAACGATTACAAAACCAAATTGACTTATACAAATAAAGACTCCCTCTTGAATTTTTTGCAACTGTTGTAATCTAAACTCCTAATCAAATTTCTGAAGTGCTAAGATCTTGAACTCCCTTCAAATCATAACACTTGCACTTTTCCTCCCGAAAAGTGACTCACGAACAAGACTTCTCCCGAAGCTTGATGAACAATGTCCAAGTGTGTTCAACCTGCACAATTAACACAAAGAAAAAAATACAGAAGTACACTGTAATAAACCACTAAGAACTTGTTGGACTCAAGTTCTTCACATAATAAAAAGTTTCTCTAAAACTTGAAAAATATTTGGAAAATAATACACCAAGAGAGATAATAAAAAAACCAGCGACCTAAGGATGATTATATACTTTTTAGAATCCCTTTAGGTCGTGGAAAACAAATCAGAAACCAATAAGCCAATAAATGGACAATCTTCCAAAATAGGAAAGTCAGAATCTGTTCAAACAGACTGGCAATCCGTTCAAACAGATTCATTAAACCTGGACAGATTTTAAACCCAGTTTCCCTAAATAAATAAGGAAACAATATAATCTTTATCTCTGCAAGCTGTACGCGATTTCTGGACAAATAAATCATATCAAAAATAAAAATAAATACAAATAATTTCCATTTCAAGAAAAGATATTCTTTTATAGGAAATTATATATTTATTTTATTAACATATATATATATAATAATCTGATTATAAAAAGACACATTTCAACAAAACAGGAAACTACCCATTTTCGAAATTTCTCCTTTAATTAATTTTGTTAGTATTGTCAAATATGCCAATAAAGGATTTTACATTAATAAAGAAAAAGATTGAAAATAAAATTTATATTCTTTAGGCTTTTAGTCCTTTAGTGATGTAAAGGTTACCAATTCTTTATTCTTATTATTACATACTGTGAAAATTTTACTCATTTTAAATAACTTTTAAAGTACCATATAATATAATTTTTTTTATATAAATATATTCTTAATTTGTACAAATATTTTGCTACTCAATTAGACATATATATATATATACATATTTAAACATTAATTGGCACATGTACAAATACATAGTTAAATATATTTATTGGACAGGTTATTAGTGCTCATGGGGTGGCCAAAGTTGTGGCTTCTGAGAATGCTGAGTTTGAAAAGGATGACTTGGTTGTGGGAATGGTTTGTTGGGGAGAGTATACTGTGATAAAAGGAGATCAATACATGTTGAGGAAACTTGACCCCATGGCTATGGGGTTTCCATTGTCATATCATATTGGAGCTTTTGGTAATTTTTCATTACTCTAAATCCATTTTTCATGTTAATTATGATTTAAAGAAAATTTTGTTATTGAAAATAAAATTAATATATCATGTGTATATTAATTAGGTTATCATTATTTTTAAGAGATATGTTTTTTAATATTATAATCTTTACCAGCATAAAATTTTATTACTCTAACAAGATATTTTTTTAAATTTAAGTTATTTATATTTATATTTTTTCTTTTTTTGAGTTAAAAAAAATAATTGAGTGTCAAAGGTGTTTTAATTCTTTAAATAATAAATATTTTATTATAGAAGTTAGGTATTCTTTGTGATTAACTCTCTATTTTAAGAAATATATTTTTGATGTTGTGTTATGTCCGGTTAAAGATGTTTTCTTGTATTTGAATTCGATCAAAATATTTTTAACCTCAAGCTTTATTTATGGAGTCATCAATTTGAAAAAAGTGAGAATTCCTAACACATATTTGACAATATTTTGATTGAATTTGGATTTATTGAATTATTTTTAAACATTTGACAAACTATAGACCCTATTTTGTAACATAGATTCGTTGGATTTGTTTAATTGGTTTAGGGACAAGTGGATTGACAGCTTATAGTGGGCTATTTGAAGTGGGCAAGCTTAGCAAGGGTGAGAAAGTGTTTGTCTCAGCAGCTGCTGGGTCAGTAGGCCACCTTGCTGGCCAATATGCTAAACAATTGGGCTGTTATGTTGTTGGTTGTGCTGGAAGTAAGGAAAAGGTAACTCTAAATAACCCTTGGTAACTCAATAGTTATCAATTTGTATATTTCAAACAAACATTTTTCTTACTAAAATGTTGAGATTGACAAAATTATTCTATATTAGGTAGCATTGCTAAAGGAGAAACTTGATTTTGATGAAGCATTCAACTACAAGGATGAGCCTAACTTAAAATCAACCATAAAAGAGTAAGACAAAAAGTTTAATTAAATGGAAGGAATGCTTTTTATTTCTTTTATTATTTGGTTATTCAAAGTTTTGTTAGTAACAATTAAGTCAATTTACTTCATTTCTCTCAAATAAACTTTAAGTTTTTTTTATGGATATTTGTGGTATTTTTTTCAAATTTATACATATATAAAAAAATTTAGACTTAATGATATTGTTATTTTAGGAATGTATAAAACTTAATAATATTGTTATTTTGTGGGATTGATTCATACATCCTATTATTTTGATGTTGAATTTAAGGTACTTTCCGGATGGAATAGACATTTACTTTGACAATGTGGGAGGTGAGATGCTAGAAGCATCAATTGCTAACATGAAAAACTTTGGTCGAGTCGTGGCTTGTGGGGCCATATCCGAGTACACAAACACAAATAAGCCAGCTGCATTGAACATGGTCGAAATTATATACAAGAGAATCATGATTCGAGGATTTTTGGTGACTGACTTTTTCAATATCTATCCAGATTTTCTTTCATTCACTGTGAATCACCTTCGTAAGGATAGTCTTAAGACACTCGAAGACATCTCAGTTGGTTTGGAGAGCATTCCAAATGCTTTTCTTGGACTCTTTCATGGTGCCAACATTGGTAAGAAGATTGTCAAACTAGCAGATGATTGAATTAATTGATCAATTAAAATGGAAGAGGAGACACTATATATTGGTTCAAATGAACTTATTTGTATAATGAGTTTCATGATTCCTAGAAACAATTAAATATAAATTGATGAATTCTTACCTATGAGTGGTCATTATTATGCCATTTGTAGTCCTTACCTTCGAAACATTCACTTAAAGTATTTGGGCTTCTTATTTATGATATTTCACATTGCTACTGCTTTTGGCATTACTTGTTAGCGTCAATCAAATGTGTTAACCGACGCTATAAAAATAGGAGTTTTATTATAAATACACATTTTTTATGATTTTTTTTTACATTTTTACAACACCCATCGTTTTTTTTTTCTTTCAATTTACTAATTCAAGTTTTCAAAAATATGATTTTAAAGTTCCATAATTATAAAAATACAATCTCAACTAGACATTAACCCAACAGTAATATAGTGTTGAAAAACAACTTAAACTCAACTAGACAGCAACTCCACAACAATACAGTATGGAAAAAACACATGCAAATCAACTAAACATCAACACGTTGCATCAACAAAAAATAAACTAAAAAACAACATGAAAAAACTTATTATTGTATTGTAAAATGTGTCAAAAATAAACTAAAAATATATATCAGAACATATGAACATAAACCCAAAACAAACTAAATAATAACAAAAAAAATCAACATTGAAAAACTTATCGCTGCATTATAAAATGTGTCAAGAAAAATTAAAAATTTACTCAATAAGAAATCAACTAAACATCAACCCAAAATATACTTAAAGAAAACTAAACATATACTCAAAATCAATTCACACAACAACAATAAAGAAACTGAAAATTTTTATATTTACCAAAAATACACTAAAAATACAAAATCAATTAGATGTCAACCCAAAATATACCTTAGAGCACTCACATTGGATGAGCTAAAATGTGTTATTCTTTATAATATAGAGAAAAAATAGTTAAGTAGCCTTCCATTAGATGAAGTAAAGTTATATTTTTTACCTAAATGAATAGTATTTCTTTATATCTAGTGAAATACTATTCATCAAGCTATAAATATTTTATTATTTTTTTATAAACTTTTGTATATATATGAGTGTGATACTATTATGTTTAATTATTTTATTTTTTAAAATGAATAAAATATTTTTTAAAATATAATATATAAATAATGTAAAGAAACAGATGTATGGTATAATGTAAAAGTTTTGAGGTAAATTATAAAAATGTATGTTTTTGTGATATATTTTATAATACACTTTCTTTATAATATTTAGCTAAAACTCATAAAAACATTTTCCATCAGCTCCTTTATACATATATTTATAATAGCTATGCACAAACTTCACTTAATCCATATCTACATTTACATAACATTTACATATCATTTATATAATATTTTAATATTTTTTTTTATAACTTTTCTCTCTCTATTTAGTATATATTTATTATTTTCTTTTTCTTTTTCAATTATTTTATTTTACTTTAAGTAATAAAATATGTTTAAAGATATAATATTTAAATTATGTAAATAAATATATAGAGAAGCTGATATATGGTATAATGTAAAACTTAGAGGTAAAATAGAAAAGTGTGTGTTTTGATGATGTATTTTAAATAATAGAGTAGAGCACCCAATGAGAGTGCTCTAAGTGTAGAGTCAAACTTTTGTTGTGCCCTTATAATGGAAATATCAAATGTTACCGAGAAGAACAAGGAGGAAGAAATGGAGAGAGATGAGAGAGTTGATGAAACTTTGGCAAAGCTTAAAAAAGTTAAAGATCCAGTACGTGATATTTATCGCTGTTGTTATCAAGGATTTTGGACTCCAACATCTTCATTGAAAAGTATAATATCTTTTCAAACTCAATTTGAGGCACGAGATGATGATATTTTATTAGCTTCTTGTCCAAAATCAGGTACTACTTGGTTAAAATCTCTTGTATTTGCGATTGTGAGACGTAGTATTGATTTCGAACTATACTCGAATAATAGCAGCCTTTTTTCTACTACTAATATACATGATCTTATACCTTTTGAGGGACACAGAGAATTCACATCAATTATCGAAAACATGAAGCCAAGACTTTTGAGTACCCACATTCCTTACCCCTCGTTACCACCCTCCATCAAGTACTCTAATTGTAAAATTGTATATACATTTGTAGGAATCCTTTGGATGTATTTATTTCTTATTGGCACTTTAATCATAAATTTTTGGGGGATAATGTGGAACCACATCATTTAGAAGAGTGCTTCAATATGTTTTGTGAAGGAATACATCCATTTGGACCATTTTGGGACCATATTTTAGGATTTTGGAAAGAAAGCTTAGAGAGTCCTCACAAAATATTGTTTTTGAAATATGAAGACCTTAAAAGAGACAATATATTTTTCATCAAAAAGATTGCAGACTTTTTGGGATATCCATTTTCAATTGAGGAAGAAAACCAAGGAGTTCCACAACAAATAGTGCAATTATGTAGCTTTGAAAATTTGAAAATTTTGGATGTAAATAAGACTGGTAGACGTCAAATTGGGTTATCCAATAGTGCATTATTTAGGAAGGGTGAAGTGGGAGATTGGGTGAATTATTTAACACTCCAAATGGCAGAACGCGGAAAGAAGCTCATCCAAGAAAAGCTTGGACAATCTAATTTAATGTTTGATTTCTAGCTAGCTATGATTTCAATTCTTTGTATTGTTTTTTCATTGTCTTAAGGTTGCAATTTTTAAGGAACATCAACTTGTTCTTGTGGGTGCATCTTATTTTATGGATAAACATTTGTGGTACAAGTACTTTTGTTTTTCTTAATTAATTGTTATTTATCAATTCAAATATTTTAACAACAATATAGTACCACTAATGGAGATAGGGAGGCCGGAGGTGGCCATGGACACCTTAGATTTTTTTTAGAATATATATACTTATTTGGTACTGTGTGTTTTATCGAAATACATATTTGGTACCTTATGTTTTCAATAATGTCCATATGGTACTCTGTAATTTGAAATCATACATATTTGATACACTGGACTCAAATTTGAATAATTTTTTTTTATCAATATGACCAAACTGTCACTAGTTATATGTTATTAAGTGTTTAAATTTCAATTTGAAACTCATATAATTGAGGTCAATTTATTGGTTATATTGATAAAATTTTATTGATCTAAATTAATAAATTCAGGGTACCAAATATATATGATTTCAAATTTCAGAGTACTAAATGATCATTATTTAAAAATATAAGGTACCGAGTATGTATTTCGATAAAACATAGTTACCAAAAATTGAATTTACTTTTTTTTAAAAACAATTAATATGTATATTTATTGATATTATAGCTATTATTTAATAAATTATTAAATTTGACTTAGTATAAAGAATAGAAAAGACCTTTGTTAAACTATAAATCATAGCCCAAAAATAAAAAACGTAGCCCATATAATGCTTGATCTATAAAACATAGCCATTTATATTATTTGGTCTTTTGACAATTTGTATTGGTTTCATCCATCAAAACTAGGATGTAAACACGGTGAGTAATTGGTGAGGGTGCTCCTTCTGCCCCCATACCCATTAACTATTTTAATTTCCGTCCTCGCACATTTTTCGCCAAAGACGGGGCGAGGAATTCCCATTGGGGCGGGCAATTCCCATGGGTGCTCATTTATTAAAAAGTAAACTAAAATAATATAAACTACCTAAAATTAATATATATTACACTATATTAATAGTTCAAAGTATTAAATATTGTCCAAAATAAAATTAAAAATCTTTAAAAAAATTTAATATGCTAGAAAATTCATAAATAAACATGCAAAAAAAAATAAAATATTAAACAGGGTCTCGTTGAGGTAGGGAGTGATACCATCATCCTTACCTCGTTTAATATTCGAGGATAGAAAATGGCTCTCGTCCCTGCCCCATTACTCGTTTAGGTGAGATATCCCCACCCCATTAAGGGCAGGTCCCCGTGGGGCCCGATCCTCATGAGGAAAATTTCTATCTCTAACCAAAACCTAGCAAAAATGGAGTCATGACCACTACAACTTGCAATTTCAATCTCAACTCAATGATTTTATTTCCGTGTCTCGAGCCCCGTCAGTCCCGATAGATCCAAATCCAATAAAAAAATAGAGCAATTCATCCCTTCCATTTTTTGTGAAAGGGAGTACAAACAGGAGAATTTAATTCCCAACAAGAATACCTTTTCTTTTTATTTTTTAATTTATTCTATTGTTTGTTTGGGTTTGTTTACAACCAATGTAAGTGTAAAATGATACTTCATCAAATGATTGTCCAAAGAGAGCGGTAGGTTATAGCAAAGAATGGAACGGGTGGAAAAGAATTAAAAATAGAAATAACAAGAGAGTAAAGCTCTCATCTTCGGTAATTTTAACCAGCCAACAATATTTAATTTCTCATTATTAGGTAAATCAAAATTAACTATTTTATTGTATTTAACAATATCAAATTTTATTTTTTATTTTAAACTACTTATGAATTGTATGTAGTTAATGCCTTTGAAAAAATATATATATTTTGTCGTTTTAAAGTTTTATTTATTTTTCATATTCACATAGTGTATATATAGAAAGTCTCACAATATAATTTTAGGTTCAAATACTCTTTTATGTAATGGAGAGCCAAAAATTGATGCATTTTTTAAACGAAAAAAGTATTCAAGATCAAGAATTTGAAGTAAATATATGGTCAAAATTAGCAAAAGAAGGTAAATCAGGTATATCATGTGCCTAACAGACATATTATTGTGCGTATATTTTATAAATTTGTCATTATTATTTCAAAGAATGGACACTAATATTAAAGCCATATATAGCAAAAGATAGTAAATACTTATTGAGGGAATTGGTCTTATGATAATATATTATAAGAGAGGAAATCATGTCTCCCACAAATCAATGCATAAATTGTGACCTGGCCAATTATTACAGTAGAAAATCCACATTATACATATAGGAAGGGCTTCACTTTAAGTATTATCGGTGAGGCTCTCAGTGTTATTTACTTTTGAATAATTTTCGGTGCGATTTTTTTTTATGACCGTGTATATTGTAGCTATTTAGAACATCGATGCGATTTTTAGAAAATTCAGATTAGTTTACAGTACCGAAAACTAGGTTAAAAAATGTTGTTGCAAGCATGACTAATTTTTTGTATCCGCGTGGAAAACAACATGTTTGAACCTAATTTTCAGTACTGTAAACTATTCGGAATTTTCTGAAAATTTGCAGGATGTTCTAAACAACTACAATAAACATAGTCATAAAAAAAAATGCACCGAAAATTGTTCATGAGTTGAGAACACTGAAGAGCTCCAACGATAAGGCTTAAAGTGAAACTATGGAAGAGAATTATCATATATATATATATATATATAAACATATATATTTATATATATGATACCATGTATCACCGACAGTCGATCACTAGGAGGTACAACAAAAACATTGAATTATTAATATTAATAATATTATTACTTTAGATGCAGGAAAAAGAAATAATTATATTAAATATATAGACTATTTGAAGGAAAATAGAATATAATGGATATAAAATTTTCTTAAAACTTATATTTAAAGGATTGAATGAATGTTATGGAGTCACTGATCACTATCTTAAAAATTTTGTTAAGACAATAATCATGCATATATAATCAAGCTTTTATTGTGCCGTTTTGATGGAAATATCAAATGTGACTAAGAAGAATAAGGAGGAAGAAATGGAGGGACATGACATAGTTGATGAAATTATTATGGCAAAGCTTGAAAAGGTTAAAGACCCAATACGTGATGTTTATCGCTACTGCTACCAAGGATTTTGGATTCAAGACTTTGCATTAAAAGGAATAATATCCTTTCAAACTCAATTTGTGGCTCGAGATGATGATAGTACTCCAATTGTAAAATTATATATATTTGTAGAAATTCATTGGATGTATTTGTTTCTTATTGGCACTTTAATCGTAATTTTTTGGGGGATAACATTGAACCACATCATTTAGAAGAGTACTTCAATATGTTCTGTAAAGGAATTCATATATCTGGACCATTTTGGGACCATATTTTGGGGTTTCAGAAAGCAAACTTAGAGATGCCTCACAAGATATTGTTTTTAAAATATAAAGACCTTAAAAGAGAGACAACATGTTTTTCATAAAAAAATATGGCAGACTTTTTGGGATATCCATTTTCAACCGAAGAAGAAAATCGAACAATTATGTAGCTTTGAGAATTTGAAAATTTTGGATGTAAATAAGACCGGCAAACAGATTGTTGGGTCGTCTGAGTTGTCTAATAGTTCATTCTTTAAAAAAAGTGAGGTGGGAGATTGGGTGAACTATTTAACTCCTCAAATGATTGAGCATGGAAAGAAGCTTATTGAAGAAAAAATTGGACAATATAATTTAATGTTTGATTTCTAGCTAGCTACCTATGATTTTACTCTTTTGTTAAGAAA
The DNA here is from genome assembly GCF_963169125.1 of Humulus lupulus. Classification (NCBI taxonomy): domain Eukaryota; kingdom Viridiplantae; phylum Streptophyta; class Magnoliopsida; order Rosales; family Cannabaceae; genus Humulus; species Humulus lupulus. The sequence continues at coordinate 11,873,016 of NC_084802.1, forward strand.
TATTTGTGGAATAAATGCTAATTTTTTATTAGTAGTTGTACTTGTGAACTAAATGGAATATTTGTAATGGCAATATAATATATGTTTACATTTAATTGCAACCATTAGTATCTTTTTTATCAAGTGTTGACTTGGTTGTTAATATTAGCCACAAATCCAATGCTGAGTCATGGTCCATTTACCATATCTTTGATTTTTGGGATATTTTAAAAAGGGAATTCACTAATTTAATACATTGTGTATTTGTAAGAGAATTGCTAAGGGGTGCCTGGTGCCCAATACCACAAGTAGGGGACATACTGCAATTGGTGCAATTCAATATTTGATCAAACTTATTTGAATTTAATAAGTATTATGGATTATTGCTAACTAATCATAGAGTATCACTTCATGTGGTGTTGGGCACATTAAGTTGCCAAATAGCAACACTCTTTTTGTAAATTATCATTTTAGCACCTTAATTTTTTAATAATGCTTCTACTGTACCTGTATTTTAAAATCATACATATTTAACACTTATTTTTAATAAGTATTATGAGGTATTGCTATGTAATGACCCAACTATTTCTAAGACCTTGGACCATTAGATCTACTATACATAACTACTATTTTGGGAAAGATACATAAGAAATAATATAACTAACTTTATTAAATCTTGAAATATTGTATCAAATACATAATAATTATAAATATGGCATGGGTACCCATTGTTTAAAACATAAAACATAATTTTAAACTAAAGAAAATTGTTTACAAAACTAAATGCGGAAAAAACATGATTTAAAAGACTAAAAAAAAAAACTTCATCCTCGATCGACACGCAGTCCACACATTCCATCCATCCTCAACACACAAGCCAAGCTACCAACAATTCTTCCGTCTTCCATATTCATTTTCCTGCATCACACTAAAAATAAAGGAATGAGCCTAATGCCCAGCAAGGAAAAACTACTAACCACATAAACATACACATAAAATCATATCATAACATATGCTAAAAACATATCATAATATATACTATATAAGACTATACTAATAATGGTCATTATGACATGTGATAAACCATCTACGTCCCCTGTCTAATATTTGAGGTGGGTTAGATCACATGTAGTGTATGATAACCCATCTACGTCCCCTGTCTAATATTTGAGGTAGGGTAAATCATAACATAACATATAAAAACATAAACTTATCATAACATATTAAACATAACATAACATAACATATCATACAAACATACAAGATCTAGCCTATTTTACTTACCAAAAATACCGGGATATGAGAACAGTTTTGGGACTTTGGAACACTCCTAAAAACCATAAATGGAAGGGTGAGTATACTAAAGAGAATGAGATGAAAAGAATGGAAGAACTATACCATTAAGAATATACTTACCAAAAACCTTATGTTCAAGAACTTAGATTTCCTATCCAAGAATAAAGTTAGGGGCTGAGTAGAAAACTATAAGAACTTGAAGAAAATAATACCAAATGAACTAGAGTTTTAGAATACCTTGAATGCTTTATGACTAATCTAAACCTTGAACTGAAATGTGTTATAAACCTTACTTCCCAAGTGTTTGGTAAACTTAAAAATGATTAAGCTTATAATCTCCAACCCAAGTGTTTACACTCTCACAATAACCTAGCAACTTGCAGCTTCTGAACTTAACTTGATGAATGAATGAAAAATGCTTGGTGCTAGGTCCTATTTATAGAGTTCTAGGAATCTTCTAATTATAATCCAAATTTAAATTTAAATTTAAAATAGTTACCTAAGGAATAAAAATCTTCTCCAAATTTAAAATAGAATCCTAAGGAATAAAAATCTTCTAATTACAATCCAAATTTAAATTCAAATTTAAAATAGAATCCTAAGGAATAAAAATCTTCTAACTTTCTAAATCCCGTAACTCTAAACTAACCTACAGTAAAATCAACATATCTGGAGCTGTAGGACTTCGATTTAGAATATCTTTATACCGTTAGAAAGATAATTAAATAATCTACAACTTTTTAGAAATACCATTTTTCGAAATTCATAATATAACTGGGTCAAAAATAGGTCAGAAGTTACAATACCCTAAAGTTACGAAAAATCTATTTAATTATCTAAATCACAAATAAATAAAATATCTAAATCACAAATAAATAAAATTGTGAGTCTAAATATCTAAATAAATATCATGCTCCTAACAAATTTTGATGAAGACTAAGTCTTATATTTCCCTTATTAAAATAATGACTCCTTAATAATCATGCATATGACAAGTGTCATAATCCTATTGACTCTATCTAAACCTTAGGTTATAATAATCATCATATTAATAACCAGCAATATTAATCAAATCTTATGTTATAATTAATATTCTTAAACTATAGGTTAAACTTATAAAATCCATAACTATTGATAGGAGTTTCCAACTAAGTCCCGGCTTGAACCAAAATCCTCAGTAATGAACATACTATAACTAATACTAGCTAAGTAAATTATGGGACTCTACATGCTAATCAATGGGTGTCATCTCATGTGGTGTTAGGCACATTAAGTTGCCAAATAGCAACACTCTTTTTATAAAGTATTATATTAGTACCTTAATTTTTAATAATGCTTCTAAGGTAGATGTATATTTTAAAATCATACATATTTGGTATCCTAGACTCAGATTTTGATAAATAAAATTTTATCAATATGACCAAATTATATTGTCATTAGTTATATGTAATTAAATAATTAAATTTGAATTTGGAACTCATATAATTGAGAGTAGTTTGATTAAATTGACAAACTTCTATCAATTAAATTTGAATTTAGGGTATCAAATATGTATGATTTCAAATACATGGTACTAAATATGTACTATTTTAAAATATCATGTCGTGCCGTGCTGTGCCAATTTTCAATTCGTGTCGTGCCTGACCCAAGTCCATATTTTTTTGTATCATGTCGTGCTCGTGCTGTGCTAGAAAGCTTGACCTGTATTTCCAGCTCTAATAATATGCATACATTAGTTATTCTTCCACTACGAACTTTATCACTTTAATAGTATTGCTCCACTTAATGAGAAACTTTTTGAAGTATGATAAGCATAAATTATGGGAATTACGCTTTTGTGTCTCATCAAATTCCTCCATTAATACATAAGTACTGCTCTTTCATACATGGCATAATAATGTTAGCCATTACTTTTCAACAATAATAATAAAAGAGTAATGATACGTGCACATAGAATATGCATCAAAATATTACAGATGGTACTAACTTTTTTAATATAATCTCATTTTAAATAAATACAATTATTTGAAAAATCTATAACTGTCACGTCTATTGTATATAATATTGTAGTATTTCTATCATTATTCATAAAAAATTATGTGAAAGAATAAGAACCTTTTAAACTTGGGCCAATCATTTCCTTGCTCTCTATTGTATATATATAAACTTGTTAAGCTCTTCCTTGTTTATGACATTGAAACAAGATTGATGTTAGTTCTCTATCTTGGGAAGTAGACGCTTGGCTAATATTAACAACAACGGAAACACTTAATAGAAGGTATAAAAGATTGTAACTAAATATAAACGAAATGTATTATTACATTCAAAATATTTAATCTGATACATAAATGCAAACCATTAACCAATATTTAGTATTTATACCAAAAATAACCAAGAACTAGTTGATGTTAATTTGCTTAAACATTATTGCCCGAAGAGAATGGAAAAAACAAAACAAAAAGGTAAAATCATATATACCTAGAAATCAAACATTAAATTCAATTGTTCAAACTTTTTTTTGGACAAACTTCTTTCCACCCTCTGTCATTTGAGGAGTTAAATACTTCACCCGATTTCCTACCTCACATTTCACATTAGAATTTTTTAAATTCTTAAAGATACATAATTGATCTATTTCTGTAGAACTCCTCGTTTTTTCTTCCTCATCTGAAAATGGAAATCTCAAAAAGTCTGCCATTTTTTTTTTTATGAAGAATCGTATTTTAAAACAGTATCTTGTGAGGTATCTCTATGCTTGCTTTCCCAAACCCCAAATATAGTCCCAAAATGGTCTAAATGGATTAATTCCTTCACAGAACATATGAAAGAACTCTTCTAAATGATGTGGTTCAATATTATCACCCAAAACTTTATGAGCAAAGTGCCAATAGGAAATAAATATATCAGGATTTCTACAAATGTATACTGTTATATTAGTTTATATAAATAACATAATGTTGATTAAATAAATGTGACAAATAAAATGGGGTGTGTTAATTTGTAACTTACCAATGGAAGCTACAAATCTAGTTACTGATTTTGTAACTCCCAAAATATCATCATAATCTATATGTAAAAGAAGTTACATATTATTGATTTGATTTTATAGTTGTTAGTAATGTTATTTTGACAGCCAATAAGTGTTTGGGGATTACAAAATTTCATGGGAAATGATTTGGAATGTTTTGGTAGCTTGTAACCAAATTTGTTACTTAGGGTTACAAATATATAACCTGACAGTATCAGTTTTAAAGCATATTTTTGATGTCTTGAACGTTGTAACACCCCAAGTAAGTCCAAAATCCAACAGTTTAATTCCATAAAACACATAATTTATCTTCGGTATGTAGTGACCAAAAATTGCACCAGACCCAAATCAATTATGCCATCAGCCCAATCAGAAACTATAGCCCATTAAACACTAAAGAGACCATCAAGTTAAGTCCGTAAGAAACTACTCTAAACAATCAGGCCCAGTCTATGCCCCAAATAAACCTTAGCCCACTCATCAAGAGTAGTGTTGGATTTTGACTACTCTGTAAGCCCAAAAAGCTTTATAGCACCAAAACAAGTCAAAAACGTGGGCAAGGAAGTTGGGTCAATCTATAACTCACCCAAGAGAATAGGTCTTCCTCCTTTTCAGGAGGAAGATCGCTTCTCACGCTCACTCCTCAGTGGCTAAGCAACAGACCATTGAAAACTATATAAAAGCAAGTTTCTGGACCTGAAAGAGAAAAATGCATTTTTGATTCAAAAACTCAATCTCTCTCGAATACTGTCAGACCGATCACTTAGATCATCCCTCACCACCACTTTACGGTGGATTTATTCACTTGTTGTTTACTTTCTTTACATTTTCTTTATTCTATACTTGAATTGCTTACTGACTTGACCGTCGGAGTCCCTTCGGCTGGCACCACCCCGGTCCCAAGGCTTTTACAATCTTTCTTCCTTTGTTCTACAGGTTGTCAATGCTTGCGATCCATCCTTTCCGATCATTGTAGATTTCAGCCTCTACAATTTGGCGCCCACCGTGGGGCCCTGATAGTCTAAATCAGGAGCAAGGGACGCACATCCATCGCCATGGAAAACTTGGAAGAAGGAGAGATCAACGTCCAAGCTCAGCTAGCTGCCCTGATGGCCCATATGAGAGATACTAATGAAAGCCTCATAATGGTGCAGCAAGAGAACATGTCATTCAGGGAGGAGAATGCCTTATTGAAGTAAAAAATGGAGATGTTGGAATCTGCTCAACGCAGCTCAACTGAATCCCAAATAAGGTTCCGCACTCCAATTCCACCCATGCAACCGTCCCAGGAGCGGCGTCCATCCAAGCCTCAGGCCAACAGTCGACGGTCACAGAAGGACCATAAGATCAGACAACAGGCCAACAGTCGACCCCAACAACTAATGGAACTGGTGGATCAATCCCAGGGGGATCAACCTAAACCCATGGACCCCCGTCGGTAGTCGACAATCCTATGGAAAACGAACAAGTGCCACCTGCTCCAACACGAGACAACCCAGTGTCGAGTACTCCAGGGGGGCCACCCAGGACCTTTGATCCAACCCTTCCAACTACTCTACCATCTGACATTTCTATTGTTCCATCTGCAGGACAAAGCACTATGCTAACACCCGAAGAGATGATTGAGCAGCTGGTGGCAAAGAAGCTTGAAGGCATGGAAGCCATGATCCATAGGATCCCAGGGGTCCCAGCGCCAATCCGGAAGAGCTTACCTAGTAGCTTTGCAGACTCTCCATTCGTGGATGCCATAGCACTCATGGAGATGCCAAAAAAGTTCGTCTTCCCACTAATGAAGATGTACGAAGTAACGACAGATCCGAATGATCACATAGCAAGCTACAAGCAACGAATGTTCACAGCCGCCATCCCTCGCGAACTACGTGAGGCTTGTATGTGTAAGGGGTTCAGATCCAATTTGGTAGGCCCAACCCTCCAATGGTATACGAACCTACCTAATAACTCTATCTCTTCATTTGCTCGATTAACTGACATATTTGTAGAGCAATTTGCTAGTAGCAGGAAGCTGGAGAAGTTATCTGATGATCTTTATAGGATCAAACAAAGGAGGGGCGAGTCACTTAGAGACTACGTTGCTGGGTCCAATACGAAGAAAGTATCCATCACGTCATGCAACGTTGATACAACGATTACAGCCTTTCGGAAAGGACTAATGGTAGATTCAGACCTTTATAAAGAACTAACCAAGTATCCTTGCAGGACCATGGAAGATGTGCTAGCCAAAGCTTGGGCTCAAATCAAATGGGAAGAAGATGAATCAAACAGACCTACATATTCACCCTACCCAAATACAAGAGAAAGCATAAGCACAAGGAGAATAGAACGCAAATATAGCCCATACCACGAATTGCACCCAACTACCAGAACCAACAGACCAGGAAGGGAGCCCAGCCACACACTACCATCCACAAGACCAAGATAACAAGAGAAAACACCCATCCCAGAGTATAATCTAAATATAGACCCAGTGGAGATTGTAGCAGTATGAAAGGGATGGGAAACAAAGTCAAGTGGCCTGAAAAGATAAAAAAAGCCAGCTGATAAACGAGATACCACCAAGTGGTGCGAATTCCACAATGATCATGGCCATACGATAGCAGAATGCATCGCTCTACGATTTGAGGTCGCAGGACTTCTCCGTCGAGGTCAACTCAGAGACTTTTTGTCAGACAAAGGAAAAATCACCATGACCGGGGGAGATACCAGACCAACCACGCCACCCCAACACACACGGACATGCAACGTAATATCTGGAGGATTAGAAGTGAGTGGAGTGACATACTCAGCTGCCAAGAGACATGCAAGGGAAGTCTCGGGGATGGACGGAATGTTGGAATAACTTATACAGGATCTTTATTTATTTTCATGTATATATAATATTAAACAAATTAATACAAGATAGCCTAAAACATGTTTCTAAAATTGAATTCAAAGAGAAACAAATAATATAATACTTACAGTATACGCAGCGGAATTAAGAGTCCTTCCTTCAGTTTCTCTAACTCTTGTATCCTTTCTGTCGTAGAGTATTATCAAGAAACTGAACCGATCTTCTATTTTCTTCACAATCTTCCAATGTATCCTTAGAACCACCTAGGCTAGTGTGGGCAATTCTCAACACATGAGATAGATATGGAAAGAAGAAGAGAAAATAACAAAGTGGCTTAGAAAAGGACTTGTGTTTAGAGAGAATCTAAAACTATCAGAAAATCTGACTTGTGACTTATCAAACTTCTCACTAAGCACTCCTTTTATAGACTCAATTAGGCCATTTAATTTAATTAAAAAATCAATAAAATAACAGCCATTTTGAAGCCCTAGGTCGAAATTATCATGGGCTATAGGCCTGTGAAATTTCCCATTTGATTATAAGCCCATTGGACTTAAAATCAAGGCCTGTATTATTTTCTATTGATTTAATTAATTAAATAATTATTTAAATCCTTTATCAAATTAATTATTTATAATTTGAACCTTGATTTAAATTTATTTATTAATTTAGATACCAATTTATCTTAATTAATAAATATGCCATAATTTCTCTTTTCTTCTCAAAATTACACAACTCTGTGAAACTATCCAAAATTGACCTGGTCAACTTTGATAATTCTAATTGATGATTAAATGAATTAATTGAGACTATCTAGATGATTTTATCCAAGGTACAATGGGGACCATGGGCCTATGAAATCAAGCTCCAATAAGTTATCATAAATCTAACAAATAAATTTACTAACTTATTAATTCCTGGTGACTCCACTATAGACTTGGAATTGCACTCTTGAATTCATAGAACACTCTATAACAAATATAGATACGCTATTAATTATCCATTGTTACAACCATAATTGTCACTCAATCCTCTATAGACGGTCTACAATGAGATAGGACTAAAATACTGTTTTACCCCTCATTGTATTTTATCCTTAAAACACTTAGTTCCTTGTAAATGATATTTCAGTAAACTAATTTAATTACTGAAATGAGATCTCTATCATTTAACACCTTGAACCAAACTAAAAGGAAACCGTCGTTTCACTTCTTCATCAGAAGCTATAGATGTTCATATCTATGATTAACACTCCCACTTAATTATACTACCGAGTTCCCAAGATGTAAGTATGGGCTAGTCCGTAGGGTAAGCTGGTAACAAACAAGTCAAAGAACTCAAATAATACAATCAGTTAGAATACTAACCACTCAGAATTGAGATTGAATTGACCTATGGTCAACTATATGATATGACTAGAATAGATAATAACGGCATGTTTACTTATCTTATCAACTGTCAATATCGGTTATGTCCGATATAACATATACATCCGATCTTATCTACTTTGCTAATGTTCTGGAAAGAACATAACACTGTAATGTGTAAGTAGATCATATCGTAGATTGGCAAGTCAGTGTAAATCTGGTGCACTGACTAATCTTAGGACTAACTTATTTTGAACATATAATCATATTTATATTCCACTGTGATTACGTCACTATAAATAAGATTAGCTGTATGCTCGGGATTTAATAAAAGTTTATATTAAACAAATAATCATGAAAATAAAACATGCGAGCAAAGTGATTGACCAAGTCAAAAAATGATTTCTATTCTTTTATTGATAATAAAATGAGATTACAAAGAATTTAGGTTTTAATTAGGGCATAAAACCCCAACACGGAAGACCAAAGAGGCCACCAACAAACTATACCGAACAGACCATAAGCTTTGTCGATGATGAAGCCTCAGATTTGCTTAATCCTCGTCATGATGCTTTAGTCATTTCACTATTTATTTCAAACTGCTTAACTAAACGAATATTGATTGACAATGGAAATTAGCTAACATCTTATTTTTACATGCTCTTAGGGGGATGGGGATTGACGAATCTACCGTCATCCATACTTGTGGGATTCAGCGGTGAGCAAAAACATTCTGTTGGTGAAGTGACATTGTATGTGTATGCCGAAGAAGTCAATCTCCAAACCAGATTTTTGGTAGTCGACTCACCCTTAGCCTACAACGCCATCCTTGGCCGTCCTTGGATTCAAGCAATGAAAGCAATCCTATCTACATACCATCAGGTCATCCATTTTCCAACTAAGTGGGGAGTGAAGGAGATCTGTGGAGCACAAAAGATGGCTCGGGGTTGTTATCAGACTACATTGAAAGACAAACAAGCCTCAGCATAGCAACTACAGCACGCTACATCATCGAGTGCACCTGTAGAGCCTGAGATGGAGGATCTCGATGATGTGAGCATCAATGAAGACTTCCCGGAGCATACCATCCAAATAGGATCAAAGTTGACACCTGAGTTTCGTGCTCGACTCATCGAGTTCCTGAAAAAGCACCATAACTATTTCGCATGGTCTCACGAGGACATGACAGGTATTGACCCTAATATTATTGTTCATAAGTTGCAGGTAGACCCAGACTATCCTCCAATCAAGCAAAAAAGGAGAAAGTTTGCTCCAGAACGCAACAAAGTAATCAATGAAGAGATCCAAAAGCTGATCGATATAGGGTCTGTTCGAGAAGTCGACTATCCTGACTGGCTAGCTAATGTTGTTGTGGTGAAGAAGAAGAATGGTAAGTGGTGAGTTTGTATTGATTTTACAGATCTAAACAAGGCGGACCCCAAAGATTCGTTCCCATTGCCACACATAGATATGATGGTGGATGCAACAGCTGGACATGAGCTACTCAGCTTCATGGATGCTTTCTCAGGATACAACCAGATACTCATGCATCCGGAAGATAAAAAAAAGACAGCATTCATTACCGAACGAGGGACGTTCTGCTACAAATTCATGCCCTTCGGACTCAAGAACGCGGGGGCAACGTACCAAAGGCTAGTTAATCGGATGTTCGCAGAGATGTTAGGAAACTCGATGGAGGTCTACATAGATGATATGCTAGTCAAGTCGTTGGTTGCCCAAGACCACCTTGACCATCTCCAACAAGCGTTTAAGGTACTTGAAAAATATAACATGAAATTAAATCCTACCAAATGTTCTTTTGTTGTATCATCATGGAAGTTCTTAGGCTACATGGTGACCAAACGCGGAATAGAAGCAAATCCAGAGCAAATAAGGTTAATCCAAAACATCCAACCACCTAAGAACATCAAAGATATACAACGTTTAAATGGGAGGATAGCAGCACTAAGCTGATTCATATCAAAGTCATCTGAACGCTGCCATATCTTCTTCTCCAAGCTTAGGAAGACCAAAGACTTCATCTGGACAGAAGAATATCAGAAAGCACTCGAAGAACTCAAGGCATATCTCTCGTCACCACCACTGATGGCCAAGCCTAAAGATGGAGAAACGCTCTACATTTACCTAGCAGTATCAGAAACAGCCGTCAGTGTCGTTCTCATAAGAGAAGAAAATGGTAAGCAACAACCTGTGTATTATATATCTAAAACTCTATTGGATGCAGAAACTAGATACAACCAGCTAGAGAAGCTTGCTCTGGCACTCGTCACAGTAGGACGAAAGCTCAGACCCTATTTCCAGTGTCACCCTATAGTGGTGCTCATGCAATATCCACTCCGTGCCATACTACACAAACCAGAGCTCTCAGGAAGATTGAAAAAATGGGTTGTAGAGCTCAGCGAATATTATATCACATTTCAACTAAGGACTGCAATCAAATCTCAGGTATTAGCTGACTTTATTGCAGACTTCTCTAGTGATATGCAGATTCAAGCGGAGAAGGAATTGTTATGTCTGGAACAACAATCAAACACCAAATGGAGGTTGTCGATTGACGGGTCAAGCAACAGCAAAGGATGCAGACTTGGGATAGTGCTCACTGTTATATTATTTTATAATATAATGTAATATTATATTATTTTATAATATAATGTTTTAGATTAAATAAATGTGACATAGAGTGTCACATATTGTAACATATAATAGAGAGTTACATTATTTGGATATATGTGAAATATCCAAACATGTAACATATTTGGTGTTACAAATTCATCACAAATTTGTAACTCCTAAATATCACCAATTATTGTGTAGATTTGTTGTTACACAATATTAAGATGAATTTCTTAAAGCCATATGAGAAATGGCTGATAGAGATGTGATTTTAACTCTCATATTGTGTATGGAAGTTACAAAATCAAGTGGGAATAATTTGGAACGTTTTGAAAAAAAAAATTGAAAAAATCATTGTTGCAACTGACTAAGGGCCGTGGCGCCTAGTAGCAAGCGCCGCGGCCCTAGTGCCTGACAGCCTCTTCCAACTTTGGTTTTTATCCAATTTTGAACGTTTCCAAAAGCCAAGTAACTCCCAAATCTCTATTTTAATTCCATAAAACATCCAATTAATCATTGGTAACAGCCATGGGGGTTAGTGGAATTTGAAATTCAAAGGGTGTCTCTAAACTCTATAAATAGGAGCCTAAGGCTCACTTGTAAGACATAACATTTCTATCCATTAGAGCACTTGGCTAGAAACACCTTGAGGCTTGATAATTCCAGAAAGCTTTTCCAATATCTGAGAGAGATCCCTTAGTGCTTGAGTTAGGGGGAAATAAGCTTTTGGACAAAGGTTTTAAACCTTGTTCAAGTTGGTGATCCCCAACCCTCTTCAATTAGGTTGTGTAAATGAGAGTTTGCTTGTGTTTCTGTTCTTCTTTTTATTCTATTGTTCTTCTTCTTATTCTCTTGTTCTATTTACTTGTATATTTTTTTTAAGAGTTGTAATCTTATCATTTGGTCCAAACACTTTATTTTATTTGTAACTTTTTGTTTTGAGTTGTATTTTGCTATTCTCTTCTTCTTCTTCATCTTCTTCATTTCCTTTATTTTATTTGTATTTTCAGTTATAGAGTTGTAACACTTTATTTAATCAACCTTGTCAATTGTAATATTTTGCATAGAGTTGTAACATTATCTTACCATTTCCATTGAGGCAATTTATATTTTCCTAACACTCACAACCCCAACTGGAGACATTATACAACGATCCATTAAGTGCGAATTCAAAGCTACGAACAATGAAGCAGAATATGAGGCATTGATAGTTGGACTCAACTTAGCAAGGGAATTGAATATAAAGAATATCAAAGTCACTTCGGACTCTCAGCTGGTGCTCAACCAACTCAATGGAACTTACCAAGCAAAAGACTCAAAAATGACAGCATACTTTGAGGTAGTAAAAGAAAAGGTAAAACACTTCAGTGAATTTTCAATTGTTCAAGTTCCTAGATTAGAGAATGACCATGTAGATGCACTCGCAAACTTGGGCTCGAAAATCCAAATTAAGAATGGGATTACAATCCCAGTAGTGTACATGCAATGGCCAGCCGTATGGAAGCAACCAGAACAATCAACGAACACCATCGACACTCAATCTTGGATGACACCAATTATTGAGTACCTGCACCATGATACTTTACCGGAGGACAAAAATGAGTCAAGAAAGCTAAGGACAAAGGCAGCCAGGTTCACCCTTAACAGCAGTCGACTATACAAATGATCGTTCACTAGTCCTTTACTCAGGTGTTTGAATCCAGCCGAGGCAAAGTATATACTGACGGAGCTACATGAAGGCGAATGCGGAAACCATTATGGATCAAGGAGCCTGTGTAACAAAGCCCTTACAACTGGGTACTATTGGCCAACAATGAGGAAAGACTCAATTGATTTTGTTAAAAGATGCGACAAGTGCCAGAGGTTTGCTCAAGTGTCGCATATGCCACCTGAGAAACTCCATTCAACATTGACGCCATGGCCCTTCATGAAGTGGGGAATGGATATCGTAGGAAAGATGCCAATGGCGCCGGGACAAAGAGTATTTATGCTAGCAATGACTAATTACTTCACCAAGTGGGTTGAGGCAGAAGCATATGCTCAAGTCAGGGAGCGAGAAGTCAAGAGTTTTATCTGGAGAAATGTCATATGCAGATTTGGGATGCCAAGGGAGATTGTGACGGACAACGGTTCTCAATTCATAAGTATCGAATTTCAAGATTTTTGTAAAAAATGGGGAATAAAACTCTCGTTCTCGACACCCAGATACCCACAATCAAATGGACAAGCGGAAGCGACAAACAAGACTATAGTAGCATCGCTAAAGAAAAGACTAGACAGAGCAAAAGGAAGGTGGGCAGATGAACTTCCAGGGGTACTATGGGCCTACTGAACAACAGGAAAGACTTCAACTGAAGATACCCCGTTCTCGCTAACCTATGGAACCGAGGCAGTCATTCCTGTAGAGATAAGACTCCCTTCTACAAGATTCGAGCACACGACAGATGCAAGAAACTGGAAAAACATGGGTCACGAGCTTGACGTATTAGATGAACGAAAGGAAACAACATTAATAAGGGTTGCAGCCTACCAACATAAAGTGGCACAACACTTTAACAAGAATATCAGAGTTCGAAAATTCCATGTTGGTGACTTGGTATTAAGAAGGGTCTTCCAGAATACAAAAGAAGCAGGAGCTAGAAAGTTGGGTCCGACATGGGAAGGGCCCTATAAGATTACCAAAATAGTAGGACAAGGTGCATACAGACTTCAAGCATATGATGGACGCAACTTAAGTAACAGCTGGAACGCTATTCATTTAAAACAGTATCACTTCTAAACTCTTAACTCTTGTGGAAAAAACAAGTACTTAACCTTTATCATTATTTTAATCACAATACTGACTTAAGCATCGGAGGGTCAGGATCCGAAGACCGGCCAAGGAAAGCCAACCCATGACTACCCATTAAACAGGTAAAAAGTTTCAATTGTTTATTATTCTTTATTATAAGATCTCAATACTGACTTAAGCATCAGAGGGTCGACGGCTTTGCCGTCGACCGCACCCCCTGATATTAAACAAGATTCAAAGATAATAGTCAAGAGGCTAGCGTGTGATGATCCATGTATCAGAAGTCTGAAGTGAACCTGGACAAACACCTGATAATGCATAAGAATTCAGACTCGACACAAGTCCAAGCATCGCCATATAACATACCAACACTTGGACTAGGGAGAAAGGAGAAGGTTGTAGAAATGCTTGAGAAGACCAAGACAATAATCGTAGAGACAACTTATGACGATTCCAGGTTTGAATATCTTCTGTTGAAACTTGACTTTACTTTCTCACCCGAACAAAAATATTGATTATGAATATTGTCATTTTACAATAAAATTTACACTTGGCCAAGTCTTACATACAAAATAAGCCATTCCTCTATTGCCTGACCATTCTAGATGGATGGATTACCCTAAGTTGCCACTCCTTGTTATGTGACCATCCCCAGATGGATGGATTATCTTAGGTTGGCACTCCTTTCTACGTAACCATCCCCAGATGGATGGATTGCCACAGGCAAGCACTCCTTGTTGCATGACCATCCCCAGACGGATGGGTGACCCTAAGTTGCACCTCCTCGTTACACGACCATCCCCAGACGGATGGCTTGCCCTAGGTTGGCACTTTTTGTCACGCGACGGTCCTCGGACAGATGGATGGATCCCGGATGGATGGTGGACACCAGTCAGATGGATGGCCATAAATAGGCATTGTCTAGCACTCGACGATCCGCAGACCAATGAATGAATCTCTGACAGATGGATGATGAGTAGCTATTGTTTGTCACCTAACGTCCGATATCATTGTAGAATACTACCAATGGTGCCATCTGAGATAATCATATACCTCATGTAGAGGACCATGATCACAATCACTTTATGCTTGGTCAATTTGTATGATATTCATTAAACATCAATCACAGTTGACTACCAACATTCAACTGTAGTGAAAAGCATGGTTTAACATAGAAAAACCTCAACGATACAACAGAGGGCACAGTTCAACATTCAAAAGGCCCAACAAAGAGCATCAAAAGGCTCAACAACCAATATCACAATGTTAAACCAACAAAAGAGCAAAGCGTAAAAACAAAAAAAAACTAGGTGTTGACAAACTAAACATTGTCCAACCGAGAAACAACACTCGACATACTACTAGTCACCTCAGAATCAATAATAAACTGATGCTCAACAATATCCCCAACGGCATGTCCAACAATCTGGTTGCCCCCATCCTCATCTTGAGGAATACCCGTGCCAAACTTAGGACCAATAGACCCCCCGTCGTCAAGGCCAACCTCATCCTCAAACATACCAACGCAGAGTTCCAACTCTTCGTCTACCTTCCAATCCTTAGACTTGCCTTCTTTGAACTCTGTCAACATTTCTTTACGAGCTTTCCACATGGTGTAGAGTCCAAGAACTTTACTTAGCTAATTGTTTAGTAGTGTTATAGTATGTTTAGTGTTATCTTTGTTACTATGGATTTTTGGTTCAGACCGGGAATTATTTGGACACTCATAGTAGTACTTATAGATTTTCTAAGTTTAACCTATAGTTTAAGAATATTAAGTATAACCTAAGGTTTGATTAATGTGACTGATATTAAGGATTATATTTACTATATTATAAGGTTTAGACATCAACCAATAGGATTTTAAGCACATGTTATGAATGGTGATTAAGGATTAAAGATTTTTGAGGATTAAATTAAATAAGAGTAAAGTTTGAATGTTATAGGGTCAGTCAGCAGCCTTGAGTACGTTGAGGGCTTAGTCAAGGCTGTTTACTCCATTCAAACTTAGCTAACAATGTGTAAATTCGTGTTTAAATATTCAGCGTATGCCGATATATCGCAGCTATAGGGGGCGATATATCGCAGCACGTAGATACGGAAAACACGAATCGATGCACGGTCGCCTCGGGAACAAAGGTCCAGGCGATATATCGCCTATAGGGGGCGATATATCGCCTCCACCAGCATGTTTTCAAATACTTTTGAATTCTTTTCCTTTCAGCCATTCAAACTCCTTCAACAGTCCAGCATCTTTTGAACGAGTCTTCAGCCTCTGCTGAACGATTATTCAAATGATTTTCACCTAAAAAGCCATTATTTTTATTCAAGTAAAATCAAGATATTTTCATTCCCAAACTCTATAAATAGGACCTAGTACCCAGCCATTATTCACCATTTGCTCTAAGTTCAGAAGCTGCTAGTGTTAAGTGAGTGTGAGAGTGTAAACACTTGGTTTGGGGAAAAAATATAAGCTTAAACATCATAAGCTTATCAAACACTTTGGGAAGTGAGTTCTATAGTATTTCGGTGGAGGTTAGATTGATCTTGCAATCTTTGAGGTAAACCCAAAACTATAGTTCCTTTCTGTATTTTATGTTATTTCCTTTCTCAAAACCTTCTACTCAGTCCCCTAACCTTATTCTTATTTTGGTTAGGGAATCCAAGCTCTTAAGCATATAAGTCGGTAAGTATGTTTTTTTTATGGTTTAGTCTTTCCATCTCTTTCATTTCATCTCCTTTCTTAGACTCACTCTTTCTTATGGTTTTAGGAGTGTTCCAAAAGTCCCAACTCAGTCCATAATCCCGGTAACTTTGGTAAGGAAAATAGGCTAGAATCAACATGTTATGTGCTTATGTTATCTATATGTTTTATGTTATTAAAAGTGTTATGATATGTATATGTATGTTTGTAGGCTTGGGCATATGACCCATATGACTAACAAGACCCCAAATGGGTTATGGGCATATGACCTACTTAGCTAGTAGGACCCCACTAATCCCATGGGCATATGCTTGTTTAGTCTATGGGACCCCAAGTAATAATGGCCATTATAATAAGTGTATGTTATATGTGTTATGTTAAGTCTTTATGTTTTCTTATGAAATTATGTATATGACTTTGTGTTAGATTTTCCTTACTGGGCATTAGGCTCATTCCTTTCTGTTTTATGTGCAGGAAAATAAGCTTTAGAGGCGGTAAGATTCGTGACGCTTGGAGGATGTGTATCGATGATGAATGGAGTCAACGGGCCGAGCGTTAATCGATTCGAGGATGTAGTTTCGGTTTTATGTCTTTTTATATGTATTTTCCGCACTAATTATGTAATGTTTTATTATTTTAAATTATGTTTTTGTTTTAAAGACAATGGGATCCCATATCCGTTTTGGTATTTACTTTGTAAATAACTCTTATTTTGCAAGTTATTCAATAAATTATGGTATTTTCGCAAATGTAAGTTCTTTTAAGGATTTTATGTATAGTTTCGTTAATGGTCCAAATAGTCTAGATTAGTGGGTCATTACACATGGCCTTCACCTCAATGTCCTCCAGCTGAGCACATAAATCATTCGAATTCTTCTTCTCCTTAACTAGTTCGCTCACTTTATCCTTTAATTGCCTCTTCAACTCTTCATTTAATTCTTTACTTGCCTTAAGCCTCTCGTCAACTTTCGTAAGACTCGACCGAAGCTCGGTGTTGGACTTTCTAAGATCACAGTTTTCCCTTCCGAGGCGTTGATGGTCTCGACGAATATGAATCGCATTAGAGAGCATCTGTAAAAATAAACGAGTTAGTGCAAACAAAATATACAAAAATGAAATAAGTAAAATAGGTTGCTTACCCGATAGGCTCCAGACACCAAATCATTGGATGACTCGACGGATCCCATTTCCTTCAAACGAGTCTCATCACGAGGACACAAGAGGGCTTCGACATATCCTTCAATAGACAAAGGGTTCGAATACACACAAGTATTCTTTGGAATAATGACAGAGATATTTTCTTCCTCCTCATCAAAATCAACCCTAGGCTTCTTGCTTGATCCTCCTTCGATGACCTTTGAAGGAACAGTACTCTTTGAGGGCACGAGGTTTATTGATGGCTCTACCGCCGACAAATGACCTTTCTTCTTACTCGCCGCTTTCTTGGCTTTTGCCAAGGCATCAAGACCGAAAGGCATTTTGAATGACATCTTTTTCGAAAAAATTTCCGATAGATTACGTTCTTCTTCAGAAGAATAAACTTGATACCAATCAACTCTAAAGCTCGCTTCAACAAAAAAATAGGAATACGACCATCTAGTCTAATAAGAAGATTACCTTCACTCCGCCCCTCGACTTTGCTCCAAAGAAAACTGGAAGTCAAATTTGATTCCTTTAACAATTTTTTCCAACTTCGTTGCTTTTCAGGAATTGCTAAAATTTTCTTCAAATTTTGGTCACTATCGTACGACAAAGCAAGAAGTATGGTCAATTCTTTATCCACAAAAAGAAAAAGAAAAAGAAAAACACCAACATTAGGATTTCAATAGGTTGGAAACAAAAGACACAAGAAAAATAGGTAAAATAATCTAGCATGCAACACCTACCTAATACCCGCCAACTAGTAGGAAACCTATCGGTTCTAGACGAGAACATTTCTTTTCCATGGAAGAAACAATAGTATTCTTTCCACCCACGGTCATTGGATTTTATATTGCAAACCAAGGACTCGTCTTCATTACGAGACACAAAACTATATCTTCCCTTCTCTTTATCATGTTCCCTCACTGTGTAATGAGCACGAAACTCTACTAACTCAACACTCATCCCGAACACCTCAGTAAACCTTTCGATGCCTAAGAGCACTCTCCATGCATTAGGCATTAGCTGACTAGGGGCTATCTGATACCAGTTAAGTACTTTTGAAACAAAAGGAGGGAAGGGGAACCTGAAGCCTTGATGAAAGGTGTACTCATACATACCACACCAACCAGGGGTATCCCAATTGACCCGTTCGACAAACCTGGGTAACCTCATCTTAATATTATGAGGAATACCTGTTGACCCAGATTTTGGTCAACTGACACGGAGTCAGAATATGCTTGATATGAATTAATGTGTTGAGAAGAACGTAATGACAAAAAGTAATAAGAACACGATATTTTTATAGTGGTTCAGCCCCAGGATCTGGTAATAACCTACGTCCACTTAGACTGTTATTGATATAAGAATCAAAGGAGTGATCAAAGAACAAGGGTTCAATGAGTTTCACTAACCTCTGAAGAAAAATACAATATTCCAAGGAGAATTACTCTAATCTAAAATAATTCAAAAGCCAAAAGTCCCTTCCTTGAGCTATCCTTTCCTATTTATAGGCTCAAGGGGGATTACATGATTTAGTTGCCAATATTCTCTCCTAAATAATCGGATATTCAGGAGATTGTGTGAATTAAATTCAGGATCTACAAAGATTTTTACAGTAATATGACATTGCATGCGGAACTATCGACCAGACTGGTCGCAGGTATGACTGGGCTGCTTACCACTTCTAATACGTCTTCTGGTCGATACACTAGCAGAGTTCCTCCAGGTGTCTGCCACGTGTCCAGGGATCACTTGCCACGTCATCAATGCCAATTTTTTGGATAACAATACCGAAAGATAATCTCATCTTAGCTAAAAGGGGAACTGTTAGTTGGGTTTCAGGATTTGCCCGTAGAATACCTTGTGATCGGCCAGAGAAGCTTGGCCCATCATCTTCACCCACCAGTTGCGCCAAGATATAACCCATCACAGGAGCTTCTTTGTCAGGTACCGCCAACCCGACGACATCATGGTCTTCAATATCCCCACCATAATAATCATCTACCACTGTAACAGGATTAATAGGCAAAGCATCTAGGACATCATCACCAAAGTCGTCATCCATATTGATAACCTGCTGACCATTACTATCAGTATCGAAATCTACCTCTACAAATGCGGGGTAGAACGCACTCCCGACGCTCGACATAGACTCCTATTCATGACATAGGTTGTCAAAATTTTAAATATATATATATATGATATTGCAATACAAAAAGCCTAATTGGCTATTTCACACAACACATTAAGGACATAGAACCTCAAATGCTCTATTCTCACACAACGATTCCACTGGAGACACCAATAAAAGTGTCCCATTTTAGCGCGTAACACTTGTTCACGATCCACCAAAGTATTACGACTCAGTTTCCTACGTTAGGGACAACCTAAGGGGTACTCCCTTTTTATCACCCTACGTTAGGAAAAGAAAATGGCCTAAAGTCCTAAAACAACTTAAAAGGCTATGTGTTCTTCTTAGGATGAATACAGTACATATATGTGAGGGAACCTTGAAAAATAAAGGGATTGCTCCTGCACCGCACATCTCCGCTCCGACGCTCTGTCCTAGCCTCCGTACTGAGTTGGGTGAGCACTTAGCAAAACAAGATGGAGAATATATGCTATAGCAAAACAAAATGAAGAATATGTACCATATTCCATGGCCCATACGTTAGGCCCAATAGTAAGTTTTCTTTTTCTCTTTTCAATTAAACATTTATATACATATTGCATATATGTGATATATTCTTGATGAAGTATATATATTTTTATCACATATAAATAATATTTATTATAATATATATTACACGCAATAGTATATTATGCATCATAATAGTCAATTCTTAGGCATAATATATATATGTGTGTTTAATATATATACCTGATACATAATCTTAAAATATATTTTATTAAATAAACATAATAATTATTATAATAAGAAGTGTATATATATTATTAAATTATCAAGTTCCATTTCAAATTGTTCTTTTTTTTTTTGAAAAAGAAGCCACACCTCAACAAAAATCTAACATTTTTCTAGATCACTCGACAGAATTATCAAAACTACATATCTTAAATTTTTTGCCAGTCGACGCTACTACTCTCCGAGCCAACTTAACTTGACTTAGAAAGTAAGGGACAAACTGTAGTGGCCAAAAATTGCACCAGGCCCAAATCAATTATGTCATCAACCTAATCAGAAACTATATCCCATTAAACACTAAAGAGACCATCAAGTTAAGTCCGTAAGAAACTACTCTAAACAACCAGGCCCAGTCTATGCCCCAAATAAACCTTAGCCCACTCATCAAGAGTAGTGTTGGATTTTGACTACTCTGTAAGCCCAAAAAGCTTTATAGCACCAAAACAAGTCAAAAACGTGGGCAAGGGAGTTGGGTCAATCTATAACTCACCCAAGAGAATAGGTCTGCCTCCTTTTCAGGAGGAAGATCGATTCTCACGCTCACTCCTCAGTGGCTAAGCAACAAACCATTGAAAACTCTATAAAAACAAGTTTCTGGACCTGAAAAAGAAAAAGGCATTTTTTATTCAAAAACTCAATCTCTCTCGAATACTGTTAGACCAATCACTTAGATCATCCCTCACCACCACGTTATGGTGGATTTATTCACTTGTTGTTTACTTTCTTTACATTTTCTTTATTCTATACTTGAATTGCTTACTGACTTGACTGTCGGAGTCCCTTCGGCTGGCACCACCCCGGTGTCCCAAGGCTTTTACGGTCTTTCTTCCTTTGTTCTACAGGTTGTCAGTGCTCGCGATCCATCCTTTCTGATCATTGTAGATTTCAGCCTCTACATGGTAACACCTAAGGGGGTTGGTTGAATTTGAAAATCAATTGGTGATCTCAAACTTTATGAATAGAGACCATTGTTTACTTGTAAGACAACTACTTTTATATCCACAAAGATCTTGGCTAGAAAATACACCAAGAGCTTGATAAATCTAGAAAGTTATTTCTTATACTTGAGAGTCCCTTAGTGCTTAAAGCTTAAAATAAATTAACATTTTCATGGATTTATTATAAAATATTTAATAACTAAAAATATTAATTTTAATTTAATTTGTGTCTGATTTTTCAGGACCTAAATGCATTTGGGCATAAACAAAAAGAAAGAAGAATGAAATAACTAAAATTGAAGAAAATAAGTAAAAGTGACATTTTTGAAGGCCCAAAACCCATATGAGTAGCCCAGGCCCCTTTTCTCTCCTAGCCTATCTGGCACACTAGCTTTGTCTTCACTTTGCAAAAATACCAACTTTTGCGAAAACTGCCATTGCAAAAATGCCAATTTCTGCAAAATGCACAACCTTCTGATTTTTAAATGATCAAAACTACATTATTGTTCTATTTGTTGTGGAACTCCATTACTGTCTTCTTCAGCTGAAAATGGAAATCCCAAAAAACCTCCCATTTGAATCTCCATGAAACCCACATTAATCTCAAAGTTTGAGTCCACTATACCCATGAAACTATTTTGTTAATGCTTTTGTGGTTTTGTTTGTAATTTTTTTTTTGTTGTTTTGTTATTTTTATAAATAATCAATTTGTTTATTTAAAAATTCAAAGTTTGAATCCATTGAACCCACATAATTCTCAAAGTTTGAGACCATTATACCCATGAAAATGTTTTGTTTATGTTTTTGTGGTTTTGTTTGTAATTTTTTTGGTTTTTTTTATATGTTATTTTTGCAATTTTTCGATGTGAATTCAATGAAATCTTTAGGTATGTTTTTTAAGGTTTGAATTTAATGACAATTTTTGTTTGTAATCTTTAAATTTCAATTTGTATCAATAAATTTTACAAACTATTTATATAAAAATGAATGTATTTTAAGTGAAAGTATTAGTAGTACGTCTTTTTGGAACACTTGAGTTAAATTTGATCGTGTACCCCATAATTGATGCTTACCATCTAAACATTCTTTTAGAAGCTAAGTATATAAATTTGAAAGAGCTATCAGAATATATAGTCACCTACAATTATTTCGTCACTGCAATTTTCTTTTATAGAACTTTTTGTTCTTGTTTGGTTTTAATCTCGTAAATCCATTTTGTTGTTTTTGTTCTTTTTATCAGATTTTTCTTTAAAATTAACTTGTGAATGTGATTTGATGTACCAATTATTGGTTCATAGCTGAAACATTATTTTAAAACGTTCATTGGCACCCAAAATGCTTTTTTACTGGAAAAGAAAGCCGTTAAAAGTTTATCAATTTAATAAGATATATTACTCTTCTTAAAACTTTTCGAAGTAAGATACATAATTAAAGGTCTCGATTGAACTTTTTATATGCATAAAACATATAAGAATTAAGCATTTGAGTCTCCTCAGAGTCCACCACAAATATCAACTCTTAACAAAAACTACTAACGACTGCAACTACATGTATTATTGCCGTTAAAATATTTGAATTGATACATACGTATAACAATTAACACTATTTAGTATTTATACCACAAACATCATCACTTCATACAAAGATATATAGCAATAACAAGTTCCTTTTTGCCCTAAGACAATGGACAAAAATATAAACAAAAAAATAAAATCAAAGCTAGCTAGAAATTAAACATTAAACCAGATTGTCCAAATTTTTCTTGGATGAGTTTTTTTCCACGCTCTGCCATTTGAGGTGTTAAATAGTTCATCCAGTCTCCCATCTCACCTTTCCTAAAGAATGAACTATTGGACAGCTCGAATAACCCAATAGAATATTTACCGGTCTTATTGACACTTAAACTTTTCAAATGCTCCAAGCTACATAATCGTTCTATTTCTTTCGGAACACCTTGGTTTTCTTCCTCAACTGAAAATGGAAATCCCAAAAACTCTGCTATCTTTTTAATGAAAAACACATTGTCTCTTTTAAGGTCTTCATATTTCAAAAATAATATCTTGTGAGGCATCTCTAAGCTTGCATTCCAAAACCCCAAAACATGGTCCCAAAATGGTCCAAATGCATGGATTCCTTTACAAAACATATCGAAAGACTCTTCTAAATGGCGTGGTTCAATTTTATCCCCAAAAAATTTATGAGAAAAGTGCCAATGAGAAACAAATACATCCAATGGATTTCTACAAATGTATACAATTTTACAATCTGAGTGCTTGATGGAAGGTGGTAATGAAGAGTAAGGAATATGTGTATTCATAATTCTTGGCTTCATGTTTTCGATAGGTAATGATAATTCAAGCAAGGGGATAAGTTGGTGTGGATTGGTAGTAAACAAAGGGCTATTGTTATTATCATTAGTGCGTGGTTTGAAATCAAAATCAGTACGTTTCATAATTGTAAAAACAAGAGATTTTAACCAAGTAGTACCTGATTTTGGACATGAAGCTAATAAAATATCTTCATTTCGTGCCACAAATCGAGTTTGAAGGGATATTAAACCTTTTATTGAAAACTCTCGAATCCAAAATCCTTGGTAACGATAGCGATAGACATCACCAACCGGGTCTTTAACTTTTTCAAGTTTTGCCAAAATGTTATCAACTGTACTCTCATCTGTCTCCACTTCTTCCTCCTTGTTCTTCATACTAACATTTGATATTTCCATTATAACTGGACAATAGAAGCTCAATTATATGAAGAAAATTATTCTCCCAACAAAGTTGTAGAGAAATATGCTAGAGATCAGGAGTAATGAGTGACTACACCCTCAATCCTTTAAATATAGCAATGAAAAAAAAATTCATTATCTTTTTCTTTATTAGATATAATCTATAAATTCAATTCAATTCAATCATTTCTTTCTTTATCTGACAAAAACAACAATAATAATGTTTTTGTTGCACCTACAGACTTTCGGTGATACATGATATCATAATAATTGGAGTCGGTCACCAACTATATACTATTATTTTTAAAAAATAATGTGTGTCTATTCTTTTCTCTTCGTCGTCATTGCGTGACTAAAAGTAAACATCATCGATCTATATATATATATATATATATATATATTCACATAAATGCAAAATTGATTTTAACGTTAGTGTAATTATTGTTGTGTACGTAGCTAGAGAGAGATAATATTTAGTTTATATTATACTTTTTAATATCCCCATATTAACAAAGAATTCAATTATCTCTCTTCAATTAATACTAAATTTTCTCTCCAATAAAAATAATAATATCAATTTATTTTTAAAAGAAAAATAATCTCAATTTAAATTTAACAATAATATTCATCGGTTAAATATAAAATTAGTTTAAAATTCTTATTAAAATTTAATATCAAATAATTAAAAGCCCTATTTTTTGGTGACATTTGTGAAAAATCCTTATTAAAATTTAATCTCAATTAATTAAAAATCTAATTTCGTTGGTAATCAGTCTAGTTAAAAGATATATATTTTTTTAAATTTTTTTGGAAATAAAAATAAAATAGAAAACCACATTAGTACTATTGCTCTCAACGTTAAAGAAAATAAAATACATAACATTTCTTTATAAAAGTTAAAATCATAAGTCATTACCAACATAACATAACTATATGTGATTTTTTTTTCAAAATAAAAAAGAAAAGGTTAAAATTGTCCGATATTAATGTTAAATTTAAATTAAAAAAAATACAATATTAGTTCCATTTAAATTAAGGGAATAGCAATTCTTATTCAAATTAAGATTATACAATCAAATTTTCATTTTTTTTTCCTTCTCCTATTATTTTGCATAAGAAAATGATCTTTCTTCGCTCCTATTTTATTGTAGAAAAATACATGTAAGTGCGATTTTTAAAAAAAAAAAAATTACATATAGTTATGTTGTGTTGGTAATAACTTATGATCAGATTTTAACTTTTATAGAGATATGCTATGTATTTTATTTCCTTTAATGTTGAGAGCAATAATGTTAATGTGGTTTTCTATTTTATTTTTATTTCCAAAAATATTTTAAATTTTTTTAGTCGTTTAACGTGACTGATTCCCAAAAAAATTAGACTTTTAATTAATTGAGATTAAATTTTAATAAGGATTTTTGACAAATGTCACCAAAAAATAGGACTTTTAATTAATTGAGATTAAATTTTAATAAGGATTTTCAACTAATTTTATATTTAACCGACGGATATTATTGCCAAATTTAAATTGAGATTATTTTTCTTTTAAAAATAAATTTATATTATTATTATTATTTTTATTTTTATTGGAGAGAGAACTTAACATTAATTAGGAGAGATAATTGAAAGCTTCGTTAATTTTTTATATACCCCATATATATATATATTAGATACAAGTAACATGTAATGTACTATTTATAGAATTTATTAATTATTTTTATTAAATTTATATTAATGTCATATAAAATTCAAATAAATATCATGTTGTAATTAAATAAATTTTTTATAAGTTTATGTTTATTCTAGCTTTTGAATTTAGGAGTGACAACAAGATATTATATATTACTAGGTCAATGAAAATAAATAATGTTAAATTATTTATTGATATTTTGTGAGAAAATAAATAAAAGAAACTTTGAGGTTTTTATTGCAAAGTCTAAAAAAGATAGTATTACAGCCAATTGAGTCAATTTTGTTAATATTGATAGATTAGTATTAATATTAATAAAATAAATTAAATAATATTCAAAATTATAATTTGTTAATTTTGACAAGTATTTAATTAATTATAATTATTAAATAATTAAAAATAAAATGGGAAATTAAAACCTATTTTATGTCTTAGTTAATTGCATATATATAGTAGTGTTATAAAATGGATTAGGTGAGATGAATTAATTTGACAAGATAAAAATTCACCCCACTCTCTTTTAGTTTTCTCTCTAGAAATTCTTTTCTCATGTGTCAAAGACTTGCCTACACAAAGACAAAATGTAAGAGAATCCAAAATGAGTAGTCATTGTAACGTTACGCTTCTCGTAAGTACTCTAATAATTTTGTTATTGTATTTAAATATCTCTGTAATATTCACATGCTATGATTTTATATTTTCTATTATATATATTGTTTTAAATATATATTTATAGAGATACAATATATATATATGAAATCTCGTAATAACTACGATTAATAATATTCAGTATCGGTGATGTGTGGCAATAGATATGTCCTACTATTAGCAGCGAAGTCGGATGCAAAAAACATATAATCAAATTATTTAACTCTATAAAAATGTTACAAAGTTTTCATGTTTTGAAGTCGCATGATAACTTCATTAACACTATAAATAACTAAGTTATCATTCAAGCATCAATCTCTAATACACAGCTTGTTAGTTGAATTGGTGATTCATTATGAGCACGAAAGCGAAGTCCTTGTCGTAAAAAAATCGAGCACAATCAATAGATTCCCCCAAGTATATACAGAATAAATAGATATATATATTAGATACAAACAACGTACAATATGCACGTTTGTTTACTTTTATTTATAGAATTTATTAATTATATTTATTAAATTTATATTAATGTCATATAAATTTCAAATAAATATTATATTTTAATTAAATAATTTATTTATTTTTATTTAAGTTTATGTTTGTTCTAGTTTTTGAATTTAGAATGGATAACAAGAGATCATATATTATATGTTTAATGTAATATTAAATATTATACGTAGAATTTAAATTTAAGTTTCTTGTTAGTTTTTTTTAAAAAACAATTTATTGCTAATTCACAGTAAATTATATTATATATTTAATATGATATTATTCTAATAAGTTAGTTTAAGTTTAATTAAATTATATTTAAGTTATAAAACATATGATCTTATTATTTTTAAATAATTATTATTGTAAAATATCTCAAAAATATCAAATTTTAATTTATTTAATTATTTATTATTTTTAAATAATTATTATTGGATAATATCTAAAAAATATCTTATTTTAATTATGTATTTTATTTTATTTAAGTTTAAGTGTTTACAAACTACCATTAAATATAAGAATATTTTGTTAAATATAAGAATATTCCGTTAAAGTTAACTTTAAAAAAATAAAAAAAACCGTTAAAACCAAGAATTTTCGTTATCTACACACTTATTATATAGAAGAGATATGTTTAACGTAATATTAAATATTATACATGAAATTTAAATTTAAGTTCCTTGCTAGTTTTTTTTTTTTAAAATAATTTGTTGCTAATTGACAATAGATTATTAAATATGTTTAATATGATATTATTCTAATAAGTGAGTTTAAGTTTAATTAAATTTTATTAAAGTTATAAAATATATGATTTTATTATTTTTAAATAATTATCATTGTAAAACATCTAAAAAGTATCATATTTTAATTTGTTTAATTATTTATTATTTTTAAATAAGTATTATTGTGAAATATCTCAAAAATATTATATTTTAATTTGTTTAATTATTTATTATTTTTAAATAATTCTCATTGTAAAATATCTAAAAAATATCTTATTTTAATTTTTTTATTATTTATTTTATTTTATTTAAGTTTAAGTACCTTTAAATATAAAAATATTATATTAAATATAAAAATATTCTGTTGAAAATAATATTAAAAAAATAAAAAACCGTTAAAATTAAAAATTTCTATTATCTAAATACTTATTATATAGAATATATATATATATATATATTTGAGTATATAAATTCATACACAGTGACATAGATATATTTTTATAGAATGGCATGAATATATAATACCCTCCACGTGATATCTGCACTTATTGATGAAATTTGTTAACGGTTAGATCCTTTATTTATGGCTGGGTGGTTCAAAAAGAAAAAGTCAATAGCTACTTATAATATATAATCATGTATCTATTTATTCTTATATATATATATATATATAAAAAATCATGTATACATATAATCACGTATATGTGTGAAGACAATTGCTAATTATATAAATAGTGTAAAAGATAAATCTCAGTATGATTCTAGTCATGCTAATATTTTTTTTTAAAATAAAAAGAAAAAAAATAATGGGTCGGGTCAAACCCATCCCAGAATTAGGACACTCATGGGGCGGAGCCAACCCGTCCTGCCTTATTTATATTCCTATCCTCCCATAAAAACTTAGTCTAAATACATATATTTTGGATGTTTTATCAACAAAAAAATGCTAGACCTTGTCGTAGAAGAAATCAAACACAATCAACTCATGCAGTTAATCGAACACAGTAACTTGCTCGATCTTTGTTATTTTTCTTCATAAGAATGTGTTGAATTTATTGTTTTTGATTCATCAAAGAATCACACTTCTTGTAACACTTGCAATGATCTCCAACATGTTGTCCAAGATTTTATGATAATTTCTTCCAATTTTTAAAACCATCTCTAACAAATGTGTGAACACAACTATGTTTTCTATTTTTGTCTTTAAAAAGATAGCAACATATACAAAATATAGAATCTTTGTTGATCCTATATTCCAGCCACGAAGAGTATATCTCATACCATGAAATGTTGAATTGACGTTTCACTTCTCCATGGTAAGGAGGAAATTCATGAAGTTTCCGTTGACAAGGCTCTTGCTGTAAATAATGTCTTCGAATTTCATCTTAAATATTTGGGTTGTAATGAGAAATTAGGGCTCACAATCCATGATCACTCATATTAATAGAAATATGTTGCCTCTTTCAACTGTTCTCAACTTCTACTACAGAAATATGTGACAAATTTGGAACTCTATTATAAAATTTCTCTATATCTGTTTCATTTATAATTTATAAAATTAAATATAACAGAACAATAAAAATGAATACACATATTTCATTAAAATCCAATCACATTAAACAATCAATTATATCATTATAATTTATACACAAATATGATTTTATTATCTTATACATTGCAATTAGATTCCAAACCTTATCATTATTGTACAACATTTTTTTATACACAAATATGCTTTACAATATACATAAGGACAATCCTAATTCTTAAGTACATAATTTTTTATTTTCTTAAATTTATTGATAATTTCGTAATCAACCCCAATTTGTTTGTGTGCTTCTTTGTAATAACTTGATATATTATTAAATATTATAGTTTTTTAATTTGGTTAACTACTCTCTGTCTTTCAAATTTTTTTTAACTATTCTCTTTGTTCTAAATCATAAACATATGATTTATATATACTATATATATATATATTATATAATATAGATTGATAAAAATAACCAATTTTTTTTTACTTTTTTTATTCAACTCCTGCAGTGTGGCTGCCAAGTGCCCACCAACCATTTCATATTATCCAAAAAAAATTTGATAAAATATTAAAATCTCTCATTGATTCTCTTCTCTCACTCACTCAATATCATACATATATAATGACAGCAGGTTTGTTGACTCGTCCAGCAAAAGAAAAAAGAAGAAAAATATCATATCAATTATGTACACTTTGAAAAAAAGAAAAATTAATACAAATAAAAAAATTTATGATAGAAATAAAAATATCATACCATATTGTTGACTCGTCCCCCTCTGCATATATTGGACGTGATATCATGACTAGTAATAATAGTATATAATTGGTGGCTTGCACCAATTATTATGATAGGAAATCCTGGAGGAAGATCTTGTGTTGCCGAATGCCAGTCAATGGATAAATTGTCACCTAGCAATTATTATGATAGAAGGTCAGTAGGTGCAACCAAAAAACATTAATTGATTAAGGCAGTAGATGCAACTAGAGCATTGTATTAATTGAACATGTGATACATGAAAAATAAATTATTGAATTAAAATTGGCTATCTAAAGCAAAAGAGAGATTCGATACAATTTTTTTTCCCAATGTATATTGAAAGGATTGAAGATGTGTAGACTCACTCACTTCTCACCACAGACCACAGCCTCTTTTAAAACAATTGGGAGAATAGTTTTCAAATTTTGAGCTTTTATTGTGGCATTCAAATGGAAGTATCAAGTGTTATTAAGAAGAATAAAGGGGAAGAAATGGAGCGAGTAGAGACTCTTGATGAAATTTTGGCAAAGCTTGAAAAAGTTAAAGACCAGGACGTGATGTCTATTATTACCACTGTGTAAGATAATTGATAGGTTTAAAAAGTGAATTGTGCCACAATGAGAATGTCTATAATACATAGCTATTATTACAAGAATGCCTATTATTACAAGAATGCCATGAAACTTACAGAAATAAACAAGCTCTGACAGATAACACGTGTGACATTTTAGCCTTTTTCTGCAAGTTATGTGTTGCATTCTAGACTTTTCTTGCAAGTTACGTGTTTCGTTTTAACTTCTCTAGCAAGCAATCCTGGCCTATAAAAGGAGGGTCCACGGAAGCAAGCAAGGACAGAAAAAAGAAGGAATATAAGATCTACAATTATCATTAGTGTGCCTCTCTATAAACTAGCTTCTCTTAGCCTAAGCCAACTTTTCTCAAACAAACTAGGTTGATCATCATAACCTACATCACGCTTTCTCACCCTAACATATATAGATATATTTCCAACCTTGCCTAAGCCTGACTACAAAATCTATTATCGTTATTTTTCTAACGGTGCATAATCTAGCTTACTACAAAATCATATATATTTCCAAACTTGCATAATCTAGCTACCACAAAATTATATATAGATATATTTCCAACCTTGCATAATCTAGCTTGCTACAAAATTACAACAAGCTAGCTATATTCAGCAATAATAAACATCATAAGATACAAAAATCAATTTATACCACAGATCTCTCTATGCTCTTTACATGATAAAGATGTTGGGTTATGCTTCCTTTGTTGTAATCTTCTAATAATAAGAAGACAATTCTTGCTACTGTGGATGTAGGCAATAATCGTACGTATATTGCTAAACCACATAAATTTGTTTGTCGTTTTATTTTATTTATTTGTTCTAAGCATGTGATCATCAATAGTTTATTATATTGTTTATATTATTATTAAATGTTTAGCTAGAACCCCTGAACATTTTGGCGACTCTATTGGGGAGGTTATTAATTTATTTATATCTAAATTAAGGCAGGGTATTCAAGTTTGTTCTCATATTTGACTTCAAATGTCTTCCTCTATGGACATTCGTGAGGAGGAAACTCAAAATCAATTAGAGAACTTACGAAATGACAACAACAACAATACTAATGCAACAAATGCAAACGACGCTGTGGTGAAAAGACTCGAAAAACTTCAGAGGGCTCAAGTTGGTATGATGCAATTACTAAGTACCCTTTTACCAAAAACACACCAAGAAGCTATTTCCGACAGAATTGGCCTACCAGATGAGCGCGGGACAAATGGGTCTCCAGTGATGCATATAAACGTAATTGAAAAACGTATCCAGGCAACACCCGACAATGCTAAAGGCACTAGGACATCTCAAATTGCTGAAAGAATTGGTGAAGAGACACGATCCATCTCTACATTCGTTACAAAGGATGAGCTAATCGACCTTCTTAAGGCTGAAAGAGGTAAAGCATCATCGGTAGTAACTTCCATTGATTTTCATCCACTGTACCCTATGGAAGTTGTGATGAAACCATATCCGTGAGGCTACATGAGCCCAACATTTTGAAAATATAATGGAAATTTTGGCAATGCCAAAGAACATGTTATTCAATTAATTAATGATATAGGGGTCTTTGCACATGATTCTAACTAAGTATCCAAGAATTTTCAAAGTCTCTCACTGATCGGGCTTATTCTTGGTATGCGAGCCCATTGCCAGGAAGTATACGAAGTTGGGATGATTTAGTCTCTCAATTTTGTGCCAAATACTTTATGATTGATGATAAATGGAGTATAGCTGATATCTCAGGAGAAAGACAAAACATAGGAGAAAGACTTATTGGCTATGTGCAAAAATTTCGAGAAAAGGCCATTGATTGTGTCGAAACTATGCCCGAAAAAGATCTGGTTAAAATGTGCATCAAAGGAATGCTTGATGAGTACCATTTTCATATTGAGAATCATGCTATCTATAATTTTGCAGAACTTATTGCCAAGTCAAGAAATATTGAAGCCACTGTATCTCGGCTTTCCAAACCAACAAACACCAACGATCAAGAACATCGTTCATGGAAGAGAGCAAAACGTGGTGTTGACATAACACTAGCTCAAGAAAGACAAGATTTTGAGGCACGCAAAAGAACTAGGCAAAATAATAAACCACTAGAATTTCCTTGCAACAAAGAAAGAGTTTGCAGTTTGTTAGAATTATGGATTCAAGATGTGGAAGTAACCTTGCCGTTTGTTGAAAATTTGCCTACTCCATAAGAAAAACAACATGACTTATATTGTCATTATCATCAAAAAAATTAATCATCCAACAATGAGATGCTATACTCCTAGAAAGATCTTCCATGAGAGACTAGAAAAAGGGGAAATCACATAGATCCAAATACAATGGAACAAAGACCACTTCCTCAATACCAAAATGGAAGAACCGTTATGACATGCACAAAGGAATCTACTCTCATCCTCATAGGAATATCTCAAGACATACTTATCAAAGAAATCGAAGAAGAGCCTCCTAACACATGTGAGTTAAGAAACATGGTTGAACCATTATTGTGAACTAAGTTATTTCGAAATTTCTTTGATTGGTTAGAGTTTGGGAAAGATGCAAAAAAGGAGGCCACAGAAGCATTGGTTCAAATCGCTCAATGTCATGGTCCTTCGTGTTATGTAGTAGGACGCCCGATACAAAATATTGCTAAAAAGTCTGAAGGAGCAATCATTTTTACTAGTGCTAACATACAAACATTTCCATTTCTTCACAATTGTTCACTATATGTTGAGGCCAAGGTTAATAGACTAAAACTCAAACGCGCTTTGGTAGATAATGGGGCTTCAATGAATCTTATGCCAATAAGGATATACTCTTCCATGAAAATAGTGAAAGGATGGCTTGTTCCGCAAACAATCACACTAACTGGCTTTGTTGCAAAGCTAGTAAAAGCAATGGGATATGTTACTATTGAGCTAGAAGTGGGACCAATAAGAAGTCCTACTCGGTTTCATGTGATAGAAGCAGACACGTCATATCATCTCTTACTCAGAAGGCAATAGATTCACACACACAATTGTGTGTTTGCACCAGTGTATCATGGCACATATTCTTAGAAAGGACATTCATATCACAGCTACAAAAGCACCATTCACTAGGGAGGAAGCTTACATTACCGAAGCAATGTTCTTTGATGAACTCTCAGAAAATAACATGGAAATGGTAACAAGATCACGAAGGGTGCGCTTACCAAAATGGGAAGAATACGATATGATAAATGAGCCTCCAACTATTAAATCCAAGAAGGAAAGAAAGGTGGAAAATGTCATGTTACCCAATGGAAAAAAAGGCATATCGATTATGACGGTGTGCAGGGTTAGCATCAATACCTGACCCCACCATTGCTGTTGTAGACAAAATTGAGGGTGGCCTGGCCCTATTACATCTACAAAATGGTGTAAAGGTGGAAGAAGAGCCAATCTCACACAAAGAGCCAAAATCTAAGATCATTAAATTGGAAGAGATTAACTTGGCAGAAAACCCCCAAAGAAAAGAAACCTATATTCATTTTAGTTGATTTGCATGTAACAATACAAGGTGAGTTAATAGAGTTATTATACAGATATCGAGACGTTTTTGAAGATATGACTGGATTAGATCCTAAATTGGTTACACATAATTTAAGTACCTTACCAAAGACCAGGCCTATTATACTTTTTAATATCCCATTATACTATCTCATCCCTGTCCCACCAACTAATTTAAGACACTTCATCTAATTAACTATTAATAAAATTATTTGACAACGTTAAAATGAATTAACTGAGTATTCAATTCTCTTTCTTCAATTAATACTAAATTCTCTCTCCAATAAAAATAATAATAATATCAATTTATTTTTAAAAGAAAAATAATGTCATTTTAAATTTAACAATAATATCCATCTGTTAAATATAAAATTAGTTGAAAATCCTTATTAAAATTTAATCTCAATTAATTAAAAGTCCTATTTTTTGGTGACATTTGTTAAAAATCCTTATTAAAATTTAATCTCAATTAATTAAAAGTCTAATTTTGTGGATAATCAGTCTAGTTAAAAGACAAATTTTTTAAAATATTTTTGGAAATAAAAATAAAATAGAAAACCACATCAATACTATTGCTCTCAACGTTAAAGGAAATAAAATACATAACATTTCTTTATAAAAGTTAAAATCATAAGAAGGAAATAAAATACATAACATTTCTTTATAAAAGTTAAAATCATAAGCCATTACCAACATAACATAACTACTATATGTGATTTTTTTTTTCAAAACAAAAAAAAAAAAGTTAAAATCGTCTGATATTAATGTTAAATTTAAATTGAAAAAATACAATATTAGTTCCATTTAAATTAGGGGAATAACAATTCTTATTCAATACTACTACAAAAATGGGATTTCCCGACAATTTTTAACTGTCGCTATTGAGCAACAACGACAGTTGACTAACTGTCGTATTTGCCTATGCCGGCGTAGGGGTAGCTACGCCGACAGTTATTAGGTGTCGCCATTGCTGGCAACGCCGACAGTTATTAGGTGTCGCCATTGCTGGCAACGCCGACAGTTATTAGGTGTCGCCATTGCTGGCTACGACGACAATTATTAGGTGTCGCCGTTGCTGGCTACGACAACAGTTATTAGGTGTCGCCGTTGCTGGCTACGACGACAGTTATTAGGTGTCGCCGTTGCTGGCAACGCCGACAGTTATTAGGTGTCACCAATTTATTTATTTTTATTTTAAATTTAAAATAATGATTTAAATCACACATTTATATACAAATTTAAAAAAAAAAATTATAGATTAAAATAACAAAATTTATACAAAGTATTTACAAATCTAATAAAACAAATTTTAGATAAATATAACACTACTACTTGAATCAAAAATCATATAGCCTTGTCTATAAACATAATCGTCTTGACTTTAAAAAAATATATAACTAGATTTACAAAATAAATAATTAACAACTCCAAAGAGAATCATTTACTCTAATAAAAATTACAAATAAAATAAAACACTAAATTCATTGTCAAACAACATATATTTCTTCTTCTTGTCCTTGTACTCACCTTGTCACCAATAGTCTTTTCAAAGTAAGAATTGGCTACCATGAATTTCTTTCTAAAATCATCCCTGAAATATGAAAAATCACATTATAATACACCAAACATGAAAAATTATAACTAGATTTTTATTGTAGTGTCAATAAATAAGTTTACTCACAACTGTTACACAACTCTCTTGCTACCAATGTCCTAGTCCAAGTCATAAGTTTACTCTCTTTTTCTTTTAATATTTTTTCTTACTCAATAGTTTCAATGAACTAATTTTATCTCTCTAATACTTTATTTCATTCAAGGTATATTAAAACAAAATAAAAAAGTCAATATATACCAAAACATTATAAGACCCAAGTCTACAATACTTACAAAAACACAAGTTCTTGTGGAAATTTGGCATCATGAACTTAGTGTGCAACATCACTCGCCAACTCCTGTAAAAATTTAACATTCTACATAAAATAACAACTATATTCCAAAATAACTAATAAGAAATGAGCATGAAGTCATTTTCCATACTTTTACAAAAGTGATACTTTTTTATGGAAAATAATTGCGGTTAGATCTACTGATTTTTCTCTTTAAAACAAAAATAAAAAAATACCTTCTTCACAGTTATATAGTAGTGTAAGTTCAAGTTTTGTAGATTTGTAAAAAAATGCATCAAAATAGAAAATTAAATCTACAATATTAAAGTATTCTATATACTCATTCACGAGCATATATATAAGAAAAAATAAATCCCAATCTTAAGCATATGGTATGTAATGTGAATGATTTGGTTATCTTTTTAGTCACTTTTCCTCATCCTCAGTATTTTGGCTCCGAGGTTATGAGTTCGAAACTATTTTTCTTTAAGATATTCCAGCCTCGATCTCGACATATTTCGCAATAGGTTTAGGTTCCCATTTATCATCGATTGATAATTTGGCTGGTTTGTTCCAAACCTGTTGTGTTTGCACATCTGGTTAACTCCAAATATTTTAGGTTCTTGATGGTTGGTTATATCCGAACTATCTAAGCACGCGTATTTGGTCATATCCAAATACTTTGTTTTTGATAATTCGGTTATGTCCGAACTATCTAAGATCGCGTACTTGGTTACATCCAAATACTTTATGTTTTTGATAATTCGGTTATGTCCGAACTATTTTTTATTTTTTAAGCTGGTGGTATGTATACCAATGATGCCCCCTTAATATCCTATGAGTGTGACCATAGGTTATTAAATTAAGAGAGATTGCAAAAATAAAAATACATTACATGTGAAACAAAGCAGACCTTTTATTTGATGAAATTCAGAGACAAACAAACAAACTAGTACAGATAGAAATTCATGGTTACAGGCAACACTTCCTACACTATTGATAATATGGTCTAAGGTGTTCGCCATTCCATGCTCGTGGTATCAGGCTCCCATCTAATCTCGCAAGTTTGTATACGCCAGGTCGGATGGCTGATTCTATCTGGTATGGTCCTTCCCAGTTTGGCCCGAGCACTCCAGCTGCTGGATCTCGGGTTGCTAAGAATACGCGTCTCAATATCAGATCTCCCACTCCGAACTTTCGATCTCGAACCCTTTTATTGAAATATCTTGTGGTTCGTTGCTAGTAAGCAGCATTTCTCAGCTGAGCCTCTTCCCTTTTTTCTTCGATCAAGTCTAGGGTTTCTTCGAGCCGAGTGTGATTTGAGTCCTGATCGTAAATTTGAGTTCGAATCGTTGGGATTTCGACCTCGATGGGTAACATTCCCTCGCATCCGTACGCTAGAGAGAACGGGGTATGTCCTGTTGATGTCCGAGCTGTAGTTCTATATCCCCAAAGGACTTGAGGTAATTCCTCGGGCCATCGTCCCTTTGCCTCCTCCAACTTTTTCTTTAGAGAACTCTTGAGGGTTTTGTTAACGGCCTCGACCTGACCATTCGCTTGAGGGTGAGCCACTGATGAAAAACTCTTTATTATACCGTTCTTGTCACAAAAGTTGGTGAACAAGTCGCAATCGAACTGGGTTCCGTTATCAGATACAATCTTTCTTGGTACTCCATATCGGCATACGATGTTCTTTACCACGAAATCAAGGATCTTTTTCGAAGTTATGGTCGCCAATGGCTCAGCCTCTGTCCATTTTGTGAAGTAATCAACGGCGACCACGGCATATTTTACTCCGCCTTTGCCAGTTGGGAGTGAGCCTATGAGGTCGATGCCCCATACCGCGAAAGGCCATGGGGATGTCAACATGGTCAGTTCGGAAGGTGGAGCTCGGGGTATCGTGGCGAATCTCTGGCATTTGTCGCACTTTTTCACGTACTCGAAAGAGTCTGTTTTAATGGTTGGCTATAAATATCCTTGGCGTATAATCTTCTTGGACAGGCTATGCCCCCCGGTATGGTCTCCGCAGAACCCTTCATGAATTTCTTCAATGATCTTCTTAGCTTCGGGAGGAGTTACACATCTAAGCAGCGGCATGGAGTACCCTCTTCTATATAACTTTCCATCCAGAATGGTGTAACGAGGAAGTTGATACATCAACCTTCGAGCTTGATTTAGATCTCTTGGAAGAATTCCATTTTCGAGATAATCAACCATTGGACTCACCCAGGTTGGTTCTGTCTCAATCATACATACATCTTCCTCGTCTGGCTCAGCAATGCTGGGTGCTGATAGGTGTTCTACGGGTACAACATTCAATTCTTCAATTTCGGCGGAAGTGGCGAGCCGAGCTAAGGCATCTGCATTTGAGTTTTGTTCTCGGGGAACCTGTTCGATTGCGTAAAACTCGAAATACTCCAATGCGGATTTTTCCTTCTCCAGATAAGCTGCCATTCTTGTGCCACGAGCCTGGTACTCCCCCAAGATTTGATTAACCACGAGCTGGGAGTCGCTGTAGCAATGTATAGCTTTGGCCTTGAGCTCTTTTGCTATTCATAGTCCCGCAAGTAGAGCCTCGTATTCAGCTTCATTATTAGATGCTTTTAAGCCAAATCTTAAAGCAGAGTGAAATTTGCTCCCTGCAGGAGTGATCAGAATAACTCCTGCCCCCGCTCCATTTTCATTTGACGAGCCGTCGACGTAAAGTTTCCACAGCTCGTGGGCCATGGTTATTACCTCGTTGTCGACTATACCAGTGCACTCCACTATGAAGTCTGCCAAGGCTTGTGCCTTAATGGTCATTCTTGGATGGTAAGTGATCTCGAACTGTCCGAGCTCAACAGCCCATTTAAGGAGCCGACCTGACGCCTCTGGTTTAGACAGGACTTGCCTAAGTGGTTGATCTGTCAGTACATGGATGGGATGTCCTTGAAAGTAGGGGCGGAGCTTGCAAGATGAGTGGATTAGGCTGAGGGCAAGCTTTTCCATCAATGGATATCTTGACTCTGCCCCCAGTAATCTTTTGCTGATGTAATAGACGGGTTTCTGTAATTTCTCTTCTTCTCGAACAAGCACCGCGCTTATCGCGTGTTCGGTAGTTGAGAGGTATAGGAAGAATACTTCTCCCGTCTCAGGCTTCGATAGGATGGGCAGTTCAGCTAAGTTCTTTTTGAGCTCCTGAAAGGCCAGCTCGCACTCCTCTGTCCATTCAAACTTCTTACTTCCTTTCAATAAGTTGAAGAATGGAAGGCCACGATCCGTTGACTTTGAGATGAATCTGCTCAGGGCGGCCATCCTGCCAGTCAAGCTTTGGACATCTTTATGCTTCCGAGGTGAAGGCATATCAATCAGGGCCTTTATTTTGTCGGGATTAGCCTCGATCCCTCGAGAGTTGACAATAAAGCCCATAAATTTTCCCGAAGATACCCCAAAAGTGCACTTCTGAGGATTTAGCTTCACGTTGTATTTCCTGAGTACGCCAAAGCACTCTTCGAGATCATCAACATGGTTCTTGTTAAGTTGAGACTTTACAAGCATGTCATCAACATAAACTTCCATGTTGTTCCCTATTTGCTCCGAAAACATCATGTTTACGAGCTGCTGGTACGTGGCTCCAGCATTCTTGAGTCCGAATGGCATGACATTGTAGCAGTAGAGCCCTTTATCTGTGATGAAGCTCGTATGCTCTTGGTCGGGGGCATGCATAGGAATCTGGTTATATCCAGAATAGGCATCCATGAACGACTTCAGGCCATGCCCCGCCGTGGCATCCACGAGCTGGTCAATTCTTGGCAGCGGAAAACAGTCTTTTGGGCATGCCTTGTTGAGGTCTGAGTAGTCAATGCAGGTTCTCCACGTCCCATTGGGCTTCGGGACTAACACTGGATTGGCTACCCAATCAGGGTAAAAAGCGTCCCTAATGAAATTGTTTGCTTTCAGCCTGTCGACTTCCTCCTTTAGTGCTTTCTTTCTGTCTTCGTCCAGCTGTCTTCGCTTTTGTTGCTTCGGGGGAAAGCTTTTGTCTATATTCAATGCGTGGCTCGCTACATTCGGGCTTATCCCCACCATGTTTGAGTGTGACCATGCGAAGACATCCTGGTTTTTCTTCAGAAAGCAAATTAATTGTTATTTTGCCTCGTCTTGGAGGTGTTTTCCGACCTTTACCTTCTTCGAGGGATCAGCTTCCTCGAGCTGCACTTCTTCGAGCTCCTCCAAAGGTTGGAGGTCAACTTTCTCCTCAATCCTTGGATCGATTTCCTCGTCAATTTCTAAAACAGTTCCATATTTATTTTGTATGATAACGAGTGCCTGAGCGCTCGTTTGTTTCTTTCCCCTCAAAGAAATGCTATAGCACTCCCTTCCTACCAATTGATCTCCTTTTAAAGTCCCGACCTCGCTTGGGGTTGGGAACTTAAGGGCCAGGTGCCTCACAGATGACACTGCCCCCAGCCCGACCAGGGCGGGTCTCCCGAGCAGTACATTGTAGGCAGATGGTAAATCAACCACCACGAACTCCATCATCTTGGTCACCGAGACTGAATAGTCTCCCAAGGTCACAGGGAGTTCAATGGATCCCATACAAGCAGTCCCTTCTCCTGAAAAGCCGTACAAAGTAGTTGCACATGCCTTCAGGTCGCGAAGGGAGAGTCCCATTTTCTCGAGGGTCGCCTTATAAAGAATGTTGACCGAGCTCCCATTATCTATGAGAACTCGGCGGACTCTCTTGCTGGCAAGCTGAAGAGTAATAACCAATGGGTCATGATGAGGGAACTGAACATGAGATGCGTCCTCCTCAGTGAAGGTTATCGGTTGCGTTTCAACCCTTTGGCTTTTTGGTGCCCTAGGTTCGGGTTCATAAGGAGACCCGTCCCCTGTCTTCAACTCGTTAACGTATCGCTTTTGAGCATTTCGGCCCCCTCCCGCGAGATGAGGCCCTCCCGAGATGGTTATTACATCCTCTCCATCAATCGGCGGGGGTCTGTCTTTTTCCCGAGATCAGGAGTTATTATTTTGTGCCGTCGAAGGCGCGGCTACTCTCTGACTCGCAGTAGTCTATCCAGTACTCTGGTTTTTGACGTACTGCCGGAAATAACCTCTCGAGATCAACCCCTCGATCTCGTCCTTCAGCTGTCGACATTCATCAGTGGTGTGTCTGGTGTCTCTATGGAACCGGCAATACTTACTGGAATCCTTTTTGGACTTTTGACCTTTCTCCTTTCTTTTTCTTTCCTCCTTCAGCCTCGGGGTTATTTCCCTCGCTCTTTTTCCTCTTGGAGGGATTCTCCGAGGCAGGCTGTGGAGCTGCTTGGTCAGCCGAGGTTGAGGCGGAGTTAATGTTTATCGTTGTAGTTTCGGTCTGCGAGGTCGCCTTCAGCGTTGACCTCGCCTCCTCTACATTGACAAATCTCTGCGCCCGTTTGTTAAATTCGGTTATTGACCTCACCGGTTTCCCTTGCATGTCATCCCAAAGGGCACTTCCGGGTAAAACACCAGCTCGGATAGCCATCAGGTGCCCACTGTCATCCACATCTCGAGCTCGGGCGACCTCTAGATTAAATCTTGTCAGATAGCTTTTCAGTGTTTCGCCCGGCTGTTGTCGGACATTAGTCAAAGTGGATGCCTCTGGTCTGACTCCCATCATAGCTCGGAACTGCTTCTTGAAGTCTCTAGATAACTGATCCCATGAAGTTATCGAGTGCCTCTTGTACTTTTCGAACCAACTCTTAGCAGGTCCGGCCAATGATGTTGGAAACAACATACACCTGAGCTCGTAACCCACGTTACTAGCTCTCATAATAGTGTTGAATGTACTCAGGTGACTGCATGGGTTGGTTTTTCCTTCAAACGCTGGGACATGAGGAATCCGAAACCCTTGAGGAAACTGAGTGTTAGAAATATTGGGAGCAAACGGCTCGAGCTCCTCATCAGAGTCCTCGTATCGACCGTTCCCTCGTTCATTCTTTAAAAGCCTAAAGGCTTTTTCGAGCTGATCAATCCTTTCTTGGACTGGGTCCTTAGGCGGTGTCTGCAATTGACAGTCATTGATCATGATCCCAGGCTCGCGTCTCCGTGAGGGATCTCTACGCCCATTTAGGTGATTCCTTAGGTCTGGATTTGTCTGATCTCCCTTCCCCCTGCTCTGATTCAGATGATTCCGCAGGTCAGGACGGATCTTGCGGCTTCTAGTATTTTTACGACCTCGGTCGCGTTTACTGACGGACCTGGTCTCTCTGGACTCGTCACTGGTGAAACTCATTCATCGGTTGTTTCGAGATGGGTTCTTCCCATGTCGCCTCGTCTCCGCAGTGCGAGACCGGGATGTCTGACTTCTCTCAGATTGTGCGCCTCTCCGCTCCTGGAAAGTCTCCCTGTGTCCTTTTCTTTCCCCCGTACGCCCTTGATCCTGATCCCGAACAGGTTGAGCGTTTCGGTGGGGAGGTGAAGGATATCTTATGGGAGATGGAGGGAACCGTATAGGCGACGGTGGCTGCCTCCCTTGCCTCGGCCTAGAGGGTCCAGAATTTTCCCGAGATGGGTCAGTCGCATTCGGTGCGCTACCAGGAACCTGAGTCCGAGCCTCGGTAGGAGCTCGGTTATTCTCAGTTCCTGTAGGCACTTCCACAGGTGGATTAGGCGGGACCCGAGCTCGGGTACTCCTCTGGGGCCTAGGAGGAGCACATGGCTCTGCTGGTGCCGGAGGTTGAGTCGGCCTCCTCGTGGCAGCATCTTTTCTTGGTCGTCCACGGGGCCTCCGGGGAGGAACATGCACGTCCCTTGGAGGAGGGACTTGGTTTTCGCGCGGAGGCGGGGGCTGAGCCACCTGCGCCTCTGCGGCCATCCTAGTCAACTCCTCATTCCGTTTGTTGGCTTCTGCCAACAGCTGTTTCAACTGCCGGTTTTCCAGTTCTACAATAGGAACGTAACGCTCAGGATTGTAGTACATATCCTCATCCCTTGGTGGAGGCGGTGGTCCCCGGGAATCGGAGGACCCACTTCTCTCCTCAGACTCCGGGTTCTCCATTGGTTATTTTCCAGGACGTCTTGGGTAGCTTTCATCAGGGGTGTTCTGATTGTTTGTCGCCATGAATCTCTCAGGGATGAATGCTTAAGGCTCTCAATGAAAGCACCAAACTGTTGACGCCGTTTTTCGTCAACAGATAAAAGAAGAGCACAAAAACAATGAATGACAATGGCCAAACGAAACAAACAAATCAAACACATGGTTTTTTACGTGGTTCAGCAGTTAAATCTGCCTAGTCCACGAGTCTCTGTTATTAATCTTAAGATTATCTCTGAAAAATTCTTTAGCATGAATTCTCCAGAGTTTTCTCTCAAGGATCAGAATTTCGGTCCTTTACAATGGTGCATGGCTTCTCTATTTATAGAGAAGGATGCAGAATACTATCTCACATATTTTGGGTAGTTACTCTTTTGTGAATAAAATAAATGACTTTAAATGCCTATAATCAGATATAAAAGGAAACGTTCCTGAAGACCAGGAAACGCATAACTGACCAAATAATATCCCACGATTCTTGGGGATTTACATTAATAAATGAGGATTACATCTCATATTTATAACACTTGTAAATATTCAAGGTGATTATCGCACATCTCTAAGGCTTTAGCATCTCAGGTCTCACGTCATTGTTCGAGCTAATGACATCTCCCGAGATCACGTGTCTTTTGAGATCGTACGTACATCTAGCTCGAGACCCCCGATCCGAAGTCGTCCCCGAAGATGAGTGTGTTCTCAGAACTACCTTTCGAGATCGAGATCGTTTCGAGCTCATATATTCGAGGTCATATATCGTACTTTGTAGGCTCGATATACAATCCTGGAGCATACTTCAATCCTTACGAGACCATTTGTTGCGAATCCAACTTTCGAGGTCATATTAACCATGGCTCGAAATCTGGATATAACAATTTTTTTAAATATTTAATTAAGATGTATTTTTAATATATATCTATATATCTATATCTATATATATATATAAAGGAGAGCTTCAAGGAGATGATGTGGCACTCTAAAATTACTCCAAACTATTTTTTCTATTTTCTCCTTAAATCTAATTTTTTTATTCATTTTTATTATTAATTATTTAAACTTTATTTTTTTAAATATTTAAATAAGATATTTTTTTAATCTATATATATATATAAAGGAGAGCTTCAAGGA
Organism: Humulus lupulus; assembly: GCF_963169125.1. Classification (NCBI taxonomy): domain Eukaryota; kingdom Viridiplantae; phylum Streptophyta; class Magnoliopsida; order Rosales; family Cannabaceae; genus Humulus; species Humulus lupulus. The sequence goes on from NC_084802.1 coordinate 11,917,407, forward strand.
TATTATGTAGCACTCTAAAATCTCTTCAAATCACTCTTTCTATTTTCTCATTTAATATAATTTTTTTATTCATTTTCTATTTTCTAAAATATCTTAACAATTGAAAATATCAATATACATACATATTAATTTGATTAAAAATTTATTTAGTTTAAATATCTTAACTACTTATTTATTGAAATCTATATATATATATATATATAAATGAGAGCTTCAAGAAGGTGATGTGGCACTCTAAAATCACTCCAAACTATTTTTTCTAATTTCTCCTTTAATCTATTTTTTTTATTCATTTTTATTATTAATAACTATTTTTTCTATTTTCTCCTTTAATCTAATTTTTTTATTCATTTTTATTATTAATTATTTAAAGTTTATCACTCTAAAATTACTCCAAACTATTTTTTCTATTTTCTCCTTTAATCTAATTTTTTTATTCATTTTTATTATTAATAACTATTTTTTCTATTTTCTCCTATAATCTAATTTTTTTATTCATTTTTATTATTAATTATTTAAACTTTATTTTTTTAAATATTTAATTAAGATAATTTTTTAATATATATCTATTTATCTATATCTATATATATATATATATATATAAAGGAGAGCTTCAAGGAGATGATGTGGCACTCTAAAATTACTCCAAACTATTTTTTCTATTTTCTCCTTAAATCTAATTTTTTTTATTAATTATTTAAACTTTATTTTTTTAAATATTTAAATAAGATATTTTTTTAATCTATATATATATATATATATATATATAAAGGAGAGCTTCAAGGATATTATGTGGCACTCTAAAATCTCTTCAAATCACTCTTTCTATTTTCTCATTTAATCTAATTTTTTTATTCATTTTCTATTTTCTAAAATATCTTAACAATTGAAAATATCAATATATATACATATTAATTTGATTAAAAATTTATTTAGTTTAAATATCTTAACTACTTATTTATTGAAAAATACTAAAAAAATTAATTAAAAATTACGTAATAATTTTCGATTATCTATATATCTATTTTTCTTATTATATTATAATTATGTTTTTTTATTCCAAAGTGAATAGTTTTACAAAATATTTATATCTATATCTATATATAAATGAGAATGTGGCATCCTATATTTTTTACAATCTATTTTTACTATTTTGTGAGAATTTTATATTGTGTCAAAAAATAAATATACATACATATATACGTACATCAACCCTTCAACAAATGTAACAGAATTAACCAAATTAATACACATACTTATAAATACATTGATTCTAATATAGTCATACGTAACAGTAGTTATCCAATAATAATAACATGAAAGAGATATCAATGAGAATGGTCACATATGGTTTAACTAAACAATTATCACAATTAGATTTTATTATATTATTATATCATTTTATAATTAACATTTTACAATCTAAAGTATCTAATTTTTTATTTTCTTTAATATTTTATTAATTTTTTCAGTTTTAACCCATAAAAGTATGCCGTTATAAAATAATATGTTGCTTTTGCAGGCAGTTCTCTTCCTTAGAAAGAGAACTACCTTGATATTGGTAAGAACATATAATACCTGAATATTAATGAGAATTAAAATTTATTATCGGGTGTTGAATCGCTTGATGCTGTCATTTTTATTTAAAATTCTAATTATTATTATTTTCACTAAAGAAAGTAAACTCTGAGTATATTGATTTACACTGTATATATGAATTTTAAAGAACCCACGTACCAAATTTTCAATTTTTCTTTTCGCTATGTAATTCAGTAAATATTAAATCTATATCTTTATATCTATATCTATATCTATATATATATATATCTATATATATAAAAGAGAGTTTCGATGAGATTATGTGAGACTCTAAAATTTATTCAAAGCACTCTTTCTATTTTCTCATTTAATCTAATTTTTATTCATTTTCTATTTCCTAAAATATCTTAACAATTTGTTGACGCCGTTTTTCATCAAACAGTGAAAGAAGAGCACATAAACAATAATTGATAATGGCCAAATACAATAAAACAAATCAAACACGATTTTTACGTGGTTCAGCAGTTAAATCTGCCTAGTCCACGAGTCTCTGTTATTAATCTCAAGATTATCTCTGAAAATTCTTAAGCATGAATTCTTCAGAGTTTTCTCTCAAGGTTTAGAATTTCGGTCCTTTACAATGGTGCATGGCTTCTCTATTTATAGAGAAGGATGCAGAATACTATCCCACATATTTTGGGTAGTTACTCTTTTTGTGTAAATTAAATAAATGGCTTTAAATGCCTATAATCAGATATAACAGGAAACGTCCCTGAAGACCAGGAAACGCCTAACTGATCAAATAATATCCCACGATTCTTGGGGATTTACATTAATAAATGAGGATTACATCTCATATTTATAATACTTGTAGATATCCAAGGTGGTTATCACGTATCTCTAAGGCTTTAGTTTCCCAGGTTTCCTGTCACCTTTCGAGCTGAAGACATCTTCCGAGGTCATTCAACCTGTTCGAGATCGTATGCGCGCCGAGCTCGGGAACCCTGATCCGAAGTCGTCTCCGAAGATGAATGTGTTCCCGGAGCTATCTTTCGAGTTCATGAACTCTTCGAGGTCACCATACTCGAGATCGTCCATATCCTACAAGCTCGGCATATGATCCTGGAGCTTGCTTCTAACCTTATGAGTCCACTCATTTGCGAATCCAACTTTCGAGGTCATAATTAACATGGCTCGAAATCTGGGTATAACATTTTGCCCCCTCAAAAGTATTTATTCGAATCCTAAGAGAAGGAAACTTTTGAACTACTTTTCTTGAGAACTGTACCGTCACACCTTTGAAAATGGACACGCGTCAGCTGGGTATTGCTCACTTTTGGTACTTGAGTGCCTTGGAAACACGCCCACGATCGTCCGTCTGACAACTTTTCGGCACCTTCTTGTCATTGATCCCCATCCGTTCGATCTAGTGAGGATTTCATTCGACGCTCCTGATTAATTCCTTTTCCCCACTTATATATACAAGACCCCACTCTTCGTCTTCTTCTTCACTTTTACCCTCATTCTCCATAAGCAAAAAAGAAAAACAAACTCAGAGACCTCTTTGCAAAGTTCCTATTCTGTGCATGTTTTCTCGACCAAAGAAGCAAAGGAATCCTGGTCTGTTCGAGTCAATGAGTTCCTTCCTACAACCTCTTCTTCAATCGACGATCTCTCTGCAATCGCCATTACTGTGTAAGTATGCTATTTTTGTTCTCCATTTAAAATGTTCTTGCTGTGTGTGCTAGTTTACGTTCTTAGCATGATACGATAGGAGGTTTTGATCCGATAGGCTTTTATGCTTCCTAGACTTTCATTCTGGATGTTCGTCTCTGGTTTATACCCAGTTTTGACGTTTGAGTGTGGTTCCCATTTTCTGGGTTTTGAAACTCTTAGGCATTGTTTCTTGTACATTAAGTTTTCGGATAAAAACATGGGCTTTGACAAATGCACGAAACCCAAAAACGCTTTTCCTGGCTAACTGCCACTCTTCTTTCCCTTGAATTTCGGAATTTTCAAAAAATTATCCACACTCCTTTTCTTTTTCGTGGAATACACGCCCCTGACTCCTCAATAAGGGTCTTAGTATTTAGTCTCGTTCCTAAATCTCCGAGCTCATTCCATCGAGCTCGTGACTCTTGCATGCATGGCCCTCACCATTTTTTCTTTCTCGCTAGATGTCACAGAATCTGGAAAGACGGTGGGGGTCATTGCTGGCAGTCCCTTACGAGCCGAAATCTCCGAGCCCAGAATCGCTCTTCGCCCGGAACCAACGTCGGATAAGAGAATACGAGCTTGCACGCGAGCAGGAAGACATTCGAGCTCACTATCGCCGCCAGATAGACGAGGTCATTGAAAGGAAGAGAAGAGTTCTTCGGGAGGCTCTCTATCCGGAGCCCAATTCAGGACCTAGGCCTATTCCCCTCGACCCTGCGCTAAAAGTCACTGTTGCGTATCATCCAGGGGAACTCCAGTTTTCATTAATGGGGGAAACTTCATCTTCGCAGCCGAGGAAGGAGATGTTCGAGGCCGAGCTCTACTGGAGCACGGTTACCACAACCAGCCAAATATCTGAAATCTTGGCCTTCCATGGCCTTAGCTCGTCAGACGCCTTTAAGTGTCGAGTTCCGACCAGCCATGAACGGAGCTGTTTCGCTCCTGGCGGCTGCGACGCCACAGTGAGATACGCGGCATGGAGCCAGGAGCACATGAGGGCAGTAGCTTTGCTGCCCCTGAAGTCTTTTTTCAAAGACTTTACTGATTTCGTTGGGTTGGCACCGTTCTAACTCAACACCAATTCGTACAGGGTGCTGTCTGCCCTGAGGTCCTTGTACCACGAGCTGGGGTGGGAAGGACCTTCACCTCAAGAGATTTTATATCTCTTTTGTTTAAAAAGTAACCCCTCCCGAGCTCGGGGAGGGGATGGTTTTTACTACCTCTTGAGCTATCCCAAGGAGACGAAGGTCTTTGGGGATCTCCCCAACCACCCGCCTGATTTCAAGAGGGCCTTCTTCTGGACAGATGGTCTGTCCCCGTCTCGACATTATTCGTTCATGTGGATTCGTAAGTATTCTCGTTACTTTTATTCTTGAGCTCGAGACTTTAGTTCTTAAATCCATATTTAGACGAAATGTGTTTCGCTTTTCAGCTAATTTTAAGCGTCCCACCCCCAATGAAGCAATGATGAGGTACAGAGAGGCCTTGCTTCAACTTCCTTATGGCAGGAGGTCTCTCTTGTATCTATTATACGAGGACAAGCTCCGAGCTTGCAGGTTGTTGGGAGAGGGCCAGTCAACCTCTGACTGGTCCAGTAAAAAATATGAACACTGGGAGGAGGTACCACTGCCCACAGGCGCCCTTCCTCCGAGGAGAGAAAGGAAAACATCACTCCCAGTTCGCCTGAGAAGTCCGCGTTCTGGGAATGAAGCCAACGATGAAGCCTCAAGCTCGGACTCAGATGAAGGTAAAACCCTTCCTACTTCGCGAATGTGGTCCCCCACTTTACTAAAACACATGCCCAATAGGTTAGTCTCGTGCCCACAGGATAGATACCACCTCTACATATGGAGTTGGGTAGACGACTGTGTCCATAGGTTTGATAGTGGGCTCGGGAAATACGACACCATGTACACCACGGACGAGGTGTGGAATTGGATAGTTGTGCAGTACGGGACCAATGATTATAGGGACCTCTCGAGGTTATCACCTACTTATAGGGAAGGCACTCCCCCCGCCTCCTCTGAAGACGGGGGAATTTCATGGTCCCCAAGCTCGAGCTCGGGGGAGAGTTCCAGTTAGGTTTCTTCTATCATCACTCTATATGTCTGTGATATTGAAATAACTTGATGTACACTTCTCTTTTACTGACTCACTGTGTTGTGACTTGTGCAGGCGAGATGGACTCCGACCTTGACACCCTTATCGAAAATGCAGGCGCCAAGAGGAGCAAACGCCCTAGGGCGGGATCACTGAAGACCGGCCAGCCAGGCAAAGGCTCCAAGAGATCCAAGAAGACACCTCCCCTTGCCCCGCCGGTTTCGAGCTCTGTTGCTGCGTCGACTGTCCAGGCCAGCGCCTCCACGACAATGCCATCCTCGCAGGCCGTCGTCTCTGCGGTTGCACCGACTTCGCTGGTTAGTGCCCCTGCCATTGTTGAGTCCCAACCTCCTATGGTGGGCGAAACGTCTACTGCTCAACTTTCCAGAAGACCTTCTGCTTCTCGAGTTCAGAAGCTAACAATATCCACCCATATGGACTCATATGTGGTGGACAATGCTGCTGGACCTCACGGATTTACGCTGATCTCGGATGTCATGTCCCAGATCGGCCAGAGCTATGGAAGTTTCGAAGCTCCCCAGTGGCAGTGCTTAACCGGCACCCGAGACCGCACTGTCCTTTACGAGAAGAGTATTGAGCACACTGCTGCGGTAAGTATTCTTCTATATTCCTTTTGCTTACATTCATACTGACTTGAGGCTAATGGTGGTTTCTTCCTTTTTTCAGGCTCTTGCCTTCACTGCCCAGCTCAATTACGAGCTGAACAACGAGATCCACTTGAGCAGGACTCACGCTCAAGAGGCGAAGGACCTCCACCTTAGAGCGAACGACGATCTGAAGGCGGCGAATGCTAAGCTCGAGGCAGTGGTTAAGGAGCGTGAGGACATGACCAAGGAGCTCGGAAAGCTGAGAGCTGAGCTCGAGGAGCAAAAGAAAGATAACACCTAGCTTCGGGAGACCAATAAGAAGCTCGAAGAGGACAAGGCCGCCACCTTCGACATCATAGAGGATGCCAAAACTCGCCTTCTTGCCGAGTACAAAGAAAAGAAGGAAAAGGCGGTCGACTCAGCCATGTACCGGATGTGGGCTTATAATGAAGATCTGGACACCAGCTTCTTAGGTCCCCACGAGGCACTGCTTCTTGAACGATGGAATGCTCGGCTCGAGAAGGAAGAGGCTGAACAGCTCGAGAAGGAGAAGGCTGCTCCGGACACCGTTTCGGAGGGAGCTCAAGAGGATAGTCATACTATTCGTCCTGGGGGGTCCGGTGCCACCGACGCTGAGAAGGCCAAGGAGACTCCTCTTCCTTGAATCTGACCTCGGGGAGATCAGTTATCGGGGCTGCGTCCCCTTATTTCTGTAATTATTTTAATATATGCCCACGGGGCTGATACAATTTCTTTTACCATTCTTTTATATGCTTTACATTTCTTGGCTCGAAATATTTTGCATACTTTTATATTGATGAACCGGTTATGTTTATTTAATTCATACATAGTTTGGATTTAGGCTCGAAATTCGATGCATTCATGCATAGTTTATTCGAATTATCCGCTTCCGACCTCGTTACTTATCAAGGTCGGATATTACTTTAACCATGAACTCAAGAGTACTTATATGGTATGTAATGTGAATGATCTGGTTATATATTTTTTGTTTAGTCACTTTTCCTCATCCTCATTTTTTGTTCCGAGGTTAAGAGTTTGAAACTATTTTTCTTTTAAGATATTCCAGCCTCGATCTCGACTTGTCTCGTGATAGGTTTAGGCTCCTACTTATCATCGATCAATTTTTTGGCTGGTTCCAGACCTGTTAAGTTTGCACATCTGGTTAACTCCAAACGTTTTAGGTTTTTGGTAGTTCAGTTTTGTCCGAACTTTCTAAGCTCGCGTATTTGGTTATATCCAAATACTTCATATGTTTTTTATAACTCAGTTATCTAGGCTCGCGTACTTGGTTATCTCCGAATACTTTTATCTTTTTGATAAGTCGGTTATGTCCGAACTATCTAAGCTCGCGTACTTGGTTATCTCCAAATACTTCATATAAATATATATTTTTTATTTTTTAATCTGATGGTATATATACCAATGATGCCCCCTTAATATCCTATGAGTGTGACCATAGGTTATTAAATTAAGAGAGATTGCAAAAATAAAAAGAAATTACATATGGAACAAAATAGACCTTTTATTTGATGAAATTCAAAAACAAACAAACAAACTAGTACAGATAGAAATTCATGGTTACAGGCAACACTTCCTACACTATTGATAGTAAGGTCTAAGGTGTTCGCCATTCCATGCTCGCGGTATCAGGCTCCCATCCAATCTCGCAAGTTTGTACACACCAGGTCGGATGACTGACTCTACCTGGTATGGTCCTTCCCAGTTCGGCCCGAGCACTCCAGCTGCTGGATCTCGGGTTGCCAAGAATACGTGTCTTAATACCAGATCTCCCATTCCGAACTTTCGATCTCGAACCCTCTTATTGAAATATTGTGTAGTTCGTTGCTGGTAAGCAGTGTTTCTCAGCTGAGCCTCTTCTCTTTTTTCATCAATTAAGTCTAGGGTTTCTTTGAGCTGAGTGTGATTGGAACTTTGATCGTAAATCTGAGTTCGAAACGTTGGGATTTCGACCTCGATGGGAAACATTGCCTCGCAGCCGTATGCTAGAAAGAACGGGGTATCCCCTGTTGAGGTCCGAGCTGTGGTCCTATACCCCCAAAGGACTTGAGGTAATTCCTCGGGCCATCGTCCCTTGGCTTCTTCCAACTTTTTCTTCAGAGAACTCTTGAGAGTTTTGTTAACGGCCTCGACCTGACCATTCGCCTGAGGGTGAGCCACAGATGAAAAACTCTTTATTATGCCATTCTTTTTGCAAAAGCTGGTGAACAAGTCGCAATCGAACTGAGTTCCGTTATTGGATACGATTTTTCTCGGTACTCCGTATCGGCATACGATGTTCTTTATCACGAAATCAAGGATCTTTTTTGAAGTTATGGTTGCTAATGGTTCAGCCTCCGTCCATTTCGTGAAGTAATCAACGGCAATTACAACATATTTCGCTCCGCCTTTTCCAATCGGGAGAGAGCCTATGAGGTCGATGCCCCATACTGCGAAAGGCCATGGGGATGTCAACATGGTCAGTTCGGATGGTGGAGCTCGGGGTATCGTGGCGAATCTCTGGCATTTATTGCATTTCTTCACATACTCAAAAGAGTCTGTTCTAATGGTTGGCCAGAAATATCCTTGGCGTATGATCTTCTTGGACAGGCTATGCCCCCCGGTGTGGTCTCCGCAGAACCCTTCATGAATTTCTTCAATGATCTTCTTTGCTTCGGGAGGGGTTACACATCTAAGCAGCGGCATGGAATATCCTCTTCTGTATAGCTTTCCGTCCAAAATGGTGTAACGAGAAAGTTGATACATCAATTTTTGAGCCTGGTTTTGATCTTTTGGAAGAATTCCATTTTCGAGATAATCAACTATTGGACTCATCCAGGTCGGTTCTGTTTCAATCATACACATATCTTCCTCGTCTGGCTCATTAATGCTGGGTGCTGATAGGTGTTCTACGGGTACAACATTCAGCTCTTCATTTTCGGCGGAAGTGGCGAGTCGAGCTAAGGCATCTGCATTTGAGTTTTGTTCTCGGGGAACCTGTTCGATTGCATAAAATTCGAAATATTCTAATGCGGATTTTGCCTTCTCCAGATAAGCTGCCATTCTTGTGCCACGAGCCTGGTACTCTCCCAAGATTTGATTAACCACGAGCTGGGAGTCGCTGTAGCAATGTATAGCTTTGGCCTTGAGCTCTTTTGCTATTCGTAGTCCCGCGAGTAGAGCCTCGTACTCAGCTTCATTATTAGATGCTTTAAAGCCAAATCTTAAAGCAGAGTGAAATTTGCTCCCTGCAGGAGTGATCAGAATAACTCCTGCCCCCGCTCCATTTTCATTTGACGAGCCGTCGACGTAAAGTTTCCACAGCTCGTGGGCCGTGGTTGTTACCTCGTCGTCGGCTATACCAGTGCACTCCACTATAAAGTCTGCCAAGGCTTGTGCCTTAATGGTCGTTCTTGGATGGTAGGTGATCTCGAACTGTCCGAGCTCAACAGCCCATTTAAGGAGTCGACCTGACGCCTCTGGTTTAGACAGGACTTGCCTAAGTGGTTGATCTGTCAGTACATGGATGGGATGTGCCTGAAAGTAGGGGCGGAGCTTGGGAGATGAGTGGATTAAACTGAGGGCGAGTTTCTCCATCAATGGATATCTTGACTCTGCCCCCAGTAATCTCTTACTGATGTAATAGACGGGTTTCTGCACTATCTCTTCCTCTCGAATGAGCACTGCGCTTATCACGTGTTCGGTGGTTGAGAGGTATAGGTACAAAACTTCTCCTGTTTCGGGTTTTGACAGGATGGGTGGTTCAGCGAGGTGTCTTTTGAGCTCCTGAAAGGCTAGCTCGCACTCCTCTGTCCATTCAAACTTCTTACTTCCTTTTAATAAGTTGAAGAATGGAAGGCCACGATTCGTTGACTTCGAGATGAATCTGCCCAGGGCGGCCATCCTGCCGGTCAAGCTTTGGACATCTTTATGCTTCCGAGGTGAAGGCATATCAATCAGGGCCTTTATTTTGTCGGGATTAGCCTCGATTCCAAGAGAGTTGACAATGAAACCCAGAAATTTTCCCGAAGATACCCCAAAAGTGCACTTCTGAGGATTTAGCTTCATGTTGTATTTTCTGAGCACGCCAAAGCATTCTTCGAGGTCATCAACATGGTTCTTGTTAAGTTGAGACTTTACAAGCATGTCATCAACATAAACTTCCATGTTGTTCCCTATTTGTTCTGAAAACATCATGTTAACGAGCCGCTGATATGTAGCTCCAGCGTTCTTGAGCCCAAACGGCATAACATTATAACAGTATAGCCCTTTATCTGTAATGAAGCTCGTATGTTCTTGGTCGGGGGCATGCATGGGAATCTGGTTATATCCAGAATATGCATCCATGAATGACATCAAGCCATGCCCCGCCGTGGCATCCACTAGCTGATCGATTCTTGGCAGCGGAAAACAGTCTTTTGGGCAAGCCTTGTTGAGATCCGAGTAGTCAATACAGGTTCTCCACGTCCCATTGGGCTTTGGGACCAACACTGGATTGGCTACCCAGTTAGGGTAAAAAGCATCCCTAATGAAATGGTTTGCTTTTAATCTGTCAACTTCCTCCTTTAATGCTTTCTTTCTGTCCTCGTCCAGCTGCCTTCGCTTTTGTTGCTTCGGGGGAAAGCTTTTGTCTATGTTTAATGCGTGGCTTGCAACATTCGGGCTTATCCCCACCATGTCTGAGTGTGACCATGCGAAGACATCCTGGTTTTTCTTCAGAAAGCAAATTAATTGCTATTTTGCCTCGTCTCGGAGGTGTTTACCGACCTTCACCTTCTTCAAGGGACCAGCTTCCTCGAGCTGAATTTCTTCGAGCTCCTCCAAAGGTTCGAGGTCAACTTTCTCCTCAATCCTTGGATCGATCTCCTCGTCAATTTCTAAGACTGTTCCGTCTTTATTTTGTATGATAATGAGTGTTTGAGCGCTCGTTTGTTTCTTTCCCCTCAAAGAAATGCTATAGCACTCCCTTCCTGCCAATTGATCTCCTTTTAATGTCCCGACCCCACTTGGGGTTGGGAACTTAAGGGCCAGGTGCCTCATAGATGAAACTGCCCCCAGCCCGACTAGGGCGGGTCTCCCGAGCAGTACATTGTGGGCAGATGGTAAATCTACCACCATGAACTCCATTATCTTGGTCACCGAGACTGGATAGTCTCCCAAGGTCACAGGGAGTTCAATGGATCCCATACAGGAAGTCCCTTCTCCTGAAAAGCCGTACAAAGTAGTTGCACATGCCTTCAGGTCGCGAAGGGAGAGTCCCATTTTCTCGAGTGTCGCTTTATAAAGAATGTTGACTGAGCTCCCATTGTCTATGAGAACTCGGCGGACTCTCTTGTTGGCAAGCTGAAGAGTAATAACCAATGGATCATGATGAGGGAACTGAACATGGGAAGCGTCCTCCTCAGTGAAGGTTATCGGTTGTGTTTCAATCCTTTGGCTCTTCGGTGCCCTAGGTTCGGGTTCATAAGGAGACTCGTCCCCTGTCTTCAGCTCGTTAACGTATCTCTTTTGAGCATTTCTGCCCCCTCCTGCGAGATGAGGCCCTCCCGAGATGGTTATTACGTCCTCTCCATCTATCGGCGGGGGCCTGTCTTCTTCCCGAGATCGGGAGTTATTATTTTGTGCCATCGAAGGCGCGGCTACTCTCTGGCTCGCAGTAGTCTGTCCAGTACTCTGGTTTTTGACGTACTGCCAGAAGTAACCTCTCGAGATCAACCCTTCAATCTCATCCTTCAGCTGTCGACATTCATCAGTTGTGTGTCCGGTGTCTCTGTGGAACCGGCAATACTTACTAGAATCCCTCTTGGATTTTTGATTTCTCATTGGGTCCGGACGCCTGAAGGGGACCTGGTTTTCATTAGCCAGGTATATGTTTTCCCGAGACTCGTTGAGCTCGGTGTGCACTTTATATACGGAGAAATACCTTTCTCCTTTCTTTTTCTTTCCTCCTTCAGCCTCGAGGTTATTTCCCTCGCTCTTTTTCCTCTTGGAGGGATTCTCCGAGGTAGGCTGTGGAGCTGCTGGGTCAGCCGAGGTTGAGGCGGAGTTAATGTTTATCGTTGTAGTTTCGGTCTGTGAGGTCGCCTTGAGCGTTGACCTCGCCTCCTCTACAATGACAAATCTCTGCGCCCGTCTGTTAAACTCGGTTATTGACCTCACCGGTTTCCCTTGCATGTCATCCCAAAGGGCACTTTCGGGTAAAACACCAGCTCGGATAGCCATCAGGTGCCCACTGTCATCCACATCTCGAGCTCGGGCGACCTCCAGATTAAATCTTGTCAGATAGCTTTTCAGTGTTTCACCTGGCTATTGCCGGACGTTGGTCAAAGTGGATGCCTCTGGCCTGACTCCCACCATAGCTCGGAACTGCTTCTTGAAGTCTCTAGACAACTGTTCCCATGAAGTTATTGAGTGTTTCTTGTACTTTTCGAACCAACTTTTGGCAGGTCCTGCCAATGATGTTGGAAACAACATGCATCTGAGCTCGTAACCCACGTTACTAGCTCTCATAATAGTGTTGAACGTACTCAGGAGACTACATGGGTCGATTTTTCCTTCAAACGCTGGGACGTGAGGAATCCGGAACCCTTGAGGAAATTGAGAGTTAGAAATATGTGGAGCAAACGGCTCGAGCTCCTCATCAGAGTCCTCGTATCGACCATTCTCCCGTTCATTCTTTAAAAGCCTAAAGGCTTTTTCGAGCTGATCGATCCTTTCTTGGACTGGGTCCGTGGGAGGTGTCTGAAATTGACAGTCATTGATCATGATTCCAGACTCGCGTCTCCGTGAGGGATCTCTACGCCCATTCAGGTGATTCCTTAGGTCCGGATTTGTCTGATCTCCCTTCCCCCTACTCTGATTCAGATGATTTCGCAGGTCAGGACGATTCTTGCGGCTTCCAGTATTTTTACGACCTCGGTCGTGTTTACTGACGGACCTGGTCTCTCCGGACTCGTCACTGGTGAAACTCATTGATCGGTCATTTCGCGATGGGTTCTTCCCATGTCGCCTCGTCTCCGCAATGCGAGACCGGGACGTCTGACTTTTCTCAGATTGTGCGCCTCTCCGCTCCTGGAAAGTCTCCTTGTGTCCTTATCTATCCCCCGTACGCCCTTGATCCTGATCTCGAACAGGTTGAGTGTTTCTTTGGGGAGGTGAAGGATATCTTATGGGAGACGGAGGGAACCGTATAGGCGACGGTGGCTGCCGCCCTTGCCTCGGCCTAGAGGGTCCAGAATTTGCCCGAGATGGGTCAGTCGCGTTCGGTGCCCTACCAGGAACCTGAGTCCGAGCCTCGGCAGGAGTTCGGTTATTCTCAGTTCCTGCAGGCACTTCCACAGGTGGATTAGGCGGGACCCGAGCTCGGGTACTCCTCTGGGGCCTAGGAAGAGCAGATGGCTCTGCTGGTGCTGGAGGTTGAGTCGGCCTCCTTGTGGCAGCATCTTTTCGTGGGCGTCCACGGGGCCTCCGGGGAGGAACATGCACGTCCCTTGGAGGAGGGACTTGGTTTTCGCGCGGAGGAGGGGGCTGAGCCACCTGCGCCTCTGCGGCCATCCTAGTCAACTCCTCATTCCGTTTGTTGGCTTCTGCCAACAGCTGTTTCAATTGCCAGTTTTCCAGTTCTACAATAGGAACGTAACGCTCAGGATTGTAGTACATATCCTCATCCCTTGGTGGAGGCGGTGGTCCCCGGGAATCAGAGGACCCACTTCTCTCCTCAGCATCCGGGTTCTCCATTGGTTGTTTTCCAGGACGCCTTGGGTAGCTTTCATCAGGGGTGTTCTGATTGTTTGTGGCCATGGCTTTTTCAGGGTTGAATGCTTAAGGCTCTCAATGAAAGCACCAAACTTTTGACGCCGTTTTTCGTCAAACAGTGAAAGAAGAGCACATAAACAATAATTGATAATGGCCAAATACAATAAAACAAATCAAACACGATTTTTACGTGGTTCAACAGTTAAATCTGCCTAGTCCACGAGTCTCTGTTATTAATCTCAAGATTATCTCTGAAAATTCTTAAGCATGAATTCTTCAGAGTTTTCTCTCAAGGTTCAGAATTTCGGTCCTTTACAATGGTGCATGGCTTCTCTATTTATAGAGAAGGATGCAGAATACTATCCCACATATTTTGGGTAGTTACTCTTTTTGTGTAAATTAAATAAATGGCTTTAAATGCCTATAATCAGATATAACAGGAAACGTCCCTGAAGACCAGGAAACGCCTAACTGATCAAATAATATTCCACGATTCTTGGGGATTTACATTAATAAATGAGGATTACATCTCATATTTATAATACTTGTAGATATCCAAGGTGGTTATCACGTATCTCTAAGGCTTTAGTTTCCCAGGTTTCTTGTCACCTTTCGAGCTGAAGGCATCTTCCGAGGTCACTCAACCTGTTCGAGATCGTATGCGCGCCGAGCTTGGGAACCCTGATCCGAAGTCGTCTCCGAAGATGAATGTGTTCCCGGAGCTATCTTTCGAGTTCATGAACTCTTCGAGGTTACCATACTCGAGATCGTCCATATCCTACAAGCTCGGCATATGATCCTGGAGCTTGCTTCCAACCTTATGAGTCCACTCATTTGCGAATCCAACTTTCGAGGTCATAATTAACATGGCTCGAAATCTGGGTATAACACAATTAAAAATATTAATATGTATATATATACATATTAATTTAATTAAAAATTTAATTTGCTTAAATATCTTAACTACTTAATCATTGAAAAATACTAAAAAAAATTAATTAAGAATTACATAATAGTTTTTGGTTCTCTATATATCTATTTTTCTGATTATATTATAATTATGTTTTTTATTCAAAAGTGAATAGTTTTACAAAATATTATAATTATTATCAATAATCATCAATATTTATAATTGTATTTTTCTCTTATTTGATATTTTACTAAGCTTATGAAAATAAGATATTACTAATGATATTCTTTGGATTTGTGATTTGTTTTCACTATAATAAATAAATATTTTATAGATTGTAATTTTAGTGGACATTCCCACAGCAACAAAAGATGCGGAGGTTGATGTGAAACACGAAATTTTTTTTTAGAAATAAGGAACACATTATGAATGAAAAATAATATTACTAAAAATAAAATAATGCACAACAACAAAAATAATAAATGTTTATTTAAATTATTTATGTTTTTTTTTAATTTAAATGTAATAGTTTTACAAAAATATATATTAACAACATGTATAATTTAATTTAAATTTGATTTATTTCAACGATGTATATTTTGAATTTAAATTTGATTAGATATTTCATTACAACAACTATTTAATTAAATTATAAATATAAGTAAACAATATTTTTTTCTCATTTTTTATATTACGTTTTTAATTTATAGCTATTAATTTATTAAAGAATTTTTTTTATCTATTTTGTCTGTTCTCTTTTTTCTCATTTTTATTTAAAAAAAAATTATAATAAATAAAAATATCTACATATAATAATAATAATAATAATAATAATAAAAAAATCTATCTATTTATATTTTAACTTTTTGACAAAATACATGATCCAAATATTAACTTTTAACAATAAAATATTCAAACGGGTAATCAACCAAATTATACGTGGTTCAAATAATCTATCTTTACATTCCTATTTTTTAATTTTTGACAAAACACAAGGTCCACAAGTTAATTTAAAAAAAAATTAATGGTCAAAATTGGTAAACAACTAAAATACCAGGTTCAAAATGGTGTGAACCCTTATAGAAAACATAAATTATATATATTTATATAGTTTAATTTTTATCAATAATTTTTAACCTTTTGAATAAATATATGATTCACAGGTTAATTTTTAAAAATAAACAATCAAAATGAGTAATCGGCCAAAATATAGTTTTCAAATAATAGATTTATCAATTTCTATTTTAATATTTTGACAAAACTTGAGGTCTACAAGTTAATTTGTAAAAATAAAAGTTTTAATGGGTGATCGACTAAAATACAAGGTTCAAAATAGTGTGAACCCTTACAGAAAACAAAAATTATATAAATATATAATTTAATTTTCATAAGAAGTTTGAACATTTTAATTAAATACATGGTCCAAATGTTCATTTTAAAAAAACATAGGGTCAAAACGGGTAATGAGCAAAAATACAGTGTTCAAATAATCAATCTATCAATTCCAATTTTTATTATTTTGACAAAACACGAGATCTAAAAGTTTATTTTTAAAAATAAAGACTTCAAACAGGTAATTGGCCAAAATAAATCTTACACAAAATATAAATTTTTTTATACATAATTTAGACTTTTTATAAAAAGAACTACACAAAGCGTATAATAATAATAAATAGAAGTAAATGTACAACAAGCTTTTTGAACTTTGTTTTCAGTACTTTAAAATTTGTCAGAATTTTTCAAAAATCTACGGGAGGTTCGCTATACAATAACAGTGAACACCATCATGAAATTAAAAATTATGGTCAAGATGTCTTCACGTGTCTATATAAAGAACATGTTGACGAGTATGGTCAAAATGAATCATCACCCCATAGTCTCCCAAAAAATATTTTAAAATATATATGTTTTAATAATTACAAAAAACTGCGCGGAGCGCGGTTATATTTTCTAGTTATTATATAGAATATATATATCTCTTCTATATAATAAGTGTGTAGATAACGGAAATTTTTGGTTTTAACGGTTTTTTATTTTTTTAATGTTAACTTTAACGGAATATTATTATATTTAACAAAATATTCTTATATTTAACGGTAGTTTGTAAATACTTAAACTTAAATAAAATAAAATAAAATAAATAATTAAAAAATTAAAATAAGATATTTTTAAGATATTTTACAATGATAATTTTTAAAAAATAATAAATAATTAAACAAATTAAAATATGATATTTTTTTTTAGATA
The DNA here is from genome assembly GCF_963169125.1 of Humulus lupulus. Classification (NCBI taxonomy): domain Eukaryota; kingdom Viridiplantae; phylum Streptophyta; class Magnoliopsida; order Rosales; family Cannabaceae; genus Humulus; species Humulus lupulus. The sequence goes on from NC_084802.1 coordinate 11,934,300, forward strand.
TTTTACAATGATAATTATTTGAAAATAATAAATAATTAAACAAATTAAAATATAATATTTTTGAGATATTTTAAAATAATAATTATTTAAAAATAATAAAATTATTTTATAACTTAAATAAAATTTAATTAAACATAAACTCACTTATTAGAATAATATCATATTAAATATATAATATAATTTACTGTCAATTAGTAACAAATTGATTTTTTTTTTAAAAACTAGCAAGAAACTTAAATTTAAAATATATGTATAATATTTAATATTACATTAAACATATAATATATAGTTGTCACTCCCAAATTCAAGAACTAGAACAAACATAAACTTAAATAAAAATAAATAAATTATTTAATTAAAATATGATATTTATTTGAAATTTATATGACATTAATATAAATTTAATAAAAAGAATTAATAAATTCTATAAATAAAATGAAGCAAACGTGCAATGCACGTTGCATGTATCTAGTATAAAAAAAATCATGTATACATATAATCACGTATATATGTGTAAAGACAATTGCTAATTATATAAATAGTGTGTATGATTCTAGTCATGCTAATATTTTTTTAAAAAGAAAAAGAAAAAATAACGGGTCGGGTGAGACCCACCCCAGAATTAGGACTCTCGTGGGGCAGGGTGGGGTGGAACCTTAACTGGGCGGGTCTCTCATGGGGCGGAGCCAACCCGTCCTGCCTCATTTACATTCCTATCCTCCCATAAAAACTTAGTCTAAATACATATATTTTGGATGTTTTATCAACAAAAAAATGCAAGACCTTATCGTAGAAGAAATCAAACACAATCAACTGATGTAGTTAATCGAACACATGAACTTACTCGATCTTTGTTATTTTTCTTCATAAGAATGTGTTGAATTTGTTGATTTTGATTCATCAAAGATTCACACTTCTTGTAACACTTGTAATGAGAACCACAATGATCTCCAACATGCTGTCCAAGTTTTTCTGATAATTTCTTCCAATTTTTAAAACCATCTCTAACAAATGTGTGACCACAACTATGTTTTCCATTATTGTCTTTAAAAAGATAGCAACATAGACAAAATATAGAATCTTTGTTGATGCAATATTCCAGCCACAAAGAGTATGTCTCATACCATGAAATGTTGAATTGACGTTTCACTTCCCCAAAGTAAGAAGGAGGAAATTCATGAAGTTTCGGTTGGCAAGGCCCTTGCTATAAATAATATCTTCGAATTTCATCTTGAATATTTGAGTTGTAATAAAAAATTGAGACTCACAATCCATGATCACTCGTATTAATAGAAATATGTTGCCTCTTTCAACTGTTCTCAACTTCTACTTCAGAAATATGTGATAAATTTGGAACTCTATTATAAAATTTCTCCATATCTGTTTCATTTATAATTTATAAAATTAAATATAACATAATAATAAAAATGAATACACATATTTCATTAAAATCCAATCACATTAAACAATCAATTATATCATTATAATTTATACACAAATATGATTTTATTATCTTATACATTGCAATTAGATTCCAAACCTTACATTATTATACAACATTTTTTTATACACAAATATGCTTTACAATATACATAAGGACAATCCTAATTCTTAAGTACATAATTTTTTATTTTCTTAAATTTATTGATAATTTCGTAATCAACCCCAATTTGTTTGTGTGCTTCTTTGTAATAACTTGATATTATTAAAGATTATAGTTTTTTAATTTGGTTAACTATTCTCTTTGTCTTTCAAATTTTGTTTAACTATTCTCTTTGTTCTAAATCATAAACATGATTTATATATTGGACGTGATATCATGACTAGTAATAATAGTATATAATTGGTGGCTTGCACCAATTATTATGATAGGAAATCCTGGAGGAAGATCTTGTGTTGCCGAATGCCAGTCCATGGATAAATTGTCACCTAGCAATTATTATGATAGAAGGTCAGTAGGTGCAACCAAAAAACATTAATTGATTAAGGCAGTAGATGCAACTAGAGCATTGTATTAATTGAACATGTGATACATGAAAAATAAATTATTGAATTAAAATTGGCTATCTAAAGCAAAAGAGAGATTCGATACAATTTTTGTTCTCCAATGTATATTGAAAGGATTGAAGATGTGTAGACTCACTCACTACTCACCACAGACCACAGCCTCTTTTAAAACAATTGGGAGAATAGTTTTCAAAATTTGAGCTTTTATTGTGGCATTCAAATGGAAGTATCAAGTGTTATTAAGAAGAATAAAGGGGAAGAAATGGAGCGAGAAGAGACTCTTGATGAAATTTTGGCAAAGCTTGAAAAAGTTAAAGACCAGGACGTGATGTCTATTATTACCACTGTTGATGTGTAAGATAATAGATAGGTTTAAAAAGTGAATTGTGCAACAATGAGAATGTCTATAATACATAGCTATTATTACAAGAATGCCATGAAGCTTACAGAAACAAACAAACTCTGACAGATAACACGTGTGACATTTTAGCCTTTTTTTGCAAGTTACGTGTTTCATTCTAGACTTTTCTTGCAAGTTACGTGTTTCGTTTTAACTTCTCTAGCAAGCAACCCTGGCCTATAAAAGGAGGGTCCACGGAAGCAAGCAAGGACAGAAAAAAGAAGGAATATAAGATCTACAATTATCATTAGTGTGCCTCTCTATAAACTAGCTTCTCTTAGCCTAAGCCAACTTTTCTCAAACAAACTAGGTTGATCATCATAACGTACATCACGCTTTCTCACCCTAACATATATAGATATATTTCCAACCTTGCCTAAGCCTGACTACAAAATCTATTATCGATATATTTCTAATGGTGTATAATCTAGCTTACTACAAAATCATATATATTTCCAAACTTGCATAATCTAGCTACCACAAAATTATATATAGATATATTTCCAACCTTGCATAATCTAGCTTGCTACAAAATTACAACAAGCTAGCTATATTCAGCAATAATAAACATCATAAGATACAAAAAGCAATTTATATACCACAGATCTCTCTAAGCTCTTTACACGATAAAGATGTTGGGTTATGCTTCCTTTGTTGTAATCTTTTAATAATAAGAAGACAATTCTTGCTACTGTGAATGTAGGCAATAATCGTACATATATTGCTAAACCACGTAAATTTGTTTGTCGTTTTATTTTATTTATTAGTTCTAAGCATGTGATCATCAATAGTTTACTATATTGTTTATATTATTATTAAATGTTCAGCTAGAACTCCTGAACATTTTGGCGACTCTATTGGGGAGGTTATTGTAACACCCTGGTGGCCAGAACAGTTACGGTGAATGATGAACCGGAAATTTGACTCATTGCCTGAGTCCTTTGGTTAAAACGTGTTCTAAGTAGTATTAACAGGCTAAGGTGAAAATCAACAAAAAAGAAAGGATATGTTTTATTTGACGCATAAAACTGTTCATGGGCCCACAAGAACATTTACAAGTTATTTACAACTCAAAAAGGTCATTACTGTTTCAAAATTACAAACCCGCCGACCTAAGCGGCAAAAATAGGGTAAACCCCCTAGTTCCTCTGAGAACTCCTTGGCCGTGGTGGTCAAGTGGCCGCATATGCACACATCACCACCTAAGCTCTCCACTCAAGGCTGGGTGAGCTTTTCTTTCCCCTTACCTGCATCACATATCACCTATGAGCCAAAGCCCATCAAGAAAACATAGCATTATATGTAAACATTATCAAATGATTATCATTATAATCACATATAGCTCATAGCTCTCAAACAGGTGAGTGAATATCACTTGAGGTTTTGGTAAACCATACTGAGTGACTGACAAGGAAGTCACTAATTTAAACAGAAGAGTGGCTGCTGGGTAAGCCACTAGCCTTAACAAATGAGAGACTGATGGGTAAGTCTCTAACTTATCAAATGAGTGACTGATGGGTAAGTCACACAAGCGCTTATAATATTCATCGAACTTGAGGTCGGTCTGGCATTAATGCTCTTTGAGTCATCCAATGCAGAAAGTCGATTAGATCTAATCTTTATTGGCTTGCGTGGAACACGCTAAGGCCGTCCTGACTAATAAGTCAGCACTATGTGACCAGTGCCCAGTACCACTGCCGAACCTGACTAATAAGTCACAGCTTCACAGTTGATACTATCACCTTTGCCAAATCTGACTGATGAGTTAGTACCATGCACAAGTGAGCAACATTTGCTAAGCATCCAATAGTCAATCCATGTCCACATTTACACAACCACATGCCTTGTGAATAACCATTCATGTCACATATGAGGTGTAGTTTTCTTACCTCTGATTCGAGCTAGAATGAACAAAAGAACGACCCTTGAGAACGGTTTATCTTTTAGTCCTTTAGCGGTTACCTAATCATAACACATTATAGGATACCATCAATAACATGATAATAAAAGGTTCTCAAACCATTATCTAGCCTCCAAGTAGTAAGGACACTCCCGAGGCCTAAAACTAGGTTCTCGGGGTCAAAACGAGCAAACGGGGCGAAAACTGGGCAAGGGCTGCGGCCCTAGCACCTTGGGCCACGGCCCCCAGAGTTCCCTGAAGCAAGGGCTACGACGCCCTCCATAAAGGGCCATGGTGCCCAGCAGGTACACTTTCCCCCATCTGCTTCTTCAAAGCAGGGCCGCGACCCTCAACTCTGGGCCATTCCCAAACGTGTTTTTAACATTCCAAAGCCTCCAAAATCATACCTAAACATTCCCCAATCATCAAAACAAAGTTCCCAAGCTTCCCAATGCTCCAAAACCCTCAAAACCCAAGGTTCGAACGAACCGAAAACTCAACAATTTACTAAATCAATTAAAAGCTTAGAAACTCGAAAAACTCAAAACTTGAACTTCGATTGGGTTGTTTTCCATCGAATCCTTCGGTTAGGAAGCTTCTAATATTTCCTAGGATTGCTATGCCTCGATCCTCGCTTGATTCCGACTCCTAGAACTCAAGATTTCTTCGAAAAGGCTCAAACGGTAAAACGGACTATCGCAAGGGAGAACGAGAGGTTTTCTATCGTACGTTCTATCTGACAGCTACTTCAAGCTTAAGTGACCTCAAATAAAACCTAGTGCTAGGGGTCCCGAAAACACCCCCGGGGACATTATAGTCAAAACTCCGAGAATTTCACCCTGATCTCAAATATTCCCAATTTATCATCAAATAAACATTGCTATTACCCCAAAATTGATCCCGTTATGACAAAACTGCTAATCCATTAAATAAAACCGTCTCATGCCGAATAGCTCGAATATATCTCCATAATAATGGAATGTCATTCACAAATCACATCATGCACCCAAATACACAAATTTACCCTCAATGGGCCAAATTATCAAAACATTATAATTATTCAAATGTGGACCTGCACGCACGCATATAACATCATATCATAATATAATTCACATATACATGCATATTATCAATTAATGGCATAATTAAACAAGTATGCCCCTCCCGGCCTACTATTCCCGCCATTAAACCATATCGGGAAATTCGGGGCATTACAACTATCCCCTCCTTACAGAAATTTCTTCCTCGAAATTTACCTGAACAGCTCGGGATACTGACTCTGCATATCTGACTCCAGCTCCCAGGTCGCTTCCTCGACCTTGCTGTTCCTCCAAAATACCTTAACCAAAGGTATCGTCTTATTCCTGAGGACCTTATCTTTTCTGTCAAGTATCTAAACTAGCTGCTCCTCAAAGGAGAGATCTGGCTCAAGCTCCAGATCTTCATAACTCAGAATATGACTCACATCAGATACATACCTCCTAAGAGCTGATACATGAAACACATTATGCACGGCAGACAACGCCGGAGGCAAAGCCAATCTGTAAGCCACCTGACCAATCCTCTCCAGAATCTCAAATGGACCTACAAATCTAGGGCTCAGCTTGCCTTTCTTCCCAAACCTTCTCACCCCTTTCCATGGAGAGACTCTAAGGAAGACATAGTCCCCCACTTGGAACTCCACGTTCCTGCACTTGGGATCTGGATAGCTCTTTTGTCTACTCTGAGAAGCGAGCATCCGAGCTCTAATCTTCTCAATGGCCTCACTGGTCCTCTGGACTGCCTCTAGACCTAAGTACCTCCTTTCACCTGTCTCATCCCAATGAATGGGAGATCTGCATTTCCTACCATACATCATCTCATAAGGTGCAACTCCAATGGTAGACTGGTAACTGTTATTGTAGGAAAACTCTGTCAAAGGAAGATACTTACTCCAAGACCCACCAAAGTCCAGCACACATGCCCGTAGCATGTCTTCTAATATCTGGATCGTCCTCTCAGATTTCCCATCTGTCTGAGGATGATAAGCTATACTGAACTTCATCTGTGTCCCCATGGCTTTCTGCAAACTCCCCCAAAACTTGGAAGTAAAAGTTGGGTCCTGATCTGACACGGTCGACCTAGGCGCACCATGGAGCCGCACGATCTCTCTCACATAGAGATCTGCATACTGATCAACTGTATATGTGGTCCTTACTGGCAGAAAGTGAGCCGACTTGGTGTAGCGATCTACTATCACCCAAATAGAATCATGCTGACCAACAGTCCTGTGTAAGCCCACCACAAAATCCATTGTGATGTCTTCCCACTTCCACTCTGGGATATCCAAAGGTTGCAATAACCCTACCGGCCTCTGATGCTCAGCCTTGACCTGTTGACATGTCAAGCACTTAGCCACATATTCAACTACATCTCTCTTCATCCCCGATCACCAATACAACGATCTCACATCCTGATACATCTTCGTGGTGCCTGGATGCAAAGAGTAAGGTGTAGTATGAGATTCATCTAGAATCTCTCGTCTCAAGGCAGTGTCTAGCGGAACACATATCCGTCCTTTATACCTCAATAAGCCTATCTCAGACACTGTATAATCTCTGGTTACTCCAACCAGAACATCCTCTCTGATCTTGATCAGCTGTGGATCACTCAACTGAACTTCTTTGATCCTCTCCAACAGCGTAGACTGTATCGTAATGTTAGCCAATTGGCCCACCAGCAACTTTATACCAGCTCTGGTCATATGATCTGCTAACTCTCTGGCTATCAGCCCATACCATAAATCTGTCCCAGACCCTTCCGGCTTAAAGCATCAGCTACCACGTTGGCTTTCCCTGTATGATACAGAATCTCACAGTCATAATCTTTTACTAACTCCAGCCAACGCCTTTGCCTCATATTCAGGTCTTTCTGGGTGAAGAAGTATTTTAGGCTTTTGTGGTCTATATAGATCTCACACTTCTCTCCGTAGAGATAATGCCTCCATATCTTTAATGCAACAACCATATCTGCTAACTCTAAATCATGAGTGGGATATCTCTTTTCATACTCCTTCAACTAACGAGAAGCATAGGCAATCACCCTCTCTGACTGCATCAGAACACAGCCCAATCCCTGATGAGAAGCATCACAGTAAATAACAAACTTCTCCTGACCTGTTGGAAGGCTCAGAACTAGAGCTGTAATCAATCTCTGCTTCAGTTCCTGAAAGTTGTTCTCACATTTATCTGACCACACAAACTTCTGGCTCTTGCGTGTCAGCTCAGTTAACGAAGTAGCAATCTTAGAGAACCCTTCCACGAAACGCCTGTAATAACCTGCCAATCCAAGGAAACTTCTAACTTCAGAAGCATTCTTTGGCCTTGGCCAATCTCTGACCGCTTCTATCTTTGCTGGATCTACTTTAATCCTCTCCTTACTGACAATGTGCCCAAGAAAGGATACCTGAGACAACCAGAACTCATACTTCTTGAACTTAGCAAACAGCTTGTGTTCTCTCAGTCTTTGTAGGACCAACCTCAGATGCTGCTCATGCTCCAACTCAGTCTGAGAATACACCAGAATATCATCGATGAAGACGATCATAAACTGGTCCAAATAATCCTTGAACACTCTGTTCATTAGATCCATAAAAGCAGCAGGGGCATTAGTCAATCCAAATGACATAACTAAGAACTCATAATGCCCATACCTGGTACGAAAAGCAGTCTACGGTATGTCTCCCTTCTTGACCCTCAACTGATGATAACCAAAACGAAGGTCGATCTTTGAGAATACCGTCTTGCCTTGCAACTGATCGAATAGGTCATCTATCCTTGGCAAAGGATACTTGTTCTTGATTGTTAGCTTATTTAGTTCTCTGTAATCAATACACATCGTTAGAGAACCATCCTTCTTTTTCACAAACAGAACCGGCGCACCCCAAGGTGAGAAACTAGGTCTGATAAAACCTAAATCCAACAGTTCTTGCAACTACACCTTTAATTCTTTCAACTCAGCTGGGGCCATTCTGTAAGGTGCTTTAGACACTGGCTCCGTCCCTGGTGCTAGTTCTATAATGAACTCAATTTCCCTGTGAGGTGGCAACCCTGGCAAATCTTCTGGAAACACATCCAGAAACTCACAAACAAGTCTGGTATCTTCTGGTCTCACTGGCATGACCTTAGTGGTATCAACCACACTAGCTAGGAATCCAATGCAACCTCCTTGCAATAGATCCTTAGCTCTTAATGCATAAATCATAGGAATACATGGTCCATGCACAGTACCAACAAACACAAAATGATCCTCACCTTCAGGCTCAAAGGTGACCATCTTCCTTCTGCAATCAATAGTTGCCCCATACTTTGTCAACCAATCCATACCCAATATCATATCGAAGTCAGTCATAACCAACTCTATCAAATCCACTGACAATTCTCTGCCCTCTACTGTCACTGGCAAAGATCTGACCCATCTCCTGGACACCACTAACTCTCCAGTGGGTAACAAGGTACCAAACCCCACAGCATCGAAATCACAAGGTCTACACAGTCTATCAATAATACTACTAGCAACAAAGGAATGTGTAGCACCAGAATCAATCAAGACACTATAAGGGGTTCCAGCACTAAGAAGCTGACCTGTAACAACTGAGGGAGAAGCCCCATCTTCTGCTTGTGTCAATGTGAACACTCGAGTTGGGGCCGAGCTGTCTACCTTCCTGGGTTCTTCTTTTCCTACCTGAGGGCAATCTTTCTTAAAATGACCCACTGCTCCACACAAGTAGCAGGTTTTTTCCCTACACTCTCCCAAATGACGTCTCTTGCATCTAGGAAATTCAGGACGAGTCTTCCAGGCTTCACTACCCCCTGGACGACCCATTGCGATAGCACGGGGTCTCCTGTCAAGACCTAGAACTGGGAAGGTGTCAGAAACCTTCCTCTTCTGATCACTGGGGCCAACACCCCTACCTGAACCCACAAATGGAGGAACTGTCCTCCTGAAATCCTTTCTGGCTGCACTGTCACCCCAGATCTTGATCTTTGCATTCTCAGCTGTGAGTGCCTTCTCAACCACCTGTGCATAGGTAGTAACCCCTACCACAGTGGTGATATGTACATCACGGGCTAGTCTGGGCTGTAGCCCCTGAAGGAATCTCTCTCTCCTGGTCCTATCAGTGGGCACCAATTCCTTGGCAAACTTTGCCAAACGATCAAATTTCAAGGCATATTCAGTGACTGATAAACTTCCCTGAAGTAGCCTGATGAATTATTCAGCTTTAGCTACCCTGATAGCATCATTATAATACTTTTCATTAAACAAGGTCTGAAACTCCTCCCAGCTCAGGGCATTCACATTCTTGGTTTGGGTAATCACTTCCTACCAAATCCGGGCATCCTCCCGAAACATATAGGTGGCATAGGCCACCCTCTCATTACCAACTACCCTCATAAAGTCAAGGATAGTGGTAATCATGCTCATCCATTGCTCTGCCTTGGCAGGATCTGCACTGCCCTCAAAAACAGGAGGTTGCTGCTTCCTGAACCTTTCATAGAGAGGTTCCCATTTATTTCCTACCTCAGGCAGCTGCTCTGTTGCTGGCACCGACACAGGAGGTGCCTCTGATACACTAACCACTGCAGGCACTTGCTGCTGTCTCAGGAGACGAAGCTCCTCTCCCTGTTTCAACACTGTTGCCTGCAAGTCATTAAACAACTGTTGCCAGTTTGCAGGAGCTGGCTGTGGAATCTGAGACTGGTCATTTTCCTGACCCTGGCTGTTATTGTTATTCTGGCCCTGGCCACTCTAGCCAGCTGTAGTATCTGTCTGCTCTGGATTCATTCTTATTTCTGTTACCTTGCTGAAACATTGATCAATACGACCAGTTAGGTAGTAATAACTAAACCTCTTTCCGCCTCACGGTCCAAGAACAAGCAGACAATTATCATATTCCACAGTCATTCAATATACACAGGCAGATACATGTTTATAGCATTCAGCACTCAGCATGTATCCCATAGCAATTCATATTCAACAATACTAATGAGTATGTTCCAGCAATTTCAATACTAATTAGCACACAGTTGCTGAGGATATCATATTTCAGTGCACAGGCTCAAGATGATGTCTCATGCATACAGGCAAAGCATTTATACCACATTTAAGCAGTTATACATATAACTACATAAATAGTTACCAAACCATGAGTCGAGTTTGACTTCAGTGATGTGTGTACATGCCCAGCCAGTCTATAAGAACCTTAACCTTGGCATTGCTCTGATACCAAGTTGTAACGCCCTGGTTACCCCAGAACAGTTACAGTGAACTGGAAATTTGACTCATTGCCTGAGTCCTTTGATTAAAAACGTGTTCTAAGTAGTATTAATAGGCTAAGGTGAAAATCAGCAAAAAGGAAAGAATATGTTTTATTTGACGCATAAAACTGTTCATGGGCCCACAAGAACATTTACAAGTTATTTACAACTCAAAAAGGTCATTACTGTTTCAAAATTACAAACCCGCCGACCTAAGCGGCAAAAATAGGGTAAACCCCCTAGTTCCTCTGAGAACTCCTTGGTCGTGGTGGTCAAGCGGCAGCATATGTACACATCACCACCTAAGCTCTCCACTCAAGGCTGGGTGAGCTTTTCTTTCCCCTTACCTGCACCACATAGCACCCATGAGCCAAAGCCCAGCAAGAAAACAGAGCATTATATGTAAACATTATCAAATGATTATCATTATAATCACATACATCTCATAGCTCTCAAATAGGTGAGTGAATATCACTTGAGGTTTTGGTAAACCATACTAAGTGACTGACAAGGAAGTCACTAATTTAAACAGAAGAGTGGCTGCTGGGTAAGCCATTAGCCTTAACAAATGAGAGACTGATGAGTAAGTCTCTAACTTATCAAATGAGTGACTGATGGGTAAGCCACACAAGCGCTTATAGTATTCATCGAACTTGAGGTCGGTCCGGCATTAATGCTCTTTGAGCCATCCAATGAAGAAAGTCGATTAGATCTAATCTTTATTGGCTTGCGTGGAACACGCTAAGGTTGTCCTGACTAATAAGTCAGAACTATGTGACCAGTGCCCAGTACCACTGCCGAACCTGACTAATAAGTCACAGCTTCACAGTTGATACTAGCACCTTTGCCAAATCTGACTGATGAGTCAGTACTATGCACAAGTGAGCAACATTTGCTAAGCATCCAATAGTCAATCCATGTCCACATTTACACAACCACATGCCTCGTGAATAACCATGCATGTCACATATGGGGTGCAGTTTTCTTACCTCTGATTCGAGCTAGAATGAACAAAAGAACGACCCTTGAGAACGGTTTAGCTTTTAGTCCTTTAGCGGTTACCTAATCATAACACATTATAGAATACCATCAATAACATGATAATAAAAGGTTCTCAAACCATTATCTAGCCTCCAAGAGATCAATCCAAACTAATCCAAGTAGTAAGGACACTCCCGAGGCTTAAAACTAGGTTCTCGGGGTCAAAACGAGCAAACGGGGCGAAAATTGGGCAAGGGCTGCGGCCCTAGCACCTTGGGTCGCGGCCCCCAGAGTTCCCTGAAGCAAGGGCCGCGGCACCCTCCATCAAGGGCCGCGGTGCCCAGCAGGTACACTTTCCCCCACCTGCTTCTTCAAAGTAGGGCCGCGACACCCTAAGAACAGGGCCGCGACACCCTAAGAACAGGGCCGCGACCCTCAACTCTTGGCCATTCCCAAACGTGTTTTTAACACTCCAAAGCCTCCAAAATCATACCTAAACATTCCCCAATCATCAAAAATAGTTCCCAAGCTTCCCATTGCTCCAAAACCCTCAAAACCCAAGGTTCGAACGAACCGAAAACTCAACACTTTACAAAATCAATTCAAAGCTTAGAAACTCGAAAAACTCAAAACTTAAACTTTGATTACCTTCGATTGGGTTGTTTTCTGTCGAATCCTTTAGTTAGGAAGCTTCTAATCTTTCTTAGGATCGCTATGCCTCGATCCTCGCTTGATTCCAACTCCTAGAACTCAAGATTTCTTCGAAAAGGCTCAAACGGTAAAACGGACTATCGCAAGGGAGAACGAGAGGTTTTCTATCGTACGTTCTATCTGACAGCTACTTCAAGCTTAAGTAACCTCAAATAAAACCTAGTGCTCGGGGTCCCGAAAACAACCCCGGGGACATTATAGTCAAAACTCCCAGAATTTCACCCTTATCTCAAATATTCCCAATTTATCATCAAATAAACATTTCTATTACCCCAAAATTGACCCCGTTATGACAAAACTGCTAATCCACTAAATAAAACCGTCTCATGCTGAATAGCTCGAATATATTTCCATAATAATGGAATCTCATTCACAAATCACATCATGCACCCAAATACACAAATTTACCCTCAATGGGCCAAATTATCAAAACATCATAATTATTCAAATGTGGACCCGCATGCACGCATATAACATCATATCATAATATAATTCACATATACATGCATATTATCAATTAATGGCATAATTAAACAAGTATGGCCCTCCCGGCCTACTATTCCCGCCATTAAACCATATCGGGAAATTCGGGGCATTACAACTATCCCCTCCGTACAGAAATTTCGTCCTCGAAATTTACCTGAACAGCTCAGGATACTGACTCTGCATATCTGACTCCAGCTCCCAGGTCGCCTCCTCGACCTTGTTGTTCCTCCAAAATTCCTTAACCAAAGGTATCGTCTTATTCCTATGGACCTTATCTTTTCTGTTAAGTATCTGAACTGGCTGCTCCTCAAAGGAGAGATCTGGCTCAAGCTCCAGATCTTCATAACTCAGAATATGACTCACATCAGATACATACCTCCTAAGAGCTGATACATGAAACACATTATGCATGGCAGACAACTCCGGAGGCAAAGCCAATCTGTAAGACACCTGACCAATCCTCTCCAGGATCTCAAGTGGACCTACAAATCTAGGGCTCAGCTGTCCTTTCTTCCCAAACCTTCTCACCCCTTTCCATGGCGAGACTCTAAGGAAGACATAGTCTCCCACTTGGAACTCCACGTTCCTGCGCTTGGTTCAAGCTGGGATTTAGTTGGAAACTCCTAGCAATAGTTATGGATTTTATAAGTTTAACCTATAGTTTAAGAATATTAATTATAACATAAGATTTGATTAGTATTGCTGGTTATTAATATGATAATTATTATTACCTAAGGTTTAGATAGAGCTAATAAGACTATGACATATGTCATGAGCATGGATTATTCTTAAGGTTTAGATAGAGCCAATAGGAATATGACACTTGTCATATGTATGATAATTAAGGGATTATTATTTTAATGATAAAATAAGGGAAATATAAGACTTAGTCTTCACCAGAATTTGTTAGGAGCTTGACATTTGCCACAATTTTATTTATTTGTGATTTAGATATTTTATTTATTTGTGATTTAGATAATTAAATAGATTTTTCGTAACTTTAGAGTACTGCAAGTTCCGACCTATTTTTGACCCAGTTATGTTATGAATTACGAAAAATAGTATTTCTAAAAAGATGTAGATAATTGAATTAGATTTCTAATGGTATAAAGTTATTCTAAATCGGAGTCCTACAACTCCATATATGTTGATTTTACTGTAGGTTAGTTTAGAGTTACGAGATTTAGTGAGTTAGAAGTTAGGATTCTATTTGATTTTTTTTTGTTTTGTTTTTAAAAATCAAGCTTTATTGACCAAGTCCTAAGCCTTTGGCTGAAGGATATTCAAATATTTTCAATTAAATTCATTATTTTTATTCAAATCCAAAAAAAAGATTTTTATTCCTAGAAATCCATAAATAAGACCTAGCACCAAGCCTTTTCATTCATTCTTCAAGCATTGATCAGAGCCTTCTAGATGCTAGTGAGACTATAGAGTGATAAACACTTGGGTTGGGGTTATAAGCTTTGTCATTCTAAGCTTATTAGACACTTGGGAAGTAAGGTTCATAGAGTGTATTTCGGTTTCGAGGTGTAGTTCGGTCATATCAATTTCAAAGGTATTCCTATTCTTAGTTCCTTTTCTGTATTGTTAGTTCTTATAGTTTTTCTCTACTCAATTCCTAACCCAATCTTCTCTATTCTTGGTTAGGCATCTAAGTTCTTCGAACTTGAGATTTCTTGTTGGTAAGTATCTTCTCGATGGTTTAGTTCATTCCTCTTCATCTCTTCCTTTTAGAAAACTCACCTCTCTATTAATGGTTTTTAGGAGTGTTCCAAAATCCCGACTTTGTTCTCATCATCCCGGTATTTTGGTAAGGAAAATAGGATAGATCTTGTATGATATGTTATGCTATGTTTATGTTATGATAAGTTTATGTTATGATATGTTTATGCTATAATAAGTATATGTATGCTATGTTTTGTAGTCCTTGGGCATATGACTTGTTTAGATAACAAGCCCCAAGATTATGTTTTTAGTCGCTAGGGCATATGACTTGCTTAGATAGCAAGCCCCAAGATTAGTTTATCATTTTCATGGTTTAGAGTTATGGTTTACCCTACCTCAGATATTAGATAGGGGACCTAGATGGGTTATCATATACTACCATGTGATCTAACCTACCTCAGAAATTAGACAGGGGACCTAGATGGTTTATCACATGCCATGTTAATGAGTTAATGGCCATTAATATTGTAGTCCTATATGGTATATGTTTTATAGTTTATGTTTATGATGTAGTTTTATGCTTATGATATATGATGTATGTTTTTAGTAGGTTTTCCTTGCTGGGCATTAGGCTCATTCCTTTATTTTTAGTGTGATGCAGGAAAATGAATATGGAAGGCGGAAGGATTCTTGGTAGCTTGGCTTGTGTGTTGAGGATGGATGGAATGTGTGGACTGCGTGTCGATCGAGGATGAAGTTATTTATTTTTACTCTTTTAAATCATGTTTTTTCCGCATTTAGTTTTGTAAACAATTTTCTTTAGTTTAAAATTATGTTTTATGTTTTAAACAATGGGTACCCATGCCATATTTTCTATTATTGTGTAATTGATACAATATTTTGAGATTTAATAAAGTTATATTATTTCTTATGTATCTTTCCCAAAATAGTAGCTATGTATAGTAGATCTAATGGTCCAAGGTCTTAGAAATAGTTGGGTCATTACAAGTTAATAGAGTTATTATACAAATATCGAGACATTTTTGAAGATATGCCTGGATTAGATCCTAAATTGGTTACACATAATTTAAGTACCTTACCAGAGACCAGGCCTATAAAGCAAACCCCAAGGAATTACAAGCCAGAAATTTAGCTTTAGATAACAGCAAAGCTCATTTGACAAGATAAAAAATTGTATTTTCGTACCCTTAGGTTATGATACCACCAGTGCTAGAAGTTCCACTACTACTATATTTGGTTGTTACTGAAACATCTATTGGGAGGCTATTAGAACAGGAGGTTGATGGGAAAGAAAACCTGTGTATTACCTCAACAGATGAATGAAATGGTCTAGATAAATTATCCGTATGTTGAAAAGCAGTGCCTGGCCTTGGTGTACACAGCTCAATGATTGCGACACTACCTGGTAGCACATAAAGTAATGATATTGACTAAAGTTGTAATGCCCCGACTAGTTCTAAGACATCGGACATTAAAAACTAACAAGACATAGCTACTATTTTGGAAGACATGCATAAAATAAAATAATAGAACTCTGTTATAAAAATCCAAAATACGGGATCCCATTGTTATTACATAAAATCATAAAGAAAACAAAAAAACATTTAATTAATTGTTCAAATACTAAATGCGGAAAAATAAATACATAAATTAAAAAGACTCAAAATATAAACTTCATCATCGATCTTCCAGCAGTCCATCCATTCAGTCCATCCCCAATACACATGCCAAAGCTGCCATGAATCCATCTTGCATTCCAAGCTTATTTTCTTGCACCATCTAAAATAAAAAGGAATAAGCCTAATGTCCAGCAAGGAAAATCTACTAAAACATAAATGAAATCATAAGATAGAAACATATACTATAAAACATATAACGTAAAAACGTATATCATATAATCATAGGACTACAATATTAATGGCCAATAACTCATTACTGTATTATGTGATAAAACCATCTAGGTCCTCTGTCTACTAATCGAGGTAGGTTAGATCACAAAATAGTATATGATAAACCATCTAGGTCCTCTGTCTACTAATCGAGGTATGTTTAATCATAACTCTAATCTACGATAATGATATAAAATCTTGGGATTCATTTGCTATCTAAGCAACTGTATTTCCCAAGTGACTACAACAGAAAACATATACATATATACATCACATAGCATATAAATATATCATAACACATGCAATCTAACCTATTTTCCTTACCAAAAACCAAGATATTGGAGACAAGAATGGGATTGGAAAACTCCTAAAACCAAACAGTAAGAATCATAAGTGTCTAAAGAAATGAAGATGAAAAGGAGATCTAAACCATCAAGATAGAAACTTATCGAAAACCTTAAGTTTCAAGAAACTTAAACACCTAACCGAAAGCCATAATAACAAGTTAGGATCTAAAAGAAAATGAAAGAAAATAAAAGAACTATAATGAACTAAATGTAGTGTCCCATAATTTTTTACTTAGCTAGATAGTAGTAGTAATTAGTATAGTTTGTAGTATGTTAGTTTCCGTGGATTTTGGTTTAAGTCGAGACTTAGTTGGAAACTCATAGCAACAGTTATGGATTTTATAAGTTTAATCTATAGTTTAGAAATATTAATTATAACATAAGGTTTGATTAATATTGTTGGTCCTAGAAATATTATTTATTATAACCTAAGGTTTAGATAGAATTATTAAGAATGTGACACTTGTCATAATCATGTTTATTAAGGATTTAAGTATTTTTGATGAATAGTTTAAATAAAAGAAAGATCTAGAAGCTCTAGAACCTTCTAGCAACTGTTAGGATCACGTTTTGACTTAGTCAAAGTAGTTTAATCAATTCAAAATATGTTGAAAAAGTGCAAATACGTGTTTGATATATCAACGTGTGCTAATATATCGCAGCTATAGGGGTCGATATATCGCCTACGGAAGATACGGAAAACACATCGACTTCACACGAACGAATGTGTTTATATGTTTATGTTATGATATGTTTTATGCTATGCTATGCTATGTATATGTATAAGTATTTTTTCTAGTCCTTGGTCATATGACTTTCTTAGATAGCAAGCCCCAAGAATATGTTTTGTAGTCGCTTGGGCATATGACTTGCATAGATAGCAAGCCCCAAGAATTTTTATCATTTTCATGGTTTAGAGTTATGATTTACCCTACCTCGATTAGTAGATAGAGGACCTAGATGGGTTATCATATACTATAGTGTGATCTAACCTATCTTGATTAGTAGACAGAAGACCTAGATGGTTTTATCACATACCATGTTAATGAGTTAATGGCCATTAATATTGTAGTCCTATATGATATATGTTTTCATAGTCATATGTTTTATAGTATATGTATATGATATAGTCTTATGATTATGATTTATGATATATGCTATTAGTAGATTTTCCTTGCTGGGCATTAGGCTCATTCCTTTATTTTTAGCTTGATGCAGGAAAATGAATATGGAAGGCGAGAAGGATTCATGATAGCTTGGCATGTGTGCTAAGGATGAATAGATTGAATGGACTGCGTGAAGATTGAGGATGACGTTGTTTAAAGTCTTTTAAATTATGTTTTGATGTATTTCCGCATTTAGTATTTAAATAATTAAAGTTTATGTTTTATGTTTAAAACAATGGGATCCCATACCATATTTTATGTTTTTACCTTATATTGTATTTGGTAAAATATTTTGGGTTTTGAATAAAATTATGTTATTTCATATGAATGTATTTCAAAATAGTAGTTATGCCATAGTAGTATTTAATGGTTCGAGGTCTTAGAAATAGTTGGGTCATTACACCAAACCTGAGGATAAAAATACCTTTGATAGACTAGAACTCCGATCTACACCTCAATACTGAAATATCACTTTATCTTACTTCGCAAGTGTTTAGATTAGAAAGCTTGTAAATCCCAAAACCCTAATGTTTTCCCTCTAGAATAAACTTAGCAGCTTGGAGGCTCTAAAAAATGTTTGAATAATGAATGAAATGGTTGAATGAAAGGTCCTATTTATCGAGTTCAAGGAGTGAAACTAACCCCTTTTGAAAATAATGAATAATAATTGAATAAAATTTTAATTTTCTGTTCAACAAATGCCCAGAACTCGGTCAAAAATGTTCAGGAGCAAATCTAGGTTGTTGAGGGCTATTTCTAATTCGGTTTCCACAAAGTTTCAAAAATACCCAGAAGGGCCGATATATCACCCCTATAAGCGATATATCGCCTACCCCTATGCCCCGAGCCTTTGTGGTTTCGTTCGTGCGAAGTCAACGTGTTTTTCATATCAACTTTAGGCGATGTATCAGCCCCTAAAGCTCCGATATATCGGCATACACTGATATTTTTAACACATTTTTTTCACATTTTCCGCACACTTGAATTTTGTTAAAACAATTTTGACTAAGTAAAACATGACCCTAACAGCTGTTGGAAAGTTCTAGAGCTTATAGATCTATACTTTATTAATTTATTCATCTAAAATGCTTAAATCCATAATAAACATGCATGTGACAAGTGCCACACTCTTAATTATTCTATCTAAACTTTAGGTTATAATAAATAATATATCCAAGACCAGCTATATTAATAAAACTTTATGTTAAAATTAATATTTCTAAACTATAGGTTAAACTTATAAAATCCATAACTGTTTCTATGAGTTTCCAACTAAACCCCGGCTTGAACCAATAACCATGAAAACTAAAATACTACAAGCTACTACTACTAGACCCTATAAAATTCATGCTAAATAAACCCATACCTTCTAGTAGAATAGCTCGTTGGATACTAATGCTTAGCGAGTTCGATATCAGCGCCATGTATCCAAGAGCACAAAAAAGTCAAGCCTTGTCTAATTTGCTAACATATTCGTCCAATAATGACGAAGATTGGACCCGAGAAGTCCCAAGAGGGTTACCTGAAGCTATGGTTTGTGATGACGAAATACAAACGAAATGGATAATAACATTTGATGGGTCATCAACCTCCAATGGGGGAGTTGCAGAAATAGTATTGACCAACCTAGAAGGTAAGAATCATACTCAGACATATAAGTTGTCTTTTGATTGTACTAACAATGAGGTTAAATATGAGGCACTTATTTTGGGTATGACGGCTGCACTAAACATGGAAGTAAAAAAAGGTTGTAATTAAGGGAGACTCTATGCTCGTCATCCAACAAGTCAAAGGAGAATTTTCTGTGAAAGAACCATCACTGGCGACACATTGAGCAATGGTCCAAGAATTAGCAAAGAGTTTTCAGGAATGTCAGTTTGAACACATGCCTCGATCACAAAATAGGTATGACGATGCTTTAGCTACCATGGCTTCTAAGGTTGAGGTATCTTAAACTCAAAATTTGGTATGAAAAATAATCAATCAAAAGTGTTTAGTTATTTTGGGATACAAAAGAGAATTCGAACTCGAGGAATGGCAGCAACAAATAATAAATAAACTTACCGAACCAAAAATGACCAGTTTCAAAGAAAGACGGCATTCCGTTATGATTAAAATTGCACTTTATCACCGATCCTCAGATCGAGTATTGGCAAGATGTCTAAGGCAAGAAGAAGCTATTGCACGAATGGAGAAAATTCATGATATGATTTGTGGGACAGAAGGCCCTAAATTATCAAGAAGGTTTCAAAGAGGGTGATAGTACTAGGCAAATATGGAGGAAGATACTGCAAGATTGCAAAAAGATTGCCCGAACTGCCAACTCATATTTAATAGCACTGAGGCGATCTTAATCACCGAAATTGATGACTGGAGAAAGCCATACCAAGAGTATTTTTGAGATAAAGTGACTTCATGGGATAAGAAAGAAAAGGAAAAGTTACTAAGACATATAAGAAAATATTGTTTAAAAGACAATAATAACCTTTATCGTAAAGGATTCAATGCAAAGTTGTTGCGTTGCATTAGCAATGAAGAAGCAGAGGAAGTGATGAAAGAAATCTACCATGGGGATTGCGGTGAACATCAAGGAGGACGAAAGCTATATGAAGAAATGGTTCGTATAGTGTACTATTGGCCAACCGTGGAGATGGATGCCATGAAGTTTGCAAGAGAATGCCAGAAATGTCAAATTTTTTGGAACAAAATACATGCTCCAGCGATACCTCTACAATCTGTGACTACTCCTTGGCCATTTCACACATGGGCCATGGATCTCATAGGTACGATTTCACCACTTTCTCAAGCAAGAATTTGGATCTTAGCAACAATAGAATGTTTCACAAAATGGGCGGAAGCAATCCCATTGAAAAAGGCCTTTACGAAAACTGTGGAAACTTTTATTCTAGAACACATCATTTGTCAATTTGGAATACCATAAAGAATCTTGTGAGATAATGGTACACCTTTTACAGGAAAAGGAACGAAGAAGTTGTTGGAAGATTATCAAATTTCCCATGGAAAGTCTACTAGGTACTACCCACAAGGGAATGGTATTGCTGAAGCTTTTAACAAGTTACTATTATGAGTTTTGAGCCGTATGGTACATGATAGTCCCACAATCTGGCATGAATTTGTCCCTTTGGCTCTATGGGCTTATCATACTTCAAAATGAGGATCGACAGGATTTACACCATTATCTTTGTTATATGGGTCAGAAGCAGTACTACCTGCAGAGATAGTTGTACCTTCTGCCAAGTTGGCCATGGCAGCAGGAATGGATGTGCATCAAGAAATGCAAGAAAAATTGGAATTGGTGGATGAATGGAGGGAAAAAGCCAAAGATAACTTGCTACAATATCAACGACGTGTGACTCGAGCCTATGATAAGCTAGTACATCCAAGGATATTTCAAAAGGAAGAGCTAGTCCTAAAAGCTACAAATCATGTGATGAGAGGTATGCATGGAACAAAATTTTTGCCATATTGGGAATGGCCCTATGTTATTGAAGAAATTAAAGATAGTGGCTATTGCATTCTCCTAAATCCTAATAGTGGATCAACACTTCCTCCTACAAATATCAAGTATGTGAAAAAATATTTTTCTTAGTATGATACAAGATCATAATGACAAGCAATAAATGTGTGATTCACACAACTTTTCTTTTTTATATACCACGAACATGTGAAACAAGATTGTCGCGTTACCATGTATCCAAACATGAGGTGGTTATAAATTGTCAAAACATACATATATACTTGTAAAAAGTATACATACACGACAAGTAAAGTATAAACATCTATATATATAGATAGATGTATGTATGCACAAATATATGCATAAGAATGACATTTTTTTTAGCTTACAAAATAGAAAGGTTGTTAGCACATATGTATGTATACAAACACAAAACACAAAAACTATCAATAGCATTAAAAAAATAGTTATATATAATGTAGAGTCCCAGAATTTACTTAGCTAGTTAGATAGTAGTAGTAGTAGTAGTAGTAGTAGTAGTAGTAGTAGTAGTAGTAGTAGTAGTAGTAGTAGTAATAGTAATAGCTAGTAATAGTAGTAGTATTATCTTTATGACTGTGGATTTTTGGTTCAGACCGGGATTTATTTGGACACTCATAGTAGTACTTGTAGATTTTCTAAGTTTAACCTATAGTTTAAGAATATTAATTTTAACATAAGGTTTGATTAATATGACTGATATTGATGATGATATTTATTATATTATAAGGTTTAGATAAACCCAATAAGATAGTAATACTTGTCATATGTATGATTATTAAGAAATTATTATTTTAATGATAAAATAAGAGACTTAGTCTTCACCAAAATCTGATAGGAGCATGACATTTATCACAATTTTATTTATTTGTGAATTAGGTTGTAAATAGATTTTTCGTAACTTTAGGGTACTGTAACTTCCGACCTATTTTTGACCCAGTTATATTAGGAATTTCGAAAAATAGTATTTCTTAAAAGTTGTAGATAATTGAATGAGATTTCTAACAGTATAAAGAAAGTCCAAATCGGAGTTCTACAGCTCCAGATATATTGATTTTACTGAAGGGGAGTTTAGAGTTACGAGATTTAGGGAGTTAGAAGTTAGGATTCTATTTGTTTTTATTATTTTATAAATCAAGCTTTGAATCCTTAAATCTCTCTGAAAAATTTGAACAATTCCTAAGCCTTTGGCTGAAGGATATTCAAATATTTTCAATTAAATTTATTATTTTTATTCAAAGCCAAAAAGAAGATTTTTATTCCTAGAACTCTATAAATAGGACCTAGCACCAAGCATTTTTCATTCATTCATCAAGCTAAGTTCAGAGGCTGCAAGTTGCTAGGTTATTGTGAGAGTGTAAACACTTGGGTTGGGAATTATAAGCTTGATCACTATAAGCTTACCAAACACTTGGGAAGTAAGGTTCTATTCACATTTCGGTTCAAGGTTTAGATTGATCAGAGAAGTACTCAAGGTATCCCAAACTCTAGTCCATTTCAGTATTATTTTCTTTAAAGTTCTCATAGTCTTCTACTCAGCCTTCTAACCTATTCTTTATTTTGGTTAGGAAATCTAAGAACTTGCACATAAGTTTTTGGTAAGTATTTTTCTCAATGGTATAGTCCTCCCATTCCTTTCATTTCCCTTTTCTTGAATATACTCACCTTATTATAAATGGTTTTTAGGAGTGTTCCAAGGTCCCAAATCAGTTCTCATATCCCGGTTATTTTGGTAAGGAAAATAGGATAGGATTTATGTGCTATATGTTTTATATGTTATCGTATGATTTTTATGTTATGAAATATGTTATGATATGTATGTTTGTAGACTTGGGCATATGACCCATATGACTAACAAGCCCCAAATAGATTATGGGCATATGACCTGCTTAGCTAGTAGGACCCCAAATAGATTATGGGCATATGACCTGCTTAGCTAGTAGGACCCCACTAATCTAATGGGCATATGACTTGTTTAGTCTATGGGACCCCAAGTAATAATGGCCATTCTAGTATGTATGTGATATATGTGTTATGGTATGTTTTTTTTATGTTGCACTATGAATTTTTATGTATATGGCTATATGTTAGATTTTCCTTGCTGGGCATTAGGCTCATTCCTTTTTGTTTATATGTGCAGGAAAATAGGTCTTAGTGGCGGGGAAGGTTCTTGGAAGCTTAGAGAATGTGTATTGAGGCGGAATGGATTCAAAGAGCCGAGAGCTTCGATTCGAGGATGTAGTTTTGTTTTTATGGCTTTTACATGTATTTTTATGCATCTTATTATGTAAATCTCTTTTTAATAATGTCATGTTTTGATTTTAAAACAATGGGATCCCATATCCTACTTAATATTTTATGTAAGTTCAACATTTCTTTTTTTACAAGTTTTAATAAAGTTATGAATTTTTTTTCAATTGTAAGTTTTGTTAAGAATAGGGTCTATGTGTAGTTTTCGTTAATGGTCCAAAAGTCTAGAGTAATTGGGTCATTACATAGAAAGAGCTAGAAATAATTAAAGTGCTTAAAATAAATAATTAAACAAATAAAAGTATATATTTAATAAAAAAAACTAGCGTGATATCAAGTAGTAGCATATGACCAAATGCTTGAAGAGGATCCATGTTCTTGGTATTATTGTGATAAAATTGCCACTTTGCCATCTAGTTCTTCTACCTCTTTAGTCAACTGCTCAATCTTCTTGATTTTGGCATCGCGTGCTTATCGCACGCTAGCAAGTTCTTCAACTGTATGGCGACGGTCGATGAAAGAACGGACAACTTCACTATAGGACTCCACTAGCTTGCTCAATATAAGAGGTTTAAAAGGAAGAGATAGGCACACTAACACCCATTGCTCTATCATTCGAAAACAATAGTCTTCAGAAATTTCATGTTTCATTTGAAGTAACAGCAATGTGATCAAGGCTAAGGAAATAAAGTGAAATTTTTTTAAGGAAGAAATGTCTTTGAAATGATGCGCGAAATCTTTGTCCGAAGCTGAATAAAGTGAATAAAATTGTGATGCTTGAGGTTCAAGATGGCGTAAGCGAAGCGCATCTGTGCCCATCAGTTCCGTTAAAATAAGATTTTGCCCCAATTCTTCTTCAACAATGTTTGCAGTGAGGAGGTTAGTGAAAGAATCTGATGAGCGTGTCTCTTGAATATTTTGGTCAGCATCAGTCCTTGGCGCTATGTTACTTGAAGCGATGGTCTGAAATTGAGATAAAGGGTCAAAAGCTCTAGTGAAATCTGGGAACCTCGTCGACTGCGAAAGAGAACAAAATAGGAAATTTATATGAATTTTGTATATAAATATATGCAGCATGGGTATAAAAAGATTCGTACCATCGATGAAGTATGAAAAGAGGCTGAAAGAAAAGAAGTGGTAAACTGTTAGCAAACTTCAAAGAGATAACGTGAATACTTTTCTCATTTGCAAGAAGGAAAAGTCGACATAAGAGGCACCATACAGTCCCAACTACGTTGATGTCCTCGCTGAAACTACAATGAAGGGTTAAAGTAACACAGACTATAGTGGCCTGCAAGAAAAAATGGAAGATAGATGGGTCAAGAGCACGCACTTGGGTCGTGATGTTATCATTGTCACCACTAATGTATGGGGAAGCGAGACATGTGGCTCATCAAGATTCGATTATACTCCAGTACTTCTCTCAATACTTTGGTGATCACCCAAAAATGCGTCATTTAAATAGGAATTTCTTGCCAAGGTTCTTAATGCATTGGTCTATAAAGACCATTGGCAAAGCCAGAAGAGACGTGATAATAACGAGCGTCAAGTGCTGATGACAATGCTTCCTAAATAGGGACGTGTACATCTGTTGCACCCATAGTATCTCCCTCATCTAGAAGATCCGTAAAAAAACAAATTTATATATGGAAGGTAAAGAATATATATATATATATATACGTATATCGACGACATCAAGTTAATGAACATGTACCAAATCTACTAGTTATTTGAACCTCGGAAGGCCTAACGTCACAAGGGAAAACAGTATTGGATCGATTAATCTCATCTTCACTAGTTGCCTCCCCCAGGTTGTTACGACTTGAAATATTATGAGCACGTGAGCCAATGCATGAAACAATGATTAAGTCAATAATGTTGTGGTATTAAACCAATATACCAAGATCAATAGACGTTTAAGGCACAACTTCTTGGGGAACAATGGATGATAGAATAGTATTCCCGCCAGCAATGAGCCCTACAGATTGAGTATGGACATTACCGTGAATTGAGATATGATATGATGAGAGACTCTTAAGTTCATTCAGCCATAAATCAACAAATTTTGAAGATACCCCGCCTTGCCTCATTTTACAAGGTAGGTAGAATAAAGTATGGGAGCATTTCGAAGACTGAAGGTAGTTTTAACAAGCATGAATTATCAGCTTTTAATAAGTCCCCCACCTTTCGATGATGAGGGACATGTTGGTCAAAACCAAATTGTCTAGCCACACAATCAGGACGATATGCAGTGAATGAGCAAGATGCAGATCCAAAATTATCGAGGAGATATAATATGTGCCGAGGCAGACATATAGCAAACCAAAAGCCTATACCTCTGAGGGAAATATCTAAGATAAGCGAACATCTTCCGTCAATGGTACTACGCCTCCAGGGTACAAGTCCAAAGTGAAATAAATATCTGTGTTGGTAAGGTACGGACGAAAGGTAAATTTTGAAACATTGTCAATAATGTCACACAATTTTACTGACTTCTTTGGGCGAGAACAAACCCATGACCAAGGGCGAGGGTTTTCACTAATAAAATATTAACACGGTGGGGAAAGCTTTGCGAAACATTCCCAATTGAACATTTGAAGAGAGCATGCATCAATTGTACTAACCCTATTTGTACCCTTTGAATTTACTTCAAGAAATAAGGAGTCTAAGTTATGGTATAATGTTCCCAGATAGAGAGCCTCTAAAGGGATTTATTGTCCACATGCAAGTTTACAAGCTAAAAGAAAATACATGTAATGACCCATTACTCTAGACTATTTGGACCATTAACGAAACTATACATAAAATCCTTAAAAGAACTTACATTTGCGAAAATACCATAATTTTATTAACTTATAAAAATAAGAGTTACTTACAAAGTAAATACCAAAACGGATATGGGATCCCATTGTCTTTAAAACAAAAACATAATTTAAAATAATAAGACATTACATAATTAGTGCGGAAAATACATGTAAAAAGACATAAAACCGAAACTACATCCTCGAATCGAATAACGCTCGGCCCCTTGACTCCATTCATCATCGATACACATCCTCTAAGCGTCACGAACCTTTCCGCCTCTAAAGCTTATTTTCCTGCACATAAAACAAAAGGAATGAGCCTAATGCCCAGCAAGGAAAATCTAACACATAGTCATATACATAATTTCATAAGAAAACATAAAGACTTAACATAATACATATAACATACACTTATTATAATGGCCATTATTACTTGGGGTCCCATAGACTAAACAAGCATATGCCCATGGGATTAGTGGGGTCCTACTAGCTAAGTAGGTCATATGCCCATAACCCATTTGGGGTCTTGTTAGTCATATGGGTCATATGCCCAAGCCTACAACATACATATTCATAACATATTTTATAACATATTTCATAACATAAAACATAAGATAACATAAGCATAAAACATATAGATTCTATCCTATTTTCCTTACCAAAGTTACCGGGATATAATGGACTGAGTTGGGACTTTTTGGAACACTCCTAAAACCATAAGAAAGAGTGAGTCTAAAGAAAGGAGATGAAATGAAAGAGATGGAAAGACTAAACCATAAAAAAAAAACATACTTACCGACTTATATGCTTAAGAACTTGGATTCCCTAACCAAAATAAGAATGAGGTTAGGGGACTGAGTAGAAGGTTTTGAGAAAGGAAATAACATGAAATAAATGAAATAGAGTTTCGGGTTTACCTCAAAGATTTGCAAGATCAATCTAACTTCCACCGAAATACTATAGAACTCACTTCCCAAAGTGTTTGATAAGCTTATGATGTTTAAGCTTATAGTTTTTCCCAAACCAAGTGTTTACACTCTCACACTCACTTAACACTAGCAGCTTCTGAACTTAGAGTAAATGGTGAATAATGGCTGGGTACTAGGTCCTATTTATAGAGTTTGGGAATGAAAGTATCTTGATTTTACTTGAATAAAAATAATGGCTTTTTAGGTGAAAATCATTTGAATAATCGTTCAGCAGAGGCTGAAGACTCGTTCAAAAGATGCTGGACTGTTGAAGGAGTTTGAATGGCTGAAAGGAAAAGAATTCAAAAACGTTTGAACATATGCTGGAGGAGGCGATATATCGCCCCCTATAGGCGATATATCGCCTGGACCATTGTTCCCGAGGCGACCGTGCATCGATTCGTGTTTTCCGTATCTACGTGCTGCGATATATCGCCCCCTATAGCTGCGATATATCGGCACACGCTGAATATTTAAACACGAAATTACACATTTTTAGCTAAGTTTGAATGGAGTAAACAGCCTTGACTAAGCCCTCAACGTACTCAAAGCTGCTGACTGACCCTATAACATTCAAACTTTACTCCTTATTAAATTAAATCCTCAAAAATCTTTAATCCTTAATCACCATTCATAACATGTGCTTAAAATCCTATTGGTTGATGTCTAAACCTTATAATATAATAAATATAATCCTTAATATCAGTCACATTAATCAAACCTTAGGTTATACTTAATATTCTTAAACTATAGATTAAACTTAGAAAATCTATAAGTACTACTATGAGTGTCCAAATAATTCCCGGTCTGAACCAAAAATCCATAGTAACAAAGATAACACTAAACATACTATAATACTACTAAACAATTAGCTAAGTAAAGTTCTTGGACTCTACAATACATCACTTTGAACTATTTTAGGATTTTTCGGATGAAAAACATACCTACTTAGCCACAAAGCGATGCCTGCTTCCAACTCTACGAGATCCTTACCATCTTCTTTATGAAAGTGTCTTACCCAATCAAGAAGGTCAAACTACTTCTTATTCTTTTTTAGAGATTCAATAGACACCTTCAAGGATGACATTAGAGATTTCTCTTCATCTAATAATGGGGAAATTGTAGAAGCAGTGCCACAGATGGGCAAGAAAAGAAGTGCGTAAACGACTTCCAACGTTATAGAAAAATCCCCCCAATTCGTCAAAAAAAGTATGGGTCGTGTGGCACCAGCGCGATAATGATTGATTTAAGCTAGGAATATCACGATACACTTTGAGGCTAGAAGATAACCACATGGAAGACAAAATCTTAACTGATTTCAAAACGACATAAATGTGTGTGGAAATAGAAGCATTCCACTCCTTCCACTTAACAAATAACCTTGGACGAGCTTGATATTCAACATCTAATTCATCCCCCAAGTAATGACGATGCAATGGAGTATCATTATTAGGCATTATACAATCATTTGTTGAATCTGGGTAAAGGTAAACTCCATCTCCTTCGCAGATATGAGGAAACATTTTATTCCGAAGAGATTCACGTGAGGATTCTGAAAGTGACATATTTTCCTAGCTATTATGATAAGAGGAAACTTTCCTTTTACAACCCATGAAGTTGACAAACACACACACAAGAGAAGGCAAATAGAGAAATTCTTAACAACAAGATGAAAATATCAAAAGAGCGACATGCATAAATTACACAAGTTGAAACAATTCACAAATTGTCCCACAACAGTAATGAGCACAAAGTGCAAAGCGACAAAAAATAATGGAGTACATAAGACATTTTCAAGCTTGGATACATACCCAGGTAATAAGAATATGTAGAGGCAATGTTTAAATCTTGCATAACACATACACATACGAAATACATGACGTGCAATATTTACATATGCACATCTATATATAAGTTAGATTTGCACATACTCATCATCCTAGCTATGAAAAACCTCATCATTTAGGTATTGATTATTTTTCATTAAATATATATCATTTTATTACACATCCGACTATATAAATATATATATATATAAACCTTACCATTGAAGAGCCTATATACCTATCACATATGTTGCATAAAATAAATATGTGTGCACCAAATATAATATAACTATATAGGCGATTAAAGAAAACCATTACAAAAGTTTCCACATACATGCATACACACACATACAACAAGTATGTATAATATGTATATACACATGAGTGTAAATGATACCTAAGTTATTTATTTTTAAAAAATAGTGTGGCCCTATGAGAGAAAAGTAAAAATAAGAAGCATGGTGTTTTTATCGGAAAAAAATAGGCTAAGAAAATAGATTTATAATAGGGAGGCTAGAATTTTTTTAAGAACAAGAAAATGTGATATTTTTTTAGCTTGTATATAAATATACAACTTATATAGATATTAAAAAAAAACCTCATTTTAATTTTTTTTTTTTAGCATATGCACAACTATATAAGTTGTATATGTATATATATTACTTATAAGTATTACAAAAAAAAGAGCAGCGTTTTAAAATTAAACTATTATATAAATATATATATATTACTTGTATAAATATTAAAAAAAAGGAGTAGCGTTTTAAAATTAAATTTTTATATAAATATATATTACTTGTATAAGATAAAAATGAGGGTTGTTCTATTTTAAAAAACTTCCTTCTTTTCAACATATATACAACTATATATTTGTATGTATAACTTCATAGATTTTTTTTCTTGTAGCTAAGTAACTTTTTTTGTTAAAATAAATATATATATATATATATAAATATAATAGGATGCACTTTTAATGGTTACTAACCATAGATGGTTACTTTAATATTAATCATTAGATTAAGATCAATAGTCCATATTTATAGTTGTTAATTAATATTTCTAAAATTAAAATTTGATTTTTTCAAATTTTTGGAAGGGTTACCTAATGAAAAACGTATATTTATTATGAAAATATAATATTATAAATTTTTCATTTTTCAAATGTATGTCAATTTCTAAATATAGTTAGTGTCTCTCATTAGTTGGAAACAACATTAATTATGGTAATAAAAAATAACTAAATTCGAAATTAATGTAGAAAAAAAATATTTACGTGTTGGTGACTTGCTATACCAAGTCACTATCTTGCTACATCATCATAATTGTTAGTACCCATCTATGGGTAGTAACCATTGAGAAGTCTTCCATATATAATAAAACGTCATATTTTGAAGATATGTCTATGTTAGTATCATATATTTGAATTTAAAAAGTATTCAAAAACTCATATTTTGAACATACCTCTATTTTAGTATTATGTATTTGAATTTAAAAAGTATTCAAATACTCACATTTTGAAGATGATTCTATATCATATGTTTGAATTTAAAAAGTATTCATATACTTATATTTTAAAGATAATTCATATATATATGGTCCACGGACGTATATGTATATATGTGTATGTAGAATGAACATACTAATAAATATATATATACATTGTAATATAGTTGAAAAAAAAGTTGCAAGCTTATATACATATAACATGCTTATATGCATGCATATACTCACCCAACCAATGTATAAAAAAAAAGGCACATTTACATATTATATATATAAATATATATATCGTATATCTCTCAAAAATAAATAAAAGGCAACCTACTAAATACATCCCTAAATGGGAAGTATGCTTCTTATATATGCACCATGAAAAAAATAATAACACAACTAGCCAAAGGTATTGGTTGTACGCTTGTCTATTCATATTGACAATATCGATTACTATGGTATTTTAAATTATTGTTAATTGGAGAAATTACCGAATGAAAATCATAACAACATAGTTATATTATTTGAAGAAGAAAAAGGAACTATAGTACTTGTTACAAGTAGCTAAACACCATCCCTTGGCCAAAACACAAAGTCCCTTCTTTAAAGCCAAATATACCCAGTCTGCTTCAAAATATGGTACTAAGTAGAAGTGGGATGGATCAATCTTCGAACAAAAAAAAAAACAAATGGAAATAGGAAAACAAACATAGCTAAAAAACAAAAAGTTAGGTTCTTCAACTCTCTCCAGCATGCTTGGAGAGAATATCCTGGAGGTCTTCAGAAATATGAGTGCTTCTCCACTTCTCTCCATCTACAAATTTGCTGCGCCAGTTAGCAGCATCACTCTGATAGATGGTAACCAAGGAACACAAGTACTCCACGTGACCTTTAAAAATAGCCAGCTCCTTCCTGGTCTTCAAAAGTTTAGCTTGCATCTCATATTGAGAATTCATATTAGGGTGATGGTATGTACGTCTTTTCTTTGGAGGAATGGGAATAGTGGCCCCATTAGTTAACCAATTTTTCTCTAGAGAAGAAGAAGACATAGCAAAGAAAAAAAAAAGATGAAAAAGGGAATGAAAATGGAGATCACTGTTGTGGGAATAAACAAAAACTACAAGGATATTGTTATGAGCGTGCCACTATACGTAGATATTTAAAGCATGGAGAGAGTGTGCATGGCTGCTAAGTTATGATTACAAATCTATAATAGAGGTGAACATCCTAAGAAAATAGGTGGAGCATGCTTGGAGTACTTTTTTATTTTTTGTTAAATATATATATAAATAAGTGAACGAAATCTAAGAGGCACACATTATTATTTTATTCATAAATATTAAAATAGCATATGCTCATTACAAAGGAGCCTACTAAAAGCTTGTCAGAAACTTATCATAAACATAGTACCCATGCAAGGGTTATAAGTTACGTAGACCTATGTGCCTCCAAGCAGAACAAAACCTTCAAGGGCGAGGAGGGCCAGCACCCTGAGAAGACGAAGGAAAATATACTCCTGACACGGGGACTTCAAACATGTTGTTAATAGGAGAATACTGAGCAGGGCTAGGAGTCACGAGTGAGACAGGATTCTTTACATCAAGGTAATGACAGAACCATACTTGAACCTCATTCTTCAAAAATTCTACATCCTTATCGAATTAAGAGCAAAGAAGCCCTATCTCCCTATCACGTTCTGCATGGATGCATTTCAGAATCTTTCCTAGAAAGTGTAGCATAAACTTGGAGAAGCTCAGTTTTCAAGGAAACCATTCGAAAGGACATTTCTTCAATGCCATCATTGAAATCATCAAGCTGCCGACAATGGTTATGACATTCAGACTCCCTAACACGAGTAGCATCATTAGTGTTTGATAGAGAACATTCTAAGGAATGGACACGCCTATGAAAATCATTGATGTAAGATAAGGCATTAGAAGGAAGATCCTTCAAGTCATGAATGAGTTCAAGGTTTGAAGGTTGTGAAGGACTACTTCCCGAATACATGACCACAACAAGAATTAGGAAATGCTTGAAAGATGTGATTCAAGACTAATAGAAGGTCATGCGATTCAAGACTATACATGGCCCTATCTATAGATATTTTCTTTAAATAACAAAATCTAGCAAGGTATAACGTTGTGAGACACTCGACAACAAGAGCTATCAAGAAGAGTCTTTGCATGTGTAAAAATTCTACGAGCATTTTCACACATGCAAGGGGGCTAAAGTTGAAGCGTAAAATAATAGATAGTGTTTAAAAGGGGATTGTGCAACAATGAGAATGCCCATGATACATAGTTTTTATTACAAGAATGCCATGAAGGAAGCTTATAGAAACAAACAAGCTCTAGTAGATAACACGTGTGGCCTTTTAGCCTTCTTCTGCAAGCTACGTGTTGCATTCTAGCCTTTTCTTGCAAGTTACATGTTTCATTTTAGCTTCTCTAGCTAGCAGCCCTGGCCTATAAAAGGAGGGCCAACGGAAGCAAGCAAGGACAAAAAAAAGAAGCAAGATAAGATGTACAATTATCATTAGCGTGCCTCTCCATAAACTAGCTCCTCTTAGCCTAAGCAAACTTTTCTCAAACAAACTAGGTTGATCATCATAACCTACATCATGCTTTCTCACCCTAACATATATAGATATATTTCCAACCTTGCATAAGCTTGACTACAAACTCTATTATCAATATATTTCTAACAGTGCATAATCTAGCTTACTACAAAATCATATATATTTCCAACCTTGCATAATTTAGCTTGATACAAAATTAGTACAAGCTAGCTATATTCAGCAATAATAAACATCCTAAGATACAAAAAAAAAAAATTTATACAACAGATCTCTCCAAGCTCTTTACACGATAAATATGATGGGCTATGCTTCCTTTGTTGTAATCTTCTATTAATAATAAGAAAACAATTCTTGCTACCGTGAATGTAGGCTATAATCGTACATATATTGTAGAACCACGTAAATTTGTGTGTTGTTTTATTTTATTTATTTGTTCTAAGCATATGATCATCAATAGTTTATTATATTGTTTATATTATTATTAAATGTTCAGCTAGAACCCCAGAACAACCATTACCAAAGATTTTGGATTCTAGACTTTTCATTTAAAGGTATAATTTCTTTTTAAACTCAATTTGAGGCACAAGATGATGATATTTTATTAGCTTCTTATCCAAAAAAAGGTATTACTTGGTTAAAATCTCTTGTTTTTGCTATAGTTAAGCACTATTGCTTCCAAACTAATCATTAATAATAACAATAATAGCCCTTTGTTTACTACAAATCCACATGAACTTATACCCTTCATTACTGAGAGTGAATTCCCATCAATTATAGAAAACATGAAGCCAAGACTTTTCAGCACCCACATTCCCTACCCCTCGTTACCACCCTCCATCAAGTCTTCTGATTGTCAAATTCTATACATTTGTAGAAATCCTTTGGATGTATTTGTTTCTTATCGACACTATGCTCATAAAGTTTTAGGGGATAACATTGAACCACATCATTTAGAAGAGTTTTTGATATGTTCTTTAAAGGAATTAGTCTGTTTGGACCATTTTGGGACAATATTTTGGGGTTTTGGAAAGCAAGCATAGAAATTCCTCACAAGATATTATTTTTAAAATACGAAGACCTTAAAAGAGACAATGTGTTCTTAATAAAAAAGATAGCAGAATTTTTGGGATTTCCATTTTCATCTAAGGAAGAAAAACGAGGATTTCCATAACACTCAAGGCTATGAGCCATGACAGCTGGAAGAACTAAAGATCTCCAAAATTGATAATTCGTGCAGTCTAGTCGGAGAATCCGTGAGAAAAGATTATTGGCCGGAGCAAGGGGATTTTGAGTTGTCGAAACTGGAGTAGTAGGGAGGTTGATAGTCGAAGCTGGTGGTGGTGGTGGGGGATTATCGATTGATGGTGGATCGATGGCCATGGTTTCTGATACCATGTTAGAGTAGAGAAAAACAGAGGACTAATCTTCAGAAAATGAAGCGTTTGAGAAAATGACAAGCACAACTATGAACAGTAAAGCCTAGATGTATTTATAAGCCACTTGGATGACCTAATCAAAAATAGGTTGTTACAAAGCCATCACTAATACAAAACTGGGCTTTCCCGACACCCAACCACGACAATCAACTATGTTGACCGTCGTAATTGCTTAGTGGGACTCTACGCCGACAGTTAAAAACTGTAGGCAAAGAGACCAACGCCAACAACTAATAATTGTCACTGTTGCTTTTGACTGTCGCTATTGACCCCAACGCCAACAATTAATTCGAGACCAATGCCAACAGTTAAAATGTGTCGCTATTAACCCCAACGCTGACAGTTAATTCGAGACCAATGCCTACAGTTAAAATGTGTCGCTATTGACCCCAATGCCGACAGTTAATTCAAGACCCATGTCGACAGTTAAAATGTGTCGCTATTGACACGAACACCGATAGTTAATTCAAGACCAATGACGACAGTTAAACGTTGTCGCTATAGACCCAACGGCGATAGTTTATAACAGTCAAATGCTGACAGTCATAAAATGTCGCCAAAATTCAAATAAAAAATTATAACTAATGAATAGTATAATTTTAAAAATAAACTAAATTATGTAAATATATATTTATAAATTTATGTATTTATTAAAAGCTTTTAAAACTTTTCTTTTCTAAATTTTTCATATTATTAACTTGCGCATTTATAATAATTTTTATTTCAAAATTTAAATTTATTATTCTTTAACATATTTATAAAATTAACTATAATATTAATATATTATTCTTTAACATATTTATAAAATTTGTATTAGTTGAAAAAGAGTTGTTTTATTAATTGGAAAATTGTTGTAAAAAAAAATAATGAATAGTATAATTTTAAAAATAAACTAAATTATGTAAATATATATTTATAAAAATTATGTATTTATTAAAAACTTTTAAGACTAGATTTTTTTGTTTCTAAATTTTTCATATTATTAACTATTGTATTTATAATAATTTTTATATCAAAATATAAATTTATTATGTAATGACCCAACTACTCTAGACTATGGACCATTAATGAAAACTTAAGCATAGACACTAATCCCTAATAATACTTACAAGTGAAATAATCATACTTTATTAAAAACTTAAAAAAAAACAAATGTTAAACTTACATAAACTCAAAGCAGGATATGAGATCCCATTGTTTTAAAAAGTAAAAACATAACTTAATTATAATAAAAAGGAGATTACATAAATAGGTGCTAAAAAATACACATAAACCAAAAAAAATGACTTCATCCTCGAAAATCGAAACTCTCGACCCCTTGAATCCATTCCGCCTCAATACACATTCCCCAAGCATCCATGAACCTTTCCCGCCACTATAGCTATTTTCCTGCACATATAAACAAAAAAAAGAATGAGCCTAATGCCCAGCAAGGAAAATCTAACATATAGCCATATACATAAAAATTCATAATGCAACATAAAAACATACTATAACACTTATGTCACATACATACTATAATGACCATTATTACTTGGGGTCCCATAAACTAAACAAGTCATATGCCCATTAGATTAGTGGGGTCTTGCTAGCTAAGCAAGTCATATGCCCATAATCTATTTGGGGCTTGTTAGTTGTATAGGCCATATGCCCAAGTCTACAAACATACTTAACATAACATTTTTCATAACACACATTCATAAGATAACATATAAAATCATATAGCACATAAATCCTATCCTATTTTCCTTACCAAAATAACCGGGATTTGAGGACTGATTTGGGACCTTGGAACACTCCTAAAAACCATTTATAATATGGTAAGTATATTGAAGAAAAAGGATGAAAGTGAAGAAGGAACTATACTATCAAAATATACTTACCAAAAACCTTGTGCTTAAGAACTTGGATTTCCTAACCAAGAATAAGGTTAGAATGAGTAGAAGACTATGCGAATTTTTAAACAACATAATATAGAAATGGACTAGAGTTTGGAAATACCTTGAAGACTTATATGACCAATCTAAACCTTGAACCGAAATGTGAATAAACCTTACTTTCCCAAGTGTTTGATAAGCTTATAATGATCAAGCTTATAATTCCCAACCCAAGTGTTTACACTCTCAAACTAACCTAGCAACTTGCAGCCTCTGAACTTAGAGTAATAGATGAATAAATAGCTGGGTACTAGGTCCTATTTATAGAGTTTCGGAATGAAAAGATCTTAATTTAACTTGAATAAAAATAATGGCTTTTTAAGTGAAAATAATTTGAATTATCATTCAGCAGAGGCTGAAGACTCGTTCGAAAAGGTGCTAGACTTATCAAGAGGTTGAAGGTTTGAATGGAGAACTTTTTTGAAAACCTTCAAAATATGCTGAGAGAGGCGATATATCGCCCCCTATAGGCGATATATCGCTTGGGCCATTATGCCCGAGGCAATCGTGCAACGTTTCGTGTTTTCCGTATCTTCGTACTGCGATATATCGCCCCCTATAGCTGTGATATATCGGCATACGCTGAATATTTAAACACGAAATTACACATTTTTAGCTTAATTTGAATTGAGTAAACAGCCTTGACTAAGCCCTCTAACGTTTTTAAAGCTGCTGACTGACCTTGGAGTATTCAAATTTTAACCTTAATATATTAAATCCTCAAAATACTTAATCATTAATAAACATATACATAACATGTGCTATTATCTAATTGGTTCTTATCTAAACCTTATAGTATAATAAATATTATCCTCAATATTAGTCATATTAATCAAACCTTAGGTTAAAATTAATATTCCTAAACTATAGGTTAAAGTTAAACTTAGAAAATCTACAAGTACTACTATGAGTGTCCAAATAAATCCCGGTCTGAACCAAAAATCCACAGTCATAAAGATAATACTATTATTACTACTACTATCTATCTAACTTAGCTAAGTAAAGTTCTTTGGACTCTACATATTATTCTTTAACATATTTATAAAATTAACTATATTATTAACTATATTATTCTTTAACATATTTATAAATTGTATATTAGTTAAAAAAGAATTGTTTTATAAATTAGAAAAATATTGTAAAAAAATTAATAAATAGTATAATTTTAAAAATAAACTAAATTATGTAAATATATATTTATAAAAATTATGTATTTATTAAAAACTTTTAAAACTAGATTTTTTTTTCTAAATTTTTCATATTATTAACTTTTGTATTTATTATAATTTTTATATCAAAATTTAAATTTATTATTCTTTAACATATTTATAAAATTAACTATATTATTCTTTAACAAATTTAGAAAAAATTTATTAGTTAAAAAAGAGTTGTTTTATTAATTGGAAAAATATTGTAAAAAAATTTAATATATAAATTTATTAGTTATGATTTTTTTTATTAATATATATATGTTTAAATACTTTTTTTATAAAAATGTATTGGAGCAATGCCGATAGTTAAAATGTGTCGTTATTGGGAAACTGAATTTTTTTTAAGGGGCAATGTCAACAGCTATAAGTTGTTGCTATTGGAAGTAATAGCGACAGCTTATAGCTGTCGTCATTGCCCCTTAAAGAAATTTCAGACTCTAAATTAATTTCCCCCCACACATCTCTTTTTCCCTCTTCCATCTTTCTTTCTTTTTCCCTCTTCTTCTAGCCGAACCTTCAACCACTTCTTCCAGCAGAATAGTGCGACTTCTTCCAACCGAACCTTCAGCCACTAGCCAGCCACGTGCGACACCGAACCACCAGCCACGTGTGACACCGTCAACGTTGAACCACCAGCCCCCTGCGACGGCCGAAGTCCACCAGCCACGCGTCTCCTCCATCTTCAACTAGCCTCAAGGTAGCCATTTATTTGTTATTTTGGTATTGAGATTTATGTTTTATGTGTGTTTAATTGTAGTTTTGACTTATTATTTGAAGTCTTTGTATAGATTTAAAGTTTTCAAAGTTTAAAATCCTAAAATCTCAAAGTTTAGGGTCCGAATTTGTGGTTGTAAATTCAAGGTTAGTTTGGATTTTGAGTTGCACACAAAGTGTTTGATAAAATGCACTTAGTAAGCTGCGTATTTCAGATTGGTTCCCATTTAGTTTGTGCACTTTTCAGTTTCTTGTTTGCTTTAATTTCATTTTAAATCAATTTATTTCAAGTTTTTTGGATAAAAATTAGTTTGGATGTTTGAAGATTGGTTCCATTGCTTTGCTGCTATTGAGTTTTTTTCCACCTTATTTTGGGTGTTTTTGCTTTGTTCTTAGATTTACTAGTTTGGTTATGTTTTTTTGTATTCTTATTAAATATTTCTTTTTGTGTTAGTGGGAAATGAACTATTTTGGAGCTAACTTTAAAATATAATATAATTAGTAATAAGTTTAGACTGAAGACACTGATGATTCTCTGATCGAATCCCATTAGCTGCTGTGAGTTTGAGCTATTACCTCTCTAAGTATGCTGCTTTTTTGGGGCTGGATGTCCATTAGAATAGCATGTGGTTAGGTTTCCACTAATCTTTTTTTTTTATCATAAACATAAGCAAGGAAAAACTAACACTACAGGATTGATAACCAAGTACATTGAAATAGCATGGCCATTAGTTGCATCAATGGCCAATTTAATATCATTAACTCAAGTTGACCACATATAGCTCACAAACCACATCATGCTGCAAAAGGGTGCATCTACAAATTCTTATATTAAAACTACAACCTTTAGCTCTGACACGGTACCTTATAAATTTGATGGGTTTTCTTTTTGCTTATATTATGTCTACACACACAATACATGCATATGTAAATATTTTCATAATCTATGTCAGAAGATCCATTATTATCTACTTCCGGATCGAATCATGTGAGAGGTTTTTTTTTTTTTTTTGGTAAATCATAAAAAGTATATTAACACCAACTGTTGTTACAACCTACATCACCAATAGGCCTGAAAATTCTATACATTTAAATCTCATCACAATTGATCAAACCATTGCTTATCACTATGTGTTAATTTCCTAGACCAAACCCCTGTAATTCTATATTTAACCACAGTCTTTATATTCTGTACGATTGAATCTATTTGTTTACATCTGAAATGCCACAATGTTTCATTTCTGTTTAACCATATTTGATAGACCATAGCAGCAACTGTGACAGTAAGCACTCCTTTTTTTTTTTAAACGACTATGCTTGCTATGTCTAATACTACTTTTTAACCTATGTAAAGAAGCAGCCGATGTATTCTAATGTAACCATGTCTTCAAGTCTTGTAACACCCTGCAACTATAGAAGCAGTCAAAATATAAATGTTGTATAGTTTCCAATCCATCTCCACAGATGACACAATCTGTTTCTTGACAGACTTGAATTCGATTAAGCCTTTCTCAAATTGGCAGCCTTCCCATCATGATCAACCAAAAAAGGAATTTAAGTCGTGGAATACTGAGTCTGTCCCATACCATCTGTTGCCAATATACTGAGTCAAGCACTAGACACAATATCTAATAGCCTTGCTTAATCTGATATTTCTCAGTTGAGAAATTTTGAGTGTCTAAGCTCTGTTTAAACCTGTTTTTGACAGCAACTATTTGTTTCCAGTACTAGCTACTTGATGATGGAGCTTCATAACTCCACCAATCAGCTACTCCCAAATACACATGGTGAACCCATTTAATCCAGATATTGTTTTGTTTAGCTGCAACAGCTCATACATATTTCCCTATAGCTGTTTGATTCCATTCTATCACATTCTAAAAACCCAAGCCTCCCTCTTTTTTTGGTTTACAAAGTGAATCCCAAGCCACATAACCTGGACCCATATACTCAGCATCTCATTTCCACAAGAAATCCCTACAGATGGAGTTTACCTTCTGAAGAATTTGCTTAGGTAATATCATGATCTGGGACCAATATGAATGGATTGTTGTAATGACCCAACTACTCTAGACTTGGACCATTAATGACTACTATACATAGACACTACTTTTTAATAAAACTTACAAGTGAAATAATCATAACTTCATTAAAAAGTTGTAAAACAAATATTAAACTACATAATGATTTAAAGTAGGACATGGGATCCCATTGTTTGAAAATAAAAACATAACATAACTTTAAATAAATGGATTACATAATAAAGTGCGGAAAATACATATAAACCATAAATAAAGAGACTTTATCCTCGAATCGAACTCTCAGTCCATTGACTCCATTCCGCCTCAATACACATCCCTAAGCTTCCAAGAACCTTTCCCGCCACCAAAGCTATTTTCCTGCACATATACACAAAAAGGAATAAGCCTAATGCCCAGCAAGGAAAATCTAACACATAAATCATATACATAATATTCATATTAACATATACTAAAACATATCATAACATACGTCACATCTACTATAATGGCCATTATTACTTGGGGTCCCATAAACTAAACAAGTCATATGCCCATTAGATTAGTGGGGCTTGCTAGCTAAGCAAGTCATATGCCCATAATTTATTGGAGCTTGTTAGTTGTACAGGTCATAAGCCTAAGTCTACAACCATACATATTATAGCATGTTACATAACACATAATCATAAGATAACATTTATCATAACATATACATCATAACACATAAATCCTATCCTATTTTCCTTACCAAAAGTACCGGGATATGAGAACAGGTTTGGGACCTTGGAACACTCCTAAAAACCATTAATGACAGGGTGAGTATATTGAAGAAAAAAGAATGAAAAGAATGGACGAACTATACCATCAAGAACATACTTACCAAAAACCTTATGTTCAAGATCTTAGGTTTCCTAACCAAGAATAAATAATAGAGTTAGGATGTTGAGTAGAAAACTATAAGAGTTTAAAGGAAAACAATACAGAAATAGACTAGCGTTTTGGAATACCTTGAAGACTTGTATAACCGATCTAAACCTCGAACTAAAATGTGCTATAATCCTTACTTCCCAAGTGTTTAGTAAGCTTATAATGATTAAGCTTATAATCCCCAACCCAAGTGTTTACACTCTCAATAATAACCTAGCAACTTACAGCCTCTGAACTTAGCTTAATGAATGAATAAATGGCTGGGTACTAGGTCCTATTTATAGAGTTCAAGGATGAAAAGATCTTCATTTAACTTGAATGAAAATAATGGCTTTTTAAGTGAAAAATATTTGAATTATCATTCAGCAGAGGCTGAAGACTCGTTCAGAAAGATGCTGGACTTATCAAGAGGTTAAAGATTTAAATGAGAATGTTTTCAAAAACATTCAAAATTATAGCAAGGGAGCCGATATATCGCCTGGGCCAGTATGCCCGAGGTGATCGTGCGAAGTTTCGTGTTTTTCGTATCCCCGTACTGCGACATATCGCCCCCTATAGCTGCGATATATCGGCATACGATGAATATTTAATCACGAAATTGCACATGTTTAGCCTAATTTGAATTGAGTAAACAGCTTTGACTAAGTCCTCTAACGTTTTCAAAGTTGCTGAAAGACCCTAGGATATTCAAATATTGACCTTAATAAATTTATTCCTCAAAATACTTAATCATCATTAAACATACACATGACAAGTGCTACTATCTTATTGAGTCTTATCTAAACCTTATAATATAATAAATATTATCATCAATATCAGTCATATTAATCAAACCTTAGGTTAAAATTAATATTCTTAAACTATAGGTTAAACTTAGAAAATCTACAAGTGTTACTACGAGTGTCCAATTAAATCCCGGTCTGAACCAAAATCCACATTCATAAAAATACTATTACTATTACTATTATACTACTATCTAACTAGCTAAGTAAAATTCTTGGACTCTACAATTGTTATCAAAACTGAGTTAATCAATGTAACTCTACCTGTAAAGGACAAGTTCCTGGAGCTCTAAGTTTTGATTCTAAGCACCATTTTCTCCAATAATATCTAACATTCAACAGCTGATATTTCTTAAAGCTTATTGGAATACCAAGATATCTAAAAGGCAGTGTACTATGTCCAAATCCTGAGACTGCCAGAACCCTTTTAACTTCCTTGGAATCCATTCCACAACAATATAAAGCCGATTTAGCTTCATTTGGATGCAATCCTGATGATTGAGAAAAAACTTGAGACCTTGCAGTAATAAGTATATTGATTTAAAATCTCCATGGCAAAATAATAGGACATCATCAGCAAAACATAAATGGTTTAAATTGAGCAATGCACATCTGTCATGATAGCGAAACCATGTTTTCTTCCCTACTTTCCTCAGTATACGGGTAAGATATTCCATGCCCAAGACAAATAACAGAGGTGACATGGGATCTCCTTGCCTAAGACCCCTTTTGGCTATAAAATATCAATTCATAGCACCATTCAGCATTATAGAGAATCTAGGAGTGCGTACACATATCATGATAAGCTGAATAAACTTATCCAGAAATCTAAGTGCTCTCAACATCTCCTCAAGAAAATCCCATTCTACTGTATCATAAGCCTTCCTCAGATCTTATTTTATCATACAACCAGGCCTTGAACTCTTCCTACCATAATGTCTTACTAGATCTTGATATACCATTATATTATGAGCAATGTATCTCCCATTTATAAAACCACCACGATTTTCGTCTATCAGCTCAGCTAAAATGCTCCTTAACCTTGAATAGATCAATTTAGTAGCTACTTTATATACTACATTACAGTAGGCAATAGGGCGAAAATCACCTACCCCAATTAGACATTTGCTCTTCGAAATCAGAGTCAAACTTGTTGTATTCAACTCCTTAAGGAGATTCCCAGAGTGAAGAAAATCCAGAACAGCTGAGCACACATCCTCTCCAACCAGCTCTCAATTATCATGAAAAAAACAACTCGCATATCCATCCGGTCCAGGGGCCTTAATACTTGGTATGCCAAATATGGTTCTTTTGACTTCATCATTTGTATAATCTGACAATAAAAACCTGGCCTTCTCTTCAGATAAAACAGTTCCACATTCTACAATATCGATTTGAACCCTTCTTCTATCTTCCAGCTTAGTTCCCAACAACTCCTGATAGTAATTTAGGAAAGCTGTTATTACTGCTCCAGGATTTTCCACCCAATTACCAGCCATATCTTGAATAGAATAAATTATATTCCTTATTCTTCTTGCTCGAATACTTGAGTGGAATATATGTGTATTTTCATCACCTTCTTTAATCCAAGCCAATTTTGATTTTTGATACAAAAAAGAGAGAAGGCTCTTATGAACTGCAATGTATTCCCTCCTTGCTGCTGTTTCTTGTTCTATCAATTGCTCATTCAATGGATCCTTATTCAGGCACTCTTGCTTTCTTTTCAAATCCTGATATACTATAGTATCAGCAACTTGTATGTTATTAAAACCCTACTTGTTAATGTCCCTGAGAACTACTTTGAGTCGCTTTAGCTTCTGCACCAGAATATACATAGCTGTTCCTCGACAGGGCAAGCCCAACCTTGCTTGAACTTTTGACTTGAACTCAGGTGCTTGTTGCC
Organism: Humulus lupulus; assembly: GCF_963169125.1. Taxonomy (NCBI): domain Eukaryota; kingdom Viridiplantae; phylum Streptophyta; class Magnoliopsida; order Rosales; family Cannabaceae; genus Humulus; species Humulus lupulus. Next base: position 11,978,534 of record NC_084802.1, read on the forward strand.
ACATTCTAAAATATTTGAATGGTATTTTCCCCCCTCTGAACTCTGGATATACTGAAAGGATTGCTGGAGAGTGACCAAAGGTACCTTCAGGTAAAAACAGAACCTCCGCTAGCTCGTGTTGAGTGAGCCATTCTTGGTTTTCCATAACCCGATCAATCTTCGAATAAATTCTGCCTTCTTTGTCTTGCTTATTATTCCATGTGAAAAAACAACCCGAATATTTCACATCTTCAAGTTGACACTCTTCTATACAGTCTTTAAATGCTGAAGAACTACCTCTCTGCACTCGATTGCCTACCATTTCATATGCATTCAAAATATCATTGAAATCACCTAATACCACCCATGGTTGCTTATGACCTCTTGCCAAAAATTTCAAGTCTCTCCAAAAGATATCTCGTCCATTTTCATCATTGAAGGCATAAACAAAAGTAACTAAGAAACCTTCATGCCCATTATTCGATCTAACTGCCAAATGCATCAGTTGACTCGTTCAGAAACTGATATCAACCTGAAACATAGACAGATTCCAACTAATTATTATTCTGCCCCACTTATGCCAGGCATTATTATATGAAAAACACCACCATGAGAACATTCTAATATAAACTTCTCCTAACTTCTGGGTTTTCACCCTTGTTTCCAAGAGCCCAACCAATCCTATCTTCTTATTAGAAATTAATTGCTTAATCTCACATTGCTTTTTAGGATTGTTGAGGCCCCAGATATTCCAAGACATGATTCTATCCATTATGGAGAGGTGGATCTCCCCCACCTCCATTTTCAATTACATCCTCAACTTCACCACCTTGTTCCATCAAAACCTGAAAATTGTGTTCAATAACAGTAGCTGGCAATGGCTGAACCCGAATCTTCCCACCCCTCTGGACTTGTTGAAAACCATCCTCATCCAGTACACAAGCTGATGCCACCTTTGATTCCTTCTCTAAATTCTGCTTCACCACCCATGTTTTCTGCTGTACTGGTTTTTTCCTACAAGCCACCGTATCATTGTTAGGAAAATATGTATTTTGCCTCAATGGAAATAATAATAAATTACAACTCTATGAAATATATGACAAATAAATAATGATTGATTAAAAGGAGTTACAACTCTATAACTGAAAATTACAAATAAACAAAGAAAATGAAGAAGATGATGAAGAAGAAGAGAATAGTAAAATACAACTCTAAGCAAAAGGTTACAAATAAAGTAAAGTATTTGAAACAAAAGAAAAGAAAAGATTACAACTCTTGAACAAGAAATACAAGTAAATAGAGAAGAACAATATAAAGATGAAAATCAATAGAATGAAAGAAAGGAACAAGAAACAAAAGATAAACAACTCTCACTCACACTACCAAAGTGAAGAGTGTTGGGGATCACCAACTTGAACAAGGTTTGAAACCTTTGTCCAAAAGCTTATTTCCCCTAACTCAAGCACTAAGGAATCTCTCACAAATTATAGGAAATGCTTTATGGAATTATCAAGCCTCAAGGTGTTTCTAGCCAAGTGCTCTAATGGATAGAAATGTTGTGTCTTACAAGTTAGCTATAGACTCCTATTTATAGAGTTTAGAGACAGCCTTTGAATTTCAAATTCCACCAACCCCCATGGCTGTTACCAATGTTTAATTGGATTAATATGGAATTAAAATGAGATTTGGGAGTTATTTGGGTTTTTTGAGCCGTTCAACAAAGATTGAAAAAACTCAACAAAAAAAATGGTCATTTTTTAGCCTGTGGCCGTGGCCAGAGACATTAGTGGTCACGGCCACTAGCCTCTGTCCCACAGGCCGTAGCCACCAACATTCAGTGGCTGCGGCCACCAACATTCAGTGGCCGCGGCCACCGACCATTTTCAGCACTAAAAAATGTGCTGTTTTTCCAAATGGTTCCAAACCCTCCCAAATGATTTTGTAACTCCCAAAACACATTATTGGGGTTAAAATCATATCTCTAACAGCCATATCACATATGGCTTTATGAAATTCATCTCAATATTGTGTAACAACAAATTTACACAATAAAGGGTAATATTTGGAAGTTACAAATTTGTAACACCAAATATGTTACATTATTTGGATATATCTCTTATATCTAAATATTGTAACTCTCTATTATATGTTACAATATGTGACACTCTTTGTCACATTTATTTAATCTAAAACAATATATTATAAAATAATATAACAGGCTTCGCTAAGACAGGAGGTTAGGCGAAGTGCTCCTTCAGGGCTTGGAAAGCTTCCTCACATTACTCGATCCATTGGATCTTCTTGCTACCCCTCAGTAAGTTAAAGAAATGGACACACTTGTCCGTGGACTTTGATATGAACCTATTGAGGGCAGCTACTCTCCCGGTTAAGCTTTGCACTTCTTTGATTGTGGTAGGTGACTTCATGTCGATCCATGCTTTGATCTTCTCGGGGTTAGCCTCGATTCCACGTGAATTGACTATGTATCCGAGAAATTTACCAGAACTAACTCCAAACGAGCACTTGAGGGGGTTTAGCTTCATGCTATACTTTCTAAGTATTGCAAAGCATTCCTCCAAGTCTTGAACATGCCCTCCAACTTCTTTGGACTTGACCAACATGTCATCGACGTATACCTCCATATTTTTGCCGATCAAGTCTCGGAACATGCCATTCACTAAACGATGGTAGGTGGCTCCTGCGTTCTTCAAGCCAAATGGCATCACCTTATAACACTACAATCCATTGTCTGTCTGGAAGATGGTATGTTCCTCGTCGGGAGGGTGCATACTTATTTGATTATACCCAGAATATGAATCCATGAATGAGAGTATTTCATGTCCTGCCATTGCATCAACCAGTTGGTCTATTCTGGGTAGTGGGAAGCAGTCTTTGGGGTAGGCCTTGCTTAGATCTGTCAAGTCCACGCATGTTCTCCACTTCCCGTTTGGTTTTGGGACCAACACGGGGTTTGATACCCAATCAGGGTAGTAGGCCTCCCTTATAAAACTGATTTCCTTGAGTCGCTCAGCCTCCTCCTTTAGGGCTTGAGATCGGTCTTTGTCAAGCAGTCTTCTTTTTCATTGCACTGGTGGTTAGTTCTTATCTATATTGAGGACATGAATGATTATGGATGGAGAAATTCCAACCATGTCCTTATGTGACCAGGCAAAGACGTCCTGGTTTTTCTTCAAAAATTCAACCAATCGTGCTTTAATTTCCACCTTTAACTCATTCCCAACTTTGATTACTCTAGTCGGGTCCTCCTCATCTAGTATGACTTCATCAAGATCTTCGACTGGTCTTACCTCCATGACTTCATCCCCAAAGCAGGGATCGATGTCGTTTCCCTTGCTTTGGGATACTTGCTATAACAACAAATCTTCTTTAAAAGGAGCCCCCGACTCAAGTAGAGTGTTTCTTTCAACATCAACTTCCATGTTGACAACCTCGTCGGTTTCTTCATTTTCTTCGTAGCAGGTTACTATCATGTTATTTACGCATGGTCCTTTCTTTGCCTTGACCACTGATGTAACGCCCTAAACTCTAGGGACAGTTACCGTGCACATTGCAAACAGTGCTAAACTCGCTAATCGAGTCATTTGGCCATAAACGTGTAACTAAGTATGATTAGCGGTTTAGGGATTAAAATTCCGATTAAGATTTAACGTTTCACTAGAACATTTATTATATACATTGGGATCCCAAAAATATAATTTCAAGGTTTATTACAACAAAATATTTACAACCAGCCGATCTAAGCGGCAAAACAGGGTTTAACCCTAGTTCTTCTCCTTCAAAACTCAGCCGTGGCGGTCAAGCAGCTGCATATGTACACATCGTCACCTAAGCTCTCCAACTCAAGGATGGCCCAGCTTTCTTTTGCCTTTACCTGCACCACGTAGCACCCGTGAGCCGAAGCCCAGCAAGAAAACTCAATATGCTCATGAACAATCAAATCATATCTAGCATGCCTAGCAACATAGCTTTATTCAAGCATGCAAACAAGTTCAAATGATGCTGGGGAATCAAGGATAAGAAATCATGCCCTCCTGATTGGATGACTATCAAGTCAATCCTAATCAGATGAGTGTTTCAACACTTGAGGTTCTGGTAAACCATACTGAGTGACCAACAAGCAAGTCACTACAGGGCTCAGTACCCAAAGCCATGCAAATGATGATCAGAATGATCATACAAAGCTCATAGCTCTGAACAGATGAGTGAATACCACTTGGAGTTCTGGTAAACCATAATGAGTGACTGACAAGCAAGTCACTAATTTAAACAGATGACTGACTGCTGGGTCAGTCACTAGCTTGAACAGATGAGTGACTGCTGGCTAAGTCACTAGCTTAAACATTTGAGTGACTGCTGAGTAACTCACCAGCTTAAACAGTTGAGTGACTATTGGGTAAGTTACTAGCTTAAACAGATGAGTGACTGATGGGTAAGTTACTAGCTTAAACAGATGAGAGATTGATGGGTACGTCTCTAACTTAACAGATGAGTGACTAATGGGTAAGTCACACAAGCGCTTTGTAATGACCCAACTACTCTAGACTTTTGGACCATTAACGAAAACTATACATAAACACTAATCCTTAATAAAACTTTACAAGTGAAAAGACCATAACTTTATTAAGAAACTTGCAAAAATAAAAGTTAAACTTACATAAAATATCAAGTAGGATATGGGATCCCATTGTTTTAAAATCAAAACATGACATAATTAAAAAGAGATATACATAATAAAATGTGGAAAAATACATGTAAAAACCATAAGAAACAAACTACATCCTCGAATCGAAACGCTCGGCTCTTGAATCCATTCCGCCTCAATACACATTCTCCAAGCTTCCAAGAACCTTTCCCGCCACTAAGACTATTTTCCTACACATATAAACAAAAAGGAGTGAGCTTAATGCCCAGCAAGGAAAAAAATCTAACACATAGTCCATATACATAGATTTCATAAAAACATAAAAACATAACATAACACTTACATCACATACATACTATAATGGCTATTATTACTTGGGGTCCCATAGACTAAACAAGTCATATGCCCATTAGATTAGTGGGGTCTTGCTAGCTAAGCAAGTCATATGCCCATAATCTATTTGGGGCTTGTTAGTCATATGGGTCATATGCCCAAGTCTACAATCATACTTATCATAACATATTGCATAACATAAAATCATAAGATAACATATAAAAACATATAACATATAAAGTCTATCCTATTTTCCTTACCAAGATTACCGGGATATGAGGACAGAGTTGGGACTTTGGAACACTCCTAAAAACCATTTGTAACAGAGTGAGTACTTTGAAGAAAAGAAATGAAAGGAATGGGAGGACTATACCATTGAGAATCTACTTACCAAAAACTTATGTGCAAGTACTTAGATTTCCTAACCAAAATAAAGAATAAGGTTAGAAGGCTGAGTAGAAGACTATGAAAACTTAAATAAAATAATACCAATGAACTAGAGTGTGGAAATACCTTGAAGACTTGTAAGACCAATCTAAACCTTGAACCGAAATGCTATAAAATCTTACTTCCCAAGTGTTTGATAAGCTTATGATGATCAAGCTTATGATTCCTAACCCAAGTGTTTACACACTCACACTCACCTAGCAACTTGCAACCTCTGAACTTAGAGTAATAGATGAATAATGGCTGGGTACTAGGTCCTATTTATAGAGCTTAGGAATGAAAAGATCTCATTTAACTTGAATAAAAATAATGGCTTTTTAAGTGAAAATAATTTGAATTATCGTTCAGCAGAGGCTGAAGACTCGTTCAGAAAGGTGCTGGACTTATCAAGAGGTTGAAGGTTTGAATGGGAAACGATTTCGAAAACTTTCAAAATGTGCTGAGAGGGGCGATATATCGCCTGGGCCAGTATGCCCGAGGCAATCGTGCAACGTTTCGTGTTTTTCGTATCTTCGTGCTGCGATATATCACCCCTATAGCTGCGATATATGGGCATACGCTGATTATTTAAACACAAAATTACACATTTTTAGCTTAATTTGAATTGAGTAAACAGCCTTGACTAAGCCCTTTAACGTTTTCAAAGCTGCTGACTGACCTTAGAGTATTCAAATTTTAACCTTAATAAATTAAATCCTCAAAATACTTAATCATTAATAAACCCATACATAACATGTGCTATTATCCTATTGGTTCTTATCTAAACCTTATAGTATAATAAATATTATCCTCAATATCAGTCATATTAATCAAACCTTAGGTTAAAATTAATATTCCTAAACTATAGGTTAAACTTAGAAAATCTACAAGTACTACTATGAGTGTCCAAATAAATCCCGGTCTGAACCAAAAATCCACAGTCATAACAATAATACTACTATTACTATTATACTACTATCTAACTTAGCTAAGTAAAGTTCTTGGACTCTACACGCTTTTAGTTTTCATCGAACTTGAGGTCGGCCCGGCATTAACGCTCTTCTGAGTCATTTAATGCAGATGTCGATTAGATCTAATCTTTATTGGCTTGCGTTGAACACGCTAAGGCCGTCCTGCCTTATGAGTCAGCACTATGTGACCAGTGCCCAGTACCACTGCCGAACCTGACTAATGAGTCACAGCTTCACAATTGATACTGACACCTTTGCCAATTCTGATTAATTAGTCAGTGCCATGCACAAGTAAGCAATGCTACCAAACACATGTCATATGTCGAATATTCAAACATAGGGCATTCAGCATGCTTACTTAATAGTTGCTAGCACAATTATGATCATGCACAAACACAGAGACTCAAACTCTGATCAATCTCACAGTCAATATTCATGGCATGCCCTAATCACATGTTTCTCGTGCATCACATGCATCACACTTAATCATCTAGCATGCCTCAATAATAACCCTATGCAAATGAGCAAGATTTCTAAGCAATTTACATTTAAACATCCAACATGCATCAAGAATAACCATGCATGTTACATATGGGGCACAGTTTTCTTACCTTTGGTCCAAGCACAAGTTACCAACAAACAAGCCACAAGCACGATCCCGATTCCAAGCCTCTAGTGATAACCTATTCACAACCACAAATGGTGATCCAATGAGTTCAAGTTCTAAAACCAATCCCGAAACCAAGACCTAGCCTCCAAGACATCAAACCCCACTAATTCGGGTAGTAAGAATGATCCCGAGGCCTAAAACCAAGTTCCCAAGGTCAAAACACTCAAACGGGCTCAAAACCAACCAAGGGTTGCGGCCCTAGAACCTTGAGTCGCGGCCCCTAGCCTCATCAGGAGCAAGGGCCACGATGCCCCACGCACAGGGCCGCAGCGCCCAGGAAGGCCAACAAGCCCTCGCCAGCTTCTTCGAACTAGGGCTGCGGTGCCCAAGAACAGGGTCGCGGCCCAACTTCGGGCCAGCCATTTTTCTCCATTTTCAACCTTTTAAAACCTCCCAAAAACATACCTAAACACCCCCAAATCCAAAAATCAAAGTTCCCAAACATCCCCATGATCCAAAACCCATAAAACCCAAGCTTCAAATCTAACAAAAACTCATCAAAACACAAAATCCAATTCAAGCTTAAAAACTTTAAAAACTTAAAATTTAAAACTTGAATTACCTCCAATTGAGTTGTTTCCAACTAAATCCTTCGGCTAAAAAGCTTCTAATCTTCCCTAGGATCGCTATGCCTCAATCCTCGCTTGAATCCGAGTCATAGAACTCAAGTTACCTTCGAAAATGCGATCAGGAGACGAAAAGGAAACTTAGAGGGAGAGAGAACGTACAGAACGTTCTTTTATTCTTTTAAAAGGTTACTTCAAGCTTAAGTAGCCTCAACCAAATACTAGTGCTCGGGGTCCCAAAAACACACCCGGGGACAAAATAGTCAAAACCTCCAGAATTTCCCCCTGATCTTACTAACTCCCAATTTATCACCAAATATTTATTCCCATTACCCAATAACCCAATAATACTCTAAATACCCCTTGACTTACTCTGAGTCAAGAATAAATCATGTTGTGACTTTCCCACTAACTTACCTCTTAGGATCGTCTTGTGCTGAGTAACCCTAGCATAACCAAATAATAATAAAGCACCACACACACATCACATATATGCCAAATATGCCCGAAATGGCCAAAATATGAAAATCACCTAATTACTCAAAAATGAATTCATGTGCATATTTAATACACCTAAACATGCATATTATCATTTAATAACACAATAAATCAATTATGGCCCTCCCGGCCTCCTAATCAAAGTCCTAAACCTTATTAGGAAATTCGGGGCATTACAACTATCCCCTCCTTACAGAAATTTCGTCCTCAAAATTGATCTGAACTGCCGGAATATCAATTCCGCACAACTAATTCCAGTTTCCCAGGTCACTCCCTCGACCTCACTGTTTATGTAAAATTACCTTAACTCAAGGTACACTTTGTTCCTCAGAATCTTATTCTTTCTGTCTCATATCTAGACTGGCTATTCCTTACAGGATAACTTAGCCTCAAATCCCTAGATTCTCATAACCCAACTCATGAGTTTCTTTTAACCCATGCCCTCAGCATGTAAATACAAAATACACTGTCCACAATTGACAGTGCCAAAAGCAAGATCGAATCAAGTCAACCTAACCAGTCCTATCCAGGACTCAAACTATTATACTTCTCTAGGGCTCAACTTGCCCTTAACTCATCACCCATTTCCATGGTGATACTTGCAAGGAAGATATGATCTTCTACTTGGAACTCTATGTTCCTACTTTTCAATCCAGTAAAACTTTTCCATTTACTCTGAGAAGTGAGCATCGAAGCTCCAACTTCTAATAGTCTCAATGGTCCCTTGAACCATCTCATGATCCAGATATAACATCTCACCCATCTCATTCCAACGAATGGGTAACGAATACGCTCTACCATACCTTATTTCATAAGGTACCTTTTCAACACTGGATAACTCTCTTCCTCTCTCAAAGAGATATGAGTACTGATCAGCTGTGTTATTTGTCCTTGCTGACAAAAATAACCTCACTTAAAACATTGGTCCACAATGTCTCAATGCCAACTCATACTGGCCCACTAACCTGGGCAATCCCACCGCAAAACCCATCGCGATGCTATCTTATTTCCATTATCAAATACTCAAAGGCTACAATGGCCTCTCCAATTTCTGATACTCTGACTTGACCTATTAACAGGCTAAGAACTTTACCACATATACCATTACACCCTTCTCAATCTCAAGCCATCACTATGAAGCTTTCATATCCTGTCACATTCCCATGACGCCTGAACGAAGAAATTAAAATAGTAACATGAGATCCATCCAGAATCTCCCAATTAATCTCGGTGTCCATCGGATTCCAAATCTGACCCTAGACCATAATAAGCCCATACCTGATACTGCAAAACCCTTAACTAATCCAGCTAAGACTTCCCACTCAATCTTTCCTATCTGTGGTTCACTTAGTCATCTTCTTTTTTTTTATCCTTTCCAAAATAATAATCTCAAACATAAAACTGACCACCTGGCCCACCAAAAACTCTACTCTAGTTCTGGTCAGATCCTTTAATCAACATGTTGCATAAGTAATCTTTTTCTCTGTGGCGCTGAGGTGTCATAACCACCTACTAACTGATTCTAATCTGCAAGAAGACTCAGAACTCTTTCCCAAAGTACATGTAATATCCTGCCCGTCCAAGGAAACACCTACCCCTAAGGCGTTCCTTGACCTTGGCAAATTTTTTCCGAGAATACACCACGATACCATCGTCCAAGATGATCACAAATCCTATTCAAATAATCCTTTGAATGCTCTGTTCATCTAATTCAAAAACACTTGGCATTAGACAAATCCTCAAGACACACTTAGCACTCCCAGTGCTCTTATCCGTTCTCATCTGCCTTGACAGTGGTCGAATGGTTTATGTCTTTTTCTTCCTTTATGATATCATCATCTAGCTTCATGTATTTGTCGGCTCGGTCCAGGAACTCCTGCAAGGTGTTGATAGGGTTCCTGTGTATACTATCCCACAAGGGACTTTGATAAGCTATTCCTGCCAAGATGGCAACGAACTTCCCTTCATCTCCTACCATGGCCGCTCTGTTTGCCTCTATCATGAATCTTTGAATGTATTCTTTCAAGGATTCATCTTTTCCTTGCTTGATGTCAGCTAGTTGATTGGCATAAACCGGTTGAATCCGCCTGGCACTAAAGACCTTCCAGAATTCATTCCTGAACTTCTCCTAGGAAGTGATGGATCCAGGTTTGAATTTCCAATACCATCTTGAGCTGAGTCAGAGAGAGTGGTAGGGAATACCCTGCACCTATAATCATGCTCCACACCAAGTAACTCCATTTGATCCTCAAACTTCCCAATGTGTCGTACCGGGTCCTCCTTCCCAGTGTCTGTAGGAAGTTTCAGGGTCTTGTATTTCAGTGGTGGTTGGGCAGCTTGGACCTTGGCACTGAAAGGATTTCCACTTCTATGCGTCAGCTCGATATCTGAAGGTTTCTTTGTTAGACCCTGAACAACCATAACAAGTGCATCTATTTGAGCCTGTACTACTGGTGGGATCGTTGCTCCAGGTGGGGTAGAGGTCCCTGGTACCCCTTCCTGAGCGTTGGTCCTCTTGTTGATGACCTCCCTCAAATCCTGAGGTTGCATATCTTTCCCCAACCTATCGAACATAGTACTTGTGTTATTCATCGATTCTTTTCCCTTGCGAGACTGAGGGTGTAGGGGTGGTAGGTCCACCTAGCCTCTATCGGTGCGACCCTGACCCCGAGCCTCTCCCCCTACATGACTTTGAGACTTTGAGCAGCCATTTCCATTCCTATCACGCCTTTCAGATGTTTGACCCTCATCTCCTGTGTTGTTTCGTCGGTCCCCCTGAGAGTGGGCCTTCGGGTCGGTAATACTCCTACTCTGAGATGAAGTGTTATTCTTCTTAGTCATGGAGGAGGTAGTCTTGGACCGTGCCTCTTCTTCCTGTCTCTGGGAAAGTGGTTCTAAGAGTGTCCTTAGGGTCCTACTCCTCCCCTGGGATTCTTTATTACTATTGTCTCGCATTCCTGCTGCTTTGGCCTGAGCCTCCCTCACCGCCTGAGCAGCAACTTCAGCATTAGCTCGGGCTAACTGAGTAGCCGCCTCCAAGGCCACAATGGCCTCCTGGTGTTTCCGGTCAGCCCCATGCTCCCTCTGGATCATCCCTCAGACCTGCTCATCGATCTCCCGTTGTTGTCATTCCATAGTCGCCCTCTGAAGGGAAATTTCTGCAGCAAAGGCCTCATGCCTAGCCAAAAATTTCACCATCTCCTCCTAGTGAGCGTCAAGTGGATCTTCTGCATCAGGTTGATCTCCTACCTCCACCTGAGGTTCGTTAATGGAATCTATGGAATCCTGGGTGGGAGGATCCCTGGGAGCAGTCTTCTCTGTCTGACTGGGTTTTGGAGGCATCGTAAACTAATGAAAGTGTGTTTCTTGATTTTAATCTCTCAATGAAAGCACCAAAATGTTGACCTGTGAAATTGGCCAACGGTCGTATGTGCAGTATACGACACATTTTGAATGAAATAAATAAAATAAATGACAGAGTACGATATCTTAAATAAAAATACAGGAATTTTATAGTGATTCAGGCCTATTCTAATGAACAGTAATAATCTAATCCACTTAGCTTTTAGTATTGAATCACTCGACAATTACATTGTTGAACCAAAATATCCACTCGTTCTCACTTGCCCATAATTTCTCCCCAAATATTCTTTAGGTCTCCAAAATTCCAGAAAAAGTGATCTAGCCCAAAGTCCAAAAGTCCTAACCAGAGAGTCCCCAAAATGAAGCCCTAGGTCCTTTATTTATAGTACCCAGGGGCTGTTACATGATCAGTAATACTGGGATCATGGTTTGGTACACGATTATCATGTAATGGAGAGACGTGTCCACCTTCCCATGATCATGAGATCGTGGGTCTTCTCGTTGTTTCTTTAGATCGTGGTAGATAATGCACGATTGAAACTTCTGGGAAATGTTAAGCCTTTGTTGGTATATGAGACTTAGATGTTAGGCCCAACGACCAAAGCTTGGGTGCTGGACCTGTGACTTTCTGGGTGATAGGCCTGTTGATCTCAGTTTGAACAAGAGTGATTATTTCTCAATGAAGTGTACTTGGGAGTTTTAGGTCGATCACCCTATGAAAGATAGGGAGGGCCAACCACCCAAGTGGCTCTTGGGTCTACTTAGGCTGACCACCCTAGGGGTTGAGGTCAGGCCGACCACCCCTAGGGGTCCTTGTGCATGTTGGGGCCGGCCACCCCTGAGGTAGGGGGTCAGGCCGACCACTCCTAGAGCCTTGGGCCTGCTTAGGCCGACCATCCCTTGGGATTTTAGGCTAGGTCGACTTCCCTAGGTCTTGGACCTATCTTTTTTTCCCGTCGGTATTTTCTCAATACTTTATCGTGTTTCCCTAATTTGTGATGTCACATGTCACATTCTTATTCGCCACGTCATCCTCGTATTTTTTAGGGATAACACCCACCAACCCAAAGCTTCATGTATTATGACTAAAGATGTTTTGAGTTATATGAGATGTGATACAATGCCTTGATTGAATACCATCAAACATGAATCATGACACATGAACATTGGCATTTCAGCATCAGCATGTATGCATGGCATGTACAGTTATGTGATACACTATTATGTGATATAAGACCATGCATAAGAATATGAGAAAAGTTCTGAAATGCCTTGAAAAGTCTTATGTAAAGTTAATCATTTTAATGACACAAGGCTTAAGCAAAATGATAATAAGATTTTTAAAAAAGGTGCCATTGTTTCGATGAAGCAATTAAGTAAGTTCAGTAAAGAAGACGGAGGTCTATAAGACTTATAGTGGTTGCCTACTAGTGTGGGCTAGGTCAGAGTTGACCATTCAGATATGTGTGCCATGTTCCCGTCTTTCTCCTCCATTTATATGTGTAATAATTATGACAGCTATGGCAACGATGAAATGATTAATATGATGAGCCCAGCTGCGATGATGGCTAGCCGGAGGAGAATCCATGGGATTTTATATTATATGTGTAACAAGCCCTGTAGGCATTGGATAAATCGAACAGTGTGCACATAAGATAATGGGCCCATAACAATGTGAAAGTAAAAAGAGAAAAAGCACAAAAGTAAAGTTTGAAAGTGCTTGATCGATAAATGAAATGCATAAGTATTATAAGTTAGCATATAAGTATATGTGCACTTCAAACTCTCGACATTCATGTGTGTGTGTATGAATGAGATTTACTTACTTAGCGTTAGCTCATTATGTTATTTTCCAATTTTCTTTTCAAGTGTGGCTTTAGATGTTGAGCAACTTGTGGAGCACGGACTCAGTATCAATGCAATAATGGTTTAGGGTTTTTCATATCGCTACATTTAAACTTAAAGTATTCATACGTGTAATAATTTCTATTAATAAGTTTATATAAAAGTTTTAAATTTTTATGTATTTCTTAGTATCATTTTATTTAATTCATTTGGTTAAGTTCTTAACATACTAGTAAACCTTGGAATTACGAGTACGTGGCAGATGTACCCTATCTTAGGGACGTCACAGGAAGGTTGAGAACTTGCATATCTTAATGAAGTAGGTTCTGCGATATATATAATTTCTTGTTGGGGGAGATATAAGGAAGAAAAATTGTTTGTTGTTTGAATTGATTGAATTATTTGAATTGATATTGACAGATGGTTAGGTTACAAATATAGGGGAAGTGATGTCCGTTTTAAATCATAAAAAATAGTATGAATGATTTAGATTATGAAAGATTAACATTTCACTTTCATTTATATTCAAATAGAGCTCAAGTAGTCATATATTGAATAAAATAAACATACAAAACAAAACTAAGTATAAAAAAATCTACAGGAAATCGGACAGCATATCCTCTAATTTTCTAGCCTAGGCATCTGTCACAATCAACACCAACTAAAGGGAATGAACGACTCAAACATAGTTATTTGGGTTTGGAATGTTAAGTTTCTAAAGCTTGTATTCCAAATCATTAACTTATCTCTTGCAATGTTTTATTTATGAAAATTTTGACTAAATACATATAAAACACTCATTTCTATACTCACAAAATTAATTAAAAATACTTGTATTACTTTTGAGTACCATATATTCCATGTTATAATATTTCACTCATTAATTTCAATCATATTCTAAATTGGATATGCTATACTAACAGAGGAAACTCTGTCAATTTTTTTTAGATTATTTAATTGAACATACTTTTGAAAATAGTTTTTTTTCTACATTTTTAGACAAAATAATGGCAATCGATATAGATTGGATGTCAGCGGATAGATTATCAGTAAAATATAAGGATGAAGTTTAGCATTTCTTGGAGTTTTGCGCAAGAAATGCTAAAGATCCTAATAACATTTGTTGCCCTTGTATTAAGTGTGGTAATGTTCAAAGAATGAAAATTACTGAGATAAAGGGTCACTTATTTAAGTATGGAATAGATAAAAATTATAAGATGTGGTTTCTGCATGGAGAAAAAATCACATTTAGTAGAGAATCTCCATCTAAGAAGAATAATTGTGATTATGTGAATGATGATGAGAGAGATGACACTGTAGAAATGATAGGTGACGCACAATTTGAATCAAATTTTGATCCAGTGAAATTTCAAACTATGTTAGAGGATGTTGAGAAACCCATTTACCCTGGTTGTAATAAGTTCACTAAACTGTCAACACTTCTTAGGTTGTATAATATAAAAGCTAAACATGGGTTGAGTGACAAGAGCTTTACAGATATACTTTCCTTTCTAGGAGAGTTATTACCCGAAAATAATGAAATGCCATTGTCGTTTTATGAGGCAAAGAAGACATTACGTTTCTTAGGCATGCAATACGAAAAAATTAATGCTTGTCCTAATGATTGCATCTTGTATCGAAAAAGATTGGTTGATGAAAATGCATGTCTGACTTGTGGTGAGTTAAGATGGCAGAAGAAAAAGAATTATGATGAGGTTAGGGTAGGAGTTCCTACAAAAGTTTTATGGTACTTATCGCCTATGCCTTGTTTGATTCGACTTTATCGAAATGTTGATCATGCTAAAAACTTAACATGGCATGCCAATGATAGAATATAGGATGGTAAACTTAGACATCCAGCTGACTTGCCTGCTTGGAAGAGAATCGATTGGAAATGGCCTGAGTTTGGTAACGAACCTAGAAATATTCGTTTAGGCCTTTCTGCTGATGGAATTAATCTACATACTTCCCTAAGTAGTAAATATAGTTGTTGTCCTGTTATGCTTTCCATTTACAATCTACCACCATGGTTGTGTATGAAGAGGAAGTTTACTATGTTGACATTGTTGATATCAGGTCCTAAACAACCCAGAAATGATATTGATGTATATCTAGCTCCTCTTATTGATGGTTTAAGCACTCTATGGTATGAATGTGTTGATGCTTATAATGCATATAGGAAGGAAGAGTTCAAACTTAGAGTTGTGTTGTTATGGACCATTAATGATTTTTCTGCCTTACGCAATCTATCCGGGCTTAGTGTGAAAGGGTACAAGGCATGTCCTATCTGTGAGGAGAACACATGTTCTCAATATTTGAAGCACTCTAGAAAGATTTGTTACATGGGACATAGAAATTTCTTACCCCGTGATCATGTCTTCCAAAGATGGGAAAAACCATTCAATGGTTCACAAGAGTTTGCACTGGTTCCACAACCATTATTTGGAAGACAATTGGTCGAAAACTTGAATAAAGTCCAATTCAAACTAGGAAAGCACAAACAAAGCATGAAAAGAAAGAGAGGACATGAAAATGGTGAGGAGGTTCAAATTGATCCTAAGGTTTGTTGGAAGAAGAAGTATATATTCTTTGAGCTTGAATACTGGGAGCATTTGGTCCTACGTCATAACTTGGATTTCATGCATATTGAGAAAAATGTGTTTGATAGCCTTATTAGTACATTATTGAATATTCCTGGATGGAGTAAGGATGGAATCAAAGCTCAACTAGATTTAAAAGATATGGGTGTTTGTACAAATTTAGCACCAAAGGTTGGCGAGAAATGAACATATTTACCACCGTGTTATACCTTGAATAAAGAAGAGAAACAAGGAATTTGTCATTGTTTGGCCAATGTGAAAGTTCCAGAAGATTATTCCTCCAATATTTTGACATTAGTAGATATGAAAAACTTGAATTTAGTTGGGTTGAAATCTCACGATCACATACACTTTTACAACATATTCTACCAATTGCTATTCATTCTGTCTTACCCAAAAAGGTTCGGAATGCCATCACATGATTTTGCTTGTTCTTTAAATCTCTTTGTTGTAAAGTGGTAGATGTTTCTAAGTTGGACAAACTTGAATAAAAAATCATATACACTTTGTGCTTGTTGGAGCAATCATTTCCACCTTCTTTTTTTGATAGTATGGTTCACCTAACAGTTCATTTGGTGAGAGAAGTGAGATTGCGTGGACCAGTGTATTTAAGATGGATGTACCCTTTTGAAAGGTTTATGAAGATTTTAAAAGGTTATGTTAGAAATAGAAGTAGGTCTGAGGGTTGCATTATTGAATCGTATATCGTTGAAGAAGCAATGGAGTTTTTTTTCAGATTACTTGTCAGATGTTTCAAGTATTGGGGCATGTCTATCTCAAATTGAGATTGAAATTAGTAAAGGTGGAAGAGGTGGTGTTGTTTTAGAAATAAATCAAGTTGATCGAGATGAAGCTCATCGCTTAGTCTTACAAAATAATGTAGAGTCTCAGGATGTTTACTTAGTTAGATAGCTAGTACTAGTTGTAGTATTTTAAATTTCGTGGATTTTGGTTCAAGCCGGGACTTAGTTGGAAACTCCTAGCAGTAGTTATGGATTTTATAAGTTTAACCTATAGTTTAAGAATATTAATTATAACATAAGGTTTGATTAATATTGCTGGTTATAAATATGATAATTATTATAACCTAAGGTTTAGATAGAGCCAATAGGATTATGACACTTGTCATAAGCATGATTATTAAGGAATTATTATTTTAATGATAAAATAAGGGAATATAAGACTTAGTCTTCACCAAAAACTGTTAGGGTCATAGTTTGACTCAGTCAAAGTAGTTATCCAACCTTAATTATGCTGAAAAAGTGCAATTACATGTTTAAAATAATCACGTATGCCGATATATCACAGCATTGGAGTCGATATATCGCCTAACGCTGTAATGCCCCGGATTCCCTATTATGGTTAATGGCCGGATTAGTAGGCCGGGAGGGCCATAACTGTTTAATTATGCCATTAAATGTGTTTATGCATGTTTATGAGAATTATATTATCATATGATGTTCAATGCATGTTTGTGAGTCCACATTTGTTTACAGGGGTATTATGGTAATTTGGCCCATTGAGGGTATAATTGAATATTTGTTGTATGTTAATGATGTATTGTGAGACCACATTATAATGTGGATTGGTTCGAGTATTCCGACATGAGACGATCGTTAAACATGATTTATCGGTTTGGTCATAACAGGTTTGAGCTCGGGGCTCGGGGTGAGTCTCGGGGTGATATTAAAGGTTATAGCGTTACCGGGGATTTTAGGGTAACGGGTTATGAAATATTGGTGTTTGAGGATTTTGAGATTAGCGAGAAATGGGGAGTGTTAGTTATAATTAACGGGTTTAGCGGAATGTACCAATTTTGCCCTTAGGGAGGCTTTGGAAGCTTAAGATGACATAAGGGGTATTTTGGTCTTTTTAGGGGAGGATATATATGACTAAGTGACTTGAAGGCTGTAGAATAAAACAGAGTAAAACAGAGGTGATTTCTTTCCCTTCCCGTACCTTCTTTTCCTTCATCTTCCTTGTGAAATTTTGTGGGCTTGTTGAGGATTTGAGCTTGGAAGCCAAGCCTTGGTACCTTGGGAGAGTGTTTCATTGTTGAAGAGCACCATAACCTGAGCTTAAGGTAAGCTTTTGGCCACTGGTTTTTACATATACTCTGTTTTCGTTTTAGTTCTTAGATCATGAGTTTTGGTTGTGGAAAGTGTGAATCAAAGAGGGTTTTGATGTTAGTTTGATTGGGGTTTGATGTGAGTGAGCTAAGGGTGTTATTGGGGGTTTAATTACATGTTTGAAGGTGGTTCTATGTGGGTTTGAGGGGCAGGTTTGAGAGGAAGGAGCTCAGGGAGAAAACTGGTTCGAGTTTGGGTGTTCTTGCTTCCTGGGCTGGGTGCCGCAGCACGGCTTTAGCGTGCCGCGGCCCATGAGCGTCTGGCAGAAGGGGGGGCTTTCTGTTTGGGGCGTGCCGCGGCACGGCTTTTGGGGGCCGCGGCCCATAGGGCCAAAATTGCTAAAAGGTGGTTTTTAGCTTAGGGATTCAAACCATAGGCCTCGGGGTTGGACCTAGTACCCGGTTGGGTATTATTTGAGGTCTCGGGGGCTGGGATTTGGTTTGGGAAACCCCGGTTATCATTTTTATTGATGAATCCTATATTTTGGTTATGACCAGGTGACCGTCGAGGAATTTAAAGGTTGATCGTTCTCAGGGGTCGTTCATATAATTATTCTCACTCGAACCAGAGGTAAGAAAGCAGTGTATAAATACAGTTGCACCCTGTATAGGTATATGACATGCGTGGTTTGATACTTGAGGCATGTTGGTTGATATATGTGGATGTGGATTGCATGTTAAATGCTATTGAACGCTGATTATCTGCTTAAGACACTGACTAGTCAGGGACCGACTCTAAAGTCGAGAATTATGCATTGAATAGCTCTATATAGCATTAATGCCAGACCGACCCTAAGGTCGAGAAACTTATAAGCGCTTGCCTGGTCTACGACCAGATGATTATAGCCAAGGTGTATGACCCCGGTGACTGTCTGTCACAAGGCTAAGGGACGTTGTCCATAGTTTCGACTCTAGAGTCGTGAGGAAGGTTATGTTGGTGACCAATCACCATGCACCTGTCCTGATCAAGCTTATGAAAGAAATCACCTATTAGTTTAGCCCTGGTGACCCTACCGTCACATGGCTAGAGGGAGCGATGCTCATTACTGTGACTTTTGGCTATTGTCACCTGTCTGTGGGACTGATAGTCCTGAGTGGTTATTATGAATGTTGTTGATATTACAACATGTTTTATTATGTTTTCTTGCTGGGCCTCGTCTCATGGGTGCTATGTGGTGCAGGTAAAGGAAAGGAAAAGCTTGGCCAGCCTTGAGTTGAGAGCTTGGGCGATGTAATGTACATACAGGGCCGCTTAACCGCCACGGTCAAGGAGTTCTCAGAGGGACTAGGGGTTTTCCCTATTTTTGCCGCTTAGGCCGGCGGAGATTGTATATATGGAACTGTAGCAACTCTTTTGTAACTTGAACTACTTGTAAACATTTTAAAAGGCTCATGAGCAGTTTATTTACTTAATGAAAAGTGCCCTTTCCTTTTTACTGGTTTTACACCTTAACCTGTTAATGACACTTAGATCACGTTTTTAGCCAAAGGACTCGGGTAGCGGGTCAAATTTCCGGTTCACCGTTCTCCGTAACTGTTCTGGGGTAGCCAGGGCGTTACAAACGCTGAATACGGAAAACACGTTGACGTTGCACGATCGT
This sequence comes from Humulus lupulus, assembly GCF_963169125.1. Classification (NCBI taxonomy): domain Eukaryota; kingdom Viridiplantae; phylum Streptophyta; class Magnoliopsida; order Rosales; family Cannabaceae; genus Humulus; species Humulus lupulus. Next base: position 11,998,177 of record NC_084802.1, read on the forward strand.
ACGAACGGAGACTTGGGATTAGGGCCCAGTCGATATATCGCCACATAGGGGAGATATATCGCCCATATTTTTTTTTTTTTAAATTTTTAAAAACCACCTTTGACTCCTTAAAACTACCTCTGTTAGTTTTGACCGATTCTTCAGCCTCTGATTGACGAATATTCATTTATCTTCAATTAAATTCATTATTTTTATCTAAATCAAAATGGGGTTAGTTTCACTTCTTACCTCTATAAATAGGACCTAGTACCCAGCCCTTTCACTTACTCTTCAGTTGTGATCAAACTCCAAGGTGCTAGTGAGACCATAAGAGTGATACACTTGGGTTGGGAAAGAAAAAGCTTTACCATTCTTAAGCTTTATCAAACACTTGGGAAGTGAGGATTATAGTGTTTCGGTATTGGAGTTAGGCCAATCCATAAGATCAACAAAGGTACTCTTATTCTTAAGTTCAATTCTGTTTGATTCCTTTGTTTCTTTAGTTTTCATCCAGGTTCTAACTTTTGTTATGGTTTGTGGTTAGGTTTTTAAGTTCTTTGAACTTAAGGTGTCTTTTCGGTAAGTTTTCTCTTGGTGGTTTAGTTTTATTCTTTTCATCTATTTCCTTTATAAATACTCACTATTCTATTGCTGGTTTTAGGAGTGTTCCACGTCCCGCATTTGTTCTCATATCCCGATTTTGGTAAGGAAAATAGGATAGATCTTGTATGTTTGTATGATATGTTATGCTTTTATGTTATGTTATGTATAATATGTTATGATAAGTTTATGTTTTGATATGTTATGTTATGATTTACCCTACCTCAAATATTAGACAGGGGACCTAGATGGTTTATCACATGTCATAATGGCCATTGTTAGTATAGTCTTATATGGTATACGTTTTTATAGACATATGTTTACAGTATATGTTATGGTATGTTTATAGTATATGTTATGATATGTTTATAGTATATATTTATGATATAATTTTATGTATATGTTTTATGTTGTTATTAGTTTTCCTTGCTGGGCATTAGGCTCACTCCTTTTCTTTTAGTATGATGTAGGAAAATAGATGTTCTTGGAAGCTTGGTGTGTGTATGGAGGTGAATGGAGTGGATGAGCTGCGTGTCGATTCGAGGACAACGTTTTTTTTAGTCGCTTTAAATTACGTTTTTATGTATTTTTCTGCATTTAGCTTTGTAAACAATTTTATTTAAAGTTATGTTTTATTTTAAAACAATGAGCTCATTTATGTATTACAAATATTATTTCTTCAAAGTTTCAATAAAGTTATGAATTTTCTTATGTATGTTCTTTCCAAAGTTGTAGTTATGTCTAGTATGTTTAATGACCTAAGTCTCATAGGTAGTTGGGTCGTTACAATTAACGATGTTAAACCCTACATCGAGTAAGATACTTTTAATTCTAATTCTTTTGAACAATTTAACGATATAAGTGTTAGGAAAAATAGATTGCCTCAATGGAAATGGGTAAGATAATACAACTCTATGCAATAATATTACAAATAAATATTGATTGATTGAATAAGGTCACAACTCTATAACTGAAAATACAAATAAACTAAAGAACAAGAAGAAGAGAAGAAGAATAGAATAGTGAAAAATACAACTCAAAGCAAAATATTACAAGTAAAGTAAAAGTGTTTGAAATAAAGAAAAGATAATTACAACTCAAAATAAGAAATACAAATAAAAAAAAGAGAAGAATATGAAGATGAAGAGAAATAGAATAGAAAGAAAGAACAAACAAACAAACTAAATAGAAGCAACTCTCACTCACACTACCAAAGTGATGTTGGGGATCACCAACTTGAACAAGGTTTGAAACCTTTGTCCAAAAGCTTATTTCCCCCTAACTCAAGCACTAAGGGATCTCTCACAGATTATAGGAAATGCTTTCTGGAATTATCAAGCCTCAATGTATTTCTAGCCAAGTGCTCTAATGGATAGAAAAGTTGTTGTGTCTTTCAAGTGAGTTATAGGCTCCTATTTATAGAGTTTAGAGACACCCTTTGAATTTCAAATTCCACCGACCCCCATGGTTGTTACAAATGTTTAATTGGATTAATATGGAATTAAAAATGAGATTTGGGAGTTATTTGGGTTTTTGGAACCGTTCAACACTTTTGGAAAAAAAACTAAAAAAATGGCATGATCAATGCACCTGTGGCCGCGGCCAGGGACATCAGTGGCCGTGGCCAATGTTTTCTGTCCCCCAGGCCGCGGCCACAGCCCAGTTTCAACACTTGAAAATGTTCTATTTTTCCAAACAGTTCCAAACCCTCCCAAATGATTTTTTAACCCCCAAAACACATTATTGGGGTTAAAATCATATTTCTAACAGCCATTTCTCAAATGACTTTATGAAATTCATCTCAATATTGTGTAACACCAAATTTACACAATAAAGGATAATATTTGGAAGTTACAAATTTGTAACACCAAATATGTTACATTTTTTGGATATGTCTCATATATCTAAATATTGTAACTCTCTATTATATGTTACAATATGTGACACTCTGTCACATTTATTTAATCTAAAACATTATATTATAATATAATATAATATTACATTATATTATAAAATAATATAACAATAAGTAGTTAACTTTGAAAATAATAATGAAGTTTGAATCACTCTATTTTTAAGGGAGCATTTCAATTGGATCAAAAGTTCTTATCCAACTAAGTCGAAGAATCAAAAATGGCTACAAGATGAACATTGTCGAAATTTTAGCACTTGGTTAGAAAATCAGGTACAAAATTATTGTTTTGTGTTTCGTGGGCCTAGTTTTAAGTTAGTATGATATTTTTATATTTTATATATCTAATTTTTTTTTAATTTTTGTTTGTAGGTCCTAATTGAATTGAGTAAAACACCTAATACAGTGTCAGAATCATTAAAATGGATATCACGAGGCCCTACATTTAATGTGATTAAATATCAATATTATTATATAAATGGTTCTCAATTTAACACAATGGATCGTGATAATAGTAGAAAGACACAAAATTATGGTGTTAGCATTGTCGCCAAAAAATTTCAAGTATCTAGTTCCAAAGATAAAAATCTCATAGAATGTGATATGACATTCTACGGAGTTATCAAGGAAATTTGGTATTTAGATTATATAAATGTTCGAATTCCTCTTTTTTTATGTGATTGGGTGAAGAGTGATAGTGGGGTTAAACAAAAGAACTTCAAATTTACATTGGTTGACTTGAATCAAATAGGGCACAAATCTAACCAATTTATAATGACACCCCAAGCCAAGCAAGTTTTCTATGTCACTGATCCCTTAGATGCTCGTTGGTTAGCTGTGTTAACAAGCCAACCAAAAGACTATCACCTAAAAGAATCTCACAAAGCCGATGTTTTACTCGAACAAGAAACTTTTGTGCTTGACGCACCACTTCCTAATGTCACCATTGAGGATGAAAACATTGGTTTACGTGAGGATGGTGATGGTTTATGGTTTGAAAATTAAGTGTTACTTGAAAAATTAAGTGGTTTTTACCTGAAAACACTTTTAGAACAAGGTACTTTGTATTTTGTTTTGTTAACCTTTGGTGGGAAATCACTGCAATACTTTGTGAGCTAACTTTTATTATTCTTCAAATGTAGGTACACAAATATGGATCACCCTTTATCTGATGATGATGTTGACCCATTTGGCGATGAAAATGTGAGATAGGTGAAATCCCACAAGAAGTTGAAATTCTGAAGATATATAGGGGTAAAACAATTTGCGCCGACGTCATAAAGGCTAGAAGTGAGGGTCGAAAATTAGTGGTTGAGTATAAGCAATTGAGTATAAACAATTTGGGCAACGGTGGTCTTTGCATTAAAAATCTGGCGCCATTATCTTTACGGAGACCGGTGCGAGATTTATATGGACCACAAGAGTTTAAAGTACTTCTTTACTCAAAAGGAGCTCAACATGAGGCAGCGTAGGTGTTGGAGTTAGTAAAGGATTACAACTGCGAAATCCTATACCACCCGGGGAAGGCAAACGTAGTTGTCGATGCGCTTAGTAGGAAAAGTTATGGAAATTTAGCAGCTTTAGCCGGAATAGAAAAGCCGCTACACTAGGAGCTGATCAGTGCCGGAATAGAAGTAGTTGTGGGCAAGTTGGCTAACTTGTCTATCCAATCGAATCTGCTAGAGGATATACGGATTGGTCAGGTACATGACGATACACTAGCAGCACATATGGATGCAGTCAAAGAAGGCAAAGCTACAGATTTCTCAATATCTAGCCAAGGTTTATTGAGATATAAGGATCGGGTATGCGTGCCAAATGATCAAAGTATTAAGAAGACGATTCTGGAAGAAGCGCATAGTACCCTATACTCAGTTCACCCAGGGTCAACCAAGATGACTCATGATGTTAAGGCAGTATATTGGTGGACAGGAATGAAGAAGGACATAGCGGAGTTTGTGTCGAAGTGTCTTGTATGCCAACAAGTGAAAGCAAAGCATCAGCGGCCTGCAGGTTTATTGCAACCGCTTAGCGTACCAGAATGGAAGTGGGACGATATAGCTATGGACTTCGTGATGGGTTTGCCAAGGACGAATAAGCAGCATGATTCCACTTGGATAGTAATAGATAGACTAACCAAGTCGGCTCATTCCCTGCCTATTAAGACATCATACACGGCAGACCAATATGCAGACATCTACATCCAAGAGATAGTACGGTTGCATGGAATCCCCAAGACAATAGTGTCAGATAGAGGATTGGTGTTTACATCGAGATTTTGGGGAAGTTTACAGCAAGCTATGGGTACTAAGTTAAGTCTTAGTACAGCTTTTCATCCTCAGACAGATGGGCAGTCCGAGCGTACGATTCAGATTTTAGAGGATATGTTACGCGCGTGTGTACTTGATTTCGGAGGATCATGGAATAAGTACTTGCCATTAATAGAGTTCTCCTACAACAACAGCTATGAATCAACGATCGGAATGGCACCCTATGAGTTGCTATATGGAAGAAGGTGCCGATCACCGTTGCACTGGGACGAGGTAGGAGAAAGGCAGCTTCTAGGTCCTAAAGCTGTTAGACAAGCTCGAGAAGCAGTAGCGCTTATTAGACAGCGTATGCTTGCTTCTCAAAGCCGTCAGAAAAGCTATGCGGATGCCAAGTGACGCGATGTGGAATTCCAAGTTGGAGATCAAGTCTTCCTGAAGATATCTCCTATGAAAGGTGTCAATCGGTTTGGGAAGAAAGGCAAGCTTAGTCCCCGATTCATAGGTCCTTTTGAGATATTGGACAAAGTGGGAGCAATTGCGTATAGACTAGCCCTACCGCCAGCACTAGCCGATAGTCACAACGTGTTCCACATCTCGATGCTACGCAAATATGTGTCAGACGCATCTCACGTCCTCAAGTACTATACGATAGCACTCCAGAAAGACTTAAGTTACGGGGAATGACCAGTTAGCATCCTGGATAGGGGGATGAAGCAGTTACGGTCCAAGAGCTTTCCTATAGTAAAAGTCCTATGGAGTAATAGTTCTGAACGAGAGGCAACGTGGGAGTTGGAGGAGGACATGCAAGGCCGGTATCCGGAGTTATTTGGTAAGTAAATTTTGAGGACGAAATTCTTTTTAGTAGGGGGGAATTTTAGAGTCCAAAGAACTTTACTTAGCTAGTTAGACAGTAGTATAATAGTAAAAGTAGTATTATTGTTATGACTGTGGATTTTTGGTTCAGATCGGGATTTATTTGGACACTCATAGTAACACTTGTAGATTTTCTAAGTTTAACCTATAGTCTAGGAATATTAATTTTAACCTAAGGTTTGATTAATATGACTGATATTGAGGGTAATATTTATTATATTATAAGGTTTAGATAAGACCCAATAAGATAATAGCACATGTCATGTGTATGTTTAATGATAATTAAGTATTTTTTAGGAATAAGTTTATTAAGAGTAAAATTTGAATATCCTAGGGCCAGTCAGCAGCTTTGAAAACGTTAGAGGGCTTAGTCAAGGCTGTTTACTCAATTCAAATTAAGCTAAAAATGTGTAATTTCGTGTTTAAATATGCAACGTATGCCGATATATCGCAGCTATAGGGGGCGATATATCGCAGCACGGGAAAAAAAAACGTCGCACGATTGCCTCAGGCATACTCGCCCAGGCGATATATCGACTCCTTCAGGGCATTTTGAAAATATTATCCATTCAAATCTTCAACCTCTTGATAAGTCCAACATCTTTCTGAATGAGTCTTCAGCCTCTGCTAAACGATAATTCAAATATTTTTCACTCAAAAAGCCATTATTTTTATTCAAGTTAAATGAAGATCTTTTCATTCCTAAACTCTATAAATAGGACCTAGTACCCAGACATTTATTCATCTATTAAGCTAAGTTCAGAGGCTGCAAGTTGCTAGAGTGTAAACACTTGGGTTGGGAATTATAAGCTTAATCACTATAAGCTTACCAAACACTTGGGAAGAAAGGTTCTATTCACATTTCGGTTCAAGGTTTAGATTGGTCATAGAAGTATTCAACGTATTCCAAACTCTAGTCCATTTCTGTATTATTTTCTTTAAGTTCTCATAGTCTTCTACTCAACAGTCTAACCTTATTCTTTATTCTTGGTTAGGAAATCTAAGAACTTGCACATAAGTTTTTGGTAAGTATATTCTCAATAGTATAGTTCTTCCATTATTTTCATCTCATTTTCTTTAGTATACTCACTCTCCCATTTATGGTATTTTAGGAGTGTCCAAAGCCCTCTCATATCCCGGTAATTTTGGTAAGGAAAATAGGATAGGATTTATGTGTTATATGATTTTATATGTTATCTTATGATTTTATGTTATGTAATATGCTATGTTAAGTATGTTTGTAGACTTGGGCATATGACCTATACAACTAACAAGCCCCAAATAGATTATGGGCATATGACTTGCTTAGCTAGCATGCCCCACTAATCTAATGGGCATATGACTTGTTTAGTTTATGGGACCCCAAGTAATAATGGCCATTATAGTATGTATGTGAAATAAGTGTTATGGTATGTTTTATGTTACATTATGAATTTTATGTATATGGTTATATGTTAGATTTTCCTTGCCGGGCATTAGGCTCACTCCTTTTTGTTTATATGTGCAGGAAAATAGCTTTAGTGGCGGGAAAGGTTCTTGGAAGCTTGGGGAATGTGTATTGAGGCGGAATGGATTCAAAGAGCCGAGAGTTTCGATTCGAGGATGAAGTCTTTACTTATGGTTTTATGTGTATTTTTCCGCACTTATTTATGTAATCTCTTTTAATTACAATTATGTTATGTTTTGATTTTAAAACAATGGGATCCCATATCCTCCTTTGAGTTTTATGTAAGTTTAACATTTGTTTTTTTACAAGTTTTTAATAAAGTTATGATCATTTCACTTGTAAGTGTTATTAAGGATTAGTGTCTATGTATAGTTTTGTTAATGGTCCAAAGTCTAGAGTAGTTGGGTCATTACACCATAACACAAAAATTTAACACTCTTAAAAAAGTATTATAATAGGTAAATAAGTGTATATGTAAAGGCAAGACTTAATAATTATTTGGCGCCTAATTTTTCCCCAGCCCCCCCCCCCCCAAATATTCTCACACGGTCCCAAGAAAAAAAACCACCAGTCAGTTTACCCTCTCTCTCTCTCTCTCTCTCTCTCTCTCTCTTCGTTTCTGTGTTTACCCTCTCCCTCTCTCTTTGTTTACCCTCTCTCTCTCTCTCTCTTCATTTCTGTGTTTACCCCTCTCGACCACATCTGCCCAGGAGGAGGACGATTAATCCCAAATATTAACACTAAAGCCAAAAAATACTCATCACCCAAAGCCCTTTCTCTCTCTGTGCAACCACGGACCCGAAGCAAACCCAGCCTCCCCGACCGACCACCCAGTCAGTAGCCACTATCGGTCACCAAGCACCAAGTTTCAAGTCACCTCCCAGTCCCAGTGGCAACCCAAAGTCCGTGCATCTCTAACCATTTCCAGTTCACTCAACCCAAAACTCTGAGGTGCAATCTTATATCTCCGGCAAGCTCCAAAATCTAAGGTTCTGCCTCCTCCATTCATCTATCTATCTTCACTTTTCCTGCTAAAGCCAAATGCATTTTTATTTTTAAGTATTATTTTCATAAACTAGGACGAGAAATTGGGATTGGAATGGTTCGAATATATGCCTTTTTTTTAGAGTTATTTTCTGAATGTATGTGTTTTCTGATTGTTGCAATTGGGAATGGCATGATTTGAACTCTGAATGTATTTAATCTTCCTTTGATGATGATCTTCTTTCTATGTATTATCCTAATCGTATTCAATTTTGTTTGTGGTGCAAGTATTCTATTGGATTAGCATATAAATGTTAGGGTTTATTTTATCAACTCAGAATTGAGTTTGCGTTAGATGCAGGGATGAGCTGAATTTTTTTTTCTTAATTTTTTGTATGGTTCTGGTCTGGTCAGCGTAGATACCGGGAGCATGTTGTATTATACTCATTTCATTGAATTAATTGGTATATACAAACTACTTATTATGTGAAATTTTTTGCCATGGAATTTGTAAATTAGCCAATGTGTATTGCGATATGCAACTTTTTTAAGTATTACAATTCAGTTCAATGGGTTTTATAGGATCCATTGAGTGTTTTATTTTTATTTTTTTATTAATGGAATTATAGGATCCTTTTAGTTGGGGTTATAAAGCAGATATCTTTCTAATGAGTTTATATAGAAGTTGTTGTATTATTATCCCTTAATTTGGTTGAATTTCCTTCTCCATAGGTTGCAACAACAATTACTGGACAAGCCTAGTACTCTTCCATTTGATGAGGTATGATTTTCTTACTAGAAGTGCTACTTTTCAATTGCGTGTACTAGAGTCATTTTTTGACCAACTGGTGATTAAACCACAAACTTATTTGATGAACAGAAAGGCAAACTAAATTTATGTGATTATAATCTATATCATTATAATTGATATTGTAATTTGTTTCTGCTACTATATTTTCTTTTGTAAAACACTTGTGAGAAAGAAGCATAGACTTGTTAGTATAAGGTTATCAATATTTAGTGTTGTTTTGGTTTGGTCATATAGTATCTAATTCTGGTAGAGGAACATGAAAAGGAGATAGTTTTTGTTGTGCCAAGTATATCAGGAAGAACACCACAAAACAGAAGCTTTAATCAAGATACAAATTTAAAGACCAAAAAAATTGATCAAACAAATAACAGTAAAACAAAGAATAACAAAATAACATGAAACAACACACCAGAATTTACTTGGTTCGAACTAGAGCAAAATTGCTACTAGTCTACATCCAAAGAGAAGCCACTATTATTGATTCTTTCTTATACAATTCTCTTTACAACCTTTAAAACACTCTTGTCTCTGTTCCTCTCAAGATGTTACAATTTTAGAGAATAAAACTTGTTCTTTTTCACGACCAGTGAAAAAACTAAAGTAATACAAACTTATAAAGCAAAGTATTACAAGTAAAGAAATAGAACCAACAAACTTAACAGAAACAGTTAGGAGTTAGTTGCCTGGACCAATATAACAAATTTCCACCTTGGTTCAGAAACTAAACTTGAACTAGTGACTGCCCAAATAGCTCCGTAGGGCCTATCCATCTTGTAATTGAATGAGATTCAAGCAGTGATAAAACTTGCTGCCTGGAAGTACTTTAGTAATCATATCAGATGGATTATGTTCAGTAGGAATCTTCTTAACTTTCACCAATCCTTGAGCAATAACTTCTCTCACAAAATGTAGTTTGATATCTACATGTTTTGTTCTTTCATGGTACACTTAATTGTTAGACAAGTGTATAGCCTTTGGTTAGCATAGTGAACAGTAATGACATCATTCTGTAGCTTCAGTTCCTTAGAAATACCTTCAATCCACATAGCTTCTTTAACCGCCTCAGTGAGAGCAATGTATTCAGCCACATAGATCTGTGCTTCACACTGGAGAAAAAACATCATTGAAATCAATGCCTTCCCTTTGTGTGAACCCATGAGCAACAAGCCTAGCCTTGAATCTGCCTTTTTCAACCCCAGGAATTCCTTTTTTAATCTTGAAAATCCACTTACAGCTTACCAATCTAGAACCAGTAGGCCTTTTTACTAAACTCCATGTATTATTTTCGTATAGAGATTTCATCTCCTCATCCATGGCTGTAAGCCAATTTTTTCTGTCCTTACAAGCAATAGCAGTTTTAAAACTCTTAGGTTCATCATCAAGGACTTCACTTGCTGCCACTAAGGAGAAGGCCATTAAATCTGCATAACCAAATCTCTCAGGATCTTGTAGTGTTCACTATGTTTATTTAATTAATGAAGTGTTAGTGCTCTCTTCTTTGAGGCTTGGTTAATACCAAAAAAAAAATCTGGTCTATAAAGTACAATTGAACATCAAATTTAAGGCTATTAGTACTTTTTGCTTTTATTTTGAAAACAGGGAAATGGAAAATAGTGTGTTCTATAATTAGTTTGAAGCTCTTGTAAAATAGTTATTTTGATTTATTAATATCTATTTTGAACTCATAAGGATGTCAAAGTATATGATGATATGATTGACTATATCAATAGTAGTTGCTGGTACAAAATAATGGTGAGACTTTTATTTTGGTTGCCTTCTCACGAGCATTCAATTAAGTATCAACGCAGAATTCCAACTATATTTAGCTAGTCTCTCACAAGCCTATTTGCACTTTTGATTTCTATAGACATGACTTTTCTTCTTTATTTCTTTTATTTGTAGCAAATCATACAGTTTAACTGTTATGTATGCTTTTCTAATTTTTTCCATTCATACTTCTCTTCTTAAGGTACCATTTTATATCTTATAGTTATGTAAATTAGAACTAGAATTTTTCTATGCAAATAAAACCTGACAGCGGTGCTCGATTTTGAGCAATTGCAATGGTGAATCTAAGCATAATAGTTTTGACTCTCAATATAAATGTAATAAACTTTAATTGGACTAATATAAGAAGAGTTTTTGTTTTAACTAAGAAGTTTCTTATTTTTATGCCATGCTTAGGAGGCTGGAACTTATGTAAAAGATGATGTATGGCCTGCCCTTATTGTTGAGACAAGCAATGCTTCTGATCTCCATGGATATACTCGCAGGGCTTTATACAGGGCATTCTAACATCATCTGAATAGGTGGGCTTTTTATTTCCCTTGTACACACTGTTATCCCCATTTCCTGCATGGGCTCGGGGCCTTCATCCAGGGCCATTGTCAGGGGCCATGTAAGCATGCGGTCCCGGCCAAAGGCCTCTTGGTACGAAAAATGCCCGAGGGAGGGGGATGAACCGAGGGTGCATGTCTGGGCCCATTTGAGGGGTCCGGCATGGCCCTCCGGGTTCCGTCCTCCGGGACGGTCGTCCGGGAGATGTACAGATCATTCGGATCCCCCACGACCAACGCATCCAGGTCCCGGACCCTGGTACGGTCCGGGCCCGTGGTAAATGAAGAGGGACAAAGGTAAACGGACCTGGATCACCTCATCCCCGGTTGGAGGGGTCAAGCGTCCTGGACCCTGAAGCCGCCCCACTCCGCGTGGGCGTTGTCCCCACTTTTCACCTACAGAAAAGGCCACCTCGGGATTGCACGCCGCTGTTTCAGGTCTGCGCTGCCAAGTACTCTGACTGGTCTTGTCTCCAGAATCTGCCTCGTAACTCGAAATTTCCAGACCAAAAGCACCGTTTTTTCAGGCGAGATATAGCTCTTGAGTCAACTTATTGGGCCTTAGCTGGTCTAGAATTCATTTATTGTGTATCTTTTGTATTGGGCTTCCACTAGAAAGGCCAAGAATATCCATATCTCTGATGGGCCCGGGTCATACCCGGCCTAGGCCCAGTGTTCCCATAAGCCTATAAATATAAGCTACAGAACACTGTAAGAGGGATCTCTGATCATCTGAGATACAGTAACCCTGTCGAAATACATAGAGAAACTCCATTGTAAAAGGTTGTTCAAGCTCTAATATTACAGACTCGTGGACTAAGGCTAGTTAACGCCCCAATCACGTAAAAACCCTGTGTTAATCTTCAGCTTTCATCACAATAATCCTCAAAAAACATATATAAATATAGTTACCGAAAAACTCGGTTAACAGATTGGTGCTTTCATTGAGAGCTGAAGGAAGCTAGTGCTAACGTCAAGCTTTTGCTACAATGGTGATCACACGACACACAACCTTCGACCTTAGCAATCTAGAGCAGGGCAACAAAGACCCGCTGCCTTCACAACATATCCCTCAGGATCTGCCCAAGAACGCGCCTCCTAAAACATCTCACCAAGACGAGTCACAAGACTACGATGGTGGGACAGAATACGAGGAGGAATATTATGAAGAGGAAAACGAGGGGGAGTACCACGACGAAGCTGCGGATCCCAAGACCCCCGAAAGAGAGCCCGATCAGCAAGACTTGGAGGTGACCAGACTAAGGCAGCAAGTCCTGGATCAGGAAGCCAGGATCGATGAGCAAGCGGAGGCGCATCGACGGATACAAGAGACTCTCCAAGCCCTGCAGGCGCTCATGGCCACGCAGGGTCCGGCAGCCAATCCCGCAACTGGCCCACTTCCAGAGGCGCAGCAACCTGCTCCACGAGAGCGAGTCGGGGCCCCCGAAGGAGCCAGCCCGGCCCCTCCCCCGGAGCCTTTTCCTGAGCCAGCTCCGAGAAACCCGGACAGGGAGCTACAGAAGGCTGGTGGAAGGACCCGGGAGAAGACCATCCCCGTCGCAAAAGCTGGGACCCGTTCCCGGCCGCTCCCTAGGAAAGAAAAGGTATGCCCCGTCCCAGGACGAGGCCACCCGATCGATCCGCAGGGGACGCGGCCGCGGAATGCACAGCCCCGGCACGTCCCAGGGCGAGACGGGCGGGAAGGATCTCTGCACCCGAGTGCCTCGGTTAACAAGAACCGTCGAGAATGGCCCCGCCGCGAGGAACGTCATGCCCACAGTTTAGGGGATGACACTTCCCGGATAGACTTACGCGATGGACTGAACGCTCGGAAAGAGCGGGCCTGCAAGGAAAAGATCCTCCCCCGAGATGGCGACCTCAGGAACAATATCAACGACAGGAGGAACGAGAGAATCCCCCTGGAAGATGGCACGGCCACACAGCTCATGGAGCAGATGGCCGCATTGAAAAAGGTCACAGATCGCCTGGTCCGCAAGCAAGAAGGCGCGGACACCGACTCCTACGAAGAGGATAAAGAGTCCTGCGCAAGGCACATCTTGGACGCCATACTCCCCAAGGGGTTCAAGATGCCAAGCCTCACTGCATATACTGGAAATACCGACCCCAGAGACCATCTGTCCCGATACAACCGACTCATGACAGTGGCCCATGTTAGCGACGACAGCAAGTGCCTCTGCTTCTCGATCACTTTGGGCGGTCCCGCCAAAGAGTGGTGGAAGAGACTTAAGCCGGGGTCTATCCAATCCTGGTCCGGGCTACAGTCAGCGTTTCGAAAGCTGTTCGTGGCCGCCATGAGGATGGATATGCAAATCAGTGCTCTCGCAAATATTAAGCAACTCCCCACGGACACACTGAGGGCCTACATCAAACGCTTTACTGAAGAAGCCTCCAAGACGAAAGTAGACGACGGGCAGCGCCTGGTGGCACTGCAGTCCGGAATCCGGGTCGGGTCCCCCCTTTGGGATGACATGCAGCGTAGCAAGGCCGCCACCCTGGAAGAGTTCATCAGGAGGGCCCAAGGATTCATCAACTGGGAGGAAGCGTAGATCTAGGCCTTTAGGTGGCCCCCGGCTCCTCATCCCATCCCCCAGACGTTCCTGGGACATGCGGGACAGTTCCCGGCACAGTCCTACACCGCACCCCCCGTTGTCCCAGGACCGGCCGTCGCGCCTGGAGTCAGTTACACTCCTACGGTGTACGGCCCTGCCACTTTGGGATACGCCCCGGCCCAATCCACCCACTTCTCCGGTTATGGCATCGCGCTGGCAGGACACAGCATGGCCCCTGTCGGGTCCGAGCATTCACAAACAGGAGTGACCGAGGCAAGTGTGAATCCCTCCCGGGGGAAGCGATCGGGCAAAGGCCAAAACTGACCCGAGCCGGTCAAGAGGGGGAAGAGGGGCTACGAGCCCCAATATTCAGAATACACCAACTTGGTGGACACCAGGGAAAACATCTATATGGCGACAGAAAGGGCAGTCTACTACCGGAAGCCTAGCCCCATGTTTAAAGGAGGGAGGAATCCACGAGACACCAGCAAAAGGTGCGCCTATCACAAGGATGTGGGCCACACCACCGATGAACGTCGGCAGCTCAAGGATGAGATTGAAAATCTCATCAAGCTGGGGCACCTCCACCAGTGGGTAAGGATGCCCGTGGGAGTCCTGGGCCTGTCAGCAAGCCCCGGACAACCCGCGGCCCTGGGAACGACTCGGCCATACCCCCCCCCCCCACAGAGGGGGTATGCACAGGGACCCCCGCCGCCGGCCCCTCAGGGGGCCCCCGCCGCGCAAGTTCCCGGCCCCGGAATGCCTTATCCCCCCGGGGACGCATCCCCTCAAGTTGACGGACATGTGGCAACCATCTCGGGCGGACCTCACCTGGGAGGGCCATCAAGAAATGACCAAAAGCGCTACCTCAGCGAGCTGGACCACGACCAGGAAGTTTGTGTTCTTGTCCAGGCTCCGACTCAGCACCCTAAGTTGATGAACCTCCCCATCACCTTCACGGAGGACGACGCCCGCAACGTCCACTATCCGCACCACGACCCGCTGGTCAAAGATGCTCAAATCATCAAAAAGTTGGTGTCCCGCGTGTTGGTGGACGACGGAAGCTCCATCAACCTGTTGTTCAAGCCCGCTTCACCGCCATTGTCTTGACGGAAGCGGATCTGGCATCGATCCCGACCCAGATTTACGGCTTCAATGGAGATGCACTTCTCCCCATGGGAAAGATCCAGCTGCCTGTTACGCTGGGTAGTGAACTGCAGCTCTCGTTCAAGTCCTGCACCTTTGTAGTGATGGACTGCCCCACAACTTACAACGTCATATTTGGTCGGCCCGCACTAGTCGAGTTCGGGGCCATCTCCTCCATCCGCCATCTTTGCATGAAGTTACCATGCGACAACGGAGGGGTAGGGACCGTCCGGGGAGACCAAAAGAGCGCCCGGAAGTGCTACCATGTGTCAGTCCGGCCCATATACATGATCCGGGAAGATCCCTCCGAACCAGTTCCCCTTCCGCCCGCTGAGAGGGCGGTCCAGGAAGAGGACAACCTGGATCCACGGATAGGGGACGACCGCGTCCTGGAACCAATGGACGAGATAGAAGAGGTGTGCATCAGTGAAACTGATCCGACCTGGATCATCCAAGTCGGAAAGAGCCTGCCAGTAGACATTCAGGCCGCCATCATCGCCCAATTCAAGGGAAACCAGGACCTTCTGGCCTGGTCCCACTCCAACATGACTGGGATCGACCGCAATATCATTTGCCACGCGTTAAGTATTGACCCAAACGCGACCCCGGTCTGCCAGAAACGCAGGCCTTTGGGGACAGAGAGGGCCGAGGCCCTTAAACTGGAGGTTGAGAAGCTGTCTTCCATCAACTTCATATGCGAGGCTGTGTACCCCGTGTGGCTGGCCAATCCCGTCTTGGTACCGAAACCGAACGGGACCTGGAGAACGTGCATTGATTTCACGGACCTCAACAAAGTCTGTCCGAAGGACTGTTTCCCGCTCCCTCGGATCGAACAAATGGTAGATGCTACATCTGGATACGAGATCTTGAGCTTCATGGATGCTTACTCTAGCTACAATCAGATCTCCATGCACGTGGCAGATCAGGAGCACACCAGTTTCCAAACTGACAAGGGAATCTACTGCTACATAGTCATGCCTTTCGGACTGAAGAATGCCGGAGTAACTTACCAAAGACTCGTCAACCGGATGTTTCGGGCCCAGTTAGGGCGAAACATGGAGGTATACATCGATGATATGCTGGTCAAGTCTAAGACATCCCGGAACCATTCGGACGACCTGGCAGAAGCTTTCGCAGTCTTCCGGAAATACGGGATGAAGCTGAATCCCAAAAAGTTCACTTTCGGCGTGGCCTCCGGGAAGTTCCTGGGCTTCATAGTGAGTTTCCGGGGAATAGAAGCCAATCCAGATAAGATCAAGGCACTGATCGACATGGCCTCTCCACGGAAGCACAAGGACGTGCAAAGTGTGACGGGGCGAGTAGCCGCTTTGAGCCATTTCATTTCTAAAGCCACGGACAAGTGTGTCCCGTTCTTCAACATCCTTCGGGGAAGCCAGCATTTCGAGTGGTCGCCCGAGTGCGAAGAAGCCTTTCGAAAGCTGAAAGAACACTTGGCCAAAGCCCCAATCCTGGCGAAACCGGTAGAGGGGGAGCCCCCGTACCTATACCTGGCCGTGACCGAGCACGCGATCAGCGCTGCGTTGGTGCGGGAGGAAGAAAAGACACAGCTCTCGGTATACTATGTAAGCAAGCGATTGCTGGACACTGAGTCTCGGTACCCATTGATCGAAAAGCTGACTTTCTGCCTGCTGATGGCATCCCGAAAGCTTCGACCCTACTTTCAGGCCCACGCCATAAAAGTCCTAACCAACCATCCCCTGCGGCAGGTGTTGCAGAAGCCCGAGTCATCGGGAAGACTCCTGAAGTGGGCCATGGAGCTGAGCCAGTTCGATGTATCCTACGTCCCCAGGGTGTCCATCAAGGGACAGGCCCTGGCCGATTTCATCGTTGAATGTTCTGGCACGCCTCCGGAAGACGATGTTCCCGAAGCCCCCGCGGCGCCCGTGTGGAAAGTCTTCGTGGACGGAGCCTCGAATGAGAACAGGGCCGGGGCTGGGATCATCTTGGTATCACCGCAAGGACACCAATTGCAAAATGCCCTCCGTTTCCAGTTCAAGGCGTCAAATTATGAAGCGGAGCATGAAGCTGTCCTAGCCGGCCTGCGCTTGGCCCGAGAGGTAGGGGCAGCGAACTTGGAAATTTACAACGATTCCCAGGTAGTTGTCAGAAAAATCTCAGGAGAATATTAGACTAAAGGCAAGAGAATGGCGGCCTACGTGACTCAAACGAGGGAAATGCTATAGACATTCGCAGCACATTCCATCCGCCAAATCCCCCGAGAGCAAAATGTCTTCGCGGACACACTAGCAAAGCTGGCCACCGACGCCGAGGCCGAGCTGACCGGGCTAGTCCCTGTCAACCATCTCCCCGTCCTTAGCATCAGGGCCCCCGCCGTCCACGCCGTCGACCACTCCCTTTCTAGGATGGGACCGCTCATCCGCTACCTGTCCACCGGGGAAGTTCCAAACGACCGGGCCGCAGCAAGGAAACTCCAGTACCAAGTCCACCGATACGTCATGATGGACGGAAAGCTATACCGCCGGGGTCTGTCCATGCCTTACCTCAGATGCGTGTCCAGGACTGAGATGAGCGCCATCATGCATGAGGTGCATGAAGGTTTTTGCGGAGATCACACTGCCGGGCCCAGCCTGTCCAAGAAGATCCTGCGCCAAGGATACTTCTGGCCAACCATGAAAAAAGACTGTATTGATTACGTCCGCAAGTACGAATAGTGCCAGAGGTACGTGAAGGTCCCACGGGCCCCCCAACAGAGATAACCTTGATGAATAGCCCCTGGCCCTTCGCAGTGTGGGGGATCAATCTCGTCGACTCTCTCCCGACCGGAAAGGGAGGGGTAAAGTATGCCATCGTGGCTGTGGACTATTACACGAAGTGCGTTGAGGCGGAGCCCATGAACACAATCACTTCCAAAAAGGCCTTAGATTTCATCATCAATAACATAGTGTGTTGGTATGGCCTCCCCTACAAAATCGTGTCCGACAACGGGAAGCAATTCGACAGCGCCCACTTCACGGATTTTTGCGAAAGACACGGTATAGTGAAGAGCTTCTCCACAGTTGCCAGGCCCCAGGCAGAAGCTGTGAACAAAATCCTAAAGGGGACACTGAAGAAAAAGCTTCAGGCTTGTAAGAGCAAATGGTCCGAGGAACTGCCCCGTGTACTATGGGCTTACCGAACTATCGAGCGGACGTCAACCGGACACACCCCCTACTCTATGGTCTATGGATGCGAAGCCGTCATCCCAATCGAGACGATTGTCCCGTCCCACCGACGTGACACGTATGATCCCGCCCAGAATCACGCCTTACTCCAAGAATCACTAGATCTCATAGAAGAGATCCGGGAAGAGTCGCAAGTGCAGCTGAAGATGTACCAAGGCAAGATCGCGCGGCACTTCAACTCCAAAGTCAAGAGCCGCAAGTTTGGAACCAGCAACTTGGTCTTGCAAAGAGTCTTCCCTGCTACTCAAGATTCGGGAGTGGGGGTTATGGGCCCAAATTGGGAGGGGTCGTATGAGATCCAACACGAGGTGTGCCCCGGAACGTACCGCTTAAAGCAGCTCGATGGCTCAGAAGTCCCGCGAGCCTGGAATGCGGAGCATCTCCGTAAATACTATCAATAGTCAGGGAGCCTTTCCCAGTTTAATGTTTTCATTGTAAACAATGTACGCCTCAGGGCGAACCTTTTTCAAACAATGAAAATGACGTGTGCAAAACGTCATAAAAAATATTGTGAAAATCCATGTTAATCTTTCTCAAGTGACCCCAAACCCGTCTCCGCTCACTTGTGAGGGGGTATCCCGGGTGTAAGCAAACACCTGGCGGGGTGCAAGATTAGGCTAGTCCCGGTTCGGACCACCAAGGTCCGGGCGACGCAAACCCCACGGTCCCACCTCGGACGAATGATGTCCAGGAGTATAAAATAGAGGACCGAGCCCAAGGCCGGTCCCACCCCGGACGAGCGATGTCCGGGGGTATAAAATAAAAGAGGAACGAGCCCAAGGCCGGTCCCAACCCGGACAAACGATGCCCGGGGGTATAAAACAGAGGACCAAGCCCAAGGCCGGTCCCACCCCGGACAAACGACGTCCGAGGGTATAAAAGAGGATCGGCCCAAAGCCGGTCCCACCCCGGACGAACGACGTCCGGGGGTATAAAATAAAGAGGATTGACCCAAGGTCGGTCCCACCCCGAATGAACGATGCCCGGGGGTATAAAACAGAGGATCGAGCCCAAGGCCGGTGCCACCCCGGACGAGCGACGTCAGGGGGTATAAAAGAGGAGAGGCCCAAGGCTGGTCCCACCCCGAACGAGCGACGTCCGGGGGTATAAAAGAGGAGCGGCCCAAAGCCGGTCCCACCCCGGACGAATGACATCTGGGGGTATAAAATAAAGAGGATTGGCCCAAGGCCGGTCCCACCCCGGACGAGCGATGTTCGGGGGTATAAAATAAAAGAGGACCGAGCCCAAGGCGGGTCCCACCCTAGACGAACGACGTCCGGGGGTATAAAACAGAGGACCGAGCCCAAGGCCGGTCCCACCCCGGACAAACGACGTCCGGGGGTATAAAAGAGAATCGGCCCAAAGCCGGTCCCACCCCGGACGAACGACGTCCGGGGGTATAAAACAGAGGACCGGATCCAAGGTTGGTCCCACCCCGAACGAACGATGCCCGGGGTATAAAAGAGGATCGGCCCAAAGCCGATCCCACCCCGGACGAACGACGTCCGGGGGTATAAAATAAAGAGGATCGACCCAAGGTCGGTCCCACCCCGAACGAACGATGCCCAGGGGTATAAAACAGAGGACCGAGCCCAAGGCCGGTCCCACCCCGGACA
The DNA here is from genome assembly GCF_963169125.1 of Humulus lupulus. NCBI lineage: Eukaryota > Viridiplantae > Streptophyta > Magnoliopsida > Rosales > Cannabaceae > Humulus > Humulus lupulus. Next base: position 12,017,924 of record NC_084802.1, read on the forward strand.
AACGACGTCCGGAGGTTATATAAGAGGATCGACCCAAAGCCGGTCCCACCTTGGACGAACGACGTCCGGGGGTATAAAATAAAGAGGATCGACCCAAGGTCGGTCCCACCCCGAACGAATGATGCCCGGGGGTATAAAACAGAGGACCGAGCCCAAGGCCGGTCCCACCCCGGACGAGCGACGTCCGGGGGTATAAAAGAGTAGCGGCCCAAGGCCGGTCCCACCCCGTACGAGTGACGTCCGGGGGTATAAAAGAGGAGCGGCCCAAAGCCGGTCCCACCCCGGACGAACGATGTCCGGGGGTATAAAATAAAGAGGACCGAGCCCAAGGCCGGTCCCACCGCGGACGAACGACGTCCGGGGGTATAAAACAGAGGACCGAGCCCAAGGCCGGTCCCACCCTTGACGAACGACGTCCGGGGGTATAAAAGAGGATCAGCCCAAAGCCGGTTCCACCCCGGACGAACGACATCCGGGGGTATAAAATAAAGAGGATCAACCGAAGGTCGGTCCCACCCCGAATGAACGATGCCCGGGGATATAAAACGAAGGACCGAGCCCAAGGCTCGTCCAATTCGGACAATTGATGTCAGGGAGATAGAATCGTCCGGGTTGCCCCAGGGCAAAGCCATGGCCTAAAACTGATAAAAGGAGAACAAAGCTCCAAGTTAAACCAAGCACCGAGGGCCCTGGACTTGGTGCCAGGATTAAAAACTTGGAGAGTTAAGTCGTTGGGTCCAGCCCAGGCCGTTGGAACCGGAACTGAACCCTCACAATCAATTAATCGCGGCAACATAACAAAATTTCTACTTGGAATAACGAAAGGAAGCCTACATAAAAACCAAAGAAGGTAGCAGTGTTCTAAATTTAATTACAAGCCAAAAACACTAATAAAATTACAAGGCCGGGGTTCGGGCCTACAGCTCATCCGCCCGGAGGTCCGTATCCTCCCTCTCCTTGGCCTCGAACTCGGCCCGATTTAATTATGGATAAAGGAAGACAAGGAGGTTCATACTCTTGTCCTTGCACCAGGCCATGTAGATGGCCTCGTCAAAGGTGACATCCAGCAGGCCCTCGGCCTCCTTCTTTTCGCAACGGGTTGTTTCGTGCGCCGCCTTCTCCTGAAGTAGAGAATCGCCCAATTCGTAGACACGGGCCTTCAGGGCCTTGAACTCCTCCTTATCCAAGACGGACTGAGCTGCGGCCGTCTCCAAAAGCGTCGCCCGTTCATCGGCCTCCTTTGATTTCCGGGACAACTCCTCCTCCAACCCGGCCTTGGCGCGGTCGAGCTCCTCGCGCTCTGTATTGGCGTGGGCCACCTCTGCCTGGACACGGGCCTCCTCCCGGCCGAGAGCCTCCTTGGCGGCCTCCCTCTGGTTCACAGCCGCCTCCAACTCCAGCTTGGCCGTCTCCATCTTTATGGCCAACTCGGCCACCAGATCGACACTCCTTTGGGACAACAGGTCAACCTGGAGCAAAGAAAAGTTAGAAAATAAAACCCTCGTCAACAAGTAAGGGAAGGAATGTAAGAGAAGTGAAAGTTACCGCAGTCGCCTGGTGGCGGAGAGCTTGGGAGATGAACAGTACGTCCGGGTTGGCTATCGTGGCGTACCTCTTGAGCTGGAGGTTGGACATGGTGTTCCCAACCTGGTCTAGCAGATCAGCCGCCAGGGGGGCCGTGTCCTGGCCGAGTTTTGGGCGGAAGCCCGCTTCAGCGGCTGGCCGATCCACGATCGGCTGAGGAGTGCTGAACTCGACAGGACACTCCGCGAATTCAACCTGACGACGGATCTTCAGGGCCTTGTAAGTTTCGTCCCTCCAGCACCGGCCGTTTTCCCAGGTCCGGTTGATCAGCCGGGACTGCTCATCCCGCAGGGCCGACTCCCCCACCTCGAGAAGAGTCGGGTGTAAGGGGAGAACAGGCGATGCAGGGATTTCCTTCGCGACCAGCCGGCTCTCACCATGTGACTCTTCAGCCAAGCCAGCTCGCCTCATCCGGGGCCTCTTCCCGGCGTTGCCCTCTATGGCGCCGGCATCCGGGCCCCTCTTCCCCAAGCTCCGGCTGACCGCCGCGCCTGCCTCCAAGTCAATCACCAGTGGCTGGGCGGAGGCGGAGATTGCTTTAGGCTCCACGGCCTGGAGGGGAACTGTGGCCAGAACTCCTTCGCTGGGATGGAGCTCCGTGCCGGACGGTTCCTTGGTAAGGTGGTGCTCCGGACCCGTCACCTCGTTGTTCTTCTTGGCCGACCTGTCCTTGATGAGCTGCCTCATTTCACTGGCAGGGGTTGATATATCAGAGTCTCTAGCAAAAGTACAGAAAAAGGAGTTAGGACGATAAACCAAACAGATGAAAACACGCAAATCAAAGTTAGAAATGACCCGGACCAACCCTCATCTAGGGCCCGGGCGTGACTCAATTCCTCTAAAGCAAATGAATGGACCCGATCCCCTGTGTCGTCCGGGTTCAGGAAGCCCCCGTACTGGAGGAACTCGGATAAGAACATGAGGACCTCCGAGCCTACGAGGATGGGAATTGAAGGTATCACCTCCCCGTCGGCCCCAAACGTGGGGCCCGGGGGTACTAAGCTATCCCTAGCTATGTCCCCGACTCGGGGAGCATAAGTTAAGATTAGAGGGGAGTTACCTTGCCCTGATATGCTAGCCCCGGGAGTCTCGGCGTTTGGTAGGGCATCTTCGAAGAGGTCCTCCTGCTCCTCTGAGGTGGCCGCTTCTGCCGGGGCCTGGTCCTTCTTGCGCCGGGCCGCGTCGACTCACACCACTCTTTCCACACTGGCAATGTGATCCAGAGCCATCTGCTCCCGGACGTCGACGTTCTTCTCGCAGGGGATGCCCCGAAGGTTCGGGATAACAATGGTCTGGGTGGCCGCGAGCATCCCAACCAGTCGGAGATTATCGTCCCTGACGTAGCCCCCTACGTCCAGATCCTCCGCGCTAAACTCGGAATAAAATCTCCTCCTTTCCAGAATGAACTCGGTAAGGGGAGTTTGAGCGAAGGGCCCTGCCACCCGGAAGATATGATAAGAGACAACTAAGAAAGATAAGAAACAAAAGGGTGGAGCAGGGAAATACTTACCCACTCGCTGGAAGTCCAGCAGTAGCGTGGGGTTCTTGTCCACGAGGAACCCGGACGTCAGGAACCAATAATGCCTGACGTCCGGGGGATGCCTCCAGGAGCTGGTAGGAGCGGGATAACCACTCCGCGGCTTTAATCTATAAAATTCGTCCAGGGTCTTGTCCTTGACGTTGACCTGCGGCTCCAGCTTGTAAAAGTACAGGATCTCCGCAGGGGTGGGCTCTGCGATGTCGTTTACGATGCAAAACACCCGCCATCCGGCAAGTAGCCGGTACGCTTGAGGTAGAAGCTGGAACGGTGCGATTCCCACGTACATCAAGAACCGCACGAAATATTCATGGAGCGGGAGCGTAGCTCCCGCACTGATGTGACCAGCGCTCCAAGCCCCGAATCCTTCCACGGACGTATGCGCCCGCTCCTTGATCCTGGCTAGGCGGTTGTGAAAGAGTCCAAGAGTTGATTCAATGCTCAGACGCTGCTCCAGGAGCAGCATCATCTGGTAATTCCGGAACAAGTTGGGCGTCACGTCCATTTCCCACCTGTTTCCCCTAGGCGACTGGGATCCAGGAACGACGACATGGGCCCTATTGACCTCTTCTTCAGAATGGAGCGTAAGCCCGTTGCCATAGCTGATGATCTGGGAACAAAGAAAGAAAGCCAAGCAGTCAGTACCTAAACCCAAGAAATTTGGTCAAGGTACGGGGAGTCTCCTAAGGACTTCTTGGAGCCCCGTCAGATCAGGTCCGGGACTCCAAAGAGCCACGGGACCCTGATCGACAGAGAAGGAGACTACTAAGACCCGCCATCTATCCGGGAAGCATCTGGATACAAAGCAACCCGAACTAGGCGGCCTTCCTAACAATTCCTAAATGTAAAGCCTAAACGCACGCATTAAAAGAGCATAGGTTCATAAAGTTGTCAAGAGAATCAGGAGGACTTACTATGAGTTGTCGGCCGTAGAAGATGATGACTATCCAACTGTAAGAACGGCAGGACCTCGTTCTTGAAGTGGTGTAGCAGTTCGTCGACAGGACAGACCCGAGAAGCGTCATCAGGAAGAATGGCAGAAGTTGGGGTTCTGGGGAATAGGCGGCGGCACAGAGTTAACATATGGCGATATATGCCGTCGGCGATGTCGGACATGCAAGGCTCAAGTAGTGTTTATCAGTTCTTAAGCTGGTTCGAAGGTGTAAAAGTGCCAAAGTGGTTTTCGTGGGGTATTTATAATGGCCCTAAGTCCTGGCCCACGATCCAACGGACAGGTGCCTCTTCATCGGATGGTCAGGAATCGCGCAGGGACATTCATGAGTCCTTTCAGGTTGGATCCTCGCCATCTCAGATCTGATGGCCCAGAAATGGCGGATGCCAAAGGTCGCCCCATCAAACGGTCCACCTCGTCCCAGGGACATTAATGATGGACCCACGTGCGGATGAGATGCTTCGTGACGTGCGCTGACACACTAGCCTAGGCGTTGCGACCCTTGGGAGGGCTAGGCGACCTTTCAAGACCTGTGCAGCAATCGCCTGGTAACACGTGTATCCTTGCCATAAAGCGGGACAAAGGTAAACGTCCCCGGATCGTGGTAAACGATCCGAGCCAAACATCCAACTAGTGCCACGGCCCGCTATCACGGACTCGCGATCTCGGGCAAAAACTGGGGAGGCAACCATGCGAGCGTCCTGGGAATGATGCAACCCTCCTCCTGGAAGACCTAGGCAAAGGCTTGGGGGGTAAATGTTATCCCCATTTCCTGCATGGGCTCGGGGCCTTCATCCAGGCCCATTGTCAGGGGCCATGTAAGCATGCGGGCCCGGCCCAAGGCCTCTTGGTACGGAAAATGTCCGAGGGAGGGGGATGAACCGGGGGTGCATGTCTGGGCCCATTTGAGGGGTCCGGCATGGCCCTCTGGATTCCATCCTCCGGGACGGTCGTTCGGGTGATGTCCAGAACATTCGGATCCCCCACGACCTATGGATCCAGGTCCCGGACCCTGGTACAGTCCGGGCCCATGGTAAATGAAGAGGGACAAAGGTAAACGGACCCGGATCACCTCATCCCCGATTGGAGGGGTCAAGCGTCCTGGACCCTGAAGCCGCCCCACTCCGCGTGGGCGTTGTCCCCACTTTTCACCTGCAGAAAAGGCCACCTCGGGATTGCACGCCGCTGTTTCAGGTCTGCGCTGCCAAGTACTCTGACTGGTCTTGTCTCATGAATCTGCCTCGTAACTTGAAATGTCCATACCAAAAGCACCGTTTTTTCGGGCGAGATATAGCTCTTGAGTCAACTTATTGGGCCTTAGCTGGTCTAGAATTCATGTATTGTGTATCTTTTGTATTGGGCTTCCACTAGAAAGGCCAAGAATATCCATATCTCTGATGGGCCCGGGTCATACCCGGCCCAGGCCTAGTGTTCCCATAAGCCTATAAATATAAGCTACAGAACACTGTAAGAGGGCTCTCTGATCATCTGAGATACAGTAACCCTGTCGAAATACATAGAGAAACTCCATTGTAAAAGGTTGTTCAAGCTCTAATATTACAGACTCGTGGACTAAGGCTAGTTCACGCCCCAACCACGTAAATACCCTGTGTTAATCTTCAGCTTTCATCACAATTATCCTAAAATAACATATATAAATATAGTTACCGAAAATCTCGGTTAACACACACTATAAATGATTAATGGAAAGATTGTAGTACTTTTATTACTACAAATTTAATCTATTAAGTGGTAGCTTCTAGATCTGTTATGGTTTTCTATGAATCTGTTAGTCTTACTCTAAGTTTTAGCTCATTATAAGTGATGTATTTGTACAGTCCCAGAATTTACTTAGCTAGTTAGATAGTAGTAGTAGTAGTAATAGCTGGTATTAGTTATAGTATGTTCATTACTGTGGATTTTGGTTCAAGCCGGGACTTAGTTGGAAACTCCTAGCAATAGTTAGGGATTTTATAAGTTTAACCTGTAGTTTAAGAATATTAATTATAACATAAGGTTTGATTAATATTGCTGGTTAAATATGATAATTATTATAACCTAAGGTTTAGATAGAGCTAATAAGAATATGACACTTGTCATGAGCATGCTTATTCCTAAGGTTTAGATAGAGCCTATAGGAATATGACACTTGTCATATGCATGATTATTAAGGAATTATTATTTTAATGATAAAATAAGGGAAATATAAGACATAGTCTTCACCAGAATCTGTTAGGAGCATGACATGTATCACAATTTTATTTATTTGTGGATTAGGTTGTTATTTAGATAATTAAATAGATTTTTCGTAACTTTAGGATGACTATAACTTCCGACCCATTTTTGACCTAGTTATGTTATGAATTTCGAAAAATAGTATTTCTAGAAAGTTGTAGATAATTGAATTATCTTTCTAACAGTATAAAGAAATTTTAAATCGAAGTCATATAACTCCAGATATGTTGATTTTACTATAGGGGAGTTTAGAGTTACGAGATTTAGGGAGTTAGAAGTTAGGATTCTATTTGTTTTTATTATTTTTGTTTTAAAAATCAAGTTTTGAATCCTTAAATCTCTCTAAACAGTTTGACCAAGTCCTAAGCCTTTGGATGAAGGATATTCAAATATTTTCAATTAAATTCATTATTTTTATTCAAAGCCAAAAAGAAGATTTTTATTCCTAGAACTCTATAAATAGGACCTAGCACCAAGCCTTTTCATTCATTCTTCAAGCATTAATCAGAGCCTTCCAGGTGCTAGTGAGACTATAGAGTGATAAACACTTGGGTTAGGGTTATAAGCTTAATCATTATAAGCTTAATAAACACTTGGGAAGTAAGGTTTATAGTATATTTCGGTTTCGAGGAGTAGTTCGGTCATAGAAGCATTAAAGGTATTCCAAATTCTAGTTCATTTTTGTATTGTTTCCTTAAGTTCTTATAGTTTTCTACTCAAATCCTAACACGTATTCTCTATTCTTGGTTAGGCATCTAAGTTCTTCGAACTTAAGGTTTTCGTTGGTATGTATCGTTTCGATGGTGTAGTTTATTCTTTCCATCTCTTTTCTTTAGTATACTCACCTCTCTATTATGGTTTTTAGGAGTGTTCCAAAGTCCTAATCTTGTTCTCATATTCCGGTATATTGGTCAGGAAAATAGGATAGATCTTGTATGTTTGTATGATATGTTATGCTATGTTTATGTTATGATAAGTTTATGGTATGATATGTTCATGCTATAATAAGTATATGTATGATATGTTTTTAGTCGCTTGGGCATATGACTTGCTTAGATAGCAAGCCCCAAGATTAGTTTATCATTTTCATGGTTTAGAGTTATGGTTTACCCTACCTCAGATATTAGACAGGGGACCTAGATGGGTTATCATATACTACCATGTGATCTAACCTACCTCAGATATTAGACAGGGGACCTAGATGGTTTATCGCATGCCATGTTAATGAGTTAATGGCCATTAATATTGTAGTCCTATATGGTATATGTTTTTATAGCCATATGTTTTATAGTGTATGCTTATGATATATGGTATATGTTTTTATAGTCATATGTTTTATAGTTTATGTTTATGATGTAGTTTTATGCTTATGATATATGATGTATGTTTTTAGTAGGTTTTCCTTATTGGGCATTAGGCTCATTCCTTTATTTTTAGTGTGATGCAGGAAAATGAATATGGAAGGCGGAAGGATTCTTGGTAGCTTGGCTTGTGTGTTGAGGATGGATGGAATGTGTGGACTGCGTGTCGATCGAGGATGAAGTTATTTATTTTTACTCTTTTAAATCATGTTTTTTCCGCATTTAGTTTTGTAAACAATTTTCTTTAGTTTAAAATTATGTTTTATGTTTTAAACAATGGGTACCCATGCCATATTTTCTATTATTATTTAGTTGATACAATATTTTGAGATTTAATAAAGTTATATTATTTCTTATGTATCTTTCCCAAAATAGTAGCTATGTATAGTAGATCTAATGGTCCAAGGTCTTACAAATAGTTGGGTCATTACAGTATTCTCTTCTTCTATTTAACACTTCTATATATTTCAATAAAGTTCAGTTCATTCATTCTCTATCTTCTCTGATTTTCTCATTCACTTTCATTTCTGAATTTAACTGTTTGTTTTGTGGAAAATTCATATGCTTAGATTTGGCACCTTGGGAGAGTCCAAGCTGTCAATTACGGTGACTATTTTGGCCTAATTTAACTCCCAGTAGGATGATCGGCTTGTAATTTTTTCTGTTAAATTCAGTTTTGCAGGCTGTAATTGAGGCCAATATCATTCACCCGCTTGTACATCTTCTCCAACATTCAGAGGTCGATATAAAAAAGGAGGCTGCATGGGCCATCTCTAATGCCACTTTCGGTGGCTCTCATGAACAAATCCAGTATATACTTGTGCTTCCTTTCTTGTTTACACATGCACTTCTGTTACAACAAAAAAAAAAAGAGAAAATATATAAAATTTGAGTTGACTCGTGTAATTTAATATATATATATATAGATATAAGAACTTCTGGTCCTGATGCATGTGGTTAGCCTATTTTAAACAATTTTTGTTGTTGAACACCTAAAACTAAGATTTCTCGATGGTGATCATTTTCATTATTATGCAACCATCAGCCTCTTGTAGAAAGATTCATCTAATATATAGCTATTATAGTTGTAATTCATTTGGCATGACATTTCACTAACATGGACATTGTCTTGCAGATTTCTTGTTAGCCAAGGTTGCATCAGCCCACTATGTGATCTCCTAAACTGTCCAAACGCAAGGATTGTAACTGTATGCCTTGAGGGTCTGAAGAAAATTCTGAAGGTGGGTGAGGCAGACAAAGAAATGGGACTAAATGGCGAAGTCAATATATATGGTCAGGCAATTGATGAATGTGAAGGATTGGATAAAATCGAGAATCTTCAGAACCACGACAACCATGAGATTTATGAGAAGGCTGTGAAGATCTTGGAGAGATATTGGGCAGAAGAAGAAGATGAGGAGCAAAACATCCAGGATAACGGGGATGGAACTCAACAAGGTTTTCCTTTTGGAGCAAACCAGCCTACCCTACCCCCTGGTGGCTTCAAATTTGGGTAAAAATAGTAAAGCTGCTCTCTATCCTGCTTTTGATCAAGATTTTTTTTAAATATATATATATATTTATTGCTCTCTTTTCTGGGATGAATTACTCATTTGAATTTTTCATGTCATTGTCGGGGGCCAGATTTTTAGCATGGCACATAGGCTCGTCTATGGAATTTGTTATATTGAAGTCTTTAAACTTCAGTTTTGCAATCTTGTTTCTAAATTAAATAGTAACCCTTTTGCCTTTTATGTGAAGAAAGTTGGCAACTGTGTATCTTTTTCAAATGGTCCTATAATCCATTCAATTTGGTTGTTTTGTTTGTTCCATTATAAATCTGCTAGGTAAGTTGTTCTGTTTCTAATTATCATCTTGATACTAAGTTGAAATTTACTAGGTTTCCAAGGACTTGTGTTCCTACCTAAACATCTTTAAAAAAATCCTCCTCGCTTCCCATTCTAGTTGGTATATTTCTGCTTTGATTTTCTAGTTGGGAATTGAGATCTCTTACTTTCATTATTTATGGAAATCCAATGCTTTTTGTATAGAGAAGCAATGCTAATATATATGTTTATGCCTTGCTTTTTAACCTGTATATGCTTTAGCCAGCCATGGGTAATGTTTCATGAGCAATTTTTTCTTCAAATTATCTCTCTATGATTTCTAGCAAGAAGCTAATTGGCCATTTCAATTGCAAAATGTTTTATTAAAACTATTGTTAAGATTCTCCCTTCTTGAGATGATTTGAGAAACAATCAACTTTAAACAATTTGTAACCATAACATGTTATTGGCATTGATATCTGTTCCCTTTTTCTGATGGAGATAGCATAGATTTGTTTATTTATTTGAAGTTGTACTGTTTCATTGCTATAAGATTAGTTTATTGGTTAATGATTGGTATGTGTATATATGAGGTGGCTTCTCTTTGCAACTTATATCTACGTGTTTTTTCATTAATATAAGTTTCGTTAAAAAGAAAAATGATGTGGCTTCTCCTTTTTTTTTTTTTTGCTGGAGGATGGGACTTTTCTTTTATGGTGTTCTTTTTTACTTATTTCTTGATCCTGTAGAGTCAAACATGTGATCGTAACTTCATGATTAGTAATTAATTCTTATAATTTAGTTGTTTACTTCAAATAATGCCTGTGTCATGTTGTTTATGGTATATCTTAGTTTCTTGTTAATTATTTAATTATTTAGGTTTCTTCCTCCAGTAATGGATGTGAGATTCTAACTAGTCTAGTATTGGTTATCTGAAAATCTCATCTTCTCAAGCTTCAGTTTTTTTTTTTAATTCATTTTGGTATCTTAGTAGTGATTTTATTTCTGCTATGTTTTATGGTATCTGAAAAGAAAGTTCATATGAAAATGTTGCATACCAGGCGTTTGATGATAATTCTCAAAGAATCTAAATTATCATTTGGATTTGGGATTTGATTTTAAATTGGTAAGTACTGTTATTAAATTGGTATTGGGCCTATTGAAGTTGCATATGATGCTAAATGAATTGAGACAGTTGGTAGGGGCTATAATTTAATTACGCTTGTTCTCTTGCTTTTAATTTAATTTCTTATCCTTTGTGGGTTTAGCTTCTATAAATATATATGTACATATTTGTGCCTATTGATTGTCTATAGTCTGATTACTTTAAAGAAATAAGAATTTCTATTTAATGACACATTTGGTATATATATTGTTATTAGCGTGTTGTTGTCTTGTCTGTTTGGGAGTATTTCATGGCATAAATTGCATGTATAGACACTGTGAGATTGATAGACTTAACTGGTTGTGAGTTTAGGCACCTAAGGGATGGCTTGTACTAGTTGGCTAACAGCTAATTTAATCACAGTTATGCCCAGCTAGCTGTTAGTTACCAATTCTCTCTTTTATTTTGTTTATGTTTTTCTATATGTTTGTGTGAATATAGTGGTTTGATCTGAAAGATTTTTTTGTCTTATTTTGTGTTTGATGTTTAGTATCTAGCTTGTATCTTAGGCATGTCTTTGACTAAATGAGATGTTCTTCATTGGAGATCATCACTTATAGATTTGTAAACTTGATTAGAACAAATTTTAAGAAGCTAGGGTCTGGTCTATCCTATATAGGGTCAAAAAGACTTATTTTTAACACAAAATAACTGTGCCAAATCCATCTTTTTGAAATAACATCCTCTGCAAATATGTATCACTGTTTTGTAATTACTTGTTAGTGCCCAAATAACTTAAGGTCTAGAGTTTAGTACCTGTTTGAGCTCCATATTCTATTACACCTCTCATTTAAATGAGATATGAGATTCGATGGATCTACCCTAGAAATAATAGTGTATCATTCTAAATGCTTTTGTAACTCAAATCTCCCAAACTTTTAACATGCTGTCTCAGTAATTAAGCACCTGAACCAGCGATGTTTTTAGGGTGAAATTGAGGCCCCTTTAACCTAAAAATGTTAATGTTTGTTTACTGTATAATATGTATCTATTCACTGTGTGATAGCAGTATTTTGAATTTTGAAATGTTCACCTGGTATTGCTTGCTTAGGTCTTATATTGTATACAGTTTTATTATTTGATTCATATTATTTAATTTTTTTAAGCATATACCTTACCTTTTATCTGCTATTGCAGGAGAAAAATGTCTCTTCCTCCATCAATTGGAGGAGAAAAGGATACTTAATTTTGAAGGCTTTGTATTGGGCAGCTATAGAATATTTTGTGTTGAAAGTAGTAACTTTTCAATATGTTGAATATTTAAGACTACTTGAATACTTAAAGAACATTTTGTTGTTGATGACAGTGTTGAATGTTTTAAACTAATTTGTGGATTGTTAATACAATGTTGAATGTTTTTACTTTTTGTTATTTGAAAATCAAGTTCATTTGATGATGCTAGTATATATTAGAAAGCTAATTTTAATTATATAAAAAAAATTAAAATATAATAGAATAAATTAGTGTTATAATACGAAAATTGTGTTATAATATCTATTACAATAACACTTTTTATGCAAAAAATTATGTTATGCAAACTTCATTATATAACACAAATAATGTGTTATACTAAAGTGTATTATAACACAAAAAAATATGTTATACTAAAGTGTAGTATAACATAAATTTATAAGTATTGAAATGTGTTATATAATCGACTATAAATAACATAATTAAACACTTATCTATTTATTAAAATAACATAGAAAGTGTGTTATCGTTGACAGTATAATAACACATCTGTATAACAATGATAAAGTGTTATGTAAAGTACCCTAACCTACGATAACATAGTTGGTCTTAACACATCAAAAAGTGTTATGGTATGTTTTGATAACACATTTTCGGTGTTATTAAAAGCATTTTTTCTCGTAGTGAGGACAAGATTGGGCAAACTCCAATGATATTGTATTTGAGGTATATATTCACGTCTTTTATAATTTAAAGTTTAAATTATATGCATGCCTTTTATAATTAAATATGATTTCTAGGTTGTTGGATGATATACTACATACCAATGGGTTGGATCATTTGTATGCATTTCAGCATCCAGGTGAAGTTAGTGTAGGTCATGAGAATAAGCATGCCCAAGCACTTAAAGATCGATTCATTCAAATGGGCGAGAAGCAATTCCTTATTTGTCCCTGGACTAACAAGTAAGTTTATATTGAGTTTTGAAATGTTAAGTTCATATAGTCATCTTCTAAATATTTGATTGTTTGTCTTCTAATGAACATTGGATGTTATTGCTATTTCAACCTCACTCACATTCAGTGGCGTTCTTTGATCCCATTAACCTTCAATTACGCATTGAGATTAAAAATATAGTTAGGCTGTAAGTTTATATAAGTTTCATTCCTTAAAGTATATTATCTTTTTAATAGTACTTGTTTGCTAATTAAAATATTTTTATTATGTATAGTGCTTTCATGCTATATGTTACAGAAAAAGGAAAAAGAGTTGTAATTCTAAAGTATTATAGTCCAAAAGTAAGTAACATTCAACTTTATAAAACATAAGATTTAAATTATAAGTATACTAACAAGTATATGTGTAACGCCCTGGATAGCCAAGACCGCTACACTGTGTACTTATAAAGGTGCAAGACTTGCTAATCAAGTCATTAATTTAAAAAAAAAAAAGTGTCATTAAACATGTAAGAGCTAGGGTTAAAGAGGTTTTGGTCACAAAAGACTCATTTTATATAATTAAACTGTTATATACGCGGGATCCCAAAAGAAATAGAGTTGAAAGTTGATTTACAGACTTCCAAAAGTACATAAACAAAGGTAAGCCATACTAAGGCAAAATAGATAATCTCTGGGTCTCGCGTCCCTGCCTAAACCTCAACCGTGGCGGCTGAGCAGCTGGTCATGTACATTCCGCTCACTGAGCTCTCCAATCAAGGCTGATCCAACTTGCCCTTGCCTTTACCTATACCACGTAGCACCCGTGAGCCAAGGCCCAGCAAGAAAACATGTGCAACACAAACAGTAGGAACAGATAACAAACTCACTAAGCATGAACTCTCATCAAGTAATCCACATAACATCATTCAGCATATATTCAGAATCATGGATGCAATCAAACATTTATAACATTTATATCACATAATAATCAGGGCCGACAACTTAGGCCGCACCCTCTGTTTACCCCACTGACTCCGGCCTGCTTAAACTGAGCTCAGTGCATATTAAGCTGTCCTTGGCTACCAGTGGCCAAGCCGCGCCCTGTGCGCTAGTGTAACCCTTGGCACCCTTAGGCCGTTGGTTCAATAATTAGCTTGCATGGAATAATACCATCTTTTCAAGCATACACAATAGGGAGCCCTTAGTCCCATCACAGATATTCAACCAAGTCCAGTTTTCTTACCTTTGATCTTTGCGGTTTCGGATTACGAGCGACGCTCCTCAAGCACGATCCGTTCCCGAGCCTAAGCTTTTATCACCTAGTCACAACCAAGGTATAGGGTTCCATTAATATTCAAATTAGGGTTTCTGGTTACAAAACTAACCTTCGGGATATCGAATCACACCAAGCAGGGTGGTGAAATTGATCCCGAGCATTCTAGACCACATTCCCATGCCTAAAACCCCCCAAAAGTTCAAGTGCACAACTAAGGGTTACAGCCCTTGAAGCTTATCCGAGGCCCTAGCCTCAAAACAGAACCAAGGACCACCCTGGGCAAAGACACGGACCGCGGTCCTTGCAATGGGCGTCGCAGCGCTCACCCCTGGCCGAGCCTCCTTGGCTCATCTTCAACCTAGGGTCGCAGCACTCAAGAACAGAGCCGCGACTCTTCCCTTCGTGCCCAAAAAACCCATCATTTCCAACATCTAAACCTCATCTAAAGCCATCCCAAAGCTCCCCAATTCAAAACCAATTAATCCCAACACCTTTAGCATGACTTAAATAACATAATTCCACAGAAATCCCAGCCTAACACACACTAGAATTCTCTTTTCAATTTCTGAAACTCAAGAGTTATAAACACCCAAACCAGCCATTCAAACACAAATTAAAAGCCTCTACATCATGAATTGAGACTTACCTCTTCCGCTGAACCACTTCACCAAGCCAAATCCAAGCTAATTCCCAAGCTTCCCTCCATAATTCTACCTTTAAACATCAAAACCATATTTACCTCAAAACCCAACTAAAACCCAGAATTTCTAACCACAGAAAAGGAAATTCAGTGCTTACCTTAGTCCTGATTAAGTCCTTGATTAATTCCTGAGTTAACCCTCTAAATCATCCCTTCAATCCTCCAAGCTTCAGTTGAATTCCAGCAAATTCTCTTAAAGTTCCTGTGTTTCTTTTCCTTATGTTCCTTGGGAGAGAATAGAGAAAAAAGGCTAATAATAGATGTTGGTTTAATTTTCTATCCACTTTTTTCTAAAGCCTCGGTCTAATCTTATCTTATTAAATCAATCCCGAGACTCGGGGTGCCAGAAACGTCCCCGAGGGCAAAACAGTAAAATCCCCCAATATTCCCGCCTAGACTTCCTAACCTCAAATATTTCTCCATATATTTATTTTCATAACCCGATAGTCTAAATAGCTACCCGATACCTAAAATACCCCTGGCTTATCCAAAGTCAGCTATTAAGCCCTGTTGTGACTTTTCCCCGCGAACTAGCCCTAGGATCGCCTTAAGCCATGCTCTGCAGACCTACCCACATAATAATGTGGTTCTCACAATTACCATATACACATATCACATTAAAGCCAATATAATCACACAAGCATTATTAACCATATAATTATGCATTTAAGTCAATAAAGTCATGCAAACCATATTTAACCCAGTAATGCCCTTCCGGCACACTAATCAAGGCCCTTAAGCCTCATTAGCGAATTTGGGGACATTACAACTATCCCCTCCTAATGAGAATTTCATCCTTGAAATTTACCTGAATAGCTCGGGATATTGATCTCGCATCGCTGTCTCTAACTCCCAGGTCGCTTCCTCGACCTTGCTATTTCTCCACAATACTTTCACTAACGGAATTGTCTTGTTCCGTAAGACTTTGTCCTTCCGATCCAAAATCTGAACTGGTCGCTCCTCATAGGACAAGTCTATCTGCAACTCTAAGTCCTCATACTTTAACACATGTGTAGTATCAGAAACATACTTCCGCAACATGGAGACATGAAACACGTTTATGAACTCCTGATAGCGATGGTGGCAAGGCCAGCCTATAAGCCACCTGTCTAATTCTCTCTAGGATCTCAAAAGGTCCAACAAACCGAGGGCTCAACTTACCCCTCACTCCAAACCTCCTCACGCCCTAAGCATGTCCTCCAGTACCTAAATCATCCTCTCAGACTGTCCATCAATCTGAGGATGAAAAGTTGTGCTAAACTTTAGCTGAGTCCCCATGGCTCTCTGCAGAGCTCCCCAAAACTTGGAGGTAAAGATAGGGTCTCGATCAGTTACAATAGACTTTGGAACCCCATGGAGACGAACTATCTCCCTCACATACAGCTCTGCATATTTTTCCACTGTATAGGTCGATCTCACTGGTAGAAAATGAGCTGATTTGGTGTATCTGTCCACTATCACCTACACCGAGTCATGAAGTCCAACTGTCCTGGGTAATCCTCCCACGAAATCCATCGTAATATCCTTCCACTTCCACTCTGGGATACCCAAAGGCTAAAGCAATCCCGCTGGTCGCTGATGCTCAGCCTTAACCTACTGACATGTCAAACATCTAGACACATACTCAACCACATCCTTCTTCATCCCGGGCCACCAATATAATGTCCGTAGATCCTGATACATCTTCGTGGTACCTGGATTAAGTGAGCATGGCATAGTGTGAGACTCATCCAATATTTCTCGTCTGATCCCCTCATCTGCTGGAACACAAATCTGTCCCTGATACCGAAGCAAATCTGTCTCAGAAACAGAATAATCCTTAGCTGCCCCCGCTAAGACATGCTACCTAACTTCCTACAACTGCGTATCCACTAATTGACCCTCCTTGACCCGCTCTAACAGAGTCCACTACAAGGTAATATTAGCTAACTGGCCTACCACCAGTTCTATCCTTGCCCTGGCCATCTCATCAGCTAATTCCCTCGAGATCTGGGTGGAACTATACAACTTCCCTGGGCCCCTCCGGCTCAACGCATCTGCCACCACATCGGCCTTCCCAGGGTGATAAAGGATTTCACAATCATAATCCTTAACCAACTCCAACCACCGTCTCTGTCTCATATTCAGATCCTTTTGAGTAAAGAAATACTTCAGACTCTTATGATCAGTATATAGCTCACAATTCTCCCCATACAAATAATGACGCCACACTTTCAGTGCGAATACCACTGCTGCCAATTCTAAATCATGAGTCGGATACCGTTGCTCATACTCCTTCAGCTACCGAGATGCACAAGCTATAACTTTCTCATTCTGCATCAACACGCAGCCTAAACCCATCCTCGATGCATCATAATAGACCACAAACTTTCCTTCCCCAGAAGGAAGACTCAACACAGGTGCAGAAATAAGCCATCGATTCAACTCTTGAAAGTTGTTCTCACACTTCTCTGTCCAAAAAAACTTCTGATTCTTTCTTGTCAACTCTGTCATCGGTGAAGAAATCTTTGAGAACCCCTCTACGAACCGTCGGTAATAACCGGCCAATCCAAGGAAACTTTGCACCTCCGAGGCGTTCCTTGGCCTCGGCCAATCCCATACTGCTTCTACCTTGGACGGATCCACCTTAATCCCTTCTGCCCCAACTATATGTCCAAGAAAAGTCACCTTTAGCAACCAATGCTCCATCAACCTCTGCAAAACCTGTCGGAGATGTTGCTCATGCTCTGCCTCTGAACTAGAGTAAACCAAAATGTCGTCGATGAAGACAATGATGAACTGATCCAAGAAGTCCTTGAACACCTTGTTCATCAGATCCATAAAAGCTGCTGGGGCATTGGTCAGACCAAAAGACATGACCAAGAACTCATAATGCCCATACCGTGTCCTGAAAGCCGTCTTCGGTATATCCTCATCTTTGATCCTCCGCTGGTGATAACCAGATCGAAGATCAATCTTTGAGAACACCGTCTTCCCCTGCAGCTGATCGAACAAGTCATCAATCCTTGGTAGAGGGTACTTATTCTTGATAGTCAACTTGTTCAATTCTCTATAATCTATACACATTCTCAAAGTCTCGTCCTTCTTCTTAACAAACAACACTAGAGCGCCCCATGGAGAATAACTAGGCCTGATGAATCCCAAATCCAAAAGTTCTTGCAACTGTATCTTCAACTCTTTCAGTTCTGCTGGTGCCATTCTATACGGTGTCCTAGATACTGGTTCTGTCCCTGGTGCTAGCTCGTTCTCAAACTGCATCTCCCTGCGCGGCGGTAACCCTGGCAGATCCTCAGGAAATACATCTAAAAACTCACACACCAATCTGGTCTCTCTCAGCCCTACAGGCATAACCATGGTAGTATCCACCACACTAGCCAGAAAACCTATACATCCACCTTGTAACAAGTCTCTGGCTGAGATCATGGGTATGTGGGGTCCAGACACCCCACCCACAAAGACAAAAGGGTCCTCGCCCTCAGGCTCAAAAGTAACCATCTTCTTCCTACAGTCAATCGTAGCCCCATATCTAACCAACCAGTCCATCCCCAAAATCATGTCAAAATCCTCCATATCCAACTCGATCAGATCCACCGAAAGTTCCCTACTGTCAACCGTCACTGGCAGTGCCCTAATCCATCTCCTAGAAACTACCAGTTCCCCTGTAGGCAATAATGTCCCAAACCATGCAGTCCGATACTCACTAGGTCTACACAATCTATCAATCACCCTACTAGAAACAAAAGAATGTGTAGCACCAGAATCAATCAATACTGTAAAAGGAAAGCCAGCACTAGAAAGCTGACCTGTCACTACCGAGGGACTAGCCTCGGCCTCTGCCTGAGTCAAGGTTAATACTCGAGCTGGAGTCGAGCTGGAGTCGAGCTGGAGTCAAAATCCTCCATATCCAACTCGATCAGATCCACCGAAAGTTCCCTACTGTCAACCGTCACTGGCAGTGCCCTAATCCATCTCCTAGAAACTACCAGTTCCCCTGTAGGCAATAATGTCCCAAACCATGCAGTCCGATACTCACTAGGTCTACACAATCTATCAATCACCCTACTAGAAACAAAAGAATGTGTAGCACCAGAATCAATCAATACTGTAAAAGGAAAGCCAGCACTAGAAAGCTGACCTGTCACTACCGAGGGACTAGCCTCGGCCTCTGCCTGAGTCAAGGTTAATACTCGAGCTGGAGTCAAGCTATCCACCTTCCATGCTTCTCCTTCCTTCACTATTGGGTAGTCTTTCCTAAGATGTCATACTGCCCCACACACAAAGCATGCCTTGGTCTGCCATGCCTCACCGCCACCCTGTCGGCCACCCTGACCACCCCGACCCCTCCTATCAGGACCAGCAGCGATGGAAGTGTCAGGAACCTTTCTCTTGAAGTCACTGGGGCCTCTGCCCCTACCTGCCCCTGAATAAGGAGGCACCGCTTTGTGGCCCTCATGCCTCACCGCACTTTCCCTCCATATCTTGTTCTCCGCTTCCGCAGCAGTAAGAGCCTTCTCAACGGCCTGGGCATAAGTTGTTCCTCCAGGTACCATTGTGATCCTGACATCCCGGGCTATCATAGCATTAAGCCCTCTGATAAATCGATCTTGCCTAGCAGCATCAGTAGGCACAAGATCTGGAGCAAACTTCGCAAGCCTATCAAATTTTAGGGCATATTCAGTAACGGTCATATTGCCCTGCACCAGATTCACGAACTCATTAACCTTTGCTGCTTTGACAGCAACCTTGTAATACTTCTGACTGAACAAGTCTCTGAAACCTTCCCAACTCAATGTGGTAACATCCCTGGTCTGTGATACCACTTCCCACCAGATGCGGGCATCCTCCCTCAACATTTAAGTGGCATAGGCCACTCTATCATGCCCATCAATCCTCATGAAATCCAGAATTGTAGTGATCATAGTTAGCCATTGCTCGGCTTTCAATGGATCCGGTCCACCCTCAAAGATTGGGGGTTACTGCTTCCTGATACGCTCATATAACGGCTCCCATCTGTTACCAACCTCCCATGATTGCACAACTGGTACCACTGCAGGTGGTACAATAGGGGCAGCACTCCCTGATGGAGTCTGTTGTTGCAGAATACGGATCTGCTCATCCTGACTCTGTAGTCGAGCCTACATGTCTGCCATTAACTGCTGCCAGTTCTCAGGGACTGGCGAAGGATTCTGGCCCTGGTCATCATTCCCGGTCCCAGACCTAGTGCCGACTAGTCGTGTAGATTTTCTTGTACGTATAGCTATCCAAGTCAATCTGCAAATAACGACTCGGCAATCAGACCATGATGACAGGGTAAAAACTTCTCCAAGATCCATCAATAGAACATAACCAACCACAAACAATCACATATAAGCATCCATTCTCATGCACTGGCTGCTAATAAGCATGCCTCCAATCTCATTACACATTAGCTATAAAACATACATTCATCCATGCACAATATACAATTAATCATCCATATATTCATTTACATGCATGGCAGTGCTAATAAACATGCCCCAATATTCTCACACAACAGTCAAGGGCCAGGCCCTATCAGTATCTCATGCTTCCTAATAATCCAATAAATAATAGCATTCATAGCTCATTTCAGGCACATAAGCACATATACACATTACCAAACCCTGATTTGAGCTTGTCTCTAGCAGAGAATGTACATGTCCAGCCTGTCTTCAGGAACCCTTAAACCTAGGACGCTCTGATACCAAGTTGTAACGCCCTGGATAGCCAAGACCGCTACACTGTGTACTTATAAAGGTGCAAGACCTGCTAATCAAGTCATTAATTTTTAAAAAAAAAGTGTCATTAAACATGTAAGAGCTAGGGTTAAAGAGGTTTTGGTCACAAAAGACTCATTTTATATAATTAAACTGTTATATACGCGGGATCCCAAAAGAAATAGAGTTGAAAGTTGATTTACAGACTTCCAAAAGTACATAAACAAAGGTAAGCCATACTAAGGCAAAATAGACAATCTCTGGGTCTCGCGTCCCTGCCTAAACCTCAACCGTGGCGGCTGAGCAGCTGGTCATGTACATTCCGCTCGCTGAGCTCTCCAATCAAGGCTGATCCAACTTGCCCTTGCCTTTACCTGTACCACGTAGCACCCATGAGCCAAGGCCCAGCAAGAAAACATGTGCAACACAAACAGTAGGAACAGATAACAAACTCACTAAGCATGAACTCTCATCAAGTAATCCACATAACATCATTCAGCATATATTCAGAATCATGGATGCAATCAAACACTTATAACATTCATATCACATAATAATCAGGGCCGAAAACTTAGGCCGCACCCTTTGTTTACCCCACTAACTCCAGCCCGCTTAAACTGAGCTCAGTGCATATTAAGCTGTCCTTGGCTACCAGTGGCCAAGCCGCGCCCTGTGCGCTAGTGTAACCCTTGGCACCCTTAGGCCGTTGGTTCAATAATTAGCTTGCATGGCATAATACCATCTTTTCAAGCATACACAATAGGGAGCCCTTAGTCCCATCACAGATATTCAACCAGGTGTAGTTTTTTACCTTTGATCATTGCGGTTTCGGATTACGAGCGACGCTCCTCAAGCACGATCCGTTCCCGAGCCTAAGCTTTTATCACCTAGTCACAACCAAGGTATAGGGTTCCATTAATATTCAAATTAGGGTTTCCGGTTACAAAATTAACCTCTGGGATATCGAATCACACCAAGCAGGTGTAATGACCCACTAATCTAGACTAATTGGACCATTATCGAAACTATACATAAAAACTTACATTTTACGAAAATACCATAATTTATTGAGTAACTTGAAAATAAGAGTTATTTACAAAGAAACAGAATACTAAGAAGGATTTTGGGATCCCATTGTCTTTAAAACAAAACAAGATTTAAAATAAAAGACATTACATAATAATGCGGAAAATACATGTAAAACCATAAAAAAACATAAAAGGAGACTACATCCTCGAATCGATAACGCTCGGCCCCTTGACTCCATTCATCATCGATACACATCCTCCCAAGCATCACGAATCTTACCGCCTCTAAGCTTATTTTCCTGCACATAAACAGAAAGGAGTGAGCCTAATGCCC
Organism: Humulus lupulus; assembly: GCF_963169125.1. NCBI lineage: Eukaryota > Viridiplantae > Streptophyta > Magnoliopsida > Rosales > Cannabaceae > Humulus > Humulus lupulus. The sequence continues at coordinate 12,039,786 of NC_084802.1, forward strand.
AGCAAGGAAAAACCTAACACATAGTCATATACACAATTTCATAAGAAAACATAAAGACTTAACATAATACATATAACATACACTTATTATAATGGCCATTATTACTTGGGGTCCCATAGACTAAACAAGCATATGCCCATGGGGTTAATGGGGTCCTACTAGCTAAGTAGGTCATATGCCCATAACCCATTTGGGGTCTTGTTAGTCATATGGGTCATATGCCCAAGCCTACATACACATATACATATCATAACACTTTTAATAACATAAACATATAGATAACATAAGCACATAACATATTAATTCTAGCCTATTTTCCTTACCAAAGTTACCGGGATAAAATGGACTGAGTTAGGACTTTTGGAACACTCCTAAAACCACAATGAACAAGGGTGAGTCTAAAGAAAGGAGATGAAATGAAAGAGAATAGGAAGACTAAACCATTAAACGAAAATATGCTTACCACCACTTAAGTGCTTAAGAACTTGGATTCCCTAACCAAAAATAAGAATAAGGTTAGGGGACTGAGTAGAAGGTTTTGAGAAAAGAAATAACATAGAATACAGAAAGGACTAGAGTTTTGGGTTTACCTCAAAGATTGCAAGATCAATCTAACATCCACCGAAATACTATAGCACTCACTTACTTCCCAAGTGTTTGATAAGCTTATGATGTTTAAGCTTATAGTTTTTCCCCAAACCAAGTGTTTACACTCTCTCACTCACTTAACACTAGCAGCCTCTGAACTTAGAGCAAATGGTGAATAATGGCTGGGTACTAGGTCCTATTTATAGAGTTTGGGAATGAAAATATCTTGATTTTACTTGAATAAAAATAATGGCTTTTTAGGTGAAAATCATTTGAATAATCGTTCAGCAGAGGCTGAAGACTCGTTCAGAAGATGCTGGACTGTTGAAGGAGTTTGAATGGCTGAAGGGAAAAGAATTCAAATGTATTTGAATTCATGCTGGTGGAGGCGATATATCGCCCCCTATAGGCGATATATCGCCTGGACCTTTGTTCCCGAGGCGACCGTGCATCGATTCGTGTTTTCCGTATCTACGTGCTGCGACATATCGCCCCCTATAGCTGCGATATATCGGCATACGCTGAATATTTAAACACGAATTTACACATTTTTAGCTGAGTTTGAATGGAGTAAACAGCCTTGACTAAGCCCTCAACGTGCTCAAAGCTGCTGACTGACCCTATACATTCAAACTTTTACCCTTATTTAATTTAATCCTCAAAAATATTAAATCCTTAATTACCATTCAAAACATGTGCTTAAAATCCTATTGGTTGATGTCTAAACCTTATAATATAATAATATATTCCTTAATATCAGACACATTAATCAAACCTTAGGTTATACTTAATATTCTTAAACTATAGGTTAAACTTAGAAAATCTATAAGTACTACTATGAGTGTCCAAATAACTCCCGGTCTGAACCAAAAATCCAAAGTAACAATGATAACACTAAACATACTATAATACTACTAAACAATTAGCTAAGTAAAGTTCTTGGACTCTACAATTCTCCCCTACTAAAAAGAATTTCGTCCTCGAAATTTACTTACCAAATAACTCCGGATACCGGCTCTGCATGTCCTCTTCCAACTCCCACGTTGCCTCGCGTTCAGAACTATTGCTCCATAGGACTTTAACTATAGGAAAGCTCTTGGACCGTAACTGCTTCATCCCCCTATCTAGGATGCTAACCGGTCGTTCCTCGTAACTTAAGTCTTTCTGGAGTGCTATGGTATCGTACTTGAGGACGTGAGATGGGTCTGACACATACTTGCGTAACATCGAGATGTGGAAGACGTTGTGACTATCGGCTAGTGCTGGCGGTAGGGCTAGTCTATACGCAACTGGTCCCACTTTGTCCAATATCTCAAAAGGACCTAAGAATCGGGGACTGAGCTTGCCTTTCTTCCCGAACCGCTTGACACCCTTCATAGGAGATATCTTCAGGAAGACTTGATCTCCAACTTGGAACTCCACATCGCGTCTCTTGGTATCTGCATAGCTTTTCTGTCGGCTTTGAGCAGCAAGCATACGCTGTCTAATAAGCGTTACTGCTTCTTGAGCTTGCCTAACAGCTTCGGGCCCTAGAAGCTGCCTTTCTCCTACCTCGTCCCAGTGCAACGGTGATCGGCACCTTCTTCCATATAGCAACTCATAAGGTGCCATCTCGATCGTCGACTGGTAGCTATTGTTGTACGAGAACTCGATCAGCGGTAAGTACTTGTTCCACGATCCTCCGAAGTCAAGTACACATGCGCGTAGCATATCCTCTAAAATCTGAATCGTACGCTCTGACTGCCCATCTGTCTGAGGATGGAAAGCTGTACTAAGACTTAACTTAGTACCCATGGCTTGCTGTAAGCTTCTCCAAAATCTTGACGTAAACACTGATCCTCTATCTGATACTATCGTCTTGGGGATTCCATGCAATCGTACAATCTCTTGGATGTAGATGTCTGCATATTGGTCTGCCGTATAAGAAGTCTTAACAGGCAGAAAATGAGCCGACTTGGTTAGTCTATCTATGACTATCCAAGCAGAATCATGCTGCTTATTTGTCTTTGGCAGACCCGTCACGAAGTCCATGGCTATATCGTCCCACTTCCACTCCGGTATGCTAAGCGGTTGCAATAATCCTGCAGGTCGCTGATGCTCCGCCTTCACTTGCTGGCATACCAGACACTTAGATACATACTCTGCTATGTCCTTCTTCATCCCTGGCCACCAATAGACTGCCTTGATGTCATGAGTCATCTTGGTAGACCCTGGATGAACCGAGTATGGGGTGTTGTGCGCTTCTTCTAGGATCGTCTTCTTAATACTTTGATCGTCTGGCACGCATACCCGATCCTTATATCTCAATAAACCTTGACTGGATATTGAGAAATCTGTAGTCTTGCCTTCTCTGACTGCATCCATGTGCGTTGCTAGTGAATCATCATGTCTCTGACCATTCCGTATGTCTTCTAGCATATTCGATTGGATAGACAAGTTAGCCAACTTGCCTACAACCACTTCTATTCCGGCACTGATAAGCTCCTGCTGTAGTGGCTTTTCTATTCCGGATAAGGCTGCTAAGTTCCCATAACTTTTTCGGCTAAGTGCATCGGCAACTACGTTTGCCTTCCCCGGGTGGTATAGGATTTCGCAGTCGTAATCCTTTACTAATTCCAACCACCGGCGCTGCCTCATGTTAAGCTCCTTCTGAGTAAAGAAGTATTTTAAACTTTTGTGGTCCGTATAAATCTCGCACCGTTCTCCGTAGAGATAATGGCGCCAGATTTTTAACGCAAAGACCACCGCTGCCAACTCCATATCGTGAGTTGGATAGCGTTGTTCATACTCCTTTAACTGACGTGAGGCGTAGGCTATCACCTTGTCATTCTGCATCAGTACGCATCCCAATCCTAACTTTGATGCATCACAGTAGACAACGAACTTGTCGTTGGGTGTTGGGACACTAAGTACTGGTGTTGAGCAAAGCTTATCCTTAAGCAACTGGAAGCTTTCCTCACACTTATCATTCCAGTTAAACTTTTGTTGCTTCCGGGTCAGGTTGGTGAGTGGAGTGGCTATTTTAGAAAAGCCCTCTACAAACTTTCTATAGTAACCTGCTAGCCCTAAGAAGCTTCTTACTTCCGACGCGTTCTTTGGTCTAGGCCAATCTTTCACGGCCTCTACCTTCGATGGATCTACTGCAACTCCGTCTTTCGATATGATGTGCCCGAGGAACGCCACTTGTGAGAGCCAAAACTCGCATTTCTTGAACTTCGCGTAGAGTTGGTGCTCCTTCAATCGCGTCAAAATTATCCTCAAGTGTTCCTCGTGCTCCACTTCATTCTTGGAGTAAATTAAAATGTCGTCGATGAACACAACGACGGATTTATCCAAGTAGTCCTTGAAGACCCTATTCATTAAGTCCATAAACGCGGCTGGCGCGTTAGTAAGACCAAAAGACATAACCAAGAACTCGTAATGTCCATAACGAGTCCTAAAGGCTGTCTTAGGAATATCTTCCCCCTTTACCTTGAGCTGATGATACCCGGACCGTAAATCGATCTTAGAGAATACAGTCGCGCCTCGGAGTTGATCAAACAAATCATCAATCCGAGGTAGCGGGTATTTGTTCTTAATCATTACTTTATTCAGCTCACGGTAGTCTATGCACATGCGCATACTTCCGTCCTTCTTTTTCACGAATAGTACCGGAGCTCCCCATGGTGAATGGCTTGGCCTAATGAAACCCAAGTCTAGGAGTTCTTGTAGCTGCGTCTTTAACTCCTTGAGTTCCGTAGGTGCCATCCGGTATGGTGCCTTAGAGATAGGCTCGGTGCCCGGTACTAATTCTATCGTGAAGTCTATTTCTCTAGTTGGCGGCAATCCTGGCAAGTCATCGGGGAAAACTTCTGGAAATTCTTGTATGACTCGAACATCTCCAACTTTGAGTGATGTCTCCTTCTCCACATTCGTGATGTTGGCTAAGAATGCTTGACATCCTTTCTCCATCATTCTCTGAGCTTTGAGAGATGATACTAACGGTGTGCGTAGTCCTGAAGCTTGTCCCATGAAGCACAGTTTCTGGCCGTCAGGAGTATCGAATGTCACCTTCTTGCGTCTGCAGTCGATCGTTGCGCCATGCCGTGCTAGCCAATCCATGCCTAGTATGACGTCGAAGTCTTTGATCACCAGCTCTATCAGGTCTCCTTCTAGTTCCTTGTCCTCAATCTTGATTGGTACGCCTCGTACAATTCGTGATGATAGAACTACTTTGCCCGAAGGCAACTCGGTTGCAAACCTAGTTCTAAATCTTTCACTAGGTTTGTCTAGTTTATCTATCATTCCTAACGAAATATACGAATGGGTGGCTCCCGAATCAAATAATACATGACATAATTTATTGAGGATGGAAACCTGACCTGTGACCACCTTGTTGCTAGCATCCGCCTCTCCTTGGGTTAAGGCAAAAACCCGAGCAGGAACCATCTTTTCGTCCTTCTTTCCTTCCGGCTTTTGCTGAGGACAGTCTCTTTTACGATGCCCTTCTTGACCACAGTTGAAACACTCCTTGGTGTTGGCACGGCATTCTCCGGGGTGCTTCTTCTGACATTTGGCACATGGCGGGTATTCCACGTAGCCCGACCTATTTCCCCCATTACTTGGTCGTGCCCTTTTATTGTTGTCGGCTTGCTTGTTGTCAGGATGCCTTCTCTTCTGTCCGTTACCGTTGTTGTTGGACTGACTGTTGCTGGACTGATTGTTGTTCCGACTGGCCTGAGGTTGGCTCTGCTGCCTAGGTTCCGGCTTGCTGGCTTCTTCTTTGCTCACGTTGGCTTGCAACCTTTCTACTTCAATTGCCGTCTCAAGAACGTCGGCATATGAAGTGTTTCCCGGGTTTGCTAGTTTAACCCCCATCTCGATCTTCGGGCGAAGTCCTCTAAGAAACTTGTTCACCCTTAGATAGTCGGTTGGAACCAACTCTGCTGCGAACTTCGCTAAGCGATCGAACTGACGAGCATATTCCGCCACTGTTAAATTCCCTTGCTTCAGATTGGTGAACTCCTCAACTCTCGTAGCAAGCACTGCTGAATTGTAGTACTTCTTGTGGAAGAGCTCCACAAATCGGGTCCACATCATGGTGGCAGCATCGTGGGATTGCTGGACCAAGTCCCACCATATCCTGGCATCTTTCTTGAGCAAAGATGAGACGCAGGATATGCGGTCTGCATTACTAAGGTTCATGTGGGCTAGGATCGGCTCCACATTCCTTAGCCATTCTTCTGCTTCAAAGGGGTCCGTAGTCCCTTCGAAGTTCGGAGCGTGCTGCTTGCGGAACCTCTCGTACACTGGCTCCATGTGCTGAACAGGATAAGGAGCGTAGTTCGTCATAGGCCATCCCCCATACGGACCAACTTGTTGGGGTGCTGGGGCCATTGGCTGTGGCTGCGGCTGCGGCTGTGGCGGAGGCTGAGGCTGAGATTGAGCCTGTTGGCGTTGTTGCTGCAGAAGTTCCTCGACTTGCTGTCGTAGTCTGGCAATCTCTGCAGTGTTGTCAGCTGGCTGTGCCGGTGCGTTGCGGCGAGCAGTAACACGTACTCTCCTTCGGCGAACGGTAGGGACCGCATTGGTCGCTGGAACATCGTTGGAAGCGTTCCCGTTGGTGCGAGCAGATCTTCGGAGAGACATCGTAGCAGAGTTCTAACAGTTAAAAGAAACATGTTAGAACTTTTTCCTAATAGGCTCTAAGGCAAAAACTTATTCTAAAACAAACATATCTCGGACCTATTTATTATGACTTTTTATGAAAAATTATATAGGTCTTTATTTATTATTAGAGTGGGTTTCTATACTTAGAAAAACAAGTCATATTTATTTTCTAAGTGTGTTTCTAATCATCCTATATGACTTAATTCTCAGGCTCGAAACTTATCTTTGTTCCAAAGTTAACCATATTGAGGGAGGGCTGGGATCAGTAAAATCGTTCCCACTACTAAGGCCCCCTAACTCTCAACAAGGAAACCAGGTTCATTGATTCGTATCCACCCTCACCGAACTCAGTCATTATTCATTTTATTTAGTATTTATTATGATTGTGAAAAAAAATTTCAAACTCACACATGATATTCAAATAGCATGTTTATTCATTTGGAAAACAATTTCACTTATTACAATCATAACATAAAAGTAAATAAAACAAATAAAAACTACTAATCTAAAAATCGGGATCTTCTACATCCGATCCGTCATCTAACATATCATCATCTATAGCCTCATAGTCATCATTATCATGAGCATCAAAATGCCCTCTAGGAAGGTTTGTGAGAATCCTATTCTTTTGCTCCTTGGTGAATTGAAATTCAAATTTTGCGGTGAACCTAACTAAGAGGAAATAGTATCTCATTGCTAATGGTGATTCATCCTCATCATTCATTTCTTCCCATATTTCTTCTAAGGCTGCTATTACAGGATGGAAATCTTTAAACAACCTAATCACTAATACATATTGTTCTGTTGATCTTAGCATTATTTGTTTAGCCTCTTGAAGGCCACCTATTGCTTGGTGAAACAAAAGCAACCTTCGTGTAATCCTTTCTAAGGCTCCTACGGTGTTTCTTGGCTCCCTTATTCTTTTTAAGGCCTTAATGGCTCGGATATCTTGGTAGGTTAAAGCTCCATTCATTTTTAACTGAAACATAAACACTAAAGTTGTTAGCTATACACATAGACAAAGTAACTTGTAACTTGTAACTTAAACACTTACTTGGCGGTCCGATTCGGAGCTTTGAGCATGTGTATCGAGGAGAACTTCATGCGAAGGAACCGTTTTCTCTGATACCAACTGTAATGACCCACTAATCTAGACTAATTGGACCATTATCGAAACTATACATAAAAACTTACATTTTACGAAAATACCATAATTTATTGAGTAACTTGAAAATAAGAGTTATTTACAAAGAAACAGAATACTAAGAAGGATTTTGGGATCCCATTGTCTTTAAAACAAAACAAGATTTAAAATAAAAGACATTACATAATAATGCGGAAAATACATGTAAAACCATAAAAAAACATAAAAGGAGACTACATCCTCGAATCGATAACGCTCGGCCCCTTGACTCCATTCATCATCGATACACATCCTCCCAAGCATCACGAATCTTACCGCCTCTAAGCTTATTTTCCTGCACATAAACAGAAAGGAGTGAGCCTAATGCCCAGCAAGGAAAAACCTAACACATAGTCATATACACAATTTCATAAGAAAACATAAAGACTTAACATAATACATATAACATACACTTATTATAATGGCCATTATTACTTGGGGTCCCATAGACTAAACAAGCATATGCCCATGGGGTTAATGGGGTCCTACTAGCTAAGTAGGTCATATGCCCATAACCCATTTGGGGTCTTGTTAGTCATATGGGTCATATGCCCAAGCCTACATACACATATACATATCATAACACTTTTAATAACATAAACATATAGATAACATAAGCACATAACATATTAATTCTAGCCTATTTTCCTTACCAAAGTTACCGGGATAAAATGGACTGAGTTAGGACTTTTGGAACACTCCTAAAACCACAATGAACAAGGGTGAGTCTAAAGAAAGGAGATGAAATGAAAGAGAATAGGAAGACTAAACCATTAAACGAAAATATGCTTACCACCACTTAAGTGCTTAAGAACTTGGATTCCCTAACCAAAAATAAGAATAAGGTTAGGGGACTGAGTAGAAGGTTTTGAGAAAAGAAATAACATAGAATACAGAAAGGACTAGAGTTTTGGGTTTACCTCAAAGATTGCAAGATCAATCTAACATCCACCGAAATACTATAACACTCACTTACTTCCCAAGTGTTTGATAAGCTTATGATGTTTAAGCTTATAGTTTTTCCCCAAACCAAGTGTTTACACTCTCTCACTCACTTAACACTAGCAGCCTCTGAACTTAGAGCAAATGGTGAATAATGGCTGGGTACTAGGTCCTATTTATAGAGTTTGGGAATGAAAATATCTTGATTTTACTTGAATAAAAATAATGGCTTTTTAGGTGAAAATCATTTGAATAATCGTTCAGCAGAGGCTGAAGACTCGTTCAGAAGATGCTGGACTGTTGAAGGAGTTTGAATGGCTGAAGGGAAAAGAATTCAAATGTATTTGAATTCATGCTGGTGGAGGCGATATATCGCCCCCTATAGGCGATATATCGCCTGGACCTTTGTTCCCGAGGCGACCGTGCATCGATTCGTGTTTTCCGTATCTACGTGCTGCGACATATCGCCCCCTATAGCTGCGATATATCGGCATACGCTGAATATTTAAACACGAATTTACACATTTTTAGCTGAGTTTGAATGGAGTAAACAGCCTTGACTAAGCCCTCAACGTGCTCAAAGCTGCTGACTGACCCTATACATTCAAACTTTTACCCTTATTTAATTTAATCCTCAAAAATATTAAATCCTTAATTACCATTCAAAACATGTGCTTAAAATCCTATTGGTTGATGTCTAAACCTTATAATATAATAATATATTCCTTAATATCAGACTCATTAATCAAACCTTAGGTTATACTTAATATTCTTCAACTATAGGTTAAACTTAGAAAATCTATAAGTACTACTATGAGTGTCCAAATAACTCCCGGTCTGAACCAAAAATCCAAAGTAACAATGATAACACTAAACATACTATAATGCTACTAAACAATTAGCTAAGTAAAGTTCTTGGACTCTACAGCAGGGTGGTGAAATTGATCCCGAGCATTCTAGACCACATTCCCATGCCTAAAACCCCCCAAAAGTTCAAGTGCACTACTAAGGGCTGCGGCCCTTGAAGCTTAGTCGCAGTCCTAGCCTCAAAACAGAACTAAGGATGACCCTGCGCAAAGACACACGCCGCGGCCTTTGCAATGGACACCGCGGCGCTCACCCCTGGCCGAGCCTCCTTGGCTCATCTTCAACCTAGGGCTGCAGCGCTCTAGAACAGAGTCGCAGCCCTTCCCTTCATGCCCAGAAAACCCACCATTTCCAACATCTAAATCTCATCTAAAGCCATCCCAAAGCTCCCCAATTCAAAACCAATTAATCCCAATACCTTTAGCATGACTTAAACAACATAATTCCACAGAAATCCCAGCCTAACACACACTAGAATTCTATTTTCAATTTTTGAAACTCAAGAGCTATAAACACTCAAACCAGCCATTCAAACTCGAATTAAAAACCTATAAATCACGAATTAAGACTTACCTCTTCCGCTGAACCACTTCACCAAGCCAAATCCAAGCTAATTCCCAAGCTTCCCTCCTTAATTCTGCCTTTAAACATCAAAACCATATTTACCTCAAAACCCAACTAAAACCCAGAATTTATAACCACAGAAAAGGAAATTCAGTGCTTACCTTAGTCCTGATTAAGCCCTTGATTAATTCTTGAGTTAAGCCTCTAAATCATCACTTCAATCCTCCAAGCTTTAGTTGAATCCCAGCAAATTCTCTTAATGTTCCTGTGTTTCTTTTCCTTGTGTTCCTTGGGAGAGAATAGAGAAAAAAGGTTGATAATAGATGTCAGTTTAATTTTCTATCCACTATTTTCTAAAGCCTCGGTCTAATCTTATCTTATTAAATCAATCCCGATACTCGGGGTGCCGGAAACGTCCCCGAGGGCAAAACGATAAAATCCCCCAATATTCCCGCCTAGACTTCCTAACCTCAAATATATCTCCATATATTTATTTTCATAACCCGATAGTCTAAATAGCTACCCGATACCTAAAATATCGCTGGCTTATCCAAAGTCAGCTGTTAAGCCCTGTTGTGACTTTTCCCCGCTAACTAGCCCTAGGATCGCCTAGAGTCGTTCTCTGCAAATCTACCCACATAATAATGTGGTTCTCACAAATACCATATACACATATCACATTAAAGCCAATATAATCACACAAGCATTATTAACCATATAATTATGCATTTAAGTCAATAAAGTCATGCAAACCACATTTAACCCAGTAATGCCCTCCCGGCACACTAATCAATGCCCTTAAGCCTCATTAGTGAATTTGGGGTCGTTACAATATGTAATATACTTTTATATTTGTCTATGTTAACAGTGCCAATAACAACCAGAAACCAGAGTGCAGTATCTACTGCATGAAGTATGCTAAGGATCTCATTTCACAACAAAGAACCAGAGCATATCTATCGAATAATGTAATAATTAAATGTGTTTACCTTTTAACTTTAATAAAGTTATATTTTCATTAAATATATATTTCACATGTAACTTATAATTTCAATTATTTGCAGTTCAATTCAGATTTACCATATACTGACGCTGAACTTAATGAAGTTCAAGAAGAGTGGGCAAAATATATTTTACCGCAGCTCGCTACATGATGGCATGCATGCTTAGTACCTATGTAAGGGGATTTAATCATTTTTGGAACTTTGTACTTCTTTTATTAGAAAATGTTAGAACTAATCAAATATAGAATCAATCTAACAAATTATAGGTTGAGTTAATTTAGCTTTTTGAGGTGCATAATGTGCTAAATATTCATTTTATGACAAATTTTTTTGGAACTATGTATTTCTTTTATTTAAAATGTGTTAGAACTAATCAAATATAAAATTAAAGTTACCAATGTTAATTTAATTTAATTTTTTATGTGCATTCTTTTACTGCAATTGCTGCGTTGATTTTGAAACCAGGGGGCATTGACAACATATTTGCAGTGTCCTCTGGTGTGGAAACTTTGCAACAGTTAAAAAGTGTCACCATAGACAGCCAATCACGACACCTAATAACTATCAGCATTGCCAGCAACGGCGAAACCTAATAGCTATCGGCATAACCAGCAACGGGGACACCTAATAAATGTCGACGTAGCTACCCCTACGCCGACATAGGCAAATACGACAGTCAGTCGACTGTCGTCGTTGCTCATTAGCAACAATTAAAAACTGTCAGGAAATTCTATTTTTGTAGTAGTATATAACTGCTAAATCAGGAACTTATAACAGTCAAGATAATACAATTGATACAAATTGTTATTTCAGTTACAATAGCCAACTATGTTCTAACAGAGACTGTTCTTTTTTTTCCAGATGGAGAAAAAGGTAGCAACTATGAAAATTACATTGCAACAGGGAAAATCAATGAGATGGAAACTTGTTATGCTCATATCAATTTACTTTCACCATTAATTCCAGTTACTTTTGTATACTAGCAATATTTACATATTAGCAATGCCACAATTTATCATCATTAATTACTTGAAGGAATAGCCAAATAATGACTTAAAATACCTCATACTGCTTTACACAATTAACCCTTTATCAACTTTCAATTTTAAAACTTGAAACTTTTAAAATAGAAAAAAAAAAAAAAAAAAAGTATTTGTGACATAAGTACCCAATATTTGGGAAAAATACCCGGCATGGACCCAATTTTTCTTATAGTGGGGAAAGTACCCAAACATCCTAAAACTGTAATTCTGTTAGGCTCCTCCATTAGGTATGTTAATGAGCTGATTAGGCAGACACGTGTCACATTTTTATTGGTCCAAATCATAATTATTTTTAAATTTTAATTTTAAAATAAAAAATTAATTAAAAATACATTTAAATTCATAAAAAAATTTAATATTTAAATGAAAAATCAGCTTTTAAAAATTAAAACTAAATAATACCATATCAACATGAACCCATATTTGCTCAAGAACACCACCATTGGTCCCACACTTTCCCACTAACCAAACAACATTTTTCTTTTCTTTTCTGAAAATCAAAATCACTCTTCCCTTTTCCTTTTCCTTTTCCTTGATCGTCTTCCTCATCACCATGAGAAAAAGACGAAAACGAGCCACACCCCTTCTAACCCCATTACCCTCTACCCTCTCTTCTTCTTCTTCTTCTTCCTCCTCCTCTTTGTCAGACCCACCCAAAAAATATATAATAATACTACAAACCCAGATTCAAATTTTTTTTTTTTTTTGGTAACCCAGAAACAGGGGTGAGAAAGAAAAAATTACATTAAGAATGTGTTATGTGGGCAAAGCAACAAAGATCTTCATTTTCATAGTGACGGTGCTGGTGGTCATTGGTCTGGTCTTGGGATTCGACCCTCTACGCCATGGTGTCCATCACAAGGACCATAAATGCATCGATGTCTCATGTCTATCTCCACCTGCGGTCTTCCCTAATCCAAATTCGAATCAGAATCCAAGTTCTAGCTCTAGCCATTCCAGCCTAACAACCCCAGATCCCAACTCCGGTCAGCCAACCCCACCAAGCTCTGTTCTCAACCCACATAACCTCTGCTCTCTAGCTCTATGCCGACCTTGCAACAGCCCCATGCTTTTTCGCTGTGGCTTGAAGGTCTTCGCACTTAGGAGCTGCCTTTGAAGCTTGCTTGTGCTGAGGAGGAAGAAGGGGTCGTGGGGAGGAAGAATTCATTTATATTATTTTTTAATGTATTTTTAATTTAATTATTTTAATTAATTTTTTATTTTAAAATTAAAATTTAAAAATAATTATGATTTGGACTAATAAAAACGTGACACGTGTCTGCCTAATCAATTCATTAACAGACCTAACGGATGAACCTAACGGAATTACAGTTTTAGGATGTTTGGGGTACTTTTCCCACTAAAAAAAAATTAGGTCCATGCCGGATATTTTCCCCAAACATTGGGTACTTATGCCGCAAATATCCCAAAAATAAATTAATTTTTTAACTATTTGGGTATTTAAATGTTACATTTTAGAAATTTTAGATATTTTTCTTGTGAGAAAAAAATTGAGTATTTAAATGCTATATTTTAATAATGTGGATATTTTTTTCCCATAAAAATTTATTTTAGTATAAAAATGCAACATTTTGAAAAATTAAGTATTTGGTTATTAAAGATTTTTTTTTTAATTGGAATTGAGATTTCTCAAAAGACTAGTGTTTGATATGGGGTAAAGTAAAGGTTCGAATCTAAATCCCTTCCTATGTTTGGTTCAAATTTTAACGGTGTAAAGTTAATAATTTATGTGGGCTCCACATGTATTTTAAGGGTAAAGTGAACCATTTTGTACACAAAAATTTAATATTACTTACATCCTAAGTTCTTCTACATTTTCCAAAGCAACTCAACTACACAAAACAAACACCTAAAAAACGAGATAACATTACTAAGTATAAACTGACAAAGACGTAAGGTCAAATACACAGAGCAAGTCGAAGCCACCACGCTTTAGCATTCCCTAAAAAAATAGTTCGAGTTTAGCTGGATAGTAGATAATGAGTCATGGCCACCATCTACTTTAACATTCTCCAAAGATCTTAAATTGTGTAATTCTTAAAATTATTTAGAACTTTATCAAATAGATATTTGATTATTTATTTTTATTTTGTCCTAATTATCATTTGTTTATATGTTCATTAAGTAAATAATTTGTTTTGGCATTGAAATTTGATTTTATAAATTTATTAATTATGTTCAAGAAAAAAATAGTTTCTTTTTTAAGTAATTTTTTATCATTTATTTATTTTGTTAAATAAAATGACCTACTACAATATATTCATTTTTGTCTTATACAAAGGAACATCTTACACCTCATCGTCAAATGAGATGGACTACTTAAAAGCCCGGCCCTTATACCATTTTTGTTTGAAGAAAAAAAACATGCATGTGTGTGTGTTTTTTTTTCCTCATTTTCTATCTAAAGTATGAATGATTTTATGTGTTTTTCCAAGTACATGATCCGCCACAGTATTTTGTTAAATGACAATTTGGATCTTATATTTTATGTATCTGAATAGTATTTTAGACCCAATTTTAGTAAAATATTTTCAATTATAATATCAATTCTTAAATCGTTAGTGATGCGATGAGTTCCAAAAAGTAGAGAAAGTGATTGAGGAACTGAGAATGAAATATTATATTTGATTTTTTTTTTATTAAAATTAAGCATAAGGTACTATTTTGACTCATTTTGTAAAACACATAGTCTGAATTATCATTTAATAGAACACATAGACAGATCGCGTATTTAGGATAAACACATGTGGTATTTTCCCTTTAAGATAAATGGTTTTTTATAGTTTCCATGTATATAACGTGTGGCCTATATGATTTCTGTCCACAGTAGTTTCCAACATGACTTATTATTTATTGTATTTATGTGGTCTATATGTTTTTCTCCGAATAGTTCAATGTTTTATCCATGATTTCTGTCCATTAATAATAACATCTTTGACCAAAAACAGTAGTTTACTATTTGTATTGCCAAGCTTCAATTATATTGCATCCGTTTATGGATATGTTTTTCTCCTTTTTCTTATCTATAAATAGTTATTTATGAACAGAGAATAGATATATAAACACTTAGTCAGTAACAAAGGCTTATATTCCAGTTTAAAAAAAAATGGAAGTAATCAACAGATATGTCACAACAAAGAGTCACATAAATGGGACTCCAAAAGAGTCAGATTTTGAGATTAAGTCTTCAACTCTTGTTGTATCAGCAGAGCCTGGTTCAAACGATGTCGTTTTGAAGAATCTGTATGTGTCCATTGACCCATACCAGATAAACCGCTTCAAGAGTTACAGTTCCTCTCAGAAGAGCATAAGTGATGCAATGGCCATAGCTCCCGGTGAGGTAATACTTAGTCTATATATTTTATATATATAAAGAAAACTTTTTTATGGAAAGTTCTTTATAAAAAAATATTTGTGGAAGGAACATATTTTAAATTAAAAAAAATTAAATAGTATATTTAATAATTAATTAATTAATTAAAAGGATAATAATTTATTAATTTATTTTAAGAATTTAATTTTTAATTATGTTTCTATGAATATGAATTTGAATATATGTTTAAAAAAAATTAAAAGAACAAAAGTTTAAAAAATGAAATATTTTTTCTTTATATTTCACTTCTCAAAAAATTAAAAGTTTTTTTTTTTCATCTTTTGAATTTTGAGTTCTTAATAAAGAAAAAGATTAAAAATAAAATTTATATTTTTTAGGTTTTTAGTCCTTTAGTGATGTAAAGGTTACCAATTCTTTATTCTTATTACATACTGGGAAAAATTTACTCATTTTAAATAACTTTTAAAGTACCATATAATATAATTTTTTTTATATAAATATATTCTTAATTTGTACAAATATTTTGCTACTCAGTTAGACATATATATATACATATTTAAACATTAATTGGCACATGTACAAATACATAGTTAAATATATTTATTGGACAGGTTATTAGTGCTCATGGGGTGGCCAAAGTTGTGGCTTCTGAGAATGCTGAGTTTGAAAAGGGTGATTTGGTTGTGGGAATGGTTTGTTGGGGAGAGTATACTGTGATAAAAGGAGATCAATACATGTTGAGGAAACTTGACCCTATGGCTATGGGGTTTCCATTGTCATATCATATTGGAGTTTTTGGTAATTTTTTATTACTCTAAATCCATTTTTCATGTTAATTATGATTTAAAGAAAACTCTGTTATTGAAAATAAAATTAATATATGAGGTGTACATTAATTAGGTTATCATTATTTTTAAGAGATATGTTTTTTAATATTTTAATCCTTACCAGCATAAAATTTTATTACTCTAACAAGATATTTTTTAAATTTTAAGTTATTTATATTTATATTTATATTTTTTCTTTTTTTGAGTTAAAAAAAATAATTGAGTGTCAAAGGTGTTTTAATTCTTTAAATAATAAATATTTTATTATAGAAGTTAGGTACTCTTCGTGATTAACTCTCTATTTTAAGAAATATATATTTTTGATGTTGTGTTCTGTCCGGTTAAAGATGTTCTCTTGTATTCGAATTCGATCAAAATATTTTTGGCCTCAAGCTTTATTTATGGAGTCACCAATTTGAAAAAAAAAAGTGAGAATTCCTAACACGCATCAATCTTTATGATATTATATTTGACAATATTTTGATTGAATTTGGATTTATTGAATTATTTTTAAACATTTGACAAACTATAAACCCTATTTTGTAACATAGATTCGTTGGATTTGTTTAATTGGTTTAGGGACAAGTGGATTGACAGCTTATAGTGGGCTATTTGAAGTGGGCAAGCTTAGCAAGGGTGAGAAAGTGTTTGTCTCGGCAGCTTCTGGGTCAGTAGGCCACCTTGCTGGCCAATATGCTAAACAATTGGGCTGTTATGTTGTTGGTTGTGCTGGAAGTAAGGAAAAGGTAACTCTAAATAACCCTTGGTAATTCAATAGTTATCAATTTGTATATTTCAAACAAACATTTTTCTTACTAAAATGTTGAGATTGACAAAATTATTCTATATTAGGTAGCATTGCTAAAAGAGAAACTTGGTTTTGATGAAGCATTCAACTACAAGGATGAGCCTAACTTAAAATCAACCATAAAAGAGTAAGACAAAAAGTTTAATTAAATGGAAGGAATGCTTTTTATTTCTTTTATTATTTTGTTATTCAAAGTTTTGTTAGTAACAATTAAGTCAATTTACTTCATTTCTCTAAAATAAATTTTAAGTTTTTTTATGGATATTTGTGGTATTTTTTTCAAATTTATACATATTTAAATAATTTTAGACTTAATGATATTGTTATTTTAGGAATGTATAAAACTTAATAATATTGTTATTTTGTGGGATTGATTCATACATTCTATTATTTTGATGTTGAATTTAAGGTACTTTCCTGAAGGAATAGACATTTACTTTGACAATGTGGGAGATGAGATGCTAGAAGCAGCAATTACTAACATGAAAAACTTTGGTCGAGTCGTGGCTTGTGGGGCCATATCCGAGTACACAAACACAAACAAGCCAGCTGCATTGAACATGGTTGAAATTATATACAAGAGAATCATAATTCGAGGATTTTTGGTGACTGACTTTTTCTATATCTATCCAGATTTTCTTTCGTTCACTGTGAATCACCTTCGTAAGGATAGTCTTAAGACACTCGAAGACATCTCAGTTGGTTTGGAGAGCATTCCAAATGCTTTTCTTGGACTCTTTCATGGTGCCAACATTGGTAAGAAGATTGTCAAACTAGCAGATGATTGAATTAATTGATCAATTAAAATGGAAGAGAAGAGACACTATATATTGGTTCAAATGAACTTGTTTGTATAATGAGTTTCATGATTCCTAGAAACAATTATATATAAATTGATGAATTCTTACCTATGAGTGGTCATTATTATGCCATTTGTAGTCCTTACCTTCCAAACATTCACTTAAAGTATTTAGGCTTCTTATTTATGATATTTCACATTGCTACCGCTTTTGGCATTACTTGTTAGCGTCAATCAAAGGTGTTAACCGATGCTATAAAAATAGGAGTTTTATTATAAATACACATTTTTTATGATTTTTTTTTTCACATTTTTACAACACCTATCGTTTTTTTTTCTTTCAATTTTACTAATTCAAGTTTTCAAAAATATGATTTTAAAGTTCCATGATTATAAAAATACAATCTCAACTAGGCATTAACCCAACAATAATATAGTGTTGAAAAACAACTTAAACTCAACTAGACAGCAACTCCACAACAATACAGTATGGAAAAAACACATGCAAATCAACTAAACATCAACACGTTGCATCAACCAAAAATAAACTAAAAAACAACATGAAAAAACTTATTATTGTATTGTAAAATGTGCCAAAAATAAACTAAAAATATATATTAGAACATATGAACATAAACCCAAAATAAACTAAATAATAAAAAAAAAACAACATTGAAAAACTTATCGCTGCATTATAAAATGTGTCAAGAAAAATTAAAAAATTACTCAATAAGAAATTAACTAAACATCAACCCAAAATATACTTAAAGAAAACTAAACATATACTCAAAATAATTCACACAACAACAATAAAGAAACTGAAAATTTTTATATTTACCAAAAATACACTAAAAATACAAAATCAATTAGATGTCAACCTAAAATATACCTTAGACTAACTACACATCAACACACTTGTTGACGCCGTTTTTCGTCAACAATGAAAGGAGAGCACGTAAACAATAACTGATAATGGCCAATTAAAATATGACAATAAAAACACACGATTTTTACGTGGTTCAGCAGTTAAATCTGCCTAGTCCACGAGTCTCTGTTATTAAACTCAAGATTATCTCTGAAAATTCTTAAGCATGAATTCTTCAGAGTTTTCTCTCCAGGTTCAGAATTTTCGGCCCATTACAATGGTGCATGACCTCTCTATTTATAGAGAAGGCTACAAAATACTATCCCACATATTTTGGGTAGTTACTCTTTTTGTGTAAATAAAATAAATGGCTTTAAATGCCTATAATCAGATATAAAAGGAAACGTCCCCTGAAAACCAGGGGGCGTATAACTAACCAAATAATATCCCATGATATTATGGGATTTACAACAATAAATGCAGATTGCGTCTCTTGTGGATAACACTTGTGGATATTCAAAGTCATAATCATGTCTCTCTAACGCCTTAGTCCCTCAGATTTCTCATCAGCTTTCGAGCTAATGACATCTCCCGAAGTCACATGGCTTCGAGGTCGTACGCGTGTCAGGCTCGGAACCCTGATCCGAGGTCATCCCTGAGGACAGATGCGTCTAGGAGCTACCTTTCGAGATCGTAAATATTCGAGGTCACCACAATCGAGGTCGTCCCAGTTTTGCGGGCTCGATATTTAATCCTGGAGCATACTTCAACTGTACGAGTTCATTTGCTACGAATCCAGCTTTCAGGGTCATATTTAACATGGCTCGAAAACTGGGTACAACATTGTAGAGTCCAAGAACTTTACTTAGCTAATTGTTTAGTAGTATTATAGTATGTTTAGTGTTATCATTGTTACTTTGGATTTTTGGTTCAGACCGGGAGTTATTTGGACACTCATAGTAGTACTTATAGATTTTCTAAGTTTAACCTATAGTTTAAGAATATTAAGTATAACCTAAGGTTTGATTAATGTGTCTGATATTAAGGAATATATTATTATATTATAAGGTTTAGACATCAACCAATAGGATTTTAAGCACATGTTTTGAATGGTAATTAAGGATTAAGTATTTTTGAGGATTAAATTAAATAAGGGTAAAAGTTTGAATGTATAGGGTCAGTCAGCAGCTTTGAGCACGTTGAGGGCTTAGTCAAGGCTGTTTAGTCCATTCAAACTTAGCTAAAAATGTGTAAACTCGTGTTTAAATATTCTGTGTGTGCCGATATATCGCAGCTATAGGGGGCGATATGTCGCAGCACGTAGATACGGAAAACACGAATCGATGCACGGTCGCCTCGGGAACAAAGGTCCAGGCGATATATCGCCTATAGGGGGCGATATATCGCCTCCACCAGCATGTTTTCAAATTCGTTTGAATTCTTTTCCCTTCAGCCATTCAAACTCCTTCAACAGTCCAGCATCTTCTGAACGAGTCTTCAGCCTCTGCTGAACGATTATTCAAATGATTTTCACCTAAAAAGCCATTATTTTTATTCAAGTAAAATCAAGATATTTTCATTCCCAAACTCTATAAATAGGACCTAGTACCCAGCCATTATTCACCATTTTCTCTAAGTTCAGAGGCTGCTAGTGTTAAGTGAGTGAGAGAGTGTAAACACTTGGTTTGGGGAAAAACTATAAGCTTAAACATCATAAGCTTATCAAACACTTGGGAAGTAAGTGAGTGCTATAGTATTTCGGTGGATGTTAGATTGATCTTGCAATCTTTGAGGTAAACCCAAAACTCTAGTCCTTTCTGTATTCTATGTTATTTCTTTTCTCAAAACCTTCTACTCAGTCCCCTAACCTTATTCTTATTTTTGGTTAGGGAATCCAAGTTCTTAAGCACTTAAGTGGTGGTAAGCATATTTTCGTTTAATGGTTTAGTCTTCCTATTCTCTTTCATTTCATCTCCTTTCTTTAGACTCACCCTTGTTCATTGTGGTTTTAGGAGTGTTCCAAAAGTCCTAACTCAGTCCATTTTATCCCGGTAACTTTGGTAAGGAAAATAGGCTAGAATTAATATGTTATGTGCTTATGTTATCTATATGTTTATGTTATTAAAAGTGTTATGATATGTATATGTGTATGTAGGCTTGGGCATATGACCCATATGACTAACAAGACCCCAAATGGGTTATGGGCATATGACCTACTTAGCTAGTAGGACCCCATTAACCCCATGGGCATATGCTTGTTTAGTCTATGGGACCCCAAGTAATAATGGCCATTATAATAAGTGTATGTTATATGTATTATGTTAAGTCTTTATGTTTTCTTATGAAATTGTGTATATGACAATGTGTTAGGATTTTCCTTACTGGGCATTAGGCTCACTCCTTTCTGTTTATGTGCAGGAAAATAAGTTTAGAGGTGGTAAGATTCGTGACGCTTGGAGGATGTGTATCGATGATGAATGGAGTCAAGGGGCCGAGCGTTATCGATTCGAGGATGTAGTCTCCTTTTATGTTTTTTATGGTTTTACATGTATTTTCCGCATTATTATGTAATGTCTTTTATTTTAAATCTTGTTTTGTTTTAAAGACAATGGGATCCCAAAATCCTTCTTAGTATTCTGTTTCTTTGTAAATAACTCTTATTTTCAAGTTACTCAATAAATTATGGTATTTTCGTAAAATGTAAGTTTTTATGTATAGTTTCGATAATGGTCCAATTAGTCTAGATTAGTGGGTCATTACAGTTGGTATCAGAGCAACGGTTCCTTCGCATGAAGTTCTCCTCGATACACATGCTCAAAGCTCCGAATCGGACCGCCAAGTAAGTGTTTAAGTTACAAGTTACAAGTTACTTTGTCTATGTGTATAGCTAACAACTTTAGTGTTTATGTTTCAGTTAAAAATGAATGGAGCTTTAACCTACCAAGATATCCGAGCCATTAAGGCCTTAAAAAGAATAAGGGAGCCAAGAAACACCGTAGGAGCCTTAGAAAGGATTACACGAAGGTTGCTTTTGTTTCACCAAGCAATAGGTGGCCTTCAAGAGGCTAAACAAATAATGCTAAGATCAACAGAACAATATGTATTAGTGATTAGGTTGTTTAAAGATTTCCATCCTGTAATAGCAGCCTTAGAAGAAATATGGGAAGAAATGAATGATGAGGATGAATCACCATTAGCAATGAGATACTATTTCCTCTTAGTTAGGTTCACCACAAAATTTGAATTTCAATTCACCAAGGAGCAAAAGAATAGGATTCTCACAAACCTTCCTAGAGGGCATTTTGATGCTCATGATAATGATGACTATGAGGCTATAGATGATGATATGTTAGATGACGGATCGGATGTAGAAGATCCCGATTTTTAGATTAGTAGTTTTTATTTGTTTTATTTACTTTTATGTTATGATTGTAAGAAGTGAAATTGTTTTCCAAATGAATAAACATGCTATTTGAATATCATGTGTGAGTTTGAAATTTTTTTTCACAATCATAATAAATACTAAATAAAATGAATAATGACTGAGTTCGGTGAGGGTGGATACGAATCAATGAACCTGGTTTCCTTGTTGAGAGTTAGGGGGCCTTAGTAGTGGGAACGATTTTACTGATCCCAGCCCTCCCTCAATATGGTTAACCTTGGAACAAAGATAAGTTTCGAGCCTGAGAATTAAGTCATATAGGATGATTAGAAACACACTTAGAAAATAAATATGACTTGTTTTTCTAAGTATAGAAACCCACTCTAATAATAAATAAAGACCTATATAATTTTTCATAAAAAGTCATAATAAATAGGTCCGAGATATGTTTGTTTTAGAATAAGTTTTGCCTTAGAGCCTATTAGGAAAAAGTTCTAACATGTTTCTTTTAACTGTTAGAACTCTGCTACGATGTCTCTCCGAAGATCTGCTCGCACCAATGGGAACGCTTCCAACGATGTTCCAGCGACCAATGCGGTCCCTACCGTTCGCCGAAGGAGAGTACGTGTTACTGCTCGCCGCAACGCGCCGGCACAGCCAGCTGACAACACTGCAGAGATTGCCAGACTACGACAGCAAGTCGAGGAACTTCTGCAGCAACAACGCCAACAGGCTCAATCTCAGCCTCAGCCACAGCCACAGCCGCAGCCGCAGCCACAGCCAATGGCCCCAGCACCCCAACAAGTTGGTACGTATGGGGGATGGCCTATGACGAACTACGCTCCTTATCCTGTACAGCATATGGAGCCGGTGTACGAAAGGTTCCGCAAGCAGCACGCTCCGAACTTCGAAGGGACTACGGACCCCTTTGAAGCAGAAGAATGGCTAAGGAATGTGGAGCCGATCCTAGCCCACATGAACCTCAATAATGCTGACCGCATATCCTGCGTCTCATCTTTACTCAAGAAAGATGCCAGGATATGGTGGGATTTGGTCCAGCAATCCCACGATGCTGCCACTATGACGTGGACCCGATTTGTGGAGCTCTTCCACAAGAAGTACTACAATTCAGCAGTGCTTGCTACGAGAGTTGAGGAGTTCACCAATCTGAAGCAAGGGAACTTAACAGTGGCGGAATATGCTCGTCAGTTTGATCGCTTAGCCAAGTTCGCGGCAGAGTTAGTTCCGACCGATTATCTGAGGGTGAACAAATTCGTGAGAGGACTCCGACCAAAGATTGAGATGGGGGTGAAGCTAGCAAACCCGGGAAACACTTCATATGCCGACGTTCTTGAGACGGCAATTGAAGTAGAAAGGTTGCAAACCAACGTGAGCAAAGAAGAAGCCAGCAAGCCGGAACCTAGGCAGCAGAGCCAACCTCAGGCCAGTCGAAACAACAATCAGTCCAGCAACAGTCAGTCCAACAACAACGGTAACGGACAGAAGAGAAGGCATCCTGACAACAAGCAAGCCGACAACAATAAAAGGGCACGACCAAGTAATGGGGGAAATAGGTCGGGCTACGTGGAATACCCGCCATGTGCCAAATGTCAGAAGAAGCACCCCGGAGAATGCCGTGCCAACACCAAGGAGTGTTTCAACTGTGGTCAAGAAGGGCATCGTAAAAGAGACTGTCCTCAGCAAAAGCCGGAAGGAAAGAAGGACGAAAAGATGGTTCCTGCTCGGGTTTTTGCTTTAACCCAAGGAGAGGCGGATGCTAGCAACAAGGTGGTCACAGGTCAGGTTTCCATCCTCAATAAATTATGTCATGTATTATTTGATTCGGGAGCCACCCATTCGTATATTTCGTTAGGAATGATAGATAAACTAGACAAACCTAGTGAAAGATTTAGAACTAGGTTTGCAACCGAGTTGCCTTCGGGCAAAGTAGTTCTATCATCACGAATTGTACGAGGCGTACCAATCAAGATTGAGGACAAGGAACTAGAAGGAGACCTGATAGAGCTGGTGATCAAAGACTTCGACGTCATACTAGGCATGGATTGGCTAGCACGGCATGGCGCAACGATCGACTGCAGACGCAAGAAGGTGACATTCGATACTCCTGACGGCCAGAAACTGTGCTTCATGGGACAAGCTTCAGGACTACGCACACCGTTAGTATCATCTCTCAAAGCTCAGAGAATGATGGAGAAAGGATGTCAAGCATTCTTAGCCAACATCACGAATGTGGAGAAGGAGACATCACTCAAAGTTGGAGATGTTCGAGTCATACAAGAATTTCCAGAAGTTTTCCCCGATGACTTGCCAGGATTGCCGCCAACTAGAGAAATAGACTTCACGATAGAATTAGTACCGGGCACCGAGCCTATCTCTAAGGAACCATACCGGATGGCACCTACGGAACTCAAGGAGTTAAAGACGCAGCTACAAGAACTCCTAGACTTGGGTTTCATTAGGCCAAGCCATTCACCATGGGGAGCTCCGGTACTATTTGTGAAAAAGAAGGACGGAAGTATGCGCATGTGCATAGACTACCGTGAGCTGAATAAAGTAACGATTAAGAACAAATACCCGCTACCTCGGATTGATGATTTGTTTGATCAACTCCGAGGCGCGACTGTATTCTCTAAGATCGATTTACGGTCCGGGTATCATCAGCTCAAGGTAAAGGGGGAAGATATTCCTAAGACAGCCTTTAGGACTCGTTATGGACATTACGAGTTCTTGGTTATGTCTTTTGGTCTTACTAACGCGCCAGCCGCGTTTATGGACTTAATGAATAGGGTCTTCAAGGACTACTTGGATAAATTCGTCGTTGTGTTCATCGACGACATTTTAATTTACTCCAAGGATGAAGTGGAGCACGAGGAACACTTGAGGATAATTTTGACGCGATTGAAGGAGCACCAACTCTACGCGAAGTTCAAGAAATGCGAGTTTTGGCTCTCACAAGTGGCGTTCCTCGGGCACATCATATCGAAAGACGGAGTTGCAGTAGATCCATCGAAGGTAGAGGCCGTGAAAGATTGGCCTAGACCAAAGAACGCGTCGGAAGTAAGAAGCTTCTTAGGGCTAGCAGGTTACTATAGAAAGTTTGTAGAGGGCTTTTCTAAAATAGCCACTCCACTCACCAACCTGACCCGGAAGCAACAAAAGTTTAACTGGAATGATAAGTGTGAGGAAAGCTTCCAGTTGCTTAAGGATAAGCTTTGCTCAACACCAGTACTTAGTGTCCCAACACCCAACGACAAGTTCGTTGTCTACTGTGATGCATCAAAGTTAGGATTGGGATGCGTACTGATGCAAAATGACAAGGTGATAGCCTACGCGTCACGTCAGTTAAAGGAGTATGAACAACGCTATCCAACTCACGATATGGAGTTGGCAGCGGTGGTCTTTGCGTTAAAAATCTGGCGCCATTATCTTTACGGAGAACGGTGCGAGATTTATACGGACCACAAAAGTTTAAAATACTTCTTTACTCAGAAGGAGCTTAACATGAGGCAGCGCCGGTGGTTGGAATTAGTAAAGGATTACGACTGCGAAATCCTATACCACCCGGGGAAGGCAAACGTAGTTGCCGATGCACTTAGCCGAAAAAGTTATGGGAACTTAGCAGCCTTATCCGGAATAGAAAAGCCACTACAGCAGGAGCTTATCAGTGCCGGAATAGAAGTGGTTGTAGGCAAGTTGGCTAACTTGTCTATCCAATCGAATATGCTAGAAGACATACGGAATGGTCAGAGACATGATGATTCACTAGCAACGCACATGGATGCAGTCAGAGAAGGCAAGACTACAGATTTCTCAATATCCAGTCAAGGTTTATTGAGATATAAGGATCGGGTATGCGTGCCAGACGATCAGAGTATTAAGAAGATGATCCTAGAAGAAGCGCACAGTACTCCGTACTCAGTTCATCCAGGGTCTATCAAGATGACTCATGACATCAAGGCAGTCTATTGGTGGCCAGGGATGAATAAGGACATAGCAGAGTATGTATCTAAGTGTCTGGTATGCCAGCAAGTGAAGGCGGAGCATCAGCGGCCTGCAGGATTATTGCAACCGCTTAGCATACCGGAGTGGAAGTGGGACGATATAGCCATGGACTTCGTGACGGGTCTGCCAAAGACAAATAAGCAGCATGATTCTGCTTGGATAGTCATAGATAGACTAACCAAGTCGGCTCATTTTCTGCCTGTTAAGACTTCTTATACGGCAGACCAATATGCAGACATCTACATTCAAGAGATTGTACGATTGCATGGAATCCCCAAGACGATAGTATCAGATAGAGGATCAGTGTTTACGTCAAGATTTTGGAGAAGCTTACAGCAAGCCATGGGTACTAAGTTAAGTCTTAGTACAGCTTTCCATCCTCAGACAGATGGGCAGTCCGAGCGTACAATTCAGATTTTAGAGGATATGCTACGCGCATGTGTACTTGACTTCGGAGGATCGTGGAACAAGTACTTACCGCTGATCGAGTTCTCGTACAACAATAGCTACCAGTCGACGATCGAGATGGCACCTTATGAGTTGCTATATGGAAGAAGGTGTCGATCACCGTTGCACTGGGACGAGGTAGGAGAAAGGCAGCTTCTAGGGCCCGAAGCTGTTAGACAAGCACAAGAAGCAGTAACGCTTATTAGACAGCGTATGCTTGCTGCTCAAAGCCGACAGAAGAGCTATGCGGATACCAAGCGACGCGATGTGGAGTTCCAAGTTGGAGATCAAGTCTTCCTGAAGATATCTCCTATGAAGGGTGTCAAGCGGTTCGGGAAGAAAGGCAAGCTCAGTCCCCGATTCTTAGGTCCTTTTGAGATATTGGACAAAGTGGGACCAGTTGCGTATAGACTAGCCCTACCGCCAGCACTAGCCGATAGTCACAACGTCTTCCACATCTCGATGTTACGCAAGTATGTGTCAGACCCATCTCACGTCCTCAAGTACGATACCATAGCACTCCAGAAAGACTTAAGTTACGAGGAACGACCGGTTAGCATCCTAGATAGGGGGATGAAGCAGTTACGGTCCAAGAGCTTTCCTATAGTTAAAGTCCTATGGAGCAATAGTTCTGAACGCGAGGCAACGTGGGAGTTGGAAGAGGACATGCAGAGCCGGTATCCGGAGTTATTTGGTAAGTAAATTTCGAGGACGAAATTCTTTTTAGTAGGGGAGAATTGTAGAGTCCAAGAACTTTACTTAGCTAATTGTTTAGTAGTATTATAGTATGTTTAGTGTTATCATTGTTACTTTGGCTTTTTGGTTCAGACCGGGAGTTATTTGGACACTCATAGTAGTACTTATAGATTTTCTAAGTTTAACCTATAGTTTAAGAATATTAAGTATAACCTAAGGTTTGATTAATGTGTCTGATATTAAGGAATATATTATTATATTATAAGGTTTAGACATCAACCAATAGGATTTTAAGCACATGTTTTGAATGGTAATTAAGGATTAAGTATTTTTTAGGATTAAATTAAATAAGGGTAAAAGTTTGAATGTATAGGGTCAGTCAGCAGCTTTGAGCACGTTGAGGGCTTAGTCAAGGCTGTTTAGTCCATTCAAACTTAGCTAAAAATGTGTAAACTCGTGTTTAAATATTCTGTGTGTGCCGATATATCGCAGCTATAGGGGGCGATATGTCGCAGCACGTAGATACGGAAAACACGAATCGATGCACGGTCGCCTCGGGAACAAAGGTCCAGGCGATATATCGCCTATAGGGGGCGATATATCGCCTCCACCAGCATGTTTTCAAATTCGTTTGAATTCTTTTCCCTTCAGCCATTCAAACTCCTTCAACAGTCCAGCATCTTCTGAACGAGTCTTCAGCCTCTGCTGAACGATTATTCAAATGATTTTCACCTAAAAAGCCATTATTTTTATTCAAGTAAAATCAAGATATTTTCATTCCCAAACTCTATAAATAGGACCTAGTACCCAGCCATTATTCACCATTTTCTCTAAGTTCAGAGGCTGCTAGTGTTAAGTGAGTGAGAGAGTGTAAACACTTGGTTTGGGGAAAAACTATAAGCTTAAACATCATAAGCTTATCAAACACTTGGGAAGTAAGTGAGTGCTATAGTATTTCGGTGGATGTTAGATTGATCTTGCAATCTTTGAGGTAAACCCAAAACTCTAGTCCTTTCTGTATTCTATGTTATTTCTTTTCTCAAAACCTTCTACTCAGTCCCCTAACCTTATTCTTATTTTTGGTTAGGGAATCCAAGTTCTTAAGCACTTAAGTGGTGGTAAGCATATTTTCGTTTAATGGTTTAGTCTTCCTATTCTCTTTCATTTCATCTCCTTTCTTTAGACTCACCCTTGTTCATTGTGGTTTTAGGAGTGTTCCAAAAGTCCTAACTCAGTCCATTTTATCCCGGTAACTTTGGTAAGGAAAATAGGCTAGAATTAATATGTTATGTGCTTATGTTATCTATATGTTTATGTTATTAAAAGTGTTATGATATGTATATGTGTATGTAGGCTTGGGCATATGACCCATATGACTAACAAGACCCCAAATGGGTTATGGGCATATGACCTACTTAGCTAGTAGGACCCCATTAACCCCATGGGCATATGCTTGTTTAGTCTATGGGACCCCAAGTAATAATGGCCATTATAATAAGTGTATGTTATATGTATTATGTTAAGTCTTTATGTTTTCTTATGAAATTGTGTATATGACAATGTGTTAGGATTTTCCTTACTGGGCATTAGGCTCACTCCTTTCTGTTTATGTGCAGGAAAATAAGTTTAGAGGTGGTAAGATTCGTGACGCTTGGAGGATGTGTATCGATGATGAATGGAGTCAAGGGGCCGAGCGTTATCGATTCGAGGATGTAGTCTCCTTTTATGTTTTTTATGGTTTTACATGTATTTTCCGCATTATTATGTAATGTCTTTTATTTTAAATCTTGTTTTGTTTTAAAGACAATGGGATCCCAAAATCCTTCTTAGTATTCTGTTTCTTTGTAAATAACTCTTATTTTCAAGTTACTCAATAAATTATGGTATTTTCGTAAAATGTAAGTTTTTATGTATAGTTTCAATAATGGTCCAATTAGTCTAGATTAGTGGGTCATTACAAACATCTTGCCCCCTCAAAAGTATTTGTTCGAATCCTAAGAGAAGGAAACTTTTGAACTACTTTCCTCGGGAACCATACCGTCATACACTTTTTGAAAATGGACACGCGTCAGCCAGGTATTGCTCATTTTTGGTACTTGAGTACCTTGGGAACATGCCCACAATCATCCGTCTGCCACCTTTTCAGCGCCATCTTGTCATTGACCCCTGAACGTTGGATTTCACAAGGATTTCGTTCAACACCTCGGATTAATCCCCTTTTTCCACCTATATATGTGAGACCCCATTCATCATCTTCTTTATTTTCGTTCTCCAGGAGCAAGAAAAGAGAAAAAAACAAAACCAGAGACCTTCCTATAAAGCTTCTATCCTGTGCATGTTTTCTTAGCCAAAGAAACAAAGAAACCCTGGTTTGTTCGAGTCCGTGAGTTCTTATTTGCAACCTCTCCTTCGATCAACAATCTCTCTGCAATTGCCATTATTGTGTAAGTATGCAATCTTTGTTTTTCATTTTGTTAGTTTTTGTTCATGTTGTTCTTGCTGTGTCTGTGCATGTACTAGTTTACATTCTTAGCATAATACGATAGGAGATTTCTATCCGATAGGCTCTTGTGCTTTTTTAGACTCCCAACACAGAATTTACATCACTGGTTCATATCCAGTTTTGATGTTTGAACAAGATTCCTGTTTTCTGGGTTTTAAAATTTTAAGAGACGTTTCTTGTACACCAAGATTTCGGGTAAAAAACATTGGCCTTGACAAATGCACGAAACCCAAGGCTGCCTTTTCTGGTTAACCGCCACTCTTTTTTCCCTTGAATTTCAGGATTTTCAAAAAATTATCCACTCTCCTTCCTTTCTCATGGAACGCACGTCCTGACTCTTTAATAAGGGCCTTAATATATAGCTTGTTTTGTTCCTAAACCCCGAGCTCGTAACTCTTGCATGCATGGCCCTCACCATTTTTTCTTTCTCGCTAGATGTCACAGAATCTGGAAAGACGGTGGGGGTCGTTGCTGGCAATCCCTTACGAGCCAAAAACCCTGAGCCCAGAATCGTTGTTCGCCCGGAATCAACGTCGGATAAAGGAGTACGAGCTTGCGCACGAGCAGGAGGATATTCGAGCTCATTACCGCCGCTAGATAGATGAGGTCATAGAGGGGAAGAGGAGAGTTCTTCGGGAGGCCCTCTATCCGGAATCCAATTCAGGACCTAGGCTGATTCCCCTCGACCCTGCAGTAAAGGTCACTGTCGCATACCATCCAGGAGAGCTCCAATTTTCAATAATGGGGGAACCTTCTTCCTCGCAGCCGAGGAGAGAAATGTTTGAGGCCGAGCACTATTGGAGCTCGGTTACCACAACTAGTCATATAACTGAAATCCTAGCTTTCCACGGCCTCAGCCTGTCAGGCTCCTTGAACTGTCGAGCTCCGGCCGACCATGAACGAAGCTGTTTCGCCCCCTGGGGGCCATGACGCCAGGTTGAAGTACGCGACGTGGAGCCAGGAACACATGAGGGCGGGAGCACTGTTTCCCTTGAAGTCTTTTTTCAAGGACTTCACGGATTTTGTTGGGTTGGCCCCGTTCCAACTCAACACCAATTCTTATAGGGTGTTGTCTGCCCTGAGTTCCTTATACCACGAGATGGGGTGGAAATGACCTTCGCCTCAAGATATTTTGTATCTCTTTTGTCTGAAAAGTAACCCCTCCCGAGCTCAGGGAGGGGATGGCTTTTATTATCTCTCGAGCTATCCCAAGGAGAAGAAGGTCTTTGAAGATCTTCCCAATCATCCGCCTGATTTCAAAAGGGCCTTCTTCTGGACAGACGGTCTGTCCCCGTCTCGACACTACTCGTTCAGGCGGATTCGTAAGTATTCTCGTTATCTTTATTTCTATGCTCGAGATTTTACTCTTAAATCCGTACTTAGTAGAAATATGTCTTGTCTTTCAGCCAATTTTCAGCGTCCCACTCCTGACGAGACAATGAAGGAGCATAGAGAGACCCTGCTCCAACTCCCCCATGGCAGGAGGTCTCTCCTGTACCTTTTACATGAGGATAGACTCCGAAAATGCGGAATTTTGGGAGAGGACCAGTCCACCTTTGACTGGTCCAATAAAAAATATGAACACTGGGAGCAAGTGCCCCTGCCCACAGGCGCCCTTCCTCTGAGGAGAGAAACGAGGTCGCCACTTCCAGTTCGCCTAAGGAGTCCGCTGTCGGGGAATGAGGCTAATGATGAAGCCTCGAGCTCAGATTCGGATGAAGGTAAAGCCCTCCCTACCTCGAGAATGTGGTCCCCCACCTTACTAAAACATAAGCCCAATAGGTTAGTCTCATGCCCATAGGATAGATACCACTTCTACATATGGAGTTGGGTAGATGACTGTGTCCATAGGTTTGATAGTGGGCTCGAGAAATATGACACCATGTATACCACAGACGAGGTGTGGAACGGGATAGCTGTTCAGTACAGGACCAACGATTATAGGGACCTTTCGAGGTTATCACCCACATATAGGGAAGGCACTCCCCCCGCCTCCTCTGAAGACGGGGGAATTTCATGGTCCCCAAGCTCGACCTCGTGGGAGAGTTCCAGTTAGGTTTCCTCTATCACCACTTTATATGTCTGTGATACTGAAACAACTTGTATGCTTCTCTTTTACTGACTCACTCTGTGTTGTGTCTTGTGCAGGCAAGATGGACTCCGACCTTGACAACATCATCGAAAGTGGTAGCGCCAAGAGGAGCAAGCGTCCCAGAGCGGGGTCGCTGAAGACCGACCGGCCAGGCAAGGGCCTCAAGAGGTCCAAGAAAACCCCTCCTCCTACTCCGCCGGTTTCGAGCTCCATCGCTGCGGTGAATTCCCAGGTCGGCGCTTCCACAGCGGCGCCGTCCTCGCAGGTCGTCGCCTCTGCAGTGGCGCCGACTTCGCTGGTCGGTCCCTCCGTTATGGTTGAGTCCCAACCTCCTGTGGTGGTTCAGTCATCCTTAGGTCCGCCTTCTAGAAGGCCTTCTGCTTCTCGAGCTCAGAAGCTATCAGTTTCCACCCACATGGATGCATATGTGGTCGACATTGCCGCTGGGTCCCATGGATCTACGCTGGTCTCGGATGTTATGTCCCGGATCGGCCAGAGCTTTGGCAGTCTCAAAGCTCCCCAATGGCAATGCTTGAACGATACCCAAGACTGCACTGTCCTCTATGAGAAGAGTATCGAGCTCGCTGCCGCGGTAAGTATCCTTCTATAGTCCTTCTTCTTGGTTATAATCACACAGACTTGGTGTTAATGATGACTTTTTCTTTTTCAGTCTCTTGCCTTTACCGCCCAGCTCAATTATAAGTTGAACAACGAGATTCATTCGAGCAAGTCTCATGCTCAAGAGGCGAAGGATCTCCACCTCAAAGCGAGCGATGATCTGAAGGCAGCGAATGCGAAGCTTGAGGCAGGAGCCAAGGAACGTGAGGACATGGCCACCGAGCTCGGGAAGCTGAAAACTGAGCTCAAGGAGCATAAGAAGGAGATCACTCGGCTTCAAGAGACCAACAAGAAGCTTGAAGAGGAAAAGGCTGCCACCTTTGACATCATGGAGGATGAAAAAGCTCGTCTCCTTGCTGAGTACAAAGAAAAGAAGGATCAAGCGGTTGACTCGGCCATGTACCGAATGTGGGCCTACAATGAAGATCTGGACACCAGCTTCTTAGGTCCTCACGAGGCGACACTTCTTGACAGGTGGAATGCTCGGCTCGAGATGGAATAGGCTGCTCAGCTCGAGAAGGAAAAGGCTGCTCGGGAGGCCGTTTCGGAGGGAACCCAGGAGGACAACCATGCTATTCGTCCTGAGGAATCTGGTGCTGCTGATGCTGAGAAGGCCAAGGAGACTCCTCTTCCTTAAATCTGATCTCGGGGAAACCATCTATTGGGGCTGCGTCCCCTTATTTTTGTAATTATTTTAATTTATGCCCACGGGGCCGATACAATTTCTTTAAATATTACTTATATATGCTTTACATTTCTTGGCTCGAAATATTTTGCACATTTTTTATGGATGAATCATTTATGTTTATTTATTCATACAAACATATTGTGGATTTAGGTTCGAAGCTCAATGCATTCATGCACAGTTTGTTCAAATTATACGCTTCCGACCTCGTTATTTTTCAAAGTCGGATATTACTTTAACCATGAACCCAAAAGTACTTATATGGTATGTAATGTGAATGATTTGGTTATATCTTTTTTGCTTAGTCACTTTTCCTCATCCTCAGTCTTTGCTCCAAGGTTAAGAGTTCGAAACTATTTTTCTTTCAGACATTCCAGCCTCGTTCTCGATTTATCTCGAAGTAGGTTTAGGTTCCTACTTATCATCGATTAGTTTTTTGGCTGGTTTGTTCCAAACCTGTTAAGTTTGCACATCTGATTGACTCCAAACGTTTTCGGTTTTTGATAATTCGGTTATGTCCGAACTATCCAAGCTCGCGTATCCGGTTATATCCAAATACTTTATTTTTGATAATTCGGTTATGTCCGAACTATCTAGGCTCGCGCATCTGGTTATATCCAAATGCTTTATTTTTGATAATTCGGTTATGTCCGAACTATCTAAGCTCGCGCATCTAGTTATATCCAAATACTTTGTATATTTTTTTATTTTTTAAGCTCTGTATATATACCAATGATGCCCCCTTAATATCCTATGAGTGTGACCATAGGTTATTAAATTAAGAGAGATTGCAAAAATAAAAAATAAAAAGAGATAACATATTTAACGAAATAGATCTTTTGTTTGATGGAATTCAAAAGCAAACAGACTAATACAGATAGAAAATCATGGTTACAGGCCACACTTTTCCTACACTACTGATAGTAAGGTCTAAGGTGTTCGCCATTCCATGCTCGCGGTACCAGGCTCCCGTCCAATCTCGCAAGTTTGTACACACACTACAAGAAAAACTGCATTCCATAGCGTTTTTAAAACGCTATCTTTAACAAACGATAGCATTATTACAAACGCTATATTATCCCATGTTATTAAAAGTCTGGACCTTTTCATAGCGTTTTTAAATTGTGATGTAAAAATGCTATTGAAAGATATATAATAGCGTTTTAAAAATATAATTAGATGTCAGTCATAGCGTTTTATGTATGTAGTCATTGATTATGTTAAATTGAAAATACTTACTTTTAATAGCGTTTTTCAAACGTTATGCAGAAATGATGTTGAAAGATATACAATAGCGTTTTTAAAATGTAATTAGTTATCAACCATAGTGTTTTATGTTTGTAGTAATATTTACTTTTAATAGCGTTTTTAAAACGTTATGTAAAGATATACAATAACGTTTTGAAAATGCAATTAATTATAAGTCGTAGCGTTTTATGTTTGTAGTCGTACTTACTGTGAATAGTGTTTTTAAATCGTTATGTAAAGATATACAATAGCGTTTTAAGAATGTAATTAGTTATCAGTCGTAGCGTTTTATGTTTGTAATTATCCTTACTTTTAATAGCATTTTTCAAACGTTATGTAAAGATATGTAATAGCGTTTTGAAAATGTAATTAGTAATCAGTAATCAGAAATAGCGTTTTTTGTTTGTAATCATCCTTAATTTTAATAGCGTTTCTTTATTGTTATCATTAATCATTTTCCTAACATTTATTAATTGTCATATGAACAATTTCATGGCATGACAAAAACTTTTATATTTTTTTATCTTTTAACATATGAATAATTGCAACAAATGATAAACATATAACACATTAAAAATTATACCTTAACATAAATTCAAATATTCTTAATATGTTCGCTACATAAAGCTAAAATATCAATATCCCAAAAGTACGAGTATATTGCAAGACAAAATTCATAAGCAAAAGTTTTAAAACAAACTGATTCATAATTTGTTGATCATGGGCGTCCCTCCAAAATATTACACTTCATTCATTAGTTGTGCACCTGTAAGAGTGAAAAATATATAAAATTAAGAAAACAAATGTAGCCAAAATAGTTGAAAACACATGTTCATTCATTAGTTAATTTTATGCAAAGATACGTACCAAAGATATCTACCAAGAAACAATTGAATTTCATCCATTATGTTCATTTCCTTTATATTTTGATGATATAATTAGTTACTACAGCTGATTTGTTGTACTATTTATAAATCATTTTTAAGTTGCATGAAATTTTACCTCATTGTAACTTTATTAGAAGGCCAAGCAACAGTGCAACCAACCGCTTCTTCAATTGTACTCATATGTGATGTTGGTCTCCATAAATATGCAGTAGGTTTCTTAGCAACATCAACCCAAACTCTCATTGCATTAGGCCCAGACGAAGATGATGCACCTCACATAAAGGATCACTAGAAGACCATCGACCTTCTGCAACAATTTCTCCACTTCCATTCCAATCAAGTAAATTGCAAGCATTGTTTTCAGGAGTGAACTTCAGATTATTAACACTCTGTTACATGATAAAATATATATTTATTTATAGATAATATTGATACTTAAAAAATTAAAAGTGAAATGATAGGTAGTAATTAAAATTGTAGTTACCATAGGAGAAGGCATGTGTGACTCCGCTTCACTTGGTTGAGTAAACCCCTACAAGTTTGAGAATAATTTAGTCATTTATAATTTTCAATGAACAGAGTAAAATAAACAGAAGTCAATTAATTTAATTTACCTTAATGTTTACACTTTTTGCAATAGTATTAATAAGATTCATCATCTCAGACATTTTATTCTTCATCTCACATTGATTTGATTCCAATTGTGAAATATGGTCATCTCTTGCTCTTAGAATAGCTAACTTTGTATTAGTTACTCCCCTCCCATTAGCTAATGATCTACCATTCTTGTCAGGACCAAATATAATAGTGAGAGCATCTTGTACAGTATTCTGTGTTGTGCATGAATCTGGTTTTTCATTTGCAAGAACTTGTAGCTTCTCCTATAAATCATTTCAAGTTGACTGTTAAATAAGTCTATGTGCATACAAATACATATGTTTCTACAAACAAAGGGTAAATTACTTACAATAACTTCAGTAGCTTGTGCATTCACAGGTTCATCATTCTTCTTTGTGTGTGTCTTTAAGAAAGCTTGAACTCTTGTTACAGGTTTTGAGCTTTCCCTACTCTGTATCCAAGTACATTTTTCAGAAAGAGAACATATATTTTCTTATGTTTAGCTACCAAAAATATTTATTAAATTTTTACCATGTCATCCATTGTTCGAGCATAACCTCTCCTGCTGCATGTATGTGGGAGTTGTTTCTTCCTCATCTCTTTAAACTTATTGCTAATCGCCTAAAATAAATAAGAAATGAACCAGCGATTGAACATACAGAATACCAAACACTCCAGCGGTAAAACAAAAAAACTAAACCAGTATTCTAGCAATAAAACAGTAAACATAGCACACATAATAGTTTTTCAACAATAAAACAGTAACTATGGCAGCAAAGAAAAGAGTATGTAATAAACACTCCAACAGTAAACACTCCAGCAGTAAAAGAAACATACAGTACCAGTATTCTAGCAATGAAATAGTAAACATAGTACACAGAAAAATATTTTAGCAATAAAATAGTAACTATGGCAGCAAAGAAAATAGTTCAGTTCAAGTTTTTAAATAGAATATATATATATATATTCAGTTCAAGTTTTAAATGACAGTGTAACTATTGCTCAAATATATACATTTATATATATACTCAATTCAATTTTTAAATACAAGGGAAAGCATAACTTAATGTGTACTATAAACAACCTTAGCAGCAAGTGCAAAAGAATAATGAACTTCTTTTGCTAAATACAACTTTAATGAAAATTAAACCTGCTACTGTTTATAGTGAACACCATGATTATAGATACCAAAAGCATTAAAACTATAATTCATCAATATCAGAGATGTAACAGCTAAGTAAGCAATGAGTGTTTTTTTTTTCTCAATCTTTCTCCTGATAATAAACCAAACTGAAATAAGTATGGTACCCAATTTATTTGTAATAAGCAGAATCTATATAATACATATATCGAAATTTTGGTTACCTGAAATTGTTTACTGGTTTTTTCACGCACAAATACTCTCCATTCAGTTTCTGATTTGATATTATCAGGCTTTAATTTTAGTCGTTCTTGTTCATTTGGTAGCTCGTTCAGCTTAGTAACTAGCCTGGACTTTGAAGATCTCCATAGGTCTCCCATTACTTTCATACACCAGTCTCGTTCCCAATCTTTGTCCACCTTATACCTTGTCTGCATTCACATTAAATATTAATTTATGAGTATTCACCTAAAAATAAAATATTTTAACACATGAATAAATATAAGTTTAGAACTTGGATTGTTGACCACAAAATATCTTTCATTGATTTTGGAACCTTTCGCCAATCAGCTATTGTGTATGGTACAAGTTCCCTTACAAGAGGACCTATAAATGATGAAAGACTAACCGAGCCTTCCCCTACAGCTTGCCCTCTTGCATTAAACCTTACAGTAATACGACCATCAGGTTGGAGAGCAATACCTTTAAGCTTTGTTGGGCCTCTTTTTCTTTTGTTTTGAGTGACATGCTCTGTAGAGTTAACTAGAAATTCTTCCTGATTATTATTGAGAGGCACATCTTCTTCATGAGCAATAGATTGGCGATGGGAGGACCTTGTATTAGCAGCAGGAGAACCTTTGGTTGATGGCCTAATCAACCTAGACTTGGGTGACTCGTTCATCATAGTTTCTGAATTCTTTTGTGGAGTGTTAAAATCATCTTCAAAATCATTGTCAACAAAATGGCGCAGAGATCTTCTTGTTTTGTTCAGGTTGTGGAGTGGAGATGTTGCTTGGGTTCTACCTAACGCAGTTGCTCGTTGTGGGGACATGTTTTCATCTTCGTTGTCATCCTCATTTGTTGGATTTATACCAAACGCTGCTTCATAAGATCTTTTAGATGCAGGTGGTGAATCCATTACAACTTTAGTAGAGGATGCAAAACGAAGCTTCGATTTCTTCTTCTCTGCCAAATTTCCAAACTTAGCTGCTAATTGCCTCCTCTTTTCTGCCACAATTGCTTTCAAAGCACCAGGTTGCAAGTGAACTTGAGTTGAAGGTGATCCAACCTCCTTTTCATTGACTAAACCTCCATCCTTTTCATTGACTAAACTTCCATCCTGCTTCTTTTTTCTAGTCTCCATATTGTACCTGTATAAGATTAAGAGATTAAGAGATTTAGTTAAAAGTAATTTGAAATATGCACTAAATTTGCATCATACAAAAACATGTATTTTAAATATGACAATCACAATGCTCAAGTTAAGGAAACAATTTTTAAAGCAGTTCAAGAAACTTAATAAGTACAATAATAAAAAAAATCATACTAAACGCATACAAAAAAAATCATAAAAAAGTAATGACTATACATTTTATGATTAATAAGAAAATGTTGTACTTTTTAACTTTAAGCAATCGGATTCTCATCATGTTGGTCATCATATATTTCTAATTCGTAGTGTCCTCTTGGTGGAGCCTTTAACACAATATACCAATTTGAATTTTCATTCTCCCTTGTATAAAATATTTGTTTAGCTTGTGAAGCAAGTATAAATGGTTCTCTAACAAACTCTTTTTGTCCTTGGTGTAGGTTTACAAGAGTATACCAATCAACCTTCTTTACACCCTTGCCAACATGTGCCCAATTGCACCTAAATAAAGGGATATGAAAACTGTAATAGTCCAAGAGTATAATCTGATTAATTAACCCATAATATCCTACAACATCAGCCAATTGTGCATCATCTTTAGCACTAGATCTACACATTGTTGTTGCTTCCATATAAACACCACTATTTTGTGTCGTTCTCTCTGCATCCTTAGTATGAAATCGCTGCCCATTAATAACATATCCCTTATAGGATATGACTGCTTTACGAGGACCATGTGCTAATCTTGATAACATAGCATCAAATTCTGCAGTAGAAAACTACAGAAGGAA
This sequence comes from Humulus lupulus, assembly GCF_963169125.1. Classification (NCBI taxonomy): domain Eukaryota; kingdom Viridiplantae; phylum Streptophyta; class Magnoliopsida; order Rosales; family Cannabaceae; genus Humulus; species Humulus lupulus. Next base: position 12,078,780 of record NC_084802.1, read on the forward strand.
ACATTTTTATCACATAATTTCATCATAATTTCAGATTAATACAAATTAAATAGTGTATTGGCCCATACCTTTTCTTCTAACCACAAGGGAAAAATCTCAGTATGTTGTGTTCCAAAGTGGAGTGTGATTGGTTCTTAAATTATTGTTATTCTTTTTTAGTTGTTGTAGATGCATCCTATATTTTAAAAAAAAATTAATCACCATCAATAATTAAGCGACAGTGAAATTAGAAGATAATAAGTTTATCCACTCACTCTAAATATTGCTCTGTGACAGCTAAATTGAATAATACATAGCAATGTGCACTAGCTAGATCCTTATCATTTAGTGTAACAGTTACACCACGATGAAGTGGACGACCTTCAAGTATCACATCACTATCATTATATTCGTTACGTCCAATGAAGGAACCTTCGTCATTAGATTGTTTCAAAAATGATGCACAAAAGCGCATTGACTCATCTGCAATGTAACGTTCAGCAATAGATGCTTCGGGATGTGTAGGTTGCATCACATACCCTTTAAGTAACTTCATATATCTACAAAAAAAGAGATTAACCTTAATATATTTTCTTAGGCCTTCAATATTACTTGAAATTTAAAGTTATTTTTGAAATAATACCTGTTTAGTTTCACCCAATTTTTGTTCAACATTTTCTTCACTTGGCTGCTATCTAAGCTAGCTATATAAGTCCTAGTCTTCTTCATAATCAAAAAAAAAAAAAAAACAGATCAAGAGAAAAAAGGACAGAGATATTTAGTTGTTATAAATTTATTTATATGTGAGGAGTGTGACATATATAGGCAAAGATACTTTGCCTTATAGGATTCATACTTTATCAATTGTTCAATAAAGAATATGAGATCAAGTTCGAAACTGGAGTAGAGACAAAGATCACAGTGATCTTTGTTCTTCAACCAATATAATTCTTGTGTTGGTTTCATTATTTCTTTTCTTCTTCTCTATTTAGTTTTCTGGGCTATATTCATTTTGGTTCACTTCTGTTTTTACTAACATTACATTCTGCACTCTACACATTTATTTAAATGTGCCATTGAATATGTTGTTCTAGTTTTGAGAAAGAGTTTCCTTTTAACTACTGACTTTGTTATTTGATCATGAGTATAACATTTACAACAAGAGATAATACCAATACAAACAATAAATTTAGTTCAAGTTTGATTTAAACAGAATAACAAACAAATAAGATCATTCAATCTCTATAAGCATATAAGCCCATTAAGGATTAAACCTGATGCTCTACAGAAATGTTTTCTCTCTCTCTCTTTAACCTAAGGTAGAAATGTCTTCTCTCTTTAACCGAAGGAAATGTACCTGCAACAATGCACAATATGAAGTTTTTAGGGTGTAATCAATAAAATGATAACAAATAATAATAATAATAAAATAACAGAGAAGATATATAAGTTACTGCCTGTATGTTATGCCACCTTAAAAAAAATATGAGGAACAAGTTTGAGAGAATATAATAATGAGCAAAGGAGAGAGTTATTGTGCAAACATTAAAACAATTAATAGACAAACGAAACCAAATATCTTGAATGGAAATGAAAATTAGTTTCACTTTCTTATATTTAATATAACTTGTAAATACTATAGATAAGAAAATGAAATTCAACACAAATCAACCAAAGACAACAAGTAGCTAACATTCTTTCAATACATATAAATACACAGATATAATAAACCCATACGTACACGTAAGATCGATTAAAGCTATATATGGCTCCATGTAATTATTTTCTTCATACACATTCTTGAAAATACTGTGTACAAACTACAAACGTGAACAAAAGCCCATGAAGTACTGTCGATTACAACCACAACCACAAGTAACACTAATTACAGCACTCAATTTCCACTAAAACTTGGTGCATTTTCTACGTTTTAGGATTTTCCTAGTTCATACTAAACAACAGCATGACTAATCTAGGTGTAGATACCAAACTTTCCCTAAAAAGAGAACAATTTAAGTTAAGTTATATTGGTAATAACAAGTGTTGATGTGATTATTATTATTATTATGGTCGCCCACGTAGACGTAGTACTCGACGTCCTCGTTCTCGTCCTCGTCAAATTCTTCCAATATATCTTCCACAATAGTCTCCAATTCAAATTGCCAATTGAAAATTGATTTGATTTGGTGTACCATTATTTATTTGAAAATAGATAAATAAATATACTAATTAATTAATTAATTAATTAGAATATAATTGGGTTTGGGGAGAGTATAAACTGGTGGAGTGAAACCCCTTTGTCAGCTTACCAGGAACCTACGCCATGCCTCGACACTCCAAATTCAGCACACCAAAGCGGAAAAACACATCGGATCGGATGCATTATTATTCAAATATTATGATCAATTTCTGCCCCTTCTTTCTTTCACTCTATTATGAGTTTTACTCATAAAATCATACTTGGTCTTTAACATCATGCAATGCACTTATATAAACGTTATATAACTTTCTATTATATTATTGTTTTGATAAATAATGTTTCAATTGTTTTCGTAGTTATTAAAAAAATATATATATATATTTACATTATCATATATATATAATAATGTAAAATATATATATCTATGATTATAAATCGAGTTATAAACTTTATTTAGCTAAGATAGTTTGGTACATAAAAACCTTTAAAAGTGAGGGTCATGAGTTCAAGATGGGACTTTACTAAAACTATTTTTTTTAGGAAGACTAGTAGATGTTAGAATTGTAGAACACTCAACAAAAATGCATAAACATTAATATCCTAATATTTAAGCTACAATTAGAACAAGTTTTATCTTTCTTTCTTTCTCTACAAAAAGAAGAAATTAATTAAAATATCTAAAGAATATTCTATTGATTGTTTTTGCATATACAACAGTGACAAAAAAAAATTGTAATAGTATTGGGAGGGAGGGAATGAGCTTGTGAATATTCTTGTTCTTGATGTTGATGTAGTTTGAGTGACATGAAAACATGCATGCACAGACACATTTTGTACATTGATATCAAGTGAAACTATCCAGAAACATAACACTTACTTTTTGGTAAGTCCACCCGTTGTTTATGTTCGTGGAGTGAATCCTGAATAACTGAAATCGACGAAACAAATAAGCATCGAGCCTGTGCATCAATATTCAGGATTAGTCCAGCAGAATAAATGATCATTTAAGCTTGTTAAGGCATAAAGGACAGCTACGAACTAGTATGAACAAAAAACGCCAAGTACAGAAACACTATACCAACTTCAACACCAGCAAAAACACTCTCCAGAAATTCAAAACCCGTGTAAATTGCTTTTATTGTACTCTTGTGGTCCTGAAATGATTGAAACAAAACTCATATAAACTGCTTTTATCATTAGGCAAAACTGATAAGATCTTCCTGCTTCAAACAATTGCTAACCCAGTAATTAAGAGAAAAAAAACAGCAATAAAATCCAGACCAATCAACCCAGAATTCAATTCCAGCCAGAAAACAGTAAAGAGAGAGAGAAACAATTTAGTGCCCATCAAGTGTTCTTGTATCAAAGTTGGTAGATAACTTTAAGATGGAAGTACAACTTTAAGTTTTCTGAATCCAATCATAGTTTTGATTTGTTTTCTTTAATTAGTACCATATAATTCACTCCAAGTAGAATGAAATATCTCACTTTACCTTTATATTTGGATATTAAATAGAACTCATCATAGAGTATATGACAAAAATAGAGCAAACTCATATAAGAAAGTAGATAATATGACAATATTGTTTTAGTTAGTTTAAGCATAGGTTTAACTAGAGCAAGTGATCAATAATTTGTGGTGTCATAGAAACCTTCCAAAATATATCAGTGGTGACGTGGCTAATCCACTTTACCAACAAAAAAACACTAAAGGAGTGCATGTGTATTGGTCAGTCTCCCTTTAATCTTCATAATTAGTGGTCCCTTTATTCCGTTGTGCTACTGACTAAGCCCCAGATCATATTGATATAAAATTTGACACGCAGAAAATGAGATATAATAGGCAGAACATACTTGAACAACCAAGGTCCACTGTATACTTCCCACTTTATTATGACAAAACAAAGATTAAAGTGAACTCCGCATAATTATAAAGGAAGAACTAGAACCAAAAAGTTGATTGATTAACTTTACAGCACATACTTTCTATAATGTGGGGAAGTGGAATAATTTATGCTGAAAAAGTATTCATAATTTTGTGTTCCCATATTCCTTATGCTTTGACATAAGGGATATAACTGGTCCAAAACACCTATGTATTCATTAACTCCAACCCTCTGCTCTGCTGTGTGAGATATTGACCATAACTGGCCAGAGTTTTTTCATCAACTAGTCATAGTTCAGCGGCTACTAAACTCAATATGGATGCATTGAGTATAATCTTATTGGCCACAAGCTACTTCGTTTACTTAGCTTCCGCAAAGTCTCAAACCTACATTGTACACATGGACCGATCAGCTATGCCCAAAGCCTTCTCAACTCACCACAGCTGGTATATGTCTACTCCTTCTACCATATCAGAGAATTCACCAGCAGGCATTATAAGATATAATATCTGCAAAATTATGGAACTGTACTAGCAGGATGGATTCAAATCAATCGCTGCATTTCTGAGCTAAAGAACAGCAAGTGTCCTTATTCAGAGATAGGGCCTAGACCTAATAACAACCAGAAGAAAAAAAGCAAAGAAACAATATAGAATAATCGAACGCATTCAAGGCATATTGGTTGGTTCTCAGTACAATATTCCATAATTTTCATATCTATTTATGGTCCCCGGTTGTTATACTAACTGAGAAAAAAAAAAAGCCTCTTCTCAACGGCTATGGCACTTTGATTTGTGATGTTGACTGGCCATTTGAAAAAATTGTAGAGGGAGATCATGAAATTTAATGACATATCGCAATAAATCTAATCAAAATGAGCAAGATACCAGTAATTTATGATAATAATTATATTAAATTTCACTCCATTATAACATAAAAGATTCATCATGACCCAGCATAAAAAATTTTTTTAAAAAATTATGTAAATCTACCCCAACATCATACCTGGATCAGATTCAATTGTGCACCAAGACATTATGGGAAATCTTTTACCTATCATAAAAAAAAAAGGCATAATCAAAACTAGTAAGCACAATTTGAAGAGAGAAAAAAAAAACAAAAAACAAACTAGTTACTCCTTTCAAAATCATCTCAAATCAAATTATACGAATACCCATCTAACAACATGCATTTATACATATAAGGGTAGAGCTATGAAGGTCCAGGGAGCACCCATTTGATTTTTTCGAAATTGCATTAATAGACTTGATGATATTACATACAAAGTATTGGCTTATAAATGTATAAATCAAAATCAAAAGAACAAAAAACAAGTAAAATATTTTTCAATAACCCAGAAATTGTCTATTTGATAAAAAATAATTGAGAACAAATAAATAATCCCATCATTTCATCACGAGAGAAACCTCTAAGAAACCAACTCCACCAAAAATTGACTTAATTTCATTTCACCTACGAGAATCTCAGCTCAGTACATTATTAAAATTTCTTGAATACCCAAATGTTGATATACATAAATTAGATTAATCAAAACATAGATATGGAAATTAAAGAGTAACATTAGATACCTGATAGAGATGCAATGTGGAGAACCAACGAAGAGAATTTAGGGGGTGAAGTTTTCTTTCTTTCTTTCCTTTTAGTTTTTCCTTTCCTTTTTTCCTGAGAATTCAGGGTTAAAAAAAAAAGAGTATGAAGAGCAAGCACTGTATTTGGGTTGAAGATCGACAAGTAAAAGAGGCCAATTTTTCTTCTTTTTTTGAGCAAAGCCAACTCAAAATATGCTTGGGAGACAAATCATTAGGGCACAATTGGAAAAATGAGCTTAATCTAATCAATACACTGAAATACAGGGCATAATGAGTTTAATGTATACAATTAGAAGAAACAAAAATGCATGCACTTACTTGCTTGGTAGAGGTGTACTTTGGAGTTGCTTGACTAACTGAGAGAGAGTGATCGGACGGGAGAGGCACTGACTGAGAGAACCGAGAGAGACCCTTGGTCGGTGCTGACTGAGAGAACCGAGATGCGGGTGGGAGAGGCGCTGGGTTTGTCTGGGTTCCTCTGAGAGAGAGATTCACAGTGAGCGGGTGGGAGAGGCACTGGGTTCGTCTGGGTTCCTCTGAGAGAGAGATTCACAGTGAGTGGGTGGGAGAGGCAGGTTCGTCTGGGTTCCTCTGAGAGAGAGATGGATTCTGCTATGGAGTGAAAATGGAGAAAATGGGAGAGACGGGTAACGTGGGAAGAGAGAGAGAGACGGGAATGAGGGAGGGGAAATGGGTTTTTCTTTGTCTTTTCCTTTTTCAATTAAGCAGGTTTGACAAAAAAAAGAAAAAAATTAAGCGCCAATGAAATAATATACTCCCGCCAATGAACAGTGCATGCTGTATAGATTATGTAACTTTTTAATAGCATTTTTTTAATAATGTCCAAATGCAATGCTATTAATGAAGCTTTTTCTTGTAGTGACACCAGGACGGATGATTGACTCTATCTGGTACGGTCCTTCCCAGTTCGGCCCGAGCACTCCAGCTGTTGGATCTCGAGTTGCCAAGAATATGCGTCTCAACACCAGATCTCCCATTCCGAACTTTCGATCTCGAACCCTCTTGTTGAAATATCTGGTAGTTCGTTGCTGGTAGGCAGCATTTCTCAGCTGAGCCTCTTCTCTTTTTTCTTCAATCAAGTCGAGGGTTTCTTCGAGCTGAGTGTGGTTTGAACTTTGATCGTAAATCTGAGTTCGGATCATTGGGATTTCTACCTCAATAGGCAACATTGCCTCACAGGCGTATGCTAGAGAGAACGGGGTATGTCCTGTTGAGGTTCGAGCTGTGGTCCTGTATCCCCAAAGGACTTGGGGCAATTCTTCGGGCCACCGTCCCTTTGCTTCCTCCAACTTTTTCTTTAAAGAACTTTTGAGAGTTTTGTTCACAGCTTCGACCTGGCCATTCACTTGAGGGTGAGCCACTGATGAAAAACTCTTTATTATACCGTTCTTTTCACAAAAGTTGGTGAATAAGTCGCAATAGAACTGGGTTCCGTTGTCGGATACGATCTTCCTCGGCACTCCATATCGGCACACGATGCTCTTTACAACGAAATCAAGGATCTTCTTTGAGGTTATAGTTGCCAATGGTTCAGCCTCCGTCCATTTTGTGAAGTAATCCACGGCAACTACAGCATATTTCACTCTGCCTTTGCCAGTTAGGAGAGAGCCTATGAGGTCGATGCCCCATACCACGAAAGGCCATGGGGATGTCAACATGGTCAGCTCGGATGGTGGGGCTCGGGGTATCGTGGCGAATCTCTGGCATTTGTCGCATTTCTTCACATACTCGAAAGAATCCGTTTTAATGGTTGGCCAGAAATATCCCTGGCGTATGATCTTCTTGGACAGGCTATACCCCCCGGTGTAGTCTCCGCAGAACCCTTCATGAATTTCTTCAATGATTTTCTTAGCTTCGGGAGGGGTTACGCACCTAAGTAATGGCATGGAATATCCCCTTCGGTATAGCTTTCCGTCCAAAATGGTGTAACGGGGAAGTTGATACATCAACTTTCGAGCCTGGTTCCGATCTTTTGGAAGAGTTCCATTTTCGAGATAATAAACTATCGGGGTCATCCAAGTCGGCTCTGTTTCAATCATACACACAACTTCCTCTTCTAGCTCGTTAATGCTAGGTGCTGATAGGTGTTCTATGGGTACAACATTCAGCTCTTCATTTTCGGCGGATGTGGCGAGTCGAGCTAAGGCATCTGCATTTGAGTTTCGTTCTCGGGGAACCTGTTCGATTGCATAAAACTTGAAATACTCCAATGAGGATTTTGCCTTCTCCAGATAAGCTGCCATTCTTGTGCCACGAGCCTGGTATTCTCCTAGGATTTGATTAACCACGAGCTGGGAGTCACTGTAGCAATGTATAGCTTTAGCTTTGAACTCCTTTGCTATTCGTAGTCCCGCGAGTAGAGCCTCGTACTCGACCTCATTATTCGATGCTTTAAAGCCAAATCTTAAAGCGGAATGAAACCTACTCCCTGCGGGGGTGATCAGAATAACCCCTGCCCCCGCTCCATTTTCATTTGACGAGTCGTCGACGTAAAGTTTCCACAGTTCGTGGGCCGTGGTTATTACCTCGTCGTCGGCTATACCAGTACATTCCACTATAAAGTCCGCTAATGCCTGTGCCTTAATGGTCGTTCTCGGGTGGTAGGTGATCTCGAACTGTCCGATCTCAACAGGCCATTTAAGAAGTCGACCTGAAGCTTCTGGTTTAGACAGGACTTGCCTAAGTGGTTGATCAGTCACCACATGGATGGGATGTGCCTGAAAGTAGGGGCGGAGCTTACGGGATGAATGAATTAGACTGAGCGCGAGTTTCTCCATCAATGGATATCTTGATTCTGCCCCCAGTAATCTTTTACTGATGTAGTAAACGGGTCTTTGCACCCTCTCTTCTTCTCGAACGAGCACTGCACTTATCGCGTGTTCGGTGGTTGAAAGGTATAGGTACAATACTTCTCCCGTTTCAGGTTTTGAAAAGATGGGTGGTTCCGCTAGGTGCTTTTTGAGCTCCTGAAAGGCCAGCTCGCATTCCTCTGTCCATTCAAACTTCTTACCTCCTCTCAGTAAGTTGAAAAATGGCAGACCACGATCCGTAGATCTCGAGATGAATCTGCTTAGGGCTGCCATCCTGCCAGTCAGAATTTAGACATCTTTGTGCCTTCGAGGTGAGGGCATGTCAATCAGGGCCTTGATCTTGTCGGGGTTAGCCTCGATTCCACGAGAGTTCACAATAAAGCCCAGAAATTTTCCTGAAGATACCCCGAAAGTGCACTTCTGAGGATTTAGCTTCATGTTATACCTCCTGAGCACGCCAAAGCACTCTTCAAGGTCATCAACATGGTTCTTGTTGAGTTGAGACTTTACAAGCATGTCATCAACATAAACCTCCATGTTGTTCCCTATTTGTTCTGAAAACATCATGTTTACGAGCCGCTGGTATGTGGCTCCAGCATTCTTGAGCCCGAATGGCATGACATTATAGCAGTACAGCCCTTTATCCGTGACGAAGCTCGTATGTTCTTGGTCGGGGGCATGCATGGGAATCTGGTTATATCCAGAATAAGCATCCATGAACGACATCAGGCTGTGCCCCGCCGTGGCATCCACGAGCTGGTCAATCCTCGGTAGCGGAAAACAGTCTTTTGGGCAAGCTTTGTTGAGATCTGAATAGTCAATACAAGTTCTCCACGTCCCATTGGGCTTTGGGACCAACACCGGATTGGCTACCCAGTCAGGGTAAAAGGCATCCCTGATGAATCGGTTTGCCTTTAACCTGTCAACCTCCTCCTTCAGTGCTTTCTTCCTGTCTTCGTCCAGCTGTCTTTGCTTTTGTTGCTTCAGGGGAAAGCTTTTGTCTATGTTCAGTGCGTGGCTTGCTACTTTCGGGCTTATCCCCACCATGTCTGAGTGTGACCACGCGAAGACATCCTGGTTTTTCTTCAAAAAGCAAATTAATTGCTATTTTGTCTCATCTGGGAGGTGTTTTCCGACCTTCACCTTCTTCGAGGGATCAGCTTCCTCGAGCTTAATTTCTTCGAGCTCCTCTAACGGTTCGAGGTCAACTTTCTCCTCAATCCTTGGATCAATCTCCTCGTCAATTTCTAAAACTGTTCCGTCTTTGTTTTGTATGATAACGAGTGCTTGAGCGCTCGTTTGTTTCTTTCCCCTCAAGGAGATGCTATAGCATTCCCTCCCAGCCAATTGGTCTCCTTTTAATGTCCCGACTCCGCTAGGGGTCGGGAACTTAAGGGCCAGATGCCTTACTGATGAAACTGCCCCCAGCCCGACCAGGGCGGGTCTCTCGAGCAGCACATTGTAGGCAGATGGTAAGTCTACTACCACGAACTCCATTATCTTGGTCACCGAGACTGGATAGTCTCCCAAGGTCACGGGGAGCTCAATGGATCCCATACAGGCAGTTCCTTCTCCTGAAAATCCGTACAAAGTAGTTGCACATGCTTTTAGGTCGCGAAGGGAGAGTCCCATCTTCTCGAGGGTTGCTTTATAAAGGATGTTAACTGAGCTCCCATTATCTATGAGAACTCAGTGGACCCTTTTATTGGCCAACTGAAGAGTAATGACCAGCGGATCATGATGAGGGAACTGAACATGGGAGGCGTCTTCCTCGGTGAAGGTTATTGGTTGTGTTTCAATCCTCTGGCTTTTTGGTGCCCTAGGTTCGGGTTCATAAGGAGACCCGTCCCCTGTCTTTAACTCGTTAACATATCTCTTTTGGGCATTCCTGCCTCCTCCTGTGAGATGAGGCCCTCCCGAGATGGTTATTACATCCTCTCCATCTATCGGCGGGGGCCTGTCCTCTTCCCGAGCTCGGGAGTTATTGTTTTGTGTCGTCGGAGGCGCGGCTACTCTCTGGCCCGCGGCCGTCTGACCAGTACTCTGGTTTTTGACATATTGCCGGAAGTAACCTCTTGAGATCAACCCTTCGATCTCATCCTTCAATTGTCGACATTCATCGGTTGTATGCCCGGTGTCTCTATGGAACCAGCAATATTTACTGGAATCCCTCTTGGATTTTTGATTTCTCATCGGGTCCGAACGCCTAAAGGGGACCTGGTTTTCATTAGCCAGGTATATGTTCTCCCGAGACTCATTGAGCTCGGTGTATACTCTATACACGGAGAAATATCTCTCCCCTTTCTTTTTCTTTCCTCCCTCAGCTTCGGGGTTACTTCCTTCGTTCTTTTTCCTCTTGGAGGGGTTCTCCGTGGCAGGCTTTGGAGCTGCTGGGTCCGCCAAGGTTGAGGAAGAGTTTATGTTTATCGTTGTTGTTTCGGACTGGGGAGTCGCTTTGAGCGTCGACCTCGCTTCCTCTACATTGACAAACCTCTGCGCTCGTCTGTTAAACTCGGTTATTGACCTTACCGGTTTCCCTTGCATGTCGTCCCAAAGGGCACTTCCCGGTAATACACCAGCTCGGATAGCCATTAGGTGCCTACTGTCATCCACGTCCCGAGCTCGGGCTACTTCCAGATTAAATATTGTTAGGTAACTTTTTAGTGTTTCGCCCGATTGTTGTCGGACGTTAGTTAAGGTGGATGCTTCTGGTTTGACCCCCATCATTGCTCTGAACTGCTTCTTAAAGTCTTTAGACAACTGCTCCCATGAGGTTATTGAGTGTCTCTTATATTTTTCGAACCAACTTTTGGCAGGTCCTGCCAATGATGTTGGAAACAACATACACCTAAGCTCGTAACCCACGTTACTGGCTCTCATGATAATGTTGAACGTGCTCAGGTGACTACACGGGTCGGTCTTTCCTTCAAACATTGGGACGTGAGGAATTCGAAACCCTTGAGGAAATTGAGTGTTGGAAATATGGGGAGCAAACGGCTCGAGCTCCTCGTCAGAGTCCTCATATCGACCATTTCCTCGTTCATTCTTTAAAAGCCTAAAGGCTCTTTCGAGCTGATCGATTCTTTCTTGGACTGGGTCAGTAGGAGGTGCTGTCTGGAATTGATTGTCATTGATCGTGATTCCAGGCTCGCGTCTCCGCAAGGGATCTCTACGCCTATTCAAGTGATCCCTCAGGTCCGGATTTGTTTGATCTCCATTACCCCGACTCTGGTTCAGGTGATTTCGTAGGTCGGGACAATTCTTGCGGCTTCCAGTATTATTACGACCTCAGTCATGTTTATTGACGGACCTGGTCTCTCCGGACTCATCACTGGTGAAACACATTGCTCGGTTATTTCACGATGGATTCTTCCTATGTCGCCTCGTCTCCGCCGTGCGAGACCGAGACGTTTGACTTTTCTCAGATGGAGCGCCTCTCCGCTCCTGGAAAGTCTCCCTGTTTCCTTGTCTTTCCCCCGCATGCCCTTCATCCTGATCTCGAACTGGTTGAGCGTTCCTGCAGGGTGGCGAAGGATATCTTATGGGTGACGGAGGGAATCGTATAGGCGACGGTGGCTGCCACCCCTGTCACGGCCTAGAGGGTCCAGAGTTTGCCCGAGATGGGTCGGTCGCATTTGGTGCGCTCCCAGGTACCTGAGTCCGAGCCTCTGCAGGGGTTCGGTTATTCTCAGCTCCTGCATGCACTTCCACAGGCGGGTTAGCCAGGGCCCGAGCTCGAGTACTCCTCTGGGGCCTAGGTGGAGCAGATGGATCTGCTGGTGCCGGAGGTTGAGTCGGCCTCCTTGTGGCAGCATCTTTTCGTGGACGCCCACGGGGTCTCCGAGGAGGAACATGCACGTCCCTTGGAGGAGGGACTTGGTTTTCGCGCGGAGGCAGGGGCAGAGCCACCTGTGCCTCTGCGGCTATCCTTGTCAACTCCTCATTCCGTTTGTTGGCCTCTGCCAACAGCTGCTTCAATTGCCGGTTTTCAAGTTCCACAATAGGAACGTACCGGTCCGGATTGTAGTACATATCCTCATCCCTTGGTGGAGGAGGTGGTCCCCGGGAATCAGAAGACCCACTTCTCTCCTCAACATCCGGGTTCTCCATTGGTTGTTTTCCAGGACGTCTTGGGTAATTTTCTTCAGGTGTGTTCTGATTGTTTGTTGCCATGAATTTTTCAGGGATGAATGCTTAAGGCTCTCAATGAAAGCACCAAACTGTTGACGCCATTTTTCGTCAACAGTGAAAGGAGAGCACGTAAACAATAACTGATAATGGCCAATTAAAATATGACAATACAAACACACGATTTTTACGTGGTTCAGCAGTTAAATCTGCCTAGTCCACGAGTCTCTGTTATAAAACTCAAGATTATCTCTGAAAATTCTTAAGCATGAATTCTTCAGAGTTTTCTCTGCAAGTTCAGAATTTTCGGCCCATTACAATGGTGCATGACCTCTCTATTTATAGAGAAGGCTGCAGAATACTATCCCACATATTTTGGGTAGTTACTCTTTTTGTGTAAATAAAATAAATGGCTTTAAATGCCTATAATCAGATATAAAAAGAAACGTCCCCTGAAGACCAGGGGGCGTATAACTAACCAAATAATATCCCATGATATTATGGGATTTACAACAATAAATGCAGACTGCGTCTCTTGTGGATAACACTTGTGGATATTCAAAGTCATAATCATGTCTCTCTAAGGCCTTAGTCCCTCAGATTTCTCATCAGCTTTCGAGCTAATGACATCTCCCGAGGTCACATGGCTTCGAGGTCGTACGCGTGTCAGGCTTGGAACCCTGATCCGAGGTCATCCCTGAGGACAGATGCGTCTAGGAGCTACCTTTCGAGATCGTAAATATTCGAGGTCACCACAATTGAGGTCGTCCCAGTTTTGCGGGCTCGATATTTAATCCTAGAGCATACTTCAAACTGTACGAGTTCATTTGCTGCGAATCCAGCTTTCGATGTCATATTTTACATGGCTCGAAAACTGGGTACAACAACACTATATACTAAAACATAAAAAATAAAAAATAAAAACTCAATATACCAAACTCAAAACAAACAAAAAAATATATAATTAATTGAATATCAACCATACATCAACTTGCAAAATACCAAAAAAAAGCATATATATATACCCAAAATCAATAAAAAGAAAAGATTACCAAACATATGTATGTAATCAATCACAAGTAGCTAGTGGCATTTTGTCAGCAAAGAAAAACGTGGCATCCATATATGCATGGGGCATGAACTCACTCTCTCCCGTAATTACTTTGCATCAATTCATTCCTCTCCCTTTCTCTGCAAATAATAATTCACGTTTTGGCTGTCAAAAAAAATAATAAAGAAAACAAACTCACATTTATTTGAATTAAATTAAGAGGAAAACAAACTCCCAAGTATTGCATGATGCCCACTATTCAATCAACCCATATGTCAATATTCCTCCATCCCCACTTTAAACTTACGTATATTTAATTATTATCTTAGAGATATTTCCATTTTTTATGTTCGTGTATAAATATATAAGATATTGGAGGCATAAATACCTAAGTTCATGCTTCTATTGCACTTAAATAATAAACTTATTTTTTTTACGGCATAAATACTTGACGTTTAGTTTTTGTTGCAACCGTTACTTTTTGTTCGTTAAGAAGCAAATACCAAACTTTTAATTAGAGATATTAACGGCATAAATACATAAGTTTAGATAATTGTTGCACTTAAATGTCTAACTTTTAATATTTGTAACATAAATAGTAAAATAAAATAAAATAATCTAATTTTAAGAATATAAATATTTAAATATAAATTTTGATAAATACAAAACAAACACCTAAAAAATTAAATTAAAAAATCATTTAAAAATTTTAAAAATTGAAATTTAATTAAAAACATTATTTCTAAATTCTAAATTCTTTCAAAAATTCTTATTTAAAAATATTTTTGAAATATATTTCACATTTCTAGTTTTAAATAATTTTTATATTTAGATATTTTAGAAGTTTCAAATTTAATTAAAAACAGTTATTTCTAATTTCTAAGATTTTTCAACAAATATTATTTATCCTTTTTTATATATATTTAGATATTTTGAAAATTCTTAGATATTAGGATTTAAATATTTTCATTTTTAAAACTAAACTTTTTTATTTTTTATACAACAAAAAATAAAATTAAAGTATTTAAGTACAATAATTACATAAACTTAAATATTTATGACGTCAATATACATATTTAAAATGTTTGGTATTTTTCACTAAACATGAAAAAGTAACGATTGCAATAAAAAATAAACGTTAGGTATTTATGCTGTTAAAAAAATGTAATGACCCAACTATTCTAGACCTTGGACCATTAATAACTACTATACTAATCTTAAGAAAACGTACATATGAAATACCTATAACTTTATTTAAAAATTGTAAGGTAAAGGTTAAATACATAAAAATTCATTTAGGATATGGGATCCCATTGTTTTGAAAATAAAACAAAACATAACTTAAATAAATTGGTTACAAAATTAAGTGTGGAAAAATAATACATAGAAATCATAACTAAAAGACTAAAAAAAAACTTCATCCTCTAATCGAAGGCTCAGTCCATCGATTCTATTCTGCCTCAATACACATCCCCAAGCTGCCAAGAATCTTTCCGCCACCATAACTATTTTTCTGCACATATAAAACATAAAGGAATGAGTCTAATGCCCAGCAAGGAAAATCTACTACAAGCATGAAACATAATCATCCACATAACTATAAGCTATAAACATATAACATATATCTATAAAGACGTACATCATATAAGACTATATTATTAATGGCCATTAAAACATGTGATAAACCATCTACGTCCCATTTCTAATATCTGAGGTAGGTTTATGATAACTCATCTACGTCCCCTGTCTAATATCTGAGGTAAGGTAAATCATACCCATGAAACATAAGAAAACATAACATCACATACTATAGCATAACGTATCATAACATATCAGCATAACATATAAGCATATAAAACTATCATATTTTCCTTACCAATATACCGGGATGATGAGAACAAAGTCGGGATTTTGGAATACTCCTAAAAACCATAATAGAGATGTGAGTATACTAAGGAAAAGAGATGAAAAGAATGAACCATCGAAAATATACTTACCACAAGAATCTTACGTTCAAGATCTTAGATGCCTAACCAAGAATAGAGAAGATTGAGTTAGGATTTGAGTAGAAAAACTATAAGAACAATACAGAAAGGAACTAGAATAAGGAATACCTTGAATTCTTCTATGACCGAACTATACCTCAAAACTGAAATACACTATAACCTTACTTCCCAAGTGTTTATTAAGCTTATAACCCCAACACTTACCCCAACCCAAGTGTTTATCACTCTATAGTCTCACTAGCACCTGGAAGGCTCTGATTAATGCTTGAAGAATGAATGAAAAGGCTTGGTGCTAGATCCTATTTATAGAGTTCTAGAAATAAAAATCTTCTTTTTGGCTTTGAATAAAAATAATGAATTTAATTGAAAATATTTGAATATCCTTCAGCCAAAGGCTTAGGACTTGGTCAAATTGTTCAGAGATTTAAGGAGTCAACGCTTGATTTTTAAAACAAAAATAATAAAAATAAATAGAATCATAACTTCTAACACCCTAAATCTCGTAACTCTAAACTCAACTGCAGTAAAATCAACATATCTGGAGCTATAGGACTCCTATTTAAACTCTCTTTATACCGTTAGAAAGCTAATTCAATTAACTACAACTCTTTAGAAATGCTATTTTTCTAAATTCATAACATAACTGGGTCAAAAATGAGTTGGAAGTTACAGTATCCTAAAATTACGAAAAATCTATTTAATTATCTAAATCTCAAATAAATAAAATTGTGACAAATGTCATGCTCCTAACAAATTCTGGTAAAGACTAAATCTTATATTTCCCTTATTTTATCATTAAAATAATAATTCTTTAATAATCATACATATGATAAGTGTAAAAAAAAAAAAATCTTTTTTAAGTAGTCTTTTATCATTTATTTTTTTGTTAAATAAAATGACCTACTACAATATATTCATTTTTGTCTTATACAAAGGAACATCTTACACCTCATTGTCAAATGAGATGGACTACTTAAAAGCCCGGCCCTTATGCCTTTTTTGTTTGAAGAAAAAAAACATGCATGTGTGTGTGCTTTTTTTTTTTACTCATTTTCTATCTAACGAATGTATGATTTTAAATAGGAAAAATATTATTTTGCCCTATGTGTTTTTCCCGAGTACGTGAGCGGTCACAGTGTTTTGTTAAATGACAATTCAGACCTTATGTTTTATGTATCTGAATAGTATCCTAGACTCAATTTTGGTAAAAATATTTTTAATTGTAATATCAATTCTCGGATCGTTAGTAATGCGATGAGTTCAGAAAAGTGAAGAAAGTGATCGAGGAGCTGAAAATGAAATATTATATTTGATTTTTTTTTTACCGAAATTAGGTATAATGTACTATTTTGACTCATTTTATAAAACACATAGTCTGAATTATCATTTAATAAAACACAGTGACAAATAGCGTATTTAGGATAAACACACGTAGTATTTTCCCTTTAAGATAAATAGTTTTTTACAGTTTCCATGTATATAACCTGTGGCCTATATGATTTCTTTCCACAGTAGTTTCCAACATGACTTATTTATTGTATTTATGTGGTCTATATGTTTTTCTCCGAATAGTTCAATGTTTTATCCATTAATGGTTATTGCCAAGCTTCAATTATATTGCATCCGTTTATGGATATGTTTTTCTCCTTTTTCTTATCTATAAATAGTTATTTATGAACAGAGAATAGATATATAAACACTTAGTCAGTAACAAAGGCTTATATTCCAGTTTTAAAAAAAAATGGAAGTAATCAACAGATATGTCACAACAAAGAGTCACATAAATGGGACTCCAAAAGAGTCAGATTTTGAGATTAAGTCTTCAACTCTTGTTGTATCAGCAGAGCCTGGTTCAAACGATGTCGTTTTGAAGAATCTGTATGTGTCCATTGACCCATACCAGATAAACCGCTTCAAGAGTTACAGTTCCTCTCAGAAGAGCATAAGTGATGCAATGGCCATAGCTCCCGGGGAGGTAATACTTAGTCTATATATTTTATATATATAAAGAAAACTTTTTTATGGAAAGTTCTTTATAAAAAAAATATTTGTGGAAAGAACATATTTTAAATTAAAAAAATTAAATAGTATAGTATTTAATAATTAATTAATTAATTAAAAGGATAATAATTTATTAATTTATTTTAAGAATTTAATTTTTAATTATGTTTCTATGAATATGAATTTGAATATATGTTTTAAAAAAAAATTAAAAGAACAAAAGTTTAAAAAATGAAATATTTTTTCTTTATATTTCACTTCTCAAAAAATTAAAAGTTTTTTTTTTTCATCTTTTGAATTTTGAGTTCTTAATAAAGAAAAAGATTAAAAATAAAATTTATATTTTTTAGGTTTTTAGTCCTTTAGTGATGTAAAGGTTACCAATTCTTTATTCTTATTACATACTGGGAAAAATTTACTCATTTTAAATAACTTTTAAAGTACCATATAATATAATTTTTTTTATATAAATATATTCTTAATTTGTACAAATATTTTGCTACTCAGTTAGACATATATATATACATATTTAAACATTAATTGGCACATGTACAAATACATAGTTAAATATATTTATTGGACAGGTTATTAGTGCTCATGGGGTGGCCAAAGTTGTGGCTTCTGAGAATGCTGAGTTTGAAAAAGGTGATTTGGTTGTGGGAATGGTTTGTTGGGGAGAGTATACTGTGATAAAAGGAGATCAATACATGTTGACGAAACTTGACCCTATGGCTATGGGGTTTCCATTGTCATATTATATTGGAGCTTTTGGTAATTTTTCATTACTCTAAATCCATTTTTCATGTTAATTATGATTTAAAGAAAATTCTGTTTTTGAAAATAAAATTAATATATCAGGTGTATATTAATTAGGTTATCATTATTTTTAAGAGATATGTTTTTTAATATTTTAATCCTTACCAGCATAAAATTTTATTACTCTAACAAGATATTTTTTAAAATTTAAGTTATTTATATTTATATTTTTTCTTTTTTTGAGTTAAAAAAAAATAATTGAGTGTCAAAGGTGTTTTAATTCTTTAAATAATAAATATTTTATTATAGAAGTTAGGTACTCTTCGTGATTAACTCTCTATTTTAAGAAATATATATTTTTGATGTTGTGTTCTATCCAGTTAAAGATATTCTCTTGTATTCGAATTCGATCAAAATATTTTTGACCTCAAGCTTTATTTATGGAGTCATCAATTTGAAAAAAAGTTAGAATTCCTAACACGCATCAATCTATATGATATTATATTTGACAATATTTTGATTGAATTTGGATTTATTGAATTATTTTTAAACATTTGACAAACTATAGACCCTATTTTGTAACATAGATTCGTTAAATTTGTTTAATTGGTTTAGGGACAAGTGGATTGACAGCTTATAGTGGGCTATTTGAAGTGGGCAAGCTTAGCAAGGGTGAGAAAGTGTTTGTCTCGGCAGCTTCTGGGTCAGTAGGCCACCTTGCTGGCCAATATGCTAAACAATTGGGCTGTTATGTTGTTGGTTGTGCTGGAAGTAAGGAAAAGGTAACTCTAAATAACCCTTGGTAACTCAATAGTTATCAATTTGTATATTTCAAACAAACATTTTTCTTACTAAAATGTTGAGATTGACAAAATTATTCTATATTAGGTAGCATTGCTAAAGGAGAAACTTGGTTTTGATGAAGCATTCAACTACAAGGATGAGCCTAACTTAAAATCAACCATAAAAGAGTAAAACAAAATTTGTCATCATTGAAATTAAAGTTTAATTTTTAGCATGAATGCTTTTTATTTGGCGATTCAAAGTTTTCTTAGTTACAATTAAGTTAATTTACTTCATTTTTCTAAAACAAATTTTAAGTTTTTTTTTATGGATATTCGTGATATTTTTTTCAATTTTATACCTATTTAAATAATTTTAGGAATGCATAAAAGTTAATGATATTGTTATTTTAGAAATGTATAACACTTAATAATATTGTTATTTTGTGGGATTGATCCATACATCCTATTATTTTTTATGTTGAATTTAAGGTACTTTCCGGATGGAATAGACATCTACTTTGACAATGTGGGAGGTGAGATGCTAGAAGCAGCAATTGCTAACATGAATAACTTTGGTCGAGTTGTGGCTTGTGGGGCCATATCCGAGTACACAAACACAAACAAGCCAGCTGCATTGAACATGGTCGAAATTATATACAAGAGAATCATGATTCGAGGATTTTTGATGCCTGATTTTTTCAAAATCTATCCAGATTTTCTTTCATTCACCGTGAATCACCTCCGTCGGGGTAGTCTTGAGACACTCGAAGACATCTCAGTTGGTTTGGAGAGCATTCCAAAAGCTTTTATTGGCCTCTTTCATGGTGCCAACATTGGTAAGAAGATTGTCAAACTAGCAGATGATTGACTTAATTGATCAATTAAAATGGAAGAGAAGAGACACTATATATTGGTTCACAAATATATCTGTGGCTTTGCAAAATGTATTGAAACTATTTAAATCAACTTATTTGTGTAATGAGTTTCATGATTCCTAGGTAATCATTTGGTACCTGTGTTTTTACAAAGTATTATTTTGATACTTTCTGTTTTCAATAATTCTCATATGGTATCCTGTATTTTAAAATCGTACATATTTGGTACCCTAAACTCAAATTTAATTAATAAAATTTTATCAATTTAATCAAACTGCTGTCAATTATGTAAGTTTCAAATTTCAATTTAATTACTTAATTACATATAACTGATGACAGTTTGATCATATTGACAAATCTGAGTCTAGGGTATCAAATATGTATAATTTTAAAATACAGGGTACCATATGAGCATTATTAAAACATTGGGTACCAAATGAGTAAATTCGCTTCCTAGAAACAATTATTTATAAAGTGATGAATTCTTAGCTATGAGTGGTCATTTTTATGCCTACAAATAGTCCTTACCATCGAAACATTCACTTAAAGTATTTGACCTTATTTATGATATTTCACATTTCTTTCGCTTCACTTGTTAGTGTCAATCAATATTTCTACCGCTTCACTTGTTAGTGTCAATTAAAAGTATTAATTGACGCAATAAAAATAGGAGTTTTATTATAAATACACATTCTTTATATATATATATATATATTTTTAGGACATCTAAAGTTTTTTTTTCAATTTTACTAATTCAAGTTTTCAAAAATATGATTTTAAAGTTTTATAATTACAAAAATACAATCTCAACTAGACAGCAACTCCAGCAATACAATATTGGAAAAACACATAAAAATCAACTAAATATCAACACGTTGCATCATCAAAAAAAAAATTAAACTAAAAAACAACATGGAAAAGTTTATTACTGTATTGTAAAATGTGTCAAAAATAAACTAAAAATATATACCAGAACATAAACTCAAAATAAACTAAAAAATAACAAACAAAAAAACAACATTGAAAAACTTATCAGCGCATTGTAAAATGTGTCAAAAAAAATAAAAATTTACTCAATAAGAAATCAACTAAACATCAACCAAAAATACACTAAAAGTACAAAATCAACTAGATGCCAACCTAAAATATACCTTAGCAACACATTACATTCTAAAACATAAAAAAAAAAAAATAATAATAACTCAATATACCAAACTGAAACAAACAAAAAAATATAATTAATTGAATATCAATTATACATCAACTTGCAAAATAAAAAAAATAAAAAAAAATCATATATATACCCAAAATCAAAAGGAAAAAATATTTCCAAACATATGTATGTAATCAATGACAAGTAGCTAGTGGCATGTGGTCACCCCATCAATTCACTCTTCTCCCTCTCTCTGCAAATAATAATTCACGTTTTGACTGTCAAAAAAATAATAAAGAAAATAAACTCACATTTATTTGAATTAAACTAAGAGGAAAACAAACCCCCAAATATTGTATGATGGCCACCAGTCAATCAAACCATATGTCAATATTCTTCCATCCCCACTTTAAACTTACACATATTTAATTATTATCTTAGAAATATTTCCATTCTTTATGTTTGTGTATAAATATATGGGATATTGGACACATAAATACATAAGTTCATACTTCTATTTCACTTAAATACGCAACTTATTTTTTGACAGCATAAATACTTAACGTTTATTTTTTGTTGCAACCATTACTTGTTTTACGTTAAGAGACAAATACCAAACTTTTTAATTAGAGATATTAGCGGCATAAATACATAAGAGTTTAGGTAATTGTTGCACTTAAATACTTAATTTTTAATATTTATAGCATAAATAATAAAATAAAAAATATATAATTTTAAGAATGTAAATATTTAAATATAAAATTTGATAAATACCAAACAAACACCTAAAAAATTAAATTAAAAAATCATTTTAAAATTTAAAAATTCAAATTTAATTAAAAACATTATTTCTAATTTCTAAAATCTTTCAAAATTTCTTATTTAAAAATATTAAAGTTAGGTATTTAAGTGCAGCAGTTACATAAACTTAGATATTTATGACGTCAATATCCATATTTAAAATGTTTGGCATTTGCCACTAAAGTTGAAAAAGTAATGATTAGATATTTATGTCGTCAAAAAAATAAATTAAGCATTCAAGTACAACACATTTATGAAATTAGGTATTTATGCCGTCAATATCCTTAAATATATATATATATATATTAAAAAGAACAAAAAAATTAAAAGAAAAGACAAGCTATGTGTATATATCTCTTCTATTTAAAAAGTGTGTAGATAACAGAAATTTTTTGTTTTAACGGTGTTTTATTTTTTTTCGTTAACTTTAACGGAATATTCTTATATTTAATGGTAAATTGTAAACATAACTTAAACTTTGTTATACCCAGATTTCGTGCCATAGTAAATATGACCTCAAAAGCTGAGTTCGCAACAAATGGTCTCGTGAGGATTAGTGATCTAGGGTTGTAAGTCGAGCCTGCAAAGTATGATGTATGATTTCAAATGCGGTGATCTCGAAATGACCTTGATCTCGAAAGGTAGCTCCGAAAACACCTTCATCTTCAGGAACTTCGGAGCATGGTTCTTGAGCTCGATATCCCATCTCGAAAGAAACGTTAGCTCGGGAGATGTCAGTGGCTCGCACAATGACATGAGACCAGAAATGCTGGAGACTTGAAGATACACCATAACCACCTTGAGTATCCACAAGTGTAATAACTATGAGATGTAGTCCTCATTAGTTGATGTAAATCCCCAAGAATTGTGGGATATTATTTAATACAGTTATACGCCCCCTGATCTTTGGGGGACGTTTCCTTTAATATCTGATTATTGGCAATTAAAGCCATTTATTTGTATTCACAAAAGAGTAACTACCCAAAATATGTGGGATAGTATTCTACATCCTTCTCTATAAATAGAGAAGGCATGCACCATTGTAAAGGACCGAAATTCTGATCCTTGAGAGAAAACTCTGAAGAATTCATGCTAAGGAATTTTCAGAGATAATCTTAAGATTAATAACAGAGACTCGTGGACTAGGCAGATTTAACTGCTGAACCACGTAAAAAACCGTGTTTGATTCGTTTGTTTATTTTTGGCCATTGTCTTAAATTGTTTACGTGCTCTATTCTTTTATCTGTTGACGAAAAACGGTGTCAACAGTTTGGTGCTTTCATTGAGAGCCTTAAGCATTCATCCCTGAGAGATTCATGGCTGCAAACAATCAGAACACTCCTGAAGAAAATTACCCAAGGCGTCCTGGAAAACAGCCAATGGAGAACCCGGACGCTGATGAGAGGAGTGGGTCCTCCGATTCCCGGGGGCCACCTCCACAACCAAGGGATGAGGACATGTACTATAACCCTGAACGTTATGTCCCTATTGTAGAATTGGAGAATCGGCAGCTGAAACAGTTATTGGCAGAAGCCAACAAACGTAACGAGGAGTTGACTAGGATAGCCGCAGAGGCGCAGGTGGCTCAGCCCCCGCCTCCGCGCGAAGACCAAGTCCCTCCTCCAAGGGACGTGCACGTTCCACCCCGGAGGCCCCGTGGACGTCCACGAAAAAATTCTGCCACAAGGAGGCCGGCACAACCTCCAACACCAGCAGAGCCATCCGCCCCTTCTAGGCCTCAAAGGAATACCCGGGCTCGGGTCCCGCCTAATACACCTGCGGAAGCACCTGCAGGAACTGAGAATAACCGAGCTCCTACCGAGGCTCGGACTCAGGTTCCTGGTAGTGCACCGAACGCAACTGGCCCATCTCGGGCAAATTCTGGGCCCTCTACGCCGAAGCAAGGAAGACAACCACCGTCACCTATACGGTTCCCACCGTCTCCCATAAGATATCCTTCACCTCCCCGAAGAAACGCTCAACCTGTTCAAAATCAGGGTCAAGGGCGTACGGGGGATAGGCAAGGACACAGGGAGACTTTCCAGGAGCGGAGAGGCGCACAATCTGAGAGAAGTCAGACGTCCCGGTCTCGCACTGCGGAGACAAGGCGACATAGAAAGGATTCACCACGAAATGACCGATCAATAAGTTTCACCAGTGACGAGTCCGGAGAAATCAGGTCCGTCAGTAAACGCGACCGAGGTCGTAAAAATACTGGAAGCCGCAAGACCCATCCCGACTTGCGGAATCATCTGAATCAGAGCAGGGGGAAGGGAGATCAGACGAATCCGGACCTAAGGAATCACCTAAATGGGCGTAGAGATCCCTCACGGAGACGCGAGCCTGGGATCGCGATTAATGATCGGTAATTCCAGACACCACCTAAGGACCCAATACAAGAAAGGATTGATCAGCTCAAAAAAGCCTTTAGGCTTTTGAAGAATGAACGAGGGAACGGTCGATATGAGGACTCTGATGAGGAGCTCGAGCCGTTTGCTCCCAATATTTCTAACACTCAGTTCCCTCAAGGGTTCCAGATTCCTCACGTCCCAGCGTTTGAAGGAAAAACCGACCCATGCAGCCACCTGAGTACATTCAACACTATCATGAGAGCTAGTAACGTGGGTTACGAGCTCAGATGCATGTTGTTTCCGACATCATTGGCCGGACCTGCCAAGAGTTGGTTCGAGAAGTACAAGAGACATTCTATAACTTCGTGGGATCAATTGTCTAGAGACTTCAAGAAGCAGTTCCGAGCTATGATGGGAGTCAGACCCGAAGCATCCACTTTGACTAACGTCCGACAACAACCGGGCGAAACACTGAAGAGCTACCTGACAAGATTTAATCTAGAGGTCGCCCGAGCTCGTGACGTGGATGACAGTGGGCACTTGATGGCCATCCGAGCTGGTGTTTTACCCGGGAGTGCCTTTTGGGATGACATGCAAGGGAAACCGGTGAGGTCGATAACCGAGTTTAACAGACGGGCGCAGAGATTTGTCAATGTAGAGGAGGCGAGGTCAACACTCAAGGCGACCTCGCAGATCGAAACTACAACGATAAACATTAACTCCGCCTCAACCTCGGCTGACCCAGCAGCTCCACAGCCTACCTCGGAGAATCCCTCCAAGAGGAAAAAGAGCGAGGGAAATAATCCCGAGGCTGATGGAGGAAAGAAGAAAAAAGGAGAAAGGTATTTCTCCGTATATAAAGTGCACACCGAGCTCAACGAGTCTCGGGAAAACATATACCTGGCTAATGAAAACCAGGTCCCCTTCAGGCGTCCGGACCCTATGAGGAATCAAAAGTCCAAGAGGGATTCCAGCAAGTATTGTCGATTTCATAGGGACACCGGCCACACAACTGATGAGTGCCGACAGCTGAAGGACGAGATCGAAGGGTTGATCTCGAGAGGTTATTTCCGGCAGTATGTCAAAAACCAGAATACTGGACAGGCTACTGCCAGCCAGAGAGTAGCCGCGCTTCCGGCAGTACAGGATAATAACTCCCGATCTCGGGATGAAGACAGGCCTCCGCCGCTAGATGGAGAGGACGTAATAACCATCTCAGGAGGTCCTCATCTCGCAGGGGGGGGCAGAAATGCTCAAAAATGATATGTGAATGAGCTGAAGACAGGGGACGGGTCTCCTTATGAACCCGAACCAAGGGCACCAAAAAGCCAAAGGGTTGAGACTCAGCCTATAACCTTCACCGAGGAGGATGCTTCCCATGTCCAGTTCCCTCATCATGATCCACTCGTCATCACCCTACAGCTTGCCAACAAAAGAGTGCGCCGAGTTCTCATAGACAATGGGAGCTCAGTTAACATTCTTTATAAAGCAACACTAGAAAAAATGGGACTCTCCCTTCGCGACCTGAAGGCTTGTGCAACCACATTGTACGGCTTTTCTGGAGAAGGAACCGCCTGTATGGGGGCCATCGAACTCCCTGTGACCTTGGGAGACTATCCAGTCTCGGTGACCAAGATGATGGAGTTCGTGGTAGTAGAGTTACCATCTGCCTACAATGTATTGCTCGGGAGACCCACCCTGGTCGAGCTGGGGGCAGTTTCATCTGTAAGGCATCTAGCCCTTAAGTTCCCAACTCCAAGCGGAGTCGGAACATTGAAGGGAGATCAATTGGCAGGAAGGGAGTGCTACAGCATTTCCTTAAGGGGAAAGAAACAAACGAGCGCGCAAGCACTCGTTGTCATACAGAATAAAGATGGGACAGTTTTAGAAATTGATGAGGAGATCGATCCGAGGATTGAGGAGAAGGTTGACCTCCAACCTTTGGAAGAGCTTGAAGAGGTTCAGCTCGAGGAAGCTGATTACTCAAAGAAGGTGAAGGACGAGAAACACCTCCAAGACGAATCAAAATAGCAATTAATTTGCTTTCTGAAGAAAAACCAGGATGTCTTCGCGTGGTCACACTCTGACATGGTGGGAATAAGCCCTAATGTATCGAGCCACGCATTGAATATAGACAAGAGCTTTCCCCCGAAGCAGCAAAAGCGAAGGCAGCTGGATGAAGACAGAAAGAAAGCACTAAAGGATGAGGTGGACAGGCTAAAAGCAAATAATTTCATAAGGGACGCTTTTTACCCGGACTGGGTGGCCAATCCAGTGTTAGTCCCGAAACCCAATGGGACGTGGAGAACGTGCATTGACTACTCAGACCTCAACAAGGCCTGCCCGAAAGACTGTTTTCCCCTGCCGAGAATTGACCAGCTCGTAGACACCACGGCGGGGCATGGTCTGATGTCGTTCATGGATGCTTATTCTGGATATAACCAGATTCCCATGCATGCCCCCGACCAAGAGCATACGAGCTTCATCACAGATAAAGGGCTCTACTGCTACAATGTCATGCCATTCGGACTCAAGAATGCCGGAGCCACGTACCAGCGGCTCGTAAACATGATGTTCTCGGAGCAAATAGGGAACAACATGGAAGTTTATGTTGATGACATGCTTGTAAAGTCTCAACTTAACAAAAACCATGTTGATGACCTCGAAGAGTGCTTTGGTGTGCTCAGAAAGTACAACATGAAGGTGAATCCTCAGAAGTGCACTTTTGGGGTGTCTTCAGGGAAATTTCTGGGTTTCATTGTCAAATCTCGTGGAATCGAGGCTAATCCCGATAAAATAAAGGCCCTGATCGATATGCCTTCACCTCGGAAGCAGGATGGCAGCTCTGGGCAGGTTCATTTCGAAGTCAACGGACCGCGGTCTCCCATTCTTCAACTTATTGAAAGGAAGTAAAAAGTTCGAATGGACAGATGAGTGCGAACTAGCCTTTCAGGAGCTCAAAAGGTACTTAGCCAAACCACCCATCCTATCGAAGCCTGAGACGGGAGAAGTACTGTTCCTATACCTCTCAACAACTGAACACGCGATAAGCGCGGTGCTAGTTCGAGAAGAAGAGAGAATACAGAAACCCGTCTACTGCATCAGTAAAAGATTACTGGGGGCAGAGTCAAGATATCCACTGATGGAGAAGCTCGCCCTCAGCCTAATCCACTCATCTCGCAAGCTCCGCCCTTACTTTCAAGCGCATCCTATCCATGTACTAACAGATCAACCACTAAGGCAAGTCTTGTCCAAACCAGAGGCGTCTGGTCGACTCCTTAAATGGGCTGTTGAGCTCGGACAGTTCGAGATCACCTACCATCCGAGAACAACCATTAAGGCACAAGCGTTGGCGGATTTTATAGTGGAGTGCACCAGTACAGCCGACGACGAGGTAACAACCACAGCCCACGAGCTGTGGAAACTTTACGTCGACGGGTCGTCAAATGAAAATGGAGCAGGGGCAGGAGTTATTCTGATCACTCCTGCCGGGAGAAAATTTCACTCTGCTTTAAAGTTCGGCTTTAAAGCATCTAATAATGAAGCTGAGTCTGAGGCTCTACTTGCGGGACTACGAATAGCAAAGGAGCTCAAGGCCAAAGCTATACATTGTTACAGCGACTCCCAGCTCGTGGTAAATCAAATCTTGGGAGAATACCAGGCTCGTGGCACAAAAATGGCAGCTTATCTGGAGAAGGCAAAATCCGCATTGGAATTTTTCGAGTTTTATGCGATCGAACAGGTTCCCCGAGAACAAAACTCAAATGCAGATACCTTAGCTCGGCTCGCCACTTCCGCCGAAAATGAGGAGCTGAATGTTGTACCCGTAGAACACCTGTCAGCACCCAGCATTACTGAGCCAGACAAGGAAGATGTGTGTATGATCGAGACAGAACCGACCTGGATGAGCCCGATCGTTGAATACCTCGAAAATGGAATTCTTCCAAAAGATCGAAATCAAGCTCGGAAACTAATGTATCAACTTCCTCGTTACACCATCCTGGATGGAAGGCTATACAGAAGAGGGTATTCCATGCCATTGCTCAGATGTGTGACTCCCCCCGAAGCAAAGAAGATTATTGAAGAAATTCATGAAGGGTTCTGCGGAGATCATACCTGGGGGCATAGCCTATCCAAGAAGATAATACGCCAAGGATATTTCTGGCCAACCATTAAAACAGATTCTTTCGAGTACGTGAAAAAATGCGACAAATGCCAGAGATTCGCCACGATACCCCGAGCTCCACCTTCCGAACTGACCATGTTGACATCCCCATGGCCTTTTGCAGTGTGGGGGATCGACCTCATAGGCTCGCTCCCAACTGGCAAAGTAGGAGTAAAGTATGCTGTGGTCGCAGTTGATTACTTCACAAAATGGACGGAGGCTGAACCATTGGCGACCATAACTTCGAAGAAGATCCTAGATTTCGTGATAAAGAACATCGTGTGCCGATATGGAGTGCCAAGAAAGATTGTGTCTGACAACGAAACCCAGTTTGATTGCGACTTATTTACCAACTTTTGTAACAAGAACGGTATAATAAAGAGCTTTTCGTCAGTGGCTCACCCTCAGGCGAATGGTCAGGTCGAAGCCGTTAATAAAACTCTCAAAAGTTCTTTGAAGAAAAAGTTGGAAGAAGCAAAGGGACGATGGCCTGAGGAGTTACCTCAAGTCCTTTGGGGATATAGAACTACAGCTCGGACATCAACTGGACATACCCCATTTTCTCTAGCATACGGCTGCGAGGCAATGTTGCCCATTGAGGTCGAAATTCCAACGATTCGAACTCAGATTTACAATCAAGATTCAAACCACGCTCAGCTCGAAGAAACCCTAGACTTGATCGAAGAAAAAAGGGAAGAGGCTCAGCTAAGAAATGCTGCTTACCAGCAACGAACCACAAGATATTTCAATAAAAGGGTTCGAGATCGAAAGTTCGGAGTGGGAGATCTGATATTGAGACGCGTATTCTTAGCAACCCGAGATCAATCGGCTGGAGTACTCGGGCCGAACTGGGAAGGACCGTACCAGATAGAATCAGTCATCCGACCTGGCGTATACAAACTGGCAAGATTAGATGGGAGCCTGATACCACGAGCATGGAATGGCGAACACCTTAGACCTTATTATCAATAGTATAGGAAAAGTGTTGCCTGTAACCATGATTTTCTATCTATGTTTCTTTATTTTTGAATGACATGTCTACTTTGTTCCGCATGTAATTTATTTTTTTATTTTATTTTTGCAATCTCTCTTAAGTTAATAACCTATGGTCACACTCATAGGATATTAAGGGGGCATCATTGGCATACATACCACCAGCTTAAAAAATAAAAAGTAATAAATAAAACACGAAGTATTTGGATATAACCAAGTACGCGATCTTAGATAGTTCGGACATAACCGAGTTATCAGAAACGTATGAAGTATTTGGATATAACCAGGTACGCGATCTTAGATAGTTCGGACATAACCGAGTTATCATAAACGTATAAAGTATTTGGACATAACCAAGTACGCGATCTTAGATAGTTCGGACGTAACCGAATTATCAAAGATATAAAGTATTTGGACATAACCAAATACGCGAGCTTAGATAGTTCGGACATAACCGAACCATCAAAAACATAAAGTATTTGGACATGACCAAATACGTGAGCTTAGATAGTTCGGACATAACCGAACCATCAAAAAACCTAAATATTTGGAGTTAACCAGATGTGCAAACAACAGATTTGGAACAAACCAGCCAAATTATCGATCAATGATAAATGGGAGCCTAAACCTATTGCGAAATATGTCGAAATCGAGGCTGGAATATCTTAGAAAAATAGTTTCGAACTCATAACCTCGGAGCCAAGATACTGAGGATGAGGAAAAGTGACGAAGAGATATAACCAAATCATTCATATTACATGCCATATAAGTACTTTTCAGTTCATGGTTAAAGTAATGTCCGACCTTGATAAATAACGAGGTTGGAAGCGGATAATTCGAATAAACTATGCATGAATGCATCGAATTTCGAGCCTAAATCTAAACTATGTTTGTATGAATTAAATAAACATAACTCATCAATGCAAGAAAAATGCAAAATATTTCGAGCCAAGAAATGTAAAGCATATAATAGAAAAAGTTAAAGAAATTGAGTCAGCCCCGTGGGCACAAATTTAAATAGTTACAAGAATGAGGGGACGTAGCCCCGATAACTGATCTCTCCGAGATCGGATTTAAGGAAGAGGAGTATCCTTGGCCTTCTCAGCATCAATATCACCAGACCCTCCAGGACGAATAGCATGACTATCCTGCTGGGCCACCTCTCGAGCAGCTGTACTTGCCAAAAGACGGGCATTACACCGCTCAACGTATGTGGCTTCGAGAGGACCCAGGAAGCTGGTGTCAAGATCGTCATTGTTGGCCCAAAGTTTGTACATGGCCTGGTCGACCGCTTTCTCCCTCTGCTCCTTAGACTCATTCAGGAGGCGGGTCTTCTCGCTCTCCATGAAATCGAAGGTGGCAGACTTCTCCTCTTCGAGCTTGGCTTTGGCCTTCTCGAGCTCAGCGTTTGACTTTTCAAGCTCCTCAAGACGGGTCTTCAATCTTTCAATTTCAGACTTCGAGTCTTTGAGCTCGTCAATCATCTTCAGCTCGAGATCCTTCGACTTTTGAGCCAGAGATAAGCTCGTTTGCACCTCGTTGGTCAGCTTGTAGTTAAGTTGCGCTGAAACAACAAGGGCCTGAAACACAAAGAATGAATCAGAATTATAATCAGAGACATAAATACTCTAAGACATAAATACTCTAAACAGAATCCGGAAGGCTACCGCGGCGGAGAGTTCGATACTCTTCTCATAAAGAGTATTGCAGTCCGAGGCCTTGCGCACGAGGTCCCAGTGGTCGGCACCAAAGCCAGAAAAGCTCTGACCCACCCGAGAAAGGACGTCCGAGCTGAGAAGCGCCCCTTCTGCCCCAGCGGCACCATCAAGTACATATTCCTCAGTATGAGTTCGGGCCGTTGGCAGCTGAACCGTTGAGGTAGAAGGTTTCTTCGGAGGCCGAGCAACTATTAACCGGGTCTCGGTGGGAAGCTGCGAGATGGATGCAGTAGAGCCTGACCCATCGACCTGGGCAGTCGGCTCCTTGGAGGTGTCCGCAGTGATCTGGGCCGTGGGAGTCGTCTCGTGACGTTTAGACACCTTGGACTGTCGGTCGGGCCTCTTTGCTATCCTCGGGCGTTTGCTTTTCTGGGCGCCAGCTCCCCCATCACTAAAGAGCACGGCGTCGAGGTCGGGATTCATGGCACCTGCATAATGACAATGAGTTAAACAATGATAATAACTTTGGGAAAAGATGTAAACCAGGATTCTTTTGTTTTTTCGGCCTAGAAAACATGCAATGAGGATAAACTGTGGAAAGAAGTTTAGGGGGGGTGTTTTTCTTTTTTCTGGCTTGTGATGAGCAAACGTGAAGAAGACGAAGAGGGAGTCTTATATATATAGGTGGGAAAACTAAACTAATCAGGAGCGTTGATTAAATTCCTCAACAGATCGAATGGATGGGAATCGGTGACATGATGGCGCCGAAAAGTTGTCAGACGAACGATCGTGGGCGTGTTCCCAAGGTACTCAAGTACCTGAAGTGAGCAATACCCATCTGGCACGTGTCCATTTTCAAGAGTATGACGGTATGGTTCCCAAAAAGAGTAGTTCAAAAGTTTCTTTCTCTTAGGATTCGAACAAATACTTTTGAGGGGGCAAAATGTTATACCCAGATTTCGTGCCATAGTAAATATGACCTCGAAAGCTGAGTTCGCAACAAATGGTCTCGTGAGGATTAGTGATCTAGGGTTGTAAGTCGAGCCTGCAAAGTATGATGTATGATTTCAAATGCGGTGATCTCGAAATGACCTTGATCTCGAAAGGTAGCTCCGAAAACACCTTCATCTTCAGGAACTTCGGAGCATGGTTCTTGAGCTCGATATCCCATCTCGAAAGAAACGTTAGTTCGGGAGATGTCAGTGGCTCGCACAATGACATGAGACCAGAAATGCTGGAGACTTGAAGATACACCATAACCACCTTGAGTATCCACAAGTGTAATAACTATGAGATGTAGTCCTCATTAGTTGATGTAAATCCCCAAGAATTGTGGGATATTATTTAATACAGTTATACGCCCCCTGATCTTTGGGGGACGTTTCCTTTAATATCTGATTATTGGCATTTAAAGCCATTTATTTGTATTCACAAAAGAGTAACTACCCAAAATATGTGGGATAGTATTCTACATCCTTCTCTATAAATAGAGAAGGCATGCACCATTGTAAAGGACCGAAATTCTGATCCTTGAGAGAAAACTCTGAAGAATTCATGCTAAGGAATTTTCAGAGATAATCTTAAGATTAATAACAGAGACTCGTGGACTAGGCAGATTTAACTGCTGAACCACGTAAAAAACCGTGTTTGATTCGTTTGTTTATTTTTGGCCATTGTCTTAAATTGTTTACGTGCTCTATTCTTTTATCTGTTGACGAAAAACGGCGTCAACAAACTTAAATAAAATAAAATAAATAATTAAACAAATTATAATGGGATATTTTTTTAGATATATTTACAATGATAATTATTTAAAAATAATAAAATCACACATTTTATATCTTAAATAAAATTTAATTAAACTTAAACTACTATCAACTAACAACAAACTTAAATTTAAAATCCACGTATAATATTAATATTATATTAAATATATAATATATAATCTCTTGTTGTTATTGTCAAATTCAAAAACTAGAACAAACAAAAAATGATATTGTTTATTTATTTAAAATTTATATGATAATTAAAACAAATATGATAAAAATAAATACATATTTGAATAAGCATATTTATAACTTTAAAATTAAATAAATGTGTGGTCCATGTTGATTTTATCTTATATATATATAAATATATGTATATATATATTAAGCTTCTTGGCAAGTAAGGATCGTCCACTACGAAGGCAATATCACTCGGCCACTATCTTATCTGACAACTCAAGCTATTTCGCCATTACCAGTTTTCATTATCGCCATCTACGACAGTTTATCACTCAACTCACCATCTTCACCAAAGCCATAAAAAGAAAAACTCACAGAAGTTCTGATTGTGAGATGAGAGAAAGAGAGGGAAGGATGAGGTTGAATTGCAAACCTCTACCACAGCCCACCACCAGCGTCGACATCGCTTCTTCCCTTTCCTCATGGGCCTCCGTCTTCTTTAGCGCTTGGTCATGGAAGTCAAACAACAACAATCATATAATTGGAAAAAAAAAATCAGCATCATAATATTAAAAAATCTCCGCTCGACCATAAATTTGTAATTTTTCATTTGCAATCCGTGTTATGTAAAATTATTATATTTAGGTGATGATTCAAAATTTACACCTAAAATCTTATAATTTTGTGTTTTGGCATCAGCTAAAAAACGACAGTAAATCGGTGACACCATACTATGTGCCTATAAGCATCAACCTGCGACCAAACATACTCTCTCATTTTTAACATAAGTTATAAGTTCTAAGTTTGAGCTACCCCATTCTGCCACTTTTTGAAGATTTAAGGTATTGGTACTCTTTTTATATATTTATATATATTAAGAAAAAAAAAACGCCTTTACAATAATTTACACATGATTTGGACCTTTTCTTTTTAGATTTTGGAAAGAGACGGACACTTATATTTTATGCTTTCTTCATTCTTTGCTTAATAATATCATTGTTTACCAAATTGATACATATACAGCAACCAAAAGAAATGCTACCAATTTTGTGTTCCCTTTTCAAGCTTATTTATTCTTAGATACATTATCATACAGTGCTTGTAGTTGTAGATGTAAATTGGCAATAAGCACTATCCGTTCTGTGTGTCTATTAAGCATCGATTTTTATATATATCACCCAGCTAAAAATTATTCTCTCATAATTCATAGGTCCAAGTAAGATGAAGAAAATTACATCAAAAAGCAGAACCACCACCCTTGGTTTTTCCGAGTAAGATATCTTTGGCTTCATTGATTTTCGACGCAAGGTAATGGCTACCGCCTGCATCTGGATGGTTTGCAACCATCACCCTTCTATGTGCTTCCCTAACCTTTTCTGCTGGGGTTCTTTCCCTGTCCAAAAAACAAGTTATCTTAACTACAAAGTGAGAGACCATACACCAAAAATAAAAATACTAATAAAAAAATGTAAGAAAGATGAAGTCAATGCTAAGTTTTTTTTTCCCCTACACTGGCCTCCTCGCCTAACCCTTTTATATTTGAAAAACAGAAAACAATAACAAATACTATGTAGATACCTAAGAGGAACTCGATCCTCAAATCTTGTATGAGCAATCCACTGCGTTTGAGCTACCATTCTTGGCTATAAAGCTGCTCAAGAGTCAAGTTTAAGAAAGTATGAACAAATCTCTTTTTGTTTTGAAACTAGGCTCTTTACCTAACCTTACTATAGTAATTGCTATGTAGGTACAAGGGACTTGAACTTCGGGAACAAACCACATGTCTGACCATTTGAGCTAAACCAAAAGGGCTACGAACTGAACTTTGTGCCACAGCCACCAAATAAAGTAATTCATTCAGCTCAAGCCCAAATTTATCCACTGAATTAGCCATTTCCAAAGACCCGTGACTAAATGAACTCTTATACTTGTACCCCAACCAGACTAGATCCTGACCTAGAAATTCACTAAATCAAAATACCATTGCAAAATGCTCCAATGTAGAAATGTTAACAGCCTAGACATGGATGGCCAACATATCATCCTAATGGCTGGAATATTACTACACACAAACACAATGAGAAAACCATGCGAAAACATGCTATTCTCAAATCAGAAATCATGACAACATAATAATAGTGTTTCATATTAACTCGTACAGGGAGGAGATGCAAATGCTCCCCAACTCTAAGTACCAGAGCAAATAAAAGTAGTAATGTTGCTAAGATTAAAGTTCAAAAACACCATTTCAAAGAAGTTTGAACACAACAATATCAGCAACACTATCAACCTCTGTAATTTGAATATCAGGGCGCACATACTTTCTCTGAAACTATATTCTTATCTCGCTAGTTACTCCATCCTACACAACAAGGCTGAGCTTCACAATCCAATGGCAAGCCCATTCATCACCATGGACATGTATCATATATAAAGAAAAACATCATAGAGATGAAAATGGTACCTGACTCCAAGTATTAGAGCCGCCTCTCTTCGGTTCATAACGGGTTGAAAACCACCTTCATAAAATTTGCGTAGTTTAGCAGAGGGTGGTCTTGCTTTGAAGGCCTGCCAAGCCAGAATGCTGTATCTACCAGCATATGCTGCAGCCGCAACTGCAAATCCTGCCATTATTGCTGAAGTCTGAAACCAAAATTTACATATCAGTCACCTCTTTCGGGGAAAAAGGTGCAAACTTTACACACAAAAAACAATGATTTCATCAAGAAGTTCAGCTAAACAACGAGACCCAGAAACAAAATGGAGGACCCAAATAGCTGAATCAACATTGCAAGACCCAAATTAGAATCAACCAAAACGTAAAGCAATGACTTCTAAATTTTTCCTCACCATTTTGTGATGATTTGAGATTGAAGCTGGTGAATCCGATTAGGAGATTTGAGGTTGGCCCTTTACTTCGCATCCAAGCCAACTGTTTGAACATGTATGTATTATATATATAAAAAAATATTAGTATAAATTTACCAAAACAAAATTGAAAAAGAAAAAAGGATTGTTGTGTGTGAAGCCAATTCATACAATATTGAGTCAGCTTATATTTGAATCAGTAGCAGCAAAGCATTACTGAATTATATTCGAATCAATCAACATATATAAAAACACACTGTCAAAGCATTATTGAATAAGAACATATAACAGAACCATTTATGGGTTCATTCACTCTTCACATTATACAATTTATATTGCTGTTGCAACATATAAGGCAACATATAAATTAACACTCATATGTTGCAAAAATCTCTTGAATACCGTGGCTCAATGCCAAAATATTCATATGATTACAACAACACAGATCTAATATTTCCTCATATTACAACTTACAAGTACACAACATTTCCAATCAACACAGATTTTATAATATATATATATATATATATATATATATATATAATTGCTGCAACATATAACGTAATACCCACATATTGCAAAAAATTCTTACAAACCGTGGCTCACCATTTCATATTAACACACAACACAGCATTTCCAATCAACCATTTCATATCAACACAGGGATTTTGACAGTAATCAATGTTCAAGAAGAAGCAAGAAGCTCTCAGTTATAGTAATCAAGAGAAAATCACATCAACACAGTTCATATCAACACAAATTTTGACAGTAATTAAGAAGAAACTCATATCAACATAGTTCATATCAAGACATACCTAATATTTTCTCATATTGCAAACACACAGTAACAAACGAAGAGAGAAGAAATTGGGGAGCTAGGAAGGATCACCTAAGAAAAGGGTTCCACTTTCCGGCGGCGCCTGAGATGGAGACGGAGGAGCGAAGGCGGTCGTCAGCGCGAAGGACCCGTGAGAGACCTGGCCGCGCGCAGTGGAGAGGAAGAACGAAGAAAGAGGCTTAGGATAGATACTTGGGCTTGGGCTTTGGATTGGGCTGGGCTAGGATTTATAGTTAGAACCTTGATGTTATGATGGAGAAATATGAATAGTTACACCATGGCCTAGGTGTAAATTTTGTCACACATTTCGGCTCTAGCCAACACTGGGGACATAAGCCCACTAGTGTCTTTGTCTAAGCACTCGACTATAATCCACTAGTGTCTTCGCTAATACACAGTGTCGAGTGCTAGCTTCATTGCACCTAGCGTGATCAATCCAAAGGCACCATTCCTTTAAAGGAGAGTTGAATGCTCAAAATTGCTAGTCCTAGGATTCAATTCTTGGCGCCACACTCGACAAGACTACTTTATGAGCTAACACATTATTGACTCGAAGAGTAAAGGGTAAACTGTAGAGGCCAAAAATATTACCGCCCAACCATAAAGACCAAATCATAGCACACCTTAAGGTTCAATACAATGTTACTTAATGGGGTACATGACTCACTAAGACAAAAATTGGGCCTTGACTTAGTCTTCGGATTAAGATAGCGGTCTCTAGTCTCTGATGCACAATTGAGCTAAAACAATGAATAGATGAACTAAGTATCATGATCTAGAATAGTCTTCAAGCTTACCCAAAAGAATCGGTATTCCTTATGAATAAAAAGGAGACCACTTCCAAGCTCTCACGATAGTAACCAAACAAACGGTGAGTTTAGAAGTCTATAAATACCCATGACTAGGCCTCCTTCCGAGGCATCATGAAATCACTCTTAACTGCATCCTTTCGAAGTTCTTAACTCTACTACTAAGAAATTGAACACCTATATCAGCTTCTCGCACCATGCTACGACGATGAACATGTCTTTAAGCTTTATCTCTATATTGTTTATATTTAATCTGCTTACTAACTTGGCTGTCGAAGTCCCTTCAGCCAACACCATCCCAGTATCTCAAGACTTTTACAGTTTTTTTGTTCTTTTGTTTTACGAGTTGTCGGTGCCCGTTAACAAATATTCTCGGTAATTATAGATTTTGTTGTCTAGATCATACATTATACATTATATGGTTCAATTAAATGTAGTCAATCGAAAGTGCTACTAATTTTGAATCAATGTAGAGAATCAATTGGTAAGGACTAAAGAAGTAATGAATAAAGAATATAATTTTATTGAAATTCAGGTTCAATATAACTTTGTGTAAAAAAAGTAGTTATCACTAATTATATATAACATCAAATTTTCAAAGAAACAAAAAGGTAAGAATAAAGATGGACCAACTTGGTATTCTGCATGGTCAATTCAACTCACAAAAAAGAAGCCCTAAGTTCAAATCCCCCCCTCCTGAATATTAAAAAAAAATGGTATTGCACACCAAACTCTATATAAGGTAGAGTGTTGCTCTATGAAAGGAAATAAAATAAACAATAGAAATGTCAAAACCAGCTCAATGAATATGAAGTTGGTACTGCTCATTATATAGGAAGAGTAGTACAAAGTAAATGGAATAGAGACACATGTCATTACCTAGCTAGGACTACTATGGCCATATAAGGAAATACATAATAAACATATTAAGCACTAATGAAATACATTTGGTTTAACACTATATGGCACCTTAAGGTACACCGAGATGACAAATGACAATTGAAACATATTAAAATTTAAAATAATATATATTAGATAAGCACGTAACAAATGTTAAGTTGCACCAATCACGATATGTCACATATAATATTAAGTACCTTAGGATAGCAATATTAGAAAATAATTATAACTTAAAAGGGAACAACCATAATTTAAACTAAATAAATAAGTTATGATAACCCAAACTGGACCATTTGTTTAGGCCATTACTTAATCCATCTTAATTAAGTTCGGTATGAGTTATATCAAGAGGGTACCTACACATATAAATATTTCTATATATAAATTAATAGTACTTGGCGTATTGACCATAAACTCTATAGATTACGTACGTACTTTACTAGATTAAGTAAGATAATTAGGCTGTTGTCTACTTAATTACTGGCCTCTTTTCTGTCTTGAAAACTCAGAACATGAAACCAAACTTATTGAATACTCGGTTACTCCTATATATTAACGTACGACAATATTCCTACTTAGACAAATGACATCTCTTTATAGCAACTCTAATTATTGCTATTAAAAAAACATAACATGTTCAATAATAGGGAACAGTTGATCATGTCATTTCAAAGGGAGAAAAAAGAATAATAATAATAATAATAATAATAATGTGGACTTTGTTAATTGTTATAAGAGAACACCTGAAAAGGTAGGCGTAAACCTAATTCGCATTGTTAGGCATATAGACAAACAGTTAGATAGTTAGAATATGCTTTCTGTTTTGTAACTGTTTCTATAACAGATTTCGGTTTGGTTTTGTATAGCAGTCATTTTCTGTTACAATCTTTTTTGTAATCCATGACTATATATACAAGTTCTCTTGGCTATCAACAGTTAGTTGAGCCATCAC
Organism: Humulus lupulus; assembly: GCF_963169125.1. Classification (NCBI taxonomy): domain Eukaryota; kingdom Viridiplantae; phylum Streptophyta; class Magnoliopsida; order Rosales; family Cannabaceae; genus Humulus; species Humulus lupulus. The sequence continues at coordinate 12,118,322 of NC_084802.1, forward strand.
ATTTTTCATCATCTTCATCTTTTCTTCTTCACTCTGCATTTTCTCTGTTTCTTTCTCACCAAAAGTTCAAGCTATCCTGAACTCTTTCATGGTATCAAGAACCCCATGGAGTCCACAGCCAACTCTACACCAACGGGAAATGTCATTGGAGCTCGTCCCGATCCTCAAGTTCACAATGAAGACAATGCCGATCCACCAATTTCTCCAGTGCAAGCTCAACTCCCTGTTCCAGAACCAGTTCAAATAGGACTACCTAACAACAATCTGCTGCCTCTAAATCTTCGTTTGGATCGATCAAACTACTCATTTTGGCGATCCTTAGTTCTTGCAGCAGTTCGTGCATATAATCTCGATGGATATATTCTTGGAACATTTCCAATTCCAGCTCAGTTCCTTGCAGGTAACATTCTCAAACCAACTTATCAAAATTGGATTCGATTTGATCAATTCATAATGCACTGGCTAATGAACTCCATTTATGAACCAGTGCTTGGCTATGTGATCAACTGTCGAACATCGTCGGAGATCTGGAATGTCTTTGCTCAACTCTTTGCCACTAGATCTAGAGCGAGACTTCTTCAAGTTCGTGGCCTTCTCCAATCGACCAAGAAAGGCTCTATGAGCATTGACGAATATTTCTTGAAGATGAAGCAGCTTGCTGACTCTCTAGCTGCTGCTGGTCAACCTATCTCCGATGATGATTTTTCTTTATACATTCTTGGTGGTCTCGGACCAGAATATGAAGTTGTTGTGGTCAATTTAACCTCAAGAACTGAACCTCTCTCTCTTCAAGAAGTTCAGTTCATGTTACACAGCCAAGAAATAAGAATAAGTCAACTGACTAGTGCTACTCTCGACAATATCCAGGCAAACTTTGCTGGCTTATCTCTTCGTGGTGGTTCTGGATGTGGCGGTCAGTCTTTAGTGGTTCATCCTTCACTGGCCGTGGATATCGAGGATCTTATTGAGGTGGACAATCTTACAGAGGAGGTGGTCGTTCAGGCCGTGGTAATCGATCTATTTGCCAGCTATGTGGACGAAGTGGACACACTGCACAGAAATGTTATCACCGGTTTGATATTTCTTTTCAAGGACCTCTTCCTTCAATGGAGCTTCAACCTCCAATAACACTGAGAATCCTCAAGCTCTTCTATCCACCACTCATCCCACTAAAGATCTCTCCACTACCTGGTATCTTGACACAGGAGCAACTCACCACATGACTTCGAATGACCAAAATCTTGATCACAAGCAAGACTACAAAGGGAAGGCCAAAGTAACAGTTGGTAATGGTCACTCTATTCCCATTTTGCATATTGGTTCTAACTCAGTGCATACAAACCTTTCTAATCATCCTCTAGTTTTAAAAGACATCCTGCATGTTCCTAATATGACCAAAAATCTAGTTAGTATTTCACAATTCACCAAAGACAATCATGTTGTCCTTGAATTTGATGATACTTGTTGTCTTATTAAGGACAAGAAGACCAGCCAAGTACTTCTTCGAGGTACCCTCTGTGATGGACTATACAAGTTGCAGCTTCTTAATCCACACAACTCCAGCTCAAGTGTCAATTCTTCTCAATTCCCTGTTCTTACCAGTCTCTGTAATCCTAGTAGTTTCAACTGTACTACCACTAGCAATCCAGTTTTTAATAAGACCAAAGCAGCCTCTGTTTGGCATTGCAGGCTTGGTCATCCATCTAAATACGTTTTAGGGAAAGTACTTGCCACTGTTTGTCCTGATGTCAAATGTAATAATGTAGCCTTTTGTGATTCTTGTCAATATGGTAAACTTCATCAATTTGCCTTTAAATCAGCTGAAAATAAAACCACTGCCCCCTTTCAATTGATATATTCTGATGTTTGGGGTCCCTCATTTCATGTTTCTCTAGATGGCTATAAATATTATATTAGTTTTGTTGATGATTTTACCAAATTTGTGTGGATCTATCCAATGCAAACAAAGTCTCAGGTAACCACCATTTTTAAACAATATAATGCCTATGTTGAAAGAATGTTTGAGGTGAAAATTAAAAGTATTCAATTAGATCTTGGCAAAGAATACCTCCCTCTCTATAATCTGTTCACATAGTTAGGTATTTATAGAAGAAATTCCTGTCCCCATACTCATCAACAACAAGGGAGAGTGGAGAGGAAACACAGACATGTGGTAGATATTGGTCTTACTTTACTTGCTCAGGCCAATATACCTTTAAAATTCTAGTGGGAAGCATTTGCCTCAGCTGCCTATCTTATCAATCGGCTTCCTACACCCACTCTTAAGTTTCTGTCCCCTTTTGAGAAATTGTTTCACCTCAAACCAGATTACAATATGATGAAAGTGTTTGGCTGTTCTTGTTTTCCTTTACTCCGACCTTACAACAATCATAAGGTGTCCTTTAGATCAGCTAAATGTGTCTTCATAGGTTATAGTTGTTGGTTTTTATTGATCAAATCAGAGATTATGCGCAGCGGAACAACAATCAAATTGTCAGATTAATCCCATAAGATTTCTAGATCTACTTCCTCACACTCATATATATATTGAATCAAGGACAAGAATATAAACATTACCTCAGGTCCTTCCTTGCTGCTATCTTTTCGTATGGCTGAATCCTTGAGATCTCACACCAAGATCTTCCAAAATGTTCTCAGTCACCCAAAGAACGAGTGTGGGCTCGCTATACAAATAATAGGCAATAACTATTTATCAGATATTCTCAACACATGAGACCTGATAAAGTTTGGACCTAGGTTTTGTGAAGAACAATGACCTTTGTTTTGTCACTGATCTTTTTCTCAGAGAGAATCCTAGATATTTTTCTATCCCTGAAAACTTACGTTCTGTGAAAACTGATATTCAATATTTAATAATATCAAATATATTAAAATATTTGTTATTTTAAACAAATTCAAAATAACTGATCAGTTATTAGATTTTTGTTTAAATAATAATATTTAAATCAAATCAAAATATCTCATTATTTATTTAATATTTAAATAACTAAAATTGTGGAATCAAGAGACCAAGTCTATCTCTTATGCATGTAGCACAGTGCATGTGCATTGTGCCACACGTGTACCACATGCATATGCATGCATGTGATTTTTCCCAATTTTTATTATTATTTAAATACCAAAAATCCCAAAAATAAATTAATTCAAAATTAATTATATTTTTGTTAAATCAAATAATTAATTAATTACACATAATTAAACAATAATTATGTTTGATACATAGAAAAATATTTTACTTATCACATAAGTCCTTTTTGCCCATTTTTGTATTTGCCTTTGACAGTGATTGTTTGAGCCATTCTGGGGACCATGGACCTATAACATTAAGCTCCAATAAATTGAAACTAAATAATTAAACTCTTTAATTATAATAGTTAATTTATTAATTCTGATATTACTCCACTATAAATTTAGAATTGCACTCTTTATGTTATAGATATACTTTTACAGAAATCTTTTTCTTAAGTCGTCCATTGATATAACCATCTTACAATAGTTCAATCCTCTAATTAATTAGTTCATAAATTAGAATGGGAGAATTACCATTTAACCTTTCTAATTTATTTATAATTCCTTAAGTACCATTAATTCACTAGTGAATAATTAATCTATAATCTAATTATAGATTTGAGCTCAAAATCATTCAGTTCCAGAATTAACCCTTAAGGGAACTAATATACAATCCGTTAGGAAAGATTAGATTCCGTGTTTTTGATACATGTTCCCAGCCATCCATGATATTAAATCTCCAAAACAAAAGTCATTAGCCTCATTCTTTGAAGAGACCTTAACGAGTGAATCAAAAGATTTAATAAACATGAACAGGAGTTCATGAACACTCAGGATTTAGGTTGATCTATAAATGATCATTAGTTATGATATGAATTACAAGTCTTTATTGTTAAATGGTTTTTGGATAAAGACTTTAATTCACATCGATCCATGTCATATATAATCATATTATATAAAGCACCTTTACCGAGATGTCTTACCACATCAATAATCTGAATCTAGATTATTTGTATCATTATGATACTCAGTAAACCGTACTTACAACTCCAATTAAAGAATTCTATAACTTTAATTTGTCGTTGTTGACCATTTTTTATTCATTCATGTGATCTTAATTCTCTCGTACTTATACAAGATCGCATCCTCAATAATGAATATGGAATTTTTCTGATATTTACAAAATTATTCAAACAATAATTTAACAATCTAACTATGACAATAATAATAAACCATTGTATTTATTTATTCACAGAAAAAAATAAATGTCTTTACATGCTTTTAGGACACACTCCTAACAATAGTAAATCTCAAAAAGGTTACAGATGCTTACACCCCAGCGGTAGGATTTATGTTGCTAAAAGTGTCACCTTCAATGAGGAAGAATTTCCCTACAATAGTCTTTTTCCTTCTGCTTCTTCATCTAATTCCCACCCTATCTCTGTCATTAATATCAATGACTATAGTCTCCCACAGCCTGTTTCTACTGGTTTTTCCCCTTCTCCACTGTCTCAAAATCATCAACCTAGTCCACCGAATGTCAGCCCCAACAATGGTTCTTCCTCACATAGTCCTGACACTTCTCTGTCTTCAGTCATTCCCCTCGCTTCTTCCTCTCACGACCCTGATTCACCAAATGTGTTGCCTGTACCTGAGTTACCTCATGTCTCACCACAGTCTTCTAGTGTTCAAAATATTCATCCTATGGTCACAAGATCAAAAGCAGGTATTCATAAACCCAAAGCCTATATTGCCCAATCTGTCACTGAGTTAGAACCATCTACAATCAAACAACCTCTTGCCTCTCCTAAATGGAAAGGTGCTATGGACATTGAGTTTGATGCTCTTACAAAGAACAAGACCTGGTCATTGGTTCCTTATTTTGATGGCATGTGTTTGATCAACAACAAATGGGTTTATAGAGTCAAGTACAACTCAGATGGGACTGTGGACAAATACAAGGCCCGACTGGTAGCAAAAGGCTTCCAGCAAACTCCAGGTTTGGACTACTTTGAAACCTATAGTCCAGTTGTTAAATCTTGTACTATATGACTTATTTTTACTCTTGCTGCAACACATGATTGGGATATGCAACAAGTTGATATTAATAATGCTTTTTTAAATGGGGATCTCCATGAAACTGTCTATATGACTCAACCACAAGGTTACATTCATCCTGATTTTCCCAACCATGTATGCAAGTTAAACAAGGCAATTTATGGTCTTAAACAGGCTCCCCACGCCTCGTTTGACAAGTTAAAATATGCTCTTGTTCAGTGGGGATTTCATAACTCAAAGGCTGATACTAGTTTATTTCTCACCAAGAAAAGTGGCAAACTCATTTTACTACTAGTATATGTCGATGATATATTAATTACTGGTGAAGACCAAGCTCAGATTTCCAAAGTCATCTCTGATCTTCATCATCAGTTTGCTTTGAAACAGTTAGGCTCGGTGCATTATTTTCTGGGGTTTGAGGTGTTTCGAGATTCTACTGGCATCTACTTAACACAAAGAAAATATACTAAAGATTTATTGGTCAAAACAAATCTTCTTGATGCTAAGCCGCAGCCTACACCTATGTGTTCTAGTGGGAACACCTCTTGAAGATCCAAAATTATACAGGAGTGTACTTGGAGCTTTGCAATATCTTACACTTACAAGGCCTGACATTGCCTTCTCTGTAAATCGACTCAGTCAGTTTATCAAAGCTCCCACAACATATCATTGGGCTGCCTGCAAAAGGGTACTTTGTTATTTAGCTGGTACCACTAGTCTTGGTCTTCATTTCACTCCTGTTACTCGGTTTGAGCTTCATGGATTCAATGATGATGATTGGGCCGGCTGTTTAGATGATCGCAAGTCCACATCAGGGTATTGTATTTATCTTGGAGGCAATCTTCTCAGCTGGTGTTCCAAGAAAAAATGTATTGTAGCTCGATCAAGCACGGAATCCGAGTATCGATCCTTAGCTTTGGCAACAACTGAACTCATATGGCTGCAGTCCTTACTCAGTGAATTACAAGTCTCTCTTGCCTGCTGCCCTATCATCTGGTGTGACAATCTTGGTGCAAGTTCCTTGGCCTCCAATCCGATTTATCATGCCCGCACCAAACACATTGAGATTGATCTCCATTTTCTCAGAGATAGAGTCATTGATCAGCAGCTTGATATCAGATATGTGGACTCCAGCAATCAAGTAGCAGACATTTTAACCAAACCTTTGCCTATTCCTCAGTTTCAATTTCTGGCAGACAAGTTGACACTACAGTTTCCCCCGTGTCACTTGAGGGGGGATGTTAGGCATATAAACAAACAGTTAGATAGTTAGAATATGCTCTCTATTTTGTAACTGTTTCTATAACAGATTTCAGTTTGGTTTTGCATAGCTGTCATTTTCTGTTACAATCTTTTTTGTAATCCATGACTATATATACAAGTTCTCTTGGCTATCAACAGTTAGTTGAGCCATCACATTTTTCATCATCATCATCTTTTCTTCTTCACTCTGCATTTTCTCTGTTTCTTTCTCACCAAAAGTTCAAGCTATCCTGAACTCTTTCACGCATCAATAATCTTACTCACAATGCAAAGTACTTTACCAAGTATTTATACAAACCAATTATGTGATTATATATTTAAAAAAATTTAGTTGTGATAGAATAAGGTCCTCTTCGAGACAGGACTAATCTCCAAGAGAAACAAATTGCTATTTCATTCAAATGCTTAAAAAAAAACCTTACAGCAATTCAGATAGTATTTATATGAAGAAAAAGCAAAAAAAAAAAAAAACAATTCAGCTCCCTAACAGATTCGGTTGGTCTCGATACTCCCCTCAGCTTCTAACGGCCATCACAAAGTCCTGGAGCCATTTGGGTTTCACACGCACCCTCCGTTCACGTGCTGTAGAGTCCAGCTTCCCTCCTGTCTCGGCACTCTTCTTCATCTCCCCCTTGGCTGTGTTGGCTCGGATTGAGACTGTAGCTTGTGTTGTATACCCTTCATAGCCGAGCCATTCTTTCACACTCAAGTCCACCTCTTTAGGGTCTATTACTATTGGGCTTTTGATTTGGGATTTGCTATCATTACTCCCTCTCTCAAAATCAACCTTGTCCTCAAGGTTGTGTAACCCATACATTTGCATGAACTCCTCAAAGTCTTCCCACGTTGAATCTTCAGGTGAGCTTAAAGACCATTGAACAAGTATTTGTCGCCTGGGTCTGTTATTGTGAAGTGTGGTGCGTGCGGCCAAAACAGCTATTGGAACCATTAATGGTTTATTGGCTATGCTGGATTCCGGCAAAGGATAGCAATTCGCGGCCAAACTACCGTGAAAAGGTTTGAGTGATGAAACATGGAAGGTGGGTGAATCTTACTCTCATTCGGTAGTGTCAATGTATACGCCACCGGTCCTCGTCTAGCTGCCACTGGGAATGGTCCGAAATAACGACGACAAAGTTTAGTATTTAGTCTTTTAGCTACCGTAGACTGTCGATATGGTTGTAGTTTGACCAATACTAAATCACCCACTTTAAATTCCACATCCCTGCGTTTCTTATTAGCTTGCTGCCTCATCATATTCTGAGCTTGTTGTAGATTTTGTTTTAATTTCTGCAGAATGTCGTCCTGTAGAGTCCAAGAACTTTACTTAGCTAGTTAGATAGTAGTATTATAGTATTTATAGTATTATCTTATGACTGTGGATTTTTGGTTCAGACCGGGACTTATTTGGACACTCATAGTAGTACTTGTAGATTTTCTAAGTTTAACCTATAGTTTAAGAATATTACTATTAACCTAAGGTTTGATTAATATGACTGATATTAAAGATAATAATTATTATACTATAAGGTTTAGTTAAGAACCAATAGGATTTTAAGCACATGTTATGTATGGGTGATTAAGGATTAAGTATTTTGAGGATTAAATTTAATAAGGGTAAAGTTTGAATGCTCTAAGGTCAGTCAGCAGCTTTGAATATGTTTGAGGGCTTAGTCAAGGTTGTTTACTCAATTTGAATTAAGCTAAAAATGTGTAATTTCGTGTTTAAATAATCAGTGAATGCCGATATATCGCAGCTATAGGGGGCGATATATCGCAGCACGTAGATACAGAAAACACGAAACGATGCACGTTTGCCTCGGGCATAATGGTCCAGGCGATATATCGCCTATAAGGGGAGATATATCGCCTCCTTCAGCTTATTTTGAAAAGTTTTGAAATCATTTTCCATTCAGCCCTTCAACCTCTTGATAAGTCCAGCACCTTTTTGAACGAGTCTTCAGCCTCTGCTGAACGATTATTCAAATTATTTTCACCTAAAAAGCCATTATTTTTATTCAAGTTAAATTAAGATCCTTTCATTCCTAAACTCTATAAATAGGACCTAGTACCCATCCATTATTCATCTTTTGCTCTAAGTTCAGAGGCTGCAAGTTGCTAGGTGAGTGTGAGAGTGTAAACACTTGGGTGGGGAAATCATAAGCTTGATCATCATAAGCTTATCAAACACTTGGGAAAGTAAGGATTTGTAGTATTTCGGTTCGAGGTTTGGATTGGTCTTACAAGTCTTCAAGGTAACCCAAACTCTAGTTCGTTTATGTACTCTTTCTTTAAAAGTTCTCATAGTCTTCTACTTATTCTAACCTTATTCTTATTTTGGTTAGGAAATCTAAGAACTCACACATAAGTTTTTGGTAAGTATTTTCTCAATGGTTTAGTCCTTCCATTCCTTTCAATTCTCTTCTTCTCTATACTCACTCTTTTTCAAATGGTTCTTAGGAGTGTTCCAAAGTCCCACCTCTGTCCTCTTATCCTGGTATTTTGGTAAGGAAAATAGGATAGAATTCATATGTTATATGTTTTATATGTGTTATCTTATGTTTTTATGTTATGAAATGTGTTATGATATGTATGTATGTAGGCTTGGGCATATGACCCATATGACCAACAAGCCCCAAACAGATTATGAGCATATGACCTACTTAACTAGTAGGACCCCACTAATCTAATGGGCATATGACTTGTTTAGTTTATGGGACCCCAAGTAATAATGGCCATTATAGTATGTGTATGATATAAGTGTTATGTTATGTTTTATGTTTCTTATGAAATTTATGTATATGAACTATGTGTTGATTTTCCTTGCTGGGCATTAGGCTCATTCCTTTTTGTTTATATGTGCAGGAAAATAGCTATAGTGGCGGGAAAGATTCGTGGATGCTTGGGAGAATGTGTATCGGTGATGAATGGATTCAAGGAGTTGAGAGTTCGATTTCGAGGATGTAGTCTTTTATTTATGGTTTATGTGTAATTTTTCTGCACCTATTTATGTAATGTCTTTTCATTTCAATTAAGATATGTTTTCTTTTTAAAACAATGGGATCTCATATCCTGCTTTGAGTTATGTAAGTTTTAACATTGGTTTTTTTTAAGTTTTTAATAAAGTATGGTCTTTTTCACTTGTAAGTTTTACTAAAAATTAGTATGTATAGTTTTCGTTAATGGTCCAAAAAGTCTAGAGTAGTTGGGTCATTACACGTCCCTTGACAATAGATCCTCCTCCACAGCTTGGATGGTTGTTGAGCCTCGGGTATAGGTTGGAATTGATGGGGGTTAGTCGGCCATAGACCGCTTAAAATGGGGTCATACCAATTGCGGAACGATAACTAGTATTGTAATGGAATTCTGCCCACGAAAGAAACTTACTCCATTTTTTTGGATTTTCGGCTGTGAATGCTCTGAGATATTGCTCAACATATCTATTTGTAACTTTTGTTTGACCGTCGGTTTGCGGATGATAGGCTGAACTCATTTTCAACGTAGTCCCCATTAATTCAAACAGTTTCTTCCAAAACGCGCTGGTGAAGATTGGGTCACGATCCGAGATAATAGTGCGAGGCATACCATGCAAACGAATCACCATATTGGTAAACAACTCTGCTACTTTAGTGGTTGTATAGTGATCAGAAAGTGCTCTGAAATGCACATACTTAGTAAGCCTATCAATGACCACTAAAATATTGGCCACCCCATTAGAGTTTGGAAATCCCACGTTAAATCCATTGCTAAATCCTCCCAAACTCTTTCTGGAATCTCTAGTGGCTGCAATAAACCATATGGCAGAGTGCGTGAGTGCTTAACCGTTTGACAAACAAGACATTGTTTCACATAGTTATGCACATCTTTTTTCATGCCATCCCAAAAAAAATTAGCACTTAAGCGAAGGAGAGTTCGCTTGCTGCCCGCTTGACCGCCCACTGGGGAATCATGGAATTCTCTCAGTATTTGCCCTTTGAGATTCGAATGTTTGCTAAGCACTAGTTTCTGTTTGAAGTATAGCAACCCATCGCGCACCTCGTACCCTGAGAACCCTGCTACCTCTTTACTTAACTGTTCATGAATCTGTCACAAATCGGGACTGGTTGTGTTTTCTTGCTTCAATTCTGCCAAGAATTCAAAACAACCTCTTGTAATTGCCACTTGTAGGGACGATTGAGGCTGCTCATACTGCCTGGACAGCGCGTCAGCTGCTAGATTTTCCTTGCCTGATTTGTACTGGATGGAGAATTGAAACCCCATCAACTTCCGAAGGAAGAATTGTTGGTCTGGAGTTTGTATGACTTGGGTAAGGAGTTCCTTAAGGCTTTTATGTTCCGTGTGGATCACAAAATGACGTCCAAGGAGATATTGTCTCCACTTCATGACTGCAGCCATAATTGCTTGCAATTCCCTCATATATGCCGATGTCCCTATGAATCGCAGTCCCAACTTTCAGCTAAAAAAAGCAATTGGATGTCCTTCCTGCATAAGAACGCCTCCAACACCCGTGGGAGAAGCTTCTATTTTGATGATGAAATCCTTAGAAAAATCAGGTAAAGCCAGAACTGGGGTCGTTGTCATGGCTACCTTCAACTGTTTAAAGGTTTCCGCTGCCTGTGTGGTCCAGTGGAAGTTATCTTTCTTCAACAATTTCGTTAATGGTGCGGCAATGGCTGCATAGTGTGCGACAAAGAGCCTGTAATATCCCGTTAATCCCAGAAATCCGCATAGTTATTTGAGGGTCTTGGGTTATGGCCAGTCCATCATGGCAGCCAGCTTGTTAGGGTCCGCTTGAACTCCCTTGGCTGAACTCCTTTGGCATAGAACTTATTGTCTCTGAGTAGTTGCAGCACCAGCTGTAAATGAAGCTTGTGCTCCTGTATAGTTTTGCTATAAACTAAGATATCATAAAAAAAAAACAATGACACAAGATCTAATAATTGGTTTGAATAGTTGGTTCATGGCTGCCTGAAAAGTCGATGGTGCATTGGTGAGGCCAAATGGCATAACCAGAAATTCGTAGTGTCCTTCATTCGTTCGAAACGCTGTTTTGTGAACATCCCTTCGATCCATTCTAATTTGATGATATTCAGCCCGAAGATCCAATTTATAAAAAATCGTGGCTGTACCCAATTCATCCAGTAACTCGTCAATGGTGGGTATGGGAAATCGATCCTTGACCGTGATGTTGTTAAGAGCTCTATAGTCGACACAGAAGCGCCACGTCCCATCCTTTTTCTTAACCAGCAATACCGGCGAAGAATATGGGCTAGTGCTATGCTGAATAAACCCCCAATTGGACATTTCCCTTACCAACTTTTCGATGATGTCTTTCTGATAGTAGGGGTATCGATATGGCCGGACATTGACTGGCGATGACCCCTGCTCCAAAAAAATTCTGTGATCCACGTTCCGAAATGGAGGCAAGGTTGTTGGTTCCGAAAATACATCCTGAAATTCTTGAATGATCTCGATACTCTCGGCTGGCAGCTTCTCTAACCATGTACTGAATGGTGGATTAGTCTCAGTCTGCTCTTCAATAATGGTTGTTATACGATAAGCTTCACGTATCTCTCTGTCCCTTAATAAGGCATGAAATTGAGTAAACGTCAAAGAATTATTTGCTATATCCGCTGAAACTGCTAACTTAACCGTTTTCCCCTGCCAACTGAATTCCATAGCGAGTGCCTTATGATCATGTATACACGGTCTGAGAGTTTGTAGCCACTGCATCCCCAACACAACATCTAATCCCCATATCGGCAATATGTACAAATCCACAGAAAACTGATGTCCTTGAAGTACCAGTTCTACCCCATGATAGATTTTTGAACATAACAAGGAATTGCCATTACCCATATAAACTTTGAAGCATTTAGTATCCTCACATCTAAGACCCAATCTGTTTGCCAGTGATTCCTGTATAAAATTGTTATTACTGCCAGTATCTATAAGAACCTCCAGTGATTCCTTACCATGGCTGGCCCGTAGTCGAAAGATGCGTGGATTTGCCGAATTCCATAACGCATTTAAACTGACCTCCTCCCCCAGACTGTCCTCTACCTCAATCGGCTCCTGCTCGCCCACGGCTGGTAACTCCCTGTCGTCTTCCTCATCCAAACTCGACAGGATTAGTATCCTGTTTTTACATTTATGACTGAAATTGTACTTATCATCACAAGAAAAACAGAGGCCCTTCTCCCTCTTCTCTCTAATTTCTATTGGGGTCAATTTTTTTACAGGCAATGGTGTCACATTGGATTGCAGTATTTTGGGTTCATTTGATTTTGCTGGAGCTGCCCCGAATGAAGAAGTATTTCCATAATTTGGAGCGTGGGATGAAAAATGAGATATGGTCCGATTAGGCCAACCTGAATGATAGTGCTCTCCCTTTGAACGACCCAAGAAATCCTCATTTCGATCTTCAAACAACTGTGCTTTCGCCATATTATCGGCTAAATCCACTGGTTTAGTGAGTAGGAGCTCACGTCCAATTTCCATTTTCAGACCCCAAATGAAAAAAAATCAAGAACAAATGCTCAGAAACACCCGTTACCCGTATCATTAAATCCTCAAACTCTGTCCGAAATTGAGCCACACGACCTGTTTGGGTGAGTTTGGATATGCGGCTGAGAGGATCATTGTAGACAGACGCTCTGAATCGCAGCTGCAGGGCGTTAATGAAGGTCTCCCAATCAACGAATGCTCCACTCTTTTCCATCCACTGGAACCATTTTGAAGGTACCCGCTCCAAATGAAACGGAATCACCAACAGCCGAATTGGTGGGTCAACATGATACAGATCAAAAAATTTATTTATCTTATAAATCCAATCATCAACATTGGTTTCGTCAAAGCGAGCCACCTTCACCCGAAGATTTTTTAGGACGGAATTCACCTCACGACCGTCATTCGAGGTCTCCGAACGCCGACCCGTCTCTCGTGTCTGTTCCCGCGCCATACTACTTTCACCTCCGTGTGTCAGTGAGTTTGGTGAAGGCACCTGAGCCAATCTCTCCTCAATTACGACTCTGAGTTCTGTCATCTGTGACTCTGCCCTTTGATCCCACTTGAGGTCCATAGCCTGAAGAAGTGCAACAAGTTCTTCATTCTTCATCCTGAGAACAAATCAATGAAAGCACCAATTGATAGAATAAGGTCCTCTTCGAGACAGGATTAATCTCCAAGAGCAACAAATTGCTATTTCATTCAAATGCTTAAAAAAACCATACAACAGTTCAGATAGTATTTATATGAAGAAAAAGCAACAAAAAAAAATACAATTCAGCTCCCTAATAGATTCGGTTGGTCTCGATACTCCCCTCAGCTTCTAACAACCATCACAAAGTCCTGGAGCCATTTGGGTTTCACGCGCACCTCTGTTCACCCGCTGTAGAGTCCAGCTTCCCTCCTGTCTCGGCACTCTTCTTCATCTCCCCCTTGGCTGTGTTGGCTCGGGTTGAGACTGCAGCTTGTGTTGTATACCCTTCCTGGCCGAGCCACTCTTTCACACTCAAGTCCACCTCTTTTGGGTCTATTACTATTGTGCTTTCGATTTGGGCTTTGCTATCAAGTTGTGACACCGATGATATAATCAACTTATTTTATAAACTAAATATTCAGATAAAATAGTAAATATTACAAGGTTTATGCAATCATATTCTGATATCATTATATTATATTGTAATTGAACGTACGTGTGGCCTATTTTGATTGAGACCATAACTATTCTATATAGAAAATAAATTTTTTTTTTTAATGGTTTGTTTTGTCAACTTAACGAAATATTCTAAATACTTAATAGAATATACTTCTAAAACTAACTAAAAATATATATTTATTAATTATATATTAATATTAATTTAAACATGATAAAATATCATTATTATATTAATATTTAATATAAGACTATATATAATAATTATATTAATATAAATTCAAAATCAAATATTATAAAATATCATTATTATACTAATATAATACAAGACTAAATATTTAATAATTATATTAATATAAATGTTATAAAATATTATTATGATAATAATATATAATCCTAATTTTTTACTAATTCTATTAATATGAATTAAAATATTATAAAATATTATTATAATAATATTTAATACAATACTAGATATTTGATACTTATATTAATATAAATTTAAATATTATAAAATATCATTATAATAATAATACATACTACATAATCTTATTTTTTATTAAAAAATTATCATTTATGTTTAAAAAGGTTACCATATTATATATATATAAATCATAAACAATGTTTTGGTTTAATTTTTCATTTAATATGTTTATGTCATTCTTTTATATATAATATTATTTATTTATTTGAAATTTATATGACAATTATACAAATTAAATAAATATAATTAATAATATCTATAAATAAAACTAAGCAAACGTGCAATGCACATTGCTTGTATTTAGTATAAATATATGTGTGTGGAAAACTTCGCAATTGTTATTATCCATGCATGGATGATTACCATAAATCGTTAAACAATTTTTTGATGAGGAATGATTATAATGATAATGGAAATAAATAAATAAATAAAGAAAATATATAAAATCAATAATTTTGATTTTTTTTAGATAAATTAGGCAATAAACATTAGTTGGAAAGATAATGGTCGCATTAATTATTCCCATTAATTCCAAAAAAAAAAAAATTCATGGAATGGATAAAAAGAATAGATCAAGAATGAAAAAAGAATGGAGAATGAATATTAAATAAGAATTTTTTTTATTCTTTAATTAATAAATATGTCACCGTCATGTCATCAGGTAACACTTCTAAAAGTTTGAAAAACTCAAAATTTATTTTTAGAAATATTAATTAACAATTATAAATATGGATCATTGATGTTAATCCAAAGGTTAATATTAAAGTAACCATCAATGGGTAGCCATTAAGAGTGCCCCAATATATATATACTAGGTGTGTGCAATACACATTTGTTTAGTTTTATTTAAAAAAAATATATTAAATATATTTATTAAATTTTTATGATTGTCATATAAATTTTAAATAAATAAACAGTATAATATATATATATATAAAAGAATGATATAAACATATATAAATAAAAATTAAACATAAACATTATTTATGGTTTTTTTTAAATATATATATATATGATAACATTTTGATCATAAACTACATTATTTAATGTATAAAATATTCATGATATTATTCAAATCACACATTTACGATTGAAGAAGAAACTTGTTTATTCTTGATAGAAGATAAATGTTATTATAATTTTTTATATAGTTACAGAGTCATACTGTAATGACCCAACTAATTCTAGACTTTGGACCATTAATAACTACTATACATAAGTACTAATTTTAAGAAAACATACATATGAAATAACCACAACTTTATTAAAAACTGTAAAGCAAAGGTTTAAAATACATAAAAAACCGGTTAGGATATGGGATCCCATTGTTTTGAAAATAAAGCATAACATAACTTAAATCTTAAATAAACTTGGTTACAAAATCAAGTGCGGAAAATACATATAAAACATAACTGAAATGACTAAAAACAACTTCATCCTCGAATCGTTCACGCAGTCCACCGAATCCATTCTCCCTCAATACACATTCCCAAGCTGCTAAGAATCTTTCCGCCACCATAACTTATTTTCCTGCACATATAAAACATAAAGGAATGAGTCTAATGCCCAGCAAGGAAAATCTACTACAAGCATGAAACATAATCATACACATAAACTATGAACATATATCATATACTAAAAGACATATCATAATTCTAACCCATGTACATGGTGACTATTGGGATTTTCTAACTATGCAACTATAAGCCTCAAACTACTATGAGGTTTTCTAGTTAAGCAACTATAAGCCCCAAAAACATAAAAGTGTTGGGGTTTGCTATATAGCAACTATAAGCCTCAAACTACAATGAGGTTTGCTATATAACAACTATAAGCCCCAAAAACATACATATATCCTAACACATGCGCTTTCTAATCAACGCTACTGCTTCTTGAGTCTTTCTAACAGCTTCGGGACCAAGGAGTTGCCTTTCTCCTACCTCGTCCCAATGTAACGGCGATCGGCACCTTCTTCCATAAAGTAACTCATAAGGTGCCATCCCGATCATTGACTGGTAGCTATTATTGTAGGAGAACTTTATCAGCGGCAAGTACTTATTCCATGATCCTCCGAAATCAAGTACACAAGCACGTAGCATATCCTCTAAAATATGTATCGCACACTCGGATTGACCCTTTCTCTGAGGATAAAAAGCTGTACTAAGACTTAACTTAGTACCCATGGTTTGCTGTAAACTTCCCCAAAACATCGATGTAAACACCGATCCTCTATCCGACACTATTGTCTTGGGGATTCCATGCAACCTTACTATCTCTTGGACATATATATATATATATATGCGTATTGATCCGCTGTGTATGAAGTCTTAACAGGAAGGAAATGAGCGGACTTGGTTAGTCTATCTATTACTACCCAAGCCAAATCATGCTGCCTACTTGTTCGTGGCAATCCTCTCACGAAATCCATAGCTATATCGTCCCATTTCCATTCTGGTATGCTAAGCGGTTTCAATAAGCATGTGGGCCGCTGATGTTCTGCTTTCACTTGCTGGCATACTAGACATTTAAACACAAACTCAGCTATGTCCTTCTTCATTCCTGACCACCAATAAATTGCCTTGATGTCATGAGTCATCTTGGTCGACCCTGGGTAAACTGAGTACGGGGTGCTGTGTGCTTCTTCTAGAATCGTCATCTTAATCCCTTGATCACTTGGCACGCATACCCGATCCTTATATCTCAATAACCCTTGACCAGATATCGAGAAATCTATGGCCTTGCCTTCGCTGACTGCTTCCATATGTGCCACTAGTGTGTCGTCATACCTTTGCCCAATCCATATATCTTCTTACAGATTTGACTGGATAGACAAGTTAGCCAGCTTGCCGACAACTACTTCTATTCCGACATTGATCAGCTCTTGCTACAGCGGCTTTACTATTTCAGCTAGTGCTGCTATACTCCCATAATTCTTCCTACTTAGCGCATCGGCAACTACGTTTGCCTTTCTCGGGTTATATAAGATTTCGCAGTCGTAATCCTTCACTAACTCTAACCACCTGCGCTACTTCATGTTGAGCTCCTTTTGAGTAGAAAAGTATTTTAAACTTTTGTGGTCCGTATAAATTTCGCAACGTTCTCCGTAAAGATAATGGCGCCAGATTTTCAATGCAAAGACCACCGCTGCCAACTCCATATCCTAAGTTGGGTAGCGTTGCTCGTACTCCTTCAACTGCCGAGAGGCGTAGGCTATCACCTTGTCATTTTGCATAAGCACGCAACCCAACCCTTGCTTCGACGCATTGCAGTAGACTACAAACTTGTCGTTGGATGTCGGTACACAGAGTACTGGTGCTAAGAAAAGCTTATCCTTAAGAAACTGGAAGCTTTCTTCACATCTATCATTCCAGTTGAATCTTTGCTGTTTCCGAGTCAGGTTGGTGAGCGGAGTGGCTATCTTAGAAAAGCCCTCTACGAACCTCCTATAATAACCTGTTAATCCCAGAAAGCTCCTTACTTCGGATGCGTTCTTTGGTCTTGGCCAATCCTTCACAACCTCTACCTTGGATGGGTCTACTACAACTCCATCCTTGGATATAATGTGCCCGAGGAACACCACTTGTGAAAGCCAAAACTCGCACTTCTTGAACTTGGCGTAGAGTTGATGCTCCTTTAGTCGTGATAGGATAAACTTCAAATGTTCCTCGTGCTCTACTTCATCCTTGGAGTATACTATGATGTCGTCGATGAACACTATGATGAATTTATCTAAGTAATCCTTAAAGACCCTATTCATTAAGTCCATAAACGCAGCTGGAGCGTTGGTAAGACCAAAAGACATAACTAAGATCTTGTAATGCCCATAACGAATTCTAAAAGCAATCTTAGGAATATCATATTCCCGCACCTTGAGCTGATGATACCCGGACCGAAAATCAATCTTTGAAAATATAGTCGCACCTCGAAGTTGATCAAACAAGTCGTCAATCCGTGGTAGCAGGTATTTATTCTTAATCGTTACCTTATTCAGCTCACGGTAGTCTATGCACATCCGCATACTTCCGTCCTTCTTCTTCACAAATAGAACCGCTTCTCCCCATGGCGAATGGCTTGGTCTGATGAAACCCAGGTCTAGGATTTCTTGTAGATCCATCTTTAACTCCTTGAGTTCTGTAGGTGCCATCCGGTATGGTGCCTTGGAGATAGGCTCGATTCCCGGTACTAATTCTATTGTGAAGTCAATTTCCCGAGTCGGCGGCAATCTTGGTAAGTCATCGGGAAATACTTCTGGGAATTCTTGTACAATTCGGACGTCTCCAACCTTCAGTGGTGTTTCCTTTACCACATCTGTGATGCTGGCTAAGAACGCTTGACATCCTTTTTCCATCATCCTTTGAGCTTTGAGAGATGATACTAGCGGGGTGCGTAGTCCTGAAGCTTGTCCCATGAAGCATAGTCTCTGGCCGTCAGAAGTCTCGAATGTCACCTTCTTGCGTTTGCAGTCGATGGTTGCACCATGCCATGCTAGCCAGTCCATGCCTAGAATCACGTCAAAGTCCTTGATCTTCAGTTCTATCAGGTATCCTTCTAATTCTACGTCCTCAATCTTGATCGGTACGCCTCGTACTATCTGTGATGATAGAACTACTTTGCCCGAAGGCAACTCGGTTACAAACCTAGTTCCAAATCTTTCACAAGGTTTGTCTAGTTTTTCTATCATTCCTAATGAGATATACGAATGAGTGGCTCCCGAATCAAATAATACAGAACATATATTATTAAGGATAGAAACTTGACCTGTGACCACTTTATTACTAGCATCGAAATCTCCTTGGGTTAAGGCAAAAACCCTGGCAGGAACCATCTTATCTTCCTTTTTCCCCTCTGACTTGAGCTAATGACATTCTTTCTTTCGGTGTCCCTCTAGACCACAGTTGTAACATCCCTTGGTGTTTGCCTGACATTCCCCAAGATGTTTCCTTTGGCACTTAGCATGTGGCGGGTATTCTACATAACCTGACCTACTACATCCATTATTTGTCTGTGCCCTTTTATCGCTACCAGACTACTTATTGTCAGGATGCCTTCTTCTCTGACCGTTATTGTTGTTGTTGCTGGACTTATTGCTATTGTTGTTGTGGTGGTTGTTGTTTCGAAAAGTCTGAGGTTGATTTTGTTGTCTAGGCTCAGGCTTACTGGCATTTTCTTTACTAACATTAGCCTGCAGCCTTTTTACTTTTATTGCCATCTCTAGAACGCCGGCATAAGTAGTAATTTCTAGGTTTGCTAGCTTAACCCCTATCTCGATCTTTGGTCGAAGTCCTCTAACGAGCTTAGACAACCTCAGATAGTCAATTGGAACCATTTCCGATGCAAACTTAGCTAGGCAGTCGAACTGCCGAGTATATTCGGCCACTGATAAACTCCCTTGCTTCAGGCCGGCGAACTCAACTCTTGAAGCGAATACAACCGAATTGTAACACTTCTTGTGGAACAGCTCAACAAATCGAGTCCAAGTCTTGGTGGCAACATCATGCATCTGTTGGACTAAGTCCCACCATATTCTAGCGTCTTTCTTGAGCAGAGATGAAACGCAGGATATGCGATCCGCGTTGCCTAGATTCATGTGTGTCAGGATTAGCTCCACATTTCTTAGCCACTCTTCTGCCTCGAAGGGGTCTGTAGTCCCTTCAAATTTCGGAGCGTGTTGCTTACGGAACCGCTCATAAACTAGCTCCAAGTGTTGAACTGGATATGGCGCATAATTCGCTACTGCCATCCCCCATATGGACCAACTTGTTGGGGTCCTAAGGCCATTTGCTACAGCTGTGGTTGCGGCGGAGGTGGAGGGTGAACCTGTTGTCACTGTTGCTGCAATAGTTCCTCAACTTGTTGTCGCATTCTGGCGATCTCCGCAGTGTTGTCAACTGGCGGTGTCGATGGTGCATTGCAGGTGGCAGTAGCACGCACTCCCCTTCTTTGAATCGGAGGAGCTTTATTGTTCACCGGTGCAGCATTGGATGCATTTCCATTGGTGCGAGCAGATCTTCGGAGCGACATCACAGTAGAGTTCTAACAGTTGACCTATTAATAGGCTCTAAGGAAAAACTTCATCTAAACAAACATAACTCGGACCTATTAATTATGACTTCTTATGAAAATTATATAAGTCTTCTTTATTATTATAGTGGGTTTCTATACTTAGAAAAATAAGCCATCTTTATTTTCTAAGTCTGTTTCTAATTATCCTATATGACTTAATTCTCAGGCTCGAAATTCATCTTTGTTCCAAAGTTAACCATATTAAGGGAGGGTTGGGATCAGTAAAATCGTTCCCACTACTATGACCCCCTAACTCTCAATATAGAAACTTAATTCATTGACTTGTATCCACCCTCACCGAACTTAGTCATTATTTATTATGATTGCAGAAAAAAATCAAACTCATACATGATAACAAAATAACCATGATATTAATTTGGAAAAAAAAAATTTCACTGTTTACAATCATGAAAGAAAACAAATAATAAATGAAAATAAACAATGAAACTAGTCTATTCTAAAAATTCGAATCTTCTACATCTGATCCTTCATCTAGCATATCGTTTTCTATCTCTTCGTAGTCATCATTGTCTTGTATCTCAAAATGCCCTCGAGGAAGATTCGTAAAAATTCTATGTTTTTGTTCATTTGTAAATTGAAATTCCATTTTTGAAGTGAACCTAAGTATGAGAAAGTAATATCTCATAGCTAGTGACAATTCATCTTCGTCATCTATCGTCTCCCAAATATCTTCTAAGGCTGCAATTACGGTAGGATAATCTCTAAAGAGTCTAATTACTAAAACATATTGCTCTGTTGACCTCATCATGATCTGCTTAGATTCTTGGAGGTGACCTATCTCCCTGTGGAATAAAAGTAGCCTCCGAGTAATTCTCTCTAGCTCTCCTACGGTATTTCGGGGTTCTCTAATTCTTTCTAAAGCTTTAATGGCTCGGATATCCTCATAAGTTAATGCTTAGTTCATTCTTAACTGAAAACATAAAGACTAAAATCGTTAGCTATACTTATAAACATAATAACTATAACTTAAACACCTACTTGGCGGTCAGATTCAGAGCTTTGAGTGTGTGTATCGAGTAGAACTTCATGCGAATGAACCGTTGCTCTGATACCAACTGTAATGACCCAACTAATTCTAGACTTTGGACCATTAATAACTATTATACATAAGTACCTATCTTAAGAAAATATACATATGAAATAGTCATAACTTTATTAAAAATTGTAAAGCAAATGTTAAATACATAAAAATTCAGTTAGGATATGGGATCCCATTGTTTTGAAAATAAAATAAAACATAACTTAAATAAATTGGTTACAAAATTAAGTGCGGAAAATACATAGAAATCATAACTATAAGACTTATACAACTTCATCCCTGAATCGTTCACGTAGTCCACTGAATCCATTCTCCCTCAATACACATTCCCAAGCCACCAAGAATCTTCCCGCCGCCATAACTTATTTTCCTGCACATATAAAACATAAAGGAATGAGCCTAATGCCCACACCACAAGAATTGACCACATTAGCGGCGGAGGCCTCCGTCGCTAATAAGGGTGACATCTGCTGCTAATGCTTATTAGCGGCGGGGATCCGCCGCTAATGGCCCGCCTCAAATTATTTGTCGCTAATAATGATTATTAGCGGTGGACTGACACACCCGTCGCTGATATAATATTATTAGCGTCGGATATTAGCGGCGGAGCCCGTCGCTAATACATATGTCAAATACATTATTATTAGCCGCGGGGTCCGCCGCTAATATTGTTTTTATAATATATTTTAAATTTTATTTGAAATAAATTAATATTTATTAAATTTAATTATTTTTAAAAATAATTCATTATAAAATTCAACAAAATAAGTATTTAATTAATTTAAACATAACTAACATTAAAATTAATGTGAATAGTTTTAATATTTATCAACCTAGCTAATATCGCTATTGTCATTAAAAGTAAATATAGTATTAATTCATTCCAAATACATAAACTAATAACTAAATAAAATCATTAAGATTAATATTGAAATTGTCCTCATCTTCAACATTTTGATGTGGCTGTGAGGGCGACAGCTGTGGCTGTGGCGGTGAGGGCGACGGCTGTGGCTGTAGCGGTGAAGGAATATAAGGTGGCTGTGATGATCGTCCGAGAGTGAGGTTCCCAAATTGATCTTGAGGCTATGGCTGCGACTCGCCCCCAAACTCACCATATCTCACATATGGTTGCTGCAACGAACCTCCAACCTCCCCATACCTAACATTAGGTAGCGGAGGCTGCATCGATCCTCCTTGAAAATTGGTAAAGCTAAAATATAGTGGAGGAGACTGGGAAGAGCGTCCAAAAATGTATTGGTTTTGATACTGAGGAGGTTGGCTCGACGACACATGTAGCGGATACGGTGGATGAGGCTGGTACTGCTGCTGTGGCGGATACTGTGAAGGAGGCTGGTACTGCTGCTGTGGCGATGTATGAAGATCAGGATTGGCAGTGTTACTCTGAGAAGACGAACCACCTTCGGATTGTGGTGGCAAATACCTATGCAGAAAACTGTCGAACCGTGGGTCATACAGATTACTGGGTTGTTCAAGTACCACCTTCTGAAGCGTCTCACGAATTACCTTCATCATCAGAGCCATAGTAGTCATATCTTAATTAGGCATAGCAGCAGTATTTGCTTGGGACTAACTTTGATCTGTAGAGTTAGAGGTTGTCTTTCTTGCCTTCCCTTTCGCCCTATAACCCATTCCTCTTTGGTAGTCAGATCTCTCCCCGAGTACTTTACTTAGTATCTCATATTGATCGACAGGGGACGTATCAATGCCAGATACATTAAGAGTTGCCTCACTCTGCTGTTGACTCTGCCTCTCAAGCTGTGACCTCTGAACCTCTACCACCATTTTTTCCTGTATAAAGATAACATTATAAACAAAAATTAGAAACATTAGAAACAAGAAAACAATACTATTCACTTACATAATCTTGTTGAGTTGCCTCATTGACAAAAGATTTTGTCGATTTTTTCATATGAGCATCCCTCTAAGTATCAAAAACATGCGTATCTGGGTTCTCCTATACAAATGTAAACAAAATGTTTCAGAATGTGTTATTTTATAAAATTAAATTAACATCTTCACTTACATATTGGTGACGCTTAGCTGCCAACGACTTTGTGCCTTGTGTTGTTACATACTTCATTTGTTTTCTGTTTGCTTGATTTTTAGCGGAACGAGCCAAAAATCTTTTGCTCAAAAACAATTCACAAATATTCTGCCAAGCCTCCTTAGTGCAATGGTCAGGTGACTTAGAGAGGACATTCTCCAAATCTTCTGGTCCAACATAATGACTTTTGAAGTGTTTATGTCTATTGTTCATACTCTCACGATATCTTTCGCCCATCTCAATGTTGTCCAAGTTTTGTCAATCGCCATCTAAAGTGTTATAAGAGAGTATAAGAAAGGGAAGAAAAAGGAAAATGTCCTAATCTTATCATTTTAAAAAGTTTTATTATTTTAAATGTTTTATGATGTCTTATGAGAAGTGTTATTCCTGGACAAACTTGAGTTTTATGATCTCTTATTACTTAATTAATTATTCTAAAATTAAATTATTTTTCTATTTATAATTACCAAAGTAATAGTTATAATTTAATAATTTTAAAGTAAATTAAAATTTATGTTTATAATTTTTTAATAAATACTAACATTTTTTTATTATTAATTTTATTACTATAATTAAATCTAGTTTATTTTTCAAATATTAATATAATTATTAATTTAATATAATAAAAATGAATTGAATCAATTCATGTGGTACATGTTTTAATAGTATTGGAATATATTGTAACGTTACTATTTTTTTAATTTATATATAACTTATATTAGAATAGCTTCTATTTTATTTTAAAGATTTTTTTTACTTAATTTAGGCAAATTATAGATGAGAATAATCTCTAAAATATGATAGGTTATAATTTTTTTAAGTCTTATATTATGAAAATATATCTCTATGTAATATTAATTATGTATATAGTTAAGGGGACATTGACTGCGATAATACCTAAATTTTTCAAAAGTTACACTTTAATACTAATTTTTCTTTTGCGGCAATATACATTCAGTCAAGAAATCGGTGCAGTCATTGTTATCCAGACTTAACGTCTAACACAAGTGCGTTTAATTATTTTAATATTATAAAAAATTATTTTAAAATGATTAAAAGGGCTATAAATCAATTTTTGAGTAAATCAAAATTAAATTTAAATAAACTATTAATTTAGATAATGCTTAAGTATAACAAATTATGGTTTGTCTGTTCAAACCTAATTATTAATTTATCATGATCCAATTAGGTCATAAATATTTTTTTTCCAAATTGTGTGCAAATTTGTTGGGTCAAAAAAGTCTTTTTCATTTTTTGAATTACAAAAAAAGTCTGTTGTTTAAGAAATTTCCATCAATTATCTTACTTTTTTAAAAAAATAGATTATATCCTTATACAAGAGCCTGGTTAGTTAGTTTGCTAAGTTTCGGGCTAAAACTATGCTAAGATCCCAAATTAGATGCTTTACTAAAGTAAAAATCAAAATGTACAGTTAAGTCAATAAAAGTCTTTGAACATTTTAATGATAAAGTGATATTTTTTTTAAAAAAAATATATCAGTCTTCTAGATTCCATGTTCAAACTCTAGTCACCAAAAGTTAATAATAACAATAAAAAAAACAAATAATTTTCAACATTCTATAAAATTAGACAATCACTAATTTTAGTATTCAGTAACTTACCCGATTATGAAAAATTTGGAACAATTAACGATATCAACAAAATAATTAATTAGTTTAGAAAAAAGAAAAAAAAACCACAATATAAATCAGCCATGAAAAACAACTCAAAGAACAAAATCAAAGAACAACTTATGTGTAATAAATATATGCAAACCCAGAAATCCCACACCAAAAAATAATGGAAAAAAAAAAGCATACTGTAATGGAAAAAAAACATACTGTAATGAAAGAAAACTCCTTCCTTGTTCACTGTCGATGGAGCACCTGAGACCGTCATTACAAACAATAGAATTAATATGAAAATGAAAAAAAAAAAGAGTTAAATCAAATACTGATAGTAGAAAGAACCCAATTCTTGATATGAGTCCCCAAATCATCACTGACTAGTCAATAAAAAACTTTTTTTTAAAAAAATAATAAATATGAATAGTAAAATATCTAATCAGTAGAATACCCAGTGTCTTGCTTCTTGGGCGGAGAAGAAATGAGCCAGACAAAGTCGTACGAGTCCGTGACCTTGCCCACGCTGCCACCGAATGCACCTTTGTCCTTACCCACGCTGCCACTGACAGGTCGAGTCTGCGACGAGGTCAGAGACGAACCTGAAGTCAAGGAGACGATGGAGACGATGATGGAGGAGGAAAAATGGGTTTGTGGAAGTTCGGAGAAGGAGACTGTAATGCCCCGAATTTCCTAATAAGGGTTAGGACCTTGATTAGGAGGCCGGGAGGGCCATAATTGATTTATTATGATATAAAATGATTATATGCATGTTAATGAGAATTATATTATTATATGATGATAAATTCATGCATATGGGTGTATTTATAATTATAAGGGCATTTTGGTAATTTGGCCTGTTGATGGCATATTTGTATATTTTGGTGCATATTGTAATTTTTGAATGAGATTTCATTATTATGGAGATATATTCGAGCTATTCGGCATGAGATGATCTTATATTATGAGTTAGCGGTTTTGTCATAACGGGGACAATTATTGGGTAATAAGAATGTTTATTTGGTGATAAATTTGAAGTATTTGAGGTCGAGAAGAAATTCTGGGAGTTTTGACTATAATGTCCCCAGGGGTTTTTTTGGGACCCCGAGCACTAGGTTTTATTTGAGGTTACTTAAGCTTGAAGTAGCTTGTCATATAGAACGTACGTTAGAAAATATTTCCTCTCTCCTTCGTTAGCTCATTTTACCGTTCGAAGCCTTTTTCAAGAAATCTCGAATTCTAGGAGTCAGAATCAAGCGAGGATCAAGGCATAGCGATCCTAGGGAAGATTAGAAGCATCTTAACCGAAGGATTTGACGGAAAACAACCCAATCGAAGGTAATCTAAGTATTAAGTTTTTAAAGTTTTAAGCGTAGAATTAGACTTTGTGAATCGTTGAGTTTTTGGTTTGATTGTGCCTTGGGTTTTGATGGTTTTGGAAGCTTGGGAACTTTGATTTGATGATTTTATAATGTTAAGGCATGATTTTGGAGGCTTTGGGATGTTGAAAACCGAGTTTGAGCGTGTTCTGGGTTGGGGGCCGCGGCCCTAGCTCGAAGAAGCAGGTGGTCCAGTTTTGTGCTTGCTGGGCGCTGCGGCCCTTGGAGTTGGACGCCGCGACCCTTGCTTCAGGATTGGCTGGGGGTCGCAGCCCTTGAGCAGGTTTGAGCCCGTTTGTGCGTTTTGGCCCCGGGAACATGGTTTTAGGCCTAGGGATCGTTCCTACTACCCGGATTAGTTGGGATTGATGTCCCGGAAGTTAGATATTGGTTTGGGAACCTATGTTGATCATTTTTATTGATGATGTCCCGTATTTGGTTATGACTAGGTGACCACTAAAGGACTAAAAGTTGATCGTTCTCAAGGGTCGTTCTTTTATTCGTTCTAGCTCAAATCTGAGGTAAGAAAACTGCACCCTGAGTATGTATGACATGCATGGTTGTTCTTGATGCATGTTGGATTATTAAATGTGGCATGCATGATTATTGTTGAGGCATGTCAAGTGGTTAAATATGAAGCATGTGATGCACGAGAAACATGTGATTATGGCATTCTATGATTATTGAATATGAAAATGTTCAGAGCTTGAGCCTCTGTGTTTATGCATGGTCCTAATTATGCTAGTAATTGTTGAGTAAGTATGCTGAATGCATGTATTCGAATATTGGATATATGTGATATATGATTGGTGGCATTGCTTACTTGTTTATGGTACTGACTAGTCAGGGATACTGACCTAAGAGTCAGAACCAGCAATAGCGTCCAGAATGCAGGGCCGAATGAAGATTAGATCTAATCGATATCAGCGTTGAATGGCTCTAAAGCATTAACGCTGGACCGACCCTAAGGTCGATGAACTTATAAGTGCTTGGCTAGTCTAGGACTAGTTACTCAGAGACAGGGCCTACGGCCCAGGTGACCGTTTGTCACATGGCTAGGGAACGATGTTACAGGGTTATGACTCTATGGTCATGAGGAAGGATATGTTGGTGACTAGTCATCATGCACCTATCCTATTTAAGCTAGTGAAAGGATCACTTATCTGTAAGCCCTGGTGACCCTAACGTCACATGGCTACTGGGAACGGAACCCACCTTAGTGACTGTACCACTGTCACTCTTCTATATTGGGCTAAAAGCCCTGGATGATTATTATGATCATTGGTTGATGTGTTATACTCAACATTACGTGAACTCATTTGCCTGCTTGAATAGGGCTATATCTGCTAGGCGTGTGCCTTATGATCTAATGACACGTTATAACTGTTCATGAGCATATTGAGTTTTCTTGCTGGGCTTCGGCTCACGGGTGCTATGTTGTGCAGGTAAAGGCAAAAGAAAGCTGGACCATCCTTGAGTTGAAGAGCTTAGGTGATGATGTGTACATATGCAGCTGTTCGACCACCACGGCCGAGGTTTGAAGAGGAACTAGGGTTAAACCCTGTTTTGCCGCCTAGATCGGTTGATTGTTAATATTTTCTTGTAATAGACCTTTAAATTATATTTTTGGGATCCCAATGTATATAATAAACGTTCTAATGAAACGTTACATCTTAACCAAAAAATTTAATCCCTAAACCGCTAATCATACTTAGTTACACGATTTTGGCCAAATGACTCGATTAGCGAGTTTCGCACTGGTTACAAGGCACACTGTAACGGTCCCTGGAGTTTGGGGCGTTACAATTTTGGTATCAGAGCGAGCAAAAGTATTAGCGGCGGGCCCCACTGCTATTTAATGTAGTCCGTCGCTAATAATAGTATTAACGGCAAGTTGTCCGTCGCTAAATTAAGTGATTACCCGCCGCTAATACCCCGCCTCTAATAAAACTTGAAAAATTCCCGGGCTTTTTATTACGTGTATTAGCGGCGGACTATCTGCCGCAAATAGTGGTAAAGTCCGCCGCTAATATATATTTTATTAATTGTTAAATACTCGAACCTTATTAGAGGCAGACACCCGTAGTCCGCCGCTAATACACCCGCCGCTAATGCCTGTAATTGTTGTAGTGCCAGCAAGGAAAATCGACTACAAGCATGAAACATAATCATACACATACACTATGAACATATATCATATACTATAACACATATATCATAATTATAACCCATGTACATGGTGACTATTGGGGTTTGCTAACCAAGCAACTATAAGCCTCAAACTACAATGAGGTTTGCTAGTTAAGTAACTACAAGCCCCAAAAACATAAAAGTATTGGGGTTATCTATATAGCAACTATAAGCCTCAAACTACAATGAGGTTCACTATATAACAACTATATGCCCCAAAACATACATCTATCATAACACATAAAATCATGCTATAGCATAATCATAACATATTACATAAACATAACACATATCACATAAGAAGTATCTTCTTTTCCTTACCAAATACCGGGATGTGAGAATAAGGTCAGGATTTTCGAACACTCCTAAAAACCATTAACAGAAAGGTGAGTATTCTAAAAGAAAGAGACGAAAAGGAATGAACTAAAAACCACCAAGAATATACTTACCGACAAAACCTCAAGTTCAAAGAACTTAGATGCCTAACCAATAATAGAGAATACTGAGTTAGGATTTGAGTAGAGAACAACTTTAAGAACTAATGAAACAATAAAGAAAGGAACTAGAAATAGGAATACCTTGAATGCACTATAACCGAACTACACCTCGAAATTGAAATACACACTACGAACCTTACTTCTCAAGTGTTTAATAAGCTTAAAATGATAAAGCTTATGTAATGCCCCAAATTTCCTAATAAGGTTTAGGACCTTGATTAGGAGGCCGGGAGGGCCATAATTGATTTATTATTGTATTTAATGATTATATGCATGTCTACGTGAATTATATTATTATATGATGGTGAATGCATGCATATGGGTGTATTTATAATGATAAGGGCATTTTGGTAATTTGGCCTGTTGAGGGCATATTTGTAAATTGGGTGCATATTGTAATTTGTGAATGAGATTTAATTATTATGGAGATATATTCGAGCTATTCGACATGAGATGGTCATATATAATGGATTAGCGGTTTCGTCATAACGGGGTCAATTTTGGGGTAATAGAAATGTTTATTTGGTGATAGATTGGGAATATTTTAGATCAGGGTGAAATTCTGGAAGTTTTGACTATAGTGTCCCCGGGGGTGTTTTCGGGACCCTGAGCACTAGGTTTTATTTGAGGTTACCTAAGCTTGAAGTAGCTTGACAGATAAGAACGTACGTTAGAAACTTCTCGTTCTCTCTCAAAACAGTCCGTTTTACCGTTTGAGCCTTTTTGAGGAAATCTTGAGTTGTAGGAGTCGGAATCAAGCGAGGGTCGAGGCATAGCGATCCTAGGAAAGATTAGAAGCTTCTTAACTGAAGGATTTGACGAGAAACAACCCAATCGAAGGTAATCTAAGTTTGAAGTTTTAAGTTTTTAAAGTTTCTAAGCTTAGAATTGGACTTTGTTAATTGTTGAGTTTTTGGTCGGTTTGAGCTTTGGGTTTTGAGGTTTTTGGAGTATTGGGAAGCTTGGGAACTTTGATTTGATGATTGGGGAATGTTTGGGTATATTTTTGGAAGATTTGGAGTGTTTAAAACGCATTTGGGAATGGCCCAGGGTTTGGGGCCGCGGCCCTGTTCTTGTGCGCCGCGGCCCTAGTTCGAAGAAGCAGGTGTCAGGAAGTGACCCTTGCTGGGCGCCGCGGCCCTAGCCTCAGAGAACCCTGGGGGCCGCGGTCCAAGGTGCTAGGGCTGCAGCCCTTGCCCTGTTTTCACCCCGTTTGCTCGTTTTGACCCCGGGAACTTAGCTATGGGCCTCAGGAGTGTCCCTACTACTTGGATTAGTTTGGATTGATCTCTTGGGGGCTAGATATTGGTGTGGAACCTTTGATTATCATGTTATTAATGGTGTTCCATATTTGGTTATGATTAGGTGACCGCTAAGGGTATAAAGGTTGATCGTTCTCAAGGACCGTTCTTATATCGGTACTAGCTCGAATCTGAGGTAAGAAAATTGCACCCTGTGTATATGAGACATGCATGGTTAATATTGATGCATGTCGGTTGATTATTATGTATGAGACATGCATGGTTATTATTGATGCATGCCGGTTGGTTATTATGTATGAGACACGCATGGTTATTATTGATGCATGTCGGTTGATTGTTATGTATGACATGCGTGGTTATTATGATGCATGTTGGTTGATTAATGAGTATGACATGCATGGTTATTATTGAAGCATGTCGGTTGATTATTATGTATGACATGCATGGCTATTCTTGACGCATGCTGGTTGACTATTAAACGTGACATGCACGGCTGTTATTGGTGCATGTTAGATTGCTGGATTTATTGCATATGATGCATGAGAAACATGTGATTGGGACATGCCTTATATACTAAGTATGATATCATTCAGAGCTTGAGTCTCTGTTTTGATGCATGGCCCTAATAGTACTAATACCTGTTTAGTAAGCGTGCTAAATACCTCGTTTATGGATATGGAATATGTGATATGTGATTGGTGGCATGTCTTACTAGTGAAAGACACTGACTAGTCAGGGACCGACTCTAAAGTCGAGAATCACGCATTGAATGGCTCTATGGCATTAATGCTAGACCGACCCTAAAGTCGAAGAACTTATAAGCGCTTGCCTGGTCTACGACCAGATGACTATAGCCAAGGTATATGACCCCGGTGACCGTTTGTCACATGGCTAAGGGACGTTGTCCATAGTTTCGACTCTAGAGTCGTGAGGAAGGTTATGTTGGTGACTAATCACCTTGCACCTGTCCTAAACAAACTTAAGAAAGAATCACTTATCGGTTAAGCCCTGGTGACCCTATCGTCACATGGCTAGAAGGAGCGATGCTTATTATTGTGACTTTTGGCTATTGTCACCTATTTGCTTTGACTGATAGTCCTGAATGGTTATTATGATCGTTGTTGATATTATATCATGTTTTATTGTGTTTTCTTGCTGGGCTTCGGCTCACGGGTGCTACGTGGTGCAGGTAAAGGCAAGAGGAAGCTGGACCATCCTTGAGTTGGAGAGCTTAGGTGATGACGTGTACATATGCAGCTGCTCGTCCGCCACGGCCGAGGTTTAAAGTGGAACTAGGGTTGAACCCTGTTTTGCCGCTTAGAATGGCCTGTTGTAAATGTTTTCTGTAATAGGCTCTAAAACTTTATTTTCGGGATCCCAATGTATATGTTAAACGTTCTAGTGAAACGTTACATCTTAACCAAAGCTTTTAATCCCTAAACCGCTAATCATACTTAGTTCACGATTTTGGCCAAATGACTCGATTAGCGAGTTTAGCACTGTTTACAAGGCACACCGTAACGGTCCCTGGAGTTTGGGGCGTTACAGCTTATAACCCCAACCCAAGTTTTTAACACTCTAAAGTAAAACTAGCAGCCTGTAGGCTCTGAACTCAGCTTGAAGAATGAAATAAATGGCTGGGTACTAAGTCCTATTTATAGAGTTCAAGAGTGAAAAGATCTTCATTTAGCTTGAATAAAAATAATGACTTTTAATTGAAAAACATTTGAATATTCGTTCAACAGAGGCTTAAGACTTAGTCAAAAAGATTATGGACTTATCAAGAGGTTAAGGATTAAAATGAGCTTGGTTTCAAAAACATTTGAAAAAATTTCCCTACAGCCGATATATCGCCCATGCTCGGCGATATATCGCCTGGGCTGATATTCCCGAGGCTCGTCGAAATGGTCGTGTGAAGTTACGTATTTTTCGTATCCACGTGTGGCGATATAATGCCCCCTAGAGCTGCGATATATCGGCATACGCTGAAATATTATACACGTAATTGCACTTTTTAAGACTAATTTGAATTGAGCAAACAGCTTTGACTGAGTCCTATAACGATTTGAAAGCTGCTGGTAGACTCTGGGATTTTCATATATTACTCTTAATAAACTATTCTTTAAAAATACTTAATTTCTCATTAAACATGCATATGACAAGTGTCACTATCTTATTGGGTCTATCTAAACCTTATATTATAATAAATGTCATTTCCAAAATCCATCATATTAATCAAACCTTAGGTTATAATTACTATTCTTAAACTATAGGTTAAACTTATAAAATCTACAAGTGTTGCTACGAGTGTTCAACTAAGTCCCGGCTTGAACCAAAATCCACCGTCATAAACATACTATAACTACTACTAGCTATTACTATTACTACTATTATCTAACTAGTTAAGTAAAGTTCTTGGACTCTACATTGGCAAATTGGGCAATGTTCCCTGCTTACACTTTCACAGACAAATGCTTGACACATTTTTTCGAGCAAAAAAAAAACAATTGAATTAAAATTTAAAAAATGGTTTTAAAAAGCTGTTACATACTGATTGAATTTTTTTAAATATTTTTGGTGATTGAGTAAATTCCTTTCCTACGTAACTTGTATGGTCTTATTGCAATAAGAAATTAGCTTGGTAAAGTAATATATGTTCATTCTTCTAAGTTTGATTTTTTTTTCATCAGGAACAAAGGCAAAACAGACATAGTGTTTCATATTGTTGGCAAAAATATCAATGTTTGATTTATTTTTTTTGTTTTTAAAAAAAATTGTGATCGATTTTCATGTTGAGCTTAACTAAAAATATTTGTTTCTTTGTCTTGTTTTAATTCTATTATTAGACAATAATTTTTGCTCTAAAGTGTTGGTTGTTTTTCTTGTGTTTATTGGTGTTTTGCCTTTATTTATTTTTCTTTTTCATTTTTTTCTAATAAAAAAATGCATAAATTGAAAAAATCATTAAAAATGGGGGGACATTATTTTTCGGCTGGTCATTCACTTTTTTAATTATTTTTTCATTTTATTTTATTTGGGGTGTCCTATTTTCATGGGATTGGTCTTTTTTTGGAAACTATTGATTTAATTACAAAATTATAATGTTTATTTCTTTTCGGGTAAGTCAAAGGTAAGGAAAGGTTTTTTTTCTTTTTAGTTTTCTGATATTGTGGGAGTTATTGCATTAATTGAAAATTGGTTTAGGAAACTTCCCATTTTCCCCTCCCGTTCCTTCTCTTTATATTTACCCTAACCCACGATCTAATCCTCTCACTCTCACTCTCTTCAGTTTTTTCTCTCTCTTAATATTCTCTCTGCGTGTGAGAGTTCCCCTCTAAGGTTTTCAAAGTTTCAATCTTTTCAATGGAAAAATCCAAGAATGCCCGAGGTGTTTCGAAAAGGCCTGTTCGTGGTTCCCCGTCTGTCCCAGCTTCTCCTCCGACTACTCATCTTGCTCCAACAACCAAAGCTCCAGCACAGGTTCCTGCTCGCGCAAAACATTATGGGAAATCAAAATCCCAAGCGAGAAAGAAGACATTCACTCCGCATTCTCCACCTGTGAAAGCTTCTACAATCGCCTCGACAACCTTTGGTTTCAGTGGTCATGATGAAATTCTTTCATCTGAAAAATCTTTGTCCAAGTCTTCTTCTTCTCAAAAGGGTGGTTCCTTAAGAACAAACTCTGAAAGGGCCATTGTTCATGTGCCAATGGTGAGTTATCGAACACATTCTCGGACCTCCACTCAGAAGCAAACTGAGGGGCTTCGTCCCTTTGGTGTTCCCAAAGTCAAGGAAGTTGGTTCTTCTTCTCGAGTGAAAATTTTCAAAAATCACCCCCTTCTGCATCTTCTTCCGAATCTAATTCAGAAGAAGAAACTGAGAATTTGGAACAAGAATCAGAGGCTGAGTTTGATCCTAGTGCATAATTTCTAGAAAAAGAACAATCTTTGGGAGATTCTGGTTATTAAAATGCTGCATCAGAAGAGGAACCTGCTGTTACCGAACCTGTTGCTGCTGTTTCGAAACCTGTTGCACAAGACAAAAGCAAAGGAAAATGTCCCATGGATCCTCCAAAGTCTGCTCCTCCTCTAAAAAGAAAAAGACCATCTGGTATCTCTCTTGAAAACTTCAAACCTCATTCACATTATTATTGCTATAATGATCATGAGAGAGATATGAAATTTTATGAAGCAAGAAACTTTATTGTTGAAAAGAATTATAATGTGCTTGCTCATAAGCTGTTTGGTGTTGTTAGTTTTCTAAAAGAAAGGCAGTGGATGGACACTTTGATTGGTTTTACTAGCTATGTGGATCGAGTGGTGAAGGAATTCTATGCCAACATCACCGATGAGTGCCTAGATGAAAACTCCTTCATGTTTGGCAAAGTATATGTGAGTGGTTACTAGTATTCCTTTACAGTGAATGGTGTGGCTGAAGTTCTTCAATTACCAATCGGGATGGAACCATCTGATATCATGTTTGAACATCATGAGGTATTTTCTGAACTCACTAGGACAAGGATGTCGAGCTCACCGATACTGTGCACATCTCTCAACTCACTTATCAACATGCAATGCTTATGAGGTTTGCCGCCTTGTCCAATGGATTTCCTTGCTCCAATTTGGTAAATGTTTCTAACGACCTTGTCTTTCTATTATACAAAATCATTACTGGTGCTCAAGTTGATTTGGCTGATCTTATTTGAGAACAAATTATATCTTTTAGAAAGGGTAAAAAGTTCAAACTTAACCTTGTGTTTCCCAATTTGATTTATAAGAACTTATCTGATCAAAGGGAATTGATTCTTGACAATGAATCAATTGAGCCTCCCACTGTTTGTCAGACATTCAAAATCTTAGAAAAACCTTCTCAAGGAAAGTCTTCCAAGAAATCGGGTCGTTCTGCTTCTCCTGGAGTACCAGAAGCTTCACCTGCTGCCACAGCTTCAACTTCTACACCTGCCGAACTGGCAGAAATCAATGACCATTTGGCTAGGATGGAGAATGGTTAAGGACAACTTATAAGGAGGATGGACCGCATCATGAATTACTTTCAAAGAGACTAGGACGGCTGGTTGAATTAATGTTTATGTTTTTTCTTGTTTTTTATGTTTAAGTTGAACTTTAATGTCATTTTTTATTGTCTTTTGTGGTTTTTGGCTCCTTTGATAGACAAAAAGGCGGAGTAGTATTTATTTTTTGTGGATTACAACTCTGGACCCTATTTTCAGGGGGAGTTATTTGTTTGTGGTTTTGTTGAAATTTTTCCGTTTAAAAAGTTATCATGTTATTTTGTTATATGTGTTAGTAAGCTTTCATGCAGGGGGAGTATTTTTATACTCTCATTTTGAGTTCTAACACTTTTCTTTTGCAGATTCATCATTGTTTGTTTTCTTCAAAATATTTTGTCAATCAAAGTGCCAAAGAGGGAGTTTGTCAATTCCATTTTTGGCATATTTAATTTGACAAAAATAGTTTATATTTTCTTGTTATATTCGGTTGTATATAAATATATATTGTTGATAAATGTTTTATTTGTTTTAAATAATAAGGGTATAATTGATGACAAACTTTTCTATATTAGGAAAGTTTGACAAAAATAGTGTGTCTTTATTATGATAAAATCAACACTTTTTGAACTGTCTTTTTCCAGCTGATTACCTCATTGTATCTGACCATATAATTGAGTTTTATTGCATGATCAGGTTATGAAAGGAAAGCCTTGATTCCTACATCAAAGGATGGATTGTTACCATATATTGCTCACGATATCGTAGCTACAAAATCAAGAAATCCTGTCAAATTAAAGAATTCTTTTACAAAAGTTTCCTTGTGGACTTAGGTCGGTTTAGACCGTGTATCAGCTGCCCAATATGAGTATAATGACTACAAATACTCATATTGGTTGTGTAAAGAACGCCCTAGACTAATACTTACAAAACATTCGCATAACATAATTTATAAAAGAATACCATCCATTATTAAAGTCTCAGGGGAACATATTTAAAATCATGCAAGTTGGCGCCATAAGTTTAAAATAAGACATAGGTTTTTATGCAAAGTTCAAAGAAAACCAAATAATTTAAATAACAGAGTCCCGCTGATAATTTAGGAAAGTCTCTTAAAAACAAAACATAATTTAAATGGCGTTCTACGTTGATCGTTTTATCGTCCATAGGATTGCCCCACGCCATACACCCCATGATGAAAGAACTCCCCACGTCACCACGCGTGCCATAGAGAAACCCTATTTGCTACCTGGAAGGAAAGTAAGGGGGTGAGCTAAAAGCCCAGTAAGGAAGTACAAGCAAATAAGCAAGTAAGAAAAACAACAAACAACCAAATACTAACGTTCATCTAAAACATCATGGTATATCATAACATAATTGTTCATATCATCGTACATATCATCATACCATAACATAAATGTAACATTTCATCATATCATAACATAAATGTGACATATCATCATACCATAACATAAATGTGACATATCATCATATCATAACATAAATGTGACATTTCATCATATCACAAACATACTGCATACATGATGAGCATGGAACGCTAGTTGTCCATGTCACCCTATGAGGTAAACAGGAGATCACTGGTCCTTGAATAACCTCGGCGCGTCCGCCCTAGGAGTCACGTCTCAATGTCCTTAGTAACTCGTTCGATGTATCTGACATTGAAATCTGTTTGATGTATCTAACATCGTATTCTGTTTGATGTATCTAACATCGTATTCTGTTTGGTGTATCTAACAATCATACACATATCACATTCAACATATCATCACATTATGGCATTCATAAATTCATAACAGTTCATTCATATAACAGCCTTACCATTCATAGCATAAAATCATAAAATCTATCTAACTTCCTTACCTCAAGTCCAAGCTAAGAATTTCACAATCTTTCAACGAGCCTATATCATAATCAAAATAACGTTTCTTAGGTTCATAAAATTACTATTTTGCCCTTCCATACAACTCATGTGTGCATGGGTCATGCACTCATGATAACAGTTACACTAAACATGCAATTATCGCTAAAAAGAATAATGCTCGTTCTACCCATTTTACTAGCATGATTGTTTTATAAAAATCACATAGTTGAATAATAATCATGATTTTGGACGTAAAAGTTGATTTGCATGTAACATGCATACGTGGGAATGTTGCGTAATAAAAACGTTTTCAAAAACGATAATTCTACATTTCTTGCTTTTATTGTTTGAAAATCAATAGACATATTACACGCTTTATTTTTCTTAAAATTTCTAAGTTGATTAAATTTCTCAAAACAATATTTTATTTTAGTTTAAAAATAAAATATGTGACAATTTCATCCATTAATTTCTAATTAACAAGAATTAACCAAAAAGCTTGGATTTAATTAAAATGCCTATTTTTTAATATGTCCCTTTAGAAAAATAAATTTTATCATTGTGCTACTTAAATGAGGTGAGAAAATATATTTTAAGTGTGGAAAAATACATTTTGATTTAATTTATTTAAGACTTAGTTTTTTTTTTTAAGTAGCAAAAAATCCATATGTGACAATTTAATAACAATTTTTAACCTTTTTAAAACAAACTTTCAGCCACCATTCATTTTATTCAAAAATCACAAATAAATAGAGTCCAAATATTTTTCTCAAATTAAATAAATGAAAAATCATTACTTATCAAAATATGCATTCATACCATTAAAAATATCATTTTTCAATATTACCATAACTTAGGAAAAATAATTTATTCCAAAAACTCACCAAATTCATTTTAGTGAAACTTACTTCAATATTTTATTACAGAAATTCCAGCAACTATTTTTATCATTAAAATCACCATATTCAATTTTATAAACTCATATTTTCTCAAAATTCAATAAAAATTCTGTAGGTAATTATTTAAGTAAAATATCATAACATGAGACTTAAAATCCTCTTTTTAATTTCATAAAAATTAACATATTCATCAAGAACATTATTTATGCATGCAACTCATCTTCTTATCAACTTTTACACAATTATTTACAAAAAAAACAGCAAGCTTAATTTCTCATAAAACTCAACTTTTGTCTCAAAATTACATAAAATCACATGTTTAAAATCTCATTATACTCTTATAATATGCATGATTCTAATATTACTAACATATTCACATGATTCCTTTTAAAAACCATTTGTTGCAATTCCATGAAAACCAACAAAACACTATCAATAACAATAACATATAGTAATTTATAAGCACCATATTCACATATGCCTTATATTAACCTAACATGTTTCTATCATTATTTTCATGAATCTTATAATTTAATCATTCAAAATATAACATGCATCTATCAAAATTTCATGGATCAAAATATCAAGATTGCCAATTATCCTCTTACCCATATAACATAGGTCCTAAAACATGGATCTAATATATTGTAGATCACACAACATCACACAAAATATCAAGAACACCCTTGGGTAAGCCTAGGCCAAAATCACCACACATGCACTCATAGATTATCACCACTTTTATGCATAGCAAAATCAACATCACAACCCTTTTTTTTTTTAACACAAATCATACTCTCACAATATACAAATCCTATACACCAATCCTACCAAAATCAACCATTAGCACCATTAACAAAACCTCATAGACAACCCACCAAAAAAAATATAAGGGCTAAGAAAAGACCATTACCTCTCTTGATTGTAAAATCAAGAACACAACAGATCAATACCCAAACTCCACACCCTTGTTCAAGCCTAGGGTTTTTATTGGAAAACCACCATGAGGAGATGAAAGAACCCAAACACACACAAGAAAATAAAACAAGTCAATGACATATATCAAATAAAAGAGATTATACAAATAAGAATAACAAGAGGACATACTCTAAGAGGGGTTCCTCTTCACCTTCTCCTTCCTTCTTCCTTTCTTTCTTTCTTCCTCTCTCTCTCTCTCTACACGCCACTCCCTCTCTCTCTCTCTAGGTCACGGCAGCCACCCAAGAGCAATGGCTCTTCTCTCCTTTCATATCCCTTTTATCAAAATCCTCCCATAAAGTCTCCCCTAACACAATAAGGTAAGTTTCCATTTCCCATTTATTTTCTCTTAATTTCTCTTTATTTAAAAAGATATAAAGGAATAAAAATGATCATGCCTATCCCCAAACTAATTATTATCTTCAAATTTTTTATTTTTTATCACTTTAAGGAAATCATTCCTTTCCCACTAGGTCACACGCCCAAGCCCTCTTCTTCCCTTTCTTTTTTTTTTTTATAAATTAACTCAAATAAAATCTAAAATAGGGAAACATAAAATGTGTAGAAAATCTACACATGTGCACCATGCTACCATGCACTAGCACACACTAAATCACTAGGGTGCATTACTATCTATCATGCATGTAACGACCCAAATTTCCTAATAAGGTTTAGGGCCTTGATTAGGAGGCCGGGAGGGCCATAATTGATTTATTGTATTATTATATGATTATATGCATGATTGTGTGGGTCATATTATTATATGATGATAAAGGCATGCATGGGACTATATACTCTGCTGTGAGGGTATTATGGTAATTTGGCTCATTGAGAGCGTAATTGTGTATTTGTGTGTATATTGGTAGGCTAATGTTGAGACCACATTATTATGTGGATATATATTGTGATCTGTGACTCGAGACGATCCTAGTGAGCAAAGTGGCGAAAAGTCATGGCGGGGATTTATACCTGGCTCGGGGTGAGCTTAGGGGTATAAATGGGAATTTAGCGAATATACTGGAGTCTATTATGACATTGAGGAATAATATTGATAACTAATTAGGTATCGGGAATTAAGCGGGAAATATTAGAGACACTCGAGGAATTAGCGGGAATTGGGTAAAATGACTAAAATGCCCTTAAGTGGATTAAAGGGTTTAGACTTAATGGGGAGGGCATACTAGTCATTTAGCTTACAGAAGTTAAATAATACCAGGGCTTTATGTTAGTGGGATTTGTAGAATATTGGAGAAGTCTGAAAAAGAAAGAAAAGGAAGGGAAAAGAAAGAAGGGAAAACAGAGAGGGTTCTCTAAGTCGGTTTATGTTTTCTTCACCAATTTCTTGAGGATTTCTGGAGTAAAACTCAGAGGGAAGTTAGTCCAATTAAGCCACAAGGTTACTGAGCAAAGGTTGAGGATTTGGCAAGGGTTTAGCAGGATTAGGCCATCACTTGAGGTAAGGTTCTGTAATCTCTTCAGTTGCTGGTTTGGTTTTGTTTCTGGTTTGGTTTTGTTTCTGGTTTTTAAGCTATGGTACTTAAGTTGAATTGGATGGATCTTTAGGAATTCAGGCTTAAGACTGAGGAGAGGCAAGCCAAGAAGGTTTAGAGACAGCTTGTGGTCGAAATTCTATCAAAGGTATAAAGCCTAAACTCTAACTTTGTAGTTCAGCTGGTTTTGACTGAGTTTTAGAGCTTAGGAGTGGCTATGGTGAATTCTGAGGTTGTGGATGCATGTGCTTAAGTTCTAGATGTTTGGGGTGCATGGGATGAGTGGAGTATGGTCATGAGGTTGTTTTTGAGTTTGGGAAAGAGTTGGAAGAGTTTTGGTTCGAGTTGGTTTGAGAAAAATCGCAGAAGAGAAAAATGGTGCTGGGCTGTCTGTGACTAGCGCTACAGCGCTAGCCTTTGGGCGCTGTAGCGTTAGGCCATAATGCTGAGGGGACTTTGGCTTCTGTCTGTAGCGCTGTAGCGCCCTCCCAAGAGCGCTGTAGCGCTACCCTGCTTTCTGAAGGGGATTTTTGGGTTGTTTGCAAGGGTTTTTGACCTAGGGTTCGGGGTTTGGTTCCACCACCTTGTTTGGTGGAACTAGGACTTCCCGGGGGCTCGGGATTGGCCCCGGGGCTAGGTTTTAAGCTTGGGGATGTATAATGACTTTGGCCATGATTGTGATTAGGTAAGCGCTAGGGCTCGAGTGGGATCGTGCTGAAGGAGTCGAGGGATCAAAGCTAGTGAATTGAAAGGTAAGAAAGCTGCACCTGATTATGGGGTTAGGTTGGGACTAAGTGTTCCCTATGCTTGTATGCATTGGTATGTGAATGTGATTAACCATGTGAACACGATGGGACTAAGAGCTCCCTCCATTTGTATATCATGTCGTGTGATGGTGTTATTATGCCATGGGACATGCGATTACCGGCCTAAGGGTGTCGGAATCAATATTCGCGCACTGGGGCGCGGCTCGGCCACTGGTAGCTGAGGCAGCTTATTTATCACTGAGCTCGGTTAAGCTGGCCGGA
The DNA here is from genome assembly GCF_963169125.1 of Humulus lupulus. Lineage (NCBI taxonomy): Eukaryota > Viridiplantae > Streptophyta > Magnoliopsida > Rosales > Cannabaceae > Humulus > Humulus lupulus. Next base: position 12,160,237 of record NC_084802.1, read on the forward strand.
GTCAGTGAGTATTACACTGGGGGCGGCCCTAATGAGCCGAAGACAGTGTGTTAAATAGAGGGTGCGACTAAGGGCGCCAACCCTGAATGTTATTTGATGGTTATGACAATCTATTGGTTATGAATGTGAATATTGTGTTATGAATTTAGTTGGTTGACTGTTTGGATGACGAACTGTTATTACTGATTGGATAAATGTTATGAAATATCGAATTCTTAGTTGAGCATTGCGAAATATTAGATAAGTGTCGCTGATCTTGCTATGTTATTATGCTTTCTTGCTGGGCCTTGGCTCACGGGTGCTACGTGGTGCAGGTAAAGGCAAGGGTAGGCTGAATCAACCATGAGTTGGAGAGCTCTGGGGGCGAGGTGTACATCGTCAGCTGCTCGGCCGCCACGGTCGAGAAATTGTACAGGAACGGAAACCTAAAATGTATATTTTGCCATTAGAGTGGCTTGAACTATTTGTAACTTCTAGAATTTGTTGTAACTAAGACACCTAAACCTTGTTTTGAGTCTCCATGTATTAAACCGTCATTTTTAATGAAAATAACCTGTTTGTGACCAAAATCTTTTTATTCTTACTCTGATAATGGTATAGAGTTTACACTTTGTCTGAATGACTTGGCTAGCAAGTCTTGCACTATTTTAAACACACAGTGTAACGGTCTTGGTTATCCAGGGCGTTACAACTTGGTATCAGAGCCGTTTGGGTTTATGGGTTCCTGAAGATTAGCTGGACATGTACACTCGCCGCCAAAGACAAGCTCGACTCAAGGGTTTGTAGTGAAGTACATGAAATTGTGTGCGTAAGTGCTTGACTAAAATATGAGTGTATTAATTGGTATGATTAGTAGGGAGCATGAGATACTGATAGGGCCTGGCCCTTGACTGCTGTTTGATGATAGTAAGGCATGCTGATTGGTATCGCTTTCGCGTGTGGATGAATATATGGATGATGATGATATATGGATTGCGAGTATTATATTTTTAAATTGAACTTGTATGCTATACCTGTTTATTGGCATGGAAGGCATAATAGGTATGAACGCATCTAGTGATAAAGAAATTTGATAATTTATGTATAATATGGGTGTTTGATATGCTTTATGTGTGTTTGATTGTTATGATTATTTGGATCTGGCCTTGAGATGGTTTTGGCTATAAACGTCAGGGCTAAGAAGTTTAGTCGGTGAAGACAGATTAATTCAGGGTGTATGTATTGAGAATGGTCATTCAGATTCAGTTTTGGTTTTGGTAAGGATAGAAGATGACAGTTGGGGGTTGGAATCCTCCACCTACCCTTGAGATTCGCAGCGGATGTTTGCTGGTATATGAGTCAGGCTGTGAGGTTTGATAGAATGGATTGGATGGATGAAAAAGGCAAGTTACTGAGGAGGAACAGACAAAAAAAAAAAATTATTGAATGGAAGTACTATCCTCTAGTTTCGAGGAAGGTTTGGGTTTGTTCAGGAATCAATTAATGAATGGGTGTGGCTAATTCCGTTCTTAGTGATATGAGAAGGCTAAACTGGGACAGAGTAGCCGTACTAGGCATTTGTGGTAAAAGAGTGTCGAAAGTGGCAAGATAGCGGTAGTATATATTGTTGAGTTTGATGGGTTGGTCGATCTACTTTGGGTTATGATACAAATGGATGTAGCCGGAGATGATTGGTCATTTGTGAGTTAAACTCTGAGATGGTTGTCTGTGTTTGGGCAGTAGAGAGAGGGCCTCATTACCTAAGATGAAAGGAATACAGGTGATGATATTTTCGTTCGTGGAAATTTAGTAAGTGTGGTTACTCAGTGATCGACAGAATGAGAACCTTTGGTGGTTTTATGGCTCCTGGTTTGGATAGGGAAGATTGGGATATTTTACTCAATTAGAGCCCAGGGTTAGTTCCTCGGAAGTGGCCAGTGGATTGGGTAGCTTTTGCTCAGGTTGGAAAAAAAAACTGGAAGGGCTTGGTGCTGAGTGTCTATTAGGAAGGATTCAGACGAGTATTTGCTGAGGGAAGTTAATGTGTTACATAAGGGACAACCCTGGACAGTCATGAGCATCTCTTGAGGTATATTGATTAGACTGAATGGAAATTAAATTGATCAGTAGGGATGCAGATGAGAATGCAGCTTTTGGGCACGGTTTGGAGCTTGGGAGAGAAGGTGGTTCAAGTCTTGCTTCGGGAGGAAGCAAGCACACTTCAAGCAGATCGAAGGGAGTTTGTATTCTTGAAGGTTCAACAAGGTTTATTTCTCAAGGTGGAATACATCAAGCTTGCAGCATATAATAAGAGGGAGTCTATTTATGCATAAGTCAAAAACTTTGTATTTTTGAGATCTTATTAATGAATTTTATTTCTAGGCGTGGCCTCGTGGACTAGTAGAAATTTGCAAGGATTACTGATACCACGTATAAAAACCTTGTGTGTTTTTATTTTCTGCACTTTAACTCTTTTCTGGTTTTCTAGTATGTAGTTACAGAACCTTGGTTTGTAGCTATAGAATATCTGTTTCAGTACCAACTTAATTATTCCACATTTAATTAATTGATTAATTAAATAATAAGTTAGTAACTATAAAATATGTATTTTCAAATTCAATTTTAGAAACATGTTCTAGGTTATCTCATATTAATTTGTTTAATATTATATTTACATGAAAGCAAATAAAGATCATGTATAAGTTTTCCTAACAGCATCTTGCTCGGTTGTGCCGCTTAGGAAGACTATTTCCTAGGTCGTGTAATTGAAGAAAAGTACAGTTAAAGGTGCGGTCCCAACTTGCATGCCATGAACTACGAGCTGAGTGCCTAAGTACGCATCTCGCTCAGTTGGGCCGTTCAGCAGGATTGTTTTCCTGGGTCGTGTAATTGATTATATGATTAAACGAATATCTTTGTAAACTATGGAACGTGTGTACAATTTATATGATTGGAGTAAAAGTATTTGATAATTTTGAAGCTTGTGTTTATTGTTTTTGAATAATTGAATATTGTTATGTCTTGTGAGGTTTTCTTGCTGGGCCTCGACTCACAGGTACTCAATGGTGCAGGTAAGGGCAAAGAATAGCTGGACCAAGCATGAGTTGGACAGCTTCTAGGGTGTTGTGCACATATACATCCTACTCAACCACAACGGTCGAGATCACTTGTTGGAACTAGGGTTGAACCCTAATTTTGCCGCCTAGGTCAACCATTTGTATTTATTTTGTATATGTATCGGTTTTTAAACTCCTTTTGGGATCCCATGTGTAGAGTTAAACCATTTTAATGAAAATGATTACTGTTTGACCAAAAATTTTAATACATAATCCTCGAGTTAGTTTTAATTACAAATTTTTAAGTCCAAATGACTTGTTTAGAAAGTTAAGCACTATTTTAAAACACAAAGTGCAACGGTCCTAGATTAGTATAGCATTACAGTTTGTCTTCCCTCAGGTACTCCACGAGGAATTTTAAGTCCCCATTCCCCTCATCAATACGGATGTTGAAGTACTCAACCACCCGTCTGTGTCATTCAAAGTCTTCCCCCTCATAGTACTTGAGAAAAACCACAAGGCAAGGTGTCGTGACCGGAGGACTGCCAGGCACTGTAGAAGGGATTTCCTTTCCGTTTCGGACGAACTCTTCATCTCGGGGAGGGAAGACATTGAGGTCAACATCCTCACCAGTAACCACTGGCCGTGGAGGACTGGCTAGTGGAGCAGTTGTCAGAGCTGCAGGGGCCACCGAGGCTGGAGGCACAGATGTCGGGGACAAAAGAACCATAGCTGATGTCACCGGAGATGGAAGCACCACAACCGATGCTGACGGGGCATCTATTTGAGAGATCTCGACACCCTCAGGCACTTCTCCCTGACCAATTTGGGCAATTCCATGCTTTCTACATGAAGAAACAAATCGGCGTAGTTATCGGAAGGAAAAGAAAGGAAAGATAATTTGAAAAAGAAAAACACGTGCATGGAAGACATAAAATAAGTTTTCTTGGGAGCCCCACCACAATAAGGCTCCTTTGGGTGAAGAATGGAGTGGACAAACTCATGGAAGATTCGACACATCTCATGAGTCGTGTTGGTGTCGTATTGACAAAACCATATCACGTGCATGGGCGTCGCCTCGTCCAGAGGAATGAACCTTTGGGGGTGTTTCCTCATCTTCAAGTCGTGGAGTAATACGTCGATAAGGTCTTGATAGTCCTGGTACTCCTCATCGGTCCAAGGACACCTCGAGTTTGCCCACACTCGAGGAGTGATGGCAAGAATAAGGAATGGCCGGGACTAGTTCTCTCCCCTACATGATGGGTGTAGTGAAAAACTATTGGAGATTTACCTTGAGGCATGGAGGATGACTCGATCCCAGCCTCGAGCTCCTCGTCTTATCTCACCCCATTGCATCTTTGAATGCGAGAATGTTATCCATGTGTTCCTCGCAAAGATGTTGGGTGTACTCATAACGAGCCTTCACCGCTACGTACTCCGTGTGGACCCTCACATCGTGAAGCGACTTCTTCGAGTTACGAAAGCTGGTGAAAACCACGAAGCTTATCCTTTGCCCATCTTGAAGTAACCCATACTACTGAAGATGAGCCTCTGTGACGAGGAAGGTGAAACTCATATCTTCGTCGATGAGGGTGTTCATTTGTTTAAACCTTTCGTTGTAGGAATCAACGAAAGGTGTGCGGTGAAATGGATCTGAAAAGAAACAATTAAGACCCTAAGAACCAACTACGAGTGGAGGACTAATAAGCAAAATGACTCGAGGAGTAACACATACCAGCCCTAGCAAAACTCAGGAGAAGAGTCGTGTTGGTCTGAGTGGGGAAGCCACCTGCCCAAAAGAAGTGGTCCTTGTTAGGGCTGTGCAAAAAATTTTACAACCCGCCCAACCCGAATAAACCGCCCAAACCAACCCGAAAAAACCGCCAAAAAACGCAACCCGAATAAACCGACCAAAATTTAAACCGCCCAATTGTTACATTGGGCGGGTTGAAAATAATTATCAACCCGCCCAATTAAGAATTTATTATTTTTAATATATTCAAATAAAATATAAATTAATTAAGTTTTGTTTTAATTTTTTCACTATAAATTTAAAATATTGTTTTAAGCTTAAAAATATAAACTTCACATTATTAGTACTAGTATTTAAAAGAAAAAAATTACCACTTTTGTTTGGGCGGGTTGACTCGACCAACCCGACCAACCCGCCAAAAAAAAATACAATTTCGGTTTGGGCGGGTTAACCCGACCAAGCCGCCCAAATTATTGGACGGGTTAAAAAAAAAAATTTATTAATTGGGCAAGTTACGGGTCACTTTTGCTAACCCGATTATGACATTGGACGGGTAAAAATGTCTTGTAACCCGACCAACCCGCCCAATGCTCAGCCCTAGTCCTTGTAGTCCCTCGTGGGGCTCTCATTACCACATAGAGCCTTTTACTTTATTCCCAGGTACATATGCTTCATCAGAGTATAGAGCCTGTCCCAATCATCCTTCTTCGGGCATTGTCAGAATCTAAGGATATACACTATCTCAGCTGGAGAAGAAACACGCCAATTCTGCCTCTTGTACCAAACAAATAGCCCAGCCAGCTCCCGATATCCATTCAGGCATAGCTGGAATGGAGCTATGCCAATAAAATTTAACAAGTCGACATAATATTAGTGAAGTGGCAATGTTGCACCAGCTTGGAGATGAGATGCACTTCAGGCCCCGAGGCTATGGAAGCTCTCATGCACATTTTTGTACTTCTAAGACAAGCACGCCCACATGTTACAGGCATCCACCCCGTAGTGGGTTAGAATCCTCTCCAATAAATAGTACACTATTAATCAAAGTTCTTTGATAAAATAATCATATTTATTAATCTCATGATTACTCCGCTATAAATATGAGATTGAACACTTGATAATTACAAACATATATTTACTGAGTACTTTATTAAAGAATAAAGTGTATATTGATATAATCATTACATACAGCGTTAATCCTCTATTAATGATTCATAATTAAAAGGGAATAAAATTACTATTTTACCCTTTTAGCTATATTTTGTTCCTAGAGTTCCATTGACTTTACTAGTGAAGGTTGTGCCACAACGAGTTTGCGACATGAATGCTCATAACCTTTTTAGTTCTAAAAGCCAACCGAATAGGGAACCATTATTCAATCTATAAAAAGGTATAGATTCCATATCTGTTAAACTACGTCCCAAGCCAAATACATCATTGTGTCCCCAAAATAATTGTTCTTAGCCTGATCATTTTGATAAACCTTAACACATGAATCAAAGGATCAAATGACATATATAGGACTTCATAGCAACCTTAGGATTAAGATCATCGTGTATATGATCATCATTTGATGTGTTTGATTAATACTATGAAACAGTGTTCAAACAAGTATTAACAAATCACATCAGGTCCAGTTCTACATACTCTTAGCTTGCAAAGTACCTCTACTAAAGTGTCCTACTACACTAGTAACCTGGATCTAGGTCACATGTATTCATAATACTAGTGGATTGTACTAGCATTAATTAATCTAAAGTTTCCATAACTTTATTTTACTACGAACTGTTTCAAGTTTATTATCTTGATCTCGATCCTCTCATACTAATATGAGATTAAGACCACATAGATAAACTTTGGAATTTTCTAACATTTACTTAATGTATCAATAAAATATCAGACATAGTCTATATATATATATATGTAATAATTCAATTCAATTATTTATTTCATTCAAAATATTTGTCAACTACAATTACTTTAAGGGCACTATTCCCAACAATCTCCCACTTGCCCTAAAGTAAATTAAGGCATCTCTATCAAGATGTCAATCACATTCTCCTGAATAATTTTGTATAACAAAGTCTTTGTCACCGTTTTGTAAGAAACTGTTTTGAAGTTATCTTCAAGATCATTACATCAATTATGTAAAATTGTCTTGTATTAAATGATACTTCATTTCATGAGTTTTACCCTCTCATGATTTCTTGTTCTTCTAGAATAATTGTATCTCCATTGCTTTCGCAATGAGATACTTGATGTTTATTCTAGTCTGAAACTCTTTCCAGAATGACAAAGAACTCAATTAAATCAAATAGTCTATTCAATTGCTCGTAGTTGTTAGATTTCATCTTTTGTGGTGAAACATATAAATCTGAAATGTCTAACATATTTCTAAATTAATGCAATGCCCTGGATAACCAAGACCGTTACACTGTGTGTTTAAAATAGTGCTTAACTTACTAAGCAAGTCATTTGAACTTAAATGTGTAATTAAACGCTAAGTCAAGGTTAAGTAATAAAAGATTTGGTCAACAAATGGATATTTTTCATTAAAATATTATTCGTACACGGGATCCCAAAAAAATCAGTTTACAAATTGATAAAAGGTAAATAGATGCAATTTAGCCGTCCTAAACGGCAAAAATAGGGTTTAACCCTAGTTCCTCCCTAGCTACCCTGACCGTGGCGATCGAGCAGGCCGCATATGTACACATCGCCCCTGAAGCTCTCCAACTCATGGTTGGTCAAGCAATCAACTCCCTTACCTGCACCACGTAGCACCCGTGAGCCAAAGCCCAGCAAGAAAACCAAAACGGCATGGACAACTAAGCAATAGTATAAAGACAGTAGACACAATTCACCAGATTCAATAGACAATAGCTTATAGGCAACAATCCCAATAAAAGTGCAATAGTAACGTCCAATCAATTGTGAGACAGTTAAACAGAAATCCAATGAATTATAAGCATCAAGCTAACAATGATTAACATGTACTTTCTAGAACATATCAAACCAGCAATACAAGTATTCAAGGTCGGCGCCCTTAGGTCGAGCCCTCTGTTTACTCAGCTGACTCTGGCTCGCTTAGGCTGAGTCCATCATTTATTTAGCTGACCCCAGCTCACAGTAGTCGAGCCGCATCTTGTGCACAAGTTATCAGTCCTGGCTCTCTTAGGTCGTTCATTTCATATTTCGCACAACCATATCATAGTTGCACAACACATATATCCTGATATAGGGAATCTCAGTCCCAACACAGCCACACAAGGGTGCAGTTTTCTTACCTTGAATTCCGAGCAGAGGATACAGAACGGTCTTGAGCACGATCCTCAGTCCTGAGCCTTGGCGATAAACCTAGTCAAAGTGGCCAATGGGTAATCATCAATTTCTACTAAACCGGGTAGTAAAAATTGTCCCGAGCATCTATATTCGAACCCCCGAGCCTTACCAATCCTAGATACCATCCTAAGGCAAAGTCTTCTAGGCGTGTCGTGACCTGGCCCTAAGGGTCACGACGCGCCCCTAAGTTAGAGAGCCCACCCAGGGCATTCCGAGCATGCGGGCCGCAACGCTCCTGAGCTGGGTTGCGTCACACCTCTACGAACCCAGAATTTCTAGGTTTCCTCAGCATATTTTCCAGCCAAAACCTTAAAGCTTCAAACTTAACCAACCTCCCAACCAAAACCAAACTTAACTACGAATTTAGGATTTTTAATCACCCATTTTAAACACAAGACCATAGCAATTATACTGAAACCACAACCCCAAATAAGTATAAATTCATACTCTCACTAATACTCAAATTCAGAAGTTAACCAAGCACTTATAACTTTATATAAACCCAACCAAAACTCAGTATAAGAAGGCTTATAATCTTACCTCAGTGATGGCTTGAATTTCACTCATCTGACCCTTGTCTACTCCTAGCCTCAACTTTCCAAATTTCCCAGCCTAAATCCAAGTTTCTCTTCAAAATTCTCCTTCAGCCACAAGGCAAAAGAGTGGAAGGGGAAGTGAACGTGTAAGAGGAAGAGGGAGAGAGTACTTGACAGGTTTCTAACTTATTACACTAAATTCTGATCTTCCCAAAGTTTCCACCAACTATAACCTTTAATTAAAAATGGACTAAAATGTCCCTAAATTAACTCAGCCTCCTATTTGCTCATAAAGGCATTATAGTCATTATCCCAAATTTCTTGTAAATTCCTTGAGTCATCCTATAAATTCCCAATTAATCCTGACATGGCCAACTAATTACCGAATACTTACCCATTACTCAATAAACCCCAAATATACATTAAACTTCCCAAAATATCCCTAGGCTCACCCCGAGTTGGGTATTAGTCCCCGCTGTGACTATTCTGTCAATCCTCTCACTAGGACCGCCTCGAGCCGTATACTACAAATATATCCACATAATAATGTGGTCTCAATCATTTATCACATTTAATCACGTTTATGCCTTTAATATGCCAAAATTACAAATATGCCTTTAAAAGCTAAAATGGCCCACATGCATATCTAATACTCACAAACATGCATCTAGCATACTCATATAATCATATTATTCATGAATGCCTCATAGCCACGCATTTAACCATTTAAACATTCATGTATACCAATTATGCCCTCCTGGCAAGCTAATCAAGGCCCTAACCCTATTAGTATTTTTGGGACGTTACAATTAATGTGTCTGCTCCACAGTTATGGAAGTTGATTCTACTATCAATATTTGAATATTTAAAAGCATCTCATCCTTTGGGATTTTAGGCCTCTGCCTAAATGTACATACATATAATCTCTATTATATTCAAGATACTCAAAATTAAATCTTGATAATTATTCAATGACTAAATTCATAATGGATTGACAACTGCTGACTATTCCCACTGTTTAACAAATGTCAAAACATAACATTCGATACATTAAACATTCTATCACTGAGTTGTAGGAATACCTGTCTCATGTCCTCTTTTCTAGTAAAAGAATAAATGGACATTTATTATTAGGTAATACATTCTCCTTACTGGTAAGGAAAAAAACCTTTCTTGAATTTTGTAAACTAAAGCATTTAAACTTCTTATCTATATAAATTGCTTGAGACAGTGCCTAAGGATTGTTCTTTCAATCTTTATAGAATTAAATGTATAGGACATTATTGACTTTTCTAAATCTAATATTTAGAAACGTTCATCTAACCATTTCTTTTCTATTGACGATTTCTCTACATAATTCCCAATGATTAGAACTTTGTCAATATTATGAATCTGAATCACAACATAATCTTATGGATCGAGATCTTCAAATGATTTTGTCATGTAAGTCATTCAGTAAAGACTACTTAGACATCCATTTAAATTAATCTCATAATCCATGCATAAAGCAGTGGATAAGAGTATGTAAACAGATATAAGTTTGGTTACAGTAGAAGATATTTATTCAAGTAATAGATTCTTCTTCCTGTTCATAGCCTTAGGCTATTAACCTAACTTTGAAAAATCTGTACTTTCCTCTATTCTCCTCTTCATCTTGAATATTTTGTTTTAGACTGAAGTTCAATGAACTTTAGTTGGATGTTCAAGAATCCAGATGACATAGAATTCCAAACTCCATTTCTAGATTCATGGTGTTTCAACCATTCTTTTTCGTAAAAAAACTTTTTTCATTTCATATACTAGTATGTAAATGAAGCATAGTTAGATTGTGTTTACACAATTTAACTATCTTTACATTTGTAATGGAGTAGTTACTAACCAACACTCTCACTACAACAATGCCTTATAGAATTTGTGATATTCTTTGGTTTTATCATTGTTAATTATCAGTAACTTGCTTACTTGCCTTGCAGTCATTATTTCTAGTACAACTTAACTAGAAAATGTAGTGATTATAATAATCACCCTTCACTAAAGTAGCATTTAAAGAGATACAAACTCTTTTGTAGTCTTTTATGATTATTAATGACTCCATGGAAAAACTTCAATTTATTCACATAACCACTTGTGAATCCCAACTTCTAAGTCTTTGATATTGTACAATCAAACATGTACATAGTATAACAAGTGTTAAAATTATAGAAATAATAAAGACGCTATTTAATCTTATCTAATATGATTAAATTTCATTTCCAAAATACTAATTATCCTTAGAATTCAAGTTGTATGTGAGTTGGGTTTGAATTCCAAGTTCACATGCAAGTTACTTAAATTCCAAATTCGAGTTTAGACTTCCTTTTGATCAGATCAAACAAGTCTCTAAGTGACTATACTTTGAATGTTGCATGAAAATTTCTATAAATTTTCTTTGCATTCAATCAAAGTTAAACATATCTAAAATAAATGTCAATACATATTGACTTACTATTTATTATTTCTTTTAGCTTTGAACTCTAAAAGGTACAACGTACATCTCTATGTATTAGCTAAACTATTATGTGATTTTTGAGCCTTTATTAAAGAAATGTCTTTTGGTTAACTTTAATTAACAGACTATATAAACAGGGAGAGAACCATTGAATGGTAGCAATAAAAGATTGTCTTTTATTTGTTTTATGTGTCTAATTAATTAATAGCCAATCTAAAAAATAATTCACATATATGTTTCACTTAATTGTGGTTGGAATAAGATGTCTTATTTAATCTATGATTTGCACAATAATAAATAATTTATAATTATCATTTATACTCATTGATGAAATAGATGGAACAAGTATATTTCAAAAATAACAATTGAATTTATTATTCAAAAGAAATACTAAACTTGTTTATTCATCAAATAAAGGAATCGAAAACCTTGTTTCTAGAAAGAATTCTATATCTACTTTAAAGAAAAAACTTAATACAAAGTTGAAAATGAAAAAACTAATCGTCATGCCAGTTATATTTTGTTCTACCAATCTGCAATCCTTTTCTTGTTTTTCTTTCATATTCTTTTCTTTTCTTGAATATTGCGTTCTTGAAAACAAGACAAAAATATAGTGGTATAAAAATTTGAATCAACTATTCAAATATATTAAAAGAAGATGAGCAAATCATATTTACCCTTTCTTCTTGCAAACTTCTTAAGTTATCAAAAGAATCTCTTTTGATCTTTTCTCATATCTCGTATGTAGATCTAAGGTTCACATATCTCGATTTAATATCGTCAGGCACAGTCTTTAGTATGCAATGACGAGCCAAATAATCAGATCTCATCCAATTCGCATATTTTTTATGACTATCATAATCATATTAAGTTGATGGCTCATCTGGAAGCACTTCAATGATTGCAGCATACACTTTTAGTTCACTCAGAAATATGTGTATGTTTCTGTACCAAATATCTAAATTGTTAAAGTCTAAATGAAAAGTACTAAGGTGGTCATCATGAGGATTCATTGGTTCTTTCATATTTTAAGGTTCTTGATCAAAATTAAGAGAATTAACCATTATTGTTGGAAATAAATAAATAAAATATAATGAATTAAAACATAAAATAAATATGATATTTTATTTGGAAAATTAAATATGATGCATGAATGCAACATATAAAAACACATAAAAATGTATACTAAGCCACAATAAATTAATGAACCGCCTTAGGGTAGGTCAGATTAACTCTAAATTAATTTTGAGAAAAATCTTAATTTCATAATTGAAAACTTAAAAACGCATTTTTCTATTTTGAATTATAAACTATCGCTAGTTTGGTCAAAATGCACTAGTTGTGCTCGAAAGCCTAGATACACCTTTGGACTATAACCCATTATTTTCAATCAATGACTTAACTCAAGAGTGTGTCTTAAGGTCAGTCAAACTTGAAATACATTACTAATTATATTCTCATAAGACAAGTCAACCTTGAGATAAAATAAACATATTCGAAAGTCTTTCCTTAGGGAGGCCAAAAACGAAGGCGACACAAGGCCTTTCCTATGCCTCTCGGCGTTCAACCAATAACGGAGACCATGTGACTTATTGTCATAACTCTCTCTCCCACTCACTATTTTTTTTTTTTAAAATGTGTTTTTCACAAAATCAATATTTTTTAATTTAGTTGTAAAAATAAATTTAATTATTTTTACCAAATGATATTCTATTAATTACTAATCTAATTAAGCAAAACTAAATAAAATTGTGCCCTTAATTCTAATTCTAATATTGTTTTAATTAGCTACAAGACCTCGTACATTGGAACCCATGGTTATGGACCTGAATCCATTAGTATGGAACATTTTCTTCTCCAAGTGGAATCCCCTAATATAGGAAAGAGTGAAAAAATGCTTTCGTTGTTGTTGAATAAGAAGCCTTTGTATCTTAATGCATGTATTTAATTTATTCAGAGCTATTAGAGCGGGATCCACTTTTGGGGGAATATGAGTCGTAGCAATAACAAGAATATTTCTAGTGGAACATCTTTCACAATCCCTGGAGAGATAGTTCACTAATAGACCGAGAATATCATTTTTATTTTAATAAAATATTTTTCATTAAAACAACAAATTAAACAACTTTAATTTTGATTTACCATCTTAACTAATTAAAAATAAATTTATCATTATATGAATTATCAAATATAGATGTATAACAAAAATTATAGGGCGTTCCTAATAGCATGTTTCTACACGAATGTAATGCATGCAAGTTGCATATTGTGTGGTATATGAATGACATGTTATAATGCATGAAAAAATATTAAATATTTTAATCACATTCAAACGTTTATAATAAGTAAATAAAAGCAGGTATGGTAACTTTTTGGTATGTCTAGAAAAAAATTACAACACTTGCAAAAAATATATGACAATGTAACCTAGACTAACTAAGGCTTGATTAAGAACACTTTGATCTTGAACCTTGAGATGTAGTCTTATTGAGCCAATGCCACCCTTTTCCATACCCATTTTGAATTATAAAACTTTTTAATTATTTTAAACAAACTTTTAAAATAATTAAACTTTGGGTTTTTAACACCCAAAAGTTTCTAAGGCCCAATTTGAATTTGAATATTTTAATTTTGGGTATTTTAATTAAAACAATTTTAATTATGGAAGATAACAATTAAAACATTTTTAATTATGGAAAATAATCAACATTATTTCAATTAAAGAAATTTCCAAATTAAAACAATTTTAATTTAATCTATGAATTTTTTAATTAAATGAATAATTAAAAAAATTATTTTGGTAACAACACACTAAGCTTTGTAAAAACAAAACCTAGGTGTGTACCATGGAGCAACGGCAGAGGGTGGTCTGGCGAGGGGCTTGACTGGGCGTGGGGCAGGGCGCGACTAGGGTGCAGTGGCTGGGCATGCAGGTGCGCTGGGGTGCGCAGCAAGGGCTGGGACTCACTCTAGCCTGGCATCACGGTTGGGCATGCGGCTGGAGCGCAGGCAACAACTCAAGCTCGGGCTCCAACATAACTTTTTTTTTTTTACCTAGAATCTTTAAACAAAAAAATTACAAAATTCTTATGCCCCAAAATGGTGTACATATTTCATCTAAAATTTTTAAGAACAATTCCTAAACTCAAAAACACCATTATTGTTGACCCTCGATTTGGCCAACGACACGGAGTCAAAATTACGACAAGAAATGAGCACTACAAGAAAGTCTGAAATTAGAGGCGGAACAATTAGAGGTGGACTTAGTCCGCCGGTAATGTACGGGTTATTAGTGGCGGACTACTGGGTCCACCGCTAATAATGTGGAAATTAATAAAAAAAATTAATTTTTTTATTATCGGCAGACTTACCAATTATTAGTGGCGGGTAGTCCACCGCTAATACAATGCCCAGGAAACGAAAGGGTGTCAGTTTCAAAATTATTAGCGGCGGATATCTTCCCTTATTAGATGCGGACTATTCGCCACTAATACTATTAGCGGCGGGTAAATATCCGCTGGTAATAGTAAATATCCGCTGGTAATAAGACTATTACCGGCGGGTCCCCGCCTCTAATAATCTTACATATTGAAACGTCTGCACATCGTTTCATCCGTCTCTCTCATTTCTCTTCTCTCCCTCTCTCAGAAGCACTCTTCTCTCAATATGCCCCTCTGTCCGAGCACCACCACCACCCATCTGTCCGAGCACCACCACCGCCCCTCTGTCCGAGCACCACCACTGCCCCTCTGTCCGAGCACCACCACCGCCCCTTTATCCGAGACCTCCCTGTCCGAGCACCACCCCTCTATCCGAGCACCATCATCGCCCCTTTTTCCATGCACCACCACTGCCCCCACGCCGGAAAGTATTAATTTTGTATGTATTAAAATTTTAATTTTAATTGTTTGTATGTAGTTTTTTTTAATTATAATTGTTCGTGTTTATTTTCAGAACCCCCCACACCACGCTGGAGTTTCGGAGCCCACGCCGGATTTTCGGACCACCACGAGTGTATGTATTTTTTTTTAATGATATTGGTTTCATAATATTTATTAAAAAAAATTGTTTTGGTCTTATTAAAAAAAATAGATTTCTGTGTTGTATTATATTGTATTTAATTTATTGTTAAAAGAATGAAATTTGATTTTTTTTTAAATATAATAAAAAAACTTATTAGTATGTTGCTTTATTTTTTTAGCAGAGCATCAAACTTTTGAAAGAAAAAAATCAGATTATTAATGTATGTTTTTATTTTTTTGTTGTATTAATCATATTATGGTTTATGTTGATTTGTGTTGTAATATAATTTTAATAAATATTTTGTTGTTCTAGTTATTCTAGGTTTGTTGTTTGGAGATTTTAAATTTTGGGATATGAAAAATTTAAGTTGTTGTGTTGTCAAAATTTTTAAAAAAAAAACTATATATCTTATAATAAATGTTCTGGGATTTTCTGAGTGCAGGATTTTAAATTTTTTTAAATGATCGTATTAAGCTGATATGCTGTCAAATTTTTCGTGAAATTTTATTAAGTAAAGTAGTTTTTTTTTTGTTTTTTGTTATATGTTATGTCAACATAATGAGCATTGTAATGAATATTATTTAATTTAGTTAATTAGTATTATTTTAATTAATTAAAAATTATTAAAAAAATTAATTAGTATTTAATGAGAAGTTAATTTATTTTTTTTATCCCAATATGCATATGATTGATGGTTGTTGACTACAACTATTAATTATAGGGATATCGGCACAGAAATGATAAGTTTTAAATATTAATTATAAAATAATGAATGAAAAAAAAATTAATAAAATTTATCCAATTATTTAAAAAATAAATTAGTCTAAAAGTTAAATAATAATTAATTTGTAAAATTATTATTATTATTATTATTATTACAAATTAAAAAATTATGAATAAAGAATTAAAAAACTAATAATTTATTTTTTAATTATTTAATTATTTTTAATTAATTAAATAATAAAAGTTTGATACAACATTATCTAATTAAATAATTTAATTTAATTTTTTTTATTAAATAACATTATCTAATATTAAATAGAATTAAATTATTTGAATATAGTAATTGATAATTTTATTTAATAAAAGTTTTAATTATTTGGATCATTTTCACACGAGCATCCTCCACAAGCTTATTACCCTTCACCACCAGCGCCACACTTTGCTTCACCACCATTGTCGCACCCTAACATTAGTGATCAAGATATTGACCTGAATGATAATGAATATTTCTCGCCGGGTTGGCCCGATCCAAACAATAATAATTAGCTTACGTTTTTTAATTAAATTAAGACAATTGATATTTTATTATGTTTATTTTATGATTAGTTTATATGTAACTAAATAAAGACAATTGATATTTTTATTATGTTAATTTTATGATTAGTTTATATGTAATTTTGTTTGATGAATATTAATTGTGTTATTAATAATTAATTTTAGTTTATGTTAAATTTTATTATCTTTAAATAAGTATTATATGTATATTTATTATTAAATAAAATCAAACGAATTATTATATTTTAATATTATTAATTTATTACTGGCGGATTAATAGGGGCGGGACCCGCTGGTATTAAATGAGTCAAACAAGGTTTACTATTTTTTTATGCCGACGGAGTCCCGCCCCTATTAATCCGTCGGTATTAATAGAATACCGGCGGGGTGTCAGTCCGCTGGTAATACCCCTAATCACCGACCGAGTATTACCGGCGAAGTATTACCGACAGACCCCCGCCCCTAATATGCATCACCGGCGGAATGCCCTTGTAATGACCCAACTACTCTAGACTTTGGACCATTAATGAAAACTAAGCATAGACATTAATCCCTAATAATACTTACAAGTGAAATAATCATACTTTATTAAAAACTTGTAAAAACAAATGTTAAACTTACATAAACTCAAAGCAGGATATGGGATCCCATTATTTTAAAAAGTAAAAACATAACTTATTTGTAATAAAAAGAGATTACATAAATAGGTGCAGAAAAATACACATAAATCATAAGTAAAGACTACATCCTCGAAATTGAAACTCTCGACTCCTTGAATCCCTTCCGCCTCAATACACATTCTCAAAGCATCCATGAACCTTTCCCGCCATGATAGCTATTTTCCTGCACATATAAACATAAAAGGAATGAGCCTAATGCCCAGCAAGGAAAATCTAACATATAGCCATATACATAAAAATTCATATTGCAACATAAAAACATACTATAACATTTATGTCACATACATACTATAATGGCCATTATTACTTGGGGTCCCATAAACTGAACAAGTCATATGCCCATCAGATTAGTGAGGTCTTGCTAGCTAAGCAAGTCATATGCCCATAATCTATTTGGGGCTTGTTAGTTGTATAGGTCATATGCCCAAGTCTACAAGCATACTTAACATAGCATTTTTCATAACACATATTCATAAGATAACATATAAATCATATAGCACATAAATCCTATCATATTTTCCTTACCAAAATAACCGGGATATGAGGACTGATTTGGGACCTTGGAACACTCCTAAAAACCATTTATATACTTACCAAAATAACCGGGAAGAAGGAACTATACTATCAAAATATACTTACCAAAACATTGTGCTTAAGAACTTGGATTTCCTAACCAAGAATAAGAATAAGGTTAGAATGAGTAGAAGACTATGAGAATTTTTAAAGAACATAATACAGAAATGGACTAGAGTTTGGAAATACCTTGAAGACTTATATGACCAATCTAAACCTTGAACCGAAATGTGAATAAACCTTACTTCCCCAAGTGTTTGATAAGCTTATAATGATCAAGCTTATAATTCCCAAGCCAAGTGTTTACACTCTCACACTCACCTAGCAACTTGCAGCCTCTAAACTTAGAGTAATAGATGAATAAATGGATGGGTACTAGGTCCTATTTATAGAGTTTAGGAATGAAAAGATCTTCATTTAACTTGATTAAAATAATGGCTTTTTAAGTGAAAATAATTTGAATTATCGTTCAACAGAGGTTGAAGACTCATTCAAAAAGGTGCTGGACTTATCAAGAAGTTGAAGGTTTGAATGGAGAACGTTTTTGAAAACTTTCAAAATATGCTGAGAGGGGCGATATATTGCCCCCTATATGCGATATATCGCCTGGGCCATTATGCCCGAGGCAACCGTGCATCATTTCGTGTTTTCCGTATCTTCGTACTGCGATATATCGCCCCCCATAGCTGCGATATATCGGCATATGCTGAATATTTAAACACGAAATTACACATTTTTAGCTTAATTTGAATTGAGTAAACAGCCTTGACTAAGCCCTCTTGCGTTTTCAAAGCTGCTGACTGACCTTAGGGTATTCAAATTTTAACCTTAATAAATTTAATCCTCAAAATACTTAATCATTAATAAACCTATACATAACATGTTGTAGAGTCCAAGAACTTTACTTAGCTAGTTATATAGTAGTATTATAGTATGTATAGTGTTATCTTTGTAACTGTGGATTTTGGATACTCATAGTAGTACTTATAGATTTTCTAAGTTTAACCTATAGTTTAAGAATATTAAGTATAACCTAAGGTTTGATTATATGACTGATATTAAGGATAACATTTGTTATACTATAAGGTTTAGATGAGGACCAATAGGATTTTAAGCACATGTTATGAATGGGTGATTAAGGATTAAGTATTTTGAGGATTTAATTTAATAAGGAGTAAAGTTTGAATGCAATAAGGTCAGTCAGCAGCTTTGAATACGTTGAGGGCTTAGTCAAGGCTGTTTACTCCATTCAAACTTAGCTAAAAATGTGTAATTTCGTGTTTAAATATTCAGTGTGTGTCGATATATTGCAGCTATAGGGGGCGATATATCGCAGCACGTAGATACGGAAAACACGAGACGATGCACGGTCGCCTCGGGCATACTAGCCCAGGCGATATATCGCCTACAGGGGGCGATATATCACCTCTTTCAGTGTATTTTCAAATGTTTTTGAATTCTTTTCCTTTCAGCCATTCAAACTCTTGATAAGTCCAGCATCTTTCTGAACGAGTCTTCAGCCTCTGCTGAAAGATTATTCAAATTATTTTCACCTAAAAAGCTATTATTTTTATTCAAGTAAAATCAAGATCCTTTCATTCCTAAACTCTATAAATAGGACCTGGTACCTAGCCATTATTCACCTTTTGCTCTAAGTTCAAAAGCTGCAAGTGCTAAGTGAGTGTGAGAGTATAAACACCTAGGTTTTGGGGAAATCATAAGCTTAAACATCATAAGCTTGTCAAACACTTTGGGAAGTAAGGTTCTATAGTATTTCGGTTGTGGTGTAGAATGGTCTTACAAGTCTTTGAGGTAAACCAAAACTCTAGTTCATTTGTTATTTTCTTTCTCTTAGTCTTCTACTCAGTCTTCTAACCTCATTCTTATCTTGGTTAGGGAATCTAAGTTCTTGAGCACATAAGTTTTGGTAAGTGTGACTTTGAATGGTTTAGTCTTTCCATTCCTTTCATTTCATCTCTTTTTCTTCATTAGACTCACCCTGTTATATATGGTTTTAGGAGTGTTCCAAAAAGTCCCAACGCTGTCCTCTTATCCCGATAACTTTGGTAAGGAAAATAGGATAGAATCTATATGTTTTATGCTTGTGTTATCTTATGTGATATGTTATGAAATATGTTATAAATATGTTATGAATATGTATGTAGGCTTGGGCAAATGACCCATATGACTAACAAGACCCCAAATGAGTTATGGGCATATGACCTACTTAGCTAGTAGGACCCCACTAATCCCATGGGCATATGACTTGTTTAGTCTATGGGACCCCAAGTAATAATGGCCATTATAATAAGTGTATGTAATAAGTGTTATGATATGTCTTTATGATTATTATGAAATTCATGTTTATGACTATGTGTTAGATTTTCCTTGCTGGGCATTAGGCTCATTCCTTTTTGTTTTATGTGCAGGAAAATAGCTTTAGAGGCGGTAAGATTCGTGGACGCTTAGAGAATGTGTATCGATGGTGAATGGATTCAAGGAGTCGAGAGTTCGATCTTTCGAGGATGTAGTCTTGTTTTACTTTTTATGGTTTTACATGTATGTTTCCGCACTTTCTATGTAACTCCTTTTCACTTTAAGCTATGTTTTGTTTTAAAGACAATGGGTACCCATATCCTACTTATTTTATGAAAGTAACTTTTGTTTCTACAAGTTTCTAATAAATTTATGGTATTTTCGCAAATGTAAGTTTTAGTAAGAATTTGTACGTATAGTTCGTTAATGGTCCAAGAGTCTAGAGTAGTGGGTCATTACACATGTGCTATTATCTAATTGGTTCTTATCTAAACCTTATAGTATAATAAATATTATCCTTAATATCAGTCATATTAATCAAACCTTAGGTTAAAATTAATATTCCTAAACTATAGGTTAAACTTAGAAAATCTAAAAGTACTACTATGAGTGTCCAAATAAATACCGGTCTGAACAAAAATTCCACAGTCATAAAGATAATACTATTATTACTATTTTACTATTATCTAACTTAGCTAAGTAAAGTTCTTTGGACTCTACAGCCCTATTATTACCGACGGAAGCCTCCGCCTCTAATACTCTCTTTTATTGTAATGGAGATGATAGTCAAGAATGGAATCAAATGGTAAAGAAATGACACAGACGATTTATAGTGGTTCAGACCCCATGAATGGTAATGACCTACGTCCACTTTGTGTTATTATTGATGTTGAATCCCAATGTTGTGATCAAAGAACTAGGGTTCTTGAGTTTCACAAGCCTTAGGAGAATTACAACAAAACGATGGATAATCACACTTACGATATTCCTAATGAGTATTCAGAGAAAGATTGAAAAGTCTCCTCCTTGAGCCCTCTCATTCATATTTATTGGCTCAAGGGGGTTACATGGGCCAATGGGCCTTTATTATCCTTAATATCAACGTATCAAGGCAATAAAGAGGAAATAATAAATGTAATTATTACAAGATTACATATCTTTAAAGGATATAAACCAAAGCATGCGACCAGTCTGGTCGCATCTAATCATGAGATCTGGTGGTGTAAGGAACACCTGGTCGATGGTCGAGCAGGATCTTTTCATTTGAAATCACCACGTGCCAGACACGTGTAAGGAAAGTATGCCACGTCATCAGAGGCCATTTTTGGGTAAACAATTATAAACAACCCTTAAGAATCTATCATCATGAAAATAACATTCATCCATTCAAACATATATCACATATAATATAAAAATGCATATAATCTCACACAGTAATTAATAATATGTATAGATTAATGACATGCTCTGGAACCAATTGTTGGAAAAATATTCAGAGCATGCAGCGAAATTGGCGTGGTGGGCCCATTGTTTTAGGAACAACAACAATAAAAAATTTCCATCACACATATAAACAGTTTATATGAACAAGAAAACAATCCAGAAATATTAACATATAATATTATTAATCATGCAACAAATATATAAATATACAATATATTTATATATATCATATAAACACAAAAAATTCAAGAACATAAACAATTACCTCTTGAAGCCTATCAAGTATCCTTGAGTCTTTTTGTCTATTTTTCGATCTTCCTATCTAAAAAGCTTTGAGCATTCAAACCACAATCCTCCAGAGTGTTCTCTACACCTCAAGATGTGTGTGGGCACATAGAGAACATGGGTTTGTATTTTAGGAATCACAAGTATTTCTCAACACATGAGAACGTGGAATATGGTCTGAGAATGGCTAGAATCAAGAAGAAGAAGAAATAATTTTGTCTGAAAAAACTCTGAAAACTATTCTACATTGTGTATTGTGTTGTATTGTTGTGTGTATTGTGTTGTATTGCTGTGTGCATCATATATATAGATATTTATATTACCTTATTATTCCAAATAATAATACTAATATAATAACAATATCATAATGAAGATAGGATTTGATTTAGGTAAATATCTAACTTACCAAATTTGAAATAACTATTTTCAAATTATTAAATAATTAAATAAATAAAATAAAATCAACACTGATACAATATCAGTGTAGTCATACATGCAGTAGTCCTTGGACTGTGCCATGTGTGGACTGTTGTTACACCCAAATTTCAAAATCGTCATAAATAAGCCTCGAAATGTAGGCTCATAAAGTGTAAGCTCGAAAATCTTGAGTAAGGGCTCAACACTTGTAAAAATTAACATATTTCCTCATTTGTTCTTATTGGCAACCGAGCACCAGCTAAGACAGTTCGAGCTTAAGAATCAAGCTCGAAAGGTCAGATCTTCTCCGAAGTATATGAAAGCAATTCAAACCTTCATTGTAGGCTCGAAGAGGTTGACAACCGAGAGCTAAGCTCGATGGAATTGCTGGCTAAGGATGAAGCTAACCAAAATGACGAGCTCGCGATGATAGTTGATCTTGGAAGTAAGTAAATTGTATCTTCGAGGTCGATATCCAGTTTGAACGCGATTACTGTTAGAGAATCCCTATTCGATGGGGATTTGTTGTAATTTGATAATAAATCTCGATTATCATGGGATATTACGTGATTAATATATTTATTAATATGTATTTCAAATTTGAATTGTAACCTCCCGAAATAAAGGGAAGATATTTTTATTAACCAGTCTATAAATAGACTAGAGAATTTCATTAGTGGATATGCACAATTTGGTATTAGGAATACTCTGCAAAATTACTTTGTAAAAACTTTAAGAAAATTCCACCACTCAATAATATTAACTTGTGGACTAGGCAGATTTTAACTGTTGAACCACGTAAAATCCCGATTGTTCTGGTTTATTTTCTTAATTCTGTATTTAGTGCTCTTCTTATTTAAGTTGATGAAAATCGGCGTCAAAAGTTTGGTGCTTTCATTGAGAGCATTAAGCAAGTCGTTAGATTGTTTAATCGGAAACCTCCTGAATTACCAATGGCCAGGCCCAGAAGGAGCACGGCTGCCAGAAGAGCTGAAAAAAGGGCCCAGCAGGCGCAACCGAGGACCAAAACAAATCCTGGCGATGAACGCCCAAGGAGAAATGCTCGAGTAGAGGCCACTGACAATCCGACTGTGGAGGTTTCTACAGGAACAGGGAATAACCGAGCTCATCCAGCAGCTCAGAACCCTGACCCTGAAGTAGTCAGGAACAACCCGGAACCTGTCCGGGCCAATTATGGACCATCTAGACCCAACAACGGGAGGCCACCACCATCACCTATAAGACATCCACCCTTTCCAATAAGACACCCTTCACCAGTCCGAGAGGCACCACGGCCTCCACCATAGAGGCTCTCTCGCAGTGGCAGTTGAGATGGGAACCATGAGGCCAGACCCAGACATAGGGGCGAAAGAGAGGCTACTCAAGAACACAGAGCTCCTTAGTCGTTGGGAAGCCGGTGACAAGATCACAAATGGCTAGGGCGCAAAGACCAGTGGATGATCCACCTCGTAACCACCGAGCCCCTCAGCTAGAAAGAAATGTCAGCTTCGTAAGTGGGAGCTCAGAATACACTCGGTCTGTAAGCATATATAATACCGACCCAGGAATACTGGAAATCAGGGCAATCATCATGACCTTCTGGATCACCTGAATCCTAACCGGGGGTAGGTGAATCCCATTAACCCTGACTTACGCGACCATTTGAACAGCCAAAAACAGCCGACATATGGAAACCAGAATAACCCTATACCGGGACAAAGAGGTGGAGTTTTTAGAAACAATAACCAGCTCCCCCAAGTTCAAGCTAGGCCTCCATGGGACCTGGTCCAGGAGAGAATCGACCAGGTCAAAAGGGCGTTTAGGCTCCTACATGATGAAAAGAACAGGGATAAGGTTAAAGACTCAGATGAGGAGCTCGAGCCTTTTGCCCCGCATATATACAACACTCCATTTCCATAGGGGTTTAGAATACCCCATGTAGCACCATTTGATGGGAACTCAGACCCATACAATCATCTGAGCATATTCAATACCATCATGCGAGCCAGTAATGTTGGTTATGAGCTCCAATGTATGTTGTTCCCAGCTACTCTGATAGGACCAGCAAAAAACTAGTTTGAAAAGTTTAGAAGACATTCGATCTCATCTTGGGATCAGCTAGCAAAGGAGTTTAAGAAGTAGTTCAAAGCCCTGGTAGGCGTCAGGCCCGAAGCCTCGACTTTGACCAACATTAGACAACAACAGGGAGAGTCATTGAAGAGTTACCTTACAAGGTTTAATAAAGAAGTAGCTTGAGCCTGCAACGTCGATGACAGTGGCCACCTGATGGTTGTAAGAGGTGGTATATTACCAGGGAGTCCCCTTTGGGATGATATGCAAAGAAAACCCACAAGGTCATTAACCGAGTTCAACAGGAAGGCCAAGAGATTTATCAATGTAGAAGAGGTAAGGTCAGCGTTAAATCTGACATCTCAGCCCGTAACTACAACGACAAATGTTAACTTGGCCTCGACCTCGGCTACCCGATTGATGTCAAGACTCTCTGGGGATAACCCTTCAAAAAGAAAGAAGAATGAATGGAATAACCCTGAGGCTGGCGAGGGGAAAAAGAAGAAAGGAGACAAGTATTTCTCCATTTACAAAGTGTATACCGATCTCAATGAGGCTCGGGAAAATATATTTCTTGCCAATGAGAACCAAGTGCCATTTAGACGACCTCACCCAATAAGGAATCGAAAGGCAAAGAGGGACTCCAATAAATACTGCAGATTCCACAGGGTCGTTGGACATACCACTGATGAGTGTCAACAACTGAAGGACGAGATCGAAGGCTTGATCTCGAGGGGATAATTCAAACAGTATGTGAGAAACCAGAATTTCAATCAAGCCTCGATAGGGCAAAAGGCAGCGTCTGCACAACCTGCCCAACAGTAAAATCTCCCGAGCATGGGAGGACGATCGACCTCCACATATAGATGGGGAAGATGGGGTAACCATCTGTGGGGGACCATATCTTGCAAGATCGGGCAGAAATACCCAAAAGAGGTACATAAATGAGCTCAAAACTGGGGACGGTTCTCCTTACGAGCCCGAACCATGAGCTCTGAAGAATCAGAGGGTTGAAACTCAACCCATCACTTTCACAGAAAAGGATGCATCACACTCCAAATTCCTCATAACGACCCCCTGGTCATCACGCTTCAGCTCGTGAACAGAAGGGTACGCATGATCCTGATTGATAATGGGAGCTCTGTGAATATTCTTTACAAGGCCACTCTAGAAAAGATGGCACTCACGCTTCGAGATTTAAAAGTATGTGCAACCACGTTTTACGAATTTTCAAGAGAAGGGATTGCTTGTACAGGATCCATTGAACTCCCCGTAACCTTGGGAGACTATCCAGTCTTGGTAAACAAGATGATTGAGTTCGTGGTGGTGGATGCCTCATCAGCCTATAACATACTGCTTAGGAGACCAGCCCTGATTGGGCTGGGGCAGTATCGTCTGTTAGGCACTTGGCCATCAAGTTCCCAACATCTAGTGGCATCGAAACGCTGAAGGGAGACTAGCTTACAGGACGAGAATGCTACAACATTTCTATGAGAGGGAAAAACCCAAACAATTGCACAGACACTTGTGATCATTCAGGAGATGGACAGATCGATCTTTGAGATAGAAGAAGAGATCGACCATAGAGTCGAAGAAAGGGCCAATCTCAAACCACTGGAGGAGCTTGAAGAAGTAGAACTCGATGAGAAAGATACCACGAGAGCAGTCAAAATAGGAAAGAACCTTTTTGAAAATGCAAGATAGCAATTAACTTGTTTTCTGAAAGAAGACCGGGAGGTATTTGCATGGTCGCACTCGGATATGGTAGGGATTAGTCCGAATGTCATAAGCCATGCACTCAACATTGATAAGAGCTCCCCCCCAAAGCAGCAAAAACGGAGGCTCCTGAACGACAATAGAAAGAAAGCCCTAAAAGAGGAAGTTGAAAGGTTAAAAGCAAATCGATTTCTTCGAGATGCTTTTTATCCCAATTCGATAACCAATCCTGTGCTGGTCCTAAAACCCAATGGGAAATGGCGAACATGCATTGACTATTCGGACATCAACAAGGCGTGCCCCAAGGACTGTTTTCCCGTTTTTCGAATAGACCAGCTCATAGATGCCACTGCAGGCCACGACATCATGTCATTCATGGATGCTCATTCTGGATATAACAAAATTTCCATGCATGCACCTAACTAAGAACATACGATCTTTGTAACCGACAAGGGATTGTACTGCTACAACGTCATGCCTTTCGGACTCAAAAATGCTGGAGCCACATACCAAAGACTGGTATATAGAATGTTTGCTGAGCAGATAAGGAATAACATGGAAGTCTATGTGAACGATATGTTGGTCAAATCTAAACATAACAATAACCATGTAGATGATCTCGCTGAATGTTTTTCCGTACTTAGAAAATACAATATGAAACTTAACCCATAAAAATGCTCATTCAGAGTATCTTCAGGTAAGTTCCTTGGATTCATAGTAAATTCTCAAGATATAGAGGTTAATCTCGATAGATCAAGACTTTAATAGACATGCCCTCACATCGAAAACATAAAGATGTCCAGAGCTTAACTGGACGAAAGACGGCCTTAAGTAGGTTTACCTCAAAATCTACAGACCAGTGCCTTCCATTCTTTAATCTTTTAAGAGAGGGCAAAAATTTTGAGCGGTCGGATGAATGTGAACTCACATTTTAGATTCTTAAGAAACACCTCGCCGAACCACCGATCTTGTATAAACCTATCACAGGAGAAATTTTGTACTTATACCTCGCTACGACCGAGCACGCCATTAGTGCAGTACTCGTTCAGGGGGATAAGAAAATACATAAACCTGTATACTATGTCAGCAAAAGATTACTGGGGGTAGAATCAAGATACCCATTAATGGAGAAACTGGCTCTGTGCCTCATGTACGCATCTCGAAAGCTCCGACCTTATTTCCAGGCACATCCAATTCATGTGTTAACTGACCAGCCACTGAGGCAGGTTTTATTAAAGCCTGAAGCATCCAGAAGACTGTTGAAATTGGTTGTCGAACTCGGACAGTTCGAAGTTACTTATCATCCAAGAATGACAATAAAAGGCCAGACTTTGGCAGATTTCATTGCCGAATGTACTGGGATTTCCAACGATGAAGTTGTAACCCCATCCTGCGAGTTGTGGAGACTTTATGTCGATTGATCCTCCAATGAAAATGGATCAGGGGCAGGGATCATTCTCATCACCCCAACAGGAAGTCTCTTCCACTTGGCACTAAGGCTTGGCCTTGAGGTCAAACAATGAGGCTGAATACGAGGCATTATTAGTAGGACTTCGAATAGCCACCGAGATCAAAGCAAAGGCCATACATTGCTATAGCGACTCATAGTTAGTTGTTAACCAAGTCCTGGGGGAATATCAGGCTCATGGTATACAAATGGATGCTTACCTGGAAAAATGTCATAACAGCACTCGAAGGGTTTAAAATGCAAACGCATTGGCCAGGCTCGCCACAACTAACGAAGTTGATACTCTTGACGTGGTTCCGGTAGAATTTCTACCGACCTCAAGTATTAATGAGCCTAATGAAGAAGATGTAAAAATAGTCGACTCACAACCCACTTGGATGACCCCAATAGTTGACTACCTCGAAACTGGAAGACTCCCAACAAATTGAAACGAGGCTAGAAACTAATGTACCAAATTCGAAGATATACTATTTTGGAAGGAAAATTGTACAGAAAGGGGTAATCTATGCCATTACTTCGGTGTGTGACTCCTCCCGAGGGAAAAAAGATTTTGGAAGAAATCCATGAAGGATTTTGTGGAGATTACACTGGGGGGCATAGCTTGTCAAAAAAAGTGATTAGACAGGGGTACTTTTGGCCAGCAGTCAAGGTAGAATCGTTCGAGTACGTAAAACGTTGTGATAAAGTCAACGGTTTGCCTCAGTACGACGAGCTCCACCCACCGAGCTTACCATGATGAGCTTCCCATGGCCATTCGCGATATGGGGAATTGACCTCATAGGCTCCTTGCCAACTGGAAAAGGTGGAGAAAGGTATGCCGTAGCCGCAGTGGATTACTTCACAAAATGGACCGAAGTTGAACCCTTGGCTACCATTACCTCGAAGAAAGTCCTAGATTTCATTGAAAAAAACATCATCTGCAGATATGGGATGCCTAGGAAGATAGTATCAAATAATGGGACCCAGTTCGATTGTAATTTGTTTACACATTTTTGTGAAAAGAACAGGATAATAAAGAGTTTTTCCTCCGTGGCCCATCCCACGGCAAATGCCCAGGTCGAAGCAGTCAATAAAACCTTGAACAGCTCCATGAAGAAAAGGTTAGAAGAAGCAAAAGGGAGATGACCAGAGGAGCTGCCTCGAGCCATGTGGGCTTATAGAACCACGGCAAGGACTTCAACGGGGCATACCCCATTCTCCCTGGCTTATGCATGGAAGGACATATTGCCTGCGATGCATATGATCAGGCCTCAAACCAATCCCAGCTCGAAGAAAGTCTGGACTTCATTGAAGAAAGACAGGACGAAGCCCAGCTGAAAAATGCTGCATACCAGGAACAGGCTACTAGATATTTTAACAAAAAGGTCTGAGAAAGAAAATTTGGATTGGGAGACTTCGTGCTGAGGTGCGTGATTTTGGCCACGTGAGACCCGACTACTAGGGTACTTGGACCTAATTGGAAGGGACCCTATCAGATCGATTCTATTATTCAACCTAGAGTATATAAGTTGGCGAGGCTAAATGGAGGATTGTTACCGCGAGCTTGAAATGGTGAACATCTATGACCTTATTATCAGTAATGTAGGAATGATGTTTCCATTTTGACCAAGCATGTATTGGATTTTTTTTTTTTTTTGGCTTTCTATCAATAAAGTAATGAATTTCATTCAAAAGTTGTATTTTTTTTTATTGTTATACTTTTTTGCAAACACTCAAAATTCAATAACCTAAGATCACAATCATAGGATATTAAGGCGGCATAAGTAGTATACAATCATACCATAGGTTCAAAAAAATATAACATAAACATAAACCAACTTAAAAAATAAATGTCTGGATTATTAACTCGACATGAAAAAAAAAGTTTGATTATTAACCCAACATGAAAAAATAAATGTCTAGATTATTAACCCGATGTGAAAAAAATTAATAAGTGTATGGAACAAATTAACCAAACACGCAAGCTAAAAATTTATGGAACAAACCAAAAAAACCAAACTGACGGTAAAAAAGTTGGAATTCTAGATAAACCAATTGTAAATTAAGTCGAAACTAGGGCTAGAAAATTTTGCAAACAAGTTTCGACCTCGCAACCTCAAGGTCATATTCGAGGATAAGGAAAAGTAACTGGAAAATAAAAATATAACAAGACTAATAAGGTTACATACCCATTAAGTACTTTTCAAGTACATGGTAAAAGTAAGGTTTGACCTTGACAGTAACGAAGTCGAACATGAATATTTTGAATAAATTGTCCATAAATGCATTGAAATTCAAACTTAAATCCAATATATATTTGTGAGAATAAACAAGTGTATAAGAAGGTCCTTAATAATGCGTGCTCAACATTAAGGGAAAAAGCTAAAGGTTAAACAATGTGCATAAAAATTTTCAAATTGAGAGCATATAAATTACTATTAGTATAAGGTCATAAGATAATTAAATAGCTCAAAATTGAGTTGTAAATTGTCACTGCCCTGGGGGCATAAAAATCAGGTATATAATTACAAAAAATTGTAATGGCTCGCAACCCATGATCTCGGCTTCAAGGGTTAGATGTCTTTCCAACTGCAGTCCTAGAGGCCTCTGCAGCCTTGAGCCTGGGCTCTTCCTCTTCAAGATGAGCCTGCCATTTGGTAATGAATTCGGTATCCAGGTTGGCTAGGAAGATGGTGTTGAGGTTGGATTGTTGACCCAAATTCGATACATCGCCATGTCTACGGTGCGATCCTTCTTAATCTTGAACTCCTTCAAAAAACGAGCCTTCTCACCTTCGATAACTTCGAAGGTCATCTTTTTTTCCTCTTCCAGCTTGGCATTGAGTCCCCGGGTCTCCTTGATCTTGGAGTTCCTAGCCTCGACCTCCTTCAAGGTCGCCTCCAGCATTGACTCAAGCTTGGGGATCTTCGGGACCTCTTTCAAGGCAAACTCCAGCCTCGACTCAAGCTTGGAAACTTTCTAGATGGCTGCATCCCTTTCTGCCACCTCCAGCTTCGCGGCCTTAAGTTCATCCTGGAGCTTCAACTACACGTCTCTAGCTTCGTGCACAAGCGCCCTACTCACAATAACCTCATTATTCAACACGAATTTGTGCTGAACGAATGATACGAGTCCTACACACAAAAACAACACAGATCAGCAAAACACAACATATTAGTACAAAATAATAAGGGTAAAACAAAAATAACTAACCGAGGAGAGAAGCTTGCCACCCTTGTCAAAAATAGTGTTAGCATCTTGGCAGGAGGTCAAAAATCCCATTGAGTGGCCCCGAGGTGGCTAAGACTTTGACCCACGCAAGTCAAAGCATCAGAGCCTAGGTTGACTCCGTGAGTTCTAGCTACACTATCGATCACGAACTTGGGTACATGAGTTGAGATCGATAGGTGGCGCTCTCGCACAAGAGCCTGGCCCTTTATCGCTGGGGCTACAAGGATTTTCTGGATTGGTTGGGTAGCAAGAAAAGGCAGAATAGTGGGAGGCGCACGGGCTTGGTAGCTTTATCAGTCCGACCTGAGAGGTGGGTTCAGCTGCATGACTCGAATCCAGGGTAGTCGATGCAGAAGGGACCACCTCGGTCTTTCTGGCCATCTTAAAGGGGCGACTTCCTTTCTGTGAGGCTCTTTGGAGTTTCCTCGCCTTCGAGGCCATAGGCCTATTGAGCACATTGTCCAGATCTGAGTCCCTGTCACCTGAAAAAATATAAAGATTTTACATGAGTAATTGAACACAGGTTATTAAAAGAAACAAGACTCAAGGATAAACCTAACTGGTACTCTCGACCGAGCTTGAGCTTGGAGACCAAGAATTTTCCTATCTTCGGACGACTCCAGGGGAGTCACCTCTCTATAGGTGGGGGATAGTCTCGAAAGAACCCTATAATCATTGGTCCCATATTGAATGGCTACCACATCCCAGACTTCATTTAAACTATACATGGTATGATACTACCCTAACCAACTATCAAACCTACGGACTCTAAGGTCCACCCTTGACCACGCTAAGATATTATTTCTAGGGTCTTCGCACACGACGATCACGTCAGGTTTGTGTTTAAGCATTGATGAAGACCACATGGAGTGGTTTAGCACAACTTTACCTCCATCGGCCGAGCTCGTTGAGGCCTCGTCATGGGCTTCATTGCCCGAAACTGGTCGCTCGTGTAGGCGGGAGGCAGTGGCATGGAATCGCGAGCCTGAAAGTCTCCTCCTCGAGAGCAGCTTAGCCATGGGGATTGGCACATCCTCCCACCTCTAATATTTTTGAATCCCCGAGTCATCGGTGGATTCGCCTTCGCCTAAAAGACCACAAGCTCAGAGCTTGTCTTCATGGAGAAGGTAGGCCAGGGACCTTCAACCATAAGGAAGCTGGAGAATGGTTGCCTTGTGTTCCATCATAGATTTTGATGGAGTGGGGTGGTGGAAGTTGGCTGCAGGCAAGAATAGTGTGAGTGTGTCGAGCCTGACTATTAAATGAAAAGTGGATAAAAGTGTGTCGCGATACTTATGGATGCGCTGCAAGGAATAAAATCTGGAAGGAGCGAGTCCATCCGTCCAGAAGAAGGCGGTCTTGAAGTTTAGAGGATGGTTTGGGATATCCTTGAATAGTCATTTCTCCTTTGGATAGCTCAATAAATAGTAGAAATCATCTCCTCCATGAGCTCGAGAAGGGTTGCTCTTAAGGTAGAGGAGATATAATATCTCTGGTGTCGAAGGCCCTTCCTATTGCCTCTTATGGTACAATGACTTGGGGACTGACAAGACCCTAAAAGAGTTGGTCTAAAGCTGTAAGGGGTGAGCAAGACAAAACCCAAAAAATGCTTGAAGTAAGTCTTCAAGGGTAGCAGAGCCCCAGTCCTCATGTGCTCGCGACTCCAGGCGGCGAGCTTGATTTTACGTTCGGGATTGCCATCTCCTGGGGCATAGCAACTCCTTTCATTTGAGGTCGCAGGATGAAACATCAGTGTACCAGAAATTTTAAGTTCGTTGTAGGCTAGTAGATCGGATATATGGCCGGTGGAAGTGACTGAGCTCCAGTAGTGCTCAGCCTCGAAAAATTCTTCCTTTGAGGTGGGGACTAAAATAATTTGGGAGGTGGATGGATGAGCTGAAGAATCCTCCATTATGGTATATGATAGGGCACTAGGTGGAAATGCTACTGTGACTTTGAGCTTAGGGCCCGAGGGAATGGGCCTGATCTCGGGGTCTAAGTCAGGATAAGATGTCACTCAGAGTCTCTTCCTTTTTCTTTCTTCGACCTCGTCCATCTGCCGCCGAAAACGATCTCGTAAGTCTTCTTACTCACATCTTTCCTTGTGCTCGTGGATCAGTTGGATCAGTCACTAGTTTTGAGTGATGGGTGACTCGGGACTGGGTGTTGATGGGTGATAAGGGATAGCGAACTCGGGCCCCCACCGTCTCAGAGTACTGCGACATCTAAAAAGGAAGAAAAAGGTGAGGGCCCATCATATAGAAAATCATATGGAAAGTATAATTTTGATAACTCGAGCTCGAAAAGCTCAAGATAACGAGATTTCCTCAATCGAGACTGAAGGCTCGAAAGGGCGAGATTAACTCGGATATCATTCCCAAAATATTGTAAAGTTCGGGCATCGAGGATACACACACGCGAGAGTGGGGAGGTTAACATCAGTTTAAAAGAATCCCAGATTTTCAGGGAAAAAGTTAGTAGATGCACAAAAAGGAGATATTTTTGGGATTAGTGCATTTAAATCCCTAAACCAAAACTCTATTTCTTAAGCTACATGAGACTCCCCATTACCAGAAAACTACATTTTTACATATTTCTACCATAAATATTTTTGGTCTAAACTGTGATTCTAACTACACTAAACCTACTCAGATCAAAAGCTTTCCTAGTGCCAAAGTGAAGCCTTAAAAAACTGGTAAAAACTAGTAAAGGTATTTTCACAAACAGAAGAAACACATAATAAAAATATATATATATACCAAAGAAAGAGATTCAAGAACAAAAACTTACACAAAGTTGTCAGTGCATATGATGAGATCGTCGACAGAAGGAGTGGTTCCAGGAACGATTTCACGGAGTCAAAAATACTAGAGTTACTTTGTTTTTTCATTTAGAGTTAATGCAAAGGAAAAAAAAAAAAAAAGGCTCTGGTTCGTTTTTCTTTTCTCTGAAAGTTTAAATAAGAGTGGTGAAGAAGAAGAGATGGCATATATATACGTTCAAGTGGGATGTCAAGGTCAAATGAATTTGGGCCCTTGGTTCGGGTTGAGAAGCGATCTGACGGATGGGGTTTAATTATAACATTGGCGAAAAAAAGGGGATATATGAATGGATGTGGGCAGAGATAGGGAGTACTTGAGTACTTTGGGTGTGCAATCCCCGAGTGACGTGTATCCATAATCGAGTGTGGTAGGTGGCACGTTTTTCAAAATGAGAAGTTCAAAAGTTTCCTTCTCATAAGATTCGAACCAACACTTTTGAGGGGACAAAATGTTACACCCAAATTTCGAAATCGTCATAAATGAGACTTGAAATGTAGGCCCGTAATGTTTAAGCTCGAAAATGTTTCCTGATTTGTTCTTATTGGCAACCGAGCACCAACTAAAACAGTTCAAGCTTAAACATCAAGCTCAAAAGGTCAGATCTTCTCCGAAGTATATGAAAGCAATTCAAACCTTCGTTGTATGCTCGAAGTGGTTGAAAACCAAGGGCTAAGCTCGATGGAATTGCTGGCTATGGATGAGGCTAACCATAAGGACAAGCTCACGATGATAGTTGATCTTGAAAGTCAGTAAATTGTATCTTCGAGGTCGATATCCAGTTTGAACGCGGTTGCAATTAGAGAATCCATATTCGATGGGGATTTGTTGTAATCTGATCATAAATCTCGATTATCGTGGGATATTACGTGATTAATCTATTTATTTATATATATTTCAAATTTGAATTGTAACTTCCCAAAATAAGGGGAAGATATTTTTATTAACAAGTCTATAAATAGACTCGAGGATTTCATTGGTGGATACGCACAATTTGGTACTAGGAATACTCGACAAAGTTTCTTTGTAAATACTTTAAGAGAATTCCACCACTCAATAATATTGACTCGTGGACAAGGCAGATTTTAATTGCTGAACCACGTAAAATTCCGATTGCTCTGGTTTATTTTCTTAATTCTGTGTTTAGTACTCTTCATATATAAGTTGACGAAAAACAGCGTCAACAACTACAATATCATTTTCAAGGATATTGCAATTTTCTTTCATTTAAATATTTGATTAAAATCAATCTTCCACAAAATAAGGTATTTATCTTTTTAAGAAAAAGATGACAACCATATTTCAAGATTTAAATTTTAAATTCAAAATGCAAATTGATGATCATCATTATCACCATCTTTTAAAATTCAATAAATCAAAAACTATTTTTGACTTCCCAATTTTATTTTCTTCCACTCAATTAAAATAATAAATTTCAAAAAACTATTTGTTTATTTATATATATGAATTTCAAAATTTTACATATTTAAATTAATAAATATATTTTTGAAAATTAATAATTAATTCCAAATTAACTATTCAATCTCAATTATCATATAATTGTATACTTGACCCGAAGAATAAAATTCTTCTCAAATTCTCAAATTACAATTATACCATTGTATCACCTCTTACATTGATATGGTGTTGATAGAGCCACCCAAGGGACCTATGGACCTATAATAACAAGCACCAATAAATATTACATTATTATTCAAAGCTCTTTAATTAAATAATCATATTTATTAATCTCATGATTACTCCATGATAAATATGAGATTGAACTCTTGATAATTATAGACATATATTTACTGAGTACTTTATTAAAGAATAAAGTGTCTATTGATATAATCATTACATACAGCATTAATTCTCTATTAATTGTTCATAATTAAAAGGGAATCAAATTACAGTTTTATCGTTTTAGCTATATCTTGTTCCTAGAGTACTATTGACTTAACTAGTGAAGGTTGTGTCACAACAAGTTTGCAACGTGAGCGCTCATAACCTTTTCAGTTCCAAAAGCCAACCTAACATGGAACCATTATTCAATCTATAAGAAGGTATAGATTCCATATTTGTTAAGCTACGTCCCCAGCCATATACATCCTTTAGTCCTCAAAGCAATTGTTCTTAGCCTGATCATTCTAACAAACCTTAACACATGTATCAAATGATCAGATGGCATATATAGGAGTTCATAGCATCCTCAAGATTAAGATCATCGTGTATATGATCATCGTTTAATGTGTTTGATTAATACTATGAAACTGGGTTTAAACAAGTATTAACAAATCACATATGGTCCAGTTCTACATACTCTCAGCATGCAAAGTACCTCCACTAAAGTGCCATACTACACTAGTAACCCGGATCTAGGTCACATGTATTCATAATACTAGTGGACCGTACTAGCAGTAATTAATCTAAATATTCCATAACTTTATTTTGCTACAAACTATTTTAAGTTTATTATCTTAATCTCGATCCTCTCATACCAATATTAGATAAGACCACATAGATAAACTTTGGAATTTTTTGACGTTTACTTTATATTATCAATATAATATCGGACATAATCTATATATATGTAATAATTCAATTCAACTATTTATTTCATTTAAAACATTTGTCAACTACAATTGTTTTAAGGGCACTATTCCCAACATATGGGACTATAGTCACCCAGGGGCCCACTACCCTATCCTCTGTATAACCTGCCTTAGATTTGACCCACCGCACCTGGCGCTTTAGTTTTCCAACGACCATAGATTTGGTCAAGCGTATAATACGCTGCTGATTATGCCTAACCATATCGACCAACGCTCAGCGCTCTATTGCTGTCCTTGACTTATAAGTCAATATTTTTTAATCAGATAATGCAAACATGCATACACCGTTTAACAATTATCCACATACAAGGTATTCAAACATGCTTAATCAAACAATCACACGCACAATCATAATCATGCTCATTCACATGGGTCGGAGCCCAAATCACGTACATCACATATTGGGTGCAGTTTTCTTACCTCTAGTTTAAGCACAAGTTAGTTAAACACGACCCCTGTTGTACCCAGTTTTCGAGCCATGTTAAATGTGACCTCGAAAGTTGGATTCACAAACAATTGGACTCGTAAGGTTTAGAGTATGCTCCAGGACTAAATATCAAGCCTGCAAGACATAGACGACCTCGACTATGGTGACCTCGAAGTGTTCATGATCTCGAAAGGTAGCTCTGGAGACGCATCCATCCTCAAGGATGACCTCGGATCAGGGGTCCCGAGCTCGACGCACTGACGATCTCGAAAGCCATGTGACCTCGGGAGATGTCTCTAGCTCGAAAGCTGACGATAAACCTGGGAAGCTAAAGCCTTGGAGATATATGATAAAAACCTTGAATATCTATAAGTGTTGTCTATACGAGATGTAATCCTCATTTATTACTGTAAATCCCCTAGAATCGTGGGATATTATTTGGTCAGTTATACGTCCCCTGGTCTTCAGGGGACGTTTCCTTTTATATTTGATTATAGGCGTTTAAAGCTATTTATTTTATTTACACAAAAAGAGTAACTACCCAGAATATGTGGGATAGTATTCTGCAGCCTTCTCTATAAATAGAGAGGTCATGCGCCATTGTAATGGATCGAAATTCTGAACCTTGAGAGAAAACTCTGAAGAATTCATGCATAAG
Organism: Humulus lupulus; assembly: GCF_963169125.1. Lineage (NCBI taxonomy): Eukaryota > Viridiplantae > Streptophyta > Magnoliopsida > Rosales > Cannabaceae > Humulus > Humulus lupulus. The sequence goes on from NC_084802.1 coordinate 12,197,386, forward strand.
AATTTTCAGAGATAATCTTGAGTTTAATAACAGAGACTCGTGGACTAGGCAGATTTAACTGCTGAACCATGTAAAAATCGTGTGTTTGTATTGTGATATTTTAATTGGCCATTATCTGTTATTGTTTACGTGCTCTCCTTTCACTGTTGACGAAAAACGGCGTCAACAGTTTGGTGCTTTCATTGAGAGCCTTAAGCATTCATCCCTGAGAAAATCATGGCCACAAACAATCAGAACACACCTGAAGAAAATTACCCAAGACATCCTGGAAAACAGCCAATGGAGAATCCGGATGTTGAAGAGAGAAGTGGGTCTTCTGATTCCCGGGGACCACCTCCTCCACCAAGAGATAAGGATATGTACTACAATCCTGAGCGGTACGTTCCTATTGTGGAACTTGAAAACCGGCAGTTGAAACAGCTATTGGTAGAGGCCAACTAACGGAATGAGGAGTTGACAAGGATAGCCGCAGAGGCGCAGGTTGCTCAGCCCCCGCCTCCGCGCGAAAACCAAGTCCCTCCTCCAAGGGACGTGCATGTTCCTCCCCGGAGACCCCGTGGGCGTCCACGAAGAGATGCTGCCACAAGGAGGCTGACTCAACCTCCGACACCAGCAGAGCCATCCGCTCCACCTAGGCCCCAGAGGAGTACTCGGGTTCGGGCCCCGACTAACCCGCCTGTGGAAATGCCTGCAGGAACTGAAAATAACCGAACCCCTGCAGAGGCTCGGACTCAGGTACCTGGGAGTGCACCAAATGCGATCGAACCATCTCGGGTGAATTCCGGACCCTCTAGGCCACGACAAGGGTGGCAGCCACCGTCGCCTATACGGTTTCCTCCGACGCCCATAAGAAATCCTTCGCCCCCCCCCCCCCCCCACAGGAACGCTCAACCCGTTCGAGATTAGAATGAAGGGCGTGCGGGGGAAAGACAAGGAAACAGGGAGACTTTCCAAGAGCGGAGAGGCGCCCCGTCTGAGAAAAGTCAGACGTCTCGGTCTCGCACTGCGGAGACGAGGCGACGTGGAAAGAATCCATCACGAAATAACCAAGAAATGAGTTTTACCAGTGAAGATTCCAGAGATACCAGGTCAGTCAGAAAGCATGACCGAGGTCGTAATAATAACGGAAGCCGCAAGAATCGTCCCGACCAGCAGAATCATCTGAACCAGAGTCGAGGTAATGGAGATCAAACAAATCCGGACCTGAGGGATCGCTTGAATAGGCGTAGAGATCCCTCGCGGAGACGCAAGCCTGGGATTGTGATCGATGACAGCCAATTCCAGACAGTACCTCCTACTGACCCAGTCCAAGAAAGAATCGATCAGCTCGAAAGAGCCTTTAGGCTTTTAAAGAATGAACGAGGAAATGGTCGATATGAGGACTCTGACGAGGAGCTCGAGCCGTTTGCTCCCCATATTTCCAACACTCAATTTCCTCAAGGGTTTCGGATCCCTCACGTCCCAACGTTTGAAGGAAAGACCGATCCGTGTAGTCACCTGAGCACGTTCAACACTATCATGAGAGCCAGTAATGTGGTTTACGAGCTTAGGTGCATGTTGTTTCCAACATCATTGGCGGGACCTGCCAAAAGTTGGTTCAAAAAATATAAGAGACACTCAATAACTTCTTGGGAGCAGTTGTCTAAAGACTTTAAGAAGCAATTCAGAGCAATGATGGGGGTCAGACCAGAAGCATCCACCTTAACTGACGTCCGACAACAGCCGGGAGAAACACTAAAAAGTTACCTAACAAGATTCAATCTGGAAGTCGCCCGAGCTCGGGACGTAGATGACAGTGGGCACCTAATGGCTATCCGAGCTGGTGTATTACCGGGAAGCGCCCTTTGGGACGACATGCAAGGGAAACCGGTAAGGTCAATAACTGAGTTTAACAGACGAGCGTAGAGGTTTTTCAATGTAGAGGAAGCGAGGTCGACGCTCAAAGCGACTTCCCAGTCCGAAACTACAACGATAAACATCAACTCTTCCTCAACCTCGGCGAACCCAGCAACTCCAAAGCCTACCATGGAGAACCCCTCCAAGAGAAAAAAGAACGAAGGAAGTAACCCCGAAGCTGAGGGAGGAAAGAAAAAGAAAGGGGAGAGGTATTTCTCCGTGTATAGGGTATACACCAAGCTCAATGAGTCTCGGGAGAACATATACCTGGCTAATGAAAACCAAGTCCCCTTTAGGCGCCCGGACCCGATGAGGAATCAAAAATCCAAGAGGCACTCCAGTAAATATTTCCGATTCCACAGAGACACCGGGCATACAACAGATGAATGCCGACAATTGAAGGACGAGATCAAAGGGTTGATCTCGAGAGGTTACTTCTGGCAATATGTCAAAAACCAGAGTACTGGTCAGACGGCCGCGAGCCAGAGAGTAGCCGTGCCCCCGACGACACAAAACAATAACTCCCGAGCTCGGGAAGAGGACAGGCCCCCGCCGATTGATGGAGAGGATGTAATAACCATCTCGGGAGGGCCTCACCTCGTAGGAGGGGGCAGGAATGCCCAAAAGAGGTATGGTAACGAGTTGAAGATAGGAGAAGGGTCTCCTTATGAACCCGAACCTAGGGCACCAAAAAGCCAGAGGATTGAAACACAACCAATAACCTTCACCGAGGAAGACGCCTCCCATGTTCAGTTCCCTCATCATGATCCGCTGGTCATTACTCTTCAGTTGGCCAATAAAAGGGTCCACCGAGTTCTCATAGATAATGGGAGCTCAGTCAACATCCTTTATAAAGCAACCCTCGAGAAGATGGGACTCTCCCTTCGCGACCTGAAAGCATGTGCAACTACTTTGTACGGATTTTCAGGAGAAGGAGCTGCCTGTATGGGATCCATTGAGCTCCCCGTGACCTTGGGAGACTATCCAATCTCGGCGACCAAGATAATGGAGTTCGTGGTAGGAGACTTACCATTTGCCTACAATGTGCTGCTCGGGAGACCCGCCCTGGTCGTGCTGGGGGCAGTTTCATCAGTAAGGCATCTGGTCCTTAAGTTCCCGACCCCTAGCGGAGTCGGGACATTAAAAGGAGACATATTGGCAGGGAAGGAATGCTATAGCATCTCCTTGAGGGGAAAGAAACAAACGAACGCTCAAGCACACGTTATCATACAAAACAAAGACGGAACGGTTTTAGAAATTGACGAGGAGATTGATCCGAGGATTGAGGAGAAAGTTGACCTCGAACCTTTAGAGGAGCTCGAAGAAATTCAGCTCGAGAAAACTGATCCCTCGAAGAAGGTGAAGGTCGGAAAACACCTCCAGGACGAGGCAAAATAGCAATTAATTTGTTTTTTGAAGAAAAACCAGGATGTCTTCTCATGTTCACACTCAGACATGGTAGGGATAAGCTCGAATGTAGCAAGCCACGCTCTAAACATAGACAAAAGCTTTCCCCCAAAGCAACAAAAGCAATGATAGCTGGATGAAGACAGAAAGAAGGCGCTAAAGGAGGAAGTTGACAGGTTAAAGGTGAACCGATTCATTAGGGTTGCCTTTTACCCTGGCTGGGTAGCCAATCCGGTGTTGGTCCCAAAGCCCAATGGGACGTGGAGAACCTGTATTGACTACTCAGATCTCAACAAAGCTTGCCCAAAAGACTGTTTTCCGTTACCAAGGATTGACCAGCTTGTGGATGCCACGGCGGGGCACGGCCTGATGTCGTTCATGGATGCCTATTCTGGATATAACCAGATTCCCATGCATGCCCCCGACCAAGAAGATACGAGCTTCATCACGGATAAAGGGCTATATTGCTATATAGTCATGCCATTCGGGCTCAAGAATGCTGGAGCCACATACCAGCGGCTCGTAAACATGATGTTTTCAGAACAAATAGGGAACAACATGGAGGTTTATGTTGATGACATGCTTGTAAAGTCTCAACTCAACAAGAACCATGTTGATGACCTCGAAGAGTGCTTCGGCGTGCTCAGGAAGTATAACATGAAGCTAAATCCTCAGAAGTGCACTTTCGGGGTATCTTCAGGAAAATTTCTGGGCTTTATTGTGAACTCTCGTGGAATCGAGGCTAACCCCGACAAGATCAAGGCCCTGATTGATATGCCCTCACCTCGAAGGCTCAAAGATGTCCAAAGTCTAACTGGCAGGATGGCAGCCCTAAGCAGATTCATCTCGAAATCTACGGATCGTGGTCTTCCATTTTTCAACTTACTGAGAGGAGGTAAAAAGTTTGAATGGACAGAGGAAAGTGAGCTGGCCTTTCAGGAGCTCAAAAAGCACCTTGCGGAACCACCCATCCTGTCAAAACCTGAAACGGGGGAAATACTGTACCTATACCTTTCAACTACCGAACACACGATAAGTGCAGTGCTCGTCCGAGAAGAAGAGAGGGTGCAAAGACCCGTTTACTACATCAGTAAAAGATTACTGGGGGCAGAGTCAAGATATCCATTGATGGAGAAACTCGCGCCCAGTCTGATTCATTCATCCCGTAAGCTCCACCCATACTTTCAGGCACATCCCATCTATGTGCTGACTGATCAACCACTTAGGCAAGTCCTGTCTAAACCAGAAGCTTCAGGTCGACTTCTTAAATTGGCTGTTGAGCTCGGACAGTTCGAGATCACCTACCACTCAAGAACGACCATTAAGGCACAGGCATTGGCGGACTTTATAGTGGAATGTACGAGTATAGCCGACGACGAGGTAATAGACACGGGCCACGAGCTGTGGAAACTTTACGTCGACGGCTCGTCAAATGAAAATGGAGCAGGGGCAGGGGTCATTTTGGTTACCCCCGCAGGAAGCAGATTTCATTCTGCCCTAAGATTTGGCTTTAAAGCATCGAATAACGAGGCCGAATACGAGGCTTTACTCATGGGACTTCGTATAACAAAGGAGCTCAAAGCTAAAGCTATACATTGCTAAGTGACTCCCAGCTCGTGGTTAATAAAGCCCTAGGAGAATACCTGGCTCATGGCACTAGAATGGCAGCTTATCTGGAGAAGGCGAAATCCGCATTGGAGTATTTCGAGTTTTATGCAATCGAACAGGTTCCCCGAGAACGGAACTCAAATGCAGATGCCTTAGCTCGACTCGCCACATCCGCCGAAAATGAAGAGCTGAATGTTGTACCCATAGAACACCTATCAGCACCTAGCATTAACGAGCCAGAAGAGGAAGATGTGTGTATGATCGAAACAGAGCCGACCTGGATGACCCCGATAGTTGATTATCTCGAAAATGGAACTCTTCCAAAAGATCGGAATCAGGCTCGAAAGTTGATGTATCAACTTCCCCGTTACACAATTTTGGATGGAAGGCTATACCGAAGGGGGTATTCCATGCCATTACTTAGATGCGTAACACCTCCCGAAGCTAAGAAAATCATTGAAGAAATTCATGAAGGGTTCTGCGGAGATCATACCGGGGGGCATAGCCTGTCCAAGAAGATCATACGCCAAGGATATTTCTGGCCAACCATTAAAACGGATTCTTTCGAGTATGTGAACAAATGCGACAAATGCCAGAGATTCGCCACGATACCCCGAGCCCCCACCATCCGAGCTGACCATGTTGACATCCCCATGGCCTTTCGCGGTATGGGGCATCGACCTCATAGGCTCCCTCCCAACTGGCAAAGGCGGAGTGAAATATGCTGTAGTCGCCGTGGATTACTTCACAAAATGGACGGAGGTCGAACCATTGGCAACTATAACCTCAAAGAAGATCCTTGATTTCGTTGTAAAGAGTATCATGTGCCGATACGGAGTGCCGAGAAAGATCGTATCCGACAACGGAACCCAGTTCAATTGCGACTTGTCACCAACTTTTGTGAAAAGAACGGTATAATAAAGAGTTTTTCATCAGTGGCTCACCCTCAAGCGAATGGCCAGGTCGAAGCTATGAAAAAAACTCTCAAAAGTTCTTTAAAGAAAAAGTTGGAGGAAGCAAAGGGACGGTGGCCCGAAGAATTTCCCCAAGTCCTTTGGGGATACAGGACCACAGCTCGAACCTCAACAGGACATACCCCGTTCTCTATAGCATACGGCTGCGAGGCAATGTTGCCTATTGAGGTAGAATCCCAACGATTCGAACTCAGATTTACGATCAAAGTTCAAACCACGCTCAGCTCGAAGAAACCCTAGACTTGATTGAAGAAAAAAGAGAAGAGACTCAGCTGAGAAATGCTGCCTACCAGCAACGAACTACCAGATATTTCAACAAGAGGGTTCGAGAAGGAAAGTTCGGAATGGGAGACCTGGTGTTGAGACGCGTATTCTTGGCAACTCGAGATCCAGCAGCTGGAGTGCTCGGGCCGAACTGGGAAGGACCGTACCAGATAGAGTCAATCATCCGTTCTGATGTGTACAAACTTGCGAGATTGGACGGGAGCCTAGTACCACGAACATGGAATGGCGAACACCTTAGACCTTACTATCAGTAGTGTAGGGAAAGTGTTGCCTATAACCATGAGTTTCTATTTGTATTAGTTTGTTTGTCTTTTGATTACCATCAAATAAAGATTTATTTCATTCAGTATATTATCTCTTTTTTATTTCTGCAATCTCTCTTAATTTAATAACATGTGGTCACACTCATAGGATATTAAGGGGGCGTCATTGGTATATATACCATGGCTTAAAAAATAAAAAATAAAATAAAGTATTTGGATATAACCAGATGCACGAGCTTAGATAGTTTGGACATAACCGAATTATCCAAAAATAAAGTATTTGGATATAACCAGATGCGCGAGCTTAGATAGTTCGGACATAACCGAATTATAAAAATATAAAGTATTTGGATATAACCAGATACGCGAGCTTAGATAGTTCGGACATAACCGATTTACCAAAAACCGAAAACGTTTGGAGTTAACCAGATGTGTAAACTTAACAGGTTTGGAACAAACCAGCCAAAAAACGAATCGATGATAAGTAAGAACCTAAACCTACTTCGAGATAAATCGAGAACGAGGCTAGAATGTCTTAAAGAAAAATAGTTTCGAACTCTTAACCTTGGAGCAAAGACTGAGGATGAGGAAAAGTGACTAAGCAAAAAAGATATAACCAAATCATTCACATTACATACCATATAAGTACTTTTGGGTTCATGGTTAAAGTAATATCCGACTTTGAAAAATAACGAGGTCGGAAGCGGATAATTTGAACAAACTGTGCATGAATGCATTGAGCTTCGAACCTAAATCCACAATATGTTTGTATGAATAAATAAACATAAATGATTCATCCATAAAAAATGTGCAAAATATTTCGAGCCAAGAAATGTAAAGCATATATAAGTAATATTTAAAGAAATTGTATCAGCCCCATGGGCATAAATTAAAATAGTTACAAAAATAAGGGGACGTAGCCCCAATAAATGATTTCCCCGAGATCAGATTTAAGGAAGAGGAGTCTCCTTGGCCTTCTCAGCATCAGTAGCACTGGATCCCCCAGGACGAATAGCATGACTATCCTTTTGAGCAGCCTCTCAAGCAGCTTCACTTGCCTCAAGACGGGCATTCCACCGCTCAACATATTTGGCCTCGAGAGGGCCCAGGAAGCTGGTATCGAGGTCAGCATTATCATCCCAAAGTTTGTACATGGCTTGGTCGACCGCTTTCTCCTTCTGCTCCTTATACTCGTCCAGGAGGCGGGCCTTCTCACACTCCATGATGTCGAAGGTGGCAGATTTCTCCTCTTCGAGCTTGGCATTGGCCTTCTCAAGACGAGTCTTCGCCTGTTCAAGTTTGGCATTCGTCTTCTCCAGCTCCTCGAGACGGGTCTTCATTTTTTCAAGTTTAGACTTCGAGTCCTTGATTTCGTCAGCCATTTTAAGCTCGAGATCCTTCGACTTTTGGGCCAGAGACATGCTCATGTGCACCTCGTTGGTCAGCTTATAGTTAAGTTGTGCTGAGACGACAAGGGCCTGAAATACAAAGAACAAATTAGATAGCGAGCTGAGGTACAAACATTTAAAGGAGAGTTGCGAAGGTTACCGCGGCAGTAATTTCGATACTCTTATCAAAAAGAGTATTGCAGTCCAAGGCCTTGTGCACGAGGTCCCAATGGTCGGCGCCGAAGCCTTAAAAGCTCTGACCCACTCGAGAGAGGACATCCGAGCTGAGCATAGCCCCTTGGGTCCCAGCAGTGCCATCAAGCACGAACTCCTCAACATGAGGTCGGGCCATCGGCGGATGGACCTTGGAGACAGAAGGTTTCTTCGGGGATCGACCAACTGTTATTTGAGTATCGGTCGGAGGAAGCGAGAGGGGCACGGTCGAGCTAGACGCATCAACCTGGACAGCCGATTCTGCGGTTGTGCTCGCAGTAGTCTGGGCCGTTGGGGTCGTCTCGTGGTGTCTGGGGATCTTGGATGGTCGGTCGGACCTCCGCGGTATTCTCGGACGTTTGCTCTTCTGAGCTCCGGCTCCCCCATCGCTAAAAAGCACAGCGTCGAGATCGGGATCCATGGCACCTGCGCATTTCCAATCTAAGTTAGACAATGATAATAAGTTTGGAAAGAGAAAAGAAAACCAGGTAAAGAAAAGACCTAACTGGAACTCTTCCCCGAACTAGAGCTCGGGGACCATGAAATTCCCCCATCTTCAGAAGAAGTAGGGGGGGAACTTCCCTATAGTGGGTGATAACCTCGAAAGGTCCCTATAATCGTTGGTCCCGTACTGAACAGCTATCCCGTTCCACAGCTCGTCCGTAGTATACATGGTGTCGTACTTCCCGAGCCCACTATCAAACCTTTGAACACCGTCGTCTACCCAACTCCATATGTAGAAGTGGTATCTATCCTGTGGGCATGAGACTAACCTATTGGGCTTATGCTTTAGTAAAGTGGGGGACCACATTCTCGAGGTATGGAGGGTTTTACCTTCATCCGAATCTGGGCTCGAGGCTTCGTCATTGGCCTCGTTCCCCGACGGCGGACTCCTCCTACGAACTGGAAGTAGGGGCCTTGCCCCTTTCCTCGGAGGGAGGACGCCTGTGGGCAGAGGCACCTGCTCCCAAAGTTCATATTTTTTATTGGACCAGTCAGAGGTGGATTGGCCCTCCCCCAAAAGTTCGCACTTTCGGAGTCTATCCTCGTGTAAAAGGTATAATAGAGACCTCCTGCCATGGGGGAGTTGGAGCAGGGTCTCTCTATGCTCCTTCATTGTCTTGTCAGGAGTGGGACGCTGAAAATTGGCTGAAAGACAAGACATATTTCTACTAAGTACGAATCTAAGAGCTAAAATCTCGAGCACAGAAATAAAGATAACGAGAATACTTACGAATCCGCCTGAACGAGTAGTGTCGAGACGGGGACAGACCGTCTGTCCAGAAGAAGGCCCTTTTGAAATCAGGCGGATGATTGGGAAGATCTTCAAAGACCTTCTTCTCCTTGGGATAGCTCGAGAGATAATAAAAGGCATCCCCTCCTCGAGCTCGGGAGGGGTTACTTTTCAGACAAAAGAGATACAAAATCTCTTGAGGCGAAGGTCCTTTCCACCCCATCTCGTGGTATAAAGACCTTAGGGCAGACAGAACCCTGTAAGAATTGGTGTTGAGTTGGAACGGGGCCAACCCAATGAAATCCATGAAGTCCTTGAAAAAATACTTCAAGGGCAACAGTGCTCCCGCCCTCATGTGTTCCTGGCTCCACGCCGTGTACTTCAACCTGGCGTCATGGCCCCCAGGGGCGAAACAACTTCGTTCATGGTCGGCCGGAGCTCGACACTTCAAGGAGCTTGACAGGCTGAGGCCGTGGAAATCCAGGATTTTAGTTATCTGTCTAGTTGTGGTAACCGAGCTCCAATAGTGCTCGGCCTCAAACATTTCTCTCCTCGGCTGCGAGGAAGAAGGTTCCCCCATTAGTGAAAATCGGAGCTCTCCTGGATGGTATGCGACAGTGACCTTTAGTGCAGGGTCGAGGGGAATCGGCCTAGGTCCTGAATTGGATTCCGGATAGAGGGCCTCCCGAAGAACTTTCCTCTTCCCCTCTATGACCTCGTCTATTTGGCGGCGGTAATGAGCTCGAATGTCCTCCTGCTCGCGCGCAAGCTCGTATTCCCTTATCCGACGTTGATTCCGGGCGAACAGCGATTCTGGGCTCGGGGTTTTTGGCTCGTAAGGGATTGCCAGCAACAACCCCCACCGTCTTTCCAGATTATGTGACATCTAGCGAGAAAGAAAAAATGGTGAGGGCCATGCATGCAAGACTTGCGAGCTCGAAGTTACAAGCTCGGGGTTTAGGAACAAAACAAGCTATATATTATGGCCCTTATTAAAGAGTCAGGACGTGCGTTCCACGAGAAAGGAAGGAGAGTGGATAATTTTTTTAAAATCCCGAAAATCAAGGGAAAAAAGAGTGGCGGTTAACCAGGAAAGGCGGCCTTGGGTTTCGTGCATTTGTCAAGGCCAATGTTTTTTACCCGAAATCTTGGTATACAAGAAACGTCTCTTAAAATTTTAAAACCCAGAAAACAGGAATCTTGTTCAAACATCAAAATAGGATATGAACCAGTGATGTAAATTCTATGTTGGGAGTCTAAAAAAAAAGCACAAGAGCCTATCGGATAGAAATCTCCTATCGTATTATGCTAAGAATGTAAACTAGTACATACACAGACACAGCAAGCATGAACAAAAACTGACAAAATGAAAAACAAAGATTGCATACTTACACAATAATGGCGATTGCAGAGAGATTGTCGATCGAAGGAGAGGTTGCAAATAAGAACTCACGGACTCAAACAAACCAGGGTTTCTTTGTTTCTTTGGCTGAGAAAACATGCACAGGATAGAAACTTTATAGAAAGGTCTCTGGTTTCGTTTTTTCTTCTTTTCTTGCTTCTGGTGAACGAAGATAAAAAAGAAGATGAAGAGTGGGGTCTTGTATATATAGATGAAAAAAGGGGGATTAATCCGGGGCATTGAATGAAATCCTTGCTAGATCCAATGGATGGGGATCAATGACAAGATGGCACCGAAAAGGTGGCAGACGGATGATCGTGGGCATGTTTCCAAGGTACTCAAGTACCAAAAATGAGCAATACCTGGCTGACGCGTGTCCATTTTCAAAAAGCGTATGACGGTATGGTTCCCGAGGAAAGTAGTTCAAAAGTTTCCTTCTCTTAGGATTCGAACAAATACTTTTGAGGGGGCAAGATGTTGTACCCAGTTTTCGAGCCATGTTAAATGTGACCTCGAAAGTTGGATTCACAAACAATTGGACTCGTAAGGTTTAGAGTATGCTCCAGGACTAAATATCGAGTCTGCAAGACATAGACGACCTCGAATATGGTGACCTCGAAGTGTTCATGATCTCGAAAGGTAGCTTCGGAGACGCATCCATCCTCAGGGATGACCTCGGATCAGGGGTCCCGAGCTCGACGCACAGACGATCTCGAAAGCCATGTGACCTCGGGAGATGTCTCTAGCTCGAAAGCTGACGAGAAACCTGGGAAGCTAAAGCCTTGGAGATATATGATAAAAACCTTGAATATCTATAAGTGTTGTCCATACGAGATGTAATCCTCATTTATTACTGTAAATCCCCTAGAATCGTGGGATATTATTTGGTCAGTTATACGTCCCCTGGTCTTCAAGGGACGTTTCCTTTTATATTTTATTATAGGCGTTTAAAGCCATTTATTTTATTTACACAAAAAGAGTAACTACCCAGAATATGTGGGATAGTATTCCGCAGCCTTCTCTATAAATAGAGAGGTCATGCGCCATTGTAATGGACCGAAATTCTGAACCTTGAGAGAAAACTCTGAAGAATTCATGCTTAAGAATTTTCAGAGATAATCTTGAGTTTAATAACAGAGACTCGTGGACTAGGCAGATTTAACTGCTGAACCACGTAAAAATCGTGTGTTTGTATTGTGATATTTTAATTGGCCATTATTTGTTATAGTTTACGTGCTCTCCTTTCACTATTGACGAAAAACGGCGTCAACAACCCCCGAGCACGATCCTGTTCCGAGCCCTAGCGGTACCCTAGTCACAACCATAATAAATGATATCCATCAATATCGAATAAATAAAGACTTCTGGACCGAGTCCTAGTCTCATGGACCTAGAATTCTACCAAACGGGGAAGTAGAATCCTTCCTTAGCCCTTAGATTTGGGTTACTGCCACCCAAAACCTAACTTGGGCAAAATTCCCATTTTGAGCCACAGCACCCCTCATAGGCGACGCTACTCTCCTCAAGTCAAAGAGACCAACCTTTCTTTTCTCTGGACACAGGCCGCTGCGCAGCCCAGCGGGCGTCGCAGCCGATGGCTGTTCAGGGACACGCCCAACCTTCTAGGTTCATGAGGGCCATGGCGCCCCAAGAACAAGGCTGCGATGCGACCCTGCGAGCCCAATTTTTCAAATGTTTTCTTCGGGATAATTCCCTCAAAATTCATCCTAAAAATAGTACCAAACCCACAACTGAGTCCCAAGACATCATCAGTACATCACAGACAGCAAAACCCAACTCACCAACGAATCAAAATCTCACAAAAACCATAAAACTTAATCAAAGCTTAAGAAACTTAAAGAAAACAAAACTCAGAAACTTAAGAGTTCAAATTACCTTAAATTCAGTCGTTTCCTAGATAAATTCCCTAGCTATTAAGCTTATAATCTTTCTTAGAATCGTTATGACTCTAACATCGCTTGAATCTGAGCTCTAAAACTCGAGTTTCCTTCAAAATCGCTAACGAGCGTAAAGAGTGAATGGGAGAGAGAAAACGAGAGTGAGACTTGTGTTTTTCTGAGTTAATGAACTCAACCAAACCCTTATATTTGAATGTTCCCAAATGTCTAGAATGCCCCCACTCAACCCTCTTCTCTCTCAACACCTCATAAGGGTAAAAAATGTCATTTTCACTATTTAATTCTACTTTATACCCAAATTTCCCCAAATAATTCTGCTAAACCCAGAGTATTACTATTTCTCCAAGATACAACTCATGCTATAATGAGTCCAAGTGACTCTCCATATATATCACCCAAAAAAACCCTTTGGCTCGCTCCAAGCCGGGCATTTCTTCTCGTTGTGACTAAACCACTACTTGCTCCCTAGGATCGTCTCATGCCGAATAACTCAAATGTATCTACATAATAATGTGGTCTCAATCAATATGCACACACACACACACATTTATATACAAATATGTCATCAACGGGCCAAAATTACTAAAATGTCCTAATAAGAAACGGATCCACATGCATGCTTAATACCTCTAACCATGCCAATATAGTTATATTATAATACAAGTCACATAATACATATAATCAAGCATAAAATCACAAATATGCACATAATATTCAATTATTGCCCTCCTGGCCCCCTCCCAAATCAAGGCACTAAGCATCATTAGAGAAATTTGGACGCTAGAGTAATCATATGTTACAATTTTGTAATTAACATTTACAAACTAAATAGAAAATTTCATAACAAGTAGTAACAGAATTGTTATAAACTGTTATCCGTATTTTTATAATTTTTGTAAAATTATGTATTTTTCAATTTTTTTTTAAATTTAGTTCATTTATATATAATGAGAATTTGTTAGCTCAGAGAGAGAATTTGTTAGCTAGAGATATTTAAGAATTCTAAATTGTTAAATAATAAATGATAAAATTTTCAAATTAATTGTCGAGTACTTAAATTCCTAGAATTTTGATTCATTAAATACTAACAATCAATTTTTTTTTTCAAAATTCACAATTTAATAAAAAATGTATTAACTATTAAATGGTCAAGTTTCAACTTTTAGTGATTTATTTAAGTTCAAGAATTTTGGATTATTAATTACTAAAAATTGTCAACTATCATTGCTTGAAGTTCAAGAATAATGAATTAGTTGTTACATAATGCTAAATTATCAATAACAAAAAAATAACTTCAAAACTTTTTTATCTTATAAATATGAATAGTTTCGATTTCCGACACTTAAGTTTAATAAGAATTCTGAATTTTAAATACCTAAAATTAAATATATTTATTTATATATATATCTTCTATATTAAAAAAATGTGTGAATAACAGAAATTTTTTTGTTTAACGAATTCTTTTGTTAACTTTAACGTGATATTTTAAATATTTAACGAAATATACTTTTAAAACTAATTAAAAATAAGTATTTATTATTTATATTAATATAAATTCAAATATTATAAAATATCATTAGATATTTATTAATTATATTAATATAAATTCAAATGTTATAAAATATCATTATTATAATAATATTTAATACTAAACTAAATATTTATTAATTATATTAATATAAATTTATATGTTATAAAATATTCTTATTATAATAATATATAATACAAGACTAGATATTTAATAATTATATCAATATAATTTTAAATGTTATAAAATATTATTATTATTATTATTATTATTATTATTATAATAATAAAAATATTGTTGACACCATCATTCGTCAACTTGAGAACATAAGAGCATGAATTCAAGAATTGAGATATAATAAAATGAATAACACCATATTTTATATTCGTTCGGCCCGGAAAAGATGACATACATCCACTTAGTCACTTTTATTGATATTTAAGCTTGAAGAACTATAGTTTTCGGCGAACTTACGTTGTCGGTTGTTCTACAGTCATCCTTCGCTTTTATATTACATAAGGACTGATTATACAAGAATGGAGTTTTGACATTATGAATTGTCTGTCCTGTTTCTATTATCCCATCTTATTTATAGTAAGAAGCTTAGGGTTATATTTAAATATGGGCCTAAGCTATTGGGCTTGTCCGTAAATAATACATTACAACAATATAATAACACAAACATAGTTGTATTTTTATAAATTGCGACTTTCCTTTACCAACTATGTTAGCATCATAGCCTATCAAGAATGAACAAGCCTGATATTAACAAAGGTTAGCGATTAGGTCGCGATCAAGTGCCTCTGTTAGCATTTATCAACCAACTATAAACGAACAGGAACAAGAGTGTGCTATTGGGCGATGAGAATCTAATTGTTATCGTGTGATGGCTTGGCTATGCGAACAGAGGTAGAAGAATCTCTCTTGTGCGAACAGAGGTAGAATAACTTCTCTATTAGCACATGATGACTTCATATAAGCAAACATGCACAATATCCTTGCCTATTAGTGTATGCATGCCATGCTTGTGAGAACAAGCATGCTATGAGTTATGTTCATCTTTCTTTTGAAGAAAATAACTAGCAGGCCCGAGATCATTAATATTGTTATTTTTTGACACATCATCATGCCCAAAAAATGTGTATAACAAATATATACCATATAATATATAATCTTCTTTTTTATAAAATTTTCCAAGAATAATTACTTAATAATTATATTAATATAAACTCAAATATTATAAAATATTACTATAATAATGTTTAATACAAAACTAGATATTTAATAATTATATTAATATAAATTCACATCTTATAAAATATTATTATTATAATAATATTGTACGCCCTAAATATCCACGGGTTATTAGCGAGCTGGAAAATGGCATAATTATATCCGCCACGTGGAAGCCACCTACCCGGAGCTGCTGTTACGAGTCTCCACCTCTCTAGCCTGAGCTAGTCAAAGGGTTAGTAAGAATACTCGAAGGCATCGAGTCAGCAGTGTGGACACCACGAGCTGGAACTACATTAAGCTCGAGGTGCGGCATAAAACTGATACCCCCGACCATTTATGAAGTCAACCACACAATGTAAACGTGCGCATATCAGACATCACATGTCTACTCCATTCCTGAATTCTCGGACACGCAGCATAAACCTGCGTGTTCAGGCACCCCACGACTGGTTTGGGCAATGCAGCCCATTATCCCCCTTACATATTGATTAGACAACACTTCATTGTCAGGTTTTAAGAATTAATTATAAGTGTCACAGAGGGGACATGATGGGTAAGAAGGTCACGGGATGACCCCCTTTACCAACACCTAGGTATCCTCTCCCCATAAATATGGAGACCCTGGGCGTTGCAAGGGGTTGGGTCTTATTTTTGTAAAGAAACACCCTGTAAGGAATACTCAAGAAATATCAATAATATTGACTGGTGGACTAGAAGGATTTTAACCTTCGAACCACCTAAAAGGAAAGGAGTGATAACCTTCCCACCATGCCAATTTCGCTAGTTTAGAATATAAATATTTGCATATTTGTAATGCCCCGAATTCACCGATGTGTTTAACGGCATGAATAGTTGGCCGGGAGGGCCTTACTTGCTTAATTATGTTGTTAATTGATTAGATGCATGTATATGTTGATTATATTATGATATGATGTGAAATGCATGCATGTGAGTCCATATTTCTCATTACAGGGGTGTGATGGTAATTTAGCCCGTTGAGGGTAATTTGTGTATTTGGGTGCATAACTTGATTTGTGAATGAGATTCCATTATTATGGAGATATATTCGAGCTAAGCAACATGAGACGGTTATTTTTAGTGGATTAGCGGTTTTACCATAATGGGGTCAATTTTGGGGTAATAGAAATGTTCATTTGATGATAAATTGGGAATATTTGAGATCAGGGTGAAATTTTGGAGGTTTTGACTATAATGTCCCCGGGGGTGTTTTCGGGACCCCGAGCATTAGGTTTTATTTGAGGTTACTTAAGTTTGAAGTAGCTTATCAGATAGAACATACGATAAGAAAACCTTCCGTTCTTCCTTTTCAAAGTCTGTTTTACCGTTTAAGCCTTTTTGACGAAATCTTGAGTTCTAGGAGTCGGAATCGAGTGAAGATCGAGGCATAGCGATCCTAGGGAAGATTAGAAGCTTCTTAATCGAAGGATTCGACGGAAAACAAATTGAAGGTAATCGAAGTTTAAGTTTTGAGTTTTCCGAGTTTCTAGGCTTTGAATTGATTTTGTGAATTGTTGAGTTTTCGGTTCATTCGAGCCTTGGGTTTTGAGGGTTTTGATGTATAGGGAAGCTTGGGAACTTTGTTTAGATGATTGGGGAATGTTTAGGGATGATTTTGGAGGCTTTGAAGTGTTAGAAACGCGGTTGGGAATGGCCCAGGGTGGAGCGCCGCGGCCCTTCTTTGAAGAAGCAGGTGGGGAGCTTGTGCTCGCTGGGTGCCGCGGCCCTAGCCTCTGGGAACCCTGGGGGCCGCGGCCCAAGGTGCTAGGGCCGCAGCCCTTGCCCTGTTTTCGCCCCGTTTGCTCGTTTTGACCCCGGGAACCTAGTTTTAGGCCTCGGGAGTGTCCTTGCTATTTGGATTAGTTTGGATTGATCTCTTGGAGGCTAGATAATGGTTTGAGAGCCCTTGATTATCTTGATTATTGATGGTATCCCATATGTGTTGTGATTAGGTAACCGCTAAAGGACTAAAAGCTAAACTGTTCTCAAGGGTCGTTCTTTTGTTCATTCTAGCTCGAATCAAAGGTAAGAGAACTGCACCCCAAGTGTGACATGCATGGATGTTCATGAGACATGTTGATTGTGAGAATATGGACATGGATTGAATATAGAATGCTTAGCATATGTTGCTCACTTGTGCACGGTACTGACTCATTGGTCAGGTTTGGCAAAGGTGCTAGTATCAACTGTGAAGCTGTGACTTATTAGTCAGGTTCGGCAGTAGTACTGGGCACTGATCACGTTGAGCTGACTCGTTAGTCAGGACGGCCTTAGCGTGTATTACGCAAGCCAACAAGTTTTGATCTAATCGATTATCAGCATTGAATGACTCAAAGAGCATCAATGCCAGACCGACCCCGAGGGTCGATGAATGAAATAAGCGCTTGGAGGCTAGTGGCTTACTTAGCAGCCACTCTCCCATTTGAAAATAGTGACGTGCTTGTCAGTCACTCAGTATGGTTTACCAGAACCTATTGAAGGCTAGTGGCTTACCTAACAGCCACTCTTCCATTTGAATTAGTGACTTGCCTGTCAGTCACTTAGTGTGGTTTATCAGGACCTCATGTGATGTTCACTCATTTGTTTAAAGCTTATTGCTCAGTGTGATTATAATGATAATCATTTGATAATGTTTATGAAAAGTGTTATGTTTTCTTGCTGGGCTTTGGCTCATGGGTGCTATGTGGTGCAGGTAAAGGGAAAGCAAAGCTCACCTAGCCTTGAGTGGAGAGCTGATGTGGTGTTGTGTACATATGCGGCCGCTTGACCACCACGGCCAAGGAGTTCTCAGAGGAACTAGGGGGTTTACCCTATTTTGCCGCTTAGGTCGGCGGGATTGTAACTTTACAACTATAGTGACCTGTTTGTACTGAGAACCACTTGTAAATATTTTGTTTAGCTCTGCAGAGCAGTATGTAATAAAATCTCAA
This sequence comes from Humulus lupulus, assembly GCF_963169125.1. NCBI lineage: Eukaryota > Viridiplantae > Streptophyta > Magnoliopsida > Rosales > Cannabaceae > Humulus > Humulus lupulus. The sequence continues at coordinate 12,215,687 of NC_084802.1, forward strand.
TTTCCTTTTTAATGGTTTTATACCTTAACCTGTTAATTACACTTAGAGCGCGTTTTTTACCAAAGGACTCAGGTAACGAGTCAAATTTCCGGTCCACCGATCACCGTAACTGTTCTGGGGTAGCCAGGGCGTTACAACTTGGTATCAGAGCAATGCCAAGGTTAAGGTTCCTGTAGATTGGCTGGGCATGTACACACATCACTGAAGTCAAGCTCGGCTCATGGTTTGGTAACTCTTTATGTAGTTATGTGCATAACTGCCTAAATGTGGTGCAAATGCTTTACCTGTATGCATGAGATATTATGAATTGTTATGTGATACATGCTGAGTGTTGAGTGCCATAAACATGTATCTGTTTGTGAATATTGAATGACTGTGGAATATGATAACTGTTTGCTTGTTCTTGGACCGTGAGGCGGCAAGAGGTTTAGTTATTACTACCTGACTGGTCGTATTGATTATTGTTTCAGTAAGGTATCAGTGATAGAATGAACCCAGAACAGACAGACACTACAGCTGGCCAGAGTGGTCAGGGTCAGAATAATGACAACAGTCAGGGTCAAGAGAATGACCAATCCCAGATTCCACAGCCAGCACCTGCAAACTGGCAGCAGGTGTTTAATGATTTGCAGGCTATAGTGTTGAAACAGGGAGAGGAGCTTCGTCTCCTGAGACAGCAACAAGTGCCTGCAGTGGTTAATGTATCAGAGGCACCTTCTGTGTCAGTGCCAGTTACTGGGCAGTTGCCTGGGGTTGAAAACAGATTGGAACCTCTTTATGAGCGGTTCAGGAAACAGCAACCTCCTGTTTTTGAAGGCAGTGCTGATCCTATCAAAGCTGAACAATGGATGAGCATGCTTAACACTATTCTTGACTTTATGAAGGTAATGGGTAGTGAGAGGGTGGCCTGTGCTGCCTATATGTTTCGGGAAGATGCCCGGATTTGGTGGGAGGTGGTTGGCCAGACCAAGGATTTTAATCTCCTGAGCTGGGAGGAGTTTCAGACCTTGTTTAATGAGAAGTACTATAATGATGCTATAAGAGCGGCGAAGGCTGATGAGTTTATGAGGCTATTTCAGGGAAGTTTATCAGTAACTGAATATGCCTTAAAGTTTGACCGTTTGGCAAAGTTTGCCAAAGAGCTGGTGCCCACTGATGGGACCAGGAGAGAGAGATTTCTCCAGGGGCTACAGCCCAGGTTAGCCCGTGACGTTCGCATCACCACTGTGGCAGGAGTCACTACTTATGCACAGGTGGTGGAGAAGGCACTTACAGCTGAAACTGCAGAGACTAAGATCTGGCGTGACAGTGCAGCCAGAAAGGATTTCAGGAGGACAGTTCCTCCATTTGTTGGTTCTAGTAAGGGTGTTGGCCCCAGTGATCAGAAGAGGAAGGTTCCTGATACCTTCCCAGTTCCAGGTCCTGACAGGAGACCTCGTGGTATTACAATAGGTTGTCCTGGGGGCAGTGAAGCCTGGAAGACTCGTCCTAAATGCCCTAGGTGCAAAAGGCACCATTTGGGGGAGTGTAAGGCAAAGGCTTGCTTTTTGTGTGGAGTAGTGGGTCACTTTAAGAAGGATTGCCCTCAGATAGGGAAAGAAGAAGCCAGAAAGGTGGACAGCTCGGCCCCAGCTCGAGTGTTCACGTTGACTCAAGCAGAAGCTGAGGCTTCCCTCTCAGTTGTTACAGGTCAGCTTTTTAGTGCAGGAACCCCTTATCATGTGTTAATTGATTCTGGTGCTACGCATTCCTTTGTTGCTAGTAGCGTTATTGATAGGTTGTGTAGACCTTGTGATTTCTATGTTGTGGGGTTTGGTACTTTGTTACCCACTGGAGAGATAGTGGTATCCAGAAGGTGGGTCAGATCTTTTCCAGTGACAGTGGAGGGCAGAGAGTTGTCAGTGGACTTGATAGAGTTAGTTATTACTGACTTTGATATGATACTGGGTATGGATTGGTTGGCAAAGTATGGGGCAACTATTGACTGCAGAAGGAAGATGGTCACCTTTGAGCATGAAGGTGAGGATCCTTTTGTGTTTGTTGGAACTGTGCATGGACCCCGCATTCCTATGATTTCTGTGTTGAGGGCCAGGGATCTACTGCAGAGAGGTTGTATTGGATTCTTAGCCAGTGTGGTTGACACCACCCAGGTCATCCCAGTGAGACCAGAGGATACTAGACTTGTATGTGAGTTTCTGGATGTGTTTCCAAAAGATTTGCCAGGGTTGCCACCACACAGGGACATTGAGTTCGTTATAGAACTAGCACCAGGGACGGAGCCAGTGTCTAGAGCACCATACAGAATGGCCCCAGCTGAGTTGAAAGAATTGAAAGTGCAGTTCCAAGAGCTGCTAGATATGGGTTTTATTAGACCTAGTTTCTCACCCTGGGGTGCGCCAGTTCTGTTTGTGAAAAAAAAAGATGGTTCTCTGAGAATGTGTATAGATTACAGGGAACTGAATAAGTTGACAATTAAGAATAAGTATCCTTTGCCAAGGATAGATGATCTGTTCGATCAGTTGCAAGGTATGAAGGTATTCTCTAAGATCGACCTTCGTTCTGGTTATCATCAATTGAGGGTCAAGGAGGGAGATATACCGAAGACTGCCTTCCGTGCCAAGTATGGGCATTATGAGTTTCTAGTTATGTCATTTGGATTGACTAATGCCCCTGCTGCTTTCATGGATATGATGAACAGAGTGTTCAGGGATTATTTAGACCAGTTTGTGATCGTCTTCATCGATGATATTCTGGTATATTCTCATACTGAGTTAGAACATGAGAAGCATCTGAGGTTGGTTCTACAGAGACTGAGAGAACACAGATTGTTTGCAAAATTCAAGAAGTGTGAATTCTGGTTGTCTCAGGTATCCTTTCTTGGACACATTGTCGGTAAGGAGGGGATTAAGGTAGATCCAGCAAAGATCCAGCAAGGATCGCGTCACCAGTTAGGCATCCCTCGTCACCAATAAGATACTCATCTTCTCCCCGTCCAGTCCGAGACATTTCGGCTCATGGGAGCAGCAGGATAAATCCTCCTTCCGTCGGACCTTCCCATCTCAGCCAAGCGCATGGGGAAATCCCGGGTCCTCACCCTCAGTGGCGGGCTCCGAGTTTTTCAAACGGGAGTTACTGGATCGAGAGTCATCGAAGTGACATGTCTGGCGAAGACTTGCGCCATCGTTTAAGTTCGGCTCAAAGCCCTCGGGCCACCCCGAGAGCCGACCTTCGAGATTGCCTCAACTCTCAGAGAGGAGATCTAGCTAGAAATGGTAGTCGTGCTCACCAAGGGGAGGGTCTGTCAAAAGTACGAGACAGTGGGAATGTCCCACATAACCTAGCTCAAGCTAGGAGGGACAATAACCCGCCTAACGCTTACAATGGAACTGGCGCTGTTGAAAAGCCCCAGAACAACCAAGGAAGTAAGGACCAAACCCTAGAGTGTCTAGCTCAGATGGATGTGCTGATGAAGAAGCTCTTATCAGAAAAAGAAAAAGATGCGTACGACTCGGGGGATGAACTCGAGCTCTTCGCCCCCAGCATAGCAACCACGGCGTATCCACCTGGTTTCCGTATGCCTCACTTGTCCAAATTCGATGGAGACGGGGATCTGTCAGATCATTTGGGTATGTTCAACACCCTGATGATGGCTCGCAACATCGGTCCCGAGCTAAGGTGTTTAATATTTCCTTCCATCTTGACTGGGCCGGCCAAGCAATGGTTCAAGCAGAATAAAAAGTAGTCCATCAGCTCGTGGAAAACCTTTTCTGCCGACTTCAAGAGGGCATTTCGAGCTTCTCAGGCTGCCCGCGTCAAAGCCGACACCCTGGCAAACGTAAAGCAGCAGCCCGAGAAACCTTTGAAAGCTTACCTGAGCAGATTTGCCAACGTCGCGGCTCGAGCCAGAGACGCAGACGATAGTTCCAAGCTTATGGCCTTGAGGATTGGGATCCTCATTGGGGGCGGACTCTGGAAAGAGATACAAAGAAAAGGTGTCAGCACCATGGAAAAGTTCCTAAACAAGGCCCAGGGATGGATAAACCTGGAGGAGGCACGAGCATCGATTGCAGGAACCAGCCAAGCCTCTAATCAGCCCGTTGGAGTGGGAACGGATGTCGTGAAAGCGACCCAAACCGTTACACAGAATAACCAATTGGGTGGAGGCAAGAGAAAAGGGAGCGGCGAGGGCGGCCAGCACGACCTGAAGAAGAACAAACCCGTAGAAAAGTTTAAGCCAGTCTACGCGACTTATACCGAGCTCGCAAACACTAGGGAGAATATTTTCTTGGCAAACTTTGCTCGCCTTCCCTGGAAGAAGCCAGAGCCTTTGAAGCACCAGAAGGCTAAACGGGACCCCTCCAAGTTTTGTCGATTCCACAACAACATTGGCCACAACACTGACGATTGTAGGCATCTGAAGGATGAGATCAAGACTCTCATCAGAGCCGGACCCTTGGCTCAGTATGCGCGGAATAGAGTTCCCTCCGGTCAACCAGCTCCAGAAGCTCCGATAAGTCAGCTCGGGTCTCGGATAAATCAGGACACCCCTCCTCCTGTGATAGGAGGAGAGATCTCCACGATCTCCGGAGGCCCCCATATGGCCGGCACGAGTAGAGGTGCCCAGAAGAGACATGTCAATGAATTGAAAGCTCATAACAGAGTGGAGTTTGTCCTAGAGCAGCATCTACCCAAACAACAACGACTGGAGAGGCAACCAATCATATTCACCAAGGAAGATGCCAGTCACGTCCAGTTCCCCCATAACGACCCTTTAGACATAGTCGCCCAGCTTGCAAACCGGAGAGTTAGGAGGATACTGGTCAATAATGGGAGCTCGGTGAACCTGCTGTTCTGGTCTACGCTGGAAAAGATGGGCTTATCTGTCACCGAGTTGAAAGCCACCTCCATGATGCTATATGGATTTTATGGAGAAGGGTCGGCAGCAATAGGAACAATCGAGCTGGTGATCACCTTGGGGGAGGGACCCCGGACTGTCTCAAAACTCCTCGAGTTTGTGATCATCAATTGTCCCGCCGCGTACAATGCTATTTTGGGCCGACCTACATTGATAGCAATTGAAGCCATAACCTCCATCCGCCACCTCACACTAAAATCCCCCTCTTCCACGGGGATATGCACGGTCCGAGGTGATCAGCTCGCTGCCAGGGAATGCTATAGCATTTCTATGAAGGGAAAATCAAGACCCGGGCAGCAGACGATTACCCTCCGGGGCGAGAATGAGGAATCTCAGGAAATTGTACCTAGTCATGAGATAGAAAAACCTCAGAATGCCAGAGGGGAGAGTATCATCTTAAATAATGATATCAACCCCAGAGTAGGCGAGGATAGATCCGAGCTCTAGGCCATCGAAGAGCTTGAGGAGGTAAATATCGACCCACCAGACCCCTCGAAGGTGGTGAAGTTCGGGAAAAACCTATGTAGTAAAAGGATGGTGGAACTGATTAGGTTTCTGCAAGAAAATCTAGATGTGCTCACCTGGTCTCATGGAGACATGATAGGGATCAGCCCGACAGTCATCATGCACAACCTCCACTTGGATAAAAACGTGCCTGCAAAGTCCCAGAAACTAAGGTGCCTAGGAACGACCCGAGCTGAGGCCCTAGAGGAGGAAGTAGCCCGGCTCTTAAAGTGCGGCTTTATCCGCGAAGCAAAGTTCCCGATCTAGGTCGCCAATCCCGTGTTGGTCCCGAAGCCCAACGGGAAATGGCAGACCTACATCGACTTTTCCGATCTGAACAAAGCCTGCCCCAAAGATTGCTTCCCCTTGCCAAGGATTGACCAATTGGTAGATGCCACGGCGAGGCACGAGCTCATGTCTTTTATGGATGCATACTCGGGCTATAACCAGATCGCCATGAATCCCGTAGACCAGGAACACACTAGCTTCATGACCCCAACTAACGTTTATTGTTACAAGGTCATGCCTTTCGGGCTGAAAAATGCAGGAGCTACGTACCAGAGGTTGGTAAATAGGATGTTTACCAATCAGATCAGGAAAAATATGGAAGTGCATGTTGACGACATGTTGTTCAAGTTAAAAACTGCCGATAACCATGTCTCCGATCTAGAGGATTGCTTTAAGATTTTGAGGGAATACGGCATGAGGCTAAACCCCCAAAAGTGTCCTTTCGGGGTTGCGTCAGGAAAATTCCTGGGTTTCATCATCAATACTAGGGGAATAGAATCGAACCCCGATAAGATCAGGTCGTTACTCGAGATGCCCTCACCCGTGTCGCGAAAAGACATTCAAAGTCTGACAGGAAGGGTGGCGGCCCTTAATCGGTTTATTTCTAAATCTACCGACAAGTGTTTGCCATTCTACAACCTGCTCTGGGGAAATAAAAAATTTGAGTGGACCGAGGAATGCGAACGTACCTACCTCGACCTGAAAGCACATTTAGACGAGCCGCCCGTATTATCCAAACCAACGGCAGGAGAACCTCTTTTCCTTTACCTAGCTGTCACGGAAGATGCGGCTAGCACCGTTCTAGTCCGGGAAGAATACCGGTCTCAAAAGCCAGTCTATTACATCAGCAAGAGGCCCTAAATATCCACGGGTTATTAGCGAGCTGGAAAAGGGCATAATTCTATCCGCCACGTGGAAGCCACCTACCCGGAGCTGCTGTTACAAGTCTCCACCTCTCTAGCCCGAGCTAGTTAAAGGGTTAGTAAGAATACTCGAAGGCATCGGGTCAGCAGTGTGGACACCACGTACTGGAATTACATTAAGCTCGAGGTGCGGCATAAAACTGACACCCCCGGCCATTTATGAAGTCAACCACGCAATGTAAACGTGCGCATATCAGACATCACATGTCTACTCCATTCCTGAATTCTCGGACACGCAGCATAAACATGCGTGTTCAGGCATCCCACGACTGGTTTGGGCCATGCAGCCCATTATCCCCCTTACCTATTGATTAGACAACACTTCATTGTCAGGTTTTAGGAATTAATCATAAGTGTCACAGAGGTGACATGATGGGTAAGAAGGTCACAGGATGACCCCTTTTACCAACATCCAGGTATCCTCTCCCTATAAATATGGAGACCCTAGGCGTTGCAAGGGGTTGGGTCTTATTTTAGTAAAGAAACACCCTGTAAGGAATACTCAAGAAATATCAATAATATTGATTGGTGGACTAGAGGGATTTTAACCTTCGAACCACTTAAAAGGAAAGGAGTGATAACCTTCCCACCATACCAATTTCGCCAGTTTAGAATATAAATATTTGCATATTACGGTTCACTATTTAGCACTAATCCATCCCGTTCATTCGTATAATTATCTGTTGGCGAAGAACCGCGTCAACAAATATTGTAATGACCTACTACTCTAGACTTTTGGACCATTAACGAAACTATACATACAAATCCTTAATAAAACTTACATTTTTCGAAAATACCATAAATTTATTAGAACTTGTAGAAATAAAAGTTATTCTCATAAAATAAGTAGGATATGGGATCCCATTGTCTTTAAAAACAAAACATGATTTGAAATGAAAGGAATTACATAAGAAGTGCGGAAAATACATGTAAAGATCATAAAAAAAAAATTGAAACTACATCCACGAAAACCGAACTCTCGACTCCTTGAATCCATTCACCACCGATACACAATCCCAAGCATCCACGAACCTTACCGCCACTAAAGCTATTTTCCTGCACATATAAACAAAAAGGAATGAGCCTAATGCCCAGCAAGGAAAATCTAACACATACTTCATATACATAAATTTCATAATAAACATAAAGACATAACATAACACTTATTACATACACATACTATAATGGCCATTATTACTTGGGGTCCCATAGACTAAACAAGTCATATGCCCATGAGACTAGTGGGGTCCTACTAGCTAAGTAGGTCATATGCCCATAATCTATTTGGGGTCTTGTTAGTCAAATGGGTCATATGCCCAAGCCTACAAACATACATATCATAACATTTATCATAACATAAGAAACATAAGATAACATATAGAACATATAACATATGCATTTCTATCCTATTTTCCTTACCAAAGTTGCCGGGATAAGAGGACAGCGTTGGGACTTTTGGAACACTCCTAAAACCATGTATAACAGGGTGAGTAGATTGAAGAAAAAGTAATGAAAAGAATGGAAGGAATGGAATGACTAAACCTTTGAGAAATATACTTACCAAAAACTTATGAGCAAGTTCTTAGATTTCCTAACCAAAACAAGAATGAGGTTAGAAGACTGAGGAGAAGACTATGAGAAAGAAAATAACATAAAACCAATGAACTAGATTGTGGAAATACCTTGAAGACTTGTAGACTAATCTAAACCTCGAACCGAAATACTATAGAACCTTACTTCCCAAAGTGTTTGATAAGCTTATGATGATCAAGCTTATGATTCCCCAACCCAGGTGTTTACACTCTCACACTCACTTAGCACTTGCAGCCTCTGAACTTAGAGCAAAAGATGAATAATGGCTGGGTACTAGGTCCTATTTATAGAGTTTAGGAATGAAATGATCTAAATTTTACTTGAATAAAAATAATAGCTTTTTAGGTGAAAATAATTTGAATAATCGTTCAGCAGAGGCTGAAGACTCGTTCAAAAAGGTGCTGGACTTATCAAGAGGTTGAATGGCTGAAAGGAAAAAGAATTCAAAAACTTTTGAAATATACTGAAGGAGGCGATATATCGCCCCCTGTAGGCGATAAATCGCCTGGGCCAGTATGCCCGAGGCTGTCGTGCATCGTCTCGTGTTTTCCGTATCTACGTGCTGCGATATATCGGCACACGCTGATTAATTAAACACGAAATTACACATTTTTAGGTAAGTTTGAATGGAGTAAACAGCCTTGACTAAGCCCTCAACGTATTCAAAGCTGCTGACTGACCTTATAGCATTCAAACTTTTACCCTTATTAAATTTAATCCTCAAAATACTTAATCCTTAATCATCCATACATAACATGTGCTTAAAATCCTATTGGTCCTTATCTAAACCTTATAGTATAATAAATATTATCCTTAATATCAGTTATATAATCAAACCTTAGGTTAAAATTAATATTCTTGAACTATAGGTTAAACTTAGAAAATCTATAAGTACTACTATGAGTGTCCAAATAATTCCCGGTCTGAACCAAAAATCCACAGTTACAAAGATAATGCTATAAATCCTATAATACTACTATCTAACTAGCTAAGTAAAGTTCTTGGACTCTACAAATATATAATACATAATAAATATATTATATATAAGTGTCGTGTGTATACAAATAGTATGACTGTGTTAGACATTTATTAATTATAATAATATAAATTTAAATGTTATAAAATATCGTTATTATAATAATATCTTGTTTGACGTGGCATTTAAGAAAGAGACATGTGGAATTACTCTGCATTAAGTTCAGAGAACTCGTTTGAAGGAGTAGATGCTCGAGAGGACTACAGACTATAAAACCCTACTGAGGAAAGTTCAAGTAACATAGTTGATAATGGAGCAAGATAGTACCACTCCATGAAGTTGCTCGGAGTATAAGACCTGCTCGATGTGCAAGATACTTTTACCCGAAGATTTGGATTTCACGAGATACCAATGAATATCTCAAGATATTTATGTAACTGATATTTAAATTGTATTATTCTTGGGTTATTTGAATTTGTAACTTAATGTACTAATCTCACACCTACACGTGTAGGGCCTAGATTCGTTTATAAGGACCCATAGCTCACTAAGACTCTCTATAAATAGGGAGTTCATTCAATCATTAACCCTAAGTGAATTTTTTTTTTTGATAAAAGATAAGAGATTTCTTTTGTACGCACTTTACATACAAAACCCTTCCAATATTGTATTATTTTCTCAGCTTAAGAAACTCAGTTGAACCTTGTTTCTTCTTGATCTTGAGCCTGAGACTTCAATGATAAATACAAGTGCAAGTAGACGTAGGTTATTACCAACTCTTGGGGCTGAACCACTATAAAATTATTTGTGTCGTTTACTTGATTTCAATTCTTTTAATTCTTATTTCCGTCATATAAATTGACTCAGTGTCGTTGACCAAAACATTGGTCAACATATATAATACAAATGTTATATCAATATTTATATCAACATATATAATATAATACTAAATATTTAATAATTATATCAATATAAATTCAAATGTTATAAAATATTATAATTACAATAATGTATCACATATAATATATAATCCTAATTTTTATAAAAATTTGCTATAGTAAATATTTAGTAATTACATTAATATAAATTCAAATATTATAAAATTTTATTATTTTTATAATATTATTTAATACAAAATTAGATATTTAATAATTATATTAATATAAATTCACAAGTTATAAAATATTATTATTACAATAATATATAATACATAATATATACATTATATATAAGTGTCGTGTGTGAACAAATAATATAATTGTATAACTAAATAGGAAATTAGAACAACATTTATCTTCAATCAAGAATATAAAAATTTATTCTACAATCATTAAGGTGTGAATAAAATAATATCATGAATGTTTTGTACCTTAAATATAGTTGTTTGTAATCTAAAATGTTATCGTATTATTTTTTTTTTTAAAAATATAAACAGTGTTTTGGTTTAATTTTTCTTTTAATATGCCTTTGTCATTCTTTTATATATAACATTATTTATTTATTTAAAATTTACATGACAATCATAAAAATTTAATAACAATAATTAATAAATTTTCTAATAAAATTAAGTAATCGTGCACGTTTCTTGCACCTAATGTATAGTGATTTGAGAATGACTGAATTTGAAATAATACTTAAATGACTATTTTTTTTCTAATTAAAAAAAATGATAATTTTTCAATGAGGATAATATTCCATATCATCATTTTAAGACATCTTATTATAAATAATAACAATTATATTATCCAAAGTTTAAAACAAAATGTTATATATCCTATATTTATTTTATTATTATTTCTATGTAAAAATAAATAAATAATACTTTAATAAATTGGTATTTGGATTTTCTATTAAAAGTATTGTTTTTTATAATTTGAACTTGAAAACTACAATTGGGTCTACTATTGTAATCTCATCAAAAAAGTTGTGATAATTTTATCATATCCAAATCTTTCATCATGTGTTATTATTACAACTTTGAATCCAACATAATTTTTTTATAATTTATTGTTAATAATAAATAATGATTAACTACTCATTCATTCCTATATATTTTTCTCTTATATTTTTTAATCCTATCCAATTCTATTTCTAAACAAGGACCTACCACGATGGAACTAAAACTTCCACTCGATCCACATGTATTGGGCCATTTCTCTGTCCATATAATTTATTATTATATATGTAGTTTGGTTTGAGTTATATCAAGAGGGTACCACATATATAAAATATTTATATAAATAATATATATGTTCAATACGTCCATAAATATTATATATATATATAGACGTATCGATCTTAAACTCTATGAATTAATTACTTTAATGTAGGTTAAGTTAGGCTGCTGTCTACTTTGTTTACTAGCCTCTTCTTTGTCTTAAAAACTCAGAACATGAAACCAAACTTTATGTACCAAATATTCTTATAAACGACAATATATTCCTACTTACAAAAATGTCATCTCTTTATAACCACTCTTATTTTGCTATTTTAGGAAAAGAAAGAAAGGAAAAAAAGGTCTAATTATTGTTGTCATGTTACACTCGATGATGTAATGAAAGCCATATGAATTATGATGATCAGCTTGTCAATTATTTCAAAGGAAGAAAAACATAATGATTAATGATATAATAATGTGGACTTTGTTATATTAATCAGAGAAAATACTATTTTCATCCCTATTTTTTTTAAATGCGAATACGCCACATGTATTTTGTTAAAATCGACTTTGTGTTTTAGAAAATAGATCAAAAAAATTCTCTAGACTCAATTTTTGTTAAAATATTATCAATTATAAGATTAATTATTGAGTCGTTGAAAATGAGACGAATTCACAATAATAAAAAAAGTAGTCAATAAGTTAAAAATGAAATATTATATTTGAAAATATTTTAATCAAAATTGAATCTAGAATACTATTTTGATCCATTTTGTAACCCACAAAATCCAAATTATCATGTATCAAAGCATAACAGTGGACCACTATTTCAAGAGAAACAGATAGCAAACTGGTATTTTCCATATTATTTATATATATCCTCATACGTACAACTCTACATTATTGTAGATTTTTAACATCATTATCTCTATTAAGTATATCAAATAAATTAATATCCGTTGTTAGTATACTATATGAAAACGACTGATATAATAGTCTTCGCCACGATTGTAAACAATTAAGTTAAGCATTAATAATTTTATGGATCAAATCGGCTAACTATAAAATAATACGTACGTACGATCGTACATAATAATGTGAATCATATATTTTAAAGATTAAGTTGTGTGAAACCAATTATGTAATCATGTATTTTAACAATTTAATTTGCGAAACCCAATGATATATATATATAAATAATATAGTCAATTTACATAAACTAATAAATGTGTTCCATAAAAATAATCAGATAAACATATCATAAAATGAGAATGCAATTAATTGAATTGTGGGTTTGTCCTATTAACTTGTTCCGTAACGCTATACTCCTCTTCTATATTTTTTTATAGAGACGACATGTCTATTTCAACAAGATAATTAAATATATATATATCATTAATATACATATTATCGTCTAAATTTTGAAGGCTTTTCTTTCTTATATTGGTTATTTTGTTTTTAATGAGACCTCTAAATTGTCTTAACGTACTTATTAGGAGTGAAACTGAAACTGAAGATCTTATTCATTATTCTTTTATAACACTAATTTATTTTCAATCATAATAATGATACGGTCTACTCCAATAATAAACAAAAGTTTTGGATTCAAGTGCTTTGCCAAAACACTCTCTCACTGGTCTTTGTATATAATTAAGTGTGTTCGTAATTTTTTAATAAGTCAATCATCATAGTAAATATGATTTAAATGGATATCTCATTATAATTAGCTAGACATTAATGTAAACTACGTACTTTGTCATATTAATAAGGTTTTATATTTTTTTAGACCCTGTGTTTTGTTTTATTATTTGTTTGGACTCTGTATTTTGATAAATTATTTTTTGGCCCCTGTGTTTTGTAAAATGGTTCAAATAGGCCCCTAAACCTGATTTTGAGAAATAAAAAATTAAATATAATAACACAGTTCTTAGGCAGAATGATTGTATTTTTGTTCTAAATTGTTAGTTTGATGAATTATTTATCTATTTGAACTATTTTAGAACATACAGGGTCCAAAAAATAATTTGTTAAAACACATGATCCAAACAGGTAATGAGACAAAACACAGTATCTAAAAAAACATAAACCCTATTAATAAATAAAATGAAAAAAAAAAAAAGTTGTATATCACTCTCCCATTTATATAGTCTTATAATCATTATAATCTATATTTTTCGTTGTTTTTTTAGAATTTTTTTAAAATTACATCATCAGTATATTACATACTAAAAGGATGAGAAGGAAATTAAATCTATATAATGATGACCTCTTCTTAAAGAGAAAAGATGTGGAACTAATTAGGCTAAGCCTATGATTAATTAATATCTTTAGTGATGTAGAACTAATTAGAATAAATCTATTCTTCTTTCTTTTCTTCCTATTTATGAGAATGTGTTTATGTAGTTCTTGTCATGGGGTTGATTTGGATCCATTACATGTTTAAATGTAATCATAATTCAGACTTTGAATTTGTATTTGACCTTATCATCTTTGATGATTATGATTATGTTTATGTATAGTCAATTTATTGTCTCATTTCTAGCACAGCTTCAACATTTTTCTACTTAATAATTCTTCTTCTTCTTCCTCTAACAAATTATATTCTTAAAATTGTATGATAAAATGGATCTGTAGTAGCAAAAAAGTACTCATTGAGTCTAGCTATGTGATGAAATTCATTTTCTATCACTGAAAAAAAATGATACCACAATTGAGTGCCTCAACTTTATAAACATATACAAATTAATTACAAGAAGAAGAAAAAACACACATATTAATAAAAATTTGCGGCAAAACTAAAGAGTTAATATTTTTGTATTATTTAAATACTTGTGCAAAAAGAATTACGACAATACTAAGTTAATATAAGTTGATTTTGGTGCAATGGTAGGCCTTTGAAATTAAAAGACGAAATTACACTAAATATGGAAATTTTTTTTAAAACTTTGAAAAATCTGTTAGTTTTTTTATGGCAAATTTGTTTTGTTTACATTTTTATGGGAATTTTTTCCATATATTTGTAATATTTTATATGTATATCATATTTTATTTTTTATACAATTTTAGTATCTAGTTTTAATATGTTTTGAGATTATTTTTATAATTTTAATCTATTTGTATTATTTTTTATCACTCATATTTTATAAAATATTTTTTTACATTATTCTTTGAAGAAAAAAACTTAGACATTCATCACCATCTTTTTATTCTCATTTCTTCTTCTTTTCTTCCATTTTTAATTTTCTTCTATCAACATTTTATTCACAATAATTGGTTACCACTATCAAAACAATTTTGATTTTTTTTATTTTTTTTTTTGTTGTAATAGTATGCCACTGTCAAATATTTTTAGTGACATGTGGCAACTAGTTACAACTATAAAAATTAGTTTCATTTTTTAAGTGGTATTGTGGTAACTGGTTACAACTATAAAAATAAGTTTGATTTTTTTCGTAAATGCACCATTATCAAAATACCAACTGAATAATAACTAGTTATTTAGTGAGATTTGAAAAAAAAAATGGATATGAAAAAAAAAAAATTGATCATGAAGGTAACTAGTTACAGCTAGGTTTGAAAAAAAAATATGAAAAAAAAAACAGAACCAGTTGCGATGGTAACCAGTTACTTAGCTAGGCCTGGAAAAAGTAGGATCCAAACAAAACATGTAAATTGATCATAATGGTAACTGGTTACAGATTCGAAAAAAATCAGATCCAAAACAAAACAGACACCATAGTATCTGGTTACTTAGTCAGGTGTGAAAACAAAATCAGATCTAAACAAAAGTATCTAAGAGTCAGATTGGTTCGCGATTAGAAAACTGTATTTTTGAAAAGTGAGATTCTGAAATGAAAATCTGAATTTAGTGACTAAAAAAATGTTTCTGAAAATGTGATTGGTTCAATATTTGTAAACTGTTTTTGAGTTTTAAAAAACTAAATCTGTGATTGGTATTAAATTTGAATATATGATTGGTTCAACTGAATCTGAATATTATTTTAATTTTATATATTCTATATACATAGGTTGTATGATATTAAATTTTGATTTACCAATAAATTTAATTAAGTAAAATTTAATAATATTGAGCAATTAAAATTTAATAATAGTGCATTGATTGAATTCATAAATTTGCTTCAGTATATAGGTGCTTTATTGCTTAAATATATATATGGAAAAATTCTTAATGGTACTAACAATTATGATGATGTGGCAACATAGTGAATTGGTATAGCAAGTCACTAATAGGTAAATATTTTTTTTCTATATTAATTCCGAATTTAGTTTTTTTTGTCATAATTAATGTTGTTTTCTAACTAATGAGAAAGACTAGCTATATTTAGAAATTGGCATGCATTTGAAAATTGAAAAGTTTACAATATTATATTTTTATAATAAATACACGTTTTTCGTCACGTAACATTTCCAAAAATTTGAAAAAACCAAAATTTAATTTTAGAAATATTAATTAAAAACTATAAATATGGACCATTGATTTTAATCCAATGATTAATATTAAAATAATTGTCCATGTGTAGTAACCATTAAAAATGCATATTCTAGCACACAATAGAAGAAAGTCTTAGGGAAAAAATCAGAAAATAGAGAAAACGATGTTTTCACGTTTTCAACTATATAGGAAAAAGTTTAAAATCAGATTCTGATTTCATTTTAGGAAATAACTAACCATTCATGGATTATTGTGGGTCCTACTTATTTTTAGTTTTTGGAATCATAAAATTGAATCCTAATGACATACCAATCACGTCCTAAATTAATAATTATCATAATTGGTTACAACTAGGCCTAAAAAATCAGATATGAATAAAAATAATCATGTGGCATGGTACTTGGTTACTTAAACAAATTTGAAAGAAAAAAAACCGGAAAAATCAAATATGAAGTGCAAAATCAGATTTTAAATGACAAAATTAGATGTGAAAAAGAAGAAGTATAAAACCATATTTGAACTTTGAAGAAGGAAGAAGAAAAAGAACCAGTGGGGCGAAGGTGCCTCGCTGGAGGTGGCATCGCCGGTGGGGGGCTGAGATGATGAGGACACTGAATGGGGGAGGAGAGAGGAAGAAAGGAGAAAAGAGAGAGATATCGTGAGGGAGAGAGTGAGAGAGTGAGAGAGAGTTTAGTGTAATTAGGTTTATGGTAATTAATTTTTTATATTTTATGGAATTACCATATTAAAAAAAAATCAAAACTTACCATATTTTGTATAATTACTTTTTTCCATAAATATAGAAACTATGTTTATTTTTTTATATTAATGTAAACTTCTCAAATTAAAATTAACCAGGGGGCTACGTAGAAGCCACATGATCGTATCTCATTAGCGCAAATTATTATATTTAATTTGTTAAGTATTTTAAAAATTATTCAAAAATAATAAATTAAGAAAACTTAATAATTATTAAAAATAAAACTATTTTTCCTGAGCTTGTCAGCCTACAAATTTTCTCCCAACTTAAGAGATGCAATCTTTTCCTCCTACAAAACTCTCTAAGGGCGTATTTGGAAACAATTGTGTAATTATTATGTCATGTAATTACTACAGTAGTAATTACATATCTGAGTAATTACACTTTATTTAAAAATACAATATGTGTTTGGATGTCAAGTGGTAATTACTTATGAATTTCTATTGTTATGTTTGACAAAACAGTTAGTCATTACACTGAAAAATAATATTATATAATACATACTATTTAAAATTGATATTAATTAATAATTACACAATATAATTACAGCCAATTCTCATGAATGCTATCAGAATTGGAGAGTGTAATTAGGACCATTCATTACCTATAATTACATATAATTACTCTATAATTACATAGTCAATCAAACACGCCAAATCAAATAATTATTTTGAATTACACTCAATTACAATTACAGGGTAGCTTTCTAAACGCAATCAATTAATATTTTTGAAGCACTTAAGTATTTGTGTAAAAAACATTAGAAGCATATTTTGGTAAAGTCGTAGATTTATGCAATCAAAATTAACCAAAGGCTAGAAGCCATGTGGTCGCATTTCATTTTAATATATATAGTTCTATTTAATTTTATTTTATAAAAAATTATTTTCTTTTAATATATATCAAAACTAAATAAAATTCACAAAACTTTTATAAAATTAAATATTTTATATATTCATACAAGTTTTTTAGTCTAAAGTATTTATATACATTCGGCTAAGTAAAGTAGCTATAAAACTAAATTTACATATAAACAAAATAGGTCTAATAATAAATATAATTACGTTACAGTTTATCTTAAACCAAAATAAGCTATGAAAAGATAAATCTACTTTATTTTTTAGGGTTTACTCCATCAACATAAAACAATATTATATATCCAAAAACATGCTAAAATTATTAAATCCTAAAAAACATTGGGTAGAGTTTTCTCTATTTATACAGCATATCCAATTTCAAAATAACCTACAAATTCAACACCAACAAAACAATAATCAAATAAGCATAATATTTCATCATTATATCACCACAGCACGTAATTTTCCAAAACTTTACTAATCTTCAAACCTAATTTACACTAAATAATTTTAACTCAAATTCTATAAGTGAATGTTGCAATATTAATAAATAAAATTAACAAATTCATTCACCTCAAATTATGAACTTCAAGATAGTCACCACCAATTGAAAAGTAAAATAACGCCAAAACAGCAACCCTCCTAAAAAAAATTTAAAAAAACAATCAAACTTAGTTACATATATATAAGTTGACTGGCTTTTTCGTCAACTACCAAATTAATAAAAAACTTAAAGAAGAAGAAGATGAACCACACATTTTTTACGTGATTCAGGCTATTAATTAGCCATAGTCCACGAGTCAATTGTATTGAGGATGAAGAACTTGCAAAGCTCAAGTTCTCTTGGAATTCAGACAACGTGTTTGTATACTCTGAAAGTTTGGATCCTTTTACAAGTGATGCCCTAGTCTTATTATTAGGCGAGATAGGGGATTAAGCTCATTAATGGGAGATGATTACAATAATTTTTCCCATTATGGGATTAGTTATACATAAATAAAGATTTCATATACATTAATAAGCTCATGGGCCCCAATAGATACTCGGCATGCCCAATACGAGAATGTCAATCTCAATTCTTTATTGAGAAAGGTGCCTCTTAATGGGTACTTTGTCAGAATGGTAGTTGTACGTTTTCCCATGTCAGGCGGTTTCGTAGGACATTCTTTTTGCCGCTTGTACAAATCGACAGCACGATCCATGCCGCCACTAAAATGTCAGACAGGTGTTTGTGGTCCCAAGCGCTTCACTAGCTGGCACTTAGTATTAGGCTCTTGATATTCTAACAAGTTGGTCACGGCTCGAGAAGCTTTATAAGATCACCTCCGGACTAGGTTCTTAGGAGGTGGCTCTCATTGATAGCTAGCCTAATATCTTCTCCGGGGGTGACAAAAACGACACTCACGGATTAGACTCCAGCTTCCGAGGAAGGCTAAACGACATGATGATTTATGCCACGTTGTCGTACACAAAAAACATGGACACACAATTATTATAAATTATAATTACACATATAATAAAAGTTTCTATAGTAAAGTGAGCATCAAATTTAAACCACAAGAAATTTTACCAATGTTTACATATACAATTTAATTTACCAGAGAAAACGAACTTGTGACAGTGGCAAACATGCATGATTTAAGATAAAAACTATTATACATAATAACATTTTTTAGAATAATATAATGAATAAAGAAATGAGAAAATTACTAATAAATTATAAATAAATTCTGAATAATACATAAATTAAAATAAAACTAACACAAACCTTCTTTAATGCTCAAATCACTTCTAAATCAAGATTAGAAACTCCCAAAATCCTATAGTTAATCAACTCATTATATTTTATAAAAATTACAAATAAATTTGGAAAATTGTAAAAAAAAAAATCAAACAAACAAACAAAAATTTAGTAATCCATACCTATTTTGGAGTTCAAGAGCACCTTTGGCTGCTCAAAATTCAGTAAAAATTTGGCAAAATAACTCATGGCTAGCCCTGTCTTAAACACATGGCCATACTCCATTATTTTTCTCTCAAAAATGAAAATAAACTAGTTCTTTATGATCAATTTCATTTTTTAATAAGAAAAATTGATGGAAATGATGATAGGGAAGAAAAACTAGTGGAAATGGCGAAACTCTCATCTCCCGTTTAGTGAAAATGGAGGTTCTGCGTTTTTGCCTCTATTGAGATTGAGGAGAATATTAAAAACATTTAACTTTGGTTATTAGCTAATAACCGAAGTTAAAAGTTTCCAATTTCACTTAATCAAATGTGACCCTTGTCCTTTACACTTATGACTTCGTTTTTTTATATAAACTGAAGTCGTAGCCTATTTCCCTTCAAGAGGGACACCCAAAACTGAAGTAACAAGTCGTGTAAGAACTTTAACTTCAAATTTTTGTTATTCCAACGGATTATTATGTGTAAGAACTGAAGTTAAAGCCTCATTTTCTAGTAGTAAAACTCAATTAAGGGCACTGTAACCCCCAATGGCTTTGTGGCACTCATTCAAAATCAAATAAGAATGAGAACTCTATATCAATAGATACTATTTGCTTACTTGTGAATATGAGATTTTCCATCTATTATAGCACTTGACTGGAAAATACAAGGCTTGATAATTCTATAGAGGTATTTCTAAATACTTTGGGAGAGAGTCCCTTAGTGCTAAGTGAATATGAGAAAATAAATATTTAGACAAAAATCTTTAAATATTGTTCAAGTCGATGATCCTCACTACTCTTTACTTAAGATTTCGTAAGTATAAGAATTTTCTTCTTTATTCTTTGTGCTTACTTTTTTATTCTTATTATTTTGTTTTTAACATTTTACTTTGAGTTTGTATTCATCTTCTTCTTTTCTTATTCTACTTCCTCTCCATTTATTTATAATTATAAGTATTGAGTTGTAACTTTATTTTATTATTCTTATTATTTAATTGTATTCATGTGTTCAGTTGTAATTTTAGTTTCTATTATTCGAGTAAAGATATATTATTCTCTAAGACACTTATGTTTTACGTTTCTAGATTTAACATCTTGTGTCCTTTGATATAATAAATATGTTATGTTATGCAAATCATAAATACCTATTTTTGTGGCAATGTTTTTAGCTTTTATGGAAATTCACAATTAAACTTACTATTAGGAGGCGTAAACTAAGTAAACCAAAATCTTAGGGTCTGTTTAGCATTGATTTCTGTTTTTTATTTCAAAATTGCATTTCAGAAATGAGAACAGGAAATAGTTTTTGTAGTTTTCAAAAAACAATAGGTATTTGATTAGGGAAGCATATTTTCCCTATGGAGACGGGGCCCTGCGAGGAATCGCAAATAATGGGGTGGGGAATCCCCGTCTAAATGGGGAACAGAACGGGGACGGGGATAACTTTCAATCCCCGAATGTTAAATGGGACGGGGATAGCACTCCATACTCCGACGGGGCCTCATTTAAATTTTTATATATTTTTGTAATATTTTATATGTATTTTATATCTTTCTTTATCTGTTTTTGTAGTATATTAGTAAATTTTATAATATTTTAAATTTTAATTAGGATAGTGTTTAATATTTTAAATAATAAATATTGTGCAATGTTTTAATTTACATATAATTTATGATTTTTATTTTAAAATTTTAATTTAAAATTTATTTTTTAAATAAATGGGTTCCCCGTGGGAATTCCCTGCCCTAATAGGGGATTCCCCACCCCGTCCCCGACGGAGAATAAGTGGGGATGGGGCGGGGACGGAGATTAGAAATGTGAATGGGGATGGGGACGGAGGGAGCACTCCCCGCCAATTCCCCGCCACGTGTGCATCACTATATTTGATAATATTTTCTAAATATAATTTTTTAGTTTTATTTTTTTTTTAAAAATTAAATAAAAAATTAATACATATACTTAGAAAGAGTTTAAAAGTTTTTCATAAATAATAAGATAAAATAATATGAAAGAAAAATGATAAAAAATAAGGAGAAAGAAAGTAATGAGAGAAATTTTGATGAAGAAAAATTGAGAAGAAGAGAAATTGATGTAAGAAAAAAAAATGAGAGAAAAAGTGATGAGAGATAAAATAATGATATAGGAAGTGATGAAAAATAAAATAATATGATAATAAGTGATAAAAGATAAAATAAAGAAATCAAAAGTGATAAGAAAGAAAATAAAGAGGGAAAAAGTGAGGAGAGATAAATCAATAAGAAAGAAAATGATACGAGAATAATAATTAAAAAAGTTATGTGAGAAAAAAAATTGATAAAATAAAATTGAGAATAACTAAAAATAATTTTTTATTATTCTTAAATTTTTTTATTTTTTGTAACTTTGCTTTTAAAAATTATTTTATGAAAACAATGCTAATATTACACCTAAGTCAAAATAAAGTGATCCTAAATCCAAATATAAGTATATATGACAATTCTTCTATAGGGGTTTTACTTTAAGGCCTATTAATAGAACCCTCAGTATTTCTTGACCTGTGAACAGCTTTAGCGCGATTTTTTTTTTATGATCGTGTATATTGTAGCTATTTAGAACATTCTACAAATTTTCAGAAAATTCTGAATAGTTTACAGTATAAAAAAATAGGTTAAAATATATTGTTTTCCACGCGCATAAAAAAACTTAGTCACGCGTGTAATATGTTTGAACCTAGTTTTCGATACTGTAAAATATTCTGAAATTTTTGAAAATTTGTAGAATACTCTAAATAGTTATAATATATACAGTCATAAAAAAAATACACCAAAAATTATTTACGGATCAAGAACAGTCCTAGTGATTAAAGTGGAAAATTCCCTAAAAGTAAATATAATATCCATCTATAAATTTTGTAGAAGGATTACTCCCAAAAAAGACGGAGAGAAGATTCAATGGATTGAATAGAACCCCAAACTTTGTTCAACCTTACCAAAAATAGTAGGTAAACAACCAGTCACCAAAACCGTAATAATAAATACACCTCATTATTACCTTCATCTATTATCAACATTCAATATCATCATTACCGTCATCATTATCGAAATTGCAATTTTAAAAAATAATTAATGAAACACGTGTCAACATTACATGACTCGACAAACTTGTGGACCCCACTAAAGCTGGAAGAAACCTAAACAATACGTAAACTCTGTGCCTTGGGATCAATAATGTTTGTTAGGTTTCATATCATCATTTGAAGATAGTTGAGTACTGTGTCGTCACGTCAGTTGTACTAGAACTTGGACACGTGCCACGCACGTGGGTCCCGCCTCTGTTGTTTTCTCATACTTTTGACCGAGTATTCAGCGTTTCGCGGCACGTGCATTCACACGTGGGCGATGAAATATTCGGTCAGGTACTATCGACGCACTGAAACTGAAAGCTTCGCGTTGACGTAAACTTCATTTCTAAGTAATCTCATTACCATTTTGGTTAGGTTTCTTCCAAAAATAGAAAAATAAAGGAGAAATTGTAATAAATATATAATGGAATAATATTTAATTTGTGCAAAAAATTGTTTATTTTTATTAATTATATATTTTATTATTAGGGTACATATCTATATTTTAGATTTGTATTAGGCAAAAATTGTCCACCACACTTCTTATTTTATTAAATAATAACTCAAATCTTATATTTTACAACATAAATAAAAATAATACTATAAGAAGTTCAATTATAGTGAAACACTTTTTAAATATGACAAAAATACTTTAAAGTTATATTAACAAAACAATTAAAAATATATATTAATATTGTTTAAAATTTAAACTAAATAAAAATAAACTAAAACACAAACTAATAAAGTAAAAAAAAATAAGTCTAAAAAAATGTCCTTCTCTGCGAAGCCAGCACCACGACTCAAAGGGGACACTGCCATGACAACATATAAAATTTTGACAAAAAAACCAAAATTTTTAATAAAATTAACAATGTATAAATTTTTTAATTTAATTAAAATGTTAGTGTCTATTAAATATTTTAACTATTAATTTACTTATACTCAAAATTTTACTTCAAATGTTATATAGGAGATAGTTGGAGTATGTGGGAGTATGTATTTCTTGTATTTATTTGTTATTAAATATTATTCAAAGTTTTTAAGTATCAACAAAAAATATTTGACTTGATGGTTTGTTTGCTTCAAACTTTTCCTTAAGGTCATGAGTTCGACTCTCGGCAACCACATTAATATGAGGAATTTTTTCCAACATATGCCCCTAACTGACTCTGCCAATACCAATAGGGAGGGGTAGGTAGATCTGGTCGATGGTCTCGCTAAAATTGAGTTTTTTTTCTTCTCTTCTTCAATATTTGTTGCAAAGAATTGTTGTAACGATTCAAATTTACTGGCTTAAGGGCCTTGATTAGTGTGTCGGGAGGGAATAACAGGATTATATATGGTTTAAATGATTAAAAGAATGTTTATATGATTATTTGGATATCTGTGATGCATGACTATGTGTATTAGTATGTATGTAGGCCCTGATTAGGTTAGAAGGGCATATTCGTAATTTTGGCCCGTTGAGGGCATAAATGTAAATATCGGTGATAAATTATTGAGACCACATTATTACATGGATATATTTGTAGCTTGTGACTCGAGGCGATCCTAGTGAGCGATTTAGCGAAAAGTCACGGCGGGGATTCATACCCGGCTCGGGGCGAGCCTGGGGGTATTTCTGGGAATTTAGGAGATATATTGGAGTCTATTTGATATTGAGGAATATAAGTTGTGATTAGTTAGGTGTCGGGAAGTAAGCAGTAAATATTAGAGACACTCGAGGAATTAGCAGGAATTAGGAACAAATGACCAAAATGCCCTTGGAAGGATTAAGGGCTTAGATTCAATGGGAGGGTATTATGGTCATTTGGTTTATAAGGGATGAGAGTTATTTCTGCCTTTATCACTTAGTGGAATGTCTAGAATTTAAAGGAAAATGAAAGAGATGAAGGAAATAGACAAAAGGAAAAGAAAAGGAAAGAAGGAAAAACAGAATTCTTGTTTCTGTTTCTCTCTCACGGTTTAGGTTTCTTCCCCATTTCTTGAAGGAATTTGGAGCTGTAACTCAGTGAGAGTTTGGGCTGGAGCTTGGGGCTAGAGTCCTTGTTATGGCTTGAGTAGTTAGCAAGAGTAGTTCATCCATTTGAGATAAGTTTTAAAGTGTTTTTCAGTTCTCGTTTTTGGTGTTGAAATGGTTGTTCTAACTTGAGTTTTGATGGGAATTCTAGGGAATTAAGCCTGTGGATTTGAGGAGGTGAAAGCTAAGGGAGTGTGGAAGATAACTTAGGTCGAAATCCTCCATCAAAGGTAAGAAGTTCCAGCTTTGAAGTTCTGCAATTTCTGATTTTCTACTGAGTTTTGAGCTTTAAGCTCAATCATGGTGATTTCTTTACTTTGGGGTGCATGTGATTGAATTTCATATGGTTAGGTCATTTGGGGTGAGTTGGAGATGTTGGTAGGCTTGCTTTGGGATATGGTTGAGTTTTGGAGAGGTTTGGCTTGGGGAAATTCGAATGAAGAAAATTTAAAGTTGGGTTGGGTTGTGTTGTGACTAGCGTTGTAGCACTAGTCATTGGGCGCTATAGCGCTAGGCCCTAATGTTTGAGAGCTTTTTGGCTCTGCTTGTAGTGCTATAGTGCCCTCCTTATGGTGTTGTAGTGCTACCCTATTTCCAGAAGGGGGTTTTTGGGATATTTCTTAGGGTATTGCCCCGAGGGCTCGGGGTTTGATTCCACCACCCTATTTGGTGGAATTAGAGCTTCCCAAGGGCTCGGGATTGGTCCCGAGGTTAGGTTTTGGAATTGAAGTTTGGTATGGTTATAATTGTGACCGTGACTAGGTGTACGCTAGGGCTCAAAAGGGATCGTGCTTGAGGGTTGTCATCATTCACTACTACAAATATAGGCTTTCTCTGCGATTTTTTTTAAACAATAAATAAAAAAGCGCAGTGAAAAGGTTTGAAAGAGTCAAAAAAATTAAATTTAATGTCTGCGCCCTATTTTATTGCGGTTTTTAAAAAAAACGCAGTGAAAGGTTCGAATGGCACACTTTTCTCCGCGGTTTTGGGTATAAAACCGCAGAGAAAAGTGTGGCACCTTTCTCCGCGGTTCTATACCCAAAACCGCAGAGAAATGTCCACTTTTCTCTGCGGTTTTGGGTATAAAACTGCGGAGAAAGGTGGTCTCCACCCACTAAAGCACAAAAACCTATTTTTCCCACTCATTTGCTCAACTTCTTCTTTGTTGAAAGGTCACGGCCGAAGCTCTCTCCCACCACCGTCCCTACCCACAGTAAGCCCCACATTGTCTATTTCTTTTTGTTTTTTTTTTCCATTTCCTTGCATATTAAAGCTAGAAATCATGTATATATACTTAATCTTGAGTTATTTTGAAGTTTTAGGGTAAAAATGAAGAAATATTGTGTGGGTTTAATGGTGGTTTCTATGTATGTTTATATGGTTATTTTTTGTAATATTTTTGAAATTTTATATAGGATTGGAGGACATTTTCATTGTTTAAAACGTGTATTGATCACTAAAACTTGATTTCTTTAATGTATATTTCGGTTTAGGGTATTTTTGTATTATTTTATTTAGAATAATGTTGTTTACATAATTTTTTATATTAAAAATTAGTGCTTGCATAATTTTGTATATTATTTAGGTAATGATTTTTTTAAAGTATATTTTTGTTAATTATATTATTTTAGGATAAATTCAATTACCATACATTTACTAATGTTTAACTTTTTATTGTAGGAAATATTTGTTTGAGTGTGAGCTCCCACTCAAGGTTGAAATATTTGTTCGAGGTTGAAATTGCGGTGAATATTAATTTTTAAGGTAAGTAGTAATTACTACTTAATTTTTTATTTTTATTTTTTATATTTACAAACTATTGTTAGAGGAGTTTGAATATATTAGATATTCATCCATAGTGAAGTAGGTTCTGAGATAAAATTATGTGCTGCGGAGATAACAGAAGGTTGAGAACATGTGTACCTTAGTGAAGTAGGATCTGTGAATTTTCTGTGTGTTGCGGTGACTTATGGTTGAGAACATGCATGTTGTTTGTTATATGTTTTGTTTGATGTGAATTTATAGGTAGATAACTTGGGATATGTTTTGTTTGATGTGAATTTATAAGTTACTATGTATAATAATAATCTTTTTGTTTTTGTTGAAATTTTAAATACATATGAATTTTGGATATGTTATAGAAATAAATGAAACTCTGTCCATTTCATTTTATAATTTAATAATTGAACATAATTTTAGAGTATTACTATACTAATTTTCTTTTCATTATCAACTTAGGAATTAGGTAGATATTATCATTATGGATAAGTCATGGATTCTTGAGAATAGAGAAACACAACAATTTCAAGACGGATTCAACCAATTTTTAGAATTTTGCCAAACAAATTGTAGTGATCCGTAAAGAATTCATTGTCCATGTATAGATTGTGGTAATGGAACAAAAGAAAATATTACCATGATAAAAAATCATGTATTTTGTCGGGGATTTGATACAAGTTATCGTACATGGTATTAGCATGGGGAATCATTGAAAAATAATAATCCATATCCATTCAGGAGGCGAGGGGTTGATGATTTGGGTTATAGTGATTGGGAAATTTGACATAATATGCAAAAAAATTAAACAAGCTAAAATATTAAACTAAAAAAATAAAGATAGAAAAATTATCCCACTCTTTCAATTTCTTCCCCAAAATAACCCTGACTTTTCAACTTCCCTCCCTTTTCTCTAACTCCCTTCTCTCTCCTAAATTCTCTCATTCTCGCCATCTTTCTACAGACCAGGGACGGTTGTGCATGGAACCCAGCCACCCCGAACCAGCGAACCCACACCGAACCAGCGACCCACACGAACACACCCAACCCAGCGACGAACCCACACGAACCCAGCCACCCCGCAACACCACACCGAACCAATGACCCACACGAACCCACACGCCCACACCGAACCCAGTGACCCACACGAACACTACCCACGCCGGACCTCCGAGAACCCAGTCTCCGATCACCAACCCACACGAACCCACACGCCCACGGGAATCAAGGTTTGTTTTTTATATTTTTCTTTTAATTTGTCTTTTGAATTCGAACGAAATTGGTGTATTTGAGGTTAGTTTGTTGTTTTAGAACTGCATTCTATGATTAATGTTCAGATTTCTACTGTTTTGTGTTCGGGGAAGAATCTAGGTATCGGGACTGCTTTTTCTTTGGTTTCTTATAAATTTGCGATATTAAGCGATGTTTGTGCGATTTGGTGCGACTTATCAAGGCAGTATGGTTGCTTGGCGTTGTTTGTGTCTGATTTGCGATTTTTGAACGACATTTGGGCGATATTGTCCGATTATGTAGGGAAAATAATGATAGTTTATGGCATTTGTGTTGTTTTAGCGATCTTTGTTCGATGTTTGTGCGATTATATTGGATAGGTTTGCGATTTTAATTTAAAAACCTTATACATTTTTTATAATTGTAGTTTTGCGAGGTTTTGCGAGTTCTTTTGCGACATTTGTGCGATTATAAATCCTGTTTTTAAAAATGCAGATGGCTCCAGAGCTCGTTCTCCCATTGTCCGAGCATTTTCCAGGGCGTATCAGCTACGGAGGAAGCAGGTACTTCACTGCTATAAAGGATAAGTTCGAAGCCTTTAAGTTGAGTGATAAGGTGAAGGAAAGTCCCTTCGAATCTTTTTGGAATGCCAGTGTTCTTCAATTCTCTGGGGTGATTGTGCATCAACTGTTATTGAGGAAAAAGAAAGTCAGTGAAGTTAAAAACGATGAAGTGTGGTTTTACGTGGGTAAAACAGAAACCAGATTTGGGAGGTCTGAGTTCGGTTTGATCACAGGCCTAAAGATGAGTGGTGGCCCCTCGACAGCAGAATTGAATACACAATGTGATTCTGATCGGATACTGCGGGACTATTTCAACAATGCGAAAAGGGTGGCCTTCAAAACCCTTTGGCTAGCTTTTGAGGCGTGTGATGTTGAAGATGATGTTTACAAGCTGGGTTTATGTGCTTTTGTTGAAGGCATTCTGTTGTCACGGTCCGAGGGTGTGTATATTTGGACTGATATGCTGAAGTTAGTTGAAAATGTAGATAACTTCTTCGAGTATCCTTGGGGCCTCCTTTCTTATCAGAAGCTGTTGTCTTCCACAGCTAAAAATATGCAGCAGCTACGGCAAAACTACCTGGATAAGTTGTCGAGCAAGAAAGATAAGAAGAAGAAGAAATCGAAGAAGGAGAAAAAATTTACTCAACTAGAAGCGAAGTACAATGTGTACGGATATGCACCAGCCCTGCAATATTGGGCGTTTGAGGTCATGCAAGATGTGGGGAAGAAGTATGGGCAGTGCAAAGGGAGCAGATTCCCTAGAATGTTGAACTGGAGCACCCCCGTTACTGTTACGAAACACGATGTGAAGCAAACTGATGTGGCACTGCTGTTTGAGAAAAGGGTATGTGAATCTTTCTCTATTTCTCATTTTTGTTCTGATATATTTTGCCTTCAGTATTATTTGCGATATATGTGCGAGTTTTACGCGACATTTGTGCGACAACATTTTTATTTTAGCGATTTACATTATCTGTTTTGCGACATATTTGCGACATTATGCGATTTTTTATTTTGTGATTTATTTTTTATTTCTTTTTAAAATATTAGCGACATAATTGTGACTTATTGCGACATAAATACGATTTTTATTACTTTGTTGATAATATAATTTTGCGACATTATGCGATGTTTCTTCGAGTTTCTGCGATATTGATTGTTTTCTTATTTTTTGGTTATGCAGATGGTTGTCCTTCAGATCTTGCACCCTCGGAATTAGGAGGTTGAATACTGGAACTCCAATTGTGAGGGTGAAGTCCCCACGGTGGATATGGGCTCAGATGAGACGGAAGAAACAGAAGCTGGAACACAAGATTCCACTCAATTCGAGACCCAAGCAAAACGGGTGGCGGAATATGTTCAAACTGCAAAAATCATTCCACCATCACCACCGAAAGAACAAACAGAGCCGTCCACATCAGGCACTGTGCCTCCAACCTCAACTCCTGCAGCCAATGACGCCGACTACCTTGGGTTGGCGAAGAGATTGGAGAAGGTCGAAGCCCAACAAATTGCAATTCTGGCTGCACAGAATGAGATGAAGACTACGTTTGAGAGTAGACTGGTGGAGATGAAGAAGCTTATCATGGATCAACTTGCGACCGTGATAAGTTTGTTACAGAAGCAACCATCACAGCCAGCAGAGGATGAATGTCGTCAGTATAATTCTGGTTCTGAAGACGACGTGTACCCTAAAGATTGGTAACCCAACGTAGATGAGGTTCCTTCTACTCCAACGGATGCCATTATTATGGCCATCGGAGATACGCAGTCTCAGGATGTGCAACAGTTGGATGGGCCACCAGCTGGAGTGGAATTTGTGAGGAGGGAAAAATGGAAGCCAGTGTATTTGAAGGACTACACAGCGGGGAAGAAGAAACAACGAACTGGTCCTGTTGAGGTTGATACTTTGAGGCCAGCAGACCCACGACTATACAAATTTTTCAAAAGGTGGATTACTTACTCGAGGGACAACCGCCGTCCTAGAGAAGTGCACACTGGCATTGCCGATCGGAGTTGGTTCATGAAGTTGATGGTGGAGCACAAATGGATCGACGATTCTGTAAGTACCTGTTTCTTAACTGTTTAATTTCACTGTTTTCTCATTTTGAACAATACATCATTTTATTTGTGATATTTAGCGATGTATAAGTTGATTGTTTGTTTAAATCGTAATTAAATCGCGAAAATGGTACATTGGGATATGCGCGACGTTTGGCGATGTCTGTGCGACATAAAGCGATTTAATTACAGAAATTATGTTTTATGCGACTTGTTTGCGACATTTGTGCGACTTTTGTGTGATTCGATTCTAACCATTTTTATTTCAAATGCAGCAAATTGATGTCATATTCCACTTGTTGAGAAGAAGGAGGAAGCTCTTCCCTGAGGTGTACACTACGAATTGTGTGGTTCTGAACACATCTGCTCCACAAATATTTTCAATGTACTGGAATTGTCATGATGGTGACAGAAGCACATTTATCTGGGATGAGTCAGTCATTGATTATGTGAGGGGGATGGAGCATCGGCACTTGCCTTGTTGGGAGAACCAGGAGCACATCTACTTCACATTGAACCTTCCTGCTGAGAAGCATTGGGTGGCTGTTGAGGTAGATATTGAGAATTGGCAGATTTTTGTATATGACTGTGATATCGGCGCCACGACTGAGGACAATATGAAGTCATATTTGAAGCCTTATACCGAGATATTTGCATCCTTATTGCGGGCTTCTAGTTATTTTAAGATCAATAGTTATGTATTTCCGGTTGAAACAGGTGATCTCAGCCAGCTCCCACAAATGCATTATAAACGAGCTACTCCGGAAGTTGTACCGCAAGCGGAAAGCAAGTAAATGTCTCTTTTTGTATTTATTTTATTTTGTACTCCATTATGAATTACTTTACTAAATTGTTACTAAGAATTACCAATATCTTTTTATTTGCAGTGGCGATTGTGGAATATATGCCATTGAATACGTGGAGCACCGAATGTTGGATCGGTCGTTTGAGAAAGTTAACGATGATAACATGCTCACCTTTAGACATAGGTGGTGTGTTGACTTATTTTACCAGAATGTATAATATTTACGACACTATTATATTTTGTCAGATTAGTAAAATATGTTAGAAATCGTCTTTAATCGCTAATTTCGCTTTGAAAATCGCACATTGTCGCACATTTACGTCGTCTGAAATCGCATTTATCACACAAATATCGCATACAAATCGCATAATTAATCTCCATAGCAAAATATATCGCACAAAATCGCAATGATAATCGCAAAAACATCGCCAGCTATCGCAAAATTGGAAAAAAAAATCTACTTTGACCCTGTTAAAAATTCTACATGGTTCACACATTCCTGTATAAAAAAAAAGGTTAAAAAACTATAACAGCAACCAAGAATACAACACAAAAATCCAGTCCAAAAATAAGTGCATTACAACTAATATAGATAAGTACACTAATAGAGAAAAGCTTCAAACTCGAGCTTTGCATGTAGCTCTATTGTGCCCCGAACCACCGCAGTTAGTACAATGGCGAGGTTCCACAACCACTTGACCATTAGACGGGCGACGCTTCGTCGGTCTTCTACCCGCATTGCTCTTCCTAGGTCGACCCACTGGTTTTTTATCCACTGGTACCCCGACTCTCATGTTCTTGATGTGTTCTAGTAGTACCCAATCATCCTCCTCGTCGACAACATTAATTGTTGCATCGTAGGTCTTCTTCCACGTGTCTTTTGTGTAGTACGGGGAGCTAAGTGCGTACAGGCTAGCATTCTGACAAATTGCTGCGGCACATGCATGAGGACAAGGGATTTTTAGCAATTGGAACATTCCGCATGTGCATGTTCTCTCGACTAAGTCCACATCACCACCTCTCTGACCTTCAGGACCCGTACCAACGTTAAATAATTGTGCACCATTACGATAGACAGTCCTGAACCTACCATCTTCATGTTGTGCTTTTAAATCCTTCTCAAAAGTAGTTGCCAAAGGGGTAGTGCACTTACTTGCATTTTCGAGACGATCAGCAAACCAATTTTGCAGTGTGAACCTGGTGAATTCAACCAAAGTAGTTATTGGATATTTCCTGAATTCTTCTGTCACGTTGTTGAAGCTTTCAGCGGCGTTGCTTGTCATTATGTTGTACCAATCGCTTGGACAATAAGGACGAGCCCACTTTTCAAGCCCTATTTGCTCGACGTATGTAGCAATGGGAGGATCCATCCGTTTGAGCACCTCAAAATGTCTATCACATTCAGTCTTCGACCATGCGTAGGCTGCCAGCCATATTTGCGTGTTACATACATCAGTCTTGAACTTGAACGTGACATTCATAGTAATATGTTTAAAGCAAAAACAATGGCATGCTTCGGGGAAAACGACCTCGACAGCATGTTCAATGCTCTGATGCCTATCCGATACGAACACAAGGTTTTCAACCTCCCCAATGGCTTCCCTTAACATCTGCAAGAAATACTTCCAAGAGTCGTGGTTCTCACTGTCGACAATTGCAAAGGCCATCGGAAACAATTGGTTGTTTGCATCGTACGCAACAGCAAGTAACATTGTGCCCCCATACTTTGTCTTCAAGAATGTTCCGTCAATACTAATCACATGACTACAAAACTTAAATCCCCTCCTACAAGCATCCAGTGACCAAAACAGTACTTGAACCGGTCGTCCTCTCTCACAATGTCAGTAATAGTACCTGGATTCTTCTGTTCCAGCATGTACAAGTAACCATATAACTTTGTATAAGATTCTGCTGGCGTACCCCTCACATACGTAAGTGCCTTCTCTCTGCACCTCCAAGCCTTCTCATAGCTAATCTTGATGCCATAATCCTTAAACATATCCCTCTGTATGTCTTTTGCCATGTACTTAGTTCCATCTGATGTGTACTTTTCCTTAATAATGTGGCCAATAACCCACGGTGTTGCTTGACGGTGATAAGAATTTCTAGAATCCAAGTTACATGTGTGTTCATTGTGGAACACAGTAATCTCGAACATGTCACAATGTGCCTTCTTCCTCCCCCTTAATCTCCATTTACAACTTTGATCCTTGCAAGTAACGTACAACACATCAGTGCCAGACTTCCTCACCATCCACTCAAAATTCTTTTTCAGTGCATACCTTCCCACTACATTCTTAAATTCTTCCTTGTTTGTGTACAACTTGCCAAGATGTATCTCCCCTGAAGGCGTACCACTAAGAGATGTCGTATAGACATGATTTTCCTCTATGTCTTCCCTAGTCTACATAAGAGGTTTGAATTTGGTACAAACTTCAAATTCAGAAGCAGGAGTACTAATGGAAGGACCTGGCCGACTGCTACTAGTTCCTGGTGTTTGGTGATTCTCACTACGGGGGGGTCTTCTTTGTCGCTCTGCTTGGTTGCTTGGAGTTAGTTCCAACCTCAAGGGAGGTACCTGTACAGCTCCATCAACTTCCAGCTCCACATCATCATCCTCATCCAAATCTACCACAGGATCATCGTTGTAATAGGGACCATCGAACTCATCTAAATGATCAAATGCGATATCGGCTCTGTGGTCATCTATATTATTAGGTAGTTGCTCATTCAAACCAACCCTCTGATCAGTTTCTGGGACAAAGGTCCCTACCACACTTCGAGGGGTTACAGATAGGGGAGTAGGCTCCAAATTCACATTCTTCTTCACCTTAGTCACAAATAATGGCAGCAAGTTGTCCACACTCATCTTTGCCTTCATGCTAAAAAACACTCGTAGTTGACTATCTTTCACTAAAACCTCCGGCGGAAACTTGGTGTCTATCATGTACATGTAACAGACTTCTAATTTCAGTTCATACACCAAAGGATCCACATCCAACTCTTCATACAAAACTTCACGCAACTTTTCCAGAGTAGTGTCAATGTCAAACATCAACGTCTTACTTGTTGGGGAATTGAATACCCAGTTGAAACCCTCGACAGCCCAAACACCATCATACAATACAGCCACAAATACAGTTGAATCTGTCACAAACAAAAAAAAATTAAATCGCCCACAAATCACCCAAAAATCGCACTAAAATCGCCCAAAATACTTAGTTTTTGCCACACATATAACATCGCACAAAATCGCAATGGCATCGTTCAAATATCGCATAGTTTCATCCCTAACCTCTGACTTTGGTATAAATCGCACAAAATCGCAATTTATCGTTCAAAAATCGCAAAAAAAACAAAATACCCAAAAAAAAACGCAGAAAACGGAACATAGTCTACTTTCATTTCAGAACATAAAATGGACAAAATACAACCAACAATGTACAGATCCATACAACTTACACTAAATATAACAAAAGCCAACAATATTTTGCATAAAAAACACTTACCCATTGCTTTTGGGTGAGAAAAATGAATGTGGAGGTCGGTTGAGTGTGTGGGAGGTCCGGCTGAGGTCAGGCTGAGGTCGTGGAGGGTGGAGGTCCGGCTGACTGCAAGCCGTGGTGCTTTTTTTTGGTCTGAGAGAGAGAGAGCGAGAGAGAGAGAGAGAATGAAGGTGATTTTTTTGGTTTAGAAGAAGGGCATTTTTGGGATGGAAAAGAATTAAAAGAATAGTTACAAAATATATAATTAGATAGTTTAATTAAACAGCATGGGTTTAATTTTAGCCTAAAATGTCAAATTTCCCTAGTGATTTTGTCGATCATCCTATGGAATTGCTCGATGAAGCACAAGAAGAGTTTGTTGATGATCCTTCAAAATTTGATAAATTGGTTAGAGATGCAGATAAACCATTATTCAATGGTTGTCTGAAACAAAGATTACCAACGATGGTAAAATTTTACAACATAAAAGCAGAAAATAGAGTTAGTGATAAATGTTTTAGTCAATTTTAATTGCATTATTTTAACTTCTAAGTACGTCTACTTTTTTCATTAATTTTCACAACCATTTTGCATACTTATTTAAACATATAAGTATGATGAGCTTATAACTGCTAGCAACTAATAATATTGTATTCATAGAAGCATTGTAAGCTTAAAATATTACTAAAAAATATTTTGCACAAAAAATTTGCAATATTGTACCTTTTGAAACTCGGTTAAATCCACACTTCAACTTTTTTCCCAAAGTTCAAGACAACCTTTTTTAAAAAAAAAGTTGTGTTGATTTTCTCTAAGCTCATGGTATGGTTATATCCAACACCTATATGCCCCCTAAGTAACCAAGTTATAAATTTTGGACTATTTTTAGCTTGTGTTCGTGCTAGTTTTATAATGTAGATGATAAGGGTATTTTGGATATTATATTTTTTATCCTTTCACATTTATATAATGTTAATTTTAAGTGTTTTTAGGTGTTCTTAGCTTTGTTTTACAAGTCTTTGTTTTTTAAGCCATAAAATATTTTATAAGGTATTATTCATGAATTTGATATATTTTTGCGGTTAGGAATGGGTGTAATGATAGGACTCGAGAAAATGAA
Source organism: Humulus lupulus (assembly GCF_963169125.1). Classification (NCBI taxonomy): domain Eukaryota; kingdom Viridiplantae; phylum Streptophyta; class Magnoliopsida; order Rosales; family Cannabaceae; genus Humulus; species Humulus lupulus. The sequence continues at coordinate 12,251,223 of NC_084802.1, forward strand.
GTTTGGGACAAGTTTGAAGTGTTTTAGAAGTTCATAAACCCGAGGTTCAAGCATAAAGTTGAAAATTACGAAGAAAAAGCATGCGAGTAGATTTTGGGTTGTGGCCGCGACCACCAACATTCACTGGTCGTGGCCTAGGAGTCAGAGAGTAGTGGCCGAGGCCACCGCATTCTCCTAGCCACGACCGTCGTGCTAAGCCTACCCAGAAGTGTAATGCCCCAAATTTCCTAATAAGGTTTAGGACCTTGATTAGGAGGCCGGGAGGGCCATAATTGATTTATTATAGTATTTAATGATTATATGCATGTTTACGTAAATTATACTATCATATGATGGTGAATGCATGCATATGGGCTCATATGTTAATTATGAGGGTAATTTGGTAATTTGGCCACTGTGGGCGTAATTGTATATTTTGGGTGCATGTTTGTGTTTAATTAATATAGCCACATTATAAGGTGGATTGGTTCGAGCTAATCGACATGAGACGATCATGAGATGTAAGTGTTCGGTCTAGTCATAACGGGTTTAAGTTCGGGGCTCGGGGTGAGTCTCGGGGTGATATTAATGATTATAGCGTTACCGGGGATTTTAGGGTAACGGGATATGAATTATTGGTATTTGGGAATATTGAGAATAGCGGGAATTGGAGAGCGTTAATTATAATTAACGAGATAGGCGAGAAAGGACGGTTTTACCCTCGGAAGCTTTTAAAGGGGTTTATTTGGCCTAAGGGCATTATGGTCTTTTGACCTTAAGGATTTATATCACCCTAAGGATATATATGACTAAAATATGTAGAAAATTCAGAACCAAAACAGAGCTATCTTCTTCCTTCTCCCTTTCTCTCCCGTACAAGCTTCTCCCTTCACTTATCTTTGAATTTTGAGAGCCCAAATTGAGGAATTGAGCTAGGAGATCAAAGGTGGGAGCTAGGGAACTTGATTAGAGCATTACCGAGAATTAAAGGGAAATGGGATATGATTTATTGGTATTTGGGAATATTGAGAATAGCGGGAATTGGAGAGCGTTAATTATAATTAACGAGATAGGCGAGAAAGAACGGTTTTACCCTCGGAAGTTTTAGAGGGGTTTATTTGGCCTAAGGGCATTATGGTCTTTTGACCTTAAGGATTTATATCACCCTAAGGATATATATGACTAAAATATGTAGAAAATTCAGAACCAAAACAGAGCTATCTTCTTCCTTCTCCCTTTCTCTCCCGTACAAGCTTCTCCCTTCACTTATCTTTGAATTTTGAGAGCCCAAATTGAGGAATTGAGCTAGGAGATCAAAGGTGGGAGCTAGGGAACTTGATTCAGACATTTAAGGGGATTCAAAATCGTTTTTAAGGTGAGTTCTAGCCATTGAATTCAGGTTATGCTCTGTTTTCCTTTTGGTTTTCAGCTTATGGTTTTTGATGTGGAAAGTGGGAATCAAAGGGAGTTTTTGTGTTGGTTTGATTGAGATTTGATGAGGGTAAGCTATGGGTGTTGTCTAGAGGTTAAATTGAGTGTTTGGAGGAGGTTTGGGGTTGGTTCGAAGGGTTGGTTCCAAGGGAAAATGCAGGGGAGAGTTGGCTGGTGCGTGCTGGTTTCTTGGCTGATTTGCGAAATGAGCCGCGGCCTGTCTATGGTGTGCCGCGGCCTGTGTTGGCTCTAAAGTTGAAAATGGCTCTGTCAGGAGGGTGAGCCGCGGCATGGCTGTGGTGAGCCGCGGCCCATCAGAGCAGATTTGACCAAAATTGTGTTTTTAGCCTAGGGATGTCTACCATAGGCCTTGGGGTTGGTCCTAGTACCCGGTTAAGTGGGGATTGATGTCCCGGAGGCTAGATATTGATTTGGGAACTTAAGTTCATCATTTTATTGATGATACCTTATATTTGGTTATGACTAGGTGACTGCTAAAGGACTAAAGGTTGATCGTTCTCAAGGGTTGTCCTTTAAATCGTTCTAGCTCGACTTTGAGGTAAGAAAACTGCACCCTGTGTACATGAGACATGCATGGTTACTATTGGTGCATGTCGGTTGATTATTATGTATGACATGCTTGGTTATTATGATGCATGTTGGTTGATTAATGAGTATGATATGCGTGGTTATTATTGATGCATGTCGGTTGATTATTATGTATGACATGCATGGTTATTCTTGATGCATGTTGGTTGACTACTAAACGTGACATGCATGGCTGTTATTAGTGCATGCTGGATTGCTGGATATATTGCATATGATGCATGAGAAACATGTGTATGGGACATGCTTTATATATTGAGTACGATACTGTTCAGAGCTTGAGCCTCTGCGTTTATGCATGGCCCTAATAGCACTATTACCTGTTTAGTAAGCATGCTAAATGCCTCGTTTATGGATATGGAACATGTGGTATATGATTGGTGGCATGTCTTACTTGTGAAAGACACTAACTGGTCAGGGACCTACTCTAGAGTCGAGAATCATGCATTGAATGGCTCTATGGCATTAATGACAGACCGACCCTAAGGTCGAAGAACTTATAAGCGCTTTCCTGGTCTATGACCAGATGTTTATGGCCAAGGTATGTGACCCCGGTGACTGTTTGTCACACGGCCAAGGGACGCTGTCCATGGCATGACTCTAGAGTCAGGAGGAAGGTTATGTTGGTGACCATTCACCATGCACCTATCCTAATCAAACCTATGAAAGGATCACTTATCAGTTAAGCCCTGGTGACCCTATCGTCACATGGCTAAAGGGAGCGATGCTCATTATTGTGACTTTTGGCTATTGTCACCTATTTGCTTGGGCTGATAGTCCTGAATGGTTATTATGATCGTTGTTGATATTATACCATGCTTTATTGTGTTTTCTTGCTGGGCTTCGGCTCACAGGTGCTACGTGGTGCAGGTAAAGGAAAGAGGAAGCTGGACCATTCTTGAGTTGGAGAGCTTAGGTGATGACGTGTACATATGCAGCTTCTCGTCCGTCACAACCGAGGTTTAAAATGGAACTAGGGTTAAACCCTATTTTTCCGCTTAGAACGGCTTGTTGTAAATATTTCCTGTAATAAACTTTGAAACTTTATTTTCGGGATCCCAATGTATATATTAAACGTTCTAGTGAGACATTACATCTTAACCAAAGTTTTTAATCCATAAACCGCTAATCATACTTAGTTCACGATTTTGGCCAAATGACTCGGTTAGCGAGTTTAGCACTATTTACAAGGCACATCGTAATGGTTCCTGGAGTTTGGGGCGTTACAAGAAGCATCCCGTGGCCATGGCCTGCGATAGCATTTTTCTTAACATTGTAATTTTTAAATGTAATTTTTAATGGGATATAAAAGGGATTATGGTTAACTATGAATTCAAGTTTGGATTGCCAATTTTAGAGGCTAGAGGATCAGAGGAGGAGAAAAGACATCAACCAAAACATTCTTCAATCTAGTTTTTCTTTTTTCTCGAAACTCTTTTATTCTCATTGACTATTTATGTTTATGAATATGAATGTGATTATGGAGTAGTTTTCTTTACAGTTAGGGGTTATTATAATACCCTAGACATGAGATCTTGAATGCATTGATGAATTTTAATTCTTCCATTCCCTTATGTTAAATTGCTTCTATTTTTCTATTTGAATGTTATGAATCTTGTAAAATCTTGTTTAGATAGCGACTAATTAGGGTTTTGCATTGTTCTAATATTATCTTAGGATTGTTATTCACCTAATAGTTTAGGATTTTAAGTAGAATGATAAATTACAATAGAATTTTGTGATGGGTATTTTGTGATAGGTTAAATGAATTTCATGTTTAATGAATTTCTTGCCTTGATTAACCTGTTTTCATTGAATGTAATGCTTTTCCTGGGTTAAATAGATTGCAAACTTAATGGACTTATTGCTTGGTAAAAAGGATTAATTAAGAGTGTTTAACTTTAATTTATTATATTAGGGAAACTGCGATAATTGACTGCTTAAGTGTTATATGCGGGGTTAATAGTTTAATTGGGAGTAGGGTATATTATTCTTCATTGTTCATAGATTGATTGTTGAAGGTGGAGAATAATTTTTAACTATTTCTTTAATTATCTAATCTATATTAACTTTTCAATTTTGCAATGGTTTGACAAAAAGCAATTCAATGTCAAAGATGATCTACTACCACTACAAAGTGATTGGTTAGCTAGATTAATGCCATTTGTTTATGAAATCTAAATTTTTGTATGTATGTAAGATTAAAGTGCTAACTTATATTGGTTAGAATGATTAAAGTCTTTGATTCATTACTAGCTAATTATTTTGTATTAGATCTGAAATGTATATATAACAATGTAACAAATTAGTTATACTATTGAAAATAATTATTTATAATTAAAATTGAAAATTAATTTTTTTTATTAAAAATGCTGGGTTATCAATCGAAATTGATTTTTTTATTAAGCTCTTTTCTCTGTGGTTGTAGTACACCAACCGTGGAGAAAAGAGAGCTTTCTCTGCGGTTGTAATAAGCCAACCGCGGAGAAAGCTCTCTTTTCTCCGCGGTTTGTTTATTACAACCGCAGAGAAAGCTCTCTTTTCTCTGCGGTTGGCTTACTACAACCGCAGAGAAAAGTGTAGCTTTTCTCCGCGGTTTGCGTAACACTTTTCTCTGCGGTCGAATACACTGCGATTTTCAATACTCTCGAGAACCGCAGTGTATTGAGTAAAAAAACCACAGAGAAAGGCCTTTTTTGTAGTAGTGATTGATCAAAGATACCGGAATTCAAACGTAAGAAAACTGCACCCGGTTATGTGATTATGTTGGGAGTAAGAGCTCCTTATATTTGTATAATGTCATAGATGGTATTATGCCATGGGACATGTGATAAAAGGCCTAAGGGTGCCAGAATCAATATTTGCGCACAAGACGCGGCTCGACCACTGGTAGCTGAGGACAGGTTGATATTCACTAAGCTCGGTTTAAGCAGGTCGGAGTCAGTGGGATAAATAGGGGGTGCGGCCTAAGGGCGTTGACCCTGGTTATCATATGTGAATTGGTTATTAATGTGAAATGATGATCTTGGTATGCTGAATACTTGATTATTGTGAATGTTTGGATTGTTGAGTTTATGATTATGTTGTATGGGTTATCTGATTGTTTGACTGATGATTATGCTCTGTTATTGTATTTTTTTGCTGGGCCTTGGCTCACGGGTGCTACGTGGTGCAGGTAAAGGCAAGGGCAAAGTGGACCAGTCCTGAGATAGAGAGTTTTTAGGCTGAATGTACATAGTCAGTTGATCGGCCGCCACGGCCGAGGAGTAGTACAGGGCAGGAAAAGCCTAAATGTCTGTTTTTCCCTTAGAATGGCTATTAGCCGTACTTATAACTTGGAATTTTTGTAAACTGTCTTTTAAATGTTATTGTTTGGGATCCCATGCACATGAATATTTGATTATATAAAATGTAGCTTTTGTGGCCAAAATCTTTTAACCCTAGTTCAACTACAGTTTCAGTTCACATTTCTAACTAAACGACTTGATTAGCAAGTCTTGCACTTTTGTAAACACATAGTGTAATGGAGGCTATCCAGGGCGTTATAATTGTAGATGTCGTTGGTGACTTCTAGGGATGACAACCGACAATAGAGCTAGAATTGGGTGAAGGCAGTCTTTGATTATGTTGCATATTTGTTGAATTTGTTTAAAATCAAAAAGGATTTGTTATCGTTATTGTTGGATTTGATAATATATATACAAATCTAAATAAAATTTTAGAGATAATTTGTTTGTGTAATATGTTTGTGGGTCAGATTAATTTTTACTGGATTTTTATCTATCATTTGTGTATAAAATTGGGTATGAAAGAAATGAAATGGATTGGTTTTGTTATGGGTTTTAGATCTTTATTTGTGATACTAATGAAGTTTTTTTTTTTTTTTTTAAATTTGGGTTTAATGATGACGAACTCAAGAATAGAAATCCAATTTTTTTTCTCAAAAAAAAGTTGGGATACTTGGGAGGTAGATGATTTATATTAATTTATGTTTTAAGTGATTAATTAGATAATAAATTATATTATTTGTGATTTGATTTAGGATTGATTAGTTTTAATTTAATGATATATAATTATTTATGTTAATTTTTAATTAATCAAAGTATTTTTTAATTATATTTTTTTATAAAAGTTAATTTATATAATATTTCTATTTAATATGTATTTTTAATTATTTAAATAATTTATTAACTAATAAAACTTACGAGTATTTTGGTTATATTTATTAAATATTTGACAAAAATTGGGCTGAGAATATTATTTTGTCCTATTTTATAAAATGTAGGGTATAGATTGTCATTTAACAAAACTGATGGTCCAATTAATAATTTTTGCATAACACAAGGTGCAAATTGATATTTACCCATTATATTAGGGATATTTCAGATTCTATGGATCATGCGGGCTTCAAATTAAAAAAAAAATCTCATTGTGTATTCACATTTCATTTTAGTGTTATTATTTTCCTTGTTTCCAAAAATAACCCTATCATTATTTTTGCACCCAACTCTTCATATTCTCTATTTTCTCTCTCTTTGCTTCTTTCTCTCTCTTGGTTTTCTATGAAAATGGCAACCACAACACCACCATCACCACACACCCACATCCCTCTCTCTCTTTCTCTGAAAATGGCAGTCATATACTACCTCTCTCTCTACCCCTTCGAATATCATCTCCCTTTCTCTTAACTTCTCCATGGAAGCTACACAAAAAGAGACATAGAATAGTTTTGAATAATTAAGAACTTAAACTCATGATAAATATCACTTAACATACTAAAAATTTCATTTCGAACAATTTTGGGCATGAATTTGAGTTTTTTTGCGATTTTTTTTTTCAGATCTGAAATTCTGAAATCTATAAAAAATTGACTTTGCTCGATGGTACTTGATGTCAGCTCGATGGAAACTTCAAAAACAAGATTTTTATGAAAAAATTTGACTTTTCTCTATGGTTGCTCGATGGTGCTTGATGCGATTCCTGCAAGAGGCCTAATTTTTCACTCATGTGTCTGTTTGGGGTGATTATTTTTTTTTAATTTTGGTATATTTTTTTAGATCTACACATTTGAGATGTGCCTATACACATTTTTGAAGTTTAAAACTTCAAAGCATACCAAAACATGAGGTATGTTTGCATTTTTGTATTTTTTTTCAAGATTTATACTTTCCAAATATCTATATAAACAATTTAAACGTATAATTCTCAAAAAAGTAACCAAATTAAAAAAAAAATCATACCAAACAAACACCCGAATGAAAAATTACACCTCTTGCAAGAATCGCATCGAGCCACCATCGAGAAAATGTTGTTTTTAAATGAAAATCTTGATTTTGAAGGCCCCATCAAGTTGATATCGAGCAACCATCAAGAAAAGTCGATTTTCTACAGATTTCAGAGTTTCAGATTTGAAAAAAAAAATCGCAAAAAAAAAAAACAAAAAATTATGCCCATAATTAGTGTGTTAAGTGATACATTACTAAAAATCTGGGTTATTTCGTCATACCAAACTCAGTGGGCCCGTGTGTGTCTGCTGAGATAGAAAACAATCTTGGCAGGAGTCAAATGGGCCATCAAAAAAAAAAAACTGCTCTACCTCAACAGGCCTAATGCCACCCCCCCCCCCCCCCCCGAGATTGGTTACTCTTTCTCGACACGCCTAATGGGCTTGCCGCCGAGGTAGAGTCCCTCATTTTTCCCTAAATTTCACAGCTCGTGCCTTCTTCCCCATTTCCTCCTTTTTTGTTTCTTCTTTTTTTCCCTCTTCTCCATTTTCGGCTCCCCCTCTCACTCCACAACCAAAAACTCCATTTTTGGGGTGTAAACTCAAAGCTTTTAGCTCTATTTCATCATTATCTTCATCAAACATCAAGAGGAGCTTTGGGAATATGCTATTGGTAAGTATTTTTCAAGTTTTTGTCCTAATTTCTATTTTTTTTAGTTTGAAAAAATTGATTGAAATTGACAAATTTAGGTAGTTATATATTTGTTTTAGGTTCAAAATATTGTGGGCAATGTTCATACAAGGTTAGAAGAGCTTGGAAAATTTCTTTGGATATTTTGTGGGTAACATTTCATTTTTTTATTTATTTTTAAATTTTTTTGTCGAAAATTGGTTATATTAAATATATATTGTATTTTTTTTGTATAATCTTAAGTTAAATATGTTAGGTGATGTTAGTAAACAATAATTGAAACATTTTAGATTTATTGAGAATTTGTTTTGACTATTTTATAATTTATTCTAAAATTACACAAATAATAGATTTAATTTTTTAAAATAGTGCAAATTGGGTAATTTGTTGATTAAACCTTTTCTTGTATAAAGTTATAAGTTAATTTGGTTATTTTAGTGTAATTTGCATTTTAAAAGTTTCTATTTTATTAGTTTATTAGTTATTGAGATATATTTTTTAAAGCCTTTTGTTTGTTGATTGTCTAGTTAATGTTTTAAAAAATTATTGTTATAATTGTAGGTGAATTTGGATGACATTAACACATGTTGATTGAAAGGTATGTTATCACAAATTTTACTAGATATTGTTATATTAATTATGTGAAAGTTTAATAAATTGTATAGAAGAATTAGAACTTGTGGAATTGTGTGTAGAGAAATAAAGATGAAATTTATTGTGTAATCGATATTGTTAGATTATTTTGTTGTGATATATTAAATTGTGGATAGTATGTTGAAATAGGAGAAACTCTACCCATTTTCTTTAATTTTTAACTATGTATATGATTTTCACATATACTTATTACTAAAACCAATTATTTAGTTTAAAAATGGGATAGTATGGCCATATATATTTACTAACCTATAATATCAAATTATTTTAGGTAGTTTTAGTTTGAGATAGACAGAAATTAGATGAAGAAAAAAAAATAGAGTGCCTAAACAATATGGAGAGGAGTTGAATATTTTATAAAGTTTGCAATAGAGAATAGAGATAACTCTAATATGATATCTTGCTTAGTTTATAGGTTAATTACTAACTACAGTTGTTAAACTTATTTACATTTAATCCAGAAGTTATATATACTTTTTATGAACTTTTAACTAATATCTATGTAGCATAATGTTATAAGATATATACTTTATAATTTGTCTATTTATTTTAAATTGTTTGGGTTTTCTGTATGTATAAGATACAATCAATGATATATAATAGGAGAAATAAAAAGAAAGAAAAAACATGTTCATATTCAATCTTGACGGGCCTAGAGCGTCGAGATTGAAGCCTATATTTCGGCAGGCTCCAACAAGCCCGTCGAGATTGCCTCTATCTCGACAGGGGCTTGTTGAGATTGCTCCACAGATGGTCGAAAAATGATCAATCTCAGCGGACTATAAGCTTGCCGAGATAGACCCTCGTTATCAATCTCAGTACTCAAATTTATGACGGGTCTGGCCTATCGAGAAAGAGCATTTTTTTTATTAGTAGTGATACTTGTCATGAGTTTAAGTTCTAAATCATTCAAAACTATTATGGGTCTCTTTTGTGTAGTTTCCATTGAGAAATTAATGTTAGAATATTATTTATTTGGTATATAAAATTAACTAATTTATTTAATATATTAAAGTCAATATTTAATTTATTGACAAAATATTCTAATTAATGGTCAACATTGTTTGTTACCTGATTTTGTTGTTACCCGATTTTTCATATCCCAACTGATTGAGGAAATATCTCAATCTGTGGCAGAGACTCTGATGGTAGGTCTCACTCTATAAATATAGAGTACCGGTCCCCAAGCTCGCTGCTCATTCTGACTTTCAGTAACTCCATCTAAAAGAGTTAGTGAGAGCTTGGAAGCCCGTGTACTCGTTCTAACTTCTGTTCCTTTTCTTTTGTAGATCTAAAGCTAGATCGAGGTTATCAATAGCAATGGCTGGAGGTATAAAATATTCGATTCTTTTGTATATGTTCATTCTATATATTAATTCCGCATACATGTATATAGGATTGTTCATATGCCTATATTTCATTTCAATCTAACATTTGGTATCAGTCGCCAGTCTACATCTCTGCCTTGCTAATTTTATCTGCATATATATTTATTTGATTTATATATGCCTTCATATTCATATTCATATTTATATATATATATACACACACATATATCTACATTTTTTGTTGGCCTACATTTAACAAAATTTCTTTTGGTAATTTTATTGTTTTGTGTTTACATATATGTTATATCTAACATATTTTGGTAATATAAACAAATTATACACATATGTTTTTTTTATGATTTATAGATGTGCCTATATCTTCATCTATACACATATATATTATATATTCGGGTATATAGCTTTATATATTGTTTGAGGGCCATATTCATAAAAAAAAAAATTTATTATTTTGATATTGAGTTTTAATGTCTCATATTTTTTTATTTTTTGTTTCAAAACTAATTTTCCACATAAGTACCATTAGAAATCCTTCAGATTATTTTTTTCTAATGATCTATGTTTCCAAATCAAGTTTTGAGAATCCAAAATCAGTTTTGCAACCTTCATGTACCCGGTTATGGCCAAAAACAATTTTGATATTAAAGTTCGATTTTTTGTTGTTGTTTAATCAATCTAACGTCATGAATACATGAATTTCGAACCAATTTGGACAATAAATTTTATTTTGCCAATTTAATTAAAACATATAATTTTGGTAAATTATATATTTGGAAATTAATTAAAATGTGCAATTACTTGATTTTTGTGTATGGTATATTTCTTTTATTCATGCAATATTAAATAATTGTGCTATTTTAAGAATGTAATAAATTTTTACAATTAAGTTTGTGCAATTATTTTATTAATTCATGAAATCAGTAAATGATGTTATTGTCTTATTAAGCATGATTTTTTCTACCATTAAGTATATATATGGAATTATTGTATTTTCGTACATATAATTAATTATACTAATTTGTATGATTATTTTGTTCTTATTCATGCAAAATTTATTTTGAGTATAATTATCTTTAATTTTATATGTATGCCTTTATAATTTTAAATACATTGTATATATTACATTATTGTGCTAGATATATTTAGATTATATTCAAACATTAAGATAGGTTGAATAATATTTAGCACATTAATCTTCATAATTTATTCATAAAATATTCATAAAACATTTAGGGGGAATTAAATTATGAATAATTCATAAACAATTTTGTGGTTGACATAAGAACGCATGAAACTGAGACAAATGCTCAATCTAGAACGGTTTTTAATGATCTTCGGACGACCACACTAGGAGCACTACTCTCTGTGATTGCCTATTATGTTATAACGAAATTGTTCTTAGGTCTTCCTAGAGCCTAAAACATAATGTCTAGTGAACCATATAATTTTACATAATTAGGGAGTAGCCACAACATCTTTAATTATATAAAATTATATATTAATTTGAAAGGATCATATAATGGACAAAATTGTGATTGATTATATAAATATAACAATTTTACCCCACAGGGATTTTATTATATTTATATAATTAATTAGGATAATATATTAAATTAATTTTCTTAATTTACCCACAGGAGTTATGATAATTAATTTAATAGTTTTATCATAAAGTTTAATAAAGATAGAAGTATCAAACCTTACTTTATCCCAAATAATTCGTTTGAATAATCTATCATCATTTACATCCAATTTTATTAAATTAAAATTTAGCCCATAGGCAATTTTTTTTTAATAAAATTTCATTCTTCAGCATGTTATACATTGGTAAAACATGACTTCATTAAGCCTCAATCTTCTAAATCTAAGTTTGTAATCCTATTAATGCAGCTTCTTCATCATCTTCTAGTTTCGCTGAAATCCTTACCGAAATACCTGAGCTTAGGGGTGATAATTTCAAAATCTGGAAGGAACGAGTTCTTCTTCATTTAGGCTGCGCCGACATGGACTACGCAATAAGGAAGGGCGAACCTGCTGCAATCACTGCGACTAACACTGCTGCTCAAATCTCACTATATGAGAAATGGGAGCGGTCCAATCGCCTCAGCATCATGTTCATCATGTCCAAGATCCCTCTGGGAATGCGTGGATCGGTGGAGCAACCTGAGAAAGTCAAAGACTTGATCAAACTAATCGATGAGCAGTTCGACACTTCGAACAAACCACTTTACAACAACCTTATCCACCAGTTCTCATCCACAAAACTCACTGGTGTCATTCCTAAAACCTTCCTGGTCCACTACATCCTTAACCATCTTCCACCTCAATATGGGCCTTTCAAAATTTCCTACAACACACATAAGGACAAATGGAGTATCAATGAACTCATAACCATGTGTGCTCAAGAAGAAGCAAGGCTCCTGCAGGAACAAGGTGAAAGTGCTCACATGGCCACCCAAGACAAGAAACGCAAACCATCCAAGAAGGACAAGGGGAAAAATAAAGTGCCTCCCCAAGGCGATATAAAGAAGGATACCATCAAATGTTTCTTCTGCAAAAAGAAGGGACATGCGAAAAAGGAATGCGCCAAGTTCAAGAAATGGATGGACGACAAAGGTAATCCAATTTCATTCGTATGTTATGAATCTAATATGGCTAATGTTAATATTAACACATGGTGGATTGATTCTGGATCAACAATTCACATTTCAAATTCCTTGCAGGGTTTACAAAACCTAAGGAAGCCAGTGGGAAGTGAGCAAAGCATCTTATCCGGAAACAAGATGGGCTCACATGTGGAGGCTATTTTCACATGTCATTTAGTTTTAAGTAGCGACTTTGTTTTAAAGTTAGAAAAGACATTTTATGTACCAACTTTCTCTAGAAACTTGATTTCCGTTTCAAGACTTGTACCTTTGGGTTTTTCCTTTACATTTTCAGACAAGTCTTTTAATTTATATAATAAATCTGAATGTGTTGGAAATTGTATTTTGTCTGATGGTCTTTACTGCCTTAATTTACAAAACAATACCGCTTATAATACTGTGCACGTTCACACTGGCATTAAAAGATGTGTTATGAATGAGAATTCCTCTACATTATGGCACCGGAGATTGGGACATATCTCCATTGATAGAATTAAAAGGTTAGTAAAAGATGAGGTACTCAATACCTTAGATTTTACTGATTTTGATACTTGTGTGGATTGCATTAAGGGAAAGCATACCTCTAAGTCTAAGAAAAGTGGTGTCTATAAAAGTTTCGACCTATTAGAAATCATACATACTGATATATGTAGTCCAGACATGGACTCATATGGTCAGAAATACTTCATCTCTTTCATAGATGATTACTCACGCTACATGTATATCTACTTACTTCATAACAAAAGCGAAGTGTTAGATGTCTTTAAGATATTTAAAGCTGAAGTATAGAAACAATGCAATAAGCAAATTAAGATAGTGAGATCAGATAGAGGTGGAGAATATTATGGTAGATACACTGAAGATGGACAAGCACCTGGTCCTTTTGCAAAGTTTCTTCAAGAAAATGGGATTTTTGCCCAATATACCATGCCCGGTACACCCGAGCAAAATGGTGTTGCAGAAAGGAGAAACCAAACATTGATGGACATGGTGCGAAGTATGCTTAGCAGCAACCCTAAACCTCCTAAATCCTTGTGGACTGAAGCTCTAAAGACATCAGTGTACATATTAACTCGAGTTCCAACCAAGGCAGTCTCCAAAACTCCTTTTGAATTATGGAAAGGTTGGAAACCGAGTTTGCAACATGTACGCATTTGGGGATGCCCATCTAAAGTTAGGGTATACAATCCACAAGAAAAGAAACTGGACCCAAGGACCATAAGTGGATACTTTATTGGTTACGCTGAAAGGTCTAAAGGTTACAAGTTTTATTGTCCATCTCATAGCACTAGGATTGTGGAATCAAGGAATGCAAAATTTCTTGAAAATGCCTTGATTAGTGGGAGTGATCAATCCAAGGACTTAGGTTCTGAGAAAGATCCTTCAGAACCCTCCACCTCAAGAGCAAGATTGATTGTGGTCGATAACACCCCTGCAGTCCAAATGGATGTTGAACCACCACAGCCAATTTTTGAAGATCCACAAGTCAATGATGAAGTTCAAATGGATCAAGTTGTTCAAGAGTTGTCTATAATTGTTGAACAACAAGCTGAACCACCCGCTCCTCAAGAGCCTGTTGGTGTAGCCTTAAGAAGATCCACTAGGACAATAAAATCGGCGATACCTAGTGAATACATTGTGTATTTGCAAGAATCTGACTACAATATTGGAGCTGTTGATCCCAAAAGAGGGTGTTTTAATAATTAAACTCGCAAGTGCACGAATCGTTTCGGAATATAATGTTCATGTAAGTACGAGGTCGAACCCATGGGAGTTGACTAACATCAAAAGAAACTATTTCTAACAAAGCAAGAATATTCTAACCTAGTTCCAAATATTTGATGAGATTTTGTTTTAGAAAAATAAAAGACAAGTAATAAAAAGATTTAAGATTAAATAGAAAAATAATTTTCAAATGATATATGAAAAATAAGATTATTAAGATATTAGAATCCACAAAATGCAAGTTCAATAGTATTTATAAGTATATTGATTCACAAGTTTTGATATAGTTGAAATAAATCACACTATATATTTTTTCAAAATATATTTTCTATTCAAGCACAAGTTACTCTTTAAAAAATGTAGGATTTTTCTTCACTTATATAAGATATAATTTCTAAGCATTAGTTGTCTTACAACCTAATGAAACTACAAAAAATCAAAGAGATTATGTTTAGGCAAATATGATACTTATGCTCTAAGAATTAAATGTGAACAATTTAATGAAAAACATTTAATCAAAGAATATCATATTTTTGCATAATGAAGAACTAAGTGTAATATGCTTTAAGACTCAATAATAGATGAAAAATGCATATCTTTGATAGAAAAAATCCATAAACAATGTTACACAAATGGGAAATCAACATACAACAAAAAAAATACTATCTAGTTACATTTTGTTTCATCATCATCTTAATAACCTTTGAAAAACATTAGAAGCTCATAACTAGATTGAAATAAAAATTACAAAATAACATACTTGACATGCTCTTCAAAAGATGAAAATGGTAGAGAGAAACTAGTGAAAAGAAGAGAGAAAAATATGTAGAAGATGTTGAAAAAAAGATGAAGAAGAAGAAGAGCTCCCCAAATGGTCTTACAATACTCTATTTATAGGCAAAATGTGGAGATTAAATTAATCAAATTAAAATAAATAAATTGATTAATTTAATTGTATTGGGAAGTGGTAGGATAAATAGAGTAAGTGTAAGAGTATTGGAAAGATGAAATGTTTGGTTGGGTAAAAAATTAGTGAAAAGCTAGGTAAAAAAAATGAATTAGGAATGTTTATTTAGGTGAGAAAAATATAGAAAAGTGAGTTGATATTTTAGTGAAAAGAAAAAAAGTGGACATTGGGAACAAATGTGGTTTTTGGCATTTTTTGTGGCTGTGTTGGCATGCAACAGCTGAAATAGTGTTGGGCCGTGAGTTATGTGGTGGAGAGCTGAATTGGCAGGTGAGAGGCTCTCGGATTGGGCCAGAGGATCGGGCTTGGGGCAGCTGCATTCGTGATGGGCCTGGTTGGTGGCAGGCGGCCCAGAAATTGGTGATGAGAGCAGCTGGATGGAGCTGGGCCTGGGCCGTGGGCCTGGCAGGAGATGGGGCAGCTTTGGATTGCTCTTGGGCTTCGGTGGAGTTGGCCTTGGCTTCATGCGACTGATGGAGCAACACTGGAATGACTTGGAGATGCTGAAGGCTTTGGAGCTTGGGGTCAACGTGGGAGTGCTTCAGGAGGCAGGTGGGCCACGTTGGAGGCTGAATGAAGGAGCAGTTGGGCCTTGTGCTACTGTAGCTGAGGGGTGTAATGGGCTTGGCTGAAGGAAAATGCCAGCTTTTTACAACATTTTCTTTAAAAATGCCATTTCTTCTCCTCCAATTTTCCTACTTTCCAATATCAAAAATACACCACATTCCCTAACAAAATAAACATAAACTAAATCATAATAAAATATTTCCATTATAAAATAAATCAAGTTAATTCTTTGAAAATATTAATTATAACTTAATTTATATTTAACATTTAAATTCAATATTACAATATTTTTAACCTCAAACTAAACAATAATAATTCAAATAATTAACTACAACATTTTACAACAAAATAACTATAAAAACACACAAAAATCTATAAAATTAAAATAAAGCTAACAAATTCAAAAAGTAATTAAAACTTAATAATTTAATTAAAAACTTAAGAACTAAATCATTTTTAGCTTAAAAAGTTTGGTAAAATAACTCTTATTTCTAGAGTTATCAGGAGCCGAAAATGACAAGCTATGAATAGCAAGGAATCGGAACTGTGGTACAATGCCATGAATGAATAAATGAATTCTATGAAAAGCAACGGAGTCTGGGATCTTGTTGAGTTGCCTAATGGGGCGAGGGCTATTAGGTGTAAATGGGTCTTCAAAACAAAGAAAGACTCATTAGGCAACATTGAGAGACACAAAGCGAGACTCGTTGCTAAGGGATTCACTCAAAAAGAAGGAATTGACTACACGGAGACCTTTTCTCCGGTATCTAAGAAAGATTCCCTCAGAGTTATCCTGGCATTAGTTGCTCATTTCGATTTAGAGCTACATCAGATGGATGTGAAAACTGCCTTCCTAAATGGTGACCTAGAGGAGGAGGTATACATGAAACAACTAGAAGGATTCTCCTCTAGTGATGGTGAGCATTTGGTGTGCAAGCTTAAGAAGTCCATCTATGGTTTAAAACAAGCGTCCCGCCAATGGTATTTAAAATTCCATGATGTCATCTCTTCTTTTGGATTTGAAGAGAATGTCATGGATCAATGTATATACCAGAAGGTCAGTGGGAGTAAGATTTGTTTTCTTGTTTTATATGTGGACGATATTCTTCTTGCAACCAATGATAAGGGCATGCTACATGAGGTGAAGCAATTTCTCTCAAAGAACTTTGAGATGAAGGATATGGGTGATGCGTCTTATGTCATTGGCATTAAGATCCATCGAGATAGATTCAAAGGTATCTTAGGTCTATCTCAAGAAACCTACATTAACAAAGTTTTAGAGAGATTTCAGATGAAAGATTGTTCACCAAGTGTTGCTCCTATCGTTAAGGGTGATAAATTAAATTTGAGCCAGTGTCCAAAGAATGATTTTGAAAAGGAAGAAATGAAGAACATCCCATATGCTTCTGCTGTTGGAAGCTTGATGTATGCTCAGGTGTGCACACGTCCCGACATTGCCTTTGCTGTTGGAATGCTAGGAAGATTTCAGAGTAACCCGGGATTAGACCATTGGAAAGCTGCAAAGAAAGTTATGAGGTATCTTCAGGGTACTAAGGATTACAAACTCATGTTCAGACGAACCGAAAACCTAGAAGTAGTTGGCTTCTCAGATTCAGACTTTGCTGGTTGTACTAATTCACGTAAATCAACTTCTGGTTACGTGTTTATGTTTGCCGATGGAGCTATGTCATGGAGGAGTAACAAACAGACCTTGACTGCTACTTCTACTATGGAAGCCGAGTTCTTTTCGTGTTTTAAGGCTACATCTCATGGTGTATGGCTAAAGAGTTTCATTTCAGGCCTTAGAGTTGTAGATTCTATTTCTAGGCCATTGAGAATGTTCTGCGACAATTCAGCTGCTGTATTCATGGCTAAGAACAACAAGAGTGGTAGTCGAAGCAAGCACATCGACATCAAGTACTTAGCTGTGAGAGAACGTGTTAAAGAAAATAAAGTGGTCATTCAACACATTAGCACTGAATTGATGATTGCTGATCCTATGACGAAAGGCTTGCCACCTCATAAATTCAAGGATCATGTAGTGAACATGGGACTTGGTTCCCTTATGTAAATTTATTGTACAAACTAAAGTTATTATCAATGAAACTCTTATTTTGATGTTTTCTCATATTTATACGCATCTTAATTTTATTTGAGAAAATTGTATCTTCATAGGACCTGAATAAACATAAGGTTTATTCGTTTAAGTACATAGCCACATAAATTACATTGTTATGTAATAAATATATTGTAATACATGAAAGATAATACTCGTCATAAAAAAGAGGACCTATCGCCATGATTCATGTGTTTATTATCTAACAGGGATGATTATCGGGCTTAAGTAATACATTAATTTAAATGCTGACCAAGTGGGAGAATGTTAGAATATTATTTATTTGGTATATAAAATCAACTAATTGATTTAATATATTAAAGTCAATATTTAATTTATTGACAAAATATTCTAATTAATGGTCAACATTGTTTGTTACCTGATTTTGTTGTTACCCGATTTTTCATATCCCAACTGATTGAGGAAATATCTCAATCTGTGGCAGAGACTCTGATGGTAGGTCTCACTCTATAAATATAGAGTACCGGTCCCCAAGCTCGCTGCTCATTCTGACTTTCAGTAACTCCATCTAAAAGAGTTAGTGAGAGCTTGGAAGCCCGTGTACTCGTTCTAACTTCTGTTCCTTTTCTTTTGTAGATCTAAAGCTAGATCGAGGTTATCAATAGCAATGGATGGAGGTATACAATATTCGATTATTTTGTATATGTTCATTCTATATATTAATTTCGCATACATGTATATAGGATTGTTCATATGCCTATATTTCATTTCAATCTAACAATTAAGAGAAATAGAGATGAGATTCAGAGGGGGTAGAGAGAGAAAGATGGTGTGTGGCTGCCATTTTCAGAGAAAGAGGGAGGGATGCAGGTGTGTGGTGATATGGTGGTGTTGTGGTTATCGTTTTCATAGAAAACTAAAAGAGAGAGAGAGAGAGAGTATAGAGAAGATAGAAGAAGAAATAGAAAGTGTATTTTCGAGAAGTTGAAAAAATTTAATATCATTTTTTTAATTTATGTAATGCCTAGCATCATTTTTAATAAGCGGCATCATTAAGCATAAAAAGTGAAATTTATCTTATATTACATCATAAGTCCAATCTTGTTTAGTACGTATGATCATACATTATAATAATATTGTTTATTTTGAGATAATAATTTTTTTCTTTTTAATCTATAATTTTGAAAAAAAAAATTGAGAAAAAAAATTCTATCATATCTAAACAAAGCTTCTGACTAAGCTCTTGTATGAAACATACGATAATTAATATAATTTAAAATTAGAATCCATTAATTTAATTTTAATTTTAAATTTAAATATGTTAGACTTAAATTTAATTTCACCAACCATCTTATCAAAAACTCATATATCAAATATATATATATATATATCATACTCATATCAATATTCTAACATTTATTACGAAAAGGGCAAAAAACCCATCAAACCTGTAATATATTTAAATATACTTGTCATATAACATGTTACTGCCTACTTGTCATTACCATACATTGTAAAACTAGTATATGTATATTATATATAGTTACGTGAAATTGCGGTGAAACTCATACCAATCAACATAATATAAAGGATATGACACATATAATATAATATATGTTTATATAAAATGAATATACTTACGTAACCCTACGTGAAGACCTTAAAATTCTACGATCTTGTTCAGGCCTCCAGATATATTGTCTTAAGTATGCCAACCTAATAAACCTATAAATATACACATATATATATATAGTTTTCTTTTATACTCTTGAAAAATAACATTAATAAACAAATATATTCATCTTATAATACATATATATATTTTATTTTTTATCTTATGTTTGGTACTTTGGTACACAAAATATTTGACTTGGTATAGAAGAATAATAGAAACAGAATGTACGCTCTTGCTCAAGTTTGTTGTTTGTCTTTTTTATTAGAAAAATAAATATATATAGCAACTAGAAAAATTCAAATAGCTAAGAAATAATAATTTCAAAATTAAGAGTACTTTAATTAATAGACCCAAGGTAACACTACAAAAAACCAGGCCTGTACCGAGAACAAATGTCATCGGTATAAGCCCAAATGTTCTCGGTATAGCCTATACTGAGACCATGTCGTCGGCAGAAAGTCCTCGGTACAGCCGCGTTGGTAGAACAAAACTTCTACCGACGACAATCAAGATGTTGTCGGTATATGTTATACCGAGGACGATGTCCTCGGTATAGAGTTAAAAATGTCCTCGGCACAACCAACCCCAATTTGTCAAAATAAATAGAGTTAATGGTATATACCGAGGTCGGTATAGACTAAACCAGAATTTTTTTTTTTATTTGTAATATTTGTTCCCTTATTTATTTAATTTAAATTAAATATAAAAAAATAGAATAAAATTAAAACACTTATATTAAACATATAAATAAAAAAACATAAGAGTATGTTTGTTGAATCAAAATAAAGAGTTGTCTTAAACATGATAATGTAATAGTCCATTGTAATAAAATTCATACATAACTCCTACTGAGTCGGTGCTCTAACATCGGGATCATCGGGTGGTGGTGGGGCACATTGAGATCCCGGGGTGATACAATGTGTCCGGACATGCTCCTCTAACTGTCGAAGACGCTCTCTCATCGCAGACATCTCTTCATCTCTAGTTTGTGAAGGACGAAAATCAAATGGTGTTTGGTCCCTTATGTTAAGAATACGTCCATATCCTTTCTGGTGGCCCCGTCGTTTTCCGAAGACAGTTTGTACCAAAGATATGTCTTCATCTTCAGGCGCACTCGAAACTAGTGTGGAACTCTCAGTATCAGTTGTCTGTGTCTGCTGTGTGTCGCGATATGCACGCAATTCCTCCTATGATACAATTAATTAATAATTAATAATTAATAATTAAACGTAAATAAGAAAAACAAACAAAAAAATAATTAATTAACTAACTTTTTATAGCGCAGGGCTGGGATTGACTGAGAACCTCCATAGCTAAGCTCTTTCAGTTTCTTCCAATTTTCCTTGTTGACCACAGAACGTTTCTGCAAAAAGTTATCGTTAGTAATATATTTAATTAAGATAGTTAAGTTTAGCAAGAAATTAATACCGTAATTTCTGGGCGTCGAAAAAATTCAATGGCTTTTTGCCACTGCGTATCCGTGCAACCACCATAACGATTTTGTGGCCCATTAATCGTCAAATGCTCTTTAATATCGTACTTCTAGTCAGAATACTTTTTAGCACACGAAGTATCAATGCCTCTCAAGATCCCAGGCATATGCCCTTCTCCATATCTAGTACGCTCAATATCAAACAAATCATCCTAATTTACAAACATTTATTAGTAAATATGATATATAACATAAAATGAGAATTAACATAAAAATACATAAACTACTTACTTCCAAATGTGCAAGTATTCTTTCTTTCGAGGCATTTGGTACTTTTGACCATTGAGGACAGTCCGGATATGTGTACTGTCGAACAAGTAATCTGAGCTTTCTTGAGAAATTTGAGCTGTAATCTCCGATCTCTTTATATGTTCTCCCCCGCACGTCCCACTCGAGAGGGAGAGGACGCCCCAACTGTTCCCTTTTTTCCCGCGTGTTCAATCCTTTATGGCGTCCACGTTTGTTTGGATGCGCTATTGTATGCAAATTCAATATTTTAAAATTAATATGGATTAATTGTTAAAATTTAAGGAGTATATCAATGTGTAAAGTATTACCTCGTTCACAATCAGTTGGGATATCTGACGGTCCACGTGGAGGATCGCATCCTCCACCATCACCCCCGTGAGATCGAGCAATAACATCAGCCATATCTGTCAAATTAATCGATATTAAAATTACATTTATCGGTTAAAAATGACTATATAAAATTATTTATTGTTAAAAATAATTACTTCAACATATTATAAAATTACCACTTAATTATCACTATAATAATCTTCACTATCATCATCGGTTTCTATGTGTTCATCTTCCTCTTCATCATCTTCATATTCAACTTCCTCCTCCTCCTCCTCCTCCTCCTCTTCCTCTTCCTCTTCCTCCTCCTCCTCTTCTTCTCCCATTTCCTCCTCCCTCTCCTCCTCAATTGCAACATTATCTATCTCAACAAATTGTAATGGAGCCCCCGTACATTCAAAGCTGATTTGTGGCAACAGTCCAAGATCAACGAATAATTGGAAATTAGAGGAACTAGTGTCTTGCATAACATCTACTTCTACATCCTCTGCTTGTTCTTCAAGTAGTGGGATGTCTCACACATTTCTGTGATGCACTTCTTGGACGACTTTCCAATGAGATTTATTTTTAAGGTCTTCAATGTAGAAAACTTGGTTAGCCTGAGTTGCTAAGATAAATTTATCATCTTTGAAGGCCTCCGAACTGGTTTTGATACTCGTTATGTTTTGCTCAAACTTTAATCCTGAAGACAGATTAGTGTCAAACCATTTGCACTTAAATAATACAACAGAACAACCGGAAAGATATGACATCACTAAAACTTCTTCCAACTGGCCGTAATAAGTACTATTTTCGACACCCGCTACGGAGACTCCACTATTTTGAGTTTTGCGATTCTTGTCCCTGTCATAACACAAAAATCTTACTCCATTTACAACACACCCAGGGCACGACGCAACATGAGTTGAAGAACTGTTTGCTAAGGAGATTAATTCTTCATGTACTTCCAAAGATCCTGTTTGTCGAAGATAATAAATCTTATTATAAAACCAATTAGGAAATTCCTCTCTATGTAATTGGTCTAGGTTTTCAACACCTCTAGTCTGTAGAATTTCCCTATGCTCTCTGCAACAAACAAAAACAACAAATTTAAGAGCTACTAATAAGTGTTATAATAAACATGCAATGAAATGATGAGCTACTTTAATTACTTACCGAAGATATGGCAAGATCTCATTGCAGTTGTTTAGAATATACCAATCCGCTATTTTCTTCACTTCATCCTCCAAAATTGTCAAGGATTTCTTACCAATTGGACGACCCTGAGATCGAAAGACCGACATCTTTTTAAGTGATGAACCAACATCTACATTTCGGTCTGGACGATTGAACTTTGTCTCAACACCTTTCAAGTACATGGAGCAAAATGTTAATGCCTCATCAACCACATATCCTTCTGCTATTGACCCCTCTGGACGTGCTTTATTACGGACATAATTCTTCAATTTTTTCATATACCTTTCAAAAGGATACATCCACCTCATGTGAACCGGTCCTCCAAGTATTGCTTCTTCCGGTAAATGTATTAATAAATGGACCATGATATCGAAAAAAGCAGGTGGAAAAATATTTTCTAACTTGCAAACAATCTCAACTATTGAAGTTTTGAATTTTCTAAATCTAAGACTTTTAGAGTTCTCGCACAAATGAGCTTCAAGAAAGTGCATAACTCAATAATAATTGTACTCATCAATTTCTCTAGGAATGCATGCACACCAACTGGCAAAAGGCATTGCATAATGATGCGACAATCATGCGATTTCAAACCAGTGATCTTATTGTCATTATCAATCACATTTTTCCTTAGGTTAGACCCAAAACCATCTGGAAACTTCACTGATTTAAGAAATCGACAAAACTTTTGGCGATCTTCAACAGTGAAAGTGAATTTGGCCGCAGGCTTTTGTATCCGTCCATTCAACTTCCTCAGCTGTAACTCTGGTCTCATCTTCATCTTCTCCAAGTCTACTCTGGCACTATCTGTGTCTTTGGTCTTATTCTCCAGCCCAACTATTGTGCCTACTAAACTGTCGCACACATTTTTCGGTCAAAGTCCAAGCCGCACATTCCTGGGTTCCATTGCAAATGTTGGATTATTTCGGTCAAAGTCCTTCCAAGCTTTCCCATCAGCAGGATGACGCAATACACCATCTTCTTTTATACGTTGCTCGTGATGTCATCTCATATGTTGAGCAGTGTGCCTCGATGCATATTTTCGCATTAACCTAGGGGTTAAAGGAAAATAACGCATCACTTTATGAGGCATTTTCTTTCCCTTGGTGTTCTTGTCCACCCATCGATCCTCCCCACAAACAGGACATTTTCTTTTTCCAGCATGTTCTTTCCAAAACAGTGCGCAATCATGCTTGCAGACATGGATTGACTCGTAGCCCAATCCAAGTTTCCGCAACAACCTTTTCGCTGCATAATGCGATTTTGGAAGCTTATTTGGGGCTGGAAATGCATCATGTAACAACTCCAGCATTCCATCAAATATTTTGTTGGAAATTTTGCCCAACACTTTGAAATGCATTAACTTCACTAGGAAATTCAATGATGTGTAATTTTGACACTCGGGGAATAATAGAGCATCGATCTCAGCAAACAAATCGTTATAATGTTGCCCACCCCTGTAGTCTGTTGTAGGTATCTCTTGATCGCGCTCATTCTCTTCATATTCGTCATTGTCATTTTGCATAAGATCATTGAGAACATCCATCATTTAATCTTCATCATTTTGATCTATCACTTTCCTCATTGGTATTATTTCATCATCTCCATGCCAATGCCAATTGGTATATTTCTGTAGAAAACCATTTACAAAGAGATGATTTTCTAATACATCAATCGTCTGAAATTCAACATTGACACACCTCCTACACGGACATTTCACCAATCCCCTTGAGTCAACGCACTGACGAGCTTTCTGGAGAAAATCCATCACACCAGCCTCATACTCATCGGATAATCGATCTGTCAAATTAATCCAGCTCTTGTCGATTGACATTGTATGAATGTAGCACTACACGGAACACTAATCATCAAACTTACAATCAATTTGTGTGTGTGTCCTAATTCAGAGAGAGGCAAATGTAAGAGTCTTCAATCACTCACCCTCTCTGAACGGGTCTAAGGCTTCTTGTGATGAACACTAAAAAAATATAATATTATCACTAGGTGATAATAATACTATCATATCTTTGGTAATAATTTCTTATTACCAAAGAAAAAAGCAAATAAAATTAAATATATTTTTTTTAATGTCTTATGCTCTTTGAAGTTAATTATGTTGTTTTATGATATCTAACTATAATATATTTCAGTGTAAATATTATTAAAATTATTTAAATTTGACTTTTTTTTCTAACTTCAAATATTAATTTTAATTTTAATAATGATTAACATTGTGTTTAAAATTGGTTTCCTAATAATATAATTGTTAATTTTATTTTTACATATTAATTCAGTATTTATTAAATAACATATTTTACTTATGCTTTATTGAATAGTTTTATAAATTTACACAAATTTTTTAAGATTTGTTTAAATCGTTAGAATTACTTTAAGATTTATTACTTATTTAAATAAAATTTCAAGATTAATGTTTATTTTTATTAAAATTTAGTTGCATAATGTTATTGTTAATTTTATTTAATCATAATTAAAAATATATTATACAACTTATCAATTCACTATTTCTTAAATTAGAAATTTTATTGAGTACTTTTAATTCTATAAAAAATTGGGCAGCATAACGACTGTATTTTCATATATCCCAAAATTTAAAAACCTGCAAATAACACATAAAAAAATATCCAGTCGCAGAACATACACAAAGCAATACAAATACATTGTAAATGACTATATAATTTATAATTATTACTCTAAATTTTATTAATTATTCAATTTTCGATTTAAAATATCATAATTCTACTAAAAATTAACAACAAAAACAAAGCATCAATATTCATCAACACTAAGAATAAAAAAATTAACAACAACAACAAAATTCAAATTAAATAAACAAAACTCAGTCTAATAATCAAAATTTATTAACCAAATCTAATAATCTAACACTAAAATTATTTAACCCAATCTAAAAAACAAACACTCAAATATTATATTTTCATACAAACATATTTTTATAACTAAAAGTCAAATTATATACATAAAAAATAAACTATTAAATTAATAAATTTTCATACTAATAAATTAATTATTTATCCATATGATTAAACTAACTAAATCCTAAAACTATATATGTATTTTACTAAAATACTACACAGCATTATTTCCTCTAAATTGGATATCACTAAACTTTTAACTAATTTTCATTACTAATTATTATTCTTACCTATTTTAAATACATAATCAGAAATTATATATACAATATAACAAATAACAATATATTAACAATATTAAACAAATTATACATAAAACCCTAAATATATTTATGCAAAAAATATAAAAAAAAAAACCCAAAAATTACAAAGAAAATGCAAAATACCTGTAAAACCGCTTGTAAACAATGCAAAAGCTGAAAATAAACAAACAAAATCCCATTATAGAAGACCAAAACTGAAGAAAAAAAATTGATAAATTTATACAAAAAAAAATTGAAATATATGTAAATGCTTACCTGAATAGACCTTATAGCAACCTAAATCTTCTTTGGAAGGGAAGATTTGACCAAAACCAAAGCTTTTGGGGGCCGAAATACCGAAAAAATGGAAAAGGGGGCGGAGAAAACAGAGGTTTTTTCTGTCGTTTCAGAGAGAATGAGCTCTCTGTTTGGGGAAGATGAAAATTATAAAGACCTTTTACCGAGAACATGTTCTCGGTATAGGATCATCGATATAGAAACTAAAATGAAAAAACCGCGTAAATATGGCGCGGTACTAAATTGACTATACCGAGAACGTGTTCTCGATATAGTGTTATCGTTATATCTTCTTTTTTTTGTAGTGTAATTTTTATTACTTCATTCTAATCAACTTGTTTATAAACAATATATGTATGTAAGAGTTCTCAATGGGTACTAATAATTATAATGATGTGGCAACATAGTGATTTGGTAGAGTTCTACATTAATTTTGATTTTTTTTGCCATAATTAATGTTATTTCCAACCAATGAGATACTAGCTATATTTAAAAAGGAAAATTTCATTTTTTATGCTTAATAGTCTCTACTATTACCAAAAAATATTACTACTATTAACTCTTTCATTTTGATGTTAAACATTCCCCGCCTACCAAAAGTACCCCTCCCATTATATCAAGAAGACCAAAACCCTCTCTTCCTCTCCCTTCTCTCTCTCTTTCTTTCCTCACCAAAACCCACGGTAAGTTCCAAATTTCTTGCTGAAATCGTTGTTAGTCATCTCCATCGTCTTTGTAAAAATCCCAATATCAAAGGCAACATCCATTTTGAGGGATTTTGGAGGACAAAAACCATGTTATAGATTTTTTTTTTTTTTTTTTGGGTACTGTGAGCCTATATTGGTGTTTTTTTTGGGTTTGTTAGAGAGATTTCGTGACCTGTGTTTTTCTGAGTTTTTTGCGTTTTCTGCAACAGTTTTGCTCGATAGGAGCTCGATAGGGGCTCGATACTATGTAGAAGACGATTAAGTTGTGAGCTCGATAGTGGCTCGATGATAGCTCGATAGATATAGCATTTATTTCTCGATGGTGCTCGATAGGAACTCGATATAGGGGTTCGATTGGACCCTTGACTATTTGGTTTAGTTGTTTCTCAATACGTGCTAGATGAGAGCTCGATAGGGGCTCGATAATAGGCAGATGGCGTGGGTTTTATTAAGATCTCGAGCTCATATCGAGCTAACTTCGAGAAAAATCATAATCTGTCTTAATCAGAACCATCGAGCCTAAGCAATTCATGTTCTATTGAGCCTATCGATCTTGTCGATCTAACCATATAACCCATCGAGCTTAACCAATTACTATCCTATCGAGCCTACTTTGTAACATATCTGCCAACTGACCAACTTGCATCTCAAGATTCCTGATGGATGAGCGAGTTTCTGTCATAAATTGAGAATGAGAGTTGGCTAGAGTTAACAGTGAAGCTTGTAACTCATTTGTCTTCTCTTGAGCAACAGGTAGTATCTATGATTGTAATAGTGCCTGAGGTGGAGCTTGAAGGATAGGCTGCTGAATTTGTTGAGGACCCTGATTATTTCTCCATGCAAAATTAGGCTGATTTCTCCACCCTTGATTGAAAGAGTTGGAGAATGGATTATTAGCTTGCCTATTGAATTTTTCCATCATATTCACCTGTTCCATGGGAATGGAGTTGTTCATCTCAACTACCATGCACTACTCAAATGAGTGAGGACCACCACAATTATGACATACTGCGTAGATTTCCATGACTTGAGTGACCATAGAATTTTGTTGCAGTGAGAGCGGTAATAGCATCCAGCTCATGCATACCAGCTACCTTCTTATATCTATCTCGTTCACGAGGCCACTGGTAGTTATTCATGGCCATTTCTTCAAGCAATTCATAAGCATCATTAGCACTCTTGCTCATAAAACACCACATGTTGTAGCGTCAATAATGGTGCGAGTCATCCCACACAAACTGTTGTAAAAATTATGGACTATAGCATCCATTTTTCAATCCCATAATGAGGACACTTCCTCAAAAGCTTATTAAACCTCTCCCATGCATCATAAATAGACTCTCCATCAAATTGAGAGAAGTTATTAATTTCCCCTCTTGACTTTGCAGCATTGGATGGCGGGAAAAATTTAGCAAGAAATTTCATAGCTAATGCCTCCCATGTAGAAATTAAATTGGCTTGAAGAGAGTTCAACCAACTTTCAGCTCTATCCCACAGTGAGAACGGGAACAATCTCAGTCTAATAGCATCATCGATGACCCCATTATATTTAAAAGTTCTACACAGCTCCAGAAAATTGGCTATGTGTGTATTGAGATCCTCAATAGGGAGTCCACCAAAATGGACAGTAGACTGGACCATTTGTAGAATTGCCGGCTTAATTTCAAAATTATTAGCTGCAACTGTCAACGGTTGGATGCATGATTGTACTCCAGTAATAGCGGGGAGTACATAGTCTCTGAGTGTGCGAACGGCTGGCTCAGCAACGTCCCCATCCAACCCATTGCCCTGATGTTGGGCCATCTCTGCTAACCGTTTCGGCTTTCTGTTATGTCTGTAAGTCCTCTCAATTTCATTATTAATGGGCAAAAGATTGGCAGTCCCTTGACGTTGCATATACCAATTGGCACTTGAAATTAAGATTCTCAAACACATTAGTTAGAGACAATTAACACAGAAAAATCAAATTAGAATAAAAATTAATTGTATTGATATTATTAAAAATCAATCCTCGGCAACGGCGCCAAAAACTTGTTGTGTAAAATTGATACGCAAGTATACGTAATCGACACAAGTAATACAATGATAAATAAAAATCATTCCCACATGGAGAATGATTTACTAATTACTGACAAATTAATTTTCTATTTCTATTTGGTCAACAATAAATTGGTTTCAAAAATATTAAAATAACAAAAGCAATAAACATAAAATAACACTATGAAAGAAAACAAATAATTGTAAAACCTTCAAAATTAAAGAGCTAGGGATTTTAATTTCATCAACTTTTCACTTTATTATTTCGCTAATCAGACTTCACAATTTTTCTTCCTAAACTAATAGCGGATTAACAAAAACGATTCTTACTCTTTTTCAAGAAACAAAGAACTCAATTTACATGTGAATTTTCTACATTCCTGTAATAAATTCTAACAAATAAAATGCATTGAACACATTAATCCTAAAACTACACAATTCATATAGGTATTTTCATCAAATATGAAGATTGTAATTATTCAATCATAGCATAATCAATTCTCACTTTTCAGATTTCGAATCAAAATCATAAATCATGCAAATGGTGATCAAGCATTTACAAGCATTAAGAACAGATCAAATAATTTAGAATAGAAGTGAAGAAAGAATCATGAAATCCTCATAGAAAATAACAAAGATCCAAGTGATTATATTAAAAATCCCAGAAAATAAAATTAGTTCATGTTCATCATTAAGGAATCCATAAACAAGAAATTAACATAAAGTATAGATAAAAAGAAGAGAGAAGAACTATATGTCGATCCAAGCTCTCTCCAAAGTGATCCTAATACTCCTCTCCCAGTCTAGGTCTGCCAAAAGTTTATTTTCTTCTCCAAAAATCGCGATTAAAATCTAATCAGTGTTTCTCCTAAACTTGCAATGACCAAAATACCCTTCATTAAAAATTTGCGTTTTTCATATTTCTGGACATATCCTACGGTCGCAAGATGTCATTCCTGCGGTCGTAGGAATACCCTGAAAATCCCCAACTTTTCTAGAACTGCGACTGCAGAATCATATTCCTGCGGTCGCAGAAAGTGCTCTGAAACACTGTTTTCCACCAATTTTTGTCTTTTTGTCGGTTTTTCCACTATGTTTCCACACCTAAATCACATAAGCCCTTCCACACTTGAAAACATACAAAAATGAGTGTAAAATAGAACAAAACAAAACTAAACATATAATAC
The DNA here is from genome assembly GCF_963169125.1 of Humulus lupulus. NCBI lineage: Eukaryota > Viridiplantae > Streptophyta > Magnoliopsida > Rosales > Cannabaceae > Humulus > Humulus lupulus. The sequence goes on from NC_084802.1 coordinate 12,281,472, forward strand.
TCTACCTAAAAGCACACTAATAAATAGTCTAAACCTCGTTTATCAAATACAAAACACAACAAGAAAAAAAAAAATTATATTTGCATTTTTAAATCATTTTTTCCCAATTAATAATACAACTCTTTCCCCTTTTCCCTTACCAAACATACATTTGACCAAAAACTTGATCTATATTCCTCTACTCCACTAAAGAATTAAAATCTAAGCATTCTAGATAGCTAGGAAAAAAAAATAAAGTTGAACACTTCCAAGTATATTTAATGAGATGAAATTACATATTTAAAAAATATATATATTAAATGAGATAACAGGACACTGAGTTTGAAATCAAACTATAAATTAATGTGTACAATTAATAATATTTAAAGTATTGCAAAAGACGATGCCATCTAAGTATATACTACTATAGTACTATTTAAATAGCTGAATCGAATAAAAATAAAATTGACAAGTTATATTTATATTTTCCAAGTATGGTGATACAGTTGGGAATAAATCGAAATCTAATTAACACATTATATAATTAATAATTAATAACACATGGTTTGCAGTTTTCCATACGTTTCTATAGTAAAATGATTCAATGAATATTGATTATATATTAATTAATACTAAACCTTGATGATTTGGATATATTCCACTAGCTTCCTCTGATAAAATATTATTTTGCTAACAAAATATGTATCACATTTCTCTTCATTTAAATATCTTTTTGAACAGTGAACCAACTTTTTTTTAAAGATTTTCTCACTGTTTTCTAGAAATAATTAAAGTTTATAGTTGGTTTATATAGATAAAGGACATGGGCCAAGTCATTTTTTAATTATAGTGGGCTTTTTTGTAATATGAACAAGAATATATAATGCCTTTAAAGCAATTAGAACAAAAATTGGGCACGTTTTCCTTATTTATAACAAGTGACTGTGTGAAATGGTTCTCTTAACCAATAAAAAAAGTGATATATATTATTGGAATGTGAATGAATGGTACGAACTTTTGAAAAATAAATATAAATATATATTTTTTCTATATTGCGTGAAACACATATGAGAAGCAAGAAAGGAATAAATAAGAAATTGGTTTACAATATATTTGGAAAATCACCCGATAATTGAAATTTGGTGTAATACGGAGTAATTAATCAATTTTGCATGTTTGTCTGTCCATATAATTACACAATAATCATGTAAATGGAGGTAATTGAGGAGTCTCAAATACACTTTCTAATTCTCATAACCCCATAATAATTTAGTGTCATTATATTGTGTAATTACTAATTATAATCAATTTTAAATATTATTTATTACATAATGTTATTTTTCTATGTAGTTACAATTGTTTTGTCAAACATGAGAATATGAATTCATAAATAATTACCACTTAACATTCAAACACATCTTGTACTTTAAAATATAGTATAATTACTCAAATATATAATTACTACCATAATAATTATACGACCTAATAATTACACAATTAATTACAAACACACCCTTAATATTCTGTTCAAAACTTGGATTAGAAATTGGATTGTTTACTTTTGAATGTATTCAAATGTGATTTAATTACACTTCATTATATGACTTTTCCAAAATATGGATTTGAGGAAATGAATTATATAAAGTAGTTGTTAATTTTCATCACAATTTTATGTCTTCTTTTTTGTTTAATAAACTTCTAATTTTTTTTTTTAAAATCACAACATGTTTGAATTAGAAGAAAACATTGTCGATAAACCTATTTTAACAACCAATATTTTGTTTTCTATTTAAGATTTCTTTTAATGTGTTTTGTGTGCTAATATCCTATGTTTAAGTTACATATAATAAAGCATTATCTTCAAGTGTAGCCTCCATTTTTTACCACTTGTTACGCTTAGTTCTTAATTAAATTATATATATTTTAGTGTTGTGAAAAATAGCAATTTTCGCAAGAGAACACGGATATTTTAGTCTTTAAAAATATAAAAATGTCAAATAAACCCATTTACTTCATTTAACACATCTTCCATGATTTGCAGTTAAAATATACTTGACTACGCATGGAAAATAAAAAAGTAAATATTGATAAAAATTTGATATAAACATTAGTGTGAGATTATGAAATTGTCTAAAAGCTAAATATACATCAAATGAATTAGTAAATCATCTCAATTTTAATTAAAAAAAAATTCTTTAATTAAGTTTTTTTTATTTTTTTATATTATATTTATCAATTAAACAAAATTTTCTCATAAAAAAATCAAATAACATAAGGGTAATTCTTTTTTTATAAATTTATATAGAAAAAATCAATTCTCAATTTCGTATGAATGATTTACAATTTTTTTTTTATATAAAAAAGACTATGCAGACCTAATATAAAAAAATATATATGAATTATAATTATAAATAAAATCCAATCCATCCATTTTTTTTTTACCAACTTACAAGTAGATAGTTCACTAAACAAGAAGTTAGGCATTTTTCATGCTGGGGGAGTTTAGTCTTAGTCTATCTACTTAATTAAAACTTCAAAATGAAATTAGGTTAATTAAACACAATAATAAAACAAATTCAACTTTGTAAACAAGAGAGTAATAATCATTTTAGACTCAAAAGAGTACCATTCATACACGTAAGAGAGAATTAGGTTGGGTTGATGTCTCTTTCATAGCCCATTGCATACATATAACTATTCAATTTTACAATTAACTTTGACTCATTAAGATTTTGTGACATTAATACCAATGGCGGTGCCACATAGACATAGAGTCCCTACCAAGATTTCTTTTTTATTTTTTATTTTTTTTTCTTAAAAAAAATAGAAGTTACATTTTACACCCACAAAATATGATAATTTAGATTACATTAATGATATGTGCACTCAAAATATGAACTCAAATATTACACACAGTGATGTTTCACTATTTTTTAAAACAGTGAGTATCAATTTTAATAAATATGATTGACTACACTAAATTAATACATCACTGTGTATAATATTTGAGTTATTTGAGTGTATATTTTTAGTACACATATCATTACTCTTTATATTATTAGTCACACAATACAAATTACTATCTCAAAAGATAAACACAAATGAAAATTGAAAACCCTAACTTAACTCGATGTGAAAAAAATTCCAAAGCCAATAAATTACAACATACCAAACTATAAATGTTATTTGTTAGGTCAATGATAAGGACAAATGGGTAAATTGGTAAAATCGTAACCCCAAGTGAAATGAAAAAGATAAATTAAAAGGATAATGATGATATATACATCACATAGAATTTAAAAACAAGAAAACAAATGCAAATTCATTAGGTGATCTTGAACTGTAAAGTAAAATCCAGACAGCTCAAGGATCAAACAAAAATTTAAAAAAAAAATTAAAAAGGAAGGAGATGAAGAAGATGGCTTCTACATCTTTCTATGATTGAGAGAAAGTAACATCAAATCTTTAAATAAAAACTAAAAATGTCCTCAAAAAAAAAATACTCCAAATTATGCTGCTTTGTTTTTTTCCTCCTCTAATCTAACTTTATATCTCTGTCCCCTTTTGTAATATTTTTCTTGTCCTTTACAATAATGGTAAGGATTTAAATGAAAATGTTTCATAAGAAAAAAAAAATAAAACAAAACCATAGGGTAATTTCGTAATTTGCTCTTTTAAAATAAAAAATAGTAAAAAATAAATAAGGGAATGATTTTAGTGTCAACCAGAGGAAGGAGGTGGATTGTAGCCGGAAGGATTGGGCCATGGCGGTCCGGGATAATCAGAGCTGCTCGCCGGATTTTGATTTTCCGGTAGGGGCCGGAAATATAACTGGGGCTGCTGCTGTGCTTGGCTGGAGAAGAACAGGGGATGTGAAACAGAGGAGGTGGAAGAGGAAACAGAGGAAGGGAACAGAGTAGAGGCAGCTGAAGAAGATGAAGAAGGGATCATCAATGGCGACTGAAGAGAAGCCAATTGAGAATTGTAGATCATCTGTTCAAGCAAGCTTGGTGGCTGTTGCAGCTGCTGATGTTGCTGTAATTGCTGTCCATGGAAGTCGCCGGAGCTTTGGAGTAGCTGAGAGTACTGAAGGTAGTCACGGAGAGCGTCAGAATTGGAGCCTTGATAAGGTGTCGCCTGGTAGAAATTTGGCTGCGCCGCTAAAAGGGTCTCCGGAGAATTGGCGATGGTTAGGTGGGTCGGTGCCGGCGCTGGCGCCGCCTGAAAGTTCTGACGAGGCGGTACAAGTGATCGAACATTTTCGGGGAAATTGAGTTTGGCTCTGTTTCCGCGGAACCTCAGGGCGGCATCATCGTAGGCTCTGGCGGCGGCCTCCGCCGTATCGAAGGTTCCGAGCCAGACTCTGGCAGCCTTATGTGGGTCCCGAATCTCCGCCGCCCATTTCCCCCACGGCCTCTGCCTCACTCCCCTGTATCTTCTTCTTCTCTCGCCGGATTCTTCCGGCGTCGCCGCCTCGCTCGACGGCGTCGCCGGAACCACGGGGCCTGCGGCGGTGGAAGCGGCGGACATAGTTGTTGTAACTTCTTCTGTATTAGAGAAGAAAAATATATTTATAAATGTGATAATAGATTAATCCAAACTCAAGTTGTTCTTGATCGTAAACTGTTCGATTAATGGTCTTACAACATATTCTTTTTAAAGTATATTATATGTAATGGTAACTATAATAAACTGTAGAACTACAACACATGCAATAATACACCAGTTTATCATACATGAAATCAAACCTAGTTATGGGATTTGCCTAATGAAAACAACAGAAGAATTAACAATCCTAATGTTTATTCCTTATTGTTTTTCTTTGGTACGTTTTAAGAATGATCGTACACAATACATACAAACATATGTACACACGAGAACTCTTTGCCAATCAAACTTAGTTTATCTAAAGTTGCTTAGTTTTTGCTTTGAAAGAGTTGATCACATGGAATACGATGATATAATGATCTATTTAATGTTCAAGAAATGAAGAAGCAATAATATTGAAATTACCAGTTGCACTAGCTGAGGAAGACTCGGCCGGAGTTGGTCTAAAATCTCCTCGAAAAGCTCTGGTGGGAGCAGAAGCAGAAGCAGAGTCTACGAGAACACGATGAGCCGAAGCAGCTTGCTCATCACGACCTCTCTTCTGACCAGTCCAAGAGCCAGAACCCGAACCAGATGCCGTAGTAACACCAGAGAAAGTTGTTTCGCTCGAGTTAGGAGGAGAAGGAGAAGCATAAACTTGTACACCACCACTACCAAAACGATTGTCGTATCCCCAAAACTGATCACCACGACCACCACCACCAACTCTTGACCTGCTTCCCGAAACGACATGCGTTAGAGCCGAAACAATGGCGGACATCTCAGTCGGACTGCTGTACCCGGAAGAAAACATTTGCGAAGGAGAAGGGTGAGGCGGCGAAACGACACCGTATTGGTTCAGTATATTCATTTGCTGCTGGTCAAGGTCTCGGTCTTGGTCTCCGCCGCCATGGCCTTGATCTTGAGCTCTGAAACTAGCATCGTTGGGGGTTCTCTGGTTCGCCACTTTCAGAGAGCACATGTAGTATTTTTCTTACTTTTTTTGGTACTGAATCGAAAAACTAAGGATGACCCAGATCGTTATTTGATGATTTGTGGAGACCCTTTTCGAGGTTACCATCAAATCCTCATATATATATAGTTATGGTGTTTGTATTTGTATCTAACCTGTTTAGCCGCTTTAAGAATAGTTTTATATTTATATTTAGAAACTGTACTTTTTTGTCCCTAGAAGCCTCACCTTTATCTGATATTTACTGCTTTTTAATATATTTTTTTTAATTTTCAGGTTATTTTCCCCTTTATTAAAAAAAAATTGATGCTAAATCTCATATAAATGGCCGACTATAGGCAAGTGCATAATCATGTTCACACGCCCAAAATTCAGCTCAGCCTATAGCTAAATCGAAAGGGGTTTAATTAAAACATTAGTTTGAGTCGGTCATTTTTGCTCTTTTCATAGCAACAAAAAGAATTAAAAACAAAAGAACATCATCTTTGAATTGATCTCTTTGTGCCGACAAGTTGTTACAATTCATGAATTGATCTATTTTCTAAGCATATTTGATCACACATATATATATATATATAGCTAGGTGTTTATAAATTGAGTTTGGTAATATCAATTAGGGTTTGTCTTTTGTACTTGATAAACTAAAAAGGTATTATGGTATAATGTTTGAGACTTTACGTGTGACCCCTCAACATCATTATATGCAGTTGTGATTTTTGATAAGAAAAAAAAAGTTGGAAAAGGAATGAAAGTGTAATTGATTTTATTTATTTAAATAGTAAAATGTGGACGTATATTTTGGCTAGAGTGACATTTAATTGCTCTTTTTAAGCTAATTGGAAATTGGAAAGCAAAAAGTGAGAGAAATCTGGCTAATGTTTTTTGAATGATTCCCTTTTTCTTTTTAAATTTGAAAATTCTTGTTTTATTTTCTATTGTATTTTTGGCAACAATTTTTTTTAAAGAAAAAATTAATAATGTAGCTGGTTCAAGAAAATTCGTACAAGCTCTTTTGGGATTTGATTCTATTATTGAATATAAGTTCAAAGTCATTGTATATTGTTTTGACCTTAAGATAAGAATTGTATGTATCGAGTCTAGTTTAAAGTATTATTATTAGTGTTAATTTAGTGTGTTATACAAAATTTTTGCAAAGTTTATCATATAATTAATCCAACAAACCAATATCCATTAAACAAAAAATCAGATTGTGTTCTGATTTGTTGTTATCATTAGAATCTAAATCCCCTCATTATAATGTAAAGCCAAATCAAAAAGATTATGTCAAGACTACTTATATGGAAGTAACATTATTAGTTTTGGAAATTTTATTTGTTGTTCTCAATTTTGTTTTTTAAAAAATTGATATGTAAAAATAATACAAAACACCCTTACTTTGTAAGAATGGTGTAAAAATAACTTTTAGTATGAATACCAAACAGCCCTTAAGAACTCAAATTTTATCCTTACATTGAATTGAATATAATTTTTTTTATCGTACGTTGAATTGAATTTTAGTGTTTATAAGAGGAACTTCAAATTCAAAGACATTATAAAATGCATATCATTATTAAAAAATTGATTAAGACCTTAAGATTGCCTTTTAAAGTCAATTATTTTTTATTTGTATTTCTAGTTGTATTATGTGTCAGAGGTTAGGCCTTGTTTGGTATTGTTTTTTATTTTTTGTTTTCAAAGTTGTGTTCTCAGAAATGAGAACAGAAAACAACTTTTGTAGTTTTAAAAAAATAAGAGGTGTTTGGTTAATGTTTTCTAAAAATAATTTTTTAGTTTTATTTTTTTAAAATTTTAAATAAAAAGTTAACAAATATATTTACAAAGAGAAAAATCTTTTCAAAGTTTGTAATAAATAACGAGATAAAATAATTTGAAAGAAAAAATGATGAAAAATACGGAGTAAGAAAGTAAAGACATAAAATTTGAAGAAATAGAAATTGAAAAGAAATAAATTGATTTAAGGAAAAATGAGAAAGAAGGTGGTGAGAAAGCAAGTGAAGAGAGAGAAGCAAATAAAAAAAAAGTGATGAGAGTGTAAATGGTGAGAGAGAAAAAATAATGATATATTAAGTGATGAAAAAAAAATTGATGACATAATAAGTGATGTAAGAGAAAATAAAAAGAAAGAAAATATAGAAATTGAGAATAGAAAAAATAGGGAGAGAGAAAGTGATAAAAGATAAAATAAGGAGATAAAAAATAACGAGAGAGAAAGTAATGTGAGAGAAACTAATGAAAGAGAAAATGATGTGATAATAAATGATATTAGATAATAATAATTAAAAAAATAAAATAAGAAAAAAAATATATAGACAACAAAAATTAAGAACAACAGAAAATAATTTTTTGTTATTCTCAAAATTTTCTATTTTTTTGTAACTTTATTTTTAAAAAGTTATTTTCTAAATACAACGTGACACTCTAGTTTATTTTCAAAAAATAATTTTTAATTTTTAAAAACAAAAAATAATTTTTTAGTTAAATAGTAAAACATCCATTAAGTTTTTCTAAGCCCTCCTTTTATAAATTTTCAAGATTTAAGCGTCATTTAGCATATGACCTTAGATTAATTGAGTGTTTTTTAGATGGAACAAGTAGAGTTAAGATTAATAGAAAATAAACAAATTAAATAATCTCTAAGTTATTATATTAGAGTTCACATCAAATGCAGCTACGGCAATAAGTAATTATGGTGCTCTTAATATATTTTCTTATTCGCCACAATATATATATATATATTCTTATTTATTTAGGAAATAAATAAAACAAAAAGTCTCTGAATGTATTTATTTAATTATTTTTGTATTGTTGCTTTAAGTTTATCATTGGTCAGAACACGTCTCTACGAGTGACACACACAGTTGTGTAAATGCCTAGAATTAGTTAGATATATCAATAATAATTTTAGAAAGAATACAACTCTAAGAAAATCGTTCAACTCCTTCACGTCGTTTACCGAGTCAGGCCCATGTATAGCGACTTATCCTACCCAGGCCCATATTTATATATATATATATACTTAAATTTTACTTAAAAGAATAATCACTTTTTAATTACATCTTACCAAGAGTAATTACATGAGATTTTGGTGAGAATGGTATTTTTTTTTAATGTGATTTTGTACTCAGGACTTATTTTGATAATTTTTTTGTAAAATTGTCTTTATATAAAAATTTGATCGATTGTCTAAATATTTCGATCGGTTATCAAAAAATTTCGATCAGTTGTCTAAAATTTTCGAATCAGAAATCATTTTACAAACAATTATCAAAACTAGACTAAAATTCAAAATAACTTAATAATAACTTTTCATTATTTTAATCAATGAAAAATAACATTATCTTATCGATCAATTTTTAAACAAAAATATCTACATATAATATATATAAGATAAAATATTAAAAAGTCTATGGTAAAATTAAATAAAATTTCAGTAGCAACATATTTATAAATACTTTATGGATCTATTTATATAAAAAATGTGTAGATAACAAAAATTCTTGGTTTTAATAATTTGTTTATAACTTTAACGGAATATTCTAAATATTTAACAGAATATACATTTAAAACTAATTAAATATATATTAATTATATTAATATTAATTCAAATGTTATAAAATAGAATAATTAACATTTTTGCCCCCCGAACTTATGATACTATTAGATCGTGCCCCCTAAAATATACAGTCTATTAAAAACTCTCCCTGAAATATATCATTTACAGAAACCTAGTCCTTCCGTCAAGTTTCGCTCCATTTTGTCGTTTAAACGCTGATGTGACATTATAAATTTTGATAAATTAGCATTTTTGCCCCCTCCCCCAAACTTTGACTATTACTAAATCGTGCCCCTTTTTATTAGAAAAATTAATTAAAAAAATGAATTTTTGTATTAATTATTAAAAAATTAATTCATGCCTAATAAATTTTTTTAAAAAATAAAAAACTAAAACAGTAACATTAAAAAGAAAAATGTTAAATCTTTGAAGAAAAAAAACTTAGTATTAGTTCAAATTTATAATAATTTAATTTATAAAAATTCAAAGTTAAATGAAAAAATCTAAATACCAAACTAAATACACATTCTTTGTCAAAAAAAAAATACTAAATATACATTCAAATTCAAATCACATTATACATCTCTTTTTTCTTTTTTTTAAAAAAAAAAAGAAAAAAAATTATAACAAAATAAAACGACTGGAGTCGTGCAACTCAAAACCCATCATGAAGAAATCGTTTCTTTTTTACATTATAACAAAAATAAATAGATTTCTAATATGGATCTATTGAATTAATTAAGAATTTATTTATCATTCATATTTGATTTTTTAATATCTAGAGTGAATTTTAATTTGATATTTTATTTTTTATTTCACTCATATTTGTTAGATATTTGGTTTTTTTTTTAAATCTAGAGTGAATTTTAAAGATTTTATTAGAGTTCAAATAACTTTTATTTAATTTTTTAAGATTTCAATTAATATTTGAATTATTTTTATAATAATTAATAAAAAATAGATTTTTTTGTAATTTTAAATTATTTTCTTAATATAAAAGAGGGAACAATGTTTTAGTCACCAGTGTTTGATATTCCGTTTTTAGTAATTACCAAATTAATTAAACCATGTGAATTAATTAAGGTGCGGAATGGTAATTAAATGTTTAAACAGATGTTTATTCTGTCGGGACAAAATCCAAACTTGTCACCACAGAAACTGAACACAATAAAAATACAGTGCAAAAACAATTAAAGAACACAACAAATTTTTACAAGGTTCAGAAATTCTTTCGGATAACTTACTCCATGGGGCCACGCCTAGAGAATAAAATCAATTAATAAAGAATCACAAGTACAAAATATTGACTTATACAAAACAAGACTCTCTCTTGAGATTTGCAACAACTTTGTTGTACTTCTCTTCACCAATCTGATCTTGATTGAAACGCTCAACCACTGGAACTCTCTTCAATGGGCAGCGAGTGCTTGCATCCTCCCGACACAAGGCTTGTAAAAATCATCTCCCGAAGATTATAAAAGTTGTGTTCAAATTACAAAATGTATTCACTCATAAACGTGGTATAAACTCACCACAAGTACTAAACACTCGTTTTTAACAAGATCACGTGAATACTATGATCTTAAATACAAAGAAGGAACTCTCACAAATATTACAATATACTCACAAATTATGCTTCTAAGAGTTCACTTTTTCTCAAAGCCTTAGAGACATATTTATAGAGTCCATTTCGTGCTCATAAAGACTGAGAATGAATCTCCTAATAAAGGCAAGAATATTTGAAGATATTTTTTATTAATGAAGAATCGCCTGTTTTAGAAGATGCTGATTCAACAGATACGATTTTGGTGGAGACAGCTGATACCTGTGTCGGATCAAAATGCTCAAGATAGAAATAACAATTAATGACACCAAAGATTGAGTTTTCAAAATTTTATAATCTTGAGCTATACGAAAATTTAAGGTCAAATATTTCATAAATGACTTTGAGTAAGTACTAAATATTTGCTTTAAATAAACAAGATATATCTTCCCTTTATAATCAAATTGATAATATAAAGTTAAATAAGGAATGTAAATATTCCGAAAATCACAAAAAAGAGAAAGTGAATTCCGAAAATCACAATAAAATGAAGACAAAAATTGATCTTTTAATTAAAAACTAAAAAGTATGCCAATTTTATGATTTACAATGTTCAAGGAGCAAAAATGCAAATTTTCTATTCACGGGATTGACGTGCCAATGCCACATGAGAGTTTAAATGAAAAAATTGAACGGAAGCTAACATAATTACTATGTTTCTGTAAATGAAAAAGTTTAGGGGGAATTTTTAACATATCGTATATTTTAGGAGATACGATGTGATAGTGTCAAAAATACGAGAGGCAAAAATGTTAATTATTCTTTAAAATATTATTACGATAATAATATATAATCCTAATTTTTTACTAGTTATATTAATTAATCTGAATTCAAATATTATAAAATATTATTATTATAATAATAATATTTAATACAAAATTAGATATTTAATACTTATATTAATATAAATTTAAATATTATAAAATATCATTATAACAATAATATATAATACATAATCTTAATTGTTATTAAAAATTATCATTTATATTTAAAAAAGTTATTATATATATAATGTTAAAAAAATCATAAATAATATTTTAGCTTAATTTTTTTTTTAATATGTTTATGTCATTTTTTTATATATTATATTGTTTATTTATATGAAATTTATATGACAATAATATAAATTTAATAAAAATAATTAATAAATTATGTAAATTTGTGTCTAGTATATATATAATAGTGAAAGATAAAATGAGGAGAATTTACGACTATATCTCACGTGTATATGACATTAAAATAATATAGAAATTACATACTACTCAACAAAATATGTATATAACATAGTTTTACAGGACGCGACTAAAATGATACATACGTTTTTGTGTACCACTACGATAATAATTCAGCTTTACACATATAGCCATCAGTTTTTTTATCAGATGATATTTATTATAGTTACAATGAATCTCGTACAAATTTTTAGAAAAACAATACTTTAGGGTGCTAAAATAGAATCTAAAATAATATATGTGCAGATGACGATATTGAAAGTTTAAAACTTTATATTAACATCTTAAATTATTTAGATTTTTTTTGAAATTTTAAAGTTCATTGTAACTACAAAAAATTGAAATCATAACTTATACACATAAAAATAAACAATTCACCATAATAGTGCATAAAAAACATGCACTATTATAACCGTGACCAAATTTTTACATATACAAATTTACTTTGGAAATTAAAAAAAAATACTTGATAAAAACCATGTAGACCCATTTCGAAATTAATCAAAGAAAAAAAAAACTTTCAAACCCAGAATTGCAACTTAATTTACAATTCTTTAATATGGATGCTACCTTAGCCCCTGGTAGGAGTCTTTCTGTTTTCGACGTATAGGTAATTATAATTCAAATTTATTTTATATGATGTTGTACATCGTGGTTATAGGAGTCATCTCACCAATTTTTTAGAAATTATAAATAATTTACGATATCCAAAACATTGGTCAAAAAGTCAATTACACACGTGTTTTTTTATACACGTGCAACTAACGATTTTAAACTCTTGTTTTCGACATTGTAAAATATTCAAAATTTTCTAAAAACTGGTGGGATACCTACTATAACTACAATATATAACGTCATATAAAAAAAATTGGGTTATAATTTTTCTACGTACCAGAAATAGAGACGTCCCTACCGATAGGGGCTAAAGTGGTATCCTTACTATGGAATTTCCCAATATATATAGGAAAATTCTATAATAGGGACATAGCTTTTCTCTGTCCTAGTAGGAACGTTTCTATTTTTAGCACGCAAAGAAATTAACTTATTTTTTATATGACGATATTCATTGTAGTTATAGTAGACATTCTACTAATTTTTAGGAATTCTAAATAATTTACGGTGCCGAAAACATACTTCAAAACTATATGTTTCACGCACGTATAAAATAAGCTTCAAAACAAACTGTTTTTATTTTTTCGACACATAAATAGGTTACAATCTAATTTTTTTATATGATGATGTACAATATATTATTTAGAGCCTCCCACAAATTTTTGTAAAATTTTGAATAATTAAGATACCAAAAACATGAAACAAGTTGTTTTGAAGTCTATTTTATACGTTCGTGAAATAATTTATTTTGAAACATGTTTTGGGAATCATAAATTATTCAAAATTTTCTAAAAATTGGTAGGATATCCTAAATAACTATATTGTATCTCATCATATAAAAAAAATTGAATTATAATTTTTTTAAGTGACAAAAATAAAAACATCCATATACTAATGAGACAAAAATCATGCCCCCACACACTGTGAACTTCCACTATATATATGTCTACAATGTATGACTTTTAAACTCACTCACAATTATATATGAAGTTCACAATATTGAAAGAGAGGTATATGTGATAGGGAAGAAAAAGAGAATGATAAAGATTTTAGACAAGAATGAATGTCAACTTTGGTTGACCTTGGTCAACTATATTAATATCATAAACTTTGACTATTAATATAATAGGTACACGTTGGACATTTTAGCCTATAGGGTAGGTGTTGTAGGTCTACTTACGAAACTCTGATACGCGTTTTGTGTCTTATTTTATTTTTTAGTGCCAAATGTCAATTAATAAATTGATTTTTTTTTAAATGAAAATAAATAGTTATACAAAATTTTAAACTTGAAAAATTTGAGGACGAAAATTAGCAAACTTTTAGAAGATCCACACCATGTATATGGTCAAGTACCAAATAGGTAGCTAATAATTTGTAAAAAGTGAATTATGACAAAAACATGTATATCATACAAATTATAAAGTCAATAGGGGCCAAAATTTCGCCTGAATAAAAACTTTTCCTTATTTTTTATTTCCAAATTCTTCCTACTAATTTTTATTTTTTGTTATGGTCACTTTGAGTTCCTCTAGCTATAATGAAAGGAGAAATTTACGCATATCACTAAAATTTAAGAAAAAAATTATATTTATACTATAGCATGATCTTTTTTTGCTTTTTTATGATTCAAAGTTTTTTTTTTATAGTTAGACGACGTCTTCATCCTCGCACAGTCGGACTTCATCTTCCCTGATGAGGCAACGGCAAAGAACCCAAGGAGGCATCGAACTCTGCTAACCAGGAAACTAGCCTTCACGCCGCTTAGACCTTCCGCCTTTGTCCCTCCGCTCCTCCATCGAGAAAAATGTTGGAGCTTTACCGGCGGCAGCCATTGGAGAGGTGCTTTGGAGTTGGAAATGGTGGTGATGAGCTTCTATGGCATATGGACCTCCAGCCTTCTGCTTCAGGAGACTATTCCATAGTTATGGTTCAAGCCAATTCGTCTCTTTGAAGATCAAGGACAAGTATTCACTTCTCCTTCCGGCACGTATGTTGGTATCTATGACAGTCATGGTGGTCCTGAAGCTTCTCGATTCATCACCAACCATCTCTAGCTCTTTGTCATTGGAGTAGATTTGGCAAAGAATCCAAAAATCAACATATGAATTGCATAAGTTTTTTTAGAAACTTTGGAGTCGCGACCTCATTAATTGCCTTGTCGTCATACACATGAACTCCATTTTCCTTCCTGAACTACTTCCCATACGTGGAGAATAATATAAAAAAATAATTTTTCTTACCAAGAAGACATTTCTTTAAAGAAACGTGTCATTTCACAAAAAATAAAATAAAAGGAATGATGAAACGTGGAGACTCATACATGGAGGCTCAAAACGTGGAGACTCATACATGGATGCTCAAAATCATAAGCACTTTTTTTTGTGAGGGCTGGCTGCAAGTTTTGGGGTTTTTTCAATGTTGTTGTTGTCGTATTGCATTTAAGTTACTTTTTTGATATTATATTGCAGTGTGTTGCTTTTTTAAAATGTAATGGGTTACACTGTGTTGTTGTGTGATTGTTATTTTTGTGTTGTTTATCTTCTCTGTATAGTTGTTTTCATGTTGGTTTTTTGTTGTTTATGTTTATATATAGTTGTTCTGTTATTGTGTTGATATCTAATTGATATTTAGTTGTTTTCAGATATATTTTGATTTAAAAAAAAAAAAACATGTTAGCATGCAATGGGTTGTTGTCTTATTGTTGTTTTTTGTTTTATTGGCACCATATTTTTATAATTATAAAATTTTTAAAAATGTATTTTTGAAAACTTAAGGAGTATTTTTGAAGAAAAAAAATCAGGAATACTAAAAAAAAGTAAAAAAAAAAACACCAAAAAAATATATTTTTGAAAAACCCCCTAATTAAAACTAGGCTATGCACCACCCGAGTAAACTTTAACAACTTCTATCATCAAAAAATACCACGTTTGTTTGGGATAAAATTATAGTCGGATATTATTTAGTTTTTTTTTTAATAAATAGTTAGCTGATTTTTTTAAATTAATATATATATATGTGTGTTTATAGATCTAAAGGTTTCTCTTAAATCTTTCTAATTTAGAAGGTTTCATTTCATGTGATAATTAGTCTTTGAAAAATCAACTAAAATATCTTTTTGTTTTGAATTAAGTGATGAAGAATAACAAAACGTGAAGAACGCATAGATTTTTTATAACAAAAGTCAACAATGTTGAAAAAACGTAATAATATGTAAGACCATACGGATGTTTAAAACTCTATAGGATAGTCGATCATCGCTAACGATGAAAACTACTCTAGGGTTTTAATTAACTTTATTTTGGATCTCTAACATTATTGCTTCTTAATTATTATTTTTTTGCCAATTTAATCACTAAGAAATGTTCATCTGTAATTAAGTTATAAAAAAAATAAATAGGAAGTACCTTACTACTATTTTTTTTTTTTTGTGGCAAATTTCTTTTTATATTTTTCTATATATTGTATATTCCCATTTCCCTAAAAACAAGAGAAAATTAATAAAAATTATTAAATTACATATCTTTTTGTCAAAAAAATTGACAATTGTTAACATCTCTTTTATATAATAAGTGTGTAAATAATGGAAATTTTTTATTTTAACAGTTTTTTATTTTTTTAAGGTTAACTTTAACGAAATATTCTTATATTTAAAAGAATATTCTTATATTTAAATGTAGTTTGTAAATAATTAAACTTAAATAAAATAAATTAAAATAAGATATTTTTGAGATATTATATAATAATTATTATTTAACAATAATAAATAATTAAACAAATTAAAATATGATATTTTTGAGATATTTTACAATGATAATTATTTAAAAATAATAATATCATATGTTTTATAACTTAAATATAATTTAATTAAACTTAAATTCATTTATTAGAATAATATCATATTAAATATATAATATAATTTATTATGAATTAGCAACAAATTATTTTTAAAAAAAAAACTAGCAAGAAACTTAAATTTAAATTTCACACATAATATTTAATATTACATTAAACATATAATATATGATCTCTTGTTGTCCTTCCTAAATTCAAAAACTATAATAAGTATAAACTTAAACAAAAATAAATAAATTATTTAATTAAAATATGATATTCATTTGAAATTTATATGATATTAATATAAATTTAATAAATTTTATAATTAAAACTAAGTAAACTTACCTATTGAACGTTGCATGTATGTAGTATATATATATATATATATTTTGTTGGACTTTTAAATTCAATAACACAATATTACAAAACAAAATCTTTATTGCCCCTATTAGTATTATTTATTTATTTTTACCTTTTCAATACCCCACTTGAATTAATTAATATTTTGGAATGTATACACTGAGGTTTCAAGATCATCACCTCCTTAGCTGTGAAAAAAAAAAAATTTAAAAATCCTCACATATTCACTTGGCTGATCCATGTTTAATTTATTGCTCAAGTGACGTCCAACTAAGTTAATTGTCACTATATATATTAAATATGGTAGTTATAATTAATTAAAAACAAACAAAAATTGTAATGATAATAAAAATAATAACACAATCTTCTAATATTTATAGATGTAACCGGTGAGAATAACAAGTACTTTTATTTATTATGCAAGTAGCTACTACTTTATTGATTATATATATATTTTTTAATGTTGATGTGATGATAAGCTTTAAAACATAAGAGTAGTTTAATTAGTTCGAACACAAACTTTTTAGGTAAAATATATAATTTATTATTGATTAATGACTAACAAAATTTATGATCAAGTGATGACCCACGTGTATGTGCTTAGTTAAATTTTAAATTAGAGAACTAAAATGAGACAAAAAAAAAATCAAAGCTAATCTCAACAACATGATATTGATTTAATTATTATTGAATTATGAATTTAATTAATTAAGCCAAAATAATAATATATATGTTTATAGATATTTAAAAGCTTTCCTCTTTTGGAGTCCGTTGTTTGAAGAACATGAACTAGTGGATTAACTTAACTTAACGTTTTTATAGTATAAATTTTTATATAAATATAAATATACGTATAAAATAATGATGTTTTTAATGTTTATCTATTAAATATTGTACTAATTATTCTGTGTGACGTAGTATAATGCAATATGGGTGCCATGCATGAACAATAACTTTTTCAAAGTAGAAATAATTAAAAAAATATTCAGATAATAACGCCACTTGTTCATTACAACGCATTAAAGATATAATTAAATTGAATGATAACTTATAACAATTATACTCACTAAAATAAATTAAAAAAATATCTTCATCTCACATGCCAAAGTGAACTAGTGGATAAGATTAAAAGGCAATACTATAGTTATTTACATGTATAATTTTGACAAGTAGTCAACTGGCTTATCTTCATTAATATGATAAATATAAACAAATATATCAAATAAGAGAATTGTGTGGTTCACCCCTTACCACCTTACCCTTGTATGGGATAGTAAGGGGTGCATTGGTGCATTCTCTTCGTGTTTTTGGCACATGAATAATTTTAATTCTATTTTTTTGTGTATGATGTTATAAATTGTAGTTATTTAGGACATCCTGTAAATTTTTATAAAATTTTGAATAATTTATAATGCCGAAAATAAAGTTGATCAAATAATTTGTTACACCCGTACCTGTTTTATTTTATACGAGTATGAAATAGATTCTTTGAACCTTGTCTTCAGTACTATAAATTATTTAGAATTTTCTGAAAATGTACAGATTGTCCTAAATAACTACAATATATTCCGTCATACAAAAAACTTTGGATTAAAACTATTCGTGTGCTGAAAATACGAAAGGGGTACACTGGTGTAACCCTTTCTTTTAGGGAGGGGATACACCATAAAAACTCCTCATAAAATGTTGGCAAATTCTAGAATGCACTCCTTATTTTTGGGTATGACGGTGGTGCATCTATTTGTATTTTCGGCACGTGAATGGTTAGAATTCTATTTTTATATATATAATAGGGTAGGTAACCATTTGGTACCCTATATTTTTGCAAAGTATCATTTTGGTACCATCTGTTTTCAATAATGCTTATATGGTACCTTATATTTTAAAATTGTACATATTTGGTACCCTAAACTCAAATTTAATTAATAAAATTTTACCAATTTAATCAAACTGCTGCCAATTATGTAAGTTCTAAATTTAAATTTAATTACTTAATTACATATAATTAATGACAGTTTGATCATATATTGACAAAAATTTATTTATCAAATATGAGTCTAGGGTATCAAATATGTATAATTTTAAAATACACGGTACCATATGAGCATTATTGAAAATAAATAGTACCAAAATGATACTTTGCAAAAACATACGGTACCAAATGAATAAATTCCCTATATAATATTTGTCCTCCAGGTAAAGCGCACTATGTAACAAACAAAAACTAAATGCATATTGTATAATGTATAGGGAATAAGGTATGTACTTAATCTGAAATTTATTTATTATTTATAATGTAGACTATATCACATCAACACTTTGGCCAACAACAAGATGATCAACATTACAAGTTTTTGTTTTTAATCCAAAAAAACTTTGTTATATGTGTATATATGCAATTCATTATTACAAGGGATGGTACCTATAATAGGATAGTGGGGACTTTATAAAAAACAATTATTTAATTCATTTGTCACATCATAGTAAATTAGATAGAATGTGTACATCTTATTGTAAGGTCATATTTGGAAAGTAGAAAATAAGTTTTATTTATGTGATTTTATTATATGATTGGAAAGGATATTTGAACAAATTAATCTATTTAATTACTATAAAATAACTTAGTCTCATTAAAACAGTATAATTTTGTATCCAAAATAATTTTTTTTAATAATTAACTTTTTACATCCAAATCTATTTAATCTTTCTTTCAAGATATAATTTAAGATAATTGATAATAATTTTGATTAAAAAAATCTAGAGCAAATAGATTTGGAGATATCCAATTGGAATTAAATAGATATTTGGCAAGGCAAAAAGAAAAGACAAAACAAGGTATCGATCTTACATTAATATCCAAATTCTATAGTGGAACTTCTGTAGATCTTTTTTTTTTCTTGATGTGACCATGATCAGATGCATATCATAACTTACCACTATCTTATAATGGAACAAATTAAGTGTGAATATCTTTATACTTTAAAGAGACCTAATAATAATTATATTTCATTTCACAAAATTTGAATAAAAAGTACTTCTTATATTACATTCTAATATATTTTTTCTGGGTAATGATAGTCTCACATATTTTTTACATACATAATGTACATAATGATATCACATATTTAATTTAAATTGTTAAAATTTATAAGGTGGGACTACACTATTTTTTATGTGTATTTTATTTACATATATTGTATTTATTTTTGGTGTATAAAAGTTATGTGTGCATAACACTTACTCATTTTCATTTTACAATCAGTTTATAGTTGTGGTTATGAAAGAATTATAAAAAACATAAATTTGTATATATTAAATTCAAAATTTAACTCTCAATTGGAAGCCTCAATAATTTTATAAGCATAAATAATGTACAATATATTATTATTGTTTATTATCCTTAATACTTAATAACTATATCTTATATAATTTATTAAGTATAATGTATTAAGTTTTTTTTCAAATATTTTTCATTTTAAAATTTTATTATGGTATACGGTTACCCGTGGGTATCCTATATCCATTATCGAGTAATACTTGTACTTTATCTGCAAAAAATGATAAAATAATAGATCATGATATGAGTTGAGTTTTTTTTTTATAGGGTAGAGTGGTGGAATAGGCATACCCTGCCCATTCCTCGCTGGTTGCCATCCCTACCCACCTAAGACCAACCCAAACAAACACCTAACAACAAAACTAAAAAACATATGAAGGATACTAATTAACCTTTTCAATAATATGACAATAATTAGTTACTAATCCATTAACCACTTTTCAACAAGTGACCTAGAGCTACTTATAGGAACTGAGAATATTAGTAACAAGTTATTAAAATAGAAATAGAAATAGTAGAAAAAACCATAAATGTGAAAGCAATCGTACAATAAACCTTTAACAAAATGGTAACTAGTTACTAATATTTATTGTAGTGATATGACAGTAACTAATTACTAAATCAAGAATGGCATTTCGACTTGTAATTTGGAACTACTCTCATGAACTAATAAAAAAAAATGGTTAGTAGATATAGTTATCAAGAACCACCTAGTAAATAAAAATTTTTAGCCGATTAGTAATATTACTAAAAAAAATATCACAGTGCATATAGCAAAGTCGGTGGTTTGGTAACCACATACCAACATTGCTAAAATTACCTATAAGGATGTGCAGTATATATATAATATATATAAAAGATTAAAAAAAATAACAAATAAAAGAGTATTAGGATTAGTAATCCTTAACTAGATATGAAAATTGTTAAACACCCAAAAAAAATGCAATAAATATAAAAATAACAAAAAAAGAAATCATTGAAATCGGTAATTAATTACCAAATCAAAATAAAACTTTACTAGCTAGCCTTATCAATATTAACCAATAACAAAACTATATATATATATACATATAACAATCCATATGTGAATGTTGTGATGTCACTAATAAATAAATTCCAAAGTAAGATTAAGGTATAAAAATGAAAATAACTAACTAAAAAAGTAAAACAAATATCCACATAAAATAACGGTTGAAATTATAAAAATTAATAACAACAAAAAATCTATTATATAGTTGGAAAATTTACATATATCACTAAAAGTTAAGAAAATTTTACATTTTTACTGTTACATGGAGTTTTTTTTCCTTATAACTATTCAAACTTTTTTTTTTTTTTTTCAGTTATACTATTTCTTCCCTTCGCCGAAGAAGAGGCCATTTGCTGGGAGAGGCGATGGGTCTGGGCTTGCGCAAAGGGCTGGTCGGCTCAGGTGCTGGTGGAGTCGCGCCTGCGAGGGGTCGAACGACGATAGAATCACACCTGTTGACGCCATTTTTCGTCAACAGTGAAAGAAGAGCACGAAAACAATAATCAGTAATGGCCAATAAAAATACGACAATACAAACAAGATTTTTACGTGGTTCAGCAGTTAAATCTGCCTAGTCCACGAGTTTTTTTTATTAAACATGAGATGATCTCTGAAAATTCTCCAAGGATGAATTCTCCAGAGTTTTCCCTCAAGATCACAAAATATTCCCTCCTCTACAATGGTGCATGACCCCTCTATTTATAGAGAAGATTTCATAATACTATCCCACATATTTCGGGAAGTTATTCTGTATATGCAAATAAATTAAATGGCATTAAATGCCTGCAATCCGATATACAAGGAAACGTCCCCTGAAGATCAGGGGGCGTATAACTGAACAAATAATATCCATTGATTGTAGGGGATTTAGAGTATTAAATGTAGACCGCGTCTCTTATAGATGACTCATTAGGATCTTCAAAGTTATTATCCTGCATCACCAAGGCCCTATTCACCCAGGTTTCTTGTTGACTTTCGAGCTATAGCATCTTCCCGAGGCCACATGACTTCGAGCTCATACGCGCGTCAGGCTCGAAACCCTGATCCGAGACCATCCCGAGAACAGATGTACCTCGGGATATTTCTTTCGAGCTTGTGAGGATTTCGAGGCTATCATCTTCGAGGTCGTCTTTTCCTCGCAGGCTCGATGTTTAGATTTCGAACATATTCCAGACTTTACGAGTTCATTCATTATGAACCCAGCATTCGAGGTCACAATTCTCATGGCTCGAAATCTGGGTGTAACATCTTGCCCCCTCAAAAGTATTTGTTCGAATCCTGTGAGAAGGAAACTTTTGAACTACTTTCTTCGAGAACTGTACCGTCACATAACTGAAAATGGACACGCATCAGTTGGGTATTGCCCATTCAGGGTATTCGAGTACCTTGGAAATCTGCCCACAATCGTTCGTCTGCCACTTTTCTGGAACCATCATATCATTAATCCCTATCCATTGGATTTTGCAAGGGTTTTGTTCAATGGTTCAGATCAATCCCCTTTTACCATCTATATATAAGACCTCACTCATCGTCTTCCTTTTATTTTTCGCTCATCGGAAGAAAGAACAAAAGCAAAACCAAAAACTCTCCCTGAGAACTTCTTGCTTGTGCATGTTTTCTCAGCCGAAGAAACAGAAAACCGCCAATTTGTTCGAGACTGTGAGTTCATATCTGCAGCCTCTCCTTCAATCGACAATTTTTCTGCAATCGCCATCATTGTGTAAGTATCCGATTGTTTTTTTTTTCTTTGTCTATATTGTTCTTGCTATTTCTGGAAATGCGCAGATATAGTTTCTTAGTATGATACGCTAGGAAATTTTTGACCGATAGACTTTCACGTTTAAGTCTCCATATTAGGATCTAAGTTACTGGTTCCAAATCCAGTTTTGGTGTAGAACAAGGTATCTTTTTTCTGGGTTTCAAAATTTAAATGACATATCTTGCACGCCAAGATATCGGGTATAAAACCTTGGTTTTAAAGAACGCACGATACCCAAGATTACCTTTTCTGAATAACCGCCACTCTTTTTCCCTGAATTTCGGGATTTTCAAAAAAATCTGTCCACTCTCCTCCTTTTTCTCGTGGAATACAAGTTCTGACCCTTTAATAAAGGTCTTAGTTTCGAGCTCGTTTCGTTCTTAAGCTCCGAGCTTGTCCTGTCAAGCTCGTAACCTTTGAACTCTTGCATGCATGGCCCTCACCATTTTTTCTTTCTCGCTAGATGTCACAGAATCTGGAAAGACGGTGGGGGTCGTTGCTGGCAATCCCTTACTCGCCCAAAACCCCGAGCCCGGAGTCGCTGTTTGCTCGGAATCAACGTCGAATTCGCGAGTACGATCTCGCATGCGAACAAGAGGAGATTCGAGCTCATTATCTCCGCCAAATTGACGAGGTCATAGAGAGGAAGATGTAACGCCCTACTTCCTTAGAGCCGTTACTTAGTGAGTTTTAAGACAAAACAGTGTGCAAAGATCTCGCTAACCGAGGTTTTGAAACGAAAGTGTGACTAATTAAAAGTTAAGGCTGTAATCTTAGAAAAATGCGTTGTTTCAATAAAACTCATAATATTAAACATTGGGATCCCAAAATAAGGTTTGAAAACTATTTACATCTTAAAAATGAGTTCACAGTTGATAAATCATAAAAATCATAGATTATTACAGCCATTTTCAAATAAACCCCCAACCAAAGCAGTCGGGCAGGCCAAACATGTACGCGTCGCTTCACGCTCTCCGTACTCATGGTTGGTTGACTCAGACATTGCCCTACCTGCAACACAGAGCACCCGTGAGCCAAAGCCCAGCAAGAAAACTCATGCAGAACATAACATATGCAATGTATACAGTTTATCATAACAGATAATCCTCAAATAAACAAGTCAACCATTAGACTAAGCAAACATGGCCATGCCGCCCCAGAGACCTTACCAAAGCCCTGGGGTATCGGTTCTCACCGCGAGGATAACTCATGTATCCCTTGGGTCCCACCCTGAATATAGCATCCCATGTGCTAGGTGTTACTTTCGGCCCACGGCCGCCCCGGCCTACGCCGTACTCGGCCCTTGCCGTTCATTTCATCATAATCACACATATAATATAACACAACAACATGCAATCAAATATTAATTCATTTAAGCCTGCACCTTAACATGTGATGCAATATAGGGCCGCGCCCCGCAATCATACTATGGGCCCACGCCCTATCCTACGGGTGTTATAGTTTTCTTACCTGAATTCCGAGCCTCCTGATGCACTAAAGCCGCGAGCACGGTCCTCAAGCACGAGCCTCACCAACAACCTAGTCACAACACACAAGAAACATCCCTCAATACTAATCAACCCAAAACCACTTCCCGGGACCAATCCCGCACTCTCGGGACCTCTAAAACCTTAAAACAACACCCCGGAGACATCCCCCGAACCCCCGGAGCAAAGGCCTAAAATTGCCTAAAAATGCCATCCTGAAATTTGCCTTGTGCCGCGGCACCCAGAAACCAGAGGCTCCCCGCCGCGGCAAGCAAAACCCGTGCCGCGGCACGCCCTCGCAGACCCAGAATTCTGGGTTTTTCCTTCGCGTTTTCCCGAGCTTCAACCTCTCCAAATCACCCTAGACTAATATCTAAACCCCAAAACTCAATTCCAAGCTTCATATGAACAACTTAACAACCTATAGGCACTAGATACAAGATCAAAACATCAACACACCCAAGAATCCACCCCTTGATTCCTATTTTCAGCCACCCAAACCAAAACTCAAACAACTAACTCAAAACTCAACAAAAACAACTTAAGCTCTAGATTTTACCAATCAAAACAGAAATCAAAACTTAGATGAGTCTAAAAACCTTACCTCAAATGGAGAACCCACACAAAGTCCTTGATCTCCTCCTAGACTCCCACTTCTCCTTCTCTTCTTCTTCTTGCCCTAACCTTCTTTCTCCTTCTCTTTCTTCTCTTCAATTTCTATCAAGCCTCAAGTGGCATAAATGCCCCAAACCGTATACCCCCAAATCCCAGCTGTCATTTATCTATTTCCCAACCAAATGACCATTTTGCCCCTCCTTGCCTATCCTTTCCTACTTAAACCTCAAGGGCACTTAAGCCCTTTCATTTCTATTTCATTTCTACCATTTTCTTTCTATAACTTGTTACTCTCAGCAGTAACTAATGGTTACCCAGGTTACTAAATCTCCAATAACCATTACCCGCTAAACCTCAACTTAACCATAAAATCCCGAGGTACCCCTAGGCTCCTCCCGAGCCGGGTATAAAAATCCCGTTGTGACTCTTGAGTTAACTAGCTCTCTAGGACCGTCTCGGCACGTGCATCACAATAAAACAACCACACCCACGTGGTACAATTCACAGAATACAATTATCACATATCAATACAGTTATGCCCAACATGACCAAAATTACAATTATGCCCTTCTAACACGATCCGGGCCTACATGCATACTAGTAAACATAGCCATGCATCTCAGTTAAACAAATAGCCAAATAACATGCTTTAAATCATAATCATGCATTTAATTCATAAAATCACACATAAATCCCAACCTGCCCTCCTGGCACACTAATCAAGGCCCTTAAGCCTTATTAGCGAATTTGGGTCGTTACAGAAGAGGAGAACCCTTCAGGAGGCTCTTTATCCAGAACTTGATTCTGGTCCCAGGCCGATTCCCCTCGACCCTAAATTAAAGGTGACCATTGCGTACAGCCCGGGAAAGCTCCAATTCTCGCTCATGGGGGAGCCATCTACCTCGCAACTGAGGAGGGAGTTCTTTGAAGCCGAGCACTACTGGAGCTCGATTACCTCACTAGGCCAGATAACTGATATCCTGGCTTTCCATGGCCTTAGGCTGTCAAGCACCCTAAGGTGTCAAGCTCCTACCCCCAGTGAGCGAAGCTGCCGCGCCCCGGAAGATGGAAATCCCAAGCTGAGATATGCGGCCTGGAGCCAAGAGCACATGAAGGCAGGAGCGTTACTGCCTTTGAAGTCATTTTTCAAGGACTTCACAGACTTTGTTGGGCTGGCTCCATTCCAGCTCAACACCAACTCTTACAGGGTTCTGTCTGCCCTGAGGCCGCTATACCACGAGCTGAAGTGGGAAGGACCTTCTCCAAAAGATATTTTATACCTCTTCTGTCTAAAAAGCAACCCCTCCCGAGCTCGGGGAGGAGACGGCTTTTACTATCTTTCGAGCTACCCCAAGGAGAAAAATATGTTTGAGGACCTTCCTAATCATCTGCCTGACTTCAAAAAAGCCTTCTTCTGGACAGATGGTCTGTCCCCGTCTCGATGCTACTCATTCAGACGGATTCGTAAGTATTCCAACCTTCTTCATCTCTGTGCTCGGGCTTTTATTTGTAGGCTCGTACTTAGTTGCAATGTGTCTTATTTTCCAGCCAATTTTCACCACCCTACACCCGACGACGCCATGAAGGAGCATAGAGAGACTCTGCTCCAACTCCCTTACGGCCGGAGGTCTCTCTCGTACCTCTTACATGAGAGTAAGCTCCGAGCTTGCGGACTTTCGGGAGATGGCCAGTCCACCTCAGACTGGTCCAATAACAAGTATGATCATTGGGAGCAGGTGCCTTTGCCCACAGGCATCCTCCCTCCGAGGAGAGAGGTGAGGCCTCCACCTCCAGCTCACCGAAGGAGTCCGCCATCGGGGAATGAGGCTAACAATGAAGCCTCGAGCTCAGACTCGGATGAAGAAGGTAAAGTCATCCGTAGCTCGAGAATGTGGTCCCCCGCCTTATTAAAGCATAAACCCGATAGGTTAGTTTTATGCCCGGATGATAGAGACCACTTCTACATATAGACTTGGGTAGACGACCGAGTTCATAGGTTTGATAGTTGGCTCGGGAAGTATGATACCATGTATAGTCTGAACGAGGCGTGGGACGAGATAGCCGTCCAATATGGGACCAATGATTGTAGGGACCTTTCGAGGTTGACGTCCACCTATAGGGAAGGTACTCCCCCCGCCTCTTCTGAAGATGGGGGAATCTCATGGTCCCCGAGCTCGAGCTCGGGGGAGAGTTCCAGTTAGGTTTCTTCTATCATTGCTTTGTATATCTGTGCGATACTGAATCAATTTATATGCTATTCCCTCTTTTTGTTATGATTCACATTGTGGCGTGATTGTGCAGGTAAGATGGATTCCGACCTTGACAACATCATCGAAAGTGGTGGTGCCAAGAGGAGCAAGCGTCCCAGGGCGGGGTCGCGAAAGGTGGATCGGCCCACCAAAGTCCTCAGGAGGTCCGAGAAAACTCCTCCTTCTGCTCCGCCTGCTACGAGTTCCACCGCGGCGACGACTTCACAGGTTGGTGCTCCCACAACGGCGCCGACTTCGCAGGTCGGTGCCTCTGCAGTAGTGTCGACCTCGCAGGTTGGTGCCTCCACTATGGCCGAGCCCCAACTTCCTGTAGCAGTCCAGCCATCCCTTGGTCCTCCTCCTAGAAAGCCTTCTGCTTCTCGAGCTCAAAAGCTGTCAGTTTTTACTCACGTCGATGAGTACGTAATTGACAACGCGGCTAGATCCCATGGGTCTATGCTGTGCTCAGATGTCATGTCCCGAGTCGGCCAGAGCTTCAGCAGTCTCGAAGCTCCTCAATGGCAATACCTAAACAATGCTCGAGATTGCACGGCCCTCTACAAGAAGAGTATCGAGCTCGCTGCCGCGGTAAGTTTTCTTCTACTTATTAGTTACATTTACATAGTCCTGGCGTTAATGACGATTTTTTCTTTTGTCAGTCTCTTGCCTTTACTGCCCAGCTCAACTATAGGTTGAATAACGAGATCCACTCGAGCAAGTCTTATGCTCAGGAGGCAAAGGATCTTCAACTCAAGGCGAGTGACGACCTGAAGGCAGCAAATGAAAAGCTTGTGGCAGGAGCCGAGGAGCTTAAGGCCAAAGCGTCCGAGCTTGAGAAGCTGAATACTAGGCTCGCGGAGCTCGAGAAAGAGAATGCCAGGCTCGCGGAGCTTGAGAAGGAGAACGCTCGGCTCCAAGAGGCTAACAAAAAGCTCAAAGAAGATCAGGCCGCTACCTTTGACATAATTGAGGGCGAGAAGGCTCGTCTCCTTGCTGAGTATAAGGAGAAGAAGGACCAGGCGGTTGACTCGGCCATGTACAGAATGTGGGCCAACAACGAAGACCTGGATACCAGCTTCTTAGGTCCTCTTGAGGCAAAGCTTCTGGATAAGTGGAATGCTCGGCTCGAGGCGGAAGAGGCTGCTCAGGAGGCCGCCTCCGAAGGTGCTCAGGAGGATAGTCATGCTATTCGTCCTGAGGGGTCCAGTGCTGCCGATGCTGAGAAGGCCAAGGAGACTCCTCCTTCTTGAATCTGATCTCGGGGAAATCTTATCTTGGGGCTGCGTCCCCTTATTTTTGTAACTACTTTAATTTATGCCCGTAGGGCTGATACAATTTCTATTTATATTAATACACATTCTTTACATTTCTTGGTTCGAAATATTTTGCACATCTTATATTAATGAATTGTTTATGTTTATTTATTCATACAAACATAGTTTGGATTTAGGCTCGAGACTCGACGCATTCGTGCATCGTTTGCTCGAATTATCCGCTTCCGATCTCGTTATTTATCAAGGTCGGATATTACTTTAACCATGAACCCGAAAGTACTTGTATGGTATGTAATGTGAATGGTTTAGTTATATCTTATTGCTTAGTTACTTTTTCTTGTCCTCGGTAATTTCTCCAAGGTTATGAGTTCGAAACTATTTTCCTCTAAGATATTCCAGCCTCGATCTCGACTTATCTCGAAGTAGGTTTAGGTTCCCACTTATCGTCGATTAGTTTTAGCTGGTTTGCTCCAAACCTGTTAAATTTGCACATTTGGTTATATCCAAACGTTTTTATCTTTTGATAATTTGGTTATGTCCAAACTATCTAAGCTCGCGTATCTGGTTACATCCAAATACTTGTATGTTTTTGATAATTCGGTTATGTCCAAACTATCTAAGCTTGCGCATCTGGTTATATCCAAACACTTGTATGTATTTCGTGCATGTTATTTTATTTTTTAAGCTGATGGTATATATACCCATGATGCCCCCTTAATATCCTATGAGTGTGACCATAGGTTATTAAATTAAGAGAGATTGCAAAAATAAAAAGAGATAACATATTGAACGAAATAGATCTTTATTTGATGGAATTCAAAAGCAGACAAATTAATACAGATAGAAAATCATGGTTACAGGCAACACTTTTCCTATACTATTGGTAGTAAGGTCTTAGGTGTTCGTCATTCCATGCTCGCGGTACCAGGCTCCCATCCAATCTTGCTAGCTTGTAAACACCGGGACGGATTACTGACTCTATCTGGTATGGTCCTTCCCAATTCGGGCCGAGCACACCAGCTGCCGGATCTCGTGTTGCCAAAAATACACGTCTCAACACCAGATCTCCCATATCGAACTTTCGATCTCGAACCCTCTTGTTGAAATACCTGGTAGCTCGTTGCTGGTATGCAGCGTTCCTCAACTGAGCCTCGTCTCTCTTTTCTTCAATCAAGTCTAAGGTTTCTTCGAGCTGAGTGTGGTTTGAGTTTTGGTCGTAAATCTGAGTTCAGATTGTTGGGATTTCGACCTCGATAGGCAACATTGCCTCGCAACTGTATGCTAGAGAGAACGGGGTATGCCCCGTTGATGTTCGAGCTGTGGTCCTATATCCCCATAGGACTTGGGGCAATTCTTCGGGCCATCGTCCCTTTGCCTCCTCCAACTTTTTCTTTAGTGAGCTCTTGCGAGTTTTGTTTACGGCCTCGACCTGATCATTCGCCTGAGGATGAGCTACTGACGAGAAACTCTTTATTATTCCGTTCTTTTCACAAAAGTTGGTGAACAAGTCGCAATCGAACTGGGTTCCGTTGTTGGAAACAATCTTCCTCGGCATCCCATATCGGCATACGATGTTTTTTACCACGAAGTCAAGGATCTTATTAGAAGTTATTGTTGCCAACGGTTCGGCCTCAGTCCACTTCGTGAAGTAATCCACAGCGACTACAGCATATTTTACTTCGCCCTTGCCAGTTGGGAGAGAACCTATGAGGTCGATTCCCCATACCGTGAATGGCCATGGGGAAGTCAACATGGTCAGCTCGGATGGTGGAGCTCGGGGAATTGTGGCGAATCTCTGGCATCTGTCGCATTTCTTCACGTACTCGAAAGAATCTGTTTTAATGGTAGGCCAGAAATATCCTTGGCGTATGATCTTCTTGGATAGGCTATGCCCCCCAGTGTAATCTCCGCAGAACCCTTCATGGATTTCTTCAATAATCTTCTTAGCTTCGGGTGGAGTTACGCACCGAAGTAATGGCATGGAATATCCCCTTCTGTATAGCTTTCCATCCAAAATGGTGTAACGGGGAAGTTGATACATCAACTTTCGAACCTGGTTCCGATCTTTTGAAAGGACTCCGTGCTCGAGATATTCAACTATTGGGGTCATCCATGTTGGCTTTGTTTCAATCATACACACATCTTCCTCCTCTGGCTCGTTAATGCTAGGTGCCGATAGGTGTTCTATCGGAACAACGTTCAGCTCATCATTCTCAGCGGAGGTGGCGAGCCGAGCCAAGGCATCAGCATTTGAGTTCCGTTCTTAGGGAACCTGTTCGATTGCATAAAATTCAAAACGCTCCAATGCGGATTTTGCCTTCTCCAAATAAGCTACCATTTTCGTGCCACGAGCCTGGTATTCTCCCAGGATTTGATTAAACACGAGCTGGGAGTCGCTGTAGCAATGTATTTCTTTAGCTTTGAGCTCCCCGGCTATACGAAGCCCCGCAAGTAAAGCCTCGTATTCGGCCTCATTGTTCGATGCTTTGAAGTTAAATCTTAAGGCAGAATGAAATCTGCTCCCTGCAGGGGTAATCAAAATGATTCCTGCCCCCGATCCATTTTCATTGGATGAGCCATCGACGTATAGTCTCCACAGCTCATGGGCCGGGGTTATGACTTCGTCGTTGGTCATGCCAGTACATTCTACTATAAAGTCCGCCAATGCCTGTGCCCTAATGGTCGTCCTCGGGTGGTAGGTGTTCTCGAACTGTCCGAGCTCAACCGCCCATTTAAGAAGTCGTCCTGAAGCTTCTGGTTTAACAAGACTTGCCTAAGTGGTTGATCAGTCAACACATGGATGGGATGCGCTTGAAAGAAGGGGCGGAGTTTACGAGATGAATGAATTAGACTAAGTTGCCAGCTTCTCCATCAGGGGGTATCTTGACTCTACCCCCAGTAATCTTTTACTGATGTAGTAAACGGGTCTCTGTACCTTCTCTTCTTCTCGAACGAATACTGCGCTTATTGCGTGTTCGGTGGTGGAAAGGTATAGGTACAGTACTTCTCCCGTTTCAGGTTTTGATAAGATAGGGGGTTCTGCGATGTGCTTTTTAAGCTCCTGGAAAGCCAGCTCGCACTCCTCCGTTCATTCAAATTTCTTACCTCCCCTCAAAAGGTTGAAAAACAGAAGACATCGGTCCATAGATTTTGAAATAAACATACTTAGGGCCGCCATCCTGCCGGTCAAACTTTGGACATCCTTGTGTCTTCGAGGTGAGGGCATGTCAATCAGGGCCTGGATCTTGTCGGGGTTGGCTTCTATTCCAAGAGCGTTCATGATAAAGCCCAAGAATTTTCCTGAAGATACTCTGAAAGTGCACTTCTGAGGATTCATTTTCATGTTATACTTTCGGAGCACTCCAAAGCACTCTTCGAGGTCGTCAACATGGTTATCGTTAAGTTGAGACTTGACAAGCATGTCGTCAACATAAACTTCCATGTTGTTGCCTATCTGTTCTGAAAACATCATGTTCACGAGTCGCTGGTATGTGACCCCAACGTTTTTTAGCCCGAATGGCATGACGTTGTAGCAGTATAGCCCCTTATCCGTTATGAAGCTCGTATGTTCCTGGTCGGGGGCATGCATGAGAATCTGGTTATATCCAGAGTAGGCATCCATGAACGACATCAGGCCATGCCCCGCCGTGGCATCCACGAGCTAGTCAATCCTTGGTAATGGGAAACAGTCTTTCGGGCAAGCTTTGTTGAGGTCCGAATAGTCAATACAGGTCCGCCACGTCCCATTGGGTTTTGGGACCAACACCAGATTGGCTACCCAGTCAGGGTAAAAGGCATCCCTAATGAATCGGTTTGCTTTTAAC
The DNA here is from genome assembly GCF_963169125.1 of Humulus lupulus. Taxonomy (NCBI): domain Eukaryota; kingdom Viridiplantae; phylum Streptophyta; class Magnoliopsida; order Rosales; family Cannabaceae; genus Humulus; species Humulus lupulus. Next base: position 12,313,804 of record NC_084802.1, read on the forward strand.
CTGTCAACCTCCTCCTTCAATGCCTTCTTTCTGTCTTCACTTTTGTTGCTTCGGAGGGAAGCTTTTGTCTATATTTAGCGCGTGGCTTGCTATATTCGGACTTATTCCCACCATGTCCGAATGTGACCATGCGAAGACATCCTGGTTCTTCTTTAGAAAGCAAATTATTCTCTATTTTGTCTCATCCTGGAGGTTTTTTCCAACCTTAACTTTTTTCAAGGGATCGGACTCCTCGAGCTGGATCTCTTCGAGCTCTTCTAAGGGTTCGAGGTCAGCTTTCTCCTCAACCCTTGGATCGATTTCTTCATCAATTTCTAAGACCGTCTCGTCTTTACTTCGAATAATGACGAGTGCTTGTGCGCTCGTCTGGTTCTTTCCTCTCAGGGAAATGTTGTAGCATTCCCCCCCCAGCCAATTGATCTCCCTTTAATGTTCCGACGCCGCTAGGGGTCGAGAATTTAAGGGCCAGATGCCTTACTGATGAGACTGCCCCCAGCCCAACCAGGGCTGGTCTCCCGAGCAGCACATTGTAGGATGAAGGTAGATCTACTACCACGAACTCCATCATCTTCGTTGCCGAGACAGGGTAGTCTCCCAAGGTTACGGGGAGCTCGATGGATCCCATGCAGGTGGTCCCTTCTCCTGAAAAGCCGTATAAAGTAGTTGCACACGCTTTTAGGTCGCGAAGGGAGAGTCCCATCTTCTCGAGGGTTGCTTTATAGAGAATGTTGACTGAGCTCCCATTGTCTATGAGAACTCGGTGGACCCTTTTATTTGCCAGCTGGAGAGTGATGACCAGCGGATCATGGTGAGGGAACTGGACATGGGACGCGTCTTCCTCAGTGAAGGTTATTGGTTGGGACTCAATCCTCTGACTTTTCGGAGCTCTAGGTTCGGATTCATAGGGAGACCCGTCCCCAGTCTTCAGCTCGTTAACGTATCTCTTTTGGGCATTTCTGCCCATTCCTGCGGGATGAGGCCCTCCGGAGATGGTTATTACATCCTCTCCATCTATCGGCGGGGGACTATCTTCTTCCCGAGTTCGGGAATTATTGTTTTGTGTGGGCTGCGACGCGGCTGCTTTCTGGCTCGCGGTCGCCTGATTAGTACTCTAGTTCTTGACATATTGTCTGAAGTAACCTCTCGAGATCAGTCCTTCGATCTCGTCTTTCAGCTGTCGGCATTCTTCGGTAGTATGCCCGGTGTCTCTGTGAAATCGGCAATACTTGCTGGAGTCCCTCTTGGATTTTTGATTTCTCATCGGGTCCGGACGCCTAAAGGGGACCTGGTTTTCATTAGCTAGTTATATGTTCTCCCGAGGCTCGTTGAGCTCGGTGTACACTCTGTACACGGAGAAATACCTCTCCCCTTTCTTTTTCTTTCCTCCCTCGGCCTCGGGGTTACTCCCTTCGTTCTTTTTTCTCTTGGAAGGGTTTTCCACAGCAGGCTTTGAAGCTGCTGGGTCCGCCGAGGTTGAGGCAAAGTTGACGTTTATCATTGTAGTTTCGGGCTGGGAAGTCACATTAAGTGTTGACCTTGCTTCCTCTACATTGACAAACCTCTGCGCTCGTCTGTTAAACTCGATTATGGACCTCACCGGTTTTCTTTGCATATCGTCCCAGAGGGCACTCCCTGGCATTACTCCGGCTTGGACAACCATTAGGTGTCCACTGTCATCTACGTTCCGAGCTCGGGCAACTTCTAGATTAAACCTTGTGAGGTAACTTTTTAATGTTTCACTCTGTTGTTGCCGAACGTTAGTTAGGGTTGATGCCTTAGGTCTAACCCCCATCATGGCTCTGAACTGCTTCTTAAAGTCTTTAGACAGCTGCTCCCAAGAAGTTATTGAGTGTCTCTTATATTTTTCGAACCAGCTTTTGGCTGGTCCTGTCAATGACGCTGGAAATAACATGCATCTGAGCTCGTAACCCACGTTACTGGCTCTCATTATGGTGTTGAACATACTCAGATAACTGTACGGGTCGGTCTTTCCCTCAAATGTTGGGACGTGAAGGATCCGAAACCCTTGGGGAAATGAAGTGTTGGAAATGTGGGGAGCAAACGGCTCAAGCTCCTCATCAGAATCCTCATATCGATCGTGTTCTTGCTCGTTTTTCAAAAGCCTAAAGGCCTTTTCAAGTTGATCAATTCTCTCTTGGACTGAGTCTGCGAGGGGAACTGTCTGGAATAGGTTGTCATCGATCACAATTCCAGGCTCGCGCCTCCGTAAGGGATCTTTTCGCCTATTCAAGCGATCCCTCAGGTCCGGATTTATCGGGTCAACATTACCCCGACTTTGATTCAGGTGTTCTTGCAGGTCGGAGCGATTCCTGCGGCTTCCAGTATTCTTACGACCTCGATCATGCTTGCTGACCGATCTGGTATCTCCAGAGTCGTCACTAGTAAAATTCTTCGCATAGTTATTTCGAGATGGATCTCTTCCATGCCGCCTCGTCTCCGCCGTGCGAGACCGAGATGTCTGACTTTTTTCTGATGGGGCGCCTCTCCACTCCTTGAAAGCTTCCCCATTTCCTTGTCTCCTCCCCGCACGCCTCTCGCCCTGGTCCCGAACTGGTTGAGCATTCCTACGAGGGGGTGAAGGATATCTTATAGGTGACGAAGGGAACCGTATGGGTGATGGTGGCTGCCATCCATTCCGCGGCCTGGACGGTCCTGAGTTTGCCTGAGATGGGTTGGTTGCATTCGGTGCGTTCCCAGGGACTTGAGTCCGAGCCTCTGCAGGGGCTCGGTTGTTCTCAGTTCCTACAGGTACCTCCACAGGTGGATTAACCGGGGCCCTAGCCCGAGTACTTCTCTGGGGCCTAGAGGGAGCGGATGGCTCTGCTGGTGCCGGAGGTTGTTCCGGCCTTCTTGCGGCAGCATCCTTCCGTGGACGCCCACAGGGCCTGCGGGGAGGAACGTGCACGTCCCTCGGAGGAGGGGCTTGGTTTTCACGCGGAGGCGGGGGCTGAGCCACCTACGCCTCTACGGCTATCCTTGCCAACTCCTCATTCCATTTGTTGGCCTCTGCCAATTGCTGTTTCAGTTGTTGGTTCTCAAGTTCCACAATGGGAACATACCGCTCAGGATTGTAGTACATATCCTCATCCCTTGGTGGAGCAGGTGGTCCCCGAGAATCGGAAGATCCACTTCTTTCTTCGACATCTGGGTTTTCCATTGGCTGTTTCCCAGAACGTCTTGGGTAATTCTCTTCAGGAGCATTCTGAGTATTAGTGGCCATGACTTATTCAGGGACTGAATGCTTAAGGCTCTCAATGAAAGCACCAAACTGTTGACGCCGTTTTTCGTCAACAGTGAAAGAAGAGCACGAAAACAATAATCAGTAGTGGCCAATAAAAATACGACAATACAAACAAGATTTTTACGTGGTTCAGCAGTTAAATCTGCCTAGTCCACGAGTCTTTTTTATTAAACTTGAGATGATCTCTGAAAATTCTCCAAGGATGAATTCTCCAGAGTTTTCCCTCAAGATCACAAAAAATTCCCTCCTCTACAATGGTGCATGACCCCTCTATTTATAGAGAAGATTTCATAATACTATCCCACATATTTCGGGAAGTTATTCTGTATATGCAAATAAATTAAATGACATTAAATGCCTGCAATCCGATATACAAGGAAACGTCCCCTGAAGATCAGGGGGTGTATAACTGAACAAATAATATCCCTTGATTGTAGGGGATTTACATTAATAAATGTAGACCGCGTCTCTTATAGATGACTCATTAGGATCTTCAAAGTTATTATCCTGCATCACCAAGGCCCTATTCACCCAGGTTTCTTGTTGACTTTCGAGCTATAGCATCTTCCCGAGGCCACATGACTTCGAGCTCATACGCGCGTCAGGCTCGGAACCCTGATCCGAGACCATCCTGAGAACAGATGTACCTCGGGATCTTTCTTTCGAGCTTGTGAGGATTTCGAGGCTATCATCTTCGAGGTCGTCTCTGCCTCGCAGGCTCGATGTTTAGATTTCGAACATATTCCAGACTTTACGAGTTCATTCATTATGAACCCAGCATTCGAGGTCACAATTCTCATGGCTCGAAATCTGGGTGTAACAACACCGATTACCATGAGAATGAGTTTAGTTGGCAAAAGCTCAGAGAAAGCAAAAAATGGTTGTTGGTGCGTTTCAAGTTGAAGTGAAGACCAAGACTTGGAAAATGGCTTAGCTGACAGGCCAATTACATGAAGTCACATTGTACTGAGGTCAAACATATCACATGGTCCACTATTTTCACAGTCCAACATATGGTTGCATGCCATTTTCTAAAACACAGTGAGGTGTGGTCAAAAATAGGTCCTGACACCATTTAAAAAAAAGTATATATATATAAATATTTATTTATATATAATGGGTATGTTTATTTATTTATATTTATAAAGGTCACGTTGATTAATAAGCTCTGTGATTTTCTCAGCTTAGATATACATATTATCAACTTTTTTGTTTGTTTTAATTTTTAGTATATTTTATATTAATTTAATATAAGTTTTTTAAGTATACATATAATTTTAGTTTATATTTAATATATATTAGGTTGTTTTTATGTTATTTTTTTAGTTATTTAGATTTATGTATAGTTATTTTCACGTTGTTTTTTAATTGTTTAGATTTATGTATAGTTGTTGTCACATTATTTTTTAGTTGTTTTACGTTTACATATAGTTGTTCTGTTATTGTATTGATGTCTAATTGTTGTTTAGTTGTTTCATATATATTTTGATTTTGTGTTAAAAAAAAAAAACACGTTAGTAAGCAATGAGTTGACGTCTAGTTGTTGTCCAATTATTATTTTTTAGTTATTTCATTGATACCGTATTTTTGTAAATATAAAATTTGAAAATAGTATTTTTAAAAACTTAATGTAGTATTTTAAAAAAAAAAATCGGAGACCGTAAAAAAGTAAAAAAGAAGACAACAACAAAAATAAATTTTTGAAAAAATCTCTATATAGTTTTGAAAATTTGATGTAGAGCGGAGAAAAGTAGAACAACATCTATGAGAAAAACAACAATAGGGAACAAATATACATACCTATCATCAAGTTTATATACTTGTGCCACATTTTGTTAGATCTTTCGAGTTCTGTGGTCTATATCGAATGTTTTCTAAAATAAAAATATATATATTATATATATAGGGAGTAATTACAACGCATCTATTTTTTTGACAACATCAGTTTATTATTTTTTTATTTTCGGCATCTGGATATATATAATCCCAAATTTTTTTATATGAAAGTGTACATTGTAGCTATCTAGAACATCCTATAAATTTTCAAGAAATTTCGAATAAATTATGGTATCGAAAATAGGGTTCAAATAATTTCTTGCACGCGTGCTTATTTTTTTGTATACGTTTATAAGAGTCAATTGTTTTAACCTTGTTTTTGATATTGTAAATTATTCGGAAATTTTTGAAAATTTGCAAGATATCTTAAATGATTACAATGTACATTGTCATATAAAAAAATTAGAAAAAAATTACAGAAGTGTAGAAAACACAAACTGGTTGCACCGGTGTTGTCAAAAAAATAAATACACCATAATCACTCCATACATATATCTCTTCTATATAATAAGTGTGTAGATAACAGAAATTCTTGGTTTTAACGGTTTTTTATTTTTAAATGTTAACTTTAATGAAATATTCTTATATTTAACAGTAGTTTGTAAACACTTAAATTTAAATAAATAATTAAAAAAATTAAAATAGGATATTTTTGAGATATTTTACAATGATAATTATTTAAAAATAATAAATAATTAAACAAATCAAAATAGGATATTTTTGAGATATTTTACAATAATAACTATTTTAAAATATTAAATAATTAAATAAATTAAAATATGATATTTTTTAGATATTTTACAATGATAATTATTTAAAAATAATAAAATCATAAGTTTTATAATTTAAATAAATTGTAATTAAACTTAAACTCGCTTATTAGAATAATATCATATCAAACATATAATATAATATACTGTCAATTAGTAACAATTTTTTTTAAAAAAAAAACTAGCAAGAAACTTAAATTTAAAATTCACGTATAATATTTAATATTACATTAGACATATAATATATACTCTCTTGTTGTCACTCCCAAATTAAAAAACTAGAACAAATATAAACTTAAACAAAAATAGATAAATTATTTAATTAAAATATGATATTTATTTGAAATTTATATGACATTAATATAAATTTAATAAAAATAATTAATAAATCTAATAAATAAAACTAAGCAAACGTGCATATTGCACGTTACTTGTATCTCTTCTATATAAGAAGTGTGTAAATAACGGAAATTCATGGTTTTAACAGTTTTTTATTTTTTTAATGTTAACTTTAACGGAATATTCTTATATTTAACATAATATTCTTATATTTAACGGTAGTTTGTAAACCCTTAAACATAAATAAAATAAAATATATAATTAAAAAATTAAAATAAGATATTTTTGAGATATTTTACAATGATAATTATTTAAAAATAATAAATAATTAAACAAATTAAAATATGATATTTTTTTAGATATTTTACAATGATAATTATTTAAAAATAATAAATAATTAAATAAATTAAAATATGATATTTTTGAGATATTTTACAATGATAATTATTTAAAAATAACAAAATCATATGTTTTATAAGTTAAATAAAATTTAATTAAACTTAAAGTCACTTATTAGAATAATAATATAAACATATAATATATAATTTCTTCTTGTCACTCCAAAATTCAAAAACTAGAACAAACATAAACTTAAACAAAAATAAATAAATTATTTAATTAAAATATAATATTTATTGGAAATTTATATAACATTAATAAAAATATTTAATAAATTCTACACATAAAACTAAGCAAATATGCATAATACACTTTGCTTGTATCTAGTATATATATATATATGTAATATATCTTAATTATATTGATTATTATTATTTTCGGAAAATTATTATTATTATTATTATTATAGTAAAATAAATACATGTATAACATCCAAAGTTTGAATTTTTTTTTTCTTCTTCTTAAGGAGCATTGTCCATTGATTGTAAGACAACTCTATATGCGCATAGTTGCACTAAGATAAAAATGAGCATCATCGTAATTAATGGATCAATAATGAGTTTATATGTGAAATAATATTTCGCTTGACACACTACTAAAATAGATTAATATATAATATAAAGAGCTACCTTAATAAAATAAAAAAAATAAAAAAAAACATCTTAAAAAAAAAACAATGTTACCTACGATCAATTCATAAACTTTCATCATCCTCACGCAAACAAATATTATCATTAAGTTGTATTATAGTGAATGTGAGTACATCATTAACATCACTCTCTATGCTTCTTCTAGTTCTCTCGGTTGAGTTATAAGCACGACTTAACTCATATAATCATCGATGAAGACGATCACAAACTGGTCAAAATAATCATTGAACACTCTGTTTATCAAATCCATAAAAGCAACTGGGGTATTAGTCAATCCACAGGACATGACTAAGAACTTATAATATCCATATCTAGTGCGAAAAGCAATCTTTGGTATATCTCCCTTCTTGACCATCAACTGATGATAACCAGAACGAAGTTTATCTTTGAGAATACCATTTTACCTTGATCAAACAAAGCATATATCATTGGCAGAGGATACTTGTTTTTAATTGTTAACTTATTCAGTTCTCTATAATCAATATACATTCTCATAGAACCATCTTTCTTCTTCACAAACAGAACTGGTGCACCCCAAGGTGAGAAACTAGGTCTGATAAAACTCAAATCTAACAACTCTTGCAACTGTACTTTCAATTCTTTTAACTCTGCTGGGGCCATTCTGTAAGGTGCTCTAGACACTAGCTCCGTCCCTGGTGCCAGTTCTATCACAAACTCAATGTCTCTATGTGGTGGCAACCCTGGTATATCTTCTGGAAACACATCCAGGAATTCACAGACTAGTCTGATCTCTTCTGGTCTCACTGGCATGACCTGAGTGGTGTTAACCACACTGGCTAAGAATCCTATGCAACCTCCTTGCAATAAATCTCTAGCTCTCAAAACATAAATCATAGGAATATGGGGTCCATGCACAATACCAACAAACACAAAAGGATCCTTACCTTCAGGCTTAAAGGTGACCATCTTCCTTCTGCAACCTACCTTCTGCAATCTATGGTTGCCCCATACTTCACTAACCAATCCATACCAAGAATCATGTCAAAGTCAGTCATAACTAACTCTATCAAATCCACTGACAACTCTCTGCCCTCCACCGTCACTAGCAAAGATCTGACTCATCTTCTTACTACTAACTCCCCAATGGGTAATAAGGTTATGAACCCCACAACATAATAATCACATGGCCTACATAGTCTATCAATAATTCTACTAGCAACAAAAGAATGTGTAGCACCAGAATCAATCAAAATAGTATAACGGGTTCCAGCACTAAGAAGCTGACTTGTAACTACTGAGGGTGAAGCCTCAGCTTCTGCTTGTGTCAATGCAAACCCTCGAGCTAGGGCCGAGCTGTCCGCCTTTCTGGGTTCTTCCTTTCTTGCTTTTGGGCAGTCTTTCTTGAAATGTCCCACTGCCCCACACAAGAAGCAAGCCTTTTCCCTACACTTCCCCAGATGGCGCCTCTTGCACCCAGGGCACTCTGGATAAGTCTTCCAGGCCTCACTGCCACCCTGACGACCCATTGAAATACCACGTGGTCGCCTGTCAGGACCTGGAGCTGGGAAGGTATCAGGAACCATACTCTTCTGATCACTGGGGCCTCCACCCCTACTTGAACCCACAAATGGAGGACCCATCCTCCTAAACTCTCTTCTGGCTGCATTGTCACGCTAGATCTTGTTCTCTGCGCTCTCAGCTGTGAGCGCCTTCTCCACCACCTGTGCATAAGTAGTAACTCCTGCCACAGTGGTGATACAAACATCCCGGGCTAATCTAGGCTGTAGCCCCTTGAGAAACCTCTCCCTTCTGGTCCCGTCAGTGGGCACAAGCTCCATGGAAAACTTTGCCAATCTATCAAACTTTATAGCATACTCAGTCACTGATAAACTCCCCTGAAGTAATCTGATAAACTTTTCCGCCTTAGCAGCCCTGATGGCATCATTGTAATACTTTTCATTGAACAGAGTTTGAAACTCTTCCCAACTCAGGGCATTAACATTTCAGGTTTGGGATATAACCTCCCACCAAATTCGGGCATCCTCCCAAAACATGTATGTGGCACAGGCCACCCTCTCATTACTAGTCACCCTCATGAAGTCAAGGATGGTGGTAATCATGCTCATCCATTGCTCAGCCTTTCCTGGATCTGCACTGCCCTCAAACACTTGAGGTTTTTGTTTCCTGAACCTTTCATAAAGAGGTTCCCATTTGCTTTCAGCCTCAGGCAAAGGCTTAGCTGTTGACACCGATACAGGTGGTGCCTCTGGCAGAACGTTCCCTGCAGGAACTTGTTGTTGTCTCAGGAGGCAGATTTCTTCTTCCTGCCTCAATACTCTGGCCTGTAAGTCATTAAACAACTGCTGCTAGTTATCAGAAGCTGACTGTGGATTCTGATTTTGGTCATTCTCTTGACCCTGTCTGTTATTCTGGCCCTGATCTTCCTAGCCAGCTGATGAATTTTCCTGTCTTGGAATCATTCTTATCAACTTATACTGTGATGAAACAATCAATACGGCCAGTTAGGCAGTGATAACTAAACCTCTTACCGCCTCACAGTCCAAGACCAAGCAGTTAATCACCCATATTCCACAATTATACAAAATACAAATGGATACATGATCATAGCATTTAGCATTTAACACGTATCATTAATCATTCACAATGAGCAATACTAATAAGTATGTCCTAGCAATATCAGAACTAATAAGCACGTTCTTGCTCATGATGCAATAGTCAAGGCCCTGCCTTATCGATGTATTTCATGTAGACAGGTAAAGCATTTATACTTTATTTAAGCAGTTAACATATAACCACATAAATTGTGACAGTCAGAATCCCGTGATCCGTAAGGGGAAAGATCGGGTAAGCTGTGCAATCACACACCACCTGGGGAAGGTCAAGTGTGACGACTCTAAGACTGTGTAGGTATGGGACTACACAGTTGAAGAGGGCTTAAATGGATTGATGGGTATTACCTATATCAACAAGATGCATCTTCTTTTCGGTAGCCCATCACTTGAGAACTCCAAAGCTAGGCGTGCTTGACCTGGGGTAATCTAGGGATGGGTGACATCCTGGGAAGTTTTCCTAGGAAGCATGTGAGTGAGGACAAAGCATGCTGAAAAGACTCGTGTTGGTTTGTAAGGCCAGTCGTCATTCCAGAAAGTAGCCATAGTGACGTGGGGCGTCACATAAATAGTTACCAAACCATGAGTCGTTCTTATCTTCAGTGGCGAGTGTACATGCCCAGCCAGTCTACAGGGACCTAAACCTTGGCACGCTCTAATACCAAGTTGTAATGCCCTAATTACTCCAAGACCGTTACTGTGGACTTTAAACAGTGCTTAACTCACTAAACGAGTCATTTGGTTATAAACGTGCATCTAGGTGTTATTAATAGGCTAAGGTGAAAAATCTCGATCAAAAGGAATGGATACATTTTATTTAAAACATAAACTTGTACATGGGCCCATAAAAAATGTTTACAAGTTATTTACAATCCAAAATGGTCATTACAGTGTAAAAATTACAACCCGTCGACCTAAGTAGCAAAATATAGGGTTAACCCCTAGTTCCTCTGAGAAACACCTTGATCGTGGTGGTCAAGCGACCGCATATGTACACATCACCACCTAAGCTCTTCACTCAAGGCTGGGTGAGCTTTTCTTTCCCTTTACCTGCACCACATAGCACCTGTGAGCCAAGACTCAGTAAGAAAACTCATACTGCATGTATACAATATCAATTGATAATTATGATAATCATACTGGGCTTGTAGCCCAAATCAGATAATATCAATATTCTAGTAGTCATGCTGGGGCGTGTAGCCCTAATCAAATGGTATTGAGATTCTAATAATCATGTTTGGGCGTGTAGCCCTAATCAGGTAAGTGACTGATGAGTAAGTCACGAACTTAAACCAGAAGAGTGACTATGGAGTCACAAACTTGAATCAAATAAGTGACTAATGAGTGAGTCACGAACTTGGGCTCCGCACCCCTAGCCATGTGACAATGCAGTCACCTGGGCCTTTTGGCCCTGAATCTAAGTAACTAGCCTTTAGGCTAGACAAGCGCTTTGTTTTCATCGAACTTAAGGTCGGTCAAGCATTTCATGTTTATGTTGATAATGCTTATGTTGATTAAATCTAATCTTTTCGACTTGAGTTAAACACACTAATATCGTTCTTGACTCATAAGCCAATACCATACGACCAGTGCTCAGTACTATTGTCGAACTTGACTAATGAGTCACAGCTTCACAGTCAATACTGACACCATTGCCGATTCTGACTAATATGTCAGTACCATTCACAGATACGCAAGATTGCTAAGCATTTAATATGCAATCAATGTCCACATATATAACACTCAACATGCCTCATTAATCACCATGCATGTCATAGACTCGGTGCATTTTTCTTACCTCTAGTTCGAGCGAGAAATAATAAAAGAACGACCCTTGAGAATGATCGATCATTTGATCCCTTAGCGGTCACCTAGTCATAACCAAGTATGGAATTCCATCAATAAAATAAATCAATAAAAGGGTTATAATCTAAAACCACACTCGCGGGACTCCCAATCCACCCAAACGAGGTAGTGGAATCATCCCCCGAGCCCCCAAACTCATCCCGAGCCCTAAAAATAGGTCTTGCTGGAAATGACCTAGCGCTAGGGCGCTGCCCAAGTCAGAGAGAGCCATGTTCTCTCCTCTGCTAGCGTTGGGGCGCCACTGACAGACCGGAAAAACTCTGGTCTTCTCCCCTGCGATTTCTCTTGAAAACCAAGCTTCAAAATCAACCCCTAAACATCATCCAAACCTATAATTTAACCCCAAAATTTCATCCATACCTCAACCTCATCAAACCCCAAGCAAACTTTCTCAAAATCCTCCATGAATTCCCAACTATCCACTTCAAAATTATCAGTTGAAAACTAATAGACAAAACATAGCAAAACCAGAGTTTCATGGCTAAAAACCTTACCTCAAACTTGAATTGAGTCATCTTCAATGGTTGAACTAAGGTCCTCTCCAAACCTTGATCTCCTAGCTTGATTCCTCAAATGGAGTTCCAAAAATCCAAAGAAAGAAGGAGGAGGATGATGATCGTAAGAGAGAAAGAGAGTCTCTATTTTCAGCTGCCTAAAGCTTCTACAACCAGCCTAATTTGAATATATCCCAAGGTCAAATGACCAAAATGCCCTTGGGTCATTAAATTCCCTCTTAAGGCTAACAAGGGTAAAACCGTCATTTCTCCTCTAATCCCGTTAATCATAATTAACGTCATCCAATTCACGTTATTCTCAATATTCTCAAATGCTAATAAATCATATACCATTACCCTTTAATTCCCGGTAATGTATTAATCATCAAATTACCCCGAGACTCACCCCGAGCTCCGAAATTAACCTCATTATGACCAAACTGCTAACTTGTATTCAAAGATCGTCTCATGCCGAATAGCTCGAACAAATCCACATTATAATGTGGCCTCATCAATAATCACCAACATGCATGAAAATATACAAATATGTCAACAATGACCCAAATTACCAAAATACCCCTATAATCAAAAGTGGACCCACATGCATGCATTTATCATCATATAATAATATAATTCACATAAACATGCATATACTCATTTAATGGCATAATAAATTAATTATGGCCCTCCCGGCCTACTAATTTGACAATTAAATCTCATTAGGGATTTTGGGGCATTACAAAAATCATCTTCAATAATGAGAGAACCGATGAACTCACACCAAAATATGAAGAAACAATTACTCAATGTAATATTGAACTACATTAATATTTAGCAATAAAAGATCATGTGCTTCATCTCGCTCAAGTGAATTGATTGTACATACTACACATTTTTCACCTCGGTTACCATCATTATTATTTATATTAATTTAAATGCTTGATACACCAAAAATTTATTTAGAACAAAACTCAATGGTTTCTTCTAAAATATAGCATTCAACACTGCATCTTTCTTACCGACTTCTATTTCTAACATATCTTTTAAGAATCTTCATGTACATCTAAAAAAACTCATCCAGCTTAAGTAAATTGATCTACACAAAATTACATTTCTTACTAGATAAATTGTAAGATACACTATTATGTCAAAAAAATGCCCCAACAAACACAATATTATAACAATTTTTATTGCATGTTGTCCAACCTTGCCACATCAACTACCTTGCAATATAATGATTTGAAAAACAAATACAATTTTGTAATGATATATTGAATTTTTTTTGGGAAACACAAAACATATAGTCATTAGTAGTGTTTATGTCAAAATCTTCAACATGAATATTCTGCACTTGCGGACCTTAGATCACTGCATATAGTCATTAGTAGTGTTTATGCTGATCATTTTAGAATTACGCATTCCATTGACTTAATCAATGGCATGAATGCGTTCTTCCATGGAATGGAATGAGTAGGAAAAAACATTAGGAGTGTACGTACCTCCAAAAGATACTTCATTGCTTAAGTCAGCACAATGTTTCTCCCATCGGTCCTCAATCCTTACAAACTTTAACTGAATTAAAGCTGGATGACCCCCAATGTTGTCCCCCCGTCATCTATTTATAGAAAAATAATGAAGGGTAAGGTTAAGAGCACTTATCCTTATCGTCCACGTGTCAGACTTAACTCACCCTTTGTTCTTTTTCCTTTTCATTTCACATGCGGAGCTCAGCTAACTATTCAATATGTTGAGCGCTGAGCTCAGCTACCTATTCAATCAATTGATCGTTGAGCTCGGCTAACTATTCAATCTGTCGAGCACTGAACACAGCTAATTATTCAATCAATTGAGCGCTGAGCTGAGCTAACTATTCAATATGTTGAGCGCTGAGCTCAGCTAACTATTCAATCAATTGAGTGTTGAGCTAAGCTGACTATTCAATCTGTTGAGTGCTGAGCTCAGCTAACTATCCAATTTGTTGAGTGTTAAGCTCAACTAACTATTCAATCAACTGAGCACTGAGCCCAGCTAGCTATTCAACTTGTTGAGCGCTGAGCTCAGCTAACTATTCAATATGTTGAGCGTTGAGCCCAGCTATCTTATTCAATCTGATGAGCGTTGAGTTCAACTATCTGTTCAATCAATAAGATGCCGAGCTCGCAACATTTTTCCTTGTGTCCACCTATAAAATCACGCCACATCAATTATGGTTAAATTATCCTCATACAACTAGTATATGTTGGATTGGAATATGACAATTATAAGATTTCATACCAACTAGATTATAAAATATAATATGTAATTAAAGCAAAAATAGTTGAATAATGAAACAAATAAATTTGATCAAAACTGTGTTATCGATGTTTTTATATTTGATTTGTTAGATACATGATAATATTTTTGTATTAACTAAATGAGAAAAATGTACTGAAGTAAACAATAAAGTATTAATAGAGTAGTATATCTTAAAAAACATTAATAATAAAAAGCATATTCTTAAATATTGAGTTTTATAAAGCAGATATTGTTTAATTTCCTCTTATAAACATAAAAGTTGAAATGATTTATACATTTTTGGACCCTGTGTTTTGTCTCATTACCTGTTTGGACCTTGTGTTTTGACAAATTATTTTTTGGACCCTATATTTTGTAAAATGGTTAAAATAGAACCCTAAACCTGATTGTGGTCGATGATTTCTCAACTAAAATCACAAATAATTTACTAAACTAACAATTCAGAACAAAAATAAAATCATTCTGCTTAAAAACTGTGTTGTTATATTCAATTTTTTCTTTATCAAAATTAAGTTTATGGTTTTATTTTAACAATTTTACAAAACATAAAGTTTAAAAAATAATTTGTTAAAACACAAAGTCTAAACAAATAATAAAACAAAATACAGTATCCAAAAAAATATAAACTCATGTTCAAAAGCTATACCATGCTAGGTGTTCTAATTAGTTTGAATTCTTGCACAGTGACATATAAATCCAATAATTATGCATGTAATAATTAAGGAATCCAAACTTGAAAACATGTCAATCGTCAATCTTACACCACAAAATATATACATATATATATATATTCTAATACATACATTTATATATTTCTATAATTGTAAGATATTGTTTGCAATATTAGTCTTTTCCCATTTATTGGTGGAATTCAAATTTGAGATTTTATGGTTAAGAAGAAGAGATGACAAACTAGATAGATAGGGAAACGTACGAATCAAATCTTTAGTCAATTTCAAATAAGTTTTATCAATCATTATAAGAATGAATATATGAACCCTATTTAAACCGCCCCACTAGATTTGTGGGATCACATCTTTTACTCTTTTTTTTCTTTTATATGTATATACTCAACTCAACAAATCATTCCAAGAACAATAAATAGGTTAGATAATGCAAATCAAGCTTGAAATAATCCCATTTATTACTCTTCAAAGCACGGCATATTACACTCAAAAATGACCCCAATAAAACTCGTTTCAAATTCACTAAATCCAACCCGTTTTCAAGTTCAAATCATTTCATTATTAGTTATAAGAAGAGAGCCATAATTTTCAAATTAACAACATAATTTCCATGTATTGCGATCACTCCAAATCATCATGAAAATATTCTATAAATATATATAAACACGTGGAGATATATGAATAAATTAAAAAAGAAAAAAAGAAGAAATAAATTACTTCACATGCGTGGTTGATTAAGGCTCCACACCTATTATGATGACTGTGAATGATGCGTGTGTGACTGTGTGAGTGGTACACCACACCTCCAAAAGTCACAATCTTTATTTAATTTAATGATTTTTTTATATATATATTTGAATTATTTATTCCATTTTGGCATCATTTAAAACGTGATAAAACTATAAAAAAATCGGCTAATTAATTAAATGTCCTCAGAATCTCACTTTACGTCATCAAAACATCTTATGAAAATCTTTCAAAACTCACATTTGGCTTAATAATAGTTTAACTAGAACTCTGTTTTGTCGGCCGATTTTGTTTTTTTGTTTTTGGCATGAAATTAACTTTTTAATTTTAATTTAAATGAGCTAAAGATGATTACAAAGGGGTCATCTTATGTGGGTCCTAAGCACACGTGGAGGTGAATGGACATACCAAGCTTTTAAAAGCAAATTTCTTTTTGTTTCTATTATAAATTACAAATATTTAAGTTGATATTGATGAAATTATGATCTTTTTGGATAAGTTCCATAAACTTTTTCAGGTTATTTCTTTGAAAGTTTCATCGATTAATTAGATCTCTTTCGGATATTTTTAATTAAATTATTATAAAGTTAAGCACGAGTCATACTAGAAGAAAAAATAAATTGAGGATGCCGGAAATGCTGGAAGGAAAGAGAACCACAATTTTTCTTTTTTTGCAAATTATCATTGTTGGAATATTGATATATAAAATGCATGATTCATTAATGAAATGATTGGTTTAATTTCGTTTGTAATTATCTCAAAAATACTATTAGAGAGTCCACTAAGTTATAGTTATATACTCTTTTGTATTATATATAGAATTATGGGAGGAAGAAAAAAAAACTCAATTTAGTGTGTTTTTATTTTATTTATTTATTTATATATAGTTTTTGTGTCATATTTGAGTCGTTATTTTAAAAAATATAGATATTATTTAGAGACAATAATTTAGTTATAATATCAATTTTTTGTGACTAAAATAATAACATTTAGTTATTAGTTGACGCTCATTAATATAATTTTAGTCAAAATTTATTATAAATAATGATAAAATTTATTACGACTATTTGCATCAAATTATAACTCTTGCTACTAACTTTTTAGATATGGACTTTTTTAGTGATGATATTAGTACTATAATTATATTTTTTTAGTTTTATAAAAAAAAAAAGAGTAAGGTGTATTTTATAGTGTGTGTAGCAATACTCTTAATATTACCTTGGTCTAACTAGTTTTCATATTGTATTCCAATGAATTTTTTTTTCACATATTATATTTTGAATAAATAGTATTTCTAGCCTTATTATGACCAATTCAAAAATTGCCACTCAAATAATTCGTTACATTAAAAATTATTCATAAACTATTCACGTTATTTAAAAGTAAAACTTATATTAGTTTTAAAAATATTAATTAATTAACACTAATACTAAATTTTATTTAATCTTTATATAAATCAGATAAAGAAATTATATAACAAATTCAAACTCTTCATCTTCAAAACCCAGAAAATCAAACAAATTCTTTATCATCTTCAAAACGCAAATCATAAATCTCTGAAACAGTAACACTTTCATAAATCCCCAAAAGATCAAACCCAATTCTGCAGCCATCCCCATCGTTCACTCGTCGAAACCTCACAGCGAAGCTATCTTCTCGGCCAAATCTAAGGAAACCAGTTATCCCCAACGCAAGACCCATGAATCTCATCTCTCACACAAACTCACGAACCTCATCTTCCACAAACCCCTCGCCCAAGACCCATGTTAGGATTATTAGCATATTTTTGTTTTGGCTTTTTCCCTGTATTATCCTTTATTTCTGTTTTGTTATTTATTTGTTATTTAGTAACTTAGTTAGGTGGTTTTTCTCTCTTGTATCTTAGTTAGGCTATATATAGGTGTTAGTTCTAAGTTTGTGGATCATCGTTTTTACTTTGATTAATAAAAAGTTTTCTCTCCGTAAAATGGTATCAGTGCCGAAAACTTAAGAGTTTCCTGCGATCCTCTTCTTCGTTGACCGTTAGATCTCCTTCCTACCCAGCCGTATTGTCTTCTTCGGTGACGTAGTGTTTCTTGGTTCTGCTTTCTCTCTCATTTTGTTTCATCTTCTCATTCATCGACATTTTTCTCCTTCCTCTTCGTTGTTTTTCTGCATTTTTTTTTCTCTTTTTCTCCTGCTCTGTTCTTTTTCAGACCTTCGATCATGGCAAATGATGACCATACTCCACCTTCCAATTCCCCTTTTGATGCACACGATTCATTTGCTAATGATGACTCTCAGATTCCACATACGCAGACTCATCCAAACCCACAAACATTTCATCCAAGAACCCCTCTTGAAGACCCATCCGATCCTTATTATCTTCACCATGGTGACAACCCCGGCAATGTTTTGGTTTCTCAGTTACTCACCAGCTAGGACAACTATGCTTCGTGGAGCAGAGCAATGAAGCTCTCACTTTCTATCAAAAACAAGATTGGATTTCTTGATGGTTCAATTCCTAAACCCTCAATTTCTGATTTGTCTTTATATAATGCTTGGATTCATAACAATAACATAGTCATTTCTTGGATACTTAACTCGATTTCCAAAGACATTTCAGCAAGTATTTTATATGACGAGTCCACCTCTGAGATTTGGAAAGATCTTAGAGTCAGATTTCAACGTAGGAATGGCCCCCATATATTCAATCTAAGGAAGGATCTTATGAACTTGAAGCAGGATATGCAGACAGTTAGTATATACTATACTAAGCTGAAGACGATTTGGGAAGAACTCTCAAATTACCGACCGAGATGTACATGTAACAATTGTACATGCGGAGGAGTCAAGAAATTACAAGAGCACTATCACATGGAATATATCATGTCTTTTCTCATGGGGCTCAAAGATTCCTACTCTCAAGTTCGAGGTAACATTCTCCTCATGGATCCTCTCCTTGAACTAAATCGTGTTTTCCTTTTAGTTACACAGGAAGAAAACCAACGTGGACCCATTGCTTCTGATCTCAATCCTTCCATGGCATTTGCCCTTCAAAATGACAAATCCTCATCTCACCGATCTGATTCTGCTGCATCCAACCACTGTCCTCCAAGAAAGAACCGCTCCTTTTGCACCCACTGTAATGTCCTTGGACATACTATTGAGAAGTGCTACAAGTTACATGGTTACCCACCTGGGTATAACAAGTCAAAGACACCCAAAGAAGCTGCTGCAAACCAATGAGGACCGATGAGGACACCTTCAACACCTCTACTGATCAATCTACTCTTCTTCCTCAACTTACATCATCACAATATCAGCAACTTTTGAATCTTTTAGCCACTCAAACTTCTGGTATGACTTCTTCAGAACGTGAATCTTCACAAGGTAATGGAGGTATTGTTCTATCCACTAATTCTATCCTACCTTTTCATGATTCTTGGATTCTAGATTCAGGAGCAACACGACATATTTGTTCCAATGTACAAAAATTTCAATTTCTCTGTCCTATACCACCAACTAGGCTGATTCTTCCTAATAATGAAACTTTATTAGTTCACTACAGTGGCTCTATTACCCTTTCTACTGATCTTGTTCTCATTGATGTTCTTTATGTTCCTTCTTTTAAGTATAACATCATATCAGTAAGATTTTTGACAACACTTAAATCATTTTCCATTTCTTTCAAAACTGACTGTTTTTACATCCAGGACATGCTCACCAAGAAGATGATTGGCACGAGTAAAACCAACAATGGACTCTACCTCTTGGATCCTATCACTTCTACGCATAGAGTTTTTTACTTTCAGCATCCACTTGGCACTCAAGATTAGGACACTTATCTCATAAACGATTGAATATGCTCAGTTCTACTTTACATTGTAACATTTCTTCTTTACACAAACAATCTCCTTGTTATATCTGTCCAAAGGCCAAACAAAAGAAATTGCCATTTCCTAATAATAATCATTTTTTTGCTCATATATTTGATCTTGTTCATTGTGACATTTTGGGTCCTTCTCATTCAAATCATAAATTTTTTCTTACTCTAGTAGATGATTGTTCTAGATTTACTTGGCTCTATTTACTTAAACAAAAATCTGATGCTTTAGTTATTATACCTCAGTTTCTTGCTTTTGTTCAAACTCAATTTAACTGTGTTCTTAAAAGTTTTAGATCTGATAATGCTCTTGAACTTGCATTTACTAGATTATTTTTAGAAAAGGGTATTATACATCAGTACACTTGTGTGGATACCCCTGAACAAAATGCTATAGCTGAAAGAAAGCACCAACATTTGCTAAATGTTGCTCGCTCCCTTTATTTTCAAGCTAATTTACCAATCAAATTTTGGACAGATTGTGTTATTACTGCTGCTTATATCATTAATAGGATTCCTACTCCTATTTTGCACAATAAAACACCTTTTGAACTTTTGTATCACAAACAACCTGATTATACTCATATGAGGACTTTTGGCTGCTTAGTTTTTTCTTCTACACTTCCTGCTCATAGAACTAAGTTCGAATTAAGGGCTAGAACCTGTGTTTTTATGGGATATCCACATGGTGTTAAAGGATATCGATTATATGATTTAAACAAACATAAGTTTCTTATTTCTAGAAATGTCATATTCCATGAACATATTTTCCCATTTCAAAAACTCAACTCTCCACATCCCATTAAGGATCATTTTACCAACATTGTTCTACCTTTTTCTGAGATCTCTAACACTCCTATAGCAGATTTTATTTATGACAGCAATGATACTCCTAGTAACCCTTTTACTGCAGCATACTAATCACAACAATACTTCTCCTCTTCAACAAAATGACAGCTCCAGTATAGCATTTGATTCCACTACTGTTCCTCCTGTTCCAACACCAGATCCTCCTGTTGCAGCACCAAATCAGTCTCAAGTCATGCTTAGGCGTTCCAGCAGGGTTTTAAATCCTCCTCCTTATCTTCGTGACTTTGAATGTCACTTCATTCTCCAAGATAACTCTTATACTGCTTATCCTATTCATAATTTCATGAATTTTTCTAAATTATCTCATTCTCACAAAGCCTTTATTTGTGCTGTTTCAGCTCATCATGAACCACAGACCTATAAATAGGTCATTTTGCATGATTCTTGGATTCAAGCTATGGATGTTGAACTCCAAGCTCTACAAAACAACCACACTTGGTCTATTGTACCTCTTCCTCCTCACAAGAAACCAATAGGATGTCGTATATACAAGCTCAAATTCCACAGTGATGGTTCTATTGAGCGCCACAAAGCTCGTTTGGTGGCTCAAGGTTTTTCCCAACAAGAGGGATTAGACTTCTTTGACACTTTTTCACCAGTGGCAAAGATGGTCACTCTAAAATTACTCCTTGCCATTTCTACCATCAAACAATGGCATACACTACAACTTGACATCAATAATGCCTTCCTCAATGGTGACTTAAATGAGGAGGTGTACATGTCTATCCCTAAAGGTCTTACTATCTCTAATTCTACTTGTGCAGGTCCTCCACTGGTTTGCAAACTACACAAATCAATCTATGGACTTCGGCAATGCTCGAGACAATGGTACAAGAAGCTTTCTGATGCATTGCTGGATGATGGATTCAAACAATCTCAGGCTGATTATACATTATTCACAAGAAGATCAGACAAAAACTTCATTGCTCTCCTGGTCTATGTTGATGACATAGTCATCACAAGACCCAATCTCCATACATTACACACTCTCCAAGACTCCCTACATCAGCAGTTCAAACTCAAAGCACTTGGACCACTAAAGTACTTTCTTGGCTTTGAAATTGCTCGCTCCAAAGCTGGCTTATTCTTTTCTCAGGGACAACACACTCTTCAGTTGCTTGAAGATTCTGGATATCTTGGAAGCAAACCTACCAGAACTCCCATGGATCCAAGACTTAAACTCACTCCTGATCAAGGGGAACCTCTCACAAACCCTTCTCAATACAGAAAGCTCATTGGACGTCTACTCTATCTCACTCTATCAAGACCTGACATTACATACTCGGTTCACACACTTAGTCAATTTATGTCAGCTCCTCGGACTACACATTTACAAGTTGTCCATCATCTACTTCGCTATCTCAAAGGACATCCAGGCCAAGGCTTACTATACTCACCTAATTCCTCTCTTCATCTCTGAGGTTTTTCATATTCAGATTGGGCATCATGCTCACTCACTAGACGCTCTACTACATGATTATGCATCTTTTTAGGTGACTGTCTAGTCTCATGGCGCACGAAGAAACAACCTACCATCTCCAAGAGTTCTGCAGAGGTAGAATACAGAGCACTTGATGCCACTGCAAGTGAAATAACATGGCTCCAATATCTTCTCAAAGATCTACATATTCTCTCCTCTACACCAGCTTTTATCTACTGTGATAACCAATCTTCTATTCACATCGCCAATAACCCAACATTTCATGAGAGAACCAAGCATATTGAGCTTGATTGTCACTTCATTGGAGACAAAATAAAAAATTGCTCCATTAGACTTATACCTGTCACCAGCAGCTTACAACTTGCAAATGCTTTCACAAAGGCACTCCCTTCAACAACTCTAAACTCACATATTTGCAAAATGATTGTACATGACATTTACAGTCCATCTTGAAGGGGGGGTCTTAGGATTATTAGGATATTTCTGTTTTGGCTTTTTTCCTGTATTATCCTTTATTTCTGTTTTGTTATTCAGTTACTTAGTTAGGTGGTTTTTCTCTCTTGTATCTTAGTTAGGCTAGATATAGGTGTTAGTTCTAAGTTTGTGGATCATCGTTTTTGTAATGCCCCAAATTTCCTAATAAGGTTTAGGACCTTGATTAGGAGGGCGGGAGGGCCATAATTGATTTATTATAGTATTTAATGATTATATGCATGTTTACGTGAATTATATTATTATATGATGGTGGATGCATGCATATGGGAGTATTTATTATTAAAAGGGTATTTTGGTGATTTGGCCACTGTGGGCGTAAATGTATATTTTGGGTGCATGGTTGTGATTAATTAATATAGCCACATTATAAGGTGGATTGGTTCGAGCTATTCGACATGAGACGATCATGAGATGTAAGTGTTCGGTCTAGTCATAACGAGTTTAAGTTCGGGGCTCGGGGTGAGTCTCGGGGTGATATTAATGATTATAGCGTTACCGGGGATTTTAGGGTAACGGGATATGAATTATTGGAATTTGAGGATATTGAGATTAGCGGGAATTGGAAAGCGTTAATTATGATTAACGAGATAAGTGTAAAGTACCAATTCTACCCTTGAATTGGTTTTAGAGGCTTTAGATGACATAAGGGTAATTAGGTCATTTAAGGGTGGATATATATGACCTTAGTGGCTGTTGGCTGTAGAAAGTGGCAGATTAAAACAGAACAAAACAGAGTTCTCCTCTTCTTCCCTTCCCGTACACTTTCCTCCTTTCTTTCTCCTTTGGTGTTCTTGAGTTCTAGGAGAGGTTTCAAGCTAGGAAATCAAAGGTGGCAGCTAGGGGACTTGTTTCAGCCATTAAAGGGGATTCAAAACTGTGTTTGAGGTGAGTTTTAGTCTTTGGTTTCAGGTGTTACTCTGTTTGCCCTTTTTAGTTTTCAGTTCATGGTTTTTGATGTGGGAAGTGGGAATCAAAGGGAGTTTTTGTGTTGGTTTGATTGGGATTTGATGAGGGTGAGCTATGGGTGTTATTTGGGGTTTAATTGTGTGTTTGGAGGAGGATTAGAGATGGTTTGAAGGACTGGTTTGAGAGGAAAGAACACAGGGGAAAACTGGATTCGTGCGTGGGCATTTTGGCTGTTCTGGGCTGGGCGCCGCGGCGCAGCTGTGGTGCGCCGCGGCCCTTGGCGTCTAGCAAGCAGAAGCCTTTCTGTTTGAAGGCGCGCCGCGGCGCAGCAGGGGCGGGCTGCGACCCTTAAGGCCATTTTGACCAAAAACATGTTTTTAGCTTGGGGATTCAAGCCATAGGCCTCGGGGTTGAACTTAGTACCCGGTTAAGTGGGGATTGATGTCCCGGAGGCTAGATATTTATTTGGGAACTTATGTTGACCATTTTTATTGATGGTATCTTATATTTGGTTATGACTAGGTGACCGCTAAAGGACTAAAAGTTGATTGTTCTCAAGGGTCGTTCTTTTAATCGTTCTAGCTCGACTTTGAGGTAAGAAAACTGCACCATGTGTATATGTGACATGCATGGCTATTATGATGCATGTTGGTTGATTATTGAGTATGACATGCGTGGTTATTATTAATGCATGTCGGTTGATTATTATGTATGACATGCATGGCTATTCTTGATGCATGTTGGTTGACTATTAAACGTGACATGCATGGCTGTTATCGGTGCATGTTGGATTGCTGGATATATTGCATATGATGCATGAGAAACATGTGATTGGGACATGCTTTATATACTGAGTATGATATTGTTCAGAGCTTGAGCCTCTGTGTTTATGCATGGCCCTAATAGCACTAATACCTGTTTAGTAAGCATGTTAAATGCCTCGTTTATGGATATGGAACATGTGATATATGATTGGTGGCATGTCTTACTTGTGAATGACACTGACTAGTCAGGGACCGACTCTAAAGTTGAGAATCACGCATTGAATGGCTCTATGGCATTAATGCTAGACCGACCCGAAGATCGAAGAACTTATAAGCGCTTGCCTGGTCTAAGACCAGATGATTTCAGCCAAGGTATATGACCCCGGTGACTGTTTGTCACATGGCTGGGGGACGCAGTCCTTAGTAACGACTCTAGAGTCGAGGGGATGGTTATGTTGGTGACTAATCACCATGCACCTATCCTAATCAAACTTATGAAATGATAACTTATCAGTTAAGCCCTGGTGACCCTATCGTCACATGGCTAGAGGGAGCAATGCTCATTATTGTGACTTTTGGCTATTGTCACCTATTTGCTTGGACTGACAGTCCTGAATGGTTATTATGATCGTTGTTGATATTATATCATGCTTTATTGTGTTTTCTTGCTGGGCTTTGGCTCACGGGTGCTACGTGGTGCAGGTAAAGGCAAGAGGAAGCTGGATCATCCTTGAGTTGGAGAGCTTAGGTGATGACGTGTACATATGCAGCTGCTCGTCCGCCACGGCCGAGGTTTAAAGTGGAACTAGGGTTGAACCCTGTTTTGCCGCTTAGAACGGCCTGTTGTAAATGTTTTCTGTAATAAACTCTGAAATTATATTTTCGGGATCCCAATGTATATATTAAATGTTCTAGTGAAACGTTACATCTTAACCAAAATGTTTAATCCCTAAACCGCTAATCATACTTAGTTCACGATTTTGGCCAAACGACTCGATTAGCGAGTTTAGCACTGTTTACAAGGCACACCGTAACGGTCCCAGGAGTTGGGGCGTTACAGTTTTTACTTTGATTAATAAAAAGTTTTCTCTCCGTAATAACCCACGAACCTCAAGAGCTCCTCTGTGTCCACCATTGTTGTCTCTCTCAAAGATCTAGAGATCGATCGACGTCATCACCTCAACCCATACCCATCCGATCCGACCCCAACAACATCAGATCCAGCCAAGCCCGACCTCGACAACGCTAGTCCACCACCTGAGAAGGAGAAGGAGAAGAAGAAGAAGAATAAGTTGTGAGGAGGAAGAAGAAAAAAAAAGTTTTAAGTTAATGAATTAATTTATTTGTTTAGTTTTAAGTTTTGTTTTATTTATGTTTTAATGAAAAATAGTTTTTTTTAAATTGAATTTTTAATTTTAAAGGTTTAAGTTAAATGACATGTCTAGCTAAATCAATCATATTATTACCACATCAGTCTTTATATTGCCATATCATAATTTTTTGACGACTGTGTAATGCCAAATAAGCGTGTGTAGTGAAAAATTGAACAAAATGTAACGGAAGTCCCATAAATCACTAATGTTAAAACTTTAGGAAGAATTTTTAACATCGCAAATCATTCAGAGGGCAACTTCTGAATTAGTCATAGTTCGAAGGACAAAAATATTATTTATTCTTATATTTTTCTAGAGGGTTCTTTTTGCAAGTAAACTAGAGAGCTCTTTCATCATCTATTCATTCAATAACATTAAATGGTTGATTTAGTCATTCAATGTGTATTCAATTAAGTCAAATTTTCCAACTCAAACCTTCATCTATTAAAATATAACAAGAAAAAACACATAGCATGGCCAAAAAAAATTGATATATCATGTAGGAGCTTTCAAATAAAAACATGTGTCAAAATTGGTAATAGAATTTGATAATAAATAAAAGTGGAAGCCAAGAAAAGAAGAACTTTCTTTGAACTTTTGAAGAAACTAAGTTGGAAACAAAGACCAAAAACGAATTGCAATTATTCATATATATGATTTTTTTCCTCAACATCTATTAAAGTGTAAAGTGAAAAATGGTACACTTTGGTACCATATACAAATAAAAATTAGAATTAACAAATTCTTTTTAAAAATTAACCATTCTTCTTTAGTTATGAATAAAGCCCGATTTTCATAAGTTTTCATAACAAGCTTAAAATTGTGTTTGTTGACCATCGTTTTAGTCAACGACACTAAGTCAAATTGAATGATAGTAAATAATTTAAAGAGCTAAAATCAAGTAAAACGACACAAGAGATTTATAGTAGTTCAACCCCAAGAATTGGTAATGACCTATATCCACTTGCACTTTTATTAATAAAAAAAGTCTAAAACTCAAGATCAAGAAGAACAATGTTTAACTAAGTTTCCTAAGCCTGACAGAGAATACAATTTGATAAGAATTTTGTATTTAAAGTGTGCATGTAATAATAATGATTGAGAGAGATCTTTATTTATAGTCTTTTAGTGGACCATGGGACTTACAAACATGATCTAGGTCATACACATGTAGTTTATGATTGTTACAACTGGTTATATATTTAAAATAATAAAAAAGATGCATTTAAATATCGGTTACATAAATATTTCCTAAAATTCGGATCCTGCTTGTTGAATAAATCTTCCTTCGAGTAGGTCTTGATTCGAGCATCTTTATGAGGTTATTGTTTCTTCGACCAACTTCTTCGTATTCGAGCAACAAGCTTTGTTTAACTTAAATCCCTGCTAGGCACATGGCTTCCTACATATTAGAGCAACCTATTCATTTGGACCAGCTTTTTACTATCACGTGTCCTCCTCGTATGGCAAGTCATGATGTCAAATTTTGAGTTAATAGGTAGTGATATTAAAAGTCTTAACATTTTCACTTTATGGTCTTTAAATTTTCAAGTGTGACCCTTTTTTCTTCTTCTTTTTTGAGCATGAACATCTATAATAATATCAGCCGTTAACGTAAATTTAATCAAGCACATAAGGCCAACTTGATAAAAGTAAAATACTTAATACTAATTTGACTTGTTCAATTATATTACAAAACTTTATTTCCCTTTCCTTAGTACACGTGTTTAGAATTTAACCACAAAAAATATTTTGTTTACTATTATATATTTCTTTTGGATGAAGAAAGGAATATAAATCTTTGGTCTAACACAGTGTTCTTATTAATTTATGTCTTTATGACACTTTTTATAATAATAGGTGAATCAAAATAACTATTAAGTCATAAATGAAATATAAATAATATATTTGGAGTGGTGTGACTTGAGAAAAAAACACTTGTAATAACTAGTTATAATATTTTTTTTGTCAACTAGTTATAATAAAAGAACAAAATATCAAAGTAGAATCTGTCGACTACAAGTAAGTAATAAAGCTTATTAAACACACTTTAATTATTATTATTATTTTCTTTTTTTACCGAGAAATAAGCAAGAATTTCCGCCAAAATGCACAACTTTTTAGTAACAAAGTAGAAGTTAATTAATTGGGTAGTCAAATTTAAAAAAAATATATATATATAGAAACTATTAAATAAATGAAATAAAAGAGTTTTATTTAAGTGAGAAAATGGGAATGGAATTTTGGTATCATGGGTTGGTAGGCGAATGAATTGAATTGAGAGAAGATTTTGGATTTTTTATAGGTTCAAAGGTTTGGACCACAAGTTACAAAAATCCAAAAAAAAAAGTTATTATTGACATGACATTTTTTTTTCTTTAAAAATAAAATACAAACCAATCACAAACGTGATTTATATTCCTTAAAAAATTATAATAACAAGAATAAAATAATACATAGGATTTTCCAGCACACAATGAAAGAAAATGAAAGTGACATATTTATTTTGAGGAGAATATGAACGAAAGTGTTAATATTCATTGAACCCAACTTACTAAAGAAATGTGAAATTGTATTAGAATTTTTTTTATTTTTTAAAGAAAATTTGAGAAGTTATGGGTTGGTTTGGTAAAATTTTTTAAATACAAAAATAAAAATATTATTTTATTTTTATTTCTTTATTTTTAAAAAATAAAAATATGTTTGGTAATTATTTTTGTTTTTTGTTTTGTTTTTAAAAACAAAAAATAATAAACGCGTTTAATAACTTTTATTTTTATTTTTTGTTTAATAATATAAGGTGTTGATTTGAAAAAGAGAAGAAAAAAAAATTGAAAACTGTTTAAAAAAATTTTGAAAGTGAAAAAATTATATTTTCAAAATTTAATAAATTTTAATTAAAATTTTAAAAAATAATAAATAAAAATAGAGTTACCAAACACATTTTTTTGTTTAATTATCAAATTTTTAATTAATTAAATTAAAAACTATTTTTTTAAGTGCTACCAAACAACACTTATACAAAAGGATAAGCAATTATTTAAGCAAAATAAAAAGTAGTTGAAATATTAATCTTCATTGTAATCATGAATTTTAATATATAAATATGTAAACTATTATATTTTTGTAATTTTTTAAAAAAAGATTATTCTATGTACTATGTCAAAGTTGATCAAGTTTCTTAAGACCTAATTGACTCCTACATATATATAATAAATATAATTTTTTTGGTGCACCTCACAAAAAAAAACGCATCGGTGCACCTTTTTGTGTTTTCAGGTCGTGAGTAATTTTTGATGATTTTTTTTTATCATGTACACTGTAATTATTTAAAACATTATACAAATTTTTAAAAAATTGAAATAATTTATAGTGCTGAAAACAATGTTTAAAAATATTGTTGCAAACGTGAGTAATTATTTTATATGAGTAAAAAAAACATATTTGAACTTTGTTTTCGGCACAGTAAATTATTCAGATTTTTTTTAAAATTTACAAATGTATTAAATAACTACAGTATACACGATCATGAAAAAAATTATTTCGAAAACTATTCTAGTATTTAAAACAACAAAGAAGTACACCATAAAATCACCCTATAATAAATACATCCAATTAAGATGTTCTTGTATATATAAATTGCCTTTGGCCAAAATAATAAAAATGAGATTAAGAGATGATTTGACTTTATGGTCAAATACCGTACACATCATCGTACCTTCATTTTCTAATCTTTTAGTATATGACATTTTTAAATGGAAATAATTAATTAGTTTGAAACACATGCTTTAGTTAGTAATTGCCTTTTTCTTTTTTTATTTAAAAAAGGTTATACGTAAGAAGATATAAATTAATCAAATTAGAACGAGGGTTTTGAACAAAGCTCGACTTTATCCAAAGTTTCTATATATAAATTAATTAATGCTAATGTTGAAAAAGAAACACTATAGAAGGAATATGCTATTTCAATCTTGAAATATTCGTTTTTTTTTATATTGATTAATAATAATGAATTAATTATATTCACAATTCTATAATCGTGTTGCATGAGATTAATAAACATATATAATAAAGCAAAAAAAAAAAAAAAAATCTGTGAGTAGTTTATTGGCTACTCTAATCTACATGACTAAGCTTAGAGAAACAAAGTTGATTAGTGAACATTTAACAAATGATTACAACAGAACTTGATTTGAATGAACAATATAAGTCTTACTCTTGAGATGGTCGTAAAGTTTTTAAGGATCAAAATTTGGCAAGATCATTTGTCTTTGTAATCTTATACGATTGAACTCCCTCGGATTTGTTTTCCATTAGAAAAAGTTTTGTTAGGAAAATTCATTTAATCGTGGGTACCTACTTATCCGAGTAGCACATTATCTATTAAAATAGAGTTTAAAGTAGGGTGAGAGTACAAAAACATATACCCGATGCGAGTATAGGATAGCGTACATTTATAAATTTATATATATATTTGTTGCATGTTTACTATAATTACTTATGTGTTAATATTTATAGGTACATTATTTATACATAATACAGTCAATTTTAAAATACATTAAAAAATAATTTTATTTTTTAAATTAATTATTATATTAATATGTGTAATATGTATAAAAACATACTAAAATTAATTTTATAAGATAAATTAAAAAGTATATACAACTATTATATATTTTTAAATATAATTATACATGCCATACAATATACACTAAATATTATGCATTACAATATCTTTTCAAATTATAATTTATATACTAAAAATTAAATACTTAATCTAAACTTATCGAATCAATTAATTTATACTGTACATATAGTGTATTCTGTTAGTATATATTATTTCTAATACTTAATTATTTAGTTTACTTATTAATAATACTACTTTTTCTTTGATTTGAGTCTTATTAATTAGTATTTACCATTAGTCGTATTTACTATCTCTAATACTAAAATACTTGTTTTAATTATTAGTAATACTACTTTTTAATTAATTCTATAAATACAGGTACTATTAGTATTTACAATCAATATCTACGAGTATAATTATATTGATTTTTTTAAATCTTTCTTAAAATTTTAAGGAGAATTAGCTGCAAAAGTACTAAATGTTTTCAAAAAAATTGTGTATTAGTACCCAATTTATTATTATTTGCAAAAGTACTTAATGTCAAGTTCTATTAGTATCTGTCACTTGATATTGGTTATTTTTTCCAAAAAAAAAAAAAATTGGGTACTAATTCACAAATTTTAATAAAGTAGAGATACTAATGAGTACCCTATACCCATATCCTACTCACAAAAAATAATAGGATTGAGTATAGAAATAAGCAATAAGGCCCTTCAAAATAAAAAGCAATAAGGAAAAATATTGCACTATATAATTAATTATTTATTCCTATTTGAATTTGAAGAAAATATATAGGAACAAAAGGAATAATATTCTTTCTTAGAAAAAAAATAAGTTGATTGTACGTTAGAGAACCATGCACAATATGTTGTAACAACAAAACCATTCAAAATAATAAATTACGTTTTAAGAGTTTAAATAAAATAAAATTATCTTAGTCGTATATCTATAGTCAATAAGAAATGAGATTTTTTTTCCAATTATTATTTATAGACAACGTTTTTCATTTATTTTCAAGAGTGGGTCTTTTTTGTTTTCCCTCTATATAGAATGTAGTATGTTTGAGTTTGACACATGTATTTAACCTAACGATGATAAAATAAACTGACTTTCTCTTCTTCTTTTTTTGATTTATGCTGACTATTCAAGCTTCACATTTTTTTCTTGAAAAAAAAAAGTTGAACACCTAATAAGTTACTAAAGCTTTCTTTTGGATCAATTATTCAAAGATCACGCACAATCCCATCTATCGACGAAGACATTCTAACAAGTGGACAAAACAAGTTGATTAAAGCACACATATATATATATATATATGTGTGTGTCATTTTCCATATATACCAAGTCCATATCTTTATCTTAGAAAATAATCCACTATAGAATAGTACTAAATATTCATACTATAGTTAAGATGACCTAGGCAAGTACTTAACAATCCCAAGTCTAATTCATATCCACCTTTTTCACTCCTTTTGTTGAAAGTGTTATGTTCCCACACATGGAGAGACGATTATACTTCTTCAACATTTGAATCGTTTAGTTGAATTCAAATTCATCAGGTAGTTATTAATACTTTAAAATAAAAATAATAATTAGTTGTCGTTTTCGTAAGAATCGTTAAGATTTAACTGAAATTTCGTCTCTTTGTTTCCTTATTAATTCAAAATAATTAAGATATTTATATTTCTATGCGTCTCGATTGACTACAAATTTTAAATATTTAAAATTTTATCACCTTCCTCATTATTACGTACTTTTTGTTGATTAAGAATGATAGGCCACCGCCTACATCTTTAGAACAAACTATCAATCAGGAATCTGCGCAGTTAGACATAAAAAATTATTTAAGTACTTAATTATAACAAATATTAAATATTTAAAAATTTATCACATTCTTCATGATTACATATTTTTTGTCGATTAACAATGATAGATCTTAAGAACAAACTATCAATTAAGAATCTAATTAAGCTACATATTTATATATCTATGCAAATCTCTATTGGACAATTGTATGCTAATAGACTATGATGAGTTGTCCTCACTTATTCCCCAAAGTTCAATTGTGACATTGAAATTTCTAGTAAAGCTTTAGAAAAAGAATATCTCATTTTTGGAGGGATAAGACACATTATTCTTTCCAAATATTAATACCAAGACCAATCTTACTCAGCTCAAAGACCACGAATCACAAAAAAAAAATTTAAATAAAATAAAAAAAGTAAGACAATCTCCATGATTTGAGGGCAAAAATATAGTAGCAATCTTAATCTTAATCTCCATGAATATGAATTGCTAAACATTGCTGGTATGAAAAGCACTTTATTCTAAAAAAAAATTATGCGCGTGTAAAATAATAAGTTTGAATTTAGTTTTCAGTATTATAAATTATTCGGAATTTTCTGAAAATTTGCAAGATGTTCTAAACAACTACTATATACATGGTTATAAAAAAAATTGCACCGAAAACTATTCACGGGTCGATAAATACTAAGAATCTCATCGGTAAAGCTTAAACTAAAACTCCTATAAAAAAAATTGTCATATATATGTTGAATTTATTATAATTTTTCCAAAAATAGTTATTCAAAGTTTCGAAGCTTTTTTTTTTTTCTTTCAAAAAAATCAAAATCAAAATTTCCATAAATATATGTACGTACTAGAGTGTTGGTGGGGTAGTAGTAGTGTAGTGTAGTGATGATATTACTATAGATTTGGTTCAAGTTCATTTCACCTTATGATTGAACTTTCACTATCAGCCGCCACCTTGTTTAACCCATCTGGATTTGGTCACAAAATTCTTTTTTTTTTTCTAAATCTTTCTTAAATAGTGATAAATAAATAAATAAAATAAAAAAAAGTGATAAAAATCAAAAAGAGGTTCTTTTCTTTTATACTCGTGGGGTTTTAGACAATATGCACCCAAGTACATAACAAAAACACATAATAGTCATAGAAAAAAAAAAAAAAAAGACAAAAGAGAAAGTAATAATTAATAATAATTTTAGTGAGAGAAAAGTGTTTCTAAAATGAATAATTGTGTTATCACTAATCTCAATATCATGGGTTTTTTAGGCGTGATAATTTTTTAACTCTTGTATTAAAAAAGTTTGTCACTTTTGATAATATATAGTATAATATATCTTTCTTGATCAAACTTTAGCTAAACTATATATCCCATGATAAATTGTGATTGTGATTGGCAATATTTTGGTGTGAAATGTTTTATTTTTTTTTAGAAAATAATAATGAAGATTATTAATAAGTAATTTCTGTTCTTATAAATTATTTAAATTTTACTTACTTTTTATGTGGCACACTAGTATACTCTTGGTTATAAAAAAAAACAAATTATTTGAAAAATATATAAACACTAGTGAAAGGGGGAGAATAAGCGTGTCATTTTAATAACATTATATATACGTAGTTTTTTTTTTTTGAAAAAAATAATGTTATTCATTTAGAACACTTTAGAAAATGAAAGAAATAAATATTTTTTTCTGACCCATCTCATAAACACAACTTTTCTACGTTGATTTCAAAGATATGATAATTTAAAATATTGTGTTCAAAGAAGATAATGCTCGTTTATCAAAATAATAATAATAAAAAAAAAGAACAGTATGCTTGCGTTTGTTTTTTATTGACTTTATATTGTTATATTATTTTTTACATGTTAATAATGCATATAATATTCAAAGCAAAAAAAACAAAAATGCATATATTCTCCCATTTTAGGGGGAAAATTTCAATAGCAAAACTAAATTAAACTGTATAATAAAGACATCAATGATATGGAGATTTTACATATATCTATATATATATATATATTAAATAGAGAGAGAAAGAGCTATAATGAAAGAAAAATTTGTGAAAATAACTTCTTTTTTTAAGTAATTTTGTACTTTTGCCTACTTTTAAAATTTTTTTGCAAAATGACATCTGTCTAAAATTCGATCAGTTGTCTAAATTTTTCGACCAACTGTTTAAATTTTTTAACCACCTGTCTAAATTTTCAACTGGCTGTCTAAATTATGAGAAACAATTTTACAAAGAACTATTAAAACTAGGCTTGAATACAAAATAACTTTAAAAAATAAGTCATTTTGCCAAAGAACCCATAATGAAAACAAGTATTGATCTAAACCATGTAGAACAAGATAAGAATGATATGAGAATTTTGTAAACACTAATCTTACATGTGTATATATATTTATATATATATATATATGTGCGTGTATTTTTTTGGTTTCCTTGCAAAAATAGTTTATTTTTCTAAGTTATTTTGTAATCTAGCATAATTTTGATAATTCTTTACAAAATAACCTCTAATAATTTAAACAGGTAGTCGAATATTTTAGATAGTCAGTTGAAAAATTCAGATAATTGGTGAAAAATTTTAGACAAACCGATCGAAAAATCTAGACACTTGGTCGAATATATTATTATAATAATGATATTTTATAACATTTGAATTTGAATTTATATTTATATTAATTTAATTATTATATATATAGTTTTATATTAAATATTATTATAATAATGATATTTTATAATATTTAAATTTATATTAATATAATTAATAAATATATTTTTTTAGCTAGTTTTAAACGTATATTCCACTTAATATTTAAAATATTCCGTTAAAATTAACAAAACAAACCGTTAAAACCAAGAATTTATATTATCTACACACTTTTTATTTAGAAGAGATAGTGTTAATTTTTATAATATTGAATTTATTTTTATTTATAATCGGCCTTAAATTGGAACTAAATTTTTTTTATCATTATATTAAAGTTATTCTAATATGATAAATTTGTGAAAATGACATTTTTTTTCTAAGTAATTTTGCACTCTAGTATACTTTTGATAAAAGTTGACCAGTTGTCTAAATTTTTCAACCAGTTATCTAAAATTTTCGACCACCTGTCTAAAACTTTGACTAATTGTCTAAATTATGAGATACAATTTTACAAATAATTATTAAAACTAGACTAGAGTACAAAATAATTTTTTAAAAATATGAAATTTTGCTAATGGATCATTCTAATATAGAATAACATTCTACGAAAATGTTATTATAATTTGATGATAAAATTGCACGAGATAATATGGCATAAGCATGGCTTGTGTGCCAAATTCAGATAGGTCTTACAAAGTAGTCTACATCCAATATATCATAAATATATATATATATACACATATAAATGTAGTATGACCCAAAGTGTAATTACAATAATTCTAATCAAAGTAAACAGAAGAAGCCTGTAACTAGCAAAAGACTTGACTATAAAGTAGAAAATATATATACCAGCTTTTAGTGGTGGTGGGTTGATTCTATATATCACCTAGAAGCTAATATAAGAAAGTTATTTTCAAGAATATATAATATTATTAGACAAGAGGATTAAGCAGCTTGTTTAACTAAACGAAGAACAAAGATATATGAATGATCATATAAATATATAGATTAACTAAAGCAAACTGATCATGTTACCAAATGGTCAGCAATTGACCAAAATCTAATGACTTTTGATGTGACTAAACTAAGCTTCTACTTGAAGACTAGAAATTGTATTATATCATATGGCATTGGATTACATATTTAAATTTTGTAAATATTTAGGTGTGGTTTGTTAACACTCATAAAAATAATTTTTTATTTAATTAATTAAAAATTTGATAATTAAATAAAAAATATATTTGGTAATTGTATTTTTATTTATTATTCTTTTAAAAATTTATTAAATTTTAAAAATAGAATTTTTTTACTTTCAAAATTTTTTTAAACAGTTTTCAATTTTTCTTTTTTTTTCATCATTTATTTAAACCAACACCTCATATTGTTAAACAAAAAATAAAAATAAAAGTTATTAAACGTGTTTATTAGTTTTTGTTTTTAAAAACAAAAAACAAAAATAGTTACCAAATATATTTTTATTTTTTAAAAATAAAATAATATTTCTATGTTTGTGTTTAAAAAATTCAAAAATAAAAATTTTACCAAACGGGCCCTTATTTATTTATACTGTTTGTTACATAATTATATTTATTTATATTATTTTATAATGTTATTTTGAAAATTAATTTTTTTTTAATTTATTATAAAATGGCATTTGTATGAAATTCAAACAGAGTGTAGGGATGTCGTATTGTAATAAATTATCAAAACAAGACTATTATAGGAGTGATTATTAAAAGAAGACTGTTTTGTCAAACATGTTCATATTATGTAATTGTTTTACTATAGTAACTAATTAAAAAAAAATGTACTTGCCAACTGTGGTAGATATTTCTTGCCTCTGTAACGAAAGTTACATGTTTAATTTTAATCGAAATTAATGGTGAAATATTGATAAATATAGAAGTTTAAAAAAATCACAACTTATTTTGATGGGAAAAGTTGAGAACTACCCATTTTTATGAGTAGTTAACTAAAATTAGACACTAAATATATTTAGTTGAACTTTACCCATTATTATCATGAGATTTCTCAAATTACCCTCATTTAAGTACATGATTCTAAGTGTTGTTGTAATGTGTATTATATGTGTCATATTATAGTTAAATTAGAAATACATTCTAATTGTAGTGTGTTTAAGGAGAAAAAAAACATGTAATTGAAGGGGTATAATGGGTACATTAATTGAAAATTTGGGTACTAAAATAAGAGTTAAAAATAATGGGTAAAAATTAAAATGGATCATTTAAAATGGGTATAGGTTCTAATTTCCACTATTTATTTTGATGGGTAACCAAACTTATTTTTAATATAAATGTTTAAGGTTCAAACTCATTCCCTTGTTTACTTTTGTCAAAAATACCATTTTGGCCACTAATATACAAAAATATAATGGACCCAAAACAGTCTTTAAATATATGGATATGGGCCTATAAACAAGTGAAAAAGATGGATTATATTTATTTGAATAAATAGGATTTTTACCCGATGAATTTTTTACACTACTAGATTATACCCTCTAAAATATATGATTACTTAAAATTTCTTCCTGAACTATTGACACTATCAGATCGTGCCCCTTGTTATGATTTGCATAAAATAATTAACATTTTTGTTCCCCGAAATTTGACAACTACCAAATTGTGTCTCATTTAATTATAAAAATTTAAAAATCTATTATTCTATTAGTTCTTAAAAAATTAAAGAAAAATTATTAAAAAAATTCAATAAAAGACTAAAATTATTTAAAATTCATTTAAGTTTAAAAATATTTTTTAAAAGAAAAACTAAATAATTACAATTAAAAAAAAAACATATTTCATTCTTCTTCTTTATCCATTTTTATTAATTTTTCTAATTACTCTCTATTATTTCATTTTTGCCCCATAAATTCATTTTAAAAATTAAAAATATATATGTTATCTCCAAAATTTAAGTTTGATGATATGGTAATCAGGAGTGACAGGTGGCAATGCATGACTATTAAGTAGGGTATTAATGGTCAATAAATGTGTCAACCAAGGGAAATACAAAGGTTAAAAAATGACCTGCAGAGTTGTCGCATCACTGGTCAAGAAGAACATTGACTGCGAGGATGGTTTGATCTGGTTGGGCAAAAACAAGTATGAATTTACCTGGTCAGAAAGTGATATACCCGACCACATATGACAATCAAAGAGACATACCCGACGAGGTATGTTAGGGAGGTGACATACCCGACCAGGTATGTCATGGAAGTGACATACTCGACTAGGTATGTCATGGAAGTGACATAGTCGACCAGCTATGTGAGGGAAGTGATGTAGCCGACCAGCTACGTCAAGAAGGAGACATACCCGACCAGCCATGTCAAGAAGAAGACATAGCCGACCAACTACATTAGGAAGAAGATATAGTCGACCAGCTATGTCAAATTAAGGAGTGTAGCCGACCAGATATGTCAGAACCTCAAGAGTTAAGTGCCCAGTAACTTTTCTACAAAAACTCAGCAACGGCTACAACCAGAATCACTCGTAACTACCACAAGAATATCTCAAATATCCCTAAGTAATAGCCATATTGTTGTATTTTGAATTTGTTTATTATTTTATTAATTAGAATTGGTTAAAATAACCAAAGACTCCGTCAAAACGGGAGACCTTTCTTGTACGATCCATGAGCCTATAAATAGACAGCTCATGGCATCATTTGAGGGACTTTTTTCGAACTTTTGATTTTGGAACCTCTAGGAACTTTGACTTGGGTAATTATTGGAGTACTTTCTGACAAAACTTAGAGTAAAAAGCTTGTATTCCCTATAAAGAAACTCGGTTTTTACGACTTATACTTAAGAAACTCAGTTGACCCAAGTTCATTTGATCTTGAGTGTAGGTCAACATATATCACAACTCCAAGTGGATTAAGCTATTACCAACAAATTGGGACGGAACCACTATAAAATCGTTTGTGTCATTTATTTTCTACTCAAGGCTATTATATTTATCGTCATTTTTTCGTCTACTCGTCGTTGGCCAAAGCTGTGGTCAACAACATATAAAATATTACAAATTTAAAATGTATTAATTTTAAAAGAAATATATAAAACTTAATTAATTAAAAACATTGAGAAAACTGAAAGAATAGAAAGTAATTTAAAAAATATATTAAAAAATAATAAAAAAGAAGGGAATATGTTTTTTTTTATTTGTAACAATTTAGTTTTTTTTTTTACAATTTTTTTTTTAAACTTAAATGTATTTGAAAGGAATTTGAAATAATTTTGCTCTTTTATTGATTTTTTTTATACTTTTAAGAATTAATTAGAAAAATAGATTTTTAAAATTTTATAATTAACGAGAGCACAATTTGGTAGTTGTCAAAGTTTGGGGGTAAAAATATTAATTATTTTATGCAAATCGTAACATGGGGCACGATATGATAGTATTAATAGTTTAGATGAAAATTTTAACATGCCGTATAATTTAGGGGGCACAATCTGGTAATATTAAAAGTTCAAGGGGCAAAAATGTTATTTATTTTATTTATTTTGTATACAAATGGTTTTTGAAATTAGCAATTAAATAATGTTACTTTTATAGGAATTTTCTTAGGTAGGGCATCACTTTTTCCCTTACTGTAGGAGCATTTTCTATTTTTGGTTCTTAGAGAAATTATAATCCAATTTTTTTGCATGATGATGTACATTATAGTTATAACAAGGATCCCACTAATTTTTGAGAAATTTCGAATAATATACCGACTGAAATCAGAGTTCAAACAGTCAATTGCACACGTGCCTAATTTTTTAATATGCGTGAAAATCATACAATTTGAACTCTGAGTTCGAGACTATAAATTATTCGGAATTTCCCGAAAATTGATGGGAAGCCTACTATAATTGTCATATAAAAAAATTTGATTATAATTTCTCCAAATATCAAAAATAGAAAATATCTTTAAAGTATGAGCAAAAGTAATACATCTACCTAAGAAGCTCCCTACTTTTACATACATGTAAATTATTGTAGTTTTATTCCTTAAAAAAATCACTGTAGTTTTAAGAACCCATAAACTACAATGTGTTATTTCTAAAAACTTGAATTTTTGTGACCTTTACTTTAAAATCAACACAATTCCATTGCTAATTTATAAATATATGATAATTAATTGCAAGCCTAAACATGCTTTAAAAGCCATCTAATTGCTTTTAATCATTAGGTAATTGTAGCAAAAGTACTCCATAGGTTGGGCTTATATATGTATGTCCCTTGCTTAATAATCTAGCAAAAAGACACAACTATGGTTACTTATGGTACAAAATGACTTAAATACATGATAATATATATAGTTGAATGATAATGATATATGTATGTTTTGTGCTATGATATATATTTGTTGGTTACTCAAATTACTTTTATATTTTGGAATCGTCACAATGTATATATAAATATAGAGAAATGATTGGCACACTTCCAAATTGCACACAAAAGTTACACCCTATGATTTGTAACTAATTTTAATCATGCAATTAAAAATTGTGTGGATCCCACTTAAAAATATGTATGTTTGAGATTAATTACACATCATAG
Organism: Humulus lupulus; assembly: GCF_963169125.1. NCBI lineage: Eukaryota > Viridiplantae > Streptophyta > Magnoliopsida > Rosales > Cannabaceae > Humulus > Humulus lupulus. The sequence goes on from NC_084802.1 coordinate 12,354,112, forward strand.
TGTAATTTTTATGTGAAATATGGGAGTATGTCTAGCATTGCTCATAAATATATATACTATTGTGCTATTTTGTATATTTATGTTACACTATTTTTTTTTCAATTCATCTTTGAAAATATATGGTTAATATATGTATTTTTCTCACCCATTAGTAAGTTTATTTTGGTTATTTTTTTTAATTTCCCTTTAGTATATTGTATAAAATAATGTTAGGGACACACTTAAATTGTACACATTTCTTTGTAGCAAGAGTCCTCCATTGTTAGTGATTAACGGTGAAGGACTAAAATTACAAAAAAATCAATAGTCCTTCGACTTGTAACTTGTAACTCTTAAGAAACATTTGTAACTTGAAGTAAGTAAATTAGTAATTTTTGGTAACTTATGAGAATTGTCATTATGAAAACTACTGTTTTTTGAGACGTATGTTGAAAAACACCAAACTATACATCTTTGTTATGATTACTAGTAATATATATATTTATATAAGTAGTTTAAATCAATTTTATAAAATGGGTGATGTAAATCATTAAATTGTCATTATAGGTGATAATACATTTAATTAATATTAAGAAAAAGTGATGTATCAAGTTAAATATATTTTTATTGATGCTAAATTTTAAGCCAAATGTAGCATTTGTTAAAAATTTAAGTATCTTCGCCGCTAAATGTGTGTATGTTAAACTTAGATACTAAATTCAGTTTAAAATTCAAATAATTTGTGTCTCTTTGTATCATCAATCTTGCTCAGTCTTTCATTCCTACTTAAGTCCATTTCTTAGCAATGGGCTATCCAATCATGGGCTTCAGTTGGGCCTCCGTAGAAAAAGGCTCGTATTAAACTATAAAGGCCCAAAAAAAAGTTTCTATATTTCTTCCAAGATTTTCATAAATATTATTAGGAAAAAAAAGGTAGTCCTGAATCCTGATTTATTCATCTGAATTTCTAAAAGAATATAAGCAGAAGTGTTATAAAAAAAATGAAAGTAAAAATTTCAAATAAACAGGCAATTAGAAATGGTAGACTAGTAACACTCTTTTTTTCCTCCCATTTTATATGTATATGTATAGCATTATTTGACAAGTAGAATAAGATAGAATTCCTTTCAAAAAAAAAATTACCAAGTTAAAATTTAAAAATTAGTATACTTTTTACTAATATGGTTTCACTTATCAAACAAAAATTTGCAATAATGAAAAGAAAAAAATATTGGCGGCTAAAATACTTACGATTCAAGCAATTAAGTGTTTGAATCGTAACAATTTAAGTATTTTAGCTGACAATATAAAAAAAAAAAAGGTGATGTTCATCCTGTTAAGAATCCAATGCAACCTCCTTACAATAAATCCCTAGTCCTCAATACAGAAATCATAGGTATACGAGGTCCATGCACAGTACCAACAAACACAAAAGGATCCTCACCTTCAGGCTCAAAGGTGACCATCTTCCTTCTGCAATCAATGGTTGCCCCATACGTTGCCAACCAATTCATACCCAATATCATATCGAAGTCAGTCATAACCAACTCTGTCAAATCCACTGATAACTCTCTGTCCTCCACTGTCACTGGCAAAGATCTGACCCATCTCCTGGATACCACTAACTCTCCAGTGGGTAACAAAGTTCCAAACCCCACAGCATAAAAATCACAGGGTCTACACAGTCTATCAATAACACTACTAGCAACAAAAGAGTGTGTAGCACCAGAATTAATCAAAACATTTTAAGGGGTTCCAGCACTAAGAAGCAGACCTGTAACAACTGAGGGAGAAGCCTCAGCTTCTGCTTGTGTCAATGCGAACACTCGAGCTAGGGCCGAGCTGTTCGCCTTTCTGGGTACTTCTTTCCTTGCCTTAGGGCAATCCTTTTTAAGATGGCCCACTGCTCCGCATGAGAAGCAGGCCTTTGCCCTACACTCTCCCAAGTGATGCCTCTTGCATCTAGGGCACTCAGGATAAGACTTACAGGCTTCACTACCACCTGGACGACCCATAGAAATACCACGGGGCCGCCTATCAGGACCTGGAACTGGGAAGGTGTCAGGAACCTTCCTCTTCTGCTCACTAGGGCCTATTCCCCTACCAGAACCCAAAAATGGAGGACCTGTCCTCCTGAAATCCTTTCTGGCTGCACTGTCACGCCAGATCCTGTTCTTTGCACTCTCAGCTGTGAGTGCCTTCTCAACCACCTGTGCATAGGTAGTAACCCCAGCCATAGTGGTGATATGTACATCACAGGCTAATCTGGGCTGTAGCCCCTGCAAGAATCTCTCTCTCCTGGTCCCATCAGTGGGCACCAGCTCCATGGAAAATTTCGCCAAACGATCAAACTTTAAGGCATACTCAGTGACTGACAAACTTCCCTGAAGTAGCCTAATGAACTCCTCGGCCTTCGCCGCCCTGATAGCATCATTATAATATTTTTCATTAAACAGAGTTTGAAACTCCTCCCAACTCAGGGCATTTACATTCTTGGTTTGGGTGATAACCTCCCACCAAATCCGGGCATCCTCCCAAAACATACAAGTGGCACAGGCCACCCTCTCATTACCAGTTACCCTCATGAAATCAAGGATAGTGGTAATCATACTCATCCACTACTCTGCCTTGGCAGGATTTGGACTGCCCTCAAATACTGGAGATTGTTGCTTCCTGAACCTTTCATAAAGAGGCTCCCATTTATTTCCAACCTCAGGCAGATGCTTTATTGCTGGCACTGACACAAGAGGTGCCTCTGATACACTGGCCACTGCAGGCACTTGCTGCTGTTTCAGGAGATGAAGCTCCTCTCCCTGTCTTAACACTGTTGCCTGCAGATCACTGATTATCTGCTGCCAGTTTACAGGAGCTGGCTGTGGAATCTGCAACTGGTCATTTTCCTGACCCTGGCTATTATTATTATTCTGGCCCTGATCACTCTGGCCAACTGAAGTATATGTCTGCCCTGGATTCATTCTTATCTGATACCTTGCTGAAATATTAATCAATACGGCCAGTCAGGAAGTAATAACTAAACCTCTTGCCGCCTTACGGTCCAGGAACAAGCAGGCAATTATCATATTCCACAGTCATACAATTATACAGGCAGATACATGTTTATATCATTTAGCACTTAGCATGTATCACATAATAATTCATAATCAACCATACTAATAAGTATGTTCCAGCAATCCCAGTACTAATTAGCACACATTTGCTGAGGATATAATATTACAGGGCACAGGTTTAACATGGTGTCTCATGCATACAGGTAAAGCATATATACTATATTTAAGCAGTTATACATATAACTACATAAATAGTTACCAAACCATGAATCGAGCTTGACTTCAGTGATGTGTGTACATGCCCAGCCAATCTGCAGGAACCCTAACCTTGGCATGCTCTGATACCAAGTTGTAATGCCCTGGTTACCCCATAACAGTTACGGTGAACAGTGAACCAGAAATTTGACCCGCAACCTGAGTCATTTGGTTAACAACGTGCTCTAAGTGTTATTAACATGTTAAGGTGGAAAAAACAATAAAGAGGAAATGATATATTTTATTAAGTATATAACTGCTCATGAGCTTATCAAAACATTTACAAGATATTTACAACTCAAAATGGTCACTATTGTTTCAAATTTACAAACCTGCCGACCTAAGCGGCAAAATAGGGTAAACCCCCTAGCTCCTCTGAGAACTCTTTGGCCGTGGTGGTCAATCGGCTACATATGTACACAACACCACCTAAGCTCTCCACTTAAGGCTGGGTGAGCTTTTCTTTCCCTTTACCTGCACCACATAGCACCCATGAGCGAAGGTCCAGTAAGAAAACGCAATATAGCATGATATAATATCAACAATGATCATAACAATCATTCAAGACTATCAGTTCAAAACAGATTGGTGACAGTCGCAAATGTCACTAAGTTGGGTATAGCTCCCTTTAGCCTTGTGACGATAAGGTCACCAGGGCTTAACAGATAAGTGAACCTTTCACTAGCTTAAACAGGATAGGTGTATGGTGACTAGTCATCAACATAACCTTCCTCATGACCATAGAGTCATAACCCTGGAACACCATTCCCTAGCCATGTTACAAATAGTCACCTGGGCCTTTGGCCCTGGCTCTCAGTAACTAGTCTTAGACTAGCCAAGCGCTTATAAGTTCATCGACCTTAGGGTCGGTCCAACATTAATGCCTTAGAGCCATTCAATGCTGATATCGATTAGATCTAATCTTCATTCGGCCCTGCGTTTAGGACGCTTATGCCGTTTCTGACTCTTAGGTCAGTATCCCTGACTAGTCAGTGCCATATGCAATCCACGTCCACATTTGTCAATCAACATGCCTCAATAACAATCACGTATGTCATATACACACAGGGTGCGGTTTTTCTTACCTCAGATTCGAGCTAGAATGAATAAAAGAACGACCCTTGAGAACGATCAACTTTTAGTCCTTTAGCGGTCACCTAGTCATAACCAAATACGGGACATCATCAACAAAAATGATCAACATAAGTTCCCAAACCAATATCTATCCTCCGGGACATCAACCCAAACAAATCCAAGTAGTAGGAACAATCCTGAGGCCTAAAACTATGTTCCCAGGGTCAAAACACACAAACGGGCTCAAACCTGCCCAAGGGCTGCAGCCCTGACACCTTGTGCTGCGGTCCCCAGCCATTCCTGAAGCAAGGGCCGCGGCGCCCAGCAAGCACAAATCCTCCCACCTACTTCTTCGAGCTAGGGCCGCGGCCCCCAACCTAAAACACGCCCAAACTCGTTCTCCAACATCCCAAAGCCTCCAAAATCATGCCTAAACATTACCAAATCATCAAATCAAAGTTCCCAAGCTTCCCAATGATAAAAAACCATCAAATCCCATGGCTCAAACGAACCAAAAACTCAACGATTCACAAAAGCCAATTCTAAGCTTAGGAACTCTAAAAACTCAAAACTTTAAACTTAGATTACCTTTGATTGGGTTGTTTCTTATCAAATCCTTTGGTTAAGAAGCTTCTAATCTTTCCTAGGATCGCTATGCCTCGATCCTCGCTTGATTCCGACTCCTAGAACTCGAGTTTTCTTCGAAAAGGCTTCGAACGATAAAAATGAACTAACGGAAAGAACGAGAGGTTTTCTAACGTACGTTCTATCTGACAAGCTACTTCAAGCTTAAGTAACCTCAAAATAAAACCTAGTGCTCGGGGTCCCAAAAACACTCCCGGGGGTATTATAGTCAAAACTTCTAGAATTTCCTCTTGATCTCAATAACTCCCAATTTATCATCAAATAAACATTCTTACTACCCAATAATTGACCCCGTTATGACAACACCGCTAATCCATAATATAAGACTGTCTCATGCCGAATAGCTTGAATATATCTCCATAATAATGGGATCTCATTCACAAATCACATTATGCACCCAAATACACAAATATGCCCTTAATGGGCCAAATTATCAAAACATCATAATATTCAAATGTGGACCCACATGCATGCATATAACATCATATTATAATATAATTCACATAAACATGCATATATTCATTTAATGGCATAATTAAACAGTTATGGACTTCCCGGCCTACTAATCCAGCCATTAAACCGCATTAAGGATTTCGGGGCATTACAGTTAGAACCTCGACCCCGAGATCTGTGCCCATGTCGCACCATAACCAGGAAACTATGTTTGACGAGTTTCCCAAAGCCCATCAGCAAGTCAGCTGGTCAATCAGAACTTCAACTCCAAGTTCGGCTCCACCGTCGAACGCACCCAAGAGAGCTCGTGGCAACTCGCGGAGGGGGTTCGGGGAAAGCTCGCACAGGCAACCTGCTCCGGACAGCCCTCCCGTGCTGTGGTCAGATCGCCGGGCGCAGGAAGTTGGAGCCGGCGGGATAGAGCGGTCACGAGCTAGTTTGATCCGGCCAGATGGGACTAGGATCGCTTCACCAATTAGGCATCCCCCTTCGCCGATAAGATATCCATCTCTTCCTCGTTCTGCTCGAGATATTCCTGTATACGGGAATAGCAGGAGGAATCCTCCTCCCGCCATTCCTGCTCGTCGCCCGCGAGCACGCAGAAATGTCCCGGATCCTCTCCCCCACCAGCCGGCTCTGAGTTTTTCCAATGGGAACTATTGGACCGAAAGCCACCGAAGTGGCAGATCTGGTGGAGACCTGCGAAATCATCTAAGTTCGGCACAAAGCCCTCATGCCGCCTCGAGGACCGACCTTCGAGATCGCCTCAACTCCCAGAGGGGAGCGCCGTCTAGAAACGAAATCCGTGCTCGCCGAGAGGATGGTCCTTCCAAAATACGCGACAATGGGAATGTCCCACCAAACCAAGCTCATGCTTGGAGGGACAATAACCCGCCTAACACGAACAACGGGACAGGGATTGTTGAACAACCCCAGAACAACCCAGGTATAAAAGACCAAACCCTCGAAAGGCTAGCTCAAATGGAGGAACTAATGAAGAGGCACCTGTCAGAGAAGGGAAAGGACGAATACGACTCGAGGGACAAGATTGAGGTTTTTGCCCCAAACATCGCAGCAACGGCATACCCGCCGGGTTTCAGGATGCCCCATCTCTCAAAATTCGATGGAGACAGAGACCCGTTGGATCACTTGGGGATGTTCAACACCCTGATGATGGCCCATAATATCGAACCTGAGCTGAGGTGCCTTATATTCCCTTCGACTTTGATCGAGCCAGCTAGGCAATGGTTCAAGCAGTGCAAGAAGTAGTCGATTAACTCGTGGAAGAATTTCTCTACTGACTTCAAGAGGGCGTTCCAAGCCTCCCAAGCGGTCCGCGTCAAAGCGGATACCCTGGCAAACATGAAGCAACAGCCCGAGGAGTCTTTAAAAGCTTACCTGAGCAGGTTTGCCAACGTTGCGGCCCGAGCTAGGGACGCAGACGAAAGTTCCAGACTCATGGCTATGAGAACTGGAATCCTTGTTGGGGGCGTGCTATGGAAAGAAATCCAAAGGACAGGTGTCACCACTGTGGATGAATTCTTGAACAAGGCCCAAGAATGGATAAATTTGGAAGAAGCGAGAGCATCAATTGCGGGAACCAGCCAAGTCCCTGATCAGCCCGTTGGAGCGGAAACGGACGTCGTGAAAACGACTCAGACCGTTACCCAGAATAACCAAGGGGGTGGAGGCAAAAGAAAGGGAAACGGCGAGGGCGGCCAGCACGCTCCAAAGAAGAGCAAGCCCGTGGAAAAATTCAAACCAGTCTACGCGGTTTATACCGATCTCACAAACATTAGGGAACACATTTTCCTAGCGAATTTTGCCCGCCTTCCCTGGAAAAGGCCAGAGCCCTTGAAACATCAAAAGGCTAAGAGAGACCCTTCAAAATTCTATCTATTCCACAACGACATCGATCACAACATCGATGATTGCAGGCATCTAAAGGATGAGATCGAGACACTCATCTGAGCAGGACCCTTGGCTCAGTATGCCCGGAATCGGGTCGCTCCGAATCAGCCATCCAGGCAAAACGTTCAATCAGCTCTGGAAGCCTCAGCGAATCCGACCGGAGCCCACGTGGGGCAGGATATCCGTCCTCCAATAGTAGGTGGAGAGATAACCACCATTTCTGGGGGCCCCCATCTGGCAGGCTCGAGCAGAGGTGCTCAGAAAAGATACATCAACGAATTAAACTCTCATAACGGAATCGAATTTATCCAAGCAACAGTGATTGGAGAGACTGTCAATCGGTTTCACCGAAGAAGATGCCAGTCATGTCAAGTTCCCACATAACGATCCTCTAGTTATAACCTCCTAGCTAGCCAATAGGAGAGTCAGGAGGGTGCTAGTTGATAATGGGTTTTGTGAACTGGTTGTTTCGATCCACGTTAGAAAAAATGGGGCTGTTGGTGAACGAACTGAAGGGCACTTCCATCATGCTGTATGGGTTCTCTGGTGAAGGGTCGGCAGCGATAAGCATGATTGAATTAGTAATAACCTTGGGAGAGGGACTCTGAACTGTCTCAAAACTCCTCGAATTCGTGGTTATCGACTGTCCCACCGCGTACAACGCAATTCTGGGTCGGCCTACATTGATGGCGTTTGAAGCCATAACTTCTATCTGCCACCTCGCAATCAAATTCCCCTCCTCTATGGGGATATGTACGGTCCGAGGTGATCAGCTCGCTGCCAGGGAATGCTATAGCATTTCCATGAAGGGAAAATCACAACCCGGGCAGCAGACGATGACCATTCAGGGTGGAAGTGAGGAACCCCAGGAAAAAGGAACTAGCTCTAGGATAAAGGAATCTCAGTCGGTCGAGGACGTAGGTACCACCCTGAGTAACGATATCAACCCTAGAATTGGCGAAGATAGGTCCGAGCTCCAGAATATCGAAGAGGTCGAAGAGGTAAATATCGATCCTAAAAATCCTTCGAGGATCGTTAGGCTCGGAAAAAACCTTAGTAATGAGAGAAAGGCGGAGCTACTGAAATTCCTGCAAGAAAATCTAGACGTTTTTGCCTGGTCTCATGAAGACATGGTGGGGATCAGCCCGAGCATCATCATGCATACCCTCAGCTTAGACAAAAGCATGCCTGCGAAGTCGCAGAAACAAAGGCGTTTGGGTACGACCCGAGCTGCGGCCCTAGAAGAGGAAGTTGCTCGGCTTTTAAAATGCAGTTTTATCTGCGAGGCAAAATACCCAATCTAGGTCGCCAATCCTGTTCTGGTCCCAAAGCCCAACGGAAGATGGCGGACCTGTATCGACTTTTCCGACCTGAATAAGGTGTGTCCCAAGGATTGCTTCCCCCTGCCAAGGATCGACCAGTTGGTGGACGCCACGGCAGGGCACGAGCTTATGTCCTTCATGGATGCATACTCTGGTTACAACCAGATCGCTATGAATCCTACGGACCAGGAGCATACCAGCTTCATGACCCCAACCAATGTTTATTGTTACAAAGTCATACCCTTCGGGCTGAAAAACGTCGGAGCTACATATCAGAGATTGGTCAACCGAATGTTTGTTAATCAGATCGAGAAAAACATGGAAGTGCACGTTGACGACATGTTGGTCAAGTCAAAAACTGTCGATGACCATGTTCCCAATCTGAGAGAATGTTTTGAAATCCTAAGGAAGTATGGTATGAGGCTGAATCCCCAAAAATGTACCTTTGGGGTTGCGTCAGGAAAATTTATGGGTTTCATAGTCAACACCAGAGGAATAGAGGTGAACCCCGATAAAATCAAATCGCTACTCGAAATGCCATCACCCCAGTCGCGAAAAGTCGTCCAAAGTCTGACAGGAAGGGTGGCAGCCCTTAATCGGTTCATTTCCAAATCAACCGACAAATGTTTGCCATTCTATAACCTGCTCCGGGGAAATAAAATGTTCGAGTGGACCGAAGAGTACGAGTGTGCCTTCCTCGACCTAAAAGCACATTTAGCCGAGCCGCCTGTGTTGTCTAAACCAACAATAGGAGAGCCTCTTTTTCTTTACCTAGCTGTCATGGAAGATGCGGCTAGCACCGTGCTTGTACGGGAAGAGGACCGGTCTCAAAAGCCAATCTATTACACTAGCAAAAGGCTCCTCGGAGCCGAATCTCAATATTCGTTGATGGAGAAAATGGCGTTCTGCCTTATCACGACCTCTAGAAAGCTTAGGCCGTATTTCCAGTCCCATTCAATCCATGTCATAACTGATCAACCTTTAAGGCAGGTACTGCAGAAACCTGAGGCATCGGGACGTCTTTTGAAGTGGGCTATCATGCTTAGCCAATTCGAGATGCTAAACGTGCCACGAACTACGATCAAAAGCCAAGCTCTGGCTGATTTCGTGGCAGAGTGCACTTGATTCTAAGAGGAACCGGTGTAGACCTTGTGGAAAGTCTTTGTGGACGGTTCATCTAATGAGAATGGGTCTGGAGCTGGAATCATTTTGATATTCCCAGAGGGACATCGTTTCCACTTCGCGTTACGATTCAGATTCGAAGCGTCCAACAACGAGGCCGAGTACGAAGCTTTATTGGCTGGGCTGAGGGTGGCCAGGGAGCTGAAGGCCAGAGCCATCCAGTGCTATAGCGATTCCCAGCTCGTGGTAAACCAGGTATCAGGGGAATACCAAGTACGGGGAACCAAGATGGCGGCCTACCTAGCCAAGGTAAAGAAGGAGTTGTCCGCTTTTGAGTACAACCTAGTCGAACAGATCCCTCAGGAGCAGAACGCCAATGCTGATGCCCTAGCAAAGCTGGCCACCTCCAAGGAAGTCAAAACCTTGAGCTTGGTACCAGTGGAGTTCCTAAATGGCAGAAAATACAGGAGAGATCGAAATGATCGATGCCAGGGCCACCTGGATGATTCCCATAGTCGAATATCTTACCACAGGGAAGTTACCCGAAGAGCGAAAGGACGCAAGAAAGATACTCTACCAAGCTCCGAGGTATACGGTCATAGACGGAATGTTGTATCGGTGTGGCCTCTCTCTGCCTCTTTTGCGATGTGTTCTGCCAGAGGAGGCTAGAACCATTTTGCAGGAGGTGCATGAAGGCTTTTGTGGAGATCACGCTGGGGGGCAAAGCCTGGCCTTGAAGATATTGAGGCAAGGATATTATTGGCCCACTCTATCAAAGGACTCGATATCTTACGTCCAAAGGTGTGGCAAGTGCCAGCGGTTCACCACGATTGCCCGAGCTCCACCAGTCGAGCTGAAGATGATCTCGTCCCCATGGCCATTTGCGGTTTGGGGGACTGACTTAGTTGGTGCCCTACCCACGAGAAAAGGAGGAGTTCGCTATGCGGTAGTAGCAATTGACTACTTCACGAAGTGGGCAGAAGCGGAGCCCCTGGCGACGATAACATCAAAGAGAGTCCTCGATTTTGTGGTTAAGAATATTGTCTTCTGGTTCGGACTGCTGAAGAAGATCGTGTCGGATAACAGAACCCAGTTCGATAGCGACCTCTTCACCGAATTTTGCGGGAGACACGGCATAATTAAAAGTTTTTCCTCCGTGGCCTACCCCCAGGCTAATGGGCAGGTCGAGGCTGTGAACAAGACGCTCAAGGCGAGTCTTAAGAAGAAACTGGATGAAGCCAAGGGAGTTTGGCTCGAGCAGCTCCCGCAGGTTCTATGGGCCTACCGGACCTCACACCGAACCTCGACGGGGCACACCCCTTTTTCCTTGACCTTCGGGAGCGAGGCCGTCCTTCCTGTCGAAACAAAGATAGCCTCGCATAGGGTCCAGGCCTTCAGCCAAGAGCAGAATGGAAAATTGCTCAGCGCGTCCCTTGACCTGATTGAGAAGATTCACAGCTGCACCTCGCACATTATCAGCAAAAGATCACTCGTTATTTTAATTCAAAGGTCAAAAGGCGTGCTTTTGGGTTAGGAGACATGGTGCTTCGAAGGGTGTTTTTAGCAGGCAAGGACCCCAAAGATGGTTCTTTAGGCTCGAGCTGGGAAGGGCCCTATCAGATCATCAAAATCGTACAAGAAGGTACCTTCAAATTAGCCCGGCTTAATGGAGAAAGGGTGCCATGGACCAGGAATGCTGTGCATTTGAGAAAATATTATCAGTGATCAAATCACTCCTTAATGTAAGGCTTGCGTATAAAAGCCAATTAGCTATATAAAAAAATAATAATATAACGGTTCTTAATTTTATTTATGTCTGTACGATCTTGTTTGTGTAATTAGTTCAAGTAACCACACAAGTCTACTTCCTGGTTACTTAGGGGGCAAATCACCCAGCCAACCAGGTCCTAAAACTTAGAAGTTGGTTAAATTGATTAACCAGTGTTTTTTCTAAAAAGCACGAGGTATCGATAAAACTAACGCGAGCTAAGTATTTAAAATTAAATACCTTGGACACAACCAGGTCCTAAAACTTAGAAGTTGGTTAAATTGATTAACCAGTGTTTTTTCTAAAAAGCACGATGTATCGATAAAACTAACACGAACTAAGTTTTTAAGATTAAATATCTTGGGCACAACCAGGTCTTAAAACTTAGACGTTGGTTAAAATTGACTAGCAATGCTTTGCTATCTCAAAGAAAAATAGTCAATAAAGTTAACACGAACTAAGTTTTTACCAAACACATCATAAAATATAAAAAAATAGAGATTGAAGTAAAACTCGAGATAACTGAAATCAATAAATTGTTTCAAGGAGAAAAACCTTGTGCTGAATATTTACAGACAAAAGTAAATAAAAATAAAAATACAAAAAAAATTCTAAGCCCCCCCAGGCCGCTCTGAGGACGTCACCTCCTCAACCTCCTACTCGCCGGCAGCAGAGGTCTCCCTGGTCTCAGTCGCCGCTGGCAGCACCTGTTGCAGCTGAGCTTTGAACTTCTCGAGGTAGTGCCCCCATGCGTCGAAGGCCATGAAGGAGAAGTTTCCATCCTGGTTGAAGGCCCAGCAGTGGTACAGCATACTCTCCATGGAGGATGTCGACGCCTTCTTCTCCTTCAGAACGGCCGCCTCGACCTCCAGCAATTTTGCCTTGGCCCCCTCTAGCTCGGCCTGGAGGGCTGCTGAGGCAGCTTTCGCCTCCTGCTCGCCTGCCTGGGCAGTGGTAAGGGCAGCCTTCGTTGCCTACTCACTCGCTTGGGCCGCCGCCAAAGCAACCCTAGCACTCTGCTCGTTCTGTTGAGAGGTGGCGAGAGCAGCTTGAGCCGCGGTCAGCTAGGCCTTGATTTCCTCATTCCTGGACCTGGCTCGAGAGATGATGCGATGAAGAGCCAAGACCGCCTACAAAAAGCAAAGAAACAGTTAGACGCACACCCGAAAAATAAGATATATATAAAAAGTGAAGTCAGGAAAAGTGCATACTGTGAGTTTCATCCCCAGGGAAGATTCCATAACGTTCTCAGGGCTCCTCTCCTCAATTTCCCTCAGGTCGGTGGGTTTGGACTTGTAATAGTGCTCCACCGAGTAGTTCGCCATCTCGTAGACGGTCCCCCGAAAAGTGTCTGGGATCTGCTCCAGATCCTGGGGGTTGACAGGGATGGGAACTATGGTAGAGGGGGCCACTGGAGCTTAGGGACCAACCGGTGCTACCGGCTCCCGAGCAGGAGGCAGAGGAAGATGAGGAAGGGTCGTAGTCGGGGCTGCAGCGGGTGGAGCTCCTGGGCCCGAGCTTTTCCCCTTAGCCGGGGATTGAGAGACAGTCGCAGCCGGGGGTGGCGTTTTCTTGGAAGTAGGCCGAAGCCTCTTGACAAGGGGACCCTCGAGTGATTTCCCTCCTGGGAACATCGAGCGGATGTCCGGTTCCCCCCTCTGTGCCATCTCCTTGCCTGAAAAGAAGAATGGAAAACACATTAAGGATGCATATACGTTCTTCAAAATAAAATTATTAACAATAGATATACGAGAAGTAGCAAAATTCCTACCCTCTGAGCTAGAGGAAGAGTCTAGCTCCACGACCTCCGGCCTCGGAGCTGCTACAGGGGAAGGAGAATCTACAACAACCACTTCTTGGATTAGGGGAGGTGCCGGGTCAGGCTCTACCTTGGGACTAGACTCCTCCACGTATTGCCTAAGTCCAGGGGCAACTATACCCTTTAGAAGGGAGGGCCGCGATCTAAGATTGGTCTCATACTCCTCAAAAAATGCCGACCTAAAAGACAACGTGTTGTCTACTACTATGGTGCCCCTAGGACGACCCGCATCACCACGCAACACTAACTGATCTACGCATTGGAGTAGGGTTATGTTACGATCAGGATCGTTTTGGTGGCAGTACACGAGCTGGTTTGGGTTAAACCTAGCTAACCTAAGGTCTGCAGCTGCCCTGTCTAGGTCCCGAAAGGGGTATGGGTTACCTTGGCCGGAGGGGCCAGCTGCTGCCCCTGACTGAGCTTGATCCAAGTCTGGATCTCGAGCAACCTCCGGAGCTCTTCTCTTCCACACGAGAGGCACCTTGGCCTCCTCTTCCTGTTCGTCGCCGTCGTCAGCTGCAGCACCTCAGGAATGGTCGCCAGCATGCGGGCTGCTGAGTGATTGGCACACGTCCTCCTCAAGGCCAGAGTTTGGCCTGCAGAGATCAACTTACACACCAACATAGTGTCGTCCGACACGAGCTGGCGGTAGTCCTTCTCACTGGGTGGAAGCCCCGCCAGGGTATCGTACTGACCCCCAAGGGTCACGGACTTGGCCGTCCTCGCAAAAATAGCTGCACAACGATGCTCCAGTCATTATACACGCGAAAAAAATTAATTTAAACGCGAGCTAAGGATGGAAAGCTTACGAGGACGGTTGAAGTAATGATACTCGCAATTGCGAAACCTAATCGACATGAAGACTTGGTCCTTGAAGTCGTTGGAATGACTGGGAAGCTCAATCACCGCGGATAAGTTCGGGAAGCGAGTCAGGTAGTAGAACTTATCACCTCGTCCCTTCTGATCCGGGCTGGCTTTGAGGCAGAAAAAGTAGAGGATGTCCGCTGGGGTAGGGACTTACCACTCGTGCTTCAGGAAGAGATACCTCAGCCCCGTCAGCAGACGGTAAGAGTTAGGAGGCAGTTGAAATGGGGCCAACTTTATGTAATTAAGGAAGTCGGCGAAGTACTGATCCAGAGGGAGGAAGGCCCCGACCCTGAGATGTTCATCGCTCCAGGCTGCAAACTCTTCGTCAAGGGGCGCACAGCTCCTCTCACCCTTGAGGGGAGGTCGGGTGATAAGGGCGCCGGTCCCAACCTCGATGTTGTGGGACAACAGTATCTTGTTAACCCTCCCTTAGATCGTGATCTTCGAGACTATCCTCTCCGCCTCAAAGAAAGCGTCAGGTCCTACCTCGTTCTCCTTCTCCACCGTGGGACCGAATTGGGGGATGGGAGACTCCACCTCGACCTCCTTCCCTTTGCTGGATTGCAGGGACGACGATCCGGCCACGTTTTTCTTGGACACATTCTTTCTGGGCCCCATCTGGTCGCCTAGCGAATAAGAACGAGGAAAAACTTAATGGGCGACCTAAAAAGTAAGAAAGGGAAAACAACGCGAGAAGAAGGGATTTTAATACATGGGCTTAGGTAATCTCAGCCCACGGTGTGTGAAGCCACACGCTGCCATAGTCACGCGCCCAAGTTTCCAACGGATCCCTGATATCCAGGGATCTTTGTGTCAGGAGGGTTAGGTTATTACTTGCCTTGGAGGAGAGGTTTTGAGAGGAAAAACCACCTAGGAAGCGTGACCCCCAAGCTACCTGGTTTTTCCCCCTAAAAACCTCTCGCCTTCCATATTCCGAATGGGTGTTTCCTAAATTTACCCAGAAAGTTACCCAGAAATTACCTAGTTATGAACATCGCATTCCTAGACATGTTTTTAAATATAATCAATATGCCTAGAATCGGAACCTATGCCCCAAAAACCAGCCAAAAACAACCTATTGTTTACGACTATGAGAAGTAGGTTTGCATAACTCAAACAACGAAGCGGCGGCAAAAAGATGGCTAGGTCATTTAATGCAATCCTCGAAATCCGAACAGTCGCCAACCACGGCGTTCCACGTGTCCGGTACCCATGGGGTGGACAGGACATGAGGAGTCGAAAATGAAGTTTAAAAGCCCCCGCCATGAAGATCAAAGATGACGTCATAGGTCACGGGCAGGGGCTTGGGGGGCAAGTTTACGCCCTGAATTTCCGCACGTACTTTGTGGAGCTAGAAAAGGGACTTAATCGACCTGCCACGTGTTCACCGTTCATCCGGAGTTGTTTGGTACGGTCCCCTAAACAAATAGCTCGAGCTGATAGGTTTAGCTGCTCAGCACTTGGAGCCATTGTGTCGACATAGTATAACAGATGCTAGCTAGCACCACATTAAGCTCATGGTACATCAAAAGCCTAACATACCACTGGATCTTTATAAAGTCAGCCACACAATATAAACGTGTGTATACCAGACATCACGTGTCTGTTCTATTCCCGAATTATCGGATACGCAATATAAACGTGTGTGATCAGACATCCCACACCTGATTTGGACCATGCGGCCCATTACCCATCTTTACCTACTGATTAGACCACATTTCACTGTAAGGTTTAGGAATTAATCATCGGTGTCGCATAAATGACATGATGGATGAAGACATCACGGGATGACCCCAATACCTACTCAGAGGTCAATCTCCTATAAATACAAAAACCCTGGGTAGTGCAAAGGGTTGGATTCTTCTGGTAATGCAAATACTCTATAAGAAATAGCAAGGATAGATCAATAATATTGGCTGGTGGACTAGGGGGATTTTAACCTCCGAACCACCTAAAAAATGAGTGACCATCTTTCTTAGCAATTAGTCTCCACATTCTCGATTATTATCATTTTTCATATTACGGTTTATCACTCAGTACTAATCCATCCTATTTATTCATATAATTTACTGTTGGCGAAAAACCGTGTCGAAGAGATCTATCAAATTACTCATTAGTTATCATTTTAAAAAAAAAAAAACCAAGATTCTTACATGTTCACTTTAGATTATTCCCAACTTGTATTTTTGAGGCTAATTCATTTAAAACTGAATCTTCTAAGACCAATATCAGATACATAAAAATAATTATAAAAATAAACACATTAAAACACTCTCTCTTAATTATTTATTCAAATCTTGTTGTAACACACAAATCTAAAAGCTTCCATATGGCTGTGTTTTTCAAGGTTTTTTTTTTTTTTAATGTTTCTCTAGGAGATTCTAACAATAATATGGGAAATCAATTTACCATTTGAAAAACTAAGTTTTTTTTCTTAACTTTAATGTGAGAAAATTAGTATTTAAATGTGGATAAATTTTGAAATATTTTTTGCAAAAATTTTAAGGACAAAATTAGTATTTACCAAAACATTAATTATCAAACCAGTTACTCGGTTTTTATGAAATCGGTTACTAATGTTTTGGATAACCAATTACTTACCAAATATTTTGATGCTCGTGATCTTCATTTTAGGCTTTAAACTAACAAAGGATTATGGAAAATGATTATTCATAAAGAAACCTAGCAGCTAGTTTTACAACTACAAATTTGTTAATTGCTCTTTAAAAAAAAAAACCAATTACAATAATTTAGTAATGGACTTCATAGATTCCTAGTAACTAATTTCTTAGTAAAACTAGTTACTTGACTTGTGTAAAAAGGTTACTAGATTCTCTTATAATAAAACCTTTTCCATAATCATTTGTTGGTTTACTACTAACTAAAATGAAGGTTGTGAGTTGACAAAACTGTGTCTTGAATCCAAGTTATGTAATTATAAGAAATTTCAAATCTATATAACTATGATGGTTTAATGAATGAAAATTTTAGTGCAAGACAATAATCATAGAATGATTCATATAATGCTCACTATATCATCCAAGATCATCATTTTATTTTATTTAGGACAAATTTGGACAGTAAATACACATGCAACCTACATTAGGCATGGCTTCAAATCCCCAACAAGCTACAAATCTGTCAAACACAACAAGAAACACAGAAAAAGAACAATGGTGAGCAGCCCTTACCATTACCACAACACACCCACTGGAACACTCATGCACTATACTTATTACATGTTCTTCTACCTTTAGGGATCAAATTGAGTTTTTTTGGGTCTTTATTATTATGATCGTAGCCTATGGTTTAATGGGTAAACCTATAGTCATTGAAGATGTGTTTGGTACGAGGGTTGGGTATGGTAGGAGTAGAGTTAGAGAAGATTTAGATTAAGAGAATATGAAGTTCAAGTGTTTAAAGGGGTCAAAATCACCATCAAATCAAGCTGAAAAGTGGGACCTACTTGAAAACACAAACATCCAAGCCATTAAAAATAAATTTACCAAACATGAGTTAATTTTGATATTCTCATTCCCACCAAATCCCACCCCATAAGGTGTTATTACGTGCCTCAAATGCAAATAGTGAATATTAATTATCCCTTTATGGTTTAATTCATTAATAGGAATTGTTAATATGGAAGCATATTTGTGATTATATCAGTCCATACAAAATTTTAATACAATTCCTATTGAAACTTGTTTATCCTATGAAACCTATCAATTTAATAACCTCTTTAAATTCCTAAATTTCAACATAGCTATAGAAATTCATTAAAACCTATTAAAACACTTGTATCTTCAAATTCTATTTATATTGATACTCATAAAAATTTATATCAACCACCATCGAAATTTATAAAAATCTTATCAATGACGATGTTAAGAACTAAAGTTGAGCGTGACAGAGATCAACAAAAGAAGAGTCAAATGTGACAATTTTGATCAATTATGTTATGGTTAGAGCCTTACTCATGGCAACATCATCAAAGCGAGTCATGTGAAGGAGGGAGACAAAGGATATTGAATAAGTTCTTATAAAGGGAATGTTTGTCTATTTTAAGTGTCAAAATATTTTTTTATGAATAATAAATTTTAAATATGATGTTTGATTAAAAATAGGGTTTATAATTTTTTAGACCCTGTGTTTTGACTCATTACCTATTTAGTCATTGTGTTTTGAAAAATTACTTTTTGGACCATGTGTTTTGTAAAATTGTTCAAATAGGTCCCTAAACCTGATTTTGATGAACAAAAAATTGAATATAACAACACAGTTCTTAGGCAGAATGACTGTATTTTTGTTCTGAGTTGTTAGTTTGATGAATTATTTGTGATTTTAGTTCAAAAAACTTTGATCAAAATCGTGGTTAGGGGTCTATTTGAACTATTTTATAAAACACAGAATCCAAAAAATAATTTTTCAAAACACATGGTCCAAACATGTAATGAACCAAAACACAGGGTCTAAAAAGGCATAAACCCTTAAAAATATTTATTTAGCATGTTTAAAAAGTTATATAGTCTGATATTTTTCATTCACACATCAAAATTATCACATGTGACTATTGACTTTTGAGAAATTTTATTGTGCACCCCCTAAAAGGATATATTGGTGTACCTCATACTATTTTCAATACGTCATTAGTTATAAATTATAATTTAATTTTTTTTATATAATGGTGTATATTGTAATTATTTAGAACTACTTTACGAGGAATTCTAGATAATTTACAATATCGAAAATAATTTAAGGATTATATTACATGCGTGCTAATTTTTTTTATACTTGTATGAAAATATCTGTTTAAACTTTATTTTCGGCACAGTAAATTATTTATAATTTATAAAAAATTTGCAAAAGATTTTAAATAACTACTATACACATTTTCATATAAATTTTTTAGAATTATAACTATCAAAAAGCAAAAAACAGAAAAAGAATGCACGGTATAACTCTTTTACCTTAATTATTTTATTAAGTTAGTGTATTAGTATTCATAATCATTGACATTATTACTAAATTTGTTCCATCTTTAGCACCTCGTGGATTAGAGTGATGATACATATTTTTCTACTACAAATAAGACATGACATTTTATTTGTATTTTTTATTTTAAAAATAAATAAATTATAGACTTGACATTCTAATTTCATTTATATTTTCATACACTTACATACTACATATATATTTTTGAATAAAATTGGATTTTTGTGCCTGAACTATTACTAATACTTATTATGTTTTCAAATAACTAATCAAATATTGATATGACACTTTAAACAATGATGTGACATTGCCACATTAAGTTACATCACTTCCACAAGTATAATTAAAGATAAAAAATATTTTAAAAAATAATTAAAAAAATAAATTTTTTTTTACTTATTTTGTCTTTTTTTTTCTTGCTTCTGATCCATTTAAAAATTATAATTTTTTTTAATATTTAAAATTAAATAAGAAAAAAAAGAAAATAAAAAGAAGTAAAAATAGAAAGAAAAAAAAGAAAAGAAAATGAAGTAAAAAGTATATATTTTAATAAGAAAATATATTTAATAATATTTTAATAAAATAATTTTTTTATTAAATATCTTTTCTTATTAATATATATTTTCTTTTCTTTTCTTTTTTATTTTTTACTTATTTATTTTTAAATATTAAGAACAAATTATAATTGTTAAATGGAGGAGAAGAAATAAAATTGACAAAAAAGTAAAAAAAAAATGTTAGATTTTGTCATTTTTAAGTTTTTTTTTTATTTTTAAAATTTTTTGAAATAATTTTATATTTTTTAATTATTTTTGAAATTTTAATTATACATGTGACAGTGACGGGTAAGTGTCACGTTAATGCTTTAAGTGTCAAATTATCACTTTGTTAGTCATGTAAGATGAAAACTAACATAATGAACATAATAAGATCACGGTAATAGTTCGGAGAAATTTAAAATAATGTGAAAAGTTTATGGGCACAATAAGGTAGTGGTAATAGTTCACGGGTAAAAATCATATTTATTCTATATTTTTTTGGACTAATTAATAAGACCATCTCCAATGGGAGATGTAAATAGTGTGCTATATTTGACACAAAAAAATCAATATATTATATATTTAGCACAATTTTTAGCATTATGCTCTAATGCACAATTGTAAAAACTGCTATAAAATTTAATATTTCATTAAAGTTAATTTGATATTTATTGAAAATATACAAAAAGTAATTATTTTTCTTTATATTTTATTGTTGATAGTATAAGATAATAATAAAATAATAAGATAAAAAATATATCATTTAGTGCAAATAAATAAAAATAATACTAAATTAATATAAATGACACAAAAGTAAAAAAAAAGTGTAGCATTTATGGATGCAAAATATACACTGTTCTATATTGTATGTAGAGCTATAAATACGGGTCGAGCTTTCTAGCACGACACGAAACCGGCACGAGCCCGGGAGGCACGAG
Source organism: Humulus lupulus (assembly GCF_963169125.1). Lineage (NCBI taxonomy): Eukaryota > Viridiplantae > Streptophyta > Magnoliopsida > Rosales > Cannabaceae > Humulus > Humulus lupulus. The sequence continues at coordinate 12,374,864 of NC_084802.1, forward strand.
CACGACACACCACGAAAAAATATGAGTTTGGGTCAGGCACGACACCAAAGCACGAACAAAATAGCCCGAAAGCACGACACGATAAAAAGCTCGATATTTTGACATTAATAATGATAATAAATTTTTATTTGTCAATTATCTACAAATTAAAATGATAATAAAAGTCTATTATTTTTCTCAATGTTTATATTTTATAATTATATTAATTTATTTTAAGATTTGTGAGTTAATTATTTTAGCATTTATTAGTAGGTATTCAAATTCTAATAATTATCTTTGATATAATTTTGTGTAAACTATTGTTAAAAAGTATATAAAAATATCTAAAATTATAATTTAAACAAAGAATTGTATTTAGTTTGGTGGTGAGTCCATTGATTGTTTAAGAGGAGGTGGAGGTTCAATTTTTCATGCTCATATTTTTTGGTACAAATTACATAGTGTCCAATTTTAGGAATGTCATTTAATTTTCAACCACTTTTTAAAAAAATTAATTTTATACCTAATATTTATTTGAATCTACCAATTATACCCTTAAATCATACCTAAGTTATATGTGTATAAGCAATGGTACTATAGGAAATGTCATTGTAATAATGGGTAAAATTTAACTGAATTTATTTAATGGCTAATTTTAGTTAACTAATCCACAAGCTCTGCAAGTTCTAGTACTCTTATAATATCACCATTGTCACTTACTCCTTCCCCATCTTTCCGCAAATCCACAGCCAATAAACTTGATTTTCTTTACGAACTATCATATGTTCCTGAAGAAAACAAGATTGCCAACAATAACCTTCCCTTAATCAACCCGTACCAAATATTCCCAAAATCCATCACTCCTTTTACCCGTTCCATTAAAGCACTTATCAAATCATCCTATAAAGCCCCAAAAGAATATATCCAAGCCTCTAAATTTAGTGAGTGCCAATTAAGACCTACTCCTGAGGTCCAATTTGTCACTTTACAAATCCCTCCTGAGTTTATTCCCGAGTGGATTGCGCAAGGATTCACCCACATACACTTTGGTGCCATTCGCTTAGCTATTTCTCTTCATGGCCGAAAGGGCCTTCCAATCGGCTGCCGAATGGGTCTGATCGACACCCGAATGAGGAAATACCAACATGCAAGCATTGCCACCATAGAGACTACATTAAACGCAGGAACAATAATAACTACACTGTTTCCTAACTTTAATATGTCTCTCAAGGACAACCGCTTAACTGATGCTTTTAAAGTAGAGGTCCAACTCTCTGGAATTGACCAAGATCTCAGCTCCATTGGAGCTACCCTTCACTACCAGATGGCGTACAGACTCCAAGATCACGCTCTAGATCTTTCCTTGCCAACAGCTGACGAAGCATTACTAGTCACAGTGGACTCTACCCAAGTTCCAACATGCACTCATATTCCAAGGCAAATCTCTACAGATGATCTTATGAAGATTTTGCCTAGTTCATGAATAACAAATTATGAGATGTTCCATCAACCTCAAAAATCTGTCCAGACTCTTACTGAACCATCTTATCATAAACGAGAAGATGGCTCTGTCGAAATAATTTTTGACAGAACTCAAACCAAGGCTCCCAGTTGCTTTACCACCCAGTATATGATGACATCCGTCACACCGGCTGATGTGGAAATCCAGTCTTTCAATTCTCAAGGCAGTCCTATTTATGCTTTTGAATCTTCGGATGGACATAAGTATTGGGATGTTTGCGACTGCAAAAGTTGCCTAAGATCAGAAGAAGACCTCCCAAAGCCAAAGCAACGTCCAAGCTCGGGAAAACGACTTAAGCAACGACTAATTCAAGGAGAAAAGGAAATAGGATTGTTAGGCCAACCCTCTGGAAAGTTTGACTATATAGTCAAATATTCTACTCCCAAAGGCTTACCTGACTCTCCTCCAGAACCAACTGGATGGAACATTGAGCTTCCTCCCACGGGCTCCCAAGAGCCTCCACTTTCGGCTCCCCAACAGAACATTTGGCCATGCTACAAAAAGGCGGCAAAATGGATGCAACATCATGGCGAAGCTTTTCCTACTCAAAATCAGTTCCAACAAATTCCACAAGTATGTATGATGACTACCGCTGATTATGAGTCAGATTTTCCTCCACTTAAGAAGTTTGACAAGCAAGATGACCAAGGAACAGTCTCTCACCAACCAAAAGTTCAAAACCCTACAATCAGAAATGCAGACGGAACTCTTAAAAAGATATCTCCGGTCGAAGAAGTTCTCAATTGGCAATCAGAAAACATGATTGCCCAAAACAAGGTCTTGAAACAAGTTGAGTTACAAAATACCAGAATAGAGACGGCAGTAAAACAATCCCAGAATATTGTCATTGACAAACTCACTGCAAAGATCCAACAAACTCATGAAGAACTTCTAGCTATCATCAAAGCAAACTCAGTTCCGATGCCAGTATTTCTGGCAAAAGAAGCTGAGATGAAGAGCCTCAAAACCCAATATGAATCCCTCAAGAACAAGTTCTGCCAACAAGAACCGACAACGGCACCTTCAACCAACTACTTGGGAACTTCGTCCCCGTTTGGGATAGCTACGACGCCAGTCCCTTGGAAGTTTGCTAGAATACCAAAAACCTCTCAGCCTTTTCCTATTACCGGATCTGTACAAGAAGACTCTGTTGTAAGATTGAGGCACATGCTTGATGAAAACCAACAACAGAAGTTAAAAAAGGGAAAGAAAAAAGAATCACCGAGCCAAATGACAGATGAACCCAAACAACTTATGGTTCATCCAGCCGCAAACCCTTTGTCACAAATGATTCGCCATACAAGCACTCTCCACATCGCAGATAGTGAAACGGACTCAACGAACTCAGAGGGACAAAGTTCTTCGACTAGTTCAGACAATTCTTCGGGTGACTGGTCTGAAGAAATAAGCTCAACTTCTGATGATTCCATACTGAGTGACTCCGGAAGCTTATCCAGTAAAACTTTGTCTAGTGATGACGATGAAACATTTCCACATCTGATGGTGCAACCAGCTGAATCAAACTCACAGACCGAACCAATTATCACAAGCGAAGACGAAAGTGGAAATGAATCAACAACACCACATGTTCCCCCAAAACGAAAAAGTAAAGGTTCAAATTTTCAAACTTTTACTCTAGATGACCTCCCTCCATCAAGATGGCGCGAAAGGTTCCAAGAGTTTCAAGCATGGCTCAGCCTAGAATCACAAAGACCGGAAGCACAGTCAGGAACAATTCTCCTCAGCTTTGTTTCCCATTTTACAGGCACCTTACAAGATTGGTGGACAAGTCTGGGCGATTACAGACAAATGACGTTCTTGTAACTTCCATCTGTCACAAATGCCCTGACCTACCTGTATATTGAGTTCTGCGGACAAGATGCTCAAGTCACTGAAAGACTTCGCGCAGAATTCTTTAAACTAAAGTGTTGTTCAATGGATAAGAGAGATTTGGAAAAGCATTACAAAAAGATGACTCAACGATTCTACCAAATAGGTGGAATTGATGACCCAAATCTAAAACAGGCGTTCCTCTCTTCCATACCAGAACCACTAGGAGAAGAAACCTTCAGACTTCTCTCGGGAACAGGAAGAACCTTAGCTGATGCCACGATTGGAGAAATTTATCAACTAGTTCTAAAGGCGTTGGAAAAGATGTGCTCTCATCATAAATTTATCCAAGATTTTATGAAACAATCCAAGAAGCTTGGAAAGGTTTGCAGCCAAAAGGGACTACGAATCAAATGCCAGTCAGAATCAGCATGTTCCTGTCGTCCAGAAAAAAGGAAACACAGCAAAAGGTTTAAAACCTTTAGGACCTTTAAATCCTCAAGGGGAAAAGAACGTCGCTCCTTCAAGTTTCTAAGGAGGAAACTCTCTTTCAGGAAAATGTTTGACAGATGTTTTATCTGTGGTGAAAAGGGACATTACGCCAAACAATGCCCCAAAGGGAAAACCGCCAAACTGATCACCCACATTCAATAAACAACGGGCATATCGCTCGAAGAAAATGATCTGGAATCCATCTTCTCTACTGATGACGAGATCAATTCAGAATCCCTCTGTGCGTTCGAACAACAGAAGACCCCAGATGAGTTCTACCACATGGCAGCAATCAATACAATACAACCATCACCAATCATCTCTATGCAGATCCTCCCTACAAAGTATGCTCGGCTAGTCAAAGTAGCAGCCTTCTTCGACACAGGAGCATCATACACCATGATGAACCCTGATGTTCTCCCTCCAGAATACTGGAGGAAAGAAAAGCAATACTTCCACGCTGCAAATGGAAGCATCTTCTGCATAGAGCTCATCAGTAAACCGATCAAATTACAGTTCTTCCCAGGATGCTCTATTATTCATAGAGTAATTGGTTCAAAATTACCAGGAAAAGATTTAATCATTGGGTTTGATGTCTACACTAAGAAAAGGGGTTTGAGAATTCTTCCTGGTGGCCTTGGTTACAAACAACATTTTGCTCCATGGGAATCCATCCCAAACTATTTTCTCATGCCTCCTGACCCATTCTCTAAAGTCAATCAAAGACTCATAGAAAACTCGTGTGCCACAAATCATGTTGAATTCCTCCAGAAATGTGACCACCCTCTTTGGAAAAATCATCAGTTCTTCATCAGTTTACCATTTAAGCTCAACGAAGATGTTAACCCTACCAAGGCAAAGCCACCTAGGTATGAACCCAGAGCATCAGAAAATGGCAACTGAGGAATGCAAAGAACTACAACAACGAGGACTGGTCGAACCAACAACCTCTTCATGGGCATGCCATGCTTTCTACGTCAACAAGAGATCAGAACAGGCCCGAGGAAAACAGAGGATGGTCATCAATTATAAGCCTCTGAATGAATTTTTGGCAGACGAAAAATTCCCCCTACCAAATAAAAATTCTCTATTTGCGAGCCTGTCGAAGGCCCAAATATTTTCTAAATTTGACCTCAAGGCAGGGTTTTGGCAGTTGGGTATTAAAGAAGAAGATAGGCCCAAAACAGCCTTCTGCATTCCGAACCACCATTATCAATGGACTGTTCTTCCCTTCGGACTCAAAACAACTCCATCACTGTTCCAAAAGGCCATGACTAAGATCTATGGCCCTATTCTAGATCAGGCCCTAATCTACATTGATGACATATTGCTCTTCTCACAAGATGAGCAAGCCCATCAAAATCTTCTGGTCCAGTTCATATCTCTCACAGAAGCCCATGGGGTCATGCTGTCTGAAAAGAAGATGATCATCGGACAAGCCCAAATTGACTTTCTGGGGATGAAGCTAGTCAAAGGCCAATATGAAGCCCAACCACATATAGCCCAAGAGTTGCTAAAATTTCCCGAAAAGGACTTCACAAAGGTGCAAATTCAACAGTTCCTAGGGATTGTAAACTATTTACGGGATTTTGTCCCGCGACTCTCGGAACTGACAAGACCACTCAGCGACATGCTTAAAAAGCAGACTCCACCATGGTCACAGGAGCAAACTGTAGCAGTCAAAAAGCTAAAAGAGATAATGCAGACACTGCCACCTCTGCAGATTCCTTCTGACGGGAAAAGAATCCTACAGACAGATGCTAGTGATCGGTATTGGGGAGCGGTCCTACTTGAACAAGACAAGACAGGGAAAAGAAAAATATGTGGATACAAGAGTGGCCACTTCAAAGATTCTCAGCTTCATTATCACTCTACCTTGAAAGAATTATTGGCGATAAAGATGGGCATCATAAAATTTGAATTCCATCTGATAGGACACCATTTCTTGGTAGAAACAGACTTTGCCGCGTCAAAAGGAATGCTTAGCCTAAAAAAGAGCAAAACGACAAATGGCCAACTGTAGAGATTAGCAGTTTGGTTTGACAACTACTCTTTTGACATTAAGCACATTCAAGGCAAAAACAATACTGTAGCTGATTTCTTATCCAGGTCACCCCCTGCTATAAATCTAGCCTCAGGATACTCACCAAGAACTATCCCCATTGTCATCCAAAAATCACCACATATAATCCCAATCATATTCATGATGGCCTCTTCCTCTTCTATCACACACACCCAATCTTTTCCCCGTGATGCAAAGAAGATCCTTTCAAAAAAATCCAAAAAATCATCCAGAGAAAGAGCAACCCACATAGCAATCTTCATCCAGAATCTCATGATCTCCAAGCTTGGACCTTCCATAGAAAATGACTTTGGAATCCATCCAAAGTATCCATTTGCCCAAATCCTACCTCTCCGAGATGCTATCTTCACACCAAAACCGATAGCCCACCTTTTCTGGTACCTGTCTAGTGTCTTCACCATAGCTGTCGAAGTACAAACTATGGCCTTACACACGTCCATAAAATCATTCTTGGACCAAGAAAGGTTCAAGCCAGCCTACCAAGTCCAAATGGATATTTTGTCCTGGTTTGCCCCGCTGGAAGAATGGAAAAAGGTCCAAAATAACAGGCCCACTTTCATCTATCCACCAGGCCCAAATGTTGCCAGCCTAATGAACTGTTACACTGTTCTCTTCCTTAGCATCAATGCCAAGCTCGATGCAGAACAGAATATAGTTACCAATCCAACATTCGAAGTCTACGGGTCAAAAGATGAACCATTATGTGGTCTTGGAGGCCAAGAGTACATGGACATCCAAAAAAGTCTATTTGAGAAAAACCAGATTATACCTCTGAAATTGTGGCCCAAACCAGAAGACGATGCTCATTGGGAGACATTCCCTTCCGACTATACTCGCAAAATAACAAGGGCCCTTGAAGCCTTCCATCTGTCAAAAAGTGAAACAGATTAGGTCACCAAACTCGAAGAAACACTAGAACAAAAATATCCGTCTCTGTACAAATTGACCGATACTGAAGGGGTAGTTTTGCGAATGACTACTTTGAAGATTCACAAAACCCATATGCTGAATCTGCAGATATGCAAGACCCCTATCTCTTCCATTACACAGGGGACGAATGGAACGTGATGTACACAGAATACGACGCCTGTCCTCCAGCTGGCAGTGACGAGGATGAAGAACCGACAGGATGGAACCCACTTCATGAAGACCCAGCATACGACTCTGACTATGAAATTAGTCATGAGACAATATTTAAATAACTATTTCAGCCACAAGGTTTTGTTGTTTAGCCTTTTTTCTTTGTCGGGGAATCTTATCCCTTTGTTGTTTAGCATTTTGTCTTTGTCGGGGAATCTTATCCCTTACCTATGCTTTTGTCCTTGTCGGGGAATCCTATCTTATCCCTTATCCTATCCCAACCATGGTTGGTTTTGACTAGGATGTGTTAAGTTTGTTGTTTGGTTAAGTTTGTTTGCTGAAGGATGTGGCTATATAAAGCCATCATCCCCCCTTGTGTAAATCAGAGAATTTCGAAGCAATAAAATACTAGAGTGTTTATTATCAAAAATATTATTCTAAATCCTTCATTCAGAGATTTCTGAAGTAGAGATAGCATGCAATATGGATCATATCTGAAGGCAACTATTGTTATAAGTTTTTAGATTAACCTTCGAGTTAATAAATCTAGCAATCTATCATGTATGATCGTAAGTCACGCAATTCTAAGTATGTAAGTCATGCAGATTGGTGTGAGAAATTGCTAGGTTTATTAATTCGTCAGTTTGTCTAACTAACTTATAACAGGAACACCTAATGGTATCAGAGCCCAAATAAGAAAAGTAGACCGGCACGACATGGGCTGGGCCCATGGGTCGTGCTGGGCTTACTCTTTCAAATATGTATCGGCCCGACATGAATTGAATATGAGCCCGGCACGAATTATTCGGAGGCACGAGCTCTATTGTATGATAAATAAAAAATGGCTCAACTTTTAACAAAGATCAAATTTGGCATAATTTTTGGCATATTGTTGGAGCAAATTTTTTATAAATGAACGCATCACCAATTTGACATCGAATTCCAGATGCTTTAAATTAAGATTATAAATTCTAGATAGAATTAGCCGATCAGCGTGATTGCTAAGTTTCAACCTAATAATATAAATATATATAACTGTTACAATTACCAAAATACCCCTGATATGATCTAGTGACCAGTGACATTTATTTATGTTGCTTCTATCCTACTTTTTTATTTTAATATTATTATTATTAAAATGAAAAAATATAAAAAACTTCAACCCAATATAAGAAGCCCATTTCGGTAGTGAAGCAGAAGAAGAGAAAGAAGAAGAAGAAGAGTCTCTCTCTCCCTTTCTCTACCAGAAGACTTGGGGACCGAAAATGGCTGAATCTAAGGAGTCAACGTCTATTCCGCTGAGTCAAGCCGACTCGGAAGATGAGTCCAAGGCTCCCCCAACCTCACCCAGCTCCTCAACTCGTAAGGTTTGATCCTCTCTCTCTCTCTTCAAATTTTGTTGTATTCTTTCGATTTTCCAATATTCACGGATCGCTCTCTCTCTCTTAATCTAAATATACAGACTTTATTGTTGAAATTTGAAAATGCAATTTATTCAATTCAATTTCTCAGTAGTAAGATGGGTTCTGTTTTTTACAATCTGGGTCTAAATCTTAGGCACTGAATGTGACCAAATCTAGTCAATATCTATGTTTAAGAACAGTATTTTGTAGAATGTATTTCTAAATTGGACTTCATTTAAACATAAACCCACTAAATTTGAACATATGCTAAACTTTAATGTATAAGATATTTTGTATCAGTCTCATCAGCATAAGACTTATCGAAATTATTCCTTGATTTTGAAATGATAAATTTAGGATAAAATTATTTGTTCAAGGATGCCTATCTGAACTAATTTTAACTCTGCATTACAACTAACTTGACAACCTGTAAGATCGCCTGTATGGTACTATTTTGACAATGCCAATATTATTTTTCTTGTAAGATAACTGCCTAAGCATGCCAATTGAAAATTTACTCTTGCATTTTGGTAGGCTTGTTATGCTGTTCTTCAGAGTTGGGTCTCAGAGAAGTTCATGACTGGATGGTAATGTGCATAGTCTGGAACTGTGTTGATTGTTTCTTATGCCTTATTTTGGATTTATTATCTTAACGAAATAAGAGTTGGTGTGTAAAATTGCAGTGTGGTTCTCTTTCCTGTTGCTGTTACTTTCTTCATCACATGGTGGTTTATTCAGTTTGTGGATGGTTTCTTCAGTCCAATATATGCCAGACTTGGGATTGAAATATTTGGTATAACTCTTATGTACCTAACCTTAATAGTTTTTTTAGGTTACGAGTACAGACCTTAAAGTTGACAACAGTGTTTCTGGAGTCTTGAACTAATTTTATTTCTGGTACTACAATTAATTTGCTTGGCAAGAACGCTGAGTAGTTCTAACAAACAAGCAACAACTTAAAGTTACCCTGGTCCTACTCTTAGCTTTTATCCATCCGTGGACCCATTTAAAACTAATTTATTTCTCCCAACTAAGATGTTGAAACAACCCCTTTTGAAATTAATCTGTACATCCACTTCCTCATCATCATCATCTATGTCGTTAGACTAAGATTGCTGATGTTAATGACTCTGGTTCTGTTCTAGTTGTCTTCCAGCTTCTGAAGAACTCGTATGTATTTGCTGTAAATTTTAACAGTCTTAGTGTCGCACTGTACTCTCATGGAGGTTTCTTCCTCCTTTCCTATTGATTCTAGTGTGTAAAAATTCATCAAATTATTTATATTTATCTTAAAGCTAGATTATCTGATGGACATAGTTCTGTTTCTTTAAGGGGCTGTTGGCTTGATATGTGGACACATATTATTGTGCATGACATTATCCAATTGTTTCGTCTCATGCAGGCCTTGGATTTCTTACGTCTCTATTCTTCATTTTCCTGATTGGTATATTTGCATCATCATGGATGGGTGCCACAGTTTTTTGGGTAGGAGAATGGTTTATTAAAAGAATGCCCTTTATGAAGCATATTTACTCAGCATCCAAACAAATTAGTGCTGCAATCTCGCCTGGTACTACTTTTTTTTTTTGGCAACCTCTAGATTCTTTTTGAGCTAATTTAATTTCTCCTAACATAGATGTTGAAAACATCCCTTTATATAGGGTTCATGTGTATCGTCATCATTTATCATAACTATGGCTGTAAAAGAGCAAACCAAATAGTTGAACTGGTAGCTTGATCATTCTCAAGCCAACTTATTCATTCACTTCTAGAGTAGTATGAAATTTAGTGGGTACAAATTGGGCTTATGTTATTACGTCGTCAAGTCTGAAATGGTTGGAGTTTTATTCCACCTTTAAGTTCCAATGCTCATATGGCATTGGGCTTCTGATGTTACTTTAGTGTAGATCCAGGAAAGTATATTGCGCGATGGAATTAACAGAGGATATGTGATATGACCTTTTGTTGAAGTTTTTTACTGTATTGTGTGTTACAATGTCATTTTCATGGGACAGCTGGGTGGGGGCTACATGTACATTTTTGTTGCCTTATCAACTTGATGATGAATTTTCTGTAACAATGACCATGGTTGGTTACTTTTTGGTTGTCTTAAAAGAGGTTGCCAAAATTGGACACCTAACATTCTTGAGTTTTGCATTCTAGTATTACTACTGATTATGAGCTAGCAAACTGAACAAGCTCTAAGTCTTCTGCATTGTATAAAGGAACCAAGCTGGAAGTGTCAAATATTAACCATAATTTAATCTGGCTATCCTTTAGTCCATTCTGTGCAATTTCAAACTTGACATGGTTTAAATGATGTTTCTTGGGATTAATTTTTCTGGATTGAAAGGTTTTAACAGTCGTAGGGAGAAAATTTTGTTTAGTAGGGGACGCTTTTGTTAAATATTTTTGGTTAGAGGACTACTAGTAAATATATATAAAAGAAAGTTATTGAAAATACGAATTTTGAGGAGTTATTTCTGATAAATACAAAATTTATAAGAATTTGAGGTTTTTTTTATTTATTATTTTTTTTAAAAAAATAAGTTATTTTGAAAAAAGAAGAAAGAAAAGCCAGGGGGGCTACTTACCCCCCAAGTCAATGACTGGCTCTGATACTGTTAATAACAATTCCATGTGACTACTTATGCTATTATTGTTGAGCTTTACCTTGCTGAATTCTTAACGTTACTTTGAATCATCCACCAATCGTTTTCTTCTTATCTATGTGCTATTCATATTGCAAGGAATTAACCCCTTTTTCTTCTGAAAAACAGATCAAAATACAACTGCTTTTAAAGAGGTTGCAATTATTCGTCATCCTAGGCTTGGGGAATATGCAATTGGCTTTATCACATCGTCAGTGATCCTCCAGGTACTTTGGCACGTCTTCATATCTGTGTATCCAAATCCCCTTTAATAAGGAGTTAAAAATCATTAATACATATAAAGATGAGAAGAGAGAAGTCATGACATTAGCATACAAATCATTAGCCACAACAACAGAGAGATGTCTAGGTTGAGAGAGCACCATAACCCCACTGGTTATGGGAAGAAACATGTCCATTTCCCCACTGGATTTGGACCAAATTCATGACATCTTTCACAGTATCTATCTGTTTTTTCCTTTTAGCATACAAATGGACCAGGGACATTAGCCATAGTGAACATCTGCACTGATTTTTTATTTTTTATTTTAGTACATAAGACCTTCTCAAATCTGATGATTGGGGTTTGATTTCAGAAAGATGATGGAGATGAGGAATTATGCAGTGTTTATGTCCCAACAAATCATCTCTATATTGGCGATATTTTTCTAGTGAATTCTGATGAAATTATACGTCCAAATTTATCTATCCGGGAAGGAATAGGTTTGTTTTCTATTCTGTCAACATTTTTCTCATATCTTTATTGTATATTTTATATTAATTGCCAAGGTTTTCTTGCAGTTGCATCCTGTGTTTTGTGTTTTTTTTCTTCTTTCTTTAATTGCTTATAGAATGAAATATTCAACCATTTTCTCTAACTTCAACAAAGGTTTTTTCAGTGACACTGTTACACTATTTTTTATTATATTTCTGTGCTTTTCTGCAGTTAGAGTTAAGAATGTCTATACTGTATTTGTGGTCATGCGGTCACGCTTGTCTAATCCATCGGTCTTTTACCCAGATCAATGATAACAAACTTCTCCCCCTTACAAAGAATGAGATGATTTGCCTGGAAGTGCTGTTTTAATTTGGTATTTGATATTTACCACATTGGAGAAATAAAAAGAGTCGGTTTCATAAGCAGATTTTCTGTTGCCCAAGGTGAAAGAAATTACCTGGTTTTATCACAAGGTCTATTTATTAAACTTGGGGAAAAGGTAATGTGGTTTTAGAAAAGATCAAGTAGACTGGCTAGCTGGAAAATCTTGTAAAAGCAACAAGAATAGAGGATCCTCTAGTCTCTTGTTTTCCCACGTGTTTTTGTCTTTGAAAACCACAGTAATCGATTAGAGAACTGTACCAAGGGAACTTTTATGTAGAGAAGCTAGTGGTACTTTCATATACCATCTTGAAAAATTTGGAGGTTCCTAGTTTGTTTGGTTGCTTGAGTCTTGGGAAAGCACTGATTTCCAACTAAGATTATATTTCAGATTTGTGTTAATAGTATAAACATATTTTTTTAAGTGAAATATGGTGCGGCCTTGCACAGTGGGCACAGAAGTTTTTTGAAGCTAAAGATCCTTGTAAGCATTGAATAACATGAGAAGTGAACGGAAAAGTTTCTCTAGGTTTCTATATTTTGATATACGGATGAAAGACCTTAGGTTTTGGCATAGGAACACTAGGTTGTATGCTTTTTGAAAAATATTTATTTGGTTTTTAGGCTTTTGTTATTTCAACAGCTATGAAGCAACAGTAGCTGTTTCGACGGAGCAGGACAATGGTCTAATTCATTCATTAGAGCAGTACAAGATTAAGAAATTATAGGCTGTTGCTGTCATACCAGGGATGCTCTTGATTTTAGGATCCTGTTGAAACGTAAAATACATTGGATAAAGGTTTGTGTTGAATCACATAAAACATTATTTGAGAGCCAAGCCCATTTCCTTTGGACGAGTGTGGAAAACCTAAATACCATTTATTGTGGTAGTCACCCTGTCCTGATGAAATTTTGATTACATACCCAAAAGTAGATGAAATAAATGTCACTTTACAATGGAAAAAGATATGTGCCTTTAAATGTTGTAAAACATTGATTAACTTATTTCTTAGCCCTCTCTTCTAGGGAATTTTCTAGCCTGTCAATTGTGACAGTCATATGCACTTTGCTCTACTAGAACATCAATTCAATCTTCAATCTTGCTTGACTATTAATTTGCTTTTTTCCCTGTAACACTGAAATCTTCAGTACCATAGAGTGGGAGTTCACATGGCAAACAATTACACTGTTAGTCGTTAAACGACAATCTAACCTTTTTCCTATTTTATCCCTTCACTTTGCAGAGATCATAGTTTCAGTCGGTATGACGATGCCACAGGTGATTTCTCCAATTGAAAGGATTTCTCACCAAAATGAAAGGATCCCTCTCAACAGAATAATGTCCCTCTAAAACAAAACTACACCGCGGTACAAAGAGATTAGGTGACTGCAGTTTTTCCTTGTATGTTATTAGCTTATCAAAGACGAAAATAGTTAGAACTTCTCCTTGGTTCTCTTACTTTCATGTATCATTGTCTGTTCTACAAGGTCGATATGCATGTCAAGCTCAGTAAGTATAATAGAATCGCATCCTCTGAGAATGTAATTTTTTTATGTAATGGAAAGAGCATAAAGTCTATCATGGATTCTAAATATATGAAGTACAGAGAAATTTATCATAGATTCCCAGGTGAGTTTTTCTTCTGGGGCAGAAAATTGGAGTCTCTGGAACAGAACATGTGTATAGCTGATCATTGTTGACTTAAATCTGTTTCTTTCTTTCATAGCTGTTGAAGAAATTTAAGAAACAGTTTATACGACAATGCTTTGACATATTTATTTGTAAATTTATCTTAATGCAGAGGTTAGTGTTTTTCAAACACAGTGCTCGTGCATTTTTCTTTTAAAATTATAGAAGTGATCCATAGGAGATCACTATACAACCTTGAACGTAGATAAAACAAAATTAAGGAAGGTGAGTGCACATGGTCTTGAAGCACACAAAATATGCACTTGTCTTTTTAACAGAATAGGTTCAACTTAAATAAACGTGAACATATTTTGGCTGTACATATCATTATTCTGTTCATGTTGGCCTAACAAAGATAGTTAGGGTATCTATTAATTCGATTTCAATTATCCTTAGTTAGTCGTGTTCTTAAAGCTAATCAACTTTTCAATAATTTCTTTCTTGGAGAGTAAGTGCTATATTGTTGGAACTGCTACAATGGCTAAGCCTATTAAGGATGATAAATATGTGAATTTGGGTATGATCCCATGGTTGTTGAGGCCATCGGCATTCATGCTCATTACTCTGCCTAATGTTGTTTACGTGTAAACTGGTTTGTTTCAAACCTCTTCGAAGACAACTATTTATTGGGATTTTTTATATTTATACGTATAAAATAAATTAATTACAAAAATATCTTAAGAAATATTATTTACATGTATAACATGCCACATCAGCCTTAATATACATAAATTAAAACTAATTTTAGTGGATTTAGAAAAAACCGTACAAACCTCGCTTTCTGAATTTTATTTATCTTTTTGGCTTTTAAAATGACTTTATAGTTACTTACAATATTAATAAGATATCGATTGATTATTTTTTTTATATATAAAATAATTTTATTTTAAATCATATTTTTTTACCTACATTCTAGTTACCTCCCATGACTATATTGTGGTATCTTATTATTTATTTTTACATTAACTTTAAGTCTATTTTAGAAACTAACAAGGCACCATATAGTATAACAAGTTATCTATATCATTTACAAATTACCATGCATAGCTTATTGGGAAAGGATACAAGTTACTATATAACATAGTTACTTTTAAATAAAAAAATTATAATACACTTTTTAGTGACTCATGTTATTTACATGTGAATTATGTAGATTTTTTTTACTAACCAAGTAGAAAAAAAAAACTTAGAAGTTACTTTAGATTCACATTAAAAAAATACACTAAAAGTATAACAATTTATAGCTTATTAGAAAGGTTACTATTTAATATACAATCATATAGTATAACGAATTACTATATTTGGTAAACGGTTCTATTTAGTATACTTTATAGTAACTTTTAAAATATATATATATAATACACATTTTAGTCACCATATTTTTGACATATGAATTCCAAGAGTATTTTAATTAACCAAGCAAAAAAGAAACTTACAAGTTACTTTAAAATCATAGCAAAATAATGCACTTTTTTTGTTACTTACAACGTCAATAAAATAGAAATTTGTTACTTTTTCATAAAAGCTTAATTTTTAGAACATATTAATTCATATATATTTTGGTTCTCTCCGAATTTTATTTATAGATATCTTAAGATAATGATTAGTTATTTTTAGGTCATATTATGGTAACTTATTATTTAAGATATATTTTGGTAACCTTCAGACCTATTTTACGAACGAATTAGTTAACATATAGTATATCAAGCTGTCATATTTAGTAAATGGTTCTATTTAGTAATATAATACACGTTTTAGTAACTCATGTGTTTTTACATGTGAATTATAGATGTATACTAATTAACCAAGCAGAAAAAAACAAAAACTTACAAATTACTTTAAAATCAGAGCAAATAATGCACATTTTTTGGACTCTTTGATTTAAATTGTACTTAAATAAATTAAAAATCAGTTACAAAATTACTTTTTCATATATAATAGAAACTATCAACCAAATTTAAAAAATGAGCTTAAAGTTGATTAACTAAAATTAAGTTTTTTGTAGAATGGTAGCTAATCGATATCTGATTGGTATTGTAAGCAACCAAATAGCTGCTTTTGATTTCAGTGATGGTGATAAAACATATGATTCCCACATGTTAAAATGACCACCTTGAAGAGTAGGTCACGATGGTACAACTCTTGAGTTCAAACGACTAGCGGTGTGATGATAATTTTATTTTAAAGTTGTGAAGAAGAGAGAAAAAAAAAAGTAATATAATATTATATTGTTTGCAAAAAATGGTAGAAATAACGGTATTCTTGAAATTAAGATGAGTGAATGTATTTTTGTAATTAAAATGATAAAAAAGGTGTAAAATGTAAATTTTCCTAATTTATTTAAATGCAAATGAAAGTTTAAAAATTAGCAAAATAAATTCATTGGTTTTATACCAAGTGATTATGAAGGTTCCTTTGTGTAAATTTAAGGTCGCTGTTTGGCGCTTAGCATAATTTTAAGATGAAAAGTTATTTTGTAAATATATATTTATATATCTTTAAGAGGCTGTTTGGTACCGGGTGTAGAGAAGACCGTAAGGGTGGGAATGAGAATCTAAATGTTTACTTTATTTGTTAGTAGTTTTCAATTTTTTTAAGAGTAGGTAATGATTTGATACTCTATATTTTTGTAAAATATCATTTTGGTACATGTATTTACAATAATGCTTATTTGGTATCCTTATCTTAAAATCATACATATTTAATACTTTGTATTTTGAAATCGTACATATTTGACACCTTAAATTCAAATTTAATTAATAAAATTTTGTAAATTTAATCAAACTGCTTTTAATTATATGAGTTCCATATTCAAATTTAATTACTTAATTACAAATAGCTGATGACAATTTGGTTATATTGATAAAATTTTGTTTATCAAAATTGAGTCTAAGGTACAAAATATGTATGAATACATGATTTTTAAAATACAGGGTACAATGTGAATATTATTGAAAAAAAGGGTACCAAAATGATGTTTTGAAAAAACACAGTATACCAAATAAGTAAATTCTCATATTTTAATTTCGGGTAAAATGAAAGTTGTGGGCTACAGAAACCCAATGAAAATGTGAATTTTATATACCCGGGCATTTATTGCCCACTGCACCTAGTAGGTGCATTATATACGTATAAGTATTTGTTGATTTCGTAAAAAAAATTATACAATAACAAATTCTCATGCACAACCAAATACAAAAAATTGATAATTTTAGTAATCTTGACAGTATTTCAGTACACAATCAAAGATAGTAATATAGCTTTTCAAACAATCATAATTACCATCCTCTACTTTCGCGGTCATCTTAAAATTGAAAACTCCGCATATCAAACCACCATTGAAAGTTGTTTGTTAATAAATATTTTTATTAATATCATTTCTTTAAAAAGCTCAACGAGTAAAGATCTTATTTGTAATTTGATTTAGGAAATCAGTGAAAAATAATATTCTTCTGATTCCAAAGAATATTGATATTATCTTATTTGGTTGCACATATGAATGGAATGTGATTTATTCATCTTTTTTTTTTAATAATTAATTTTTTTTGTAAAATACAAATAAATAAGTTTTTCTTTAATTTTTTTTCCAAATATTAAAAATATTTTTGTAACTATTTTTATTATCAATGTTGCATGTATAAAAAAACTACAAAACAGAGCACAAGTATGGCAAAAAGGACCTATTATTATCAACAAAACTTAGATTTCGAACTAATTCAACAAACTATTTTAGCAAAAAAAAAAAAAATCTTAGTTCAGCTAGAATTGAAGCATAGACAAACACTTCAATCAAAATCAGAGAGAAAGAGAGAGAGATAGATTCCATACTTGGTTCAGCTAGAATTGATGAAGGAGATGAAGAGAAGAGGCAGCTAGGGCTTCACGAAATGAGTCTGAGAGAAGAGGTTGAGATTGCAGTAAAATAAAACTCAAATATTTTTAAGTTAAGATATTATCTCCAAATAAAGTCACGTGAACTCCATGGGAAAATAAAACCCTCAGCTAAAAATGTCAAAAATGACATACCAAATATTAGGATTACCCCATACCAAACGACTCCTAAAGCTTAAGTAAGGTATGAACTCTTATTTACATTAGAAACTTTGTTCTTACAAAGTACCAAATATTTAATATATAAATTATAGTATGAAAGCATTAGACAACAAAGCTGGAGTAGCTCAGTTGGTTAGAGCGTGTGGCTGTTAACCACAAGGTCGAAGGTTCAACCCCTTCCTCTAGCGGAAGTTCATTTTCTTTTCCTTCTTTTAAAACAAATTACATTATATATTAAAAAAGAAGAACTGTTTTTATTGATTTATTCATTTATTTTTACATAAAACCTGTAGCCGTTAATCATCTTTTTTTTTTCTCCCTTGTTTAAAACACAGTATATTATAACAAAAGAATGAAGTGTTTCTATTGATTTATATTGACATAAAATGTTAAAAGAGACATTGAGTTGTGTATATTAACGTTTTCGTTGGGCAGTGGGGGGAAGTTTCTCAGATGGGCCAGTTGGGAGTTTCTGTGCTGTCTCTCTTTCAATCCTCTTCTTCAGCTCTCTCAGTACTCGGATTTGTCCAAGCTTTTCAGGAGACAATTTCTCCCAATAAATTCCTATGTACCCCAATAAATGAAATGAAAAGAAAATATGAAATGTTATGTTTCTCTTGGCTTAGTAGGAAGTCAAATTCAAATAACTGAACCAAAACATAACAAAAAAACCTTGAGGCTTTGGGATGGGAGTATTTGTAAAAATGACTTGAGTTGGAGTGCATATGATATCCACTGGCACATCATGGATTAGCAGCTTCTCTACTGGAATATCATCTACTAATTGACAATCATGCACTGCAAACAGAGCACAAAGTCCTTAAGCAAAGTGCTATGTCTATGGAAATTGAAGATATTCCATGAAAATGAACAATATACAATAAATAATACAAAGCATGAGAAAGAAACATTACAATTTAAAACAAGTAGAGTAATTATTTTTTTTTTTATAGAAGGGTATTGCAATTCCCATATTATTTCCATGTGGGACTCTGATACACCTTCTTACGTTTGGGCTGAAAGTGTAGGCATAATGAATGACCTCTGAATCTCACAAAACCGACCTAGGAATTTTGTAGAATTATATAAGAACGCCATAAAGTTGGTCAGAAAAGTTGTTAATGTACACGTTGTCCAAAACAGATCAAAGAATCAAACACGAAAAGGCAACACACATTATCTTAAAGGTCCCAAATAGAAGTCAAGGGTGGAGTGCAGCAGCGAAAGTTTAAATACAAATTGGGAGAGAGGCTTTTTAGAGTACAATTGAGATTCCAATTTAAAATTAAATGGTACTAAATAGAGTAACAATTTTATTTAGAAGAAAATTGTGTTTTCCGCAGATTAAGCAAAGAAAGTGCGCATACCAGTGGTGACAACCAGTGTTGAGTCATCAATAGCTCCCATGTACCTCAACATCCCATATTCAAGTTCTGCAAATCCCTGTTTCACAATATTCCCATTTAGAAAACATCCCAGAAAGGTTACTAAGCACATAATAACTCCAAACAGTGGATAGGGTAGAATAGATTCATGTATAAGAAAGCTCAAAGATGAAGTAACTTTCTCTACTCATTACAAATAGAAGCCTGGACTATAACATACCATTTCTAATAGTAGACATGGTTAGTTTCATTACCTCGCCCTTGCCAAGTCTAGCTCCAGTCTTTGGATCAACAGCAACTGAACCAATAACTATCAAATCCACCTTCAGTTTTTCATCCAATCCAATTGGACGTCCGTGTTTGGCAACTCCAACCGAAGTGCAAGCCTCTTTAATGGTACTCTGAGTTAACTTGGAGGCCTCAAGCACAGAGAAAAATCCTGTCCTTAACCTGGGTTGAGGAGTTAACAATTTCTTTCCATCTGTGAAAAGTCAGATTTAGAAGTTAAAGAATGGTTGTTACTGATTTGGGAAGCAATAATAAGGCCAAAGGATTGTAAAATAATTTGTATTAACCAATAGGGTTATGGTCGTTTATGTTTCAAATTACTTGAAATATCAACATAGTACAATGTTAAAATATATATAGATATTAGACACAAGTCTTGAATTTACTTATAACAAAGTGATACTGATAAGCATTTACAATTGAAAGAAACTAATCAAGTTAAACCATCTTCTTCTTTTTTCACATTATGACACTTCTTTCTAGATTTATTACAAACGTGGTTTTTAAATCAAATCATGCTAACTATAACTTACAAAATGAATTGGTACAGATCAATTATATGATACCACTACCAGCTGAGTTCTTTCCTTCATATTATCAAATATGAATTGAAGAGAAGAATAAACAAACTGACCAGAGAGTGTGAGAAACCGGACTTGTTTCTGAGGTGAATCCGGGTTCACCTTCACACACTCTGCAACCCGAAACGCCTCCAATCCCCCAAACTGCCAAATCCACATCACATTACACATATGATATATAAATTAGATTTTTTTATATAAAGTAAAGTAATCATGTGTAGCTTATGACACTGTATATTTTTAATTTAGTGTCTATTGTTTAATTGAAAATCATGAGATGCTGAGACGAACCCAGGAATTTATATATAAAATAAATAAAAAATAAAGGAGGTGGGATATATATACATAAAAAATTAGGGATATTTGTAAAGAAAGTTAGAAGAAGTTATTAAGTAGTTTTTTTTTTTTGAAAACTCTGACAGTTGTCTGAAATGTTATACTTAAGTCATTAAATATTTTTTTTTTGCATAAAAGGTTACATCAATTTGGTGCAGCAAAAGTCAGTAAGTAACAGTCATTTTTTATTAAATCTAACATTCTACTTGCAAACTTTTGGTGCATCAACTTAGTTAGTTTAACGATTTAAGTACAACATTTTAGACTATTTCACTCGTTCAAGTGTGAATCTGCCCATGCCCAGCTACATAGAAGCACCCTCTCCACTAACCCGTTAGGCTAGAGTCTACCAATTTGTGATATAAGCTCGTATAATTCAATACTATCATCATGTATATGATCATGGTGATGATATAAAACACTTGTTCAAGTTAAATGAAGTGTGTGGATGTGGTTTAGAGTTCTGGCTAATGAGACACAGTCTTCATTAATTCTCTTGCTTTTGTTGTTTTTCTTTGTAATTGTTAATGGATTCAATATTTTGAAGAACTAGAAAGATGGCACCAAACTTTTGTGAGGTAAAAATATCTCCTTTAATATCATTTTGATTACTTAAATAAGATTAGTTTATATATATGTATAAGAATGGGGTGATTTTACCTTATCCGCAGCGGCTGAAGCGCCGACGAAATTGGGGATACGGTGGTGGACTGGTCGGGGGTTCTGTGCAAAATTGCGAGCTTCCATCATATCCCAAATTCTCTTCCGAATGACCCATTTCCAAGCTTTAGGGTCTTCTTCGTCTTCAATGGCTGTTTCTCTGTTGTAAGCCTCGGCCATTGATTTGCGAGCTTTGGCGTCGAGGGTCAGCCTCTCGGACTCGTAAGCAGCCTCGTCGAAAGCGGCGCCGTTCTGGGTCGACTTACAGCAAAAGCTTCTGATGCTTCTCGGTGTCAGTGTGAAGAAAAATCTGTGAGAATTATTGGTTGAGAGGGAATAATGGGGTTGTGTTCGTTTACAGTCGAAAATGGAGAAAGAGAATGAGGAGGAAGGTTTGAGCTTTAATGGGTGTGCAATTCGTATCAGAGTGGAATCCATTAGTGACAGTTTATAGCTGTAGATGAAGGTGAGAGACAAGCTTCTTCTGCTACCTTTGGCTTATTTTATTTATTTATCATGAATAATAAATCAATAAAAAAAAAATGACAATTATATAGATTTGGGAGTTGGAACAAAGTAGAATTTTAAAAAAAATGATTGAACTAATTATAAAACCTTGTAAATTAATGTTAGTGGGAGTGAGAAAAATAATGATTTAGAGAATTTATTTACTTAAAAAAAAAGGAAATACAAATTTGATTGTTGTGTTTTTTCTAAATACGCGGTTTATTTTTGTTAAAGGACAATTTGTTTTACGAATGGATCAAAATAATACATTTTACTTAATTTTTGTCAAATTTTTTTAAATATAATCTTTTATTCTTAGTTTCTCGACCATTTTTTTCGCTTTTTGAATTTATGCGCACTAACGACCTGAGAATTAATCTTATAATTGAAAATATTTTGACCAAAATCGAGTCTAGGGTACTATTTTGATCTATTTTGTAAAACACAGAGTCCAAATTATCATTTAACAAAATACAGAAGTCGATCGCGCATTCGGAAAAAATACATAGGACAAAATAGTATATTCCTTACAAAAATAATCTTATTATTTAAATAATACTTTTTTGAAATGATGGTAGTTTTTTCATTATTATTATTACTATTAATGATAGAGAAATGGTGAGGAAATTCTCTATTTATTTATTTTTATGTGAATATTTTTTAATTCTTTTATATTTTAAAAATATTATAGATTAATAGTAAAATACACATGTTGTTTATTAATTTAAGCGAGTGTAAATAAAATATATTTAATATTTTTTTAGTAAATATTTTGACAAAATTCTGAAAATAAACAATAAATCCTAAGAATCAATCTTTTTATGTAAGTATTACAAGTGTGATTAATTTTTAAACAAAGAAGATGATTCTTAGGATGATGAAGAAGTGTAAGAGAAAAATACAACACGTGCATTTATCATCTGTAGAGCCTAGATTGAGATTTTCTCTCCAATGAAGACAAGACAACTCAATTAAAATGCCATAGATGTAACTTCTTCAAGAGTAACCCCAGTTATGCCATATTTAATGACATTCTTCACTTCTTTGTAAGAATCAGGCAACGAATTAAGAATGATTATTGCTTGACTTCTATCATTTAATGCCTCACCCTAACACTTCAAGATTATGTTCTAGAGTCTTGGAATAACTCATTTTTAACCCAAAAAATTATTTCCTTTAGAAAGATTTTGGCAGAGGTGTCTTCTTTATTTACTAATCTAATGATAGAATTAGAGACCTTAAGAGATGAGTAAAATATTTAAGTATTTTAAAATTAGCAGTTTAATAGCTAAGTTTTTTTTTATGGTATAAATATATTATGTTACACTTTCTTGATAGTCATAAGTACCTCACTGTTAAATGCAAGGTTGATACTTATATGGCAGCATGTGATTGGTCTATATGTATTATTTTCAATTTTTATTTCAAAAATTTATTTAAAAGATTTAAGAAATAAAAAAACAATTTTCAATTCAAAATTAAATATTAAAAAAATATATATATATTTTTTTACTTTTTTTCTCTCTTCCCTACCATGTACTTTTTTTTTTCTCTTCCTTAACGACTTCAATGGCTCTACCTTGAGATACCCTCTTCAATGGCTTTAAACTATTTCGATGTCATCTGGGTTAAGGATGACAATTTCTGGGGAAGCTTCTCTTTCCCTATGGTTTTTCCAACAACGGATCTGGGCAAGAGATGAGATCTGGGTTTGGGTCTGTGTAACGCCCTACTAATCTAGGGTCGTTATACTGTGTGTTTAAAACTGTACTTAACTCGTTAAGCGAGTTGTTTAGATTCAAAAGTGTAATTTAAATAACATAAAGGTCCAGGTAGTAAAATTTTTGGATAAAAATATTTAACTTTTCGTTAAGTCAGTAAAAGAGTTTACATGGGATCCCCAAAAAAACTGATTAAAAACATAATTACTATTGCAATTTTACAAACAGTCAACCTAAGCGACAAAATTTAGACTTTTACATTGAGCCCCTCAATAAATCACGACCGTGGTGGTCGAGCAGGCAGAACATGTATGCACCGCTTCAAAGCCCTCCAACTCATCGTTGATCATCATTCCCCTTGCCCTTACCTGCACCACAGAGTAAGGGTGCACACGGGTCGAATTTTCGGGTTTCGGGTTCGGGTTTTGCAGGTTTCGGGTTAAGAAAAAGAAAAATGGTATCGAAACCAATCCGAAATTTTCGGGTTTTTCTGGGTTCGGGTTCACTCGGGTTCGGGTTTCATTTCGGGTTGGCTGGGCCATTTGTGATTTTGGGCCGAAAAGCCCAAATTTGCAAAAATGCCATTTTTTTAAAAAATACCATCTTTTTCCAAAAATATGGTTGTTTATTTGCTAAAAAAAAACATTGTGAGTTATAATAGTGCATACTTTTATACACGATTAAAATTATTTAAGTTAAAAAAAAAATTATTTAACATTTAAAAGTTGTGATTATTTTTTTAATGTAAGAGTTATATTAAATGTTTTAGAAATGAATTTCTTTATGAAATATATTTTTTATTAATGGATAAGTGTAATTTTTAAAAAAAAAAACAAAGTCATAAAAAATTTAATTTATATTAAAAAAATAAGAAGAGAAAAAAAAGTATAAAAAAGACATTTATTTATTATTATATTAGAAAGGAATGTATGACTTAAACTTTTATGTAATTCTAATTTGTTGGAACTTGAAAGATTTTGTATGAAACATTCATTCATTAAAAAAAAAAGTATCAAAAATCAAAACTTTACAATTGAAAGGTTGTTTTGTCTATATAATGTAATTTTTCTTTTCAAAATGTTTTATCATTTAAACTATGTTATTATACATCCTTTAATTAAAAAAAAATAAGAAAAGAAAAAAGAAGTTAAAATATAATGTCAATCAAATCAAACACTTAAAATACAAACAAAGTTTAAATTACCAATTACAAACATTAAAATTGTCAAAGTCCCAAAATACAACCATAAATAAACAAAGATAAAGTCCATAAACTTAAGTACATAACTAGTTAACCACAAAACCAAAATAAAGTCCATAAGTCGTCTACAACCATAAACATTAAATTAAGTCTATAAAAATTCAAAATACATGAAAAGTCCATGCCCTTTCCTTCTTTCATTTTCTTCTTTCCTTCCTTCCTTTCCTTCATTCCTTTCAAAATTCAAATAAAAAAAATTATTAAAGAAAAGAAATCAAGGATAATAAATAACAACATAAAGGCAGGTAGGCACGAATAAATTCTTACAAACAATTGTAATTCTTTTAATTTGTAGATTGTTGTACACTAGATGAGGCTGAAGACTGAAAATTGACAGAGGATGAAGCTGGCCCAGGCCCAGCACTTGTGGGATCATTGGTCATCTCTACAAATATTATTAATATAAAATATAAATATTAGATTATAAAAAAACATTCACACGCTTAAAATAAATATTAAAATGTACTAAACTACCTGACTCAAGATACTCTGATGTTTGAAGCGCTTCTTCTTCATCCATATAGTCTCGAACAATGATGGGTTGATGTGATTCGCTCCACCAGTTATTGAGACAAATTAATGCTTCGACCATCCTTGGGATTAGTGAGCTTCTAAAAGGATCTAAAATTCGACCTCCTATAGAAAATGCCACCTCAGAAGCAACGGTGGTAACCGGTATAGCTAACACATCATGAGCCATGAGTGACAAGATCTTGTACTTACACCCACTACTAGCCCACCATCCCAAAACATCAAATTCTCAGTTGGTCGCTCAGGTTCCTCTTCCAAATATTTATCGACCTCATTTTTTGTCACTACATCATCCTTCTCCAATCTCCGTGCCACAAACTCATCATGCAAATTTCGTGACTTCTTGTTGGCACTAGGTCGACCACTAATAGGCATGACGAATGTGGATGAAGACCTAACAATAGAGGTTGATTGTAGCTGAGTCATAGATGTCGATGGATGAAGACTTGATGTTCTCTCATTATATTGATCAAACATTGCCCGCATTGTCTTCTCTACCTTTTTCACCATCTCTTTGCATGTCATCTCATCATAAGTAACACTAAAGCAATGATTGAGATAGTCAAGCATGTATCTTGGGTCAAGGACCAAGGCAATTAAAAGTGCCTCATTGCAATTATCAAGTTTTCCCCAATACTTGTCATACTTTAGTTTCATGCTCATTGCCATTGTCCTCAATAACTCATTCTCATCATCGTCAGCTACTAAGTCATACAGCTCCTGTTGCATATTGGAGATCTCAATGAAGTACTTATTAGTAGTAACATAAGTAGACCCACTAAACTTTAATGTTACTTCGTAAAAAGTCTCCAAAAACCTCAAAAACACTAAAGCATTTTCCCAATCATCAACAGTGGGGGGCCCCTCCTCTGGTATTCCATCTTTGTCAACCTCATCAAAAATTTTCATATAATTAGCATCTCTTTTCATCCTGTCAAATGCCTTCCGAAATTTCATTGCACAATTTAGCATTAGATATGTGGAGTTCCATCTTGTTGGGACATCTAAACACAGAAGCCCTTTACATTCAATATTTTCCTGCATGACACGCTCCTTAAAAAAATTTAGCCTAGCATGAGAAGACCTAACGAATCTCACAATATTTCTAATTGCTGCAATTGACCCATGTTTTTCCTTCAACCCTTTAGTGACAATTAGGTTCACAATATAAGCGCAACACCTCATATGTAATAACTTTCCATCCAAAATTAAGCCCCTCTCTTTCTCCTTGAATTGTTGCCTCAAGTATCTAATGGCAACATCATTAGACGAAGCATTGTCTACCGTAATGGTAAACAACTTAGAGATGCCTCAATCTAAAAGACATAAGTCGATCTCATGGCCAATGGTTTCCCCTTTATGATCTACCACTTGGCAAAAATTGATAATTATTTTTTGATACTCCCAAGAATTATCAATCCAATGAGCAGTGATGACCATGTAATTAAAATTTTGAATGGAAGTCCAAGTATCGGTAGTAATCGATATCCTCTCACGGCTCAAAATATTTTTCAATGTCGCCTTCTCCTCCTTATATAACTTCAATACATCTCTAGCAACAGTCATTCGAGAAGGGATCCCAAACCTAGGTTGAAGTGTTTTGACAAATCTTTTGAACCATTCACCCTCGACATGTCTAAATGGCAACTTGTAACGCCCCAACTCCAGGGACCGCTACAGTGCACATTGCAAACAGTGCTAAACTCGCTAATCAAGTCGTTTGGCCATAAACGTGTAACTAAGTGTGATTAGCGGTTTAGGGATTAAAAATTTTGGTTAAGATATAACGTTTCACTAGAACGTTTAATATATACATTGGGATCCCAAAAATATAATTTCAGAGTCTATTACAAGAAAATATTTACAACAGGCCGTTCTAAACGGCAAAACAGGGTTTAACCCTAGTTCCACTTTCAAACCTTGCCCAAGTATTGGTCGAGCAGCTGCATATATACACATCATCACCTAAGCTCTCAAACTCAAGGATGGTCCAGCTTTCTTTTGCCTTTACCTGCACCACAAAGCACCTGTGAGCCGAAGCCCAGCAAGAAAACTCATATGCTTATAAACAGTCATATCATGATATCAAATCATATCTGGCATGCCTAGTAATCATAGCTCTATTCAGCATGCAAATGAATTCCAACAAATGCTGGGGTATCCAGGATAAGAAATCCTGGCCTTCTGATTGGAGGACTGTCAAGTCAATCCTAATCAGATGAGTGTCGCAACACTTGAGGTTCCGATAAACCATGTTGAGTGACCGACAAGCGAGTCACTAATTCAAATGGAAGGGTGGCTGTTGGGTAAGCCTCTAGCCTTCAATAGGTTTTGGTAAACCATACTGAGTGACTGACAAGCAAGTCACTAATTCAAATGGAAGGGTGGCTGTTGGGTAAGCCTCTAGCCTTCAAGCGCTTATAATGTTCATCGACCTTGAGGTCGGTCCGGCATTAATGCTCTTTGAGTCATTCAATGCAGAAAGTCGATTAGATCTAATCTCTGTTGGCTTGCGTGATACACGCTAAGGCCGTTTTGACTAATGAGTCAGTGCAATGTGACTAGTGCCCAGTAGCACTGCCAAACCTGACTAATGAGTCACAGCTTCACAGTTGACACTAGCACCTTTGCCAAATCTGACTAATTAGTCAGTACTATGCACAGGTAAGCAATGCTATCAATGTGTATCATATGCCAATTATCCAAGAATAGGGCATTCAGCATGCTTACTAAATAGTTGCTAGCATAATTATGATAACGCACAAACTCAGAGACTCAAGCTCTGACCAATCTCATATTCATCATTCATGGCATGCCTTAATCACATGTTTCTCGTGCATCACATGCATCACACTTAACCATCCAACATGCCTCAATAATAATCATATGCAAATGGGAAAAATTGCCAAGCATTCATTATGCTATCAATGTTTATATTTAAACATCCAACATGCATCAAACATAACCATGCATGTCACACATGGGGTGCAGTTTTCTTACCTTGGGTTCGAGCAAGAATTAGTAAAAGAACAACCCTTGAGAACAATCAATCCTTTGGTCCTTTAGCGGTCACCTAGTCATAACCAAATGTGGAATCCCATCAATAAAATAAATCATAAAAAGGTTTATAATCTAAAACCACACTCCCGGGATCCATCCCGCACTCTCGGGAATCTTAATATACTCAAACGGGGCAAAGGAACCAAACCCCAATCCTTAAGGATCATTCCGAGCCCTAAAATAGGTTTGCTGAAAAATGGACCAGCGATGCAGCCCTATTAAATGGCGCTGCATCCCTATTAAATGGCGCTGCAGCCCTATTTCCAAGTCAAAGAGCCCAGCTCTCTGCCCTGCCTAGCGCTGCTGTGCCCTGAATGGCTCTGCTACGCCAATTACAGACCAGAAACTTTCTGGTTCTTCTTCCTTGCGATTTCTCTTGAAACCAACCCTCCAAATTAATCCCAAACAGCACCCAAACATCCAATT
The DNA here is from genome assembly GCF_963169125.1 of Humulus lupulus. Lineage (NCBI taxonomy): Eukaryota > Viridiplantae > Streptophyta > Magnoliopsida > Rosales > Cannabaceae > Humulus > Humulus lupulus. The sequence goes on from NC_084802.1 coordinate 12,403,502, forward strand.
CAACCCCAAATCATCATCTATATCACACCCTCATCAAAACCCACTCAAACTTACACAAAAACTTCCATGAATTCCCACCACTAACACCTCAAATTCCCAACTGAAAAACCATAAGGAAAACAGAGTATTGCTTATATTCAAGGATGAAATCTTACCTCAAGCTGGTTTTGAGTCCTCTTCAATGGACGAACTAAGTTCCTAAGCTCCCACCTTTGATTTCCTAGCTTGGTTCTTCAATTTGAGGTCAAAAATCAGAAAAGAAAAAGAAGAGAAGGAGAGGTACGGGAGAGAAAAAGATGAGGATGATGATGCTCTGTTTTTTCTGTTTTCTACAGCCATCTAAATGATACATATCCTTTGCCAAATGACCTAAATGCCCCTAGGTCACTTAAGGTTTCTAAAGTCATCCCAAGGGTAAAAACGCCATTTCCCGCCTATCTCGTTAATTATAATTAACACCCTCCATTTCCCGTTATTCACAATATTCTCAAATGCCATTAATTCTTATCCCGTTACCCTTTTAATTCCCGGCAAAGTTCTAATCATTTAAACATCTCGAGACTCACCCCGAGCCCCGAACTTAATCCCGTTATGACTAGACCGAAAGCTTGCATTTCCATGATCGTCTCATGCCGAATGGCTCGAACCAATCCACATATCATGTGGTATTATTTATAATTCACCCCCATGCATAAAAATACACAATCACGCCCTCAACAGGCCAAATTACCAAAATGCTCTTATAATTAAAATATGAACCTATATGCATGCATTCACCATCATATAATAATATAATCCACATAAACATGCATATAATCATTAAATATCCTAATGAATAAATTATGGTCATCCCGGCCTCCTAATCAAGGTCCTAAACCTTATTAGGAAATTTGGGGCATTACACAACTCATCCAACACAATATATTGTGTGAGGGCTACCCTATAAGCTTCTTTGTTATAAGCTACCGCTACTAAGCTTGTCTCCCCCTCTTTCCCTCCCTTTACATGCTGAAAGCTTAAAGTCTTTTGTCTCTGCTCATCAATCTTATACGGACTTAGCTCGCATACTTTCTTAAAATGGTTCCACAAATGACTAGTCACATGTTTTCTACTGTCACACAAGAAGTCAGACCCACAATAATTACATATACACTTGGGGGGAGGAGACTCTTCGTTAGGATCTGTCGAGGGTGGAGGAGGATCTTCCTTTTAAAAATGATCCCAAATAGATGACCCTTTTCCCTTTGTTTTCCCAGTACTACTAGCACTAGGGATGGGAGGAGGTCTAAACCTCTTTCTAGCTCTAGTTTTTCTACCCTGACCAGTAGGAGGAGTAAGGTTTTCAGTTTGAGTGAGAGGTGGTTGATCTTGATCATCTATCGAGGGAAGAGTTTCATCTACCTCATCAATATCCATTACCTAATACGACATATTTAAGAAAAAACTAATCAACATAACAGCACACAAGCCTATAATCCACTAAGTAAAGGCATCAAACAATAGTTTTAATAATAAAGATAAAGTCACTGCTATTAATAAAGATAAAGTGACGGTGATCCAAATAACAAACAACTTGTATTTGGCCAATGTGCTCTTCACAAATATTCATTACACAAAATTGAACCAATATGGTACAAATGAATGATGAGAAGTTATTTCAATTAGTTATAATATAATAATATGAGTCTCACTCAAACATATAAAATAAAAACATAGGCAGCCAAAAACAAGAGAACTCACCATGACTGTGCAACAAAATAATATAGAGAAGGCTCTGATTTTACAATCACAGGGAATTTAAATTGGACAAGCTTGTTTGCAACAAACACAATACACAACCACCCATTATTAACTTGTTTATCATCCATGGTTAATTATATAGGTAATTAGATATATATATACACTAATTATGCTCCCCATTTTAGAAACCTCTGTCTGTGTGGCAATAAGACATAAAAGCTAAGCTTGGCAAGCATGAGTTGTTTTTGACTCTGTTTTACTTGACAAAAGTCTAATTGCAGAGATTATTAAAGCCATTCATCTTTGCCATGGACTGATCCAATCACAGCTTTTGCAACACAATCACAATTATGTATAAAGTTTATAAGCATATGCATTTTAAACCAAACAAAAAACTATGCACTGTTGCAGTGCTTGTTCATGTTCTCTTATTTGAATAGCATCATCAACATGCTCTTAATTCTATAGCAAATTTCATTGAACCAAATAAGAAATAAGAAATCACATCAAGGCTCTTAATTCTATTGCAAATTTCAGATCCTTTAGGCTTAATTCTATTGCAAATTTCATTGAACCAAAATCTCCATTATGATCAAGTCATAAACTTTTCGGATCTGTTGCAAAATATCCACAACTTATTGTGTTCTAATTTTACATAACAATTTCTTCTATTTATGACTTTTTTCAACTAAGCTGCTGGGCTCTATCACAGTCACACTCACAGATATCTTATTTTTAACAATAAATAACAAACAAAAAAAAAGTTTCTGAATATATATATATTAATGTTTAAGATTAATGCTTCTGAATGTATATAGTATATATATATATATAATCTTAAACTTAAGAATAAGATTAATAGTTAAATTAAAATTTAAAACTAACCGAAAGTACCACCGGAACAGAGAGGCGATTTGTGGTGCGGGTGGTGGCTGGCTGGCCGTGCGTGTGCCTAGCAACGGCGAGGCGTGTCGCATGAGTGAGGGAGAGGGAGGGAGGCGATCTGGTCTGGTCTGGTGGTGGCTGGCTGGCCGTGCGGGTGGTGGTGGCTTGGCTTTGTCGGTCGGCGCCGTGCGTACGTGAGTAAGGGGCTGGCTGGACTGAAAGGTTGAAGAAGAGAAGAAAAACAAAACAAAAACTTTTTAGTTTATCTGATTTACTTTTTTTTAGAGCATATTTGTTTTTTTTTTTAAATTTAGTTCGGGTTACACCCGAACCCGACCCGATATGTTTCGGGTTCGGGTTGGGTTAAGCCTGAAATTGATGGGTTTTTCAAAAAATCAGGTTCTCGGGGTTCGGGTCAGGCGGGTTTTCGGGTTTTGCGGGTCCCGTGTGCACCCCTACCACAGAGCACCCGTGAGCACAGGCCCAACAAGAAAACCCCACATGGCATAAAAAATATCCAAATAATCATAAGTAATAAAAAACATGCTTCGGAAATAATAAATGCATTCATTTCAATCATACAAAATCTTAAACAACTTCACATTAATTTCCCAACCAGTATAACGACCCATATCGAGTGGATGTATATTGTACCCTTGTAATGGCACTGCCACTATGGTGCACATCACACCCCTGTAATGGCCCCACCACTGCGGCCTACATTACGCATGTAGTGCCGATAACGAACTCAAGGCAGATAATGGCCTCCCGATCGATCAATAACCAGTAGCAACCAATCATTACAAACGTTTATAACAACAAATGTTGATATAGAGCAAACATTTACTTTAAACAGATTCACAACACGTCATACTCGTGTTCGATAATCAAGGGCCGATTGATCACAATCACAACCAATCAGTACAAGCAGTTATAACAACAAAGGTTTATACAAAGCAGATATTTAACTTTAAACAGATTCATGACACAGTCATCCTTGTGCCCTATAATTGGGGCGCATGCCCTACACTCGATGCAAGTGTCAGTTTTCTTACCTCAAGTCCTAAGCAATAAAGTAAAGCGACCGCGAGCACAATCCTTTCCTCCCGAGCCTTACAATACCCCCTAGTCACAACATAACAAGGAAGAATTATTAAGATACGAACCAACAAAGGCTTTCACACCAAGTCTTAGCCTCCGGGACCTTGAATTCTGCTAAACTAGGTAGTAGAACCATTCCTGAGCCCTCAGGTTTGAGTTCCCACATCCCAAAACACAATTTTCCATTTTTTTATCTTATTTGAATTGTGACTCACTCCTAAAAGAGGTGCAACGCTCAACTAGGTAGAGAGCCCCATGCTCGAAATCCCTACACACGCGCCACGGTGCAGCCTGCCAAGCATCGTGAAGCTAAGTCGGTTTGAGGCACCTCCTGCCTCGTTGAGTTCTTGCGGGCCGCGGCACAACCCCACGAACCCAGAATTTATGCGACTTTCAGAAATCGCAACTCATCCCAAACACAACCAAACTCGATTTCAATCCAATTCCAACCACAAGAACAACTTCAGCAACACAAACACACATAATACACCCATCAAAAGCTACTAACACACACTTCAAACCCAAAGTCCAAGAATTCACCAAGAACACAAAAGGAAAACTCAAATCTTAAAGGAATTCATAGAGAAAGTTACGGTGAACGGTGGACCGGAAATTTGACTCGTTACCTGAGTCCTTTGGTCAAAAACGTGCTCTAAGTGTAATTAACAGGTTAAGGTATAAAACCAATAAAAAGGAAGTGGAGATTTTATTACAAACTGCTCTGCAGAGCTAAGTAAAACATTTACAAATGGTTCCCAGTACAAAAATGGTCATTACAGTTTTAAATTTACAATCCCGCCGACCTAAGTGGCAAAAGTAGGGTAAACCCCCTAGCTCCTCTGAGAACACCTTGACCGTGGTGGTCAAGCGGCCGCATATGTACACACCACCACATCAGCTCTCCACTCAAGGCTAGGTGAGCTTTTCTTTCCCTTTACCTGCACCACATAGCACCCATGAGCCAAAGCCCAGCAAGAAAACATAACACTTCTCATAAACATTATCAAATGATTATCATTATAATCACACTGAACATAAAGCTTTCAACAAGCAAATGAACATCACATGATTTTAGTGGGAGAGTGGCTGCTAGGTAAGCCACTAGCCTCCAGGCTCTCTTTTTTAGCGGGAGAGTGGCTGCTAGGTAAGCCACCAGCCTCCAAGCTCTGTTTGTTCATCGACCCTCAGGGTCGGTCAGGCATTAATGCTCTTTGAGTCATTCAATGCTAATAGTCGATTAGATCTAATCTCCGTTGGCTTGCGTGAACCACGCTAAGTCCATCCTTGACTAATAAGTCAGCGCTAAGTGACCAGTGTCCAGTGTCACCGCCGAACTTGACTAATAAGTCACAGCTTCACAGCTGACACTAACACCTTTGCCAATTCTGACTGACAAGTCAGTGCAACGTGACCAGTGCCCAGTACCACTGCCGAACCTGACTAATCAGTCACAGCTTCACAGCTGATACTAGCACCTTTGCCAAACCTGACTAATTAGTCAGTGCTATGCACAAATGAACAACATATGCTAAGAATTCCATGTTCAATCCATGTCCATATTACATAACCAACATGCCTCACAAATGTCCATGCATGTCACACTTGGGGTGCAGTTTTCTTACCTCCGGTTCGAGCAAGAACAAATAAAGGAGTGACCCTGAGAACGATCGACTTTTTGGTCCTTTAGCGGTTACCTGTTCATAACCAAATCATGGGATTCCATCAATAAAATGAATAATAAAAGGTTCCCAAACCCAAACCTAACCTCCGGGACCTCAAACACTACTCAACCGGGTAGTAGGTTCAATCCCGAGGCCTTAGGCTTGCATCCCCGAGCCAAAAAGCTAATTTTGGCCAAAAATGCCTTAAGGGTCGCGACCCTCCTTGGCCATGCCGCGGCCCGCCCCTCAGACAGAGGCGCCTAAACCCAGCAGCCCCCAAGGGTCGCGGCTCACCCCTGCCATGCCGCGGCGCAACACCCAGTTCAGCCAAAACCCCTGTTTTTCTTCCCCTACGATTTCTCTTGGAACCAACCCTTCAAACCCAATTTAAACACCACCCAAACCTCTCTCAAATACCCATTTAAACCACCAAACATCACCCATAACTATCCCTCATCATAACCCAAGTAAAACATCCCAAGAACTTCCCTTGATTCCAACAATCCACCATAAAAGCACAAGCTGAAATCTAACACTAAAACAGAGATAAACCAGTAAGTTAATGGAAAAAGCTTACCTCAAACCTGGAATTGAACCCTCTCCAATGGCTTAACCAAGTCTATAACTTAAGCCCCTTGATTTCCTAGCTTAGTTCCACCCCTTGAGCTCAAAATCTCCAAAGAAGAAGCAAGGAAAATGAAGGTACGGGAAGGAGAAGAAGTAAACTCTGTTTTTGGTTCTGTTTTTACAGCCATCCAAGCTCATATATATCCAAATCCCAAATGACCATTATACCCCTAGGTCCTCAAAAGTTTCTAAAGCCAACTCAAGGGTAATTTTGACACTTTCCACCTACACCGTTAATCATAATTAACGCTTCCCAATTCTCGCTAATCTCAAAATTCTCAAACACCAATATTTCACATCCCGTTACCCTTTAATGCCCGGTAACACTCTAATCATTAAAACACCCCGGGACTCACCCCGAGCCCCGAGCCTAAGCCCGTTATGACCAAACCGTTATTTAACATTCCTTGATCGTCTCAATGCCAAATGGCTCGAACAAACCCACATCATAATGTGGTCTCAAGGTATATCACCAACATGTGTACAAATAATTAATTTACCCTCAACGGGCCAAATTACCATCACACCCCTGTAATAAGAAATATGGACACATATGCATGCATTTCACATCATATCTTAATATAATCAATATATACATGCATTTAATCAATTAATAACTTAATTAAGCAAGTATGGCCCTCCCGGCCTACTGTTCACGCCGTTAAACTCAACGGAGAATTCGGGGCATTACAATCCAATTCCAACCACAAGAACAACTTCAGCAACACAAACACACATAATACACCCATCAAAAGCTACTAACACACACTTCAAACCCAAAGTCCAAGAATTCACCAAGAACACAAAAGGAAAACTCAAATCTTAAAGGAATTCATAGAGAAAGGCTTACCCCTACTGCAAACGAGATTCCCAGTTGGATTCCCACACCTAGTAGGTCCTAATCCCTCAACAGCTCTAAATCCCACCAAAGATTGCTTCCAAGCTTGAAATTATTCAAAGGCTTCAAGGCTCCCTTTACTTAAAACCAAGTAGAGTGAGATGGAGAGAATGAGAGAAACATGAGAGCGAGGTTACCTCAGATTGACTAAGTCTTGAATTAGGCCCCTGGGAAAAGACTATAATACTCCTGCCTACTAAGCCTTTCTTCAAAGCCCCCAAGGGCATATTAGTCATTTGACACCAATCCCCACTAAACCTCAAAATTTCACTTGAAATCCCAATTAAATTCATTCAACCCCAATACTCACCAAATAAATTCCCATACTCAATAAACCTCGGTAGTTCACCAAATTACCAAAATACCCCTAGGCTCACCCCGAGCTAAGTATTAATCCCCGTTGTGACTTTTCCACCAAATTACTCACTAGGATCGCATCATGCTGAATATATCAAATATATTCACATAATAATGTGGTCTCACTCTAAAATCATATATAATTACAGATATACCATCAGCGGGTCAAAATTTCAAAAATGCATTTGTTAACAGAAACGACCCTACAAGCATATTTAATACACTTAAACATGCATAAGTGGTCATATCATAATACAACTCATATAATTCACGTATATATAATCATAATTAAATCATATAACACATAAGAATCCAATTATACCCTCCTGACACACTAATCATGACATTAAGCCCTATTACCAAATTTGGGACATGACAGTCTAAATGCGCCGGAATGGAATGACTTTTAGGCAGATCTTGTTTGATGAAGGAGAAGGCTTCAACGACTGGGCAACAGATTGGGTATTCGACAGAACAGGGAAGCGAGCTATGTGCTAAGGCCGAAGATATGTGCACGTCTAGGTGAGCTCCGACTATATATGCGACCAAAGAAGAAAAATCTGTTCGTCTGAGTTTATCTATGTGTCTAGAACTCTATGTGATTATGTTCTTGGTTAATGATTGATGAGTGATGAGTTTGGATTTTGATTTGTAATTTTTTATTTTGAGTTTTGATTGGGTTAGGGATGGCTTTTGAGTTTGAAGAAGAAGAACGGGTAGATGAAGAAAAAAAAATGGAAATCCTGGTTAAATTTTTTTATGCTGTCAATTTTTTTAAACGAATAGAAGAAGAAGAAGAAGACGGGGTAGATGATAGAAAAACTTTGTTTTAATTTGTTTTTTTTTAGTTTGAGTTTTTGTTTTTTTACTTTAATTTTTAAACAAATTGAATGTAGAAATAAGTTTTTATTTTTAATTACATTTCAATTATTTACAAATATTTTTTTTAATGTTTTAATTATTTTTTTTGAAGTAATTAAACGTGGACCAATCACGTGTCGCCATGTTGGTGCTCATTTGACACTCGACAAAAAATTTAACGTCAGGAACCTAGGTTGTCAAGAAATGTTGACAGAAGGTATTTATGCCGTAAAAAAGACTTAGATATTAAAATGCTATTTTTGAAAAACTTAGAGTCTGATTGGTTCGCGATTATAAAACTGTATTTTTGAAAAGTGGGATTCTTAAATGAAAATCTGAATTTAGTGACTAAAAATATGTTTTTGAAAATGTGATTGGTTCAATGTCAGTAAACTGTTTTTGAGTTTTAAAAAACTGAATCTGTGATTGGTATTAAATTTGAAAATATAACAGAAACTGAATACGTGATTGGTTCAACTGAATCTGAATATTATTTTAATTTTATATATTTTATATACATAGGTTGTATATATTAAATTTTGATTTATCAATAGATTTAATTAAGTCAAATTTAATTATATTGATAAATTAAAATTTAATAATAGTGTATTGATTAAATTCATAACAATATTAGATTGTCATTAATTTTGATTTTTTTTCTAAATTAAAGTTACATTTTTTAAGTTTTACGTATACACTAATGTTTTTCAAAAAAATTATTACAGTAGATAGTCCAGCAATGTTATCTCTAACATTTTCCACTAAGCCATATAATCATGACTGAAATTAATCTTTGGTGTCTCAAAAACTCATGCTTCATCTCCTTTTTGTTGGTTTTCTGTTATATTATATTGGTTTTCAGTTCGTTTAATATCTGCTATAGGTGTGGCACCAATTGAATATTTTTCAATCATTTTATCATTAACAGAGTGCATTATGATCCAGTTGTGGATAGCGCAACATGCTATCGGTATTCAACGTTGCTTTTCAAGCAAGTATGGAGGCATTGAATTCAAAAATGGAAACTTGGCTTTTAAAAGTCCAAAACATCGTTCAATCACATTACGCAATGATGAATGTCTATAATTGAATAACTCAATCGCACCTCTAGGATAGTTCACTCTTCCTCTAAAACGACACAAGTGATAACGTTCACCACGATATGGTGCTAGAAATCCAAGCATATTTGGATAGCAAGAATCAATAGCATATCATTTACCTGCATTAAAAGCAATTATTAATAAGGAAATGTGAAGAAAAAATAATAATGTACAAGTGTATTATAATACTTGATGGTGGCATAGGAAAGTTATCTTCTTTTCTAATTTCATCAAGAAGCACTCTAGAGTTATTGGCCGTTCCATTCCATCCAGCATAGACATAAGTAAAAAACATATTAAAGGAGCATGTGACCATTACTTTTTGTGTTACATCCACTTTTTTTTTCCCTCTATATGCAAGTTGTTTTAGAGTTGGTACAACTACACTTCCATGAGTACCATCAATTGCTCCAACCCAATCTTATAAAATAAATCATTAACAATTTTAATTAAATTGATATGCCATACAATAACCAATTCATTAGCAACTAACTAATATGTCAAAAAATCAGTTCATTAGATAAAATTTGCATAAAAAAAATTCAATTCAGTTTGAAAACTCTTAAGAGAGATAAGGACTACTGCAACACTCAAAGAAAATTGAGATCTCTTATCCAAATATGAAATAATCATACTTGACTTTCCATAAGTACAGGAAAGTAGACATCAGGAGAAACCATAAGACGGAAAATAATATGCAGCACCTGAATTTGAAACTCTTGAAAAAAAAACCAATGCAAGCACTAAATACAAATAAATATATCAACCATGCAATAAGTGGCCAAGTAACATGCACTATGTACTTTGCGATATACACTTCCAGTTTATGGTTCAATAAAATGAGAGATATAAAAATATGAGTATATTAAATCATGACCATTTTCTAAAGCACAAGAAAACTTTGTCGAGAAGAGCATAATAACAAAGTAAAGAATTGCCTTTAGCTACAATATCCACACAAGTTATCAAGTTAATGAACCTAACATTATTTAGTTAATAATACTGCATATCTTGATAGAGATCACATCACTCTACATCAATGGGTAGAATATTATATATATATATATAAATATGTGAGAGCAAATTAAAATAAATGATACTATATCTGTGACTACAAAATACAGATAACTTGGATTGGAAAATGGTTCAACGACCTAAATTGCTAACCCCAAAAATATCTAACACTTAAAACCTTTAAAAATTAATATTAAAAAAATGCTAATGGTGGATGTGAAATAGGTGCTAGGATATCAAATGCATATGCTCAATTAGATGCATAGGAAACAAATAAAATTACCAAAAAACCCTAAAAAAATTCTACGAAGTTATCAACAATCATCCCAATCTTTTGTTGTCTTTCTTTTATTTATGTAAGGCAAAAGACTTTTACAGCTAGCATATACGGGGTACAAAAGAGATCTCATCAAAACAACAAATACACATTTCTTTGTATATATTTACTGGTATTAATGAAAAAAAATAAGGAGATTTACCGCAATTAATCAGAAATTGAAGACTTGTAAGTGATGGTGAGTGTCTAAATGTGACATTGAACAAGGATGATGAAGAAGAAGAAGAAGAAGAAGAAGAAGAAGGTAAAGATGATGAAGAAGAAAGAAAGTCAAACAGAAAAAGATAAAGGGAAGAAAAAAACTAGGGTGAAAATATGTTTTTAGGTTCTTGGATGAAATGCTTAGAAAACGTTAAATAATCGTTTTCAATTTGCTAGGCTAAAATTTGAATTATTTTTAAAAACACTTTTTGAAACACAAGCAACCAATCAGTGATTTTTGTGGCCCCATGTATTTTGTGTTTTCAAAATGATAAAATCATTTTCAAATCTGATACCAATCAGAACCTTAAATATTTTAGCCGTCAATTACTCCTTAAAGATTAATATCCTAGAGTATTCTCCAAGAGTTCTTCCATTAGAATCTTAGAGGTGCCTTATGGCCATTCAATATGTTCTTCAAGTACTCTTAACCATTCATGTTGAGCCAATAGTGCCTTAAACTTCATTCTCCATGATTTATAATCACTAGGATCATCCAACTTTTCAATATCAATTTCGATATTACTCATATTGAAATTTAAAAAAAGAAAGGGTAAATACGCATTTGGTATCCTGTGTTTTATTGAAACACAAACTTGATACCCTCTTTTTCTGATAATTATCAATTGATACACTCTGTTTGCAAAAACTACATAGTTTGATACCCTTCCTGCGTTTAAATTTTTAATATTCCAATAATACCAACCATTTTAATGATTTATTTAATTTTCAATTATTTTTAAATGAATTAAATATATTTTCAGAATTAATAAAATAAAATAAATGTTTAATTAAAAAATTTTAAAAATAAATTTTAATTAATTAAAAAACTAGTTAAAATATTATTAATTAATTTTCAATAAACCTAAATTTTAACTTAATTAACAAATCAATCCAACTTTGAAATAAACAAAATGTGGGTGAGATCAGGAGGGTGTGGAACTAAGATGGTGAGGGTGAGATTGTGTGAAATATGAGTTTTTTTTTTCATTAATTAAATTAAAATTTAGGTTTATTTAAAGTTAATTAATAAGATTTTAAATTTAATTAAATATTTATTTTATTATATGACTTCTGAAAATATATTTAAATTATTTTAAAATAATAAAATAATTGAAAATTAAATAAATCACTAAAATGAGGTTGAGATTGGGAGGGTGAGGACTGAGATGGTGATAATGAGATTGGGTGAAATATTAGTTTTTTTTTCATTAATTGAATTAAAATTTAGGTTTATTTAAAGTTAATTAATAAAATTTCAATTAGATTTTTATTCCATTTTTTTAATTAATTAAATTTATCTTAAAAATCATTTTGTTTATTAAAATTATTTTAAAGTTTTAATTAAACATTTATTTTATTTTATGACTTTTGAAATTATATTTAAATCATTTAAAACTAATAAAATAATTGAAAATAAAATAAATCACTGAAATGAGGGGTAGGGAATATTAAAAATTTAAATGCACAAAGGCTACCAAACTATGTAGTTATTGCAAACAGAGGGTATCGATTGATAATTATCATAAACAGATGGTACCAAACCAAGTTTGTATTTCGATAAGACACAAGGTAACAAACGAGTATTTAAAAAAGACGAAGTTTATAATTTTTTTAAAAAGTAAATAGTGGCTAAAATACATAATATCTTCAAAATATTGCACTTTTATACCTAATCTTTTTTAATGGAAAAATACCCAAAGTTGCTAAAATGTATCATTTAAGTACCCAAATTTTTTTAATGGAAAAAATACCAAAAAATTCTAAAATGTAGCTTTTAAATACTCAAACATTAAAAAAAATTGTTTAATTTTTTTTTCTATTTTAAAAGTTTTTACTATTTGTGAATTTAAATGCTACATTTAGTAGAAACCTTGAGTATTTTTTCAGTAAAAAAATTGTGTATTTAAATGCTACATTTTAGTAACTTTGAATATTTTTACTTTTAAAAAAAATTGGGTATAAATATAAAAGAGCAACATTTTAAATATATTTGGTATATTAGGTGTCATTTAGTCTTTTTTCTTTATGTAGAATTGTTTAATGGAATGTCTTCAAAATCTAAATAATTGTTGTATGCTTCTTAGGGATCAATTTCCTTTAGTCTCTAATATCATGACTTCATTCACGAGTTGATTTTCTTTGCCAAGAAACTTGACTCTGAAACCACTGTAAAAAATTATCAAGTTACCTACGCTAAATTACACATATACACATTAAATTCACAAAAATACAAATGACCTTTCACCAACATTTTTCTCTTTACCCCAGTAAAACAAATAAACAACACATCTATTGCAACAACAACAATTTGAATCATCTTTTTACTTTCCTTTATTCAAATCATCATACAAAACAAATAACAAAGAAAATTAGGGCAATAGGTAGGGAAAAAGAGAAAAATAGGAAAAAGAAGAACATAAGTTGAAGGGCCAATGTATTTGCTAAGCTGACCATGAAGAATGCTTGAGAAGCACTAAATCAAACCAAAAGTACAATGGATTGAAGGCCCCAAGTCAAAGAAGGTTTTGACAGGTAGCCATTTTCTCAATTTTCTCCACTCCGATCTCCCTTATCTGTAAACTCTCCTCTCAATTTGTCTTTCTCTTCCTAGTTAGTACATTACCATCACATACATAACTTTCTCACTTAAATGTCTTGTATTTTTCTAACTTTGAATGAGTTTATGAAGATGCATTTTATAAGCATGAGTATGAGTTGTTTAAGTAAACAAACGGAGTCTTGAATTTGTTAAGGTTGATTATGATATGTTGTATTATGTTTTCTATTGTATCTTATATGAGGACTTGTCAACATATATTTGTTTTTTTTAAAAAATATTTGTAGATTCAACAAGGTTTAAGATAAATGTGAATCTAAAATTTAATTATATATATTTTTATGAATAAATATCATTTTCCCCATGAACTTTTGATACTATCAGATTGTACCCCTAAAATATTTTGTATGTTAAAATCTCCCTTTGAACTATTGATATTGTCAGATCGTGCTCCTTGTTAAGATTTGCATAAAATAATTAGCACTTTTACACCATGAACTTTCATAACTACCAAATTGTGCTTCCTTTAATTATAAAAATTTAAAAATCTATTTTTCTATTAGTTCATAAAAAATTAAAGAAAAAATATTAATAAAAATCAATGAAAGACTAAAATTATTTAAAATTCCTTTTAAAAACATTTAAATACATTTAAGTTTAAAAATATTTAAAAAAAAAACTAAATTGTTACAATTAAAAAAACATATTTCCTTCTTATTCTTTATTTTTTTTATTAATTTTTCTAATTACTTACTATTCTTTCATTCCCCCCTCCCTAAAATCATTTTAAAAATTAAATATATATAAATATCATAAATTTGAAATGTACTAATTTTATAAGAAATATATAAAACTTAATTAATAAAAACTTAATCAACCTAAACCCTAGTCCCAATCTATTAGCCTTCATCTTCTTCTTGAAAGAGCCTATGTCATCATCATCATCATTGTAATGCCCTACTAATCAAAGACTGCTATGACGTGTGTTTAAAATAGTGCTGGACTCGCTAAATGGATCATTTGGACTAAAACATGTGATTAAGTAACTAATAGCCCGGGTGTTAAAAATGTTAGTCAAATGAGTAAACATGTTCATTAAAAGGTTTTAGTCTTTAGATGGGACCCCAAAATAGAAGTTTAAAAGTTATTTACAACTCAAAGGGTTACAAAATAAGCCAATCTAAGCGACAAAATAGGGTCCAACCCTAGTTCCTTTGTGATATCTCGGCTGTGGCGATAGAGCAGACTGCGTATGTACAAGCCACCCCTAATACTCTCCAACTCATGGCTGGCCAAGCTTCTCCTTACCCTTACTTGCACCATATAGCACCCGTGAGCCAAGGCTCAACAAGAAAATTTAATTAAACCAATCCAGATAGTTCACAAAATGTAATCCACATATGTAACAGTAATAGCTGTACTCAAACAGGCACATTATACAAGTATGCAACCACAGAGTCACACAAGTGCATATCACACTTCAATTTATTCAAGTGGCATCCGAGCCAGACAAGTGCATGTTGCACTCCTAGGGTGGCCTAGCCATAGCGGTCTGCGTTCTGCACGCATAGTGCCGACCCACAGCTTATAAGCCGAGCTTTCCAATCAGGGATAATCAATCATATAATTCATTTATCACATAATCAGATACAACACATTCATGTATGCTTAATAAAGCAATTACAAACATAATTATAATAATGCTCGTTAACAGGGGCTTGAGCCCTAATCACAACCAAGGTGTAGTTTTCTTACCTCGAGTTTCGTATGAATGATGAAACAACCCCTAGCGCTATCCCTGACTTGAGCCTTGCGGAAACCCTAGTCACAATACAAGTATACGTTCATCAATAATCAACCCCAGATACCTAGTTCTAATATGTACTCTAATTCTCATAACCACTATTCCCAGTTAACGAGACACTAAAAACATCCCTCGATCCCTCAAGTGGGCTACCAAATCGAATTCCTTAGCCCCGGACTTTACTCTTAAAATTCAGCAAAACAACTTTTTGGGGCACCTGACACGGTCGCGCCCACAGAAAATTTGGGCCTTTCAGGGCATTGACGCGGTCGCGCCCTTCGTCTCGAAACCCAAAACCTAATTCCAACTTCACCTTTTCTGGGGCACTAGCGTGGTCGCCAAAAACCCAAAAATTTCCAAGAACATAAGTGTTCTTCCCCAAACGAAATCCCTACAAAAACTAGACTTTGATTTTGACCAAAATAGGTGTTTCCAGCAGGATTTCAACCACAAAACACCCCCACAAAGTTCAGATAAACTAAACCCAACACTCGACTCACCACAACACATCCATAAAACTCAAAACTAGAAATCAAAGCTAGAAAACCCAAGAACACCATTGATATGCCAAGAACAGGGGTCTTACCTCTGAATTCCGAGTTTTTCCAAGCTGCTTTGAGATCCTCAACAGCTCCTAATCCCCCAAAAAGCTTCAATTCTCCTTCAATCCTCTCAAGAAATCCAACTTGGCCTAGCTTTGGAGTACCCTTGAGTGCTCTTCCAAAATGTTCCAAAAACCCAATAGAAAATGCTTTAAACGTGACTAAGTGTTCAGCTGCCTACTTGCTATCTAATGTGGTCAAATGACCACATTGCCCCTTGCCCACTTAACTTCAAGGTTTACTCCCAAGGACAAATTAGTCATTTGGCATAATTCCCGTTAAGATCAAATTACCCCACATATTCCCAAATAAATCTATCAAACCAAATATTCACCAAGTTAATTCTCGTTACTCAATAAATCTTAGTAATTTACCAAATTACCAAAATACCCCTAAGCTCACCCCGAGCCAGGTATTTTACCCCGTTGTGACTTTTCTTCTAAATTGCTCACTGGGTAACTCAAATATATCCATATAATAATGTGGTCTCAATCATAAATCATATATATTTACAATTATATCATCAACGAGTAAAAATTACGAAAATGTCATTCTAATAAGAAACAGACGCACATGCATATTTAATACACTTAAACATGCCAGCATAGTCATATCACCATACAATTCACATAAGGGATTATACCTTTTTGGACCTTGTGTTTTTTCCCATTACTTGTTTGAACCCTCTGTTTTAAAAAATTCATTAAAATGGTTCAACTAGACCCTTAAACTCAATTTTGATGAAGAAAAAATTGAATATAACAACACAATTTTTAAGTAGAATGATTCTATTTTTATTCTGGATTATTAGTTTGGTAAATTATTTGTGATTTAAGTTGAGAAAACTTTGATCAAAATCGGGTTTAGGGTTCTATTTGAACCATTTTACAAAACATAGGGTCCAAAAAGTAATTTATCAAAACACAGGGTCCAGACAGGTAATGGGACAAAACACGGGGTCCAAAAATGTATTTCACATAATAATGTACTCATAACACAAATACATAATTAATTCAATTTTTGCCATCCTGGCCCCCTAATCAAGTCACTAAGCCTTATTAAGAAAATTAGGACGTTACAATCATCATCATCATCATCATCATCATCTTCTTCTTCTTCTTTTTGCTAAAACCATAAATCAAATGAAAATCACTCTCCATCTCAGATATGCAATTCTACAATCATGGAAGTCATCAAAATTCAGATCCCCCACCAAACCTAGATTAGTCCACATGCCCCCAAGCTCCCAATCGTGTCATATCCTCAAATTGCACCAAGCAAATCGCACCAGTTTGGAACCCATCTACATCATCCTCGACGCCATATCCCCCAATTGCACCAACCCCCTCTTGACCGAGCTTGGAACCCATTTGCGCCGTCCCTCGACCTCAACACCACCGCTGATCCCTCACACCATTGTCGAGCATTCAGCTCCTACCCTCGCAAGCCCTGCCGAGCATCGATCCCATGAAAGCCCTGCAAAAAAGAAACATGATGAGGCAATAAGAAGAAGAAGAAAAAGAAGATGGCAAGAAGTCGAAAAAGAAGAAAATATAGAGAGAGGAAAAGAGAAGAAAGATGGAGCTCCACTACCATTGTTATGCAGCCATGACTCTAGGGTCGGTTGGGTTTACAGAGAAGAAAGGAAAGAGAAGAGAGGGAGAAATAATCAAATGATTTTGTATTTTTTTAATATTAAATATGATTTAAAATAAATTAAAATTTTACTTTTTATTTAGTTGATATTGTAAAAAAATTTAATATATATTTTTAATTGTTAATTATTTTAATTTGAGGGTATTTTGGTTATATTGAAAAAAGTTTGAGCAAAAGCAGGCTCAGGGTACTCTTTTGTTTCATTTTCAAAACACAAAATCCAAATTATTATTTAACAAAACACAGGTCCGATCGGTAATTATTGCAAAACACATGGTCCAAAAAAATATTTACCTATTAATAATTAATAAATAACTTTTTGAGTGCAAACAATGGTAAACAAAAAATAGATTGGAGTCCACAATTTGGATAATAAAAAAATTAATTTTTTAATATTCTCAATAAGTATTAAATTACCATGAATTATTATTATCATTTTGAGTTAATTTACATAGGGAAATTTGACTTTTTATGCTTAATAGTGTGGTGTAATACAAAATAATGCTAGGCATTTTTAACATTACAAAATAATGCCAAATTTTTTGCTAGTACCCAAAATACCCCTGTCACAATTCCCCCCAATCCCAGTTTTGATTCTCCCTCTCTCTCTCAAACTCTCGGTCACAAACTCCCAACCCCCCGACCATTGAACTACCCAGATCTCCCCGTCGGTTTCTCAAGCTTTCTCTCTCTCTCAAGCTTTCTCTCTCAAACTCTCGGTTCGAGTCCCCGTCGCGGCCCCCGTCGAAGTCGCGTTGCCCCCCGTCGAAGCCGCGCTGCCCCCCGTCGAGCCCCCGTCACAGCCCCCGTCGAAACCCCGCGCCTCCGTCTTGCCTCTCGCCGTCTGTCATCCAAAACCAACGGTTCAAGTTTCTCCATACCCAAAACAAAGGTAAGCTTATTGTTTGTGTTTGTGTGTATGTGTATGGATTAGTGTGGAATTGTTTGTGTATGGATTAGTGTGGGATTGTTTGTGTGTATGGATTAATCTGGTTTGTTTTGGGTATGGAATAGTGTGGGTATGTTTTAGTGAAGCCTGGGATTTTTGTGGGTCTGTAAGGTTGCTCGATGGGAGGTTCGATGCATGGTCGATGGGGGTTCGATGCATGGTCGATGGGGGTTCGACAGGTTAAGACGTTAAGGGTTCCAAGTTTAGGTTCGATGCTCGATGGGGGTTCGATGCATGCTCGATGGGGGTTCGATAGGTTAAGCCGTTAAGGGTTCCAAGTTTAGGTTCGATGCTCGATGGGGGGGTTCGATGCATGCTCGATGGGGGTTCGATAGGTTAAGTCGTTAAGGGTTCCAAGTTTAGGTTCGATGCTCGATGGGGGATCGATGCATGCTCGATGGGTTGTGTATTTGTTGGGTTCGATTCATGCTCGATGGGGTTCGATGCATGCTCGATGGGTTTGGTATTTGTTGGGTTCGATGCTTGTCGATGTTGGTTCGATAGGATAGGCCTTAGGGGTTCGATGGGGTAGGCCCATTATGGGTTCCGGGTTTAAAACTAAGAAATTAGATGCATGCTCGATGGGGGTTCGATGCATGCTCGATGGATTGGGTCTTATGTTGGGTTCGATGGTGGTTCGATGCATGCTCTAGGGGTTCGATAGGGGGTTCGATGGGTACTCGGGTTGGGGTTCGATGGGTGTTCGAGATGGGTTTGATGGTTGCATGTATGTTTATTTATGGATTTTTCATGCGACTTTATTTAACTGTATTATTGTTATCATTATTTTTTGCAGATGCCGAAGTATCTTTTACCCTTGACAGATCACTTTCCTGGACGAGTCACATATAGGGGCAATGGTTACTTTAAAACAATCAAGGACAAGTTTGAGGAGCTCGGGTTGATAGAAAGGGTGAAGGAATCCCCATTCAAACAATTTTTCATGGCTGAGAAATTGGACTTCTCTGCATCTCTCATGCATCAATTAATGTTGCGCAAGATCCAGTGCTTCAAAGAGGATGAGTTGCATTTACATTTGGGATCTAGACCCTGCAGATTTGGTAGAGGCGAGTTTGCTTTGGTTACGGGGTTGAACTTCAGTTCCGGGCCATCTGAGACTGATTTGAAGAAACACTTGACTAGTGACCGCTTAATCAAGGAGTACTTTAATGATGAAGAAATAGTGAAGTTAATGCATTTGGAGGCTGCTTTAAAAAACTGCACTGTAGTTGAAGATGCCTACAAGTTGGGCCTATGTTTCTTTGTTGAGGGGGTTTTACTTGCACGAGAGGGCAAGTTAAATGTCTGGATAGATTCGCTGAAGATGGTGGAGGACACTGAGTACTTCTTTACTTACCCATGGGGGAAGGTGTCTTTTAACAAGCTTATGGATTCATGTAAGAAAGACATGCATCATCAGAAAAGGAACTATGAGAAGAAAAAGGAAGTTAAGGGGAAACAGAAAGAAGCAAAATACAGTTTGTATGGTTATGTCCCTGCATTGCAGTATTGGGCATATGAAGCCATCCAGCAGTTTGCACGTGAGTATGGTATTAACCATGGAAACCAGTTTCCGAGGATGCTTAGTTGGTCGAGCAATAAGGAGCGTCCTATTTCGAAGGCCGACCTTGCACCGATGTTCAAGAAGACGAGTGTAAGTTCTGCTATATTATGTCAAAATAGAGTATTCTTTGGTGGTTTCAAACTGACTTAATGCTTTGTATTTGATGCAGTTGATTGTGTTGTCCATGTTGAAGCCCCGGCCTTCGGAGATAGATTATTATAGCGCTCTGACGGAGGGTGATGCTCCCTTGTATCCCGGGTTGGGCCAAGAAGAAGAGGTAGAAACTCCCACTGATTTTGAGAAGGTGGCGGAGATAGCTGCTGAGGTTGCGAAGGCAGCAAATATTTTTGTTGATGGCCCTGATGATGAGGATACCCCAGTGTAACTCCCATTTTCTTTTTACAAATTATAACAATTATGAAAGATAAGAGAAGATATTTTTATTCATTTTTGAGTACATTACAATGCTAACCGAATGTTAGAGCTATTAAGTAAAGTGGAAGAATAACTAATGAATATGCAACTATAACATTCATGGGCATTTCATTAGTATAATACCCATAGAATGATGCTAAATACAAGCAAACAATCACTAAAGTTATGAAAAATAAAGAGAAATTCATGTTTTGATGATGAATTTTATCTAGAAGGTTAAGAGATGAAGAAGTTGTGCAAATAAATGGTTGAAGGAACAAGTATTTATAGGGCAAAAACTAGCCGTTTATGACCGTTGGTGAATAGTGTTCATGACCGTTGGGGGTGTAGTTGTTTTCTATTATGGGATTTTAACAATTCTAAGTTGTTGAAGTAACCAATAGGTGGGAATAATTAATTTATGGGTGTTAGAGAAATTTTTTCAGAAAAGTTTGTGAGTCAAAAATGCTAGACTAAGTAATATAAGAAGATTGGGAAATTTTCATTTTTTTACTATTCACCAGGTACTATTCATAGTGGGTCCCACAGTGGGGTCCGCAAGGGTCCCACAGTAGGGTCCACATGGGTCCCACAGCGGAGTCCACCCCATGGGTTCCACATGTTGATGCAGTAGTGACACATTGATGACTTAAGCAAATTACTATGCTTGATATTTTGAATATGTTATTATTCCACTATGCTTATTATTTTTAATATTTTATTAGAATAGTATCCCAAGTTTTTCCTATAAATAGCCCTTCCAAAACTCATCTTGAAATCACAAAAACCTCATTTCCTTTCTCTTACTCTACCCAAAAATATTCTTAACATCCTTCTAAAGTTCTAAACCTCGGAGATCTAGGCGAAGTTCTGTCCATAACGCTAGCCTACGAAAACCTTTTAGGTAAGCTCTTCCCGAGCCTTTCTTTTCAGTTATTTAGTTATTATATATAGATTATTTTACTATGCCGTTATAATGCAAAAATTTATATATAGATTAATTTACTATGCCGTTATAATGCCAAAATTTATATATAGATTATTTTACTATGCCGTTATAATGCAAAAATTTATATATAGATTAATTTACTATGCCGTTATAATTTATATATAGATTATTTTACTATGCCGTTATAATGCCAAAATTTATATATAGATTATTTTACTATGACGTTATAATGCCAAAAGTTATATGTAGATTATTTTACTATGCCGTTATAATACCAAAAATTTATATATAGATTATTTTACTATAATGCCAAATTTATATATGGATTATGTTACCATGCCATTATAATGCCAAAATTTATATAGATTACTTTACTATGCCATTAAAATGCTAAAATTTATATATGGATTATTTTACCATGTCGTCATATTTTACAAATGCCAAAATTGAAATATGAACTATTTTTTTTTGTATCCTCATAATAGTAAACTTATATAGGCTATGGTCATATTTTGGACTATTATTATGGACTCTTATGACCTTATTCCCTATTATTATGGACAAGTATTATGACCTGGACTTTTCAGTATGACCATGACCACGACTTTTAGATCAGGACCTTGTCATGGACAACTATAGTATGACCATACGCCTGGACATAAAATAAGCACTAAAACAGGAAAAATGGGATAATAACAATATTAAGCTAACATTTCATAATGTAGATTTTATGTAATTTAATAGTTTGTGTTTTTATCAGGAAGCTAACAATTTCGATTGTTTTATCAAGACGCAAGGTAAGTAGAATCCTCATCTACAATACAAGTATTTTATGTGTCTTATGTGCATTTATATGCTTTATATGTTAATCTGTCATATTGTTCTTATGCATAAGTTATTTTCAAGAATGTTATATTATGCATAAGCACGCTTAATGTTCACAGACAAGTTATTGAAAACGTTAAAGTAGAGGTGCTGCTTGGGAGACCTAAGTCCCAAAAATGTAAGGAGGGAGATGTACGTCCCTATATGATGAATGTTTATGCGGGAAATTCCCTATTATCATGTTTATGTTCAGGTGGGAATGTGATTCCCTATGTAATGCCGGCAGCAGCATCCTCTAGGGCCCAAAAGAAAGGAAAGTGAAAGAAAGAAAGAGAATACATAGCATGTTGCACGTTTATTTTAATGCATATGAGGTAGTTATTCTACTTACTGAGCCTTAGCTCATCAGATAATGTTTTGTATTGTAGGTAAGAGACCCCAAATATAAATTGTTGATGAGTATACGTGGGGCCAACATGACTGTACATATGGGGCTGACCTGAAGGGAGTGGAGTTCTGATATGCTATTTTATAAATAAACAAGAAACTTGGTTTTATTATATTTCATTAAAAGTATTTTGTGAACTTTATCATTTACTTAAAGCTTTAAAAAGTATTTCATGAACTTTGTAATTTACATAAAGCTTTTCAATTTATCAGTTGGATACATTTTCATTTCTACGTTAAGGTGTAGTAACGCCACGAAAATGATTTATAAAAGTATTAAGATTTGTATGTAAGATAAAGTTTTTATCTAGTTGTGAGTATTGTGTGGTTAAGGTTATAAACATTATTTATGTATTGTTTAATAAAGTTTTTGTAAATTCAGAATTTCAGTATTGTCATATTTAGGTTAAAATTTGTTTTTACTCTATATATATGTATGTTAAGAAAGGAGGTCGTTACACCCAGTCCCCATCGACCCCACACCCTCGGCCCCAGCCCCATCGGTACACCCCAGTCCTGATCAACCTGATTTACGGGAGGTGTTGGAGAGGTTGGAGCGAGTCGAGAGTCGTCAGGATACCATCCTAGAGAACCAGGCGGTCATCATGGATGCTGTCAATAAGATCTTGACATTCGTACAATATCTTCCAAATGATTCTGATTCTGATTCCGACTCACTTGACCTCCCAGATGATTTTGTCTCACATGACATAGGCACTCCTCCCCCGATAGTACTCACAGCAAATCCTGAGACCCCAGGTGTTGCTATTATAGAACCTGGGGATGTTGCTGGTGTAGAGTTTCAATTGGCCAAGAGGAAAAGACGCAAACCTAAGAAATTTGAAGACTACACCGACCCAACCAGAAAGAAAGCTCGTTTGGATGCGATTGATGACGTGCCATTAGTCCTCGACCCTCTAAAGAAGCCACTTGCTACACAGTACAGAACGGTCGGCAAGTGGTTGCTTGGAGATATTCC
Source organism: Humulus lupulus (assembly GCF_963169125.1). NCBI lineage: Eukaryota > Viridiplantae > Streptophyta > Magnoliopsida > Rosales > Cannabaceae > Humulus > Humulus lupulus. Next base: position 12,427,033 of record NC_084802.1, read on the forward strand.
GAACAAGACGAAGAGGGATGTCCAATCTGGTGTGTATGGTCCGAGTTGGTTTCTGATGATGAAGACACCACAGTTTTGGATCGATGATGGGGTAAGTAATTTTATTAAATTTATTAATATTTGTTATCTGGTATAAGCAGTGGGTTCAATAGGGGTTTCGATAGGCTGATTAATTACTTTCCAATCATTTTTGCAGCATATTGATGCGGCCATGCATATTCTACGTAGGCGTCGACAGTTCTATCCCGAGGCGTATCGGCAAGATGGTGTTGTGATGAATATTATGTTCTCACAAGTGGTACCGGCCCGTTATGATGCATATCAGAATGCCAAGGAAGCGGATAAGAAAAGGTTTTTGTGGGATTCAGATGTGATATCAATGATTACGGGAATTGACAATCAATTTCTGGCATCGTGGAAGGGAGTAGACACTGTATATTGGTGCCAGAACTACCTTCAAGCGCATTGGTTTGCAGTTGAAGCCTCCATTTCTACTTGGACTCTGAATGTTTATGATTCGGACGTGACCGTGATAAGTGATAAACAACTGCAATCTTTTATGAAGTCATGGTCTACTTTGTTCCCATCGTTGTTATTGCAGTCACAACTTTTCAAGGACGACCCTCGGTTGACGATTCCACCTGGAGCTAAAAGATGCAAAGAGTTCAATGTGCACCGCATGCCAGTTGATTCAGTACCCCAAACCAAAGTCAGGTAAACAAAAGTCTAGTTTTTATTCAAGTTTTTTAAATTAAATTCCATGTTGATTTTGTTACTAATGCAATTTATGTTTTGGTTACAGTGGAGATTGTGGTGTGTACGCCATCAAGCACATCAAACACTTATTGGGTAGGCTACCACTTGACACGATTTGCGATGACAACATGGAGTTGTTCAGAAACAAATGGACAGTTGACTTATGGTATCAGAATGTTAGACATTGAACATTCTCATGTTATATTTATTTGCTTAAAATGTAGATTTTTAAGAAATTTTTTTGAGTCGAGTATCTTTTTATTAACGACAATTAACAACCAAAATTCATTAACGACAATAAAAAAAGAAAACTGTTGGACCCAAAACGGGTATGTTTAAATATTTATAACTCGCAAGCGCACGAATCGTATTTATAGAATAGTTTTCGTGTAAGCACGAGATCGAACCCAAAGGAGTTGTCTAAAATCGAAAAGAGAAACTATTTTAAACCAAAATTAATAAATTATAACCTAGTTCCAAAGATTGATGAGAATTTGTAACAATAAAAATAAAATAAAAGATAATAATAAAGAAATTAAAGACAATATATATAACATAAATTAATATTAGAGATGAATGTGGTAAAATAAGATTATTAAGGATTAGAATCCACAAAATATAAGTTTAATAATATTTATAAGTACATTGATTCCCAAGTTTTAGTGATAGTTAAAATAAATCAAACTATCATTTTCTAAATAGATTTATAATTTTAAGTACAAATTATTTCTAAAAAGATAGGATTTTTCTTCACTTTTCAAAATTATAATTTCAAAGCATTTAGTGTAAATCAATCTAATGAAATAACAAATAAATCAATGAACATTATTTATAAGGCAAAACATAATATTTTTGTTCTAGGCATGGATGTGTACAATTTAATGACACATCTTACACAAAGAATATTATGGTTTTGCACTAATGAAGAACAAAGTGTAAATATGTGCTAACAATCCAAAATACATGATATTTAAGATGAAAGAAGATATTTGAAGAAGAAAATTCCATAAACTTTATTGCACAAAATGGGAAATCAATATACAAAATAAATACTATCTAGTTACATAATGTTTCATCATCACCTTAATAATCTTAAAAAGATTAGAAACTCATAACTAGAATAGAAAATACACTAAAAATTACAAACATAAATAGGAAAATTTGGAGGAGAAACCCCCAAATTTTTCCTCTAAAAATACATAGAAAAAAATAAAAAGAAGAAGAAGATGAAGAGAATTGAGAGATTTTGAATGTATAGAAACTTTGTGTAGAGTAACCTCTCCTCCAAAATTGGACACACCCTAAATGGTCTTCAAAACTCCATATTTATAGCCAAAATGAGGTATTAAAATAATCAATTTAAATTAATTAAATTGATTAAATTAATTTAATTAATTATAATATGGAGAATATGGGTAAATTATAGGGTATAATAATGATGTTTTTGGGTAAAATATGTAGAAAGTGAGGTAAAAAGTGGTATTTTTAGACATAAGGGGACAATGGTGCTTTTGGACAATTTATGGGCTCAAGACAATTGGCAAGGAGGCTGCTTGGACTGTGTGGCAGGCGGCTGGTTGTGCACACTGGCGTGGGCTGGTTGTGTGCTCTGGCGAAGGCATCAGGCGGAAGAGGCTGGGGAGCTGCTGCTTGTTGAGGCTGGAGGGTTGATTTGGGAGGTTGATTGACCTTGAATGGCTGGAGAGTGTTGAACGTGGCTGATGGAGGAGCTATTGGGCTTGGGCCCAAATGAGGCTAAATGCCAACTTTTTCTAATCTTTTATTTCTTTTCAAAACTACCATTTTTCTTGCTTTCAAGAGCTAAAAACCACATCATTCCTATAAAATAAATATAAATTAAGTCATATTTTCACTTATAAAATAAATCATATTAATTCATTGAAAATATTAATTAAAACTCAATTTAATTTAACATTTAGTTTCAATAAAACACTTTTTACCTCAAATTAAACAACAATAATTTAAATAATTAGCTATAATATTTTACAACAAAATAACTATAAAAACACACAAAAATCTATAAAATTAAAATAAGCCTAATAAATTAAAAATTACTTAAAAACTTAATAAATCAATTAAAAACTCAAGAATTAAGCAACAATTAGCACATAAAAAGTGGTCAAATAACTCTATTTTGTAGAGTTATCAAAAACGAAAAATAACCTTCAACTTCAAGTTTAAATAAAATACAACAAAAAATAAACTCAAAGCCGAGCTTTGCATGAGGATTTGTTGTGGCCACGACCACCACATCTACTACACTTACGCATTGTAACTGGTTTTTCCCCGCCAGATGGCCAACGATTTGTCCTTGGTCTTCCTAGCTTTAGTTTTTTTGGGCGACCAACTTGTTGTTTCTCTATGGGTACACCAACTACCATATTCTTAATGTCATCTGGAAGTATCCAGTCATCCTCGTTCCCAGTTGGGTAAATGGTTTCTTTGTACGAATTCCTCCATGACTCAATTGTGTAAAACGGTGAACACAAAGAGTAAAGGTTCACTCCACGCTCTATAGCTGCTGCAGCTGCATGGGGACAAGGTGTGCCTATGAGCTGGAATACCCCACATGAGCATGATTTCGTCATCAAATTCACCTCAGCATCGCTGTCTGCACCAGTTACATGAAACTCGAATTGACCAAGGGCATAGACATTCATGAACCTTCCTTTGTCAGCATTGTTCGATACATCTGCCTCCATCAGGGTGGATAATTTGGTGGTAGTCTTCTCTGTCACACTACGTCGTTCAGAAAACCAAGACTGTAGTGTGAACCGAATGAATTCTAAAAAAATTGTAACTGGAAAGGTTCTTGCATCCTTCGTCTTGTTGTTGAAGCTTTCAGCGTAGTTGCTAGTCATTATATTGTATCGTTTTCCAGGAAAGAAAGGACGAGACCACTTATCGAAACCAATTCCCTCCAAATAGGCAGCTATAGGAGGATCCATTCGCTTAATATTTTCATAATGCTTTAGAAATTCCGTCTTCTTCCATGCATAGGCTGCTGCCCACATCTCACTGTGACAGTGATCAGTCTTGAACTTGGCTTTCACATTCATACTGATATGATGGTAGCATGCGCCGTGGTAGGCATCAGGAAAGACAACCTCTAGAGCATGAATAATACTCGCATGCCTATCTGACATGAAAGCCAAGTCATCAACGTCCCCAATGGCTTCCTTCAACTTCGTCATGAAATATTTCCACGAGTTGTGGTTCTCACTATCCACCAACCCGAAGGCAATTGGATATAAATGACTATTCGCATCCAAAGCAACGGCACATAGCATGTGGCCACCGTACTTATTCTTCAAGAACGTGCCATCCACACATATCACAGGACGACAAAATCTGAATCCTCTCCTACAAACTCCAAGGGTATAGGAAACGACCATCTTTAGTGACAAAATCAGTAATTGTACCTGGATTCTATCGAGCATGCATGAAAAGTGAGAATGCACATTACCATCGAGTACCCATCGAGTAGGTATCGAGTACCCATCGAGTACAACATGCAACGTCAAAATGATGTACCATCGAGCTTGCATCGAGCAGGCATCGAGCATTTATCGAGCATGCATGAAAAAGTGAGAATGCACATTACCATTGAGTACCCATCGAGTAGGTATCGAGTACCCATCGAGTACAACATGCAACGTAAAAAATGATGTGCCATCGAGCTTGCATCGAGCATTTATCGAGCATGCATGAAAAAGTGAGAATGAACATTACCATCGAGTACCCATCGAGTAGGTATCGAGTACCCATCGAGCAGAACATGCAACGCTAAAATTGGTGTGTCATCGAGCCTGCATCGAGCAGGCATCGAGCATCTATCGAGCATGCATGAAAAAGTGAGAATGAACATTACCATCGAGTACCCATCGAGTAGGTATCGAGTACCCATCGAGCAGAACATGCAACGCTAAAATTGGTGTGTCATCGAGCCTGCATCGAGCAGGTATCGAGCACCCATCGAGCACAACACTAACCCAGAAAATTCCCAGAAAACGCATATCGACAAAAAACCAGAAAAAACCCAAAAAAAATGTACAAATATTGCTCAGATCTATACGGAATGCTCAAAAAGTTTAAAGGAAACATTACTAATCCAAGTATTTAAGAAAAAATTGCTTACCCATTAAATTTTTCTCCAAGATTTCTCAACCCTTACTTTAGTCTACAAATGGCTTTCTTAGTGGCGGTCCCAAGCTCTACCGTGGTGCTCTTAGTGGTGGTGTGAGGTGAGTGAGAGTGAGGAAGAAACAAGAAGAAGGAAGAGATGAGGAAGGAAGAGAGGGGGAGGGAAGAGATGAGATAGTTGTTTTTAGGGGTATTTTGGGTACTAGCAAAAAATTTAGCATTATTTTGTAATGTTAAAAATGCCTAGCATTATTTTGTATTACACCATGCTATTAAGCATAAAAAGTCAAATTTCCCTTTACATAAGCACAATTATAATTATTGAACCAATTATAATATAACCTCAGTTTTGTACTGACATAAAGTTTGGACCACAATGTTGTGAGGTAAGGTGTTAGATGGATATACTCTCTTTAGATGAGTTGAGTGACAACTTTCGGATTTACTTTTATTTTAGTTTTGTTGGAAATTAATGGCACTTGGCTTTACTTTTTGTGTGTGAGAGAGGGAGACCCAAATAGTAATATTAATAGTAATATTAATAATAAAATTAAGAGATAAATAAAATAAAAAAGTACACGCGCTAGAATGAAGTTGAAAACATAAAAACACACAAACATATGAGATTAACATTAACATAACATAAGATATCATAGGGCAAACAAAAACGAGAGAGTACAACATGCGAAGCACTTGACCTACAATCCTAAAATCTCTCTCTCTCCCTTCTTTTCAACCCTCTCCTCTCCCTCAGGCAAGCGCTCTCTCTCTCATTATTGATCTTTTTTCTCCTTTGGATGAATGTTGTTTGTCTGTTCTGTTTGCTAGCCTAGAAATTAGCTTCAGAAAAAAAAAAAATTCTTAAGCCTTTCCCTCTTATTTGGGAATTCTATACTCCTTGTGGGTCGTTACCCTGTTCTTAATTTGTCGTCAATCGAAATGGGTTTTTAGGGTTTTGCGTTGGAGATGCTTTATTTGATGGTAATTAGCTTGGTGTCTTTGTTGAAAAAGGGATTTTGGTACTTATAAAAAAGAAACCCCCTTTCAAAATTTTGGTTATGATTTCTCGTGTCCTCTGTTTTCAGTTGAAATGGATGTGCTTTTTTTTACGGTTTATTAGTGGCTTTGCAACAGAACTGTTTTGTTTCTCTTCAATTTACACATTTGCAATCAAAACCAATTAGTTAGCTTTTGGGTATGAATGGGTGTAATTATGTCGTTTTGAACTGAGAAAGTGTACTGGTTTTTCTTATTAACCCAAGTAAAAATGTTCTAAGCATGGCTAATGTTGGTGTTACAGCGTCCTTAGCAATGGCAGAACCTTCCAAAGTCATCCACGTCAGGAATGTTGGGCATGAAATATCAGAAGTATGTTCTTCTCTCTTGTTTTAAATGCATGTTAGTTTTTATGATTAATCAACCAAAAGTTTATAGATGAACAAGTATTGAAGGTTATGGCTTACGAGAGAACTAATGTAGTGAGTGAATTCAAGCTCTATAAGAAACAATGGAATTAAATTGAATAGTGACATTGCCAATCAGTTTGTATACTGCTTTCAAATAATTATTGATGTGTTCTGGGTTTATGTGGCCTGATTATTTTTTAATTTACTGCTTTCAAAGATTTTTAATAGATTTTAGATACCTGTTTGGTCACCTTGTTATATCTGCAAACTTGTTTTCCTTTCATATGTGCAATATTTGGAACTGGACTCCTTGCCTAACCCTATAATATTTGGGGAACAAGGGACTATAGCAATTGCTACCTGTCGGACTCGAACCTCATATCTTGTGGGAGAAAACCACAGGCTTGACCGTTTGAGTTACCCTGATTTGGTCAATTATGTATAAATATAATCTTAAAGCTACTCGGCCAAAAGGAAAAAAAAGTACAATGCTAAAGCAGGGTTGTCTTTAAGAGGATTATCTTATCCTCCTCTTAATTTATTTTTCAGTCTTTTTTTCCCTATATAAAAGAATGTTAGATTAAGGATGAAAGACTGTTTGATATTGTCATAAAATGAAAGCCACAGCATATGCCCCATACCCATTGGCAAGCATACTTGTATGTGAATTGAATCCAAACAGTGAATTGCATAGAATTATACCCAAGTCATGGGAAGTTTTTATTCCACTTTTTTACTTGGACCAGGCAATGACTAGACAATTATTGTTTTATAAGTATTGAGTTCCAAAATAAGTTACCTATTTCCTTGGAGGAGCACATTTTGTAATTTGCTTCACATTGCAGGTTACTTTCTTTTATTTAGGCACTCTGTCATCTTTTCTTCTTTTTATATTTTCTTATGCATCCTACATTTTCTGTGGCAGAATGATTTGCTTCAGCTATTTCAGCCATTTGGGGTTATAACCAAGCTTGTGATGCTTCGTGCAAAAAATCAGGTACTTTTTGGTCATTTAAATGTTAGATACTTGTAGTTTAAGTTTGGATTTGTATGTTATGGAGCATCTTCTATGTGCACAGGCTCTTATCCAAATGCAAGATGTTGCTTCTGCGGTCAATGCACTCCAATTCTACGCAAATGTTCAACCAGCCATAAGGTATGAATCTCTGTTGCAGAACACTGTGTGTTGATGATGGGTCATGGCCGATGTTAACATTTCTTTTCTTCTCTTTTTCTCTCTTTTATTTTTTATTTATATTTTTTAAATTTATCATGTGTCTTTTGCTGGTCTTTTTTTATTATAGGGGGAGAAATGTTTATGTCCAATTTTCGTCCCATCCAGAATTGACAACAATGGATCAAAATTCTCAAGGACGAGGAGATGAGGTTGGCACTTTGTAGGCATATAATATGTTTAAGTATAGTGTGTGATTATTTCTGGCATTTTTAATTACCATAAAATTTATTTTTAATTTTTTTCCCTTCTTTCTTTCTTTCGTTGATTTTACTATTCGATAACATGTTACTAGGTATCAATAAATATGAAGTATTTATGCTAAGTTTTTTGTGTGGCTGTTGTGTAACCTGGTTAGAAAATAATAATGTGACACAGGATTAGCAATAAAAGATAAGTGTAAAATTACCAACCTAGCTTTTCCAAACTTCTTTCTGCAACCTAATTTCTCGCGATAACGTTCTTTTTCTTTTTCTTATATATGCTTCAAGTATATTATTTAATTGTTTCCTTCCTATTTCTGTACTTCCTATTTATTCTCGTCTCTCCCTCTTTCTCTTTGCTGGTCTGCTGTTTGGAACTGTCTGGATGCTTAGCCAAACCGAATCCTCTTAGTTACAATTCATCACATGCTATATCCTATAACGGTGGAAGTGCTGCATCAAGTGTTTTCCCCTCATGGATTTGTGGAGAAGATTGTCACATTTCAGAAGTCAGCTGGTCAGCTTCTTGGAGTTTTCTCCCTCTATCTCTTTCTCTTCTCTGCTTTTTTGGTTTAAACTCAAGCTGACTTTTAATTAGTTTCTGGATGCATGTGTTCGTGCATTTTGGAAAAGATCAATCACTACGCTTTTGTTTGACCTGCTTTTTAGTCCCTCTAAACAACCTCTGAAATTTAAGAGGTTTACATTATTATATATACACAAGTGGGAGTGGGAGTGGGAGTGTGACATCACAATTACACGGGAAAAATCCATGCCTTTTTTTGTGGATCTCTTATGGGTTTGTTATACATTTTCCATCTTCTGTGCAACTATGTAGGTTTTCAGGCCCTCATTCAGTACCAATCACGGCAAAGTGCTGTTGCAGCTAGGACTACGCTGCAGGTATTGTTCAACTTGGATTGTTTTAAACTGTTGTTACGCAGGTCTGGTTTTAGTTACTGAAAACGAGTTTTAATATTTTTGCACTCTATAGGGACGCAATATTTATGATGGCTGCTGCCAACTCGATATTCAGTTCTCCAAGTAGGCTTCTAGACCTTATACAGTTTTCATTATAATTCTCAATTGTTTGTTTGTTTGTGGATGATAATTCTTTCCATTATTGTTTTATGTTATAATGTCATCGATTTCATGTTTCTTGTATTTAAATTTCAGCCTTGACGAGTTACAAGTGAACTACAATAATGAGCGTTCAAGGTGAGTTTCTGTCATGATTTTCCAATTTAGTCTGCTTCTATTTTTGCTACTAAAATTAACATCTCTATTCTCTTTGTCTAGGGATTTTACAAACCCTAATCTGCCTTCAGAACAGAAAGGAAGACCCTCGCAAGTATATTCCATTGTCTTCTTATTTTTTCTGCCCCACTCCCCTCCAAATTCATATATTGAACTATGTATATTTATGTATAGTTATTATACCAAACTGTAAGCCCTTTCTGTTTCTTGTGTTACAGCCTGGGTATGGTGATGCAGGAGGCATGTATGGCATGCAACCTTCTGGAGCAAGGGGAGGTACTGAATTTGTTTTTTTTTTGTTTTTTAAATATGGTTTCTGTTCTTTGTTAATTGCACTTTGTGCTCTATTGTCATTTGCTGATGAATTTCTTGTTTCCTTTGTCTCAGTTCCATTTCCGCAGGTTGGTTTTGCTGGCAATGTTAAATTTTTGTAGGACTTGAATTGATTCAAGATGGAGGAGGTTATCTTATGCGTGCACTTTTGAAAAATATTTGTATATGTACAAGATGGTCTCGCCCTTTATTACCACTATCCCTTTTTAGTAGTGATGTTACCTGATTGGTCCAACATTCTTGGAGCCTTGGCTTATGTTTCGTTTTTCTTTTCTGTTCTTTTTTTGCTTCATTAATGCTCCAGAGGTGATTTATGAACTAAGGCGGTACTTTTATTTGATATTATTTGGAGCATTAGGTGGAATCTTGGATATTTCCATCTGGGTGGTCGGTCTTGGGATTCTTTCCCATCAAGAAATGTCATTTTAAATTTAAGTCTATTTTTGTGGCAATTGAAAACTTACCTCTTGACTCATTTTCTTAAATTTAGATGGCAAATGCAGCTGCAATTGCAGCGGCTTTTGGTGGAGGTTTGCCTCCAGGTATTAGCGGAACGAATGACAGGTGTACAGTTCTTGTCTCCAATTTAAATCCCGATGTAAGTCATTCGTTGTTTCCTTCAAGTTTTAAGTTAGTGTTTCTGGTTTTCTTGCTTAACATGGTCTCCATTTCAGAGAATAGATGAGGATAAGCTTTTTAACCTGTTCTCCATCTATGGAAACATTGTGAGAATTAAACTTCTCCGCAATAAACCAGATCATGCACTCGTCCAGATGGGTGATGGCTTCCAGGCAGAACTGGCAGTGCATTTTCTGAAGGTTTGCTATTCTCAAAACTCCTTGAAATAATGTCATATGATATAAAGTTTACAGTTTGATTCCATGGATTTAGTCAAATTTGCAATTGATGTTGCCATGGATGCCGAAAGTATTCAACCTTATTAGAAGTGAATCTATAAAAGTTCCTAGTCTGTTTTATAGGTTTGCCAATTAAAGTTGGAAATTGTTTAAGCTTTCACTTGATTCTAGCAAAAATGCCTCGTACTGATGCCTTTGAAAATCTACAAACACAGGGTGCAATGCTATTTGGAAAGCGATTGGAAGTCAATTTCTCAAAGCATCCAAACATAACACAGGGTGCAGACACCCATGAGTACATGAACTCTAATCTCAACCGCTTTAACCGTAATGCAGCCAAGAACTATCGCTATTGCTGCTCCCCAACGAAGATTATTCATCTCTCATCTCTTCCCCAGGATGTCACCGAGGAAGAGATTGTGAACCACCTAGAGGAACACAGTCCCATTGTCAACACAAAGCTCTTTGAGATGAACGGTAAGAAACAGGCTCTGGTAATGTTTGAAAGTGAGGAGTTGGCGACTGAGGCCCTCGTCACAAAGCATGCCAGCTCACTTGGCGGGTCAATAATCCGCATCTCCTTTTCCCAACTACAGACAATTTAAGAACCTTGTAGCTTTGGAAATAACAAGAGCAAAGATTCTTTTAAGCATAATAGGGGTGAGGGTGAGGACTCAATAACTGAAAAAGAAATGTCTATTTGGAGCTGACGGTCTTCTTTGTTGTCACTTTTCTTGTAATGGTGGTTTCGATTGCATTTGTATTGGCGGGATTCGCTCGATGATTTACTCTCTTTTTTTTTTTAAACCTTTCAGAACTTTTTCTTATACTTGTATTGATTATTTATTTAGTCCTTAATATTTGGGGGTTAGATGTCTCAAGTTGCAGCCTCAGTTTTGAAGAGTAGGTAGAGGGAGGTGTCATCTTTTTTCTTCTTCGTTTCTATTTTTCTCCAGCAGAGGGATTGATTTCACATGTACCCTTGTATATCATCTCATCTAATTCAGGTTAGTCAGGCCATTTGTGTTGTATTTTCAGTCCATAGCCATATTTGTTCCACCCACTTGGTTAAATTTTGCCTTACTATTGGATTTCTTTCCTTTTTCTTCAACTCTCCCTCCCTTCCTCTCTCCCTCTCTACTCTCTCTCAGAAAGATTGAGAAATGCTTTTATAGCTGTAATTCTTTCTTTCCCTATCTTCTCTCCCACTCCCTGTTACTCTATCTCTCTCCCTTTCTCTCTCTCATTTTGACACATTGCAGGTGCCAAATTGGATAAAGGTATTCTAGATTAATGCTTCTTACCAATTTATGTGCCTTTGAAATTCTTATGCATGAAAACAGGAACATTCCAGCAACTTCCATGGGAAATGGTTCAATTGAACTCTAAGCAAGTTTGTTCTCTTTTGACAAAATTTCTGTTCACTTAAAAAAGAAAACCAAGAATTTCACCACACAACAAAATGCATATCTTGCCCTCTATTCTTGGGATAATGGACTCAAATGTGTGAGTTAAGGGTTAAAGGATGTTTGGATGTCTAATCAAGGTTTATATTATCTTGACTATTTTTTTATAGGATTCTTAGTTTTAAACATTTATAAATGAGATTCTTTATTTTGTGGAAAAAAGAAATAGGATCTTCAATTAGATTTTGGTTAACATATTTTAAATATGACCTCAATATTTCTAATTTTTTTTTAATAATTAAAAACTATTTTGTATTAAAAATTAAAACTAAAACCTAGAAAATTATTAAACACTAAACTTTAATGCATAAGACTAAAACAAATAAAATAAAATCTAAACATTTTTAATTAAACTTTAATGCAAACCAAAATATTAAAAAATTTATAATTTTATATAAAAAAAAATAGGGTTTATATCTATAGAGGTCTCCAATCAGTTAATCTTTCTCAAAAGTGTCATTTAGGTCCTCAAACTTCATTTTATAGCATTTAGGTTTTCAAATTTACTAAATGTGTCTCACATAAGTCCTTTTAATTGAAAAAATATTTTTGGAATAAGTAGCGGAAAGCGATTTATGGCCCAAATAATTTTTTTGTAATTAACTGGGTTATAAATCACTTTTCGTTGCGCATTCTGAAAATCATTTTCCAACAAAAATGAATTTTGTGAGACATTTAATAAGTTTGAAGACTTAAGTGATACAAAATAAAGTTTGGGGAGCTAAGTGATTATAGTGGCCAAAAATTGCACCAAGCCCTAATCAATTATGCCATCGGCTCAAATGGAAATCACAGCCCATTAAACACTAAAGAGCCCATCAAACCAAGTTAATAAGAAGCTACTCTGAACAACTAGGCCCAATCTTAGCCCAAACGAACCTTAGTTCACTCATCAAGATTAGCGTTGGGCTTTGACTACTTCCTAAGCCCAAAAAGCTTTATAGTAACATAACAAGTCAAAAACATGGAGAAGAGAGTTAGACCAGTCTACAACTCACCCAAGAGAATGGGTCTTCCTCCTTTTCAGGAGGAAGATCACTCCTCAATGGCTAAGCAACAAACCATTCAAAAACTCTGTAAAAGCAAGGTTCTAGACCTCTAAAGGGGAGGATGTATTGACTGACGGAACTCCTATCAAGCATTCACTCAAAAACTCTTAATCGCTCTTTAATACTACCAGATCGATCACTTAGATCAGCCCCTCGTCGCTACTCTATGGTGGAGTTATTTACTTGTTGTTTACTTTCTTTACATTCCTTTACTCTATACTTGAATTGCTTACTGGCTTGACCTTCGGAGTCCATTCGGCTGGCACCACCCCAGTGTCCCAAGACTTTCACGATATTTGTTCCTTTGTTCTACAAGTTGTTGGTGCCCGCAATCCATCCTTTCCAATCATTGTAGATTTTGCCATCTACAGTGATATATTTTAGAAAGGTTGAAAACCTCTATTGATATAAACCCAAAACTATAAAACCTAAAAACAAACTCAATAGCTTTAAACCTAATTCTAATCACAATTTAACAAAAGTTAGAGATGAGGCTAGCACCAGAGACAGATAAGGAGATGGTCGGGGACGAGGAACGGGTTGAATATGACTAGTTGTTGAGTGAAGAGGAGAACGAGGTCAGGGACAGCGTGAGAGGATGACGATGTTGGGAATGGCTCTAGATTCCCGTCATTTCCTTCCTCTTTTTTCAATAGTAAAGGCGAGCACAAGCTGGACAACGCAAGAGGATGATGGTTGCACAACATTAGATTTGGGGAGAGTAGGGGTTGTGTGGCTATGGACGAGGTGATAATGGGTTGCACAATGATAGGCTGGTCTACTTTTTTTGAGACAATTCTTAAAAAAGAAGAAAATTAATTAAAATTTCTTCAATTTAGTTTACTTAAAATTTGAATGGTGCACAACATCACTTGATGTGACATAGGTGTAATTTAATATCGAGTCCCGCTGGTCGGGGACGAGGAAAGGGTCGAACATGACTAGTTGCTGAGTGAAGAGGAGAACAAGGTTAGTGACAACGTGGAAGTAGGACGATGTTGGGAATGGCTCAAGATCCCCGTCATTTCCTTCTTTTTTTCAATAGTAAAGACAAGCACAAGCTGGACAACACAAGAGGATAAGAGTTGCACAGTATTAGATTTTGGGAGAGTAGGGATTGTGTGGTTGTGGATGGGTTGCAGAAGGATAAACTGGTTCACCTTTTTTGAGATAAATCTTAAAGAAGAAGAAAATTAATTAAAATGTCTTTAATTTAGGTTACTTAAATTTTTAATAGTGCCCAATATCAAGCAAGTAGTGTAATTTAATATCGAGTCTTGCATAGTTTACTTTAGATTTGAATATGAGACTTGATATTAAATTGCACTAATCACTGTATGTTAGTAGTGTGTGCACCATAACACTAATCATCTAGAATGACAAGTTAATTATATACAATTCTTGAAACTACTTATTCATATTAATAAGAGACTAAGAATGTACCTAACTGGTAGTATGGAATAACGAGAGTATTTCACATATGTATGTATAGGCGCTTGAATTTTATTTTTAAATTTATTTTGTTCTATTTGAACATAAAAAAACTAAATAAAATCTACCTCTCAATTTTTTTTACAGTAAATTTATTCAAAGACGCTTATTAGTTTTGTTTAAGAGCTTTGGTATTACAAAAATATAAACTTTAAGTTTGTAGCAAAACATGCACCAAATATATATTTAAAATCAATCAATAATATAAATGTAAATTTCTCTAAATTAGTTTGGAATTTCTTGATATACAGAATTTAATTTTAATTATTTTGGAATTTCTTAAAATAATTAGTTTTTCATATCCAAATACAAGAAAAAAGATATAAAATTTATTCCAACCCCATCAACTTATCATACTTATCAATGTTTGGCATGCCAATTCAAAACAAAGGCACTAACAAAAATTAACAAAATCAGATATTTTAGAAACCACAACTACAATTCTAGCAATTGTAGATTGGTTTCCACCTACAAAACCAAAGAATTAGTACCCCATCAAAGACTCATTACCACCTCTTCATTTCTTAATCTTGGTTGGGTTAAATAAATGCAAAGATACAACTAAACTAGAAAGAAAAGAAGAAGAAAAAAACTAGACGAGGCACAAAAATTACAAATTCATACACATTCCCACGTTCAAAACAAGCTACTTTGCCTTCTTCAGCAGATTTGTGGTTCTAAATTCAGCGTCGTCTCGGACGAAACTCCACCAAATGTAAGTTAGTGGGACAGTGGTGGCATGCCAGAGCGCATGGGCGTCAACAAATCCTTGATATGGAGGAAAATCATAGATTTCTAGAAGCATTGCTAAACCGCCAGCCACAACCACCAGCCACAACTTCCAGCGAGATGGATGGCGAGTCAAACCGCCAAAAATTGCCCAAATCAGTAGTTGCGCCACGGCCATGAAGACACAGACTATCATGTTCCACCCTGCAAGTTGAACATGTTTTAAGACTACTTGGGATAGTAACAGACTGTGTAACAAAAAAGAGTGAACATTTGAGGATAGTTCAAACTATTCAGTATAAATATGCAGAGAAGTCAGTATGTCATACTAGTTTCAAATTTTGGCCTGTATAAGATGGTACTAGAGTACCAAGTATATTTTGTTCGCAATTTAAGACTAGTTCCCTAGTTCACTTTTTCACTTATTTCTTCTGGTATACATTTGTGTTTCGAAGGCTACATGATAGGACTATTGAGAGTTTCACACAGATGAGGTTCAGGTAATTGTTGTATCATACATCTAATCGCAATCCACAGTTTTCACAAATCTAAATGCAACCAAAGAACAAAAATATCAGGCTTAAACATGATGAAATAAAAAGACAAGGAGGAGAATAATACCATAATCTAATTTGTAGAAATTCAGAAACATTATATGGGTGGTTACAAATGCAAGCAGTGGAGCGGTAACCATGACTCTGGCAGCCTCATCCCTCACGTTAAAACTTCTTAGTACGGCTAGAATAAGGGAGTAACCAAGTAATGCCACTGCCGATGAGTAGTCTAGCTTCTCCGTTAGTTCCACATCTCTGTGGTTTGATAAGAAAAAATTAACCTCACAAGGTAGAGAAAGCTATAGAAAAACCAAAATACATGTTCAGTTTCTGATTGAGAAGATAGATAAAGAAAGGTATTTAAAAGCTTACCGACAATGGAAAACAGCACTCCAGAACCAGGAGTTCATTGTTAAGAGTCCATAGATGTGCCATAAACCAGCAAACTCGTAGTATGCCCTCTTGTCTTCCTTCAAAGGCAACTTATAGTATAAAAGAATGAAAAAGGATAGCCAGCCATGAAAATGCATTGCAAGGTTCAGCGCAGAGAAAATAACAGAAGCAGGTTCCTGAATAAGAAAACTCCATCAAATTTCACAAACCTTAAAAACTATGCTAACATCCAACTCTAAATCAAAAATATTATTTTTATTGATATTACATAGTGGTTAGGAATCATACCTGAATCCCATATACACGTTTAAAGGGCCATTTACCATGATATTTAAGAGGAGCAGAACCAAGAAGAGCTTCTCTTTCTTTCTCTCTATCAATCATACAATGGTAACGACAATCACTTTGGCAATCCCATTGTTTCCACCTCAAATAAAGAGGTTCTTGGATATACCAAGGACCATCAATAGGGGCATCATTGGAAGAGAACTTGCAGTATGGAAAGCATCTTTGCCCTACACATCCAGTTTCTTTACACTCTTTCACACAAGCCCTAATTTCATTTAAAAAAAAAAATACTTGTTTACACATAGAAAATATAGAAGAAACAAAAATAGGAAAATCAAATTACACAACACGCACAAAGAAACTTTTTAACGGTAACACATAGTAGTTAGGAATCAGACCTGATATCTACAATAAATCTTCAACTCACAATTTTCCCCTTTTGATCAATGGTTATAACCAACCAACCAACCAATGCCCACCCCCTTCCCCTATATTAAGAATTATACAGGCTAAGATATATAACAAAAGGCATACCTATATCTTGGATCGGCATCACCAGCACTGGCATCTATAACACCAAGGTTCCATGAAACCACCACAAGTAAAGTGATCCAAAAACGTTGTAACATCTTACTGTTCAAACAATTTAATGTGAATTATATCATTATGATTCTGTTCTGGGTGAAAAATGAGTTGTTTGTTTGGATAGAAAGTTTGTCCAGGAATGTTAAAAATTTAAATTGAATTGATGGTTTAGGGAAGAAAACAACGTGAGTGAGATCTGGGAGTGAAAAAACTTACCGGAGAACCAAACCAATCTGAGAATTCCTTGGTTTCTTCTTCAGACCAATTAAGCAGCTAGATTGCCTGTCGGTTCCAATCAGAATCAGACCGTCGTCTCGGATAATTTTTACACGAAATCATTTTAACCAGAAATGCCATATAGAAACAAACATATTCATACGAATATACTAATTCTTAAGCCATAAAAGTAAAGAAACTACACAAACTGATTGGCAATGTCACTTTTCAACTTAATTTCCATTCTTTCTTATAGCGCTTGAATTCACTCACTACATATATCTCTCGTAAGTCATAACCTTCACTACTTGTTAATCTATAAAATTGTGGTTGATTAATAATGAAAACAAACATACAATTAGAATAAGAGAGAAAAACATACTTTTGCTGTTTATGTTCAACATTCCTGATGTGGATGACTGCTCTGCCATTGATAAGCACACAGTAACACCAACGTTAGCAGTGTTTAGAACTTTACAAGGAACGTGCAAAATCAAACTCAATTACTAAGAAAAACCAGTACACTTTCTAAGTTCAAAAACGACATAATTAAACTAAGTAATTTTGATTTGCAAATGAATAAATTGAAGATAAATAAAACAATTTTGTTGCAAATCCATTAAGGAACCGTAAAAATCTCATCCATTTCAGCTGGAAAAAAAAAAACAGAGGACGTAGAAATCACAACCAAAATTTTAAAAGGGGATTTTTTTACAAGTACAAAATCCATTTTTTTGACAAAGAGACTAATCTAATTACCATCAAATAAAGCATCTCCAACGCAAAAACCTAATAACCCATTTCGAATGACGACAAATCAAGAACAGGGTAACAACCCACAAGGAGGATAGGATTCCCAATTAAGAGGAAAAGGGCTTACAATTTCTGAAGCTATTTTCTTTGCAACCAAACAACATTCATCCAAAGGAGAAGGAGATCAATAATGAAAGACATAGAGAGAGAAAGAGAGCTTGCCTGAGGAGAGAAGAGGGTTGAAAAGTAGAGAGAGAGAGAGAGAGATTTGAGGATTGTAGATCAAGCAGTTGGCAACGCAAGTTGTTATACGCCGTCTAGTTTGTTTGCCCTATATTACCAATGTTGATTAATGTTAATGTCGATTATGTTATGTTTGCTACTTCTTTTTTATAGCCTTGGTCCTTTTTTTTTTTATAGCCTTGTTCTAATTTTAATGTTTAATGTCAATAATTTATTATTAAATTCATGAATTCAATAAACACAAATAATAAAAATTATAAATACAATGTGTTATACCCAAAAATTGGAGATCAATAACGTGGCAATAAAGGTGACAAGTGGCAGTGCATGATCAGTAAAAGACACATTAATAGTCAATAAATACATTGACTCCTTAGAGTTGTGATAAAGGGACCCGGTAGACTGACGAAGAATTTAGACTGCTTGAAAGATGTCATAACCAAGCCAAGTGCACCTTGGTCCGAGGAGGCTAAGGAGAATGCATCCTAGGAGGCTAAGGAGAATGCATCCTAGGAAAGCTAAGGAGAATGAGTCTCATGCAAGCCAAGAATTGAGACTTAGATTTTGACAAGGAGAGCCTACACAATGTCCGATCGGACATAGTTGGAAGATGCTAAAGGAGAGTGCCTTGGACTTGTCCAAGGTGAGATGCCAAGGAGGATGCTGCGGACCACCTTGGTCCGAGGAGAAGGCAAGAGAAGGTTGGCTTGGACCACCTTGGTCCTAGGAGAAGGCCATAAGGTCCGATTGGACCTTGATTGAAGGAGGTAGGCTCGGACTTACCCGAGGAGAGAGGCCAAGGGAGTTGGCTCGGACCACCTTGGTTCGAGGAGAGCCAAGCATGCATGACCTTTGGTCCGAGGAGAGCCATGCATATATCACCTTGGTCCAAGGAAAGCTTGAAGGAGTAATCAACATGCATGTAAGACTAAGTCAAGATTTTCAACAAAATACGCGGGAATCTCTCATTCTTCCCACGAATGGGGGGTTTGTTACATTTTGAATTTTGAATATTTCTTTGTAATTTAAATGTAATAAATATAATAAAATATCTCTATCTAAAGGGGATATCAGTTGAGTATTCCAGGCCTATAAATAGAGGACTTATGGGATGAGAGAAGGGCTTCTTCTGCTTCTTCTGCTTCTTCTTTCTAGAGAGAGAAAATTGGGTCTGAGTATTCTAGAGAGAGAAAGTGCTGAAATTTGAGAGGACTCTTGTATTTTTGCAATCTGTACTGAAGAAACTCAGTTGGCTCAGTCCATCTGATCTTGAGTATAGATCTATAAATCACAACTCTAAATGGATTAGGCTATTACTGACAATCGGGGTTGAACCACTATAAAAATCGTGTGTGTTCTTTATTTTCTTTATTAAAACTGTCTGTTGTCGTTTAAATTCTCTTGAAGGCTTGTCGTATATGATGATCTCACGTCGTTGGCTAAAAACGCAGTCAACACAATGTAAAAAAGAGTTATAAATACTAGTAGAATTATTTTAGGTTACTCACATACTATACACAAAAAAATATAAATTCTTGTTATTTAATATTTTAGATTATGTAATTAAAAATTAATCATATATTAGTGTTGAATCCTAATTATGCTAATTAGAAAAATCCAATTATGAAAGTAACTAGAAAACATCACTGCGCTCGCGCGGTCTTTTCTAATGATTAAAAAATATATTTTTAATTTTTTTTTGGATATTACATGGTATGAATTATTTTTTACTCTATTCGTACAACATGATCCTTATATTGACACGTGAGAGCGTCTTGAGCAAAGTGTTTTTTTTTCTCATGATATTATTCATTGTATAGCGAAAACCTCCTGCAAGTTATCAAGAAATTCTTAATTATTAAAGTGTCGAAAGTTCAAAACAGTTTTGTTGACGCGGTTCTTCGCCAACAGATAATTAAGAGAAGAAGAGAAAGGGATTAGTGCCAAATGTAGAACCGAAACAGATATATGATCTTAGAGGATGAAAGAGGTGACTCAAGACACGTTTTTTAAGTGGTTCGAAGGTTAAAATCCTTCTACTCCACTAGTCAATATTATTGATCTGTACTGAGTATTTGATTACAGAGTATTTCTTACAAGAGATTATTTTTCCAACCCCTATCAACTCCCAGGTTCTCCATATTTATAGGAGAAGGCACCTGGAAGTTGGTAAGAAGGTCATCCCGTGACCTTCTTAGTTGTCGTATCAATTCTGTGACATTCATGATTAATTCCTAAACCTGACACATAAGTGTGGTCAAATCAATAGGCAAGGAGGTAATGGGCCGCACGGCCCAACCCAGTCGTGGGTGTCTGAATACGCACGTTCTTGCTGCGTGTCCGAGAAGTCAGGGGGATATCAGACACGTGATGCCTGATATATGCACGTTTACCTTGCGTGTGTTGACTTCACAAAGGGTCACAACCTCCATATGAAGCTCGTACCACGAGCTTCATACTTAGCTCGGTCTTCGGCCTTCGCAATCCCTGCCCCGGCCTTGGGTAGTGAAGGCGAGCTCTTGGGCCTTCCTCGAGCTAAGAAGGCACGACATTACGACAGAAGCTCCGGCCCCTGGGGATGATCATGAGGTAATCATGATTAGGCCGCAGCTCGGCTTGCTAATCAGCCCGTGGGAAAATCAGGGCGTACAAGTTTGTTGCAGGTGTTATTATTTATTATTATTTTTTATATATAGGCTTTTCGTGGTTTTTTTCTATAAAATATCTTAACTATATATAAGAAAATTTATGTTTTTTGGAAGGGTTATTTTTGCCGATTGCTGGTTTGGATACCTTTTTTTAAAAAAATAACTTTTAGACCTTGTGTTTTATAAAAATGTTAAAAATAGGAATAGATAAATATATTATTTGAACATTGAATTTTGACTGATTACCCTTTTTGATCATTTATTTTTAAAAATGAAACTTTAGACCGTGTATTTATTCAAATGGTAAAAAAAATCTTTATAAAAAATAAGTTTTCTAGAAGGGTTCACACAATTTTGAATCTTGTATTTTGATCGATTGCCTGTTTGGACCATTTATTTTTAAAACTTAGCTTGTGGACCTCGTGTTTTGTCAAAAGGTTAAAAAAAATTATACTTTTTTGGACCATGTGTTTTGTCTCGTTACCTGTTTGGATCTTGTTTTTTGAGAAATTACTTTCTGAACCCCGTGTGTTTGTAAAATGGTTTAAACAGACCCCTAAACTCAATTTTGGTTAAAGTTTTTTGAACAAAAATCACAAATAATTCACCAAACTACCAATTAAAAACAAAAAAATAATAATTTTGCTTAATAACTGTGTTGTCATATTTGAAAATATTTTGACAAAAATTGGATCTACGACACTATTTTGATTCATTTTGTAAACGTAGTGTCTAATTTGTCATTTAACAAAACACAGCGGCCAATCACATATTTGGAAAAAATATAGAGCCAAACTGATATTTTCACAACACACATATACCCAATAAGTCTAAGGAGAAATAAATGCATACAAAAAGATAGCGTCATCTTGGAATTCTATAAACAAAATAAAAATAATAATAATAAGTGAATCAATAATAAAACTCGATCGTAATACAATGAATCTAAATCCACACATAAAACACTGAATCACAACTCTTTAAAATGATACACTATTGGGTTAATACTTAATGTCAAACTAACAACGACTTTTTGAAATTGAATTCTCATACACTGAGAATTTGGGGTCAAACATGAGACACCGTAAAAATAAAAATGGAAAAAGGAAAAACTAAACACAAAAGACCACGAAAATATAAAAAATAAATTAAAATACCGAATTCGAAGCTTCCAACAATCAATCTTATGAATACAATGATAAATAAAAAATGTGAAAAAATAGATATATAGAATATGATATGGATTTTGTTTAAATAAAAAAATATTATTATTATATAGTTATATTATGGGTAATTTGCGGTGAAAATACCTAAGTTGTTGGTTTTATAACACTTAAATACCTAACTCTTGTTTTTGGTGGTAAAAATACCTTCCGTCAACAATCCTTGGCATCCGTTGGTACCTGACCATCAAGTGTCATGTAGAGGTAAATCTGGAGATTTTTAATTGGTCCACGTAATTTTAAATATTACAGGTCACCTAAATCATTTTTTTTAAAAAGTTTCTGATATAATAAATTAAAACTAATAAATAAAACTAAAAACTTAACCATCTGAATTAAAAACTTAAAAATTATAAACCCCATCCTTCGTGTACAATTTGAAGAAAACGAAGGTCTAGGGCAAAAAAATTTGAATGTGACCATGGAACAATGGAGCTGCAATTGTCGGCCATCGAAAGCAGTCGTCATCAAGACTTCTTGGACCAACGATAATCCTGGAAGAAGATTCAAGTGCTGCCATAAGTATCGGGTGTGGTTAATTTGTAGTTTTTTTTAAAAAAAAATTTGGTTTGTTCATCTCTTCTTGAATTCTACTGGTTTGATGATTTCTTGTGTTTACAGAGTAATGGTGGTTGTGAGTCGGGTGTGGTTAATTTGTAGTTTTTTTTTTTAAATTTTGGGTTTGTTCATCTCTTCTTAACTTCTACTGGTTTGATGATTTCTTGTGTTTACAGAGTAATGGTGGTTGTGGGTCGGGTGTGGTTAATTTGTAGTTTTTTTTTTTAAATTTTGGGTTTGTTCATCTCTTCTTAACTTCTACTGGTTTGATGATTTCTTGTGTTTACAGAGTAATGGTGGTTGTGGGTATTTCTCCTGGTTAGACCCTCATATGTGTGCCCGAAACAAGGTGGTCATACCTGGGTTGTTGAGAAAAATTAAACAGTTGGAGGATGAACTTGTTTCTGGAAATACACATGCCGATTGGAGCACACAACAAGCTTTGAGTGATCAATCTGTGGGAGAGGATATGATTTTTGTATCTGATGCTGATTGCAAGGATGGAGTACAACATGAAGATGAAGTTAGGGTGGTAAAAAGTAATAAAAAATTATGGGTTGTAGCCATTGTAGTAGTTTTAATATGTATCAACAAATGGTGTTAAGTTATGGGATATCATTGTAATGTTTTGTTGTAAATTATGATCCAATTTGTTGGATCCTTTTGTAAGTGTTATTTGTTTAAATTGAATTTGATGGTTTATTTTTAATCTGGTGGTTTTAAGTTTTATATTTGTATTGTGCAATTCCTAAAGTAAAAAAATAAACAAGTGTACTTCATTAAGATGCAATACCAGAGTAAGAACCATAACTAGATAGTATTGACATCAAGTTTAAAGGTCATGTTGTCCATAACTAGCAAACAAACTAAGATCTAATGCCTATTTGGTTTACATCAAGTGCAAAGGCCATGTTGCCCATAACTATCAAAAACATAAGATCTAGTGAAGTCAAGTATTTACAAAAACATCAAAAATCCCTAACTAGACATAAATTAGTTCATTCTCTATCTTCAAAAGCTTTGTCAAAAGTGTGAACATTCTTCTAGCAGGTTGTCTAGGCATGTTATGTGGACCTAGTCGAAGGACCACCTTGCTGAGAAAGGTCATGTTGTCTGGCTCGAGTTTTGGGACCCCCTTGCTGAGAAAAGCTTTGTTTTTGCTTTGTCAATCGTTCTTTTCTTTTCTTTGTTGCTTCAGTGGGATTTGCAGCCGGTGGCCTACCCCTTTTCTTTTTAGCAGGAACCTAACAAATAAAAAATTCATGGAGTTAATCTGGTGTAATCTTTCATCAATGCATTACCTGAGCATTTGTTATAATAATGCATTACCTGAGCATTTGTTGGGTTGGGGCATGTTTTGCTTGTGTGGCCTGGCTGTTTGCACTTTTTGCACAAGTGGATTTGACTAAACCTTCGAGTTTTTGTTGAACTTGGGGGTGGTTCATCAGACTCTCTTCTTCTGGCCTTTTTTGGTCTCCCTGGCAGATTAGTTCCAAAAGGTGGGTATATAGGGTTCAAACCAGTCTCTGGCCACTGCTCTGGGCTTGGCATAGGGTATATGATTCCTGCATAAGCTTTCAGAAATGCCTCTGTAACGACCCAAAATTACTAATAGGGCTTAAAGACCTTGATTAGTGTGCCGGGAGGGCATAATTGGAGGTTATGTGAATCAATAGTGTGAGAAGGCATGTTTATGAGTATTGGGTGAGCATGCGGACCCTGCTCAACTAGTAAGGGCTTAATAGTAATTTTGGCCCGTTAGGGCATAAACGTAATTGTGTGTGTGATAAATTGTTGAGACCACATTATTATGTGGATAGGTAGATATATATATATATATATGTGTGAAATATGTGAGAACCACATTATTATGTGGATAAATATGCAGCCGGTGACTTGGGGCGATCCTAGGGAGCTAGATAGCAAGAAAGTCACAACGGGGCTTAATGCTTGACTTTGGGCAAGTCAGGGGTACTTCAGGTATCGTGTAGTGATCTGGAATATCGGGTGATGAAAATAAATATATGGAGATATATTTGAGGTTAGAATGTTTAGGCGGGAGTATTGGAGAATTTTACTATTTTGCCCTCGGGGACGTTTCCGGTACCCCAAGCCTTGGA
Source organism: Humulus lupulus (assembly GCF_963169125.1). NCBI lineage: Eukaryota > Viridiplantae > Streptophyta > Magnoliopsida > Rosales > Cannabaceae > Humulus > Humulus lupulus. The sequence continues at coordinate 12,451,559 of NC_084802.1, forward strand.
ATTAGTCTGATAACTTAAGGATAGACTTAAGGAATATGTTAGGAAATAGTAGACACAAGTTTAAACCAACCTTTCTCTCCTTCTCTCTGTTCTCTCTCTTAGCAAAGGCAAAAACCTTGATTTTCAAGGGGACTGAAACTTGGGGGAATTGAAGGGTTGAACCAGAGGATTAGCTTGAGAAACTAATCAAGGACTGAGATAGAATCAAGGTAAGCTTTGAATTTTCGTTTCTGAGGTTAGGAATTTAGAGAAATGGCTGAGTTTTAAAAATCTGTGATTTTGGTGTTTAAGGTGGAAATTGAGGCTTGAAACTTTGAAGATAGGTCAGGGGACTCTTGGGGAAACGATTCTACAGCTGAGGTAAGGATTAATTTGAAGTTTGATGGTTGAATTTGAGAGTTTTCATGGCTGGTTTTGAGCTCTATGGGTTTGAAATTTCAGAGGTTGGAATTGGGATTTTGGTGAGTCTTAGACTGGATTCTTAGCTGGGTTGTGTTGTCTAAATCATTCTAATGTTGTTATTATTAATTGGTTTTGAGTTGAGGGCTTTGGGATGGCTTAAGGTGAGGTTTAGAGATTGAACATGGTGGTTTTTTCTGGGTTCGAAGGGTCGGGCCATGGCATGGTTCGTGGTGAGCCGCGGCCCTTCGAAGTTGTTGCACGCTGAGGAAGGAGGGCGGGCCGCGGCATGGTCCAAGCAATACCGCGGCCCTTACCTGTTTTTGTGCCCATGGAGGGTTCTGTCAGGGGCCATGCCGCGGCATGGATGGCCCATGCCGCGACGCTTAAGGGATTTTGGGATTTTGGGAATTTAGGCTTGGGAATTTAACCTAGGGTGCTCGGGGTTGAGTCTTCTACCATATTTGGTGAAGTTCAATGTTCTGAGGACTAGAACTTGGTTTAGAAGCTCATTTAAGATTGCTAATGGTATCCTTTATCTTGGTTGTGACTAGGTGCTAAGCTAGGGCTCGGGGATTGGATCACGCTCAAGGAGCATCGCTTATAACTAGCTCGTTTGAAAGCCAGAGGTAAGAAAGCTGCACCTGATTATGTGGCTAGGTTGGGACTAAGTGTTCCCTATGTTTGTATGCATTGTTATGTGAATGTGATTAACCATGTGGACACGATGGGACTAAGAGCTCCCTACACTTGTATATCATGTCATGAGATGGTATTATTATGCCATGGGACATACGATAACTGGCCTAAGAGTGTCGGAATCAATATTTGCGCACAGGGCGCGGCTCGGCCACTGGTAGCCGAGGCAGCTTATATATCACTGAGCTCGGTTGAGCTGGCCGGAGTCAGTGAGTATTACACTGGGGGCGGCCCAAGAGAGCCGAAGACAGTGTATTAAATAGAGGGTGTGACTAAGGGCGCTTACCCTGAATATCATTTGATGATGTGATGAACTGTTGATTATGACTGTGAATATGATGTTATGGACGTGATTTGTTGGCTGTTTGGATGACAAACTATTAATCTGTTGTGTGATATCACTGATTGGATAAATGTTATGAAATGTTGAATTCCTGGTTGTGCATTGTGAAATATTTGTTAGATGATGTTGATCTTGCTATGTTATCATGCTTTCTTGCTGGGCCTTGGCTCACGGGTGCTACGTGGTGCAGGTAAAGGCAAGGGTAGGCTGAATCAACCATGAGTTGGAGAGCTCTGGGGGCGAGGTGTACATTGTCAGCTGCTCGGCCGCCACGGTCGAGGAATTGTACAGGAACGGAAACCTAAAATGTATATTTTGCCATTAGAGTGGCTCGAATTATTTCTAACTCTTGGAACTTGTTGTAACTAAGACGTCTAAATCCTGTTTTGAGTTTCCATGTGTTAAACTATCATTTTTAATGAAAATAGTCTGTTTGTGACCAAAATCTTTTATTGCTAATCTGTTGATAACATTGAATTCACACTTTGCTTAAATGACTTGATTAGCAAGTCTTGCACTATTTTAAACACACAGTGTAACGGTCTTGGTTATCCAGGGCGTTACAGCCTCTTTCTTATAACATTCATGGATATAGTCCATTATCTCTGCCCCACTTGTCCATATGGCAGCCAGTGCGTGACCACACGGGATACCAGTGAGTTGTAATCTTTGGCAACTGCAAGTCAATTTTTGCAAATCAACATCAAATTACTCATTATTTGGGCAGTCAACTTGAAATTGATAAGTTGCAGCCCTAGTAGTCAGACAATTCTTGGCAATACTCTTGTTCTTCTCCACTACTTGCAATATTCTTTTCCCCACGGGATGTATCCACTTCTTCAGACTTTCCCTCTTATTGAAAAACTGACTCATTAGCCAATAACGAATCTTTTCTAGCAAAGTAATTATCGGCTTGTCTCTAGCATCAACTATTGCAACATTAAAAGATTCACAAAGGTTGTTTAACAACATATCACATTTCGCCATTTCACTAAAATGTGACCTAGACCACTCGGATGGAGTCTTTAGTGCCAACAAGTTGTAAGCATTTTCACTAGTTTCCCTTAACTCTCTCATCCTCTTTTGAAACTCTGGAATAGTGGTTGCCTTTGCTGCTGCCCATAGTTGTTGTTTCAATAACAAACCTGGGTGGTCTTTCTTGAAGTTGGAATGCAAGTGCCTAACACAGTTTCTCACCTCTGCACCCTCAAAAACAGAAGCAATAGCATTCTCCAACCCTTTCTGCCTATCGCTCATCATAGCAAACTGAGAAGGCCTGTCAATATCTAGATCTTCCTTCAACAATTCTAAAAACCAAGACCAAGTGTTAGTGTTTTCTTTCTCACAAACTACATAAGCAATAGGATACATTGAGTTTGTTGCATCTATTCCTACTGCAGCCAAAAGCAATCCTTTACAATACCCTTTGAGGAAGCACCCATCAAGACCAATGAGTGGTCTACAGCCAGATCTGAAACCTTCCTTACAAGCTTTTAAGTAGATATATACCCTCTCAAATATCCTTTTTCCTTCTACCATATTTGATTTGATGATGGCATTGCTACCTGGGTTTGTAGCCAATATCATTTTGCAGTAGTCTTCCAAGATAGCATATTGCTCAGAGACACTACCTTCAAGCAATATTTTTGCTCTGGCCTTTGCCCTGTAGAATACCCAATTAGAAACATGTGAGTACTTGGTTTTAGTTGTCATCTCTCTAAAAGTCTTATACTTCATATGTGGATTGATTCTGAATTGCTCTAAAAAATACTTAGACAACCAGGGAGCATCGGCATGACTATTATTAAGGACCAAACCACAGTTGTGGTTATCTACTAAAGTCTGCACTTTGAAAGTAGTGTTGTCAGCTCTTGAAACACTTGCATACAACAACCAAGGACATTGTTTAGCTTTGCATTTGACCCTAATTCTTCTCATGTCATTGCTTACATATTTAAACTCTCTATTACTTTCAATAAAGTACTCTTTAATAACAGTCCTCAGTAGTTTTGCAGTCCCAAATTCCATTCCCAATACAAATTTGAAATCCTTAAAGTTGGACCTAGGGTTGTAATGTATTTTTGACTTCCTAGGCCCAACCTCTTCACCATCACTTCCAAGACTTTGCAAGTCTTCTTCAGTGTCCACCCCATCTGACTCATCTCCCTGAACACCTTGGCTGCACAAATTTGTCACACTGCCCCACCATTTAGTTGGATCAGATGGCCTACCCATCTCTTTTTCTGCCTCAACCTCTTGCTCACACTCCTCATCGTTTAACTCAAAGTCTTCCTCTTGCAAACACCCTCTTGACTGCCTCTGATTAGAACTTTCAGGCATCTCATGTCTTGCATCATTCACTTCATCTGGCAGGACCTCCTCATTTTGTGTGTCAGCTTGAGGTATGGGTGCATCATCCCCAGCATCCATTTCAACAGCTACTTCCTCACTATCCGAAGCAAAATGGGCATAAAAATCATCCTCATTCCCATTCCCTTGTTCTGCCTCATCATCATCACCATACTCAGTTTTCTCACTATCTGATGACAGTTCCACTACAGGTATACCCACCACATCAGTATCGGATGGTAACTCCTCAATCACACATCTCCTTAATATTTTAGGGGGAGGGTCAGGTATATGGGGTACTGCAGTGGGGTCTTCCTTCCATTCCAAACCAAATGTAGCCTCAGGTAGGACCAAATACACTTCAATCTCTAAAATTCTCTTGACATCCAGTTCATTAAGTATTTCTGAAGCTTCCTTAGGCCCAACAACCATCTTCCCAGCATTAAGATGCTTCCCATGTGGCTTATATAGAAACCCGAAAGGCATAGAATAACCTAATTTGCTAGCAATATCCTCTAGCACAAGCCTGCTGAATTTTCTCTTCAAAACATTGTCAAAGTAGTCTATTTGCCCTTTCTCATATCTTTTATTACCAAAGGGCGTGAACCAATGCCCCCTATGATGCAATTTGACTGTAAACTTCTCACAATTTTCACCTGTGTACAATATACACCAAAACAGCAGTACACAGGGGAAGCAAACCAAGTCAAAAGTAGTACTAATGAATAAAATAGTCAACAAAGAATTAGATGCACTATTTTACTCCACAAAAAATGTCAAAACCCCAAAATGGACACATAGAGATTCCCACAAAAATCCATACGTATGGACCCCACTGTATAATCTTAAATATGCTTTAAAGCATCTCCACCAACTAGAGCCCCAACAAACTTGATATAAAAAATGTAAAAAAAATTAACTCATTTATAACCCCCAAAACCGAACCCCCAAAACAGAACCCCCAAAACACCGACAAAAAATTTGAAATGGGTTCTAGCAAACTTACCGTACGCTGGTGGTGGGTCGTTAGGTCCCCTACGTTTCGCCATAATGATCACCGTCAACGTCTGCAACTCAGTTCGTCTTCCTCCTTCGTCCGTATGCTTGAAATCGTTTCTTCACTTGAAATCGTTTCCTTCTTCCTCATTCAAAAGAATGCTTTTCGTCTTCAACTTAGTTTTTCCAGTTGTTAGTTTTTTTTCATTCAGATGGTTAAGTTTTTTTTTTTTTGAATTAAAGATGGTTAAGTTTTTAGTTATATTAGTTTTTAGTTATATTAGTTTTTAGTTTTATTTATTAGTTTTAATTTATTATATCAGAAACTTTTTTTTAAAAAAGGATTTAGGTGACCTGTAATATTTAAAATTACTTGGATCAATTAAAAATCTTCAGATTTACCTCTACATGACACTTGACGGTCAGGTACCAACGGATGCCAAGGATTGTTGACGGAAGGTATTTTTACCACAAAAAACAAGAGTTAGGTATTTAAGTGTTATAAAACCAACAACTTAGGTATTTTCGCCGCAAATTACCCTTATATTATTAACATTATTAATTAATTTAGAAAGTGCCACGATAACTTTGAAAAGTTGTTACACCTTTTTTTAATAATTATTATCATTAGTAATTAATATAAAAACTAAAATAAAATATATATTTTTAATAATTATGATATAGTATCTGTTTGTATAAAAAAATATTTCCATTATTATTATTAAAATTATTTTACTGTTATTATAATTATATATTTTTGTTTTTTTAATTATTAAATAATAATTATAAATTTGAAATAGACAAATTTTTTAATGTGAAAAAATGAGAAATTTTTTTTTTAATAATTTGATATGCTTTTTGTTTAAATTAATATCACATGTATATATATTGATATGTTTAATTATTAAGATATTTTGATTTTAAATTTAAATATCAAAATAATAAACTGGAATAATTTTTTTTGAAGATAATGATTGATTTATTATTATAATTATTAGAAAATTAGTTATTACTAAATATCTTATTTAAATATAAGTAAAGATATTTTGATTTTAAATATGAAATAACAAAAGAATTAAAAAAAAAAGACTTTTGAAGAAAAAAAAAGTATGTGTCGAGACATGGTGGGGTGCACATGGGCTGGGTTGGGTGGGTTGAGAGTGATTTAGTGAGCCAACCCAATAATTACGGTTTGGAAATATTATGGGCCGTTCATTGTTTTTTTATTATACAACCCAACCCTACATCGTACAAGAATATAAGGGGTAGGTTGGGTTGGGTTCATTGGGCTGAGGCTAAAATTTTGGGCTTTGATTTTTATGTAAAAGAATGATAAAATTTAATTTTACAAATTTTAATTTTATAAAAGTTTAGATCATTCATAACAAAAAATCCTATCAAAATGATAATATAATTAGAACTCACTCATGCATACTAATAATAGGCATATCAAGCAAAACATGAACATATTCAAATCAAACTTTTCAATTACAATTATCCATAAATAAATAAAAATGGTGGATATTAAAGTTCTCCACGATAAAAATAATGTTCTAAAGATATGAAAAAATATTCAAAAGATAGGTAAGACTAGCTTCATCCACTCCAAAAGATGACCTGCACACAAATTTAGCAAATAAATAGATTATCCATGAATAATAAAGAAATTAAATTATAAATAAAAATATAACAATGTATACCTCATTCACCACTCTTCAATCAACAACCATTGTTTCAGTTATCTTATTCTCTTTTGGTGTTACATTTCCTTTCTTTGAGGTGTCTACGATTAAAAAGAAAAAAAAATCTTATCAATGCATAATTGAAAATTAGTAACATAAATAAATGAACAAAGTAATGTATAATGTTTATACCTTCATCAAGGAAGTCATAAGTTTGTATTTCATCCAAGTATTCCCTAACTTGGATGCCTTCATGTGAAGTCTTCAACCAATTTTGAGTGCAAACTAGTGCCTCGACCATTTTTGGACTCAAAGAACTTCTAAATGAGTCTAAAATACAACCACTAGTACTAAAAGCAGACTCAGAGGCAACGGTAGACACAGGAACAGCAAGAACATCTCTAGCAATCAATGACAAAACCTTATACCTCCTAGCATTATCCTTCCACCAAATAAGGATATCAAATGAAGAAGTCATTGGATTAACATTATCATTACCCAAGTACCTCTCAATATCATTCGTTTTCTCACTCAAACACTTCATCTCTTGTTGTTGCAAATACAAAGTCAATAATTTTCTATTTTGAGTTTGCTTGATCTCACTCTTTGGTGGTGATGCACTAGTATTGTCTTTTTCATGCCCACCCTCACTTTTGTTATCCACACTATAACAAGTATACAAATGATGAAGGGTTTGTTCCACCTTAAGGACAACTTTTGTAACAATTTCAGAATCATAAACACTTTCAAAACAATATTTAAGATACTTCAACTTATACCTAGGATCAAGCACAATAGCAACAAACAACATAACATTGATTTTTTCTACATCCCCCAATATTTGTCATACTTTCTTTTCATACTAGTAGCCATAACAGATAACAAATGTTCATCACTTGAAGCCAAATCAGACAATTGAGTGTGAATTTCACAAATTTCATGATAAAATGTGTTGGAAGTAACATGCAAGGTACCACTAAACTTTAATGTGACTTCATAAAAAGTGCGTAGAAACTTGACAAGTATCTTAGCACTTTCCCAATCATTAAAAGTAGGTGGCCCAACTCTCTTCTTCCCACTTTCATTTTCATTGAACTAACTCAAGAACCTATCATCTTCTTCCTCATACCTTGAAAAGGCTTTCTCAAACTTAATGGCTACATCTAACATCATAAAAGTAAAGTTCCACCTTGTAGGCACATCTAAAACCAAACATCCCTTATAATCAATCTTTTCCCTCTCAAAACAAGCTTTGAATTTCCCCAATCTTGCAGGAGATGAACGAATGTACCTCACAACATTACGAATAGCAACAATTGAATCATGCAAATCTTTCAGCCCCTCATTCACAATTAAATTTACAATGTGAGCACAACACCTAAAATGCATGAAATCACCATCAAGAACAAATCCTTTCCATGCATTAACTCTCCTCTTAACAAGACTAACAGCTACATCATTGGCTGATGCGTTATCCACAGTCACAGCAAACACTTTCTCTATTCCTCAACCAAGCAAACAGGACTCAATCATCTTACCAATGGTATCTCCTTTATGGTTTGGAATTTGCCAAAAACTTATGATTCATTTTTGCAAACACCAATCACTATCAATGTAGTGTGCAGTGAGACACATGTAAGGAATTTGTTGCACAGATGTCCAACAATCAGTTGTTAAACACACTCTTTGACCCACCTTAGTCAACTCCTCTTTCAGTTTTACTCTTTCATCCAAATACACTTGATATATATCCCTAACAACTGTCATTCTGCTAGGGAGAACAAATCTAGGTTGCACCACTTGCATAAGCTGCCTAAACCCTTCACCCTCCATAACTCTAAAGGCATGTTCATCTATGACCACCATTTTAGCTAGAGCTTTCTGACAATTCTCCTTATTAAATGCCACTGCCAACAAATTTCCACTACCCTCATTACCACTTTGAAAACTTAGCAACTTCTGTTTCTTATCAGATACCCTAAATGGATATTTCTTACATTGATTGTTCAAATGAACCCACAAACTACTTGTTCCCACTCTTGTACTATGACAAGCATAGTCCTTCCCACAATAATTACATTTGCACCTAGGATCTTTTGGATTTCCACCCTCAATTTTTGTAAAGTGTTCCCAGACAGTAGAGTGCCTACTTGGCTTTTTCTTGGTAGTGGGTGTGTCATCGTTGCCTTCTTTTTTGGGCGACTTAAGCTCAATTGAGGTTGAGATAGTATTTGGGGTAGGGATTGGGGTAGTGTTAGGGGTAGGGATTATGGTAGTTACTATTAGGTTCATCATGAACTTCACCTAACTGGGTAGAGGTAGGGGGGAGATACTTCTCCATCAATCCTATAAAAATAACAAAACAAAGCAGAACAAACACAATCAAATAAGATACCAAATTAACTAGCATGCAAAATCAGCTAACATAATTTGTAAACAAAACAAAATTAGTAACAAAATATACATTTAAGAAATATACTAAATAGTATACAATACAAATTAGTTAGCCAAAGTGAACTAAATAAAAAATCATATTTAATATTATACTTAAAAATTCATAAAGAAATTAGTGAGCCAAACAAGAAAATCAAATACAAAGCATAAATACATATTATATATCACAAACAATATTATACTTAAAAATTCATAAAGAAATTAGTGAGCCAAACCAGGAAATCAAATACAAAGCATAAATACATATTATATATCACAAACAATATTATACATATACTATAATATAACAGTAACACTTTAACACAAACAAAAGCAGCATAACACATGCACACATATACATAGATTTAAACTAATATAAAGCATGAAATGAATGAAGCATATTACGATAATACTAAACTAAATACAAAATACAAAGCATATGAATGAATATTATCATAATAGTAAATACAAACTTATGAACCATGAATATTGATTATTATTATTATAACAGTCCATGAATGATTTCGAATGTATGTGTAAACTAAATAGAAAAAAAGAACATGAACATGATTTCAAACGTACAAGAAATTAAACTATGCATACCCAGTTGTCACAGCCGTGCGGTATTGTCGAAAAGCGGTAGAGAAAACTTTAGAGTTTGTGTCGTGATTGTCGTTGTCAAACTTCAGTGTCGGTGTCGTGACTCATCGGCGACAAACTTCAGATCTGTGATACTTCAGAAAAATGAAAACATAAAAGAAAGATATATGTAAATATAGTTCTATATGATCTACTCATACTATAAAATTAACAAATGTGGGAAATAACATACCGGTATTACTCGTGGATGATCGTGGTGGTGGTAGTGTAATGGTGATTGGTTTCGGTAGTTCTTTCAAACAAGGGAAGATAATCTAAGGTGGTGGTGATGTGTGAGTAACGAACATAATTATGGTGGTAGTGACTGGTTCACACGTTGGTAGTGGTGGTGGTTGTAATATCCAACATTTTCATTATACATTTTTTTTATTATAAATCAGAGTTTTAATACATAAAATGTACAAGTTTACAAATTTAAGAAATAGTAATGGAAAAATAGTGTTTAAAATATCATTTTATGTTTTTAATGAGATTAAAGAGAGAGAAACTTGAGTAGTAAAGTATTGGACCCGAATGTCATATAATTTTAATTGGGGATTTTTTATAAAATTAAGAAAGTTTTGCTAAAGGACTTATTTGAAAAGAATTTTAGTATTTTGGGTCCACGTGTAATTTAAAAAAAAAATAAATAAATAAATAAAATAAAATAAAAGGCTTCAGCCTTTCTTTTTACCCGAGCCCCTCTCTCTCTCTCCTCAGAAACTCTCTCTCTCTCTCTCTCTCTCTCTCTCTGCGTGTTACTGTTGCCGACGACGCAGGAGTACTTTCCGGCCACCACTTTTAGCCACGCGCCGGACCGTTGGATTCAGAGGCCTCCGAACTATCGACCTACGCGGGAATCTAGAGCTCACTCGCCGATTAAACGCCTCAACCACTCGATTTAAGTTCGGCCACCCCGCGACTTCAAAGTTGCGATTCGGCCACCTCGGGCATCCGTTTGCCGATCCGTCACCACCATCGTGCTCCTCGTGTTGTGGGCTTCAAAACCCAATAACTTGTTCCTACATCTATCATAGTTGGGTGGTGGGCCCACCACGAGCCACCGCGATCCACCGTAGACCGACGGTCGAAACTTAGTGTTCGAGGTTCCGAAGTACGTTTTGAGTCTCAGAAAATCATCGTTTGACTTGTTGTGGAACCCGATCATTTTGGTATAATTTCTTTAACCTATATATTGTGATTTAATTGTGATTGATTAGAGTAATTGTTATTATGTGTATTTATAGTATATAATTATATATTATTGATATATGGAATATTTTCTGTAATTTACTGGCTGTCTGGGATTATATATATTTTTATACAGGTTTTGATTTTGGAATTGTCCACTTTATAGCCGTTGTGCTGTCCAATTTTCTAGAAAATATTAGATATTAAATAAAGTATAAAAATACATATTTAATTGATTTTATATTAATATGGAAATAATTATGATTAAGTAATTTTAATTATTATTGTTATTATTTTGTTAAGTAAATCAAGAATACAGATTCATATATATATATATGAAAAGTATGATTTATAGTAAACCTATTATCTAACCATTATTATTGTATATTAATATTTTATTAATATTTGAATATTAAAATAATATCAAATATTAGTTTCTTACCGTTATTGATATTTGTAAGACCAGTGAATTTTGGAGAAAGTATATTTATTATATCACTGGAATTGATATTATGACTAATTAATAATAATATAAATATTTATATTTATATTATTATCATTATATTGATTATTACAACTTTATGTTAAAAATATGATTTCTTTTATAAAATGACTATTTGAATATATACATCCATATACGTATTGCTATTGAAGTATTTTGTTATTAATATCGAAATAAGTTTAATTATAGACGATAATTATTATTTTTGTTGGGATTATTATTATTATTATCATAAGAGTACATTATCTTATGAGCAAGGTTTAAAGCATGGTTTTATATGAAGAGTTATTTGCATTACGTTGATAATAATTATTATTATCATTTATATAGTTTCTGGTATTATTAATATACACTATCAATAGTGTATATTTATGATTTTGATAGAATTTAATAAATGATGTGCCTTGAATAAGATTTGTATGGATTTGATTGATTGACTCTTGGTGAGGAATTTTAAAATAAGCTAAGGACCTAAGGTAAGTAAATCTCACCTTTTGTGCTTAAGTGTAAGATGCATGACTACATTGATTGTGTACATCTGATGAGTTAAGTATGGTATGATGATGATGCATATGATAAGTATGTGAAGAATGGTTATATGAACACCATAAGGGTGTTGTGTGATATGTAATTGATGAATGCTGTGATATGTGAAAGATGTCTTACTTGGTTAAGAATGATATGAATTATGTGCAAGTATGTGTTCTTATGTTGATGGATATGTGGATTACTCTATGTTCATGTTTTGTTATATGTTATGATATATGAAGCGTTTAAGTTTTTAGGCTGGAAACCTTAGACCTGAGCCATAGCTCTACGTTAAGGTATAACAACGCCACCAACCCAAAGCTTCATGTATTATGACTAAAGATGTTTTGAGTTATATGAGATGTGATACAATGCCTTGATTGAATACCATCAACATGAATCATGAACATGAACATTGGCATTTCAGCATCAGCGTGTATGCATGGCATGTACAGTTATGTGATACATTATTATGTGATATAAGACCATGCATATGAATATGAGAAAAGTTATGAAATGCCTTGAAAAGTTTTATGTAAAGTTAAACATTTTAATGACTCAAGGCTTAAGCAAAGTGATAATAAGATGTTAAAAAGGGTGCCACTGTTTCGATGAAGCAATCAAGTAAGTTCAGTAAAGAAGACGGAGGTCTATTATGGCTTATAGTGGCCGTCCACTAGTGTGGGCTAGGTCAGAGTTGACCATTCAGATATGTTTGCCATGTTCCCGTCTTTCTCCTCCACATGTGTAATAAGTATGGCAGCTATGGCAACGATGAAATGAGTGTTATGATGACCCTAGCTGAGATGATGGCTAGCCGGAGGAGAACCCATGGGATTCTATATGATATATGTTATAAGCCCTGCAGGCATTTGCCGAATCAAACAGTGTGCACAAGTGAAATCGGGCCCATAAAAACGTGAAACTAAAAGAAAGAGCATAAAAGTAAAGTTTGAAAGTGCATGAGCAATAAATGAAATGCATAAGTATATAAGTCAGCATATTAGTATATGTGCACTACAAACTCACGACATTCATGTGTATGTGTATGCATGAGATTTACTTACTGAGCGTTAGCTCATTATGTTATTTTCCAACATTTTTCCAGGTGTGGCTTTAGCTGTTGAGCAACTTGTGGAGCACGGACTCAGTAGCAATGCAATAATGGTTTAGAGTTTTCATATGGCTGCCTTAAATTTAAAGTATTCATACGTGTAATAATTTCTACTAATAAGTTTATATAAAAGTTTTAAATTTTTCTGTATTTCTTCGTATCATTTTATTTAATCATTTTAGTCAAGTGCCTAACATACTCGTAAACTCTAGAATTACGAGTATGTGGCGAACGTACCCTACCTTAGGGACGTTACAGTGGTGGTGGTGGTTTGCCGACTGACTGGGTTGGCTGGCTGCTTTATTTGAACGTAGAAGAGAAGATAAAAAGAAGAGACAAATTGGACTTGGGCTTATATTTTCTCACGAACAAACAATTGTACCGTGTCATTAATTACTGTGTTAAAAGTCATATCAATGCTTACATATATATATAATAATAATATAACTTCTTTATATATAAAACGTCACAGATTTTATTTCTTTAGATCATATATAATTATATATAATTATATAAGTATATATTAGGTAAATGTAATGGGCTGGGTTGGTTTTGATAAGGCCACAATACTCTAGCCCATCTCCAAGCCATACAAACATGGGTTGTTATTTTCCAGGCCAAAGGGGTCACGGCCTGCACCAATTACAGCTCTATATAATAAAAAATGGGCTGGGTTGGCCGGGTTGTTCGGCCCAGCCCATTTTTTGTGCACCCCTAATGGTAGGCGACAACCTCTATATATGTAAACATATTCAGAGTAATTACCTAAAATCTCAAGGCTAAAGTGAAGGGTTAGTTTGAACACTATGTAGAAATACATGTGAAATAATTTTACTCAAACATGGAAAGACAATTTGTGAAATAATTTTATTTCGATATTAAATAATCAAACATGGAAAGACAATTTACTCATTCTATTTGTACTTGCATATTACATATATTTTATTAATTAAAAAGAAGGGGGCAATTGGGATAGAAAACTACATTTTTATAGAATAAATAAGATTGTAATTTCACAGATCGAAAAGAATGAAAACTTAGAGAAAAATATTTTTATTTGAGGAAGAACAAACACTGATGTAGGAGGGCAAGAAAAAATCAATTCTGAGAAAGTAGAGGGATAGAGTTTTCTTTCATTTAACTAATTGAGAAGAGAATGAAAAAGACTATATATATTAATGAGTAGTATACAATTTATTTTCAAATTAGTTAATTTATTATTATTATTATTATACTTTGTTAGAGTTAGTTTACCTGTATACGATTTTTTTTTCAAATTGGTTAATTAAATATTATTATTATTATTATTATAATAGATGATATACTTTGTTAGTTAGTTATCTATGTGTATGGATGAGTTAAATATTAACATTATTACTGACTTATTTTTTTTTAGAGAATTTCTAGTTTTTATTGTTTAGTTATTAACTAATAATTATAAATTTGTAAAATAAGAAATAAAAAATATAAAAAAAAATGAGAAAATATAAAAAATGGTTTAGATATATTGATTAATACCAAATTATTGACCATTTGATTATGGATGGTTGAACTTAATCAATCATTTTAATTGTTCTCAAGTTAAAGTGAAGAAGGAACAAAAAGGATCTTTGACAAAAATCAGGATCTTCTCTATAACTCATCAAGAGTAAGATTATAAAATGAATTAAAATATGATTTCAACTTACTAAATTATACTAAACAAAATCTAACTAATTAAAAAAAGAATTGTATCGTGATTGATTCTCACTATCAATAGAACAAGATAATTACACTCTTTTTATTTAGACATTTTATACCTTCGATTAAAATCTCGTTCTACTTTTATTTTATTTCAAATACATAGTCTCGTTAGTTTAAAGTATTTACTAATTTTTAGCCTTTAATAAAAGGGTGTGTCTTACTTTTTTTTCTGAAATAAAATAGTTAGATGGGAAATTTTTAGTATTTTATAAATTTTGTCTCCTTAACATTATTTGTATAAATATCAATGCTTCAATCTAAACATCTTTCTTATCATATTGATGATAAAACTAATAACAAACAAATAGTTGAGAGTATACTCTCTTCCTTTGATGAGTATAGTTTCATTGGTAAACAATAACACCTCCTTTATACTTATGAGAATGAAAAAAGAAACATTTGATGTGCTGAATTCATTCTCCAAGTACTCCACTCATTTGAAGTTTTTGTAGTGTCTTTATTATCACTCTTATTTAGTGGAACTACATCATAAGGATCATTAGGCATCTCTCTCCTAATAAAATTATGCATTAGTGTTATGATAATTCTATATTGAGTTTCTAAAGGATAATGAGCAAGAAAACTATTGCACCTTGTATATCCAACGTCCAAAAGGTAATAGCCAACACAACATATAAAAATTTCAAATTGTCTAGTAATAAAAGCAAAATGTTTGAGAATACAACTCCTAATGAATTCAAACTTAACATAAGAAACATATAAGCCCTTTGTCCTCCTCAAAGTATCATGAAGGATTTTACCATTGGCTGCTAAACCTTATCAATCTCGTAATATAATAGATTGTATATTTTGATAACACTTTCCCAACACATTTGTGGCAATACCTAGGTTTATTTGACCCGGTAACCTTTAGTCTAGAATAAACTTTTTCTATTGGTCCTATACAAGGGCAGTCTTGAGCACAAGTGGGCTAGGCTTGTGCCAGGGTCCGTAATAAAAAATGTCCTATTTTTTGAAAAAATATCATTATTTTTCTATACAAAATGGTTCCCAATTTTGAAAAATACTAGTTTATACAATAATGGAGTTTCGTCATTATGAATTGCCTTCCTATTTCTATCTCATCTCTTCTTATTTATAGTGAGAAGTTTAGGGTTACATATAAATCATGGACCTAAGCTATTGGGCTTCGGCCGTAAATAATACATTACAACATTATAATTACACAAATATATTCTTATTTTTATAAATTGCGACTTTATCCCCCGGCGCTAGTTCTGTTAGTGCAAGTAGTCTGTCATGAATGAACAGGCATGAATCAACCTTGTGCATGACCAAATGTCTCTGTCAGCAGATTACAACCTTCTTGAGTGAACAGGGGTTGAAGAATATGGCTAGGCGACCAAACTCCTTCTGTTATCATTTGGTGGTTTACTTTGTGCTTTGTAATGACAGAAATGTAATTAGTCAAGGCTCTGCGATCAGGCATCTCTGTTAGCGTTTTGCAAGCACTCATGAACGAACAGGAACAAGAGTGTGTTAATGGGTGACCAGAATCCTCCTGTTATCATGTGATGGCTTTCCATGTGCGAACAGAGGTAAAAGAACCCCTCTTGTCTGAACAGAGGTAGAAGAACCTCTCTTGTGCGAACAAAGGTAGAAGAACTTGCCTTGTGTGAATAGAGGTAGAAGAACTTCTTTGTTAGATTAAGACCTCATAAATAAACTTTGGAATTTTCTATTATTTACTTAACATTATCAACATAATATCAAACATAGTCTATATATAATAATTCAATTCAATTATTTATTTCATTTAAAATATTTGTCAACTACAATTGTTTTAAGGGCACTATTCCCAACTGTAACATCCCAAATTACTTAATAAGGCTTAGGGCCTTGATTAGGGAGCCATGATGGTAAATTATGTGATTATGTGTATTATATTATGTGTATCATTATATGATTATGTGAGTTATATTATAATATGATTTGATATGCATGTTTAAGTGTATTAAATATGGATGGGGGCCCGTTTCTGATTAAAAAGGCAATATTTGTAATTTGGCCTGTTATGGGTATATTTGGCATATATGTGATATATGTGTGAGACCACATCATTATATGAATATATTTGGGTTACTCGTGAAACGTCCCTAAGGTAGGGTACGTCTGCCACATACTCGTAATTCTAGGGTTTACGAGTATGTAAGGCACTTGACCAAAAGAATTAAATAAAATGATACGAAGAAATACAGAAAAATTTAAAACTTTTATATAAACTTATTAGAAGAAATTATTACACGTATGAATACTTTAAATTTAAGGCAGCCATATGAAAACTCTAAACCATTATTGCATTGCTACTGAGTCCGTGCTCCACAAGTTGCTCAACAGCTAAAGCCACACCTGGAAAAATGTTGGAAAATAACATAATGAGCTAACGCTCAGTAAGCAAATCTCATGCATACACATACACATGAATGTCGTGAGTTTGTAGTGCACACATACTAATATGCTGACTTATATACTTATGCATTTCATTTATTGCTCATGCACTTTCAAACTTTACTTTTATGCTCTTTCTTTTAGTTTCACGTTTTTATGGGCCCGATTTCACTTGTGCACACTGTTTGATTCGGCAAATGCCTGCAGGGCTTATAACAGATATCATATAGAATCCCATGGGTTCTCCTCCGGCTAGCCATCATCTCAGCTAGGCTCATCATAACACTCATTTCATCGTTGCCATAGCTGCCATACTTATTACACATATGGAGGAGAAAGACGGGAACATGGCAAACATATCTGAATGGTCAACTCTGACCTAGCCCACACTAGTGGACGGCCACTATAAGCCTTAATAGACCTCCGTCTTCTTTACTGAACTTACTTGATTGCTTCATCGAAACAGTGGCACCCTTTTTAACATCTCATTATCACTTTGCTTAAGCCTTGTGTCATTAAAATGTTTAACTTTACATAAAACTTTTCAAGACATTTCATAACTTTTCTCATATTCATATGCATGGTCTTATATCACATAATAATGTATCACATAACTGTACATGCCATGCATACATGCTGATGCTGAAATGCCAATGTTCATGTTCATGATTCATGTTGATGGTATTCAATCAAGGCATTGTATCACATCTCATATAACTCATAACATCTTTAGTCATAATACATGAAGCTTTGGGTTGGTGGCGTTGTTATACCTTAACGTAGAGCTATGGCTCAGGTCTAAGGTTTCCAGCCTAAAAACTTAAACGCTTCATATATCATAACATATAACAAATCATGAACATAGAGTAATCCACATATCCATCAACATAAGAACACATACTTGCACATAATTCATATCATTCTTAACCAAGTAAGACATCTTTCACATATCACAGAATTCATCAATTACATATCACACAACACCCTTATGGTGTTCATATAACCATTCTTCACATACTTATCATATGCATCATCATCATACCATACTTAACTCATCAGATGTACACATTCAATGTAATCATGCATCTTACACTTAAGCACAAAAGGTGAGATTCACTTACCTTAGGTCCTTAGCTTATTTTAATATTGCTCAGCAAGAGTCAATCAATCAAATCCATACAAATCCTATTCAAGACACATCATTTATTAAATTCTATCAAAATCGTAAATATACACTATTGATAGTGTATATCAATAATACCAGAAACTATATAAATGATAATAATAATTATTATCAACGTAATGCAAATAACTCTTCATATAAAACCATGCTTTAAACCTTGCTCATAAGATAATGTACTCTTATGATAATAATAATAATAATCCCAACAAAAATAATAATTATCGTCTATAATTAAACTTATTTCGATATTAATAACAAAATACTTCAATAGCAATACGTATATGAATGTATATATTCAAATAGTCATTTTATAAAAGAAATCATATTTTTAACATAAAGTTGTAATAATCAATATAATGATAATAATATAAATATAAATATTTATATTATTATTAATTAGTCATAATATCAATTCCAGTGATATAATAAATATACTTTCTCCAAAATTTACTGGTCTTACAAATATCAATAACTGTAAGAAACTAATATTTGATATTATTTTAATATTCAAATATTAATAAAATATTAATATACAATAATAATGGTTAGATAATAGGTTTACTATAAATCATACTTTTCATATATATATATATGAATCTGTATTCTTGATTTACTTAACAAAATAATAGCAATAATAATTAAAATTACTTAATCATAATAATTTCCATATTAATATAAAATCAATTAAATATGTATTTTTATACTTTATTTAATATCTAATATTTTCTAGAAAATTGGACAGCACAACGGTTATAAAGTGGACAATTCCAAAATCAAAACCTGTATCAAAAATATATATAATCCCAGACAGCCAGTAAATTACAGAAAATATTCCATATATCAATAATATATAATTATATACCATAAATACACATAATAACAATTACTCTAATCAATCACAATTAAATCACAATATATAGGTTAAAGAAATTATACCAAAATGATCGGGTTCCACAATAAGTCAAACGATGATTTTCTGAGACTCAAAACGTACTTCGGAACCTCGAACACTAAGTTTCGACCGTCGGTCTACGGTGGATCGCGGTGACTCGTGGTGGGCCCACCACCCAACTATGGTAGATGTAGGAACAAGTTATTGGGTTTTGAAGCCCACAACACGAGGAGCACGATGGTGGTGACGGATCGGCAAACGGATGCCCGAGGTGGCCGAATCGCAACTTTGAAGTCGCGGGGTGGCCGAACTTAAATCGAGTGGTTGAGGCGTTTAATCGGCGAGTGAGCTCTAGATTCCCGCGTGGGTCGATAGTTCGGAGGCCTCTGAATCCAACGGTCCGGCGCGTGGCTAAAAATGGTGGCCGGAAAGTACTCCTGCGTCGTCGGCAACAGTAATACGTAGAGGAGAGAGAGAGAGAGGTTTTCTGAGGAGAGAGAGAGAGTTTCTGAGGAGAGAGAGAGAGAGAGAGAGAGGGGCTCGGGTAAAAAGAAAGGTTGAAGCCTTTTCTTTTCTTTTTTTTTATTTTTTATTTTTTTTTATTTTTTTATTTTTTTTTTATTTTTAAAAATTACACTTGGACCCAAAATACTAAAATTCTTTTCAAATAAGTCCTTTAGCAAAACTTTCTTAATTTTATAAAAATCCCCACTTAAAATTATATGACATTTGGGTCCAATACTTGACTACTCAAGTTTCTCTCTCTTTAATCTCATTAAAAACATAAAATCATATTTTAAACACTATTTTTCCATTACTATTTCTTAAATTTGTAAACTTGTACATTTTATGTATTAAAACTCTGATTTATAATAAAAATGTTGGATATTACAACTCGGCATGAGGCGATCTTAGGGAGCAAGCTAGTGGGAAAGTCACAATAAGACCAATACTTGACTCAGTGAGAGTCAAGGGGTATTTTGGGTATTTAGTACATTACCAAGATCAGGTAATGGGGAAATTAATTGGTAATTATTTGAGTATATTAGAAATAATGGGAATTGTGAGACGTTAATTATGATTAACAAGATGAGTGGCAAATGACAAATTTACCCTTGAGGGGCTATGAGAGAGGAATTTGGCCCTAAGGGCATTTAGGTCATTTTGAGCCAATTTAGTGACTTACTCAGCCTTACCCTTAGTTGAAGGAAACCAAAACAGAACATCACTCTCACTCAGCTTTCTCCCTCTTGTTAGTCTCCCTCTCTCTTTGTCTTGAGGAGTTTTTTTTTTTTGGAATTTTGAGGAGAGTTGGCTTGGAATTGGAGGCTTGAAGCTAGGTTTTAGTTAAGGACGACTTAAAGCTTGAACCACACAATTGAGGTAAAGCTACAACCCTTTATTTGGTTAAATTATGCTCTGTTTTTATACTGTTCTTGAGCTTTGAGGTTCAAGGTATTGGATTAGTGATTTAGTGGAGGATTTTTAGTGAGATAAACTAGGGTTTTGATGGTGTTTATGTGATGATAATGTTTGGGGGATTTAATTATGGTTTTGGGAATTTATTGGGATAATTTTTGGTAAGGTTTTGGCTGAGGAAAAACATGGATTTTTGGGTTCGTGGGGTCGTGCCGCGACCCGTGTGAACCCAGGGCACTAAGGTAGTTTTGTCTGGGAGGCATGTCGCGGCCCGCCTAGGCAGCTTTGGTCATCTTAGGATTTTAATGACAAAATTTCAAACCTAAGGGCTCGGGATCGATCCTACTACCCGGTTTAGTAGAATTCGAGGTCCCGGAGGCTAGAACTTGGTCTGGAAGCCTTTTTTCGCTCATTATTGATAAGATTCACTTATTATGGTTGTGACTAGGTTATCGCTAGGGCCTGGAACTAGGATCGTGCTCAAGGGTTGTTCATTGGTAACCTGTGCTTGGACCAAAGGTAAGAAAACTACACCCGATATGTGATATATGTGATTATGGCTTGGCCCGAATTGTTGAACAGGAACATGAATAGAGCATGAACACCTGAGAATGTGCATGATTATGATTATGCTTGTGATTATTGATTAAGCATGTTGAATGCTTTGTATTTGGATATTTGTTATAAGATATATGCATATTTGCGTTATCTTATTGAGAAAGGCTTGACTTATTAGTCAAGGACGACAGTAGCGCTGAGCGTTGGTCGTAAAGCATTGACTTATCAGTCAAGGACGACAATAGCACTGGTTGTAAAGCATTGACTTATCAGTCAAGGACGGCAAGAACGCTAAGCGTTGGTTGTAAAGCATTGACTTATCAGTCAAGGACGACAATAGCACTGAGCACGGGTTGTGAAACATTGACTTATTAGTCAAGGACGGCAATAGCGCTGAGCACGGGTTGTGAAGCATTGACTTATCAGTCAAGGACGACAATAGTGCTGAGCGCTGGTTGTAAAGCATTGACTTATCAGTCAAGGACGGCAATAGTGCTGAGCGTTGGTCGTGAAGCATTGACCTACCAGTCAAGGACGGCAATAGCGTTGAGCGCTGGTCGTGAAGCAATGACTTATTAGTCAAGGGCGGCAATAGCGTGCTGAGCAGTGGTCGATATGGTTATGCTTAATCAGGAGCGCATCATACGCTTAACCGACCTATTGGTCGGGGAAAACTCAGCACCAGGTATGCTGGGCCAACTCTAAGGCTGGTTATACAGAGGATAGGGCAATGGGCCCAGGGGTGACTTACTAGTCCCATATCCTAGGCTAGGGTTGGGCCCCGGGCTTGACTTATGAGTCAAGAACGACATTAGCATGCTGAGTGTTGGTCGAAAAGCATTGACTTATAAGTCAAGGACGACATTAGCATGCTAAGTGTTGGTCGAAAAACATTGACTTATAAGTCAAGGATGGCAATAACGTGCTGAGCATTGGTCATTATGGTTATGTCTAACCAGGAGCGCATCATACGCTTGACCAATCTATTGGTCATGAGAAAACTAGAGCCTAGGTACGTTGGGCCAGTTCCAAGGCTGGTTATACAAAGGATAGCGAAAAAGGCCCCGGGGTGAATTATAAGTCCCATATCTTAAGATGTTGAACCCTAGTGTGACTTATTAGTCATGAATTAGGGCACTGAGCCCAGTGATAACTCTACAAAATAGAGTTATTTTACCACTTTTTATGTGCTAATTGTTGCTTAGATCTTGAGTTTTTAATTGATTTATTAAGTTTTTAAGTAATTTTGAATTTATTAGGTTTATTTTAATTTTATAGATTTTTGTGTGTTTTTATAGTTATATTATTGTAAAATGTTATAGTTTAATTATTTAAAATTAATATTGTTAAGTTAGGAGTAAAAAGATGCAATTTTGAGTTTAAATGTTTAAGTAAATTAAGTTTTAATTAAAATTTTCATGGAAATTATATGGTATATTTTATTAGTGAAAATATTTAATTTTAATTTAGTTTATAATTTATTTTGTAGGGAATTTATTTCATTTTTGTGGTTGAGAAGTAAGGAAAAGAAAGAAATAAAAAAAATGGCAAAATTGAAAGAGAAGAGTAAAAGTGTCAAAACTGCACCACCAAAGCTGCCCATGGGCCCAGGTCCAATATCTCCTCCAGCTTCAATTTTCTTGCCCAGCTGTGTCCCAATTTGAAGCTCCAGCCATTAGCCATGTCTCCTTCAGCAATTGCCTCCAGCTGCATCAATGACTCCAGCCATCATTCAATCAACCATTCGGCAGCTCCTTCCATCACTTCTCCAGCCCAATTGGGCCTCCGAATCACCCAGGCCCAAAGCCAAATAGCAGCCTGCCACCAGCAGCCACATGCTGCCATTTTTCCTATTTATTGAGCCCAACAAAAAGCAAAATGTACCATTGCTCCCTTTGTCAAAAATGCCAACATTTTTACCTCACTTTTCTACACATTTTACCCCAAAACATCATTATTACACCCTATAATTTACCCTTATTTTCCATATTATCATTAAGTTGATTAATTTAATCAATTTAATTAATTTAAATTTATTATTTTAGTTTATTCATTTTGGCTATAAATAGGGAGTTTTGAAGACCATTTTGGGGTGTCCATTTTGAGAGGAGGTTACTATACCATAATTTCTACACATGTTAGGAAAAATAATATTGCCTCAATGAAAATGGTAAGATAATGCTACAACTCTATGCAAAATATTACAATGGACAAGATTGATTAAATAAAGTGTTACAACTCTATAACTGAAAATACAAATACAACAAAGGAAATGAAGAAGATGATGAAGAAGAAGAGAATAGTAAAATACAACTCAAAACAAAAGTTACAAATAAAATAAAGTGTTTGGACCAAATGAAGAGATTACAACTCTTAAACAAAATATACAAGTAAATAAAACAAGAGAATAAGAAGAAGAACAATAGAACAAAAGGAAGAACATAAACCACAAACAAACTCTCACTTACACAACCTAAGTGAAGAGGATTGGGGATCACCAACTTGAACAAGGTTTAAAACCTTTGTCCAAAAGCTTATTTCCCCCTAACTCAAGCACTAAGGGATCTCTCTCAGATTTTGGAAATGCTTTATGGAATTATCAAGCCTCAAGGTGTTTCTAGCCAAGTGCTTTAGTGGATAGAAATGGTGTGTCTTACAAGTGAGCATTAGGCTCCTATTTATAGAGTTTAGAGACACCCTTTGAATTTCAAATTCCACCAACCCCCATGGCTGTTACCAATGATTAATTTGGTGTTTTATGGAATTAAAATAGAGATTTGGGAGTTACTTAGCTGTTCGAATCATTCAAAGTTGGATAAAAAACCAAAATTATAGAAGCTGTCAGCCATTAGGGCCGCGGCGCTAGTTCCAGGCGCCGCGGCCCTCAGTCAATTTCAGCAAGACATTTTTTTCAGTTTTTTCCAAAACGTTCCAATTTATTCCCACTTGATTTTGTAACTTCCATACACAATATGGGAGTTAAAATCACATCTCTATCAGCCATTTCTCAAATGGCTTTAAGAAATTCATCTCAATATTGTGTAACAACAAATCTACACAATAATGGGTGATATTTAGGAGTTACAAATTTGTGATGAATTTGTAACACCAAATATGTTACATGTTTGGATATTTCACATATATCCAAATAATGTAACTCTCTATTATATGTTACAATATGTGACACTCCATGTCACATTTATTTAATCTAAAACATTATATTATAAAATAATATTACATTATATTATAAAATAATATAGCATTCAAAACCTCTTTATTCTCTCCATCTTCTTCTTCTTTTTGGTTATTTTCTATGTAACTTTAGAGGAAAAATTTGGGGGTTTCTCCTCCAAATTTTCCTATTTATGTTTGTAATTTTTAGTTTGTATTTGCTATTCTAGTTATGTGTTTCTAATCTTTTTAAGATTATTAGGGTGATGATGAAACAATATGTAACTAGATAATGTTTATTTTGTATATTGATTTCCCATTTTGTGCAACAAAGTTTATGGATTTTTCTTGTTCAAATATCTTCTTTCATCTTAAATATCATGTATTTTGGATTGTTAGCATATATTTACACTTTGTTCTTCATTAGTGCAAAAACATAATATTCTTTGTGTAAGATGTGTCATTAAATTGTACACATCCATGCTTAGAACAAAAATATTATGTTTTGCCTTATAAATAATGTTCATTGATTTATTTGTTATTTCATTAGATTGATTTACACTAAATGCTTTGAAATTATAATTTTGAAAAGTGAAGAAAAATCCTATCTTTTTAGAAGTAATTTGTGCTTAAAATTATAAATCTATTTAGAAAATTATAGTTTAAATTATTTTAACTATTACTAAAACTTGGGAATCAATATACTAATAAATATTATTAAACTTACATTTTGTGGATTCTAGTATCTTAATAATCTTTTCTTTTAACACTTATTTTCAACTCATTATTGCTTTATTTTTATTCTCTTAAATAGCTTTATTTTTCAATCTTTTATTTTATGTTCATAATATTAAAACTCATCAATCTTTGGAGCTAGGTTAGAATTTATTACTTTTGATTTAAAATAGTTTTCTCTTTTCGATTTTAGACAACTCCTTTGGGTTCGACATCCTTGCTCACACGATCACTATTCTATATGAACGATTCGCGCGCTTGCGATTTATAAATTTTTAAACATACTCGTTTTGGGTCCATCACCCAGTATGATTCATTAATCATGTATTTGGGTGCTAAGCCCGGTATGATTCATTAATTAGGTATTTTGGGCAATGGGCCCCATTATGATTCATTGATCAGTTGTCTAGTGCAATTGGTCCATATGACGTTGTAGTCATTTATATGGATGGTATGCATGCATGAGTAGGGTTAATACTGCTAGGCATGCTTATTATGATTTGGAATGTGTTATTAGCTGCTTATGAGCTTGTTTAAGTTTTCTTGCTGAGCATTGGCTCACGGGTGCTTTGTGGTGCAGGTAAGGGGAAAAGAAAGTTGGACCATCCTTGAGTTGCAGAGCTTAGGTGACGATGAGTACATATGCGGTTGCTCGACCACCACAACCAAGGGTTTTAAAGAGAAACTAGGGTCAAACCTTATTTTTCCGCTTAGGTCTGCTGGTTGTAACTTTTCAATTGTAATTAACCTTTTTAAATGTATTTTGGGGTCCCATGTATGAAGTAAACATTTTAACGAAACGATGGTACCTATGGCCAAAATTTTTAAGTCTAAGCCGTTAATCACGTTTAGTTACACGATTATGGCCAAATGACTCGTTTAGCGAGTTTAGCACTATTTAAAATACACAGTGTAATAGTCCCTGAGTATTATAACTATTTCAAGTTTATTATCTTAATCTCGATCCTCTCATACTAATATGAGATTAAGCCCACATAGATAAACTTTGGAATTTTTTGATATTTACTTAATATTATCAACATAATATCAGACATAGTCTATATATAATAATTTAATTCAATTATTTATTACATTTAAAACATTTGTCAACTACAATTGCTTTAAGGGCATTATTCCCAACAATCTCCTACTTGCCCTAAAGCGAATTGAGGCATCTCTTTCAATGTGTCAATCACATTATCTTGAACAAATTTGTCTAAAAAAGTCGTTGTAAATAGTTTTGTAAGAAACTATTTTGAAGTTATCTTCAAGATCATTACATCAATTATGTAAAATTGTTTTGAATTAAATGATACTTCATTTCATGTGCTTTACCCTCTCATGATTTCT
Organism: Humulus lupulus; assembly: GCF_963169125.1. NCBI lineage: Eukaryota > Viridiplantae > Streptophyta > Magnoliopsida > Rosales > Cannabaceae > Humulus > Humulus lupulus. The sequence goes on from NC_084802.1 coordinate 12,477,894, forward strand.
AGTTCTTCTAGAATAGTTGTATCTCCATTGCTTTCGCAATGAGATACTAGTAGTTTATTCTAGTCTTAAACCATTCCCAGAATGGTAAAGAACTCAACTAAATCAAATAGCCTATTTAACTGTTCGTAAATGTTACATTTCGGCTTCTGTGGTGAAACATACAATTCTGAAATGTCCAATACATTTCCAGATTAACATGTTTCCTCCACAGTTATGGAAACTGATTTTGATATCAATTTTTTAAGATTTCAATCTGGTTTAAAATCAGTTTTATCCTTATATTCAAGATACTAAAAAAATTAAGTCATTATAACTATTCAATGACTCAATCCATCATTGGATTGACAACTGCTAACTATTCCCATCGTTTAACAAATGTTAATTCGAAGACATAACATTTGATACATTAAATAGTTCATCACTAAGTTGTAGTAATACTGTCTCATGTCCTTCTTTTCTAGTAAAAGAATAAATGTTCCTCATAAGTTGACTTTGTTCTATTCTTGTTTGCCTAAATGAGGAGTGAACATATATTTTTTTTCTATTCGTGTAGTTTAGAGTTCTATGTGCGAACAAATTCAAAAAGTTGTTAGCTTCATCTGGTAGGTTTGTTAGGCTCCGAGCATGCTCTTCTTTTCATGTTCGACTAGTATAGGCAACTATGGGCGAGCATACTTGAAGGTTATTCTTAACTGATAACGATCATAATTTCGAAGTTATCCTCTTTTCTGATAACGATAAGAATTTTAGGTTATCTTTTTTCTTGAAAAATTGTGGGAAAGCAACCTTATTTATCTGTTTCTTGTTCCTGTAGGACCTTTATTCTCGTTTTTCCTTCATAAATAGGCGAACCAACTCTTTTGTCTTCATGATCAAGTGAACATACTCTTTTTCCTTTCATGGTCAAGTGAACATACTATTTTTCCTTCATGGTCAAGCGAACAGACACTTATTCACGAGATTTTGATATGTTCTCATCTCGCTTTTTATAGTAGCTAGGGCGAACATAACTCTATTTTGAAAAAAAAAAATTGTAGAAAACCTCTTCTTGGGTTCTCCCCTATACCCTATGTGCCCCCTAAGTGATTGAGGAATCTTAATCCTTGATCACTTGTTACGTCGTACTTGGGTGCTTATAAATGTTCTGCTAGTTTATAGTAAGGCACGATTAGTTAGCACAATTATTTTATCAACACCATAGGCTAATAGAATCACTTTGCTCACTTCATGTATATAGACATAGGTGAACAAGCAATACTATGCTTCATGGTACATGTTCACCTATGTCTTCTGAGGTTTTAGTTCACCCAATGTAAAAGCATAGTATTGCCAAATTGTCTTTCATGGTTTTCGAGCTCTTATTTTCCTGTTCATTTTTGTGACATGAAAATTGGCGAACATGTTGAAAAAAAAAAGTTATTTCTTTATGAAGACCCATGGGCGAGCAGGATTCTCTTTGTAGGAACAGAGTTGAAGGTTACTCCTTCAACTGGTAGGTGATCAGTTTTGAAGTTTTCCTCTTTTCTGATAGTAATCAGATTGTGAGGTTAGCAGAATTCGAAGTTATCCTCGATCACAACTCAATGTTGTCTTCTTTTATGAGGATGCTTCTGAGTTTATTTTATCTTCTCGGTTCAAGCCTGGTTCAGCTAGGTTTAAGTTTTTGCTTAACAGTTACTTGTTAGTATTCATGACGTGTACATAGTTAAGACTAGGTTTTTATTGCTTAATAGTCTACCTATTATCATTCAGGCTTCGTACCTAGTTAGGACCAGTGTTGTATAGCTTAATAGTTACCTGTTATTATTCAAGTCTTGTACCTGGTTAGAACCAGGGTTTTACAACTTAATAAATCACTTGTTATTATTCAGACCTTGTACCTGGTTTGGACTAGGATTTTATAGCTTTGATTTTTTCATGTTAGTTTCTTAAGTTTTATTTGGAGTCATATTTGACAACCTGAGTTATTGTACTAGCTAGATTTTAATTTCCAAATTTCACTTTTATACTAACTTGAAATTTTCAAAGTTTGATTGCGTTATTTTAACTTCCAAGTACGTCTACTTGTTTTGTAAATTCTCACAACCATTTTGCATATTTATTTAAACATATAAGTATGATGAGCTTATAATTGCTCCAACTCATACTCCTTTATTCATAGAAGCATGGTAGGCTAAAAATTTTGTGCCTTTTGATACTCAGCTATCTCCAGGCTTAAAAAATTTTTGCACAAAAAAATTGTAATATTGTACCTTTTGATACTCAGTTATCTCCACACTTAAATTTTTTTCCAAAAGTTCAAGACAACTTTTTTTAAAAAGTTGTGTAGATTTTCTCCGAGCTCATGGTATGGTTATATCCAACACCTATATTCCCCCAAGTAGCTGTTATATTATTTTATAATATAATGTAATATTGTATTATTTTATAATATAATGTTTTAAATTAAATAAATGTGACAAAGAGTGTCACATATTGTAACATATAATAGAGAGTTACAATATTTAGATATATGTGAATATCCAAATATGTAACATATTTGGTGTTACAAATTTGTAACTTCTAAATATTGCCCATTATTGTGTAGATTTGTTGTTACACAATATTGAGATGAAATTCTTAAAATCTATATGTGAAATGACTGTTATATATATGATTTTAACCTCAATAATGTGTTTTGGAGGTTACAAAATCAATTGGGAGTGATTTGGAACCGTTTGGAAAAACAACACAATTCAATGTGATGAAATTGGGCAGTGGCCGCGCCCAGGAGCACTGGTGGCCGCGACCTGGGGGACAAAGAGCCACGGCTGCGACCAACAATGCCCGTGGCCGCGGCCACAGTGTCTGACTGACCAAATTTTAGTTTTTTCCAACCTTTTTGAACGGCTCCAAAAACACAAATAACTCCCAAATCTCATTTTAATTCCATAAACATAAAATTAATCATTGGTAACAACCATGGGGGTTGGTGGAATTTGAAATTCAAATGGTATCTCAAACTCTATAAATAGAAGCCTATTGCTCACTTGTAAGACACTAATTTTCCATCCACAAAGCACTTGGTTGGAAAATACACCATAGAGACTTGATAATCCCAAATAGCTATTTCCTAGAGAGATCCTTTAGTGCTTAGAGAATAGGGGAAATAAGCTTTTGGGTAAGGGTTTTGAACCTTGTTCAAGTTGGTGATCCCCACTACTCTACACTTTGGTTGTGGAGAGTTTGTGTTTTTCATTGATTTTTCATTCTTTTGTTCTTCTTGTTCTTATTTACTTGTATTATTATTGTTTTGAGTTTGTAATCCTCATCTTCTATTTTCTATTTACATATTTATTTGCATCATTTTGTTTTAGAGTTTTAGTTCTTATAATTATCTTCTTTCTACATTTACTTGTATTGTTGGTCATTGAGTTGTAAACTTATTTATCTATCATTTTGTCCATTGTATTTTTTGCATAGAGTTGTATTTTGGTTTTACCATCTCTATTAAGCAATAAAATATATTCTCTAACAGTAACTAAGTTATAAATCTTGGGCCATTTTCAGCTTGGGTTCGAGCTGGTTTTATAATGTAGAATTCGAAGTTGTCCTCTTTCCTGATTATAATCAAAATTTGAGGTTATCTTCTTTTATGAAAACGATCAAAATTTGAAGTTGTCCTCTTTCCTAATTAAGATTAGAATTTGAGGTTATCTTCTTTTTCGATCGTGATATCTTTATGAAGAAGTCTTTAACAATGATCCTTCTGAGAAGCAATCTTTGTTCATACCCCTAGCAGGTTTCATTATACCGGATATGCGACCATAATATCCTCTTAAGGCCTGTCCGAAGGGTTCGGCTCGCGAATTGATCTCTGGGGAGCATCTCCATTTATTCTCCTTCTAATTTGGGGTCGACTCTTCTCTTGTCTCCGTGATAAGAGATTACCTCGGTAAACCCTGAGTTGGAGAAAGGTGTCGGATTGGAGATGAAAGGATAAACAGATATTGCTAACAGAGTTTTTCAAACGAGTTTACATGCTTGACATTTTTTATCCATGTTCGCGTCTTAGAACTAACCTTGGGCGAACAGGTCCCCTATTGCCCTTGCTCCATTAGTCTGTCAGCATCGTGTTTGCAAAGGTAAACGCCTTGTTAAGGCACACGAGCGAACATACTTCTTTTGTGGTTGTTGAGCAGAGTATGTCTTCATGCCACAAGCGAACATATTTATTCTTCATTTTTGTTCATTCTCAATGTACATTGTTTGATGAACAAGCTTGCTTCTTACTTCCATTTGTCTGTTCGTTATGATATACATAGTTAGGCGAACAGACTTGTCTTTGGGTTGGTGTGGTCATGACTCCGAAGTGAGCACTGAAATTCATTCTCCTTGCTTTCTTTATGTAGATGTGTGAACCGGTGAAAATGTGTTCCAATCTACTTGTGTGCGAACATTTAGTGTTATGTTCATTTTTTACAAGACAACATAGGAATGCACTATAAACGAACATGCTCCTATGTGTCAGCATAAGCGAGAACAACCATGCTTTGCCATCATATTGCAATTCTTCAATCTTTGCTCGAATGTCTAATACAACCATGCTTTGCCATCATATTACTTGATCAAGTCAGCTCGGATGAAAGGTACAAGTTAGTTCAAAAATGATTCATTCAAGTCAGTTAGGGATGATTCCAAGCATAATGTGCGACTAGGTTTCCCTTTGTTCGGAAAATATATGTTTGTAACTATTAGTAACAAAAACAAAAGATTGTTTATTATCTACTTTACTGTATTTTTGTAAATTTATTATTTTAAGATATATACGATTTTTTTATTGTTGATAAATTAGAGGTATTTTTTGCTTGTGGAAAAACGAGCTCCAATGCGACAACCCGACTAGAAAATGACATAATTTTTGCATGTTAGAGTCGGGATAACTAAGTGCAAGTCAGAAACGGGTCGAACCCGTCTGACAAGACATTTTTTGGGTTAACTCATGTGATACAAAACTGACACGAATTGATCTGTTTATATCCAATATATCATAAAAATTATTAATTAATAGTTAAGTTATTATTTATTTTCCATAAAAAGATAAATAAAGTACAAGGAAAATTCTTTTAGACGTGTTTGGAAGTAACTATGTAATTAATAGGTCTTGTCATTACTAGGGTAGTAATTACATATTCCAGTAATTACACTATACTTTAAAATACAAGTTGTATTTAGATGTCAATTGGTCATTACTTATGAATTTCCATTACTATGTTTGACAAAATAATTAGTAATTACACAGAAAAATAATAATATGTAATAAATATTATTTAAATTTGATAGTATTTTGTAATTATAATACACTCGATTCTCATGGGGGCTATAAGAATTGAATAGTGTGATCAGAACCCCTGAACTACCTCTAATTATATGGTTGTTGTGTAATGGTCAAACAAATACGTTAAATCGAGTAATTACTCTGAATTACATCCAAATTCAACTAGAATGTGACTTTTTAAATACACCCTTAAAAATTAGCATAACTTATTCACGTTTGGTAATTATTTGATATTAAGAATTTTTTGTTTAATGTATTAATATTTTGTGATAAATTGCTTAATTCAACAATTTTATTTCTTTGAAACTTTATATATTTCTATGTAGTCTATTAGTCAAATGGATTTACACAATAAAAAATAAAAATAAATCAAATTAATGCATGATATTAATTATGTCGATAAATAGGTAGTGTGAGATGGGTCTAGTCGAACGTAAACACAATAAATCGAGTTAGATTTGAAATTTCTTGACACGAAACATAAACATGTCTTATTAAGATTGACCAACTAGACACGTCAACCCACCTACAAATTGCCACCAGTATTTTCCTAAATTTCCAAATAATTTCTTCATTCCAAATAACAAAAAACGCATTAGGAAATGAAATTCTAATTCCTACGGAATTACTATTATGTTGTTTAAAGGAATACTCAACTATATCCATGCCAAAACTATCATATTAAATTACTACTTTATCCTTCTTACTTTAAATAATATTATTCTATAATTTTAAAAATATGATAGTGTTTGATGAACTTTTAACAAGATTACAGTGATACGAAATATATATGATTTATAACTCATTTATAATTATTTTATTTTTAAGAATTTTGTTAAATTAATATAAGTTTAAGGATTTTAGTGTTAAAAAAATAGTGTTTATTCAAAAATACTAATTTTACCATTTCATTACAAAAAAAAAACATAAATTACTATATATTTTAATAAAACAACATCAATTTAACTTTAAAGAATTTTAGTAAAATTAATTAATTTCAGAGAGTTATTTATTAATGGGTAAATGCCATTTTTGCCCTTTGTATTGTGCAAAAGTTACCGATTGGACTATCTATTTTGTTAAATGACAATTTGGACCTTACATTTTACAAATTGGAGCAAAATAATACTCTGAACCCAATTTTGGTCAATTTTTTTTAAATATAACCAAAATACCTCTGAGTTTTAAATATTAAATATTAGATTTAAAATTTTAAAATTATATTTAATTTTAAATGAAAAATTAAATTAAAATAAAAAAATAAAATAACATCTATATATCTATATATCTATATATATAAATGAGAGCTTCAAAGAAATTATGTGGCACTCTAAAATCTCTTCAAATCACTCTTTCTATTTTCTCATTTAATCTAATTTTTTTATTCATTATCTATTTTCTAAAATATCTTAACAATTGAAAATATTAATATATATACATATCTATATATCTATATATATATAAAGGATAGCTTCAAGGATATTATGTGACATTCTAAAATGTCTTCAAACCACTCTTTCTATTTTCTCATTTAATCTAATTTTTTTATTCATTTGCTATTTTCTAAAATATCTTAATAATTGAAAATATCAATATATATACATATTAATTTGATTAAAAATTTATTTAGTTAAATATATTAACTACTTATTTATTGAAAAATACTAAAAAAATTAATTAAAAATTACGTATATCTATATATATATATAAAGAAGAGTTTTAAGGATATTATGTGGCACTCTAAAATCTCTTCAAATCATTCTTTCTATTTTCTCATTTAATCTAATTTTTTTATTCATTTGCTATTTTCTAAAATATCTTAATAATTAAAAATATCAATATATATACATATTAATTTAATTAAAAATTTAATTAGTTAAATATCTTAACTACTTATTTATTGAAAAATACTAAAAAAATTAATTAAAAATTACGTAATAATTTTCGATTATCTATATATCTATTTTTCTTATTATATTATAATTATATTTTTTATTCAAAAGTGAATAGTTTTACAAAATATTATAATTATTATCATCAATCATCAATATTTATAATTGTATTTTTCTCTTATTTGATATTTTACTAAGCTTGTGAAAATAAGATATTACTAATGGCATTCTTTGGATTTGTGATTTGTTTTTACTATAATAAATAAATATTTTATAGTATAAAGAAGAGCTTCAAGGATATTATGTGGCACTCTAAAATCTCTTCAAATCATTCTTTCTATTTTCTCATTTAATCTAATTTTTTTATTCATTTTTTATTTTCTAAAATATCTTAATAATTGAAAATATCAATATATATACATATTAATTTAATTAAAAATTTAATTAGTTAAATATCTTAACTACTTATTTATTGAAAAATACTAAAAAAATTAATTAAAAATTACGTAATAATTTTTCATTATCTATATATCTATTTTTCTTATTATATTATAATTATATTTTTTATTCAAAAGTGAATAGTTTTACAAAATATTATAATTATTATCATCAATCATCAATATTTATAATTGTATTTTTCTCTTATTTGATATTTTACTAAGCTTGTGAAAATAAGATATTACTAATGGCATTCTTTGGATTTGTGATTTGTTTTCACTATAATAAATAAATATTTTATAGATTGTAATTTTAGTGGACATTCCCGCAGCAACAAAAGATGCGGAGGTTGATGTGAAACACGAAAAATTCTTTTTAGAAATAAAGAACACATTATGAATGAAAAATAATAATACTAAAAATAAAATAATGCACAACAACAAAAATAATAAATGTTTTTTTAAATTTAAATGTAATAGTTTTACAAAAATATATATTAACAACATGTATAATTTAATTTGAATTTGATTTATTTCAACGATGTATATTTTGAATTTAAATTGGATTAGATATTTCATTACAACAACTATTTAATTAAATTATAAATATAAGTAAACAATATTTTTTTCTCATTTTTTATATTACTTTTTTAATTTATAGCTATTAATTTATTAAGGAATTTTTTTATCTATTTTGTCTATTCTCTTTTTTCTCATTTTTATTTTAATAAAAATTATAATAGATAAAAATATCTACATATAATAATAATAATAATAATATATTTTAACTTTTTGACAAAATACAGGATCCAAATGTTAACTTTTAACAATAAAATATTCAAACAGGTAATCAACCAAATTATACGTGGTTCAAATAATCTATCTTTACATTCCTATTTTTTAATTTTTGACAAAACACAAGGTCCACAAGGTAATTTTAAAAAAAAAATTAATGGTCAAAATAGGTAAACAACTAAAATACAAAGTTCAAAATGGTGTGAACCCTTATAGAAAACATAAATTATATATATTTATATAATTTACTTTTTATAAATAATTTTTAACCTTTTGAATAAATATATGATCCACAGGTTAATTTTTAAAAATAAACAATCAAAATGAGTAATCGGCCAAAATATAGTGTTCAAATAATAGATTTATCTATTTCTATTTTAATATTTTGACAAAACTTGAGGTCTACAAGTTAATTTGTAAAAATAAAAGTTCTAATGGGTGATCGACTAAAATACAATGTTCAAAATAGTGTGAACCCTTACAGAAAACAAAAATTATATAAATATATAATTTAATTTTCATAAGAAGTTTAAACATTTTAAATAAACACATGGTCCAAAGGTTCATTTTAAAAAATATAGGGTCAAAACGGGTAATGAGCAAAAATACAGTGTTCAAATAATCAATCTATCAATTCCAATTTTTATTCTTTTGACAAAACACGAGATCTAAAAGTTAATTTTTAAAAATAAAGACTTCAAACAGGTAATTGGCCAAAATAAATCTTACACAAAATATAAATTTTCTTATACATAATTTAGACATTTTATAAAAAGAACTACACAAAGCGTATAATAATAATAAATAAAAGTAAATGTACAACAAGCTTTTTGAACTTTGTTTTCAGTACTTTAAAATTTGTCAGAATTTTTCAAAAATCTACAGGAGGTTTGCTATACAATAACAGTGAACACCATCATGAAATAAAAAATTATGGTCAAAATGTCTTCACGTGTCTATATAAAGAACATGTTGTACGAGTATGGTCAAAATGAATCACCACCCCACATTCTCCCAAAAAATATTTTAAAATATATATGTTTTAATAATTACAAAAACTGCGCGGAGCGCGGTCATATTTTCTAGTATATATATAAAGGAGAGCTTCAAGGAGATGATGTGGCACTCTAAAATTACTCCAAACTATTTTTTCTATTTTCTCCTTTAATCTAATTTTTTTATTCATTTTTATTAATAAGGAGATGATGTGTCATTCTAAAATTATTCCAAACTATTTTTTTCTAATTTCTCCTTTAATCTAATTTTTTTATTCATTTTTATTAATAATTATTTAAACTTTATTATTTTAGATATTTAAATAAGATATTTTTTGAATTAAATACCTAATAAACGGGTAATCGGCTAAAATACAAAGTTCAAAATAGTGTGTATATATAATTTACTTTCTATAAAGAATTTTTAACACTTTGAATAAATACATAGTCCAAAGGTTAATTTTTAAAAATAAAGAGTCAAAACAAGTAATCGGTCAAAGTATAGTGTTCAGATAACCAATCTATCTATTCCTATTTTTAACATCTTGATAAAACTTGAGGTCCACAAGTTAATTTTTAAAAAGAAAGACCCCAACGAGTAATCGGCTAAAATACAATGTTCAAAATGATGTGAACCCTTGCAAAAAAACATAAATTATATGTTGACGCCGTTTTTCGTCAACAGATAAAAGAAGAGAGCACGCAAACAATTAAAGACAATGGCGAAAACAAACAAACGAATCAGACACACGGTTTTTACGTGGTTCAACAGTTAAATCTGCCTAGTCCACGAGTCTCTGTTATTAATCTCAAGATTATCTCTGAACAATTCTTTAGCATGAATTCTCCAGAGTTTTCTCTCAAGGATCAGAAATCCGGTCCTTTACAATGGTGCATGACTTCTCTATTTATAGAGAAGGATGCAGAATACTATCCCACATATTTTGGGTAGTTACTCTTTTGTGAATAAAAATAAATGGCCTTAAATGCCAATAATCAGATATACAAGGAAACGTTTCCCAAAGATCAGGAAACGCATAACTGACTAAACAATATCCCACGATTCTTGGGGATTTACATCAATAAATGAGGATTACATCCTATATCTACAATACTTGTAGATATTCAAAATGATCATAGCGTATCTCCAAGGCTTCAGCATCTAAGGTTTCATGTCATTGTGCGAGCCACTGACATTTCCCAAGCTAACATCGCTTTCGAGATAGCATATCTAGCTCGAGACCCCTGCTCCGAAGTTGTTCCTGAAGATGAGGGGCTCTCAGAGCTATCTTTCGAGATCGAGTTCATTTCGAGGTCAGTACATTCGAGGTCTGTATCATACTTTGCAGGCTCCGATTTACAATCGTAGAGCATACCCTAACCCTCACGAGACCATTTAATGCGAACTCAGCTTTCGAGGTCATATTTGCTATGGCTCGAAATCTGGGTATAACATTTTGCCCCCTCAAAAGTATTTGTTCGAATCCTAAGAGAAGGAAACTTTTGAACTACTCTTTTCGGGAACCATACCGTCACACTCTTAAAACGGACACGTGCCAGATGGGTATTGCTCACTTTAGGTACTTGAGTACCTTGGGAACATGCCCACGATCGTTCGTCTGACAGCTTTTCGGCGCCATCTTATCATCGACTCCCCTCCATTCGATCTGTTGAGGATTTTAATCAACGCTCCTGATTAATCCAGTTTTCCCACCTATTTATACAAGACCCCCTCTTCGTCTTCTTCACATTTGCTCATCACAGACCAGAAAAAAGAAAAACGCTCCCTAAACCTCTTACCACAGTTTATGCTCATTGCATGTTTTCTAGGCCGAAGAAACAAAAGAATCCTGGTTTGTACGAGTCAGTGAGTTCTTTCCTGCAACCTCTTCTCCACTCGACGATTTCGCTGCACTCCCCATCACTGTGTAAGTACGCCATTTTTGTTGTTCTTTTTATACTGTGTTTGCTGTGTATGTTAGTATGTGTTCTTAGCATGACGCGATAGGAGGGTTTGAACCGATAGGTTTTTAGGCTTTCTGGATTTTCACTCTGGAAGTTCGTCTCTGGTTTATATCCAGTTTCGACGTTTGAATGTGGTTTCAACTTTCTGGGTTTTGAAAATTTTAGGCTATGTTTCTTGTACACCAAGTTTTCGGGTAAAAACCCTTACTCTTGATAATTACACGAAACCCGAAAAAGCCCTTTCCTGGCTAACCGCCACCTTTCTTTCCCTTGAACTTCAGGATTTTCAAAAAATCATCCACGTTCTTTTTCTTCCCTGTGGAATACGCGCTCTGACTCTTTAGTGAGGGTCTTAATATTTAGTTTCTTGCCCTTAGTTATCCGAGCTCATCTTATCGAGTTCGTGATCCTTGCATGCATGGCCCTCACCATTTTTTCTTTCTCGTTAGATGTCACAGAAACTGGAAAGACGGTGGGGGTCATTACGAGCAATTCCTTACGAGCCCAAATCTCCGAGCCCGGAATCGGTCTTTGTTCGGAACCAGCGTCGGATTAAAGAGTACGAGATCGCACGCGAACAAGAAGACATTCGAGCCCACTATCGCCGCCAGATCGACGAGGTCATCGAAAAGAAGAGAAGAGTTCTTCGAGAAGCCATCTATCCGGAGCCTAACCCAGGACCTAGGCCAGTTCCCCTCGACCCTGCGTTAAAAGTCACAGTAGCATACCACCCGGGGGAACTCCAGTTTTCCCTAATGGCGGAGCCTTCGTCTTCGCAGCCTAGGAGGGAGATGTTTGAAGCCGAATTCTACCAGAGCTCGGTTATCACCTCCGACCAGATAACTGACATCCTGGCCATTCATGGCCTTAGCTCGTTAGACACACTGAAGTGTCGAGCTCCGACAAGGCATGAACGGAGCTGCTTCGCTCCTGGGGGCCGTGATTCCAGTGTGAAATACGCGGCCTGGAGCCAGGAACACCTAAAGGCAGGAGCTTTGCTGCCCCTGAAGTCCTTTTTCAGGGATTTCACCGATTTCGTTGGGTTGGCTCCCTTCCAACTCAACACCAACTCATACAGGGTGCTGTCTGCCCTGAGGTCCTTATTCCACGAGCTGGGGTGGATAGGACCTTCACCCCAAGAGATTTTATATCTCTTTTGTTTTAAGAGTAATCCCTCCCGAGCTCGGGGAGGAGATGGTTTCTACTATCTTTCGAGCTACCCCAAAGAGACAAAAATCTTTGAAGACCTTCCGAACCATCCCCCTGACTTCAAAAGGGCTTTTTTCTGGACAGACGGTCTGTTCCCGTCTCGACATCGTTCGTTTAGGCGAATTCGTAAGTATTCTCGTTACTTTCTATTTTTGAGCTCGAATCTTTAGCCCTTGTATCCATGTTTAGTTGAAGTGTATCTCCTCTTTCAGCTAACTTTCAGCGTCCCACCCCCGACGAGATAATGAAGGAGCACAGAGAGAGCCTGCTCCGACTCCCTTATGGCAGGAGGTCTCTCTCATTTCTGCTACATGAGGACAAGCTTCGAGCTTGTGGCTTGTTGGGACAGGGCCAGTCAACCTCTGACTGGTCCAGTAAAAAATACGAACGCTGGGAGGAAGTGCCTCTGCCCACAGGCATCCTTCCCCCGAGGAGGGAAAGGAAAGCATCTCTCCCAATTCGCTCGAGAAGTCCGCGGTCGGGGAACGAGGCCAATGATGAAGCCTCGAGCTCGGACTCCGGTGGAGGTAAAACCCTTCCTACTTCGCGAATGTGGTCCCCCACTTTATTAAAACACGGCCCAATAGACTAGTCTCGTGCCCACATGATAGATACCACTTCTACATATGGAGTTGGGTAGATGACTGTGTCCATAGGTTTGATAGTGGGCTCGGGAAATTCGACACTATGTATACCACGGACGAGATGTGGAATGGGATAGCTGTGCAGTATGGGACCAATGATTATAGGGACCTTTCGAGGTTATCACCAACTTATAGGGAAGGCCCTCCCCCCGCCTCTTCTGAAGACGGGGGAATTTCATGGTCCCCAAGCTCAAGCTCGGGGGAAAGTTCCAGTTAGGTTTTTTCTTCAACTGGTTTACATCTTTTCCCAAAGTTATTATCATTGTTTAACTCACTGTCATTATGCAGGTGCCATGAATCCCAACCTCGACGCCGTGCTCTTTAGTGATGGGGGAGCTGGCGCCCAGAAAAGCAAACGCCCGAGGATACCAAAGAGGCCCGACCGACAATTCAAAGTACCTAAACGTCACGAGACGACTCCCACGGCCCAGATCACTGCGGACACCTCCAAGGAGCCGACTGCCCAGGTCGATGGGTCAGGCTCAACTGCATCCATCTCTCAGCTTCCCACCGAGACCCGGTTAATAGTTGCTCGGCCTCCGAAGAAACCTTCTACCTCAACGGTTCAGCTGCCAACGGCCCGAACTCATACTGAGGAATATGTACTTGATGGCACCGCTGGGGCAGAAGGGGCGCTTCTCAGCTCGGACGTCCTTTCTCGGGTAGGTCAGAGCTTTTCTGGCTTTGGTGCCGACCACTGGGACCTCGTGCGCAAGGCCTCGGACTGCAACACTCTTTATGAGAAGAGTATCGAACTCTCCGCCGCGGTAGCCTTCTCAAACACTCTTTATGTCTTAGAGTATTTATGTCTCTGATTATATTTCTGATTCATTCTTTGTGTTTCAGGCCCTTGTTGTTTCAGCGCAACTCAACTACAAGCTGACCAACGAGGTGCAGACGAGCTTAAATCTGGCTCAAAAGTCGAAGGATCTCGAGCTGAAGATGATTGACGAGCTCAAAGACTCAAAGTCTGAAATTGAAAGATTGAAGACCCGTCTCGAGGAGCTTGAAAAGTCAAACGCGGAGCTCGAGAAGGCCAAAGCCAAGCTCGAAGAGGAGAAGTCTGCCACCTTCGATTTCATGGAGAGCGAGAAGACCCGCCTCCTGGATGAGGCTAAGGAGCAGATGGAGAAAGCGGTCGACCAAGCCATGTACAAACTTTGGGCCGACAATGCCGATCTTGACACCAGCTTCCTGGGTCCTCTCGAAGCCACATATGTTGAGCGGTGGAATGCCCGTCTTTTGGAAAGTACAGCTGCTCGAGAGGCGACCCAGTAGGATAGTCATGTTATTCGTCCTGGAGGGTCTGGTGATATTGATGCTGAGAAGGCCAAGGATACTCTTCTTCCTTAAATCCGATCTCGGAGAGATCAGCTATCGGGGCTGCGTCCCCTCATTCTTGTAACTATTTAAATTTGTGCCCACAGGGCTGACACAATTTTTTTATACGCTTTACATTTCTTGGCTCGAAATATTTTGCATTTTTCTTGCATTGATGAGTTATGTTTATTTAATTCATACAAACATAGTTTAGATTTAGGCTCGAAATTCGATGCATTCATGCATAGTTTATTCGAATTATCCGTTTCCAACCTCGTTATTTATCAAGGTCGTACATTACTTTAACCATGAACTAAAAAGTACTTATATGGCATGTAATATGAATGATTTGGTTAATCTTTTATTCACTTTTCCTCATCCTTAGTATCTTAGCTCCGAGGTTATGAGTTCGAAACTATTTTAAGATGTTCCAGCCTCGATCTCGACATATTTCGTGATGGGTTTAGGCTCCCATTTATCATTGATCGATAATTTGGCTGGTTTGTTCCAAACCTGTTATGCTTGCACATCTGGTTAACTCCAAACGTTTTTGGTTTTTGGTAGCTCGGTAATGTCCGACCTATCTAAGCCCGTGTACTTGGTTATTTCCAAATACTTAATGTTTTTGATAACTCGGTTAAGTCCGAAATATCTAAGCTCGCTCGGTTAAGTCCGAACTATCTAAGCTCGCGTATTTGGTTATATCCAAATACTTTTTTGCTTTTTTTTTTTTTTTTTTTTTTTAAGCTGGAGGTATGTGTATGTATACCAATGATGCCCCCTTAATATCCTATGAGTGTGACCATAGGTTATTAAATTAAGAGAGATTGCAAAAATAAAAATAAATTACATGTGAAACAAAGTAGACCCTTTATTTGAAATTCAAAAACAAACTAAGTACAGAAAATCATGGTTACGGGCGACACTTCCTTCACTATTGATAATATGGTCTAAGGTGTTCGCCATTCCATGCTCGTGGTATGAGGCTCCCATCTAATCTCGCAAGTTTGTATACGCCAGGGCGGATGACTGATTCTATCTGGTATGGTCCTTCCCAGTTTGGCCCGAGTACTCCTGCTGCTGGATCTCGGGTTGCTAAGAATACTCGTCTCAAAATCAGGTCTCCCACTCCGAACTTTCGGTCTCGAACCCTCTTATTGAAATATCTCGTGGTCCGTTGCTGGTAAGCAGCATTTTTCAGCTGAGCCTCTTCCCTTTTTTCTTCGATCAAGTCTAGGGTTTCTTCGAGCTGAGTATGATTGGAACTTTGGTCGTAAATCTGAGTTCGAATTGTCGGAATTTCGACCTCAATGGGCAACATTGCCTCGCAGCCGTATGCTAGAGAAAACGGGGTATGCCCAGTTGATGTCTGAGCTGTAGTTCTATACCCCCAAAGGACTTGGGGTAATTCCTCAGGCCATCGTCCCTTTGCTTCTTCCAACTTTTTCTTCAAGGAACTCTTGAGAGTTTTATTAACGGCTTCGACCTGACCGTTCGCCTGAGGATGAGCCACTGACGAAAAGCTCTTTATTATACCGTTCTTGTTACAAAAGTTGGTAAATAAGTCGCAATCAAACTGGGTTCCGTTGTCAGACACAATCTTTCTTGGCACTCCATATCGGCATACGATGTTTTTTACCACGAAATCCAGGATCTTCTTCGAAGTTATGGTCGCCAATGGTTCAGCCTCCGTCCATTTTGTGAAGTAATCAACCGCGACCACAGCATACTTTACTCCTCCTTTGCCAGTTGGGAGTGAGCCTATGAGGTCGATGCCCCATACCGCAAAAGGCCATGGGGACGTCAACATGGTTAGTTCGGAAGGTGGAGCTCGGGGTATCGTGGCGAATCTCTGGCACTTGTCGCATTTTTTCACGAACTCGAAAGAATCCGTTTTAATGGTTGGCCAGAAATATCCTTGGCGTATAATTTTCTTGGATAGGCTATGCCCCCCGGTATGATCTCCGCAAAACCCTTCATGAACTTCTCTAATAATCTTCTTTGCCTCGGGGGGAGTCACGCATCTGAGCAATGGCATGGAATACCCTCTTCTGTATAGCCTTCCATCCAGGATGGTGTAACGAGGAAGTTGATACATTAGTTTCCGAGCCTGACTTCGATCTTTTGGAAGAATTCCATTTTCGAGGTATTCAACGATCGGGCTCATCCAGGTCGGTTCTGTCTCGATCATGCACACATCTTCCTTGTCTGACTCAGTAATGCTGGGTGCTGACAAATGTTCTATGGGTACAACATTCAGCTCCTCATTTTCAGTGGAAGTGGCGAGCCGAGCTAAGGCATCTGCATTTGAGTTTTGTTCTCGGGGAACCTGTTCGATTGCATAAAACTCAAAAAACTCCAATGCGTACTTTGCCTTCTCCAGATAAGCTGCCATTTTTGTGCCACGAGCCTGGTACTCTCCCAATATCTGATTAACTACGAGCTGAGAGTCGCTGTAACAATGTATAGCTTTGGCCTTGAGTTCCTTTGCTATTCGTAGTCCCGCAAGTAAAGCCTCGTACTCAGCTTCATTATTAGATGCTTTAAAGCCGAACCTTAATGCAGAGTGAAATTTGCTCCCTGCAGGAGTGATCAAAATAACTCCTGCCCCCGCTCCATTTTCATTTGACGACCCGTCGACGTAAAGTTTCCACAGCTCGTGGGCCGTGGTTGTTACCTCGTCGTCGGCTGTACCGGTGCACTCCACTATAAAATCTGCCAATGCTTGTGCCTTAATGGTTGTTCTCGGATGGTAGGTGATCTCGAATTGTCCGAGCTCAACAGCCCACTTAAGGAGTCGACTAGACGCCTCTGGTTTGGACAAGACTTGCCTTAATGGTTGATCTGTCAGTACATGGATAGGATGTGCCTGAAAGTAAGGGCGGAGCTTTCGAGATGAGTGGATCAGACTGAGGGCGAGCTTCTCCATCAGTGGATACCTTGACTCTGCCCCCAGTAATCTTTTACTGATGTAGTAGACGGGTTTCTGTATTCTCTCTTCCTCTCGGACGAGCACCGCGCTTATCGCGTGTTCGGTTGTTGAGAGGTATAAGAACAGTACTTCTCCCGTCTCAGGCTTCGATAGGATGGGTGGTTCGGCTAAGTGCCTTTTGAGCTCTTGAAAGGCTAGCTCGCACTCGTCTGTCCATTCGAACTTTTTACTTCCTTTCAATAAGTTGAAGAATGGGAGACCGCGGTCCGTTGACTTCGAAATGAACCTGCCCAGAGCTGCCATCCTGCCAGTCAAGCTTTGAACATCTTTATGCTTCCGAGGTGAAGGCATATCGATCAGGGCCTTTATTTTATCGGGATTAGCCTCGATTCCACGAGAGTTGACAATGAAACCCAGAAATTTCCCTGAAGACACCCCAAAAGTGCACTTCTGAGGATTCATGTTGTACTTTCTGAGCACGCCAAAGCACTCTTCGAGGTCATCAACATGGTTCTTGTTAAGTTGAGACTTTACAAGCATGTCGTCAACATAAACTTCCATGTTGTTCCCTATTTGCTCTGAGAACATCATGTTTACGAGCCGCTGGTACGTGGCTCCGGCATTCTTGAGTCCGAATGGCATGACATTGTAGCAGTAGAGCCCTTTATCTGTAATGAAGCTCGTATGCTCTTGGTCGGGGGCATGCATGGGAATCTGGTTATATCCAGAATAGGCATCCATGAACGACATCAGACCATGCCCCGCCGTGGCATCCACGAGCTGATCAATTCTCGGTAGGGGAAAACAGTCTTTCGGGCAGGCCTTGTTGAGGTCTGAGTAGTCAATGCACGTCCTCCATGTCCCATTGGGTTTCGGGACCAACACTGGATTGGCCACCCAATCAGGGTAAAAAGCGTCCCTTATAAAATTATTTGATTTCAGCCTGTCCACCTCCTCCTTTAGTGCTTTCTTTCTGTCTTCATCCAGCTGCCTTCGCTTTTGCTGCTTCGAGGGAAAACTTTTGTCTATATTCAATGCGTGGCTCGCTACATTAGGGCTTATTCCCACCATGTCAGAGTGGGACCACGCGAAGAAATCCTGGTTTTTCTTCAGAAAGCAAATTAATTGCTATTTTGATTCGTCTAGGAGGTGTTTCCCGACCTTCACCTTTTTTGAGGGATCAGATTCATCGAGCTGAACCTCTTCGAGCTCCTCCAAAGGTTGGAGGTCAATCTTCTCTTCAATCCTTGGATCGATCTCCTCATCAATTTCTAAAACTGTCCCATCTTTATACTGTATGACAACAAGTGCTTGCGCGCTTGTTTGTTTCTTTCCCCTTAAGGAAATGTTGTAGCACTCCCTTCCTGCCAATTGATCTCCTTTCAATGTTCCGACCCCGCTTGGAGTTGGGAACTTAAGGGCTAGATGCCTTACAGATGAAACTGCCCCCAGCCCGACCAGGGCGGGTCTCCCGAGCAATACATTGTAGGCAGATGGTAACTCTACTACCACGAACTCCATCATCTTGGTCGCCGAGACTGGATAGTCTCCCAAGGTCACAGGGAGTTCAATGGACCCCATACAGGCGGTTCCTTCTCCAGAAAAGCCGTACAAAGTGGTTGCACAAGCCCTCAGGTCGCGAAGGGAGAGTCCCATTTTTTCTAGGGTTGCTTTTATAAAGAATGTTAACTGAGCTCCCATTGTCTACGAGAACTCGGCGCACTCTTTTGTTGGCAAGCTGTAGGGTGATGACGAGTGGATCATGATGAGGGAACTGGACGTGAGAGGCATCCTCCTCGGTGAAGGTTATAGGCTGAGTCTCAACCCTTTGGCTTTTTGGTGCCCTCGGTTCGGGTTCATATGGAGACCCGTCCCCTGTCTTCAGCTCATTCACATATCATTTTTGAGCATTTCTGCCCCCTCCTGCGAGATGAGGACCTCCCGAGATGGTTATTACGTCCTCTCCATCTATCGGCGGAGGCCTGTCCTCATCCCGAGATCGGGAGTTATTATTCTGTGTTGCCGGAAGCGCGGCTACTCTCTGGCTGGCAGTAGCCTGTCCAGTATTCTGGTTTTTGACATACTGCCGGAAATAACCTCTCGAGATCAATCCTTCGATCTCGTCCTTCAGCTGTCGGCACTCATCAGTTGTGTGGCCGGTGTCCCTATGAAATCGACAATACTTGCTGGAGTCCCTCTTGGACTTTTGATTCCTCATAGGGTCCGGACGCCTGAAGGGGACCTGGTTTTCATTAGCCAGGTATATGTTTTCCCGAGACTCGTTGAGCTCGGTATGCACTTTATATACGGAGAAATACCTTTCTCCTTTTTTCTTCTTTCCTCCATCAGCCTCGGGATTATTTCCCTCGCTTTTTTTTCTCTTGGAAGGATTCTCCGAGGTAGGCTGTGTAACTAGTGGGTCAACCGAGGTTGAGGCGGAGTTAATGTTTATCGTTGTAGTTTCGGTCTGCGAGGTCGCTTTGAGTGTTGACCTCGCTTCCTCTACATTGACAAATTTCTGCGCCCGTCTGTTAAACTCGGTTATCGACCTCACCGATTTCCCTTGTATGTCATCCCAAAGGGCACTCCCGGGTAAAACACCAGCTCGGATGGCCATCAAGTGCCCGCTGTCATCCACGTCATGAGCTCGGGCGACCTCTAGATTAAATCTTGTCAGGTAGCTCTTTAGTGTTTCGCCCGGTTGTTGTCGGACGTTAGTCAAAGTGGATGCTTCGGGTCTGACTCCCACCATAGCCCGGAACTGCTTCTTGAAGTCTCTAGACAATTGATCCCACGAAGTTATAGAATGTCTCTTGTACTTCTCGAACCAACTCTTGGCAGGCCCGGCCAATGATGTCGGAAACAACATACATCTGAGCTCGTAACCCACGTTACTAGCTCTCATGATAGTGTTGAATGTACTCAGATGGCTGCATGGGTCAGTTTTTCCTTCAAACGCTGGGACGTGAGGAATCCGGAACCCTTGGGGGAACTGAGTGTTAGAAATATTGGGAGCAAACGGCTCGAGCTCCTCATCAGAGTCCTCATATCGACCGTTTCCTTGCTCATTCTTCAAAAGCCTAAAGGCTTTTTCGAGCTGATCGATCCTTTCTTGTACTGGGTCCTTAGGCGGTGTTTGGAATTGATAGTCATTAATCGCGATCCCAGGCTCGCGTCTCCGTGAGGGATCTCTACGCCCATTCAGATGATTCCTAAGATCCGGGTTTGTCTGATCTCCCTTTCCCCTGCTCTGATTCAGGTGATTGCGCAGGTCGGGATGGCTCTTGTGATTCCCAGTATTTTTACGACCCCGGTCGTGTTTACTGACAGACCTTGTTTCTCCGGACTCATCACTAGTGAAACTCATCGATCGGTCATTTCGTGGTGGATCCTTTCTACGTCGCCTCGTCTCTGCAGTGCGAGATCGGGACGTCTGACTTCTCTCGGATGGCGCACCTTTCCGCCCCTGGAACGTCTCCCTGTCTCCTTGTCTCTCCCCTGTACGCCCTTGATCCTGATCTCGACCAGGTTGAGCGTTCCTGCGGGGAGGTGAAGGATATCTTATGGGAGACGGAGGAAACCGTATAGGTGACGGTGGTTGCCGTCCTTGCCTCGGCCTGGAAGGTCCAGAATTTTCCCGAGATGGGCCGGTTGCGTTTGGTGCGCTACCAGGAACTTGAGTCCGAGCCTCGACAGGAGCTCGGTTGTTCTCAGTTCCTGCAGGCACTTCCACAGGTGGATTAGGCAGGACCCGAGCTCGGGTACTCCTCTGAGGCCTAGAAGGAGCAGATGGCTCTGTTGGTGCTGGAGGTTGCGCTGGCCTCCTTGTGTTAGCATTTTTTCGTGGACGCCCACGGGGCCTCCGGGGAGGAACGTGCACGTCCCTTGGAGGAGGGACTTGGTCTTCGCGCGGAGGTGGGGGCTGAGCCACCTGCGCCTCCGCGGCTATCCTAGTCAACTCCTCGTTACGTTTGTTGGCATCTGCCAGCAGTTGTTTCAGCTGCCGATTCTCCAATTCTACAATAGGGACATAACGCTCAGGGTTATAATACATGTCCTCATCCCTTGGTTGTGGAGGTGGTCCCCGGGAATCGGAGGATCCACTCCTTTCTTCAGCGTCCGGGTTCTCCATCGGTTGTTTTCCAGGACGCCTTGGGTAATTTTCTTCAGGAGTGTTCTGATTGTTTGTAGCCATGAATCTCTCTGGGATGGATGCTTGAGGCTCTCAATGAAAGCACCAAACTGTTGACGCCGTTTTTCGTCAACAGATAAAAGAAGAGAGCACGCAAACAATTAAAGACAATGGCGAAAACAAACAAACGAATCAGACACACGGTTTTTACGTGGTTCAGCAGTTAAATCTGCCTAGTCCACGAGTCTCTGTTATTAATCTCAAGATTATCTCTGAACAATTCTTTAGCATGAATTCTCCAGAGTTTTCTCTCAAGGATCAGAAATCCGGTCCTTTACAATGGTGCATGACTTCTCTATTTATAGAGAAGGATGCAGAATACTATCCCACATATTTTGTGTAGTTACTCTTTTGTGAATAAAAATAAATGGCCTTAAATGCCAATAATCAGATATACAAGGAAACGTTTCCCAAAGATCAGGAAACGCATAACTGACTAACCAATATCCCACGATTCTTGGGGATTTACATCAATAAATGAGGATTACATCCTATATCTACAATACTTGTAGATATTCAAAATGATCATAGCGTATCTCCAAGGCTTCAGCATCTAAGGTTTCATGTCATTGTGCGAGCCACTGACATTTCCCAAGCTAACATCGCTTTCGAGATAGCATATCTAGCTCGAGACCCCTGCTCCGAAGTTGTTCCTGAAGATGAGGGGCTCTCAGAGCTATCTTTCGAGATCGAGTTCATTTCGAGGTCAGTACATTCGAGGCCTGTATCATACTTTGCAGGCTCCGATTTACAATCGTAGAGCATACCCTAACCCTCACGAGACCATTTAATGCGAACTCAGCTTTCGAGGTCATATTTGCTATGGCTCGAAATCTGGGTATAACATTATATATAATTTAATTTTTATAAAGAATTTTTAACCTTTTGAATAAATATATGGTCCAAATGTTAATTTATAAAAATAAAGGGTCAAAACAGCTAATTGGCCAAAATACAATGTTCAAATAATCGATCTATCCAATCCTATATTTAACCTTTTAACAAAACACGAGTTCTAAAAGTTAATTTTTAAAAATAAAAGGTTCAAACGAGTAATCGCCTAAAATAAATCTTACACAAAACATAAATTTCCATATACATAATTTAGACTTTTTATAAAAAAAAATCACACAAAGCGTATAATAATGATAATAATAATAAAAAATAAATAAATGCACACGTACAACAAATTTTTTGAACTTTGTTTTCGGTACTTTAATTATTCAGAATTTTTCAAAAACTTGCAAGAGATTTGATATACAATGGACACCATTATGAAAAAAAAAATTGTATTCAATACGCCCTCATGTGTCCATATAAAGAATATGTTATACGAGTAGGGTGAAAAAGAATCTATATCGTAGCATTCTCCTAAAAATATTTTAAAATATGTATATTTTTTAATAATTACAAAAGACTGCGCGAAGCGCGGTTATGTTTTCTAGTATATATATAAATGAGAGCTTCAAGGAAATTATGTGGCACTCTAAAATCTCTTCAAATCACTCTTTCTATTTTCTCATTTAATCTAATTTTTTTATTCATTATCTATTTTCGAAAATATCTTAACAATTGAAAATATCAATATATACATATTAATTTGATTAAAAATTTATTTAGTTTAAATATCTTAACTACTTATTTATTGAAAAATACTAAAAAAAATTAATTAAAAATTACGTAATAATTTTCGATTGTCAATATATCTATTTTTCTTATTATATTATAATTATGTTTTTTTATTCCAAAGTGAATAGTTTTACAAAATATTTATATATAAATGAGAGTTTAAGAGTGATGAGGTGGCATCCTATATTTTTTACAATCTATATTTTTACTATTTTTACAAAATATACATACATATATACGTACATCAACCCTTCAACAAATGTAACAGAAATAACCAAATTAATACACATACTTATAAATACATTGATTTTAATATAGTCATATGTAACAGTAGTTATCCAATAATAATAGCATGAAAGAGATATCAATGAGAATGGTCATAAAAATTTATTTAGTTTAAATATCTTAACTACTTAATCATTGAAAAATACTAAAAAAATTGAATTAAAAATTACATAATAATTTTCGGTTCTCTATATATCTATTTTTCTGATTATATTATAATTATGTTTTTATTCAAAAGTGAATAGTTTACAAAATATTATAATTATTATCATCAATCATCAATATTTATAATTGTATTTTTCTCTTATTTGATATTTTACTAAGCTTGTGAAAATAAGATATTACTAATGGTATTATTTGGATTTGTGATTTGTTTTCACTATAATAAATAAATATTTTATAGATTGTAATTTTAGTGGACATTCCCGCAGCAACAAAAGATGCGGAGGTTGATGTAAAACACAAAAAATTCTTTTTAGAAATAAGGAACACATTATGAATTAAAAATAATATTACTAAAAATAAAATAATGCACAACAACAAAAATAATAAATGTTTATTTAAATTATTTATGTTTTTTTTTAATTTAAATGTAATAGTTTTACAAAAATATATATTAACAACATGTATAATTTAATTTGAATTTGATTTATTTCAACGATGTATATTTTGAATTTAAATTTGATTAGATATTTCATTACAACAACTATTTAATTAAATTATAAATATAAGTAAACAATATTTTTTTCTCATTTTTTATATTACTTTTTGAATTTATGGCTATTAATTTATTAAGGAATTTTTTTTATCTATTTTGTCTGTTCTCTTTTTTCTCATTTATATTTTAATAAAAATTATAATAGATAAAAATATCTACATATAATAATAATAATAATAAAATCTATCTATTTATATTTTAACTTTTTGACAAAACACGGTATCCAAATGTTAACTTTTAATAATAAAATATTTAAACGGGTAATCAACCAAATTATACGTGGTTCAAATAATCAATCTTTACATTCCTATTTTTTAATTTTTGACAAAACACAAGGTCCACAAATTAATTTTAAAAAAAATTAATGGTCAAAATGAGTAAACAACTAAAATACAATGTTCAAAATGGTGTGAACCCTTATAGAAAACATAAATTATATAATATATATAATTTACTTTTTATAAATAATTTTTAACATTTTGAATAAATATATAATCCACAGGTTAATTTTTAAA
The DNA here is from genome assembly GCF_963169125.1 of Humulus lupulus. Lineage (NCBI taxonomy): Eukaryota > Viridiplantae > Streptophyta > Magnoliopsida > Rosales > Cannabaceae > Humulus > Humulus lupulus. The sequence goes on from NC_084802.1 coordinate 12,502,739, forward strand.
AATAAACAATCAAAATGAGTAATCGGCCAAAATATAGTGTTCAAATAATCGATTTATCTATTTCTATTTTAATATTTTGACAAAACTTGAGGTCTACAAGTTAATTTGTAAAAATAAAAGTTCTAATGGGTGATCGACTAAAATACAAGGTTCAAAATAGTGTGAACCCTTACCGAAAACAAAAATTATATAAATATATAATTTAATTTTCATAAGAAGTTTGAACATTTTAAATAAATACATGGTCCAAAGGTTCATTTTAAAAAATATAGGGTCAAAATGGGTAATGAGCAAAAATACAGTGTTTAAATAATCAATCTATCAATTCCAATTTTTATTCTTTTGACAAAACACGAGATCTAAAAGTTAATTTTTAAAAATAAAGACTTCAAACAAGTAATTGCCCAAAATAAATCTTACACAAAATATAAATTTTCTTATACATAATTTAGACATTTTATAAAAAGAACTACGCAAATCGTATAATAATAATAAATAAAAGTAAATTTACAACAAGTTTTTTGAACTTTGTTTTCAGTACTTTAATTTGTCATAATTTTTAAAAAACCTACAGGAGGTTCGCTATACAATAACAGTGAACACCATTATGAAATAAAAAATTATGGTCAAGATGTCGTCACGTGTCCATATAAAGAACACGTTGTACGAGTATGGTGAAAATGAATCACCCCCCAAATCTCCCAAAAAATATTTTAAAATATATATGTTTTAATAATTACAAAAGACTGCGTGGAGCGCGGTTATATTTTCTAGTTAAAATTAAAATCCTAAATTCCTAATAACAAAACAAAACCCTAAATTTTTTATCTATCTTTATTATTTTCAAATTTGGCCAACTTTTTTATTTGGATCTGCATTTGGGCGTTCTCCTCAAGCTTGTACGCGTGGTATGTTCTTTTTCTTTGGTTACCATATATATGAAGTTGGGTGTTTTAGGATGAGTACGAGGATGGAGTTGGGGAAGGCTGACATTGAGGTTGTTTCATGGCAAGGACGAGGATGGCGGTTTGGGCTTCAGAGACGAGGATGGCGGTCCGAGCTTCACGAACGAGGATGGCAGTTCGAGCTTCAAGAATGAGGACGAGAGTCTGAGCTTCAAAAACAAGGATGGCGGGACTGGTTCTTCTTAACGACAGGGCTCGTGAGGACTACCGGAGTTTTGGAGTAAATCTCATTTTCTAATTTTGATTTTTTTTTCCTGAAATTATTGAATAAAGTTCATTACCCAATTATTAACATTTGAAGATGGTATATATATCATAAAATACATGTTCTTTGTGTTGAAAAATTGGTGTTTCTGATTTGATTTTGTGGTTAAAAGTAAAAATAAAAGCTTTGAATAAATATGGGTCCGGAGTGAGAGATGTTCATGGCTTAGTTGATGCTCAATATTAAATTTATGATTGTTGCGATTAATGAATTTATATTGTGTATGACTCTAATATGAGTTTAATGTATGAACTTAAGAACGTGTTTTGATTAATTTTTAGGTTTTAAATATGGGTGAACATGTTTTTATTATTTGGTTTGAGTTTTGTTTTTTCTTATTTGGATTTTGATTAATTTGATTATTGTCATAAGTTAAAAGATTAAATTTAGGTTTAAGTTGAGTGTTTAGGTTTAGGTTTATGTTTAATTTTAATTATTTTAGAGTTTTAATTAATTAAAATATGATTTTTAATTATTTTTTTTAAATTTACATCAAATTTTTATTAATTTTTAATTTAATAATGTTTTATTTGAGATTATTAAATTAACTAATTTATAAAACTAGGGGCATTTTAGTCATATTTAAAAAAGTTTGACAAAATTTGGACTCAGGGTATTATTTTGTTCAATTTTCAAAACACAGGATCCAACTTATCATTTAACAAACAGATGATCCGATCCGTAACTTTTGTACAACACTGTGTCCACAAAGGTATGCACCCTTTATTAATTTATTTGATTTTAGTAGATTTTCTTATTATAAAAAAGATTTATACATTTTTAGAGTTTGTCTTTTGTCTCCTTATTTGTTTGGACATTGTGATTTGATAAATTATTTTTTGGACTATGCATTTTGTAAAATAGTTCAAATAGACTCGTAAATTAGATTTTGATGAAGAAAAAAAAAACACATTTGTGAATGAGAATGGATGTGTTTTTGTTTTGAGTTGTTAGTTTAGTAAATTATTTGTAATTTTAGTTAAAAATTTTTTGATCAAAATCGAGTATAGTAATCTATTTGAACCAAATTACAAAATACATGATTCAAGAAATAATTGATCAAAATACAATCTAAACAATGAGCCAAAATAGATGATCTAAAATAGTCTAAAAAGATTTAAATATACACACTTATAAAAATAAAGATGATATCTTCATAATTCAAACAACAACCATCAATAATAATAATAATAATAATAATAATAAAGAAGAAGAGAAACGTAAATAAAATAGGCGTATATAACAAGAAAAAACAAATAATTATCGAAACCATAACTCCCCAATAAAAATGATCTAATTCATTCAGAATCACCCAAATACAAAAAATAAAAAATAAATAAAAATAACGGAAAACACAAATATAGCATCTCACATATATATAAGAAAAACACATAATTATCCAAATCAAAATCCCTAAAAAAAATAAATAAATATATATATATATATAAATATAAGAGGGTGAGGGTAAGGGTGGTGTGGCCACGTAATATAAAAAAAATCATCAGAGGCCAACAAACGCTCTAGGGTTAGCTTATTAGCTCTGCCTCTCTTCATTTGAGCGGGTATTCTTTCATCTTCACATTTCTCTTCTTCTTCTTCCTTCTTCGCGAACGGTATCCCCTAAACACTCAAACCCTAACCCTAATCCTTTTTGTTTTTGGTTATCTTTAGATCTGTGCTTCTCTACTGCTTCTACAGTTCCTTTATCGCCATTGTTGTTTTGCCTCTGAACTTTTTTATTTTTCCTTCTTAGATGGATCGGTACCAGAGGGTTGAGAAGCCGAGGCCTGAAACTACCATTAACGAGAATGAGATCCGCATTACTACTCAGGGTAGGATGAGGAACTACATTACCTATGCCACCACTCTTCTCCAGGTCCTTTTCTTTTTTCTTCCTTGCTCTTCTCTTAATATCTGTTTCATACCATTTTTTGATGTTTTTGTATTTATGTATATATATATATATATTTGTAGGCCATGAAGTACTGATATCGCTTCTGATAAGCATATGTTGCATTTTTTTCCTTATATATATTTTGGATTGATGATGGTTAAAATAGAGTTGCAGAATACTTGTGCCTAATATGTTAAGTTTTGGATTTTGAATATTTTTAACTGATTTTTTTCAAATGTTTATGCTGTTTTTGTGATGGCATTTAGGGTTAGACGTGCTCAGAAAAAAACAATGCATTATTAATATTTTGCTTAAGTTCATAAATGTCTTCTTATTGTTGCACTTATTTCTCTAACATTGAGATGTTTCACTGACCATTAATTACAACCAGGAGAAAGGCTCCAAAGAAATTGCTCTTAAAGCCATGGGAAGAGCCATCAACAAGACCGTGATGATTGCAGAGTTGATTAAGGTTCAAGTCTTTTCCTAATTATGGTAACATGTCTTGTGCTTATTTACAAGTTCTTTTAATTAATATTTCCCTATTTTCTCTCTTGTAGAGGAGGATTGCCGGTCTTCATCAGAACACTTCTATTGGTTCTACCGATATAACGGATATGTGGGAGCCATTAGAAGAGGGCCTCCTTCCGTAAGTTGCATTTATCAATTGAAGTTAAGTTTCTAGTGCGTGCATTTATCTTTACTTTTTGTGATTGTTTATACCTTTTAATGATGCAGCCTTGAAACTACCCGCCATGTGTCGGTGATAACAATTACTTTGTCCAAAGATGAGCTAGACACTTCGTCCACAGGGTATGTTAAGATCATTTTTGCTCAGGAAAGCTTACTTCTGGTACTAGACCTCTAAATTTCTTTCACTAAAAAATGCATAGGCCTTTGTGCAGTAAATGCTACAATTATTTTCATCATGTTTTCCTAGTATAGATTTTTCTATGCTGAAGATAATTTAACTTGGGTGTTTACTTTTTCTATGCTGTAGATACCAACTGCCTATTCCGGCTGATCAAGTGAAACCCTGGACTGAATATGATTATGAAGGAGGAGGTAAATAAAAAAAAAACATTTGACTGACCATCTTATATATTTCTCTAATTTGATTAATAATGATTATGTATATTTTTTTTTGGGTGTAGAGGGCTCACCTAACAGGCGAGGCAGAGGACCCGGTGGTCGAGGAAGGGGTAGAGGAAGAGGTAATTTGAAAGTGTTGCAGTAATGCCGATGCTCACATTATTTTGGACTTTTTGGGGTCTCATTATGAGTTTTAGGAGATCTTGTATTTGATCTCTTGTTACTGCTTAATTAATTTTTTTTGATAATTAACTATAATATGAGTACCTTGGTATAGTTCTATACAAGAAAAAGATAGTCAAGATAGCTAGTATTTTTCAAAGAAGGCTTAGGACACTAGTATTATAGATGGAGTGAAAAGGGACATCGTAGTTTTTATTGATTTAGGCAGAAGGAAAAAAGATAGAGGCAGTCTATGTCTTTGTATAGGCTAGTGCTGTAAAAAAAAATTGTTCCCAGTATTTTGTACTGTGTATAACTTTGTACAGAAGGTTCTGGGTGTCCCTTCAATTTTCAGATCTTTTTGAAAGGGAAGAAAAAAATCCTACTATTCTACCCTATATTTCTAATGTATGGCATCCATGTCTTCTCGCCAGATTGTTTATGAGCGCTGTTTTTGATACTTTGATGCCTTTCTCAGATCTGTCTGTCAGTCCAATTTGTTAACTTTTGCTTTGGGCATTAATGTCTAATCTATAATTTTTAAGTATGATAACTGCGTTCAGAAAATGCCTGCATCATATGTGTTCTTTTGCCAGGACTCAATCTTCAGTAATTCTCGCCAGTAAAAAAAATGTTTGTTTCGAGGTTGTTTGAAGCAACAAATCTGATACAGTTTTTTTCAGGCAACTTCAACAATGGAGTTACAGAGAATGGTGATGGTGGTTTTGATGGTGGACACCGTGGTGGCTATGGTGGTGGCTTTGATGGTGGGCGTGGTGGCTATGGTGGTGGTTTCGAAGGTGGGCGTGGCGGCTATGGTGGTTTTGAAGGTGGACGTGGTGGCTATGGTGGCTTTGACGGTGGACGTGGTTATGGCGGCAGGGGCCGAGGTCGTGGAAGAGGCCGTGGCTTTCGTGGTCGTGGAAGAGGAGGTTATGGTGGTGGAAATATGCAGCAACTAGAATCAGGTGGTGGTTACAATGATTACGGAGGAGGTGCACCTATGCAAACCCGAGGTGAGGTTTTATCTATTTGAATTGATATCATCTTCTTTTATTGGAGACTTTTGAAACTAATTAACATTTGACCGGACATTTGTAGGTGACAACACCTACTTTGAGAAGAAAAATTTACTCAAAATTTCCATTAACACACTACCTTGTTATACAAATAAGAAAAAGTTACTCAAAATTTCTAGTATTGGAACAAGCATGATGTGTGATGTGAAATAGTGCATTTGTTTGCTCAAGTTTATTGGGCAGCAAGACTTTATTTTGCTTAGGAGGCTACTTCCTTTATGCAATCTTTTAGGAAAATTTAGGTTGGAATTATTACAAATTATACTTGCAAATCAGCACTTCACTTTTTTTCAAAACAAGCTCATCAAATTGTAATAAATTGTGTGAACTCTGACCTGAAGCATGATGAACTAATTAGGAGATTTTCATTTTCACTTTAATAAAGACATGGTGGCCAAGTTCTGTAACCCATAATTGATCTGGGGGGCCTCATTTAATTCAGAACTTCTGCCTTGGTTTTATAAAGCCATTATGCCATTCTCAAGTTAACATGAATCATGCAGGGCGAGGTCGTGGGCGAGGTAGGGCTAGAGGCCGTGGAAGTGGTGGTGGTAGAGGGGGCTTCAGATCAGATGGACCGATGCAGGCTGTTGCTGCCTGAGCTCGCGCACGGTGACGTATAAAAATTTAAGTTTTAGATTGCTGAAAGTTTTGGGTGCCTGCTCTGCCGACTATGTCTATTCTAGTGAAATTTATGGGGTGAAAGGGGGTTGTTATTGGTTGGAGGCTTTGGTTAATTTCACTGATACATTTCTGGGCATACTAATTTTGACGAGCTGTCCATTTCTTAGTTGTGGCAGCCATGGTTTTGTAGTTAAAAGATTAGGTATTATTTTTTTTTTCTTAATTGCGGACTTAAACTCAGTGAGTTGTACACCTTCTATCTTTTAGAGAATAATAGAGCAGTACATTCATTATTTGTTCTTAATTACACACACCATAACTAATATTTTGGAGATAATTAAGTTTTGGAATCTAAAGTGACTGAGGTATATAACTATTAGAATGATATTGAAGAGCTCTTGTTGGAGACCCATTTCTCTCTTTTTCTTTGTTTTGTTTAGAAAAATTTACCTATTGTAAGTGAGCAAGGGGTGGAGATCGCTTGAACTTTGGTCTTTTCATCTGATTCTTACAGTAAGGTTTCTCTATTAAATTTTCCAAGGCACGACAACATGCAAGTGTTATAAGATAAAAATGAAAGACCCATCTGCCCCTGTGAATCCCTATCCCTCAAGATCCAGATAGATAACCAATGGTTCTTTGACTCCATTGACACCAACTGCTACAGTGCAGTACAGTCGCAAGCTGAGTTCGCAAGTATGGGTAATGGGTGCACTGCATGTCCGACCACACTTTGATAATCATATTTATTCATGCCACCACACCACTACTCAACCAACAACCAATAATAATAGACAGTTCACATGTGTATGCATCCATAAAAGGAGATAAAAACCACATTTTTGGGACTTCAAACCCAAACATTCTAAAACAAATACAACATATTTTACTTTCTTTCCAACTCTATTCTCTCTCACTATTGTTACGTTGGTAACCAATTTCACTTGTTAACAGTAAGAAAAAACTCACAAGTTCAAAAGCACCATATACAAACAATTCAAAAGCATAACATGCAAATAGTCTTAAATTAAACCCTTAAATCTAAAAAAAATATATTATTAATTAAATATTTGGTTCATTAATTTGCAAATTTGTATATTAAACAAAGTTCTAGTGATACTGATGCTATTAAATCTCTATGATTTTTTAATTGTTTATAATTTACTTAAATTAAAGACTTTATTATTGTTAATATTATAGTCGACTCTTTTTCTCTTCTTACCAAGTTTATTTTAGGGGGTTTTCTTGGTAAGGTTTCTTATATTATTTATCCTAGCCTCATGTTAATAACAAATATGATATAGTGTTTTTAAAACAAAAAAAATCTTATCATATATCTTCCAAAATACAACTTTGTATAATTGTATTCGACAAATTAGAAGAAAAAAAATTACGGACATGATTTAGGTTTAAATTTATTTTCAATATAACTACAGGGAGCCACTTCGGTGCAGTCACTTTTCTTATTGCACCAGTGAAATCAAGTGGCTCCTTTTGGCACTTAAATATTTTTATCCCATATTTTTTTTATACGACAGTGTACATTGTAGTCATCTAAGACATCTTATAAATTTTCAAGAAATTTGAAATAATTTATAGTGCCGAAAACAAAGTTCAAACAGCTTGTTGCACTAGTATTTATTTTTTTTGTATGTGAGTGTAAAATTCAACAGTTTGAACATTATTTTCAGTACTGTAAATTATTCCAAATTTCTTAAAAATTTGCAGGATGTCTTAAATGACTACAATATACACCGTCATAAAAAAAATTAGAAAAAAAATTATTTAGGTACCGAACACACAAAAATAGCTGCATCGAAATGGTCCCCTATATCTATAATACTTTTATTTTAGTTACGAAATAAATTATATTTTTTTTATTTTTTTCAAATATTTATTTAAAATAATTAAAATCCAATTTGAAAAAAATATATAAATTGAAACCTAATTCTTAGTTTTAATTGTTCTTTACAGATTTTTAATTAGTTAAAATAATATTTTTTTATCTTTAGGATTTTTATTAGTTATACTTTTTTAAAGCCTTATTATGTTTAAACATGGAATTCATATTTAGAAAATTAAGTATTAAAATTCAATTTCTTTTAGTGTATTATATATTGTGTATTTAAAATAAAGATATTTTGGTCATGTAGAAAATAAATTTGATTTAGAATTTAGATTGTGCTTCGTATATATTTTTATATTGTCAAATGCATTAATTAAAAAAGTAAAGTGCAAATAGGTTATAAAACAAACAAGAGAATTATAAAGTGGTATAGTTTCATAAAATATTAGCTTATTTAGGTCCCAGATCTTTAAACTATACACATTTTGGTAAATTGGTACTCAAACTTTGATTTTCTTGGCATTGTTAATCCCCCACCGTTAAGTCACTATTTTTATGTTAGTTTAGGAACTAATTTGCAACAAAAAAGTTTGAGGACCAACTTTCCAAAATAATTGATGTCCCAATTGTTTTACATAATGTTATTCGTTGTAATTATGACAACCCTCCTATATATTTTCGGGAAATTTCGAACCACCACAAGAGCAATAAAATAAATACAAACTCAACCATGTTTTCAACATATTAATTTATCCTCGTCATGTAAAAAATTAATCAGGACTTATTTTGGCAAGTTGGTCCCTTAACTTTTTTTTTGTTGCGAATTGGTCCCTAAACTAACAAAAACAAAAATGGTGACTTAACAGTGGAAGACTAACAGTGCCAAGAAATTCAAAGTTTGATGACCAATTTACCAAAAAAATTTGAGGAACCAATTTACCAAAACATGTATAGTCTAAGGACCTGTAACACAAATAAGCCTAAAATATTTATTAAAAAATGAAAACAATGATACCATAAACATAATTTTATCTACACAAAAAGTAATAATACGTACCAAAAATAAATTGAGTGATTTTACCAAGTTATTAATCTTAGGACATGTACAAACTTAAACTCAATAAAAATAGTTATTTTGATTCATGCCCTATAAAAAACTAGAAATGGGTGTACAAACAGAGATGTGGAAGCCACACTTTTTATTTATTCATTGTCAAACATTTTTTTTTTGGTTAATGTCTTTACAAGTATTTATTATACTTATATAAGACATGATATCAAGAAAATAAAAATACAAATTCCCATACCCATCAGAAAGTAAAATTTCCTCTCAGTTCTCTATTATAGCAATTCAAAGTTTTCTTATCACTCAGAACAAAGATTGTTACATTCTTTCTTTTTTCTTTTTTGTCAGAAAGATTATTATATTATTTAAATTTAGAACTTGTTGAAAGTTGTTGAATAAAGATAAATAATCATATAGAATTTTAGTTCGATCTATTATCTTGTAAAATTACAATCTAATTAGTGTTATATTAGAAAATCTATAAAATCTTTTCATGAATACATTGAATAAACTCTTGTCCATACTTTTTTTTTAAAAAATTGACTAATATTTTTGCAGTGTTAAAGGATTTTTATTTTAAAATATATTTGTTGAATTTTTTTATTTAAAAAATAATATATGTTATCCATGTTTTTAACATACAATAACATGACATAAATCATCATGTTGTTTAACCTTTCTTGAAAGTTGGAGCCTAATCTGTAAGTGTCATTCTTATCACTCCCGTAGAAGATATTATGCTAACTATTAATGGAAGCTATCTCCTGAGAACTTAGTGAGGAGGTGAACTTCTAAAGCTCCTCGAGCCATGAGCAACTTGCCTAGATACCAAGAGTCATTCCTCTAGGGAAGGAGAATAAATGCCAAGTGTTAGCTGGAGAGATGCTCAGGACCATAGACACATGTCTGACATCTAATGGCGGCAGGGATCGTGCTATCAATTCTGTACGAGCGGCAAAAAAGATATCCCACGATGCCGCCTGACATGAGAAAACATGCTGCTACCATGCAGACAATATTAGGAGGCACCTTTCCCAATAAAGTAATGGGCTTGTCATTCTCGTATTGGGCCTGCCAAGTATCTAATGGGGAAAAGTTGAGAACTACCCACTTTTAAGAGTAGTTAACTAAAATTAGACACTAAATATATTTAGTTGAACTTTACCCATTATTATTATGAGATTTCTCAAATTACCCTTATTTTAGTATATGATTCTAAGTGTTATTGTAATATGTATTATATGTGTCATATTATAGTTAAATTGGAAATGCATTCTAATTGTAGTGTGTTTAAGGAGGAAAAAAAAGTATGTAATTGGAGGAGTATAATGGGTACATTAATTAAAAATTTGGGTACTAAAATAAGAGTTAAAAATAATGGGTAAAAATTAAAGTGGATCATTTAAAATGGGTAAAGGATCTAATTTCCACTATCCTAATGAGGTCCAATAACCTATTTAATATATAGGCAATCTTCATTATGCATAACTAATCCCATAATGGGAAAAATTATTGTAATCAGCTCACATAAATGAGCTTAATCCCCAGTCGTCTATAAATAGGACTAGTGCATCACTTGTAAATGGATCCCAATTTTTAGTGTATGCAAAAACGCTGCCTAAATTGTAAGAAAAATTGAGATTTGCAAGTTCTTCGTCCCAATACAATTAATTTGTATACTAGTAATAATTAATAGTCTGAATTACGTAAATACCCCGTGTTTGATCTTCTTTCCTTTAAATTTTATATTAATTTGATAGTTGACGGAAAAATTAATACCAAAAATCATAAAAGTAAAAATAAAAAATGGTAAATATATAACTTTTTATAAAAACTATAAGAATTAGTTTTTAATAAAATATTATAAATAATATGTTTGAGGCGAGATTTCATCAACTAAGAAATAAAAAGTAAAATATAACAAAATTTTTACGTGATTTGATGGTCAGGTAATTAACCAAGTTAAGTAAAGGTTTCGTACTCAAAGCCGAATTATGGGAGATTTGGTATGATTACATACATGGTCATACCCTTAAAACTAATAAAATAGATTAAAAGACTCAATCTTGGACTGTTCGTTGTCGTACATAGGTGTTTCTCCACTACTCCCCAAGCACGATCTGGGCAAGACATTCCGAATTTCAAATTTTAACTTTATATTTTTAATTATAATTTTTTAAACTATTTTTATTTTATTTTCAAACTTCGAATTCATTTTCTTAATATATTAAATGTATCATCTAATTAAAATAAGAAAAATTTAGTCATATTAAAAATATATTTGACTAAAATATAATGCATAATTGATATTTTATACTGATTTCTATAGTGTTTAGTATTAACTAAATCAAAAAGGTGTAAATAGGCAATGAGATTAAAAAAAATGTATACTATATTCCTATAAAATATGTATCAACTATGGAGGAAGTAATTAATTGAAGACTTGATTGATTCAAATGGTTATTTATGATTTGTATCTTAATTTTTATTGATTCTCTATTTTCATTTGGTGTGTTATGCTTTTGATATTCCTTGTATATAGGAGTTAGTTTAGGAAACTTGATTACATCTTCAAGAATCATGTGTATATTATTGAAATGAAAGAAATCAGATATATTCCAATCTATTAGCATAATTTAGATAATGAATAATTGTTATATAACTTTTCATTTTATTATTATTGGAAGTACTTTCCGTACATTTTGCAGAAGAGGCAAATTAGTCCACACAGTAAATCAAAAAATACATGAATTAGAACTTTTCCTTCATAACCCCACTAAAAAATATGATGAATTTTGACAACTTAGCAAGAAAAATAAGAGCAACTAATCAGTTATTTTTCTTATTTCAAACCTTAGTGTTGTGTTTTGTTTTGAGGGGAACTGACATCGAAGGAAGATAAACCAACCGTAGCAGGGCTCTTTAGCTGATCAAGCTGCTTCTTACCGCGACGAAGTAAGTACTCGATGTAAATGTAATTTTTGCGATCTACTTGCTTTGCATTGTTGTGGAACTCTGTAGACACAATCGATTCGATTTTGCATCTATCCTCAGCAGATTTTGAACGCGCTGCTCGCAGAAACTCTCGGTACAGGCTAAGTACTTGTTTCTGCATCCCGGAAAGCCTTGGTCCACCGGAAGGTGCCATTGAATCTACTTATGTTAGGCACTAGATTTTCTTTTGTGTGTCGAGTAGTTTTCTAATGCTCTCTTCGTCTGTTCTGCAAAAGAACACACCTCAGAATGAAATTTTGGTTAGATGTAAAACCAACTATACTGCTTGAGAACTGAAAATTAAGGACATGGTTACAAAAATAGTTGAGAAAGTAAACACATAATCATACACTGGAAGTAAGGATATAGCAAGGGTTGGTGCTGGAATGTTGAAGAGTTAACGTTCAAGTGACAAGAAGTTCCTATGTAACATAATTAGAACATATTTCTAATAGATAAAACTGTTATCTTCTTTTGGATTTTAGATCATATTTCATAGTGATTTCAGATATTATATTGGGTTAGATGAGTTCTCTACAGTTTTATTGGCTTCATGCAGTGTGAGCTAATTGCCGAAGTTAACCATACATTAGTCAAAGCAGATAAACGATGATTCAAAACCTCAAATGCAGCAAATCTCTGGAACAAAAACCTTAAAAGCAGAAAACTGAGTCTCATTATTAGTTTTGTAAAGATAAACTTTATCAAATATCGACATGCTAAAACTATTCAGCAACAAGGCAGAAACGATTAGAAGATGGAAAAGCTTGTCCTTTGTCATCAAAGTCTTAACAGTCATAACCCTATGCCACTTACTAGTCATCTGGAATCAACAATCTTAGACAACGTTTTGCCAAATATTCTTAGCTAAAAAATATTCAACTTCTAATTGGAATGACAACAAACAAAGCTCACTGATACTGAGAGATTTTGCTACATATTCTAAGCTACAACAAACCACCAATATATTGCCACTTGATGGTAAATATTGCAAAGACATAAAAAGACATCTCTTGCTATCATTATCATATACAAAACAGCTTGTAAAACTTCAAAGTCAAACATCATTGTATGAGCTCATGATACTGAACCTAAAGTAGAGTTTATACTAGACAATGCTCTAGAAAGTCGCAGGCACAATGAAATTTAACAAAAACGTTAGATTTGATAACTCACAGGAGAGTTGAATGTAATTAAATGAAACCATTGAAGGAATTATCTATGCAGCTCAAGTGTTTGATAGGTCTAACTGGGCAACAAGAAAAATTGGACAAGGGTCAGGAAGTTCTTTGAGAATATGAAAATTTCACTATGAAGGTCACTGAGGACTTCCGTCAAACATATGGTAGGCATTACAAAAACAAAATGCAGACTTTGTTCAAATCTTTTAACAGTTCATAAGAGTAATCGTATCCCTGCTTCCATACATCCATAACTGAGCATCATAGACTAACCTTCCAAGAAAAAGTGGTAAACAAAAACATATAATGCGTGGTTCCAAAAAAAAAGTAGGTACCCAGAAGAACCGGGAGCATTACAATCTCTCCAAGATCAGCAATATAATACCATTTGAAATGTACCCAAATGCTAATTTGGTTCGACTTTGTGATTATAATCAAGGTATTTATGCATATCGATCGGAAAGAAGTTCCAAACTCAATAAATTTGATGTTAAACTTGTCTATGAATCAAACGAAATTCTGTACAAAAGCAACGTACCTCTGTTAACAACAATTTAGGAGAGAGAGAAAGTGTAGGTGGAGAAGTTTGAGGTCAGGAAGTGTAATCTCGGAAGATTTTAGGGCCTAAAATCGGAGGAGCGAGACCGCGGTGGCGGTGGTTAGCTACTGCTGCCGTTTCCGTGGTTCGGGTTCGGGTGGCTGAGCTGCTGACACTTCTAAACTATTGTAGCTGTTAATGAGCAATGCATGTGCCCCTCACGTGATTTTTTCTTTTTTTGAAAATTTATTACATGATACAATTACTCTACATTATTGTCCATGCTAACACAAATACATTTTTCCTATCCACACAACTTTTTAATTTTCTACAATGATGACATCACATCCTTGTTACAACTGCAGAGGAACAAGTGTTGAAAAAAAGTGGCAAGAAGCAAAATTACCACCACTAATACTAATATAGGAGACACAAACAACAATGCAAATACACAAGACCAATAACTTCACTTGTTTAGTGGTTTGTAATCTATCTTGTTTGATGTTATTTCATTTATTTTGTTATGTTTGGTCATTTTTACTGTTCTGTTCTGTTTATCTTGTTTGATGGTGTTTCATTCACTTTGTCATGTTTGGTCTTTTTCACTGATCTGTGAAGGATTCTAGTGGCCTAACACAGTGATAAAGTTAGATATTTTAGACTCTATGATGAGTTGTATTTTATTTGCATATTAAATTACTAGTTATATGTCTTTATGGTATTTGAGATTTGTCTCTTGATTGATGAAACTCTTATTTTTTCTTAAATAAATATATAAAAAGTTAAATTAACACTACCTGTAATTTATAAGTTTCGATTCCAACCCAACACTACTTACAAAGAAAGCCAAGGATGGCACCACTTGTGATAAAGAAAAAAAACATTTATTATAAGAGTTGATGATAGCTCAAGTTTATATCAAAACAATTTGGACATTATTTAATTTGTTCATAATCTCTTTCTTTTCTCTCTTTTAAATTGATAATTGATATTTTTTTTCCATTAGGCATGAAATCTAATGTTGTATTATCTTGTTAAGTTTTATTATTGACAATTAAACAAATCCCTTGCACTTCAAAAGCTTCATGTGCATTTGGTAACTAGTGTGGTCATCTTCTCTCTATTTTTTTCTTTCTTTCTTTCTTTCTTGTTTTAAAGGTGGTCTACATGAAAGAATAATTTTATTTTCTTTGGATTAGATAAAGATTATGTAGATAAGGTCTTCATAATCAAGCCTTGATCATTCTTCAGTTATAGGAATGCTCTTCTTCAAAACATGACGCACAACAAGAGTCATTGCCACAACCAGAGCATAAGTCTCCAAAAGTAGAAGTTTAATGCTTGCATCCACAATATATGGCACCAATTACATGTACCAAATAAGTCCATTTCCTGCCAGATTGTATCAGTCAACAAGTACTACATGAATAAGGTAAAGCCTCAATATGATCTCAGTTTTGATGTTTATGAGCCATGACAACCAATAATTGATTGGGTTTCATGGTTGTCCATCAAGATAGAACAACATGTGGACAGTAAAATAAGCAAAGAAATTAATACGAAAATTGATTATATTAATTCCAAAATTAACTCTGACGAAAACCAATAGATTCTCACAGGCATCAAAGGCAGTAGTAAATATTCAAAATACATAAAACTAAAGCAAAACTGTCTCGACAGAATCTCACAATCATAAAAACTGAAACTTCCTAGTTTACTTTGATGGCCCAAAATTCTTTCCAAATTTGCAAAATTATGCCTTGAGCCTTCCATAGTACTTCTGCTTCTCCTGTGTTGTCTGGAAACGTCCATGCCCGAACTTCGAGGAGGTATCGATAAACTTGAGCTTGATCTCCTCGAGAGCAACACGAGAGGTTTGCTTGAGAAGCGACTGGCGGAGGGTGACAACCCTCTTCTTGGGTCCAACACAGCATCCCTTGATCAATAGATAGTCATCCTTCACCACACCATAATGAGGGAACCCACCAATGGGAGTGATGTCCTTCTCAGTCCTAATAAAAATTAAACATGTTACAATTGTCTAACAAAGAACTGTAAAACAAATTCAATCCCATGTTAAAAATAACCAGCCTCCCAAATTTATTTAGTCACATGTTACCAACCTGTCGAACTCGGTGTCAGCAGTGTGGGACTCCTGCCCAGCCTTGCCGAGCTTGTAGACCTTCTTGTTCATTTCAGTACGGTGATGGTATCCATTCTGTCCAGCCCTAGCAACTGTGAAGGACACTCTGGCAGGATGCCAGGCACCAATACAAGCCACCTTTCTAAGACCCCTGTGAGTCTTACGAGGAAGACGGGTAACACCCCACCTGGTAACAACACCTTCATAACCCTTACCCTTGGTCACACCAATGATGTCAATCATCTCATCCTTCTGGAAGACAGCATCAATAGGGACTTGCTTCTCGAAGAAACCATATGCAAAGTCCACCTTCTGAGCAATAGAACCACCATTGACCTGAATCTCCATAAGGTGAGCCTTCTTCTGCTTCAATCCCTTCATTTTCCTGATCTGAATATACACAGCAAAACAGATGCATCAGCAAAGATTCAAAAGAAAATTAGCCAATTCAAAAAATTAAAATTACAACTGCCCAATGTTCTTTAACTAAAGACCACATGTAGCAGTGAGGACAAAAAGAAAAAGTCAAATCAAAATAGAACTTGGGAAAGCACCTGAGTGTGAGCCAAAACTCGAATGATAGTAGCATACTTCTTCATTTTTTCAAGCTGTGCCTGAATGCTTTTCTTTCCCTCTTCGTTTTCGTATTGCTTGGAGTACTTAGTGAAAGCCTTCTTCTTGGACTTGCACCAGTTCTTGTAAAATCTCCTCTTCACCTCCTCGCTCAGATGCTGAGCCCAGACTGTGTTCAGGGTACGAAGACCACGTGGAGTCTTCACGTAACCAACAACACCAACAATAACCATTGGGGGTGTCTCAACAATTGTCACAGCTTCACATGTCTCCTTCTTGTGAAGCTCTAAATAAATTATAACAAAATTCATAAGACAAAAGTAAATGAATAAGTTGGAAGAATATTAAATCATTTGAAAGTCACTTACTGGATCCAGGCTTCTCGACCTCCCTGACAATGTGGGTCATGCCAGCCTTGTAACCCAAAAAGGCCGTCAACTTGCAGGGCTTAGTTGGGTCATCCTTGGGGAAAGCCTTCACTGCACAAATACAAGAAACAAAGCAAGGCTTTTAGATTGTAAAAGACACGGTGCAGTAATGTAATATATACAATTCAAATGAACAAACAAATGCTTTAATTAACCATTTATCAACAGGACCAATCCAAATTTATCAAAACAAAAAAAAGACCATACATAGCTTAGCCATAAAAGACACTTGAGTTATTAAATTGAAAATGAGATTTTAAACATTTGAACAAACTAAATCTATTCTGTGATTTATGTTTAAAAAAAAACAAATACTAAAATATATTAGAAATAACTTACCCTTTCCTCTGTGGCGGGCAGCTCTCTTCCTTGGAAGAAATCCAAGAGAACCATGTCTGGGGTGCTCAAACTTCCTGTGAGACATCCTCTTCTTCCTACAAGCAATAACAAAAATATAATTTTATTAAAAGAACCCACATAAAAAAAAACACTATTTTTTTTTCACATTAGGATATAAGATGAAGAGTATTAATCAAACAAAAAAATAAGCTCTACATCCTCGGTGCTAAAACAGAGATCAATGAAAACCCAATAATTTTTTACCTTCAGACGTGAAAACAATCTAATGAAAACCCACAAATGCAGATCTAATATGAGCACATACTAACAGAAGAGAGCACAAAAAATGTTGATAACCAGCTAAATTTAACAAAAAAAAGCTTGAAGTTCAAACACTGCCTATCACCACAAATGTAGGGAAATGAATAGAAAGATCATCATTTTCAACTTTGTTATCATGGACAACAAACATACGAACAGAGAAAGAGAAGAGGGGAGCGACGAAAACCTGAGCTTCTCGTGCGGCGAAGGTAAGCTATACTTGCACCAGACTGAAGGGTTACGACTAAAACCCTAGATATGTTTTTATAGTACTTATTTTGCAAAGGTATCCTATATTTCGCTTTAATTGAGTTTAAACCCATCTTCATATTTCAATATGGGCCTTCTTTAATCTATTCCATCCCTATATTTAGGTCTTCTTTTTACAGTCTTTTTTTTTTTACATTCTTATTCTATATTTTTTGGAGTAAATAAAAAATAAAGACTCAAAAATTGGCCAAAGTAAATGTTTAATTATTTGTGTCTAGTTAATGGGGTTGAATAATTTGGTTGGATTTGGATTTAGAATTGGAAGTAAAAAAAAATAAATGAATTTTTAAAAAATGTGGCTTTTATAACATTAATATGCAAAAATATGATAATTATATATTTTTTAATTTGTATGGAAAAATTTATTAAATAAAAAATTAAAATATGAAAAACATAGTTTGTAACTAACTAAAATATGACAATGCTACATTTTTTTATCATAGTTATGTTTTCTTTAATTTTGAATTTTTTTTTTCCATAATTTTTAATTATTTTTTCAGTTATTTTTTTCTTACTTATTTTTACTTCTATTTTTTCCCAATCTTTTTATTTCTACTAATTTTTTTTCATCTTTTTTTTTCTTTCCATTTTTTCATTCTTTTACTTCTTCTTCTTCTCATTTTTATTCTTTTTTTTCCTTCATTTGTTCATATTTTCTTTCTTTCTTTTCCATTTTTTCTTCATTTTTGTATTTATTATTTTCTCTTTCTATTTTTTTTCACACATATGAGCTTTTTTTTATTCTTTTTTTCTTCTTCCATTTTTTACTACCAATTTTTTCGTTTGCATTTTTTTTCTTTCCATTATTTTTCTTCTTCTTTTTTTCATTTTTATTCATTCATCTGTTTTTTTCCTTCATCAATTCTTTTGTTTTGTTTGTTTTTTCATATTTTTTTTTAGTTTTCTTTCCTAAGTTTTTTTCATTATTTTTTCTTTATGTTTTGTACTTATTATTTTATCATTCCATTTTATTTGTTTCCCTTTTTTTCTCACATATTTTAACATTACATAATTATTCTACCATTTTTTTATTTATTATTGTAATTTTTTTTATAGTTTTTTTCCACTATATATAAAAAAATTCAAATCAATTTTTTCAGTAGTTTCTTTTTACTGTAGCCTTTATAAGAACACCAAAATTTGGAAAGAAAACTAATAAAAATATGAAAACGTGAATGGGTAACCAGTTATCCTGATGAGAATATTCAAATCTAGAAAAAAAATTATATGAAGAAGATGGGAGAGAAGGGAAAGGGGAGAGATTTGTTTTTTTTTTTTCTATCTTCAGATCTGTGGTAACTGGTTACCTTCCGGTTCTTTGTGTGTATATTTATGAGGATAACTTGTTACCTTCATGTTCTTTGTGTGTATATTTCTGGGGGTAACTAGTTACCTTCACGTTCTGATGTATGTGTACATTTCTGGGTTCTTTATGGTAACTGGTTACCTATGTTACTAAAATCATAGTTACTTTTTTTTTTTTTAATGAAGTGCTCTTTATTTTTTCTTCAAATTTGATGTTCATTTTCATATTTAATATGAGTAACCTGTCACCCCTCTTATGGTAACTAGTTACCCCTCTTATGGCAGAAAGTTACTCATCTCGGGGTAACTGGTTACCCCTCCTGGTACATGTTATTCAACCTAACTCTAGGATTTTTTTTTACATAACTGTCAAAGATCAATCAAGTAACTGGTTACCTTACCCGGAATTTGGAAAAAGAAACGTACAATCTAAAAAAATGAAAAAAAAATGTTTATAATAAATAAAAAATAACTTTAAATACATTTCATATTAGAAAAAAAAAATGCAAAACAACTAAAGAAAAATTTAATATAAAATTAGTAATATAAAAATAAGCTAAAAAATAACAATCAAATTACAAACATACCATTCCAAATTAATAAAACTTGATTAAGAGTAAAACTATGGCATAAACAACCTTTTATACACAAATATGGGAAAATAATACGATAAAAGTGAAAATTCTTAAAAAAAAAAAAAAGTCATAGATTAACTTTTTTTTTTAAAAAAAAAACCATATTTTTGCACACTCTATTAAAATTTCCATATAAATGTAATTTCCTCTATAAAAAAAAAATGATACTTATTATTGATTTTATTAAAGTTTAAAGTCATTTTTTACACAATCAATTTAGAAATGATAGAGGTTGAAGATAAAATAAAATATTTTTCTAATTACATACACATGAAGATAATTTTCTAAAATATATGCATTTTCATAATAAAATAAGTATTCTACTTAAATTTGGGTTATATTATAGTTAAATATCGTGACCATAATCATGACCTACGTATAACTTTGGCTAGGGATGATGTTTGATAAAGAACTTTATGAATGAATTAGTTTTAGGGAACTTAAAAAAAAAAAAAAAAAGGAAAAAACAAGTTATTTTATATATTTATGGGTATAAAATTTATGTCGCAAAGTATAGTAATTCTATTAAAAAAAAAGTTTAAAATATGGGAATCCCACAAAATACTATAAATAAAAATACACACTCTTTCTTACTTTCATCTTTCTCTCACGTATTTTTCACTCACTCTCTTTATTTTCTCTCACAACAATGGCAATCAACTATTTTCTCTCACAACAATAGGAGCTTCCTCACACTGGCAACTAGGGGTGAACATTTGGCCCAAAATACCCGCAAACCCATAGGATCCGACTGACTCGAAGCTTAAAAACTCGCAAATTCGAAAAAAAAATTCTTATTAAAGATCTAATCCAACTATGATTCAAGTCAGATTCAGATTTTGGATTTTGAAATTTTTGAATTCAAGTGAAACTCGAACCCGTGCGATACTTACAAAATATATAATATTATATATTAAAAGCCCTAACACTAAAAAAAAAACCCTGCTTCTTTTCTTTTCCCTCTCTCTTTCTCTTTTCTGAAGTCGTCTCCCATTCACCCCACTCCCTCTATCCTTAACATAGTCATAGATCGAGCCCCCCTTCCCTCCCAACAGGCATCGCGCAGGCAATACTACTCTGCACTCCGGCGGTTTGATGGTTTCTTCGGTGGTTACAGTCCTTTCTCACGATTGTCCCTCCTTCTATCACTTTCAATCCATGCTTCCCGACCCTCCATCTCCCTCTTTCAAGCTCTACGACCGATGATGTGGCCTGAAGGTGTGTATTTTCAATTTTTTTCATATCATATTATATTTTTGTTGTTGTTTTATGACTATTATGTTTGAATCTATTCATATATATATATTACAGCCACACTACTATGGATTCTCTCCCTTCTCTCTTTAACTTGGCCATTTTATAAATCAATTTATATATTTTGTTTAAAAGTATTTGATGGATTTCTTGTTTTCTATTCAGTTCATGATCTATGAAATTTAGGTATTTTAGTTTTAGTTTTTACTGACTTTTTTTTTGTTTGACTCTTGGATCGGTATTGAATCTAATTGGTGGGTAGTTGGCTCCTCCAGGGATCAGAACTGAAGAGGTAAGCATCAATGTTATTTGTTTCATGGGAATTTGGTGTTGTGATGATACTATGATAGACCATTTTGAGTTGTATTTCAAACTTCATATACTACATGAAATGATGAAAATATGTTTATTGTGAAATGTGAATGTAATAGGTGATTTATATTTTGAGTTAGAATTAATCCTGGATTTTTTATTTTAATATAGGGTTTTGGTTTGATAATTGATACAATCTTAATCTTTTAGTCTTTCTTTACAATTAAAAATTTGTATACAGTGATTTATTTAACTTATTTATTTATTTATGAAAGGTTTGGATTTTTCACATTTGGGAAGGAGGAATGAAGGAGAGATGATGAATACTAAGTAAAAAAAATTGTTACTATTTTGGACTTTATTACTATTGTAACGCCTTGGTTACCCTAAGACCGTTGCGGTGAACGATGAACCGAGAATTTAACTCACTACCTGAGTTTTTTTGTTAAAAACGTGCTTCTAGGTGCTATTAATAGTGTAAGGTGAAAAACCAATAAAAATGAAATGATATATTTTATTTAAAACATAAAACTGTTCATAGGCCCATAAAAACATTTACAAGTTATTTACAACTCAAAATGATCATTACAGTTTGAATTTACAATCCGCCGACCTAAGCGGCAAAAATAGGGTAAACCCCCTAGTTCCTCTGAGAACTCCTTGGACGTAGTGGTCAAGCGGCTGCATATGTACACAGCACCACCTAAGCTCTCCACTCAAGGCTGGGTGAGCTTTTCTTTCCCGTTACCTGCACCACATAGCACCCATGAGCCAAAGCCCATCAAGAAAACACAATAATGCAAGCATATAATATCAAATGATGATCATGATAATCATACAGAGCTTCTAGCTTTGAACAGATGAGTGAATATCACTTTGTGGTTACATTAACCATGAAGGAGCTTATAGCTCTTAATCAGATGAGTAACTGATGGGTAAGTCACTAGCTTAAATAGATGAGTGACTGATGGGTAAGTCACACGGGGCTCAGCACCCACAGCCATGTGACTAAATAGTCACTGCGGCTCTAAGTAACTAGCCTTTGGCTAGACAAGCGCTTATAGTATTCATCGAACGGTCCGGCATTAACGCTCTTCTGAGTCATTTAATGCAGATGTCAATTAGATCTAATATTTGTTGGCTTGCGTTGAACACGCTAAGGTCGTTCCTGACTTATGAGTCAGCACTGTGTGACTAGTGCCCAGTACCACTGTCGAACTTGACTAATGAGTCATAGCTTCACAGTTGATACTGACACCTTTGTCGATTCTGACTATTCAGTCAGTGCCATACACAAGTGAGCAAGATTTGCTAAGCATTCAACATTCAATTCATGTCCACATTTAACACATTCAACATGCCTCATGAATAACCATGCATGTCACATATGGGGTGCAGTTTTCTTACCTCTGGTTCAAGCGAGAAATAGAACAAGAACGACCCCTGAGAATGATCGACCTTTTGATTCCTTAATGTTTACCTAATCATAACCTTCATTAATGAAAATCAACAATAATAGGGTCTTAAACTAAACCCCACTCTCGAGACCTCGAAACGTACCCACACGGTGAGTAGATTCGATCCCGGGCCTTAAGGATTGAAACCCCAAGCCAAAAACCCTTAAAAACACTCAAAACGGGATTTTGAAGGAATAGAGTAACGCCCCAGCATTTCTCACTAGCGCCCCAGCGCTCATCTCATAACAAAAACGCCCAAAACCAAACCCTGGGTAGCGCTCCCTTGTGGGCGCTATAGCGCTACACCCAGCCAATTTTGCCCCTGAATCTTCTCCCTTCGACTCCTCCATTCCCAACCTGTTTCCAATGCTTCTATACCTCAAATTAAGTGTCGAATGAACCCAAAAATCATTCCCACATGCCCTAGGCATCACAACCCCAAGAACCCTAGCCAAAAACTCCAAACAAAACCAATCAACCAACCTAGAAATCTCAACTGAATTCCATAACAAAAACAGAGAAAACCAGAGATTCAATGGCTAGAAACTTACCTCAAGTTTAGATTATGATGCTCTTCAATGGTGGAACACACTCCCAAGCCCTCGAGACTCATTTCCTAAGTTTGGTTCCTCAAGTTAGGCTCAAAAATCCAAAGAGAAAATGAAGAGAAATGGTGCACGTTAGCTAACTTTGATACTCTGTTTTTCCCCTTCCTTCTACAGCCTTCAATGGCTTAATACTATCCTAGGGGTGAAAAGACCAAAATACCCCTAGGTCAAATAAAGGTTTCTAAAGACTCCCAAGGGCAAAATTGACCTTTTCCACCTATTTCGTTAATCATAATTAACACCCTCCAATTCCCGCTATTCTTGATATTCTATAACACTAATAATTCATATCTCATTACCCTTTAATTTCCGACAACGCTCTAATCATTAAAATCACCTCGAGACTCGCCCCGAGCCTCGAACTTAAGCCCATTATGACTAGACCGCTAATTTTTACTCAAATATCGTCTCATGTCGAATAGCTCGAACAAATCCACATTATAATGTGGTCTCAACAATATGTCACCGACATGCATACAAATATACAATTACACCATCTGTTAGACAAAAATTTCAAATTTAATATATTAAAATTAATGACAAACACAATTTCACTTATGCCAATTTTATAGCATAAGAGTTTATTAATTTAAGTTCGACCCATCCAAGATTATAAGAATAACCTCTTAATTACTGCCATTTTTATTTAAAGGAAAACCTTTTGATTCCAATTATGATGATATTAAGTACTTGTATAATTTTGGGAAAATTTTGAGAAATTTGGAATTGCGACTGCACTCAGTAAATTTAACTAACTGAGCTGTGTACATACCTTCTTTATGAAGGATCAAGTCACTTGTAGTTCTAGATAGATATTTTGGGAAATGAGTGGAGGAATTCCAGTAAATGACCATTCATAGGAATTCATGGTATTTTTAGAAATTTATGAAATTCCGGTAGATTACCATATCATGGAATCATTTAATGTTTTGGAAGTTATGAAAAATTCCAAGGTGAATGACCTTTTATGTAATTTTGAGTGTTGTGTTTGATATTTGAGAATTTTGTGAATTTGTGGTTCATGTGACTGCACTTAGTTTTAATGACTAAGTTGCCTACGTATCCTTTAGAGGAGTCAAGTCAAACGTAGTTCAAAGCAATCTTTTGTGATGTTTTGAATTTTTTTAGGTAAAAGACCTCTTGTTTAAAATTCTTTTTATCATTTGATATGATTTTAGAATTTTGTTTTATGTTGAAACCTCTTTATTTATAGAAAGTTGATTTTATAAAATAAAGAGATCAAAACTAATTTTGGCAGATTCTAGAATCTGTTAATTTAATTATTCCAAAAATTTGGTAGTGAATAATTAAATTTAATATCAGATAATATCTATATACTAAAATTCAAATTTAATTTTAGAGATTTGAATTTAAAATTTGTGATAAAGTCTGATATAGATATTTATAAGATAATATAATTATTTTATATTCTAAAATTCAGTTTGAATTTGAATTTGAAATATAATTAAGATATCATCTTTTGTCTATTTAAACCTTATACCATACTCAACATAATGCATTCTTCAAAGTTCTCCAAATTTGAGAGACATTGTTTAACTTGGAGAAGAAAGTGAAGCATATATTTGGGTATGTATATTTATTCTCCTTGATTGTTTATATCATAAACAATTTTATAGTTTTAATCTCTTATATATATATATTTTTTAGGAGACGACGAAGGTTTATTTGTGGCAATTATCTATCTTCAACTACCATATATTTCTTAATTTAAGGAGTCATCTTCAACAAAGTTTGCTTTTTCAGTTTTGGTAACCAAAACTTTCGTTTATATATACGATATATATGTATATGAGTGTGAGTTTTTGAAATCTACAAATAACAAATTTAGTAAGAGATTACAATGTGAACTTGCCATTGAAAACTGCAAACACAAAAGAGTCTTAACCTTATTGGTAGACTTTTACTTTCAAGAATTAGGATTTAGACCGTAAACAATCTCCAATATTGTAAGACCCGAAATATTCTATTCATTTTGATTTGATCTTATATTAATATACATATATCATATATCTTATCAACATATATTTTGCGTAGATGATTAGCCACATTTTCTTTGGCTATATTCATATATTGGTCATCAATATTTTTATTTGAAAATATATGCATATACATATAGTAAGAGTTGAAGATCCATAGAACAATTGGATTTCTCAAAACGAATTTCTAAGCATTTATATTTAGCTTTATGGTAGCATTTCATAACCCATTTTTTTTTGGCTCACGTTATTCCTCTGCTAAATACATGTATGCATACAAAGACTTTTATATGTTTACTGAAAAAAAGGACTTTATGCAGTCATTAAATCATTAACATCATTATGTTGACTTAGCATGACTTTAATTCTTCATAAAATTAAGCTTTGTTTTGTAAACATGAATATGCTTTCACTGAAGTTTCTGCGTATCAACATATTGCTTTGGCATACATATATAATTCCTTTTTTTTTGGACTGCCTGATGAGTAGAGAAATTTGATCAACAACCATTTTGGTTATCTAAATTTCTACACTCGTAAGCTTCGGCTTTGAAATTCAATTGAGGTTTTGGATTTTGGCAAGTTTTGTTTTCTTAATTTTAATGTAGCAAAATTTATTATTATTTTTTTTTAGAAAATTTTGACAACATAACCTAATATGAATTTTATGATTTATCATGCTTTTCATGGCTATATCTCACTTTTGGAGACCTTTTGTTGGCAAAGCCTAGGTCAAAGTGGACCATGAACAACATGAAAATCAATTATAATTTTAGGAGAGATTTGGATAACATAACAACATGGAGAAATAAGATTTTCCCCTTTTCCCTTTGGCTATATGTCACTTTTAAAGACCTTTTGTGGCTTATAAAGCCTAGGTCAAAGTGGACCAAAGACAAAAGAAGAAAATCACTGAGAAATAAAAGATGTTTGGAATACCAAGAAGAAAATAGGGACAAACTTTAGTACACTTTGTAGAAATCCTTGAAGATGAAAATCTTAACTCTCTGTATTTCTTCCTTAATTTCTCTCTTGTTTTTTTTTATCGTAATCTCTCACATAATTTTGACAGAGTTTTTTTTTTCCTTCTTCGTTTCTCCTTCCTCTCTTTGTCTGATTTACTTCCCCTTTTATAAACTTTATTTTACGTTATGTGAAGAGTGGTGAGAGTGGAACGTGGAAAGGTGGAGAGAAAAGTGGAGATAATATCTCCACTAATTTGACTGATACCACTTTTTATAATAATACATTTAATAATATATATTATTATATATTTTTTTTCGTTCAACAGATGCCCCCTCAAGCATGTGCGTGTCATTTATGTACATGTGCATGCTTGAGTTTTTCTTTTCACTAATAATAATTAATTTTTTTTTATACAGTGAGAGAGTTATCCTGAAATGTCTGCCTCCAGTACTCTCCATTATTCTCAACGGGCTCCTGATGAGACAGGATCTGAAATTAAGATTGGGCCGTCTTATCAATGTTCTGTACGATTGAAAGAAATTTGAGTTTCAGTGACTCCACATGACCTTGTTTCCTTGTCCAAAAGTGAAGAGGTTAGTTCTGGTGATTTGCGATATCACTATTCGAATGATCAAGAAGCTGTCCAACATATGCGACATTATGGTCCTATTTTTAAGGCTAAGGTTCTTGAGTTGGTTGATAACAGAGATGATGGTGATACTACTTATAAGGTTACTAGTGAGTTTTTTCCTAGCCTTCATCGCATCTTATTGGAGAAGAAAACCTGTGGTAACTTTTCCTTTAGAGGGAAAGCTCAATTTCTTTCTTATCTTATGGAATGGACAGAAACAATTTTACGTCTTCATCGTGGTACTTTGACTGATGCAGGGATTTATGGTGCCATAGCTGTATCTAGGTTCCCTTTTTTAATTGAGAATAACATATGGTGAGCTTTTACAGAACTTTGGGGGCCTTTAGCTAATACCATAGCAGCGGTGAAATGGGCATTTCTTTATATGACTTGAACGTCATTGGTGGCTTACCAATTTTGGGGATTCCTTATGAGGAATTTATTCCTTTAAATGCTAAATTGATGCAAGGGTCTATGCGTAGCCCCATTGTTGTGGAACTTTTAAGGACTCATGCTCAAATTTGTGACCATTTGAACGGTACAAAAGTAACTTGGCAGCAATGGGTCGAATATTTTTACAGAGGGCAAAAGATTTTTGAAGGTATTAAGAGAGCTTCTACCTCCAAACCCTCAAAGAAGACTTTAAAAAGGAAGGATGCCAAACGAATTGACGTACGCTCCCTTTCTTTAAATACATCCAAGGAGTGTATTCTTGCAGCTTTCATATCTTTCTGGTTAAGTTCGTTTGTTTTTCCTTATCAAGGTTATGATGTAAGGCCCGAAACATTTTATATGGCTTCATTAATGGCACAAGGGGTTGGAGTTTCACTAGCACCTTCTGTTTTAGGATATATTTATCATGGTTTAAATATTGCAGCTACACATGTGCAAGGTCAAGGCCAAAGTTTCTTGCCTATACATTATGTATTAGGCTGGTTGGCTGAACATTTTCGTGACCTATATAGCAATTGGAGCTCCTCTATTGATTTGCCTTTTTTAAGCAAATATGCTGGGGTACTAGCTGAGAATCGGAGTCTTAATGCAGCCCGCCGTATTTTAAGAGAAGAAGATTATGTCATTCACCGACCATATTCTTTCCCTGATGAAGAAGATTTTGATTGTATGGACAATGAAGACCTATCTAAA
This sequence comes from Humulus lupulus, assembly GCF_963169125.1. Classification (NCBI taxonomy): domain Eukaryota; kingdom Viridiplantae; phylum Streptophyta; class Magnoliopsida; order Rosales; family Cannabaceae; genus Humulus; species Humulus lupulus. The sequence continues at coordinate 12,530,829 of NC_084802.1, forward strand.
GATAGATTTGAGATGTTGGTTTCTATGCGTTCTTCTATGTTACATGTGAGAGTAGGTAAAGAACTATATGTTGAGCCATACTTTCCCAATAGATTTGCTCGCCAATTTGGTTTTGATCAAGGTGTGCCCTCAAATGAACTTTGTTATAGTTTTTCTCGAAGAACACAATGTGGGATAGCTGGCGTTGCTGAAGCCTGGACCTTGATTTTAAGGAGAAATACTAGTATTCATTTTAATATCCCTAATATGACTCGTATGGGTCAGTGTACTTGGTGGTACTGTCGTTGGTGGGCAAGGACTTGTGTGCCTTTCTTAGGGAGATCTGTCAAGAATCTTCATTTAGAGCTCTCAAAGCAACCTTGTAAAGAAGAGGATCCTAAATATATCATTAAGGACATTCGAGAGATTTATTCAACTCTTGATGAAGTCTTTATAAAGTGTACTCCCAATGATACTGAATTTTCTAATGCCAACTAGGTCGATGTTGGGTCAGATAGTGATGATACCTCAGAAGTACATTTCAAAAGGAAAAAGCGTACGAAAACCCTTGAAATTAATCAAGATGAAAATATAGCTTTCCCAATTACATAGGATTCAATTAATGCACCCCTTGACATTTGTATTGATGCCTCCAGTTCGAGAGTAGATGAGCTTGTTGATTTTGATGAGTCTGATGACCATGTTAATGTTGAGTTTTCTGATGAAATGTTGTCTCGAGTGAATATTGTTCCACCAGAACAAATCTCATTTATGTCTGTTTTAGCAATTACCAACTCAAATTTAAAGGGATACACCAAGGAGTTTGTAATTGGCATCATGAATGACATATTTAATTTATTATCTCCTTCCCGACCAACAAAAGACATTTTGGAATGTCATGCTGAAGCAATTAAGAAGCTTGACTTACTAGACGCTGTTTGTAGGACAATGAATGTCGAAACTCTAGTGATTGCATGGTTTATCAGTTCTATCAATGATTCATTTGCCCTGAAAGAAAAATCTGCAGTTGCTTCCCAGGTAGTTGAAAGTGCCATAGACATTGATATATCTCTCATCCATGATATAATTAATCGCGGTGAAGAAAATTTAGCTACCATAGACAGGCTGTCTACGTCTGTGTCGAACAAGAAACAAGTTTTGGAAGATCTTAAGATCAAGGAGGCGGGAATTATTGCAGCAGAATTGGCGTTACAACAAAGATGATCTGAATATGAGACTGAAAAGCATCAGCCGAAAAAGATCTTTCTAATCTTGAAGACTCATTGAAGCAGCATCAACAGATTGATGAGAGGATAAAGCAATCAAAGCTTGAAGCTGGTGTGGAAAAATTCTATGAAGTCGAAAGAGCTAAAGTTGCAATCAAAGCTCACGAAGAAGAATTTCAGAAGATCCACAATTCTTTGACCTCATTCCTCAAGATAGACTGAAGATCTCATCATTTCTTTTAGTTTCAAAACTTTTGGTATCATTTTTTTGTTTATCAGCATTAGAGACTGATGGTAGTTTTGTCATTTGGATATTTATGAACCTTAACTCCGTTGTGTGGAGAAATTGCTTTGTTTTGATTTTGTGGCTGCATCTAAATTAATAATATATTTTATTTTAGATTGCCTACGTACCCAAAGTGGGATCAAGCCTTCTGTAGTTCTTTTTTTTTTAAGGGGAATATGAGTTGTTTTATTTTTGTGGTTGGGCCTAGTTATAAACTAGATTGCCTACGTACCCAAAGTGGGATCAAGCCTTTCGTAGTTCTTTTTTTTTTTGAAGGGGAATATGAGTTGTTTTATTTTTGTGGCTGGGCCTAGTTATAAACTAGATTGCCTACGTACCCAAAGTGGGATCAAGCCTTTTGTAGTTCATTGCACACCTTTTTTTTTTCTTAAGTGTGCGGTCTACACAGTAGGTGAGAACCTCTTATTTAAGTGTAGAACTTCTTGATGAACTTTCCGTTTACACATGGGTAGATGCGTTGGCCTTCTGAATTAGAAAGTTCATATGCCCCTCTTAGGAAGACCTTAGTGACAACATACGGTCATTCCCATTTTGCCTCAAATTTTCCTTTCATCCTTCTAGTAATGACAACAGGTCTCCAATTGAAAAAGATCGGAATTTAACTTTCTTGTTTAATGCCCCAGCTACATGGGCTTGGTAAATTTCGAGCTTTTGTTGAATAGCAATTCTTTTTTCATCTAATGCTTCAAGCTCAGCTAGACAGACTTGCACATTTTCATATGGGGTCGTTAGTTGAGTAGCAATTCTTAATGAAGGTATTTGAACCTCCAAAGGTAAAACTGCTTCAGACCCAAACACCAAGTTATAAGGTGTACAACCAGTCGCAGTTCTTACAGTAGTTCTATAAGCCCACAAAGCTTCTGGGAGGCGCTTGTGCTAGTCCCTTTTATTCTTTGTCACTGTCTTCTTCATGATTTTGCATAACACCTTATTAAATGCTTCTTCTTGACCATTTGAAGACGGGTTATAACTAGCTGAAAAATTGTGCTTGAATTTGTACGTGTCCATCAATTTGACCATTGCCTTACATTTGAAATAAAGGGCATTGTCGGAGATAATTTTTGAAGGAACCCCATATCGATAAATTACGTGAGTCTTAATAAAATCAGCGACATCTTCTGCTCGTACTTCTTTTAGTGGTACGACTTTAGCCCATTTGGAGAAGTAATCTGTAATGGCCAAAATATATTTGTGGGCTTTGGAAGAAGGTGGTGTAAAAGGACCAATGACGTCCATTCCCCATGTTTCGAAAGGCCATGACAGTATAAAAGGATGGAGTGGTTGAGGGGGTTGGTGGATGAAATCTCCATGTAATTGGCACAACTTACAACATTTAGCAAAATTAATCGCATCTTGAACCATAGTAGGCCAATAGTAACCCAACCGCTTTAATTGAGCAGACATTTTTGGGCCAGCTTGATGGCCGCCACATGTACCGGCATGAGTTTCTTTAAGTACATGTGCTGCCTCTTCTTTCGAGGGACATCTCAACAATATCCCATCGAATGAACGCTTGTACAATGTGTCATTAAAGACCACAAATCGAGGCGCTCTTCTTCTTACATCCACTCTTTTCTTCAAGTCTTCTGGCAAGACTCCTTTTTGGATGTAGCCTTTGATTGGTTGATGCCAGTCGTTTTCATTTGCGTTGTCCAGGAAAGTTATCAAGTTGACTGTATTTTCTTCTTCAACTCTTTCCGTGGATTGGGATAGTACATGGCGCTCCCCTATGGTAATTTGGATATCCCTTTCTTCAGGAAGTGTTAGCGAAGCAGCTAAATTAGCTAACGCATCAGCTTTACCATTTTTTGATCTAGGGATATGGTTTAGAGTTATATCTTGAAATTGACCAAGCAAATATTTAGCCTTTTCATGGTAAGGGATTAAATTCTCGTGCTTGACTGCAAATTCACCACTCATTTGTTTAATGACCAAGAGAGAATCGCCAAATACTTCCAATGATAGTATTTTCATTTCGAGTGCAACTTCGAGGCCGATAACTAACGCTTCGTATTCTGTTACATTATTGGTGCATATAGCTAGATTATGGAAAGAGTAAGGTATCAGGCCTCCCGATGGTGTCACAAAGACAATTCCAGCACCTGCCCCACTATTTTTTGCTGCCCCATCTGTAATGCCCCGAATTTCCTAATAAGGTCTGGGACCTTGATTAGGAGGCCGGGAGGGCCATAATTGATTTATTATGGTATTTAATGATTATATGCATGTTTACATGAACTATATTATTGTATGATGGTGAATGCATGCATATGGGCTCATATGTTAATTATGGGGGTAATTTGGTAATTTGGCCACTGTGGGCGTAAATGTATATTTTGGGTGCGTGATGGTGATTAATTAATATAGCCACATGATAAGGTGGATTGGTTCGAGCTTGTCGACATGAGACGATCATGAGATGCAAGTGTTCGGTCTAGTCATAACGGGTTTAGTTCGGGGCTCGGGGTGAGTCTTGGAGTGTTATTGGTGATTATAGCGTTACCGGGGATTTTAGGGTAACGGGATGTGAATTATTGGTGTTTAAGGATTTTGAGATTAGCGGGAATTGGGAAGCGTTAATTATAATTAACGGGTTTAGCGGAATGTACCAATTTTGCCCTTGAGTTGGTTTAAAAGGCTTAGGATGATACAAGGGTATTTTGGTCTTTTTGGAAGGATATATGTAACTTAAGGGGCTTAGAAAGCTGTAGAACAAACAGAGTAAAACAGGGGTTTGCCTCCTTCATTCCCGTACCTTCTCCTTGCTTCATCTTCCTCACTCCTCCTTTGATGGTTTTGTGTTCTTGGTGGTAATTCAAGCTAGAGGAACTTAAAGGCTAGGTTGGGGACCTGGTTCAGCTTGTAAGGGAGGTTCAAACAAGTTTTAAGGTAAGTTTTGATCATTGAACTTAAGCTATGCTCTGTTTTCGTTTTAACTTTTCAGTCATGGGTTTTGTTGTGGAAAGTGTGAATCCAAGGGGGTTTTGGTGTTAGTTTGATTGGGGTTTGGTGTGAGTGAGATAAGGATGTTGTTTGGGGGTTCAACTATATGTTTGGAAGAGGTTTAGAGAGGGTTTGAAGGTCTGGTTTGAGAGGGGAAATGCAGGGTTGAAAATCTGGTTCGTGCGTGGGGCTTAGGCTAAACTGGGCTGGGTGCCGCGGCATAGCTTTTGCGTGCCGCGGCCCTTGGCGTCTGGCAGATGGGGGCCTCTCTGTTTGGGGGCGTGCCGCAGCACAGCTTTTGGGGGCCGCGACCCTTAAGGCCAATTTTGCTAAAAAATGGTTTTTAGCTTAGGGATTCAAACCATAGGCCTCGGGGTTGGACCTAGTACCCGGTTGGGTAGTATTTGAGGTCTCGGGGGCTGGGATTTGGTTTGGGAACCCTCAGTTATCATTTTTATTAATGATACCTTATATTTGGTTATGACTAGGTGACCGCTAAAGGACTAAAAGTTGATCGTTCTCAAGGGTCGTTCTTTTAATCGTTCTAGCTCGGCTTTAAGGTAAGAAAACTGCACCCTGTGTATATGGGACATGCATGGTTATTATTGGTGCATGCCGGTTGATTAATATGTATGACATGCATGGTTATTATGATGCATGTTGGTTGATTATTATGTATGACATGCATGGCTATTCTTGATGCATGTTGGTTGACTGTTAAATGTGACATGCATGGCTATTATTGGTGCATGTTGGATTGCTGGATATATTGCATATGATGCATGAGAAACATGTGATTAGGACATGCTTTGTATACTGGGTGTGATATCGTTCAGAGCTTGAGCCTCTGTGTTAATGCATAGTCCCAATTGTACTAATATCTGTTGAGTAAGCATGCTGAATACTTGTTATTGGATATTGGGCATGTGGTATATGTTGGTGGCATGGCTTACCTGTGTATGGCGCTGACTTATTAGTCAGAATCGACAATGGTGCCAGATCCGTCTGTGAAGCTGTGACTTATCAGTTAGGTTCATCACGGGCTGAGCACTGGTCGCGTTTTACCGACCCAAGGGTCAAAAGTGGTAGTGCGTTGTGAACGCTGGGCCGATTAAAGATTAGATCTAATCGAGACCGGCATTGAATGACTCATATGGGGTATTAATGCCGGACTGACCAGAAGGTCAATGAGAACTATAAGCGCTTGCCTGGTCTACGACCAGATGACTATAGCCAAGGTATATGACCCCGGTGACTGTTTGTCACATGGCTAAGGGACGTTGTCCATAGTTTCGACTCTAGAGTCGTGAGGAAGGTTATGTTGGTGACTAATCACCTTGCACCTGTCCTAACCAAGCTTATGAAAGAATCTCTTATCAGTTGAGCCCTGGTGACCCTATCGTCACATGGCTAGAGGGAGCGATGCTCATTATCGTGACTTTTGGCTATTGTCACCTATCTGTATGGACCGTTGGTTCTGGATGGTTACTTTGGTTATTGTTGATATTATATCATGATATATTATGTTTTCTTGCTGGGCTTCGGCTCACGGGTGCTACGTGGTGCAGGTAAAGGCAAGAGGAAGTTGGACCATCCTTGAGTTGGAGAGCTTAGGTGATGACGTGTACATATGCAGCTGCTCGTCCGCCACGGTCGAGGTTTAAAGTGGAACTAGGGCTGAACCCTGTTTTGCCGCTCAGAACGACCTGTTGTATATATTTTCTGTAATAAACTCTGAAACTTTATTTTCGGGATCCCAATGTATATGTTAAACGTTCTAGTGAAACGTTACAACTTATCCAAAATGTTTAATCCCTAAACCGCTAATCATACTTAGTTCACGATTTTGGCCAAATGACTCGATTAGCGAGTTTAGCACTGTTTATAAGGCACACCGTAACGGTCCCTGGATTTGGGGCGTTACACCATCAAAGTATAATTTCCATGATGAAGTATCAACCGTGAAAACTTCTTCGTCTGGAAGATCTTCTCGCAACTCCATATCGTCTGGAATTGGGTGTGTTGCCAGAAAATCTGCCAATGCTTGCCCTTTTATTGCTTTTTGCGGGACAAAGTTGATTTCAAATTCTGACAAAATCATAGACCATTTGGCCAGTCGTCCAGACGACACAGGCTTTGATAGAATATATCTTAAGGGGTCAGCTTTTGACACTAAAGTCACAGGGTGTGATAGTAAATAATGCCGTAATTTTGTGACGGCAAAAATTAAAGCCAAGCACACTTTCTCGATTGGAGGGTAGTTTTGTTCTGCCCCTACTAAAGTTCTACTTAGGTAGTAAAGAGCCACTTCTTTTCCCTCATCATTGTTCTGCGCCAGCAAGGCTCCCAAGGAGCGGTCAAGTGAGGTGATATATAATATCAATGGCTTTCCTAAGATTGGAGCTCTCAACACTGGTGGGTGTAACGGGTATTTCTTAATACTTTCAAAAGCATTTTGGCATGCCTCATCCCAAATGAATGGGACATTTCTCTGCATCAATCTCGAAAAAGGTTGACATCTATCAGACAGGTTTGAGATGAACCTTCGGATATATGTAAGTCTTCCTTGTAGTCCACGTAGTTGACGTAAGTTACGTGGGGGAGGCATTTCCAAAATTGCTTTGATTTTTGCAGGGTCGATTTCAATTTCTCGATGTCTGACGATAAACCCGAGGAACTTTCCTGATGTTACCCCAAATGCACATTTTAAAGGGTTCATCTTGAGATTGTGTTGCCTGAGCCTATCAAACACTCGTTTTAAATCATCAAGATGATTTGCCCTTTCTTTTGTTTTGACCACTAAATCATCAATATAACATTCAACAATATTGTGCATCATGTCTTCAAAAATTGTGGCCATTGCTCTTTGGTGGGTTGCCCCTGCATTCTTGAGGCCAAATGGCATAACTGTATAGCAAAATGTGCCTTTTGGTGTCCGAAAAGCAGTGAGTTCTTCATCTTCAGGTGCCATCTTGATTTGGTTGTACCCAGAAAACCCATCCATGAATGATAAGGCATCGAAACCAGTGGTAGCATCTACCAATAACTCAGTGATGGGGAGTGGGAATTCATCTTTTGGGCAACCCCGATTAAGATCTTGGTAATCCACACATATGCGGAGTTGCCCATTTTTCTTCATCACAATGACAATGTTTGCGAGCCAAATGGGATACTTAACTTCCCGAATAAACCAAAAATTTCTTAACTTGTAAATTTCTGCCTCAATTTTTGGAAGTAGCTCTGGTTGAATTCTTCTTTGAGATTGTATAACAGGGGTAGTGTCTTTCGATACTGCCAACCTGTGTACGGCATCCTTTGGATCCAACCCTGGCATGTCTTGATAACCCCAAGCAAATACATCTTTGTTTTCACGAAGGACTTGTTTGTACTGTGGTAATTCTTCTTCGATTAATAAAGCACTGAAAAATATAGGCTTTGGATCGTCCTCGGTCCCAAGGTGATCTCTATTAAATCATCCACTGTTGCTTGTCCTCCGTCTACGAATTCTTGAGGTGCTGGTTGAAAAATGTCTATAAAATCTTCCGAAGGGTTTGAGCTCGAGCCTTCATCTTCTACGGTCAAACTTTCTTCAAAAGAGAGGTAATTGACTTGAGCAATATTTTCTTCATCTTCTTGTGTTTCATGCCCCTGAAGAATAGTAATTCTTAAGGGTTTCTTTTGTTTTGGCACCCACTGCTTTTGCTTTTTAGTTTCCTTTGGCTGTGGAACACTTGGGAAAACAAGCCTTTCGAATGCTGACACTCGTGGGGTGGATGTGCTTGCTTCAAGTTTGTCAAACACCGACACCCGCGGGGAAGGTGCGGGTACATCGTCATTGCAAAACATTTTTTGTTCCTCTTCTGTTAACTCGTCTGGTTCAAAAGAAGCTTTTAAACGATCACTATTTTGATGGATTGTGATTCCTTTTTGCTTCTTGAGATGGAACTTTTTCTTTTCCAATTTGAAGGCTTTCGGAGTTACAGAAGTTTAAGATTTTTTATTAAGAGTAACAATCCTTTTATTTTCACCAAAAGTAATTAAAATTTGCATTTTACCCTTGGGTAGTGACTGATCAATTTTCCTTAGCGGTAAAGTAAAGCTCGTCATAAGGGCTGTCATCGAATCTTCAATCGGTGTCAAAGCTTTTTGCCCCACTCCTCGTTGACTTTTAGGGATGTACTTGAAGGTTCATTTTTTATTAGATACCTTCAAGTCCTCGTCTTTAGGCTGAAGAGATTTCACAGGGGATAGTTGCTTAACTTGCAGGGATTTCTGTGAGGTTGAGCTTTCATGACATTTGCCCTCCTCAAGTTTCTGTTTCAAAATCGTGACATTAGCCGACTTGTAAAATTTTGCATCAGCGTAATTCACCTGTTCCCCGTAAAAGGGATTTGGGTTTGCATTAACACTTCTGACTTTGCCTTCCTTGCAAAACTTAAAGCATTGGTGAAGTGTTGAAGGAATGACCCCATATTCATGAAGCCAAGGTCGCCCTAACAACACATTATAGGATGTGTCTGAATCAATGACATGAAATAAGGCTTCAGAATTAAATTCGCCTATTTCAACTTTCAACGTGATACTTCCCCTTACTTTTTCTCCAACTTGGTTAAAACCTTGAATTGTCAATGATGACGGAGACAATTGACGTGGGTGTAAACCAACATCTCTCAAGGTTTTGAAGGGGAGTACATTCATAGCTGATCCACAATCCAACATGATGCGGCTCATGCGAACATTAGCAACCATACTCGTCACATAGAGAGGCCGATTATGCAAGGCGGCTCCCAACTAACGGTCTTTATCATCAAAGGTTATGCATGCCATACAAGAGGCATGCATCTCGAGTGATGTAGGTTTTATTGGCTCTATCTTCTCCGTATAAAATTCAGGACTTGTTAATACAACAACAATTGCATTTCTATGCTCAGGAGACATTTGCAGTGCATCATAAACGCTCAATAGATCAGGGATGCGCTTTAGATGAGCCAATATATCATATTTTGCTCGTGTCATTTCATTTTCACCAGTGCTTTTGTCTCTTCGACCGTCATTAGCGAATTATTTTTTGGTCGAAGATGAAGGCTTTTGAAGGTCTTGTTTAGCCTTTTCAAACTCTTTCGCTTCTTTTGCCTTTTTTGCAACAATTTTCCGCCGCATATCTTGCAAGGAAATTTTATCTACCTCTTTTTCACTTTCGAACAAGGTAGATTCAGGACCTTCTTCTGCTAGTAAATTCATGCAGCAATCTGACACACTGTCGTCACCAACAATTGCCTTTTCCCGTAACTCTTTTGGTAAAAACTCCTCCAGAGTTACTAGATTTTGTTTTGCTTGTTCGAGTTCATTTCTCTTTAAAGTAATTTTTTGCTTTCCAGTCCTTCTCTTATTCTTGTGATTCTTTGTTTCTGGTGTAATCCATAATTTGACTCCAGAGTTTCCAGATGGTTTCCGAGATGGACTTTTAATTTTTGTAGGTTTTCTTTGAGTACATGTTTGCCATGTACTTTCCGAATCCTCTTCACTATCATACCAATCATCCCAAATTTCTAAATTGGGCTCTGTCATGAGCTCATACAAAGTAGGAATATTTGGATTTCCTGGCTTCGGCATGTCTGAGTGAGCTTGAACTATTGTAACTTCCTTATCAACTTCAAATGCCACAGAAATTACGTCCTTTTGTGCGGGATCGTTTGGTATTTGGTCATTCTCTGTTAAGGAAGTCGTATTTGTCGCCACTTTTCCAAGAGAAGAGTCAATTTCAATTTCTTTTCTCTTGATCATGCCTTCGATAATGTTTTTGAGGATGTAGCAATCCGTCAGTGGATGGCTCACAATTCGATGATACCGGCAATAATTTGGGTCATTTGTCATATCAACCTCGTTGGGTCATTTAGGCTCAGGAAGTCTTATTGCTTTAGCCTTTAACAACTCGTCAAAAATTTGGTCAACGTCATCATCGTCAAATGAATATTTGACTTATTTCCTTTCTTTGAGAGTTAATTTCTTTTGCGGCTCTCGAGCCTTCCCTTTATCTTTATTGTTGCTGGTATTGATAAAAATGGCCATTGATTCTCCCTTCTTTAATGGCTTTTTGTTTTCGAATCTCGGTAAGGGTTTGCCACCCTTTTGCCGAGCAATTTGTATTTCAACGTTACATGCGTTCGAGACAAGCTCATTGAAAGTTTTGGGCTCTGCTGTGCCCACGAAGGTTGCCACCTCAGGGTTAAGGTTTTTGGCACACATCGAAACCGCAGCTTGTTCTAATAACCTTTCCGGACATTGGAGGTTAAGATTTCTCCATCTCGTTATGAATTCATTAGCATTTTCACTAGCTCGTTGATTCGTTTCCACCAGGTCATGGATGCTTATGGTCTTTTTTGAACTCACAAACTGTGCCAGAAAGGCTTTTTGCATGTTGTCCCAGGTATTTATGGATCCTGGGGGCAATTGAGTGTACCAGGTGAACACTGCCTCTTTTAGCGATTGCACGAATTGTCTAATCAATAGTGCATCTGATTGGGCAGATTCACCACATGTAGAAGTAAAGTATGCCAAATGCTCATGGGGAGAACCGTTAATTCCATCAAACTTTTTGAACTTTTGTCTGACATAGTTTGGTGGAAACGAGATTTGGTCATAGTAAGTCGGGTATGACTTATGATATCCCAGAATCGACATACTTGTGGCAGCCTAGTATTCTCGAATACTCTCCATGTTAAGAGCCTTTAGATCTTGTTGAGGTTGAACACCGGCTAGTGGTGGTTGCACACCAAACTGTGATGGTTGTGTATTGCCTACGGGCGGTGCTGAAGACGAGGAATTTTGCCCGATCTCACTCTCTTTTTGTCTCATGTTAGCTTGATGAGCTAATTGCGTTGAGAGTCGGGCTACTTCTTCATCCCTCTCGGCCAGTAGTCTTTGAAGTTCCAGGATCTTCTCTTCACTACTGATTGCCCCAGTTACTAATACTGGCATATTTTTATCACTGCCAATGGTTAGTGCTTCAAACTGAGTAATGAGGTCATCGGACACCCCCTTACTCTGCTCGACAAATGGAGTGTCTTCTAGAGAGTGTTCGGATGTGCAACTCCCCTCTTCCTGAACTTCTTGAACAAGGGGGTTCGCCGATTCCTGAACGGGAATTATACGCATGGCACAGGCTCTTAATCGAGTTACAGGTCCCGTATAGGATGTAGGCTCACGACATTTGAAGTGACTCTTGTTGGTCGATATTCCTGAAGGAACATCCATTCACCATGTTCTTTTAGGAACGGATTAAGGTTTGCTTTGGGAACCCGTACATTGTCACTTCTAGCCTTCTTTGAGAGGGCGAAAGGCGTCATACACCCCTCATCTAGTCTTAGACGTAATAAAGGGTGTTCGTTGTTCTCAACAGATGCCCCCTGTTGGCTTTGGTGGTTGATAGGTATCACGATCGTAGGCTTGATCGACATATCCCTTATCAATTCCCGTGTTTCAAGAGGATTTGGTGAGGGTGATGTTGTTGTCCCATTCCTGCCTCTCGTTGCCTTCCTGCCTCTCAGAGTTTGAGACGCCGGTGTTGCTTCGATTTCCTTTGCGGAAATAACCATCACTGAAGCAACAGTGGGCAAGAAAATTAGGATGGAACCAATCATGATACATTCCTGGCCCCATTCCCTCTGGGTAGTTATGGGACAGCCATTCGTTGTTGGCTTCCCTTCTGCCTTAACAACTTTTGAAATTGACCTCTTCATTGATCGGGTTTGCCTCTTTTTAAATCCTTTCGCAGCTTTACCTCTCAAGGCTTGCTGAGTCTTAGAGACATCTTTCACAACTTTTCCTTTTCCAGCCTTTCTAGCTGGTGTAGCTTTCTTCACATCCTCTACAGGTTTAGGTACACTACATGAAATGGGTACCCGATCAATAGAGAATGCCGTCAGGAAGCGATTCTTTTTCTCTCCTTGGTTAGAAGAGGTCGTTGGTAACTTGTGGAAGTAAACTGTCACTTGTGGTGCCATTTTTTCCTGAAAGAATAATCATCATAGTTGGAGATGAAAAGGAGAATGGGTCCCACCGGGCGTGCCAAAAATCATGTTAGACAAAAATTTCAAATTTAATATATTAAAATTAATGCCAAACACAATTTCACTTATGCCAATTTTATAGCATAAGAGTTTATTAATTTAAGTTCGACCCATCCAAGATTATAAAAATAACCTCTTAATTACTACCATTTTTATTTAAAGGAAAACCTTTTGATTCCAATTATGATGATATTAAGTACTTGTATAATTTTGGGAAAATTTTGAGAAATTTGGAATTGCGACTGCACTCAGTAAATTTAACTAACTGAGCTGCCTACATACCTTCTTCATGAAGGATCAAGTCACTTGTAGTTCTAGATAGATATTTTGGGAAATGAGTGGAGGAATTCCAGTAAATGACCATTCATAGGAATTCATGGTATTTTTAGAAATTTATGAAATTCCGGTAGATTACCATATCATGGAATCATTTAATGTTTTGAAATTTTTTAGGTAAAAGACCTCTTGTTTAAAATTCTTTTTATCATTTGATATTATTTTAGAATTTTGTTTTATGTTGAAACCTCTTTATTTATAGAAAGTCGATTTTATAAAATAAAGAGATCAAAACTAATTTTGGCAGATTCTAGAATCTGTTAATTTAATTATTCCAAAAATTTGGTAGTGAATAATTAAATTTAATATCAGATAATATCTATATACTAAAATTCAAATTTAATTTTAGAGATTTGAATTTAAAATTTGTGATAAAATCTGATATAGATATTTATAAGATAATATCATTATTTTATATTCTAAAATTCAGTTTGAATTTGAATTTGAAATATAATTAAGATAGCATCTTTTGTCTATTTAAACCTTATACCATACTCAACATAATGCATTCTTCAAAGTTCTCCAAATTTGAGAGACATTGTTTAACTTGGAGAAGAAAGTGAAGCATATATTTGGGTATGTATATTTATTCTCCTTGATTGTTTATATCATAAACAATTTTATAGTTTTAATCTCTTATATATATATATATTTTAGGAGACGACGAAGGTTTATTTGTGGCAATTATCTATCTTCAACTGCCATATATTTCTTAATTTAAGGAGTCATCTTCAACAAAGTTTGCTTTTTCAGTTTTGGTAACCAAAACTTTCGTTTATATATACGATATATATGTATATGAGTGTGAGTTTTTTAAATCTACAAATAACAAATTTAGTAGGAGATTACAATGTGAACTTGCCATTGAAAACTGCAAACACAAAAGAGTCTTAACCTTATTGGTAGACTTTTACTTTCAAGAATTAGGATTTAGACTGTAAACAATCTCCAATATTGTAAGACCCGAAATATTCTATTCATTTTGATTTGATCTTATATTAATATACATATATCATATATCTTATCAACATATATTTTGCGTAGATGATTAGCCACATTTTCTTTGGCTATATTCATATATTGGTCATCAATATTTTTATTTGAAAATATATGCATATACATATAGTAAGAGTTGAAGATCCATAGAACAATTGGATTTCTCAAAACGAATTTCTAAGCATTTATATTTAGCTTTATGGTAGCATTTCATGACCCATTTTTTTTTTGGCTCACGTTATTCCTCTGCTAAATACATGTATGCATACAAAGACTTTTATATGTTTACTGAAAAAAAGGACTTTATGCAGTCATTAAATCATTAACATCATTACGTTGACTTAGCATGACTTTAATTCTTCATAAAATTAAGCTTTGCTTTGTAAACATGAATATGCTTTCACTGAAGTTTCTGCGTATCAACATATTGCTTTGGCATACATATATAATTCCTTTTTTTTTGGACTGCCTGATGAGTAGAGAAATTTGATCAACAACCATTTTGGTTATCTAAATTTCTACACTCGTAAGCTTCGGCTTTGAAATTCAATTGAGGTTTTGGATTTTGGCAAGTTTTATTTTCTTGATTTTAATGTAGCAAAATTTATTATTATTTTTTTTTAGAAAATTTTGACAACATAACCTAATATGAATTTTATGATTTATCATGCTTTTCATGGCTATATCTCACTTTTGGAGACCTTTTGTTGGCAAAGCATAGGTCAAAGTGGACCATGAACAACATGAAAATCAATTATAATTTTAGGAGAGATTTGGATAACATAACAACATGGAGAAATCAGATTTTCCCCTTTTCCCTTTGGCTATATGTCACTTTTAAAGACCTTTTGTGGCTTATAAAGCCTAGGTCAAAGTGGACCAAAGACAAAAGAAGAAAATCACTGAGAAATAAAAGATGTTTGGAATACCAAGAAGAAAATAGGGACAAACTTTAGTACACTTTGTAGAAATCCTTGAAGATGAAAATCTTAACTCTCTGTATTTCTTCCTTAATTTCTCTCTTGTTTTTTTATCGTAATCTCTCACACAATTTTGACAGAGTTTTTTTTTTCCTTCTTCGTTTCTCCTTCCTTTCTTTGTCTGATTTACTTCCCCTTTTATAAACTTTATTTTACGTTATGTGAAGAGTGGTGAGAGTGGAACGTGGAAAGGTGGAGAGAAAAATGGAGATATTTATCTCCATTAATTTGACTGATACCACTTTTTATAATAATACATTTAATAATATATATTATTATATATTTTTTTAATATATATTTTTAATATATATTTTTTTTCGTTCAACACCATCAACGGGCCAAATTACCAAAACACCCTTGTAATGAAATGTGGACTCACATGCATGCATGTAACATCATATTATAATATAATTCACATAAACATGCATATAATCATTTAATGGCATAATAACGCAATTATGGCCCTCCCGGCCTACTAATCCAACCATTAAACTGATATATTATTTCATATAATATAATATTAGATTAAATAATGTGACAAAATGTGATTTGTCACACAAATGTGATTTGTCACACCTTGTAACATATTATTGAGAGTCACAAAAATTAGACACATGTGTGTGCCCAAATGTGACATATTTTGGAGTTACAAAATCAGTTACAAATTTGTAACTCCCAAATATTACCCAATAATGTGTATATTATATGTTACACATTTGAGATTGGATTTCATAAAGTCATGATGATATATGACTGTTGGAGACATGTTTTTAACTCCCAATAAGTGTTTGGAGGTTACAAAATCATGTGGGAAAGGATTTGGGACGTTTTGGAAAAATGACTTTTTTGTGCTGAAAATGGCCTGTGGCCGCGGCCACTGACTTTCAGTGGCCGCGGCCTGGGGGACAGAAGCTAGTGGCTGCGGCCACTGAAAAGTCATGGCCGCGGCCAGTGAGGCTGATAGCCTATGTGAATTTTCAGTTTTTTCCAAATTGAACGGTTCTAACATCCCAAATAACTCCCAAATCTCCATTTTAATTCCATAAACATCCAATTAAACATTGGTAACAGCCATGGGGGTTGGTGGAATTTGAAATTCAAAGGGGTATCTCAAACTCTATAAATAGGAGCCTAATGCTCACCTGTATGACACACCATTTTTCATCCACAAAGCACTTGGCTGAAAAATACACCTTGAGGCTTGATAATTCCAGAGAGCTATTTCCTTGAGAGATCCCTTAGTGCTTGGAGAATAGGGGGAAATAAGCTTTTGGACAAAAGTCTTGAACCTTGTTCAAGTTGGTGATCCCCACTACTCTACACTTTGGTTGAGTGTGAGAGTTTGTTTGTGTTTTCATTCTTTTGTTCTTCTTATTAACTTGTATTATTATAGTATTGAGTTTGTAATCTTCTTCTTCTTCTACATCTTTTGATTTACTTGTATTTTGAGCAATTGAGTTGTAATACTTATTTAATTAATATTATCTTGTCCATTGTATTTTTTGCATAGAGTTGTATTTGGTTTTTCCATAATTCAATTGAGCAATAATATATATTCTCTAACATAAACCACATTAGGGATTTCGGGGCATTACAACTATGTTATGTGGTTAGTTGTCTATATTATGGACATTTTTATGGACTTTGACACTTTATGGCTTTATGCCTCTTTAACATTTTAAGGACTTTTGGTATTTTAAGAACTTTGGAGTTCTTTGGATACTTTATGACATTTTATCATCTTATGGAATTTGCTTTTTTTGCTAGGAAATAAACTATTTATTCAAGTGTTATGGTTAATTTGTAATTTTATTCAATTTTCAAAGCAAATTATTAATTATGTTCATTGTTCAACTCAATCAATAGATGTCAAGCTCAATGAAATATTTTTTTGTAAAAAAAGATTGTTTAACGAGTTTTTCAAAAACTAGAAATATAATGAGAAATAAGAGCTAGAAAGAAAGGATCAAAGATAAACAAACATAATTTTTACGTGGTTGGGGCATTAATGAGCCTTAGTCCACGAGTCTCTTGTATTAGATTTTAGAGAGCCTTGGACAATGGAGTTTTCTGCAAGTTTGAGCAGAGTAATTGCTTATGAGCGAAAATCTGGGATCATCGCTACAGTGCACAACTGGTCCTATTTATAGGCAGTCAAGTGCAATGGGCTTGGGTTGGACTAATCCGGCCCAATAGGGATGTAATCATGGTTTGCTCACTAATGGAGACATAATACAAAGAATGTTTCTTAATAAAACATAGTAATCACGGCCCATTGGGTCGGCTTGGGCATAGCCAAGCCTTACAACTGCCATTAGTACGTAATTTCAGACTGGTCCACGTGGGCTTCTAAGGGGATCCTAGGGATAGATCTGTCAGAGTAATGGCAATACTGTTTCTTAGGAACAACGTACATTCCGTGCATAACCTCTTCTGCAAGTTAATTGAGGAGACCAACTTTCGTGTTTCTTGGGGACATGTCAGCATCAGGGAAGATCAAACTTTCCCAATCTGGACGTCTGGTTCGGGTTCCTTTACTAATGTCCCGGGAGTCCTATTCATTCACTAGGACTCGAGTTCATTCTTGACAAGGTTTATTCTCATAATAGTGAGCCTACCACCTTTATTGGCATCCCGGAGGATACGGGTAGGTTGGGACCAGGAAGATGAGTTTGGCCTGCATCTTGGTCCCGATTCCCTTGTTATGGTCACGCCCACCGAACGTTGTTGGGCTCATTGACGATTAGTGTAATGCCCTAAACTCCAGGGACCATTACGGTGCACATTTTAAACAGTGTTAAACTCGCTAATCGAGTCATTTTGCCATAATCGTGTAACTAAGTATGATTAGCAGTTTAGGGATTAAAAATTTCGGTTAAGATATAACGTTTCACTAGAATGTCTACTGTATACATTGGGATCCCAAAAATATAATTTAAAGGTCTATTACAAGAAAATATTTACAACCAGCCGATCTAAGCGGCAAAATAAGGTTTAACCCTAGTTCCTCTTTCAACCTTCGACCGTGGCGGTCGAGCAGCTGCATATGTACACATCGTCACCTAAGCTCTCCAACTCAAGGATGGTCCATCGTTCTTTTTCCTTTACCTGGACCACATAGCACCCGTGAGCCGAAGCCCAGCAAGAAAACTCAATATGCTCAAGAACAGTAATAACACGCCATCAAATCATATCCAACATGCCTAGCAAACATAGCTCTATTCAAGCATGCAAATAAACTCAGATAATGATGGGGAATCTAGGATAAGAAATCCTGCCCTCCTGATTGGATGACTATCAAGTCAATCCTAATCAGATGAGTGATTTAACACTTGAGGTTCTGGTAAACCATACTGAGTGGCTGGCAAGCAAGTCACCACGGAGCTTAGCACCCACAACCATGCCAATGATGATCATCATGATCATACAGAGCTTATAGGCCTCAGCAGATGAGTGAATATCACTTTGAGGTTATGTTAAACCATAATGAGTGACTGACGAGCGAGTCATTATGGGGCTCAACACCCACTACCGTGTGAGGAAACCGTCACCTGGGCTTTCTGGCAATGGCTCTAATCAGATGAGTGATTTAACACTTGAGGTTCTGGTAAACCATACTGAGTGACTGATGGGTAAGCCACTAGCTTAAACATATGAGTGACTGATGGGTAAGTCCCTAGCTTAAATAGATGAGTGACTGAAGGGTAAGTCACACGGGGCTCGGCACCCATAGCCATGTGACTAAATAGTCACTGGGCTCGCTAGCCCTAGCTCTAAATGGCTAGCCTTTGGTTAGACAAGCGCTTTTAGTTTTCATCGAACTTGAGGTCGGTCCAGCATTAATGCTCATTTGAGTCATTCAATGCAGATGTCGATTAGATCTAATCTTTTATCGGCTTGCGTTAAACACGCTAAGTCTATCCTTGACTTTTTAGTCAATACCAGGTGACCAGTGCTCAGTACTACTGTGAACTTGACAAGTAGGCCACAACTTCACAGCTAATACTGACACCATTGCCAATTCAAACTAGTTAGTAAGAGCCACACACAAGTAAGCAATGCTACCAGGCACATATCACATGTGAAATATCCAAATATAGGGCATTCAGCATGCTTACTTAACAGTTGCTAGCATAATTATGATCATGCACAAACACAGAGACTCAAGCTCTGATCAATCTCATATTCAACATTCATGGCATGTCCTAATCACATGTTTCTCGTGCATCACATTTAAACACTCGACATGCCTCAATAATAACCATGCACAAGTGAGCAAGATTGTTAATCATTCGATATGCTATCAATGTCCACATTTAAACATCCAACATGCATCAAGAATAACCATGCATATCGCATATGGGGTGCAGTTTTCTTTCCTCTGGTCCAAGCACAGGTTACCAATGAACGAGCCACAAGCACGATCCCGATTCCAAGCCTCTAGTGATAACCTAGTCACAACCATAATATAAAACCTCATCAAAATGAGTAATAAAAGATTCCCGGACCAAGACCTAGCCTCCGGAACATCGATTCCCACTAAACCGGGTAGTAGGAACGATCCCAAGGCCTAAGGTTTGAGTTCCCATGCTCAAAACATCAATTTGGTCAAAAATTGCATCAAGCGCCACGGCCCCCCCAGCAAGCGCCGCGGCCCTCAGGCCAAACAGAACCTCCACCTGCTTCATCGAGCCTGGGCCGCGGCCTAACCTCGGACCAGCCATTTTTCCCCGTTTTTAACCTTTTAAAACCTTCCAAAAACCTATCCAAACTCAAAAATCAAAGTTCCCAAACATCCCCATGATCCAAAACCAACATAACCCAAGTCTCAAATCACCCAAAACTCATCAAAACACAAAGTCCAATTCAAGCTTAAAAACTTTAAAAACTTAGAACTTAAAATTTGAATTACCTCTGATTGTGTTGTTTCCCAACTAAATCCTCCGGCTAATAAGCTTCTAATCTTTCCTAGGATCGCTATGCCCCGATCCTCGCTTGAATCCGAGTCCTAGAAGTCAAATTTCATTTGAAAATGCGATCGGGAGACAAAAATGGAACTTAGAGGGAGAGAGAACGTTCTTTTAATTTCTTAAAAGGTTACTTCAAGCTTAAGTAGCCTCAAATAAATCCTAACGCTCGAGGTCCCGAAAACACCCCTGGGGACAAAATAGTCAAAACCTTCAGAATTTCCCTCTGATCTTACTAACTCCCAATTTATTATCAAATATTTATTCCCATTACCCAATAACCCGGTAATGCACTAAATACCCCTTGACTCACTCCGAGTCAAGAATAAATCTCGTTGTGACTTTCCCACTAGCTTACCTCCTAGGATCGTCTCGTGTTGGGTAACCCTGGCATAACCAAATAATAATAAAGCACCACACACATATCACATACATGCCAAATATGCCCGAAATGACCAAAATGTGAAAATCACCCAATTAATTAGAAATGGGTTCACATGCATATTTAATACACCTAAACATGCATATAATCATTTAATAACACAATAAATCAATTATGCCCCCCCCCCCCCCCTCCGGCCTCCTAATCAAGGTCCTAAACCTTATTAGGAAATTTGGGGCATTACAACTATCCCTTCCTTACAGAAATTTCGTTCTCGAAATTTATCTGAACCGCCCGGAATATAAATTCTGCACAACTGATTCCAGTTTCCCAGGTCGTAGTCTCGACCTCACTATTTCTGTAACATTACCTTAACTCAAGGTACACTCTTGTTCCTCAGAACCTTATTCATTCTGTTTCATATCTGGACTGGTTGTTCCTTAGAGGATAACTTAGCTTTAATTCCCAGATTCTCATAACTCAACTCATGAGTTTCTTTTAACCCATGTCCTCAGCATGGAAATATATAATACACTGTATACTGCTGACAGTGCCAAAGATAAGGCCGATCCAAAGTCAACCTGATCAGTCCTATCCAGGACTCAAACTGGCAAAATAATCTAGGATCAACTTGCCCTTATCTCCTCACCCTTTCCGTGGTGATACTTTAAGGTAGACACGATCTTCTACTTGGAACTCCATGTTCCTACTTTTCAATTCAGTAACACTTTTCCATTTACTCTGAGAAGTAAGCATCCAAGCTCTAACCCCTAATAATCTCAATGGTCCCCTGAACCACCTCAGGATCTAGATATAACATCTCACCCATCTCATTCCAATGAACTGGTGCTAAGCATTCTCAACATACCTCATCTCATAAGGTACCTTTCCAATACTGGATAACTCTATTTCTCTCTGATTTACCATCAGTCTGAGAATAATGAACTGTTCTGAATTCCATCTATATACTCATCGCCTTTCTTAACCCTTCCATGACCTAGAAGTAATAATGGAGTCTTCATCTGATAAGATAGACCTTGAATTTCAAGAAGGCACTCTATCTTTTTCACATAGAGACTTGAATACTAATAAGCTGCATTACTCGTCCTTACTGATAAAAATGAACTCACTTTAAATACTGGTCCATAATGTCCCAATGCCAACTCATACTGGCCCACTATCCAGGGCAGCCCCAGCGTGAAACCCATCGCGATGCTTTCTTATTTCCACTATAAAGTACTCAAAGGCTACAATGGCCCCATTGATTCTGATACTCTGATTTAACCTGCTAACAGGCTAAGAACTTTACCACATATACCATTAGGTCCTCTCTATCTCATGCCACCACTATAAAACTTTCAAACTCTAGAACACTGACATGATGCCTGAATGGAGAGAACAAACGAGTAGCATGAGATTCATCCAGAATCTCCCAATTAATCCTAGGGTCCATCGAATTCCAAATCCGATCCTTATACCTCAATAAACTCATACCTGAAACTGTACAACTCTTAGATAATTCAGCTAAGACTTTCCACTCAATCTTCCTATATGTGGTTCACTTAATTATTTTCCTTTTAATCCTCCCTGAGATAGTAATCTCAAGCACAAAACTGGCCACTGGCCCACCAAAAACTCTACACCAGTTCTGGTTAGATCCTTGAACCAACATGTTGCATAGGCAATGACTTCTCCCTGTTATTGAGGTGTCATAACCACCTACTAACTGATTCTGATCTGCAAGAAGACTCAGGACTCTTTCTCAAGGCACATATAATATCCTGCCCAACCAAGGAAACTCTTGCCTACCGAGGCGTTCCTTGACCTTGGCAAATCTCCACAAGAGATACATCACAATACCATCGTCCAAGACGATCACAAATCCCATTCAAATAATCCTTTGAATGCTCCATCCATCTGATTCATCAAAACAACTCAACATTAAGTACATTGTCAAATCATAACTCAGCACTCCCAGTGCCCTTATTTGATATAAAGCAATCTTCTGCATATTCTTTTCCTTGATCTCTAGCTGGTACTAACCAGATCAAAGATCCACCTTGGAGAATACCATCATACTCAATAATTGAACCTTAGTTCTTACAACTCTGCTGAGCCATTCAAAATAGTGCCATAGATCTGATTCCATCCCTGGCACCAAACAAATCACCATTATATCCTCTTTGTAAACACAACCCTAACAGATCCCCTGGAAGCACATCCAGAAATTCACAGACTACTCCAGTCTATCCTAACCCCGTTGGCACAATCTAAGTGGTATCCGCCATACTAGTTAAGAGTTTCATGCATCTCCCTGCCATAAAACTCTAGCTCTCAATACAGATATCATCAGCATACAAAATCCATGCATAGTGTCAACTGTCACAAGGCTTCCCGCTCTCAAGCCTAAGAGTTACTATCCTTTTCTTGCCATCTAGAATTGCCCCACACTTACTTAACCAATCCATATCTTGAGTCATAATAAAGTCAGTCATAACCAACTTATCAACCCAACTGATGAGTCATTTTTAGTATAACCTAACTCATCACTTAAATCACCAATACAATATCGCATTCACATCACAACATAACCATGTGATTTGCATAACATCTTTTTTGCTTCCTTATATGCAACAAACAAAGAAACAACATAGCACCAAAGCCAGTCAACATAATACTAAAGTCAGAACTAGAAAGCTGACTCACCACTCCTGAGGAACTAGTCTCAGTCTCAAATTCTGACTGCATTGGAATAAACACTCGAGCTGGAGTCGAGCTGTCAATCCCCTTTTGCTCATCCTTCCTTAGCCTTGGGCAATCCTTCTTACGATGTCCAAACATTCCACATGAGAAACATGCCCTTGCTCGACATTCTCCTAGATGATGCCTCTTGCAAGCGCATACTGGATAAGTCTTCCAGCTTTCCTTCTTGCTTGCTCTAATAGGTGGAGGTACCACTATCTGAGCTCCGTGCTCTCTAGCACCCTTCCGCCCATTTCTTATGCTCTCAACAGCAAGAGCCTTCCCTCCCACCTGAGCATAGGTAGAGATTTCATGCACTGGGGCAACTCTAATGCCCTGAGCTATTTTGGAATTCAATCCCTGAACAAACCTTTCCTTCCGAGCTACATCTGTGGGTACCATGTCAAAAGCAAACTTGGCCAACCCATCAAATCTGCTAACATACTCGGTTACTGTTGCATTTCCCTAAACGAGATTCAGAAACTCATTCACCTTAGCAGTCTTGGCTGCATCACAATAATATCTTTCATTGAACAACTGCCTAAATTCTTTCCAGTCCATCACAGTTGTGTCTCGTGTCTGGGATACTACTTCCCACCATGTCTAGGAATCACCCCGCAATACATATGTAGCACATATCACCCTATCGTGACCTACCAGCCCCATATTGTCAAGAATGGAGCTGATCATGCCCATCCATTGCTCAGCTCCGAATGGATCTAGGCCTCCCTCGAAGATTGGAGGGTAATACTCCTGAAATCTTCCACAAAGAAATTCCCATCTACTATCAACCCTAGGCTGAGCCAAAACTGGTGCCACTCCTGGCATAACAAAGGAAGAGGTGTTTCTCGACAAATTTTGTTGTTGCTTCAAACACCTGATCTCTTCCTCCTATCTCTGCAATCTCGATTGCAAATCTATGAACATCTGCTGAAAATTCATAGGAGCAGATGAAGAACTCAACCCCTGGCTGTAACTCCCAGCCTCTGTGTAACCACTACCAGACCTCATTATTTGCCTTGGATATAAACCTGCTAATTAAATCTGCAGTCAATAACTTGACCCATTAATCATGATGAGCATATCAAGAGCTTTCCCCACGGGATCAATCTTACCACACCACAATCACAAACCACTTGCAGTGCTATAAACATGCCTATGGCATTCATACATCAATCATATTCCCTGTTCTTCTAACATTCATACCATGCCTCCAACTCCAGCATGCAAATATCACAATTATATATGTTCATGGAGCAGGTAATCATATGATCACATTCAAATATATATTCACAGAGCATATAATCATATAGTCAAGAGCCAGGCTCTATCAGAATCTCATGCTCCCTAATACAATGTGCAGGTAAAGCATTTACATTCTATTTAAGCAGTTAAGCACATAACTACAAAAATAGTTACCATTCCCTGAGTGAATCTATCTTTAGTGATGAGTGTATATGCCTAGCTTGTCTTCAGGAACCATAAACCTTGGCTCGCTCTGATACCAAATTGTAACGCCCTAAACTCTAGGGACCGTTACGGTGCGCATTTTAAACAATGCTAAACTCGTTAATCGAGTCATTTGGCCATAATCATGTAAATAAGTATGATCAATAGGTTAGGGATTAAAAATTTCGATTACGTTTCACGAGAACGTTTACTGTATACATTGGGATCCCAAAAATATAATTTAAAGGTCTATTACTGTAATGCCCCAAATTTCCTAATGAGGTTTAGGACCTTGATTAGGAGGCCGGGAGGGCCATAATTGATTTATTATAGTATTTAATGATTATATGCATGTTTACGTGAATTATATTATTATATGATGGTGAATGCATGCATATGGGCTCATATATTAATTATGAGGGTAATTCGGTAATTTGGCCACAGTGGGCGTAATTGTATATTTTGGGTGCATGATTGAGATTAATTAATATAGCCACATTATAAGGTGGATTGGTTCGAGCTATTCGACATGAGACGATCATGAGGTGTAAGTGTTCGGTCTAGTCATAACGGGTTTAAGTTCGGGGCTCGGGGTGAGTCTCGGGGTGAATTTAATGATTAGAGCATTACCGGGAATTAAAGGGTAATGGGATATGATTTATTGGTATTTGGGAATATTGAGAATAGCGGGAATTGGAGAGCGTTAATTATAATTAACGAGATAGGAGGGAAAAGACGGTTTTACCCTCGGAAGCCTTTAGAGGGGTTTATTTGGCCTAGGGGCATTATGGTCTTTTGACCTTAAGGATTTATATCAGCCTTGGGAGTTTTAGAAGGCTGTGGAAATATAGTAAAACAGAGCCATCCTCATCCTCTCTTCCTTTCTCTCCCGTACAAGCTTCTCCCTTCACTTTTCTTTGATTTTTGAGAGCCCAAATTGAGGAATTGAGCTAGGAGATCAAAGGTGGGAGCTAGGGAACTTGATTCAGACATTTAAGGGGATTCAAAATATTTTTTAAGGTGAGTTCTAGCCATTGAATTCAGGTTATGCTCTGTTTTCCTTTTGGTTTTCAGCTTATGGTTTTGGATGTGGAAAGTGGGAATCAAAGGGAGTTTTTGTGTTGGTTTAATTGGGATTTGATGAGGGTAAGCTATGGGTGTTGTCTAGAGGTTAAATTGAGTGTTTGGAGGAGGTTTGGGGTTGGTTCAAAGGGTTGGTTCCAAGGGAAAATGCAGGGGAGAGTTGGCTGGTGCGTGTTGGTTTCTTGGCTGTTTTGCAAAATGAGCCGCGACCTGTCTATGGTGTGCCGCGGCCTGAGTTGGCTTTAAAGGTGAAAATGGCTCTGTCAGGAGGGTGAGCCGCGGCCCATCAGGGTAGATTTGACCAAAATTGTGTTTTTAGCCTAGGGATGCTTACCATAGGCCTCGGGGTTGAACCTAGTACCCGGTTAAGTGGGGATTGATGTCCCGGAGGCTAGATATTGGTTTGGGAACTTATGTTGATCATTTTTATTGATGATACCTTATATTTGGTTATGACTAGGTGACCGCTAAAGGACTAAAGGTTGATTGTTCTCAAGGGTCGTTCTTTTAATCGTTCTAGCTCGACTTTGGGGTAAGAAAACTGCACCCTGTGTATATGGACATGCATGGCTATTATTGATGCATGTTGGTTGATTATTGAATATGACATGCATGGCTATTATGATGCATGTTGGTTGATTATTGAGTATGACATGCATGGCTATCCTTGATGCATGTTGGTTGATTGTTAAGTGTGACATGCATGGCTATTATTGATGCATGCTGGATTGCTGGATATATTGCATATGATGCATGAGAAACATGTGATTAGGACATGCTTTGTATACTGAGTATGATATCATCCAGAGCTTGAGCCTCTGTGTTTATGCATGGTCCTAATTGTACTAATACCTGTTAGTAAGCATGCTGAATACCTTGTTTATGGATATGGAACATGTGATATATGACTAGCGGCATGGCTTACCTGTGTATGACACTGACTAGTCAGGGACCGACTCTAAAGCCGAGGATCACGCATTGAATAGCTCTATGGCATTAATGCGGGACCGACCCTAAGGTCGAAGAACTTATAAGCGTTTGCCTGGTCTACGACCAGATGACTATAGCCAAGGTGTATGACCCCGGTGACCGTTTGTCACATGGCTAGGGGACGTTGTCCATAGCTTCGACTCTATAGTCGAGAGGAAGGTTATGTTGGTGACCAATCACCATGCACCTGTCCTGAACAGACTTATGAAAGAATCACTTATTAGTTAAGCCCTGGTGACCCTATCGTCACATGGCTAGAGGGAGCTATGCTCATTATTGTGACTTTTGGCTATTGTCACCTATTTGCTTGGACTGATAGTCCTGAATGGTTATTATGATCATTGTTGATATTATATCATGCTTTATTGTGTTTTCTTGCTGGGCTATGGCTCACGGGTGCTACGTGGTGCAGGTAAAGGCAAGAGGAAGCTAGACCATCCTTGAGTTGGAGAGCTTAGGTGATGAGGTGTACATATGCAGTTGCTCGTCCGCCACGGTCGAGGTTTAAAGTGGAACTAGGGTTGAACCCTGTTTTGCCGCTTAGAACGGCCTGTTGTAAATATTTTCTGTAATAAACTCTGAAATTATATTTTCGGGATCCCAATGTATATATTAAACGTTCTAGTGAAATGTTATCTCCTAACCAAAGTTTTAATCCCTAAATCGCTAATCATACCTAGATCACGATTTTTGCCAAATGACTCGATTAGCGAGTTTAGCACTGTTTACAAGGCACACCGTAACGATCCTTGGAGTTTGGGGCGTTACAATTACAAGAAAATATTTACAACCAGCCGATCTAAACGGCAAAATAGGGTTTAACTCTAGTTCCTCTTTCAACCCTCGGCCATGGCAGTCGAGCAGCCACATATGTACACATCGTCACCTAAGCTTTCCAACTCAAGGATGGTCCAGCTTTCTTTTTCCTTTACCTGCACCACATAGCACCTGTGAGCCGAAGCCCAGCAAGAAAACTCAATATGCTCAAGAACAGTAATAACACGTCATCAAATCATATCCGGCATCCCTAGCAAACATAGCTCTATTCATGCATGCAAATAAACTCAGATAATGCTGGGGAATCTAGGATAAGAAATCCTGCCCTCCTAATTGGATGACTATCAAGTCAATCTTAATCGGATGAGTGATTTAACACTTGAGGTTCTGGTAAACCATACTGAGTGGTTGACAAGCAAGTCACCACGGGGCTCAGCACCCACAGCCATGCCAATGATGATCATCATGATCATACATAGCTTATTGCCCTGAGAAGATGAGTGAATATCACTTTGAGGTTCTGTTAAACCATAATGAGTGACTGACGAGCGAGTCACTATGGAGCTCAGCACCAACAGCCGTGTGAGGAAACCGTCACCTGGGCTTTCTGGCAATGGCTCTAATCAGATGAGTGATTTAACACTTGAGGTTCTGGTAAACCATACTGAGTGACTGATGGGTAAGCCACTAGCTTAAATAGATGAGTGACTAATGGGTAAGTCACTAGCTTAAACAGATGAATGACTGAAGGGTAAGTCACACGGGGTTCAGCACCCATAGCCATGTGACTAAACAGTCATTGGGCTCGCTAGCCCTGGCTCTAAATGGCTAGACAAGTGCTTTTAGTTTTCATTGAACTTGAGGTCGGTCCGGCATTAATGCTCATTTGAGTCATTCAATGCAGATGTCGATTAGATGTAATCTTTTATCGGCTTGCGTTAAACACGTTAAGTCCGTCCTTGACATTTTAGTCAATACCAGGTGACCAGTGCTCAGTACTACCGTGAACTTGACAAGTAGGTCACAACTTCACAGCTAATACTGACACCATTGCCAATTAAAACTAGTTAGTAAGAGCCACGCACAAGTAAGCAATGCTACCAGGCACATATCACATGTCAAATATCTAAATGTAGGGCATTCATCATGCTTACTTAACAGTTGCTAGCATAATTATGATCGTGCACAAACACAGAGTCTCAAGTTTTGATCAATCTCATATTCAACATTCCTGTCATGCCCTAATCACATGTTTCTCGTGCATCACATACATCACATTTAAACACTTGACATGCCTCAATAATAACCATGCACAAGTGAGCAAGATTGCTAAGCATTCGATATGCTATCAATGCCCACATTTAAACAGCCAACATGCATCAAGAATAACCATGCATGTCACATATGGGGTGCAGTTTTCTTACCTCTAGTCCAAGAACATGTTACCAATAAACGAGCCACAAGCACGATCCCGATTCCAAGCCTCTAGTGATAACCTAGTCACAACCTTAATATAAAACCTCATCAAAATGTAATAAAAGTTTCCCGGACCAAGACCTAGCCTCCGGAACATCGATTCCCACTAAACCGGGTAGTAGGAACGATCCCAAAGCCTAAGGTTTGAGTTCCCATGCTCAAAACATCAATTTGACCAAAAATGGCATCAAGCGTCGCGGCCCTCAGGCCAAATAGAACCTCCACCTGCTTCATCGAGCCTGGGCCACACCGCCCAAGAACAAGGTCGCCGCCCAACCTCGGACCAGCCATTTTACCCCATTTTTAACCTTTTAAAACCTTCCAAAAACCTATCCAAACATCTCCAAACTCAAAAATCAAAGTTCCCAAACATCCCCATGATCCAAAACCAACATAACCCAAGTCTCAAATCACCCAAAAACTCATCAAAACATAAAGTCCAATTCAAGCTTAAAAACTTTAAAAACTTAGAACTTAAAACTTGAATTACCTCCAATTGTGTTGTTTCCCAACTAAATCCACCGGCTAATAAGCTTCTAATCTTTCCTAGGATCGCTATGCCCCGATCCTCGCTTGAATCTGAGTCCTAGAACTCAAGTTTCCTTTGAAAATGCGATCGGGAGACAAAAATGGAACTTAGAGGGAGAGACAACGTTCTGAACGTTCTTTTTATTTCTTAAAAGGTTACTTCAAGCTTAAGTAGCCTCAAATAAATCCTAACGCTCGGGGTCCCGAAAACACCCCTGGGGACAAAATAGTCAAAACCTCCAGAATTTCCCCCTAATCTTTCTAACTCCCAATTTATCATCAAATATTTATTCCCATTACCCAATAACCCGATAATGCACTAAATACCCCTTGACTCACTCCAAGTCAAGAATAAATCTCGTTGTGACTTTCTCACTAGCTTACCTCCTAGGATCGTCTCGTGTTGGGTAACCTATGCATAACCAAATAATAATAAAGCACCACACACATATCACATATATGCCAAATATGCCCAAAATGACCAAAATATGAAAATCACCCAATTAATCAGAAATGGGTTCACATGCATATTTAATACACCTAACACATGAATATAATCATTTAATAACATAATAAATCAATTATGGCCCTCCCGGCTTCCTAATCAAGGTCCTAAACCTTATTTGGAAATTTTGGGCATTACAATTAGGCTATCAGGACTTTCTTCTTCCCTGTTCATCGGGTTTAGAATGGGACCGAATTTCTTTAAGGGGACAAACCCATTGCATCATCCCACATGTCCCGGGGGAAAACAGGGATAACATTTACCCCTAAGTCTTTATCTGTGTTTGCATGGTGGAGACTTGCCTTACTCTCCTGGATCAAATCCAAATATCCCGATTCATTTTCCAGAAGTCGGGTTCATTTACTTGGGGGCCACTTGGGCAATCCCCGTCTTTTCAGATTCATAGTGTCTCACACACATGTTCTTCAGGTTGATGGTGCATTTTTACCACTTGCACCCTAAAGATCTGGAAAAAATCTTTTGATGACTTAACTGATCGATGGGTGTCAGCGCAATTCTTGAGATGTCCCGTTTGTACGAAAAAATTCTATTAGGTATTGAAGTGGGTTGTTTAATGCTTATGCACCATTTGGGACCATAGGATGGGGATAGCCTTGAGAGTTTTGACATGGATCGTTGGATGAGGTAGGTGCGGATCGTGGATTGACGAATCCACAATTTAGGAGTCGACTAGGGCAATTAAAGCCTCTGCACCATCCGGGACCGTTGGATGGCGATACTCTTGGGATCCCCACTGTGGATCGTTGGATTAAATAGTGGATTTCTGCCCTATAAATACCTCGACAATCTCATTTCAAACTTTACACATTTTATATATTCAGAGTAGAAAATAGAGATTTTTATGTCCCAATTTGCCGACGAGCTTCTCCGGTGATTAGTTCACTTCCGTGTTCATCTGTTTTCAACCAGACCTTTTTCTATGTAGCCATCAGACAGTTTAGTCTTGGTTCAACTAGTAGACGAGTTGCTGTAACATCTTCTCAGATTTAAGGCTGAGATTCTGCCAATTTTGTCACCTGAAACTCTACGAATCTCAAACCCAGCTCCTCTCAATAAGTTTTTTGGTCATTTTTTTCTCTTTTTATTCCTTTTTTTAGTCGTTTTGATCATAATGCTATTCCTATGACCATAAAACTGTTAGGGTCGTGACCACCGTGTAGGGTAGTCCTAGGTAGGATAGTGTGGTCTGAATTGTAGATTTTCTAGGCGATAATTCCTATCAGTCTAGTTGTCTCGGATCAATTCAGACATCCCAAGATTGATTTTGGAGAGTTAGAAAAACTTCTGATTTTTAGTTCCCGACTAAAGATCTTGGGATCTTTATTGATCCCGGATCTGGGTCCAGAGGGGACTTCACCAATCAGTTTTAGGAGAACCCCTGTACCTTAACCAATTTTTTTCGGTTTTGGTGCTAACTGCTTGGTTTTTGTTTTCTTTGTCGCTTCCAGACCCCTGATCATGAGTCGTGGTGTCACTCTTCATCCGAAAGATTTCATTCAATCGGGCCCCATAGTCCTGGAAGGGCACAAACTTCCCACGGGCAATACATGGGAAATGGATGGGGAGAAGAACAAGTTTCAAAACTACCAAATGTTGGACGCTCTGGAGAAACACCTGGGAATGGAGTCGACTCCAGGGATCTTCTACAACTGACTGGCCCGAAAGGAGGAGAAGGGCCATACTGGCGTGGGCGAGTTCAAAGCCTGGAGCATAGGTGTAATGACCCAACTACTCTAGACTTTGGACCATTAACGAAAACTATCCATAGACATTAATCCTTAATAAAACTTACAAGTGAAATGATCATAACTTTATTAAAAACTTGTAAAAATAAATGTTAAACTTACATAAAATTTAAAGTAGGATATGGGATCCCATTGTTTTAAAATCAAAACATAACATAATTGAAATTAAAAGGGATTACATAATAAAGTGTGGAAAAATACACATAAAACCATAAGTAAAGAAACTTCATCCTCGAATCGAACTCTCGGCCCTTCGATTCCATTCTGCCTCAATACATATGCCCAAACTACCAAGAACCTTTCCCGCCATCAAAGCTATTTTCCTGCACATATAAACATAAAAGGAGTGAGCCTAATGCCCAGCAAGGAAAATCTAACACATAAACCATATACATAAATTTCATAATGTAACATAAAACATATCATAACACATATGTCGCATACATACTATAATGGCCATTATTACTTGGGGTCCCATAAACTAAACAAGTCATATGCCCATTAGATTAGTGGGGCTTGCTAGCTAAGCAAGTCATATGCCCATAATTTATTGGGGCTTGTTAGTTGTACGGGTCATATGCCCAAGTCTACAATTATACATATTATAGCATATTACATAACACATAATCATAAGATAACATTTATCATAACATATAAATCATATAACACATAAATCCTATCCTATTTTCCTTACCAAAAATATCGGGATATGAGAACAGTTTTGGGACTTTGGAACACTCCTAAAAACCATAAATGGAAGGGTGAGTATACTAAAGAGAATGAGATGAAAAGAATGGAAGAACTATACCATTAAGAATATACTTACCTAAAACCTTATGTTCAAGATCTTAGATTTCCTATCCAAGAATAAAGAATAAGGTTAGGGTGCTGAATAGAAAACTACAAGAACTTAAAGAGAAATAATACCAAATGAGCTAGAGAATGGAATACCTTGAATGATTCTATGACCAATCTAAGCCTTGAACCGAAATGTGCTATAAACCTTACTTCCCAAGTGTTTGGTAAGCTTATAATGATCAAGCTTATAATCCCCAACCCAAGTGTTCACACTCTCACAATAACCTAGCAACTTGCAGCCTCTAAACTTAGTTTGATTAATGAATAAATGGCTGGGTACTAGGTCCTATTTATAGAGTTTATGAATGAAAATATCTTCATTTAACTTGAATAAAAATAATGGCTTTTTAAGTGAAAAATATTTGAATTATCGTTCAGCAGAGGCTGAAGACTCGTTCAAAAAGATGCTGGACTTATCAAGAGGTTAAAGATTTGAATTGAGAACATTTTCAAAAACTTTCAAAATGCACTGAAGGAGGCGATATATCGCCCCCTGTAGGCGATATATCGCCTGGGCCAGCATGCCCGAGGCAATCGTGCGAAGTTTCGTGTTTTTCCTATCCCCGTACTGCGATATATCGCCCCCTATAGCTGCGATATATCGACATACACTGAATATTTAAACACGAAATTACACAATTTTAGCTTAATTTGAATTAAGTAAACAACCTTGACTAAGTCCCCTAACGTTTTCAAAGCTGCTAATAGACCCTAGGATATTCAAATATTACTCTTAATAAACTTATTCCTCAAAAATACTTAATTATCATTAAACATACACATGACAAATGTTACTTTCTTATTGTGTTATCCAAAAAACTGGCACGAATGATGTGGCAAGTGATTCCCGGACACGTGCTGACACTTGGCAAAACTCTGCTAGGGTATCGACCAGAAGACAAATTACAAGCAGTAGGCAGCCGAAACTTACCAGTATGGTCGCAGGTTCCGCATGCTTCATGATATTTTTATAAAGATCTTTGTAAATCCCGGAATTGACTCCCACAATTTCCTGAGTATCCGATTATTTAGGAAAGAATATCTGTAACAAATTCATGTAACCCCCCTTAAGCCTATAAATAGAGTAATATAGCTCAAGGGAGGGATTTTTTTTGGGGCTTTGGAGTTATTTGAGACTAGAGTGATTCTATTTGAGATATTTTTTGTTGTTCTTCAGAGGTTGGTGAAACTCATTGAACCCTAGTTCTTTGATCACTCCTTTGGATCTTATATCAATAACAATCTAAGTGGACGTAGGTTATTACCAGATCCTGGGGCCGAACCACTATAAAATCTTGTGTTCTTATTATTTTCGTCATCACATTCTTTCCAACGTATCCTTCCACGTCAAGCGTATTTTGACTCCGTGTCAGTTGGCCAAAATCTGGGTCAACATATTGGGTTTATCTAAACCTTATAATATAATATTTATCACCACCAATATCAGTCATATTAATCAGACCTTAGGTTAAAATTAATATTCTTAAACTATAGGTTAAACTTAGAAAATCTACAAGTGTTACGACGAGTGTCCAAATAAATCCCGGTCTGAACCAAAGTCCACAGTCATAAAAATACTACTACTATTACTATTATACTACTATCTAACTAGTTAAATAAAGTTCTTGGACTCTACAATAGGCCACATCAGCACGGGAGCTACTCTCCCGCTCCATAATTACTTCACGCGGTTCCTTAAGTTCGTGGGGATCACGTCGTTCCAACTTTTGCCTCAAGCGTACAAGTTGCTCATGGGATGGCGCATATTCTGCACATCGAAGGAGATCTCGGCGCCTACCCCCGTGGACGTGCTGTTTTTTTAAAAGCTGGAGCCGCGGCTTAACTCTAAGAACAAGACGCGGGACGAATTTTACAAACTCAAATCTCGTGGTATCCATCCGACTCCATTCAGCACTTGGAAGCACCCCCGGGATGTCAGACATTATTGGTTTATGACATCCAGGTTCCTCCTGGAGAAGAACCCCACATTGGTGCTGGACTTCCAGCACGTGGGTAAGTCACTTTTCTTCCTTGTTCACTTAGTTTCTTAGCTTTCTTTGCTGCACACTCACGTTCCTAGAAAATAGGTCTGTATGCCCAGACTCAGCTCACAAAATCCATCATGGATCGCAAGAAGTACTACGCCACCCTTAGCGCCGAGGAACTGGACATGTGGGCTTCGTGACCACGGACAACCTTTGGCTGGTCGGGACGCTTGCCGCCAACCAGTTGATAGATACCTCTAGCTTCTGGGGTTGCAATGTGAGAGGGATCCTGCCTTGAGGGAGGAGCTAGCACTCGTTCACATCAAAGATGTGGAGGTCGCAGCCAAGGCGGACGCGGAGAAGAAGAAGAAAGAGCAGGCTCGTCAAGCGGAGAGGGTCGCGTCCGAAGAACTGGATGCCATTCTCAAGGGGAGGCAGGCAAACATTGGAACTCTCGGGGCTAGCATTTCAAGGCAAGGTAAAATGCCTCTGATTTTTACTTATGCCCCTTGCCTTGAGGGCTTAGCTAGGAATATGCAACGGTATCACCATAATTCATCCGGGATTGTTAGCGACGTGGGGCTTCCTTGCCCCATTGTCGTGGATCTTTTGTCCCTCATGCATTCATCCTAGTTCCTTTAGTATGGTAGTTTTTTAGACCCGGATGACATGGGGGATCGAATTCATGCTTTTGCACTAGGGGAGTTAAGTTGTGCCCGTTCTTTAGGTAAGGGTTCGTCCCGAAGGATTTTAGACTTTAGTATTTCCCTTATTTTTTTTACTGTTATTCCCATCCATATATTTTACTGATTAGTCTCCTTTTTTTGTCTGTCTCAGGTGATCCGGAGATGTCCAACCCTGTGGCCAAAATGAAAGAAATGATCGAGGCCAGGGCGGCTGCAGCCAAGGCTTCGGCGAAGAGGGTCGCCAAGGGGCCGACCAAGAAAAAGGTCATAGAGCTGATCCTCTGGGATTCAAGGCCAGTTCAGGAAGTTTCTGAGAGGGCTCCAACTGCGAGTTCCCTCCTGGTGGCTCACGCTAAAACGATCCCGCCCCCACCTGCTCCTCTCCAAGTCATTAACTTAGAAAATGAGCCCTCTGAAGGTGGAAGGGTGGAGAAGAGGGCAGCAGACTCGGTCATTGTAGAGTCCTCAAAGCAGGCCAAAAGGGCCAGGACAAAGGATCTTGCCTTGGCCGAGGAGCATTCCTCATGGGAGAGCCTGATCATCACATAATAGCTTCCGGATGCGCCCAGGCTTCCTATCAACCCAGCCCTTCCTAAGGAAAGGGATCTAGTCCTCTAGGAGGAGAGGATGAAAATGGTATCTCGGGCTTGGGACGATGGCTGGGATAAACGGGATAAGATGTATTGGGCTCTGACCATCCGGCGGAACGTGGAGTTTGCCAATCGTCCAGAGGCCTTTAATGCTCCCAAACCCATCGTGGACTGATTGGTAGCCGAGACCGGGTTTTGGCCTAAGCTGGGTCAGAACACGACTCTGTTGGCTACGGATTTGCTGGCCCAGGTGGGAACTACCATGTCCACCCTCCAGCTGAAGCGGTACGCTACCTTGGCCAGCCAGGATGCCCTATTCGTCTCCCAGGCCACCGTGGTAAATCACATGCCCGTATAATCTTTTATTTTACCATATTTACTGCCTATATATTTTCTAGCTTTGGTTTGTTCCAAGATGCCTTGTTGGCACATAGGAACACAGATTTGGTGGCGGAAATGGCGATGAAGCTGGAGACGACTCAGATGGAGCTGAAGGGGATTGTTAACCAGCGGGAAGCTGCTAAGGTGGCCCTGGTCAAAGAAGTTTCCCGGAATGAGGCTAACCATGAGGAGGCTGCCCAAATTAAAGCCCAGCATGAAGAAGCTTTGTCCGAGAAGGACGCCGATCATAAGAAGTTGGTGGACAACCTAAAGGTGGAGCTGCATCGTGTTCATGGCTCAGAGGCTTCGATCAAGGCCTTTCTGGAGGTAGCTGAGGCCCAACTTCGCCAGGAGCGAGAGAAGGTAGCAAACCTTGAGTCTCGGAACCAAGCCTTAGATGGCATGGTTCAACTGGAGATGAATCGGAGCAAGGAGGCTTGCCAAGCGAAGGAATATGCTGATGCAATACTAGAGGCCACTTTTGACGAGGCCATTTGCATGGCTTGGCTCCAGGACAAGGACATGAATCTCCTTGTCTATCCGGATCCGGCTGCAAAAAGGGCTGAATTTGAGGCCAAGGAGAAAGCTGATGCGACACTTCTAGCTGAGGACGAATAAGATGAGAATACTTCGGATGTCCCAGATCAGAACGAAGCCTAGGCCTGGGCCTTTGTATTTTAGTTAGGGCTTCCTTTCTACTTTTATAATTGTATTATATTTATGGACTCGGATGCATCCAAGACAATTTTTATTATCTGTATTGAAATATTGATTTTTCTCTACGTATTGGTTCCCACTTTATATTCATTTGTTTTTCTTCTAAATTCACTAAGTGTTTTATCACCTCGCATGAATCCATGTTTGAATATTGGGTCCTGGTTCCAATGGCCGGGACCACTAGGGAATAGTTGTAGAAGGTGTTTAGTCTGACCTGAGACCCACGTTCGGGTCTTGACAACATGGACCATTTTGGACTTATCAATATAACTTAACTTATTTACCCCGACTTTATAGTTTAGGTTCCAACAGCCTGGACCGTTAGAGATTTGTTTTAGATATGGCTTAATTAGTTAACTCATTCTAAACCTGATGTTCAGGTTCCAACGGCCTAAACTGTTAAGGAGTTAATAACTGTCGTCTAATTTATTTGTTCTGACTCTGGTGTTTAGGTTCCAACAGTCTGGACCATCAGAGATTAGTTGATTATCTTATTTCAAACCTGAGGTTCAGGTTCCAACGACCTAGGTCATTTATAAGATTGAATTTAAACAACTTAAACCTAAGATTCACATTCCAATGGTTCTGGGCCATTATAAAGAAAACATGAATAGGGATTTGGTTATTTGAGACCACGTTTGGTCAACCAATTTTTAGGAGTTTTGTTTTGAATCCCTCGGACCATGTATGTCTGGGTTAGGACTGAGCTTTGAGCCTTGTGTCCTATTGGGTTTTGAACCCCCTACCATATAGGTCTGACTTAGGACTGGGCTTCGAGATTTGCGCCCTATTGGGTTTTGAACCCCCCGGACCATGTATGTCCGGATTACGACTGGGCTTCGAGACTTGCGCCCTATTGGGTTTTGAACCCCCTGGACCATGTATGTTCGGGTTAGTACTGGGTTTCGAGCCTTGTGTCCTATTGGGTTTTGAACCCCCCGGGCCATGTATGTCCGGATTAGGACTGGGCTTCTAGCCTTGCGCCCTATTGGGTTTTAGTAACGCCCTACTAATTAGGGTCCATTACCAGGTGTGTTTTGAAACCAGTGCTGGACTTACTAACAAGTCATTAGAACTAAACATGTGATTAAGCCACTAAGGTTTGGGTATTAAAACTTTTGATCATTTCATAAACATTTCCATTAAGTTAATAACCAGTTCTTTACATGGGATCCCAAAAACATTAGTTTAAAAGCCTGTTACAAAACTCAGATGTAGAGTCCAAGAACTTTACTTAACTAAGTTAGGTAGTAGTATAATAGTAATAATAGTATTATCTTTATGACTGTGGATTTTTGGTTCAGACCAGGATTTAATTGGACACTCATAGTAACACTTGTAGATTTTCTAAGTTTAACCTATAGTTTAAGAATATTAATTTTAACCTAAGGTTTGATTAATATGACTGATATTGATGGTGATATTTATTATATTATAAGGTTTAGATAGACCCAATAAGATAGTAACACTTGTATTATTAAGAAATTATTATTTTAATGATAAAATAAGAGAAATATAAGACTTAGTCTTCACCAAAATATGATAGGAGCATGATATTTGTCATAATTTTATTTATTTGTGGATTAGGATGTAAATAGATTTTTCGTAACTTTAGGGTATTGTAACTTCCAACCTATTTTTGACCCAGTTATGTTATGAATTTCGAAAAATAGTATTTCTAGAAAGTTGTAGATAATTTAATTAGCTTTCTAACAGTATAAAGAGAGTCCAAATATGAGTTCTACAACTCCAGATATGTTGATTTGACTCAAGGGGAGTTTAGAGTTACGAGATTTAGGGAGTTAGAAGTTAGGATTCTATTTGTTTTTATTATTTTAAAAATCAAGCTTTGAATCCTTAAATCTCTCTGAAAAATTTGACCAATTCCTAAGCCTTTGGCTGAAGGATATTCAAATATTTTCAATTAAATTTATTATTTTTATTCAAAGCCAAAAAGAAGATTTTTATTCCTAGAACTCTATAAATAGGACCTAGTTCCAAGCATTTTTCATTCATTCATCAAGCTAAGTTCAGAGGCTGCAAGTTGCTAGGTTATTGTGAGAGTGTGAACACTTGGGTTGGGGATTATAAGCTTGATCATTATAAGCTTACCAAACACTTGGGAAGTAAGGTTTATAGCACATTTCGGTTCAAGGTTTAGATTGGTCATAGAATCATTCAAGGTATTCCAAACTCTAGCTCATTTGGTATTATTTCTCTTTAAGTTCTTGTAGTTTTCTATTCAGCACCCTAACCTTATTCTTTATTCTTGGATAGGAAATCTAAGATCTTGAACATAAGGTTTTAGGTAAGTATATTCTTAATGGTATAGTTCTTCCATTCTTTTCATCTCATTCTCTTTAGTATACTCACCCTTCCATTTATGGTTTTTAGGAGTGTTCCAAAGTCCCAAAACTGTTCTCATATCCCGATATTTTTGGTAAGGAAAATAGGATAGGATTTATGTGCTATATGATTTTATATGTTATCTTATGAATGTGTGTTATGAAAAATGCTATGT
Source organism: Humulus lupulus (assembly GCF_963169125.1). NCBI lineage: Eukaryota > Viridiplantae > Streptophyta > Magnoliopsida > Rosales > Cannabaceae > Humulus > Humulus lupulus. The sequence goes on from NC_084802.1 coordinate 12,570,068, forward strand.
TAAGTATGCTTGTAGACTTGGGCATATGACCTATACAACTAACAAGCCCCAAATAGATTATGGGCATATGACTTGCTTAGCTAGCAAGACCCCACTAATCTAATGGGCATATGACCTGTTTAGTTTATGGGACCCCAAGTAATAATGGCCATTATAGTATGTATGTGACATAAGTGCTATAGTATGTTTTATGTTGCATTATGAATTTTTATGTATATGGTTATATGTTAGATTTTTCCTTGCTGGGCATTAGGCTCATTCCTTTTATGTTTATATGTGCAGGAAAATAGCTATAGTGGCGGGAAAGGTTCTTGGATGCTTGGGAATGTGTATTGAGGCGGAATGGATTCAAAGAGCTGAGAGTTTCGATTTGAGGATGAAGTCTTTATTATGGTTTTATGTGTATTTTTCTGCACTTATGTAATCTCTTTTTATTACAATTAAGTTATGTTTTGCCTTTTTAAAACAATGGGATCCCATATCCTAACTTAAATTTTATGTAAGTTTGACCTTTGTTTTTACAAGTTTTAATAAAGTTATGATCTTTTCATTTGTAAGTTCTATTAAGGATTAGGGTCTATGTGTAGTTTTCATTAATGGTCCAAAGTCTAGAGTAGTTGGGTCATTACATCAGATTACACATTAAGCTGTCCTAAGCGGCAAAAGCTGGGTTTAACCCTAGTTCCTCTGAGCATCTCGGCCGTGGTGGTCGAGCGGACTGCATATGTACATACCACTGCTAATGCCCTCTGACTCATGGCTAGTTGAGCTTCTCTTTACCTTTACCTGCACCACAAAGCACCTGTGAGCCAGAAGACTCAGCAAGAAAACTTAATCAACAGTTCAGTGAATAAAACAACCATCAAACAGTAATAACTGAATCCAGTGCATTCATTAAACCCAATTGGAGACCATAGAGTCACACAAGTGCATGTCGCACTTTCTTTCAAGTTGTTGGCATCCGAGCCAATCAAGTGCATGTTGCACTCCCAGGGTGGCCCAGCCATGGTGGCCTGCACTCCACGTGCATTATGCCATTCTTAGTTCATAAACTAAGTTCCTTATGTCCTTGACTTATAAGTCAAGCCACCACGTGCCTCCAACTTATAAGTTGAAGCCTTGGGATTTTCAACCATTAAGAATCTCCCAGAGCCCATCACATTCTCAACTAATAAGTTGATCCCCATTTAACATCCTACTAATACCCTAGTTTGTAAACTAAGCTTCACAGTCATAACAAACAGCCACATGTTTCATATTGCATACTTAACAAATAATCACACAATGCATTATAATACATTCACTCAACAGTCATAAGCATAATCATAATTATGCACGTTATAGCGTACCTAATCAAACATCTACAACATAATTATAATCATGTTCATCACCTTAACTAAGCTCTAATCATGCATTCACATAACAAGTGCAGTTTTCTTACCTTTGGTCCGTATGCGGGTTACTAGCGACAACCCTCCGAGCACGATCCCCAATTCAAGCCCTTAGCGAAAACCTAGTCACAACCGTGATAAGGAAGTTCCCATCAATTACAAGTAAATAACAACTTCCAGACTAACTCTTAGCCTCCGGGACATCGAATTCCACTTAACAAGGAAGTAGGATCGATCTCGAGCCCAAACGGTTAAGTTTCCAACCTAAAAATCCCATTAAGGTCAATTTTCCCCTTAAGAGCCGCGGCCCCTCACAGTCGAGCCGCGACCCGCCTCTGATTCCAGAGGCTTGGCCTCCCTGGAAACCAACGCGCACCGTGGCTCGCCCCTGAGGCGCTGCGACCCGCCCCTGCATCCGAGCCCTGTGGGCTCAAAATCTTCTTCGCAAGCCGCGGCTCATCACCACGAACCCAGAATTTTCTGGGTTTTTTCTGCAACCGAACCCAGCCAAAACTTAACCAAATCCGTCCCACTCCTCCAATTCAATTCCCAAACTCATATAATCATTCTCACCAATCAAACCCGACCAATTATCATAGTGAAACACATCAAATTTACCCAAACCTATCCCTTCAATCATCAAGCATGCATAAACATATTTTCTCTAAATATTCAGCAAAGCTAACCAACCAATTCAATTCAAGATTCTTACCTCAGCTGTGATGAAAACACCCTTGAACTAAACCCCAAGCCTAGCACCTTGATTTCCTAAGCTTTGATCCTCTTCAATTCTCCAAAAATTCCTCAAGCTTCCTTGGCACCTAGAATAAACGAGAGAGAAAAGGAAAGCTGCCGAGTTCTTTGTTTTCCTTTTGTTTCTTAACCTTCTTAGCAATCTCAGCTCACTCAAACACTAAACTTAGCCCAAAATGACCATTCTACCCCTTGCCCTTATCTTATCCATCAAGTGTTCACAAGGGCAATTTTGTCCTTTGCTTTAATTCCCGCTATCCACAATTTTCGTCCTATAATTCCTGTTACTCCCAATATACTCACACAATCACCAATAAATTCCCATTACCCACTAATTCCCGGTAATGTACTAACTTACTAGAATACCCCGAACCGGGTATTTAGACCCCGTTGTGACTTTTTCGCTAACTTGCTCATTAGGACCGCCTCTCGTCGAGTAACCCAAATATATCCACGTAATAATGTGGTCTCAATCACACAAACTCATATTTGCATTTATACCCCAAACGGGTCAAATTACTAATATACCCTTCTTATAAGAAACGGGCCCACATACACATATTCAATATCTTTAAAATACAAGCATGATTATATTATAATGTAAGTCACATAATAATCAGTTATTGCCTCCCAGCCCCCTAATCCAAGCACTAAGCCTTATTAGGAAATTTGGGATGTTACAGTTTTGAAACCGCCGGACCATGTATGTCCGGGTTAGAACTGGGCTTCGAGCCTTGCGTCCTATTGGGTTTTGAACCCCTCGAACCATGTATGTCTGGGTTAGGACTGGGCTTCGAGCCTTGCGTCCTATTGGGTTTTGAACCGCCCGGACCATGTATGTCCGGGTTAGGACTGGACTTCGAGCCTTGCATTCTATTGGGTTTTGAACCCCCAGGACCATGTATGTCCGGGTTAGGACTGGGCTTCGAGCCTTGCCTCCTATTTTGTTGGGAGTTGGGTTTTGCACCCCCAGTCTATACGAGTCCGGATCAGGACTAAGCTCTGAGCTTTGCATCCTTTTTTTGTCTTTATTCCTAGACTTGTATAGATGTTTTTACCCCCCAAGTGATCTAAGGGTGTAGTCTTAGGTCACTTGTTTGTGTGAAATAAATATGAAAACGGACGCGAACTTTTTCTTTCCTTACAACATTTCTTATGATGTTTTGTATGCATCATTTCCATTAAAAGTAAATTGCCCTGGGGCATACAGTGCTTGAAAATAAAAAATGTTAGAAAGAAACAGAATTAGACCCTCCCGACTACTGATAGTACCGGCGGAGGTGTTCTGCAATCCAAGCCCTTGGGACCTCCATTCTGTCTAGTCGCCTTAAGCGATACTTTCCCGGACATACTTCATTTTTTATTTCACAAGGTCCTTCCCAGTTTGGTCCCAGAACCCCCACTCCTGGATCTCGAATTGTAGGGAAGACTCTTCTAAGGATTAGATCGTCAGTTTCGAACTTTCGACTCTTAACTTTGGAGTGAAAGTGTCGGGCGATCTTTCCCTGTTATATCTGTAGGTAAAACTCATTGCAGGACCTTTATTTATTTTCATGCAATTTACATATTATCAAAAAAACATGCAAATTCCTAGAACATTCTCTTATGAAATTGATACAAATATAGAGTAAAGTATAAACTTACATTACGCAGCGGAACTGGAACAACTCCATCCTTCAATCTCTCTAACCCTTGATTCCTTTCTGTAGCAGAGTATTATCAATAGATTGAACAAAATCAACAACACAGTCTTCCTCACCAAGCCTTTGATCAACCTAGAACTAGTGTGGGCTGGTTCTCAACACATGAGAAAGAAATCTAGAAAAGAAGAAGAGATTGTGGCTAAGAAAGGATTAGAGTGTCTAGGTTTTCACTTACCCATCAACTGAAACTCACTTGCTTATGAAAACCCTAGATATCATATTCCTTATATAGGCAACTTAATGAGATTTATTTAAATTTAAATTAATTAAAAATAATAAACAAAAATAAAAGCCTTAGGCTACCATAAATGGACTTGGACCCAATCTCTTTATTTTGAATTTAAATCCCAACTGGGCATAAATTCAAAACCTTTTATTTACTTATTTATTTTAATTAATTAATTAAATCCTTATTCAAATTAACTAATTATAATTTGAAACTTGATTTAATATTATTTATTTATATTCATACCAATTTATCAATATTAATAAATTTGCCCAAAGATTCTCTTTTATTCTCTAAATCTCATATCTATGTAAATTTTCCAAAATTGACCTAGTCAACTTTAAAAATCCTAATTGATAATTAAATCAATTAATTGAGACATTCTAGATGATTTACTCAAAGGTGATGCGGGGACCATGGATCCATGAAATCAAGCTCCAACAAGTTACCGTGAATTTATTTACGAATAATTTCACTACCTTATTAATTCCTCGTGACTCCACTATAGACTCGGAATTGAACTCTTGAATTCATAGAACGTATTTTCAAAACCATAAATACTTTATCCATTGTTATAACCATTACAATCATTCAATCCTCTATCGATGACTTACTAACGAGCTGGGTGCAAATTACCGTTTTACCCCTCATCAGTATTTTATCCTTAACTCCCACTAAGTTCCTTATAAATGATATTTCTGTGAACTTAATCACAGAAATGAGATCTCAATCATTTAACCTTTTGAACAAAGCAATTAAGGAAATCATCTTTTCACTTCTCATACAGAAGTTATAGATTTCGTATCTATGAATAATACTCCCACTCAATTACACTAATAAATCTCCAAGATGTAAGTATGGGCTAGACCGTAGGGTAAGCTGGTAACGAACAAGTCAAAAGATTTAAATAATATAATTAGCAGAATATTATCACTCAGAATTAAGATCGACTTAATATATGGTCAACGTTGTGACATTTATTAGATTTGCTAACAACGATACTTATTTATCAATCAATAATCAATATCGGTCCTAGTCCGATGTAACTAAATACATCCGATCTTATCTACTTGGTCGAAGCCTTGGACAAGACATCACACCCTGAATGTGTAAGTAGATCATATCGTAGATTGCCTAATAAGTGAAAATCCAATGCACTGATCTAATCTTAGGACTCGTTCTTTTGAACATATAATTACAACTATAATCCACTGTGACCTAGTCACTATAATTGTAACTATCCATATGTTCGGGATTTTATAAATGTTTGTATTATTTCAATAATCATGTAATAAAACAAGCAAGCAACACAATTGTCAAACTAAATGATTTCTACTAATTTTATTGATAATATGAAATCGTGCTACATGTCCAACATGGTTTATAAGGGCATAAAACCCAACAATATCTTCAGCTGCATTTGTGATTCTTCCCAAATCTCTTTGATGAGATCTAGGGATTCTTAGAGTAAGGCGTGGTTTCAGACGGGATCTTATGTGTCCCTTCTGTGGGACGGGACTGCCATACACCATTGAATACGGAGTATGTTCGGTTGATGTTCTTTTTGTGGTCTGGGAGGAAGGCAAATTAGATCCACGTTTTCCTCTTCAAGAGGCTCATCACGAGCCATGAAGATTGGTCGGGTGGAGACGTGATAACACTTCCAAGCACTCTTCTGATCTCCCCGGACAGTCCCCACTCCTCCATTATCGCATGGGAATTTCATGCAAAGGTGGTGGATGGAGGTGATGGTGCCGAAGTCGACTAAAGCAGGACAACCAAAAATCACGTTGTACGCAGTGGGGCAATCCACCACTACGAAAGTACAGCATTTGAACAAGCCCTGAGCCTCGTTCACCAACGTCACGGGAAGTTGAATCTTACCCATCGGGAGCAATGAGTCCCCATTAAAGCCGTAGATCTGTGTTGGGCATAAAGCCAGATCTGCCTCGATCAAACTAATTGTTGTGAAGGTCAGCTTGAACAGTACATTGACGGAGTTCACGTCATCCACCAACACTCGAGATACCCTTTTGTTGGAGAGTTGGGCATCAATGACCAAGGGGTCATGATGCGGGAAATGAACGTTCCAAGCATCCTCTGTTGGATAAACTTATTGCAGGTTCTTTATTTATTTTCATGAAATTTACATATTATCAAACAAACATGCAAATTCCTAGAACATGCTCCTATGAAATTGATACAAATACAGAGTAAAGTAAAAACTTACATTACGCAGCGGAACTGGAACAACTCTATCTTTCAATCTCTCTAACCCTTGATTCCTTTCTGTAGCAGGGTATTATCAAGAGATTGAACAAGATCAGCAACACAGTCTTCCTCACCAAGCCTTTGATCAACCTAGAACTAGTGTGGGCTGGTTCTCAACACATGAGATAGAGATCTTGAAGAGAAGAAGAAGAGAGAGTGACCAAGAAAGGTTAGACTGTCTAGGTTTTGACTTACCAATCAACTGAAACTCACTTCTTTATGAAAACCCTAGATATCATATTCCTTATATAGGCAACTTAATGCAATTTATTTAAATTTAAATTAATTAAAAATAATAAACAAAAATAAAAGCCTTGGGCTGCCATAAATGGACTTGGGCCCAATCTCTTTGTTTTGAATTTAAATCCCAACTAGGCCTAAATTCAAAACCTTTTTTTTTAATTAATTAATTAAATCCTTATTCAAATTAACTAATTATAATTTGAAACTTGATTTAATATTATTTATTTATATTCATACCAGTTTATCAATATTAATAAATTTACCCAAAGATTCTCTTTTATTCTCTAAATCTCATATCTCTGTAAAATTTCCAAAATTGACCTAGTCAACTTTAAAAACCCTAATTGATAATTAAATCAATTAATTGAGACATTCTAGATGATTTACTCAAAGGTGATGCGGGGACCATGGATCCATGAAATCAAGCTCCAACAAGTTACCGTGAATTTATTTACGAATAATTTCACTACCTTATTAATTCCTCGTGACTCCACTATAGACTCAGAATTGAACTCTTGAATTCATAGAACGTATTTTCAAAACCATAAATACGTTATCCATTGTTATAACCATTACAATCAGTCAATCATCTATCGATGACTTACTAACGAGCTGGGTGCAAATTACCGCTTTACCCCTCATCAGTATTTTATCCTTAACTCCCACTAAGTTCCTTATAAATGATATTTCTGTGAACTTAATCACAGAAATGAGATCTCAATCATTTAACCTTTTGAACAAAGAAATTAAGGAAATCATCTTTTCACTTCTCATACAGAAGTTATAGATTTCGTATCTATGAATAATACTCCCACTCAATTACACTAATAAATCTCCAAGATGTAAGTATGGGCTATACCGTAGGGTAAGCTGGTAACGAACAAGTCAAAAGATTTAAATAATATAATTAGCAGAATATTATCACTCAGAATTAAGATCGACTTAATATATGGTCAACGTTGTGACATTGATTAGATTTGATAACAACGATACTTATTTATCAATCAAGAATCAATATCGGCCCTAGTCCGATGTAGCTAAATACATCCGATCTTATCTACTTGGTCGAAGCCTTGGACAAGACATCACACCCTGAATGTGTAAGTAGATCATATCGTAGATTGCCTAATCAGTGAAAATCCAATGCACTGATCTAATCTTAGGACTCGTTCTTTTGAACTTATAATTACAACTATAATCCACTGTGACCTAGTCACTATAATTGAGCCTTCTAATATGGTGATCACGTGACCATCTACTCGCGAAGGCGCAGTTCCGGGAGGATATGGCATTTCGGGTCCAGGTGTTTGCTATAATGCCCCAAAATCTCTAATAAGGTTTAGGACCTTGATTAGGAGGCCGGGAGGGCCATAATTGATTTCTTACGATATTAAATGGTTATATGCATGTTTATGTGAATTATATTACAATATGATGTTAAATGCATGTATGTGGGTCCACATTTCGTTACATAGGTGTTTTGGTAATTTGGCCCGTTGAGGCGTAATTGTATATTTGTATGCATGTTGGTGACATATTGTTGAGACCACATTATAATGTGGATTTGTTTGAGCTATTCGGCATGAGACGATCATGGAATATTAATTAGCGGTTTAGTCATAGCAGGTTTAAGTTCGGGGCTCGGGATGAGTCTCGGGGTGATTTTAATGATTAGAGCGTTTCCAGGAATAAAAAGGTAATGGGATATGAATTATTGGTGTTTGAGAATATTGAGAATAGCGGGAATTGGAGAGCGTTAATTGTGATTAACGAGATAAGTGGGAAATACCAATTTTTCCCGTGGGAGTCTTTAAAAACCCTTATTTGACCTAGGGGTATTTTGGTCTTTTCACCCCTATGGTAGATATAATCCATTTAAGGATGTAGAAAGAAGAGGAAACAGAGCATAAGTTCAAGCTTCTCCCGTACCTGTTTTTGGCCATTTTCTCTTTGGATTTTTGAGCCATTCTTGAGGATTCAAGCTTGGGAAGTAAGTCTTGTGAGCTTGGGAGTGTGTTCCATCATTGAAGAGCATCATAATATGAGCTTGAGGTAAGTTTCTAGCCATTAAAATCCCTGGTTTGCTCTGTTTTAGTTCTGGTTTTCAGTTGAGATTTCTAGGTTGGATACTTGGTTTTGTTGGGAGTTTTGGCTAAGGTTCTTGTGGTTATGGTGCTTAGGGTATGTGAGGATGGTTTTTGGGTTCATTTGGCACCAAAAATGAGTTTTGGAAGCATTGGAATCGAGTTAGAATTGAAGGAGTCGAAGGAAGAGATTTTAGGGGAGTTCCTGGCTAAGGGTAACAGAATCCCTGACTAATAAGTCAGTGCTTCCTCATTTAGGTAACACAAACAGACATATATCATATGTCAAATATTCAGATATAAGGCATTTGGCATGCTCATTCAATAATCAAAAGCATAGTTATAATCATGCACAATTACAGAGACTCAAGCTCTGATCAATCTCATAATCAACATTCATGCCATGCCCTAATCTCATGTATCTTATGCATTTTCAATGCAACCAATGTCCACATATAGAGCACTCAACATGCCTCATGAATAACCATGCATGTCACATATGGGGTGCAGTTTTCTTACCTCTGGTTTGAGCGAGAATTAGAACAAGAACGACTCTTGAGAACGATCGGTCCTTTAATCCTTTAGCGGTCACCTAGTCATAACCAAACACAAGCTCCGATTAATGAAAATCAACAATAATAGGGTCTTGATCTAAACCCCGAAATGTACCCACACGGTGAGTAGATTCGATCCCGGGCCTTAAGGATTGAAACCCCGAGACAAAAACCCTTAAAAACACTCAAAATGGGATTCTGGAGGAACAGAGTAGCGCTACAACATTGCTCCCTAGCACCCCAGCGCTATACTCAGAACCCCCAAACCGCCCAACAAAGTCCTGGGTAGCGCTATAGCACCCTCACTGACTCATCAGTCAAGTTCGGCAGTGGTATTGAGCACTGGTCACATGGGATTGACTTATAAGTCAAGTACGATCTTAGCATGTTTAACGCAAGCCGATAAAATATTAGATTTAATTGACATCTGCATTGAATGACTCGAATGAGCATTAATGCCGGACCGACCTCAAGTTCGATGAAAATTAAAAGTGCTTGTCTAGTTTAAGGGCTAGTTATTTAGAGCCAGAGCCAGAAAGGCTAAGGTGACCTACATGTCACATGGCTAGGAGGGTATGGGACCTCCAGAGTGTGACTTATTAGTCATCTATACAGAGTGTGACTCATTAGTCACCTATACAGGGTATGACTTATTAGTCATCCACACAGAGATTGACTTATTAGTCATCTATACAGAGCGTGACTCATAAGTCACCTATATAGAGTGTGACTCATTAGTCACCTAGATGGAGATGGACTCATTAGTCATCTACACAGGGTATGACTCATAAGTCACCTATACAAAGTGTGACACATAAGTCACCTATGCAGGGTATGACTCATTAGTCACCCACTCTGAGATTGACTTACTAGTCATCTATTCAAGAAGCATGTCCTCAGAGAATGCTCATTAGTCTTCTATTCAGATACAGGACCCCATAATCATTTATTTGAACTTATTTGCATGCATGATGAAAGCTATTATTGCTAGGCATGCACATTATGTTTCGATGACATGTTATTACTGTTCATGAACATGTTGAGTTTTCTTGCTGGGCTACGGCTCATGGGTGTTATGTGGTGCAGGTAAAGGCAAAAGAAAGCTGGACCATCCTTGTGTACATATGCGGCTGCTCGACCGCCACGGCCGAGGGTTGAAAGAGGAACTAGGGTTAACCCTATTTTGCCACTTAGATCGGCCTGTTGTAAATATTTTCTTGTAATAGACCCTTAAATTATATTTTTGGGATCCCAATGTATACAGTTTACGTTCTAATGAAACGTTACATCTTAACCAAAAATTGTAATCCCTAAACCGCTAATCATACTTAGTTACACAATTTTGGCCAAATGACTCGATTAGCGAGTTTTGCACTGTTTACAAGGTGCACCGTAACGGTCCCTGGAGTTTAGAGCGTTACATTTGCACTATTGGGGCACCCTGGGGGGCTTGTGCTCCTGAACCTGTAGCGTACCCTCCCTGAGGAGGTTAGTACGATCCAAGTTCACCTGGTGCCATAGGTTGTCCGGGGACTGCTGGCAATCCTGGAACTCCTGTTGGCATTCTTACCCATTGGTGGAGATGCCCAAATTTGATCAGGTTCTCGATTTTGTCCTTGAGCTGACAACGTTCTTCAGTCGAATGACCCACGTCCTTATGGTAAGCTCACCTTTTGCCGGTGTCCCTCGAATTCTTTCCCCTTTGAACATGGGGCTGGCTTACGGTAATGGACTACATTGCCCGTTGTCAGGTAGATATTTTCCTAAGTGTCCACCAGGTTGGTATACTCCATGTACTAGGGCTCATACCCCTTTTTCCCCATTTTTGAGGGCTCAGATTGGTTCTAACCTTTGTCCAATCTCTTTCCCCTTAAGGGATTTATGATTGCCTCAGCTCCTCCAGCTTTAGGCAGTTGGGCTCCGCCAGGAGCGGCACTGTAACGCCCTGGTTACCCCAGAACCGTTACGGTGAACAGTGAACCGGAAATTTGACCCGCTACCCGAGTCCTTTGGTTAAAAACGTGTTCTAAGTGTTATTAATAGGCTAAGGTGAAAATCAATCAAAAAGAAAGGATATGTTGTATTTGATACATAAAACTGTTCATGGGCCCACAAGAACATTTACAAGGTATTTACTACTCAAAAAGGTCATTACAGTTCCAAAATTACAAACCCTGCTGACCTAAGCAGCAAAAATAGGGTAAACCCCCTAGTTCCTCTGAGAACTCCTTGGCCGTGGTGGTCAAGCGGCCACATATGTACACATCACCACTTAAGCTCTCCACTCAAGGGTGGGTGAGCTTTTCTTTCCCTTTACCTGCACCACATAACACCCATGAGCCAAAGCCCAGCAAGAAAACACAGTATTATATGTAAACATTATCAAATGATTATCATTATAATCACACATAGCTCATAACTCTTAAACAGATGAGTGAATATCACATGAGGTTCTAGAAAACCATACTGAGTGACTGACGAGCAAGTCACTAATTTAATCAGAAGAGTGGCTGCTAGGTAAGCCACTAGCCTTAAACAAATGAGAGACTGATGGGTAAGTCTCTAACTTAACAGATGAGTGACTGATGGGTAAGTCACACAAGCGCTTATAATATTCATCGAACTTGAGATCGGTCCGGCATTAATGCTCTTTGAGTCATGCAATGCAAATATCGATTAGATCTAATCTTTATTGGCTTGCGTGGAACACACTAAGGCCGTCCTGACTAATGAGTCAGCACTATGTGACCAGTGCCCAGTACCACTGCCGAACCTGACTAATAAGTCACAGCTTCACAGTTGATACTGGCACCTTTGCCAAATCTGACTAATGAGTCAGTACCATGCACAAGTGAGCAAGATTTGCTAAGCATTCAATAATCAATTCATGTCCACATTTACACAACCAACATGCCTCAAGAACAACCATGCATGTCACATATGGGGTGCAGTTCTCTTACCTCTGATTCGAGCTAGAATGAACAAAAGAACGACCCTTGAGAACGGTTTAGCTTTTAGTCCTTTAGCGATTACCTAATCATAACACATTATAGGATACCATCAATAACATGATAATCAAGGGTTCTCAAACCAAGATCTAGCCTCCGAGACATCAATCCTCACTAATCCGGGTAGTAGGAGTGATCCCGAGGCCTAAAACCATGTTCTCGGGGTCAAAACATGCAAACGGGCTCAACCCTGCTCAAGAACTGCAGCCCTGGCACCTTGTGCCGCGGCCCCCAGCAAAACCTAAAGCAAGCGCCACGGCGCCCAACACCAAGGGCCGCGACGCCCAGAAGGAACAGAACCACCTCACCTGCTTCATCGAACTAGGGCCGCAGCCCCCAACCCTGGGCCATTCCCAAACGTGTTTTTAACACTCCAAGGCCTCCAAAATCATACCTAAACATTCCCCAATCATCAAACCAAAGTTCCCAAGCTTCCCAATGCACCAAAACCCTCAAAACCCAAGGTTCAAACGAACCGAAAACTCAACAATTTACAAAGTCCAATTCAAAGCTTAGAAACTATAAAAACTCACAAATTTAAACTTAGATTACCTTCTATTAAGTTGTTTCTCATCAAATCCTTCGGTCAAGAAGCTTCTAATATTTCCTAGGATCGCTATGCCTCGATCCTCGCTCGATTCTGACTCCTAGAACTCGAGATTTCTTCGAAAATGCTTCGGATGGCAAAAATGAACTAACGAAGGAGAACGAGAGGTTTTCTAATCGTACATTCTATCTAACAAGCTACTTCAAGCTTAAGTAACCTCAAATAAAACCTAGTGCTCGGGGTCCCAAAAACACCCCCGGGGACATTATAGTCAAAACTTCCAGAATTTCACCCTGATCTCAATAACTCCCAATTTATCATCAAATAAACATTCCTACTACCTGATAATTGACCCCGTTATGACAAAATCGCTAATCCACTAAATAAAACCGTCTCATGCCGAATAGATCGAATATATCTCCATAATAATGGAATCTCATTTACAAATCACATTATGCACCCAAATACACAAATTTACCCTCAATGGGCCAAATTGTCAAAACATCATAATATTTCAAATGTGGACCTACATGCATGCATATAACATCATATTATAATATAATTCACATAAACATGCATATATTCATTTAATGGCATAATGTAATAATTATGGCCCTCTCGGCCTACTAAACGGCCACTAAACCACATCAGAGAATTCGGGTCATTACAGGCACTGTACTCGGTGGGTGCTACTCCATACCCGAAAAATGGGGTTGACGGAGCCGAAGCATACCCCGCTGAAGTGGGCCCATAGACCGTCGGGGTCATGAATGGCATCCCATGGGTCCCAGCGGATCCGGACGCCACTGGGGTGCCGAATAAAGACTTGCTGGATACTGCGCTTCGTATCCGGGGAAGGTTTGGGCAGTCGACTAGGTCATTGGATGCCACCCAAAGGCTTGGATTCGGGCCTCCTCCTAGTTGATGAAACCTTGTGCCCTCTTGATGAATTCCTCAAGGGTGCCTGCCTTGCTGCGCTGCATGTCGTCCCAGAGAGGAGATCCAACTGTGATCCTGGACTGGAGAGCCACTAGGCGCTGTCCGGCATCCACTTTAGTTTTGTAGGCTTCCTCCGTGAAGCACTGGATGTAAGCCCTGAGGGTCTCTGTGGGATGTTGTTTGACATTGGCAGTGCGCTGATTTGCATGTCCATTTTCATGGCGGTCACAAACTGCTTACGGAAGTCTGACTACAATCCAAACCAAGATTGGATTGATCCCGGCTTGAGTTTTTTCCACCACTCTTCTCTGGGTCCAGCTAGAGTGATTGAGAAACATAAGCACTTGTCATTGTCACAAATGTGAGCCACGGTCATCAGGCAATTGTAGCGGGACAAGTGATCCCTGGGGTTCGCATTCCCAGTGTAGGCGAGTAGGTTTGGCATCTTGAACCCCTTCAGTAGCACAACGTCCAGTATGTGCTTGGCACATGGTTTCTTTTCCTTTGCTTCAGAATCAGAACCTTCGCCTTCTTGTTTTCAGACCAAGAAATCTGTGACCTTCTTAAGAGTGGCCAACTGTTCCATGAACTATTTGGCCATTCCATCATCCAGGGGGACTTTCTCGTTCCTCCGGTCATTGAGGTTATTCATCAAGTCGCCTCCTCGAGGGCGAATCTTTTCCTTGCGGGCATTAAGGCCATCACGTAAGTCTACTCAGGAAGTATCATCTTCGAACTGATGGCTTCTAGTTCTTCTTCATGTTTGTGCCCTCCGTGATCCTTGTTCACGGAGGCACTGGGTTAAAAGCATCATTCCCGTTTGTCCTGTCTAGGGATGTTTTGGGGGTTAGTACCATGCGGGCGCTTCCCCTACGGATTGTTCAGATGATATCGTCCTATGACAGGATTCATCTGCCTTTTCCTAGGGAATTACCTTGGGTCAGCCCCGGTTCTTGGAACGGGATAAGCTTTCTTCTGGGGGTTTGTTTTTCCCACAAGATTTCCCATTTTGTCTTCTCCTTTCTCCTGAGCTGGATTCAACGGGCGAGCTTCGGGATGTGGTCCCAGAGGAGGGATAGGGCTAGTGTTGTTAAGTATGCCCGTCTTGATAGGTGGGACAGGCGGCTGCGTTCTTGCAGGCAAAATGGTTGAAGGATTGGCTTCCAATCCTTGGGCAGCAATGAAGGCTTGAAGAGCTAGGAGGGACTCTTGCATATGGCGGGTAGCCTCTTTTTATTCAGCTATCCAAACTTCTTGGTCCAGGACCTGTTGCCTCAGGCGGGGCACCTCTAGATCCTCCTGCTCAAGATCCATATCCTTCTCGTCGAGATCAGCGGGGTGCTTGGCCTCATGATCCTCACATTTTCTTTCATCTTCCTCGTAGTAGCCTTCGTCGTAATCACCCCCATCCTCGAAGTTTGGGAATCGTCAGGCAGAGGGCCCTGATAAGGCATATCCTAGAATTGGTATGAGTGATAAAAGACATGATCTTACACTTATAAGCGATCACTCAAAAAATTGACTAACCCTTGTTCACAAACTTGTAAAAAGTAAAATTAATCCAAGCCAATTCTTTAAGAAGAATTGTTTATTGATAGTACTTGCGAAGGTGTTCTCCATTCAAATAGCGAAGAATGAGATCTCCATTCAAGCGAGCAAGTTTATAAGTGCCTGGATGGAGGACTTCTTTGATTTGGTAGGGTCCTTCCCAGTTAGGTCCGAGTACTCCAGCAGCTTGGTCATGGGTGTTAAGGAAAACTCTTCTAAGTACCAGATCTCCCACATTAAATTTCCTTTCACGTACTTTAGAGTTGAAATACCGGGAAACCTTTTGCTAGTAAGCTGCTACTCGGAGTTGGGCTTGCTCGCATCTCTCATCGACCAAATCCAACGACTCCATCAATAACTGGCTATTAGCACCTTGATCGTAAGTCGTCCATCGATGTGATGGAAGATCTAATTCAACAGGCAACATAGCCTCATATCCATAAGCTAAGGAAAATGGAGTATGGCCTATTGCTCTTCGATGGGATGTTCTGTACGAACAGATAACTTCAGGCAACTGCTCTGGCCATGCCCCTTTTGCTTCCTCAAGCCTTTTCTTCAGAGTATCCTTCAGTGTTTTATTGACAGCCTCGACTTGCTCGTTTGCCTGCAGGTGAGTAACTGAAGAAAATATTTTGATAATTCCATGCCGCTCGCAAAAATCCGTGAACAGATCACTATCAAATTGTGTGCCATTGTCTGAGACAATTTTTCTTGGTAATCCATAGCGACACACTATATTTTTTACCACAAAGTCCAACATTTTCTTGGTCATTATGGTTGCAAGTGGCTCAGCTTCGGCCTACTTTGTGAAGTAATCGATGGCTACCACGGCGTATTTGACGCCGCCTTTCCCTGTGGGCAAAGATCCAATTAGGTCTATACCCCATACTGCGAATGGCCACGGACTTTGCAGCTGCTTTTGCTCATTAAGGGTTGCTCGCAAAATCTTGGAGAATCTCTGACATTTGTCGCATTTTCGAACAAATTCCATCGAGTCTTCATTCATTGTTGGCCAGAAGTATCCTTGCCTTAGGATCTTTTTCGATAAACTCTGCCCCCCAGCGTGGTCCCCACAAAAACCTTCATGGACCTCTATCATTAATTCTTTGGCCTTTTCTTTTAAAACACACTTGAGGAATGGCATAGAGTATCCTCTTTGGTACAGAATTTTGTCGACCAGGATAAACCTAGCAGCCTGCCGCTGAAGAGTCCCTGCTTTGTTCCTGTCCGTCGGCAATACTCCATGTGTCAAGAATTCAATGAAAGGTGTCATCCACGTATCCGTTGCCTGAATCACCAGAGAGGTTTCTTCTGCTTTGATGCTTGGTGCGAATAGCCATTCAACAGGTACTATATTCAGGGTGTCAGCATCCATGGCACTCGCTAACTTGGTCAAAGCATCAACATTTGAATTCTGGTCGCGTGGTAATTGCTGGGGAGTATATTTTTCAAATTGTGCCAACAAATCTTTTGCTTTGTCCAAGTAAGCAACCATCTTCAGCCCCCAGGCTTGATATTCTGCAATAATTTGATTTACCACCAACTGGGAGTCACTATAGATTTCAAGTGAATTTTTGTTCATGTCCTTGGCTAACCGTAAACCTGCAAGCAACGCTTCATATTCGGCTTTGTTGTTGGACGTCGTGAAGTCGAATCTAATCGCGCAGTGGAATCGATGCCCTTCAGGCATTATCAAAATCACTCCGGCTCCAGCGTGATGTTCATTAGAAGAACCGTTTGTAACAACTTCCAAGTGGGAGTTTGGTCACGCGGCTCATGCTCTTCTGTCTGTTCACCATCTAGAAGCCCAGCGAGTTCTGCGTCAAAGTCGGCCAGAGCTTGCCCCTTTATTGCTGTTCGTGGCAAGTAAGAAATTTTGAACTACCCATTTCAACAATTGACCAGCGGCTTCTGGCTTCTGCAGAACTTGTCGTAGGGGCTGGTTGGTTAGTACGGTGATGGGGTGTGCTTGAAAGTATGGCCGCAACTTTCTGGAGGCTGAAATCAAGTAGTAGGCTAATTTTTTGATGGGTGGATACCACAACTCTGCTCCTATTAGCCTTTTGCTTACGTAATATACGGCCTTCTGCACATTTTCCTCCTCCCTTGCCAAGACAGCACTTGCAACATATTCTGTGACCGCCAAATAGATGAACAAAGTTTCTTTTTCGACTAGCTTAGATAGAATCGGTGGCTACGACATATGAGACTTTAAAGCTTGAAAAGCCTGCTCGCACTCCACCGCCTACTCAAATTTCTTATTGCCTCTAAGTAGATTAAAAAACGGGCACACTTGTCCGTCGATTTGGAGATAAATCTACTTAGAGCAGCAATTATCCCAGTTAAACTTCGAACATCTTTTATCTTGGTTGGCGATTTCATGTCGAACAAGGCCTTGATCTTTTTGGGATTAGCTTCGATTCCTCGTGAGTTTACTATAAATTCCAAAAATTTCCCTGATCCAACTCCGAAAGAACACTTGAGGGGATTCGGCTTCATTTGATATTTGTTCAAGACATTAAGCATTCTTGCAGATCATCAATGTGTCCTTTCTGCCTTTTTTGACTTAACCAGCATGTCATCAACATATACTTCCATGTTTGTACCGATCACCTCTTCAAACATGTGATTGACCAATCGCTGGTAAGTTGCACCAGCGTTTTTCAAACCGAAAGGCATTACCTTGTAACAGTAAAGTCTTGTATCGGTCCGAAAGCTAGTGTGATCCTCATCAGGTGGATGCATGCTGATCTGATTGTACCCAAAGTACGCATCCATGAATGACAAGATCTCGGGTCCTGCAGTGGCATCGACCAGCTGGTCGATTCTAGGGAGTGGGAAACAATCTTTAGGGCAGGCTTTATTAAGGTCTGTGAAATCCACGTACATTCTCCATTTGCCATTCGGCTTTGGGACCAATACAGAATTAGAGACCCATGATGGATAAAACACTACCCTGATGAATATGTTCTCCTTTAGCTTCTCAACATATTCCTTTAGAGCTTTTGACCTGTCTTTGTCAAGCAGCCTTCTTTTCTGTTGTACTGGTGGAAAGCTTTTATCTATGTTCAGGACATGGCTGATAACTGCTGGGTCACTTCCAACCATGTCTTTATGCGACCAGGAAAAGACTTCCTGGTTTTTCTTCAGAAATTCCTCCAGTTTTTGCTTTATGGTTGTCTCTAAGTTTTTACCAACTCTCACAACCCTGGTCAGATCTGCTTCTTCGAGTTGGACCTCTTCGAGGTCCTCGATGTGTCCTACTTCTTCCTCAAAATCCCCAAAGCGAGGATCCAAATCCCTATCCTCGCTTTGGGCAACACCCTATTTGGTGGCGTGCTCACCTGATTGGGCTTGTATTTCATTGGCCAATTGCAACTCTTTCCTGGTGTCTTCCCTCGATCCACCTTTCTTTGCCTTAGTTATCGAGGAATTATAGCATTCCCTCGCTTCTCGCTGATTTCCCAATACGCATCACACTCCCGCGTCAGTTGGGAATTTCATGGCAAGGTGCCACACTGAGGTCACAGCTCGCATGTCGACCAGAATAGGCCTCCCGATTACAGCATTGTACACGAAAGGACAATCAACTACTATGAAAGTAGTGAGTAATGTCCTGTTCGCGGGCGTAGTTCCTGCTATAACTGGAAGCCTAATCGACCCCGTTGGCACAAGCCCTTCGCTAGAAAAACCATAAATGGTTTGGTTGTGCGGCTCCAGGTCCTTTATGGACAACTTCATCCTTTCCAGCAAAGATTTGTACCAGATGTTGAATGAGCTCCCTGTGACAACCAACACCCTCTTAACCATCATATTGGCAATCTGGACGTCCACGACCAGCGGGTTTGAATGTGGGAATCGGACATGCTGAGTATCGTTCTCAAAGAAAGTTATTAACTCTTCCTCTGTTCAAGCTTTTTTAGGTGCTCGATCCTCCACACTCATCATCTCGATGTCCTGGTCGTAGCGTAAGGTCCGAACGTACCGCTCCCTTGCCTTCCCACTATCTCCTGCAAGGTGTGGGCTGTCACAGATGGTGAGTAATGTACCTGCCATAGGAGCTAGCTATAAAGGTGGCGAGCATTGGCGTGTAGGCGCCTGCTCGTTGCCTCCTTGAGCCTTTCGCTGAGAACCTCCTATGGCTCGCACGTATCTCCTTAGATGTCCTTGTCTGATAAGGAATTCGATCTCATCCTTCAGCTGGTTACACTCATTAGTGTCATGACCATTGTCGTTGTCAAAACGACAAAATTTTGTCGTTGTGAAAATGACAAAATTTTGTCGTATCTCTCTTGGAGATATCCTTCCTTATAGGTGTTGGTCGCTTATAAGGGACATTGGCGCTGGTTGCCTGGTAAACCTCTTCTCTACTCTCGACAAGGGCCGTATAGTTGGTGAATCTTGGCTCATACCTATTGCCTTTGAGCGTTTATTTTCGAACGTTGATGGCTCATTGTTCGCCCTTTTTCCACCGTTTTTACCATTTCCGTTCCCGTTGCCTTTGCCATTGCTATTGGGTTTATCCGACTTGTTGGCGGCTTTGTCAGGATCTTCCTTTGGTCCCTTGTCTTTTGCAGGTGATTTCCCCTCGTTGGAAATCGCATCCTCGAACTTGTTATACCGATCTGCTCGATCAAGAAATTCCTGGGTACTCCTCACCCCATTTTTTCCAGAGGGGAGAATGGCGCCTTACTACGGAAGTAAGGGACATCATCTTTCCTTCGTCACCCATTGTTTTAGCTCCAGCAGCTGCTCGCATGAAATGCTGGACGTATTCCTTTAAGGATTCTCCGTCCTTCTGGTGTGTCTCAACCAGCTGGTTGGCTTCAGTGGGGTGTACACGACCAGCGTAAAATTGTCCGTAGAATTCCTTCATGAACATTTCCCACGATACTATACTAGCATAAGGGAATTTAAAGAACCACTCCTGCACAATGTCAGATAGGGTGCCCGGGAAGATCTTGCAGCGGGCATCGTCTGATACCTTCTGGATGTCCATCTGTATCTTAAACTTGTTTACATGAGATACTGGGTCCCCATACCCATCAAAGTTCGGCAGTACTGGCATCTTGAACCTGGGGGTTTCTGCTACAACAATCCTATGTACAAATGGAGTACTTCTCCTCTAATCATACTCGATGTGGGATGTCCGGCTTCCCACCAGCTGCTGGACAACCTGATTCAGTGCATCAATTTAGGCCTGTACAACGTCTGGGATCGCTGAAGCGACTGGTGCCGGAGGAGCGTACTCATCGTGCCTGTCGTTGAGCACGTCCCTCATGTCATCATCTCTGCGTCTTTGCTCGCTAGCGCCCAACCAATCAAAGACGTTATGATGTCTAGGCTGCCCCCCAGCATTTTGGCTTGTAGGCCTATTTACTCTTGGTGGGGGGGGGGGGGTTCCTATCTCCACCTCTTCCTTCATGCCCTCGACCAGCATGTCTCCTGCTGGAGTCAGCCTCATTATAATCATGGTCGTCCCTAAACTGCGACTGACTATAGCGCGACAAGCAGGTCACGTTGTTTCCTCCTCTAGCTGGCATCTCCCAAGCGTCAGGGGGAGGCCTGCTTTGGTCGGTGGGTCCCCATGCATTATTATGCCATGGGGGTCCCTTGACCGCAGAGCCTGACTCGGTGTGCCTTCTGTTATCAGAAGGACATTGCCCCCTGCTCGGTGGATTTGGCTCATCATCCACTGGACGTCTAGGGCTTCGGGGAGGCTGCCCGACCCTATTTTTCCTCTAGCGCTGGGGATTGCCTCGACAAGCTTGAGAAGGTGGTTGCTGCTCAGGATCCTGAATTGGGATATCCTGTTGAGCAACAGGCAGTTGCTCCAGCCTTTGAGGGCTTGCTGGCTGAAGTGGAGGACTCAGATTTGGGGCCCGTTGCGGTGGTGCATTTGGTAGCTGATCCGGTTGAGAAGCCGACGCAGCTTGTCCCCCAGCCAACTGAATGGCTGCTTCTAAAGCAGCTATGGCATCTCTCTGCCGGCGGTCCATG
Source organism: Humulus lupulus (assembly GCF_963169125.1). Lineage (NCBI taxonomy): Eukaryota > Viridiplantae > Streptophyta > Magnoliopsida > Rosales > Cannabaceae > Humulus > Humulus lupulus. The sequence goes on from NC_084802.1 coordinate 12,591,335, forward strand.
TCTGCCTGCTGCTCATTCAGTTCCTGACGCTGATGCTCGATTTCCCTCTGCTGTAGCGCCAAGGTCTCCGATGCATTCTCTTGATTAGCCAACTTGTCCTGCAACACACTCAGTGTTGTCCTCAACGTTTCAGAATCCATTTCTTCCTCCTCAAAATCCAAGTGTGGCTCATTTTCAGCCACATTTGGAGGAGGAGGCTGAGTGGATGTAGCGCCAGAAGTCTGCCCAGTTCTCTTAAATGTCTTGGCCATTTGATCTTCTTGAAGTCTCGAATTAACCTCTCAATGAAAGTACCAAAATTTTGACCCTCGATTTGGCCAACGACATGGAGTCAAATAAACGATAAAGAACAAAAGGGAAACAAGAAGAGAATCAAATGGAAAGAAAATGACACAAACGATTTATAGTGGTTCAGCCCCAATTAGATGGTAATGACCTACGTCCACCTAGTGTTCTTATTGATATTGAATCCCAATATTGGGATCAATGAACTAGGGTTCATGAGTTTCACAAGCCTTGAGAGGATTACAATTTCGGTGGATAATCACACTGTGCTCTTTTCTCTGAATACAAAGATCAAAAGTTCAAAAACCCCTCCCTTTAGCTCTTTGATTCTTATTTATAGGCTCAAGAAGGTTACATGGGCCAATGGGCCTTAATTACAATTAAGATTTGCGTATCAAGGTAATAAAAGAAAATATAATAAATGCTAATATTACAAGATTGCATATTCAAAAGGAAGTAAACGAAAGTATCCGACCAGGCTGGTCGCACCCTAGAATGAGCCTTAATACATCAATAACTCTCTGGTCAATGGTCGAACAGGATTCATTCACTTGAAACCGCCACGTGCCAGCCACGTGTTAGTCAATCCTGCCACATCATCAAGAGTCATTTTTTGGGTAAACAAAGTCTAACATACAAAGCATATTACACTTAGATTGAGGGACAAGGATAAAGTAAATCATAAGTTAATCAACCATCCCAAACAAAAGAAAAAGATGAGCTAAGTCAATCATCCATTTAGACCAACTAAATAACCATCCAGGCAGTTATCCAGACAAGGTAAAATGCAAAATTTAATACAACACAATTAGTGATCCAGTCATCTAGAATGAAAAAGCTTACAAGCATCAAGACATCTGAGTACTCAATAATCTAGCAAAGTCTTCCTACAACAATTAGAGATAGTAATCACTCATCAACAATAAAATCATCAGTAGACAGATGACCAAGGGAGACAGCCAGCCCATCAGCTTGAGCTGCCTCATCAGCCTTCATCTTCTCAAGCTTCTCATAATCCGAGATAACTGAGATATGTTCCAATCCTAAGCCTTCCCATAACAATACTCCATGGCCATCTGCCCACGAAGCAAGATCTCAGTTTCTAAAGACGAGACCTCCAAACGATCTTCCAGCATGGAAACCTTCACCTTATCTTCCTCGAGTTCAATAAGGGTAGCATTCAGGCGGTCAACATCAGCAGAGTTAGCATCGAGTTGAGCCTGCAGTTGTTCTTTGAGGTGTTTAACTTCATCCTCAGATGCCTCCAACTTGGCGCAGAGATCATTGCGCTCGCTCGTCACTTTCTTCCAAGATTGTTGCATCCCTGTCAGCCCATCCCTGGCATACATCAGTCCTTAATGACCCTATGATACATACAAACAAACAAAACCAAAGCAAGTTAGTAAAGTCAGCCAAGACTTACAGCCACACCAGAAAGTGGAAACAGAAATGTGAAAACATATCATACCTGAAATGAGTGGGAGATAGTAAAGTCTAGCGATCCCTCCATTCTGACTGTATCCATCCTGCTCTTGTCCTCAGGCCACAACATCTTCCTTAACTCCCCAAGATGAGGCCCCATGTCAGAGTAAGTCACAGCAGACTGGGGAAAGGATTACCAAGTTGTAACGCCCTGGTTACCCCAGAACAGTTACGGTGAACGGTGAACCGGAAATTTGACCCGCTACCCGAGTCCTTTGGTTAAAAACGTGATCTAAGTGTCATTAACAGGTTAAGGTATAAAACCAGTAAAAAGGAAAGGGCACTTTTCATTAAGTAAATACACTGCTCATGAGCCTTTTTAAAACGTTCACAAGTAGTTCATGTTACAAAAGAGTTGCTACAGTTCATATATACAATCCCCGCCGGCCTAAGCGGCAAAAATAGGGTAAACCCCTAGTCCCTCTGAGAACTCCTTGACCGTGGCGGTCAAGCGACCTTGTATGTACATTACATCGCCCAAGCTCTCCACTTAAGGCTGGCCAAGCTTTTCCTTTCCTTTACCTGCACCACATAGCACCCATGAGCCGAGGCCCAGCAAGAAAACACAATATAGCATGATATAATATCAACAATAATCATAGTTATTCCCTCAGGACTATCAGTCCAACAAATAGGTGACAATAGCCAAAAGTCACAATAATGAGCATCGCTCCCTCTAGCCATGTGATGATAGGGTCACCAGGGCTTAACTGATAGGTGATTCTTTCAAAAACTTGTTCAGGACAGGTGCATGGTGATTGGTCACCAACATAACCTTCCTCACGACTCTAGAGTCGAAACTATGGACAACGTCCCTTAGCCTTGTGACAAACAGTCACCGGGGTCATATACCTTGGCTATAGTCATCTGGTCGTAGACCAGGCAAGCGCTTGTAAGTTTCTCGACCCTAGGGTCGGTCAAGCATTAATGCTATAGAGCCATTCAATGCATGATTCTCGACTTTAGAGTCGGTCCCTGACTAGTCAGTGTCTTAAGCAGATAATCAGCGTTCAATAGCATTTAATATGCAATCCATGTCCACATATATCAACCAGCATGCCTCAAATATCAAACCACGCATGCCATATTTCTATACAGGGTGCAACTGTATTCATACACCGTTTTCTTACCTCTGGTTCGAGTGAGGATTATAATATGAACGACCCCTGAGAACGATCAACCTTTAAAAACCTTGACGGTCACCTGGTCATAACCAAAATATAGGATTCATCAATAAAAATGATAACCAAGGGTTCCCAAACCAAATCCCAGCCCCCGAGACATCAAATACTACCCAACCGGGTACTAGGTCCAACCCCGAGGCCTATGGTTTGAATCCCCAAGCTAAAAACCTTATTTTAGCAAAATGGGCTCTAAGGGCCGCGACCCCCTCTGCTGCGCCGCGGCGCGCCCCCCTGACAGAGAAGCTCCCCATCTGCCAGGCGCCAAGGGCCGCGGCGCTCCCCTGCTGCGCCGCGGCGCTCAGCCCAGATTGGCTAAGTTGGCCACACGAACCAGTTTTCTCCCTGTGCGTTTTTCCTCTCAAACCAGTCCCTCAAACCATCTTAAAACCCCTTCCAAACATATAATTGAACCCCCAAACAACACCCTTAGCTTACTCACATCAAACCCCAATCAAACTAACACTAAAAACCCCCTTTGATTCACACTTTCCACACCAAAACTCATGACTTAAAAGCTAAAACGAAAACAGAGCATATATAAAAAACCAGTGGCTAAAAGCTTACCTTAAGCTCAAGTTATGGTGCTCTTCAACAATGGAACACTCTCCCAAGGTATCAAGACTTAGCTTCCAAGCTCAAATCCTCAACAAGCTCACAAAATCTCACAAGGAAGATAAAGGAGAAGAAGGTACGGGAAGAGAAGGAAATTACCTCTGTTTTACTCTGTTAATCTACAGCCTTCCAAGCTTAACATATATCCAAGCCAAAAGACTAAAATACCCCTAGGTCTTTTATAGCCTCTAAAGCCACTTCAAGGGTAATTTTGGCACATTTCACTTATCCCGTTAATCATAATTAACGCTTCCCAATTCCCGCTAATCTCAATATCCTCAAACACCAATAATTCAAGTCTCGTTACCCTAAAATCCCCGGTAACGCTATAACCTTTACTATCACCCCGAGACCCGAGCTCAAACCTGTTATGACCAAACCGATAAATCATGTTTAAGGATCGTCTCATGTCGAAATTCTCGAACCAATCCACATTATAATGTGGTCTCACAATATATCATTAACATACACACAAATATTCAAGTATACCCTCAACGGGCCAAATTACCATAATGCCCCTGTAAACAAATGTGGACTCACATGCATGCATTTAACATTATATTATAATATAATTCTCATAAACATGCATAAACACAATTAAATGACATAATTAAACAGTCATGGCCCTCCCGGCCTACTAATCCAGCCATTAACCATAATAGGGAATCCGGGGCATTACAAAGATCTAGCCTCTGGGACATCGAATCCCACTAATATGGGTAGTAGGAACGATCTCGAGGCCTAAAACTGAGTTCCCATGATCAAAACACCCAATTGGCCTCAAAGCCACTCATGAGCCGCGACCCTAGAACCTTGAGCCGCAGCCCCCAACCACACTAGGAGCAAGCGTCGTGGCTCCCACTACTTAGTGTCGCGGCCCCCAGCACACACAAAACCTCACCTCCTGCTTCTTCGAGCTTGGGTCGCGGCACCCAAGAACAGGGCCGCGACCCCCACCTGGGAACCTACCATAACCTCATTTTCTTCATTTTGAACCTTCAAAAAACATACCTAAACACTTCCAAATCCAAAAATCAAAGTTCCCAAACATCCCAATGATCCAAAATCGTCAAATCTCGAGGCTCAAATGAACCATAAACTCATCGATACACAAAATCCAATTCAGAGCTTAGAAACTCTAAAAACTCAAAACTTAAAGCTTAGATTACCTTTGATTATGTTGTTTCTCATTAAATCCTTCGGTCAAGAAGCTTCTAATCTTCCCTAGGATCGCTATGCCTCGATCCTCACTTGATTCCGACTCCTAGAACTCAAAATTTCTTCGAAATTGCCACAAACATCACAAAGGTTAACAGGAGAGAGAGAAAGTGTTTTTAACGTACGGTTCTATCTGACAAACTACTTCAGGCTTAAGTAACCTTAAACAAAACCTAATGCTCGAGGTCCCAAAAACACCCCTGGGGACATAATAGTCAAAACTCTCAGAATTTCCTCCTGATCTCAATAACTCCCAATTTATCATCAAATAATCACTCTCATTATCCAATATCCCAATAATTGACCCCGTTATGACAAAACTGCTAATTTATAATATAAGACCGTCTCATGCCGAATAGCTCGAATATATCCCCATAATAATGGGATCTCATCCATAAATCACAATATGCACCAAAATACACAAATATGCCCTCAACGGGCCAAATTACCAAAATGCTCTAATAATCAAATGTGGACCCACATGCATGCATTTAACATCATATTATAATATAATTCACATAAACATGCATATACTCATCTAATGGCATAATTAAACAATTATGGCCCTCCTGGCCAACTAATCCAGCCATTAAACTGCATTAGGGATTTCGGGGCATTACATTCAACAACCTATAGCACTGATCGTAGTTGTTCCTGAAGCTGGCAATCATCTGGAGCTACTGTATGAAAGGTTTAGGAAGCAACATCCTCTAGTGTTCGAAGGGAGTGTTGATCCATGGAAGGCGGAGTAATAGATGAGTGTGATGGGTTCAACTTTGGACTTCAAGCGAGTTGAAGGAAATGACAGGGTAGCCTATGCAACTTACATGCTGAGAGACGACGCAAGAATTTGGTGGGAAGTGATCTCCCAAGCAAGAGATGTTACTACAATGACTTGGGCAGAGTTTCAACAAGCATTTAATGACAAGTACTACAATGTTGCGACACAGGCGTCAAAGGTGGATGATTTTGCTACCTTGACCCAGGGGAATAAGACAGTGACAGAGTACGCATTAAAGTTTGACAGACTTACCAAGTTCGCAGCAGACTTAGTGCTAACCAATGCAACCAGAGTAGACCAGTTTATTCGAGGCTTGAAGCGTATGATAGCTAGAGACATGGAGATTGTGTCAATAGGGGGAAACTGTACATATGCTCATGTTTTGGAAAGTGCCCTCACTACTGAAAGAATGGAAAACAGAATCTGGAAGGAAGGTGCTGCTAAGAGAGAGGCAAGAAAGAATGCCTCCCAAGGTCATAACTCTAATGATCAGAAAAGGAAAGGAAGTGACCAGGCAGGGCAGTCAAGCCAGGAAAAAAGGGCAAAGGATAACAAGGGAAACAATCGCACTGGGAACAGGGAATGGGTTCGATACCCGGAGTGCAATAAGTGTAAAAAGCGCCACCAAGGTGAATATCGAGCAAATGCATGCTATGGTTGTGGTAAGGAAGGACACAATAAGAGGAACTGCCCACAGAAGAATCAGGAAGGGTTCAAAGACCAACATAGGAAGGACGTAATTTGGTTCCAGCACGTGTGTTCGCTCTCACCAAGCCTCGGGCAGAAACAAGCATTTGCGTGGTCTCAGGTCAGATTTTTATTGTTAGAATTGATTTGTAACGCCCCGATTTCCCGAGACGTTACTTCAGGAGTCCATTTAAAAATAATAAACAATAAATATTTTAAGACACTAAGAGAAAATATTTATTTAAAATTTAAACAGACAATGAGATCTTATGATTTAAAAATAAAAATGTTGGACGCTAGGTTTAATAACAACAACATAAAGAAAATAACTGTTCAAGTTTGAAAATTTAAAAACATAACATTTATTTCTAAAAACATAAAATAAGTGGAGCCCAGCCTCTAACATGTTCCGTCCATGCCTTGAGCCCGCACCACTCACTGCTTTGTTTTTCCTTTACCTGCACACATAGTACCCGTGAGCTAACGCCCAGTAAGAAGAGTTATGTCGGACATAACTCCCCAAACTAGAAAATAACAAAAGAAGAAACATCATAAACATAATAACCATCGTGCGATATATAAGCACCATATCACACTAACATAATGTGTGTTACACTCACACTCATAAATACTAACAAGTCATGTTGATCTGACATGAAATGTAATCTGCCTTGCCTGCGTTGTACTCACACTCGACATTCCCACGGTGGCACCTAGTCTAGCCTGCGCTATACTCACACTCAGTCGTTCCCTCGAGACACAGTTTCCCTGCCTGCGTTGTACTCACACTCGGCAGTTCCACGGTGGCATCCTATTATCTTGAGTTATACACACCCAAGATAATTCATGCAAGTGCTATACTCACACAAGCAACTAGAATCTAGTAGCATGCCTACTCTATCATCTAAGCATGTCTAATAACTAAAATCCCTAGCACTATCCTCATGCTAGTCAACCTAATGCAACAATTAAAGTCACAAATATAATTACATAATTAAAACAAATAAGAAAACAAGGTTGTACGCATAACGTACACCCTGTGCACAGATGTCTACTCTTCTTACCTTAAACAGTGTGTTTTCCACTAACGTGTCCTGAACCACTTGTTGCGTCACCTCGACGACCGCTAGCTCCTAGACATCCAATTACACATCAAAAATTCAGGAAGAATAAAAATAGGTGTTAGGGTTTTATTTTAAAACACTAATTGTCGAAATAATTCAACCATGAAATTTTAACGTGCATGGCACATAAATTAAAATCATTTTTCACAAAGGTTCGAACCATCATATCACATACACAAACAATGATGTTTATAATGTATCGCATGAATTCATATATATACTTTTTATGTGAAAATTACCAAAATGCCCTTTAATATCACAATTACATAATAGACTCAATAATTTATAAAGATTATCATATGACAACAAAATTTAACAACCAACTCTCCAAAACCCTAAATAATAAGCGAAGACTCATATAAGACCAAAATTTTTTTTTTTAACATTTATAAATTATTTTTCCTCAATTTCTCAAATAAAACCCAAATAATAAAAAATAAACACACAACCAGCCCAAAAATCAAACTAATATATAGAACTGTTTAAAAATCCAAAATAAATTTATAAAATTTATTTTAGAATTTTCTGGGCAAAATAACTATTTTTCTCAATTAATTTAATATAAAAACTAATTAATTAAAGAAAATTTCACAACTGATTAAAATTAGAATCTAACTATACAGATCGGTTTCTACACCCTACAGTAATACACAAAAATTACCTAGGATTTAGAACAGTTGCATTAATATTTTTCATATTTAAAATATAAAATAAGCTAAATAAATCATGAAAATCACATAAATGATAAAAATTCAAAATAAAATTATAAAGAGCCTTAGAATCTCATTTTAAACATATAGAAAAATTCCCAGAATTTTTAGAATATTTTAAATAATTTTTCCACATTTATTTTCTTAAATCACATTTTCAAAAGAAAATAATTGAAGGAAATTATCAAATACGATCAAAACTTAAATCTAAACATACAAAGCTATTCTAAATCATACAGACATTAGTCAAACATAAACTCATATTTTTCTGAATAATAAAAATATTTTTCATAATTAATCTTTATTTAAACTTCAATAAATCAAAATAATTCAAAGAAAAATCATAAAAATATTAAACCAATTGAAAAATACTCTAAAATTAATGTACTAATTTTCAAGATTGAAAAAACCAAAAAAAAAAAAAAAACCTCAGTAAACACCAAGATCGAGTTCGCTGGAGCTCTCGCTGGAGTTGTCGTCTTCTTCGACACTGGCGAGGTTGTTTCTTTCGTTTCCGGCTACCTCAATGTTCCAAACCACTTGGAAACTTCCCACACTTATTCCAGCAGTCCAAAACGACCCTAAGACACAAAGAATCACGCCACAACCGCCTTGGTCGAAGTCTTCTTCTCCAACCCCAGTGTACCACCAACAATGGAGCTCAAAATTGGTTTTTCTTGCTCTGGACCATTTCAGCCTGTTTCTTCACGTTAAAACTGATTCTTGGAGTCCCCTAAGCTTGTTTGTCACCAACCACGCACACCATACACTCTTGAACACACTTAAATCCAAAATTATCTAAGAATATGCATTTTCTTTGATAAAAATAGTGAATTACAATTCGAGACTTTATAATTGTATTTCCCACACTCAAAAGGTTTATTTCCTCCCCTAGAATGATTCTACATTGTTCAATACTGCCCAGATTTTTCCCAAGTGCAAGATCTCAAAAATTTCTTCTCTTTTTAAAAAAACGATAACTACCCTCTCTCTATCTTCGATCCTTTGCTTCCCTCACTATTTCCACGATTTCTTTCCTTCAGATTATCATGGTAAACACGTTTTAGAATGGGTTTAGAAAAGAAGTTAGCGTTTGAAGTGGTAAGATCCTCTTTTCAAGGAATTCTTTATATTTTCCTTTAAAAAAATAAAATAAAATAACTAAGGTTCCACAACTGATATCATCAGTTAAATTTTGAAAATTTAACCCATTTTCAAAATATTTAATCATGTTAAATCAAAAGAAATAAGGTCTCTAAAATGCCCCTTGAACCAATCCCAAACTTGAGGGTATTATGGTCTTTTCACAATTATTTAATATTATGGCAAACCAAAAATTACACATAATATGATAAAATAATTTCAAGCATATTATTATTACTATTATGCTCATAATAATAATATAAATTTTTAATTAAATAAATAACTTAACCCGAGCCGTTATTTATTCACTTGACATTATTCTCATGTTGTGATTCCACAAAAACTCAAACATGAGAAACCATGAATTTTATTTCCATTAGAAGTCATACATATCCAATATTCCATTAAAGGAAAAGCAAAAAAAATGACAAGGATGCACACAGTGTGAAAATTACGAAATTGCCTTTTCGGAAAAACGGATATTACATGATTGTCATGTTTTAATTGATTCTAGCGCCACACATTCATTTGTTGCTAAGAGAATAGTGGATAGATTTAACAGACGTTATTAGATGCATGCTAAGGGGTTTAAGACCATGTTACCAAATGGGGAGGTGGTAATATCTAAGAAGTGGTTTAGACCCTTGCCTTTGAGGGTAGATGGTAGGGAGCTATTTGTAGATCTGATTGAGCTGGATATAACTGATTTTGATGTGATCTTCGAGATGGATAGGCTGACAAAGTACAACGCTACCATCGATTGCAAGAAGAAAATGGTGGTGTTTAAGCTGGATAAAGAATAGCCTTTGTGTTCCTGGGAACAGCAACGGGACTACGAATTCCAATCATTTCAACGTTAGAAGCTGGGAAGATGTTATAACATGGATGTATGGGATTCTTGGCTAGTGTGGTTAACACAACAGAAACAGGAACACAGAGACCGGAAAACACGAGGATAGTACATGAATACTTGGATGTATTTCTGGAGGATTTACCAGGATTGCCACCACAACGAAACAACGCCAATCTCGAAAGCACCATATAGAATGACACTCGTTGAATTGAAGGAGCTAAAGGTTCGACTACAGGAACTACTTGACCTAGGTTTCATTAGGCCAAGTTAGAGTAATTAGCGGCAAAACCCCCTCATATATACATTCTTATACACTTAAACCCCAATTCTTTTTTTTCGCTTGTGAAACCTCTCAATCCACGGTTCCGTTAGCAAATCTAAGGTCTCCGTTTGTTGTAGCTATTAACTGCCAACGTGGAGCCACCTGGCCACGTAAACAAAATAACTAAATTAACAATGGAAAATTAAAAGAAACAAGTAACTCAATGGATAAAAAACCTAGGGTATTTATTTTCATCATTTATCTACTCTATTATATCATCAATACAATTTTTATTATTCTTTCTCTCCTTGTGATAGCAAGTTTACTAAAGGAATCTATATTCTTATTAGGATATATAAATCTCAACCTATATGCAAACTTTCTACATCTCTGTGATAAGTTTCAACATACAACAGACGTTAAACATAGAAACCTAAGAACTACACAAACCATACAGGTACTCTCGTTCAATATCGAAAATTGTGTCTCAACAACTATAGCATATTTAACTCTAACTTTTCATATTTTGAATTAAAATCATATAAATCATGCAAATGGTGATCAAGCATTCACAAGCATTAAACACAAATTGAATAAATCACAAGTATGAAGAAGAAATCATAAAACTTACATTGAATAATAATTTAGTATCAAAAGACTACATTAAAACCCTAGAAAAGAAAATTAGTTCATGGAAAATAATAGAAAAAGAAGTAAGAGAAGAAAGAGAGGAAATAAAGAGAGGTCAAGAAGAAAGAGAGAGAGGAAGAACAGAGAGATGTAAAATAATCTAAAACATTATTTTTATAGTGATAAGATTGTGAAAATAATTTTCTAGATGTTTCCACTTGTTACTTGATAATACTCCAAAATATATTTATTTAAATTTCAAATCCCGTAACTCTAGCTAGCGTAATCTTTTAGCTTAATTATCACAAAGCAAACGTCCGAATTTGACTTTTCTTGTGAAACAAGGTTTCGTAGGTTTTTGAATAAGCTTTCCAAATCCACCAAGAACACGTAAATCAGATAAGTGAGTCGGGATATATGGTCAAAATACCAAAACTGTCTCAAATTCAAAATATCTCAGATTTTTCCAACAATTTAAGTTTGAATTCTTCTTTATCTTTTCCAATCAATTCAAATAAATATATTTTTATTGTTTTTCTCTTGATTGAAGATAATATTTTAAATAAATTTTTAAATATTTCTCAAATATCCATTTAACAAATGATAACCTAAAAAATACAACAACCACACATAAAAAGAACTAAAAATATAAAATAATAATAAAACTAAGACTAAAAAGTATTAAAAATCTATCCTATCGCACTCCCAGCAGTTGTTTCTTTCACATCTTGGTGAGGCTCCAAAATGCTGACCAACCTTAAATTGTTTTCGGTTACCAGTTTCTTAACACTCTTTTCTACAGAGGTCATGCTGGCCAGGCCAACGACCCTCTCTACCATGCCTTGGGTAGGCTCTGGTCAGAACCACAGGCCTATGTTAAACAAAGTAAACTAAGATAAAGAATAAATAAACGACCAAAATTTTGAGCAAATTCAGGAAGAAAAATTACCTCCCTAAGTAAAGGACAAGTTGTCCGCTACGAGATCAGTTGTGAGGAAATACTCTTGGAAGTATTTGTCCACATTGGATTTATAAGTTATATCAGTCAAGAATATACAAGAAGACTCCTCATGGCAGAAATGGAAAAACCCTGTGTTATTTTGGTTGGGAATGGATTTAAGATCGAACAGGTAGTTGATTTCATAGGGAATGGGTACAGGCCATTTCTTGTATTTCTTGTGGTGGTAAAGAATATAGAGTGTCGATAACACTCTATACCCATTCGGTGTAATTTTGAATGGAGAAATGTCAAAAAAGTTCGCCACTCCTCGGAAAAAATCGTGTAGAGGCAAGGATGTCCTTACCTCGATGTGATACCTTGAGCAGGCACTATAAGCCCCACCAGGCACGTTTGCCCTCTGGTCAAGGGTTGGCTTGAATAAAGTAATCCTAGGGAGGCCATATTTCTTAGGATACTTGGCCACCATCATGCTCGATATAATGCTAGGAGGGGCGATGTACCAAGGTACGTCCTTTTTATGACTTTTCTTCCAAGAGCGTGGGAAAGGAGAAACTCGGGAGGCTGCTCAGTTGCTACAGGTCGGTTGATAGTTGAAGGATCCTCAACATTGGCCGCATGCTGACCAATGTGAGGTTCGGAGATCTTTTTCTTTCTCTGAGCAACATGCTTTACTCGTGCCATAAACAGATTTGAATTGGGATGGTTGGTTAATGGTATTGATTGTGTTAGATTTTGTGGAATAGGCAAAGTAGGCTGCTCGGAGTCTACGAACAACAAATTTAAAAGATCTTCATCTATTGGCCTTTCACCTCCCTAGGGATTGTGCATGAATATCTGAGAAAAAGGAGGGGAAGTGAGAATCTACAACTAATAAGGGAAAATTACGATAATAACTACTGTTCATGGAAATTAATTCAGCATTTAACCAACCAGCAAGTATTTAGCAACAAACAGACTTTAAGATACGAGCAGGTGAACGTAATAGATCAAAAAGAAAAAGTAAAAAAGTTTTTTCAAGAAAACTTTTCAATTTCGTCACAGACGAGAAAAACCCAGATTTTTCCGAGGCCCAAAAATCGAATCTTACTTCGTTTTCGGAACCAAAATTAGTAGTTATATCCTGATAAAGCCTTCCTAGACACCTTTACACTCCTGAATATTACCTAAACACTCATTTAAACTCAGATTCATACACATTCTTACCTATAAACAATTATCTTCAAAAACATACCAAGAACTTCAATATGACAGTTACAAAAAAAATGATTATTCCTAGTTGAAATACAAGAAAATTAGCAAAAAATAGAAGGGGTTTTGACGAAAACTTACTTGAAGTGAAGATTGCTCAAGAAATTGCATTGAAACTACTTGGAAAAGCCTGAAAGTTCGTATTGGGTTGCTTGGGAAAGTGCTTGAAACTTTGAAGTTCTTGAAGAGAGAGAAAGTTGAGGTAAAAATGATGGAAAAGGAATAAGCCTATTTATACTGCTCAGGGTAGCTGAAAAGGTAATGAATGAAAAGAGGGTTTTGGAACATTGGAAAACGTAAAGTCATCAAATATTTCCTTGGAAACCGTAAAATCATGATTATTTACCTTTTCGAGGAATTAAAAGTACGGTTGGACGTGACAGGTCGGTGAATGCTAGTCGAGTAAGTTTATTTAATGATGATCGCATCATAATAAACTTGGGGGCAAATGTTTCTAATAAATTTAGCATGATGACGTGGCACAAACATAAGGCACATGAAGGACACATTACAAGACATTTATTGTAACGTCCCAATTTTCCTAATAAGGCTTAGTAGGGCCTTGATTAGGGGGTCAGGATGGAAAATTATGGAATTATGTGATAATTATGTGCATTATTGTATGATTATGTGAGTTATATTATAATATGACTTGTTATGCATGTTTAGGTGTATTAATTGGGCAATTTTTATACTTTGGCATGTTATGGGTATATTTGGCATATATGTGATATATGTGTGGGACCACATTATTATGTGAGTGTGTTTGGGTTACTCGGCACGAGACGATCCTAGGGAGCAAGCTAGTGGGAAAGTCACAACGGGATCCATACTTGACTTGGAGTGAGCCAAGGGGTATTTAGCACATTACCAAGATATTGGGTAATGGGAATAAATATTTGATGATAAATTGGGAGTTAGTGAGATCAGTAGGGAATTCTGGGAATTGTGGCTATTTTACCTCGAGGGGCGTTTTTGGGACCCCAGACATTAGGATTTGCTTGAGGTTACTTAAGCTCGAAATAACCTATCAGAAATAAAAAGAACGTTCTCTCTCTCTCTCTCTCTCTCCCATTTCCTTTTCGAAACTCGTTCGCATTTTCGAGGGAAACTCGAGTTTTAGGACTCGGATTCAAGCAAGGATCGAGGCATAGCTTTTTCTAGGGAAGATTAGAAGCTTATTAGCCGGAGGATTTAGTTAGGAAATGGCTCAATCGAAGGTAATCTAAGTTTTAAGTTTTCAAGTTCTTAAGCATTCATTGGATTTTATGTTTTGATGAGTTTTTGGATGGTTTGAGACTTGGGTTTTAATGGTTTAGGATAATTTGGATGTTTGGGAATTTTGATTTTGGGATTTGGATATGTTTGGATAGGTTTTTTGGAAGGTTTTAAGTGGGAGAAAACGTAGGAAATGGAAGGTTCATGGTCAAGTCGTGACCTGTGTGAAGCCAGAACCAGGAGGAGTCTGCCTGGGGGGCGCACCGCGACTCAAGGGGGGCCAGGTCGCGGCCCGCACCCTGAAGCCCAGCCAGAGACTCTCTGTCAAGGGGGAAAGTCACGACCCTCAGGGCCAAGTCGCGACAGGCCTGTGTAGTTTTGCCCATATTTGGTTTTTAGTCATGGGAACTTAACTCTAAGGGCCTGGGATCTATCCCACTACCCTATTTGGTAGGATTCGACGTCCTGGAGACTAGGATTTGGTCCGAAAGTATTTATTTACTCAATTTTGATGGGATTTTATATTATGGTTGTGACTAGGTTATCCCTAGGGGCTTGGAAACAGGATCGTGCTTGAGGGTCGTTTATTGGTAACCTGTGCTTGGACCAAAGGTAAGAAAACTGCACCCATTATGTGATTCATGTGATGCATATGATACATGTGGTTATGGCATGGCATAAATATTAAATATGGAATTGATCAGAGCTTGAGTCTCTGTAATTGTGCATGATTATGATTATGCTTGTGATTATTGGTTAAGCATGTTGAATGCCTTATATCTGGATATTTGACATATGATATATGTCTGTTTGCATTACCTCATTGAGGAAGCACTGACTTATTAATCAGGGAATGACAATGGGGTTTAGTATTGGTTGTAAAGTTCTGAGTTATCAGTCATGATCAGTAGTAGTACTGAGCACTGGCCATATGGTGTTGACTTATGACTCAAGAGCGGCATTAGTGTGTTTAACGCAAGCCGAAATGATTAGATCTAATCAATATGAGCATCAAATGCTTGACCGACCTATTGGTCGAAGAAAACTAAAGCACTTGTCTAGTCTAAAGGCTAGTTACTCAGAGCCAGTGCTAAAAGGATCAGGCGACAGAAACGTCACATGGCTTGGGGCATAAAACCCCAGAGAGACTTATTAGTTATCTATTCAGAGAGGCTTATTAGTCATCTACCCAAAGAGACTTATTAGTCATCTATCCAAAGAGACTTATTAGTCATCTATCCAACGAGACTTATTAGTCATCTATTCAGAGAGACTTATTAGTCATCTATCCGGAGAGACTTATTAGTCATCTATTCAGAGAGACTTATTAGTCATCTATTCAGAGAGACTTACTAGTCATCTACCCCAGAGAGGCTTATTAGTCATCTATTCAGAGAGACATATTATTCATCTACCCCAGAGAGACTTATTAGTCATCTACCTCAGAGAGACTTATTAGTCATCTATTCAGGGTGAGACTTATTAGTCGTCTACCTCAGAGAGACTTATTAGCCGTCTACCTCAGAGAGACTTATTAGTCGTCTACCTCAAAGAGACTTATCAGTCATCTACTTAGAGCGCACGACTCCACAATCATTTATTAGTACTTGTCTGCATGTGTGAATAGGGTTATTACTGCTAGGCATGCTTATTATGATTTGGTGACATATTATTATCTGCTTATTAGCATGTTTGAGTTTTCTTGCTGAGCCTCGGCTCACGGGTGCTATGTAGTGCATGTAAAGGTAAAAGAAAGCTGGATCATCCTTAAGTTGGAGAGCTTAGGTGTAACGCCCCAACTCCTGGGACCGTTACGGTGTGCCTTGTAAACAATGCAAAACTCGCTAATCGAGTCATTTGGCCAAAATTGTGAACTAAGCATGATTAGCGGTTTAGGGATTAAAAACTTTGGTTCAGATGTAACGTTTCACTAGAACGTTTAGCATATACATTGGGATCCCGAAAATATAATTTCAGAGTTTATTACAGAAAATATTTACAACAGGCCGTACTAAGCGGCAAAACAGGGTTCAACCCTAGTTCCACTTTAAACCTCGGTTGTGGCGGACGAGCAGCTGCATATGTACACGTCATCACCTAAGCTCTCCAACTCAAGGATGGTCCAGCTTCCTCTTGCCTTTACCTACACCACGTAGCACCCGTGAGCCGAAGCCCAGCAAGAAAACACAATATAACATGATATGATATCAACTATAACCATAGTAACCATTTAGAACCAACAGTCCATCCAGATAGGTGACAATAGCCAAAAGTCACAATAATGAGCATCACTCCCTCTAGCCATGTGACGATAGGGTCACCAGGGCTCAACTGATAAGTGATTCTTTCATAAGTTTGATTTGATTAGGACAGGTGCAAGGTGATCAGTCACCAACATAACCTTCCTCACGACTCTAGGGTCGAAACTGTGGACAACGTCCCTTAGCCATGTGACAACCAGTCACCGGGGTCATATACCTTGGCTATAATCATCTGGTCTTAGACCAGGCAAGCGCTTATAGTTCTCATTGACCTTCCGGTCGGTCCTGCACTAATACCCCATATGAGTCATTCAATGCCGACCTCGATTAGATCTAATCTTTATTTGGCCCGGCGTTTACAACGCACTGCCACCTCTGACCCTTAGGTCGGTAAAACACGACCAGTGCTCAGCCCGTGGTGAACTTAACTGATAAGTCACAGCCTCACAGACGGATCTGACACCATTGCCGATTCTGACTAATAAGTCAGCGCCATACACAGGTAAGCCATGCCACCAAACATATACCACATGTCCAATATCCATAAACAAGGTATTCAGCATGCTTACTTAACAGATATTAGTACAATTAGGACTATGCTTTAACACAGAGGCTCAAGCTCTGAACGATATCACACCTAGTATACAAAGCATGTCCTAATCACATGTTTCTCATGCATCACATGCAACATATCCAACAGTCCAACATGCACCAATAACAGCCATGCATGTCACGTTTAATAGTCAACCAACGTGCATCAAGAATAGCCATGCATGTCACACATAATAATCAACCGACATGCATCAATAATAACCATGCAAGTCATACTCATTAACCAACAAACATGCATCATAACAACCATGCATGTCTCATATACACAGGGTGCAGTTTTCTTACCTCAAAGTCGAGCTAGAACGATTAAAAGAACGACCCTTGAGAACGATCAACTTTTAGGCCTTTAGCGGTCACCTAGTCATAACCAAATATAAAGTATCATCAATAAAAATGATCACTGAGGGTTCCCAAACCAAATCCCAGCCCCCGAGACATCAAATACAACTCAACCGGGTACTAGGTCCAACCCCGAGGCCTATGGTTTGAATCCCCAAGCTAAAAACATACTTTTGGTCAAAATGGCCTAAAGGGCCGCGGCCCTCCCCAGCTGCGCCGCTCTCAAACAGAGAGGGCTCCCCTCTGCCAAACGCCAAGGGCCGCGGCGCTCCCCCGCTGCGCAGCGGCGCCCAGCCCAAACCAGCCAAGTCGGCCACACGCACCAGATTTTCCCCTGTGCTATTTACTCTCGAACCACTCCTTCTCACCATCATAAAACCTTCTCCAAACATATAATTAAATCCCTAGACAACACCCATAGCCTCCCCTCATCAAAACCCAATCTTATAATCCATCAAAACCCCTTTGAATCCAAGCTTCTAACAAAGATCAAAAGCTGAAAACCAAAGCTTGAAAACAGAGCACCACCTGAAGTAAGTGACTAGAACTCACCCTGAATCCTGTTTTGAGTCCCCTTTGATGGTTGTTACAGGTTCCCTAGCTGCCACCTTTAATCCCCTAGCTCAACACCTCCATTTGAGCTCTCAAAATTCAAAGAAAGGTGAGGGAGGAAGCTTGTACGGGATGGAAGGGAGAAAGAGAGAATAGGCTCTGTTTTAATATAAATCTACAGCCTTTATATCATATATATCCTTAGGGTTAAAAGACCAAAATACCCCTAGGTCTTCTAAAGCTTCAAAAGCCACTTCAAGGGTAAAATTGTCCTTTCCAACCTATACCGTTAATCATAATTAACGCTCTCCAATTCCCGGTAATCTCAATATCCTCAGACACCAATAATTCATATCCCGTTACCCTAAAATCCCCGGTAACGCTATAATTACCAATTTCACCCCGAGACTCACCCCGAGCCCCGAGCTCAAACCCGTTATGACTAGACCGAACACTTACATCTCATGATCGTCTCATGTCGATAAGCTCGAACCAATCCACCTTATAATGTGGCTATATTAATTAATCACAATCATGCACCCAAAATATACAATTACGCCCACAGTGGCCAAATTACCAAAATACCCTCACAATAATAAATTCCCCCATACGCATGCACCCACCATCATATAATAATATAATTCACGTAAACATGCATATGATCATTAAATACTATAATAAATCAATTATGGCCCTCCCGGCCTCCTAATCAAGGTCCTAAACCTTATTAGGAAATTTGGGGCATTACATTAGGTGACGATGTGTACATATGTGGCTGCTCGACCACCACGACCGAGGGCTTAAAGAGGAACTAGGGTTAAACCCTATTTTGCTGCTTAGGTCGGCTGGTTGTAACTATTTTATTATAATAAACCTTTAAATGTATTTTGGGATCCCAATGTATACAGTAAATGTTTTAGTAAAACATTTTATCTTTGACCAAAAATTTTAACCCTAAATAGTTAATCGCATTTAGTTACACGATTATGGCCAAATGACTCGTTTAGCGAGTTTAGCATTGTTTAAAATGCACAACGTAATGGTCCCTGGGTAGTAAGGCATTACAACTTGGTATCAAAGTGAGCCAAGGTTAAGGGTTCCTGTAGACAAGCTGGGCATATACACTCGTTACTAAAGACAAGCTTCACTTAGGGTATGGTAACTATTTATGTGGTTATGTGCTTAACTGCTTAAATAGAATGTAAATGCTTTACCTGCATGCCTTATTAGGGAGCATGAGAATCTGTTAGGGCTTAGCCCTTGAATATATAATACAATTATGTGATTACATGCTCAGTGATTATTTTAATGTATTATTTGCATGCTGGAGTTGAGAGCATGGTATGAAGGTTGGAAGAGCAAGGGTTAGGAATTGTTGTATGAATGTTGTGGACGTGTTTTTAGCATAGTAGTGGTTTGTGAATGTAGTGTGGTAAGATTATTCCCGTGAGGAAGGCTTTTGAATATGCTTATCATGTTTAATGGATCGAGTTATTGACTACAAATTCAATCAGAGGGTATGTACCCAAGGCAGATAATGAGACCTGATGGTGGTTATGCTGAGGTTGGGGATTACAGCCAGTACCTGAGTTCTTCACCTGCCCTTCAGAATTTGCAGCAGGTGTTTACAAATATGCAATTAAGATTACAGAGGCAAGAGAAAGAGATTAGGTGTTTAAAACAGCAGCAGGTTCTGTCAGGAAACACATCTTCCTTTGCTATGCCAGGAGTGGCACCAGTATTGGCTCAACCTAGGGTTGTGAACAGATGGGAGTTTCTATGTGGAAGATTCCAAGAATATTGTCCTCCAGTTTTTCAGGGAGGCCTAGATCCATTCAGAGCTGAGCAATGGATGGGCATGATCAGTTCCATCCTTGACAATATGGGGGTGGTAGGTCACGATAAAGTGATCTGTGCTACAAATGTATTGTGGGATGATGCCTGGACGTGGTGGGAAGTAGTATCCCAGACATGAGATACAACTGTGATGAACTGGAAAGAATTTAGGCAGTTGTTTAATGAAAGATATTATTGTGATGCAGCCAAGATTGCTAAGATGAATGAGTTTCTGAGCCTGGTTCAGGGAAATGCAACAGTAACAGAGTATGTTAACAAATTCGATGGGTTAGCCAAGTTTGCTTTTGATATGGTACCCACAGATGTGGCTCAGAAGGAGCGATTTATCCAGGGATTGAATCTCGGAATAGCTTAGGGTGTTAGAGTCTCCCCAGTGCATGAAATCTCTACCTTTGCTTAGGTGGTAGGGAAGACTCTTGCTGTTGAGAGCACAGGAAATGAGATTATGAAGGAGAATGCTGGAGAGCATAGTGCTCAAGTAGTGATACCACCATTTGAGGGGTTAGAAAGGGGCGGAGATCCTAGTGATTAGGAAAGAAGAGTTATTAATTTATCTAGCACCTCTGGTTTAGGAAAGGAATTCTAAAGTGTTGTGGTATGCCATTGGGGCAAAGAAAGAAAATTGGAAGTTTTACCCAAAATGCACTCGGTGCAAGAGGCATCATCTGAAGGAATGTTGAGCGAAGGCATGTTTCTTTTGTAACATGGTTGGGCACCTCATTAAGGATTGCCCAGGATGGAGGACAAATGAGCAAAAGGGGGCGGACAGCTCGACTCCAGCTTGAGAGTTCGTTCTGACGCAGTCAGAGTCAGAGATTGAGACTAAGATTGAGGCTAGTTCATTAGTAGTGGCAGATCAACTTTTAAATTTTGATTTTTGTATTATGCTGGCTAGTTTTTGGTGCCATGTTGTTCTTTGCTTGTTGCTTCTAGGGAGGCATAGATTTGTTATGCAAATTACATGGTTATGTTGTAATGGGAATTTGATACTCTACTGGTGATTTTAAGAGATGAGTTAGATTATTGTGGAGAGGGGACTATTAGTGATTTGATAGGGTCGACCATGACTGACTTTGATATGATTCTAGATATAGATTTGTAACGCCCTAAACTCCAGGGGTCGTTACGGTGTGCCTTATAAACAGTGCTAAACTCGGTAATCGAGTCATTTGGCCAAAATCGTGTAACTAAGTATGATTAGCAGTTTAGGGATTAAAATTTTTGGTTAAGATATAACGTTTCATTAGAACGTTTACTATATACATTGGGATCCCAAAAATATAATTTAAAGGTCTATTACAAGAAAATATTTACAACCAGCCGATCTAAGCGGCAAAACAAGGTTTAATCCTAGTTCATCTTTCAACCCTCGGTCGTGGTGGTCGAGCAGCCGCATATGTACACATCGCCACCTAAGCTCTCCAACTCAAGGATGGTCCAGCTTTCTTTTGCCTTTGCTTGCACCACATAGCACCCGTGAGCCGAAGCCCAGCAAGAAAACTCAATATGCTCATGAACAGTAATAATAGGTCATCAAATCATAAGGCACACGCCTAGCAAATATAGCCCTATTCAAGCAGGCAAATGAGTTCACGTAATGATGAATATACAACATCAACCGATGATCATAATAATCATCCCGGGCTTTTAGCCCCAAATAGAAGATTGACAGTTGTAATAGTCACTAAGGTGGGTTCCGTTCCCATTAGCCATGTGACGATAAGGTCACTGGAGCTTTGCAGATAAGTGATCATTTCACTAGTTTAAACAAGATAGGTGTTTGATGAACTAGTCACCAAGATAACCTACCGCATGACCATAGAGTCACAACCATGGAATTTCGCTCCCTAGCCATGTGACAAACAGTCACCTAGGCCTTTGGCCATGGCTCTGAGTAACTAGTCCTAGACTAGTCAAGCACTTATAATTTTCATCGACCTTCGGGTCGGTCCAGCATCAATGCTCCCAGAGTTATTCAACACTAATATCGATTAGATCTAATCTTTTATCGGCTCTGCATTCATGATGCTTATGTCATTTCTGACTCTCAGGTCAGTAATACGCGACCAATGCCGACCCTGACTAGTCAGTGCCATACACAAGTAAGCAATGCTATCAAACATATATCATATGTCAAATATCTGAATATAGGGCATTCAACATGCTTACTTAACAATTGCCAGCATAATTAGGATCATGCATAAACACAGAGACTCAAGCTCTGAACAATCTTATACTCAACATTCATAGCATGCCCTAATCACATGTTTCTCATGCAACACATGCATCACATTTAATCACTTGACATGCCTTAACAATAACCATGCATGTCACATTTAAACATCCAACATGCATCAAGAATAACCATGCATGTCATATACATAGGGTGCAGTTTTCTTACCTCTGGTTCGAGTGAGAATTAGAACAAGAACGACCCTTGAGAACGATCGACATTTTAATCCTTTAGCGGTCACCTAGTCATAACCAAATATAACCCCCATTATTGAAAATAAACAATAATATGATCGTAACCTAAACCCCACTCTCGGGACCTCGAAATGTACCCACACAGTGAGTAGATCTCAGGCCTTAAGGATTGAAACCCCGAGCCAAAAACCAATAAAAACACTCAAAACGGGATTCTTGTGAAATAGGGCAGCGCCCCAGCGCTACCCACTAGCGCCCCAGCGCTCTTCACAAAACCAAAACCGCCCCCAAGCATCCCTGGGTAGCGCTGTAGCGCCCCCTTGTGGGCGCTGTAGCGCTACCTCCAGCCTGAAGTGCCCCTGAACCTTTCTCCTTCGACTCCTTCATTCCCAACTTGACTCCAATGCTTCCAAACATTAAATTAAGTCCCAAATGAACCCAAAAACCATCCTCATATGTCCTAGGCACCACAACTCCAAGAACCCTAGCCAAAACTCCAATCAATTCCCAACTTTCCAACTCAAAAACCAGCTGAAACTCAACTAGGAAAATAGAGCAAGAACAAGAGTTTTAATGGCTAAAAAAACTCACCTCAATCTCAACAACACACCCTCTTCAATGGTAGTGCATAACCCGAGCTTATCACAGCTTGGTTCCTTGGCTTGGTTCCTCAAAAAGAGCTTGAAAACCCAAAGAGAAATGGGGGAGAAATGACGATCGGGAGAGAAAGGAAGAGAAATACTCTATTTTCTACAGCTTTCTACAACCTTAAAGGGCTGATATAAATCCTTAAAGGTGAAAAGACCTAAATGCCCTCATGCCTAAAATAAAACCTTAACAGCCACCAAGGGCAAAATTGTCCTTTCGCACCTATTTCGTTAATCATAATTAACGCCCTCCAATTCCCGCTACTCTCAATATTCTCAAATACCAATAAATCATATCCCATTACCCTTTAATTTCCAATAATGTTCTAACCATTAAAATCATCCCGAGACTCACCCCGGGCCCCGAACATAATCCCGTTATGACCAGACCGAACACTTGCATTTCATGACCGTCTCATGCCGAAAGGCTCGAACAAATCCACATATAATGTGGTACCATTCATAACTCACCCACATGCACGAAAATACACAATTACGCCCTCAACGGGCCAAATTACCAAAATGCCCTTATAATTAAAAATAAACCTATATGCATGCATTTATCATCATATTATAATATAATTCACATAAACATGCATATAATGATTTGATATCGTAATAAATCAACTATGGCCCTCCCGGCCTCCTAATCAAGGTCCGAAACCTTATTAGGGATTTTGGGGCATTACAAGATTGGTTAGCCAAGTATAGGGCAATCATAGATTGCAAGGAAAGGATGGTAACTATTGGGTTTGAGGGTGAGAAACCCTAGTATTTGTTGGCACTTTGCATGGACCTTACATGCTTATGAAATCTGTATTTAGAGATAGAGACCTCTTGCAGGAGGATGCATAGAACTCTTAGCTAGTGTGGTGAATACCACTTGGGTCATGCCAGTGGGACCGAGACAGACTGAATTAGTCTGTGAGTTACTGGAAGTGTCTCCAGGGGATTTTCCAGGGTTACCTTTACACAACGAGATAAAAATGGTGATTAGGTTGGTGCCGGGGACAAAATTAGGTCCAGGGCACTGTATTGAACGGTTTCAGCAGAGCTGTAGGAACTAGATGTTTAGTTATTGAGTAAGATGATATTCTCCAAGGTGGATCTTTGATCTGGTTATTACCAGCTGAAGATCAGGGAAAAGGATATGCAGAAGACTGCCTTTTATATCAAATAGGGGCACTAGAAATGCTGAGTTATGTTTTGTAGATTTGACTAATGCTCCAGTTATTTTAATGGATCAGCCGAGCAAAGTATTCAAAGAATATTAGAATTAGATTTATGATCATCTTGATCGATGGTATTGTGGTATACTCTCAGTTGGAGATTGGCCAAGGCCAAGGAACGCCTTAGAGGTCAAGAGTTTCCTTGGACGGGCAGGATATTACATGTGCTTTGTGAAAGAGTTCTGAGTCTTCCTGTAGATCAGAACCAGTTTATAGATTATTATAATATCTCATTAACAGAAAAGGTGATTGCCCAAGCAACATGTTAGTTGAAGGGTATGACCAAAACTAAAGCAGAGTTACTGGTGGGCTAGTTGGTCAACATTATGTTTGAGTTTACTCTTGTAGCGAGGATCAAAGGGAAAATAATTAAGTGAACCACAGATGGGAAAATTGAGGGAATGTCTTACTTGGATTAGCTAAGGACTATGCATTGTCAGGTATGAGTGTATTGAGGTATAGGGATCGGACTTGGAATTCAATGGACACTGGAATTAAACGGGAGATTCTGGATGAATCTCATACTACCCCTTATTCTTTTCATCCAGGCACCATGAAGATGTATCAGGATCTAAAGCTTTATATTGGTGGCTTAGGATGGAGAGGGACGTAATTGAATACGTGGCAAAGTTCCTGGTATCAGGTCAAGACAGAGTATTATAAACCAGTAGGGCCAGTACAATCTTTGTGTATTCCATTGTGGAAGGACATCGCGGTGGGGCTACCCAGGGTAGTGGGTCAGCTTGATTTGGTTCGAGTCATTATGGACCAGTATACAAAGTCAGCTCTCTTCTATCAGTAGTAAGGATGAGTAATACAGTTGATCAGTATACAGACCTCTATGTGAGAGAGGCAGTACGCCTTCATGGAATTCGAGGTCTATCTTATTAGATGAGGACCTTGTTATTACTTCCAAGTCTTGGGGAAGATTACAGAAGGCAATGAGTATATAGTTGGAGTTTAGTACAGTTTATTTGTTGGGATTTTATGCCCTAATTAAAACTCAATTTCTTTGTAATCTCATTTATTATCAATAAAAGAATAGATATCATTTTTTTTTTACTTGGTCAGTCACTTTGCTCACATGTTTTATTTTCATGATTATTTGTTTAATATAAACTTTTATTAAATCCCGAGCATATAGCTAATCGTATTTATAGTGATGTAATCACAGTGGAATATAAATATGATTATATGTTCAAAATAAGTTAGTCCTAAGATTAGTCAGT
Source organism: Humulus lupulus (assembly GCF_963169125.1). Lineage (NCBI taxonomy): Eukaryota > Viridiplantae > Streptophyta > Magnoliopsida > Rosales > Cannabaceae > Humulus > Humulus lupulus. Next base: position 12,616,886 of record NC_084802.1, read on the forward strand.
GCACAGGATTTACACTAACTTGTTAATCTATGATATGATCTACTTACACATTGTGGTGTTATGTTCTTTCCAGAACATTAGCAAAGTAGATAAGAACGAATGTATTTGTTACATTGGATTGGACTGATATTGACAGTTGATAGGATAAGTAAACATACTGTTATTGTCTATTCTAGTCATATCATATAGTTGACCATAGGTCAATTCAATCTCAATTCTGAATGGTTAGTATTCTAACTAATTGTATTATTTGAGTTCTTTGACTTGTTTGTTACCAGCTTACCTTACGGACTAGCCCATACTTACATCTTGGGAACTCGGTAGTATAATTGAGTGGGAGTGTTAATCATAGATATGAACATCTATAGCTTCTGATGAAGAAGTGAAACGATGGTTTCCTTTTAGTTTGGTTCAAGGTGTTAAATGATAGAGATATCATTTAAGTAATTAAATTGGTTTACTGAAATACCATTTATAAGTACTAAGTGTTTTAAGGATAAAATACAATGAGGGGTAAAACGGTATTTTAGTCCCATCTCATTGTAGACCGTCTATAGAGGATTGAGTGACAGTTATGGTTTTAAAAATGGATAATTAATAGCGTATCTATATTTGTTATAGAGCGTTCTATGAATTCAATAGTGCAATTCCGAGTCTTTAGTGGTGTTACGAGGAATTAATAAGTTAGTAAATTTATTTGTTAGATTTATGATAACTTATTGGAGCTTGATTTCATAGGCCCATGGTCCCCATTGTACTTGGGATAAAATCATCTAGATAGTCTCAATTAATTGATTTAATTATCAATTATAATTATCAAAGTTGACTAGGTCAATTTTGAATAGTTTCACAGAGTTATGTAATTTTGAGAAGAAAAGAGAAATTATGGCAGATTTATTAATTAAGATAAATTGGTATCTAAATTAATAAATAAATTTAAATCAAGGTTCAAATTGTAAAGAATTAATTTGGTAAAGGATTTAAATAATTATTTAATCAATTAAATCAATAGAAAATAATATAGGCCTTGATTTTAATTCTAATGGACTTATAATCAAATGGAAAATTTTACGGGCCTAAAGCCCATGATAATTTCGACCTAGGGCTGATTATTTTATTGATTTTTTAATTAAATTAAATGGCCTAATTGAGTCTATAAAAGGAGTCCTAAGTGAGAGATGACAGATAAGTTCATATGTCACAAGTCATATTTTCTGATAGTTTTTAGATTATCTTTAAGCACAAGTCCTTTTCTAAACCTCTTTGTTATTTTCTCTTTTTCTCTCTGTATCTATCTCATGTGTTGAGAATTGCCCACTCTAGTATAAGTGATTCTAAGGATACTTTGGAAGACTGTGAAGATAATAGAAGATCGGTTTAGTTTCTTGATAATACTCTACGACATAAAGGATACAAGGGTTAGAGAAACTGAAGGAATGACTCATTCATTCCGCTGCGTATATTGTAAGTATTCTTATCATTGTTTCTCTTTGAATTCAATTTCAAAAACATGTTCTAGGTTATCTCATATTAATTTGTTTAATATTAGATCTACATGAAAATAAATAAAGATCCTGTATAAGTTTTCCCAACATTATTATCCTCAGACTGATGATAAATCAGAAGAAGTTATTTGGTTATTGGAGGGGCACCTTATAAGATGTTGTATGGTAGGGAATGTATATCGCCCATTCACTAGGATGAGATGTTATAGTTGGATCCTGAGATAGTTTAGGGGATCATTGAGGTTATTGAAAAGATTGGAGCTCGAATGTTTGCTTCTCAGAGTAAATAGGAATGTTATGTTAATTTTAAAGTGAAGGAATGTGGAGTCCCAAGTGGAAGACTGTATCTTCCTTATAGTATCACCATGGAAATAGGTGAGGAGATAAGGGCAAGTTAATCCCTAGATTAGGATCGTTGGAAATCATGGATAATATCGATCAAGTTGACTATGGGTTGGCCTTAGTTTTGGCATTGTCGCCCGTATACAATATATTCAATATTTCCATGTTGAGGAAACATGTATTAGATGAGACTCGTGTGTTGAGTTATGAGGATCTGGAACGGGAGGTAGAGTATTCTATGAGGAATAGCCAGTTCATATTTTAACAGAAAGAACAAAGTTCTGAGGAACAAAGTTGTACCTTGAGTTAAGGTATTATACAAAAATAGCAAGGTCCAGGAAGCGACCTAGGAGCTGGAGTTAGATATGTAGAGTCAGTATCCCGATATGTTCAGGTAAATTTCGAGCAATGAAAAGTTTATGATTTCTCTTCTTTTAAATATTTCTTTCATCTATAATATCATGTATTTTAGATTGTTAAAACATATTTTACTTGGTTCTTAATTGTGCAAAAACATAGTTTTATTTGATTAAGATGTGTCATTAAATTGTTCACATCTCATGCTTAGACCAAAAATACTATGTTTTGCTTTAGAAATAACATTATTTAATTTTTTGTAGTTTCATTAAATTGATTCACAACTTATGTTTTAAAGTTATACTATTGAAGTGAAGGAAAATCTATATTTTTTAATTAAAGAGAGAATAAAGGAAGCTTTTTTTTAGAAAAGATAATTAGATTGATTTCAATTATCATTAAAAATTGGGAATTCAACATATTAATAAATATTATTATTTATATTTTGTGGATTCCAAAATCTTAATAATTTTATAAATAACTATTAAAAACAATTAATTTTAGTTTAGACTACCTTTTTAGTATTTAATTTATTTACTTTTAAAACAAAAATCCTATCAATTATTTGGAACTAGGTTAGGTTATAATTTTATTAACTTTGGTAAAAATAATTTTCTATTGAATTACACACAACTTCTTTGGGTTCGACATCCTTGCTTACACGATCACTATTCTATGTACATGACTCGTGTGCTTGCGATTTACATTTTAAAACATACCGTTTTTGGTCCATCAGAGAGGAAGTCTCAAACGTGGGTAATGAGTTGCCGTCCAATACTTAGCTAAAAGTAACTATCAAATGGGTCAAATGACCACTCTGCCCATAGCTCAAATAGTCCTCCAATTAAACCCCAAGGACATTTTGGTCATTTAGCCTAATTTCCCACTAAACCTCAAATTATACCCCTAATCACTAAATTAACCAACCAATCTTCAAATACAATTTATTTCCCATCAAACACTCTCATTTGTCCATAAATCTCGAAATGTGTAAAATTACCAAAATACCCCTGGGCTCTCCCCGAGCCAGGTATTGATACTCATTGTGAATTTCCACTAAAATCGCTCAAAAGGATCCACTATTGCTGAACATCACAAATATATCCACATAACCATGTGGTCACAAGCATATAACACATAAAATACAAATATACTCTCAATTGGTCAAAATTATGAAAATGCATTTTTTAACAAAAATGACACTTTAAACACATTTAATACACATAAGCATGCATACTTGATTATATACTAATATAATCCTCATATTTATCCCACATGCCCTCCTAGCATGCTAAACCAAGCCTTTAATCTGTAGGATCTTGGAATTTAAATCTAGATGCTTGCTTCCAATTATTTTTCCAAACACATAATAAAAACATAGAATAACATGACATATATATGAACATTAGATTCGTAAATTAACGTAAACATAAAGATGTAGAAACTTACGAATACACGGTGGAACTGAAACAACTTCTTCCTTCAATCTTTCTAACCTTTGATTCTTTTTTGTAGCAAAGTATTATCAAGAGATTGAACTATATCAGCAACACAGCTTCCTCACCAAGTCTTTGATCAACCTAGAATTAGTGTGGGCTGGTTCTCAACACATGAGATAGATATCTAGAAGAGAAGAAGAGATAGTGACTAAGAAAGGATTAGAGTGTCTAGGTTTTCACTTACCAAATGAATCAACTGAGACTGACTTCTGAAAATCCTAGTGTTGACTGCGTTTTTAGCCAACGACGTGAGAACGTCAATAACGACAAGCCTTCAAGAGAATGTAAATGACAACAGACAGTTTTAATAAACAAAATAAAGAACACACAAGATTTTTATAGTGGTTCAGCCCCGATTTTCGGTAATAGCCTAATCCACTTAGAGTTGTGATTTATAGATCCGTACTCAAGATCATATGGACTGAGCCAACTGAGTTTCTTCAGTACAGATTGCAAAAATACAAGAATTCTCTCAAATGCCAGCACTTTCTCTCTCTAGAATACTCAGACCCAAATTTTCTCTCTCTAAAAAGAAGAAGCAGAAGAAGCCCCTCTCTCATCCCATAAGCCCTCTATTTATAGGCTTAGGGTCATACATACGGTATCCCCTAAAACCGGGATATTTTATTATATTTATTACATTTAAATTACAAAGAAACATTCAAAATTCAAAATGTAACAAACCCCCCATTTGTGGGAAGAATGAGAGATTCCCGCGTATCTTGTTGAAGTTGTTTCTGGGAATCTTGACTTAGTCTCCTCTAGCTAGTTGATCCACCTCCTACTGACCACCCATGCAAGTGCTGGTCGAACATGTGCATGGTGGTAGGACAAACATTTGTTGGTCGGACGTGCATGGTGGTAGGACATGCATTTCTCTCCTCTAACATGGCACTCTCCTCTAGCATGCCATGTTTCTCCTCGGACCAAATCCTTGGGGTCTCCTAGGACCACCCTCTTGGGGTCTCCTAGGACCACTCTCTTGAGTTCTCCTCGGATGCACTCTCCTTAGCTCTCCTAGGATGCATTCTCCTTAGCCTCCTAGGATGCACTCTCCTTAGCCTCCTAGGATGCATTCTCCTTAGCCTCCTAGGATGCACTCTCTTTAGCTCTCCTAGGATGCATTCTCCTTAGCCTCCTAGGATGCACTCTCCTTAGCTCTCCTAGGATGCACTCTCCTTAGCTCTCCTAGGATGCATTTTCCTTAGCCTCCTAGGATGCACTCTCCTTAGCCTCCTAGGATGCACTCTCCTTAGCTCTCCTATGATGCATTCTCCTTAGCCTCCTAGGATGCATTCTCTTAGCCTCCTAGGATGCACTCTCCTTAGCTCTCCTCGGACCAAGGTGCACTTGGCTTGGTTATGACATCTTTCAAGCAGTCTAAATTCTTCGTCAGTCTACCGGGTCACTCTATCACAACTCTGAGGAGTCAATGTATTTATTGACTATTTAATGTGTCTTTTACGGACCATGTACTGCCATTTGTCACATCTATTGCCACGTCATTGATCTCCAATTTTTGGGTATAACACCTAGATATTATATTTCTTATATAGGCAACTTAATGGCCTTTATTTAAAATTAAATTTAAATTTAAATCAATTACAAATAATAAACAAAAATAAAAGGCTTGAGCTGCCATAAATGGACTTGGGTTCAATCTCTTTGTTTTGAATTCAAATCCCGATTGTGCCTAAAATCAAAACATTTTTTTATTTATTTATCTTTTAATTAATTAATTAAATCCTTATTCAAATTAAATAATTATAATTTGAAACATAATTTAATATTATTTATTTATATTGATACCAATTTATCAATATTAATAAATTTGCCCAAAAATTCTTTTTTATTCTCTAAATCTTATATCTATGTAAGATTTTCTAAATTGACCCAGTCAACTTTAAAAATCCTAATTGATAATTAAATCAATTAATTGAGACATTCTAGATGATTTACTCAAAGGTGATGCGGGGACCATGGATCCATGAATACAAGCTACAATTTGTGAGTTTATTTATTAAATAAATTATTGTGATTTATTAAATAAATTATCTCACAATTTATTAATTCCTCATGACTCCACTATATATTCGGAATTGAACTCTTGAATTCATAGAACGTATTGTCCAAACCACAAATACGTTATCCACTATTATAACCATTACATTCAGTCAATCCTCTATCGATAACTTACTAATGAGTCGGGTGCAAATTACTGTTTTACCCCTCATTTGTATTTTAACATTAACTCTCACTAAGTCTCTTGTAAATGATAAATATGTGAACTTAATCACAAATATGAGCGCTCAGTCATTTACCCTTTTAGACTAAGATATTAAGGAAGTCATCTTTTCACCTCTTATACAGAAGCTAAAGATTTCATATCTATGATTAATACTCTCACTAAATTACACTACTAAATCTCCAAGATGTAAGCATGGGCTAGACCGTAGGGTAAGTTGGCAACGAACAAGTCAAAATGTTTAAATAATATAATTAGCATAATATTATCACTCAGAATTAAGATCAACTTGACCTATGGTCAATGTTGTGACATTGACTAGATTCGATAACAACGATACTTATTTATCATTCAATATCGATCCTTGTCCGACGTAACCAAATACATCTGATCTTATCTGTAACGCCCTAAACTCCAGGGACCGTTACAGTGTGCATTTTGAACAGTGCTAAACTCGCTAATCGAGTCATTTGGCCATAATCATGTAACTAAGTATGATTAGCGATTTAGGGTTAAATTTTTTGGTTAAGATACAACGTTTCACTATAACGTTTACTGTATACATTGGGATCCCAAAAATATAATTTAAAAGTTAATTACGACAAAATATTTACAACCAGCCGACCTAAGCGGAAAAATAGGGTTTAACCCTAGTTCCTCTTTCAACCCTCGGCCGTGGCGGTCGAGCAGTTGCATATGTACACATCATCACCTAAGCTCTCCAACTCAAGGATGGTCCAACTTTCTTTTGCCTTTACCTGCACCACATAGCACCCGTGAGCCGAAGCTCAACAAGAAAACTCAATATGCTCATGAACAGTAATAACATATTACAAAATCATATCAGACATGCCTAGCAATGATAGCTCTATTCACGCATGCAAATAAGTTCAGATAATGATGGTTGTGGATCCTATCCTCCTGGATGGATGACTATCAAGTCAATCCTAATAAGATGAGTGATCTAACACTTTGAGGTTCTGTTAACCATAATGGGGCGTATAACCCTAATCAGATGAGTGATTTAACACTTGAGGTTCTGATAACCATGATGGGGAGTGTAGCCCTAATCAGATGAGTGATTTAACACTTGAGGTTCTGTTAACCACAATGGAGTGTATAGCTCTAATAAGATGAGTGATTTAACACTTGAGGTTCTATTAACCATAATGGAGTGTATAGCTCTAATCAAATAAGCGATTCACTACGTGGGATCAGCACCTATAGCCATGTGACGATGCAGTCACCTGGGCCTTCTGGCCCTGACTCTAAGTGACTAGCCATAGGCTAGAAAAACGCTTTTAGTTTTCATCGAACTTGAGGTCAATCCGGCATTAATGCTCATGATGAGTCATTCAATGCAGATGTCGATTAGATCTAATCTTTTTGGCTTGCGTTAAACACGCTAAGACCGTTTTTTACTTTTAAGCCAATACCATACGACCAGTGCTCAGTACTACTGTCGAACTTGACTAGTGAGTCACAGCTTCACAGTTAATATCGACACCATTGCCGATTTTTGACTCATGGGTCAGTGTCATACACAAGTAAGCAATGCAACCAGACATATATCATATGTTAAATATCCAAACGTAGGGCATTCAACATGCTTACTTAACAATTGCTAGCATAATTATGATCATGCACAAACACAGAGACTCAAGCTCTGATCAATCTCATATTCAACATTCATGGCATGCCCTAATCACATGTTTCTCGTGCATCACATACTGGTGCAGTTTTATTACCTCTGGTTCGAGCGAGAAATAATAATTGAACGACCCTTGAGAATGATCGATCTTTTAATCCCTTAGCAGTCACCTAGTCATAACCAAATATGGAACTCCATTAATGAAAATGAACAATGAAAGGGTCTTGACCTAAACCTCACTCCTGGGACCCTGAATTGTACCCAAAACGGTGCTTAGATTCGATCCCGAGCCTTAAGAATTGAAACCCCGAGCCAAAAACCCTCAAAAGTACCTAAAACAGGAATCTAGAAAAGACAGTGCTACCCCCTTAGCGCCCCAGCGCCCTTGGCATAGTGAAACACCCGTGGCTAGCGCTGTAGCGCCCATGGATGGGCGTTGTAGCGCTACAACCAGGGTTTTCAACCCTGGTTTTTCCCTCCTTTGACTCCTCCATTTCCAACCTAAAAAACCAGCTTCCAAACTCCATCCAAACCCCTAAATGAACCCAAATACCATATACACAAGCCCTAGGCATCATAACCCAAGTAACCCTAGCCAAAAACTCCCATCAATTCCCCTTATCCAACTCAAAAATCCAGCTTAAACTCAATAAGAAAAACAGAGCAAGAACAAGAGTCTTAATGGATAGAAACTCACCTCAATCTCAGAATCACACCCTCTTCAATGGTAGAAATAACCCAAAACCCTCAAGGCTTGGTTCCCTAGCTTGGTTCCTCAAAAAGAGCTTCAAAATTCAAGAAGAAAAGAAGAAGATGTTCTGTTTTGGTTCAGCCTTCCACAACCTTCTAATGGCTAAATATAACCTTAGGGTGAAATTTAACGCCCCAAACTCCAGGGACCGTTACGGTGTGCCTTGTAAATAGTGCTAAACTCGCTAACCGAGTCATTTGGCCAAAATCGTGAACTAAGTATGATTAGCGATTTAGGGATTAAAAACTTTGGTTAAGATGTAACGTTTCACTAGAACGTTTAATATATACATTGGGATCCCGAAAATATAATTTTAGAGTCTATTACAGAAAATATTTACAACCGGTCGTTCTAAGCGGCAAAACAGGGTTCAACCCTAGTTCCACTTTAAACCTCGGCCATGGCGGACGAGCAGCTGCATATGTACATGTCATCACCTAAGCTCTCCAACTCAAGGATGGTCTAGCTTCCTCTTGCCTTTACCTGCACCACATAGCACCCGTGAGCCGAAGCCCAGCAAGAAAACACAATAAAGCATGATATAATATCAACAACGATCATAATAATCATTCAGGACTATCAGTCCAAGCAAATAGGTGACAATAGCCAAAAGTCACAATAACGAGCATCGCTCCCTCTAGCCATGTGACGATAGGGTCACCAGGGCTTAGCTGATAAGTGATTCTTTCATAAGTTTGATCAGGACAGGTGCATGGTGAATGGTCACCAACATAACCTTCCTCCTGACTCTAGAGTCGTGCTATGGACAGCGTCCCCTAGCCATGTGACAAACAGTCACCGGGGTCATATACCTTGGCTATAAACATCTGGTCATAGACCAGGCAAGCGCTTATAAGTTCTTCGACCTTAGGTTCGGTCCCGCATTAATGCCATGGAGCTATTCAATGCGTGATTCATCGACCTTAGGGTCGGTCTAGCATTAGTGCCTTAGAGCCACTCAATGCACGATTCTCGACTTTAGAGTCGGTCTAGCATTAATGCCATAGAGCCATTCAATGCGTGTTCATCGACGTTAGGGTCGGTCTAGCATTAATGCCATAGAGCCATTCAATGCGTGATCATCGACCTTAGGGTCGGTCTAGCATTAATGCCATAGAGCAATTCAATGCATGATTCTCGACTTTAGAGCCGGTCCCTGACTAGTCAGTGTCATACACAAGTAAGTCATGCCACCAATCATATATCACATACCCAATACTCGTAAACAAGGTGTTCGGCATGCTTACTAAACAGATACTAGTACAATTAGGACCATGCATAAACACAGAGACTCAAGCTCTGAACAATATCATACCCAGTATACAAAGCATGTCCTAATCACATGTTTCTCATGCATCATATGCAATATATCCAACCATCCAACATGCACCAATAACAGCCATGCATGTCACGTTCAATAGTCAACCAACATGCATCAAGAATAGCCATGCATGTCATACATAATAATCAATCGACATGCATCAATAATAACCATGCATGTCATACTCAATAATCAACCAACATGCATCGATAATAGCCATGCATGTCACATATACACAGGGTGCAGTTTTCTTACCTCAAAGTCGAGCTAGAACGATTAAAAGAACGACCCTTGAGAACGATCAACTTTTAGCCCTTTAACGGTCACCTAGTCATAACCAAATATAGGATACCATCAATAAAAATGATCGACACAAGTTCCCAAACCAATATCTAGCCTCCGGGACATCAATCCCCACTTAACCAAGTAGTAGGATCAACCCCGAGGCCTATGGTAAGCATCCCTAAGTCAAAAACCCTATTCTGGCCAAATCTACCTCTATGGGCCGTGGCTCACCCTCCTGACAGAGCCAACCCTTCACAAAAACGCACGTAGGTCGCGATTCACCACAGCCGTGCCGCGGCCCATTACCAAAACCAGCAAGCACCAGCTTGCTTTCCCCTGCGTTTTTCCCCGGAACCAACCCTTCAAACCAGTTCCAAACCTCAACCTAACACCCAATTTAACCACTAAAAATTATCAACAACTCACCCACATCAAAACCCAAGTTAAACATCAACTAAACTTCCATTAATTCCAACTATTTACCATGAAATCACAAGCTGAAAGTTTAAACCCAAAACAAAGTATAAACCAGAAACTCATGGCTGAACTTACCTCAAATCCGAGTTTGAACCTCCTTCAATGGCTGAACCAAATTCTTAAGCTTCCACCTTTGATTTCCTAGCTCAACTCCTCAATTTGGGCTCTCAAAAGTCAAAGAGAAGTGAAGGAAGAACTTGTACGGGAAGAGAGGGAGAGATGAGGATGGGGCTCTCTGTTTTTGTTTTGTTTCTACAGCCTTCCAAACCCCAAAAGTGATATAAATCCTTAAGGCCAAAAGACCATAATGCCCTTAAGCCAAATAAACCCCTTTAAAGGCTTCCAAGGGTAAAACCGTCCTTTCCCGCCTATCTCATTAATTATAATTAACGCTCTCCAATTCCTCCTATTCTCAATATTCCCAAATACCAATAAATCATATCCCATTACCCTTTAATTCCCAGTAATGCTCTAATCATTAAATTCACCCCGAGGCTCACCCCGAGCCCCGAACTTAAACCCGTTATGACTAGACCGAACACTTACATCTCATGTCGATTAGCTCGAACCAATCCACCTTATAATGTGGCTATATTAATTAATCACAACCATGCACCCAAAATATACAATTACGCCCACAGTGGCCAAATGACCAAAATACCCTCACAATAACAAATTCTCCCATATGCATGTATCCACCATCATATAATAATATAATTCACGTAAACATGCATAAAATCATTAAATACCATAATAAATCAATTATGGCCCTCCCGGCCTCCTAATCAAGGTCCTAAACCTTATTAGGAAATTTGGGGCATTACATGAAAAGACCATATTGCCCCTAAGCCTAATTAAAACCCTTAATAGCCACTAAGGGCAAAATCATCATTTCCCGCCTATCTCGTTAATCATAATTAACACCCTCCAATTCCCGTTATTCCCAATATTCTCAAATGCTAATAAATCATATGTAACGCCCTGGATAGCCAAGACCATTACACTGTGTGTTTATAAAGTGCCAGACTTGCTAATCAAGTCATTTAATTGAAAGCGTGTCATCGAAACTGTAAAGGAACTAGGGTTAAAATTGTTTTGGTCTCAAAAGCCACATTTTCATTAGGAAGCATTTCTTGTTTACATGGGATCCCAAAAATATAAGTTTAAAGATCGTTTACAAAAGTCATAGGGTTTAGATACAATAACAAGCCATATTAAGGCAAAACAAACAGTTAGGCAATCCCTGTCCTGATCCACTCCTCGACCATGGTGATCGAACAGCCGACTATGTACATTCAACCCCGCAGCTCTCCATCTCAGGATTGGTCCAATCTGTCCTTGCCTTTACCTGCACCACTTAGCACCCGTGAGCCAAGGCCCAGCAAGAAAACACAACAACAGAGCATAAGCAATCAACAGACAAATCAATATCTCATGTTGTATCACATATTCTCAACCATATAAGCATTCAGTATAATCAAGTATTCAACACACTGAACATATCAACTCATATTATATAACAATTCACAAATGATAACTAGGGCTAGCGCTCTCAGGTTGCTCCCTTTGTTATCCCACTGACTCCGGCCCGCTTAAACCGAGCTCAGTGAATATTAAGTTGTCCTCAGCTACTAGTGGCCAAACCGCGCCCTGTGCGCAAATATTATGTACGACACTCTTAGGCCACTTTTACATGTCCCATGGCATAATACCATCATTGACACTATACAAATATCGGGAGCACTTAGTCCCATCACAAACATATAACCAGGTGCAGTTTTCTTACCTTTCAATTCACTAGCTTTGATCCCTTGACTCCTTGAGCACAATCCCCCTCGAGCCCTAGCGCTCACTTAATCACAACCATAGGCCAAAGTCATCATCAATCCTCAAGTCCAAAACCTAGCCTCGGGGCCAATCCCGAGCCCCCGGGAACCATTTTGTTCCCGAAAGTAGGGCCCTCTGCATTCCACAAATCAAATAAATGAGAAAATACTACGGAAAAATAAGAATAGAACAGCAAATAGCGAAAAGAAAGAAGAAAGCGGGGTTGGGAATGGAATGATTGACGATAGCTAGCGCGTTGAAAGTCTAGCTAGGGCGGAGGGCGTGTAAGGTTCGCGCGCTGAGCGATTCAATTCATCAAGCATCCCAGGCGACACCTCCGCCCGCCTATGACAAAGAGGCCCTTCTCCCCTTTGAAATGCGGAAGCTCGCTTATTTAGACAACTACTTTAGAAAAGGATGAACGGGTCATTCGTTGCGGGCCTTTCCCCTAGTTCCACCAAACAAGGTGGTGGAATCAAACCTCAAACCCTTGGTCAAAAACCCTTGCAAACAACCCTAAAATCCCCTTCAGAAGACAGGGTAGCGCTACAGCGCTCATGGGAGGGCGCTACAGCGCTACAAACAGAAGCAAAATCCCCTCAGCAAGCTTGGCCTAGCACTACAGCGCCCAAAGGCTAGCGCTAGTCACAAACAGGCAAATACCAGTTTTCCCTTCCTGCGATTTCCTCGAACCAACCTCAACCAAAACTCCTCCAAATCTTTCCCAAACTCAAAAATAAGCTTATGACCATACTCCACTCATCCCAAGCACCCCAAATACCTAGAACTCAAGCACATGCATCCCCAAACTCAAAATTCACCATAGCCACTTCTAGACATTAAAACTCAGCAGAAACCAGTTGAACATCAAAGTTAGAGCTTAGAATTTATACCTTTGATGGAACTTCGACCCCAAGTTGTCTCTAGAACTCCTTGACTTGCTTCTCCTCAACCCTTGGCTCCAACTTCCCTAGAATTCCCCATCAACACAGCTTAGATATCTTTGTTAAACACCAAAACCAGAACTGAAGGAACTTACAGAATATTACCTTAAATGTTGGTGAGTTCTTGCTAATCCTCTGCCAATTCCTCAGGCCTAGCTTAGGATCCTTGATAATCAGCCTAATCCTGCTCTCCTCTGGACTGTGCTCCAAAAATCCTCAAGAAACTGATGAAGGAAGTGTAAACCGACCTTAGAAAACTCTCTCTGTTTTCTCCCTTTCTTTTTTCCTCTTTTCTTTTCCTTCCTTTCTTTCAGACTTCTATAACTTTCTACAATTCCCACTAACATAAAGCTTTAGTAATTTCCCCTCTTTAGAAAGCCAAATGACCTCAATGCCCTCCCTTTTATTTCTAACCCTTTAATCCACTTAAGGGCATTCTAGTCATTTTACCCAATTCCCGCTAACTCCTCGAGTGTCTCTAATATTTCCCGCTTAACTCCCGATACCTAATTAATCACCAATAATATTCCTCAATGTAAAGATAGACTCCAGTATATTCACTAAATTCCATTTATACCCCTAAGCTCACCCCGAGCCGGGTATAAATCCCCGCCATGACTTTCTCGCTACTTTGCTCACCTGGGTCATCTCGAGTCACGGATTACAGATATATCCACATAATAATGTGGTCTCGACAATTATCACATATGTCAAAGCAGCTACGCCCATAATGGCCAAAATTACAATTATGCCCTTCTAACCTAATCAGGGCCTACATGCATACTAATACACATAGTCATGCATCTCAAATATTCAAATAGTTATATAACATGCTTTAAATCATAACCATGCATCTTAATCATTAAAGTCACACATAATTCCCATTATGCCCTCCAGGCACACTAATCAAGGCCCTTAAGCCTTATTAGCAAATTTGGGTTGTTACATCATATCCCATTACCCTTTAATTCCCGGTAATGTTGTCATTCTTAAATTACCTCGAGACTCACCCCGAGCCCCGAAATTAACCCCGTTATGACCAGACCGATAACTTGCATTCAAAGATCATCTCATGCCGAATGGCTCGAACAAATCCACATATAATGTGGTATTATTCATAATTCACCAACATGCATGAAAATACACAATTACACCATCAATGTGCCAAATTACCAAAATGCCCTTATAATTAAATATGGACCCATATGCATGTATTTATCATCATATTATAATATAATTCACATAAACATACATATAATCATTTAATAACATAATAAATCAATTATGGCCCTCCCGGCCTCCTAATCAAGGTCCTAAACCTTATTAGGGATTTTGGGGCATTACATTATCTACTTGGTCAATGCCTTGGACAAGACATTACACCCCGAATGTGTAAGTAAATCATATCGTAGATTACCAGATCAGTGAAAATCCAATGCACTGACTTAATCTTAGGACTCGTTCTTTGAACATATAATTACAATTATAATCCACTGTGACATAGTCACTATAATTGTAACTATCCATATGTTCGGGATTTTATAAATGTTTGTATTATTTCAATAATCATATAAACAAGCAAGCAATACGGTTGTCAAACTAAATGATTTCTACTACTTTTACTAACAATATAAAATTGTGTTACATGTCCATCATGGTTTTATAAGGGCATAAAACTCAACATAATCTTATTAGGAGTTTTAGGACGTTACATTCGTGGTAAGCTTGACTGTTTACTTTTGTGGCTGTTTGAATGGTTAGTTGAACTTAGTCTCAAATGCAGGTTGGGTCCTTGATGACTTACTATCAAGTCGTGGGCCTTACTAGTATGTTTGACTTGACAATATTGTTTTGGTTCTAAAGGGGTTTTGACCTTTGGGCATACTAGTGAACTTGATTGGATAGTCTAGTTGGACTTATTTAAGCATACTTTGGGCATAACACCAATATATTTCAATATTGGGCTCAAGCCTAATTTCGCCCCCTACAATATGTATATATAGGCTCCGATTAGCTTGCTTTTAGGCTTTTAAAGCTTAAAAGTAATTTAAGAGTTTGGTTGGATTTACAATGCACTTTGTCTTTTTACAAAGCTCTTTGAGAAAAAACTAATCGTTGGGCCTGGTTGGATGGGTTTCTAGCTGTATGTTTGGTATAGAGGAAAGAAAAATAGAAAGATAGAAAAGGAAAGACAGATAGAAAATTGGAGTGATAGAAATGAAAATGTATTCCTCTTATATTGTTTGGTACGAAGGAATGAAGGTTAGAAGATAATGCAAAACACAAAATTACAACTTAATACTTTTATATAAATTATTTTGAATTAAAAATAAGGGTAAATAAATAATTTGGTTTAAATGTATATTGTAAAAAATTTCCCTTCACTTTTCAATCCAACTATGGAAAGAAATTTTTCGGTAAGACCCATTAAGCTTTTTTTCATCCACTTTTCATTCTAAAAAAAAAAAAAAAAATTGTGTTCTTCTATCTACTTTCTTTCCTTGCCCTTTCATCTTCTATAAAACATAGGGTAAAAGTCTTTTTTTTTTTCTTTTTTCTTTTGAAGTTCTAAAATCAATTTTCAAACTAGTTGGATTTCCCATGCATTTTGTCTTTTAGCTCTAAAAAATTCTTTTAGAATAAGCTACTCTCATAAGCTTTTTTAGCAATAGATTATTGGGAAATAAAAGCTCATAGCTAATAGAGAAATAACTTTGTGAGAAACCCAAAGTTGAAAGTATAAGCCCAACCAACCAAGCAATATTAAATGCTTTAATATTTATTTTATTTTTTAAGATTGTATATGGTACTAGTGTGTATATATTAAATCCAATTACAATAATATTAAAAAAAAAGTTCTCTCACACTTGCTAATAATCTCCTTCTTGCATTTATTCATAATGGAGAAAGCCTTATCCCAATATTTTATATACAAAAAATAAATAATAAATAAAAATATTACGATCTTTATATTAAAAAAATGAATTTTTTTTCTTCTTCAAATATTTTTTTAGAACATTACATGTTACAATAAAATACATTACAAAACATGTTACATTGAACCTTATTTTACAATAGAATCCCCAAGTTGAAGAGTGCCCAGAAGTAGAGGAACTTCAGGCACCTGCATATTTGATCTTTGCGCTTTTATGTTGATAGTATATCCTTTAGCACATCTCTGAGGGAAAGTAGTGCCGAACAACTCTTACACTATGTTTGGTAGATAGGAGAGATGAGTGGATGGAGAGGAGTGGAGGGAGAGAGATGAAGGGGGAGGGAGAATCCCTTGTTTGGTAAGAGGGAGAGATGAATGGAGAGGATAGATGGATGGAGACCCTCTCCCTCCAAACTATTAAAATTCAATCCTTCCCTTTTTGGAAGGATTCAAGAAAAAAAACAATCAAAATATGTAAAATATCATTATTATCCTTTTAAAAAAGTAACAAATATTTATGTTACAAATGATAATATGGTAATTTGAATAATTATTCTCCTCTCCATCCTTCAAACTTCATCCCTCATACCAAACAACATAAATGAAATCTACTATCCTCTCCATCCATCATAATCTTCATCTTACCTAAACTCTCCATCCATCCTACTTCCCCTCCTTCCTACCAAACATAGCCTTGAGGAAGGCGACTAGATACACCACCACAAAGGGGAACAGCACATACTGTTGGACATTTATGACTTATACACTCTAAATCAACAATGAATAATAAGAATAAACTCAACAATACAAACCTTAGAGACTAATCAAGAATCACATGCATATTATGGGCACAAATATTGAAATTTCAAAGATTAAAGCAAAATCAAGAAAATGATGTAATATGACGAGTGAAATTACACTTCCTAAATAAATGGAATCCTCACATAAAACATAATAGAACTATTAAATATAAAATCACAAAATATAATGGGAAGCTAAAAAAACGAAATCAAAATAATCTATCTCAGAGATTTAGGGTTTTAGAGAGACACAACCTTTGAATTGAACAACTAAGTCTTCAAACTTGGGGAACTTCAAAAAGCTTATACACGAAGAGTATCGTTGTCCAAAATCTAAATTCCAAGTCGTTCCAAATCTGCATGAACCTTCACTAAGATGGAATGAGAAGTGAGATTAAGCAAGTCTTTGAAACTCACACAAGTCAAGCAATTCTTGGCCAAATTTTTGGAGAAAATGAATGTTCTTAAAAAGTTAGGGGGAGAGACATGTTAGAGAGAGTTGAAAAGTATGATCAATGTTTTACAACTTTAAAAGACACATTTTATAGTATAGACATTGTCATCCAGCTCAACCTATAGGATTAGAGCTTTTAAACACAGCATTTAGAGCTAAAAAAATGTTACTTTATGGGACAATCCAATGCTCCAAAACTTTTTGGGCATGCTTAGAAACAACACTTCAACTTAAGTGAAATCATTAAGTATTTTATGCCACCATAAAAAGGACAATATATGATATTATATATAACAAATAAAAGGTTCAAGGATTGAACCCTTAACTTCTTAGGTACCGACCCAAGAGGGTCACCATTATACTAAAAGTGTGGAATTGATTTTGTATAAAATATTATTTTATAATAGGATACAAAATCAATTCCTTGTTTTGTAAAAAAAAGAAAAGTAATATTAAAATAATCAATTCCTTGCAAAATATATATCTTTTTATAGCAATAAAAAATTTTATTGCAAAAAGAATATGTCATACAACCTAAAAAACAATAGGATTTTATAGTAGGGGCTTAAAAAAGAGCTCATCCGATGGAACTCTTTTGTATTTCTGACCTGTGAATAATTTTCAGCGCAATTTTTTTATGATCGTATATATTGTAGTTATTTAGAGCATCCTGCAAATTTTCATAAAATTCTGAATACTTTACAGTGCCAAAAACTAGGTTCAAACATTCTATTTTCCACGCGCATAAAAAAATTAGTCACGCGTGCAACAATTTTGTTTTAAAACGAGTTTTTGGCACTGTAAATTATTCTGAATTTTTTAAAAATTTGTAGGATATTCTAAATAACTACAATATACACGGTCATAAAAAAAATCACGCCGAAAATTGTTCACAGGTTGAGAACATAAAAAAATCCACCGATAAGACTATTTTTGAAGCTCCTACGATAGAAATTTCCAAAACAATAAATATATGGGGTGTTTGTTTTGAGTAGTTGAGTAATCTTAGAAAGTGTAGATGAGCTTAGGATGAAGTTAATATTAAACTCAAGTATATAAAATTATTTACTTTAACTTTAAAATAAGCCACAAAAATTATTAACTTTGCCTTTTAAAAATTTCAACCCTACATAATTTAGATTCTCATACTTTACCCCCTTAACAAGTACCCGAACAATGTCAAACCAAATTGCATATCAATTCCTTGCAAAATATTATTAATTTGACAAAAGAGCATAGTCATAATTGGGCCTGTAAAGAAGAATATAAATTGTGACCGTTAGATCATAATCAAGTCAGCACGAATTTATTCAGACCGTACACGTGGAAGGGGAACTAGGGCTCCGCCCGTTAGGGCAACAAAGCCAAGCCTGCTTATATATAAAATCCCCAAATCGTTATATTCCTTCTCAGTCTCTCTGCTTTCGAATTAGGGTTATCCTAGGATTTTTTTTTTTTTGTTCGGTTTGATCGATTATGAAAAATGCAATTTTTATTTTGATTGTGAATTGTTTAATTTATATGGATTATGAGTAAGGCATTTCTGGTTTCGATTAGGGTTAGTTGCAGGTATGATGAAAAATCGCTCATATGCCAAGTGAAGCACAGTTGTGCTAGATGAATCGGCACTTTCCACACGAGATTTCTGACTCTATTACAATTTTGCTCCAATCCTTTTTTTTTCCCTGGTTTTTCTGTGTTGATTTGGGTTTTTTTGAAAAGAACTTGTGATTTTTTATTTGAAAAAGAAAAACTTGATCAGGAATTATTGGAAAGTTTTGAAATTTGTTCTTATTGGTTGCTAAGAAAGTATGTCCTTTGTATTTGATTTATTTATTTGAAAATGTTCATTTACAAACCCTAATTTTCTTGTCTCTTTTTTCAAAATTGGGCAAAAAGGCATATCTGACTATATAAATCTCTATCTGCTGATACAAATCGAATAGCAAAGAGAATGAGATGAGATGCGAAATCGAATCTCAAGATTGGAACCTTCGGACAGGCAGTTTCTCCCTTACCGTGGATTCTCGCCCTTTCTCGTAGGTTCCACATTTTCTCGTTGCCCAAACGCATCTGAATTACTTATTATATTCCTAGTTTTGTTAAAACAATCTTTGCTCGATGATGATTGATTTTGCTTTAACCACACTGAATAGAGAAGCTTAGGGATCAAGGAATAAACCTTGTTTGGCTTAAGACATAGAAGGACTTAAAGCCTAAACTTGTTTGTGTTTGTTACTGCCTTGTGATTCTCTTTGTCTAATGAAAGAGGCAGATGCTTGAATTCTGTGTTTGCCTCTTTGCTTTAGAGACTGAGAGGAAGGCTTTACCAAACACTGTTAAGTTTGGATTTTCAGTGTTTCTTTGGCTTAATTTGAAGAGGGTTTTGCCCTCCCTTCTCATTCTCTCAAGTGGAAAAACTTTGGCCTTAGTCTGAGAGCATAAAATTTCAATCTTTACATTTCTGTGTTTTTTTTTTGAATTCATGCGAGTAAATGTGATCTCTTGTTGAGAAAGTGTTATGCTGATTGTGATCTTCCGTTTGAACAATGAGAACACATCAGGTAGACTAGATTGAATAATCTGCCAAACAAATCTCTTTACTTTTGAATGTAGCTGTAAAGACCACAGTTTTGTCCACCGTGCCCATACCATCTTCAGAACTTGAAATCCATCTCTGTTAGTGTGTCAGGCTATAACCCAGTAGTTTACATTTTAGGGGGTTTGGAATGGGATAAAGTAAATGTGATTGAGAATTTAAATTTAAATTTTTTGGGTTGAAAGTTAATAAATTGTGTGGCAAAGTGAACTTTTTGGTATATAAGAGTTTAATATTTCTATCTAACTTCTTCTACACTTGTCTATTCAAATCAACCAGCTCACCTACTCAAATCAACCAGCCAATTAAAGTTTGCATAGTCATTTTCTAGCCAAGTTGATCTGTTCAATTGCTGCCTGCCATGCTTGTTTAACAACCTCAATCAAACCTTGAATCGTGCGTGGTTCTACCAAATAATTTCCATTGTTACCAATGAAAATCTTTTGGTGGTTTATTAGAGAATACCAACTAGAAACAAGCCACGAGTGATTCTAATTACGGCAAGCCAAATGCACTCGTAGCATAAGGAACTTTTTAGTTTCAAAACTCTACCCTTAATAAGCACGAGTGTTCATAACAAAGGTTTCCTGATTCTGTCATGGCAAGTTGTCCAAATAAGAAGAGCAATATCATCGTGGTTGGAAACATCTGTGCAAATCTCTGCCACTCGCAGATTGTAACTTCAAAATCTTATTATCAGTTTTCTTTTTTGCTACTAATCTTGTATTTGAATCAGTCGCTTTCATTCAAAAGAAACCTATGTTCTTTGAATATAAACTTAAAATTATACAAAATAAAATCACTTAAAATCTTAACAATTAGGAAGGAAAGAAAATAGTAAGAGGAGAGAGAAAAAAAATAGAGAGGAGTGAAAAAGTGAAGGAAAGAAAAGAATGCATTTTCTCTTCTTCTTATTTGGTATAAGGATGGAAAAAAAAACTTGTTTTATTTTCGTTTTTGGTATTTGAGTTAGAATTGTGGGGGAAAGAAATGTATTTTTTTTTACATCTATACTTTTATATTAATATTTATGTATTACTCATTATTTAAAAAATATATATTTGTATATTTAAAAATATAGATTTTTGTCACATATAACATAAATAAAAATAATAAGTAAAGTAAATAGTTGCCAATACAATAATTAATAAGGATGGTATGTGTATGTCTTATTTCATATGGAATATTATTTATAATGTGTGATTTTATAAAATTATTTTTTATAGTTAAAATAATAATAATTTAATAAATCTAAGAATAAATTTAAATAAACCTATGTAGTACTTATGTGTTGAAATATTTTATATTTACAATAAAAAATATTTATTTTAGCGATAATATATTAAAAAAATGCTGTTAAATTTTTTTTTTTTAGTCAATTTGTAAGGAGTATTTTGGTCATACAAAGCCTACAACGTTTTCTTTTATATTTTCTCTCTAATTTGGAGAAATTTTTTTTAGTGTGGACCTCATTACTTTCTTTCTCTTCATTTTTATTTTCTTTCTTATTTTCTCTCTTACCAAATCGCCATTTTTTTTATCTTCCCTCCAATTTTTTCTCCAAATGATTCATTCCTTCCACTTTTCATCTTTAACAAACAAAGGCTTAGAGAGGAGGAGAATGGATGTGTTTTAGTATTTTCTTCTCTATAAAAATATAAATAATTTTTAATATATTTAAAGAAATACAAATAATTAAATATTTTTTAATATATATTTTATCTTATTGTATTGGTTCTTATTTTAATTGTTCTTTGACTTAGTCATCCACCATTTTGTATATCTAATTTTTAAAAACAATTTGAAAGAAGCAAGTGGACTCCTAGACCTATCAGTCTTAGAACTAAAAATAAATAGACATTCTCTTCAATTTTAATAGTGTACGCCCTAATTTTCCAACGGGCTATTAACGAGCTGAGACATGACCTAATTATATCAGCCACGTGGATCCTCCATGACTGGAGATGTTGTCGTCAGGTCCTACCTCGTTAGCTCGAGGTATCCAAAGGTTCGCCAAGATTACTTAAGGACCGAGTCAGGACTGTGAAGGCCACAGGTCGAGGAGGCATCCAGCTTGTGGTACGAGCTGAAGTTGGAAGCTATGATCTCTTATAAAGTCAACCACGCAAGGTAAACGTGCATATATCAGACATCACGTGTCTGATATATCCCTGACTTCTCGGACACGCAGCATGAAAGTGCGTATTCAGGCACCCATGACTGGGTTGGGCCATGCGGCCCATTATCTCCCTTACCTATTGATTAGACCACACTTCATTTGTCAGGTTTTAGGAATTAATCATGAATGTCACAGAAGTGACATGATGGGTAAGAAGGTCACGGGATGACCCCCCCTTTTACCAACTCCCAGGTGCCTTCTCCTATAAATATGGAGACCCTGAGAGTTGGAAGGGGTTGGATTCTATTGTGTAAGGAAATACCCTGTAAAGAATACCAGGCATATAGCAATAATATCGGCTGGTGGAGAAGAATGATTTTAACATTTGAACCACCTAAAAACGTAATTGTGTCACCAGTCCATAAAAAGATCATTCATCTATTTCGGTTCATTGTTACGCACTACTCTCATCCTCTTATTCTCTTAATTACATGTTGGCGAAGAACCGCGTCAACAGTTTGGTGCTTTCATTGAGAGCTAGTTAGATTGGTGCTATCGCAGACATCCAACTATGGTGACCACTTGATCAAGCACGGTAACGAGGCGGAACAACATGATGGGCAGGAGGCTCATCATGCCGCCATCTTCGGTGAGCAAAATCCTGAGGTCCAGCAGCGGCCGGTAGGCCAGGATGACACTGGAAGTTCGGCGCCCAGGCCACCTAATCCAAACCCAGATTTTTACACTGTGGTAGAAATGGAGAACGCTCAGCTGAGGAGCCAACTAGCGAAAGCTAGTCAGCAGAATAAGGAGGTGTTGGCACGACTACCCCTTCTTACAACCGACGCTAACGTCGGAAAGGGGCAAGGCGAGACTCGTAAGTCCCGCCGGGGTAATCGGTCCAGGCCTAGCCGCTCGAACAAACCTCCGACATCCAACTCTATTCCCTCGATGCACCGTCGAGAGGCAAACTTCGAAGAAATACCTAGAGCCAAACAACAGTATAGCCGCTCGGTCCGAACTTCAACTCCCAGCTCACAGCCAGCCTCGAGCGCGCCCAGGAGGGCTCGAGGGAATTCTAGAAGGAGATCCGGGGAGGGCTCACAACACTTGCCCGTCCCCACCAGCCGTCCTGCGCCTCGTCCGGATCGCCAGGCGCGGGGCCCGCAGGTTGGCAGGGCCGAAAGGCCCCCACCTAACTTGATCCACCCTGACGGAACCAGGATTGCATCTTCGGTCAGGCATCCTCCGTCACCAATAAGATATCCGTCTTCTCCTCGGCCTATCCAAGATATTCCAGCTTATGGAAGCAGCAGGAGAAACCCGCCATCCACAGGACCTTCCCGACGTAGCAAGGCGCCCAGAGGGAGCCCGGATCCTCACCCCCAGAGGCGGACTCCGAGCTTCTCTAACGGGAGCTACTGGACCGGCAGTCGCCGGAGTGACCTTTCTGGCGGAGACCTGCGTCAACGCTTAAGCTCGGCGCAAAGTCCTAAAGCCACCCAGAGGGGCGACTTGCGAGATCGCCTTAACTCTCATAGGGGGAACCAGTAGGAGGTGGCAGCCATGCTCGCTCTGGGGGAGACCTAACTGAGGTACCTAACGGCGGGAATGCCCCAAATAACTTATCTCAAGATAGGAGGGGCAATAACCCACCAAACGTATACAATGGATCCGGAGCTGTCGAGCAGCCTCGGAATAACCAAGGAAATCAGGACAAAACCCTAGAGCGCCTGGCTCAGATGGAGGAGCTAATGAGGAAGCTTCTGTCGAAGAAAGAGAAAGACGAATATGATTCAGGGGACGAGCTTGAGCTCTTCGCCCCCAACATAGCAGCAACGGCATACCCACCCGGTTTCCGTATGCCGCACCTGTCCAAATTCAACGGAGACGGAGATCCGTCGGATCATCTGGGGATGTTCAATACCATGATGATGGCCCACAACATTGGCCCTGAGCTAAGATGTTTGATATTTCCCTCCACACTGACCGGGCCAGCCAAACAGTGGTTCAAACAAAGGAAGAAACAATCAATCAGCCCCTGGAAAACTTTCTCTGCTGACTTCAAAAGGGCATTCCGAGCCTCCCAGGCTGCCCGCGTCAAGGCCGACTCCCTGGCTAACGTGAGGCAGCAACCCGACGAGCCTTTGAAGGCATACCTGAGCAGGTTCGCGAACGTCGCTGCTCGGGCCAGAGACGTAGATGACAGCTCCAAGCTCATGGCTTTGAAAACTGGAATCCTCGTCGGAGGGGGACTCAGGAACGAAATACAAAGGAAGGGAGTCAGCTCAGTGAACGAGTTCCTAAATAGGGCCCAAGGGTGGATCAACTTGGAGGAGGCCCAAGCCTCAGCTGCAGGAACCAGCCAGGACCCTGAGCAGCCCGCTGGAGTGGGAACGGAGGTCGCGACAGCGACCCAGAACGTTACACAGAATTACCAATTCGGTGGAGGCAAAAGAAAGGGGAACGACGAGGGCAACCAGCACGGCCCAATGAAGAATAAGTTCGTAGACAAATTTAAGCCAGTCTACCCGACTTATACAGAGCTCACCCACTCTAGGGAGAACATCTTCTTAGCGAACTCTGCTCGCCTCCCCTGGAAGAAGCCGGAGCCGTTAAAGCACCAGAAGGGGAAGAGAGACACCTCTAAGTTTTTTCGTTTCCACAACGACGTTGGCCACAATACCGATGATTGTAGGAATTTGAAAGATGAGATCGAAACTCTCATCAGAGCCGGCCCCTTGGCTCAGTACGCGCAGAACAGGGCTCCGATAGGCCGACCTACTCCGGAAGTCCCGGTCAGTCAGCCCGGGTCTCGGGTAGATCAAGACGTCCCTCCCCGAGTGATAGGAGGAGAGATATCCACAATCTCGGGAGGTCTGCATTTGGCTGGCGCGAGCAAGGGTGCCCAAAAGAGGTACGTAAACGAACTCAAGGTGCATAATGGAGTAAAGTTCGTCCCGGAGCAACGTCTGCCAAAGCAGTAGCGATTGGAGAGGCAACCAATCATTTTTACTAAAGAAGATGCCAACCACGTTCAGTTCCCTCATAACGACCCCCTGGTCGTAGCAGTGCAGCTCGCTAATCGGAGGGTTAGGAGAGTGCTGATCGATAATGGGAGCTCGGTAAACCTTCTATTCCGGTCCACGCTGGAGAAGATGGGTTTGACTGTCGCCGAGCTGAAGGCGACCTCCATGATGCTGTATGGTTTTTCGGGAGAAGGATCAGCAGCTATAGGGACGATCGAGCTGGTGATCACCTTAGGAGAGGGACCTCGGACAATCTCCAAACTCCTCGAGTTCGTAGTCATCGACTGCCCCGCTGCGTACAATGCTATTTTGGGCCGACCCACACTCATAGCTTTTGAGGCCATCACCTCTGTTCGCCACCTCACGCTGAAATTCCCTTCTTCCACGGGGATATGCATGGTCTGTGGCGATCAGCTTGCTGCCAGGGAATGCTACAGCATTTCCATGAAGGGAAAATCGAAACCCGGGCAGCTAACGATGTCCATCCAAGGTGGAGGAGAGGAATCTCAGGAACCTTTGACTAATCCTGAGATTGAAAAACCTTAGAGCGCCGAGGGGGAAAGTATTATCTCAAGTGAGGATATCGACCCCCGAATAGGCGAGGACAGGTCCGAGCTCCAAGCTATTGAGGACCTCGAGGAAGTAAACATCGATCCACAAAATCCTACACAGATGGTCAAGCTCGGGAAAAACCTCTGCGGTAAGAGGAAAGCGGAGCTAATCAAATTTTTGCAGGATAACCTGTATGTGTTTGCATGGTCACACGAGGACATGGTGGGAATCAGTCCAAATGTCATCATGCACACCCTTCATTTGGATAAGAGCGTTCCTGCAAAGTTCCAGAAGCAGAGGCGCCTGGGAACAACTCGAGCTAAGGCCTTAGAGGAAGAAGTAGCCCGGCTCAAGAAATGCGGCTTTATCCGTGAAGCCAAGTTTCCGGTTTGGGTCACCAACCCTGTGCTGGTCCCGAAGCCCAACGGGAAGTGGCAGACCTGCATCGACTTCTCCGACCTGAATAAAGCCTGCCCCAAAGATTGTTTTCCCTTGCCAAGGATTGACCAATTGGTGGATGCCACGGCGGGGCACGAGCTCATGTCCTTTATGGACACGTACTCAGGCTATAACCAGATCGCCATGAATCCGGCGGACTAGGAGCACACCAGCTTCATGACCCCGACTAACGTCTATTGTTACAAGGTCATGCCATTCGGGCTGAAGAACGCCGGTGCTACATACCAAAGGTTAGTAAATACCAAGCACGGGGAGCCAAGATGGCCGCTTACCTGGCCAAGGTAAAAGTCGAACTGTCCGCGTTCGGGCGAGGCTCAATCTAGCGGATACCTCGAGAGCAGAACGCCAACGCAGACGCCCTCGCCAAGCTCGCTACCTCCGGGGAGACGGAGACACTGGGGTTAGTACCGGTGGAGTTCCTGGAAAAACCAAGTATAGAAGAGGTCGGGGCGGAGGTCGAGATGATTGACGCCAGACTAACCTGGATGACTCCCATCCTCGAGTACCTCACCGAGGGGAAGTTACCCGAATGACGTAATGACGCACGGCGGGTACTGTACCAGGCTCCAAGGTATACGATGGTAGATGGGGTGCTGTACCGGCGTGGGCACTCCCTACCTCTCCTACGATGTGTTCTGCCGGGCGAAGCAAAGGCCATCCTGCAGGAAGTGCACGAAGGTTTTTGCGGGGATCACACTGGGGGCCAAGCCTGGCCCTAAAAGTTTTAAGGCAAGGGTATTACTGGCCCACTCTGTCAAATGACTCGATCTTGTATGTCAAGAAATGCGACAAGTGCCAGCGATTCTCCACAGTTGCCCAAGCTCCCCCCGTCGAGCTGCCGATGATCTCCTCCCCATGGCCATTTGCAGTTTAGGGAATCGACTTGGTTGACGCCCTCCCTACTGGAAAGGGCGGGGTCTGCTACGCCGTGGTGGCTATCGACTACTTCACAAAGTGGGCTGAGGCAGAGCCTTTGGCAACAATCACATCTAAGAAAGTCCTCGACTTCCTAGTCAAGAGCATTATCTGCCGATTCGGGCTGCCGAAGAAAATCGTATCCGACAACGGGACTCAGTTCGACAGCAGCCTCTTCACCGAATTTTGTGAAAGGTACGGCATCATGAAAAGTTTCTCCTCCTTGGCCTATCCTTAGGCGAACGGCCAGGTCGAGGCTGTCAACAAGACGCTAAAGGCGAGCCTTAAGAAAAGACTAGGAGAAGCCAAGGGGGTCTGGCCGGAGCAGCTCCCCCAGATTCTGTGGGCATACCAGACCTCGCATCGGACCTCTACGGGTCATACTCCTTTCTCCCTGGCTTTTGGGAGCGAGGCAGTCCTTCCTGTTGAGTTAAAAGTATATTCTCATAGAGTCCAAGCATATGACCAGGATTGCAATCATGAACTGCTTTGCTCATCTCTTGACCTGATTGATGAAAGGCGAGAAGACTCACAGCTCCAGCTCGCGCATTACCAACAAAAAATTACGCGTTATTTCAACTCAAAGGTTCGAAAACGCGCTTTAAGCATTGGCGAGTTTTCCTAGCCAGCAAGGATCCCAAAGACGAAGTACTGGGACCAAACTGGGAAGGACCTTATCAAATTGCCGAGGTCATAAAGGAAGGAACCTACAAGCTAGCCTGGCTTAGTGGAGAAACGGTCCCACGGGCTTGGAACGCCACCCACTTGAAAAAGTATTATCAGTAACACCCTTGTAAGGCTTACTCAGAAAGGCCATTTTTTATGTATTGAGCAATGAGAATTAACTTTTCGTTCATGATTGAATATATTTGCAAGTGTAATCTAAAGTAACCACAAAAGACCCTTTCCTAGTTACTTGGGGGGCTTATGGTGCCTGGATATAACCAGGTCGCCTTAAAGGCTTAGAAGTTAATTCAAATCGATTGATTGTTGTTTTTCTTAAAAAACACGAGATATTGATAAAAATTAACGCGAACTAAGTTTTCAAACTAAGGTCCTGAACATAACCAGGTTATAAAACTTAGAAGTTAATTCAAATTGATTGATCGTTGTTTTTCTTAAAAAGCACGAGATATTGATAAAAATTAACGCGAACTAAGTTTTCAAACTAAGGTCCTGGACATAACCAGGTCATAAAACTTAGAAGTTAATTCAAATTGATTGATCGTTGTTTTTCTTAAAAAGCACGAGATATTGATAAAAATTAACGCGAACTAAGTTTTCAAACTAAGGTCCTGGACATAACCAGGTCATAAAGCTTAGAAGTTAATTCAAATTGATTAATCGGTGTTTTTCTTAAAAAGCACAAAATATTAGTCAAGAATTAACACTAACTAAGTTTTTCAAAGCAATGACCAAAATGCGTAGAGGCAAAAGGAAATAAACCAATTAAAAGTAAAAATTGATAAAACCAATTGTCTCGAGGTGGAAAAACCTCATGCAAAGTTACATAAAAAAAATGATAATAATAAATGAGTGGGTGCGAAAAAGAAAGGCCCTAGGCTCCACCGGGCTGCCCCGTGGAGGTCGCTGTCTCGCCCTCCTGCTCGGCCATTGCGGATGCCTCCCCGGTCTCAGAAGGTGCCTCTTGTTGGAGGCGAGCTTTGAACCCTTCCTGGAAGACCTCCCAGTCCGCTCCTAAGAAGGAGAAGTCGCCGTCCGAGTTATAGACCCAGCAATGGTAGAGCATGTCCTCCATGGTGGAGCTGGAAGCTGCCTTCTCCGTTTCCAAGGCGGCCTTAGCCTCCTCGGCCCCAGTCTTCGCAGAGTCTAGCTCGACCAGCGCGGCAGCAAGGGCGGCCTTGGTGGCCTCGGCCTCTTGAAGCTTAGGATGGGCTTCATCCAACTCGGCCAACACGGCCGCCAAAGCATCCTTGGCTTCCTTCTCCTTCTGTTGGGCCGTCTGCAAGGCGCCCAAGGCAGTTTGATGGGTGGCCAAAACTGTCTGATGCTCGCCCCTCATCTCCTCAAGCTGATCCCTAGACCTGGATATGCTCCGGTGAAGGGCCAAGACACTCTACAAAAACAAAGAGGCAACTGCCTTAGAAAAAAAAAAGAGAAACAGGGCAAGGCATGGTAATCAAAGATTATAAAAGGGTAAAGTCAGCTTACCGTTAGGGCCATTCCCAATGAAGAATCCATTACATTCTCCGGGCTCCTTGTTTCGATGGCCCGCAGGTCTTTCTCGGTGGCGCGGTAGAAGTGGTCGACGGCGTAGCTCGCCGTCTCATACACCGTCCCCCGGAAGACGTCCGGAATCTTCTTCAAGGCCTGGGGATCCACGGGGATGCGCACATCCGGGACTACGGTCGTCAGAGTCCCGGCCTCCGCCTCCATGTCCTGAGCAGGGGACGGAACTCGTGGAGGGGGCGGCGGCATCTTCTCCACTGGCGGAGGAGGAGGTACCTTGGCCAGGGCAGCCGGGCCCTGGTCTTTCCCCTTTGCAGGGGATTTGGATGATGTCCCGACGGCTTTCTTTGCCATCCAGAGTTTCTTCAGCATGGGGCCGGAAGCCCCAGCGGAGGAGCTCCCTTCGGCAAACTTAGCCCGCAAATCTTTGTTCCCAGGCTGAGACATCTCCTCTGGCAAAACAAAGACATTATTAGTACACAAGTTAGCATTTATGCAAAAACAACAAAGATAAGGGGAACAGAATCCAAAAACATATATCGTAAGGGATCCTACCCCCCGAGCTAGGAGAAGAATCTATGGTCACGACCATCGGCCCCGGAGCTTCTGCTGGGGAATCTAAGTCAATGATTACGCGAGCTGGCTCGGGCTTTGGGTCCGAATTTGGCTCAAGACTAGACTCTTCTACATACTGCCTAAGACCTCAAGCTACGGTACCCTCCCGGAGTGATGTCCATGACCGAAGGTTGGTCCCATACTCCTCAAATAAGACCGACCTAAAGGTTAAGGTGTTGTCTACGACTACAGTACCCCTAGGGCGGCTACTTTCATAATCTAGCACGAGTCAGTCGACACAATGAAGCAGGGTTATGTCAAGGTCAGGGTCGCTTCGGTGGCGCTGGACGGGCTGGTTGGGATTAAACCTAGCTAGCCGGGGGTCTGCAGTGGCCCTATCTAAGTTCCTAAACAGATATGGGTTACCTTGGCCGGAGGGACCTGCAGCTGCTCCGAACCGGATCCTCTCCTCGTCCGTTCTTTGGGCGACCTCCAGTGCCCGCTTCCTCCTCACGAGGGGCACCTCGTCCTCATCCCCTGCGGCCTTATCCTCGGGGATGGGTCTCATCTCGCGAGCTGGGGGAGGCACCCGGGGTCTCCTCAGGTTCAAATTCTGGCCTGGAGAGATCAGCTTGCATGCCAGCATCGTCTCGTCTGTCATGAGCTGGCGATAGTCCTTTTCACTTGGGGGCAAACTCGCCAGTGTCTCGTACTGACTCCTGAGGATCACAGACTTGTCTGTCTTCGCGAAAATGGCTGCAGAGTTATTCTAAGTCAGGAACGGATAAAGGGGGAGCTAACCAATACTTAACTTACGAGCTAAGAGTGAAGGGAGCTTACGAGGACGGTTGAAGTAGTGTAGTTTGCAGTTGCGAAACCCCTTGGACATAAAGAACTGGTCTTTGAAGTCGTTGGGGTGGTTGGGCAGCTCGATGACTGCAGCCGTATTTGGAAACCGGGTCAAGTAATAGAACCTGTCGCCTCGCCACCGCTGCTCCGGGCTGGCCTTGAGGCAGAAAAAATATAGGATATCTGCCGGAGTGGGGACCTCCCACTCCTGTTTCAAGAACAGGTTTCTCAACCCAGCCAACAAACGATAGGAGTTGGGGGGGAGCTGGAAAGGAGCCAACCTCACGTAGTTGAGGAAGTCGGCGAAGTATTGGTCCAGCGGGAGGAAAGCCCCAGCCTTGAAGTGCTCGTCACTCCAGGCCGCGAACTCCTCGTCGAGCGGCGCGCAGCTCCGCTCACCCTCTGCGGGAGGTCGGGCGATCAGAGCGCTCCTCCCCAGTTCGATGTTGTGGGAAAGGAATATCTTATTCACTTTCCCCTGGTCAGTGATCTTCGAGACGATCCTCTCGGCCTCGAAGAAAGCATCAGGCGCTACCTTGAGCTCCTGCTCCACGGCCGGCCCGAAGATAAGGATTGGGGAGTCTGTCATCACCTCTTTTCCTTTGGATTGCTGGGAGGACGAGCTGCCTGCGATCCTCTTAGGAGCGTTCTTCTTGGGTCCCATCTGGTCGCCTAGTGAACAAAAGAAGAAATTTCAGAAAAGGCGACCTAAGCATAAGGGGGAATCAGAAGAGGTGTTTCCTTTGCACGAGCTGAGGTAATCTCAGCCCGTGGAGAGTGAGACCATGCGGTTCTATGAACACGCGCCTGTGCTCCCAACAGATCCCCGATTACTCGGAATTCGTGTGTCAGGAGGGTCAGGATAAAATTTGCCTTGGAAGGAAAGTTTCAGTAGGCAAGAGGTGCAAAACCGACTGTGAAGCATGTCCCCTAAGCTACCTGGTTTTGCACCCAAAATACTGGATATTTTAAACAAGCATACCAAAAATCCTACCCAGAAGAATTCCCCAGAAAATGTACCCTATAAGCCATGCTCCTTCATGGTTTTCTTCTACAATCGATGCCCTAAAGTAAAAACCTACACCCTTCATACCCACAAAAAACCCACAGAATATTGCATGCAGATACAGGAACTATTTACCTAGGCTACAGTGAAAGGAAAATTTAAAACATGCACAATCAGAGAACTTACGAAGTAGTTTGTTGTGGGAGGGATGAAGGGGTCGTCTGGGTTGGGGCCTCGACGGAATGATTGGTTCCAAAACCTCAAAGGAACCCTTGCGCCTAACCTTCTGGAGTGCTGGGAACGGTGGCCGGGAGGAAGAGGGTTTTTCTTTTGAGGATGAGAAGAGAGAAGGAAATGGAAAGTTCAGAAAATTTTCAAATAAACGGGTGGCCCATGCGTAAGGTGGTCACCCATTTTATATACGTGAAAGGCCACATGAGGAGGGCCGTTGGATTGCCCTGATGTGGGATCCAAGGCTCTCCACTCGAAAGGTAAAACGACGGCTGAGTATAGGCTAGGCCATTTAATGCGGTTCTCGGAAGACGTACCGTCACCAACCACGATGTTTCACGTATTCGGCGCATGCGTAAAAGGTGGAATATGGAGAGTCCATGGAGAAGCCTAAAAGCCCTTACTGTGGCCCTACACGACGTCGTGTACCACGAGCAGGGGCTTGGGGGGCAAATGTACGCCCTAATTTTCCAACGGGCTATCAACGAGCTGAGATATGGCCTAATTATATCAGCCACGTGGATCCCCCATGACCGGAGATGTTGTCGTCAGGTCCTACCTCGTTAGCTCGGGGTATCCAAAGGTTCGCCAAGATTACTTAAGGACCGAGTCAGGACTGTGAAGGCCACAGGTCGAGGAGGCATCCAGCTCGTGGTACGAGCTGGAGTTGGAAGCTATGACCTCTTATAAAGTCAACCACGCAAGGTAAACGTGCATATATATCATACATCACGTGTCTGATATATCCCTGACTACTCGGACACGCAGCGTGAACGTACGTATTCAGGCACCCACGACTGGGTTGGGCCATGCGGCCCATTATCCCCCTTACCTATTGATTAGACCACACTTCATTTGTCAGGTTTTAGGAATTAATCATGAATGTCATAGAAGTGACATGATAGGTAAGAAGGTCACGGGATGACCCCCCTTTTACCAACTCCCAGGTGCCCTCTCCTATAAATATGGAGACCCTGAGAGTTGGAAGTGGTTGGATTCTATTGTGTAAGGAAATATCCTGTAAAGAATACCAGGCATATAGCAATAATATCGGCTGGTGGAGTAGAAGGATTTTAACATTTGAACCACCTAAAAACATAATTGTGTCACCAGTCCATAAAAAGATCATTCATCTATTTCGGTTCATTGTTACGCACTAATCTCATCATCTTATTCTCTTAATTACCTTTTGGCGAAGAACCGCGTCAACAAATAGAATCAAAAAAATATCAATCCGAACTCAAATGCGAATTGAAGTTTTGTTCAAAAAATATCAAAATTAAGATAACATTTGATTGTAGTGTTGTAAGAAAAAAAAGAATTGGAGAATTGGATTGGTTTGCATGTTGTCCACTCCTAATATTATATCATAATTCCTCCTAATATTCTATCATCAAATTATATTTATTTAATTTCAAGATATATTGTTATATCCTATCTTTTTCATGTAACTATTGTTTTAGTTGATTTGCTTATGTGTTTAACTGTCCTTAATAATTTCTTTTTATGTCATGTTTGTTTTGGGTATCGGGTGAAATTAAGGGTGATAAATCTTGTTTTCATTATTTGTTTTAAATATATACATTTAAAGGTTGATTTTGGTAAAATTTTTGTTTTTTAATTTTTTAAACACAAAAATGAAAATATTATTTTTATTTTTATTTTTTTAATTTAAAAAATAAAAATATATTTGGTAACTGATTTATTTTTTGTTTTTAAAAACAAAAAATAATAAATGCATTTGATCATTTTAATTTTTTATTTTTATTTAACAATATAAAATGAAGTGTTGATTTGAGTAAGAAAAGAAACAAAAAGTCAAAAACGGTTTTAAAAATTTTGAAAGTGAAAAAACTCTATTTTCAAAATTTAATGAATTTTAATTAAAAAAATTTAAAATAATAAATAAAAATGAAATTACCAAACACATCTTTATGTTTAATTGTCAAATTATTAATTAATTAAATCAAAAATTATTTTTTAAGTGTTACCAAACAACTCAATAATTTACAACAATTTCAATTCATTATTTGTATGATTTGGGTGGGGATTGTTTGCATACCAATGGTGTCATTTTTCAGTATAAGATGACTTTGAGTCTTCTACTTGGTTGTTTCATTTTGATTGTGTTAATTTCTATATTTGAAAAAATATTTTTCTCTCGAGTATTGGAAAATATATTTTAGTCTTGTTTAATTAAATTTTAGCTGGTAATGATTTGGAAGAAATCATTCAATCGAATCATTACAAGATAAGTTTTCAAGGCTATGATGATAGCAAAGCCCAAGTTGGCAGCCCACAAACAATCAGCCCAATACAATTGGACCCAGAAGCCATTATACAGCAAGTAAAAGAATGGGAAGAAGCATCGGCTCAACACATCACAGAAGGCTCGAAAGAGAAGGTGAACAGTGAGATCGACCGAGCTGAAAAGGAGGAAACAAGCTGCAAAAGGAAAAGGATCAAGCCAAGCTGGTTGAGAGACTTTGTTCTGCTATGGGCTCGATGAAGGGAGAGAAAGTAAGCTGAGTAGGAGTAACCGAATTTGTTATTGAGAATTGTAATGAGATTTTATAAGCTTTCTTGGATGACTCTATTTTGGCTTATGCTGTGAATGAAAATTGCCTTGAGCAAGTTTGGAGATTAGCTCTGTCTCGAAGAGAGCAATTATCTAACATTGGTGCTTTCATTGACCCTTTTTTTTTTTTTTTTTCCAGAATGAAGAACGAGGAGATTGCTGCATTGTTACAGGCGTTGGACCTCAAGTGGGAACAGCGATCGGAATCCCAGATGGAGACTATCAAGATGATAATTGACGAACGCTTCAACCAGAATTCTCAGCAATCGCCGGTGAACCAAGTGGGTGAAGCTAGTGGGAGCAGAGACTCAGTTCGGGAACGGAGCCGACGTTCCGATACTGAAACCGATTGCCGAGACATCAACTCAATACTCAAAACCTTGCGAGTTCAGGTGCCTCGCTTTGACGGACAGAATGTGGACGACTGGATTTATAAGATCAATAAGTTTTTTGATCTTCACCAAGTGGATGATGGCATACGATTGGCGGTTGTTCCGTTTCACTTAGACGGACCTCCATCAAGCTGGTTTCAATGGATGGAAAAAGGTGGATCGATTTCTGATTGAGAATCGTTCTTACGGGAATTACAGCTTCGCTTTGGTACTTCCATTTACGACGATCCATTGGGTCGTATTTCGAAACTCACACAGACGGGGAAGGTCTCGGAGTACAGAGAAGAATTTGAACTGCTTATGCCTCGCATCACGGGAGTGGCAGACTCCATGTTCCTGAACTTCTTCATTTGGGGACTGAAGTTAGACATCCGACGTGAGTTATTGATGGCGCCTCCTGCGAACTTGGCCGATGCTATGGCCAAAGCCCAATTATTCGAGGATCGCAATGAAGACCTGTTCGCACGACAAAGGGACCATAATAGAACCGGGTGGATCTCGAAACCAAGTTACACACAGCCCATTTCACAGTCAACTTCTCCTACCACATACAAGCCGAGCACGGGTCTCCCATCGCCTCCACTCCAACCATTGGGTAAACCACCCAATACAATCTCTCTGCCAATAAAAAAATTATCCCCCAGTGAAATGAAGGAACGTCGGGAGAAAGGATTATGCTATACATGCGAAGAGAAATTTCATTATGGTCATAAATGCAAGAATAAGATGTTGATTATGTGCGTTCATGATGAGGAAGATGCATCCATGGGGGCTGAAGAGGAGGAACACGAATTTGACAGTCCGGAAGAAGAAGTAAGTCTCAATTCGCTCTCTAACTCATTGAACCCGAGAATTTTTCGCATAACGGCGAAACATGGCAATGAATCACTCGAAGTATTGGTCGACACCGGTAGCAATAATAATTTTATTCAAGAATCATTGGCTACTCAGCTCAATTTGCCTTGGGAGGAGACGAAACGTTTCAAAGTATACATGGGTAATGGAAATTTTTTGCTGTGTTACAAACTGTGCAAGGAGGTCGAGTTGTGGTTACAAGGGCACCGTTTCATAGTAGATCTGTATGTTCTTCCGATCTGTGGCTTGGACGTCGTTTTGGGTATGCAATGGCTTCAAACTTTGGGACCGTGCATTCACGACCACAAGGCGTTAACCATGGAATTTACCTGGCAGGGAAACGTTATTAAGCTATCGGGTTCCACTCAAATTTCTGGGCACCATCTCACTTATACACAGCTCACTACCTTACTGCGCGAAGGAGAAGTTCAGGGTTTATTTAGACTCGAAACAGCGGAGGACACTAAGGAGAATGACACTACTGATCTGGCAGCTCTGGAAGCCCATTTTCCGCCACAGGGTCGGGGATTATTGTCTCAGTTTGCCTCAGTTTTTGCTACACCGAATCAGCTGCCTCCTTTTCGTTCGGTGGATCACCGCATTTTTCTCCAGCCAGGCTCGGCACCTGTCAACGTGAGACCGTACCGGTACCCCTATTTTCAAAAGGACGTTATTGAAAAACTGGTGCAAGAGATGCAGGACGTTGGCTTTATTCGCCCAAGTACTAGCCCCTATTCGTCACCTGTGCTCTTAGTAAAAAAGAAAGATGGGTCATGGCGATTTTGCGTGGATTATAGAGCGCTGAATGGTCTCACCATTAAAGACCGTTTCCCCATTCCCACGATCGACGAACTGGGTGGTGCTACCGTCTTCTCCAAGTTAGATCTAAGGGCTGGTTATCATCAAATACGAATGGATCGCAGGGACATTCACAAGACAGCTTTCAGGACGCACCAAGGCCATTACGAATTTGTTGTGATGCCTTTTGGGCTAACCAATGCCCCGTCGACATTCCAAGCAGCTATGAACCAGGTTTTCAGACCCTATCTTCGACATTTTGTTACTGTTTTTTTTTATGATATTCTTGTGTACAGCAGCAATGAGGCCGACCACGCTCAACATCTGGCCATAGTCCTCCGAGTGCTCCAGGATACTAAATTTTTCGCTAAAGCCAGTAAATGCAACTTCTTCCAGCAAAGAGTCGAATATTTGGGCCACCTGGTGTCTTCAAACGGTGTACAGGCTGATCCATCAAAGACTACAGCCATGAACGAATGGCCCGTGCCTACCTCTCTGAAACAACTACGTGGATTCTTGGGTCTTACAGGATATTACCGCCGCTTTGTATCTCATTATGCAACAATAGCAGCTCCTCTGACTGACTTACTGAAGCGAGACAATTTTAGGTGGACTGCCGAAGCTGCTACTGCCTTTGCTCATCTCAAGAAAGCAATGACCGCGACACCCGTACTCAAGTTGCCCGATTTTTCTAAAGATTTTATAGTTGAAACAGATGCATCTAACGTCGGCATTGGAGCTGTTTTAATGCAGGACGGCCACCCATTGGCTTATTTCAGCAAGAAATTGGGACCCCGTTTCATGGGCTTGTCGGCTTATCTAAGGGAGATGCGGGCGATAGTTGAAGCAATAAACAAATGGCGACAGTATTTGTTAGGCCGCCATTTCATTATCAGGACAGATCACAGAAGTTTACGGGAGCTCTTAACACAAGTAATTCAAACACCGGAACAACAACAGTTCATTCGTAAGCTGCTGGGTTTTCATTTTACCATTGAATACAAAGCGGGTACATTAAATTCTGCGGCTGATGCCCTTTCCCGAAAGTTTGAGACACCCTCTTCATCATTGTTGATTGGTCATAGTGCTGGTTGTTATGATTTTCTAGAGGAATTACGGCAAGAGAACATTACTTGCCCAGATTTGAGGCTTCTTCACACTCAATTGCAGCAGGGACAGCTCGACGCCACTGTGTATTCTCAGAGAGATGGCCTCATGTACTACTGCCAGAAAATTTTTATTAGTGCCCACTCTAATCTGAAACAGAAACTGCTTCACGAGTTCCACGCTACACCAATGGGAGGCCATGCGGGCATTGAGCGCACCTTCTTGCGCTTAGGAGCAAATTTCTTTTGGCATG
The DNA here is from genome assembly GCF_963169125.1 of Humulus lupulus. Classification (NCBI taxonomy): domain Eukaryota; kingdom Viridiplantae; phylum Streptophyta; class Magnoliopsida; order Rosales; family Cannabaceae; genus Humulus; species Humulus lupulus. Next base: position 12,654,766 of record NC_084802.1, read on the forward strand.
GGATGCGATATGATGTTAAGCAATTTGTGGCAACTTGCACTATTTGCCAAACGGTGAAACATTCAACTTCTGTACCATATGGTCTTCTTCAACCGCTGGAAATTCCGGAGAGAGTTTGGGAGGACTTAGCTATGGATTTCATTGTAGGCCTCCCTACCTCTAATGGCGTCACAAACATCTTGGTAGTGATTGATCGTTTCACGAAATATGCACACTTTGGTGCCCTGCCCCGTCAATACTCAGCCACAAAAGTGGCAGATTTATTCAGCAATATGGTCATTAAGCTCCATGGGTTGCCGCGAACTATAGTGAGTGACAGAGATCCGGTGTTTACTAGTGCATTTTGGAAGAAGTTATTTGAGCTTATGGGCACTAAGTTAAAAATGAGCTCAGCTTACCACCCCCAAACGGATGGTCAAACGGAAGTTACGAACCGCTATTTGGAGCAATATCTTCGAGCCTTCACTGCTGAGAATCCCAAACAATGGAGCAAGTTTTTGTGTTGGGCAGAGTATCATTATAACACGAGCCACCACTCCGCTATTGCAATGACTCCCTTTCAGGCGGTATATGGCCGAACACCTCCATCCATTCCGACGTATATCAGAGGTTCCACAACTGTTCAGGCGGTAGAGGAAGACTTGCTGACAAGGGACGACATCTTACAGCATCTCAAAGACAACTTGCTCAGGGCTCAAAACAGAATGCGCCAACAGGCTAACAAAAAGCGCAAAGATATCTCCTTCCAGATTGGCGAATTGGTCTTGGTTAAACTCCAACCTTACCGGCAATCCACAGTAGCACACCGCAACAACTTCAAGCTTAGTCGTCGATATTTTGGCCCGTTTGAAGTTATTGGACATGCCGGCCCCGTCGCATATACGTTGAAACTTCCCCAAGGCAGCCGCATCCATCCCACCTTTCACGTATCACTGCTCAAACCATTTCGGGGACCACAACAGTTACCGTGCTATCCGTTGCCTGAGTTCAGCCTGGCTAACAAACCGATTCTGACGCCGCTAGCCATTCTCGCTACCAGAATTCATCAAACAGCTACTGGTACGACTCGTCAAGTACTCGTTCAATGGACTCTCAGTTCTCCTGAAGATGCAACATGGGAAGACTTTGACGCTTTCATACGGATGTACAATCTTGTCGACCTTGAGGACAAGGTCGTGTTCGGAGAGGGAAGCAGTGATAGCAAAGCCCAAGTTGGCAGCCCACAAACAATCAGCCCAATACAATTGGACCCAGAAGCCATTATACAGCAAGTAAAAGAATGGGAAGAAGCATCGGCTCAACACATCACAGAAGGCTCGAAAGAGAAGGTGAACAGTGAGATCGACCGAGCTGAAAAGGAGGAAACAAGCTGCAAAAGGAAAAGGATCAAGCCAAGCTGGTTGAGAGACTTTGTTCTGCTATGGGCTCGATGAAGGGAGAGAAAGTAAGCTGAGTAGGAGTAACCGAATTTGTTATTGAGAATTGTAATGAGATTTTATAAGCTTTCTTGGATGACTCTATTTTGGCTTATGCTGTGAATGAAAATTGCCTTGAGCAAGTTTGGAGATTAGCTCTGTCTCGAAGAGAGCAATTATCTAACATATGATGTTACCAATTCTTCAAGTTAAGATTCTAGTTTATTTACTGGTATGTTTATTCAAACAATTTCTTGGAAGTTCTACTACTTTCATAATTTGTATTTCCATAAGTTATGCATTATATTCATTTGTGTATTTATTCACACATTTTAAGATATATTTTATTAATCTAATTTGTGTATTTATTTTTTCAACTGATTTTGTTAATTTCTGTTCTCATTTTATTTTGTCTTGTTTCTGGTTTTTGTTTCATAAATAAATAAATAATATTTTTAAGATGAGTGATGATTGATGCACACACAAATATTATATCAAATCACTTTTAACTAGTGGAATTCATCTTAAATAAATATGATTGATAAAATGCTTTGCCACATAAGTGTGTGTAGTGTTTGTGTAATTTCTGTGTGCATGTATTATTACTCTTTTAAGATTTGTTTCATTTTCTTAAAGATGATTTTCTAGGAACTTTCAATGTGTGAATAGTTGTTATTGGTCTTTCTTTACACATTGTTGCATAAGATTGTTTAGCATTTGTAACTGTTTTCTCTTAGAAATTTTCATTTTCAATAGATTTGGATCTTTGTTAGAAGATTTTGCAGGTTTGTTCAATTTTTCAAGAATATCCTTAATTTATATTTATCATCATGAATTAATTATGTATACTTTTTGGGTAGATAAATAACTTATTTAAGTATAATATTTTATTTCTTTCTTTAAACTACTTAATTTTATAGGATGTATGACATTATGAATTTTTTTCAATGAATAAATTTGGTTACTACAAAACTAAAAAAGATAAAAACATAGTTTTTTTTTTACAAAGTTACAACTTTGAAAGAGATAAAGTCGTTGATAAATACACAATCACATGTTTTGGAAGAAAAACATATGACTTTAAATAATGTGAAACATTTTTTTTAAGTGAGTGAATAATATTCTTTTATAAAATTGAAATTAAATATATTTAAATGACCACATTCCAAAATAACACTAGGAGTGAGTGACTCAGTGTCTTAGAAAATCAAACCACCTAAATAACATAAAAAAAATTATACCCTCCTCACCCACTGCTTCCTTCCAACTTTATATAATATATATATATATATATTATCTAAGTTATATAATTATGAAATTTAATAAAAAATACTAATTTTTAGGACTGTGCAGAAATTTTTACAACCCGCCCAACCTGAAAAAATCACCAAAAAATACCACCCGAATAAACTGACTAAAATTTAAACCGTCCAATTGTTACATTGGGCGGGTTGAAAATAATTATCAACTCGCCCAATATAACCCGACATACTCAATTAAGAACTTATTATTAATTTATTATTTTTAATACATTTAAATAAATACATTAAATTTATATATATACTTAATTAAATTTATATTTATAATTGGACTTTGGTTTATAATTGGACTTTGGAGTATATTAATTTTATTTTTTATTTTAATGATATATATTTACTACTTTGTTTAATACTTTTAATATTGGTGCAATTATTAATATATTGCCAATTAATATATAAGAATTTTTTTCAAATAAATATATAAATTAATTAAGTTTTGTTTTATTTTTTTACTATAGATTTAAAATATTGTTTTAAGCTTAAAAATATAAATTTCACACTATTAGTACTAGTATTTAAAATAAAATAAAAACTACAAAAATATAAAAATATAAAAAAAATAAAATACCACATCGGTTTGGGCGGGTTGACCCGACCAACCCGCCCAAACTATTGGACGGGTTAAATTTTTTTTTTTTTTAATTGGGCAAGTTACGGGTTCACTTTTGCTAAACAGATTATGACATTGGATAGGTAAAAATGTCTTCTAACCCGACCAACCCACCCAATAATCAGCCCTACTAATTTTACACACATATGCTTGGCAGCAATTGGCTCACTACTTATCTTTATTTACTTACCCCTTTCCTCCACTCAAGTTTCTTTTATGTAATATACTACAACCTTTTTTTTTTTGGCAAACCATGCCTCCTCTATCCTTTGTTTGTTTGGTTTTAGAGGTTTGTAAATCATGTTGAAGCTTTTCAACATTCGCATTTAAAGAATTTATCTCCTTAGTTTTTGCCAAGAGATAATGATCCAAATTTGATATTGAATAAGTCGTTTGAACCGAAATCGCAAGAGAGTCGTCTACTGTCGAATGAATAGATTTGTCCCTGTCATTGTGCTCTTAAAAAGATTATATGGTACCCCTTGTGGAATGAAGTTCTGGCTCCGTCACTGTACGCACACTACAAATTCATTTATACTAAATGGAAAAGTTTTAAATCACATATTAACAAAAAAATATATCATTATCTCTTAAAAATCTCATAAGTTTATATAATAATAATATACTGCAGTAATAATTAAAAGATTCATTTTTGTTTAAACTAGAAAAAAAAATCGTTCTTGAAAAAAGTCATTTTGGTGGACTTCTTTTTTCTTTTAGTAATTAATATATTTCATTAATAAGAATAAGAGTGTAATACAACTAGAGAACAAGTTATTTAGTTATACAAATTTTTCATACACCCTAGTAGCATGCGCAACTAATCTATGTGTAATATATTAGAAATCTCTATAAAATTGGACAACAAACTTCTAACGTTATCTGATGAAGAACCTAACTCAATAAAATACAAAAAAAAATTAGAAAATGCAGGGACTAAAGTAAACATGTTATATTCAACACAAAATAGAAGACTAATCTACAACCAACATTAAAGTCACACCTTCTACTTGGATAACTGAACACAACTTACAAAAAAAATTGATATAATTATTAAACTTTTAAGAATGAAATAACAATGATAAAAACTTGCTTTTTATAAAACAAAAATAACTAATTGTAAGCTTAAGATCACTCTGAAATAACAATAAAAATTATAAATTATAAACATGTGTTTTGCTTATAATAAATAAAAGGATAAAAAGAAATTAAAATTGTCAACTAAATAAATTATGTTGAAATAATAAAATCTCAATATATTTATTAGAAAAAACTTATCTGGGAATTGTAGCAATCCTCCAAAGTCGTCAAATTTTTACTGACTGACAAAAACAACGTACAATAACAAATTTTTACTAACTGACATCAACAACTTACAATAACAATACTTATTATAACAAATAATTATAACATTAAAACGATACAACTAGGATTGCATGTTTTAATAAATAATATTAAATTATATCAAGCTTTAAAATAATAGTAATAATAATATATGTTACTTCGTGAATAAATTGCTTGAATAAATAAAATTACTTGTTAAGTAGTTAAAAACTTAAAAGAACACTGCAAATAATTATCTCGTAAATTTATATAATTATCTCAAAATAACTAATAATAAAACGGTTGAAAGAAAAATAAAAACTAAAAACGTACCTTATCGTAAGAAGCTGTCATAAAATACTACCATCGGCAAATACTATCGCCGGAAAATAGCTTAGGACGATGAAGATGTTGTTTTACACCCACCGTATATGTTGAACAAACAAGAGGTGTTCTTACATAGGGTGGCAGAAAGGGCTTCGCCAGAGAAAATTCATCATTTGAACCTTTGATTATCAACCCTTTTTATATATTATATAATATATAATAAGTATGATATACAATAAGGGATTATAAATGTATGTACATGATGGATGGCCATAGACTCTCTGCATTTAAAGGCTTCAAGATTTTGTCGACAAAGCATGTGAATCCACTAGTATCGACCATAGAACATAAATATCTTTGTAGGGGCACGACTTCACATCTTCGTATAAAATATAAATCCCTCTTCTTTCTTTTGGAGCGGAGTGGAGACAAAACTTTCGACCAGAGCTTTTCTCTTCTTCTTCTGAAAAAACTTTCGACCTCTCTTCTTCACTCTTCTCTTATTGTCCACAACGCCATCAACCTCTTTCTCATGTCCCAAATTTGCTAATAAGAATTAGTGTATTGATTAGCTCGTCGGGAGGCCAATAATTGATTTAATTATGTTATTAGGTGTATTAAATGATTATGTGATTAATGCATGTTTATGTGAATTAAATATGTATGTGGGGTCCATTTTGGGTAATAAAGGCATAATTGTAATTTTGGCCCGTTGAGAGCATAAATGTGAATTATATGTGTGTTGTGTTTTATACCACAAGATTGCATTGATATATTTGTGATGTGTGATCCAAGACGGTCCTCGGGAGCGGAATAGTGATATAGTCACAACGGGGTCGAATACTCGACTCGAGGTGAGCCTAGGGGTATTTTGGGGATATAGTACGTGTTTGGGATTTACCGAGTAACATATAGTAATTTAGCGATTATTTGGGTATGTTAGGGATTAAATGAGGAACTATAGGAACACTCGAGGAATTAGCGGGATGTGACAAATGACGATTTTGCCCTTGGTGGCATTAGAGGACTAAGGATATACTTAGGGGACAATTTGGTCATTTTACAGCTGGGGGGATAGACTTGGATTGCCTTAGACACTAGAACCTGCCAGAATTATAAGAAACAAAAGACACTCCCTCAGGCTTCTCTTTCTCTCTATCTCGGCTCTTTCCCCCTCTTTGGTGTGTTTGGAGGTATTGGTGAATTCTTGAGGATTTGGCTAAGAATTGAAGTTGGGGACTTGGGGAAAATAAGCTAAAGGTGTTAGGGAAGTAGCTCAAGGTCGAAATCATCACAGAGGTAAGGGTTTATATTGATTTATATTAAGTTTCTCATTGTAGTTAGGAGTTTGCTCTTAAGGCTTAAGCTTGGTTTAATTTTTTGCTTTTGATGAGATTATGAGCTGGTTCTTTGAGTGTTTTTATTGACTAAGTTGCCTAGACATGAATTATGGGTTTTATTATGAGTATAGGGGTTGAATTGGGTGAGAATTGTTAGGTTTGGCTGAGGAAAATGCAGTAGAAATGCATGGATTTCTGGGTTTTGGGGCTTGTGTCGTGGCCCTGTTCTTCGGGCGCTGCGGCCCACATGAACCCAGAGGCTTAGGAGCCTCAGATTTTTGCCCAGGCGCCGCGGTGCAGATTGAGGCGCGCCGTGGCCTGTGTTCCCTAGATGAGAGAGCTAGAGCTCTCTTACTTGCAGCGGGTCAGGGCTCAAATTAGGGAAAATGACCAAAATGGGGTTTTAAGCTCGGGAACCCAAATTTAAGGGCTCGGGAAGGATTCTACTAACCGGTTTAGTAGAATTCAAGGTCCCGAAGGCTAGTATCTTAATTCGAAGTTCTTAATTGGTTAAGAAATCGATGGATGTCTATTTATTAATGTGTTGTGACTAGGTTTTACATCAAGACTCGGGTTTAGGGGATCGTGCTCGGGATCGCAGTAATCAATCAGCTCGGAACACAGGTAAGAAAACTATTTGTGCCCGTAGAGCAGGGCATGACTCTATTAATTGTGTTTCAGGGCATGTCCCTGTTATTTGTATTTAATATGTATGTGAATGCTTGTAAAGGCTATGCTATGTTGTGCATGATTATGAATGAACGACGAAGGCCGAAAACGGCAAAGGCTGGGATCAGCATTAAGCACGCTGAGTGCAGGCTGCTAGGGCGAGACCCTCGACTTATAAGCCGAGCCCCCTTTTTATCAGATATACCCTTGACTAGCAGGTCAAGCTTTAATCAGATACAACAGACAGATTATCAGTTAATAAATTGAGCTTCCAGCCAGAACAAACATCCACATAATACATTCATTATACATGCAAATACAATGCACTACAGTATACTAAGCAGATATACACAGGCACAATTATAATCATGCTCATTAGTTGGGCCCGAGCCCTAATCACATTACATTTAACAAATGGGCCAAGACCCATTCATATTGCATTAATAGTTGGGCCAAGCCCCAATCATACATTTCAGATATCGGGTGTAATTTTCGTACCTCGATCCTCGTGCAGGTAGTGAAACGACCCCGAGTGCTGATCTTGACCCAAGCCTGGCAAAAACCCTAGTCACAACACAAGTATACGTTCATCAGGACTTAACCCTAGAACCTGAGTTTCAAACCGAACCCTAAATCTTAAGACCATGGTTCTCAATTAACGGGGCACTAAAAATGTCCCCCGACCCCCTAAGCAAGCTCCCAATTCAGATTCCTGAGCTCCTCGGGCCTAGCCCTAAAAACCAGAAAACAAGTATTTTGGGGCCCTTGGCGCGGTCGCGCCCACAAAAATCTGGGGCTTCTGGACCACTGGCGCGGTCGCGCCCCTCAATTTGAGCCCCCCAAATTGAACCCAATTTCCTTCTTTCTGGGACACTAGCGCGGTCGTGCTAGGTCCCAAAACCTGAAAATCTGCCCAAAATTTGATGTTCTTCACCAAATTTCAAATCCAGCGATTTCCAGCAACTTCAAACCCTAATTTCGACCAATCCAGATGGTTTTAACGACACTCCAGCTATAGAAACTAGTTACTAAGTCCAGGCAATAAAACCCACTAATCAAACCACCCCAAACACCCCTAGACACTAAACTAGGAATCAAAATCATAAAAAATCAAGAACACAACTTACATACCAAAGCAGAGGAAGCCTCACCTCTGATTTCGAATTCTTGGGGATGAGGATGATCTTAGATGCTTCTAAACCAAATCCCAAGCTGCCACTCCTCTAAGATTGCCTTTGATTTCCATAAAATCTATGCTTAGCCTTGCCATAGAGTGTCTTGAGTGAGCTCTTCTAAAAAAGCTCCCAACCAAAGAAATGCTTGAACGTGATTGAGTCTCCTCCTTCAACCTTAGCCCCTCATCACACTAGCTAGGTGGTCAAAAGACAAATCTACCCCTAACACTAATTTTAGCCCTAAGGCATACCCAAGGGCACTTTAGTCATTTGGCATGATTCCCGCTAACCTCAATTATATTGTTTACTGAGTTTTTCGGAAACTAGAATTATCAAAGATAAGAGAGCTTAGAAAGTAATAAATAAAGATTATCGCACAAGGAGTTTTACATGGTTGGGGCGTTAAAGAGCCTTAGTCCACGAGTCGATTGTATTATAGCTTTTAAGAGCTTAAGCAATGAACTCTCTGAATTTGAGTAGAGTGTATGCCTCTTCGAAGAGAATTCGATCCCTTTTCCCAGTGCATCACTATTCATATTTATAGGCAAGCGAGTGCACTGGGCTTGGGCCGGATTAATCTGGGCCCAATAAGGGTGTAAATATTATTTGCTCTCTGACGGAAGCGTAATACAAATGATTGAAATATAAAAAGTATATTAATTAAGGCCCATTGGGTCTGCCCAAACATAAGCATACTAAAAGGCTCACAACAAAATGTTGCGTCAGTCTGGGTGTCGTGGGTTTCGAGGGAGATTCGGGGGACAAGATTTGTCAGAGTAGTGACAGTACAGTTCTGAACCGACGGCGTACATTCCCGATGTAACCTCTTCTGCAGGTTAACTATGGGGACATAGCTCCACACTTCTTGGGGTGATGTCAGTATTAGGGATACTTTATCACGCCCAACCTGGTCACTGGGTCCAGGTTTGTTTACCAACATCCCTCTTCATTTACCAGGGTACCGGTTCGTTTACCATGACCTGGGTTCATCCACAGCTGTCTCGGTTTAATCTCGGACTTGGGAGCCACGACCTCTTCATCGCATCCTGGAAAACATCTCAGGACACGGTCTCAGGAGTATGCAACACGCCAAGATGATGGTCCTGGCTTATATTCCGGGATGCCCTTTGGGCTTTACCGAGACTTGGGCTGCCAATATTCGTTCTGTCTTCGTCTACTGGGCCTGATCTGGGCTTTAAGTCCTTGGAGGGCGGCCCATAAACTTAGAGTGTGGATCCATACACTTGGGGAGAAACAGGGATAACACATATCATATAATCCCAAATAATCTATCAAACCAAAATATCCATCAATTAATCCATGTTACTCTATAATCCCCAGTAATTTACCAAAATACCCCTAAACTCACCCCGAGCCAAGTATTTTGCCCCGTTGTGACTTTTCCGCTAACTAGCTTCCTAGGATTGCCTCGTGCCAAGTAACTCAAATATATCCACATAATAATGCGGTCGCAATCATATATCACACATATTTACAATTATACCCTTAACGGGTCAAAATTACAAAAATGTCATTCTAATAAGAAACGAGCCCACATGCATATTTAATACACCTAAACATGCAAGCATAATCATATCATAATATCATGCTCATAACACATAGGCACTAAATTAATTCAATTATTGCCTTTCGGCCTCCTAATCCAGGCACTAAACCATATTAGGGAATTTGAGACGTTACAATTAATGTTGTCAAATGAGTCTTTATTTCAATTTAATCACACTTTTCAACCTAAAACCTCGATTAGCGAGCTAATGACACATTTATGAATCACATGGTAACGGCTCTAAGGTAGCAGGACGTTACAGCTGTCAACATCACCACCAGCGACGACGATAAAGAATAAGAAGGAGAAGGTGACTCTGAAGAAGTGATGAAGAACCTCCTCTGACTGTAACAAATGAGTCTCAGTTTCATACCCAGGACCAAAACGGTATCGCCAAGCTCTTGGTATTTCTCAATTTCCGATCAAAACCAACTTAATTAAATATAAACATCACTAGGAGGAGTGTGACCACCACAAGCATCACACACAACTACCACTATGATCGCCCCACGACCACCAATGCCTCCAATAACTCATTAACGAACTTAGCTACACGGATTGCAACTCAAACTCATTTCTACAGATGTATTAAAAAAATAGAGACGATATTTTATTCATACTTTTGAGTATAATACAATGTTAATCGAAGGCTAGAGTTATTAAGTAAAGTGGAAGAATAGATAAAGAAAATGCAACTATAATATCCATGGGTACTTCATTAGTATAATACTCATAGAATGATGCATCGTACAAGCAAACAATCACTAAAGTTATGAGTAATAAAATGAAATTCATGATTAGAGGATGAATTTATCAAGAATGTAAGAGTTTAAAAAGTTGTTGTAAATAAATGGTTGAAGGAACAAGCATTAATAGGACAAAAACTAGTCGTTGTGACTGTTGGTGAATAGTGATCCGACCGTTGGAAATAGTAATCTGACTGTTGGGGATATAGTTGTTGTAAACAATTTTCTATTGTGAGATTTTAACAATTCTTAGTTGTTGAAGTAACTAGCATATGGGAATAATTAATTTATGGATGTCAGAGAAAAAAAATTCAGAAAAATTTGTGAGTAAAAAATGTTGAGCTAAGTAATATAAGAAGATTGTGAAGTTTTCATTTTTGGTTACTATTCAATGGGTGCTATTCATAGTAGATCCCACAGTAGGGTCTACATGGGTACCACAGCGGGGTCCACCCCATGGTTCCCACATGTTGATGCAGTAGTGATACAATGCACTTGTGTGGTGGTGACTTCAACAAATTACTATGCTTGATATTTTGGATATTTTATTATTTTATTATGCAGCATAGTAACCCAAGATTTTCCTATAAATAAGCTATTCCAAAATTCATTTTGAAATACAAAAATCATTTTCTTTCTCTCACTGGCTAAAAATCTTCGTAGCACTCTTTTAAAGTTATAAATCTCTAAGATCACTCTGTAGCGCTAGCCAAATAATTTATATATGGATTATTTTACTATGGCATTAAAACGACATAGTAAAATAATATATATATAAATTGTAGCATTATAATGGTATAGTAAAATAATATATTTATAAATTTTAGCATATAACAACATAGTAAAATAATATATATAAATTTTAGCATTATATAACGACATAATAAAATAATTAATATATAAATAATAGCTAAATAACTGAACATAAAGGCTCGGGAAGGAGTTTACCTAAAAGGTCTTCGTAGGCTAGCACTACAGACAGAACTTCGCCTAGATCTTAGATATTTAAAACTTTAAAAGAGTGCTACGAAGATTTTTAGGCAGAGTGAGAGAAAGAAAATAATTTTTGTAATTCAAAATGAATTTTGGAAGAGCCTATTTATAGGAAAACCTTGAGTTACTATGCTGCATAGTAAAATACAAAAATATCTAAAATACCAAACATAGTAATTTACTGAAGTCATCACTACACAAGTGCATTGTATCACTACTGCATCAATATGTGGGAAACATAGGGTGGACCCCACTGTGGGACCCATGCAGACCCTACTGTGGGACCCACTATAAATAATGCCATGAATAGTACCCAGTGAATAGTAACAAAAAATGAAAACTTTCAAATCTTCTTATATTACTTAGTTCAACATTTTTGACTCACAAACTTTTCTGATTTTTTTTTCTCTAACTTCCATAAATTTATTATTCTCTTATGTTAGTTACTCCAACAACTAAGAATTGTTAAAATCCCACAATAGAAAATTGTTTACAACATCTATATCCCCAACGGTCATAATTGCTAGTTTTTGTCTTATAAATACTTGTTCCTTCAACCATTTACTTGCAACAACTTCTTCATCTCTTACCCTTCTAGATAAATTCATCCTCTAATTATGAATTTATTTTTATTGCTCATAACTTTAGTGATTGTTTGCTTGTACTTTGCATCATTTTATGAGTATTATACTAATGAAGTGCCCATAAATAGTATAGTTGCGTTTTCTTTAGCTATTCTTCCATTTTACTTAATAGTTTTATCCTTCGATTAACATTGTATTGTACTCAAAAGTATGAATAAAATTGTAACGCCCCACGTCACTATGGCTGCTTCTTGGAATGATGACTGACTCTGCAAACCAACACGAGTCTTTCCAGCATGCTTTGTCCTCACTCACACGCTTCCTAGGAAAACTTCTCAAGAGGTCACCCATCATGAGACTACTCTAGGTCAAGCACGCTTAACTTTGGAGTTCTCAATCATGCTCAACAGGTAGCCCATCACTTGAGAACTCCAAAGTTAAGCGTGCTTGACCTGGAATAGTCTCATGATGGGTGACCTCCTGAGAAGTTTTCCTAGGAAGTGTGCGAGTGAGGACAAAGCACAATGGAAAGACTCGTGTTGGTTTGCAAGACCGGTTGTTATTCCAGGAAGCAACCATAGTGACGTGGGGCGTTATAAAAATATTTTATCTATTTTTTTAGTACATTTGTAGAAAGGAGTGGGAGTTACAATCTAGTACGAAGAAGGCCATAAAAGTGACGTCTCGGGAAGAAGAAGAAAAAAGTAACTGCTAGAGAGCCTGAAAAATGGCGTCTCGTCATCTTCGAATGATTTAGGTGCGACAGTGGAGGACTTCATTTTGATTAAACTAAAAACAATTCATTTTAGTTTTCCCTTATAAAACATTGAACTTATAATTCTCATTATAGTACTATCAATTTTTTTCTTTTTTAAAATTGTGTTGTTATTTTGAGACTAGATGTTTTGCATGAAAAAATAAAAGTAGAAGAGAAAAAAATAATATATGAGAGATAGAAAATTACAAGGATTTTGGCCCCTGCATTTTTTTCGAATACGCGGTCGACATCTGTGTTTTGTTAAATGATAATTCAGACCCTCCATGTTTACAAAATAGATCAAAATAATACTTTATCCCTAATTTTGATCAAAATATTTTCAATTATAAGATTAATTATTAGGTCGTTAGTGATGCGAAGAGTTCAGAGAAGCAGAAAAATTGGTCGATGAGCTGTGAATGAAAGATTATATTTGATTTTTTTTTTACCAAAATTGGGTGTAAGGTTGTCATTTATTAAAATACAGAGGCTGATCATGTATTCTGGAAAAAGACGATGGCTAAACTGGTATTTACTCTGTTCGTATATAAGAAAGAAAAAAATTGATTTCCCCTAAAATTATTATATTGCCCTTAAATTATTAATATAAATTTTTTTCTAAAATTAATTTAATAATTTCTAAATCATGTGAAGATTTTTTGTGGACTCAACAACATTCATCTTCATTTTACTTTTCTACCAAACACTCAATTTTTTTTAATCTCTACCAAATGGCCAACTACTTAACTATGCATGGGCAATTTTACTTCTTTTAAAGAAGAATAATAAATACATTTGTCAAAAAAAAACAAAGAAGAATAATAAATAAAAATTAGCTTTGTTTGTTCATTTGAAACCAAACTTGTGCAGGAAGCAAAGACAATTTGACCAACTAACATAACATGAAATCTTCCTAAGACACAATCGCAATAACAACCACTTAAACAGTACTCGCTTTCTTTTACCGTTAACTTTCCTTAATTACCATTTTGCCCCTACTTATCCAATCCTTGTCGAAATATACGATTCGTACTCGCGAGTACAGAAATTTATACGTACTCGAGAGAGTGGGATAATAATAGTAAGTACCACTAGCCGTTTGCATGAGCGGGAAAACTGTAAGAATTCAAAATTTGAATTTGAGGATAAAAGCGAATCCGAAAACTAATTTTCAAAAACTATTCACGTACCAAAAGAGGAACTCGTAAAAACAGATCTTGCAAGAGTTGGATTTCGCTTTTGGTAATGTAGAGATGGATTTTCAGGGAATGAAGAGGAAGGAGCTTCAAGCTTTGTGCAAGACTCATGGAATTCCAGCTAATTTGACCAACCGTGAAATGGCAGATCGGCTCAATCTGCTTCTCAAGGTACCCCTTTTTCTTTTCTTGAGATTATGTTTTCTGTTTGTTTCCCGAGAAATTGCATGAAAATTTATTTTTCTACTTGTTAAAAGCGAAACTGGGTTATGATTTGTAAACAGGAAGGTGAAACTTCTGTACCAGAGGGTTTGTGCGAAATTGATAGTGAAGTTCATTCTGTGGTTGTTGGAAAGAAGGTGAAGAAAGTGACGTTTAGTCCTGAAAATGAGACATTTGTGTTTGTGGGTACGGATGTAGACTCGAACTCGGATTCTGATTACAGTTCCAGACCGAAGAAGGGGAATTCGAGGAAGAGGAGGTCAACGAGTAAGAATGTTGTAGTGAAGATGAACGTTAAGGAAAACCCAGTTAGAGTAACAAGAGCTAGAGCGCAGAGTGATGTTGAAGAAGATTTGAAGGCAGTTTCTTTGGCTGTTGCTGGGAGAAAGAGAGGTAGAAAAGGAAAGGAAACTGTTGATGTTTGTGATAAGCCGGCTCCGGTTGTTGATGATTCTACTGGACGTGATGAACCGAAGAAAGAAGAGGGTGTTCGGCAGTTGAGAGGTAGAAATGTGGTGATTGAAGCTGATGGGAATGGAGAAGAAGGAGATGTAGCCGTTCCAAGCAAGAAAAAATCGCTTGGAGGTTCCAAGAAGACGAGGGGTGGTAAAGGCAGTAATGGGTTTCTTTCAGCGGATGTAACTTTAGAAGAGAATCTCATTGCAGAGGCAGCCAATCCCCAAAAAATAATGAAACGTTCGCACCTGAACGAGTCAAAGGATGAAGACTCTAATGCTTTGAGCCAAGATTTGGGTAAAACTGATGTTGGGATTCGGACTAGAAGGTCTAAGACTCAGATGATTGTGGCTAAGGATGAAGGCTCTAATGCCTTGACTGAGGATTTGGGGAAAGCGGTTGTTGAGGGTAGGACAAGAAGGTCTAAGACTCAGATGAATGTGGCTAAGGATGAAGGCTCTAATGGTTTGACTGAGGATTTGGGGAAAGCTGATGTCGAGGGTAGGACCAGAAGGTCTAAGATTCAGAGGAATGTTGCAAAAGATGAAGACTCTAATGCCTTGACTAAGGATTTGGGGAATGCTGATGTTGGGGTCAGGACCAGAAGGACCAGGACTCAGATTAACGAGAATGATTTTGCAGAAACAAAGAACGAATGTCAAAATGTTCTTCAACTTGAAGAACCTTTGAAGGGTCCAGCCAGAAGAACTAAGACGCAAAGGAAGGTGGTAGTGGATGAAGGCTCTAAGGCTTTGACTGATGATTTAGCGAAAGCTGGTGTTGAGGGCAGGACCAGAAGGTCTAGGGCTCAGATTAATGGGAATGGTGTTTTTGAAGAAACAAAGAAAAGTTGTCAAGATGTTCTCCAACTGGAAGAACCTTCGAAGGGTTTAGGCAGAAACTCACTGAGGAGGAAGTCTGTTGCTGGCAAGAAGGGAAGGGTGGCAAGTGAAACTTTTGCTGGTGAATCTATTGAACATGGACCAATGTTGAATATGGAACCCAGTAAAAGATCAAAGAAAACAAAAGTGGATGATGTTCCTAAAATTGAGCCTAATGGTGATACTGTGAAGCAATTATTACCTGATGGCCCCTCAAGAAGGACCAGGCGAAATACTATATTGTTTAGTTCTGCTGCTAGTACTACTACCGATGAGCAGTTGACAACTCGTGAGACTGCTGGAAGGGTGAATTTATCAATTGAAGAACCATTAGAAAGATGTGCTAATGTTGCAGCTAAGCCTGCAAGGAAGTCTACTCGTGATGCTTCTAGTCAGATTTTAACTGAAATATCTGACAAATTGGGAGAAGTTGCTAGGAAGTATGGGCAAGAAAAGAAAACTCAGGAGCTGGTGTTGAACGAACAAAGTTTAGTGATTGCTCATGAACCTGTAAATACTTCCAAAGGAAAAATTGTTGAACTTGTGGAATTGACAACAGCAGTTCTAAAAAAGAATAAGCAGCATGAAGAGAGGAAGCAAGGGGATGGTTTGTTTTCAAATGATGCTTTGCCCCTCAAGGAGCCACCTGTGATTGATGATGAGTCAATTAATGCTTTGCCCCTCATGGAATCACCTGTGATTGATGATGGGTCAAATAATGCTTTGCCCCCCAAGCAAGGGGATGGTTTGTTTTCAAATGATGCTTTGCCCCTCAAGGAGCCACCTGTGATTGATGATGAGTCAATTAATGCTTTGCCCCTCATGGAGTCACCTGTGATTGATGATGGGTCAAATAATGCTTTGCCCCTCAAGGAGCCACCAGTGATTGATGATGAGTCAAATAATGCTTTGCCCCTCAAGGAGTCACCTGTGATTGATGATGAGTTGGCTGTGGTAGAAGCTTCAATAAGCAGAAATGAGCCTGGTTTTGTTGAGGTTTCTGCTGTTAATGATGAATTGGTCGATGTTTCACGAAGTTTAGTCGTTGATATTTCACCAAATCTGGTTGTTGATCTTGCATTGAGTATGGAGAGTCAGGTATCAGCATCTGTAGTTGATAATAGTGCTGCAGAACACGTTGTGAATGGGAATGAAAACAACACAGCAGAAGAAGGCAAAGAAAAGTTTCTGGAAAAGATTGTAGAGAGCGACATGGAAGATCAGTCATTGAATGCAAGTGGCGACCCTGGTGATTATAAATTAGTATTGACAGAATATCCAAATAATGAGCACTTGGACTCGACAGTTAATGATTTGTCACCTATCTATGATGAAGATTCTGAAGGTGAAGTTCATATCTTTTTGTCAAACAATGATGATGACTTTGAATGGTTTATGGTTTTCTAATAATATACTTCCAAACTGCAGGTGGATATAAAAGCATGAACCAAGGAAGTGATGAAGTAGATAATCAATCTGCTGAGAATGACAAAGCTAATAATATACAAGAGGATCAGTACTTGGCAGATTTGAACCCCAATGAGAACTTAGAACCGATTCAAGATCATGTAAATGATAGTCAAGGTACCCACCCTTTTATTTTTCTGATTTTTTTCCCGCTTTTTCAAGTGATGTTTTATTTTTGTTAGCTTTAAAATTCATCGATTGGCTTTCTATTTCTCTCATTTATGTGTTATTGATGTGCAGAAGAGAAGGTAGGGACAATAATTGGTACAACTTGTTTGGAATGTAACATTGAACAAGGTGTGTTAAAGGAAGAAGTCGAACCTGGGTTTCTGCCTCATTTTCCCTTGGAGAAGTTGCCAGAGGGAAGAGAGTGTGAATCTCCAAGTGCTATAAATGAGATTGCATCTATAAAGGAGGAATCAAATGAAGATGGACAAATTCAGCAGCCATATCTCGGTGAACTTGACAATCACAAAGATGTTGCTTCGGAGTTGAATAGAGATCCTTCATTTTCTGCTCATGATCTCATCTCCATGGCTGACCAAGTTAATGTAGAAGATGAGCGGGAGGAGTTGGGGGGAAAGAAGTGTGAATCTCCTAGTAACTCAAATGAGGAGGCGCACACAACTTGTGAAGTTATAAAGGAGGAATCGAACGATGTTGCTTCAGATTTTAGTAGAGATCCTTCCGTTTCTTCTCATGATTTCATCCCCACGGCTGACCAAGTTAATTTAGAAGAGAAGATTGACAAGTTGGAGGGAAAGAAGTGTCAATCTTCTATTAACTTAAATGAGATGGCACCCTTATCTTGCGAAGTTATAAAGGAGGTATCAAACGAAGTTATGCATACTGTGCAGGAAATTCAGCAACCTCATAGTGAACTTGACAATCATGTTGCTTTGGAGTTGGATACAGGTGCTTCACCAGCTGCTCAAAATCTCATGTTTGAAAATGACAAAGTTGAGGTAGAAGTTAAGTTAGAGGAGTTGCAAGAGGAACAGAAGTGTGGCAGTCCCAAGGGATGTCCAAGCTCAGTACTGAATGTTTATTCATCTCATGGTTAGTATATTTGACTGAGTATTTTGAACATATGAAGGGTTGTTTCTTCTTAATTCTTAATTTATATAAAATTTTTGTTTGAGTTGATTATAAATAATTGTAATATTTTGAGTAAGACTAAATAGTTGGCATAACCACAAAAATGCAGGAGATGAATATAGATCTCATAATTCCAGTGGCGACACAGTTTATACAACAGACGAAGAGGCAGAGATCGAGGACTCAGGTACTACGGTTATCTTGGTTGTGATGTTACACTTATTAGTTGAACACGCAGTATGCTTATGATAAGTCTCCGTGTACAATTTTGTATCATAGGAAATGGAGCTACCAATGGCAAAAACCAGGAAAACGATGCAGCCACTTCAGAGTTTTATCAGGCCCGAGCCAATTACCATGATGCTGCAGCAAAGGATTTTGCTTTAGTAACCGACGTTGATTGTAAGATTGAGGAAGCAGTTGAAAACTCACAAAATGTTGATTGGTTTACTCCTTTACCAGGTAGTTTGAATCTACACTTTGGCCATGTTGTAATACATTCAAATTCAGCAGTGAAAGTTTTCTGAGGTTTTTTCCTCTTTTTTTTTTTTTGGAAAACAGATAATACAACCTCAGAACTTCCTGTTCAGTCTTCAGAGATCACTGATTTAGAAATAAATCTCGATTTAGCAGATGAAGTCCTTGTAGAAGCCAATTTAGAAGGTGAGTATGATGAGAAGCGCAATGAGGTTGAGGAGATTTTGGCAATGACTGAACAAGTTGATGAAACCTCAGAGCTTCAGGTCCAATCTTCAGAGACCACTGCTTCAGAAACAATTATGGGTTTAGGAGTTGGTGAAAAAGAGGGAGTTGAAAGATCTTTTGAAGTCCTTGTAGAAGCCAATTTAGAAGAGTATGATGAGAAGCACTGTGAGGTTGAGGAAAATTTGGCAATGAATGAACAAGTTGATGAAACCTCAGAGCTTCAGGTTCAGTCTTCAGAGATCGCTGCTTCAGAAACAATTATGGATTTAGGAGATAGTGAAAAAGAGGGAGTTGAAAGATCTTATGAAGCCCTTGTAGAAGCCAATTTAGAAGGCGAGGATGATGAGAAGCGCAATGAGGTTGAGGAGAATTTGGCAATGAATGAACAAATTGATGAAACCTCAGAGCTTCAGGTTCAGTCTTCAGAGATCACTGCTTCAGAAACAATTATGGATTTAGGAGATGGTGAGAAAGAGGGAGTTGAAAGATCTTATGAAGCCCTTGTAGAAGCCAATTTAGAAGGCGAGGATGATGAGAAGCGCAATGAGGTTGAGGAGAATTTGGCAATGAATGAACAAGTTGATGAATCCTCAGAGCTTCATGTTCAGCCTTCAGAGATCACTGCTTCAGAAACAATTATGGGTTTAGGAGTTGAAGGATCTTATGAAGTCCATGTAGAAGCCAATTTAGAAGGTGGTTATGATGAGAAGCACAAGGAGATTGAGGAAAAGTTAACAATGAATGAACAAGTTGAAGAAGTTTCTGAAAGACAACTAGGAGAGCATGGACATCATACTTCCCCGGCTGTCTCCGAAGAGCTGATTTCAGAAGATAGTGGAAATCCTAATGAGAGAGAGGATGCATTTGCCATCATCCAAGAGTATTTAGATAACGAGGTCCATATGGATCTTGTGCACGAAGAAAGTGAACCAGGAGTTGCAGAAAATAAGGGATGTGAAAGTGGTGCGGTAGAAGGTGCAGAGACAAGTGGTGTGGCTGAGCAGAATATGCTGAAAGATGGCGGAGAAGAAGATAAAGAAGCTTATGCTGAAACAACACTCAATGAAGATTTAGCTCTGGGTGCTACTGCAAGTGATATCAATGATAACTTGGTTGAAGATGAAGTTCAAGCACAGAATGACAGTGGTCCTGATTCTATATTGATTAATTCACGAGATATCAAAGTAGTTTCAACTGATGAAGCTTGTGACGAGAGCTTGGATCAAAGAATTGATTTTGATAGCATTCAGGATAGTACTAAGTTGGCTGGTGCATCTCCGATTTCACCACAGAAATTTGAGGATGATTGCGGATGCAACGAGAAAATCATTGCAGACATTAAGACATTAGCAGAAACCACAATTGACATAACCTTAACAGGTTCGTATAGCATTTCTTTTTGTTCAACAATGATTTTTTTTCATCACATTGTATTAGCTTTTTTTTCCCACCTTCCTTGGATCTTTTAAGTTTTGATATCATGTTAAAGATAGTTCTTTTTCTATGGTCGCAGTTGGGGAGGAGTCTCCTTGTCATGTGTATAGGAATCTTGTCACAGACAGTGTAGAAGTTGTGGAGGCTAACACTGACAGAGGTACAGATGCAATTCTGTTTTGAACTCAACAATACAAACAACTATAACACATCAACTAGATTCTTACTTACAATCTTTTCTTTTCTCATTTTGTAGGAAGTGATCTCAAAAATGTGAATTTATCCATAAAAGGAAATGAAGAATTTGGAACTGACCGTACGGCCTCAAGATACCACAGAACTACGTTAGAAGGTGATGAAACAGATGATGTTTGTCTGGGTCTCAGCAATCTTTTCAGCAGCAATAGCAGAAAGATTGATTCCGAAAAAACATGGGACATGCATGATTTGCATTGTACAGAAAATGTGGAATCCTCTAGTGCATCCAAGGACACTGATGCATTGGAAGAACTCTCCACATTGAAGACTGAAAAGGGTATGTTTTTCAACCTTTACATATTAAATAAAAATTTGGACACACCTTAAATCGTTTAGTATTTTTTTTAGGAACCGATCTAAAAAATTTAGACTCATTCATATAATGAACTTGGAACAGACCGAAGAGGCAGTGGTATTTGTCTGGATCTCCACAATCTTTTCAGTAGCAATGACAGCAAGATTAGTTCCGAAGAAGTATATGTAGAAGTTCTAGAAAACGTGGAAGTATCTTTTGGTGGATCCAAGGACTCTGCAGATGTGGAAGAAATTCTAGCACCTGAAAGGGATGATCAACAATGCTTGGATGATTGCTCGGATACTGCCCAATTTAGTCAATTAATGCAATTGACACCTCAAGGTTATTTCAGTACAAGTCATCACCCGTTTTAATACAATTATTGTTTGATTATTTTTAGTTACTAATGATCTCTTTTTTGCAAAAATATAAACAGAAAATAAGGCATTGGAGTGCAAAACATTTGAATGTGACAATTTGATGGGTGAAGCTAGTGAGGAGGTGAAAAATGGGGAAGATACTGTAGTTAGTATTTCAAAAGTTTCTGCTTCGGTTGTGGAAGTTAAGATTCAGAATGAAAGTCACTTTGCTGCTTTACATGAGCCCATTAATGAAAATGAGAGATCAAAGCAGTCTGTCATCACCCAATGTCTAGATCTTGATATTTGTAACGCTGAGTCATTTGAGTTTAAGGAATCTACAGAGATTATTGGCAGCATAACAGCTTTTACAAACACTGGTGGTGAAGATATCAACTCTGTAGATGTGAGTGACAGAAGTGTAGATATGGTAGAAACAAGGGAGGTGATCGAAGATGTTTCAGAAGGAAACATGACTGCTGCTTCAGATGAGCCCAGCAGTGAAAATGGAGGATCAGCAGAGAAAGGTAATGTGTTTATCATCACCCTTAGAAGTATGTTTGAGTTATAAATTTCATAAAAGTATTGAGTTCCTCTGTTCTCAGGTTTATTCTCAGCGGAATTGGGTGCTGATGGTCTAAAGCAAGTGGAAAATGAAAATGTTGCTGAAGGCGTAATCGACGCAAGTGAAGACATGGTAGACACGGCAGAGCTGAGTAATGAGTCAGAAACACAGGCAACAAGTTCCTATGCTGCTGCTTCCGATGAGCCCAGCAGTGAAAATGGCGGATCAGTAGAGAAAGGTGATGTGTTTATCATCACCCTTAGAAAGGTAATATGTTTGAGTTATAAATTTCATAAAAGTATTGATTTCCTCTGCTCTCAGGTATATTCTCAGCGGAATTGGGCGCTGATGGTCTAAAGCAAGTGGAAAATGAAAATGTTGCTGAAGGCGTAAACGACGTAAGTGAAGACTTGATAGACACAGCAGAGCTGAGTAATGTGTCAGAAACACAGGCAACAAGTTCCTATGCTGCTGCTTTGGATGAGCCCATCATTGAAAATGGCGGATCAGTAGAGAAAGGTAATGTGTTTATCATCACCCTTAGAAAGGTAATATGTTTGAGTTATAAATTTCATAAAAGTATTGAGTTCCTCTGTTCTCAGGTATATTCTCAGCGGAATTGGGTGCTGATGAAAATGAAAATGTTGCTGAAGGTGTAAACGACGCAAGTGGAGACATGGTAGACACAGCAGAGCTGAGTAATGTGTCAGAAACACAGGCAACAAGTTCCTATGCTGCTGCTTTGGATGAGCCCATCATTGAAAATAATGTTACAGAAGAGAAATGTAACATTGGCTTTGAGCACGATGAAGATGAATCTGCTGTGTTTGAGAGTTCTATAGAAGCTGATGAGGTTGATGGCTTTAGTTCTGCTGCTTCATTTAAGCCTACAACAGAAGGTAACAGAAACTATTCAAAGCAAGTGGAAATTTGTGTGAACAAAGGTGGTGACTCGGAACTGAAAGGAACAAATGTGGACCAGTTTTCTTCAGCTCTTAGAAACGGTAAGCTTTATACTTTTGTGTGTTTAACTTTAGTTTAAGGAATTAAAGGTCTAACACTTTGGCCCTTGATCCCATTTTCCAGTTTCTTCCAAATCAAGGCTACTGAAGTTGGAGTCACTTCAAGAGACTGGCAAGGAGGGCACAAGTGATTCTGCTATACCAAAGAATAACATTTTTTCAATCCCAGCAACTCCAAAGAATCAGAAGAATTTTCATGATATGAAAGAAAACATGCCAAGCTCCAAGAGGGAACATTTCAGCCTTACAGCCTCAAAAAGATCACAAAAGAGAAGGCCTCTAGAGAATTTGCCGAATATGTAGACATCTTGCCTCTGGAAGATGCATAGATTTGAAGTGACCTTCCTTAATATTCTGGCATATCTCATGCAGAGTTTAGTTAGTGTTTGCTAATTTAGTTAGTGTTTAGCTTGTGTTGTGTAATTTGAGATTCGCAATTGTTGTGTAATTTAGAATTTAGATATTCTTGGAGATGTGCTTTGTATAACGATGTAAGTTATAAAATATTGGACTTCTTTTGTTGTTATTTTGGCTACCAAGGTTGAACAATTATCAAAGCTAAACATTCAAACAAGAGGCACCTAAAGCATAAGCATTTACCAACAACAATATCTTTGGACATTCAGAAAATTACATTACATCACTTGGATTGCAGCTTATTTCTCAGTCAAAAATACAAAATACAAATGAAAGAGAGCAACATAAATAATACCGTGCAGACAATCCCCCTTTGTAGACAATTTTAAGTTCCCTTATTAGGAAGGTATATAAGACTCTAAGAAAATGGGACTAAATGCTCTCTCCTGAGATTACAGACAGACTGAGTACAATCCCTTTCAGCCAACCATGTATAATAAAGAATCAAAGTGAAAAACTTTGCAAAACAAATCTCAATGTGTCAGATCCGAGTTCCTTTTATATCTACATGCATCCCCAACCAACTCATTTCACTCTGCAGTTCCATCTTTTTCAAGATGACATTTTCAGTACTGTGTCCAGGGATGCCTTCATCTTCAACCCAAAAAGAGAAAAAGAAAAAAAAGAAGAAAGAAAAATCTTACACTTGTGTTCTACACAGCTTTTTCTACATAAAAATCAAACCTTTAGAACCTTCTGTTCTGTATATCTTTAGTCACAGTCCAAACCACAAACTTCCAACACAATATCACCTTTAGACACAAATGGGTTGATTCTGACCCACAAAAGTGAGAAAATTGATGCCAGAAGAATTGACCACACCACAATGATGGTTGGAAGCCTGTTTTGTTTACCCATGAAACCCTTGAGGAAGGGGTAGAGATGAAGAATAACCCAGATGGCGAAAAAGAGTCTACCGAAGAGTGGACCCCATGAATCATAACCATTGCTGATGGCATCTGAAATTCCAACAATGACTCCAATAATGTTTATGATAAGCAAAGTCATGGGAGGGATCAACAAAGTTGTCCACTTGAACAGGTAGAGCTCTGAGAATTCTCCATCATCTGCGGCTTTGGATGTTACAGTGAAGTTTGTGTTAACACCAGCCAAAACCTTAAGCAGACCCTGGAAGAGAGCAAAAAGATGAGAAGAAACACCACCAATCACCCAAAATTGCTCATTCCTCCACCAATCATGTATGCCAACGCCTCCCCACTGCATCTCGAGAATACTCGTTACGGCAATGGAAATAAAGAGACCCATGAAAAGGATACTGGCATAGTTGCTAATCTGTAGACCAAATAGAAAGCTGGTGATTAGTTCAAGTGAAAACATAAGCTGATTGATGGGAAAATGTATATTTTTACAAATAGCAATATATAACAGAAGTTCAGAAATTACCTCAGGGACAATAAACTGCCCAGTAACAAGACAGATAGCTGGCAAGGTACAATAAGCGAGCAAGGGGATAGATGTCAAAGGATAAACGACGGAGTTTATGTACGAAAAGCGCTCTAAGTGCTTTAGGCCACACCCGTACCCGTACCATATTGGACAATGCCTGCTCAACAATATCTCAACAGATCCAAGGGCCCACCGGAGGACCTGGTGCAACCTATCGGAAAGATTGATAGGAGCAGAACCTTTAAATGCAGGCCTTTTAGGGATGCAATATACTGATCTCCATCCATGGCAGTGCATCTTGAACCCAGTCAAAATATCCTCTGTAACAGAACCGTATATCCAACCAACCTGGAACAAAATTAAAATTTAGTAAAGAGAGTGTCAAATGTCAACTTTCTGCTAAAAGAAATGCTTGTAAACCCTTCAATTTTAATTAAAAATACACAACTGCATACCTCTTTCCCCCATTCAGTCTTGTCTTCATATCCACAACTAATGACATGAATGGCTTCTTTTAATAGTGAAGCAGAAGATGCACCCTTGGGAACACCGCCATTTTCCATAAGTGATGAAGCAATAAATACACTTGACTGACCGAATTTCTTTTCAAATTTGGTTTGGGGCATAAGGGATGATTTTTCATTGTCTATTCCTGAAAAGGCAGTTCAAATAACAAATAAATGTTATGTTATGTAATCAACAATATATATCATGAATAAGAAAACTAGCTGCCCACACATTCAAAGGTTTGATCTTTGAGACAGAAGTGCTATTTCATGACTAAATTAAGTGCTGAAATCAACACACGAACCAAAAAGAAAAAGGAGAAAAAATAAGTGTTGAAATGACCATTTGGTAAAGTGTGCATAGTACTCGAATAAAACAAACAAACATTGCACATTATAATGGAGGGGCAAAAGGGTTTTAGAAACTGAAATTCACAACTCATGGAAATAATGTAGTCTTGAAATAGGATGTTATTCCTTACCTTCTATTCCCTCCTCAATATTTTCTAGTGCATAAATCTGCTTTGTATCATCCTTGGTTTTCGTCTTCTTTTTGTCAGTCTTTGGCTTCTTGGTTTTCTTCCTAGATCCACAACACATGCAGCACCACCTCGGCCAACAATTACAGGTTCTCATTGGGGACTTCTTTTTGGCAGGAGCATCATATCCATAGAGTGCTTGCCTTCTGAACACACACCCAGTTCCAACATAAATTGGTCCTTGAATCCCATCTAAACCTTTCATGTTGATCTGTGTTCATTTATGAAAAAGAATTAGCTTTTCCTCCCTCCAAAAGATAAGGCATTTAAGAAAATGTGTTTATATATCAATAGATGAAATTGAAGGCTCTTACATCAAAGAAAACAACATTACGATTTGAGTATCTGTCGTGACGATCAATACCATCAAATCGTTGAGGAAATTGCACATAACAGATCTTTTTCCCTGAGGTGGGGTCCATCATGAAGCACATGGATTCACGAAGTGCCTTGCTGTTGTTTATGTAGTGATCACAATCGACATTAAGTATATAGGGGGCATTTGAGATGATTGCTGAGACTCTTATCTGCATTGATCAACAACAGTAATTATAAATACACAATTGAATAAAAAAGATGATAAATAACCAAATTGAGAGAAAGAGGGAGAGAAGCTCACCAGAGAATTCATGGCACCAGCCTTCTTGTGATGATCAAAACCTGGCCTCTTTTCACGAGACACATAAACCAAACGAGGTAAATCATTTCCATCCAAATCCCGAACACCATTTTGACCAAGGAAAACCTGCACAATATGGTAAATGTAAGGAATATTTACATAATTAATTCTTGATAAGCTTATGACATGTAGATGGAGCAAGGATGACCAACCTGAATCATGCCAGGGTGATCCCTGACATTGTTTCCAGGCCATGGAGTTCCATCTTGCATTGTCCAGCCATCCTCTGGGACCTTCTTTGCCGTGGCAACCAATCCGTTAATCCGAACTTTGAACTCCTCATAATCTCTCTGCAACAAGACAATGATAACATCAGATAAAGATATTTTTTGTGATCAGCTATTATGAAATAAACACAGAGAGCATAATCATATTATATTATACAGTAGATTGGATAGTTCGTTAAAGCATCAAAAATAAAAGAAAAAGAATGCAAACCTTCATTGCTCGGCGCTCCCTGACAAAGGTTGGATCTACTTTGTCTTTGAGATAATCAACTTTTTGTGCAAAATACCACTCAGGAGCTCGGGGTTCTAATTTGTATTTCTTGGCGAACGGGACCCACTTTCTTGCAAACTCAGATGTTTCTGAGAGGGCTTCAAAGGTCAGCATGGCAGCACCATCATCTGAGACGTAGCATGCAACCTTGTCGACTGGATAATCTACAGAGAGGATAGACAGAACTGTGTTTGCAGTAATGAGAGGAGGCTCTTTCATAGGATCCACTGTACTGACAAATACGTCTACACATGCCAAATCAGATGGCTTCCCTTCTTTCTCATACCTAAACAAAATTTCATATCAACAAAGGCCAACATAACATATATACATATACATACATATATATATGGAGGGAGGGAGAGAGAGAAGTTAGTACCTCAATGATAATCGATCAAGATATGTTTCACGTTCAATTGGATTCCATTTGGGAAATTGATCAAATATCCATGATACAGCAAACCAAATTTCACATATAACTGAGGTTAACCATAATCCATATGCATCGGTGACAGGGTGAAGAATTCGATAGTGAAAAAAGAGGCAAACAACCGCAATACGGAGAAGGATGACCATTCTATACGGATTTATCTTGCTTGAACTGATTGGCAACTTTCTTGAAAGTGGCTGCCTGCCCTCATCCATCCTATAAAAATGAAATCAACATTGATATATATATATTAATGAAATGAACAAAGTAAAATAGCTAAAAAGACAGTTAAATGCAGGAGTATCAAGTGATGGATGAATTCAAAAAGAAAGTTTTATTCCAACTTAGAAAGAGAAAATAAACTATTATTAAAAGCTTTCTCTATCTTGGAAAAAAGATTTTGTAATTTAATCAAACAGCTTCTTAAACTTCATTATGATCCAAGAAGTTCTGAAAAGTGTCATGAAATCAATATAGTGATATACGCTAAAATGAACTTCTCTTGACTGGTCTGACAACATAAATATGACATAATTTCCAGTTATTAACTACATGATTTTCCACAAATATAAATACTCAGTCTTTGTGAAATCTTCAGAAGCTCAGGTAACAACCAAAAAATGAAAGAAAAGTATCAAAAAAGAGGGACCTATAAGAAGAAATTGGACATCATTAGCAACTCTTTACTTATCTTTTTTGTTAAGTTTTTCTCTATACAAAATGCCAAAAGAAAATAAGTACACTATCGAAGAAATACCATTTCTCTTACAAGAAAAGCAATGTTTTGAACTTCTATTAACTTTTTCATAATAGGAAAGAAAACTCCACTTGGAAGAGTTCGTTACTTTTGTCTTCTAGTCTTTTATCTGTTACCATGAAATGAAGCCACTTTCCAAGACTGGGGATGTGTTGCTTTCAACACCTAAGCTGTATAATTGTATAATTAAATAGAGACCATTCACTTGGTTGAAAAATGACACTTACTTAGGTAAATCAGCATCATCTGGGTCATCCCCATTGTCGTCACCGCCATGTCCTCCTTCATGCTTCACCACCTGAAGTCTCTCATTCTGCTTCTTCCTCCATTCCTCCATACGATCCTTCCACGCAATGGACCCATAACCATATACTGCCAAATCTTTCTTAGGATCCATTGGCCTTGGTTGAACTGCATGCATCAGAGAAGATCAACTGTCAAGCCTCATAGCAAGAAACTAAAACAGCCAGAAATCCAATCAAATTTATGACAAACTTACAGCCAGACTCGCTGAATGGCATTGGATGAACCCGTTTTCCTCGACTCATAAATGGGGGAATGATAAGAGCATGCTTATCAGAAGAGATACCAGTATCCTACACAACAAATAACCAAAATTAGACATTTCAGTTCATAACACGTATTCATACAAAAAGAAAAGAGAAAACCAATAATCAATTCATTCACCTCTTGTCCGTAAGTCAAGAGAGGGATATCAGCAGCAACAGAAGCTGAATCCACCTCTGATGGTGTGGTGATCCCAGAACCATTGACATGGGAACCACGTCCAACATTGAGGCGAGCAGCAAGCATGGCCTCAGCAATGTTGTTTGGATCTCCCCCATTAGCAATGTGAAACTCGTTCTCCAAATCATCAATATCATCCTCCTCTTCATCACCTTCCACTCTAGGACTCCCTGGAATCAGTCAAATTCAAAGTCAAAACCACAATTCACTAACCAATCCAAACTTCAGACTGATCTGGGATTATCTTAAAAGAAAACAGATCAACTAAAAAGCTGGTACCCCAAACTGAAATGGCATTTTTCTCAAAAAGGAGAAATAATGGTCCCAAAAAGAAGAAGAAGAAGAAGAAGAAAAAAAAAAGGATTGTACCTTTGAGACGTTTGTATCTGGTTTTACACTGAGGGCAGGCTTGATTTCCTTCTCTTCTTTCATACTCATAGCAAGGTCTGCAAACAGGAAATGCACATTCGTTGCAAGCAACAAATGGCTCTCCATCTACAGTGAACTCTATCTCATCTCCACAGATCTGGCAAATCTGTCCACTTAGTTCTTTGACAGAAGTCACCTGAAAATCACAGTAGTCACACCAATTATCAATATCATCAATCTACATCAGATTATGATGCTTAACAAAGGAGAATATTCATATATCCAGCTCTGGATACTTTCAAGCTTCATAATGCAATTCAAAATTAGTGCAAAACGGAGAACACTCTTCTAGAGCCAAAAAAAAAGGAAGAACAAGAAATTTTCTTGGAAACATTTCAATATTCGGTTTCATTGACCAGCTCTGAAATCAAGAGAAAAAACAGCAACACTACTCAACAAAGCCGCATAAGAGTCCACAAAAAGTGATAACAAAGCCACGCAAGAGTATATAAAAAGTGTTAAAACAAAATCTAATCAAACTACTTTCGGAAAACCAGTAATGACAGACTCAAAAGTTTTAAAACCGAAAGTACAGATAATACGGAGAAGATAAGATATTGAAGGTAAGAAATAAAGGGGAAAATTAAACAAATATATATACATATATGAGAAAACACTTAGAATTATTTTTCACTTGTGAATTTCAGGATCTAAACACGAAATATCATCATAGAGGCCAAAAGGGCATCT
The DNA here is from genome assembly GCF_963169125.1 of Humulus lupulus. Classification (NCBI taxonomy): domain Eukaryota; kingdom Viridiplantae; phylum Streptophyta; class Magnoliopsida; order Rosales; family Cannabaceae; genus Humulus; species Humulus lupulus. Next base: position 12,684,648 of record NC_084802.1, read on the forward strand.
TAAAAATGTGCAAAGAGAGAAGAAGCAACTTATTTTCGAAGGTTTTAACAAGCTCCATTGCCTTAAAACAAGGTGTGAAGAAAGAGAAAAATAAAAAGACTTACTCTTGAAACCTCATCGGCATTGATAATAACAAACTCATTCCTATTATGAGAACCCGCAATGAGTGTTCCTTTGGTCTCCATAGCAACCAAAAACTCGAACGAATTGAAAACTAAATGGCACTACCGAAGTCAAAAGCCTAAAAGCCTTGTAATTGAAACCTAAAACCCACTTCAGAAAACCACTTGCTCGACCTCTCCCATCACTGGAGAAAAAAACCAACCCAGAAGAACAAGCCTTTCTTCTTCTTCTGGTTCTTCTTACAAGAAGAAGCACCAACCCAACATTATAGAACCAATAAAAAACAGAGCTTTATACAGGGTGTAATAAGAGAGAGAGAAAATGAAAAATAAATAAATTAAAGAAAATGAGTAGAAGGGTATTTGGTTTCAGAGCGTAAATGATTCTTTGCTTGAGAGGACCCAAGTTTTAATTTTTTTTTTTTTTTTTTGCCTTTCTCACAAATGGGTTCTCTGAAAACTTGGCTAGCTTTCGATCTGTGACACGGGTTGATGCCAAATTATAGAGAGAGAGAATCTAAGAGAGAGAGTTGGGGGTTGAAAATTCAACGGCCCACCAGTACGAGAGACAGGGACAGAAATACAGTAAATCAAGATTCATATATACAATATATTATAGCATTATTTTAGATCAAAGATGTTAGCTGTATAATTATATCAATAATTACAAAAAAAGAAATATTAAAAATCAACAGAATCCAATTTTTTTTATTTAATTATTGGTAATTACAGCTTTGTTGGGTCTTTTACGAGTGGGACCCAGAATTTTGGACTGATGGAGAAGGACTAACGAGGTGGTGACGGTGACGGTGGTGATGGCGGGGGCATTTTCGTAATTTCGTTAGAGAGAGAATGCGAGTGAAAACTTCACTTTAACGTTTTTATTTTTCTCTCTCTCCTCTGTGTCGGTCGGTCTTTGTTTTGGTTTTGGGGTTTGTCTGATTGAATAGTCAAATGAGAGAGAGAGAGAGAGTTAGTGAGCTGTGAGTTGTAGAGAGAGAAACTGAGTTGGGGTTAGCGAGTTGAGCTGAGCTGAGCTGAAGTCACGTGCGGCGCACGTGGAAGAGGACCGACAGTTTTGCAAAATCTCGCGGGTAATTGAAATTGCCTGCCTGTCTAAAAGGCGGGCTCATCTCATTATTGGTCTTTTGTTTAATTTACCAAATTACCCTTCGCTAAACGTTTTTCTTTATGTCTTTATTTTCTGTTTTTTTAGTCTTAATTATTATTATTATTATTTATTTTTATATTATTTTGGGTTGTTGAAGGTGAGTTAATAAAGAGAGACGTTTAAAAAAAAAAATAGAATAAATTACTAATTGGAACGGAAAGAGAGAAATTAATCTAACATGTGAATACTCATTCACTCATACCCACTATTTTGTCTCATTGACTTTGTGAAAACCATAACTAATGCAAACCAATAAAAAAATCTAGTGTTATGATACACATTAATAAAAATTACAATAATAGAATAATTATAATCAAACCATTTTTTAAATAGAAAAATATTGATTTTTTTTTTCAAGAAAAAAAGGGTATTCTATTTTGAAATCGATAAATATATAAACTACCTTATTTAACTAACAGAAAGAAGCAACAAAAACCATCACTCACAACATCTAAAATATTAAGAAAATCACGAACCATCGACCCAAAAAATGAATTAATAACATAATTATTTAATTATGTGCAAATAATATTATTTGCTAAGTAAAACTATAGGTAACATGTGAGTAACTCAATAGTACATGTATATATAAAATTGCATTATGGTCATAATCAACTTGTAATGATAAAAAGTTGAAATTAATTTATGATATTGTTTGTGATGATATATGATTAGGTCAATTAAAGGATACATACATTGTTATTAAAACATAGTTAGCTTTTTAAAAAGAAAACAAAATTGTGTTAAAAAAGTTATATATAACCTAACCCAAAAGAAAAGAATGTACTTTAAACATGTCAGCTTCTACAATGGAGATAAAGTTAATGCACTGATTAAAATTAAATTTAATTACTGGATAAACCCTAGAATAAGGTAGGTAAAAGCTCAAATCCACACCATTATTTTTTATTTTTAATGAACTAAAATAGTACTATATAATATATTGCTTGAGTCAGCCGTAGAAAAAAAAAACATGCATTTGTACCTTTTTTTTTTATTCTTTTGCTCATACTATATATGAACTTTATTTTTTATTAATTCTTTAGTAATTATGAAACTTTATTTTTTGATGTCTTATTATTTTAAAAAAGTTGTTTTAGGGTCGGCTAAGCTCTTTAATTATATTAAACAAATAAATGTAAAACTTATAAATTTGATCATCATAAATACCTTATAATTAAATTGGTGCATTAAATTTTTATAATGTTAAATTTGACACTATTAGAATCCCTTAATAATAATAATAATAATAATTATAATTCCTTTGAATTTGTATGAGTTATTTTTTAGCAATTGTTACATATAAAAATGTTGATTAGTTGAATCAACTTTCTTCATAATGTTACTTAAATATTTTTTTGAATCTAATAATAATAAATTTGTTAAATATTTGTAGAAAATGAATTGAAACATATACACAACAGACACACATAAATAAATATATTGGTCAGAATATAATCTGCTTTTTCTTCACAGAGTCTATTATTGTATGTCATTTGCCAGTGCCCTAGCAATTAATGCTTCTTCACTATTTAATAATAAATAGGAACATTTAATACACTATAAAGTTTTTTTTTTAAATGAATACATATATTTTACATAAATCATATAAAATAAACTATAATATATATTATAAATATCCAATAATATATTTATATATATTTGCATATGGTTGACCTATATGTACGTTAGGTAAATTAATTATTTACTTAATATAAATTATTTTTTTAACAACTTCATTTCATTCCTTGTTCGAATCTCCTATTAATTAAATAAATAACTAAGTGATTATGATATAGATCTGTATATATATGTACATTTTATTTAGTTAGGCTGTTCAATCGTGCTTCATTCACTCATATATAATTATATAAATACTTTATTATTATCTACTCCCTTGATATTAATCTATTCCTTTTGTCAGTATTCTAGCTCCTAATAAAATATATCTAAAAAATGCAATTTTAATTAGGTGAGGAAATTTACATTTTTTTTTATAATTAATTTTCCAAAATATATCTATAAATTATATATATAATATAAAATGATGTCGTTTTACATGAATTATTTCTTTCTAACAAACGAAGTCAAAATGTCTTATGTGCCTGATTCTTATATATATCGTGTTCCAAAGCTATGAAAGGGATCTAATAACAACCAATTAATATATGTATGTATATATATATATATACATATAGAGGGTATTGTTATGGTGCATATCTTTGGTGATTTTTTGTGTTTTTCAGTTCGTAAACAGTTTTTTGCGTGATTTTTTTTTTATAATTGTGTTTATTGTAGTTATTTGGAACATCTTGCAAATTTTTAAGAAATTTCGAATAATTTACAATGCCGAAAATTAGGTTCAAACATATTGTTGCACGCATGACTAATTTTTTTATACGCGTGGAATACAGTCTGTTTGAACCTAATTTTCGGCATTGTAAATTATTTAGAATTTTCTGAAAATTTGTAAGATACTCTAAATAACTACAATAAACGCAGTCATAAAAAGATCACGTCAAAAACTATTTACGAGCCGAGAAACACAAAATGTCACTAAAGGTATGCACCATAAAATTACCTTTAATATATATATGGCTAATTCAATCAAAATTAATTAATTTTTTCCATAATATATTATTTATGGAAAACATTATTCAAACAACTACTCTTACTAAGTTAATTCAAATGGGTGGTTGTATATGGTGTTAATTTAGACCATGAAGATATATATATATATATACATATTAAAAATGATCTCAATATAGTATAGTATAAATGTGTAAAGATAAAATAAAAATTGTACATATACAAATCTATATATTGTTAATTCAACCAAAATAATGTCAAAAATATCAACAACACAAATCTTTGCTCACATATAGTTGGCAATTATAAGCTGTCTTTTTCATGTTCTCTTTCTACTATGTATTTTTTAATGACCAAGTTTAGGTATTGTTTTTTCCTTCCAAAAATACCCTTACCAAATGTAGACATAAAATTATATAAATGTAAATAAATATTTTATTTCTGATTACTTGCTTACCACTTGTATAGTGTAGTCAGATTAAAAGGATTTATATATAATAGATTGAGTAATATTATAATTATTTTGTATATTTATTTATGTTATAATTTAGAGGTTAAGAGCAACGACCTTTGATAGATAATAAAGAATAAAAAAAACATTAAATTTATTATTAATATCCAATTTTGAAATTATAAGGATTGTATAATGAGTGGTGAAAATACATTAAATCTTTAAATTTTAACTAAGAGTTCTTTTTTAATAATTTGAATTTTTAATTTCAAGTGGGTCTAGTGAAAATAAATAAATAAATAGCACATCCTACAAAAGTGTACAAGACCAAATAAATTTTGTATATGGTTTATATATATTGGTAAAATATTCTATTTTTTAAAGTGATTTTGCAGTTGAAATAATTATTTACAAAATAGTTTCTCATAATTTAGACTGCTAATCGAAAATTTAGACAAATGGTTGAAAAATTCAAACAACCGGTCGAAAAATTTAGACAACTAGTCAAATTTTAAACAAATATTATTTTACAAAATATTATAAAAAATAGACCAGAGTACAAAATCACTTAAAAAAAACTTATAATCTTCACTAATTTCTCTTCCATCAATCAATATAGTTTACTAGCTAATTGTGAGCTTTTTCATACATAATATATATAGAGAGAGAGAAGAATAATTGAAAGCATGTGTTAATAAGAATCAAAAGGGGAATTTTAAGTGTAAAAATGCAAATACATGTGTATAAGAAAGGTCCACATGGGGCTTATAATCATAATTATAATTATATAGTATTATTCCAAGTGGAATTGAAAGTGGGTCATGAGTGTCAAATATGGATGCTTCCTTTTCAGGTATGCTGTCTATTTAGCTGTTTATTTTTGTCACCAAACGTATCTCAAGCCCACACCACAATACTCACAAAATACTCGCATAATTACCTTACTTTCTTCAAATTCACTTTTTTATACACAAAATAAATAAATATAATTATCTTTTTTTATTATTTATTTTCCCTTTTTCTAACTAATCATTGAAGCCAATAAATTTTCACAACCTTTTTCAAGATCATGTTTGCTTGGTCAAGATTAATTTTTTTTTTTTAGGTAATTTAATGTTGTATTATATATTGTTTGCATTGTGCTGCCGACACTAGCTATAAATATGTATATATATCATCTTTATATTATTATTATTATTAGTTGTAAACTATTTCATTTCAACATGATAGAGAGAGAGAGAGAGACCAAGTCCTTTGTACTTAGCTATAATTCACTTTTGTTATAAGTTTATTAATTAATATCTTTGAAAATATATATATAGGTAGCCTAATAACATTTTCTAAATTAATGTAGTAAAATAATAATAATAATAATTGGTTAAAAAAAAATAGTAATGGTACCTAGTACTACTCTTGACTTGATGAGCTTGAACAACTTAAGATTTGTTAGAAAATGTAAGATTTGTTAGTACTACCTAGTAAGATTTGTTAAATTATTATTAGTCGTTTTATAATAATTTAAGATTTGTTAGAACATTAATTAATTAGCTTATTATTTAAGTGTAAATTAAATGTACGTACTAAGGTGCAAGTGGAACAACTTTTACTTTCACATAGTCAATATAATTATTATTTTTTATTAAAATAAGGATACAATAAGAAAATATTATTAGAAAATAAATAAAATTTTATTACAATTCAAAATAATTTTCTTGTTTTTTCAAAAGAGTTTTTTTAAAACAAAAATAGTTATAAAAAATGACTTCTTTACAAAAAAAATACTTTGGAAAATTTACCCAAATAGTACTTCAACTTGGTCGTTTTTCATGTGAAAGTGAGATATTTTTTTTATTATAATAAAAGTTAAAACAAGTAGGGACCTCAAAGCTCAAAGAGGGGTAATAAGTGAAGACTTACTTTGAAGTTGAATTTGTTTTCTTTATACTAAGCATATATATATAAATATATATATATATATATAGGAGACGATTATAATGGGGCATGCCCTTGGCTCCACCTGTTAGGGTGTCTCTGTTTTCTGTACGTGTGAAAATTATAATTCAATTTATTTATATGATGGTGTATATTACAATTATTTAGAACATTCTACTCATTTTTAAAAAATTTCGAATAATTTATAATACAAAAAATAATCTTTAAAATAATTTATTTCACGCGCATAAAAGAACAAGCTTTAAAACAATCTATTTCTTATTTTTGACACTGTCGTAAATTCTTTAGAATTTCTAAAAACTTTGTGGGGATTCTAAATAACTATATTGTACACCGTCATATAAAAAATTGAATTATAATATTTTCATATATCAAAAATATGTTATTTTTAAGCCTGTTTAATATGCGTGTGAAAAAAAAATTATGTTTTAATTTTTTTCGGCATCATAAATAATTCGGAACTTCTTAAAAAATTAGAAATATTGGTAAAATAACTGTAATAACTATAATGTACACTCATAAAAAAAAAAATTAAAACAAAAACACCCTCAGCAGTGGGACAAAAGGTATGACACTATTAATTTCTCAAATATATATATTACCATATATATATATATGTGGGTAGGGTTAGGTCCACCACTCTTTGAAATTATATATCAAAAAGCCAAATGTGACATTTTGATGAGATGTGTTTGTGTAATATAATTTACACCCAAACAGTGCATTTTTATCCTTTGCTGCACCGACACTAATATTTTTTTCCATATATATATTTATTGGTGGTAAGCAATAACATTGCACAACCAAACAAAAAAAAAGCTTAGGCCGGACAATATTTTTGGCCTAATGCCCCTCTTGCATGCATATATTATATATTATATATATAGCTTTATTGGATGCTCAAATCAATATCTATCTATCTAATCAGTTCGGATAATTTAAATAAATTAATAAAAATCAATCTCGGATGAAAATGAGACTTAATCTGATGATGATATGATCACAGAAGTGATCAGTCTATTAATAATTATTAGGCTTTGAATTTGTACGTACGTATTTTTAACATGGACTTAATATATATATATATATAATTCATCATCACGTGGCCATTTTATTTTGTTTGTAAAAAAAATAAATAAAGAAAAAGAGAGTAAAAAAGGGAAGATATGTAAATTTTGTAGAGAGGTTGCTATAGAAGCGTTAATTTTAACCTTATAAATTAACTTTAACCATTTTAATCCAGGGTTTAAAGGGTTACCATAATGCCGTAAAATATATGAAAACTACGTAACTCGTTTTTTTTGGTTTATAATGCTGGATAAACAATAATTAAATATTATATTTCACAATGAGTGTTCGTGTTCATAAAATTATCTATACCGTTCAAACCACTCACACTGCATTGCAATTTAAGGTTTATAATCCTTCGTGCTGCAATTGCGGTTTGTATTTTTGCTAAATTGCGCAGTGTAGTGCGATTTGTTGTTTTAAATTTTATAAATGCAATTCAAACTACACCGCACCGTATTATTATATATATTAATTTTTTTTATATATTTTTTTCCTTTTTACCACATTTAAAATTAATGCATAAATATTTATATAGTAAAATATACACAATATCTAAAAAATATATATAATATTTTATAAGATGTTAACACATATTCTACTTCAATCTAAAGATATTCCTCATTAACTAAAATCTTTACTTCTATATTACATTTTTTATTTGTTATTAGCTTGTTATATTTTTATTGTTTTGCTATTTATTAATTTGTTGTGCATTTAATTATATTATTACACACTATGCTTATGAGATTTATTATGAATATTTATTAATTATAATGTTTAATTGTTAAATTATTTAGCGATAGGTATAAACTGCTTACACTGCACCGTACCACATTTTTGCGGTGTGGTTTATGCGGTGCGGGTTGCGGTTTGGAAAAATATTCAAACTGCATAAGCAGTGCAGTCTAAAAAATTAGAGAAAATTGCATCACCCGCACCACGAACACCCCTATTTCACATCATATCTAGTAAGAAAATTACTGTTTAGAAAACTTATGTTATTTTAAATAGACAAAAATAATTCTCTATAGTTATTTTTGGTCAAAATTTTCTTTATAATTAATGCATTGATATAATTTTTTGTGAATATAATTTATCAAATTAATAAAGAAAACCTTAAAAAATCAAAATAAATCAAATCTAAAGATAAAACAAATAAAAACTATATTTGTCATTTTTTAATTAATATTTTGTAAACAATTTATAAAATTGATCAATAAAATCTAAAATTGAATAAATGAAACCCAAAACTAAAAAACATATAATTTTTATTTGTTTTAGTTTTAGATTTTATCTATTTTAAATTATATATTATATATATAATTAGAATAAATATGTAATACATTTTAAGTGGGCTTTTTTAAAAAAACAAGAAAAGATTAAAACCATTTAAAGATATAAATATTGACACGTAAGAACTAAGAAAACTCAATTAATAATAATCTTAAAGTTTAGCAATCAAAATAACTTGAAATCATTATCGTCGATGGAAGAATTAAAATAGCTTCATACAAGAAAAAGTGAGTATAATAACAGAAGATAATTAATAAAAAAAACAATCAAATCAAAACCCCCTTGGATGTATAATATTCCACTTTGGGATGGTTGCACCAAAACCCACGTGATGATTATATTATATAACACTATAACATATATCAATCACCATGATTAATATTTCTATATAATCGATATACAGTATAGAACTGTATAAATATATATATATATGTCATGTGCTCGATATTCCTATTCCTTATCATATCAAACTTTTCATATTCCTATATATTTATAGAGAAAGTTGCTATAGGAGTACAATTAATGTGGAGAAAAAGTAATGATAAAGTTGACACAAAATATGAACTAGCCGAAAGTAAAAAAAAAATTAATCAATCGTATTTATTAAAAATAAGATTTATTATCTTAAAAAATCAGTTTCACATTACTCTATGTAATATTATGGTGAACATTTTGTATGCACATAGGAAGAATAATGAAGAACAATCAACTAGTCGATGTTTCTGTCACTGTTACTATTTTTTATTTAAACAATAACTTATAAAAATAACAAAATTAGTTATGTTAGAATAGTTGGTCTGCATTAAACATCAGAACACATCAGCAAAGTTACGTTTTTTCTTTTACCCTTGCGTATCTTTTTGTTAGATGAGTCTGCGTTTATTTATGATAGTTTTAAGTTTTATGACAATTGTAAAACCATCTATAGATAAGTCTTATTATCTCAGTTCTTGCAATAAAAAGAAGAACATATTTTATTTGTAAAGCTTATGAGCTATTTTAGAGAGAGAGCTTGAGAGAGAAACACTTGGGTCTTAGGTGAGAAATTTTTTGGTCAAGTATACATGGAGTTTTGCTTGGGTTCAAGGCATTGTAATTCATCAAGTGTAGAAATTCTCAAGTGGTGACAAGCTTTAATCTCCATTGTCGTTTCATGGTGCAGAGAAGAACATTTCAATGGGAGTTCAAAGAGGATGTAGGTTGATATTTATTTGGGTTGAGCATCTATAATTCTTGGTGTTGATTTTATTATTTTTTTTTGCTGATTTTTTCTATTAAATTTGTGCATGTTGTGTCTACTGGTTTGTTGATTTTGTGTTTGTAGACAAAGCTGGTGCGAGGAAGGTGAATTTCCTAACAAGTTAGTTAGTTATAGTTATGTTAGTTATATCTCTTAATTTGTAGGTGTAAAATCATTGGTTACCATTATTTATATATACCCTATAAATTCTTTGTATTTTGTAATAATAACACTCTATTCTTTCATAATATACTTATAAACTATATATATAGTATATTAGAAAATTTATGTTACCAATTTTGTTATAATGGCAACTACCATCAAAACAATTAATCACATTTTTGTTTCTACGTATCATTATGTTACTAAGTATATGAATCAATACTTAATTAGAAACAAAATAAAGAATCATGCATATTCGATATTTCATATTTGAAAAAAGAGAATACAAGTGATCTTAAAAAAATAGCATATTATTATGTTTAAATTTAGTATGGAGGGAAAAGAAAACCAAAACTTAAGTTTGAACATGACTTCGTGGTGCCTCTCTAGTGAAGACAGCTTCACACGTTGTAATAATTAAAGCACTTTTCACCAATATATATATATATAGATATATATGTATATGTATAGTATATATTTGAAAAGTATATATATATATATACAATATAAATAGGGAGTATCCCTTGAAGTGAAAATTACCCAATTTTGATGTGTCTTGAGTTCTCTCATTGCCTTGTAGAAAAGGTGGGACAAATTAGACATAATAAGATTGAGTTACAGAAAAGAAAACTTAAGTAATTCCACCTGTATTTCCACTATTGCAAATTTAGAATTTACTTTTCCTTCTGCATAATATATTTATTTTTCGCATAGACTATAACACATTTATTTTTTTCAACATAGGTGCATCATTTTTCTATTTCGGCACCTGAATAGTTATATTTTAAAAAAAAAAATTATATGATGGTGTACATTATAACTATCTAGAACATCCTACAAAATTTCAAGAAATTATGAATAAATTATGGTACCGAAACAGGATCTAAACTGTCTGTTGCATGCGTACGTGTTTTTTTGGATACGTGTATAAAATTTGACAGTTTGAACTATGTTTTCAGCTTCGTAAACTATTCAGAATTTCTTGAAAATTTGCAGGATATTCTAAATACCTACAATGTACACCGTCATATAAAATTTTTTTGAATTATATCTATCGAGGTGCCGAAAATTAAAAAAATGTACCGATATTACAACAAAAAAAAATGATGTATATATTTAAAAAAAAAACTATGATTATTATATGTAGTACTAATATGTGATATTCAGCTTTTACTACTGCCAATAACTACGTGCCAAATAGAACTATTGTTATTGAAGCCAAAAAAAATGCACTTTAATTGCTTGCTTTTGTAGTTTTCTCATGTTCAATATTATTCCTATGAATCATAATTATTAATGAACAATGCTGCATATGCAAGTAGTTCCGTTTATGGTAAAGTTATCTATATGTTTTTAATTAGTATTGTTAATCTAGTAATAATTAGCTAATCCTTAATTTAGAAAAGAGATTTGTGTACAAGTACTTCAATTATATATACCCTTTGAGTTAGCCAACTAACCCCACAATAAATTTAATATATAACATCAGAAATAAATATTGATTTTGATGGGTACATTATGACACCATTTAATGAAGGTACCTGCCACGTGGCAGACTGTGAGGTGTCACCAAATCCTTGGGCATAAAGAATTATTAAATCATGATGTTGACCAATTTGAAGCAATTCTATCAAATTAACCCCATACGTAACTAACCATTGTACTAGGTTCTCAATGGCAATTACTAACCCAACAAATCTAGACATTTACTTCTGGTGTATGGTGTTTGTTTAGTAATTATTTCCATTTTTGGTTTTGTTGTTTTCTGTTAGAGTATATTCTGTTATAGTGGTCAGTGAGTTTGTTATGCCTTAGCTGTATTTTTATCATTCTATTATTCTTACTGTTACTAACCAAAAATGGTTAGTTAGTTTGTAACTATCGTGGCATTCAGCTATATAAAAAGGCAAAGGCTCTCAATTCTTGAATTGGAGCCATTTTCTCAATCTTTACACTTTCTCTCTCTGCTCAATTTGTTATCTCTTACATGGTATCAGAGCCAGGTCGATCCTGCGCCTCACCATCTTCATGATGATCCTCGCCCAAACATAGCTCCAATTGCTCATCACCACAATCCGCAATTTCAGATCAACAATAATCTCATTCCTCTCAACATTCGATTGGATCGCCATAACTACTCCTACTGGAGATCTCTCATTCTCCCCTCTGTTCGTGCTCACGGTCTCGATGGAATACTTCTTGGTACCACACCTCGGCCAGATCAGTTTCTTGATGATGCTCACACTCCAAATCCAGCATTTGAGCATTGGATTCGTTGTGATGCTCTTCTCATGAGTTGGCTCATGAATTCTCTTTCTGAACCTATGCTAGGTCATGTTCTTCACTGTGCTTCCGCCGCCGAACTCTGGACAGTCTTTTCACTTCTGTTTGCCACTCAATCTAAGGCTCGGCAGCTTCAGCTTCGGTTTGCGATCCAGACGACAAAGAAAGGCTCCCTCAGCATCGATGAATACATTCTCAAGATGAAGAATCTTGCTGATTCTCTCTCTGCCGCAGGTCAGAAACTCTCCGATCAAGAACTTGCAATGTATATTCTTGGTGGAGTGGGACCAGAATATGAAACCGTTGTTGTTCTTCTCACTGCACGGGCTGATGCTTTAACGATGCAAGAAGTCCAGTACATGCTTCAAAACCAAGAAATGCGAATTGAGCAGACCACTCCTCAAACATTTGATCAGGTCCATGCTAATCTTGCTCATTTCAATCTCAAATCCAGTAATAATCAAAATCGAATGTCCAATGCTCGAGGTACTAACGTTGGCCGAGGACACTCTAATGGCCGTGGCTTCAACTATGGTGGCCGTGGTACTCAACTGAGTCGTGGCAGAGGCAATCGGCCTATATGCCAAATTTGTGGCAAGATTGGTCATCTTGCACCCAAGTGTTATCATCGCTATGACAGTGACAATCAAGCACTCAGTTCTTCTACTTCAACTGCTGGCCACCCCTCACAAGCTTTTCTCTCAGATTCCAACAACAATTCTGGTGACAATGGTTGGTATGTTGACAGCGGAGCGACTCATCACATCACCTCCGACAATCAAAATTTGTCCCAGTCCACTGATTACAAAGGAAAGGCCAAGGTCACAGTAGGTAATGGCTCTTCGATTCCAATTTCTCATATTGGTTTCACTAGAATTCCCACTACTAGTAAAAACAGTTCACTTCTTTTAAGCAATGTTTTACATGCTCCTGCCATAACACGGAATCTGTTAAGTATTTCAAGATTTACTACAGATAATAACATTGTGCTGTTTTTTGATGCTCATACATGTCTCGTTTTGGACAAGACTACGGGCCAAGTACTTCTTCGGGGCTCTCCTAAGAATGGTCTATATCATCTTGATCTGTCTCAGGCCGCTTATAACAGTCACAGATCAAGGACCTCTCCAACATTACCTACTGCTCTGACTTGTGCACAGAACTCCATCAACTCTGCCTACAGTGAAGCTCAGGCATGGCATCATAGATTAGGCCACCCCTCTTTACAAATCTTGCGTACTGTATTGTCTCAAATAAAGTGTAGCACCAAATGTACCAATTTACCTTTTTGTCAAGCTTGTCAACTTGGTAAACTTCATAGTATGTCTTTTACTAGTTCAGTTCCAAAAACTAGATTTCCATTTGATCTTGTTCACTCAGATGTATGGGGCCCTTCCTTTTACAGTTCAATAAATGGATATAAATACTATGTTAGCTTCATTGATGACTTCTCTAAATTCACATGGATTTTTCCCTTAACAACCAAGTCTGAAGTTACTAACATTTTCATTCAGTTCAATACATATGTTGAAAGACAGTTTGGCACTAAAATTAAAGCTTTGCAGACAGACTGGGGTGGTGAGTACAGGCCTCTTCAATCCATTCTCAGCAATCTTGGAATTGTTTTTAGGCACCCTTGCCCACATACTCATCAACAACAAGGCCGAGCAGAGAGAAAGCATCGCCACGTTGTCGATATGGGCCTCACTTTACTAGCTCAAGCTGACATGCCTCTCAAGTTCTGGTGGCATGCTTTTCAATCAGCTGTTTACACCATCAACAGGCTCCCAACACCCGTGCTTCAGCTGAGAACACCTTTTGAGGTACTATTTCATCAAAAACCTGATTACTCATTTCTCAAGGCCTTTGGTTGTGGCTGTTATCCTCTCTTACGCCCTTATCAGCCCCATAAACTTTCCTTTAGGACTGCTCAATGTCTTCTTCTTGGTTACAGTCCTTGTCACAAAGGCTATCAATGTCTACACCCTTCTGGCCGAATATACATTGCTCGAACTGTTAAGTTTGATGAACAATCTTTCCCTTATCAGTCTTTGTTTCCCTCAACTTCTCAGCCTAATAAACCACAAAATACACCTTCCACTACTGCCTATACAGTCCCTGTCATGCCATCAATATCTCCTATTCCCACCTCTTCACCTTTACCATCACCTGCCCCTTTACCTACCCCTCCTGATACAGCCATACCTCAAACTGAAACCACCATAATATCTAGCCTTCATGAACCCCCCTTACCCGTCATTCCAGTATCAAACACACAAACAACCTTTCCACTCTCAAATATCCCCTCCACCACAAATCAACACCCCATGACCACACGATCAAAGGCTGGTATACACAAACCAAAGGCATTCTCAGCTATCTCTTCAGTAAATTTAGAACCTCAAAACCTCAAAGCAGCTCTTGCAGATTCCTTATGGTTCGATGCAATGAAGTGTGAAATCAAGGCTCTTAGTGACAATAAAACTTGGACATTGGTTCCCCCCTCACAAGATATGAAGATACTTGACTGCAAATGGGTTCATCGGGTGAAGTATAAGGCTGATGGCACTGTCAACAGATACAAATCCAGACTGGTTGCCAAAGGGTTCCAACAAACTCCTGGATTAGACTACTTCGAAACATACAGTCCAGTGATCAAACCCTCTACTATAAGGGTAATGTTCTCTCTTGCCGCCTCTCACAACTGGCCTATCCAACAAATAGACATAAACAACGCCTTTTTAAATGGGGACCTTAAAGAGAGTGTTTTTATGGCTCAACCTCCGGGGTTTAAAGACAGTGAGCATCCCACTTATGTTTGCAAGTTGCACAAGGCTATCTACGGTTTAAAACAGGCTCCGCGGGCATGGTTTGATAAGTTGAAATTTTTTCTTCTCCAATGGGGTTTTCTCAATTCCAAGGCTGATACATCACTGTTCTACATTAACAAAAATGGAAAGCTTACACTTCTTTTGATATATGTAGACGACATACTTTTAACAGGGGAGGATTCTATCTATATCAACCAAGTTATTTCCATTCTTCATCATCAATTTGCTCTCAAGAACCTTGGCCCAGTCCACTACTTTCTCGGGTTCGAAGTCACTAGGAATTCTGGCGGCATGTTCCTCACTCAAGCAAAATATGTTACTGATCTTCTTCACAAGACAAACATGCTTCATGCCTCTCCCACTCCCACTCCAATGTGTCCAAGTCACAAACTGTCTGCTACTGTTGGCGAACCTCTTGATAATCCAACTCTGTACCGAAGTGTTATAGGAGCACTCCAGTATCTCACTCACACAAGGCCTGATATCTCATTCGCTGTTAACAAACTATCTCAGTTTCTCAAGGCTCCCACCATGGATCACTGGTCAGCTTGTAAAAGACTTCTTCGATATTTAGTTGGCACAATCGACCACGGTCTCTACTTCACATCATCTAACAGTCTTAGTCTTGTTGCTTACACTGATGCTGACTGGGCAGGCTCTGTTGATGATCGACGCTCCACTTCCGGCTACTGCATTTACTTAGGAGGTAACTTAATTTCATGGAGCTCACGAAAACAATCTGTTGTCGCCCGTTCCAGCACGGAGTCCGAATATCGAGCAATAGCTCTTGCCACTACTGAACTCATCTGGCTTCAATCTTTGTTTACAGAACTTGGCCTGCCTCTTTCTTCATGTCCAGTTCTTTGGAGTGATAATCTTGGTGCTACATCTCTGGCTTCGAATCCTGTATTCCATGCGCGTACGAAGCACATAGAAGTTGACCTCCATTTCATTCGAGACAGAGTTCTTGCTCGTCAACTTGATATTCGCCACATCTCTGCTACTCATCAAGTTGCTGACATTCTCACTAAACCACTCCCTATTACTCAGTTTCAAGATTTTCGGTCCAAGTTAGCACTTAGACAACCAAGTGTAACTTGAGGGGGGGTGTTAGAGTATATTCTGTTATAGTGGTCAGTGAGTTTGTTATGCCTTAGCTGTATTTTTATCATTCTGTTATTCTTACTGTTACTAACCAAAAATGGTTAGTTAGTTTGTAACTATCGTGGCATTCAGCTATATAAAAAGGCAAAGGCTCTCAATTCTTGAATTGGAGCCATTTTCTCAATCTTTACACTTTCTCTCTCTGCTCAATTTGTTATCTCTTACATTTTCAATATCACACTATTATAAGTTCTCTTATTGTTTTTGTTATTATCATTATTTACACATAGGCCATTTTGTTTAAGATAAATAAAAAAATCTTCTCATCCAAACAATAATCATTTCGAAAGTTAATATGTATAAAGAATTTTGGTATTTTTTTAATTATTTAAACCATATACATGTATTACCTCCTCTAGAAAAGAATATGTAACATTGCTCCCCCTTTCTCATTTCTCTCTTGAATTTATATTTCTCCTAAAAAAAATCGTAGGGTTTCTTTTTTTCTTCATATTGGTCAGAGTTTTGCTAGCATCATTATGCACGCTAAAATACCACGTGCAGGCATGGTATTCGATGGTGTGGAAAAGGTTTCACACCTCCTTCATACAGAAATTTCTTTAGAGCCATTTTAGCTTCTTCTTCGGTGGGTTCTCGATTCTAGCGTGTAGTTTGCATCCTTCCCGACAACATCCTAGGTGGTGGACTGTTGGTGCGATGGTCGATTTATGTAGGCAGGGGTTGTTCGACTTTAGGTGGGTGATGGGATTTTCTTCTTTCTCGGCCACGAGGTGTAGGGCACTGTTCTTCACTTGATCTGGCTCCAATATGGGTGTTGCCGACGTTGATCTGTTCGATTTTGGTCGATCAAGTTCGAAGACTGTTCCATGTGGTTGGATGGAGTTTGGTTTTTTAGTTATTTTAATTATTTATTGGACTTGTTTCTTTGTTGTATTGGTTTGAATATGTCAATGATTTGTGTAACGCCCTGGTTACCCCAGAACAGTTACGGTGAACCGGAAATTTGACTCGCTACCCGAGTCCTTTGGTTAAAAACGTGCTCTAAGTGTTATTAACAGGCTAAGGTGGAAAATCAATCAAAAGGAAATAATATATTTTATTTGATACATAAAACTATTCATGAGCTCATCAAAACGTTTACAAGTTATTTACAACTCAAAATGGTAATTACTGTTTCAAATTTACAAACCCGCCAACCTAAGCGGCAAAAATATGGTAAATCCTCTAGTTCCTCTGAGTACTCCTTGGCCGTGGTGGTCAAGCGGCCGCATATGTACACATCACCACTTAAGCTCTCCACTCAAGGCTGGGTGAGCTTTTCTTTCCCTTTACCTACACCACATAGCACCCATGAGCCAAGGCCCAGCAAAAACACACAATATAACATGAATATAATATCAACAATGATCATAATAATCATTCAAGACTTTCAGTCCAAAATAGAGGAGTGACAATTGGAAGAGTCACTAAGGTGGGTTCAGTTCCCAATAGCCATGTGACGATAGGGTCACTGGGGCTTTAGAAATAAGTGATCTTTTCACTAGCTTAAACAGGTTAGGTGCATGATGACTAGTCACCAACCTAACCTACCTCATGACCATAGAGTCATAACCATGGAACACTGTTCCCTAGCCATGTGACAAGCGGTCACCTAGGCCTTAGGCCCTGACTCTGAGTAACTAGCTTAGACTAGCCAAGCGCTTATAAGTTTCATCGACTTTAGGGTCGGTCCAACATTAATGCCTTAGAGTCGTTCAATGCTGATATCGATTAGATCTAATCTTCAATCGGCCTTGCGTTTAGGACGCTTATGCCGTTTCTGATTCTCAGGTCAGTAATATGCGACCAGTGTCGTCCCTGACTAATCAGTGTCATACACAAGTAAACAACATCCGCTAGCATTTAATATGCAATCAATGTCCACATTTATCAACCAACATGCCTCAACGGCAATCATGCATGCCATATACACAGGGTGCAGTTTTCTTACTTCCGGTTCGAGCGACAAATATAATAAGAACAACTCTTGAGAACGATCAACTGCTTGGTTCCTTAGCGGTTACCTAATCACAACCAATTAAAACCTCCATTAATGAAATTCACCAATAAGAGGGTCTTAACCTAAACCTCACTCTCGGGACCTCGAAACATGCCCACACGGTGAGTAGATTCGATCCCGGGCCTTAAGGATTGAAACCCCAAGCCAAAAACCCTTAAAAAAACTCAAAATAGGATTCTGGAGGAACAGAGCAGCACTACAGCGCTGCTCAATAGCACCCCCGCGCTGTACTCAAAATCCCCAACCGCCCAGCAACAATCCTGTGTAGTGCTATAGCGCCCTCTGATGGGCGCTGTAGCACTACCCCCAGAACAGTTCTCCCCTAAAACCTCCTTCTTCGACTCCTTCAATTCTAACTCGGTTCCAATGCTTCCAAACCTCATTTTTGGTGCCAAATGAACCTAAAAACCATCCTCACATACCCCAAGCATCACAGCCACATGAACCCTAGCCAAAACTCCCAACAAAACCAAGTACCCAACCTATAATCCTCAACTGAAAACCAGAACTAAAACAGAGCAAAGCAGGGATTTTAATGGCTAGAAACTTACCTCAAGCTTAGATTATCATGCTCTTCAATGGTGGAACACACTCCCAAGCTCACAAGACTTACTTCCCAAGTTTGAATCCTCAAGAATGGCTAAAAAATCACAAAGGAAACAGAAGAAGAAAAGGTACGGGAGAAACTTTAGAAGATGCTCTATTTTCACTGCCTTTCTACAGCCTTCAATGGCTTATATCTATCCTAGGGGTGAAAAGACCAAAACACCCCTAGGTCTAATAAGGGTTTCTAAAGGCTCCCAAGGGAAAAATTGGTATTTCCCACCTATCTCGTTAATCATAATTAACGCTCTTCAATTCCCGCTATTATCGATAATCTCAAATACCAATAATTCATATCCCGTTACCCTTTAATTCCCGGTAACGCTCTAATCATTAAAATCACCCCGAGACTCATCCCGAGCCCCAAACTTAAACCTGTTATGACTAGACCGCTAATCAATATTTTAAGATCGTCTCATGCCGAATAGCTCGAACAAACCCACATTATAATGTGGTCTCAACAATATGTCACCGACATGCATACAAATTACAATTTTTCCCTCAACGGGCCAAATTACCAAACACACCCTTGTAATTAAATGTGAACCCACATGTATGCATTTAACATCATATTATGCTATAATTCACATAAACATGCATATTATCATTAAATGGCATAATTAAACAGTTATGACATTCTTGGCCTACTAATCCAGCCATTAAACCGCATTAGAGACTTTGGGGCATTACAATTTTTTTGGTTTGTTATTACTTTTTTTTTATTATTCCCTTGTGTGGGATGGTAGTACGCATAATAGATTTATATCATTGTTTATTATCTCGGATAGTTTAGCTTGTGTTGACTTTTATAGCTTGGCGTGTTCACCATTGTATGTCGGTCTATTGGCATTTGTTGTCACTTGCTCGCCCTTTGGGGCAGTAATTTGCTATTTTGGCTTATTGGAGAATTGTATTAGACTTGATCATTTGTGCTTTATTGAATGAAATCTAGGACTTACATTAATAATAATAATAAATAAGATTTATTCTTAACAAGGATTTCAATATTGAATCTAATCCACATATTATTAGTTTTCTTCTTTTTTGACAACAAGAAAAACTTTGACATTGAGTGTGGCCTATTAAATTTCTCTTCCTCTTCTTCTTTTTCTTTGTTTTCTTAACAAAATGACTTATCAGAGAGTAATCAAAACAATAGAACACTTTAAAAAGTAACATAAACTAAAATAAGTCTTATTTGGTTGCTAATTTTGTTTTTGATAAGTTGTTATTAATTCTCAAAGTTACCGGGAAGTAACTATAAATAATAAGGCATGTTTTAAAATGCAAGTAAAATAATAAGTTATTGGTTACTGAAAAGTAACCAAAAAAAGAAGGAACCACAATGTAACTAGAACAATAAGTCATGCTTTACAAAATAACCAAAACAATAAGTAATAAAAAAGAAACAAAAATAATAAAATATGTTTTAATTTGTAACTAAGAAGTAACCAAAATAATACAGTCATTGTAACGCCCTGCCTACCCCAGAACAGTTACGGTGAACCAAAAATTTGACCCGCTACCCGAGTCATTTGGTTGAAAACGTGTTCTACGTGTTATTAACAGGCTAAGGTGGAAAATCAGTAAAAAAGAAAGGATATGCTTTATTTAGTATATAAAACTGTTCATAAGCTCATCAAAACATTTACAAGTTATTTACAACTCAAAATGGTCATTACTGTTTCAAATTTATAAACCCGCCGACCTAAGCAGCAAAAATAGGGTAAACCCCCTAGTTCCTCTGATAACTCCTTGCCCGTGGTGGTCAAGCGGTCGCATATGTACACATCACCACCTAAGCTCTCCACTCAAGGCTGGGTGAGCTTTTCTTTCCCTTTACCTACCCCACATAGCACCCATGAGCCAAAGCCCAGCAAGAAAACACAGTATTTCATATAAACATAGTCAAATGATTATCATTATAATCACACAGAACTTATAGCTCTTAAACAAATGAGTGAATATCACTTGAGGTTCTAGAAAACCATACTGAGTGACTGACAAACATGTCACTAACTTAACCAGAAGAGTGGCTGCTGGGTAAGCCACTAGCCTTGAACAGATGAGAGGCTGATGGGTAAGTCTCTAACTTAACAGATGAGTGACTGATGGGTAAGTCACACAAGCGCTTATAGTACTCATCGAACTTGAGGTCGGTCCGAAATTAATGCTCTTTGAGTCATCCAATGGAGTTATCGATTAGAACTAATCTTTATTGGCTTGCGTTGAACACGCTAAGATCGTCCTGACTTATGAGTCAGCACTGTGTGACCAGTGCCTAGTACCACTGCCGAACCTGACTAATGAGTCACAACTTCATGGTTGATACTGACACATTTGCCAAATCTGACTAATTAGTCAGTACCATGCACAAGTGAGCAAGATTTGCTAAGCATTCAATAACCAATCCATGTCCACATTTACACAGTCAACATGCCTCAAGAACAATCATGCATGTCACATATGGGGTGCAGTTTTCTTACCTCTGGTTCGAGTGAGAATTAATGTAAGAACGACCTGTCTTTTTGCCCCTTAGCGGTTACCTGGTCACAACCAATTATGGGATTCCATCAATAAAATGAATAACAAAGGGTTTCCAAACCAAAACCTAGCCTCCGAGACATCGAATACTACTAAACCGGGTAGTAGGATCGATCCCGAGGCCTAAGGCTAGAATCCCCAAGACAAAAACCAATTTCTGGCCAAAATGCCACTAAGGGTCGCGACACTCCTTGGCCATGCCGCGGCCCACCCTCAAACAGAGGCAGCCTCCTTCAGCATCCTTCAAGAGCCGCGACCCTCCTTGGCCATGCCGCGACCCAACCCCTAGTTCATCCAACACTCTGGTTTTTCTTCCCTTGCGATTTCCCTTGGAACCAACCTTTCAAACCAAGCTCAAACACCACTCAAATATCCAATACAACCCTTAAACTTGATCTATAACACTCCTTCATCAAAACCCAAGTTAAACCCCAACCAAAACTTCAATTAATTCCAACTATCCACAACAAAATCATAAGCTGAAACTAAACATCAAAACAGAGCATACCAGGGAACTAGTGGCTAGAAACTTACCTCAAACTCAGGTTGTGATGCTCTTCAATGGTAGACCACTCTCCCAAACTCCCAAGGCCTACTTCCCAAGCTAGAATCCTCAACAAGAGCTCAAAAATCACAAAGAAGATGAAGGGAAAAGAAGGTACGGGTAAGCTTCAAGACTTGCTCTATTTTCCCTTCAATTCCACAGCATAAATCAGTTTATATCTATCCTAGGGGTAAAATGACCATTATACCCCTAGGTCAATTAAGAGTTTCTAAAGGCTCACAAGAGCAAATTTGTCATTTCCAACCTATCTCGTTAATCATAATTAACGCTCTCCAATTCCCGCTATTCTCGATAATCCCAAACACAAATAATTTATATCCCGTTACCCTTTAACTCCCGGTAACGCTCTAATCATTAAAATCACCCCGAGACTCATCTCGAGCCTCGAACTTAAACCTGTTATGACTAGACTGCTAATTAATATACCATGGTCGTCTCATGCCGAATGGCTCGAACAAACCCACATTATAATGTGGCCTCAACAACATATTACCGACATGCATACAATTATACCCTCAAGAGGCCAAATTATCACCACACCCCTGTAATTAAAATGTGGATCCACATGCATGCATTTAACATCATATTATAATATAATTCACATAAACATGCATATTGTCATTTAATGACATAATTAAACAATTATGGCCCTCCCGGCCTATTTATCCCGCCATTAAACCACATAACACGAATACTTTACTTAGATTTTATGAGTATGACACGACACGATTATTAAACACAATCATTTAATGTTTGGAAAGATGGGAAGGAAAGAAAATAATTCTCTATTTTTTTGTCTTTTGGTATCAAAATGAGAACTCGAGAGATATTTAATGTTAGAGACTTTTTCTATTAAAAGAATATTAAGGAAAACAATTTTTGTCGCATATATTTTAGATTTTTATAATTTATTTTGTTATTGCACTAATAATACATATAATTTATTAGGGAAAATATTAATTTTGCCCGTATACTCGATCGAATCATGTGTTTTGTAAAATGATACTTTGAGCCTGATTTTGGTTAAACAAATTTTTAATATTACTAAAATGCCCTCGTGTTTTTTAACCAATGAATTAATCAAATAATTAAAAATAACATTTTCAATAAAAAATTCAATTCATTTTAGAATAAAATAAATAAAGAATACATTACTTAAGTAAATACCATAAATAAAAATTACACATAAAATTTGAAAAGAAACTGAGAGTAAATAAAAAAAAAATTAAATAAAAAATATAATCTTTCTTTTTCTTCTTATTTTTCTCTCATCCATCTTCTTGCCACCTCCATTTGCATCCTTCGTTGACTGCCGACCCTAAGCATCATTGTCACCGTCCTCAATCCTAGCCAAATTTACCTCCACATTGGTGTCCTTCGTCCCCAACCAAACCCAACTCTGCAACCATAGAAGTTGAGTGAAGCCAATGAAGCTTCAGCTGAAGCTTTACAGTTTTGCAGCCATGGAAGTCAAGTGAAGTTATTAAAGCTTTAGCCGAAGCTCTGCAGTCATCGAAGCTCAGATCCACCATCAATTCCCTCGCCCAGATTTACTAGTTGAACCCCTCGGCCTCTCTTCCGCCAAGCCCAGATTCGCCCACGTCAAGCTGTCTGCCGTACCAATTCTAGCTGTGCGAAGAGCCCATCGCACCAGATTCATCCTTGTTGCTCTAGATTTTGTCATCGTCTGCCCAAGAGGTCGCCAGATTCGAGTTGCCCAGCTAGAGGTTGCCATATTCGTTCGTCTGTGAGGTCTTCTTGCTCAAGCAGATTCGAGTTTCCCAGTTCGTCCATGAGGTCACCAACTTCGGAGGATAACCAAATGAGTGGAAGAGCCGGTGGAAGGTTGTTCTAGGTTGGGGTGGTCGGCGAGGAGAGGATGAGGAAGATCGGGAAGGGAAGAGAGAGGGAGTGGGAGGAGAGAGAAGTGTATATTGAATTTTGATTTTTATTTGTCATAATTATTTTAAATTTTGTAATAATTAAAATGTTCATTTTTATTAATTTAAAATTTTTATACTCTTTTGTACTTTAATAATGTTTATTTTGTAAACAAAAATTGAAAGGTATTTTAGTTATATTTTGAATGAAATTGTGACTACAGTACTATTTTGATTTATTTTGCAAAACATAAAATTTCAATTATTTTATCAAATAAAAAGAATGATGGAGTATTTGAGCAAAATATAATGACTAAATTAGCATTTTTCTAATTTTTAGTAATTATTGTATAATGATAATAGTTATTAATAATTTTTTCAAGGAGTAAAATTTTCCAAGTATTGTTTTCTTTCATGTATTATATGAATAAATATAATTTCAACATTAACGTCTCTATTTTAAACAAAAAAACTTAAATATAAATATATTTTATTAGAAATAAATATGTAAATCCTTTCAAATTAAGAAAAGTAGGATTAGAATTTGTGAATATGGAATAATTTTCTTCCCCTCCACTTCGTTTCTTCCTCCTCCTTATATCCTTGTTACCAAACAAACCAAAAGCTTATATATATATATATATATTTTTTTTTTTATATATTTATATACAAAATAACTAATTAATACGAACGATAAAGTGATTCTAATAAAGCTAAAAACAAAGACAAAGTTACAATGATATTAATTTAGAATGTGACACATTGCACTCTAGCCAATAGGCCTAGTGGCCCACCATGAAAAACCATCAATTATAGGTTTACTTATGTGCCCCACTTCTCTATATATAATACAATTAATACATACCTAATTTTATTATGTAAAATAACTTATAGAAAAAGACATGCAAAGAATATTAAAACTTAAACTAGCTTTATATTAACATGCTAATATACAAGATTCAAAGCTATATAAGTCATAGATAGTAGATACAACCACATTATAGGGATTATAAACTAGTTGAGATACATATATTGATGAGGCTTCTTTTGTCGGCGGCTATATAATATATATTGAACAAAGGTATAAATAGTAAAAAGAAACACTCATCTTGTAAATCATACAATTTACTCTTTATTCTTAACAATTATGAAAACCACTCCACCCCTCTAATATTTCCGTTTAGAAACAAATTTTAAGTAATTTAAAAAAAAAAAAAAGTAATTGAATCACATAATGTTAAAAAGAATACAAAATAGTGGAGGAATATATCATCATTAAAATTAGGATTTATATATTTTTGGACTTGTATTTTGACAAATTACTTTTTGAACCCTGTATTTTGTAAAATGATTCAAATAGAATCCTAAACCCGATTTTGGTTAAAGTTTTTTCAATTGAAATCACAAATAATTCACCAAACTAACAATTCAGAATAAAAATAAAATTATTCTGCTTAAAAACTGTGTCATTATATTTAATTTTTTCTTTATCAAAATTGAGTTTAGGGGTCTATTTGAATAATTTTACAAAATATAGAGTCCAAAAATAAATTTTTTAAAACACAGAATCTAAACAGATAATCGAAAAAAACACAAGATTTAAAAATGTATAAACCCATAAAATTACGACTAACATAAAAAAAAATAACATTAAACAATTAAGCATACAAAATAACAAAAAAAAAAACACTCTAGAAATAAGTGCGAAAACAACAACAACAAAATGACAAATATATCTTTAGTGAAAACTTATATAAAATTTATTTTAGTTCCAAAATAAATCTAAAAGAAGAGGATTTTATACATATATTTTTTAGGGTTTATCATTGTATAGTCTAAAATGATGAGTGAGTTTTGATATTATCCTAATTAATTAAAAAAGTTTTGATGATTATATAGGCCAAATGATAAGAATATGATCAAGGGGTTTCCTTTCAACATCATATACCTACTGAGTAGTGAGTAGTACTAGAGGAGGGTTAGTTAAACATAATTATATAATAAGATCATAATTTATTATTGAGGATGTTAACCCTTCAAATCATGGACTTCATTTTCCACATGAACATTAATTATAATTTGGACCATGTGTCTTTTTTAATAATTATTATTATTATGTTTTTGGCTTTTGTCCTCCAAATACTCTAATTATATCATCCATATAAGTTCAAAGCCAACCCATACCACAACGCATGACATGTAATCCAATAATCTATTGCATAATTAAACTTTGAAAATTAAAACCAACCAACAAAGATGCATGTAAAGGCATCTTCTTCACCAATATATAGATCCATTTTAGAAATTTTATTTTTTAAAAGTTAAAAAGTTTCTCAAGTTTAAATAATCCTTGTAAAAACATGTATCCTAATTCCAAATCTTCAAGATGACATCTATAGTTTTGTCAACACATTATTTTCTTAATATATGGGACTATTTAATCAATAAAAATAAATAAATAAATCACCAGTGAGCTTCTTTTTTTATTTTTTTATTTTTGTTAAGGTGATTGGACAAAAAAGTAATATCATCTATACTATGATTAAAATATTATCTAGAATAATTTCGTAATCAGTGGCAGATTCATAAATGTACAAATTAAAAAAAAAATAACAAAGCACACAGTATTAAATATTGCTAAAATTTACATATAAAAAAATTATATTAACTTCAAAAAAAAAAAGGGTAGCTGCTCAAACTAGCTTCGGCAGTGCTCGTAATGCTATTTTCATAAATTCTTCTATGGAATTTTATTATCAACCGATTTTAATCGTGTTGAACGTATATTTATTAATTTGAATTCTAGAATGTAAAGTTAATTTTAATATGTTATTTGATATCATATTTCATTTATATTGATGTGATTTATTTAATTTAAATTGATCAAGTTTAGTTTTTTTACAAATTTTTAGTCATAGGTATCATCTACGACATATGTCACAATTTCTTTCTCTTAGAGAGACTTCTCCCATTCCCACTAGAATCAAAGTATTCTTCCTTTCCTCTTTGTCGGAGGGGCCAATGATGCATCTTGATGAGTCGCGCGAGCTCTGGTTGAGAGGAGAGTGCATTATTATTGGTTTGGTCGGAAGGGTGGCTTCCTTTCTAGTATGGTGTATCTCTTGCAGTGGTGTGGGCTTTCTTCCTTTTATTGGATCTTGCCTTCAGCTTCGGTGGTGCGAGTTTCCTCTTTCACAACAGCATATTAGCCTCTCTAACGTCATGATTGAGTTTTGAAATGTGATTTTTTTTGTAAGTTTTTGGGCTTTATTAAAAAAACAGCATGTTGGCAGTGGCGGCTCGTGACTTCATCAAATTTGGTTTGTGGTCTAGCAGCATAGAGGTCCTCAGCTTTGTGATCGGGTAGTTTGAAGCAGTGAGCTGCTCTTCTTTCTAATTTTGATTAGGGTTTATTCGGTTGATGGATGGAGACTTAGTTACTATTGCATAAATTGATTATATTTTTAGATTTATTATAATTTGTCTAGATTTTTCCTAGATATGTTATTTTAGGTTTGTTATTATTGTGATTGGATTTCTATTGTATGAGATTTAGTAGTAATTATCCTTTGTATCTTCCATTATTTTTTATTTTGGAAGATTTGGTTTTTCTTGTATAACGTATATGTCTGTTTTATTAGCCTTTGATTTTGTTTACTCATTTCTTGAAATAGTAATTTATCATTTGTTGTTTATTGAAGAATTTTTATATTAGACTTGTTAATTGAAATTCTTGAGTTTTCACGTTATTATTATTATTATTATTATTATTATTTTTATTTTACATGTGTACATTACATACATACATTAGGTCATTGTAACATGTAAGGCAACAAACAACTACAAGTGAATTTGGCAGATGTTTTAGACACGTAATAAATTTGGTCCATTATTTGACAAATGTAACTAAATTAGACTTTATTGCTATTTACTAATAATACTTGATTTTGTTTTTCGTTACTCAATTACCAAATTGTGAATCATTACTATCCTTAAAAACCCAAACTTTTTCTTTTGACTAGTTTCTATCAATGTGAGATATTTTGTAGTACATAAATTTAAATAATTTCAAATTGCATTAATTTTTTCTCACTTCCTCTTTCAAAAAATGAAAAAAAAAAAAAGAAATCCTTTTATTTTTTCCTTAACTAAAATCGAAACCCCAAATAAGAAAATAATTTTTCGTTCCACATTAAATTATTTTCACCAACTAAAAGCATGAACCGTTTATATAATAAGAACTAGGGTTACTATATCTATAGGCACCACATTAAATAAAATAAATAAATTTTTAACATTTTTTTTCCATATTTTTTTGATATTTTTTAATTTGTTAATTTCAACAATTTTATTTTATCTTGTTTTTATAATTTTTTAGGAAAAAATTCTTATTTTAATAAATTTTTATATTATTTTGTTTTAATATTTTTATTTAAATATTTTAAATATGTATTATTTATATGTATATTTTAGGATATGACAGAAAAAAAAATAGAAAAATATAAGTATAAGTTGAAAAAATATATATTATATATTAATTTTTAATAAAATTGGAATGTGTTAATTAAATTTTAGGGTGCAAACTGTGCTTACGTGGCGTGTGAAAAGAAGTTTCCAATATAAGTTAGACTTCAGTAATATAAGGTATGAATCGACTAATCATAACTTGTGACGTTCAAAATGATTGATTTGACGTTGTTTTATAATTTCATTAATTTAACTGTATTATTCTATTGCCACGTGGCCAAAAGGTTTGACACGTAATCAGTGGGGGCCCATACCAATAATCGCTCTTTGTTTTACTGTGTGGCAGTGGGGCCCACCAAGATGGAGCACAGCTGGATCTCAAAATATCTGTCGGTGCAAACTGCGAAGCCAATAAATAATAACGAAATTTAATCTAAAATATGTATTAAGGTCTGCCACGTGTCAGATGAGACGATCTATAACTCTCTCTCTCTAAATAGAATTCTAACACAATCGAATAATATTGCTTTTTTTTTTGGTAAATGTTTTTTGTTTACTTGATAAGTGGTGGTAAAAGTTGATGGTAAAATATTTTGGTTCTAATTGACTATTAAATACTGAGATAATGCACAAGTGGCAAAATCTAATTGGTTAAGTTAATTCTAAATCCTGGGTTGCTTATGAGCTTTGTTGTAGTATACAACTTCAGTGAGTTTGATATTCTAAAAAAAAAAAAAACACATTTGTGAGTTTGTAGTGTTTGTCTTATTCTTATTGTGAGCCTGTGTTTTATATTTGGACTGGCATAATGTGTTAATTCTTTGTACTTTAGTTTCGATGATGACTATTGTAACACTTGTCCTATCTACAAAAATTAAAACTTATACATAATCTCTGTGGGTTAATCCTCCTAAAGTTTAACTGCACCAAACTAACATTGGCTGGAACTAGAGTCAAGATTTACTTTATTGTAAAAGCTATGTTTATAAATAGCTTATTTTTTTTCTGTTTTAAAAAATAAGGAAAAACAGTATACGGAAGAGAGAGTTTGGAGAGAGAGAATTACAATAAGAAAATAGTGAATCTTAGAGTGAGAAGCAGTGAAACAGAGAGATAGTGAGAAGTTCTTTGAGACTAAGAACTTGGGTTCTCTGCAGGAAGAACTGAGATTGTTCTTGAGGGGCTGCTGTGTTTTTTCTAGGCTCTTTTCTACCATTGTAAAGTGTACAAACTCAAGTTTGATATAGTGGATTGGAGATGATGATGCTCAGCTGGATGTACGGCCTAAGATCGAATTGATCTTAGGACCAGAACTAGGATAAATTCTCTTGCCTCATTTCTTTTTATTTTTCTTTGATTATTGCTGGTTTCTTACTAATCTGTTTGCTGATTTACGTCATCGTCAGTTTGATCTGGGCGTGTGCCAAATGAGTCTGTGATCGAATAATTCCTAAAAATCAGAGCAAATTACTACAATCTCAAAATCAAATAATCATTATTTAATTTCTTTCATATCAAAACCAATCTTCTTGCTTTCTCCAACCTCTCAATACTTGATCTACTATGCCTAACTAAGAAAGAGAAGTAGCACAACTAAGGGATCCATCGCTTGCTCGGACTTTTGAAGTCTTTCGTATTTTGGCGATACTACGCCATTTAGGAGCGACGCATCACCACCTCCTCTGACTTTTGACTCCTCCAAAGCTCCTAATATTATTTCAAATGCTGTCAAACTTTTTGGTGATCTTTAGATACCTCTATGTAATTTTTTGGACCCAAAAACACATTTTTAAAGTGCCTATAATTGAAACTCAAATTTTATATCTACATTATGTGAATTTCACTAAGTGTTTATAGCTTATATTTTAACACTTATCATTTGTATTTAACCAATCATAACATGATTTACTTCACATGATTGAGAAAAAGTAGTAGCACAACCAAGGGGTTGCCTTACCTCCTTCCCTATCATCAAGACCCATCACAACCTAAAATTAATTTTTTTTTAAAAGAAATGTAAATAAAAAAATTAAATCACTGGGTCTTCAGCATGAGCCTCCGCTTGAGTAGGGATGTTAATGGGGCAGGTCGACCCGCCCCGCCTTACAAAGTAACCTGTCCCGTTTGACTCGCCATGTTTAATAAATGAGGCGGGGCGGGTCAACGTGCTCGCCTCGTTTTTTTTTTAATTTGTGGAAACAAAATAAAATTTCATAAGTTGTTAGACAACCGTTATTCTCTAAAACAATTGCTCTCAAAACAAAATACAAAACCAATATAAAAGAACTCATTGCCAACCATCACAAAATATAAAACCAATAAAAAAAATCTAATGTCAATCTTTATTTCTCTTTATAATCTAATTGTCCCATAAAAAAAAGTTAGTTTTGCGCATTAATAACAACAAAATAAGTCACTAAATAATAAAAAAAGACCATTAAAACTTTTTAAACATCCAAGTATCAAAGCCCCGTTTCTAATATAGACATAGATTTTTTAAATATATATATATAAATAGGTATATAGGTTGGGTCTAACCTGCCCTGCCCCGTTTAATGCGAGGCAAAAATTGACCTGTTTCTGTTATCCCCATTTCCTGTCGTAGGCTCGGAACCGCGATCCAGGCCCACTAGCTGGCCAATTAAGGTTGGGCTCAGTCTGGGCCCATTGGCAAGGAGTACGATGGATATCGACAGCCCAATTTTGGGTTAGGCCCGGAAGGCGCCGGGGGAGTATTGTCCGGGACGATCATCCGGGAGACGGTACAACTAGCTGGGGGTAACAGTCGGGATCGGTGCGAACGGTCCCGAAGCCTGGTAACGATCCGGGTTCCTGGTGGATGATCCGGGCTTGCAGTAAACGGAGAGCGACATAGGTAAACGAACCCGGGTGGGGTCCCCAGGGTTGGCAGGGTAAAGCATCCGTGACCCTGACTTCGCCCCATGAAGCATGGGAATTGTCCCCACGTTTCACCTGCGGAAAAGGCTACCTCGGGATTGTATGCCGCTGGTTCAGACCTGTGTCGCCACTGCTCTGACCGATCTTGTCCCTTGAATCTGTCTCATAACTCGAGATGCCCAGACCAAAAGCTCAAATTTGTCGGATGATAGATACGGTTTGGGCTGGCCCAATGGGCTCAAGTTAATGTTTTTCTTTTATGTTTTAATTCTTCTATATTGGGCTTTAGGCAGAGAAGCCAGCGGTATTTATACCTTTATTGGGCCCGGGTCAACCCGACCCACGCTCAGTGCACCTGTGAACCTATAAATACATATAACAGAGCACTGTAGAAATGAACTTTTGGGAGCATGTATACAGTTACTCTACTAAAACTAGAGAAAACTCCATTATTATAGATTCTCTAAGCTCTAATAGAACAGTCTCGTGGACTAAGGCTCATTAACGCCCTAACTACATAAAAATCTTGCTTACAACTTCTAAACCCTTTCTCTTTAATCTCTCTTATCTCTTATTATTATAGTTTTCGAAAAACTCGAAAACAGTTTCGTTTAATGACTTGCCTCGTTTAATGTGAGGCAAACCCACCCCACCTCGCCGCCCCATATTGGCAACCCTACGCCTGGGTCTCCTTGTCGATGTCATCGTCAAGGATAGGGATGAACATTTGACCCGAAAAACCCGCAACCCGAAAACCCGGTTTTTGGGAAAACCCGCCGGATTCGGGTTAAATCCGAACCGAACCCGACAAAAGTCGGTTCGGGTTCGGGTTCAAACCCAAAATCCGAAAAAATGGTATTTTTGCAAAATTTAGATTTTCGGCCCAAAACCCAATTTGCCCAGTCCAACCCAAAATCAAACCCAAAATCCGAAAAAAAAAATGGTATTTTTGAAGAAAAAATGGTATTCTTGAAAAAAGTGTAAAAAAATGGTATTTTTGCAAAATTTGGTTTTTCAGCCCAAAACACAAATGGCCCAGCCCAACCCGAATCAAACCTGAACCCGAATAAAACCCAAAATCCTGAAAATTTCGGATCGGTTTCGGTACTATTTTTCTCAACCCGAAACTCATAAAACCCGAACCTGATAAACCCGAAACCCGAAAACCCGACCCGTGTGCACCCCTAGTCAAGGATAATCATCTTCTCATTTATTTTTTTAAACCCATCTTCTTCCTTTCTCTGGCTTCTCAATACTTTAAATAGTCCACGTGACTGAGAAGGAGAAATGGTGCAACACTGGGGATGGAGCTTATTGCAGGCGGGTACCTCGATGAGGAAGTTGACCTAAGCAAAGACTTCAGTTCATGAAGATCCATTAAGCTCAATCAAGTCCATCTTCCTCCTTATCAAAGTCTCGCCTTTGAACTTCACCAAGACTTGTAAAATATAATTCTCGATCGAGTACTTTGCTTTGAAATATATGGGATTTTATTGTTTTAGTTCTTGAATGTTATTTTTGCAGGACAATCTAATGGGAAAGGAATTCAATCTTATTGGGTTTAAGGAATTTTAATGAAGGAATTTCGTTCTTGTTTATGGATTTGAATATAATTTTTTTGTATATTTTATTGAATCCTTATTTTGATTTTGGTTTGAATATGATTTTATATTGATTTTTTAATAAGCTTCTTGATTTAAATTTATCAAAACTATTTTTTTTTAAATATTTAATTTTATCATTTTAAAAATGACTTTTTAGCTTTTATATTAAATGAACAAATTAGGTTTTGCCTCATGTGCATTATAGGATTTAATGATGAGAGAGTACGATCACACCAAATTATAAATAGAAGAGACTTTTGCTATCAAAATATTTAATTAGTGATTTACTTGCAACAATTTTTAAATATTGGAGACTTTTACTGCAAATACACCCAATTTACATAAGAAATATTATACAAAAGTTTAAATAAATGGATGGTTATCATTTGGATATTCTAACACGTGCACACAAAATGTGCTTAAAAATGTTACACACAATTATATGACTTTTTTTTCTTTCCAACTAATCACATTTATGTTATGTCATTATGTGATATTTTGGTAACTATTTTCTAAATGTTATCCAAATTAAAATAAAAGTACATTTATATTTAGAAAAGTACCCCTAGTTTTTCTAAATTATAATTCCTTATCTATATATATACCTAAGTTTTTTATTTTTAACATAGTAACAATTACCATGTTAATAACGGTTAATTATCATAATACACAATTTCTTTAAACTAAAATCATGTTTTAAACTAAAATATTCACCAAAATTGGAGTGTACTATAAGAAAAAAAACCAAAATTTTATATTTAAATATTGAACAATCAATAAAAAATTGGTGTGGTATTGATGGTGAAAGAAACTAACTTGTATGTTTTTTGGTCTTGTTCTTGGATCTCTATTTTTGTTTGTTTGTTATTATGTCCCACATTTTTTAAAAGACTTATCACCTACTCATGTTAATATATAAATAACTAATGGTAACTACGAATGATATTTAATTGTTGAAATTACACAACATTTCAATTATTTTATTTATTTAAAACTATTTTTTAAATTATATTTATATTAGAATAAATAGATTCACCAAAAAATTTGTTAATGAACTTTTATTACAATAAAACTTTATTCTCTTTGAATGATTAATGTTATTTAAATAACATTATATGAAATTATTCAAATGATTTGTTGAAAGGAATTTTTTTAAAAGAAACTAATTAATCAATAATATATTTTTTTTAAATAGTATTTAGTATGAATTGGTCATTTATGAAGAAATTTTTGCTTGTAGGCTAGACTAAATTAGGCGTGCTCAAGTTTGTACTTTGATAACTTTGTATACCAAAACAAATAAGGTTTTTTTCTTTTCATGATGTAAAAACTTTATTGTTTTATTTTTTAAAGCATTTCTAATTTATGTTGGCTGCAATGAGAATAACATAATTTATGGTTATAATGAAATTCCTTCACTTATCTTTTTTATTCTCTTTTCAATTTGTCTGAATATAATCCAAATCACTTGTAAAAAAATGTGATTGAAATTAATTCTATATTTATATAAATAATTTACACGAAAATAATTCATTATAGGTATAGTTTCATGATTCCCTCCTTGAATGAAAGAGTGCAATAAATATTAAATCTGTAGAGTTTAGCAATTGATTTCAGATTTTTATAATCTTTAAGAACTGTAGACTTTTTTCTTTCTTTCTTAATTTCTTATTTGGTTCTATTGAATAAATGTAAAGTATAGACTTGTAAATGTTTATCACATTAAATTAAATAGAAATAAAAAAGAGGAAAAATCAATAAATGAAAATAAATAAAGGACAATTGGAATCTGAGGCTCTGAGCAAGAATCAGTACAACTTGAAAAGCAAAATTTAAAGATATTCATCAAAGATTTTATAATTTCTAAAAACTAAATACTTATCAACAGTGTCTGTCGGTAAGATTTTTGGGACTTGCAAAAAGACCCCGCCAGTTTTTATTTTTTAATAAAAAATTAAATTTTATATTGGCGGGAGAGTGTGATGTTGAAAAAAAAAATGCATTATTACAAAAAAAAATTACTTAGTTCTTTTGAACTAAAAAAAATAAATGAGGGTTGGTTGACTATAGTATAGATATGTATAGAGAAGAGATAAATAAAAAAAATATATGGTTTTCATTCCATTTATTAGTTTTTTAAATATAATTTGGTGGTACAATGAATAAGTAATTAATTCACTAAAAAAGTGAGAAAATATAATTAAGCTATTTATTAACAAAATAAGTAATTTAGGTAAAAGAAAAAGGGAAAAGCTATTTATGTCTTTTATTTTTTGTAATTAGAATATTAAAGACAAACATATTGTTTTGCATTGTTTTATAAATACATCCTAATAAAAATAAAAGGACTTCTAGAGTGCATTGTATACCCGTATACTATTTTTGTATTTTCGGCACTTGAATAATTATAATCTTAATTTTTTTTACATGGCGTTGCACATTGTAATTATTTAAAATATTTAAGAAATTTTTCAAAAAATTCTAAATAATACAAAAAATAAAGTTCAAACAATTTGTTTTACACACATATAAAAAATAAACAAGCCTGCAACAAACTATTTAAACTATATTTTTAGCATTATAAATTATTTAATGTCCAAAATAACTAATAAAATGCACACTGTAATATAATAAAATATAATTACAACAATTTATATGCCAAAAATAGGAGTGCAGCCCTTTTTGAGTGTATAGTCTAAAATTTGCAAAATAAAATAATTTAAAATTGTAATTGAAAAAAATGTGCATGGAACTTGAAAAGAAAGCTTGGCTTTAAGTTTTCTTTTTTTTTGGTTCTTTCATTGCCGGCCATTGGAATAGGCGTGGAACTTCCCCTATAAGGTGTCCTCCAAATTTGACCATTTTGATTAACATATATATATATATATATCATATATTTATTTTATAAAAGTTGGTGTATACATATAAATAAATAAAGATTTTTCTTTTCTCCAAGAAAGATGAGAATTAAAAATATATTTATTGATTTTAAAATATAAAAAGAGAACGTGCGAACATATGTACATATATTCTAGAAAAACCCTAATATTAATGCTACATAATAGTCTAGTTTATAATTATGGGATAATATTGTCTATTTATGAAGTGGTATTAAATTTTCATAAGATTTTGTTATATATTATGATTATGATATTATTCGATATGTACCCTGGCCACTAGAAAATTCTAATGAAACAATATTGTTCTCACTAAAGTTTGGAAAAAAAATTATCTTTCTTTCCAATTATTTACTCCATAAATTGCGTTAGTAGCTGGCATGGCTAGTAATTTAAACTAAGTCAATCAATATAACACTTTAAACTACAAAGAATTTGACTAGCTAATACAAATATGTTATATTTATAGATATATATAACAACCACTACCCAAGAAAATAAAACAGTGAATTATATTTAAACCATATAAAATTCTTTAGAAAGTTGAAACTATCTACTAAATGAAAATTAAAAAGTGTGAATATTAGCTTTATGAACTATTTCAAAGAAAGAGAACTAAGATATATAATGTTAAGGATTTATTAGGGTTCCAAAATAAAATTTATTTGTGTTAATGATATAT
Source organism: Humulus lupulus (assembly GCF_963169125.1). Lineage (NCBI taxonomy): Eukaryota > Viridiplantae > Streptophyta > Magnoliopsida > Rosales > Cannabaceae > Humulus > Humulus lupulus. The sequence goes on from NC_084802.1 coordinate 12,721,138, forward strand.
GCCTAAATTGGCTTTGGGAATCTATACTAGGGTCCATACATCAATTGGGCTATTCCACCATTTTGAAAAGATGTTATTCCAATAAGAATGTTATTTTATTTATTCTTTTTTTTTTTGGGAGATATAGTCGCCATTTGTTCATTTAACGAGTTGATGTGGCGTTCTTTAATTATTGTTATAAACGTAATAATTTAATGTATTATATGATAATTCATGTCAAAATGCCATATCAGTTCGTGCTAATTTCAAGTGGGATGTATGGTATGGTTCATTCTATAAACTACTCTACGCGAGGTACAAAATATATTTGATAAGTGTGTAAGATGCACTTAAGTACATGATTATTAACAACTCATTGTGGAATAAACTAGAAGTAATTGTTGGGAATTAGTTAAAATACTTTACAAAATAATGCTATGTGAAAATGATACTACTCTAGTTGCAATTTTAGGTATTTTTAGTTTTAAAAAATAAATGAATAATGTTTGTACTATTTTAGTTTGGGAAAATAGAGTTATATTAAGAGATTAAACCCATGCTTGCTTTTCCAATATTCATTGAGAAAATATTTAGAATTAGAGAAAGGATGTAGAAGCAATGAAGGAGAACAATAATTGTATGGAAAATGAGTTTTAAATCTTTTGATTTACTTTCTACTTTTCTTTATAGATTTCATCTTTATTATTCACTTTTTCTAATTATAAGTAGCTAAATACTTTTGTGATTTTGGGTGCTTTTAATCAAAGCACTAATTAAACATGATTAAGTAATTGAATGACTTCATGATATCTTCTAATTATTTAATTGAAAATTGTTAGTGCTCGATTTTCTCCTTTATCAATATAAATACTATTATTATTTATTTATTTAGGTGAAATAAATGAATATGATAATCGTCTATTGTTAGGTTAGAATCTTAAATTAAAGTATTTTAACAAATTAGTCCTAGTTAATTGCAAGTAGAATATAGGGAATTTTTAAAAAATATGACTTTTATACCATCAATGTGTAAAAATATATGAGTTATACTTTTATTAATTTGTATGGGAAATTTATTAAAGAAAAAATTAAAGTATGGAAACACAATTAATAGCTAACTAAATATATGGAAATGTCATATTTTTTTTATTATAGTTATGATTTCTTTGATTTTGAATAAAATTTTTTTTCCATCATTTCTTTATTATTTTTCCTTGTTTTTTCTTCCATTTTTTTCTTTTTCTTTTTTTTTTCTACCAATTTGTTTCTTTCCATTTTTTCATTTTTCTTCTTCTTTTTTCCATTTTTATTTATTTATCTATTTTTTTCTTTCATTTGTATTGTTTTGTTTTTTTCATATTTTTTCAATTTTTTTTCATTCTATTTTTTCTTCATTTTTGTATATATTATTTTCTCCTTCCATATTTTTTTTCTTTTTTTCACACATATGAGTTTTTTTTTCATTTTTTTCTACCAATTTTTTCATTCATATTTTTTTTCTTTTCATTTTTCCATTATTTTTCTTCTACTTCTTTTCATTCTTATTTATTCATCTTTTTTTTTTCATTCATCATTTATTTTGTTTTTTTTTCATTTTTGTACTTATTCTTTTCTCATTCTATTTCTTTTTTTTCTTCAATTTTTTCACACATATATTTTAACATTATATAATTATTCTACTATTTTTTATTTATTATCTTTTATTATTGTAATTTTTTTTATAGTGTTTTCCACTATATGTAAAAAAAATTCAAATCAATTACTATAACACTTATAGGAATACCAAAATTTGGAAAGAAAACTAATAAAAATATGACAACGTGAATGAGTAACTGGTTACCTTCACATTCTTTGCGTGTATATTTATGAGGGTAACTGGTTACTTTCACGTTCTGCTGTGTGTATATTTATGGTTTCTTTATGGTAACTAGTTACTTATGTTACTGAAATCATAGTTACTTCTTCTTCCTTTTTTAATGAAGTGTTCTTCCATTTTTTCCTTCAAATTTGATGTTTCTCTTCATATTTAATATGAGTAACTCGTCACCCCTCTTAGGTAACTGGTTACCTCTCTTATGGCATAAAATTACTCATCTGAGAATAACTAGTTACCCTTCCTGGTGCGTGTTATTTAACTTAGCTCTATGATTTTTTTTTAAATCAATCAAGTAATTGGTTACCCTATCCAGGATTTGAAAAAAAAAACGTACAATCTTAAAAAAAATGTTTATAATAAATAAATAATAATTTTAAAAACAATTCATATTAAAAAAAAATTGTAAAATAACCAAAGAAAAATTTAATATAAAATTAGTAATATAAAAACAATATAAAAAACAAATAACCTAAAAAAAATAATAATCAAATTACAAACACACCCTTCCAAATTTGATTAAGAGTAAAACTATGGCATAAACCAATTTTTATACAAAAATATGAGAAAATAAACCCATAAAAGTGAAAATTCTTAAAGAAAGCCATAAATTAACTTTTTTTGAAAAAAAAGCCATATTTTTGCACACTCTATTAAAAATCTCATATAAAGTGTAATTTCCTCTAGAATATAACTAAAGAACTTTTAAAAAAATGTATATATGTAACTAATGATAAATAGTTAAACCCAACTTATATATAGTCTTATTTTTTGGACCAATCTTTCTTTTATATCTCAATGTTTTATTTGAATTAAATTTAAAGAGCTTATCTCAAGTTGTTTATAAACAGATTAATAAAGAGTTTGATTTATTTAACAATTAGAAAATATATAACCGTGTTTCGCGCAATCATTTGTAATGATTAAAAAATATATATTTTAAATTTTTTTGGGAGATTGTGTGGTAGGGAGTTATTTTCACACTACCCTTATATGGACATGTGGGCGCGACTTGACCCCAGATTATTTTTTATTTTTTTTATGATGATATTCAGATAACGAATAATTAAAGTGCCGAAAACAAAGTTCAACGTACTTTTATTTATATATTCATTATTATTATTATTATTATTATACACTTTGCATGTTTTTTTTATAAAACAGTATAAAGAATTTATGTTTTGTGTAAGGGTTATTTTTGCCGATAATTTTTAGACCTCGTGTTTTATCAAAAAGTTAAAAATAAGAATAGATAAATCAATTATTTGGACACTCTATTTTGAACGATTACCCGTTTTCACCTTTTATTTTTAAAAATTAACCTTTGACCATGAATGTATTCAAAATGTTAAATTTTTTTTTATAAAAAACAAATTATATATAACATATTTTGTGTAAGGGTTTACACCATTTGAACCTTCTATTTTAACCAATTACCCGTTTTGACCTTTTATTTTATAAAATTAACTTTTGGACATCGTGTTTTGTCAAAATGTTAAAAATATGAATATATGGATAGATTATTTAAAACACATATATTTTGGTCGATTACTTATTTGGATCCATTATTTTTAAAATGGTAAAATAAATTAATAAAAAATTTAGACCTCGTGTTTTGTTAAAATGTTAAAAATAAAAATATATAGAAAGATTATTTAAACCACGTGTATTTTGGTTGATTACTTATTTGGACCCTTTATTTTTAAAATGGTAAAATAAATTATTAAAAAAATTTGAACAAAGAATTAGTTTTGAATTTTCGGAAATAATATTTGACTAAAATAGAATGGATCATAATATATTTTCTTTTATATAATAATTATTAAGTCATTTTATTATATATTTATATATGCATGTTTCATTTTTATTATAATATTTTTTTAAAAATATATCTCATTTAAAAATATACTTATTGTTGACGCGATTTTTCGCCAACAAGGGATTAAGAAATTCAATTAGAGTGATTATGCTTGCTAATAAACCATATATATAAACTCACAAAGTTTTAATGTGGTTCAGTGGTTAAAAGTCACCTAGTCCACGAGTCACTCTTAACTCTTAAATAAATTATTTATGACAATTTCAGCAGAGATTTGACATACAAGATGTCAGTTTCTTTTACTGTCAATTTCCTCTATATTTATAGGGAATTTTGGTGGACAATATTGGGTAACCGTACAATAAATGGTAACTTATAGAATTTGGTAACTTCTCAAATTATGAAATACACAAATGCCCTTATTAAACCTATGACTATTGTATTGGGCATTAAATACATAACTTATAAACATTTATTATGCATTTCCAAGTCTGTTGGGATTCTTCCTTACGTGCGTCCTTAAACCACCACGAGCTAGATGCAACTCTTGAACTGGATGTGATTGGAGCAGGATGGCTTAACTTAGATAATGCTCGGGCTTGATGAGAGCGATTTGGACACTGGACACCCCGATCTCTAACATTGACATTTGAAATGATCTGGAGGATCCTAGGCTGTCCCAAACTCAGTGACACAACCTCGAGCTGTTTGATCTGGAGTTAACGAAATATCTCCAAAGTCTTGTAACCTTTATTTATTACGTTCCAGTTGTACCTTGAGCAAGATAATTGAGCTCGTATTTTTAGGTTATAACACTTATATATCTCTCATTTAAATTAGTTAATTGATTTATTAATACATAGATAGATATTTAAAAACTAAAATTAAATACAATAGAGTTAATTACTATTATTTTTTAAATTGAATAAAAATATTTTTCTATATAGAAAAAGTTGAATAAAATGAGAAAAAATAAGAAAATAGATAGAGCGATTTAAAGCAACTTTAGAGTGTCACGACATCTATTTGAAAATAGAATAAAAATATATTTTTCATAGAAAAAATTGAATAAGAAATGAGAAAAAAATAAGAAAATAGAGAGAGTAATTTAGAGCAATGAGTGTCACATCATCTCCTTGAAGCTCCACTTTATAGAAAAAGTTGAATAAAAAAAAAAGAAAATAGTTAAAATAATTTAAAGCAATTTTAGAATATCACATCATCTTTTTGTTGCTCTTCTTTATATAAATATATAGATTAAGCTCGAAAGAATTTTTAATTTACTTTGTTGATTATATAGGATTAGTATAATAAATATTTTGGAGATATTCATCATAAATAAATATTGAAGATATATTATTGTTGTTTTTATTAATTGCATTATTTGCAATTGGTGGTGAAGATTGACCATTTGACCAAATTTACATTTTATTTACATTTTTTTTATGTTTGATTCTATCATTTTTATTATCATTATTCCCTCTCTCAAAATAAAAATATAGGAACACTAATATATAATATTTATTAGATACAATCTTATGTGGAAATAGTTTTTTCACTTTACTCAATAATGGTTTATTTTTGCATTAATTGAGTTTAATTTGTGCTCATCATATTACTAAAATACAGTTGGATTTATTGGCTTTAAAACTGCAAGACAAATAATAGGCAGACCCACTTCTTTGGAAATGTTCTTTGAATGGAAACATCATCTCAATTATACAAGTCATTCAACTATTATTGAAATTAGAGATTTTTTTTGTGTGTTTATTCACTATATGGGATCTAATAAGGTCTAATTATAGTAACATATTGCAAAGCTCTACAATATTCCACATTGTTGGTCACTTCATAAGAAGAACATTTTAGACCACAAGTCATTGAGGTTTCAATTGCCTTAAATAATCTAACTTAGCCTCACAGAATGTGCTTAATATAGAGATGGAATATAATTTTGTTTAAGATTCAGTTTGATATATGGTATAGTGTAAATAATCTTAGAGGAATTTTACTATAGGAGTTTTACTTTAAGCATTACCAGTAGGACTCTTAGTGTTTACAACCCGTGAATAGTTTTCGGCGCGATTTTTTTTTATGACCGTGTATATTGTAGCTATTTAGAGCATCCTGCAAATTTTCAGAAAATTCCGAATAGTTTACAGTACCGAAAACTAGGTTCAAACATGTTGTTGCACGCGTGACTAATTTTTTTTATGCGCGTGGAAAACAACATGTTTGAACCTAGTTTTCGGTACTGTAAACTATTCGGAATTTTCTGAAAATTTGCAGGATGCTTTAAATAGCTACAATATACACAATCATAAAAAAATCGCACCGAAAACTATTCACGGGTCGAGAAACACTGAAAACCCTACCGATAGGGCTTAAAGTGAATCTCGTGTAGAAGAATTGTCCAATAATCTTATTCATAATCAATATAATTTTTGTATTAATAATACATAAAATTACTAGTACATATTACTTAGTGTATTTGTAATAATTTATTACACATAATAATATTTTTGGAATAAAATAATATTATTCTATTTTAAAATAATATAGAACATATAAATAATGTATTTATATGCCACTTCAAATTTATTTTATTGAAGTAAAAACACTTATGTATTTGTCATATTTGTTATTTGGATTATTATGATTATTCCCCCGAACTATTACCATGACCAAATGTGTTTTTTGGATTTTTCAGACCATTAAAAATTTCCCATAAACTATTTGTGTTGTTGAAATGTGCGACTTTCGTCCAATTTTGCTAACAAAATGATGACGTGACGACACTGGAGTGCTGATATAGCATTGCCACATGTATAATTTAAAGAATAAATATGATTTTACTCCTCGAACTATTATCACTACCAAAGTCATGCCCATCGAATCCAAAAATTTAAACAATATTTTAAATATTAAAAAGAAAAGATAAAAAACATTAAACTAAAAAACTATTTAAATTAAATTAAATCATACAAAATTAAAAATCAAATAGATAAAAATAAAATTATATTAAAATTTTCTCTCATTTTCTTTCGCTTTCCCTCATTTTTGCACCGACCAAAAAATATCAACAACTTTCGTCAATTTATTACAAGATATGAGATGGGCAAGGAAATGGAGAGATGCAGAAGGACAAGATAATGTTAGATTAAAAATTAATCTAAATGCATAACAATCCTAATGCGGAATAAACAGATTGTTATAAAATTTAGAAGATCGAATATATGTACCTCTAGCCATTGCTATTGATAATCTCGATCTACAACTCTAGATCTACAAAAGAAAATAAGAGAAATTAAAACGAGTATACAGACTTTCAAGCTCTCACTAACCCTTTTAGTTGGAGTTATTGAATGACAGAATAATGAGTAGCGAGTTTGAGGACTGGTACTCTATATTTATAGAGTGAGATATTCCATCAGAGGAACCCGCATGAGCCCAGCCTGTCAACGATGTCACTACCCAACTAACTTCGAGCTCACTCAATCGCATGCCCAACCGAAGCCAATTTTTTGTCACTATCAATATTTTTTTTTAATTTCAATTGATTTTTAATTTAATGGTTTATTTTTCCTTTTTAAAAATAAAAATCAAAAGATTGTTTAATTTTAAAATTTTAAATTCATGGGGCACAATTTGGTAATGGAAATAGTTCGGGGGGCAAGAATCCTATTTATTATTTAAATTATAAATAAGACAATTACGTGACAATACACAGCAGGGTTCAAACTACTACATTACCATTCCGTTAGCGAAATTGGAGAGAAGTTCCACATTTTAATCACGTGAATAATTCAAGAGGAATTTTTAACAGGTTGGCAAATTTGGAGGCACGATTTTGATTGACAATATTTTGGGGGGAAAAAAATCTTAATAAGCCTTGTTATTTTTATGTTGTAACCAAATAGAAAAAAAAAAAACTTATGTTAAACTTTATTTTAATTAAATAACTAAAATATCATCAAATTAAAAAAGTATTATATTTAAAGTTAAAAAAATCTAAAAATTATAACCAAATAAAATAAAATAGAGCATGGTCATTAGTTCTCATTCTTTAACCAAAATTTGTTAAATAATATTTTTTTTTATGGTTGATTAAATCATAAATAATATTCGACATCTCAATTTTTTTCAAAATATATTATTCATGTCCCTATTTATATGTGTATGATACGTAATATTTAATAATGGTTAGATGAAAAGATGATAAAAGAAACTAACTTGATACGAACTTATAAATTAGGTAACATGTAATAACCAAACAAATATCAAACTGGAATTTAGAAATGCTGAGAAACCCTAATAGTTAACTCAAGTGGGATTGGAGATGGAGCCTCCAATAAAAATATAATTTTAATAGTCAACTCAGTGAGAAAGAAGAATTGATTTTTTATTTTTATTTTTTATTTTTTATGAGCTTAGATAGGACATAATATGTGAGATGGAGATTATGGGGATATGTTATTTTGATATCAACAACAACAACAATCCTAAATTTATAAAATTTGAATTAAATAAAAGAAATGCAACCTTAATAAATAAAATGCAATATAAAACTTACAATAATATTAAAATGGTGTTAAAACTGTATATATATATTTTCATGATAATATAATACTTGAGAAAAAAAAGAGAAGATAAACCATAGTTTGTAAATGTCTCTATGGTGGCAACAAGATTGGGCCTTTTCTTGCTGTGCAATCGAGGATCGATTTGGGCCTGGGCTACAAAATGTCATATGTGGTATTGGAAAAATTACACACAATACTGTAAATTTTAAAGAAAATTGAAAAATAATAAATTTTATATAAAATAGAAATATATAGATAATAGTCTGTAACAATTCTATTACTGTTTGTAACAGTTTTTTATTTAATCTGTAAATGTGTGTATAAAATTATAACACATGGTTACAAATTTGTAAATTTTGATTACAAAAAAACTGTATTGTTATAAATTTGTAAACTTTGTTTTAAAAAAAACTCCGTATTTACTATTATGCCACTCTGTATTTTTATAATTTTTTTTAAAGATTTTGTATTTTAGTTTTTTTTTAATCTTAGAACATTTTTGTAAAATTCCCTATGGTATTTGCATGGTGAGAATTTTCATCAAAACCAACAAAGGGAGAGAATAAGAAGATTTCATTCTTATTTTATTTTTAATTTTACAAGATTAGGTTTCATGAACTTTTTTTTTTGACAAGTGAAATGAATCATATAAGAAATAAGCGGAGGGACTACTTCCAGCCAACAAACTAATTGTCATGCCAAATGGTATACAAAGTCAAAATATGAGTTGCTAAAATTAAAACGACTAATAGAAGACTAAGTTACACCAACAAATTTAGACAAAATAACTTGAGAGCACCCAATTAAGTCGTCTGAGCAAAACAAACTAATTGAGTAAAAAAAAGAACCACCTACAAAATACATAGATAAATAAAAAGTAGATTAGCACCTTGACATAAGCACTTTGTTTGACTTGTTGAAAGTTGATTGGATCATCTTCCACTGTCCTTATGTCAAACTCATGCTTTTGAAAAAATACAATGTAATCACCTAAAATTGCTCTTCTTTTCTCTCTAGCGGATCGCCTAAGTGGTACTTCCTCTTGAGGTTGTTGAGTTTGCCATTGTGGAGACACCTTTTGATTTTGAGGTTGAAATTGCTAATTTGGTCTTCTTTGATTGTATGAAGATGAAGTGTGGCAAGAAATGAGAAAATTGAGTGTTGATGGGATTTGAGGCAAACATGTTGACTGAGGGGTGGCAGTTGGAGGGGAGGTGCACATGGGCTTTGCTGGAATTTTGAAAGAATTGACTTTTTGCAAAAGTTGGTGTTTTTGAAAAACTGAAAGAGAAGCTGGCATGCACTATTCATGGGTCTGGCACTATTCACACTGGGTAATGTAGCCCGTGGGATGGGCTTTCATCATTTTATTTTCTTTTGTCTTCAATTTTGCTACTTTTTATTTCCTTCTTTTTAGTTTTAATTCCTTTATTTTCAAAGTGCCATAATGCACTTTAATTCCTACAAAATCACAAAAAATTAAATTTAAATTAAATATTTTCATTTATAAAATATATCACATTAATTTTATGAAATATTAATTAAAACGTAATTTATTTTTACAATTAAAATCAACAAATATGTATTTTCACCCTTAATCGAACATCCTCAGTCAGGTCCCCCACGTCTCATCAGACCTTACGCTTTTGGCCAACCGTCAATGCCTCTGGTCGAGGCAGACTACAAGAGTTCACGAATTGATTAGACCGAGTTCTAGATTTGGATGAGGAAATCGATTGAAACACCGAACGAGAAATATCAATATTCTATCTCAAGGTAATAATTAAATAGAACATTAAAAAAAATACTAAAAAATTTGATAATTTGACCTTTTGAATTTGTCATATAATGTATTCTTTAAACTTGTCATGCATGTTATAACTATTAAAAAAATTAAAAAGATAGACTTACTTTCTAACTAAATTAAATTTAAAAACTTAATCCCTAAAAAATAATAATTTAAAGATCATTTTAAAAAAAACTAAATTAAGGGTTTTTTTTTAAAAAAAAATTAAAAGTATATCTTCTATATAAAAAGTGTGTAGATAACGGAAATTATTGGTTTTAACAATTTTTTATTTTTTTTCGTTAACTTTAACGGAATATTTTTATATTTAACTTAAATTTTTATATTTAACAATAAATTTTAAATATGACTTAAACTTAAATAAAATTTAATAAATAAATTAAATAGAATATTTTTTTAGATATTGACTCAAACTTAAATAAAATAAAATAAATAAATAAATAATTAAACAAATTAAAATAGAATATTTTTCAGATATATTACTGTTAACCGAGGTTTTCGGTAACTATATTAATATATATTATTTAAGGGTAATAATAATAGAAGTAGCGGATTAACATGGGATTTTTATGTGGTTAGGGCGTTAATGAGTCTTTGTCAATGAGTCTGTAGTATTAGAGCTTGGAAAGCCTTTTACAATGGAGTTTTTCTCTATGTTTTGACAGAGTAACTGTATCTTAGTTGAAGAAAGGTCATTTTTCCAGTGTTCTATAGCCTGTATTTATAGGCTTATGGGAATACTGGGTCTGGGCTGGGTATGACCCGGGCCCATCAGAGATATGGATACTCTCAGCCTCCCTAGTGGGAGCCCAATATAAAAGATAAAACATACATGAATTCCAGACCAGTTAAGGCCCAATAAGTTGGCCCAAGAGCTATATTTCGCCCGACAAAACGGTGCTTTTGGTCTGGACACTTCGAGTTACGAGGCAGATTCAGGAGACAAGACTAGTCAGAGTACTTGGCAGCGCAGATTTGAAACAACGACGTGCAATCCCGAGGTGGCATTTTCCACAGGTGAAAAGTAGGGACAACGCCCACGCGGAGTGAGGCGGCTTCAGGGTCCCGGATGCTTGGTCCCACCAACCGGGGACGATGTGATCCAAGTTCGTTTACCTTTGTCCCTCTCCATTTACCACCGCCCCGGATCGTACCAGGGTCCGAGACCATGACGCGTATGTCGTGGGGGTTCGAACTGCTTGCACGTCTCTTGGATGACTGTCCCGGATGACCATACCGGACTTCCTCGTGGGCCCAGAATTGCATCCAGGCCCGTGCCCCCTTGGACATTCCCGTACCACGAGGCTTTGGGCCGGACCCACATTTTGAACAGCCTTTGCCGTGGGCCTGGACGAATGTACCGGGCCCACGCAGGAAATGGGGATAACAATTACAATAATAATAAAACTATACGTCTTATAATTTAAATAAAATTTAATTAAACTTAAATTTAAACTTCACGTATTAGAATAATATCATATTAAATATATAATATAATATAATCTATTATCAACTATTAACAAACTTAACTTTAAAATCCACGTATAATAATAATAATATTATATTAACCATATAATATATAATCTCTTGTTGTCACTGCCAAATTCAAAAGCTATAACAAATATAAATTAAACAAAAATAAATAAATTAATTAATCAAAATAGTTGATGCATGTATATTACTATACACTATGAATTTTTCTATTCTTATTTTATTTTTATTATTAATTTCTTTTTAAACATTATTGTAATTATATACATATGTTATGTAGCTATATAAATATACAATTATGTCAATGTTGTATTTAGATGCCATATATGTAGAGATTATTAATATAAATATTTATATATACTATAGAACTCTAATTCATTCTATTATATATATATTTATAAAAAAATGAACGAATTTTTATTAAAATTATAGACAATATTTTACCCTAATTTTTTTTAATATATTTATGTCATATATTATATTAAACATCTTTTATTTATTTAAAATTTATATGATAATTAAAAAATATAATAAAAATAAATACATGTTTGAATAAACATATTTACAACTTTAAAATTAAGCAAACATTTCTACCTAGTATATATATATTTATATATATATATATGTGCGCGTTAAAGAAAGGTACAGGAATTAAGAAAAAAATTAGCTGTCCTCATTATACTGTCTCATTCTTGTCCCACCAATTAATTTAAGAAACCTCATCTAATTTAATTAACTATTAATAAAATTATTTGACAACGTTAAAATGAAGGCTATTTAGGATTTTTACCCCCCGAACTATTACCACTACCGTATCGTGCTCCTTAATTTTTTCAGGCCGTTAAAAATTCCCCCCGAAATATTCACAGTTATGTAAAGAAGGACTTCCGTTAACTTTTAACACATGTGGCTAACAGAAGGCTGACATGGCTGTTTATATGCTGATGTGTCTTGGCCATGTCAGCGCCATGTGTGTAATTTTAAAATTAAAAAATCTATAATCATATTAAAAATTAGTGAATTAAACACTAAAAAATATAATTAATAAATTAAACCATTTTTTATACATTAAAAAAAATAAAAACCATATTTAAAAACAATAAAATTACACACATGACGCTGATATGGCCAAGACACATCAGCATGTAATGAGCCATGTCAGCATTCTGTGTTGAAAGTTAATGGAAGTCCTTCTTTACATTACTGTGAATATTTCGAGGGGAATTTTTAACGGCCTGAAAAAATTAGGGGGCACGATACGGTAGTGGTAATAGTTCAGGGGTAAAAAACCTAAATAGCCTAAAATGAATTAATGGTGTTTTCAATTTTCTCTCCTCAATTAATGCTAAATTCTCTTTTCAAGAAAAATAATAATAATATCAATTTATTTTTAAAAGAAAAATAATCTCAATTTAAATTTAACAATAATATCCATCGGTTTAATATAAAATTAGTTGAAAATCCTTATTAAAATTTAATCTCAATTAATTAAAAGTCTATTTTTTTTGGTAATCAGTCATGTTAAACGATAATTTTTTTAAAATAAATATTTTTGGAAATAAAAATAAAATAAAAAATCATTAATACTCTTTTTTTTTTTTTCAGATATAAAACTATTAAATTGAGATTATCAATATTAATGGCTGGAAGTATACTCTAACGATCATGTATTAAATCTATTCTGCATATTAGGATTGTTATGTATTTAGATAAATTTGTTACAGTTCATGCTCATGTTGTAGTGGCTTAAATATCAGATGCTTGATCTAGTTAACGGCGTAGAAAATGGCAAGTAAATCATTCCACTCACCCAATGTCAAACTTTCTTCCACCTTTTTTGGTTGGATGCAAGATGGAATTGGTATGCTACGAAATGTCTCCTCAGACATATCAAAAGAAAGAATCAAACAAACATGACCACCTACATCAAACTTAATCTCTCTCCAACTCGAAGACTAGTTCCTAGAATGTGCACCATAGCTACAAGTTCTCTACAATATCTTGTTACCAAAAATTTCAACATGTTTGTAAATATTACATTTGGAATCATATATACCCAAAACTACGCCTAAAAAATCATCCAAGCTAGGTGATGAAAAAGAAAAGATGGGTCCTTGAAGTAACTTATTAATTAAATTCTTTGAGTGCAGGGTTAAGCAACATATAATACTATGTTAGGTATTGACATGTATTTATATACAAACGTATAATATTTTAGAAAAATTCATTTATACCAAACAAAATATTATATAAAAATATGCTATAAAATACAATATTGGATACCAAACGTAAATAATGTGAAAGTGTTCTCAAAAAAAATATATATTTCATTTTTTTACAAAAACACCCCTGCCTTTTTATTTATATATAATTCCTACTTTTTATAAAATATATATAAAACTAAGTTTTTGAATTTTAAAATAGTAACAATTAAGTTAACATGTTAACCACGGTTAATTATCATATTACACAATTTTTTAAGTGTCATGAAATCACGTTTTAAGCTAAAATATCCACGAAATTAAATTGTATTGGAGCTAAAAAAAAAATACTAATTTTGTATTTAAATGTTGACCAATCTATTAAAAAATTTAAAATTTGTTCTATCTTGTTTACTAGCTTGTCCTTGGTGTGGTATCGATGGTGAAAGAAAGTAAGAAACTAACCTATATGTTTTTTGGTCTTGTTCTTGTTATTGAATATATTTTATTTATCTAATTTTTGGTGGTTTACTTGTGTCAACCTCTCTATTTTTTTTTTTGTTTATTAATATTACTAGTATTTGGAGTAATACTATGAACGTTAAATATAGAAAAGACAGGGACTTGTTGGAACTCCAGCAGAGAACAACGGATTCCATCACGTGGAAAGAGGCATTAAGGGCGAGGGATGTTCTCCAAAGGGCCTATGCAAGAGGAATTGGAATTGGATTGGGGAGACTACTTCCATTTGGTTCCTTCCACCCTTGGGTCCCGTCCCGGAAGGAAATCTCCAACCCCAACCTTTGAAGGACGCCACTCTTGGAAAATTAACTGGGTAAAAGAGTTGATCGAAAATGGGCCCAATTGATTAAAGAGTGCTTCTCGGACCATGATTCTAAACGCATCCTAAATATTACACTCCCTATCAATGAGAAACATGATGAGTGGATAACAAACTTCGGAGATGGATATGGGGTTGGTTCGAAGATTGACAACAGAAGTAAACTATTTTGGTGGCAAGTAGTCAGGGACATTTTACTCACCAGGACCCGTCTATAGCGCTTCTTTCACATTCACATGGACAATGTGTTCTGCCCATTATGTGATCAAAATGAGGAAAGTACCTTCCATCTCATTTGCTTCGACTGTATGGTTTGAATGTAGTTGGGGACTAAGAACCAATGGCTGCCAGGCGGCTGGGAAATGGAGCCAGTGGATGCACTGGTTCAAGAAATCAGATCATTCTTGAAAGGAAACCATTTGGAATGTGAGAAATCAGATCATTCATGGAGACGATCGAAAAGCCTCATATCAGGAGCATAATCAACATGGTAGATTGGTTACCACCTAATTCACCACAATGCAATTATCCAATCACAGTTTGGTTACCTCCTCCGAAGGAATGGCTGATTTGCAACACTGATGTCTCAATTGGGAAAGATTACTCAATGATTGCAACAATCTGATTTCTCACATTGGTGAGCCTTGGGCCCTGAGTACATCGGCAAAAGTTGCAGCAGCAGATAATGGATTCTGTAATGTTGTCTTCCAGTCCGACTCTCGAAATGCGATCCAATCGCTGAAAGGTAAGGACCCCTCAAAAGTAGATTATAGACTAACTGAACCTCATAAATGGTTTCATGAATCAGTTACGAAGCTCAAACTTTGGGAAATACATCACATACCGAGATTATGCAAGTGGGCAAGGCTTCACAAATTGGAGGGAGACTTAGCACCGGATATCATTAACACAGCCTTGATGCGCGATGCTCAGTTTCAAGTTCTGTAGTTAGTAGTTGAAGTTCAGTTTCTTACGTTTATGTAATTTCATGTTTCTTATTTCGTTTTCATACTAGCATTGCCTCTTTGTAGGCTGTCTCTTTGTTTTCCTTTTAAAATTTTCGTAAAAATAATAAAATTATTATTAATAGAATCTTTTTTTCATTAATGTAAAGCAAAATCAGTTCTATAAATGAATAAAATCCAAAACCGGCAACATAACAAAACCCACGAGACAAGTTACCTTTTGGTGGTCAATGACGATGGCAATGAGCAAGTTTAGTAGGAAGAATCACTGCAGCCCGCGCACGCACAGACGTCAGCATCATTATTAAAGCTTAAAAATTAGCCACTTTTAATTCATTGCGTTGATTTTTGCTCTTCTTTTCCCCTTTTGAATAATCGTTTAGTCGTTTTCTCCATTTCTTAATTTTCTTCATTGTAGAAAAAATGGGCCACTTATATTTTCGTATATGTAGCCAAATTGGGTCTTTCTTCAGTCATTCGACAAGTATAAATTAAGAAAGAGCTCAAACGTTTTAGTATTGCGACAATTGGTAAACAACATACCCAAATACCCAAAATGGCTTCTGCTCAAGTTCTCACAAATCTTCTTATGACGCCATGCAAAATGGGAAAGTTCAATCTTTCTCATAGGTAATCATCTTTTTTAATTTGGTTAGCAGGAATATTTTCTGGGTTTTGTCTCTCGAGTAATTTTGCTATTGATTATTGTTTTTTTTTTAATTGCTTAGAAGTTAGTTTGTGCAAATTGAAATAAAAAAAAATGAATAAGAAAGAGAGTGATATGACATTTTGGTTTATAAAGTTGGATTAAACGTTATGGTGGTGTCTCATCTTTGACACTGTATGGGAGAAATTGAGTTCTACATTGGTACATCTTGGGCTGTACTTAGCATTACTACAGTTCAATTTTGTTTATTTGCTTCTCTGTGTTGCTTACTGTTTGATTGACCATGGGCTTCTTTTTTCATTTGGGGTTTTGTTGTTGATAACTTACAGGGTTGTTTTGGCACCCTTGACTCGACAAAGGTCATACGACAATGTTCCTCAGCCACATGCCATCTTATACTATTCCCAAAGAACCTCCAATGGGGGTCTTCTCATTTCAGAAGCAACTGGAATTTCTAATACTGCTCAAGGGTAATTCTATTGATGTATTACAATATTTTTAAATTCATGCTTTACATTTACTTTAAATTTGTAAAATGTTTGTGTGGTTTTGAATTTGATTATATATAGGTACCCTGATACACCTGGTATATGGACAAAAGAGCAAGTTGAAGCTTGGAAGCCTATTGTTGATGCAGTTCACGCTAAAGGTGGTATCTTTTTCTGTCAGATTTGGCATGTGGGCAGAGTTTCAAATGCAGGTGCGTTTTAGAATCTGCTATAAGCACTTAATATACAATATCATGATGAGATTATGAATGGAATTGTTAGGTGAGAAGTATCAAGTATGCTATGCAATATGAATATGAAAATATGCTTGTACAGACTTGTGACACTAGATTGTTAATTACCAGTAGAAAATAAGATGCAGAATTCTCTAGTAGAATATATATGAACTGTTTAGGCAAATTTACTCTTCTTTTTTTCTTAGTGTTGCTCTGGTGCTTCTAGTCATATCCATGGATTTTCTCTTTCAATTGAACATTATTGATTCAGATGTGTCCTACCTTATTGGTGTGAACAGGTTTCCAACCAAATGGCCAAGCTCCAATATCTTCCACTGACAAGTCATTGACTCCCCAAATTCGATCAAATGCCATTGATGTCGCAGAATTCGATCCTCCAAGGCGGCTTGGCACAGATGAAATTCCTCAAATAGTCAATGATTTTAGGCTAGCTGCGAGGAATGCCATGGAAGCTGGTAGATTCCTTTTTCTGATAAAGTAGAGAGTTTGTTGGAAATCAAGTTTAGTAGTCAGTGATTTTATAAGTTTGTTCAAACTTTTGCAACTGACATAATTGTCTTACATGTTGAATTCAGGCTTTGATGGAGTTGAGATCCATGGAGCTCATGGTTACCTGATTGATCAATTTTTGAAAGATGAAGTGAATGACCGAACAGATAAATACGGTGGATCTTTAGAGAATCGGGGTCGTTTTGCTCTTGAAGTGGTTGAAGCTGTTGTTAATGAGATAGGTGCTGATAAAGTTGGAATTAGATTGTCACCATTTGCAAACTACATGGAATCAAATGACTCCAACCCAGAGGCTTTGGGGCTTCACATGGTGGAATCTCTGAACAAGTATGGGATCCTGTATTGCCACATGGTTGAACCAAGAATGAAAAGTCTTGGAGATATTGATGAGACCCCTCATAGTCTTGTCCCCATGAGAAAGGCTTTCAATGGTGCATTCATTGTTGCTGGGGGTTATGGCAAGGAAGATGGGAACAATGCTTTAGCTGAAAATCGTACTGATCTTGTTGCTTATGGTCGTCCCTTCTTGGCTAATCCAGATTTGCCAAACAGATTTGAGCTTAATGGCCCTCTAAATAAGTATAACAGAAGCACATTCTACTTGTCTGATCCTATTAAAGGTTATACTGATTATCCATTTCTTGAAACCACATCTTCAAGTACTCAAAATATATAGGTCCAAGCCGTGAGTGAGTGATTTCTTCTCTTGTACTCAAAAAGAGCTGTAGGGACATGGAATAATTTAGTTTTGAGTACTGTAGAATGTCGATGGCTGGGATTTGGGAACAAGAAGGATTTTAATTTAAATGTAAAATAATTAACCTTCGTTATTTGTATGAGCACTCCATTGTCTCTCTCTTGTTTAATTAATAATTCCAAATTTCCAATATGTTTTCTTAAACGATTGGTTAAGTGTTACTTGGAGGGGAGAAAAAAAAATCCTTTGGCCTTTTTATTTTATACTAGATACAAGCAATGTGCAATATGCACGTTTGCTTAGTTTTATTTATAGAATTTATTAATTATTTTTATTAAATTTATATTAATGTTATATAAATTTTAAATAAATATCATATTTTAATTAAATAATTTATTTATTTTTGTTTTAGTTTTTGAATTTGTGAGTAATAATAAGATATTATATATTATATGTTTAATGTAATTTTAAATATTATACGTGGATTTTAAATTTAAGTTTTTTGTTTGTTTTTAAAAAAAAAATAATTTGTTGCTAATTCACAGTATATTATATTATATTTTTAATATGATATTATTCTAACAAATGAGTTTAAATTTAATTAAATTTTATTTAAGTTATAAAATGTATAATTTTATTATTTTTAAATAATTATCATTGTAAAATATCTCAAAAATATCATATTTTAATTTGTTTAATTATTTATTATTTTAAAATAATTATTATTGTAAAGTATCTCAAAAATATCATATTTGAATTTGTTTAATTATTTATTATTTTTAAATAATTATCCTTGTAAAATATTTCAAAAATATCATATTTTAATTTTTTTAATTATTTATTTTATTTTATTTAAGTTTAAGTGTTTACAAACTACAGTTAAATATAAGAATATTATGTTAAATATAAGAATATTCCGTTAAAGTTAACATTAAAAAAAAATAAAAAACCGTTAAAATCAAGAATTTCTATTATCTACATACTTATTATATAGAAGAGATGTCCCACATTTTTTAAAGGATACATCACCTTCTTATGTTAATATACAAATATTAATTCTAACTACGAGTGATATATAATAATTCACATTTTAAAACATTTATATTATTTCTTTATTTATTAAAAAATTGTTGTCAAATCTCTATTTACTCTCTATACTAAAAGTAGACGATAATGACACTAATCGAGTTTGTCCAGAAAAGTGTGATGGCACACAATAGTGTTGCAGATAATATAGCAGTTATCAGAGGATCTGTTTCTGTTAGAACTGAACACCCGTTAGATGAAACTAAACATTAAGTTTTGGTAAAACTTACAGTGTAACTGGAGTCACAAAGTTGACTAATGCTCAACAGGTTAGCCTTTAGTCCCTTTACGTACATCACACTAGATATGAGTGGTGTTTTGAGACTCGATGAAGTTTGTGAGGAGATGCTTGTTACCAGTCATATGTTTGGAACAATCTCTGTCGAAATATCATTGATCATTTTTGAAAGCTGATAACGAGGTTTGAGCAACAAGGCCACAATTTGCATTGGTCATAGTATTTCCATTAGGACGAAAAGATTTAAAAGAGCCT
This sequence comes from Humulus lupulus, assembly GCF_963169125.1. NCBI lineage: Eukaryota > Viridiplantae > Streptophyta > Magnoliopsida > Rosales > Cannabaceae > Humulus > Humulus lupulus. The sequence continues at coordinate 12,740,895 of NC_084802.1, forward strand.
TTAATGGGTGGAATTAGGTGGCCTCCTCGTGGAATCATAAGCTTTAGGTATGACTGAAGTTTGTACATTTTGGTCTTATTTGCCCTCGGCGGTTGCATAAATGGCATGTTGGAACAAATCTTTGAATTGAGGATTGAGCAACCATTTGAGTGTCTCAGAGAGAAGACACTTTGGACGAGAGGTTTGCCACAGTGGAGTTCTTGATAACTTCAGTGCCAGAGTCAGATCCATCAACATTCTTGGGTACAACGACTGCTACAAACGACAACTTTGATGCTGAGACGAACGAGTCTTCAATCGTTAGATTCTTTCCTTTCTTATACAACAGTTTGTTGGGGTTTTATGCCCTAATTAAAACTCAAATTCTTTGTAATCTCATTTTATTATCAATAAAATAATAGAAATATTTTTTTTACTTGGTTAATCACTTTGCTCACATGTTTTATTTTCATGATTATTTATTTAATATAAACTTCTATTAAATCCCGAGCATATAGCTAATCTTATTTATAGTGACGTAATCACAGTGGAATATAAATATGATTATATGTTCAAAATAAGTTAGTCCTAAGATTAGTCAGTACACCGGATTTACACTGACTTGCCAATCTACGATATGATCTATTTACACATTACAGTGTTATGTTCTTTCCAGAACATTAGCAAAGTAGATAAGATCAGATGTATTTGTTACATCGGACAAGACCGATATTGACAGTTGATAAGATAAGTAAACATACCGTTATTATCTATTCTAGTCATAACATATAGTTGACCATAGGTCAATTCAATCTCAATTCTGAGTGATTAGTATTCTAACTGATTGTATTATTTGAGTTCTTTGATTTGTTCGTTACCAGCTTACCTTGCGGACTAGCCCATACTTACATCTTGGGAACTCGGTAGTATAATTGAGTGAGAGTGTTAATCATAGATATGAACATCTATAGCTTTTGATGAAGAAGTGAAACGATGGTTTCCTTTCAGTTTGGTTCAAGGTGTTAAATGATAGAGATCTCATTTCAGTAATTAAATTAGTTTACTGAAATATCATTTACAAGGAACTAAGTGTTTTAAGGATAAAATACAATGAGGGGTAAAACGGTATTTTAGTCCTATCTCATTGTAGACTGTCTATAGAGGATTGAGTGACAATTATGGTTGTAACAATGGATAATTAATAGCGTATCTATATTTGTTATAGAGCGTTCTATGAATTCAAGAGTGCAATTCCGAGTCTATAGTGGAGTCACGAAGAATTAATAAGTTAGTAAATTTATTTGTTAGATTTATGATAACTTATTGGAGCTTGATTTCATAGGCCCATGGTCCCCATTGTACATTGGATAAAATCATCTAGATAGTCTCAATTAATTGATTTAATCATCAATTAGAATTATCAAAGTTGACCAGGTCAATTTTGGATAGTTTCACAGAGTTGTGTAATTTTGAGAAGAAAAGAGAAATTATGACATATTTATTAATTAAGATAAATTGGTATCTAAATTAATAAATAATTTTAAATTAAGGTTCAAATTATAAATAATTAATTTGATAAAATATTTAAATAATTAAATCAATAGAAATTATTACAGGCCTTGATTTTAAGTCCAATGGGCTTATAATCAAATGAGAAATTTCACGGGCCTATAGCCCATGATAATTTCGACCTAGGGCTTCAAAATGACTATTATTTTATTGATTTTTTAATTAAATTAAATGGCTTAATTGAGTCTATAAAACGAGTATTTAGAGAGAAGTCAAAAAAGAAGTTTAATCACTGGTTTTCTGATAGTTTTAGATTCTCTCTAAACACAAGTCATTTTCTAAGCCTATTTGTTATTTTTTTTTCTTCTCTCTATATCTATCTCATGTGTTGAGAATTTCCCACACTAGTCTAGGTGGTTCTAAGGATACATTGGAAGACTGTGAAGAAAATAGAAGATCGGTTCAGTTTTTTGATAATACTCTGCGACAGAGAGGATACAAGAGTTAGAGAAACTGAAGGAATGACTCTTTAATTCTGCTGCGTATAATGTAAGTATTATATTCATTGTTTCTCTTTGAATTTAATTTTAGAAACATGTTTTAGGCTATCTCGTATTAATTTGTTTAATATTAGATATACATGAAAATAAATAAAGATCTTGTATAAGCTTTGCCTAACACAATTTGTAGCCAATAGTAGTTTTATCACCATAAGGCTTTTGAATCTATAGAGAATGATTGAGGGTCGCTGTTCTAGGTGGAATAAATTCCAACACTTGCTTGGCACGAACAAGATCAGCTTCCAACTAGTATACTAACTCAACTTTTTCTTCCACTTTTTTATTGAGATTTATGATAGTTCCCTAAAGTTGTGCATTTGTGTCAGTTAATGCCTTGAACTTTTTTTTTCCATAAACGACCATTGCTCAAACTACTTTTCATATACAACCTTTTTTGTCCACGTTAGCTGAGTCTGAGTTGACAAAATCTGCATCGTCCTCAGATGAGTCCGACCTGGTACTTTTGTTAAGAACGCCACCATTTGTTTTCTTGATTAGAATAGTCACTGCAATTGTCATCTTTTTCCTTATCAAAATCACTCCAGGTGATAGAAAGAGCCCTTTTCTTCTTTATGTTGGGAATTGTACCCTGAAAGCATATGTAGTAGACATTGTTTTAAGAAATAAATAAATAAATTGAATTTGTTATGCATATATTTTATGGACTATATTATTCTGTAATAATATTATGTAAATATCAGAAAAATTCCTAAGTTCATATATGTGATCTCAAACACGTATTGGTATGGGAGGATTGTGTTTGAGATAAATGAACTTGAATAGTTCGTAGTAAAATAAAGTTATAGAATCTTTAGATTAATTATTGCAAGTACGGTCCACTAGTATTATTAATATATGTGATCTAGATCTAGATCACTAGTGTAGTAGGACACTGTAGTGGAGGTACTTTATATATTAGAGAATGTATAGAATTGGACCAGATATGTTTATTAATACTTAGTTAAATACTGTTTCGAAATATTAATTAAATATATCAACTGATGATCATATACAAATAAATCTTAATCCTGTAGTTACTATGAACTCCTGTTTATGTTGTATGAGTTCTTTGATTCACTCGTTAGGGTGTGTCAGAATGATCAGGCTAGAAACTTTTGTTTTGGGAACTCATTAATGTAAATAGTTGGGGACATTGTATACAAATATGGAATCTATACGTTCTCGTAAGAGATTGAATAATGGTTCTCTTAAGGGTTGACTTTTGGGATTGAAAGGTTATTGAACTCAAATTCATAATTTAGTTATGAATTAACCTTTACTAGTAAAATCAATGGTACTTAAGGAAACAAGATATAATTCAAAGAGTAAAACGGTAATTTTATTCCCGATTAATTATGAACCATTATTAGAGGGTTAATTTGTATGTAATGATTATATCAATGAGCGCTTTATTTTATAAAGTACTCAGTAAATGAAATGCCTATAATTACAAGAGTGCAGTTTCATATTTATAGTGAAATAATCATGAGAATAATAAATTAAGATTATTTAATTAAAGAGTTTAATTAATAATCTCAAATTTATTGGAGCTTGGAATTATAGGTCCATAGGTCTCCACAGCGGCTCTATCAGCACTATTCAAGGCAAGAGTTGATATAAAGGAAAAAAATGGTTGAAAGACATATTTAAGAAGAAATTTGTTCTTCGGGCTAAATATGCAATTATGTGATAATAGTGATTAATTAATTAATTACAAATTAGTTGTAATTAACAAAATTAATTAATATTTAATTAATTTGTAATTTTCAAAATTATGTTAAATAATTAAATTAATTTTCGAAATTATATTAAATAAATAATTAATTATAATTAATTTTTGAAATTATAATAAATTAAATATTTAATTTCGAATTTTATGTTGGTTTTAATTAATTGGTAGAATTAATTAAATATCTTTATTTGAGTGAGAGATAATAATTTGATAAATTCAAATTAGATTTGAATTTAAAAGATAGATATTTATTCAAATAATTAATTATATATGATAATTAGTTAAAAAGATATTTAATTCAAATTTGAATTAGTTATCAGGTTGTTAGATTTTTATTTGACAAAGTAGTTTGAATAAATAATTAAATAAAAATAGAAAAATAAAATATTCCTAAAATATATAGGGTGGTACACGACCACACACAGTGGCGTGTACTACATAATTTTTAGGGAGAGATTTTTCAATTTTATTAATTAATTAATGGAAAATTCAAAAGTTAGTTTTTAGATATTTTCATTAATAAGATAATTAATTAATTAAAAAATAAATTGTAAGTTGGTTATAGATTTATTTTTTAAATTTGAATATTTTCTTTTTAAGTAAGACTTATCATAAAATATTCAAGACAATGTTCTTTTTAAGTAAGAACGATATTTTTTTATCTCTCCCTGAAAAAGATACAAAACCAATTTCAGGCCTTATTCTCTTGATCTAATGTGTTGAGTACATCAAGTAGAATCACAAATTAACCATCCTTTATTCTCTAAGTGCCCACACATTTCTTGAGGTATAGAGAATGTTGTGGAAGATCTTGGTGTGGGTATCTGGGAGCACCTTGGATAGGAAGTTTGTTCAAATTACGAAAAGATAGCAATGACACTTGATAGGCATCAAGAGGTATGTTTTCTATTATTTTCTTGCTTATGATTAATGTATGTATATTAATGGATCCGCATATTTAAAGGTAGTTTAAATATGTTACAAAATTTTTGTTGTACACTAGGCCAAACCTACCACCATTCCGCTGCGTATTAGGAAACTCATTCCTAACACTTTAGTGTGTTAGCACATTCCGCTTGTATATGTCCAAATCCATCACGTTCCCGACATTGTATGCCTCAATTCTTCTTGTCTAGTGACTGAGGTTGTTTGTTAGTGACATGATTGAACTTCTTGAAGGAGTTTTCTTTGGCACCATAGTTTTTTTTGTTGAATGTCTTTTTCAAGAACTTGACATAGTTCTTTGTTAACAAGGCCAACGTATCATCTCCTTAGCTCTCCGACAGATCTACAAATGGAGGCTGCTCATCTTTGTGGACAAACGCAATACTAGTGTTGGGCTTTTGATTCTCTTTTTCTAGCTGCTTCTCGGTCTTACTCAATCTCTTTAGAGTTAACTCATAATTTTGTAAAGAACCAATTAGTTCATCAAGATCCATATCTTCAATCTCATGTACTTCTTCAATTGATGTGACTTTTGCCTTGAACCTTCGGGGAAGAACTCCAAGAAATTTTCGAACAAGCTTGGTGTGACGACCCTAAGGTAGGGTACGTCTGCCACATACTCATAATTCCAGGATTTACGAGTATGTTAGGCACTTGACCAAATGAATTAAATAAATGATACCAAGAAACACAGAAAAATTTAAAACTTTTATATAAACTTATTAATAAAAATTATTACAAGTATGAATACTTTAAATTTGATGTAGCAATATGAAAAGCCCTAAACCACTATTGTATTGCTACTGAGTTCGTGCTCCACAAGTTGCTCAACATCTAAAGCCACACTTGGAAAAATGTTGGAAAATAACATAATGAGCTAACGCTCAGTAAATAAATCTCATGTATACACATACACATGAATGTCGTGAGTTTGAAATGCACATATACTAATATGCTGACTTATATACTTATGCATTTCATTTATTGCTCTTGCACTTTCATGCTTTTTCTCTTTTTACTTTCACATTGTTATGGACCCGTTATCTTATGTGCACATTGTTCGATTTAGCCAATGCCTGCAGGGCTTGTTACACATATAATATAAAATCCCATGGGTTCACCTCTGGCTAGCCATCATCACAGCTGGACTCATCGTATCACTCATTTCATAGTTGCCATAGCTGCCATACTTATTACACATATAAATGGAGGAGAAAGACGGGAACATGGCAAACATATCTGAATGGTCAACTCTGACCTAGCCCACACTAGTGGGCAGCCACTATAAGTCTTATAGACCTCCGTCTTTTTTACTGAACTTACTTGATTGCTTTATCGAAACAGTGGCACCATTTTTAAACATCTTATTATCACTTTGCTTAAGCCTTGTTGTCATTAAAATGTTCAACTTCACATAAGACTTTTCAAGGCATTTCACAACTTTTCTCATATTCATATGCATGGTCTTATATCACATAATAATGTATCACATAACTGTACATGCCATGTATATATGCTGATGTTGAAATACCAATGTTCATGTTCATGATTCATGTTTGATGATATTCAATCAAGGCATTGTATCACATCTCATATAACTCAAAACATCTTTAGTCATAATACATGAGGCTTTGGGTTGGTGGCGTTATTATATCTTAATGCAGAGCTATAACTTAGGTCTAAGGTTTCCAGCCTAAAAACTTAAAGGCTTCATATATCATAACATGTAACAAAATCATCAACATAGAAGACAATCCACGTATTCATCAACATGAGAACACATACTTGCACATAACTCAGATCAAACTTAACCAATTAAGACAACTTTCACATATCACGAAATTCATCTATTATATATCATATAATCCATTATGATATACACATTACATATAACTTGTATAACCATTCATAACATAATCATCATATGCATCATCATGACATCATCCCATACTTAACTCATCAGACATACACAATCAATGTATTCATGCATCTCACACTTAAGCACAAAATGTGAAATTTACTTACCTTAGGTCCTTAGCTTATTTTAAAACTGCTCACCAAGAGTTAATCAATCCAATCTATATAGATCCTATTCAAGGTACATCATTTATTAAATTCTATCAAAATCGTAAATATACACTATTGATGGTGTATATTAACAATTTCAGAAACCACGTAAATGATAATAATAATTATTATCATCATAATGCTAATACTCTTCATGCATCATAATCCTCTTTACAAAACACTGCTTTAAACCTTGCTCATAATATAATGTACTTTTATGATACATTAATAATAATAATAATAATTTTCGTCTATAAATAAACTTATTTCAATATTAATAACAAAATACCTCAATAACAATACGTATGTGAATGTATATATTCAAATAGTCATTTTATAAAAGAAATAATATTTTTAACATAAAATTGTAATAATCGATATAATGATAATGATAATAATATAAATATAAATATTTATATTATTATTAATTAGTCATAATATCAGTCCCAGTGATATAATAAATATACGTTCTCCAAAATTCACTGGTCTTACAAATATCAATAACTGTAAGAAACTAATATTTGATATTATTTGAATATTCAAATATTTATAAAAATATTAATATACAATAATAATTGTTAAATAATAGGTTTACTATAAATCACACTTTTCATATATATATATATACATGAAACTATATTTGTGATTTACTTAACAAAATAATAAAAATAATAATTAAAATTAATTAATCATAATAATTTCCATACTAATAGAAAATCAATTAAATATATCTTTTTAAAATTTATTAATTGTCTATTATTTTCTATAAAATTGGGCAGCACAACGACTATAAAATGGACATACCCAAAATCAAAACCTGTATAAAAATATACATATAATCCCAGACAACCAGTATAATTATAGAAAATATTCAGTACATCAAGAATATGTAAATATATACTATAAATACACATAATAACAATTATTCTAATTAATCACAATATAGGTCAAAGAAATTGTACTACAATGATCGGGTTTCACAACAAGCCAAACAATAATTTTCTGAAACTCAAAACGAACTTCGGAACCTCGAAACTAAGTTTTGACCGTCGGTCTACGGTGGATCGCGGTGGCTCATGGTGGGCCCACCACCCAGCTATGGTAGACGTAGGAACAATTTATTGGGTTTTGAAGCCCACAACATGAGGAACACGATGGTGGTGACGGATCGGCAAATAGATGCCCGAGGTGGCCGAATCGCAACTTTGAAGTTGCGTGGTGGCCGAACTTAAATCGACTGGTTGATGTGCTTAACCGGCAAGTGACCTCTAGATTCCCGCGTGGTCGATAGTTCGGAGGCCTCTGAATCCAACGGTCCACCGCGTGGCTATATGTGGCGACCGGAAAGTGGTCGTTCGTCGTTGGCAACTGTAGCACACAAAGAGGAAAAAGAGAGAGAAAGAAAGAGGAAGAGAATGAGATAGAAAGAGAAGAAAATTTTTGAGGAGAGAGAGAGAGGCTGCGGGTAAATAAGGCTGAAGCCTTTTTTTTTGGAAATTACATTTGGACCCCAAAATATTAAAATTCTTTTCAAATAAGTCCTTTAACAAAACTTTCTTAATTTTATAAAAATCCCCAATTAAAATTATATGACATTTGGGTCTAATACTTGACTACTAAAGTTTCTCTCTTTAATATCGTTAATAACATAAAATCATATTGAAACACTATTTTTCCATTACTCTTTCTTAAATTTGTAAACTTGTACATTTTATGTATTGAAACTCTGATTTATAATAAAAAATGTATTATAAAAATGTTGGGTGTTACACTTGGCATTGGAATATGTCTCACTAAGAGCATAAGACTCATTCGAAGTGTTACACAACTTGGCATGTAATTTTGCAACAAATTCATCTTCTGCCATTGAGAGATTCTTGAACTCCTTATCAAGGGCGCGAAGTCTTGATTTTTTTACAACAACAGTTCCCTCATTTTTGACTTTCAGCTTTTCCCACGATTCTTTAGCAATCTCACTGTTGGAAATTACTTTCAGTTGGTTTGGTGATACTACATTGAATAGAGCATGCAAAGCCTTTGAGTTGAAGTTGGCCTTCTCAATTTCGATGGCTATCCAGTTCTTAATGGATTTTTCTTTCTCAATATCACCTTCTTTTACTATTGGGGGACTCCACCCATCGGAAATGGCCATCCATACACATTCATCGACTGCCCTGAGGAATGCTCTCATTTTTGTCTTCCAATAGGGGTAGTTGGCTCCTTCCAGCATAGGAGGTCTTGTGGTAGATCCACCTTCCCTAAACAATTCCATGATGAACACAAACAAAGAAAATACTCCCAGAGATGGATCTCAGAGAGGGTTAGATGAAACAATAAGGCAAGAAATCAGAAAACAAACAGGTGGAAAGCAAGAAACCAGAACACAAACAGATGGAGAACAAGAATAAATTCAATAGACAATCTAAAGCAAGTAACTGCAGAAATACCCTACAGATCTACAATTTTACACCGTAAGGTTATGATACCAATTTGAAAAGTTACTTTTTGAATCTATGAATTAAAGACTTGATTCAATCAAAAGAATAAAGAACAAGTGCTAGAATGTAAAGAACATTAGCAGATTTTTACAAGGTTCACTGATAAAATCAGCTACTCCTTGGGTCACAAAGAACAGGGTAAATCACTTCACTATAGTAAACTTTTGTTCCTTACAAATTACAAAACCAAAATGTCTATTTGCTAAAGAACAATCTAAAACCCACATCAAGATTTATAATTTACCTTAAGTTGAATCTCCCACTCAACTTTCTGTACTTCTAACTCCCTTAGAAGAATGGTTGAAATCCCTCTAACACAACTCTGAAATCCCTTAAAAAACACTGAGAATAAATCCCTCTGTTCTTCTCCTTGAAGAGTCTAAAAAACCAAGAACTTCTAACCAAGAAACCTGCAACAAAAATGTTAGAGAGAAAAATAACAAAAACAAAGAAACTCTCTACAACAATGAAAGGGTTAGCTCTCAAATCAAAACCCAAAACTGAACAGTATATAAAGGCAGGGAAAGAACCTAACATAAAAACCTATTAACAAACTAAACAGATTTAGTTAAGAGCTAACTAAACAAGCTGATCCCATTTGGCAAATAAAACCACAAAGATCTTCAGATGCAACCAAAGCACAGCTCAGATGCATCTGAGATCATAATTTGCCAAATAACAATATGTTCAATAAAACATAGTTATAACATTGTTTATTCTAATTCAATTTCAAAATTAAGGTACATAATATTTATAAGATAATCTTTATATTATTTATTTAGAATAATTATAATTATATTAAAAAAAATCCCTAGAAAATATATTCATCCATTCAATAGTAGTTATAAGACAATGTCCAATTACATGGAAGAATGCATAAAAAAACGTCCACCATTGTAACCGTGTCCATTAAAAAAAACTAACTTCAAAGTGGTTTTTTGGTTTTTGATTTTGTCTTGTAATTAACTAACCCCATTCTCTCTCTCCAAAAAGAGAGAAGAATTTAAGAAAAAAAAAGCTACATATTGTCGTTTAAAATTTTAACTTAGTAGTGAATCATTGTCGTTTTTATAATTTTCAATATATATATATTTTTAATAAATCATGATCTAAAAAAATATTTAGAGAAGAAAAAATATCCGACCTGCCGGATTCGAACCAGCGACCTAAGGATAGCTATTATCAACTACAGTCCTCCGCTCTGCCAACTGAGCTAAGGTCGGTTCTTGTTAGTGCTCTCCAAAAATAATTAATATTGTTTTATAAATTTAGAAGTTTTTTTAATATAAATAAATATTTAATAGTATCCCACTATCTAGAAAACGTTACAGTGGACTAGTTGTATATGTACATATGCATTGTTATTTATGGTGGAATGAAAATAAATTGTTAATTAGGAAACGTTGAACCTATTACTTATTTAGAAGTGCAAAAATAACTGTCCATATTAATCAATTACTTTAAATTTAGGAGTATATTAATATAAGTAATGCACGCTAAGCTAAATTAATGCACACTTATATTCACATTATTAGATAGTCAGATAACTAGCAAAAAATTAATAATTAATAACATTAAAATTGCTAGAAAAAAAATAAGAATTAAATTAATTTAACATAAAAACTTCACTAAGCTTCCTATCTAAAAACAACTGAAGAATAGAGTTAAATTTGTTATTTATCGTAATTAATTTCTCATTAATTATATATCTCTTTTATATAATAAGTATGTAGATAACATAAATTTTTGGTTTTAACGGTTTTTTATTTTTTTTAAGGTTAACTTTAACGGAATATTATTATATTTAACATAATATTCTTATATTTAACAGCAATTTTTAAACACTTAAATAAAATATTGACCCTGATTTTGGCCAACTGACACGGAGTCAAATATGCTTGATATGGACAAACACGTTGGAAAGAATATGATGACGAAACAATAAAGAACACAAGAATTTAAAGTGGTTCGGCCCCAGATTTGGTAATAACCTACGTCCACTTGAATTGTTATTGATATATGATTCAAATGAGTGATCAAAGAACTAGGGTTCAATGAGTTTCACAAACCTCTGAAGAACAAGACAATATATCAAATAGAATAACCCTAATCTCAAGTGATCAGAAAGCGAAAAAAGAAGATCCCTTTCCCTTGAGCTATCTTTCTCTATTTATAGGCTTAAGGAGGATTTACATTAATTTGTTACAGATATTATTTCCTAAATAATCGGATACTCAGGAAATCATGGAAGATAATTTCGGATACTATCATAATTGCATAAGATATTTTCCGCGTATAGCATGCGTACGACCAGTCTGGTCGTATGAAGAGATCGAACGTTGCGACAATAGATGTCTTCCTGGTCGATAGTCGAGCACGAATTCTCCCAGATGTCAGCCACGTGTACTAAATGTTTGCCATGTCATTCATGCCTGTTTTTTAGATAACATAGAATAAAATAAATAATTAAAAAAATTTAAAATATGATATTTTTGAGATATTTTACAATAATGATTATTTAAAAATAATTAATAATTAAACAAATTAAAAATAAGATATTTTAAAGATATTTTACAATGATAATTATTTTAAAATAATAAATAATTAAACAAATTAAAATATGGTATTTTTGAGATATTTAACAATGATAATTATTTAAAAATAATGAAATCATATGTTTTATAACTTAAATAAACATTTAATTAAACTTAAACTCACTTATTAGAATAATATCATATTAAACATATAATATTATTTTATTAAAATAGGATGTTTATTTCAAAATTTATATGATATTAATATAAATTTAATAAAAATAATTAATAAATTCCATACATAAAACTAAGCAAACGTGAATATTACACGTTACTTGTATCTAGTATATATAAATATATCAAACAGTTATCTTCGTAAGACTTAAAATAAATTCTAAAAAACATATAAAATTGCTCAGATTTTTAGCAAATTATTAATATTAATAAATCCATCATTAAATGGAGAAAAAAGAATAAGGATACCAAAATCAAAACCCAAATTTAAAAGATGAAAAAGACTATACAGAAATTTGAACCTGAAAGTTATAGGCAAAACCAAAATCAAAAGAACAGAGGAGGCCAAAATAAAATTATGGAACAAATTTATAACATAAATTTTGAGAAACAAAGAAACATTTTCCTATACTTTATAAAACACATGCATCAATAACTTCAACTATAAAATATAGATTAAGAAGAAAATTTATCTGTGTGGATTATTACATTTGTACTTTTCAGTGATTAGAGACTTTGGAGAATATTTATTAAAGAGTGTTGTTATTTGACACCAAAAAGACCTAATACTATATGGGGTGACACCTTGTAGTTGATTAAGGATACCTTGTAATATTTATTAAATTAAAATATATGAGACCCGGTATTAGATTACACCAATAACATTATATCACATTTTTTGTGGTGTTGGACACCATTAGTGCTCCTTAACCAAAGACAGACTTGCATTGTTGTCAGGGTGGGCAATTGCCCACTCTCAATTTGTAGTCATTGACCACCCTTAATTTCTTTCTATTTCATTATTTATATTTATAAGTTATAAAGTAAAAACACTATAAGAGATTACCCACTTAAACATTTAAACGAAACAATTTGATCAATTGAATATAAGCCCAAAATAAAAAATAATTTTTTTTAAAAAATTGTTGACGCGGTTCTTCGGCAACAGATAATTATATGAATAAGGAGAGAGATTAGTGCTAAATGATGAACCATAATAGATGAATGATCTTCAAGGAAGATTATAACTCGAATAATTTTTTAGGTGGTTTAAAGGTTAAAATCCTTCTAGTCCACCAGCCAATATTATTGATATATCTTTGATATTCCTTACAGGGTATTTCTTTACAATTTGGAAGCCCACCCTTTGCAACTCCCAGGGTCTCCATATTTATAGGGAGAGGACACTTGGGTGTTGGCAAAGGAGGTCATCCCGTGACCTTACCCATCATGTCACTTCTTTGACATTCATGATTAATTCCTAAAACCTGACAATGAAGTGTGGTCTAATCAATAGGTAATGGGGATAATGGGCCGCATGGCCCAAATCAGTCGTGGGGTGCCTGAACATGCACGTTTATGCTACATGTCTGAGAATTCAGGAATGAAGTAGACACGTGATGTCTGATATATGTACGTTTACATTGCGTGGTTGACTTTATAAAGGGTTGGAGGTGCCATCTCCAGCTCGTACCCCGAGCTTGATGTAGTCTTAGCTCGTGGTGTCCACACTGCTGACCCGATGCCTTAGTAATCTCACTAAACCTTTGGCTATCTCGAGCTAAAGAGGTAGAGACTTGTAACAGCAGCTCCGGGTAGGTGGCTTCCACGTGGCTGATAGAATTATGCTATTTTCCAGCTCGCTAATAACCCATGGATATTTAGGGCGTACAAAAACCAATTAAATAACTCTATTAAACTATCTTGCTCTACAAGTTTTATCTTCTGACTTCACTAATAAAATTGTATCTTTACTGCAATAGAAATAACTTTACATGCTCACAAAGAAACCCTAAATTCTACTTAATGTAAAAGGAGTAATTAACAACATACATAATTTAATATATATTTTTTTCATTAATTGTTTTACTAATTGTCACTTTGAAATTCCTTTCTTTCTACTTTTTTTTTGTGGGGAATAAATTTATTTTATTTAGAATGCATAATATAGGGAGTACAAACTGGGGGAGAGATTTCCTCTAGCCAATAAAACTCATTGTCTAGCCAAAGAGCATGCAAATATACTTATAGAAATTAGATAAAATGATTTTCATATCAAAATGATTAATACCCAGATAATTTAATAGGTTGAATTATTGTTTTAAACCAAAATCAATTGAAGAAAGATCAAAGAAACGACCTTTCTATCTACTTAAAATTCCTAAATGTAGTGATTATTGGTTATTTAAATGGTTGAATGTTTTTTCCCCTTCTTTTAGGAATAAGATTACCAACTCTTGATTGTGAAGGAGTCAATCCTAGTTTTACTATATTAATCTCTCTGTTTTTTTTTTATATAAATTTATTGATTAAAGACTAATTATTATATGGAAAAAGAACATTGTGTAGCTTGTGGGCATAGTAGTACTAGGATAAGTATGCCTATGATATTCATCTTCTTTGAAAGATAGTGTCCAATTATTTTATTTTTGGTTAAACAAAATGCAGAGCAATGATTATATAGCTAGCATATTTTTTTTAGTTGAATGATTAGCTAGCACATTAAATGATGAATATTTGCTTTGAAGGGTTTGCTCTTTGCACAAAAATTGTAATGACAATTTTAAATTAAAATTTTGTCATTATTGTTCTTTTTCCTTATATAAAATTATTCTAATTTAATTGATTCTCTTTTCTATAATTAAGTATTTAAATTTGGGATTTTAGGATTTCTAACAAATATTTGGAATTTCCCAACAACTTAGAAAAAAAGTATGCTTTTTTTATTAATTAGCTAAACAATTTCTTGACTTTTCCTTTTAATTTTCTACATGAGTATTGCATCATATACTTGATTATATTGAACTTTTTTAATTATTTATTAACTTTGGTTTTTGAAAAAAAAATATAGATATGGATAAATATGTTATTAAAAGGAAACCAGATTCATCATTTCAACAATGAAGAAAAAATAAAATTACGAAGTGTGGAAGTCAATCTTGACGAACATCTTTGTAATGACCCAACTATTCTAGACCTTGGACCATTAAAAACTACTATACACAGACACTAATCTTAAGAAAACATACATATGAAATAACCACAACTTTATTATAAACTGTAAAGCAAAAGTAAACATACATAAAATTCATTTAGGATATGGGATCCCATTGTTTTGAAAATAAAAAACATAACTTTAAATCTTAAAATTTGTTTCAACTCAGATGCAGAAAAATACATAGAAAATATGATTGAAATGACTAAAAACAACTTCATCCTCGAATCGTTCACGCAGTCCACCGAATCCATTCTTCCTCAATACACATTCCCAAGCCTCCAAGAATCGTCCCGCCGCCATAACTATTTTCCTGCACATATAAAATGAAGGAACGAGCCTAATGCCCAGCAAGGAAAATCTACTACAAGCATGAAACATAATCATACACATAAACTATGAACATATATCATATACTATAACACATATATCATATTTCTAACCCATGTACATGGTAACTATTGAGGTTTTCTAACTAAGCAACTATAAGCCTCAAACTACAATGAGGTTTGCTAGTTAAGCAACTATAAGCCCCAAAAACATAAAAGTGTTGGGGTTTGCTATATAGCAACTATAAGCCCAAAAAATAAAAATGTTAGGGTTTGTTATATAACAACTATAAGCCCCAAAACATACATATATCATAACACATAAAATCATACTATAGCATAATCATAACATATTATATAAACATAGCACATATCACATAGGAACTATCCTATTTTCCTTACCAAATACCGGGATGTGAGAACAAGGTTGGGATTTTGGAACACTCCTAAAAACCATTAATAGAGAGGTGAGTATTCTAAAAGAAAAGAGATGAAAAGAATGAACTAAACCATCAAGAAGATACTTACCAACAAGAACCTCAAGTTCAAAGAACTTAGATGCCTAATCAAGAATAAAGAATACTGAGTTAGGATTTGAGTAGAGAAAAACTATATAAAAAAACTAAGGAAATATACAGAGATGAAATAGGAATAGGAATATCTTTGATTGCTTTATAACCGAACTATACCTTGAAACCGAAATACACTATAAATATTACTTCCCAAGTGTTTGATAAGCTTATAATGATAACGCTTATAACCTCAACCCAAGTGTTTAACACTCTAAAGTAAACCTAGTAGCTTATAAGCTCTGAACTCAGCTTGAAGAATGAAGAAATGACTGGGTACTATGTCCTATTTATAAAGTTCAAGAATGAAAAGATCTTCATTTAGCTTGAATAAAATAATGGCTTTTTAATTGAAAGATATTTGAATAATCGTTCAGCAAAGGCTGAAGACTCGGTCAAAAAGATTCTGGCTTATCAAGAGGTTTATGGAATAAAATGAGCTCGGTTCCAAAATCATTTGAAAATACAGCCCTAGAGCCGATATATCGCCTACCATAGGCGATATATCGCCTGGGCTCATATTCCCGAGGCTCGTCGAAATGGTCGTGCGAAATTACGTGTTTTTCGTATCCCTGTGTGGCGATATATTGCCCCTAGAGCTGCGATATATCGACATACACTGAAATATTATACACGTAATTACACTTTTTAAGCCTAATTTGAATTGAGTAAACAACTTTGACTGAGTCTAATAACGATTTCAAAGCTGCTGGCAGACTCTGGGATTTTCAAATATTACTCTTAATAAACTATTCCTCAAAAATACTTAATTTCACATTCAACATGCACATGACAAATGTCATTATCTTATTGGGTCTATCTAAACCTTATAATATAATAATTATCATCTTCATAATCAGTCATATTAATCAAACCTTAGGTTATAATTAATATTCTTAAACTATGGGTTAAACTTATAAAATCTACAAGTGTTACTACGAGTGTCCAACTAAGTCTCAGCTTGAACCAAAATCCACAGTAATAAACCTACTATAACTACTACTAGCTATTACTATTACTACTACTATCTAACTAGCTAAGTAAAGTTCTTGGACTCTACAATCTTACAGATCTTGGATTGAGAGCTCCAATTTCATTATATAATCCTAATATTCGAGACCAAGTTTGAAGAGCGTATTTGTTAAAAGATCCTTGTTAACCTAAAAATCATGATTTTCCACCTAAGAAAATCGGGCCATCTCAAAGGCGTTTCAATCCAACTTGGTTTAGTGAATTTTCGAATTGGTTGGAATATAACATAACTAAAGATGCGACATTTTGTTTATGTAGTTACATTTTTAAGACAAATGTTGGAGAACAAGCAGAAATGGATTCTTTTGTTGGTGTAGGATTTTCAAATTGGAAAGATAAGGGAAGATTACAAAACATGTAGGCGATCATTCTAGTGTTCATAATCAAGCTGTGAAAAATTGTAAAGCTTTAGTGAATCAAAGAAAACATATTGAGACAATTGTCTCAAAGCAATCAAACCAAGCTCGACGTGGTTACAGAACTTGTTTGACTACAACGACTGATTGTGTTATGTTTATCTTACGACAAAGACTTTCATTTCGTGGCAGCAATGAATCGAGGGCTCATAAGATCAAGGTAACTTTCTTGAACTTTTGAAGTTTTTATCCAATTGCAATAGTGAAATTGAAGATGTCACATTAAAGCGTGCTCTTGAAAAATCTCAAACTAACATCATCTGAGATTCAAAAGGATATTACGATTTCTCTTGTTGTTGAAACTATTAATACTATTATCAAAGATATTGGAGATGGATTATTTTCTATTCTTGTTAATGAATCTCGCGATGCTTCAATGAAATAGCAAATGACTATTGTATTACGCTTTGTGGATAAAAGTGGTCATGTAATTGAGCGTTTAATTGGTGTTGATCATGCTACTAGTACCACAACTCTTGCACTTAAGACTGCAATTGATAGATTATTTTCAAGACATGGATTAAGTATATCTAGATTGCGGGGACATGGTTATGATGGAGCTAGTAATATGCAAGGTGAATTCAATGGTCTTATTACTCTTATTCTGAATGAAAATCCATGTGCATTTTATATTCATTATTTTGCTCATCAACTTTAACTAGCTCTTGTAGCTGTTGCAAAAAAGCATTACAAAATTGCATATTTCTTTGGTGTGGTTACTAATGTTGTAACGCCCTGGATAGCCAAGACCGTTACACTGTGTGTTTATAAAGTGCCAGACTTGCTAACCAAGTCGTTAAAGTAAAACGTGTTACTGAAACAGTAGAGGAACTAGGGTTAAAAGTGTTTTGGTCTCAAAAGTTACATTTTCATTACTAAACATTGTTTCATTACATGGGATCCCGAAAATGACAGTTTCAAAGGTCATTTACATAACAGGCCTTAGCCCGACACTCACCCAAATGGCGTCTCTTGCACCTTGTGCATTCCGGGTAAGTCCTCCACGAATCGCCGCCCCCCCGACGGCCCCCCTGAATACCCCTATCTCCTCTATCAAACCTAGGAGCAATTGGGGCTTCAGGTGTCTTTCTCTTCAAATCACTGATACCTCCACCTCTATTAGAACCAGAATATGGAGGCACCGGCCTACGGCCCTCCCTTCTTGCTGCACTATCCCTCCAAATCCTATTCTCTGCTTCCTCAGCAGTCAGAGCCCTTTCCACAGCCTGGGCATAGGTGGTCACCCCAGGAACTGTAGTAATCCTTACATCCCGGGCTATCATGACATTTAGCCCTCTAACAAATCTGTCTAACCTGGTCGCATCGGTAGGAACAAGATCCGGTGCAAACTTTGCAAGTCTATCAAATTTCAAGGCATACTCCGTAACAGTCAAACTGCCCTGAACAAGGCCCACAAACTCATTCACCTTTGCTGCTCTGACGGCAACATTATAGTACTTCTGATTGAACAAATCTTTAAACTCCTCCCATGTCATTGCAGCAACATTTCTAGTCTGTGACGCCACCTCCCACCAGATTAGGGCATCCTCTCTCAACATATAGGTGGCACAGTCCACCCTGTCATGACCTTCTACTTTCATAAAATCAAGTATGGTGGTGATCAGAGTCATCCACTGCTCAGCTTTTAGTGGATCTGGTCCACCTTCAAAGATCGGGGGCTGCTGTTTCCTGAACCGCTCATACAACGGTTCCACTTTATTACCAACATCAACAGGCTGTACCACAGGTACCAGTGCCGGTGGCCCAGCAGGGGCAACACTCCCAGATGGAGCCTGCTGCAGAATTCTGATCAGTTCCTCTTGGCTCTGAAGCCTAGCTTGCATTTCTGCCATTAACTGCTGCCAGTGCTCAGGGACTGGCGAAGGGGTTGGGCCCTGGTCATCCTCTCTAGCCCCAGACCTGCCGGCTTGTCGAGTAGATTTCCTTGAACGCATATCTATTCAAGTCAATCTGCAAACAACGACTCGGCAATTAGGCTAAGATGACAGGGTGATAATCTCTCCACAATCCACCACCGAAACTCCAATCATACACAAGCAAGCAAGTATAACAATTTATCCAGATATTCATCCACATGCACCGCAATGCTAATAAGCACGCCTCAATAACATCATGCAATAGTCAAGGGCCAGGCCCTATCAGAATCTCATGCTCCCTATTCATCAGACAGATATCAACATTCATATCTCACTCAAATCATTTAAACACATAATCAAGCATATACAGTTACCAAACCCTGAGTTGAGCTTGTCTTCCGCAGCGAATGTACATACTCAGCCAGTCTTCAGGACCCATAAACCTAGGACGCTCTGATACCAAGTTGTAACGCCCTGGATAGCCAAGACCGTTACACTGTGTGTTTATAAAGTGCCAGACTTGCTAACCAAGTCGTTAAAGTAAAACGTGTTACTGAAACAGTAGAGGAACTAGGGTTAAAAGTGTTTTGGTCTCAAAAGTTACATTTTCATTACATGGGATCCCGAAAATGACAGTTTCAAAGGTCATTTACAAAATTTACAAGGTTTAAATACATTAGCGGCCGTACTAAGGAAAAATGAGCAGTTAGGTAGTCTCTGTCCTGACACACTCCTCGACCATGGTGATCGAACGGCTGGCTATGTACATTACACCTCGGAGCTCTCCACCTCAGGCTTGGTCCAGCTTGCCCTTGCCCTTACCTGCACCACGAAGCACCCGTGAGCCAAGGCCCAGCAAGAAAACACAGCAATGACAGAGCATTAACAATTAGCAATCAAGTCATTTACTCATATAGCATCTCATAAATTCCAAGTATATCATCATTCAAGCATACCACATACTAAGGATTTCATCTCATAAAACATAATGCACAGACGATAACCAGGGCTAGCGCCCACAGGCTGCTCCCTCTGTTATCCTAATGTTTCTGGCTCCCGGTGGCCAATTCGCGCCCCGTGCGCTAAAATTATGAACGGTACTCTTAGACCGCTTATACGTGTCCCTTGGCATAATACCAACGATGACACAATACAACTCTCGGGAGCACTTAGTCCCATTCACAACCATATATTCGGGTGCGGTTTTCTTACCTTTAGCTTTCAAATGAGTTAGTTACGGGCGATACTCCTTGAGCGCGATCCGATCCTCAAGCCCTAGCTCAGTACCTCAGTTGTAGAATCGATTTTCCAAGAATCCCCTGACCTATCTTCAAAGTCCCTAGCCTCAATTTCCACCTTAGCTCTATCTCAGACCTTGATCAGTTCCTGAGCTAATCCTCCAGATTACTTCCTTCAATTCCCAAAGACACAGCTCAATCCCAGCAGTTCCCTCTCAAACTCAGTAGTTTTTCCTTTGTTTTTCTGTGTTTTTTCCTTCCTTTGGTTTCCTTTGAGCGTGTAAGTGAGCTGAGAGAAGTATACTTAGTCGGTTTGTGTTTTCTTCTAAAGACTTCCTTAAGTCTAACTTATCCTTTAAGTTAATCCCAAGGCTCGGGGTGCCGGAAACGTCCCCGAGGCCAAAACGGTAAAATCCCCCAATAATCCCGCCTAGACATCCTAACCTCAGATATATCTCCAATTATTTATTTTTATCACCCGATAGTCTAAATCACTACCCGATACCTAACATACCCCTGACTTGTCCAAAGTCAATTATAATGCCCCGTTGTGACTTTTCCTGCTACCTAACCCTAGGATCGCCTCGAGTCGCCGGCTGCAGAATTATCCACATCATAATGTGGTTCTCACATATATCTTAAACATATATATATATCATATCATCATATAATATAATCAATTATCATACAAGCATCATTAAACATATAATTACTCATTAAATCACAATTACTCCAGTAATGCCCTCCTGGCACACTAATCAAGGCCCTTAAGCCTTATTAGTGAATTTGGGTCGTTACAAATGTGGTCAATGTTGTTGGATCCTCTAGCAAACGTTATGACATTCTTCAAGAGAAACAAGTTGCAATAGTTGTTGAAGCACTTCAGAATTGAGATATTACAAGTGGTAAAGGCTTCAATCAACAAACTAGACTCAAACGTCCAGGAGATACACGTTGGGGATCACATTATGGTACATTTGTAAGTTTGATTACTATGTTTTCATCCACAATTGATGTTCTTGAAGAATAGGTTGCTGACAGTGGATCATATTCTGATCGAAATTGTGAGGTAAATAATTTATTAGAGTCCACATTATTGGTATTAATATGAATAGAATCAGGTACGCACATGAATGTGGGGTGGGAGGATATTAAAAAATCATTAATACCGAGCCAGGATCAGTACATATATCTATACATTAAATCAACACATACAAGGAAAATAATATTACCTCTTGTAACCTATCAAATTTTTTTGAGTCTTTTAGTATAATCAATTGATCTTCCTATCCAGCGAAGACTCACACCTTAGTCTTCCAAGTCGTTCCTCAAACATGCAAGGATGTGTGTGATCACGTGGGATTCACATGTTGATTATTTAGGCTGTTTATATGTTCTCAACATATGAGATCTAGAGAGTTGAAGAAAGGAGAAGTCTTGTAGAAAGTTCTAGAATTTTCAGGCCTAGAAAATTCTATCGATACTTATCAGAGAGAATCTGATAACCCAAAAATATCAACTGATCTAAAAGAATCGCTTCTTTTTAGACTTATAAAGATAAAATAAAACGTTTTATTTTTCTTTATTTTTATTAATTAAAAATGATCAATTATCTTTTATTTTAATTATTTATTTAAATCAAATTTAAAATCATAATTAAATAGACAAATAATGTTTGAAATTAAAAATTCAAATCCTAGGGACACATGGCACCACAAGATGGCGTCACTTTAATTGTTTCCCTAATTTTTTTATTTGTTTGTTTAATTAATTTTAAGACAATATATTTATTCCCAAAAATAAACATCAGTTAATTCAAAATTAACATTATCTTAAAACTATAAGTTTGAAGAATTAACTCTCTTTAATATTAATTCAAACACTGACTAATATTAATTTCAACTAATATAAAAATTTTCAAATAAAAACTTATTAGTTAAATAATTAATTAATTTCACATAATTATCACTTAGCTCTAGAAAATTAATTTATTTACAATTTAATCCTCTTCTCCATTAATCTTGCCTGTGACATAGTACAGAGACGACTCAGGGACCATGAACCTATAATACGGAGCTCCAATAAATCAGACTATCAATTAAACTCTTTAATTAAATATTCTTATTTATTAATTCCATTATTACTCAACTTTAAATATGAAATTGCACTCTAAGTAATTATAGAATTATATTTACAGAGTTTTTTCTTGTAGTCCATTAATATAATCAATCAATGTAGTTCTGTCCTCCATTTATTGGTTCGCTAATTAGATGTAGTCAAGAATTACCGTTTCACCCTTCTAATTACCTCTTGTTCCTTAGTATCATTAATAGTGAATAATTAATTTATAATTGTACGCCCTAAATACCCACGGGTTATTAGCGAACTGGAAAATGACATAATTCTATCAGCCACGTGGAAGCCACCCACCCGGAGCTGCTGTTACAAGTCTCTACCTCTTTAGCTCGAGATAGCCAAAGGTTTAGTGAGATTACTAAGGCATCGGGTCAGCAGTGTGGACACCACGAGCTAAGACTACATCAAGCTCGGGGTATGAACTGGAGATGACACCTCCGACCCTTTATAAAGTCAACCATGCAATGTAAACGTGCGTGTTCAGGCACCCCACGACTGGTTTGGGCCATGCGGCCCATTATCCCCCTTACCTAGTGATTAGGCCACACTTCATTGTCAGGTTTTAGGAATTAATCATGAATGTCACAGAAGTGACATGATGGGTAAGAAGGTCACGGGATGACCTCCTTTGCCAACACCCAGGTGTCCTCTCCCTATAAATATGGAGACCTTGGGAGTTGCAGGGGGTTGACTTCTAATTTTGTAAAGAAATACCCTGTAAGGAATATCAGAGATATATCAATAATATTGGCTGGTGGACTAGAAGGATTTTAACCTTTGAACCACCTAAAAAAGTATTCGAGTTATAATCTTCCTTTGAGATCATTCATCTATTACAATTCATCATTTAGCACTAATCCCTCTCCTTATTCATATAATTATCTGTTAACCGCGTCAACAATAATCATATTATATATTTGAGCTCAATAACTATTCAGTTCTTGAATTAACCCTTAAGGGAACCAATATTCAATTTGTTAGGAAACCATGGATTCCATTATTGTTAAATCATGTTCTCAGTCATTCATATTATTGAATTTCCAAAAACAAAAGTCACTAGCCTCATTATATTAAGAGACCTTAACGAATGAATCAAAAGATCCAATAAACATGAACAAAAGTTCATGGTAACTCAACATTTAGACTGATCTACTAATGATCATCTATTAAGATATGAATTAAATTTTTATGACAAACGATAAGTTTATACAGATAATTAATTCACATCGGTCCTGTCATATATAATCACTAATATATATAATACCTTTACCAAGATGTCTATCCACATCAGTAATCTGAATCTAGATTACTTGCATCCCATATGCTTAGTAAATTGTACTAGTAATCATTCATTGAAGATTTCATACTTCAATATGTTGCTGACTATTTTATTCATTATATATGATCTTAATTCTCTTGTACACATACAAGATCATATTCTCATAAATGAATATGGAATTTTTTGATATTTATGTAAATTATTAAAATAATAACTATAACATTCAAATATAATAAAATTGTACTTTTATTTAAATAAATAAAAATATCTTTTCACATGATTTTAGGGCACCAAACCTAACACGTACAATCATTTCAATTTGTTTTTTCCCTACATTTGATGGAAAATATATTGGGTGTTACAAATAAGTTGTCAAAGGCATTACAAAAAAAGGATCAACATATTGTAAATGTCATGGGTTTAGTGAGGATATGTAAACATCTTTACAATTGATGAGGGAGATTGGATGAGATTCTATTTATGCTCAAGTTTGTTTATTTTGTGAGAAACACAACAATGATATTTCAAATATGGATTCTATCTTCATTCCTCAAGAAAGATCACATCGTAAAACTCAAGAAATTACCAACTTGCATATTTTTCGTGTGGATTTGTTTTATTCTTCATTGATTTACAACTTAAAGAGTTAAATGATCGTTTCACTGAGACAAATACATAATTACTTCTTTGTGTGTCTTGTTTATGTCCAGATAATTTATTCTCTGCTTTTGATAAGAAAAGAATAATTGATTTGGTTGGATATTATCCAAAAGATTTTTCTGTAGTGGAGCTCATAATACTTGATGATCAGCTTGAAACTTATATTATGGATGTGCACTCAAACAATAAATTTTTGAACTTACAAGGCATTGGTATACTTGCACAAAAAATGGTTCAGAAAAAAAAAGACAAGTTATGTACACATTAGTCTTTCGATTATTGACATTGGCATTGCTCTTACCAATCGCTACAACTACTGTTGAAAGAATATTTCCTGCTATGAATGTTATGAAAAATGAACTACGTAATCGAATAGGAGATCAATGGATGAATGATTGTTTAGTTGCATATGTTGAGAAAGAAATTGATGGCATTGATAATGAGAGTGTTATGCAACGATTCCAAAATATGAGAACTCGGCGGGAGCAATTATAATATCTTTGTTAATTACAAAAGATAAAACTTTGTTGACGAGGTTTGTTAATATTTAATTTTTTTTTTTGTATTTTGATGACTTTTTTTTCTTCTAAATATTAACTTGAATTACTATAGTAGAGTATGCTTTGTATATTGGGTCAACTTTATTTATATTTATAATTGAAATTCCGTTTTTAGTAATTACCAAATTAATTAAACCATGTGAATTAATTAAAGTGCGGAATGGTAATTAACTGTTTACACAGATTACAGTTCTGTCAGGACAGAAACCAAACTTGTCACGACAGAAACTGAACACAATAAAAAAACAGTGCAAAACAATAAAGAACACAACGAATTTTTACAAGGTTCAGAAACCCTTTCGGATAACCTACTCCTTGGGGCCACGCCCAGAGAATAAAACCAATTAATAAAGAATCACAAGTACAAAAACATTGACTTAAACAAAACAAGACTCCCTCTTGAGATTTGCCGCAACTTGTTGTACTTCTCTTCACTAATCTGATCTTGATTGAAACGCTCAACCACTTGAACTCCCTTCAATGGTCAGCGAATGCTTGCATCCTCCCGACGCAAGGCTTGTAAAAATCTTCTCCCGAAGACTATAAACGTTGTGTTCAAATTACAATGTGTATTCACTCATGAACATGGTATAAACTCACCACTAAAAACTAAACACACATATTTCTACAAGATCACGTGAATACTTATGATCTTGAATACAAAGAGGAACTCTCACAAATATTACAATAAATAAAGCTCACAAAAAATGCGCCAAAGAGTTCGCTTTTCTCACTGCCTTTAGAGCCCTATTTATTGAGTCCTTTTTCGTGCTCACAAAGGCAGAGAAAGAATTATTCTAATAAAGACAAGAATCATAGTAGTTATTCTTGATTGATGAAGAGTTGCCTTTTTTAGAAAATGCTGATCCGACAGATGTGATATCTGTAACGCCTTACTTCCTTAGAGCCGTTACTAAGTGAGTTTAAAATGTGCATTTAACTCGCTAGCCGAGGTTTTAGATCAAACAGTGTAACTAAGCCATAAACAGAGGAAAAAACTTTAGAAATAAATTCATTTCATTGAAAATCATAAAAGTTTAACACTTGGGATCCCAAAATACAGTTTAGAAATATTTACAACATATAAACTGAACCAAGTCGACTAAACGACAAAATCTAGGGTTGTTTACAAACATCTCCCAAAATCCACTGGCTGTGGCAGCCAGCTGGTCGAACATGTACGCGCCACTTCATGCCTGCTACACTCGTGGTTGGTTGGCTTTCTCCTTACCCTTACCTGCACCACAGAGCATCTGTGAGCCGAAGCCCAGCAAGAAAACCCACAAGCAGGTAACATATGCAAAATATACACCAAGCACATAAACAGGCCATCAATAGGCTAAACACATACGGCCTAGCCGTCCCAGGCGCTTTACCAGACCCTGGGTTTGCGGTCTGCACCGTGAGGATATCCCAGGTATCCTTTGAGGGACCCGCCCTGGCAACTCGCACTCCACGTGCTCAACACTGCTCCCGGCCCCTTGCCGTACTCGGCCTTGCACTCAATGTGCCTAACGCCGTTCCCGGCCCCCCTGCCGATCTCCGCCTACACCGTTCCTAACTCTTGCCGATCATTCACATATTAGCACTCATAGCATAATAAACAAGTACAAAATACTAAAAGATACAGTCTAAGGGTCACGCCCTGCAATTCAAACATATTGGGCTCCGCCCTGTATACCGGCTCTATTCAAGCACATTGGGCTCAACCCTGCATACAAGCTTTATGGGAACAAGGGTTTTCTTACTTGAGTCCTGAGCTCTCCGAGCACCGATGTCCCAAGCACGGTCCTCTAGCTCAAGCCTCGCCGAAACCCTAGTCACAACATAATAACCATATCCATCCATCAAGTTCTAATCCATTAAATAATTTCGAGCCATAACTCTAACCTCCGGGACCTTGAATTCTATCAATCCGGGTGATAAAATCCATCCCGAGCCTTAACCATTGAGTTCCCAAGCCTAAACACTCTTAAAAACACAAGCTGGCACTAAGGGCCACGGCTCCACCCTCAAGCGCCATGGCTAGCCTCAAAACAGAGGCTAGCATCTCACTGACACCCAAACGGGCCGCGGCGCGCATGAATCCTCTCGGCCTCCCATGGCCGCGCGCGCACGTGGGTCGTGGCGCACCCCTCCTAGGGCCACGACTCTCACCTCCAAACCCAGAATTTTCCATCTTCTTCCCTAACTTTTCCTCAAGCTAACTCATTCAAAGCCTACTTAACAAACCCAGATAATTAACACATGCATACCAGCTCAATATCAACATTAAAACCCCATCAAAATCTGCTCCAAAACCCAACTAGAATACCCAAACACAGATTAAGCTTAACTAATATGCATACTCTAGCAAACCAGCAACAATTCTCAACATAATCCCAATAATTAGAGCTTACCTTGTTGAACTCAATCCCAGAAGTTGATCCTCAATCCTCAAGCTTTAAGCTCCTAAGTTTCCTCAGCCAATTCCTTGCTTAAGCTAGTTTCCACCAAAATTTCCTTGAGTTTTGTCTTAGGGAGTGAAAGAGAAAAATAGATAAGGATTATCTTCAGCTGGGAGGAGGTAAGTCGGTTCCTAAGTCTTCTAAAAAATTCATTCCTTTGTTTTATTTAACTTAGTCTATGTGGTTACCTCAAGGCTCGGGGTACCAAAACGTGCCCGAGGGCAAAATGGTAAATTTCCCCAATATTCCCGCCTAGGCATTCTATCCTCAAATATATCTCAAAATATTTATTTTCATGTCCCAATAATCCCATAACACACCTAGTACCCAAATTACCCCTCGACTCTCCCCGAGTCCGAATCTCAACCCCGTTGTGACTCTCTGGCTAACTGCTCCCCAGGACTGTCTCATATCGTGCTACACAAACATATCACATATATATAACATTTATCGCATTTATGCCCCTAATATCCAGACGGGGCCCACATGCACATTTAATTCAACTAAACATGCATCATAATCATATATTCACATAAATCCACTTATAAGCATATTAAATCATTTATTTCCCTCCAGGCCCACTAATCAAGGCCCTAAGCCCGATTAGCAAATTCGGGTCGTTACAATATCGGTGGGGATAGCTCAGACCTGTGTCGGATAAAAAACAAGCTCAAAAAGGAAACAATAATTAATGACATTAAGAACCAATTTTCTGATTGCAATCCTTGAGCTGCACGAAAAATATATAAGCAAATATTCCAGTAACAACTTTGGGTAAGTACCGAATATTTGCAATATACTTTTTCCCTTTAAAAGCAAAATGAGACAATAAGGGAAACCAAAATTCACAAAAAAGGAAACCAAATATTTCTGAAAATTATAATAAGGGAAACCAAACATTTCGAAAAGTATAATAAAGGGAAACAAACATTTTCGAATATTATAATAAAAGGAAACAACTAAATCCACCAATTTATCTATTAAGAAAAATATATTTATATAAAAATGCCAATTATAGGATTTACAATAATACTGTTATGAAATCATTTGAATACATTATATTCTTTTATATGCTTTCAATTTGTTAAAAAAAATACTTTGCCCCCCAAGATTTTGATCCGAGGTCAGTCCCGGTCTTTAGCAATACTCTTTCTTAAATCATCTGTTGGATTATCTAATATTTAACTAGCCATAGAGGCTCCATCGATCTCTATATTTATAGCATTATGTTTTAATATTTTTTTTTTGCCTTTGATTGAAAAAAAAAAATGTATCGGTCCCTATGGAACACATATGGCTAATTTTAAAACCTCTCATGATTTTCAAAGTGGAACAATAATGTTTTTAAGGGTAGAAAAAAAATATACTCTATACATCAATAATTATATAATTTGGGTGTAAAAAATGTCTCTACTATACTTTCCTATTATAAAAATAAGGAAAAAAATAATAGTTTGACCCATGTGTTGTTTGAATATTCAATTGACCCCTATGTTTTGTTAAATGATAAATCGAATCTCGTGTTTTGTAAAACATGTCAAATTAGTACCTTTGACTTGATTTTTATTAATAAATGAATTAATTAAATAATTAAAAATATATTTTATAACAAAAAATAAAAGAAATTGTTTTTAAATAAAAAATAATTACAAAAATATTTCAAATTATTTTCTTTTCTCTCTCCTCTCTCTTTCCTTTCTTCGTCCCCAACCCAGTCGGTCCCAAGGAATAATTCATGGTTGCATAACAATGACAATGGAGCTCCATCTTTCTTCCCTTTCCTTTCTCACTATTTTCTTCTTGAAGCTCTACGGTCTCCCTTTAGTCAGCCCTAGATGGAAGAGCTTTGGTTTCTTTCCCAGCCGGCTCTTAGAGAGAGAAGCTTTGGTCTCCTACCCAGATATGTGATGAAGCTTTGGTTTTGTGGTTGGAGGAGGAGCTTCTGTCTTCTACCAAAATTTGCGACAAAGCTTTGGGTTTGGTTTTGTTGTGATATAGCTTCTACCCAAATTTACCTTTTCTTATTTTTCAAGTCAACGACATGGCTTCGCCTCCATAATCTATCAATCGATGACTGTTAGCTAAGGAAGACGCAGAGGCACACTCGAGGTCAGGAAGAAATTCTTTGGAGTTGGTAGAGGCAAACTCTAGGTGAGGAGAATGGGACTTTGGTGAGATATGATTTTAGAGTATTGATGCAAGAAAGAGATATGGTTTGGGAGAAAGAAAAGACATGGCATGAGAAGATAGATAGAGAAAGGTAGCTGATATCTTCTCTTTTTTGTCTTAGTATATTGATTATAAGATGAATTATTCTAGGTTTTAAGTTTTTGGTAGAAGTTGTTGTATAATGTGGTACAAATCTGATAAGTATATATTTCTCCTGTAATTGTTTATTGATTGATGAATATGATTTTTGTATGATTGATGAATATAGATATTGAGATGGATCTTGAATATGGATTTTGAATATAGGTTTCAGGGATGAACTTAAGAAGATGTTTATTTAAATTTTGAGTTTTGAAGAGCTTGAAGAATGAACTTAAGCTTATGTTTTATTTTGATTTTGAGTTTTTGAATTTGGGTTTTAAAAATGAACTCAAGAACATGTTTTGTTTTGTTTGATTGTGTATTGAAATTGTTTTGTTTTGATTATGTGTATTTTTTTTTATTTTTTTAATGTGAAAAAGAATGTGTTTATTTGTATCTTAAATTTAATTTTTTGTTTATAATTTTATATCTTAATTTTATGTTTAAATATTTTTTAATTACTTAATTAATTCATCAATTAATAAAACCTGAGAGTATTTTATTCATATTTAAAATAAGTTTGACCAAAATCAGGTTCAAAGTACTATTTTGATTTGGGGTCCGATTTGTTATTTAAGAAAATTAAGGATGGCAAAATGGGGCGGCGAGGCGGGGCGGGGTGGGGCCCCGACCCGACGGGGCATCTTTGCCCCGGTAAAAATGGGGCGGAATTTGGGGCGGGGCGCTGCCCCACCCCGCTATGAATTTAAGCGGGGCGGGGCAGCCCCGACCCGCTAGGAATTTAAACGGGGCGGGGCTGCCCCGCCTCAATTTTTTATTTATTTTTATATTCTAACTCAATTCTCTCATGCTACTTATATACATAGTACGTAAAATTGACATTTTATATGTGGTTTAGAATATTTTTAATTCTATATAGACTAGAAAGAATTATAAATATTGAAAAATATGTTTTATATAATTCATCCTTATTCTTGTATTTATTTTGTAAATGTTAAAATAAAAAAATATATAATATTTGATGGTGTAGTTGATACCAAGTGTAAAATATAAAGATTACGATAAAAAATAATATTTAGACTTGGGGAAAATTCTAAAATTATAATTTAATGTTTCTTAAAAAAAAAAGAAGTTAAATGGGGCGGGGCAGACCCGCCCCGCTCCAAGAAACTAATCGGGGCGGGGCAGGGAAAAATTTTCGCGGGGCGGGGCAGACCCGCCCCATTTACATCCCTAAACAAAATATAGAGGTTAATTGAGTATTCGGGCAAAATACATTGGTCAAATTGGTATTTTCCCTAAAAATAAGCTGTCAATATTTTTGTTGAATATATTTTACTAATAGAATTTTTTAAAACTACAAATTCTAAAATTAAATTATACACTACTTTTCGTATTAAAAATATGTTGAATGATCTAGAGTTAAAGCTTAAAAAAATACACACACAAAGCTTTATATCAAATTATCTATGTTCCATAATCCATGATTCCATGCATGTATTAAAAAAAAAAACTATACACTAAATGTGTACTTTATTTATTAAGTTGTTTTTTTTTTTAGTTTTAAATTCATAAAAAATACATCAATGATCAGATATAGAAAAATAAGACATCATTTGTGAAGTGATGCGTTAATTATCATTGATAATAAGTGTACAAGCAGTTGACAACGTACATTGTAACTCTTAATTAATGGTATATATATAGCCACACTATTTTTATTATTATTATTATTATTATTATTATTATTATTATTATTATTATTATTATTATTATTATTATTATTATTATAACATCTTTCTCTTTATTTACTATGCTCAGTACTATTATTTGATATTTAATTTCAAATTTATACCATAACTGATGAGTCTTCTTCATCATAAAAAGAGAGAAAAAACTGATGAGTCTTTTCATTTTTGATATATAACTCTAACGGTACCATATATAACTAATAAATACCATTATCATATATGTATGCAATATTATATGAGATTAATATGTAACGTATATAATTTCACTTCAATATATATGAACCCTATCAGCCTAATTTTTCATAACAACACACTAATTATTATATACCAAAAAAATGGCCCAAGCTCTCAATCTCTTGATCTTGACAACTCTGGTGGCTGCTTCTGCTGCTGCTATGGCTCTCCCAACGTCCATGGCTCGGCCTGGAGATTCGATTCCAGCCAGTAGTTCAGACCTCATGGCGAGGCTGAAGCTAGGCGACGAATCATCAAACTGTTGGGATTCTCTGATTCAGCTCCAGTCGTGCACCGGCGAGGTGATCTTGTTCTTCCTGAATGGGGAGACTTACTTGGGGCCTAGCTGTTGCCATGCCATAAGGATCATCGGCAACCATTGCTGGCCAGCCATGTTTGGAACCATAGGTTTTACTACTCAAGAAGTTGATCTACTCCAAGGCTATTGTGATCATGAAGAAACTACTCCCCACTCCCCACCTCCTCCGCCGTCGCCCTCGCCGTCCTTTCAGCCTCAGCCTACTCTTGATCACCATGGTGATCGAGTTGGTTTCTATGGAAAATTGTTTCCATGAAACTAATAATGAAAATTAAGTTTTAGCTTTGTCTACGTACTATGTCTCGTTTTTGTGGTCATGTTTTTAGTGTTAGTTTGTTTGGAGTATGGTACTATAGTACTGCTGCTTAACTGGATTAAGTAAATTATCTATGTATGTGTGTTCTTATTATATATATGAAACTTCAATGAAAGTGACCAGATTTGAGTGCTTTTTTATCTTATGTATTTATGGAATTATGACCTTGATAGAGAGAATATATTAATGTGCGTAGTTACATTCAACAATACATAAGTTTACTACTTCACTCATTACTCATCGATTTTGAGATGAAACATGAGTTACTTCACTCATTACCAATTAGTTTTGAGATGAAAAATTATGATTCTTACCACGCATCCCATTTTACTTCCTAAACTACCTTCCACATTCTAATATGGTATCATGAGCCAAAAGAAAACTCTAACGAATAATATTCGATCCAAATCCAAACTGGTCCAAAAATGATGAGAGCCAAAATAGTCACTTATGATTCAGAGATAGTGAACCAAAAAGAGCCAAAGAGACACTTTCGATCGGGCTGTCAAAGATTGGTGAGCAAAAATAGCCAACACCTTGAGGGGATGTTAGAGAGAATATCTCACATGAAAAATATGTCGGTGCATTCAACAATACATAAGTGTATGAGTTACTCCATTCATCACCAATTAATTTTGAGATGAAATCCCATAATTTTTAGCATGCACCTTATTCTACTTCCTAAACCACCTTCAGCATTCTAACAGAGCTCAACACAAAAAAAACATAAACAGGAAAATTGTACATATTAATAATGATAAAAATATATAATTAACACTAACAAAAGTTTCTTATTGCTGATCACCATGGCAAATGTTGTTGCACATTCATTAGCTTGTAAAATTTGGTGGCCTGGCTATCCGCTATCCCATGGATATTCACTCTGTTTAGACTAAGAAGAACGAAATGGAGAATGAATTCTGTATATTGATTAAGCAAAAGGATTACAGAGTATATATGTACATTGATACAGAACCATGTTAATCAAGAAGATGAACAACTTGATTAACCACTTGCTTAACTGCTTAACAGAATTAACAAAAAAACTAACTAACTGATTATAAAGCCTAACCACTAATCATGCCAACTCAGCTAGCTCTTTATCCTTAAAATGCCCCCTCAAACTTAGTGTGGTTGAAAAAACGACACCAAGTTTGTCTCTCAAAAAGGGAAACTTTGAATTAGAAATAGGCTTTGTGAGGGAATCATCTAGTTGGTGATTGGCAGGGACATGTTGCACATAAATCTCCTTCTGAATCACTTTGTCTCGAACAAAATAGAGATCAATCTCTATGTGCTTTGTGCGAGCATGAAGCACGGGATTGGCAGCAAGCATTATTGTGCTCAGATTATCACACCGGATGAGAGGTGAAGTAGCAAGAGGCAGATGCAACTCAGAAAATAAGGACTTGATCCAGCTTATTTCAGAGACCACAAAAGCAAGGTTGTGAAACTCAGCTTTTGTTGAGGAACGGGAGATAGTATTCTGCTTCTTTGATTGCCAACCAATGAGATTTTCACCCCAAAAAATACAATAGCCAGTTGTTGAACGCCTATCATTAGGGTCAGCAGCCCAATCCACATCACAATATGCTTCTAAATTCATGTTTGGAGCCTTCTTTATATGCAAACCATAATCAAGAGTTCCAGCGAGATATCAAAGTATCCTTTTGACAGCCACTTAGTGAGATTGCAAGGGTTGTTGCATAAATTGACAGACCTTATTCACACTAAAAGCTATGTCACGTCGTCTTATTGTAGCATATTGAAGAGCCCCAACAAGAGATATATATGCAGAAGGATCTTCAACAGGATCACTTCCATAATGTGACAATCGAAGCCCACTGTTCATTGGAGTGCTCTGTGGCTTAGCTCCTTTTAACTCAGCCTTGCAAATGAGGTCTTGTAAGTATTTTTGTTGAGATAGGATAAGGCCATCAGTAGTAGGAAGGACCTGGATGCCCAAGAAAAATGACAAGGTGCCAAGGTCTTTTATTGCAAATTTGGAGCTAAGAGCTGCTATGAGAGAGGATACTTGATTACCATTGGAACTAGTAATCAAGATATCGTCAACATAAACAAGAATGTACAAGAAACTTGTGGAGGAGATTTGGATGAACAATGAGTGGTCTGACTTGGCCGAATGAAACCCCAAACTGATTAGAGCAGAGGAGAGTTTGTCAAACCAAGCTCTAGGTGCTTGCTTCAGTCCGTACAAGGCTTTGTTGAGTTTATAAACTTTGTTTGGGTGTTGAGGATCAACAAAACCAGGTGGCTGTACCATATAGATTTCCTCTTGTAAATCTCCATTTAGGAATGCATTATTGACATCCAATTGTCTCACTGTCCACCCTTTTGTCACTGCTAAAGTTAGCATAATTCCGATGGTGATAGGCTTTACAACTGGACTGAATGTCTCAGTGAAATCAAAGTCAGGTTGTTGATGAAATCCTTTAGCAACTAATCTGGCTTTGTACTGACTAACACTGCCATCTAGATTTTCGTTAATCCTATAGACCCATTTGCACCCTATTGGAACTCTGTTATCAGGAAAATCCACCAAAATCCAAGTGTTATTTCTTTTTAAAGCTGTGAATTCACAATCCATGGCTTGGAACCACTGCTGATCCTTGAGAGCAACAATAATGGATTTTGGAGTAAGTGAAGCCATTAGAACTTTTGGCTTCCTAATACCTGACTTGGCTCTTGTCTTCATAGGATGAGTATTGAGGATGAGATCAGCTGGTGGAGTAGCTGCCTGTGCAGTAGGAACAGCTCCTGGTGCAGCATTAGTTATAGCAGGCGGATCTGTATTTGCAACAGAGACAGATGCAGGGAGTGGTATGCTGGCATTAAACTATCTGCATTAGAAAGATTAGCAATAATATGTGCTAGAGTAACATTAGAAACATGAGCATGATCAAACAATATTGGTCCAGGATCAGATTGAGAAGAGATGCTAGTGGTAATATGAGTAGTTGGGATGCAATCTGGAAGAGTAGGAAGGAGGTAGGGAGCAGCAGGTTGAGGTGCACATGATGAAATAACAGGTGGAGAGGCTGTAGTAATGACAGCAGACTGCTGAGATTTAGCAGAATCCTGTGATGTTCTAGATGAATAGGGAAAAACATGCTCATCAAATAGGACATCCCTAGAAATATACACTCTCCCATCTTTAGCTAGACATTTGTAACCCTTGTGTGCTAGACTGTAACCAATAAATGTGCAGGGTTGTGACCTGTACTGAAGCTTGACCCTATTGTATGGTCTCAGATTAGGATAGCAAAGGGACCCAAATACTTTGAGAATGGTATAGTCTGGTTTAGAGTGAAACAACACTTCAAGGGGTGATATATATTTGAGTTGTGGTGTAGGCAGTCTGTTGATAAGAAAAACAGTAGCCCTATAGGCTTCATCCCAAAATTTTAATGGTAAAGAGGCTTGAGCTAATAGGGTTAGACCACTCTCAACAATATGTCTATGCTTACGCTCAGCAACCTCATTTTGCTCATGTGTGTGTGGACAAGACACTCTATGTAGGATACAGACTCTTGCAAAAAACCAGTAAAAGCTTGATATTCACCCCCCCCCCCCCCCCCCCCCAATATGACTGTATGAGTTTGATTTTAGTGTTTAGTTGATTCTCAACCTGAGTTTTGAAAGTTTTGAATGTGGACAAAGCCTCATCTTTGGTTCTCAACAAGTAAAGCCGTGTATGTTTAGAAAAGGCATCAAGAAAGCTTATATAATACCTATATCCATTGGAAGATGTTATAGGTGCCGAACCCCACAAATCTGAATGTTCTAATTGTAATGGCTCATTATAAACAGTAGTAGAAGTTGGAAAAGGTAGTTTATGCAATTTTCCCAAACAACAAGCTTGACATAACTCAGAAATGGAAGAATTGATTTTATTATGATTCAACTTGATATTACAAGAAGAGAGTGCAGCTTGGACAATCCTAGAGGAAGGATGTCCAAGTCTTTTGTGCCACAAATCAAAGAAAGTATCTTTTTGGGAAAGAGTATGTGTATTACAATGAAAATCGGACAGACTAGGACTAGAATAGGCCTGAAGCTGGTGCAAGCTTGAAGGCTGTTGGTTTGAAGCAAACAAGTTAAGCAGAGATGAGTCAAATTTGTACAAGCCATTGTCAAGCTTCCCATGCATTAAAGTCTTCAAAGTGACCTGGTCTTTCACAAGGCAGTAAGTGGGGTGGAATTCAAAGAAAACACCATTGTCATCAGCACATTGAGATACACTAAGAAGATTTTTGGTAATAGAAGGCACATGAAGAAAATTATTAAGGACAATATGTTGATATTCATAGGGGGAAATAAAGGAAGAATGACCAATATGTTTGATATGCAAACATGCTCCATTGCCCATATGGATTTGTTGATCTCCAAAGAACTTAGTGCTTGAGTTGAGATTCTGAGCAGATGGTGTCAAGTGATTGGTAACACCCGAGTCTGGATACCAACTTGGATCAGCAACCGTGTTTGGGGTGGCAAAACATGCTTGCATCTCAGCTACATTTTCAGAGCCATTGAATTATTTAAAGGATTCAGGGCCAATGAAATTCTTATCAAATTTGTAGAAGCATTACTGAACTGTATGGCCAAGTTTATGGCATAGTTGGCATTGTGGCTTTTATCCCCAAACAGAAAAGATTCCCCTACCACGAGAAGTACCACCTCTGAAATTCCCAAACTAACCCCGAGATTGAGAGGGACTACGAGAGGAATTTGGAGGGAAATGTGGAAAAGTAGGTGGACCATTGGAGCTGTATGAATTGTAGCCAGGGTAGCTGAAGCCGAGGGGACCACCACGTGATTGGTAAGGAGGAGTAAAGGTGGGAGGAGGTGGACCAGAACCTCGACCATTTGTGGATTTGGTGTGAGCCAAATTAACCTCACTTTTTATTATGTCCAACTCCTTAGTAGCTTTGTCAAGAAACACTTCTTGAGCCATTAGCAATGCTTCAATTTTTGCAACACTGTAAGCATCAGTGCGGGTGTTCACAGAGGTGATGAACACATTGTAATCATTGGTGAGGCCATTAAAGATTGCCTTAATGTGATCTTGAGGGGATGTGCGATGACCAATCGACGCAAGTGTGTCAACAATTGTCTTAATCTTGAGAAGGTAATCGCTCAAAGAATCTTTCATCCTAGTGTTGCAGAGCAAGGTTTTTTATTGGCCAACATTTGCACGATTGAGAGCAGTGTAATATTCACGGAGGGTGAGCCAGATCTGAGCAACCGAATCACAACCCACCATTCGAGTTAAAACACGTTCAGACATAGAAGACAGCAACCATGACACAAGGACACTATCTTGTTGCTCCTAATCTTCGTAGTGAGGGTTGATTGTGTTGGTTCGTCCATCGGCTTCAGTGAGGAATTGCGGAGGCGTGAGAGTTGGATCGAGATAGCGTTGAAGACGGCTGCCTTTGATGGCAGCAAGAACTTGTTGTTTCCACGGAAGGTAGTTTGTTTCATCAAGACGAACAGAGAGAGCATGAGAAAATGAAACAAGGTTTGTTTTTGGAAGATAGTTTGTGTTTTGAGATTGACCTGGTAACGAGGAAGGCAACGATCTGCCATTGTTGGGTGGTAAGTTGTTCGCCATTGCTGAATAAACGATTATGGCTCGAATACCATGTTTAGACTAAGAAGAACAAAATGGAGAATGAATTCTGTATATTGATTAAGCAAAAGGATTATAGAGTATATATGTACATTGATACAGAACCATGTTAATCAAGAAGATGAACAACTTGATTAACCACTTGCTTAACTGCTTAACAGAATTAACAAAAAAACTAACTGATTATAAAGCCTAACCACTAATCATGCCAGCTCAGCTGTCTCTTTATCCTTAACACACTCAATTCTACTAGCTAACTGATATCTAATGTGCTATGATGATTAAAAAAAGAGGATTGGAATTGACTTTTAAAAATATTATGTATAGTAGCAAACTCTAATGATCATTAACTAATACTTGCATAGCAATCGTATGCCAAATCAACCGGCAATATCATATCATCTTCATCCTCCATCTCTGCTTCAAACAAATTCTTGCAGAAAATTAGCTCTAACAACCAAATTTCAAAGCTATAAACGACAACCTTAACTAGCACAAACTGATATGATACATGGGTAATTTTACAGTCAGCATGAAAATAGAAAATCAAGGCACCAAAACTAAAGCCATGTTAAATATTTATTCTTCTACATATCGAAGCTCTTCTTCTTCTTCTTCTTCTTCGTCTTCTTGTAGAGATTAATTCTCCAAATTCCAGATCCATGTCAGCAATTCTGGCCAATCATGATGATTTATTCCGGTATGTTCAAGAATTTTCCTTTATTGGAAAGTAGTTAAGTTGTTTACTCCTCATCAGTTTAGATAATTTATCATAATCTGCTTATAGAGATTACACACAAGAAAGAAGATCAATCTCTGAAAAGACAGTTGTTGAATTGTCAGTTGGACTGTATATTGGAGTGCGTAATTCTGTTTTGATTAACTTTTGGTTTTTTCACTTTACTTTTTTTTTTTATATATATATATATATACAAATATATATTTGATCTTGCTCATACTTTTTCTTGTGTTTTCTAATTTCAACTTGAAGTTTGCTGTGTTTGTATTAGTTTTGATTGTCAGATTAGTTGTCTTGAAGTGGTATTTCCAACATTTTTCTTCTCTATCTATTCTTTTAGAGAACAAGTATGAATTATTCAGACTTATAATATATATATATATTTATATAGTGCTAGTAACTTAGGTAGATATAATTCTTATTATAATTAAATTAATTTGATGCTGCCCTACTCTACTATACTAGTAACACTATATTGTTGATAATTAAAGGAATTACATCTCTTTGGGTTCATCACTCACTGCGCAACTTAATAAAAATGAGCAGTCTCCATGGAAATCTCAGCACTTGGCTCCCAGCAAATCCAAAAAGATGGCTTCCTCCTTGTTTGGTCAGGCATACTCAGCCAACAGAGCCTCCAATGTTGAAATAACCAAACTCTGTTCATTAGTTGATTAGTCTTAATTGTCAATCTTGGGGAGAGTTTTAATGAGCCAACAGACATATTATTGTCAATATTATTATGTGTATTTGAACCT
Source organism: Humulus lupulus (assembly GCF_963169125.1). NCBI lineage: Eukaryota > Viridiplantae > Streptophyta > Magnoliopsida > Rosales > Cannabaceae > Humulus > Humulus lupulus. Next base: position 12,780,532 of record NC_084802.1, read on the forward strand.
CAATATTGTTAGAGTTATTATTTGAAAGCATTTTAGTCTTTTCTTAATTATTGTTATTTTATATCTTTTGCCTTATATAAAAGGCTTGGCTAATTAGTTTTGTAACCTATAACTATTTTCTCTCTATTTTGCAATACACTTTAGGCTCCCTTTTTCTCTCTTCATAATTTGCTATCTCTATTTGAGTTTTATGGATTGTATCTTTGCATAATTATCATGGTATCAGAGACGGGCTTATGGAATTGAATTTCTTAAGCGTAACCATAGCTTTCGCGGATCCAACTGGGTTTTCTTCGTATTGCAGCAAACTGGGTCGGAGCATCTTTGCAACAACTCGGTATGTGATTTCCGTATTCGTTCGAAAATTTTAGGGTTTTGTCAAATTGTAGAATTTGGGAACTTTTGTTTGAGACAACATTTGGAAGTTTGTTCTTTGTTTCTGGAATGGCAAGTAATAGAGATGATTCCGTTCAATCCATTAGTGTGAGGTTAGATGGAAAGAATTATTCTTATTGGAACTATGTGATGAAAACAATTTTGAAAGGGAAAAATATGTGGGGTTATGTTTCTGGAACTTTAGTTAAACCAACAAATGACAAAGCCGATTATGCAACTTTTCTAGAAAATTAGGAAGTGGATAATTCAAAAATTACTACTTGGATAAACAACTTTGTAGAACACTCCATAGGTAGCCAATTAGCCAAGTATGAAACAGCGAAGGAAGTTTGAGACCATCTTGCAAGGCTGTATACTTAGTCTAACTTTGCAAAACAATATCAATTAGAATAAGATATTAGAGCTCTTGAACAGAAGAATATGAGTATTCAAGAGTTCTATTCAATTATGACAGATCTATGGGATCAATTGACCCTTACTGAATCTATAGAGTTACGAGCTTTTGCACCATATATTGCTTGTAGGGAGGAACAATGATTGGTTCCGTTTTTTAAGGCACTTCGCGATGACTTTGAGGGACTCCGTGGATTTATTTTGCATCATTCTCCACTTCCTTCGGTTGATTCAGTAGTCAGTGAACTGTTGGCAGATGAAATTCGTCTTAAGTCTCAAGCAGGAAAAGGCTTCCTCCCAGCATCCAGTCCCTTTGTTTTAGTAGTTCCTCCTAGAAATTTTTCTCACCATGAGAATAAACCTCACACAAAGGTTGGAGTTGATGAATGAAACTTTTGCAAACAAAAAGGTCACTGGAAGGCTTAGTGTCCTAAATTAGTAAATCGTGCACCTCAGCAACAGAGACATCAACTCAGACCTCCTCAATTCAGTAATCAATCGCCTCATTATGGTAGCCAACCATAGTTTGGAAACCACTCACAACCTCGACCATACCGTCCTCCGTAATTTAATGTCGTTGCTACTGTACCTCCATCTGACTCGTATGATTTTGGGGCCTCATCTTCCAATCCTACTCTTGCTGCCCTCTTAGAACAGCTTCAGAAGTTTTTTACCATGCAGCCACATGCCATGTCCGCCTCTTCTTCGGTAGGTCAGCCCCTCACGAGCACTTCAGGTATGACCTCCTCTACATGGATTTTAGATTCTGGAGCCTCGCACCATATGTCTCCACATTCAAAATCTTTTGTTTCTTTTGTGTCCTACATCATCTGTGCCTGTCATGGCTGCTGATGGTACTCCTATGCCATTAGCAGGTGTTGGTTCTGTTGTCAGTCCTCATTTATCACTTCCTAATGTTTACCATATTCCTAAGCTTTCACTAAACCTTGTATCTGTTGGTCAATTGTGTGATTCTGGTTAATCAGTGTCTTTTTCTTCTACCTCTTGTCATGTGCAAGATCCGCAGTCTTAGAAGTTGATTGGAACTAGTCGTAGGCAGGGGGGTTTATATGTTTTGGATGAGCTGAGATTACCAGTATTTTCAGCTCCTAGTGTTGATCTGTCTTCCTTTCGTTTGTCTCCTTCATCGTCTAGTTTTTATTTATGGCACTCTCGCCTTGGTCATGTTTCAACTTCCCATTTAAGATTCTTAGCTTCTATAGGAACCTTAGGAGATTTGCAAGTTCATGATATTTCTTATTGTAGTGGTTGTAAACTTGCAAAATTTTCTGCTTTACCTTCCAGTAAAAGTACTTCATGTTCTGTTGCATCTTTTGACTTAGCTCATTCTGATGTGTGGGAACCCTCTCCTATTGCTACAAAAGGAGTGTCTAGATATTATGTCTCTTTTGTTGACGATCACTGTAACGACCCAAATTTGCTTATAGGGCTTAAGGGCCTTGATTAGTGTGCCTGGAGGGCATAATGGGAGTTATGTGTGACTTTAATGATTAAGATGCATGACTATGATTTAAAGCATGTTATATGACTATTTGAATATTTGAGATGCATGACTATGCGTATTAGTATGCATGTAGGCCCTGATTAGGTTAGGAGGGCATAATCGTAATTTTGGCCATTATGGGCATAACTGTATTGATATATGTGATAATTGTCGAGACCACATTATTATGTGGATATATTTGTGATCTGCGACTCGAGACGATCCTAGTGAGCAAAGTAGCGAAAAAGTCATGGCGGGGATTTATACCCGACTCGGGGTGAGCTTAGGGGTATAAATGGGAATTTAGTGAATATACTGGAGTCTATCTTGACATTGAGGAATATTATTGGTGATTAATTAGGTATCGAGAGTTAAGCGGGAAATATTAGAGACACTCGAGGAGTTAGCGGGAATTGGGGTGAAATGACTAGAATACCCTTAAGTGGATTAAAGGATTAGAAATAAAGGGGAGGGCATTAAGGTCATTTGGCTTTCTAAATATGGGAATTACTGAGAATTTATGTTAGTGGAAATTGTAGAGAAGTGTAGAAGTCTGAAAAAGAAGGAAAAGGAAGGAAAAGAAAGGGAGAAAAACAGAGAGAGTTTTCTAAGGTCGGTCTAAGCTTCCTTCATCAATTTCTTGAGGATTTATGGAGCAAAGCTCAGAGGAGAGCTGGGATAAACTGAACATCAAGGATCCTAAGCTAGGGTTGAGGAATTGGCAGAGGTTTAGCAAGAGGTCACTAACACTTGAGGTAAGATTTTAGAGTTCTTCAGTTTCTGTTTCTGGTTTTTGAGCTATGGTGTTTAAGTTGAATTGAATGGAAACTTTAGGGAATTCAGGCCTAAGGCTGAGGAGGAGCAAGCCAAGGAAGTCTAGAGGCAACTTGTGGTCGAAATCCCATCAAAGGTATAAATTCTAAGCTCTAACCTTGATGTTCAACTGGTTTCTGCTGAGTTTTATTGTCTAGAAGTGGCTATGGTGAATTTTGAGTTTGGGGATGCATGTGCTTGAGTTCTAGGTATTTGGGGTGCTTGGGATGAGTGGGGTATGGTCATATGGTTGTTTTTGAGGTTGGGAAAGATTTGGAAGAGTTTTGGTTGAGGTTGGTTCGAGGAAATCGCAGGAAGGGAAAATTCAGAGTTGGCCAGTCTGTGACTAGCGCTACAGCGCTAGCCTTTGGGCGCTGTAGCGCTAGGCCAAGCTTGCAGAGGGATTTTGCTTTTGTTTGTAGTGCTATAGCGCCCTCCCACGAGCGCTGTAGCGCTACCCTGCCTTCTGAAGAGGATTTTAGGGTTATTTGCACGGGTTTTTGACCAAGGGTTTGGGGTTTGATTCCACCACCTTGTTTGGTGGAACTAGACTTCCCGGGGGCTCGGGATTGGCCCTGAGGCTAGGTTTTGGACATGAGGATTGATGATGACTTTGGCTTATGGTTGTGTTTAGGTGAGCGCTAGGGCTCGAGGGGGATCATGCTAAAGGAGTCGAGGGATCAAAGCTAGTGAATTGAAAGGTAAGAAAACTGCACCCGGTTATACGTTTGTGATGGGACTAAGTGCTCCCGATACTTGTATCGTGTCAATGATGGTATCATGCCATGGGACATGTGATGTAACGCCCTGGATAGCCAAGACCGTTACACTGTGTGTTTGTAAAGTGCCAGACTTGCTAGTCAAGTCTATTAGTTGAAAGCGTGTCTACGAAACTGTAAAGGAACTAGGGTTTAAGATATTTTGGTCTCAAAAGCTACATTTTCATTAAGAAACATTGCTCACTAACACGGGATCCCAAAAATATTAGTTTAAAGGCCGTTTACAAAAGTTACAAGGTACAAATACATAAACCAGCCATACTAAGGCAAAACGAGCAGTTAGGTAATCCCTGTCCTGACTCACTCCTCGACCATGGCGATCGAACAGCTGGCTATGTACATTTCACCTCGGAGCTCTCCACCTCAGGCTTGGTACAACTTGCCCTTGCCTTTACCTGCACCACGTAGCACCCGTGAGCCAAGGCTCAGCAAGAAAACACAACAACAACAAAGCATAAGCAATTAGCAACAAGTCAATATCTCACATCACATTACATAATCTCAACCATGTCATCAGTCGGTATAATCAGGTATTTCAAATAATAAGCATATCAATTCACGTCATTTACAGTTTACAAATGATAACTAGGGCTGGCGCCCTCAGGCTGCCCCCTCTGTTATCCCATTGTCTTTGGCTACCAGTGGCCAATCTGCGCCCTGTGCGCTAATATCATGTACAACACTCTTAGGCCGCTTTTACATGTCCCGTGGCGTAATACCATCATTGACACGATACAATTCTTGGGAGCACTTAGTCCCATCACAAACATACAACCGGGTGCAATTTTCTTACCTTTAGCTTTCAGATGAATTAGCTATGGGCGACACTCCTTGAGCGCGATCCGATCCTCGAGTCCTAGCAAGACACCTAGTCACAACCATGAGGGAAGACACCATTAACAACCTTAAATGAGTTCCCAAGCCAAGTTCTAGTACTCGGAACATTGAACTTCACCAAATATAGTAAAAGACTCAACCCCGAGCACCTTAGGTTAAATTTCCAAGCCTAAAATCTTAAAATCCCAAAATCCCTTAAGCGCCGCGGCATAGGTCACCCATGTCGCGGCATGGCCCCTAAACAGAGCCATCCAAGGCACAAAAACAGGTAAGGGCCGCGGCATTGCTTGGACCATGCTGCGGCCCGCCCTTCTTCCTCAGCATGCAACACCCTTGAAGGGCCGCGGCTCACCAAGAACCATGCCGCGGCCCGACCCTTCGAACCCAGAAAAACCACCATTTTCAATCTCCAAACCTCACCTAAAGCTATCCCAAAGCCCCCAAACCAAAACCAATTAATTCCCAACTTCTTTAACATGATCTAAGCAACATAATTCCCAAGACAACACAGCCCAACACACTTCAATCTCTTCCTTTCAACTTCTGAAATCCAAATGCTACAAACACCCAAACCAATCACTGAAACACAATCTAGAACCTCTAAACTTGGAGTTAGAACTCACCTTTGCTGTAGAATCACTTCACCAAGCTGTGGCCAAGCTAGGTCCCCAAGTTCCCTTCTTAATTCTGCCTTAGAACATCACAACTAAACATGTTTCAGCACTTAACTAAAACCCAGCTAAAACTCATAATTCAACCACAGAAAACAGAGTTAAATGCTTACCTTAATCCTGTTCTAGTGCTTGATAAATCCCTGGGCTAGACCTTCAGTTCCTCACCTCAAATCACAGAATCCAGCTTGTTTCCCCTTTGATTTTTTGTGTTTTTTTTTCCTTCCTTTGGTTTTTTTCTCCTTAAACGTGAGAGAGAGAGAGATAAAGCTAAGTTAAGGTCGGTTTGTGTTTTTCTTCTAAAGGCTTCCTTAAGTCTAACTTATCCATTAAGTTAACCCCAAGGCTCGGGGTGCCGGAAGCGTCCCCGAGGCCAAAACGGTAAAATCCCCCAATAATCCCGCCTAGACATCCTAACCTCAAATATATCTTCAATTATTTATTTTCATAACCCGATAGTCTAAACCACTACCTGATACCTAAAATACCCCTGACTTGTCCAAAGTCAATTATAATGCCCCGTTGTGACTTTTCCTGCTACCTAGCCCTAGGATCGCCTCGAGTCGCCGGCTGCAGAATTATCCACATCATAATGTGGTTCTCGCATATAACACATATCATATTACCACGTAGTATAATCAATTATCATACAAGCATCATTAAACATATAATTACTCATTAAATCACAATTATTCCAGTAATGCCCTCCTGGCACACTAATCAAGGCCCTTAAGCCTTATTAGTGAATATGGGTCGTTACAACTATCCCCTCCTAATGAAAATTTCATCCTCGAAATTTACCTGAACAACTCCGGATACTGATCTCGCATAGCTGTCTCAAGCTCCCAGGTCGCCTCCTCGACCTTACTATTTCTCCACAGCACTTTAACTAAAGGAATCCTCTTATTCCGCAACACCTTATCTTTTCGATCCAAGATTTGAACTGGTTGCTCCTCATAAGCCAAATCTGCCTGTAACTCCAGATCTTCATGCCTCAGCACATGAGTCACGTCTGAGACATACTTCCGAAGCATGGAGACATGGAATACGTCATGAACTCCTGACAACGATGGCGGCAAAGCTATCCTGTAAGCCACCTGACCAATCCTTTCCAGGATCTCAAATGGTCCAATGAATCTAGGCCTTAGCTTGCTCTTCTTACCAAACCTCCTCACCCCTCGCAGAGGTGAAACTCGAAGAAAGACGTGGTCACCAACCTGAAACTCCACGTCCCTACGCTTAGGATTAGCGTAGCTCTTCTGCCTACTCTGAGATGCGAGCATCCTAGCCCGGATCTTCTCTACGGCCTCACTTGTCTTCTGTACCATTTCTGGCCCCAGATATCTCCTCTCACCCATCTCATCCCAATGAATGGGTGATCTACACTTTCTCCCATATAACATCTCATAGGGAGCCACTCCAATCGTTGACTGAAAACTATTGTTGTATGAGAATTCAATCAACGGAAGGTACTTACTCCATGAACCCTCAAAATCAATCACACATGCTCTGAGCATATCCTCCAACACTTAAATCGCATCTCAGACTGTCCATCAGTCTGAGGATGAAAGGCTGTACTGAACTTCAACTGGGTTCCCAAAGCTTTCTGTAAACTACCCCAGAACTTGGAGGTGAAAATAGGATCCCGGTCTGACACAATAGACTTAGGAACCCCATGGAGACATACAATCTCCCTCACGTACAGCTCAGCATACTGATCCACAGTATAGGTCGACCTCACTGGAAGGAAATGGGCTGACTTGGTGTATCTATCCACTATCACCCATACTGAGTCATGAAGTCCAACTGTCCTGGGTAAACCTCCCACAATGTCCATGGTAATATCTTCCCATTTCCATTCAGGAATACCCAATGGCTGAAGCAACCCTGCTGGTCGCTGATGCTCAGCCCTCACCTGCTGACAGGTCAAACATCTGGCAACGTACTCAACCACATCCCTCTTCATCCCAGGCCACCAATACAAAGTCCATAGATCTTGATACATCTTCGTGGTACCCGGATGAAGTGAGTACGGCGTCGTATGAGACTCATCCAGTATCTCTCGTCTGATCCCCTCATCAGCTGGAACACAAATCCGTCCCTGATACCGAAGTAAACCAACCTCAGAAACAGAATAGTCCTTAGCCACTCCTGCTACGACATCATCTCTAGCCCTCTGTAACTGAGCGTCTACCAACTGCCCTTCTCTGATCCGCTCTAGCAGGGTCGACTGCAGAGTAATATTAGCCAATCGGCCTACCACCAACTCTATCCCCGCTCTAACCATTTCATCAGCTAACCTCCTCGAAATCTGAATAGAACTATATAACTGACCCGGACCTCTGCGGCTCAAAGCATCAGCCACTACATTGGCTTTTCCTGGATGATAAAGAATATCATAATCATAATCCTTTACCAGCTCCAGCCAACGCCTCTGTCTCATATTCAGGTCCTTCTGTGTAAAGAAATACTTCAAGCTCTTATGGTCAGTTTATACCTCGCACTTCTCCCCATAAAGATAATGCCGCCAAATCTTCAACGCAAAAACCACTGCTGCCAACTCCAGGTCATGAGTAGGATACCGCTGCTCATACTCCTTCAGCTGTCGTGATGCATAAGCTATAACCTTCTCATTCTGCATCAACACACAGCCTAAGCCCAACCTCGATGCATCACAATAAACAACAAACTTCCCTTCCCTCGAAGGCAGACTCAACACTGGCGCTGTAATAAGCCGTCGCTTCAACTCCTGAAAACTGTCTTCACACTTGTCTGACCAGATAAACTTCAAGTTCTTTCTTGTCAATTCTGTCATGGGTGCTGCTATCTTTGAGAAGCCCTCTACAAACCGCCTATAGTAACCTGCTAACCCAAGGAAACTCCGCACCTCCGAGGCGTTCCTTGGCCTCGGCCAATCTCTAACTGCCTCTATCTTAGACGGATCCACCTTAATCCCATCTGCACCTACAATGTGTCCAAGGAATGTCACTTCAGGTAACCAAAACTCACACTTCTTAAACTTAGCATACAACTGATGCTCCCTCAACCTCTGAAGAACCTGTCGGAGATGAAACTCGTGCTCTGCCTCTGAACTGGAATACACCAAAATGTCGTCGATGAAGACTATAACAAAATGATCTAGAAAATCCTTGAACACCCTGTTCATTAAGTCCATGAAGGCTGCTGGGGCATTGGTCAAACCAAAGGACATGACCAAGAACTCATAATGCCCATACCGTGTTCGGAAGGTCGTCTTAGGTATGTCCTCATCCTTGATCCTCAGCTGGTGATAACCAGATCGAAGATCAATCTTTGAGAACACCGTCTTACCCTGCAGCTGGTCGAACAAGTCATCAATCCTTGGTAGGGGATACTTATTCTTAATTGTTAGCTTGTTCAATTCTCGATAGTCAATACACATTCTCAAAGTCCCATCCTTCTTCTTAACAAACAGAACTGGAGCACCCCATGGCGAGTAGCTAGGTCTGATGAACCCTATATCCAGAAGTTCCTGCAGTTGTATCTTTAACTCTTTCAGTTCCGCTGGTGCCATCCTATATGGTGCCCTCGACACTGGCTCCGTCCCTGGTGCCAACTCAATAACAAACTGAATCTCCCTACGCGGCGGCAACCCAGGCAAATCCTCAGGGAACACATCCAAGAACTCACAAACCAGTCTGGTGTCCTCCGGTCCAACTGGTGAAACTCTGGTGGTATCCACCACACTAGCCAGAAAGCCTATACATCCACCCTGCAATAGATCTCTGGCCCTCAGTGCAGATACCCTGGGTACGCGGGGTCCATGCACCGTTCCCACAAAGACAAAGGGATCCTCGCCCTCTGGCTCAAAGGTCACCATCTTCTTCCTACAGTCAATGGTAGCTCCATACCTAACCAGCCAATCCATACCTAGAGTCATATCAAAGTCCTCCATACCCAACTCAATCAAGTCTACCGATAACTCCCTACCATCAACTAACACTGGCAGTGCTCTAATCCACCTCCTAGATACTACCAATTCTCCAGTAGGCAATATAGTCCCAAACCCTGAAGCATTATACTCACTAGGTCTACATAGTCTATCAATCACCTTATTAGATACAAATGAATGCGTAGCACCAGAATAAATCAAAACAGTAAAGGAAGTGCCAGCACTAGAAAGCTGACCTATCACTACCGAGGGACTAGCCTCGGCCTCGGCCTGCGTCAGGGTGAACACTCGAGCTGGAGTCAAGCTGTCCACCTTTCTTGTCTCTCCCTTCTTCACTGTCGGGCAATCCTTCCTGAGGTGTCCCACCACCCCACACACATAGCAGGCCTTAGCCCGACACTCGCCCGGATGGCGTCTCTTGCACCTCGTGCACTCTGGATAAGTCCTCCATGAATCCCCGCCTCCCTGACGGCCACCCTGAGTACTCCGACCTCCCCTATCAGACCTAGGAGCGATTGGAGTATCAGGAGTCTTCCTCTTAAAATCATTGGGACCTCCGCCCCTACTAGAACCAGAATATGGAGGCACCGCCCTGCGACCCTCCCTTCTTGCTGCACTATCTTTCCATATCCTATTCTCCGCTTCCTCAGCGGTCAGAGCCCTCTCCACAGCCTGGGCATAAGTAGTCACTCCAGGAACTGTGGTAATTCTTACATCCCGGGCTATCATAACATTCAGCCCTCTAACAAATCTGTCTAACCTGGTCGCATCAGTAGGCACAAGATCTGGTGCGAACTTCGCAAGTCTATCGAACTTCAAGGCATATTCTGTAACTGTCATACTGCCCTGAACCAGCCCCACGAACTCATTCACCTTCGCTGCCCTGATGGAAACGTTATAGTACTTCTGATTGAACAAATCCTTAAACTCTTCCCAAGTCAACGCGGCAACATTTCTAGTCTGTGATGCCACCTCCCACCAGATTAGGGCATCCTCTCTCAACATATAAGTGGCACAGGCCACCCTATCATGTCCTTCTACTTTCATAAAATCAAGTATGGTGGTGATCAGGGTCATCCACTACTCAGCTTTTAGTGGATCTGGTCCACCCTCAAAGATCGGGGGCTGCTGCTTTCTGAACCGCTCATACAACGATTCCACTTTATTCCCCACATCAACTGGCTGTACCACAGGTACCAACGCCGGTGGCCCAGCAGGGGCAACACTCCCAGATGGAGCCTGCTGCAGAATTCTGATCAGTTCATCTTGGCTCTGAAGCCTAGCTTGCATATCTGCCATCATCTGTTGCCAGTTCTCAGGGACTGGCGGAGGGGTTGGGCCCCGGTCATCCTCTCTAGCCCCAGACCTGCCGGCTTGTCGTGTAGATTTCCTTGAACGCATAACTATTCAAGTCAATATGCAATCAACGACTCATCAATTAGGCTAAGATGACAGGGTAATAATCTTCCATAATCCATCACTGAAACTCCACTCATTCACAAGCAATCATAGTATAGCAATTTATCCAGATATTCATCCACATGCACAGCAATGCTAATAAGCACGCCTCAATAACATCATGCAATAGTCAAGGGCCAGGCCATATCAGTATCTCATGCTCCCTATTCATCAAACAGATATCAACAATCATATCTCACTCAAATCACTTAAACACATAATCATGCATACTCAATTACCAAACCCTGAGTTGAGCTTGTCTCCCGCAGCGAATGTACATACCCAGCCAGTCTTCAGGACCCATAAACCTAGGACGCTCTGATACCAAGTTGTAACGCCCTGGATAGCCAAGACTGTAACACTGTGTGTTTGTAAAGTGCCAGACTTGCTAGTCAAGTCTATTAGTTGAAAGCGTGTCTACGAAACTGTAAAGGAACTAGGGTTTAAGATATTTTGGTCTCAAAAACTACATTTTCATTAAGAAACATTGTTCACTAACACGGGATCCCAAAAATATTAGTTTAAAGGCCGTTTACAAAAGTTACAAGGTACAAATACATAAACCAGCCATACTAAGGCAAAACGAGCAGTTAGGTAATCCCTGTCCTGACTCACTCCTCGACCATGGCGATCGAACAGCTGGCTATGTACATTTCACCTCGGAGCTCTCCACCTCAGGCTTGGTACAACTTGCCCTTGCCTTTACCTGCACCACGTAGCACCCGTGAGCCAAGGCTCAGCAAGAAAACACAACAACAACAAAGCATAAGCAATTAGCAACAAGTCAATATCTCACATCACATTACATAATCTCAACCATGTCATCAGTCGGTATAATCAGGTATTTCAAATAATAAGCATATCAATTCACGTCATTTACAGTTTACAAATGATAACTAGGGCTGGCGCCCTCAGGCTGCCCCCTCTGTTATCCCATTGTCTTTGGCTACCAGTGGCCAATCTGCGCCCTGTGCGCTAATATCATGTACAACACTCTTAGGCCGCTTTTACATGTCCCGTGGCGTAATACCATCATTGACACGATACAATTCTTGGGAGCACTTAGTCCCATCACAAACATACAACCGGGTGCAATTTTCTTACCTTTAGCTTTCAGATGAATTAGCTATGGGCGACACTCCTTGAGCGCGATCCGATCCTCGAGTCCTAGCAAGACACCTAGTCACAACCATGAGGGAAGACACCATTAACAACCTTAAATGAGTTCCCAAGCCAAGTTCTAGTACTCGGAACATTGAACTTCACCAAATATAGTAAAAGACTCAACCCCGAGCACCTTAGGTTAAATTTCCAAGCCTAAAATCTTAAAATCCCAAAATCCCTTAAGCGCCGCGGCATAGGTCACCCATGTCGCGGCATGGCCCCTAAACAGAGCCATCCAAGGCACAAAAACAGGTAAGGGCCGCGGCATTGCTTGGACCATGCTGCGGCCCGCCCTTCTTCCTCAGCATGCAACACCCTTGAAGGGCCGCGGCTCACCAAGAACCATGCCGCGGCCCGACCCTTCGAACCCAGAAAAACCACCATTTTCAATCTCCAAACCTCACCTAAAGCTATCCCAAAGCCCCCAAACCAAAACCAATTAATTCCCAACTTCTTTAACATGATCTAAGCAACATAATTCCCAAGACAACACAGCCCAACACACTTCAATCTCTTCCTTTCAACTTCTGAAATCCAAATGCTACAAACACCCAAACCAATCACTGAAACACAATCTAGAACCTCTAAACTTGGAGTTAGAACTCACCTTTGCTGTAGAATCACTTCACCAAGCTGTGGCCAAGCTAGGTCCCCAAGTTCCCTTCTTAATTCTGCCTTAGAACATCACAACTAAACATGTTTCAGCACTTAACTAAAACCCAGCTAAAACTCATAATTCAACCACAGAAAACAGAGTTAAATGCTTACCTTAATCTTGTTCTAGTGCTTGATAAATCCCTGGGCTAGACCTTCAGTTCCTCACCTCAAATCACAGAATCCAGCTTGTTTCCCCTTTGATTTTTTGTGTTTTTTTTTCCTTCCTTTGGTTTTTTTCTCCTTAAACGTGAGAGAGAGAGAGATAAAGCTAAGTTAAGGTCGGTTTGTGTTTTTCTTCTAAAGGCTTCCTTAAGTATAACTTATCCATTAAGTTAACCCCAAGGCTCGGGGTGCCGGAAGCGTCCCCGAGGCCAAAAAGGTAAAATCCCCCAATAATCCCGCCTAGACATCCTAACCTCAAATATATCTCCAATTATTTATTTTCATAACCCGATAGTCTAAACCACTACCCGATACCTAAAATACCCCTGACTTGTTCAAAGTCAATTATAATGCCCCGTTGTGACTTTTCCTGCTACCTAGCCCTAGGATCGCCTCGAGTCGCCGGCTGCAGAATTATCCACATCATAATGTGGTTCTCGCATATAACACATATCATATTACCACGTAGTATAATCAATTATCATACAAGCATCATTAAACATATAATTACTCATTAAATCACAATTATTCCAGTAATGCCCTCCTGGCACACTAATCAAGGCCCTTAAGCCTTATTAGTGAATTTGGGTCGTTACATGTGAAAGCGGCCTAAGAGAGCCGTACATTATATTTACGCACAGGGCGCGGCTTGGCCACTGGTAGCCGAGGACAGCTTATTATTCACTGAGCTCAGTTTAAGCGGGCCGGAGTCAGTGGGATAACAGAGGGAGCAGCCTGAGAGCGCTATCCCTAGTTATCATTTGTGCGGTGATATATATGTGACATGAGTTGATATGTTTAGCATGTTGAATACTTGATTATACTGAATGATTACATGATTGAGAACTTGTGATGCAACGTGAGATATTGATTTGTCTGTTGATTGCTTATGCTCTGTTGTTGTGTTTTCTTGCTGGGCCTTGGCTCACGGGTGCTACGTGGTGCAGGTAAAGGCAAGGGCAAGCTGGACCAATCCTGAGATGGAGGGCTGCGGGGTTGAATGTACATAGCCAGCTGTTCGATCGCCATGGTGGAGGAGTGGATCAGGACAGGGATCGCCTAAATGTTTGTTTTGCCTTAATATGGCTTGATATTGTATTTAAACCCTATGTCTTTTGTAAATGGTCTTTAAACTTAATATTTTTGGGATCCCGTGTAAACAGATAATGTTTCTTAATGAAAATGCGACTTTTGAGACCAAAACATTTTAACCCTAGTACCTCTATAGTTTCAGTAACACACTTTTAATTAAATGACTTGATTAGCAAGTCTAGCACTTTATAAACACACAGTGTAACGGTCTTGGCTATCCAGGGCGTTACAATCACACTATATTTTGTTGGGTTTTTCTTATGAAATGTCGTTATGATTTCTATGATATTTATGATTGTTTTCGAGCTTATGTAAAAACTCAACATGCTTTTGTTATTAAATGTTTTAGATGTGATCAAGGTGGTGAATATACTTCAAATAAATTATGTGATTTGCTTGCTTTAGATGGAACTATGTATCAAACTTCTTGTACAGATACCCCTGAACAAAGTGGTGTTGCTAAAAGAAAGCATAAACACATTTTTTAAACTGCTTGTTCTCTTTTGTTGTCCTCATTTGTTCCTAGTCAATTTTGGGGAGAGGCAGTTCTCACTACAGTCAACCTTATTAATAAGATTCCATCTTCAATCACTTCAGGTTTGTATCCTTTTGAAAAACTATATGGACATATCCCTGATTATTCTTCTTTGAGTGTCTTTGGTTCTACTTGCTTTGTTCTTCGCCTTAGTGTAGAGCGTACAAAACTATCATCATGCTCTGCACTTTGTGTGTTTCTTGGTTATGGTGATGGTAAAAAAGGATATCGTTGTTTTGATCTAACTTCTCAAAAATTGTATGTATCTCGTCATGTTGTTTTTCTTGAGCATATACCTTTCTTTTCTATTCCTGGCACTACTCACAACTTGACCAAATACGATCTTATTCACATTGATCCTTTCTCTGAGCATGCAAGTACCTCTTCTCCTCAAGTTCCTCAAATTGTAGAGTTTGAATCTTCTCCTACTCCTATAATCCTTTTTCCTCTTCATTACTCTCACAGGTCTCGAGCTATTGATACTGGTATTTCGCAGCCTGACATTTCTGAAACACCTCCATCTACAACTGTTCAAGATCCTTCTAATATTGTGGATCTTCCTTGCTATCCTCAACGCACTCGTAAGTCTACTAAACTACCACATTTTGTTTATTCATCTTATTCTACTCCTTCCACTTTGTTTTTAGCGTCTATTCCTTGTCTCTCTGAGTCCTTATTCTATAAAGAAGCAGTTACTAACCCTCTTTGGCAGTGTGCTATGAATGAGGAACTTTCAGCTTTGCACAAGACAGAAACTTGGGATTTGGTATCTTTACCTCCTGGTAAACATACAATTGGTTCTTGTTGGGTCTATAAAATACAAGACCAGGTCTAATGGGTGTGTTGAACGCTACAAACCATAGTCCGTGCTCTTCTAGCAGTTGCATCTGCTTGTCAATGGAATATATCTCAGTTGGATGTTAAGAATGCTTTCTTAAACGATGATTTACATGAAGAGGTCTACATGGTTCCTCCTTCTGGTGTCCCTCACAATCATGGAGAAGTTTGTAAACTTAAGAAAGCTCTGTATGGTCTCAAACAGGCTCCTCGAGCATGATTTGAGAAGTTCTCCAATGTTATTACTTCTTTTGGGTTTCTCCCTAGTAATCACGACTCAACTCTTTTTGTTAAGTGTACCAATGCAAGTCGTATTCTCATTTCCTTATATGTTGATGATATGATCATTACTGGTGATGATTTAGATGGAATTGCAGTGTTAAAGTCTCAATTAGCTTCTCAGTTTGAGATGAAGGATTTGGGTCCTCTTCGGTATTTTCTGGGTATTGAAGTTGCCTTCTCCCCAAAAGGCTATCTTCTTTCTCAGTAAAAATACACTTATGACATTATTGAGCGTGCTCGTCTCACAAATACAAAAGTAGTTTCTACTCCTTTTGAGCTCAATGTTCAATATTCTCCTTCTGATGGCACTCCTTTGCATGATCCTACTTTGTATCGCACTATTGTTGGCAGTTTGAGTTATCTCACTATCACTTGCCCCGACATTGCATATGATGTTCACATTGTTAGCCAATTTGTTGCCTCTCCTACTACTGTTCACTGGGCAGTTGTTCTTTGCATCTTGAGGTATCTTCGGGGTACTATCTTTCAAAGCCTTTTGTTTCCCTCCACTTCTTCCTTGGAGCTGTGTGCATACTCTGATGCTAATCATGGTCATGATCCCACAGATTGGAAGCCTGTTACTGGTTTCTGTATGTTTTTGGGTGATTATCTTATTTCTTGGAAAAGTAAGAAATAAACTGTTGTCTCCTAATCTTCCACTGAAGCAGAGTACTGCGCCATGTCATCTACTACCAAAGAAATTGTTTGGTTAAGATGGCTGCTTGTAGATATGGGTGTACGTCATTCAGAACCCACTCCTATGAATTGTGGCAATCAGAGTGCCATCCAGATTTTCATGAATGCACCAAGCACATTGAGATTGATTGTCACTTCACTCGTCACCACTTGAAGCTTGGCACTATCACTTTGCCTTTTGTTCCTTCTTCTTTACAGATTCCTGACTTCTTTACTAAGTCTCATTCTATTTCTCGTTTTCAGTTTCTAGTTGGCAAACTCTCGATGCTCATTGTTGTTGCATCGTGAGTTTGAGGGGGGTGTTAGAGTTATTATTTGAGGGCATTTTAGTATTTTCTTAATTATTGTTATTTTATATCTTTTGCCTTATATAAAAGGCTTGGCTAATTAGTTTTGTAACCTAGAACTCTTTTCTCTCTATTTTGCAATACACTCTAGCCTCCCCTTTTCTCTCTTCATCATTTTGCTATCTCTATTTGAGTTTTATGGATTGTATATTTGCATAATTATCATATATATGATCCATCCATATGATTATAGCAACAAATGCTGCAACTTTCTTATCTAATCAGTCATTTCAATTCTTTGAATAAATATAATATATTGACTAATCAAAATTTCTGAGTTAATTGGCGATACAATTTCCCATAGTTATAGTTGAAAAAGAAACTATATACATATATATAGGTTGATTCACTTGAGCCTTCCTAATTCTTGGCTTGGCATATCTAAAGTTGCTATACAATGCTACCGAACACACACACAAACTAGAAACTAAGAACACAAGCCTACAATAACACACTCATACACTAAACTGTCAAGAACATTTCTATGTACGTGGTTCAGAAGGATTTCTCCAACCTACGTCCATGGGAAAACCAACTCTCTTTGATCTTTATTGCTCTGATGATGATTACACAGTAAGCTAGTTATATTACAAATGATTACAAGCCTATTTATAGCTACAGAAACAGAATATAACTAGCTTAGCTGTTAAACATGACAGTTGTACATATTTAGCTAACAATCCTATACCAGAGGCTTTATAAGATAGCCAAATAGTGTATACAACAATCAGATTACATTAGCAATCAACACATCACAACTCTCCACCTTGATTGATAATGAACAATTAGAGAGAAGATTTTCAGATCACTATTCTTAATCATTTGTGATCTGAAGTAAGTTTAGACAATGTCTAAACTTGGTTATAGGCAAAGGCTTTGTAAGCATGTCTACTGGATTGTCATCAGTGGATACTTTGCTGAGTTTGACCCTCCCTTCTGAGATAACATCTCGAATGAAGTGTAATTGCACATCAATGTGCTTAGTTATTTCATGGAAGACCTGATTTTTGTTGAGGTGCATGGCACTTTGACTATCACAGTAGACAGTTAAATGTTTCTGGTCTATGCCAAATTCTCTAGTAATTCCTTTTAGCCACAACACTTCTTTCACAGCTTCTGTACATGCTATGTATTCAACCTCAGTTGTAGATAAAGCAACAATAGACTGTAGGTTTTCTTTCCAGCTTATCATGCACCCATTCAAATTGAATACATATCCTGTTTGTGACCTTCTTGAGTCAATGTCACCAGCATAATCACAGTCTACAAAGCCTACTACTTCCGACTTATTTGTACCAGATCCATACAATAATCCCATATTTGTAGTTCCCTTTAAATACCTCATGATCCATTTGACAACTTTCCAATGCTCTATGTCTGGTTTTCCCATAAATCTACTCACAATGCTTTGCATAACATAGATCAGGATGAGTACAAACCATTAGATACATTATACTTCCCACTACATTCGTATAAGGTATCCTTTCCATATAGTTACTATCATCTTTAGTAAGAGGAGACTGAGTACTAGAGAGTTTGAATTGCTGACTATTAGAGGTGCTAACTGGTTTTGTATCACTGGAATCAAACTTACTCAGAATCTTAGAAATGTAGCTACTCTGAGATAACTTCAATCTTCTACAGTTTCTGTCTCAAGTTATTCTATTCTTAAAATCCTCTTGGCTGAACCAAGATCCTTCATCTCAAACTCTCTATTCAACAATTTCTTAACTTTGTCTATTTCTCCCTTATACTTACTTGCAACTAGCATATCATCTACATATAACAGTAGGTAAACAATAGCTTTTGCATTCCTCACATATACACAACTATCATATGAACTCCTCTTGAAACTAGATTTGATTACAAAGTCATCAAACCTTTTGTACCATTGCTGAGGAGATTTCTTTAGCCCATATAAAGATCTTTTCAATAGACAAACATGTTCTTCCTTCCCTCTTACTTCAAAGCCTTTTGGTTGACTCATTAGAATATGTTCTTCTAGATCCCCATGTAGAAAAGTTGTTTTGACATCCAACTATTCAAGCTCTAAATCTTCAACAGCCACCATACTTAGCAAAATTCTTATTGATGTATGTTTCACTACAGGTGAGAAGATCTCATTATAATCCACTCCCTCTCTTTGTGTAAAACCCCTTGCTACCAATCTTTCCTTATATCTGTCTTTTTCTACACCTAGGATACCTTCTTTGAACTTATAGACCCACTTGCTTCCAACTATTTTCTTTCCAGCAGGTTTTTCTATGAGAATCCAAGTTCTATTCTTGTTAAGTGAGTCTATTTCTTCCCTCGTTTCTTTTTCCCACTTAAGTCTATCATTTGACATCATAGCTTCCTCATAAGTTCTAGGTTCATCACTCACATTTGTTATGCTTAGAGCATAATGAACCACATTTGCAAAACCAAACCTGGTTGGAGCTTTGATTGCACTTCTCTTTCGGTCCCTAACCAATTGATAATCTTGAGTATCATCATCATCTTCATCTTGATCAATTTCTGTTTCCTCTTGTTGATCCACTTCTTCTCTCAAATCTCTTCAATTTCAACTTGTTACTTATGCTGATCTTGTTCTTCAAGCTCCACCTCAAACTGAGTACTACTATTTGCAACTTTACTTGTACCTTTAACTTGCCTTTTGATTGTATCTTTGTACATTTTACTTTCTTCAAATACAACATCACGGCTAATAAAGTACTTTTGATGGTTTCCTGGCTCAATACTCCACATTTTGTATCCTTTTACTCATTCTTGATACCCAATAAAGATGCATTTCCTTGCTATAGCATCTAACTTATCTTGCCTTATATGAGCATAAGCCACACACCCAAAAACTCTCAAATGCCCATAGTTTGCAGCATGTCCAGTCCAAACTTCAATTGGAGTTTTAAAATCAATGGCAGATGAGGGACATCAGTTTATTAGATAGCAAGCAATCACTACAGCTTCAACCCAGAAATTCTTTGGAAGTCCTGCATAAATGAGCATACATTGGACTCTTTCCAAGATAGTTCTATTTAGTCTTTCAGCAAGCCCATTCTGCTATGGAGTTTTGGGTACTGTCAAGTGTCTACCAATACCATTTTGCTTGCAAGACTTGTTAAACTCATCTGCACAAACTTCCAATCCATTATCTGTCCTAAACTTTTTAATCCTTCTCTCAGTTTGGTTTTCAAGCATGATTTTTAGTTCTTTAAACTTTTCTAGAGCGTCATTCTTATTATTTAAAAATTTACACACAGACATGCCTAGAAAAATCATCTATGAAGGTTAGAAAGTACCTCGCACCACCTCTGGATATTGTTCTGGTTGGTCCCCATAAATCTGAGTGCAAGTAGTCTATAATGCCTTTTGTTTTATGCATTCCAGTCCCAAACTTGACTTTAGTTGATATACCAAGAACACACTGCTCACAAAATCCCAACTCTTGTATCTAATCTTTGCCAAAGACTCCAATTTTGCCCAGAATTTTCAAACCTCCCTGGCTAATGTGCCTAAGCCTTCTATGCCAAAGTAGAGTTGTTTCATCAGCATTTTTTGTTACTGCATTTTCCTGATGCTTCAAAGTACTTCCTTGTAGTACATATATCCCATTTACCACTGAACCCTTCATGATGACCATAGACCCTTTTATCACCTTTAAAAGACCATTTTCAACTTTTACAAAGCAACCATATTGATCAAGCATGGCTACTGAGATTAAATTCTTCTTGATTTCAGTAACATGTCTAACATTCTTCAATTCTGTGACACTTCCATCATTAAGTTGCAACTTGATCTTGCCAATTCCAACAATTGAGTATGCTTGATTGTCCCCTAGTTTCACAGTCCCACCACTTAGCTTTGTATATTCACAAAACTAATTTCTGTCTAGACAAACATGAAAAGAACACTCTGAGTCGATCACCCAGCCACAATCTGAACATCCATTTGTCACTACCAAGATCCATGCACTCTCATATCCTTCACTGTCACCACATTCAGAGACACATCAACATCTCCATTTTTCTTTTGATTGTCACCTTTCAGCACATGACAATCTTTCCTTAGATGATCCGTTTTATTAGAAACAAAGCATCTCCTTTTAAACTTCGAATTTGTCTTCCCTTTGTTCTGACCCGATTGATGCTTGTTCTCTTTCTCGGAAGTTTTCCCTTGTACAAATAACCCATCTCCATTCGAATCTTCCTTCAATCTTGACTTTCTTTTCAATTCCTTTGACATCAAAGCACTTTGAACCTCCTCTAGTGTTAGAGACTCCTTTCCATACATCATTGTATCAACAAAATGTTCATAGATTTCTGCTGGAAGTGAATTCAGAACTATAATTGCTTGGTCCTCATCCTCAATCTTGATTTCTATATTCTCCAAATCAAGAATAATCTTGTTAAAGTCATCTAGATGATCTTCAACACTCCTTCCTGGTTGCATCTTGAAAGAGTATAGCTTCTGTTTCAAGAACAAACGATTTGCAAGTGACTTTGTCATATACAAAGTTTCGAGTTTCTTCCATAGCCCAGCTGTAGTGGTTTCCTTAGACACTTCTCTTAGAACCTTGTCTCCAAGACTTGGGATGATTGCACTATGTGCCTTTTCAAGAATCTCAGTCTTCGCCTTCTGAGTCTTGTCTTTAATGTCATCCTCTCCAAGTAAAGCACCTTGAATCCCTTGCTGCACCAATAAATCTCTCATCTTCACTCTTCACAAGCCAAAATCATTTTTCCCTATGAACTTTTCGATATCGAACTATGCATTGCCCATTGTCTTCGATTCTTCTCAGATTGCTCACCAGATACTTGAAACTGAAATCAAGAACCTCCTTCGAACAACCTGGCTTTGATACAAGTTGTTATACAATGCTATCGAACATACACACAAACTAGAAACTAAGAACACAAGTCTACAAGGACACACTCACACACCAAACTGTCGAGAACACTTCTGTGTATGTGGTTCAAAAGGATTTCTCCAACCTACATCCATGGGAAAACCAACTCTCTTTGATCTATATTGCTCTGATGATGATTGCATGGTAAGCTAGTTATATTACAAATGATTACAAGCCTATTTATAGCTATAGAAATAAAATATAACTAACTTAGTTGTTAAACATGACAGCTGTACATATTTAGCTAACAATCTTATACCAAGGGCTTTATAAGATAGCCAAATAGTCTATACTACAATCAGATTACATTAGCAATCAACACATCACAAACGCCAGCTAACTACTATTATAAATTCAATAGAAATTAATGATATAAATCTAATTAAATGAACCTTTTATAAAATTCATATTTTGATTCATGGATAGACTCTTCACCTCACCTTTCTAACATTGAAATCTAAAAACACACTCTATATAAACGGTATTTGCATAATAAGTAAGTACCACATCTCTCTCATTACTAGAAAATGGCTTATAAGGTAGTGAAACTCTTTGTTTTGATAACAACTCTTTTTGCTCTGACCCTTCTAATGTCAGCAGCCAAGGCTAGATCAAAACCAAGCTCAAGCTCTTACCGGTCAGGATGGAACTGCTGGGAGTTCATGGCTGCATGTGGCTGGGAAGCTATGCTCTTCTACCAAGGCAAGGCTAGCCTTGGCCCTAACTCTTATTCTGCCATCAACACCATCACTGCCCGCCAATGCTGGCCACCCATTCCTACTGGTCTCAAGTAGAAAATGCCAAGAGAGAGCTTCTTCATATATCACCTCCTTTGTGTTTTGTTATGTTTCCTTAATATAATAATGCCTATTGGTCGGTGCTTGCATTAAATACTTATGTGGCTTTCTTTTCATTTCTTTGTTAAAATTTTACCGAGGGATGTATGTGTTGAAAACTATATAGTATAATTGCTTAATTTACAAGTAAGTGATTTGAAGAACACATACTAAGTAACTCAGTCACATAACGTAAATAATAAAATAAAAAATTCAATTGTAGTGTACTGTGTATCCAATTTCTATGACATAATAATCCCATGAATAGACAAAACTTGATATATTGCAGAAAATCTTAAGAAAAACAAAGAAGATCATGCAAAATGTAACATCCAATTATTTAAGGCCACATATACATAAGTCATATCATATATATGTGTGTGTGTGTTGTTTACAAGAACTATACCAAAAATCCCAAAAGTAACATTATAAATTAAGCAAATAACAAATCATTTGCTTACTTTATTAAGATTTTTTTTAATGTTTACCAATTTTAATATGAGTGTTGTTATTTGACACCTCTAACACTATATAAGGTGACACCTTATGATTAGTTAGTGTGAGAATTGTTTCATCAAATCCTAAAATATCCAACGGTCACTTTATAAGTCAGTTAGTTACTCTTGTTACTATATATATATATGTGGGCTCTCATTCAATACACAGGATACATAATACAAGTCTAGAGAGAAAGAAAAGAGAGTAGAGAGAAATTTTTTTGGGTACTTAGAAAGAGTAGAAGGGGTTTTTGTATTGGGCATAAACGTAACTGTTATGAGAAAGTATTTTGTCCATGGTGTGAGATTATGAGATTGTGAGAAACTGAGTGAGGAGTTTGTATAACAGAGGAGCTACTCGACTGTACTGTGAACATTTTGTTCTCTTCATATTGAAGAGCCAAGATAATGGATAACACTGGATATAGGCCAATGGTGAGAAGATTATGAGATTGTGAGAAACTGAGTGAGGAGTTTGTATAACAGAGGAGCTACTCGATTGTACTGTGAACATTTTGTTCTCTTCATATTGAAGAGCCAAGATAATGGATAACACTGGATATAGGCCAATGATTTTGGCTGAACCAGTATAACTCTCTATGTCCCTCTACTTTTCTTGTTCTGTTTTTGTGAATAATATATGTTTGACTAAATAGTTGTGTATACATCTGTAATGCCCTGAAATCCCTAATGCGGTTTAATGGCTGGATTAGTAGGTCGGGAGGGCCATAATTGTTTAATTATGCCATTAACTGATTATATGCATGTTTATGTGAATTATATTATAATATGATGTTATATGCATGCATGTGAGTTCACATTTGATTATTAGGGTGTTTTGGTAATTTGGCCCGTTGAGGGCATATTTGTGTATTTTGGTGCATATTGTGATTTATGGATGAGATCCCATTATTATGGAGATATATTCGAGCTATTCGGCATGAGACGGTCTTATATTATAAATTAGCGGTTTTTTCATAACGGGGTCTTTTAATTGGGATATTGAGTAATGAGAATGTTTATTTGATGATAAATTGGGAGTTATTAAGATCATGAGAAAATTCTGGAAGTTTTGGCTATAATGTCCCCGGGGGTGTTTTCAGGACCCCGAGCACTAGGTTTTATTTGAGGTTACTTAAGCTTGAAGTAGCTTGTCAGATAGAACCGTACGTTAGAAAATACTTTTCTCTCTTCCCATTAGTTCTGTTTACCATTCGAGGCATTTTCAAAGAAATCTCGAGTTCTAAGAGTCAGAATCAAGCGAGGATCGAGGCATAACGATCCTAGGAAAGATTAGAAGCTTCTTGACCGAATGATTTAACAAAAAACAACCCAATCGAAGGTAATCTAAGTTTTAAGTTTTGAGTTTTTAGAGTTTCTAAGCTTAGAATTGGATTTTGTGAATCGTTGAGTTTTTAGTTTGTTTGAGCCTCGGGATTTGATGGTTTTGGATCATTGGGAAGTTTGGGAACTTTGATTTTTGGATTTGGAAGTGTTTAGGTATGTTTTTGGAAGGTTTAGGATGATGAAAGTCGAGTTCTTGGCTGGTTCTGGGTGGGGGGCCGCGGCCCTGGGTAGTGGGCATCGCAGCCTTTGCTCTTGGTGTGGCTGGGGGTCGCGACCCAAGGTGTTAGGGCTGCGGCTCAGGCAAGGTTTTGAGGCCGTTTGAGTGTTTTGACCTCGGAAACTTGGTTTTAGGACTCGGGATCGTTCCTACTACCCGGATTAGTGGGGATTGATGTCCTGGAGGCTAGATCTTAGTTCGAGAACCTTTGTTATTTATTTTATTGATGGTGTCCCATATTTGGTTATGACTAGGTGACCGCTAATGGGCTAAAAACTAGATCGTTCTCAAGGGTCGTTCTTTTATTCATTCTCGCTCGAATCAGAGGTAAGAAAATTGCACCCCATATGTGACATGCATGGTTATTCATGAGGCATGTTGAATGTGTAAATATGGACATGGATTGATTATTGAATGCTTAGAAAATCTTGCTCACTTACTAATTAGTCAGAATTGGCAAAGGTGTCAGTATCAATTGTGAAGCTGTGACTCATTAGTCAAGTTCGGCAGTGGTACTGGGCACTGTTCACACAATGCTGACTCATGAGTCAGGAACGGCCTTAGCATGTTCAACGCAAGCCAGCAAAGATTAGATCTAATCGATATCTGCATTAAATGACTCAGAAGAGCGTTAATGCTGGACCGACCTCAAGTTCGATGAAAACTATAAGCGCTTGTGTGACTTACCCATCAGTCACTCATGTGTTTAAGCTAGTGACTTACCCAGCAGACACTTATCTATTTAAGCTAGTGACTTACCCAGCAGTCACTCATCTGTTTAAGCTAGTGACTTGCTTGTCAGTCACTCATTATGGTTTACCAGGACCTCAAGTGATATTCACTCATCTGTTCAGAGCTATAAGCTCTGTGTAATTATAATAATAATAATCATTTGTTAATATTTATATGCATTACTGTGTTTTCTTGCTGGGCTTTGGCTCATGGGTGCTATGTGGTGCAGGTAAAGGGAAAGAAAAGCTCAGCCAGCCTTGAGTGGAGAGCTTAGGTGGTGTTGTGTACATATGCGGCCGCTTGACCACCACGACCAAGGAGTTCTCAGAGGAACTAGGGGGTTTACCCTATTTTTGCCGCTTAGGTTGGCGGGTTGTAAATTTGAAACAATAATGACCATTTTGAGTTGTAAATAACTTGTAAATAGTTTTTGATGGGCCCATGAACAGTTTTATGTTTTAAATAAAATATATCCTTTCCTTTTGATTGGTTTTCCACCTTAGCCTGTTAATAATACCTCGAAGCACGTTTTTAACCAAAGAATTAGGTAGCGAGTTAAATTTCTGGTTCACCATAACTGTTCTGGGGTAACCAGGGCAACATCTATATCATTGCCTTTGTTATAAGTTGTGCTTGACAGGATCTTGACACTAAAACCATCAGAGTATTCCTACAAATCAGAGCCAGGTTTCACAATCCAAAGAAGGAGCTCAAGATCCAAGAAGTTTCCGCAACAAGAAGATTCAAGAACGGGTTCAAGAAGGCATGACAACTATGGCCAAATTCTAGCTTGAGAAGTTTGATGGCACAAACGACTTTGCTCTGTGGAGAGAAAGCTTGAAAGGGATTCTGGTACATCAAAAAGTTGCAAAAGTGCTTGGAGACCAGAAGCAATTGATTGAGAAACTCAAAGCTGAAGAAATTGCATAAATGGAGGAGATGGCCTATTACACTATTATAATGTACCTGTCAAATAGTGTAAAAAGGAAACTAACTACTAAGAGACAACAAAGGGGCTTTGGGACAAGTTAGAAGAGCTATACATGAATCCATCCATTTCAAATAAAATTAATCTTCTTGAAAGATTATATGGTTTAGAAGGAATTCTACTCTATCATTAGATGATAATATTGACAAGTTCAATAAAATTAATGTTGGTCTTGCTAACATCAATCACAAAGTAGATGAAGAAAGTCAAGCCATTATTCTACTAAGGTCATTGCCAATAGCCTATCAACAAGTCAAAGCTGCCACTAAATATGGTAGAGATGTTATCACCCTTGAAGATGTACTCGGCACTTTAAAATCCAAGGATTTTGAACTACAATTAGAGAAGAAAGCCAAAAGATAAGAGGTGTACTTTTCTAGAGGAAGAACACCAAAGAGGAGCATCTCAAGACATCATTTTCCATCTCATTCACGCTCCAAGTCTAGAGGAAAAGATTCAAGAAAATGTTATTATTGTGGAAAGCCAGGTCACATTCAAATATTCTGCAATAAAATGAAGGGTCAGCAAGGTTCCAAGCCAAGACAACAAATCTCAGTACCACCATTGATTTCATCACAATAACCAGTCCCAACATGAATACAAATCAATGCATGATAAAGGACAGCAAAGAAATGACCCAGTAGCTGTTGCAGAAAGCCATGACAACTATTCATCAGAGGGAGAATTATTTTCAATTTCTAAAAAGACTAATGTTAAACAATGGATCCTTGATTCGAGATGCACTTATCATATGTGTCCTAATTTAGAGTCATTCTTTGATTACAAGGAAACTAATGGAGGTAGAGTACTGATGGGAAATGATTTTTCTTGCAGGGTAATTGGCATTGGAAATGTGGCAATTAAACAATTTAATGGAGAAGTAAAGGTGTTGAATGAAGTAAGACATATCCCAGAGCTGAGAAGAAATCTAATATCTCTTGGAACTCTTGAGGAAGAGGGATATGGATACAAATCTTTGAATGGAAATCTGAAAATAACCAAAGGTTCACTGTTGGTCATGAAAGGAAAAAGAGAGAATGGCTTATATATTCTAGATGGAGAAACAGTTCCACTTGCTGAAGCAGACACAGTAAAAAGCCAAGAAAATGACATGAATCTATGGCATCAAAGACTCGGGCATATGAGTGAGCAAGGACTAAGAGAGCTGCATAAAAAAGGCATCATTGAAAAATTAAGGACTTGTGCACTACCGTTCCGTGAAGCATGTGTGTATGGGAAGCAACACAAGATAAAATTTTCAGTAGCCACACACAACACAAAGCAGATTTTAGAGTATGTCCATGCCGACCTATGGGGACCTAGCAAAATATCTACACATTCAGGTAAACACTATTTTTTATCTATTGTAGATGATTTTAGTAGGTGTGTATAGACATATTTATTGAAAATTAAAGACGAGTGCCTAGGATAGTTTCTAATTTGGAAAAATTAGGTGGAAAATCAAACAAATTTGAAAATAAAGACACTTAGAACAGATAATGGTTTGGAGTTCATAAACAAAGAATTTGATAAGCTTTGTGAAGATTATGGAATAACTAGGCATAGAATGGTTGTTAATACCCCACAACAAAATGGGGTTGCTGAATGTATGAACCGCACACTCTTGAATAAAGTTAGATGTCTACTAATTAGTTCAAGTCTAAGTAAGTTTTATTGGGGGGAAGCTTTAGTTGCTGCTTGTTACTTAATAAATAGAAGTCCTAATCGATCCATAAATCTGAAAACACCATATGAAATGTGGTATGAAAAGTCACCTAGCTTGAAACACTTAAAAGTATTTGGATAAAAAGTGTATTTCTTGGATACCCTTTAGGCACAAAAGGATATAGAATCTATGTTAATCAAAATGGAAGGCCTAAGATAATAATTATAAGAAATGTTGTATTTAATGAATATGACTTTCCTCACTTGAAAGTCGAGAATGGTAGTGATTTGCATGATGCAGGTTCATTAAATAAAGATGAAGACTTTACTGAATTTGAGATAAAATTGAAGAGTTTTAAACTAGGAAAAGATCACACCAACACACAAGTAGAAACTACTCAAAGCACAACAAGGTAGCAACAAAATCTAACAAGTTATCAGTTAGCAAAGGATCAAACAAGAAGAGAAATACACCCTCCTGCTAGGTATGTTGAAGTAGATTTAATAGCATATGCTTTGGCTATAATTCAACAGAGTGATATTCCTGAACCACCAAGTTTTGAAGAAGCAACAAAGGGGAAATTCAAGAAAGAATGGATGCAAGCTATGGAAGAAGAAATGAGTTCTCTCAACAAAAACCAGACCTGGGATCTAGTGGTTAGACCAGAAAAACATAAAATCATTGCATGTAAATGGATTTTTAAGGTGAAAGAAGGATTGACAAAAGATGAGCCTATGAGATTTAAGACAAGACTAGTTGCAAAAGGCTTCACTCAGGTGAAAGGAATAGATTACACTGAAATTTAATCTCCCGTTTTAAAATACAAGACTAATAGACTAATGTTATCCATAGCAACTCAACAAGATTTGATGGTGGAGCAACTAGATGTTAGAACAACTTTTTTAAATGGTTTTCTTGAAGAGGGTGTGTATATGTATCAACCACCGGGTTTTCAAGTGGAACAAGGTAAACAAGAAATGGTATGCAAGCTCAAGAGGTCTTTGTATGGACTCAAGCAATCCTCAAGGCAATGGAACAAACGGTTTAATGGTTTTGTTTAGAATATTGGTTTTACTAGATCAAAATTTGATCATTGTTTGTATTACAAGAATTTGGAGGAGTCTACAACTGTGTACTTGTTATTGTACGTAGATGACATGCTCATCTTAGGCAAGGACAAAGCAGTAATAAAGAGGATCAAAGACAAGTTGAGAGAGGAGTTCGAAATGAAAGAGCTTGGACAAGTTCAGAAGATACTTGGCATAGAAGTTACAAGGTCAAGAAAAGATGGAAAGATGCACCTCAAACAATCAAAGTATATTGACAAAATTTTACACAAGTTTAATATGCAAGATTTAAAGAGTACTTCCATTCCTTTGGGAGGTCAATTCGCTTTATCAAAGGAACAAAGTCCGGTTACAGCTGAAGAAAGAGAAGAAATGAACAAGGTGCCATATGTCATGGCATTAGGGTTTTTAATGTACATAATGGTGAGTACATGTCCTGATATTGCCTACACCTTAAGTATACTCAGCAGGTTCATGTCTAATCCGGGCATAGAACATTGGAATGCACTCAAATGGCTACTAAGATATTTGAGAGGAACTTTAGATTTTGGTCTCACCTACAACAAAGTATCAGAAAAAGTGATACTCAGAAGCTATGTTGGTGCATATTATGCCTCAAACAAGGACACAAGAAGGTCTACCACTTCCTATATGTTCTTCACAAATAAAGATTGCATATGCTGGAAATCACAACTCCAATCCGTAGTGGCACTATCCACAACTGAAGCTGATTTTTTGGCAACTACAGAAGCATTTAAGGAAGCAATTTGGCTTCAAGGAATATTGCAAGGGCTAAAGCTAATCAAAGGAAAGGCAAAGGTCTACTCAGATAGTCAATCGTCAATTCACTTGTGCAAGAACCCAATATATCACGAGAAGACCAAACACATTGACATTCGACTATTTTGGATAAGGGAGAAGATTGAAGAAGAAGTGGTGGAACTAGAAAAGGTGCATACAGAAGACAACCCAGCTAATATTGGAACTAAGATTCTGCCTATAAGCAAGTTTAAGCATTGCTTAAACTTACTTAATCTTAATACCTTGCTGGGATATTGATTCACTATCTTGGATATGGATGAGAGCTCATTTTATCAGCATTATGATTTGAAGAAACAAGGTGGAATTTTGTGGGAATTGTTTCATCAAATCCTAAAATATCCAACGATCACTTTATAAGTCAGTTAGTAACTCTTGTTACTATATCTATCGGTGGGCTCTCATTCAATACACAAGATACAAAATACAAGTCTAGATAGTAGAGAGAAAAGCTTTTGGGTACTTAGAAAGAGTCAAAGGGGTTTTTGTATTGGGCATAAACATAACTGTTATGAGAAAGTGTTTTGTCCATGGTGTGAGATTATGAGATTGTGAGAAACTTAGTGAGGAGTTTGTATAACAGAGGAGCTACTCGGCTGTACTGTGAACATTTTGTTCTCTTCATATTGAAGAACCAAGATAGTGGATAACACTGGATGTAGGCCAATGATTTTGGCTGAACCAGTACAACTCTCTGTGTCCCTCTACTTTTCTTGTTTTGTTTTTGTGAATAATATATGTTTGAATAAATAGTTGTGTATACATCTATATCATTGCCTTTGTTATAAGTTGTGCTTGACAGGATCTTGACACTGAAACCATCAGGGTATTCCTACAGTTAGCAATACTTCATAATACTTATTAAATTTAAATGTGTGAGCTCGTTATTGAATTGCACCAATAACGATATGCAACTCCTTGTAGTGTTGGACATTAGTGGTGCCCTTTAGCAATACTCTTTTAATATATGCTCGACATTCTTTAAATCTATAGTATCATGTTTATAAACTATCTTTTGAAACAATTTTTTCAAAAAAAATATATTTAAAAAGAAAAATCCTAACTCCATCAAAATGATTAAAGACATACAAAACTAATTATATACAAAATTTTGAAGCTTTCCATGACCTTTTTACTATATTTTATGGTGTAATGTCGCTTGATTAATTCATTAATATTGGCGTTATGACTGGTGCTTGTGGTGGACCATATGCTTGACACACCTTTGGTCTTACTCTTTGTTTTTTGTTTTGTTAATTAAAGAAAAATTGTAACTGCAAAGTTGAGTAGACAGTTTGGGATGATATTACAATATTTCTCAAACAAAATATATATAAGAAATAAACACAAACTATGATAAATAAAATTGTAATTCTTTTTGTCTCGCCAATTACTACTCATTATTTAATTATATGCAAAATTGTGTAGGGATAAGCTAATCTAATCTTTTTTTATTTTATTTGATAAATTGGGATTTGAACCTATTCTCCTCACACATTCACACATCCAACCACTTAAGCTAGCTCAAGTGATTATTCTAAACTTTATTTAATTAGACTAAATTGTACATCTCTATCAGATTTAATTTGGATAATCTTATTATTTTTCTAATATATATATTTCATAATTAAAATACATGAGAAAAATTATTCATTAATTCCTATTCTCTTAAGAAGCAATGAAATAAGCTGTGGCACAAATATGTATCAATCCAATTAATACAAAACAAGTGCGTGTTCTTGTATATAAATCCTTTCTACTACTCTTTGAATAAAAATAATTTAGACTAATCAAAATTGCCGAGTTAATTGGCAATGCAAATTCCCATTTACTTACATAATTAAAACAAGTATACATATAGGTTGATTAACTTGACTCTTCCTAGTTCTTAGCTTGGCATATTATTACATTAGGCAAAAGTTGTTAGTTAGTTTTGATTTTAGTTAGTTGTTAGTTACAGCTCTTATTATCCCCCTGTACCAATATATAAACAGAGGAAATGTTCAGATTGTAACACAGTGTTTCATTCAATAAAAACAAAATCTTTTCTTTTTCCTGTTATGGTATCATAGAATACACCTCACTCTCATGGCTCGCACTCGACACAACACTTCTGCTAGCCTCAGAAATTCTCCTCAAGCACCAATTGAAGATGCTCAACACCAATCCCAGATACCTGAAGCTCCGAACTCCAATACCAATGGTGGACACAACTCAACTTCAAATCGATTCACTCCCCTGGACAATCTTGATCATTCTCCCCTTGAAGATGCCAACAATCCATATTTCTTGGGTAATGGTGATCATTCGGGACTCATTCTTGCCTCACCTCCATTAACGAACAAGAACTTTCAACAATGGTATCGGAACTTCATGATATTGATTGGAGCAAAGAATAAATCTGATTTCCTCAATGGATCTCTTCCCCAGCCTTCCCCCAATGATCCCCATTTCAATTCCTGGCAACGCTGCAATCAAATGATCATGTCTTGGATCATTCATTTTGTCTCCCCAGATATCAAGAGTAGTATTATGTTCTTGAACTCTGCAGCTGCTATGTGGGTCGAACTAAAAAACCGATTTAATCAAGGGAATGGGCCACAACTTATTGAGCTTCGACAAACTCTCATTCGTCTCCATCAAGGTGATGATTCAGTCAGCTCATAATTCACCAAACTGAAGGCTATATGGGATGAAATAAACGAAATCTGTCCAAGAACTCATTGCACATGTGTTGCTGCTGCCGATAATCTTGATTCTCACAATCAAGAACAGGTTTTGCAATTCCTTACTGGTCTTAATGAATCATATCACGCTATTAGGGCTCAAGTTTTGTTGATTGCCTCATTACCTTCCTTGTCCAAAGTTTTTTCTATGATTATACTAAAGGAAAGACAAATGAATCGTGGTCCTTCTATAAATCCAAATATTATTGCTGCCTCTACCTCAAATTAGATACATGTTTAGTATCCTCCAAAAAACTAGAATCCTAATCCCCCTCCCCCAAACCACCTTCCACCCCGTGCTAAGAAGCTTCGCCCCACCTACACCCATTGCCAAAAACCAGGTCATCTCAAAGAGAAATGCTATTTCATTCATGGCTTTCCACCTGGTTATGGTACTCAAAGGAAACCATACACTTCTCAAAGACTTCATCATTCTCAAAATACTCCACAATCCCACAAACCTTCTATTCACCAAGCTTCTGCCTCTCACACGAATGCCCATGTCCTCCCTTCTAATGCCTGCATTCAAGGATTAATATCTCTTTTGAGTTAGAAATTACAACACAACAATCCTCCTTTGACAACAACTCAACCTCTGGTGTCAAATTTCACTGGTAACTCTTTTCTCCAATTCACTATGGATTGTTGACAGTGGAGCCACTCATCACATCTGTTATGATATCAATTGTTTCTCTTTTTTTTCATTCTACTACTATTGCTAACTCAATAATCCTACCAAATGGTTTCAAAATTAGTGTACATAAATCTGGTTTTGTCCAAATAAATGAGCATCTGAAATTACACCATGTCTTATATGTACCAACTTTCAAATACAACTTACTCTCGATTTTTGCTTTATTAACATCTCATGGTTACTCAATTTCTTTTTCTCAATCTCATTGCTCTATACAGGCACTACACCTGAATAAGACGATTGGGATTGCTGAAAGAATTGGTCACTTATACTTTCTGCCCCAACATCATCAATTTTTGTTTTCTTGTTAATCTGTACACTCTCAAAACTCATGTAAAGATGTTCATAAATGGAATACTCGCCTTGGACATCCTTCCTTGTTTGTTACAAATTCACTCAATAAAGATTTGAATTTTTTGCCTTCTGGTTTACCTTCTCCTTGCAATATTTGTCACTTAGCTAAAAAAAGAAAATTACCCTTTATATGTACACAAACATGGCACCTGCTGCTTATGACCTTCTTCATATGGATATTTGGGATCCTTTTCACATTGTTAGCATAGAAGGTTTTAGATTTTTTCTCATTATTGTTGATGATAACACTAGATTCACATGGGTATACATGCTATAGTTTCAATCTAATGTTCAGCAAGTTATACCTCAGTTTTTTTTTATTCATTTCCATTCAGTTTTCAGCTACTATAAAGGCCATTCAATGTGATAATGCCAAGGAATTGAACTTGACTTATTTTTATGCCACTAAAGGCATCCAATTGTTTCATTCCTGTGTAGAACGACCTAAACAAAATTCAGTTGTTGAAAGAAAACACCAGCACATATTAAATGTTGCTAGAGCTCTTGCTTTTCAATCTCATATTTCTTTACCTTATTGGAGTTACATGAAACATACAGTTGTTTACCTTATTAATAGAACACCTTCAGCTTTATTTAAGTTTAAAACTTCCTTTGAAATGTTGTATCATAAAGCTCCTTCTTATGAACACTTAAGAAATTATGGCTATGTTGCTTATGCCTCTACTCTAACTAGTAGTGCTTGTGTTTTCATTGGCTACCCTAATGGGATGAAAGCTTATACCTTATTAGACATTACAACTCATCAAATTTTTCACTCTAGAGATGTTATTTTCCATGAAACTATTTTTCCTCTCAAAACTAACACCTCTACTGACTCTTTTGCTTAGTTTTTCTCTTATGACAATATCTCTTCATCTTCACTTTCTAACATCTCTCCTACAGGTGTTGAAGCTAATCCTATTACTCCAACAAAAATACAATCGGTTCCAAATCTGAACCATAATTCTTAGCAACAACAAGCTCCTGCAGTATGTTCACAACATGTCTTGCCACAACCCCCTGTTTCTACTAATCATCACACTAAATCTGGTCGTTCAATTCATCGACCAGCCTATTTGAAGGACTATATTTGTGAGTCTTCTACTGCCCATCCTCTATCTAATTTCCTCTCTCATGATAAATTTAAGCCACATTTTTGCAATGCCATTCTAGCTGCACATTCAATTATTGAGCCTACCTCTTTTACTGAAGCATCAAAAGATCCCAAATGGAAATCAGCAATGACTGAGATTGAAGCCCTCATAGCTAATAACACATGGACCATAGTCCCTCTTCCCCAAGGCCAACATGCTATTGGCAATAAATGGGTGTATAAAATAAAATACAAATCCAATGGTGATATAGACAGGTACAAGGCATGTCTAGTAGCAAATGGTTATACCCAACAACAAGGAATCGATTACCTTGAAACTTTTGCTCCTGTAGCGAAGTTTAACACCTTAAAACTTTTACTTGCTCTAGCTTCCATTAAAAAATGGAAATTACACAAAATGGATATCAATAATGTTTTTTTGCATGGTGATTTAAATGAAGAAGTTTATATGAAACTTCCTCAAGGTTTCACACCTAAGGGGGAGTTTCCCTCCAATGTTGTTTGTAAATTAAATAAAAGCTTGTATGGTTTGAAGCAAGCTTCACGCCAATGGTATGGTAAACTAAGTACTACTCTTATCAATGATGGCTTCAAACAATCTCCATTTGACCATTCTCTATTCATAAGAACAACTTCTACTAATTTTTTAGCTGTTTTAATATATGTTAACGACATTGTCATTGCTAGTAACAATG
This sequence comes from Humulus lupulus, assembly GCF_963169125.1. Classification (NCBI taxonomy): domain Eukaryota; kingdom Viridiplantae; phylum Streptophyta; class Magnoliopsida; order Rosales; family Cannabaceae; genus Humulus; species Humulus lupulus. Next base: position 12,815,744 of record NC_084802.1, read on the forward strand.
ATCTAGATGCAGATACTTTTAAAGCTAAGTTAAACTCTAGCTTTCAACTTAAGGATCTCGATCCTTTACATTTTTTTCTTGGTCTAGAGATTGGTCACTCTACAAATGGTATTTCTGTTTCACAACGTCCTTTTACTCTCCAAGTTTTAAGTGATACATGATATCTAGGTGCTAAAGCTTCTTCAACACCGATGGAACCAAATGTAAAGCTTAGTGCCAACAATGGAGATGTTCTATCTGATCCTACATCTTATAGAAGTCTCATTGGTAAGTTAATTTTCTTAACCATAACTCAACCTGACATTTGTTATGTTGTCAATAAGTTAAGCCAATATCTTAGTGAGCCACGACAACCTCATATGCAAGCTGCCCAAAGAGTTCGACAATATCTCAAAGGCACTCCAGCCCAAGGCTTGTTTTTCCCTTCCAAATCAAAAACTCAACTCACTGCTTATGCTGAAACTAACATGTCTCCTTCAGATTTACAGCTCAAAGTCTTCTCTGACACTGATTGGGCCACTTGCCCAGATACAAGACGATCCAATACTGGCTTTTGCATTTTTTTGGGCCGATCCCTAGTTTCATGGAAGTCCAAGAAACAAAGTATTGTATCTCGTTCATCTGCCGAAGCAGAATATAGAGCAATGGCTAACACCACTTGTGAAATACTATGGTTGCTTGCTCTTCTCCGAGATCTTGGCATTCCTCATCCACAACCAGCTATCTTATACTGTGATAACAACACTACCATACACATTTAAGAGAATCATGTATTCCATGAGTGCACCAAATATGTGGATATCGATTTCCATATTGTCTGAGAAAAAGTCCAAAATGGTCAGCTCAAATTTGTTCATGTCTCTTCCAACAATAATATAGCTGACATTTTTACAAAGCCTTAGTTTCCTTCTCACTTTAATGGCTTACTGTGGCAAAAGTTGTTAGTTAGTTTTGGTTTTAGTTAGCTGTTAGTTACAGCTCTTATTATCCCCCTGTACCAATATATAAACAGAGGAAATGTTCAGATTGTAACATAGTTTTTCATTCAATAAAAACAAAGTCTTTTCTTTTTCCTGTTACATATCGAACGTCGCTATTATAAATATTGAATGAAAACTAATCAATGAACTTGTTAAAAATTACATTCTGATTCCTGCACAGCCTCTTCACCTTTCTACCATTCAAGTACCATATATCTGCATAGCAAGTACCATATCTCTCTCTCTTTCATCAATACAAAAATGGCTTATATGGCATTGAGACTCTTTATTTTGTTAGCAACTGTACTTAGTCAAACCCTTCCAATGGCAGCAGCCAAGGCTGGTTCAAAACCGAGCCACCAGCGCGAATCGAGCTGCTGGGACTCGTTGGTGAACCTGCCCGCGTGTGGTGGAGAAGCTGTGCTCTTATACTACTTTGGAAAGCCTAGTCTAGGCCCAAGCTGTTTTCATGCCATCAGTAGCATTGGTTACCACTGCTGGCATGCCCTCAAAGAGGCCTCCGAGGCTGCCAAGAGAGCTAGCACTAGGCGTCACCACAACAACTACTAGTCCAGCACCAGAATTATTATAAATTATCTTTCTTCATACCACCTATTATGTCATCACCTCCATTGTTATAATATAATGCCTATTTTTGTTGCTTACTTTATATATTTACGTGGCTTTCTTGTCATTTTCACTGTTACAACTTCACCATAGTCATGTTTTGCAAACTATAAAATGATAGCTTAACATGTAAATGATTAGAAAAGAATGGTTTAAAACACCTTTTGTCCCTCTCAGTCCGAGCCATATTCTTCTCCACAGAGCAAGTAACTCAATCACATACAGTCAAAATGGTTTATAATCAAATGTTTTTAGCAGAAGAACAAAGAAGATGCAAATGAATGGGAAGCATAGTAGTCATATCATATATATGTCTCTGTTTTCCTACGTTAGCCTAATGCACAACGAAATGACCATCAAATTAAACATTTATTTCTTTCAAAATTTAAATATTATATACATATTTTTAGAATTCAAGTTTCAATATGTTTCTACATTTCTAACAAAAAATTGTGTAACATCCTTTAAAAAGATGCTAATTTGCAAATCATCCCCGGGTAAAATTGTAACAATGGAATGACAATAAAAAGCATGTCCTAGAATGTATTTACATTTGTGTTTCTTGTAAAAAATGTAGCCATATAGAATAATAAAGTATAAATCCTAATGTTACAAATTGAAGTATAGCTCTTATTCATTAGTTATGATGAGCCAGATTTACTATCAGATGAATTTTCTTGAAAGAAACTATGGGCTTGTAAGGAGAGAGAAGAAAATTAAATAAAAGAAGACAATGACATTCACCATTTGGATTATTGTTACGATATCTTTGGGATCCTAACATTGATTTGTGGGATACAATTGGGATGCAAATTTGATGTATATTAGGAGTGTTTCCTAATTTAGAAGATATGAATCGTGATTCTTTCGTAGGTTATATATATACAACGTATAACATCAATACAAAGCAACCCTTTTTTGATTTAATCTTTTCATGGTACCAGAGTCAAGCTGATCCACAACTATGGCCGACAATGACATGTCAATGTCACAGACCATAACAATGGCCAGCGACAAAATGCCACCGCAACCACCACCACCTAAAATCGAAATAAACTCCCCTTTTTCTTTGATCCTCAAGATCGTCCTAGCGACTTCATCACTCCCGCCCGCTTTACCGATGAGAATTATGACGATTGGGTAGGCGAAATCGAAACTGCTCTTCAAGCGCAACGTAAATTTGGTTTTCTTGATGGCACAATCACCTCATCGGAGCCTCCTTGCACGCAGTTTGATTGGATTACTATTCATGCTTTGCTCATTTCATGGATTATGAACACCATTGCTCCCGAGGTAAAAAGTACTCTCAAAATACAAAGATGCGAAACATTTGTGGGATACTCTCAAAGAGAGATTTGCTCTTGCTAATGGTCCCCAGATTCAAGAATTAAAAACTGCCCTTGGTAGCTGTCGACAAACTAAAACTATGACGATTCCCATCTATTACAGAAAACTGACCGTTTTCTGGGAATAATTGCATACCCACGAACCTTTGATTACTTGCTCTTGTTGTACACGATGTACCGCTGGCCGAAACCATGAAATTCGCCGTTAAAAAGATATGTTTCACCAATTTTTTATGGGATTATACAGCGAGTATTACGGTCGATTGCGATTGCGATTGAGTATTCTTGCTCAAGATCTATTGCATTCTCTTAATCATGCTTACCAATTAGCAATTCAAGATGAATGTGTTTGAACGACATCGAATGTACCTGATGAGAAGCCCAAAGTAGTTGATTTCGCTGTTCGTCCCGTCGAGCGAGGACGGGGCAGATCTGAGAATCCTAATAAATCACATCTTTCTTGCACCCACTGTAAGAAAACCGATCATGAAGTGACCACCTGCTTCGAGAAAATCGGATATTCGATTGGTGGGAGGATCGTACGAAGAATGATGGTGGGGCAAGCCAAGGGAAATCATCATCTTCCTTGGTTCTGGCTGGCCGTGGTCGGGGGGGGTAGCGGTGTTCGTGCTAATGCAGCAGTCACTGAAACTCTTGTCGCACCCTCTTCTTAAGTGTTTTCCGCAGATCAATGGAAGGTACTTGCAAGTGTGTTCAATAATATGATTGTTTCTAGTGATCGTTTGAGTAGTAAGCTTAATGGTAATTTGTGGATTATTGACACTGGTGCATCCAATCATTTAACTGGCAATATTTCTCTCTTATTTGATGTGAAAAATATCTTGTGTCCCGTCGGCCTTCTTGACGGCAAGAAGGTTGTAGCAACCAAGGAGGGTTCAGTAAGATTGTCGGCTGTTATAACTCTTCAACATGTTCTTTATGCCCCTCAATTAAATTGTAACTTACTTGCCATGTCGCAATTGTGTGATGATTTGAACAATATTTTCGTATTTAACTCTTATATGTGTGCTATACATGACCAAACGAGGGAGCTGATTGGAACGGGAAGTAAGCATGATGGACTCTACTACTTCGAGGAACCGAGCTCAATTCAGGCAGTCATAGTTGATGGAGAGATCTCTTCTTTGGCACTCTGGCATAATAGAATGGGGCATCCTTCCGAGAAAGTAGTAAAATTGGTTCCTTCCATTCGTAATTTTAGGGGTAGTTTGAATAAAGCATGTGAAGTGTGTTCTCGTGCCAAACATCCTAGAGAAAGATTTCTTTTGAGTGAACACTACTACAAAAAAAAAGGCTTTTTAGGACTCGCGGGGCCCGAATCCTCTATTTGAGAGCCTTAAAAACTAAGGATTTTTTAGGACTCGCACGAGTCCTCAAAAGTCTTATTTTTAATTTTAAAAAAATTAATTGATAGCCAAAGCTCCCGCCGGAGCTCCGACATTAACGGCGGTGCCACCACCCCCACGATGGTGGTTCAGGAAAATGATCAATCCTTTAGTGGGTTTTGATGCCACAAACACAAGGAATGCATTGCTGGTGTTCGTTTGGGTCGGGGTGGCTCGAGGCAGTCAGAAAACACTCGGAAGAGTTTGGGAAAAATAACACCACCGCGACTTCAAATGACTTTAGGTGGCGGAGGGCGGCGAGTGAGGGGCTTGGCTCACGGGGGTCGAAGGTCGCCGACCTTCTGAGTCCATTGCATCGACGCATGTAGGAGGGGGGTGGCCGGAGCGCCGCCGTCCGTGGCTTGGTTGTGGAGTTCGTGAGAGAGAGAGAGAGAGAGAGAGAGAGAGAGAGAAACGGGGGAAGAGAGCAAGGAGAGAAAGATAGAGAATGGGTTGTTGTGTTATATTTTTCTTTGTGAAGTAATAAATAGTAAAATTTTAGTTAAAAAATTGGAGGAAATTTGAAATTTTATAAAATTCAAATTTTTAGAACACACATAAGTTTTTAGGACTCATAATGCGAGTCCTAAAAATATTCTCGTAATTTTAATTGAAAAAATTGGAGGGAATTTGAAATTTTTTAAAATTCAAATTTTTAGAACACACAAACATTCTCGTAATTTTAGTTAAAAAAATTGGAGGGAATTTGAAATTTTTTAAAATTCAAATTTTTAGAACACATACAAGTTTTTAGGACTCGCAATGCGAGTCCTAAAAACATTCTTATAATTTTAGTTAAAAAAACATTGGAGGGAATTTGAAATTTTTTAAAATTCAAATTTTTAGAACACACATAAGTTTTTAGGACTCGCAAAACATTCTTGTAATTTTATTAAAAAAAATTGGGGGAATTTGAACTTTTTTAAAATTCAAACTTTTAGGACACACATAGTTTTTAGGACTCGCTCCGCGAGCCCTAAAAGAAATTCTTTAAGGACTCGCAATGCGAGTCCTAAAAAGTCTGGGAGTTTGTTTTTAGGACTCGCATCTAGGTGAGCGCTCTAAAAAAATGTCCTAAAATGGTGTTTTTGTAGTAGTGGAAAATAAAGTTAGTCGCATTTTTGAATTAATTCATGTTGATTTGTGGGGTTCTTATAGACATAAATCCTCTTGTGGTGCTCGATATTTTTTAACTATTGTGGAAGATTTTTCTAGAGCTATGTGGATTTATTTGATGATTGATAAAATAGAGGTTTTTTGAATGTTTTTATCCTTTGTCACCATGGTTGAACGACAATTTTCTCAAACTATCAAAACAATACGGAGTGATAATGGAACGGAATTTAATTGTTTGCTTGATTATTTTTCTACTTCTAGCATTTGTTTTCAAACTTCATGTGTCAGAAGTCCTAAAAAAAATGGAAGAGTCGAGAGAAAACACAAACACCTCTTATACGTTGCACGTGCTTTAAGATTTCAAGCCAATTTGCCAATGTACTTTTGGGGAGAGAGTGTTTTAGTAGCCACACACTTAATAAATAGAACCCCATCTACCGTTCTTGATAACTTAACTCCCTTTGAAAAATTGTTTGGTCACACTCCGTCTTATGATGCAATTCGTGTGTTTGGTTCCTTATGTTTTGCTCACAATCAACAATCTAAGGGAGATAAATTTGAAAGTCGTAGTTGCCAGTGTATCTTTGTTGGGTATTTGTTTGGCAATAAGGGTTGGAGACTTTATGATCTTGACAAGAATGAGTTTTTTGTATTACGAGATGTAAAAAAGAAATTAAGATACTTTTCCTTTTAGTGATATTGAGGCTTGCAATAATTTTGAGTTGGATGTGGATGTTGATTCGGATTTTGCAAAATTTCAATATGAAGTCCCTGACAACCAAGACACTACTGCAGCTCAACCAACTGCCAAGCCCACTAGTGTTGAGCCCATCACTACCAAGCACCCTATGGTTGAGCCCACTGCAGCTGGTCCAGCGAACGCAGACTAGGAAGAATTCGAAACCACAACAAACACGACTCCTCCTGTTTCAGATGAGGTCTCTAGTTCTAATGGAAATACCCCTACTACTGTTGATTTAGTTGACAATGGTTCAGAGGAAGTCCTAGGTCGTGGCATGAGAACTAAAATTCATTCGGTACTTCTACGGGATTATGTCACTCACAATATTGTCAAAGAGAGGCCATCTACCATTGCTACTTCCCCTCCACAACATACAAAAGAGGGTTGCTTTGTATTGATGTTATACGTTGTATATATACAACCTAAGAAAGAATCATTCAACTATTCATATCTTCTAAATTATAAAACACTCTTAATATACATCAAATTTGTATCCCAACTGTATCCCACAAATCAATATTAGGATCTCAAAGATATCGTAACAATTGTGCATCAAGCTCAGACTAAAAATGAGAAAATTTAAAGCAACCTAGGAAAACAAAATTATGTATATATAAGACAACTGAAATTCCAAGATTAGGTAAGAAAAAAAAATTATTATACCATGGATTTATTTTGCAGAAAGTGGGCTATCTAAAGCATGATTATTTAGTTAATATTGAAAACTAAAAATCATAAACAAAAACTCCCAATCGTCATAAATCCACATCTTTTAATTATAGCACCATAAAATTTGAATGTGGCATAAATGCACAAATTTTGAACTATAAAGGGGATGATCTCTGCAACAAAAGCTCCTATAAGGGAATTTTCCATTGTGTGCCAGGGGAAACTCTACTCATCTCAAGATAACACTACTCTTGTCATCTTTACACTGCGTGAATATAATAATCACTGCCCTGAAATGTAGTTTTCAATTTCATTACAGTTCACAGATCCATCGAGGGAAGAATTATTTCTTTGTGAAAAATAAGATAATAATATGAAAAACATCAAATGCGTGCCCATTTTTAAACACCGAATGAATCTATATTGTCCAGGCACAAACATTAATATCACAACCTTAATTTACTCACGATGGAACTCAATATATCTTTAGCCATTTCAAGCTTGTCAGCTCGTAAAAGGATATTTATTAGCCCCTTATTATTATTATTATTATTTGGTACTTGTTTACAAAGGTTACAATAACTGATAAGTCTTCTTCATCATAAAAGAGAAAGAAAAAACTGATGAGTCTTTTCATTTCTGATATATAATTCTCACCATATACAACTAATAAATACCATTATATGATTAATATGTAACGTATATAATTTTACTTCAATATATATGAACCCTATCAGCCTAATTTTTCATAACAACACACACAAATTATTATATACCAAAAAAATGGCCCAAGCTCTCAATCTCTTGATCTTGACAACTCTGGTGGCTGCTGCTATGGCTCTCCCAACGTCCATGGCTCGGCCTGGAGATTCGATTCCAGCCAGTAGTTCAGACCTCATGGCGAGGCTGAAGCTAGACGACGAATCATCAAACTGTTGGGATTCTCTGATTCAGCTCCAGTCGTGCACCGGCGAGGTGATCTTGTTCTTCCTGAATGGGGAGACTTACTTGGGGCCTAGCTGTTGCCATGCCATAAGGATCATCGGCAACCATTGCTGGCCAGCCATGTTTGGAACCATAGGTTTTACTACTCAAGAAGTTGATCTACTCCAAGGCTATTGTGATCATGAAGAAACTACTCCCCACTCCCCACCTCCTCCGCCGTCTCCGTCTTCGCCCTCGCCGTCCTTTCAGCCTCAGCCTACTCTTGATCATCATGGTGATCGAGTTGGTATCTATGGAAAATTGTTTCCGTGAAACTAATAATGAAAATTAAGTTTTAGCTTTGTCTACGTACGTATTTGTCTCGTTTTTGTGGTCATGTTTTTAGTGTTAGTTTGTTTGCAGTCTAGTACTCTATATATATATATATAGTACGGCTGTTTAACTACTGGATTAAGTAAATTATCTATAAATGTTGTGTGTTCTGGTTTTAATATATAAAGGAGTTTGTATGTTCTTATTATATATATGAAACTTTAATGAAAGAGAGTGTCTTTACAGTATATATTTCTGGAATTATGAATTATGACATGCATGCAACACAAAACTTGAACCAGAAAATTGTACATATTAATAATGATAATTATAATTAACACTAACGACAGTTTCTTATTATTGATCGCCAATACAATACAAGTTCTCAATTTCTCTTTATACTAATACACCTTTATTTATGTACTTACCAACCAAGAGATTAGTGATTTGGTCAAGACATGTGACCAGGCCAGATTACATTTTTTAATTTCTCTCATCTCATGTTGATTAAACTTTTTGTTTTAAAAAAATGTTATTAGTATTTTAGTTAAGGAAGAGAGACGCATTATTATTTAATGACATTTTAGCTTAATTGTAATTAATCTGGTGTAGGAGGAAATAGATATCTTGCACCAACAATTATGTAAATACAGAAGAGTTAACGTCATAAAAAAACGTAATTAATGGTTTTGTTCATTTTTTAGCTTATCGTTTTGTTCTTTTTCTAGATATGATTTACTATTTTAGTTATGTTCTGATTACTTATTATTTTGATATTTTCTTAAGTTGTGACTTATTGTTATAGTTACTATCAACTTTTGAATGAATATATAATGAGGGTTGAATGAATGAGAGAGTTGCAATTTGATACTTTAAAGTCTCGTGGCTCCACACGATTAGTTAGCGATATTCATATTAGTTAGGGGTGAGCACGGTGTGGTTTGGGCGGTTTGAACACTTTTTAATACACCACGCCACAAGTGCGGTTTAGTAACTAGAACACACCATGCGGTGTGATTTGGTTGCACCAAACCGACCAAACCAAACCATTTTTTGCGGTGTGGTTTGGGCGGTTTTCCACGGTTTGTGTAAAAAAATGTCATAACAAAATTTAAATTTTTTAAAAAATACTAAATCCTTAGTTCATAACAAATCCTTAATAAGTTCTAAACAACATCACAAGTTATCAATTAAGTTCAGTAAAACACAAAAAAAAAATACAAGTCTCTCATATTGGGTAACTATAAAAAATGGTATATATGTAAAGTTTATTTTTTAATATATTTGTAAGTATGCGGTGCGGTGCGGTGCAAACCAAAATTTCACACCGCCAAACCGCGCACCGCACCGCACCGCGCGGTTTAGCAAAAATACAAACCATACCGAACCATTACACTTTTGACACCGCGGTTTGCGGTGTAGTATGGTGCGGTGCGGTCGGTCACCGCGGTTTGTCGGTTTAGATGCTCACCCCTAATATTAGTTATAAATTCAAATTGTACGAGTTCGATATTGAATTTCACAAATAGCGATATGTCATATTCATATGCTGCCTTAGCATTTCTCATATATAATACATAGACTAATCAAAATTGCTGGAGTTAATTGGCAATGTAAATTCTCATAGTTATAATTAAATGAAAGTATATGTAGGTTGATTAAGTTGACCCTTCCTAGTTCTTGGCCAGGCATTGAACGTCAACCTACCACTATTATAAATTGAATGAAATTTATGATATAAATCTAATTTTAAAGAATTGACACTCATATTCTGATTCATGCATAGACTCTTCACCTCACCTTTCTAACATTCAATCAAAACTTTTATGAAATCTAAAAACACAGGCCTCTCTGCATATTAAGTATACCACATCTCTCTCATTACTACAAAATGGCTTATAACAGTGAAGAAGTTCTTTGTTATGATGGCAATTCTTATTGGCCTAACCCTTCCAATGTCAGCAGCCAAGGCTACATCAAAACCAAGCCCAAGCTCCTTCTGGTCAGGATCGAACTGCTGGGAGTCCTTGGCTGGCTGCATGTGGCTGGGAAGTTGTGCTCTTCCACCTCACCAAGGCTAGCCTGAAAAACGACATGTTTCATGACAAAAGACAAGTTCCTATAAAAACGACATTTTCTTCCAAAACGACATGCTCCTTTCAAACGACAGTTTTCTGATGAGAACGACAATATTATTTAGAACAACAACTTTGATAATAACGACGCTTTTCTTGAAAACGGCCACTTATCTCAAAAACGACACCTTTTTATTTTTATTAACTGTGTTACTGTATACGTTAGAAAGTGAAGAATTTTCTTTAAAACTACAGCAAGTTAAAAAAAAAAAAAAAAAAAGATTATTCTTTAAACCCAAATTAACAATATTTACCCAGAAACAGAATTGAACAAAATAGAAAACTTGAAGATCAAATTATATATAATACACCTTTTAAAATATACAACAGCAAACTCCAATGGTCATTACATACTTGTCCATTGTTTTCATGTCCTCCTTTGCCTCCTCATTGTTCTTCACTACAAACTCCAGTCCTTTCTCACTATCAGCCAATATCACATCATCTTCATCCACCATTTCTGCTTCAAAAAATTTCCTGCAGCAAATCAGCTCTAACAACAAAATTCCATACCTATAAACGTCCAACTTTAACTAGTGGTAGTACAACTAGTACGACCTATTACATCATCACCTCCTTTATTATAATATAATTTTAGGCTCTTACTTTAAATATTTGTGGTTTTCTTGTCATTTCACTTTCACTGTTATAATTTTAGCCAGATATGTTTTGCATACTATAAAATAATAGCTTAACATGTAAATGATTAGAAGAACACTTTGATTTAAAAATACCTTTTGTCCCTCCCAGTCCCAGCTAGATTCTTCTGAACAGAACAAGTAGCTCAGTAACATAAAGTAAAAAACTGGTTCAAGTCCAATGTCTGTAACTTAATCCAATGTTTTTAGCAGAAAATCTAAAGAAAAACAAAGAAAATGCAAATAAATGGGAAGCATATTAGTCATATCATATATATGTTGTTTACAAAAACTATACCAAAGCACAAAAGTAACATAATAAAACAAGTAGCAAATCATTTGCTTGCTTTGAAGGACATCTGAATTTAGCTGTCTCCCAAGTTAACCTAGTGCTAAAGGAAATGACCATCAAATTAAGCATTTCTTCCAAAATTTAAATATAATATATATTTTTTAGAATTCAAGTTTCATTATGTTTCTACATTTGTAACAAAAAATTGTAGAACATTCTTTTTAAAAAGATGCTTATTTGCAAATCATTCCTAGCTAAAATTGTAACAATGGAATGACAAAAAGAACACGTGCCAGAATGTTTTATATTTGTGTTTCTTGTGAAAAAATGTTGCCATATAGAATAATAAAGTATAATCCTAATGCTACAAATGGAAGTGTTGCTCTTATTGCTGGACTTGAAAAACTCATAATAAGGGTCACTTCTCTTGGGTGTATTAATGTGTGCCTGTAAGGAGAGAGAAAGACGGAGAAGAAAATGAAAAAGAAGACTATGACATCCACCATTTGAAGATGCAGAATTAAAAGGAAAGGTTAGAGTGAAAGCATTTTATACAAATTAAAAAATCGTTTTATGCAAAAATTCTTGCCAACAAAACTATGAGGATCTCAAGTATTATTTGATAAAAGGGAATAACAAACATTTTGTAAGTACCTTAAATATAACAAGGCCATCAGCAAATACCAGTTCTAGAAGTCAAGAGTCCTGTCCAAATATTTTGGAGGCGTGACAAACAATCTATCGCGGGAGAAAATGACATCTCTGAAGAATTCTGGGAATTTGAATAAGCCATGTGCCCTATTCTTAAGTTTCCTCTTTCTTTTAACAATGCAGAGACAACCAAACAAGTAACCCTTCTAACTACGGCTTTGTCTTCTCCTGAAAAACCTGTGTTACATCACATATTATAATTGTATTTGGATGAAAATATATATAATATGAAACCCTCAAACTCAGACTAAAAACGAGAAAATATATATAATTGTATTCATTTAGTAGAAAGTGTAGGGCTATCTCTAGCATGATTATTTAGTTAATATTGAAAACTATAAATCATTAAAAAAAATTCCTGACAAGAACACAAACAAACCTGAGCCAGTACAATCAAGTACACAAACTAGAAGAAATTAAAGTCTTAGCTAGGATATATGTATCACTTACATAAGCTATTCTAAAAACCATGTTCACTAGCACAACTGAACAATCAATTTGTCATAAACCCACATCTTTTCATTATGTAACAAGCTACAAGGATAGTACCATAAAATTTGAATGTTGTGTAAATGTACAAACCTAAACATTACCACAAGGATAGCCCTCTAGATTTATAAAGGGGATGATCTCTGCAACAAAAGCTCCAAAGATAACTACTCTTGTCATATGCAATGAAACCAGAAACCTTTACAATGCGTGAATATAATAATCACTGCCCTGAAAAGTAGATTTCAAATTCATTGCACTTCACAGATCCATCCAAGGAAGATTTTTCTTTGTGAAAAATAAGAGAATAATAATTAAAAAAAAAATCAGATTAGAGAGAATAAAAAAAAATTACAGCTGTTCATCACGACCACGTACTCTGAACAAGTTTGGTATTCTTATACATTAAAACTGCTAATTCAGCTGGTAAGAAAATAGGTCTTCCAATGTATCTCTGCCCTCAAGTTGAAAAGTAAAGATTGAACAATTCACAAGAAAAGCTACTAACATTATAGTGCTTACTGTCAGAAGTGGGTATCCAGAGATGGACAGCAAGCAACCTTCTCAATCAAATCAGTAGAGCCTGTCCTTCGTTTCACTTCATCATTTGAACTACAAAGCTTTAGCACTGCCATGCCTCCCCCCACCCCAACGTCGTCTACGACCCCTTCGTTTCCTCCCATCATCTTTCTCCTTTACTTTTTCAATCAAATCCCTTTCCCCTCGTCTCTTATACATCTTAAAAGTGATTTGTCTTTCTTCAGCCATCTTCCTCACCTTTTCAGTGATCTCTGCTGCAATTTCTCTGTTATATAGTTTCCTTAAGCCACGCATAAGCTTAGCAAAAGTATCTGGTTGTGGCATTGCATCCGCTTCCATCATGTCCAAACAGTAGGAACAAGCCTCCTTCACATGCCCATTTTTAAACAGTGAATGAATCCATATTGTCCAGGCAGAAACATTAATCTCACCCCCTTTACTCACGATGGAACTCCATATATCTTTAGCCATTTCAAGCTTGTCAGCTCGTAAAAGGATATTTATTAGCTCCTTCAAGGTACCATATTGAGGGGAAGATAGTAAACCCCTCTCAACCATTTCTTTGAAGTATTGACAAGCTTCAACCAGACAGCCTTGCCCAAGGAAGCCATGAATCATAATAACAAAGGTGTCAAGCCCTGGACTTAACCCAGTTGCTTCAATTTCATTCCATAATCGAACACCTTCTTTAACTTCCCCTAGTTTGCATGCCAACCGGATCACAGCATTGTATATGTTCAAATCAGGAACAGAACCAATCTTTTGCATCTCCACCATGAGCTCCAAGCATTCCTCCAGCTCCTCCTTCTTCTCATGTGCCAACATAATCTGCAAATAAGTATTCTGACTTGGAGTATGGCCTTGCTGGATCATACTATCCAAAATCTCATAACCCCTTTCAATCTTTCCCCACTTACAAAATCCACTTATCAAAGTAGTGTAAGTCATAGCATCTGCATGACATCCACTCCTTTCCATATCTACAAAAACACGCATGGCCTCTTCCATCTTCTCATGTTTGCAAAGAGCCTGAATCAAAATGGTATAGGATATTGCAGTAGGAAAACAGCCCTTCCCTTTCATCTCTTTCAGAAGATCATAAGCGTCTGCCATTTTTCCAGCATGAGAATACCCACCAAGCAAATTGTTATAAACCACAATGTCTGGTTCAAAACCTGCTTCCCTCATCTGAATCAGCACAACTTTTGCCTCCATAAGTTTCCCTTCTCTACACCAACCGTACAACAATGAAGTAAAATGTTTTAAACTAGGCTTAAACCGAATCCTCATATCTTCAAATAAAGAAGCTGCTTCCTTAACACAATCATTCTTGCACAAAGCATCTAACAGACAACCAAAGACATACTCATCAGGTTCACAGCCATACTTGGGCATTTCATCCAACACTTCAATTGCTTTTTTCACCATTCTAGCCGAAGCAAACCTTCTCATAAGAACGACAAACACTTCAGACGTTATCAGTTGAGGGTTCTCCTTCCTCATCTCCTCAAGTAGTGCCCAAACAGCACCAAATTGGCGCATCTTCCCCAATGCCTTGATCATGGCTTTGTAAACTTCATAACTGGGTCTGTAGCCTGGCTGCTTCGATACCCAGACAAAGAACCTGTACCCCAAGTTCCCTGCATCGCCACATCGATTTAAGACACGTTCAGCCAAGCCTGAACGCACAGCAATGCCAGATTCTTGCAAGGCCAGCTCCAACTTCGGGACCCTAGAGTGGAATTTTCTTAAGATTCTATAAATCTTTTCAACATCAGATGCAAATTCATCATTGCAACAACTCTCGTCCTCTGCACCATTGGATTGACTTTGAAGGCCAACCATCCCAAACCCACTTGCACCATCATACGATTGACTGTTGAGTTTATGATTCAAACCATATTGGATCCTGGAATGAGCGGAAGGTGTGGAGGAAAATTGGGTTTGTATAGTTCCAGGTACCCTCAAGTAAGTTTTCCATGAAAGGAGGCTAAAAGGAGTGTTTGGATTAAAGGAAAGTGAGAAATGGTATTTGGTACACACAACAAGCTTTGTTTTCTGATACAGTCTCTGCATAAGCCATCCATAAAGTTCATGTATATAATCAGTCATTATTAAACACTAGCTTTAAACAGAAAGGAAAAATTAGAGTACAATCTCAAAGCATAACCTTACCATGGCACGAACAATGTCAGGGGCAGTCAGGGATCGCTGCAAACTAAAATACCATTATCAAGATTCAATCATCAATAACCGAAGTCTTTGGAAATCAAACAAATTTTACTTCTTAACTGAAACCCTAAATCAATATTTTTTGCATTGATTATTCAAATGTATCCACGTGCTACTAATACACATAGGGTCTTTTGGATCCCTTGCTTTGACACTTTTGACCTTCGTGAAGTAATCTCCTATTGCATAATTCTTACTTGGCTCTTTCTTAGTAGTTACTAGTGATTAATCATTCTCTTTATTTGGGTGACTCAAGAACAAGTGCCGATGTAGTTTCAGTAGTAATAGTAATAATAGTAATAGGAAGTACGGATGGCGTAGGACTGGGTGTTGTTTTATTAGGGGAAGGATCATTCAATTCCCTTAGTTGATGGATGTGGAGAAAGAAACTTTTTCATTATCCCTAAACAACGAAAAACAAATAGAAAGGAAAAGAAAAACAGAAAACCCAAGAATTAAAAAACACAGACCACACTCCATTGATCCACAATCATACTCAAAAATCAATATAAAAACAAAATAAGTTTCACAATCATGCCAAAAATCAAAATCAGATATCACAGTTATGCCTGACTGTTATATAGGAGTCAAGAGAGATGTTAGAAATACCTCCTAAGCTACTGCTCCTTTCCTTACTCCTCCAGTCCTTGATAGACACAAAATAATAATAAGATAAATAAAAGGAAAAAAAACAAAAAAACAAAACTTTACTAAAGAGAATACTAATCTTAGAAGATCATGACAAAAAAAAGTAGTGGCAGAGGCTGAAAAATGAGGGTTGGAAATCACATAAGTCCTAATCAAACAGTAGAGGTTGGTACTGATTCAATGATGCTTCTACTGAAATTGGTTGCGTAATAAGCCCCAAATTGAATGAACTATTTATTTACAGAACAAAAACAAGATTGATTTCCATTTCCATTTCCATTTAAGCATTACACAAAATTATACATGGAAATTCGTAAATGAGCTGATCAATAAAACCTAATCCTACTAACATACATTCTTTCATAAGCAACAGACTGAAAAAGTCATCATTGGAATGGAAGATTGGAAAATGAATAATTAGCAAGTAGAAGAATTCCAACCTTAACGAAAGAGAAGCTGAGGACTAAAGCGGAAAACAGAGCAGAAGACTTACTGTGATACAGAAAGAGTGAAGAAGAAGAAGAAGAAAAATGGAGAGAGGAAAGGCGGGACGTGGAATTTGTTGATTTTGTGAATAATAAATAAATTTGGGTCGGAAAATTATAGTTGTCGTTTTTACATAATATTGTCGTGTTGAAAGTAATATGTCGTTTTCACTATACTGTCGTTTTCTAAGTAATATGTCGTTTTCAGATAAAATTGCAGAAAACATAATTAAAAATTTGTATTAAATTCTCTAGCATTGGTTTTGTTACTTGGGTTGAGTAGGTTTCCTCTTGTTTCTTTCTTTAAGTTTAAGTCAACATCTGTATTTGCTTCGTTTGGTTATTAAGTAAATCAAATAAACTTTGTATATCAATCGAATCATCTTAATTTTTTAAGTAAAATATAAAGTAAATAAATCAAAATCATTACCTATATCAACCAAATCATTTATGCATTTTGTTTGGAATAAATTTGTATCAGTCTTTCTTTTTTATTCAAGTATGAAGCGAATGTCTAGTTTCTTTCTTTTGGAGAGTTTCCAATGTTCATATTAAGCGCATCTCCCACATTTATTTTGCTCTTTTGGTTATTCATTTTTCTCTCATGCATATTTAAACGTTTTTTCTTCTTCAATGTTTGTTTCACTTAGAATTTCTATAATATGCTTGGAGACAAGTTTTGCATAGTCAATAAAGTCTGCAACTTCTTCTGTACCAATATCAACGGTGGGTTTATGATCTGAATTTGATATCGCTTCTTCTACTTGTCTAACTTTATTATATAGTTGATTATATGTTGCTGTACTCCTAGTTGAGAAGAAATTTTGCTGGATGGGGATGATCTCAGTTGTGAGGCACAATGGGTATTTTGCAAAATTTGATTCTCTTTTCTGCCCCTCCACGTAGAATATAAGTTGGGAATCATGGGTAAACATCTTTAACTTGATACTCTATTTTCAAAATGATTGATTCTGGTTGTAGTTTCAATTTGTCGCAAATTATTCCAACTAAGTTGTTGTAGTTGCAGTTATTTGGAATGAGTAATTCATGGACTTCAAAGTTGATGCATTTTCTATTTTGTTCTCATTAGACTACTTGTCTAAATTTGACAGATGGTCTAAAATTTAGACAGGTGGTCGAAAAAATACGACTACTTGTCTGAAATTTAGACAACTGGTCTAAAATATGAGACTCCTTGTCGAAAAATTAGACAAGCTGTCAAAAAATTCTGGATTTCTTTATCTCGAAAATAACCGAAACCACCATTAATTTTTTCAGATTTTCAAGCTTTAACCTCCATAAAACCTCATAAATAAACCTAAATCCTTACTTATACTTTCAATATACTAAAACAATCATTTTGCATTTTTCATATATATTAAAAAAAAAACATTTATAAACCAATCTTTTGAATGAGTAGTGGCTAGATTTGTGGAGAAATGGCAGCATCCGGTGATGAGCAGTGTTCGCCGGCAGTAGGGGCAGTGGTCGCCGATGGTGGTGGTGGTGGTGGCGGCGAGGGATGATAGTGGGTGGTTGTGGATGGGTGTGGGTGAATGGGTGAGAGGAAGAAGATGATAGTTATTAGAGTTTTTATTTTAATTTATTATTATTTTATTTTAAGGGAAAAATGGGTAATACAAAAAATTCATTAATAAAATAGTTCATTTAGCTAAAAACTATTAGAACTGGGCCAAAGTGCAAAATGCACTATAGAAAAAGGTGATTTTGCCAAGGACCACTATTTATATATATATAGCTTTCTTCTCCAACAAAATTCTCTCATTTAGCAAAACATCTTTTTCACGTAAATATGTCAATTCGCAAGCGCCTTAGAGTATAGAGATTATAAATGCAATATGAAAAAAACAAAACAAAACAAACTTTGTTTTACTCAAAGTTAACCTTAATTCTAACTTATTTCCAGGAATTTGATGAGATTTGTTTGATGTAAAGAAATTAAATAATTAAAGAACAAGAGTACATAAATTAAAGTGGTTTTTTCATAAGTACACATTTTTTTTTTAAATAGTGTTATTTTATTTACAAAAATATGGTGCCAAAAAGCAATTTAAAATGGGAAATTTGATCAATCATGCTTACATTAGCTTAATAATTAAAATTTGAACAAAAGTTAACCACCATATGATACAAATGCGCATCTTTCATTTAATACCAAAAATACCCCTCTCATAACAAAATCTCATATTTTTCCTCTCTAAAATCTTGCAAGAAATATACACATGGGTAAGTGATTTTCTTTGATTCTTGTTGTTGTTGGTTGTTTTTATGATTTAGAATGCTGTTTAGATGTTGGATCTGTAGTTTGTTGGTATTTTTTGCTGTTTTTTTTGTGAAAATCGTGTTCTGTGAAAATCTGCATTTTTTTTTTGTTCCTTGAGTTTTTTTCTAAATGCTCGATAGTGTCCGATAGAGGCCCAATTCGGGCACGATAGTTGTTGAGTTTAGAGGTTAGGGATGAAGGTCTGATGGCAACCCGATAGTTTTGGTTACCCGATGGTCATAAAGGTTCGATGGCTACCCGATGGTTGCCCGATTATTATTTTGAATCTATACACCCTTTAAGTACGATAATGGATCGATAGTAGTCCGATATATGTCCGATTGTTGTTATTAAGTTACTGCGGACCTAATAGTACGATGGTACCCGATACTTGCCCGATAGTACGATGGTACACGATAGTAATAAAAAACATAAATAAAAACCGTAACTTTTCCCCTGCCATTTCCCGTTCCCTCTCTCTGCCAAAACTCTTCACTCCCACAAAACCATCGAGCAACCCATAACTACCCTCACCCGACGCATCTCTCTCCCTCACCCGACGGCCAGAAAAACCCCCACCACCCGACGAAGGAAAACCCAGACCACCGAAGACCAAGCCTCACCCAAACCCCGACACTCACCCAAACCCCAACCACCACCGGAGACGAAGAAAAACTCAGACCCCGAAGAAAAACCGACACCCCATTACGCAAAAATGTCTAGGGTATGTGTTTTTTTCAATTTCTTTTCCATTGCAAAATGTTATAGTATGTATTGTTGAATTTGACTGTGTGAAATCTGATAAACCGTAAAATTTTGAATTTTTTTTTGGGTTTTTTGAGAGGTACGATAGTGGGTCGATAGGGGTACGATAATGTTTGTGTTTTCTCATAACTTCAGGTTGAAGATGACTGTACAATAGGGGTACGATAGTGGTTCGATGTTGGTACGATAGTTTTGTGTTTTCTGATAACTTGATGTTGAAGATGACGGTACGATAGGGTACGATATTGGGTACGATGTGTGCCCGATATTGGGAACAAATTGTTGTGTTGTTATATTCCGATGGTGTACGATGTTAGGTACGATGGTGCACGATAATGTTATAGTTCCAGTTTTTATTTTTATTTTTAAGTGGTGTCCGATATGGTGCGATAGTGTCCGATAGTTGCTCGATAGTAGATTGCAGAATATAAAATTTGATGTTTTTTTTGTTATTCTATTTAATTGGGTATTTATTTGTTTTATGCAGAATTTAAGACCTCCACAACTGATAGTTCCAGTAGAAGAACATTTTACAGGACGTATCACTTGGCGCGGCAGTTGGTACTTTCCAAAGATTAAAGCAAAATTTATACAGTGTGGTTTATTGGATAGGGTGAAGGAATCCCCTTTCAAACAGTTCTTTATGGCGGAACCATTAAATTTTTCTGGTGCCTTAGTCCATCAGCTCTTGTTGCACAAATTCAGAGGGGAGAAGACTGACGAAGTCCAGTTTTATATTGGGAAAAAACGATGTAGATTTAGCCAATTGGAGTTCGCTTTAGTTACTGGTTTAAATTTCGAGGCCGGACCGTCTGAAGCTGAGATTAAAGCGAAGACCACTTCGGATCGGTTGATTCTTGAGTACTTCAATGGTCATTCCCCAGTGAGCATAGGGCAACTGCGCATAACTTTTGAGAGTTGTCAAATAGTTGATGATGTGTACAAGATGAGTTTATGTTTATTAGTAGAGGGTGTTTTGAAAGGTCATGAGGAGAAGTTGATGGTTTGGACTGACATGCTGAAGATGGTAGATGGCGTTGACTTCTTTTTCCAGTACCTGTGGGGGAAGATATCATACCAGAAGTTGTTACAAACTTGTCAAAAAGACTTTGTAGAAATGAAGAAGCATTTACAGAAGAAGATTGAGAAATGAAAAACTCAGAAGGAGGCCAAGTACTCTATTTATGGGTATGCTGCAGCATTGCAGTATTGGGCTTTTGAGTCCATCATTGAGTTGGGTCAGGATTATGCTGTGAGATTGGGCCAAGGCATTCCAAGAATGATCAACTGGCAGAGCAAGGAGAAAGTAGAGATACACAAAGAGCAACTTATTAAATTGTTTGCCAAAAAGGTGAGCTTTTACTTTACTTTTTAAATATTTTGAATGTTCTATATTTTTTTCTAGATATGCAATTTTATGGGTACTGCACGATAGGGTACGATTTGAGTACGATTGTGGGGTTATTTTGTGGTTTTTTGTCAACTGTTTGAAAACTGGCTAAGGGGTATGATTTGGTACGATGATGGTCCGATTGGGGTACGATATGTATTCTTTATTAATGTAGTTGTAGAGGTACGATATTGGTACGATGTTGTACGATGATGGTACGATAGTTAGCAAGTAATTCTCACTTACGGGTACGATATTGTTATGTTATGGGTACGATATGGGTACGATAATTGCATGATATGGGTACGATATGGTACGATTGAGGTACGATAGGTTACCATTGTTCACCGATGATAATTACTTATTTTTTATATTGTTTTACTTTCCAATCTAAATATTCATTGTTTTTTGTGGCAGTTGACAGTATACCCCTACCTGTGTGCCCGACCTGCTGAAGAACAGTATGTGAGGACCCTTACAGACAATGAAGCCCCATTGTATGTGGACATGGGGTTAGAGGAACTAGAGGTGGGTGCCGATGGACAGCCTACACAAGAAGCCTTACAGAGCCAGGCTGAAAAGTTAGCTGAGCAAGCAGAAGCAGCAAATATTTTTAAGGAGGTTTCACCACCTCCAACACCTGAGGCACCTGAGGTTCCCCCATCAGCACCTCATGCCAGCACCTCCTCCCAAGCTGAGCAACCAGGCTACTCTATGATTTTGGCCATGTTGGAAAAGGTTGAAGGGCAACAAAGTGCCCTTATTAAAGGTCAGTCCAAGATCTTGGGTCAATTGCAGAAGCTGATGACAATGATGGAAGATCTTAGTAGGCCAACTCCAGATCCACACCCTCAGTCCACTGAAGAAGGCCCTCAGTCTCCTGTAGATGAAGACATTCTCCCTAACGATTACAGACCTGATGATGTAGATGATCACATTTTTCGCACACCAGAGGATAGGCAAATTACTGTAATCGGAGATACTGAAGATTCTGAAGTACAATTCTTAGACATAGCTCCACCAGCACCGGAGAAGAGGAGAGAAAGAAAGAGGCCTAGGTGGTTCGATGAGTACACTGCAATGAAGAAAAGGAATAAGAAATCGAAGACAGCAGTGAATGTGGATCCATTGAGGGTTGTTGATGGTAAATTACTTATGACCTTTCACAAGTGGTTGCTTGGCACCATTGGGAATAAATATCCGAGGGAATGCTTCTCAGGGACACACAATGCTGCTTGGTTCCTGAAACTGCATACTCCGAGGACATGGCTTTCTGACTCTGTAAGTTTTCTATAACTTCATAATTAAATAATGTTGAAAATTTATTTAAATGTTTCTATATGTAGTGGTACGATATAGGTACGATTGGTGTACGATGGTAGTACAATAATTATAATTGTCAAATTATAAACTGTTTATATTGTCCATGGTACGATGGTGGTACGACATTAGCACGATAGGGGTACGATATAATTTGTTAAGTAGTTACTATTAACATCGTAATTTTAGAATTTGTAGTGGGACGATATAGGTACGATGGTAGTACGATAATAGTTAGTTTCAAATTGTTAACTTACTTTGCCAATGGTACAATGATGGTACGACAGTGGGACGCTAGTGGGTACGATGGTGTATAATACTGTAGTTTTTGCCATAAAGGTACGATGATGGTACGACATTAGCACGATAGGGGTACGATAGAAGGTTTTATTGTTGTTATTTAGTTACTATATTCATATACAATTGGGGTACGATAGTTACTATATTCATGTCTGATAGTTTTTTGTTTATTTATTTTGGTATGATAATGTGGTTACTGACTTAATTTTCCTTTAATGTAGCATTTAGATGCAGCATTCCATCTCATGAGGAGGCGTCTAGAAGTTTATCCTGACGTGTACCCTCAGAATTGTGTTGTTATGCCTACAATTTTTCTCGAATCATTGAAGGCTCGGTGGGACGCTTTTCCAGGTTCTGACTACTCTAGCTTTAGTTGGGATGACAGTATATTGGATCTGGTTAGGGGTGATGCAGTCCAGTTCTTACCGAGTTGGCAGAACAAGGAGTTCATTTATTTTGCCCTCTTCTTGAAAGACCAATTGCATTGGGTAGCTGTAGAGGCAGACCTGAATGGGTGGATGTTCAACATCTTTGACTCCAGTATTGGATCAATTTCCGAAAACGATTTGATCAGTTTGATGGTTGACTGGTGTACCATTTTCCTGTCGGTCTTGCAACAGTCCGGTTTATTTGAGAACCATGACGTTATACTCGCTCCTCAGTTGACAGCATCAGAGAACCAGGTCAGACCCTTCGATTGGAAACTCACTCCACGTGAATTCGTACACATATTAATTATTATTTCTTAATTACAAAACTTTATTAAATTATTGTTTATTTTCTAATGCAGTGGCGATTGCGGATGTTACGTAATTGAGCATATTGAACATAAGCTTCTACAACTACCATTTAATAATGTAACTGACAATAATATGAAAATTTTTAGGCAAAGGTGGTGTGTAGACTTATTCTACCAAAACTTATGTTGAAGGGTCTTAATTTTTTTGAATTGTATAATTTTTTTGATTGCTCTTTTTGTAATTACTACATTTTAATGTTTTTAATCTTTGCAATCGTACTATCATCGATCACTATCGTACTCTATCGTACCATCACATGTCTCACAAATTTCACGAAACTGTACTGAAACCATACCATCGTACCACTATCGGACCAATATCGTACATTATCGTACCCTAATGTCGTACATTAACTATCGTACTACATCGAGCAACGTCGTACCATATTGTAAGATACATTTAAATAATCATACAACAAACGATATCGTGCATTGTCGTACCGGCATCGTGCACTATCGGACCAACACTGGATTATTACATATTTAAGAGTTTCATAATGGAGAAAAAAACCTGCAAAATCTAGCACATAACAAATATTACTAGTTCAAGCAGAAATAAAACATAATAGGTCAACTAGAATACAAACAAAGCAATTTAACCTCGGTACTTGCAAGACGCTTTGTTGTGCCCTTTACCACCACACTTGCTACAACATCGTTGTATCACAACCTTGCCTCCATTGGAAGGATATCGATTTTTCCTAATTCGTCTGACCTTTTGCTTCTTCGGTCGGCCTACAGGTTTCTTCTCAATCAGTACTCCAACTTGGATGTTCTTAATGTCTTCAGGCAATTCCCAATCATCCTCATCACCAACTGGCATAATTGTCCCCTCATATGTGCTCTTCCAACACTCTCTTGTGTAATATTGAGAGCACAATGCGTACATGTTAATATTTCGTTCTTGAGCAGCAGCACATACATGTGGACAAGGAATCTTCATGATTTGGAATAGGCCGCAACTGCATGTTCGTGCCTCCAAATCAACTATACCACCGCTCTGAACTGTTCCTCCGGGGTGGACATTAAATGTATAAGGTCCAGCTCTGTCGACGCTTAAGAACCGAGATTTCTCAAATTGACATGACAAGTCCCCCTCCATAATTGGTGATAGAGTTGTGCTACATTTTTCAGCGTTTTCCTTTCAAGTAGCAAACCATGTTTGAATAGTAAACCTGATGAATTCAACAAAAGCAATGATCGGGAAGGCTCTTGCGTCCTTAGTTTTGCTGTTGAAACTTTCAGCCCAATTACTTGTCATTACATTGTAACGATCCCCTGGAAAGTACGCACGAACCCATCTTTCAAATCCAATGCCCTCAAGATATAGTGCAACTCGAACATCCATTGCTTTTATCTTCTCAAATTCTCTTTCAAAATTTGTCTTCTTATACGAGTATGCACAACTGTAAATATGATCCGTGAAGCAATCAGTCTTGAACTTGCTAGCCACGTTCATAATAATGTGGTGGTAGCATGCGCTGTGGGGTGCATCAGGGAAGACAAGTTCCAAAGCATGAACAATGCTTTGATGCCTATCCGATACGAATGCTAAGTTCTCAACATCGCCAATCGCTTGTTTCAACTTCCTCATGAAATAGGTCTAAGAGTCGTGGTTCTCACTGTCAACTATTGCGAAAGCAATCGAAAATATGTGGCTGTCTGAATCCAATGCCACGGCACACAACATTTGGCCACCATACCTAGTTTTCAAGAAGGACCCATCAATACATATAACAGGTCGACAAAACTTGAATCCCCGCCTACAAGCACCCAGAGAAAAAAAGCAATACTTGCAGCGAGCCCCGTCTACCTTGAAATCAGTAATGGAATCGGGATTGTTCAACTGCAGCATGTGCAAGTACCCAGGTAACTTCGAATATGAAGCTTCAGGCGTACCCCTAACTATGTGGAGTGCTTTCTCTCTGCATCTTCAAGCCTTCTCATAACTCATTTCGATCCCGAAAGAATTCTTCATATCTTCTCTTATTTTGGAGGCTAAATAATCTGAACCGTTAACTGAGAATTTATCCTTGATCAGTTCGGCAACTACCAAAGGTGATGCTTGACGGTTATCTTTTTTTCGAACATCGAGGGAACATGTGTGTACATTTTCAAATGCTGTCACCTCGAACATGTTAGAAAGTTGCTTCTTCTTCCCTCTTAACCTCCACCCACAATCAGGATCCTTGCATGTAATATACCAAACATCAGTACCAGACTTCTTAACTATAAAGTCGAATCCCTTCTTCATTGCAAACAAGCCAGCAACCTTCTTTAAATGTTCCTTGTCTCTGAAAAACTTTCCTAAATGAATCTCCCCGCCCGATGTGCCACCCATAGATATATAGTGACTATTATCCTCAATGTCTTCTCTTGTAAACATCTGAGCTTTGAATTTACTATAATATGTCGAAGAAGAGAGTGGATCACTAAATTCTCTAGCATCATTTGTTCCGTCTGGACGACTACTACTAGTATCAGGTGTTTAGCGATCTTCTCTACGGGGTCTACTTCTACATGTTGTTTGCCTCGGTATTTGGTACGACAGTGGACTCAGGCTCAAAGCTTGAGAACGGACCTCTGTTTCTTGGTTGTCTCTTACATCATCATTGCAATCAAAATCAGCATCAGGTTCAAGATAATCAGGAAAATCGTCATTGCCCTCAAAATCATCTTCAGGGTCAGGACAATCAGGAAAATCATCATGAAATGGCATCTATGCTACATGATCAACTGTCGGTATGAAAGGGTTTGATTCAGGTACAGCAGTGGCTACCAGCACCTCCGGATTTGTTTCTGGAACATAAGTCCCAACCTCACTACGAGTATCCTTAATAGTACTTGGTGGAGGATTACGATCAACAATGATATTCTTCTCCACCAAAGTCACAAAAAGGGGAACAAATTCATCTGGCTTCTTCAAAAGCATTGACAAATATAAGCTTACACCCTTGTCATTCCTTATAAGTTCAGGCCGATACATTAACCCTTTCATGTACTTATAATTCACTTCTAATTTCAGGTCATACTGTACTTTGTCAACCTCCAGCTCTGAGTACAAAAGTTCAACAAGTTGTGAGTAAGTTATGTCCTTCTCCAACTCGAATGTTCAATTTTCGGCTCCATTAAAAACCCAATCTCTACCTTCACGCTCCCAAACACCATTATACATCAAATACGCGAACAAAGTTGACCCTATCATGTACAAAGAAAAAAAAATCAGTAAATGGCAACAAAATGTCGAAATTTAGTTCCAATTTTTTAGCATCGTACCAGTATCGGGCCATATCGGGCGGTATCGGGCAAAGTTTTATTTATGTTTTTGATCACTTAAAACACTAATATCGTGCAAGTATCGGGTACCATCGTGTACCATCGTACTATTAGGTCTGCAGTAACTTAATAACAATAATCGGGCATATATCGGACTACTATCGATCCATTATCGTACTTAAAGGGTGTATAGATTCAAAATAATAATCGGGCAACCATCGGGTAGCCATCGGACCTTTATGACCATCGGGTAACCAAAACTATCGGGCAACCATCGGGTTGCCATCGGACCTTCATCCCTAACCTTGAAACTCAACAACTATCGTGCCCGAATCGGGCCTCTATCGAACACTATCGGGCATTTAGAAAAAACTCAGGGAACAAAAAAAAAACGCAGATTTTCACAGAACACGATTTTCACCCAAAAAACAGCAAAAAATACCAACAAACTACAGATCCAACATCTAAACAGCATTCTAAATCATAAAAGCAACCAACAACAACAAGAATCAAAGAAAATCACTTACCCATTTAATCTCTTCACTATGAGCAAAAATAACACAAAGCTTGGTGTTTCTCCTCAAACAATCCACAATGTCCGAATGTGTATCTTTCTTGCAAGATTTTAGTATGAAAATCTTGTGTGTAAAACGTATGGTGAAGAGAGAGTGAGAGAGAATGTATGGTGAAGATAGGTAGAGAGGAAGAGGGAGAATAGAGAGGAAAGGTGTTATGAGAGGGGTATTTTTGGTATTAAATGAAAGATGAGCATTGGTATCATATGGTGGTTAACTTTGGTTCAAATTTTAATTATTAAGCTAATATAAGCATGATTTATCAAATTTCCCTTTAAAATCAATGAGACATCAACCCCATAGTAACTGCAAATCAATTCACCATGAACACATTGCATCAATCCAAAACTAATGAGACATCAACCACATAACAACTGCAAATCAACTCGACATCAACACATTGTATCAATCCAAAATAAACTTAAAAAACATAAAAAAAAATATCTTGAAAAACTCATCAGTGCATTTTAAAATATATAAAAAAAAATAAACTAAAAAATATACACAAGAACAACTGAAAATAAGTCCTAAATCAACTAAAAATCAACTAGATTTTTATTCACGGCAATACGGTTTGAAAATGCAACTACTAATTATCTAGCTATACATCAACCTCACAATAATACAGTATTGAAAAAGCAACTTAAATCAACTAAATATCAACCCACAACAATATAGTGTTAAAAAATTAATTTAAAATCAATTAGATATCAATCCTACAACAATATATTGTTAAAAAAGCAATTGCAAATCAATTAAATGTTAATACATTGTATCAACCTAACATAAACTTAAAAACAATAACAAAACAATATTTTTTTAAACTAAAAAATTACTAAAAATAAATTTAAGAAAAACATTACCAAAAACCATAACAAAATCAATGAAATTATATATCAATGTTATCAATTGAGAGAACACACTATTAATATTTTATTACACCTCGTGAAAGTATTATTATTGGTAATACCAATTGTATAATATACTAAAAATATTTATCAAGCCCTCTCTACTTCCAAAAGAAACTTAAAAAACATAAAAAATATATATATCTTGAAAAACGTATGTGCATTTTATAATTTATAAAAAAGAATAAACTAAAAATATGATGAAAATTCTCATGTTATTAATCATCAGATTAGCTATGAGATCTCAGGGCTTTTATTAGGGGTGAGCATCTAAACCGACAAACCGCAGCGACGGACTACACCGCACCACACTACACCGCAAACTGCGGTGTCAAAATTGTAATGGTTCGGTATGGTTTGTATCTTAGCTAAACCGCGCGGTGCGGTGCGGTGCACGGTTTGGCGGTGTGAAATTTTGGTTTGCACCGCACCGCATTGTATACTTACAAATATGAAGTTGTATCCCTTGATTAGGTGAAGTGAAGTAAGAGGGTTTCTTCCATGATGGTAGTTTAGTGGAGTGAAAATAAGTTTATTATAACTTGTGATTTTTTGAACTTATGTTCCACGAGGGTTTTGAAAATAATTTCATGGGAGACTTGTATTTTTTTTTTTAACTTAATTGATAACTTATGATGTTGTTTAGAACTTATTAAGGATTTGTTTTAAACTAAGGATTTCGTATTTTTTTTAATTTTAAATTTTGTTATGACATGTTATTTAACACACTTACACCGTGGAAAACCACCAAAACCACACCGCAAAAAATGGTTTGGTTTGGTCGGTTTGGTGCAACCAAATAAATCACACCGCATGGTGTGTTCTAGCTACTACACCGCACTTGTGGCGTGGTGTATTAAAAAGTGTTCAAACCGCCCAAACCACACCGTGCACACCCCTAGCTTTTATTGACTTGTAATCTCTTAAATATTTAAGTTTGTTATTCTGTGTATTATTTTTTTCTTCTCTCTTTGTCAAAACATTTTTTGAGAAAGTTTCTTATTAAGTCAACTCTCCTTCAACTCAAAATATTTTATTCTTTATTATTATTTTTTATTACTATACTTATTTTTTTTTACTATACTTACTTTTTTTTTACTATACATAAAAAAATCAAATCAATTAATTTGTTCTAACTTTTTTTTAATATATTTTTTAAAGATCATGACTATTTTTTTCCTTGTTTGGGTTAAATAACTAATTACAATCACATTTTCATATATGATATTTTTTTGCCAAATTTAGATGTTCTCATCTAGGTAACCAGGTACCCATTCACGTTTTCATATCATAATTTTTATTTTTCAAATTTGAATGTTTACATTAGGGTAACTGGTTACCCATTCACATTTTTTATATCTATTTTTTTTATTTAAATTTGGATGTTCCTATAAGGGTTACTGGTTATTGGTTACCAATTCAAGTTTTCATATCTAATTTTTTTTCCCAAATTTGGATATTCTCACTAGGGTAACTGATTACCTGGTTACCCATTCACATTTTCATCATATTTTTTTTCTTTAGATTTGAATGTTCTTATCAGGATAACTAGTTGTCCATTCACGCTTTCATATATATAAATATATATATATATATATTTCTTTCTGAATTTGGATATTCCTATCAGGTTACTAGTTACCTATTCAAGTTTTCATATCTTTCCACTAGGATAACTGATTACTCATTCACATTTTCATATAATTTTTTTCTAAATTTGAATGTTCACATCAGGGTAACTCGTTACTCATTCAAGTTTTCATATTTTTATTGTTTTTTTTCCAAATTTGGATGTTCCTATAAGTGTTACGGTAAAAAGAAAATGTTGAAAAATTTTATTTGAATTTTTTACATACAGTGGAAAAAATTATTAAAAAAAAATACAATAATAAGAGATAATAAATAGTAAAATAATTATGTAATGTTCAAATATATGTGTAAAAACAGAAAAAAAAATGGAAGGAGAAAAAATGAGAAAAATGAAAGAAAACTATACAAATATGAAAAACAAAACAAAATAAATGATGAAGGAAAAAAAGAAAAAAAAACAAATAAATGAATAAAAATGAAAAGAAGAAGAAGAAAAATAATGGAAAAATGGAAAGAAAAAAAAATAAAGGAAAAAATTGGTAGAAAAAAATGGAATAAGAAAAAGAAAAGCAAAGAAAAAAAAACTCATACGTGTGAAAAAAGAAAAAGAAAAATAGAAAGAAAAAAGAATAATTAAAAAAAATGAAAAAAAAACTGAAAAAATATGAAGAAACAAAACAAAACAAAATAGAAAAAAAAAAAGAAGAAAAATAATGAAAAAATGAAGGAAAAATTGGTAGAAAAAAATGGAAAAAAAGTACGAAAAAAGAGAAAAATCTGGAAAAATAATAAAAGAGTAATAATATGTGCACCCAAAATATGCACATAAATATTGTACACAGTGACGTGTCACTGCTTTTTAAAATAGTGAGTCATAGTTTTAATAAATGTGATTGGCTAGACTAAACTACCACATCACTATGTATAATGTTTATGTGTATATTTTGGGTGCACATATTATTATATTATGAAGGAAAAAATAAAAAATTGAAAGAAAAAAATAAAATTATCTTTAAAATAAAAAAAATATAATTATAATTAAAAATGTGGCATAATTATATATATTTTTCAAATCTATGAGAGAGAAAATCCCACAAATATGAATATTCAAATCAAAAAGTCATACAAATAAATAGAAAACTTAAATGTACATATTTTTTTTTGTAAAACAACCTAAAAAAAACCCATAAATATGAAAAAAATTATAATTGGATTGGTCTGGTAAGCTAACAAATTTAACCATAAAAAAATTGAGTTTACAATATAATATATTTTGTCTAACTCATTATATTTATTTAAAGTAACAATTTATAATCTATGAATCTGTATGCACTATCAAACTTCATTTTCTTGCGAAACTCGGTTCTTATAATATAATATATTAGGTTCAAGTTGCAATATATATCAAGTACCAATTATCTGAATATATGCTCTCAAGTATCAATTTTAAAACCATGAATTCAATTATGAAGTTGTTTGTTCTGAAAATTTATTAAATGCAGATATGTCACTGATGATCAAGGAGAGCATGCTTAAGATGATCAAGTACGAATGTCTTCCACATGTTTGTATAAATGTCAACGTGATTACTTTCATCTCCTGTTTTCGCAAGCATATAGTCCCTACGAAGCTCTTTTCCAGAATTCGGTTGACTGCTAATTGTTTGTAAAAATGCAAATTATGAAAAGAATATATATATATATATACATATATATATCTTGTTATGTTACTGGCTTCCACTCTCAACTGAATCTGTAGTGAAATTGATGAAAAGTCTTCTGGGATAGTGGAGTGTATGGAGAAGTGCAAAGAGTCTGGTATGTATTCTTGCCATTTATGATCGTTGTATGTTACATTGTCTAATAACTTAAGGAACTACTACTAGATAGCTAAAATTTGATACTTGTAAAAATTTTGGAAGGCCTTTTAGAGAGTGCAAATGTGTTAAAACTTGTATCAATAATCTTCCTCAAAAGATATAATAAAGATGGTCATTCTCTCTTAAAACATTCAATTCTTCAACCTGCGAGCCATCAGCCATGACGATTATGCTTGCTTTTTTTCCAAACTTGTTCTCTGCATCCACAAAAATAATCCATTATCCAATATGTTATGTTGTTACTTAGCTAGTTTGTCCTCCTCTTTATAAGTTATCAAATCTATCAATTTTTATGTTCATTAAAGAAGAACTATGACTTTATGCACTGATGAGTTACATTGTTAAAGTGAAGTTAAGTAAAAATGTCTTGTATTCTTAATTGGAGATTTGCATCTGAGTTATGGTTTACCTGCCAAGCTGTAAAGGTCTTCAATGGTGTCAGGCAGATATACAAGTTTCCCTGCTGTTGTATTTTCGTTAGGACTATGTCCATGGATAATCACTCTGACAGTATCAGCTAATTCTGCAAATGATACCATAGAACATCTAGTCATCTCAGAAATTTGATGGAATCAGAATATTTGCGTTTAATAGTACTGGCATTAACTAAAATGAATTTGGAAAATGGTCAAGACTTCACCTTCTACCCTTGTATGTCCATCTAGAGATTCTTGATTTTGTGCATCCCCATTGGTGTCTATGGGCTGCAAATAAAATTTGATAGTCATTATCCAAGTACACAAGAAAATATCTAGTTTCTTGGATGAATTTGGAAAAAACTATTAAAAACTTTAATTACACACTAGAATGATAATTCATACAATTTTTTTTATTATTACTTAATAATGTTTGCTACATGTACTGTACAAGTATGCTTCAACTATCTTTCTGTTTTAAGCATGATGCCTGATGCATGATGCATGATTTTGCAATGCATTACTATCTAGTAAATTTTGTTTAATAAAAGATTCAAATATTTCTATGATACATACATAGCTAGATAAAGAAAAGTAAAGATATTCGATGGTATTTGGCAAGCATAAATATTGTACCTCTGTAGCTAGTTCACTCAATAATTCTGTGAGAAAAGGTATTTCTTCTAGCATCTCTTTTTTTAAGCCCTTCAAGTACTGAGAATGAAAGAGTCAGTCAGGCTCAAACAAGTAATACATCTACATAGCACAGTAACCTGTTTACGCAAAAGCTTGACTCTTTGTTCATTTTTTTTGTTAAGAGCAATTTTACTAAATTTTTCTTTAAAGATTTTGTAACAACCTCAATGAAATTGGAGAGTAAAATCTTTCCATCTTGTCTATGTGGCTGCAGTATTTGCTTGAAATGATGATGACTCATTCGGATGACCTGAGAAAGCCTCTTTGTTCTTAATGTAAAAGGTTGCGGGATGTTTAGAAGTACTGCAATTTCTCCAGCCATATCCGAAGATCCTAGCTTTGTCAAAAGCTGGCAAAACACACAACATCAGTCATGATGATATGATATGATACATACTTGTTTAAGTTTGTCACAACAAACAGTTCAATGCATCTATTAAGTAAGTACTATAGTTCTCTTAACTTATAATTTCCCTATCAACAGTTTCTTTCTTCTGTCATCACTAGTATAATTTTTTTAGTTTAATGACTGATTGTTTGTGTATGTATAACTCAACACAATTAATTTCTTTGTTTTCTTTTTTCTGTTAATAAATCTGTTGTAGTCATGCCAGTAAAACATATTTATGAAAGAATAAAAATTATGACTAATCTTAACGGTTTATCTCTGCAGGTTCTTGCTGGAAGAACATAGAAAAGGTTCCCTTTTTTTGTGTGGACAAAGTGTAGATGGCATTTCAGAGGTTTTTACTGTGGTCTGTTGCCTCATCCTTTAGACACTGTAAAAACTGTTAGCAATCTTAGATATCAACTCGATGCAAATTGAGAATTAGTGAAAGTTACCTGCTCTGTACCATTTTTGTAAACTAGCACCTCCTGCAGGTTTTATATAGCAGTATGCATTATTTTAGAACATTTATCTGCATAATATTTATAATATATATATACATATGATTAAATTAAATATCCAAAAAGAGAATTTTATACCATTGATCCTGACACCAAAATGTAGAAATCTGTTGGAATCTCATTTTGCAAAATGATATCAACCTTAGGGGGAAAATATTCTGCTTTCATCTCTGAAACCTGTCAAGGACAAATGCTGCTGTAATGTAGTGATATGTAACAAAATCTCAAAGGATTTAAGAAATTTCATACCATTTGAACAATGAGGTCCTGAGAGACTCCCTTAAACATGTAGGTCTTTTGAAGAGTAGGATGGAATAGATGCTGGGCAATGCTGGATCTTATTGCTTTAGGCAGATCTTCAAGCACTTCTTCTTGCTGTAATTCTACTGTCTTGAACTTGAGTTGCAAGTGTGCCAGCATTTGCTCTTTCAGTCCCTCTGGAAGTCTGTTTTTGCTAGCATACCTCAATATCTCATTGATAGCATCCCTCTACACCAAAAACATCACATCCATTGCACTATATCCTTCAAAACTAATCTCTTCTTCACTCTTAGGGAAAACAAATAATCTAAGTTTCATGCATAATATACTTTTGACATGTTACATGGGTAGCTCTGTGTTACTCTTTTTTAATTGAGTAGGACTAAAACTACCAAATTACTACTTTGTTTATCGATCTGGATGCCAAGCAAAATCAGTAAGTTTTTCACTTTCAACAAATAAAGTACAGTATCAAACATTTGATTTGTAGTTATGAATTTGTTAGAAGAAGTTGAGTTAGTTACCATGGCAAAGGTTCTGATAGCACTGTGGACAATCAAAATGGTCATGTTACCAATGAGATAAGCAGTGAGGCCAATATTGAAGAGCATATAGGTCATATTGAAAGCCTTCTCCCCTGTGTTGACGGCGTGGAGGTCACCATAGCCAACAGTGGTGAGTGTGACAATTGACCAATAGATGGAGTAGGTGTAGCCTAACCAGATGGTCCTGTCTTCGAAATCCGATACCTGGCTTCCTATCCATGTGTTCTCCGGGTTCTTGTTGTGAGTCGCAATCCAGAAGTAGAAGCACCCTGCTGAGTGCACCGCGAATAGTGTCACCTGTTTTCAAATAACAAACTCATACCGCATTATTAGTGCAATTAGGATATATGAGACCCGGTATTAAATTGCACCAATCAACATAAGGTGTTGTTGGGCATCAGAGCAATGCTCGTACATTTATTGTGGTAAGAGATTAGTAATTTTGTTAAAACAAAGGAAACTTACGCAGATTAGCTTGCAGCATCTTGTCCAGAAGTAGCTAAAGCATGAGTCTTTCTCTAGTCTGGGTAAGAAATAACATCTATCTCATTAGTTCATACAATGTATTTGGATTGATTGAAACCAATGACTGAAACTCTACTAGTACCTAGGAATAAATACAGATGTATCAAAATGTAACAATACTATACAATAAATAGTAGTAAAATTGTTGAGATAAACAAAAACAAAAATAAGATTGAAAGCTGACCGATCACCTTGTAAAGAGTTGATTAACACGCCTGAGTCGCCACAACCTGAGCAAAATGAGAAAACGAAATGCCTCACCAGTGTGCACTTGACCAGTAAAGACTCTGTCTATGAGCTGAAACGGTAGAGTTGAGGCCACATCCATAGGCAGCCACAGTTTGGCTACATACCTGACTTAGTTATCAAACAAATCCATAAATTTTTCAAAAGTCTTTGACTATATATATGTATGTATGTATATGTATATACCTGGCAGCAATCTTCTTGTGATCAACAACTAAAAGATAGGTGGTTTTGTCCAAGTAAGCCACAAAGAAAGTAAGAATAATATCAATAGCAAAGAATGCATCGACAGTTAAGTCAACAGGCATGAGAGACCCCACTGCCACTTTCTTAAAAGCCAACTCAAACGGCGACGCCCACGCTGAGTATATCACCAACACCACCAAGAATGTCTCCCACCACCTGCCAATTTTCAGTATTTATGAACAATTACAAATTGAAAAGAGAGTAATGACAGACATAAATATATGTGTAATGATATGAGCACTCGTAGGTCGAGTTTCTTCCAACCAATCACATTTGTTTCAGATGGGACCAACGGTTCACGTCAAGTGTACCTGTATCTTCTATCGTAGGGAGCAATAACATAATTTTTAAGGTGTAGGTGAGTTTCATTGACAGTAGTTCCAAAAGCAGGTAAGAGGCTGCTTGAAACTGATGAGGCCAAGTTCTTGATTATTTCCCCACTTGAATGCCTTCGAAAGAGTGATGGAAGTGGCGAGGACCTTGATTCTGAATATTCAGACATGATTTTTCTTTATGCAAGAAACAGATCACCAAAGTAAAAAAGAATTATAATAAGGTAATATTGATGATAATTATTAGATTTTCTTGTCTAAATCTTGGAGCCTAATTAATTAATTAGAATATATTAAGATATCAAATATGGCAAGGTAAATTAAGTGTAACGGAATTTGTCAACTTTGGAAAGACTATTTATAGAAACTATTTACACACCCCGTATGTATATAATTGGATTTAAGATGTATAATTAGAAAGAGAGCAATAGTGTATTAGATGCCATTTCTATATTTTCTTTTTCTTTTTCTTTTTTAAAAAAAAATAATAATGAAAGATTAGACTCCACTGATATGGTTTATATAATTTATTTACAAATGCATCTCATAACTGGCTCCCTAGCTTAGACATGGTTTGTAAATTATATATTTACAAATGCATCATTGGAAGGCATCTCAGAGCTGATGCTCTAAACCTTCCAAGCTTCAAAGCTGCTCATTTCTATGAAGTTGTGCTCTTTCTTGTGGATTCAGTTACTACTTCTACCCTGGAAAAGTTTACAGTTTGCCTGTGGCGCATTTGGTTTAGGCGCAATAAATTTGTTGATGAAAAATCTGTCCTTCGTGATCATCTCGTGGTGGACTAGACTAGAGTGTAGATTTTTTGCATCGGTTCCAAAGGGCTAACGGTGGTTTGTATGTTCCTCAACCTTCTGTCTCGGCAGGCCCTACTCCTGCTCCTGTTCGGTGGAAGAGGCCTGCACTTGGTATCATCAAATTGAACTGTGACGCTTCGCTCCATGAGGCTTCTGGCACCGTTGGTGTTGGCATGATTCTGCGGGATCATTTGGGCAGGGTGAAAACTTTGGACTTTTAAAGCTTGATTCTCTCCTATTGTGGCTGAAGCCCTTGCTATCCTCCATAGTTTGAAGCTTTGCAATACTCTTGGCTTCTTACATCTGTCAGTGGAGTCAGATTGTCTTGCTGTTATTAAGCTCGTTGAGAAGAAATCCTTGGATCCTTCCTATCTTGATTGTATCATTAGAGATATCACTGTTTTATGTAATGATTCTTATGTTCCATCTTTTGACTATTGTCCTAGAATGACTAGCAGTGTTGCTCCTTTGGCTAAACTAACTTTGACTATGAGAAATCATTGTGTACGGTGGCTTGGCTACTCCCATTGTCTTCAGTCTTTCCTTGAGGCAGATAATCTTTTATCAATCATATCTCATTGATACTCTTTTTCCTCTTGAGATTTTCCAGCTAGGTTTGCTCTTGAGCTTTTAATGAGGCATTTCTTCTATAAAAAAAAAAGTAGTTAAACCAAGCAAATTTGCACCTATACAATTGTTGTTTGGTGCTGTGCAATTTTGTGGTTTGGACTAAAGACATCATCAAAATTAATGGTATTTTAAATCATCATACTTTTAATGGCACTCTTAATGTGATAGTCTTCTACATTTGATAATGTAATAGGGTGTCCATTTGGTGCGGAAGCAGTTTTGTAAAAACCAAACCAAATCACATAATCAAAATATTAAAATTTTTAACTTTTTTTATTATAAAATAATTATATTTAAAAATAATAATAATTTTAGCTTTACTTACAAAGAGCTTAGAGCTTAGGTAGCGATTGGTTCCAAAACAAAAATGGAATAGTAATAGTAATGGTAATTGGAATTGAATGAAATTTCCATTATTTTGTTTGGTAAAAATTTTGAAATCAGCAGCGTAATAAGGATTATCATGTTTAGTATAATATGGAATTGAATAAAATTGATATTATTTTTACCAAATTACCCTCTCTCTTATAAATAAATATATTTTGATATGCAAAACCATTATTTTAATTTTTATTATAAAAAAAATCTTAAATCTAATTGTATATTATATTTGATTATTAAAAAAAATAAACTTCCTATATAATATTATAGTAAATATACATTTTATAGTACACTTTTTTTATTAAGAAATTCATAAAATCTAATTTTATTATAAATATTAGTAAGTAATTTTTAGTAAGATATATGTATTTCAATTTTAGTAATTTGTAATTGATGTTAAATTTTAAATAATTTAAAATTTAAAGTTTAATTTTATATTTTAAAAATATATATATCATTCTTTTTTATTATGTTAAAACACTAGGTATGTACTAATGCAAAATTTTAATTTTTTTTAACAATCAACCATTAACCATTACTAGTATTTATATTTAGGAAGAGGGGTAATAAAAAATAATTTATATAGCGTTGGAAATGAATTATTATTCAACTCGTTTGATTTTGGAAGTACAATTCTATTGTCTACATGACTTACAATTCCTAAAGGAATAAGCTTTCCAATTATAAAAATCACACCAAACAAGTGAATGGATCAATTTTAGAAAAAGTCATTCTATTCCTACACACATTCCAATCAATCAAACATTACCTTAGTAGCTTAGTATCTTTGTTGTTGCAAGTGTAAAAATTTTGAATAATTTTATAGAATAGAAAAAGATAAACTTTTAGTACATGTTTGGTTGGCAAGAATTCATTGGAATGGAATGGAATTGATTCCCATTACTTTGGTTTTATTTTTTGCTTAGGAATTCTCTTTCTATCTTAATGGCTTTTCGGGAAAACTACAGAATTATAATTCTATTCAAAATTGGGTAGAAAAGTTATTCAGTTGCTTAGATATTTTTTATACCATTTTACCCTTACTTTTTCTTATTTATTGATGCACTTTGTGCAGCCAATTGCCACCATTGCATGCTTTTTTTTAATGCACTGCATTATTCTACATCATTTCTACTAAAATGTTTTTTTAACTTTTAATAAAAAGTAACAAGTAAAGTTTTAATAGAAAAAAAAGTAACAAATAAAAATAAAAACTCACCAATAAGATTTGAAAATTTTATAATTATTGTTTCTTTCAATTAAAAAATAATAATTTATAATTAATTTATTTGAAATTTATTTAATTATATATTTATTTTCTAAAAATAAAATAAGTCATATTAACTAAAAGTTATATTTATTTCAATAATAAGGGTATATTTGTCAAAAGATTATTCATTTACTTGTTTTCCATTTCAAAGCTTAAACAAATAAATAATTATCTTTATTTTCCATTCCATTCATATTACTGTTACTATTTCTATTACTAAAAAACGCCAACTTGGTTTGTATAAACTTTCTATTAACTCATCTCGTTGGAGATAATAAAATGAAAGGTGACTATTCCAGTACACAAATAAACAAAAATTTAATTTTTCTTACTCATATTAAATATTTTTTTATTTCATTCTATTTCTTTATTTTCATTCCTCCCAACTAAATGGAACCTCGTTGGACCAGGCAGCCAGACCCAAAATGACGACGCACTCAAACTTTTTTTTTCTCTGGAACTTTCCTCTCTATAAACTAGGGTTCAGCTTATTATCACATCCTTTATTATTCATTAATTTTTTTTATCTCATATTATACATTGTCAACTGAAAAAAAAAATAGCTTTAAAAAAACACAAATAATAATATAAGTATGTATGTATGTAAATGTGGTGCCAAAAATTTATTGATCGGCAAGAAATACTTGAGGTATTAAAAAAAAAAATCAACATTTACGAAGATAATGAATTGAATTCCACCGAACCGACTAATATGTTCTATATTTACAAGCATGTACAGACAATACATTTGGTTTGATTGGCTACATGGCTCAGAGGATTTGTGATACAAAAAACAAACCTGCTAAAGTGCTAATATGACCCCTCAGCCCATTAAGTTATAACTCACAGTAATCTTTCGAATCCTCTTCACATTCTAAAATATTCTGAACATGACAGACCAAATGAGAATGCTCGCCAAAACATAAGCTTCCAAGATAACTTCCGTATAGTAAGCAATGATAGCCAAGTTGGAGGAGATGTATTCTTCCATGGTTGCCAAATCCCTAAGCTTCATTTTCAGAAATAGCTTCCTTGGTGTCAGTGCTAGAACCCACATTGGTGTCACTAGAATGAATAGGACTATCCCACAAATCGACATACCTTCTGGTAGCCAGCCAACCGAAGTCTATGGGATCCTTAAATACTTTCAAGTGATGACAACTGCGAGTAAGAAAAAGCCAAGCTCTCTCTGTAAGATTAGTGATACAATTGAGGAACTGGCTTGATATATTCTCAAAATCCGAATATTGAGCTTGACCGCGCAACAGATTGGTTTCTCTCTTTATGTGTCGACTGATGCTAATTTGGATGACTTTCTCTCTTAAAGAGCACTTCGGGCAGTTATATTTTGTGAAAGAAGAGAGGTTTGATGCAGGAAAAAATTCACTCCAGATTGAGCTTCTAGCAAAATCTAATAAGGATTCCCCTGCACTAGCCCAGAAATTTGCTGCAGAAGCTATAAGAGAAGGTTCAAATTGAAACAGATAGTTTGTTGCGCCAGCAAGCAGTAATGAATACGCTGCACTAGTCCTGCTCATATCAAAAGCTTCATACAGATTTTTGTTAGTTTCAGATAATGAAGCTAATAAATCATTTGAGCGGATTTTGTATGCTGAAGCCAGTGTTGTGTAAGCATTTAAAGACAGATGGTGAAGAGGATGCATCCAATAAGTTGGCTGAGGTGTTGTTCCTTTACATTCCAAGTGCTCATCGAAGAGACCTTGAGTAACAACGCGCTCCAGCTTCTCACAACAAGATTGAGAATCACCAAGTGATAGATAATCTGTTATAGCATCATCAATGTACTGATTCAACATATCAGTTGCCTTGTCCTTATCAAAGTCACTACTGGTACATGAAGAATGAACATTAACAACAGAAATTTCCTGGAAAAGGCAATTATACAGTGTTAATACTTGTTCAGGATACTCTCTTTTAGAAAACAAAATCGTTAAGGAAGGTGCAACAAATAGTTTTCTCTTGAAATTCGAAGAGGTGTTTTGAGAGCGAGCTGGTATATATAACAACACTCATAATGAAAGTTATACTAGCAATAACAAAATGATTTCTGTGTCTGTCCACTAAAAAAATATAGTTCATAAGAAACAGAAGCAAAATACTATGCTGATATAAAATGGAATCATTGCAGGGGTGAACCAAATCCTATCATCGAGCACACATTAGTAGATGCCATATAAACAAAAGAGCATGTTTTCCGGGTATGTTACCTCCAATGCACGATCCACAAAAGTTGGGGGCAATGCATTACATCGCCTACAACAGCAGATGAAACGATACCTGGACCACAACTCTGACTGCCTCATAGCCTATGCACCATTAAAGTGAAGTAGATGTAAAAAATCAGAATCAAAGAACAATTTAAATGCTATAAACATGAGCTAATATCAGATAAAAATTGACATTTAAAGAACTACTTCTTGGTTTCCCACTAAATAAGAAAAAATTGTTATATGATTTCTACATTTTTAAAAGGGTGAGAAGATATAGCATAAAAAATAGACACAAAACACTTCATACCAAACCCCAACCAACATATAAGACAATGTAGCCAAATTTGCTCAATGTTGTTTAAACAATACCTTGGGCTGCAACAAGTCAGTGTAAGCCACAGTCACTTCCTCCCCTTTCTTTATCCTCTTAATGCTCCTAACTATCATTCTTGGTCCATAGCAAACCTGAAACTCTTCATTTGCATGCATCAAATTCAAATTATATATATAGCCAATTTTTCAACATTTTCCCTAATGACAATGGCAAAAGTTGACACCTTTCTTCAAGACATCACTGCTACAAACACCACTCTTTATCTGTAAAAGAAATATGTGAACTTTAGTCTTTAGTAGCTATCAATGTCAACAAGAAAAGGAAATAAATCAAATTCAGAGTCTCACTACTTGAGTTTCTTCGTTTCCGGAACAGCAGGGGGCAATTCTCAATGGAGTCTCCTCAGGGGAAAACGGCGACGCTT
Source organism: Humulus lupulus (assembly GCF_963169125.1). Lineage (NCBI taxonomy): Eukaryota > Viridiplantae > Streptophyta > Magnoliopsida > Rosales > Cannabaceae > Humulus > Humulus lupulus. Next base: position 12,857,401 of record NC_084802.1, read on the forward strand.
CGATCTCCGAAGGCAGCAAAATCCGGTAACACGCATTGGGAGAACAACTATGGTTGATCCAGCTGAAGTTCTGACCGTACAAAGCAACTCCAAGGGTGCGCCCAGTCTTATTATCCTGCACCTCCACGGCGTTCGTTAGCACCAAGCAAAGCGCCGACTCCTCCAAACGAACATCCTCGATCGAAACCTCGTCTTCCGACGACGAGAAATCCAAACCGTCTCTCATCCTCCTTGCCAATGCCATAGCCCTAGCTCCTTCCGAAATTCTCAGGAGAATCTCGTCGCAGAAGCCAAAACTAGCCGTTAATTTATCGCGGTTGGTCAACAACCCGGCAAGTCGTGCGGCGGAGTGGGATTGGATGATGAGGCGGAGGGCGAGGCGGAGGTCGGAGGAGTCGGCGGAGTGGGGGAAAATAGAGGGGCGAGAACGGAGGAGGTCGAGGAGTTGGGACTCGGCGCTGGAGTGGTGGAGGGCAGAATCGTAATTTGAGCATTGTGAGGAGCAGTAGAGGAGAGTGGGAGGGAAAGGAGGAAGGAAAAGGGGAGGGAGAGGGGAAAAGCAGGCGGAGCAGTGAGAGGAGAGGAGGGAATCGTTGAGAGAGAATGAGAGGGGTGGGAGGGAAGGAGTTACGTCTTCTCCCATTTCCATGTCATCCTTCCCTCTCATTTCCATCTCCATTTCCCTCCAACTATCTTCCACTTCCCTCTCTCTTTTTTTATTTTTTTAGCAAAGCTTTCCTCTCTCTTAATTCTACTTGGTATCACTCGCAGTGTAAACAAACGACAATAACAGTTAAAACGACAACAATCTCGAAAACGACAAATATTGTGACAAAGGACATAAATATTAAAACGACAACAATTGTGAAAAACGATAATAAAGGTAAAACCGACACTAAACTAGATAAACGACAAAAAAGTATTTAAAAAAAACGTTAGTATTAAATGCGAAAAACGACAGGGAAAAAATTATCGTCCAAAAAACATGACATATTACGAGAAAAATCATCTAATCAAATCAACTCTTTTTTTATTTTTTAAGAAATGAGAATAATTATCAACATGAATTTAATATACTAAGTTTAAAAAACAAGCTTCCCTTGTAGCAGCCTCAATGCAAGTTGCCTTCAAAATTGCTTGTTGACCATTTTCTGATAGGCCACCACTTTCTGCGATGGAGGAGTTGAAGGCTTGAAGAAAATTAAAGCATCGTTGCCACTGTAAGGCAACGGTGCTTTCTCCTTTTTTTTAATTATATATATATAAATAAAACATTTTACACATATATATATACTAGCTAGGTAAAAATAATGTGCAATACACGTTTGTTTAGTTTTAAAGTTGTAACCATTATATATAATTTTAATAAAAATTAGTACACTATCTTTTTAAATATATATATATTTTTATAATCAAATGAATTATAGTTCTATATTATATATAAATATTTATATTAATAATCTTTACATATATGTCATATAAACATAACGTTGACATATATATATTTACATAATTACATGACATATGTATAAAATATAATAATATTTAAAAAGAAAATGATAATAGAAATAAAATAATAATAGAAAAAGTCATAGTGTAGACAGTAGTATATAGGCATAAATTATTTTTAAATTCTAATATATCTCGCAATGTCCTTTGGTGAATTTGATGAAGAAAAAAAGCTCCAATCACTTGATAAAAACAAACTATCACACAAATTTATAAGATGAAAAAATAATATGCATGTCTTTATTATTTTTAAATAAATATGATTTAATTATTTAAATTATCATAAAATATCTTAAAATATCTTATTTTAATTAATTAATTTATTTATTTTTGTTTAAGTTTATGTTTGTTCTAGTTTTTGAATTTGACAGTGACAACAAATAATTATATATTATATGTTTAATATAATATTAAGTTTGATTAAATTTTATTTAAGTTATAAAATATATGATTTTATTATTTTTAAATAATTATCATTGTAAAATATCTCAAAAATATCTTATTTTAATTTTTTTAATTATTTATTTATTTAAGTTTAAGTCATGTTTACAATCTACTGTTAAATATAAGAATATTCTGTTAAAGTTAACTGAAAAAAAAATTAAAAAACCGTTAAAACCAAGAATTTCCGTTATCTACACACTTTTTATATAGGATAGATAACAGTTTATATATATAAAATTTGTTAGCGTTTTTTAATTACCGTTTGTCACATGTTTTTTTTATTATTATTTTTTCTATAAATACTCATTTATTTCATTCAATTTTCACACCATTACATACATCTTCTTCCAAATTATCAATATCACAAAATTTCTTTTCTTACCAATGAATTCCCAAAATTCTCAAAATTTTCCAAATTCTCCAAATACCAACTCCCAAAATCGAAATTTTCAAAATTTATCATTTTCTCCACATCCAATCCCCAAAATCCAAATTTTCAATATTCTCATTTCAATCAAAATTTTCAAAATACTCCCTCTACTAATCCTCAAAATCCAAATTTTCAATATTGTCAATTTAACCAAAGTTTTCCAAATTCTTAAAATTATCCCATGTCCTCTTACCCTTACCAAAATTTGGCTCTATTGAGACACCCCAACAAGCTCCATTCTTCACACCAACAAATTCACTACCATATGCATTTCATATGCTTCCCTACACCAACCCGAAATGGTTTCAAGAAATTATAGGCCAAGTATGGAAAAGTCTAGTAGTGATTTGAATCGTGAAACATCATTGACATCTGTCTCTGAAACCCAACCTGAACATAGTGTTGAAGGGTTGGAAAATGTAGTTCTACACAATGAAGATGAATCAAGGCATAAATGTAAAGTCAAATGGAGCAAGGAAGCCACTATACTTCTGATGAGTGGATGGCTTAATACATCTAAGGATGCCATTGTGGGGAATGACCAAACTTCTACACATTTCTGGGCTCGGATCGCAGAATACTACAACACCAACCAAAAAGGCGAGCAAGCAAGAACTGGAAGGCAATGCAAAGATCATTGGAGCAAGATGAATCAAAAGGTGGCGCGTTTCAATGGGTGTTATAAACGAGTACAACAAGCACATCATAGTGGTTGGTCTGATGAGCAAATTCTTGAGAATGCACATCAATTGTACAAATCTGAAAATAACAACTCAAATTTTCTGCTTGTGGACTGTTGGAGATTGCTAAAGGATGAGCCAAAATGGAATACAATGTACCAACCAAAAGGTGGTAAGAGAACAAAGGTGTCAGATACAGGGGCATTTACTTCTTCTTCCAATGCAGACATCAGTGATGATGAAGTACGTGAAGTGCGCCCTACTGGCCAAAAGGTAGCAAAGAGAAAAGGGAAGGAAAAAAAAGACACACATGCTAGATTTATAGAGATTAGTGAACGGAAAGCATCTGCATTGGAGAAATTGGTGGCGATAAAGGAGAAAGAGATAGAAGATAATAGGATGACAAAATACATGGATTATCTCATCATGGACACGTCGCATAAGACTCCTGAACAAAAGAAAGATCATTAAAACTTGTGTACTTATATTAAGAATAATATGTTGAAGTTGTAATTGCTATGTATTTCTATCAACCACATTATTATGTATTTTATTTTATTTAAATAAATTATCCTATATTTTAACGGCTACATTTTAACGGCTACATTTCAACGGCTACATTTCAACGGCTATATTTTAACGGTTACATTTTAACGGCCACCATGTCTATAGATACCAAATTTTAATATTCCTTTTACTCAACTCTCCAATCAATCCTTCATTTTACTCTTTCATTCATCTTTCATTTCCAAATATCATATACTCTAAGTTCAACAATGGATTCGCCAAATTCTCCGAATCCATACGACAATATGAGTCTAGAGGATATCATAATTGCAGAGTGTACTGACGATCATGATGATCAATATTTCAAAGCGCTCATGGATGGGGGTAGCTCAACAAGACAAGGAAGAAAGAGAGCCCACATTGATAGGGGTCATGTAGAAGGACACCAATGTTTGTTCGACGACTACTTTTCTGATGAACCGGTGTATACTGAATATCAATTTCGAAGAAGATTTAGAATGCGTAGACATGTATTCCTACGCATAGTGCAAGCTCTAGAAAATCATTCAGAGTATTTCCATACGAGGTTTGATGCAGTCGGTAGAAGGGGGCTTTCGCCATTACAGAAGTGCACCGCTGCTATGCGAATGTTGGCATATGGAGCGCCTGCCGATTATGTTGATGAGTATGTTCGAATTGGTGAAACTACTGCTATTGAATGTCTAGTCAATTTCGTTCGAGGAGTGAATGATATTTTTGGGACCGAATATTTAAGACGGCCCAATGTTAGGGACATTCGTCGCTTACTTCAAATGGGGGAGGTGCGTGGTTTTCCAGGCATGTTGGGAAGCAATGATTGTATGCACTGGGAATGGAAAAATTGCCCAGTTGCATGGAAATGTCAATTCATGCGAGGTGATCACGGCAGACCAACAATCATGCTCGAAGCAGTTGCGTCACAAAATCTTTGGATATGGCATGCATTTTTTTGGTGTTCCAGGATCCAATAATGATCTCAACGTGTTAAATCAATCCCCAATATTCACTGATATCTTACAAGGGCAAGCTTCGAGAGTTGAGTTTACGATAAATGGCACACAATACAACAAGGGGTATTATCTAGCAGATGGTTGTTGGATTAGCTTATACAGAATTTTTATTTATTTTCATGTATATCTAATATTAAACAAATTAATACGAGATAGCCTAAAACATGTTTCTAAAATTGAATTCAAAGAGAAACAAAGAATAGAATACTTACAGTATACGCAGCGAAATTAAGAGTCCTTCCTTCAGTTTCTCTAACTCTTGTATCCTTTCTGTCGCAGAGTATTATCAAGAAACTGAACTGATCTTCTATTTTCTTCACAATCTTCCAATGTATCCTTAGAACCACCTAGACTAGTGAGGGCAATTCTCAACACGTGAGATAGATATAGAGAGAAGAAGAGAAAATAACAAAGTGGCTTAGAAAATGACTTGTGTTTAGAGAGAAGATAAAACTATCAGAAAATCTGACTTGTGATTTATCAAACTTATGTTTTGACTTCTCTCTAAGCACTCATTTTATAGACTCAATTAGGCCATTTTATTTAATTAAAAAATTAATAAAATAACAGCCATTTTGAAGCCCTAGGTCGAAATTATCATGGGCTATAGGCCTGTGAAATTTCTCATTTGATTATAAGCCCATTGGACTTAAAATCAAGGCATGTATTATTTTCTATTGATTTAATGAATTAAATAATTATTTAAATCCTTTATCAAATTAATTATTTATAATTTGAACCTTGATTTAAACTTATTTATTAATTTAGATACCAATTTATCTTAATTAATAAATCTGCCATAATTTCTCTTTTATTCTCAAAATTACACAACTCTGTGAAACTATCCAAAATTGACCTGGTCAACTTTGATAATTCTAATTGATGATTAAATCAATCAATTGAGACTATCTAGATGATTTTATCCAAGGTACAATGGGGACCATGGGCCTATGAAATCAAGCTCCAATAAGTTATCATAAATCTAACAAATAAATTTGCTAACTTATTAATTCCTCGTGACTCCACTATAAACTCGGAATTGCACTCTTGAATTCATAGAACTCTCTATAACAAATATAGATACGCTATTAATTATCCATTGTTACAACCATAATTGTCACTCAATCCTCTATAGACGGTCTACAATGAGATAGGACTAAAATACCGTTTTACCCCTCATTGTATTTTATCCTTAAAACACTTAGTTCCTTGTAAATGATATTTCAGTAAACTAATTTAATTACTGAAATGAGATCTCTATCATTTAACACCTTGAACCAAACTAAAAGGAAACCATCATTTCACTTCTTCATCAGAAGCTATAGATGTTCATATCTATGATTAACACTCCCACTCAATTGTACTACCGAGTTCCCAAGATGTAAGTATGGGCTAGTCCGTAGGGTAAGCTGGTAACGAACAAGTCAAAGAACTCAAATAATACAATCAGTTAGAATACTAACCACTCAGAATTGAGATTGAATTGACCTATGGTCAACTATATGATATGACTAGAATAGATAATAACGGTATGTTTACTTATCTTATCAACTGTCAATATCGGTCATGTTCAATGTAATAAATACATCCGATCTTATCTACTTTGCTAATGTTCTGGAAAGAACATAACACTGTAATGTGTAAGTAGATCATATCGTAGATTGGCAAGTCAGTGTAAATCCAGTGCACTGACTAATCTTAGGACTAACTTATTTTGAACATATAATCATATTTATATTCCACTGTGTTTACGTCACTATAAATAAGATTAGCTATATGCTCGGGATTTAATATAAGTTTATATTAAACAAATAATCATGAAAATAAAACATGTGAGCAAAGTGATTGACTAAGTCAAAAAATGATTTATATTCTTTTATTGATAATAAAATGAGATTACAAAGAATTTGGGTTTTAATTAGGGCATAAAACCCCAACAAACTCCCACTTGCACTAATTGAAACTAATGCCTTAATTCTACTAATCTCATTTCCTTGGTATGCTTATCAAATGTAGCTTCTGGTAGTGTCTTTGTAAACGAATCCGCAAGATTGTCTTCAGTTGCAATCTTCATAACCTTCACATCTCCCCTGGCCACATATTCTTGAATAATGTGATACTTCCTTTCTATATGCTTACTCCTCTTGTGACTTCGAGGTTCTTTCAAGTTGGCTATCGCTCATGTATTGTCACAAAACAACACAAGCGGTTTATCCATTTCTGGAATAACACCAAGATCCGAATAGAACTTCTTTAGCCAGACTATTTCCTTAGCTGCTTCTGACGCGGCTATGTACTCAGCCCCATGGTGGAATCTGAGATTGTAGATTGCTTTACGCTTCTCCAAATCACAGCTCCACCCCCAAGAGTAAACACCATTCCAGAAGTAGACTTTCTGTCATCGACATCAGTCTGAAAATCTGAATCGGTGTAGCCTACAGGGTTTAGAACACCACCCTTGTAGTTTAACATATAATCCCTAGTCCGTCTCAAATACTTCAGGATATGTTTAACTGCTATCCAATGTTTCAGTCCTGGGTTTAACTGATACCTGCTCACTACTCCCACTGCATAGCAGATATCTGGTCTAGTACACAACATGGCATACATCAGACTTCCAACTGTAGATGCGTAAGGAACTTTTCTCATTGCATCTTCCTCTTCAGGAGTCTGGGGAGACTGCTTCTTTGAAAGATGAATTCCATGGCGGGACGGTAGACGCCCTTTCTTGGAATTTGTCATTGAGAAACGTTCAAGCACTTTATCAATGTAAGCTGCTTGAGATAGAGCTAAAAGTTTGTTCTTTCTATCCCTGATGATCTGGATACCTAGAACATAACTTGCTTCACCCAAATCCTTCATCTGGAATTGAGTGCTCAGCCAATTCTTCACATCTGATAATTTCTTAACATTGTTTCCAATGAGTAAGATATCATCTACATAAAGAACCAGGAATACCACTATTTGATTTGCCTTCAGTTGGTAAACACAGGGCTCATCAATATTTTGTTCAAAGCCATAGGTTTTGATTATTTCATCAAACCTAAGATTCCAGGAACGAAAAGCTTGCTTAAGTCCATAGATGGACCTATTTAACTTACAAACTTTTCCTTCTTGTCCAGATACTTTAAATCCTTCTGGCTGATCCATATAAATGACCTCGTCAAGCTTTCCATTAAGAAAAGCTATCTTGACGTCCATTTGCCAAATCTCATAGTCGAGAGCGGCTGCTATGGATAGGAGGATGCGAATGGATTTGAGCATGGCTACCGGACTAAAAGTTTCCTCATAGTCCACGCCTTCTCTTTGGGTATAACCCTTTGCCACTAATCGAGATTTATAAGTCTCGATATTTCCATCAACTCCTCATTTTTTCTTGTAGATCCACTTGCACCCAATGGCCCTAAAGTCACTAGGTGCTTCCACAAGATCCCAGACGAAATTTGAGTACATAGACTCCATTTCCTGTTTCATGGCTTCGAGCCATAGTTCTTTTTCAGGGCTAGCCATTGCCTGTTTGAAAGACAATGGATCATCATCACTAGTGTCACCAACAACCATATTGGTTTCACCATCCAAACCATAGCGAACTGGGTTTCTAGAAACCATCTCACTACGACGAGGCTCTGTGACTGTTTGCTCAGGAACAATGGTACTTTCTTCATTTAAATCGACTTGCGTTGGTTGTACATGAAGAGTGGGAATTTCATCATCAACTCGCGTTGATGACAATGGAACATTGGTTGGAGTCAATTCTTTATCCATCTCCTCTAAAAATACTTTGCTGCGAGGTTTAAAGTTCTGGACATAGTCATTTTCCAGAAAAGTAGCATTTGTAGAACTAAACACTTTCTTTTCTGAATGATTGTAGAAAAGTCCACCCCGAGTACCTTTAGGATAGCCAACAAACATGCAAACTTCAGTTCGCGGTTCTAGCTTTCCCTCCTTTTTCCTCAGGACGTGAGCAGGACACCCCCAGATTCTATAATGGCGTAAACTAGGTTCACGACCATTCCAGCATTCTAAAGGTGTTTTGGGGATTGATTTTGACGGCACGACATTGAGAATGTCATTTGCGGTTTCAATTGCATGTCCCCAGAACGAAGTTGGTAGAGTTGAGTAACTAAGCATGCATCTAACCATTTTCAATAAAGTTCTGTTTTGGCGTTCCGCTACACCATTTTGTTGCGGAGTACCTGGGGCAGTAAGTTGTGATAAAATCCCAAGTTCAGTTAAATGATCTTGGAACTGCATATCCAAATATTCTCCACCCCTATCAGATCGCAGGATCTTTAACCTTTTACCTAATTGGTTCTGAGCCATTGCTAGGAATTCCTGAAACTTTGTAAATGTTTCTGATTTCCTATGCATTAGGTAAAGACATGAGTATCTAGAGTAATCGTCAATGAAAGTGACGAAATACTCAAAACCACCCCTGGCTTGTATATTCAAAGGTCCACAAACATCTGAATGCACAATACCAAGTGGTTCTTTGGCCCTATCACCCTTTGCAGAGAATGGACGCTTGGTCAGTTTGCCTTCTAGACAAGATTCACAGACAGGTAATTCACCTAAGGTGAGTTCCCTCAAAGGTCTGTCCTTTGTAGGTCTTTGAATCCTATCATAGCCAATGTGACCTAGTCTCAAGTGTCATAAATACGTCATATTATTGTTATCGGTCTTTTGATGTTTATTGGTCCTAGGTTTAGCTACTTTGAATAAATCATTGTTAAGAGCGAGGGGTTCGTTAGGTCGTAGAATATAAAGCTTGTTTTCCAAACATGCAATACACAATTGTGATCCATTGAAAGAAATAGATATATTAAAACTTGTGAAAGTCATAACAAATCGTTATAATTGCAACATGGAAACTGAAATTAAATTTCTACTAAAATCCGGAATAAAAAATACATCTTTTAAAATTAAAAATTTATTTCCGAACTCCAGACGAGCTCTTCCTCTAGCTTGGACCGCAACGAACGCTCCGTTCCCAACTCTGAGCTTTAAGCCGCCTTCGTTCACTTCCTCCCACGATTCCAGAAGCTGTAAAGAGTTACAAACATGGTTAGTAGATCCAAAATCAATAATCCAAATGGATTTATCATTCTCTAAAACACATGTTTCCAAGATAAATGAACTATAATCATTACTTTTGTTTTTCGTTGCTAGAAACTTAGGGAAATCTCATTTCCAATGCCCCTTCTCTTTGCAGTGAAAGCACTTATCTTTACCTTTCTTGTTTTTCTTGTTTTCCCCTTAGACGTCTGTGCACTTGGTTGTGCACTCGTCTTTGCAGGCTTGGGGTTGTTGTTTTATCCACATTTCCCCTTATTTCCAGCTTTCGAAGACGAAGCTTGGTTAGCTTCAGCCTTAGCTAGATGAGCAGCAACATCAGTAGTCTTATTTTCACCTCCTTTACTAGGTCCACCCATGACAGGTTCAATAATCCGAAGTTCGTTCATGAGTTGTGTTAGACCATAGTTGAGTTGAGCACGAACGTGCAGACACGGTGCCATCCGAGAATTTACGGTGCCATCACGAACGTGCAGAGACGGTGCTATACAAGCATTTACGGTACCATCACGAGCATTGACGGTGCCATCACTAACGTGCAGACACGGTGCTCGTTCTGGGGATTCCTCAATCATGACGAATTCAGAGTTGTCACCAATCAACTCTATGTTGATATTCTGCTTCCAATTAAGGAAGTTTTCTCCAGTGAGTTTCTCCATCGAAAGTTGAGAAAGGATGGGAGTAGACACAGACACTACTTAGCTTAAAACTACAAATTATCAATAAAATAGAAATCAATCACATTTGCTCAATAAAACTTCTATTCACACAAATTTCAAGAAATAACACAACATATACCAAAAATATGTAAGATATGAGAAAAAAATACCAAAAACAATCATATCTCTATTTCTTTAGGTTTTTAACTAATCTATGATATCCTTGTCCCGGTTGGCGAGAATAAAAAATACCACTAGTTAAATAGAGTTGTAAACTCATTTAATAATGGACACCACTATTAACAACCTACTATTCGATCAAAATAAGAAAATAAAATCTCTTATTTTATGAGCTAGACCCACGGTTTCAATAATCATAGATTTAGTCCTAGTAGTCACCGTAGGGGTGAGTCTAGTAGAATTTGACCTATAATTATCTATCTTTTGAAATCTAACCTTGTCAAAATAACTAATGAACACCTTCCTTAGGGGGACGAATCAAAGCACCTCGAGGCCCCATTAAGCTATTGACTATGTTAAACCAACGGTGGAGATCGAATAAAATCCTTAAAATAAGCTCATTATAAAAATAAAATAGTATTTTTATTATTTATTTTTAGAAAATTAATGACTATGGTTTCCCCAAAAAAATTAAACAGATTAAAATTTTTTAAAACCAAAGTCCTATAATTTCTTATTAATTCTAAAGTGTCACATTGAAACAAATTCAATTAATTTAGAATTAATTTGTTGCTAATCAATATTTAGGTTTAACTAATATAATGAACCTATACAATTAAGTCCAACTCAGGTAAATGGGCCTTAACAATTGGGCTTGTGTGGAGGAGGGCTGGGTCCAGTATGTCGTTCCCACTACAAAGGCCCTGTAACGACCCAAACTCGCTAATAAGGCTTAAGGGCCTTGATTAGTGTGCCAGGAGGGCATTACTGGAATAATTGTGATTTAATGAATAATTATGTGTTTAATACTGTTTATATGATAATTGATTATAATATGTGGTAATATGATATGTGATATATGTGAGAACCACATTATTATGTGGACAGGTTCGTTGAGCACGACTCAAGACGATTCTAGGGTCAGATAGCGGGAAAAGTCACAATGGGGTCTAAGTTATGACTTTGGAGAAGTCGGGGATGTTATTAGATAGCGGATAGTGAATTGGGTTATCGGGACATGAAAATAAATATATGGAGATATATTTGAGGTTAGAATGTCTAGGCGGGAATAATGGGGGATTTTACCATTTTGGCCTCGGGGACGGTTCCGGCACCCCGAGCCTCGGGATTAACTTAACAGATAAGTTAGACTTGAGGAAGCTTTTAGAAAACATAAGCCGACTAACACTTAGGCTCTCTCTCTCTCTCTTACTCACGCTCAAGGAAACACAGGGAAAAACACAAAGGAAACACACAGAGAATCAAAGGGGAAACAAGCTGGAATTCTGTGATTTGAGGTGAGGAATTGAAGGTCTAGCTCAGGGATTTATCAAGCATTAGAACAGGGATTAAGGTGAGTATCAAACTCTGTTTTCTGTGGTTGAATTATGAGTTTTTGCTGGGTTTTAGTTAAGTGGTGAAACAAGTTTAGTTGTGGTGTTCTAAGGCAGAATTAAGAGGGGAACTTGAGACTTAGCTTGACCACAGCTTGGTGAGGTGATTCAACAACAAAGGTGAGTCTCTACTCCTGGTTTAGAGGTCTTTCATTGAGTTTGATGGCTGGTTTGTGTGTGTTTTAACACTTGGGTTTCAGAAATTGGAAGGAAGAGATTGAAGTGTGTTAGGCTGTGTTTTATTGGGAATTATGCTGTTTAGATCATGCTAAAGAGGTTGGGAATTAATTGGTTAAGAGTTGGGGAGTTTTGGGATGGTTTAAGATAAGGTTTTGAGCTCTTGAATGGTGAAAAAACTGGGTTCGAAGGGGAGGGTCGCAGCTCTGTTCTAGAGCGCCGCGACCCTAGCATGCAAAGAAGGCAAGGAGGTTCGGCCAAGGGGGCGCGCCGCGGCGCCCAAGGCAAGGGCCGCGGCGCGTGTGAGGTTCAGTGTAGGGGTAGTTTCTCTTTTGGGGAAGGGCCGCGGCTAGGCTTTGGGGGCCGCAGCCCTTGGTTGCACACTTGGGATTTTGAGGGTTTTAGGCAAGGGAGAGTGGTCTTGGGTGCTCGGGTTTGGTTTCACCACCGTGCTTGGTGGAATTAGGAGTCTCGGGAGTTAGTTTTGTAACTGGAAACCCATATTTGATTATTTATGAAACCCTATGCTTTGGTTGTGGGTAGGTGATTAAAGCTTAGGCTCGGGAACGAATCGTGCTGGAGGGTCGTCGCTCGTAATTCGATAACCGTACAGACTAAAGGTAAGAAAACTGCACCTGGTTGAATATATCTGACGGGACTAAGGGCTCCCTATTGTAGATGCTTGAAAAGATGGTATTATGCCATGCAAGCCATTTAGTGAACCAACGGCCTAAGGGTGCCAAGGGTCTCACTAGCGCACAGGGCGCGGCTCGGACACTGGTATCCGAGGACAGCTTATTATGCACTGAGCTTGGTTTAAGCGGGCCAGAGTCAGTGGGATAAACAGAGGGTACGGCCTAAGTCATCGGCCCTGAATATTATGTGATATGAACGTTATATGAAATAGAATGTGTCTTGGATTGAATTGTACATGCTGATTATCTGTTGTGGTATATCTGATAAGTATACATGCTTACTGAGCTGTTTGCTTGTTGTTATTGTTTGAGTTGTCTGTGATATTTTCTTGCTGGGCCTTGGCTCACGGGTGCTACGTGGTGCAGGTAAAGGCAAGGGCAAGTTAGATCAGCCCTGACTGGAGAGCTCAGCGAGCGGAATGTACATAGCCAGGTGCTCGACCGCCACGGTTGAGATCTAAGCAAGGACATGGAACTTGACGACTGTCTGTTTTGGCCTTAGTATGGCTAGTGGTTCTTCATGTATTTTTGGGAGTCTGTAAACTTTCTTTTAACTTCGCTTCTGTATAGGATCCCATGTTACTACAGTTTATATATATGAAATGAGTCTTTTGAGACCAAAACCTTTTAACCCTAGCTCTTACATGTTTAGCGACACGATTTCAAATTAATGACTTGATTAGCAAGTCTTGCACTGTTATAAGTACACAGTGTAACGGTCTTGGCTATCCAGGGCGTTACAGGCCCTCTATCTTCCATACAAGATCCAAAATACAGGAATTTAAACATTCGTTTTATTAATTGTTATTAATTGATTAGGCCCACTATAGTCATGCAAAGCAAATGGGCCTTCACAAGTGGAATCACCCATAAGAGAGGAATTTAAATTTTACATTTTCTAATGGGCCCAAATAAAACCTATCATTTTATGAATATTTTATTTGGCAAAATACCATATATCCAACAAACATATGGGCCACTATATGCATCTAAGCCCAATTGAAAAAATACCACATATAGTGCAAACAGACATGTTATAATTGGATGGGCCTAATCATGTTACTATATGAGCAATTCTATGAATTTATGCAAAAATACCACAATTTATTTCATTTGCAAAAATACCACAATTAACTATCTAGAATTTATCAAAAAAATTCAAATTAATTAAATTTTTACAAAAAATAAGTCAATTTAAATGAAATTTATCAACAATTAGCAATAGTTAATTTAAATTTCATTTATCAACAATCAACTTGGTTTTACGTTAATTTGAAAAAAATATTAATTTAATTTAAATAAGATTTATTAACAATTAACTAAAGTTAATTTAAATCCCATTAAAAAAATATTTTATTAATTGGCTGAAAAAAAATGATATTTTTCAAAAATTAACCAATCTTAAATTTTAAAATCAATATCTAAACTATTTTCCAAAAATATCTTGTGTTGTTACAACTATTATCTAATATTTTAACATTTAAAAATAATAAAATACAAATAGTTATAACAACCCTAAAATATCTCAAATAGTTAAACAAATTCAAATATCCATAAAAATATCTAACTAACAATATTCAAATTTCAAATAATTTAAATATTAAAAACTATAGAATAATATTTCAAAAAAAAAAAAACATTAGAATAAAAAGATATTTATATTTTCAAATAAAGATTCAATTAGAATATGAAGAATTTAAATGAAAATATCTTAAATATCTGATATCATAATTCTAATATTTTAATATATTAAAAGATTTAAAATTAAGTTGTTAGTTTATTTTTAAATTTGAATTTGAATCTTTGTAGAAAATATTTAATTATTTAAATCTTAACTAACAAAAATATCTTTTTTAAAAAAAACAATTTTAAATGATAAAACAAAAAAAAAGATATTTTTAGTTTTGATAATAAATAATGTATTTTCACAAAAAAAAAAATTTATATTTAAAAAAAATTAATTAATTATGGATGAACAGTACCCGTATCGAGTACTGTTCACCCGATTGCACTGGCTGCTGGGGCGCGCGTGCGCGCAGGAGGAATTGGCCAGGGATGCGCGCGCATGGTGTGCGCAGGGCGCACGCGTGATGTGCGCGATGCGCACGTATGTGTGCTGGTGCGCACATGGCAGCCAGAAGAAAAAAATTTCGAAATTTTTTTTTTGTGCAATTTTTCAAACCAAAACCATTTTCTAATTAATTTTTATCATGTTTTACACAAAATAAAACATATATAAAAATTAATAGCATAGAAAACACAACAAAATAACCTCAAAATTGCTAAAATTCACATAAAATCAATATGCTTCATAAAATCATGAAATTCATCCAATTGTTCAAACATATCAAATAATCCAATTTTAAACATGTTCATGCATGAAAATAAAGATTACCAAAAGCTCTGAGGCCAGTTGTTGGATTAGCTTATACATGATCTTTATTTATTTTCATGTATATCTAATATTAAACAAATTAATACGAGATAGCCTAAAACATGTTTCTAAAATTGAATTCAAAGAGAAACAAATAATATAATACTTACAGTATACGCAGCGGAATTAAGAGTTATTCCTTCAGTTTCTCTAACTCTTGTATCCTTTCTGTCGCAGAGTATTATCAAGAAACTGAACCGATCTTCTATTTTCTTCACAATCTTCCAATGTATCCTTAGAACCACCTAGACTAGTGTGGGCAATTCCCAATACATGAGATAGATGTAGAGAGAAGAAGAGAAAATAACAAAGTGGCTTAGAAAATGACTTGTGTTTAGAGAGAAGATAAAACTATCAGAAAATTTGACTTGTGACTTATCAAACTTATGTTTTAACTTCTCTCTAAGCACTCCTTTTATAGACTCAATTATGCCATTTTATTTAATTAAAAAATCAATAAAATAACAGCCATTTTGAAGCCCTAGGTCGAAATTATCATGGGCTATAGGCCCGTGAAATTTCTCATTTGATTATAAGCCCATTGGACTTAAAATCAAGGTCTGTATTATTTTCTATTGATTTAATGAATTAAATAATTATTTAAATCATTTATCAAATTAATTATTTATAATTTGAACCTTGATTTAAACTTATTTATTAATTTAGATATCAATTTATCTTAATTAATAAATCTGCCATAATTTCTCTTTTATTCTCAAAATTACACAACTCTGTGAAACTATCCAAAATTGACCTGGTCAACTTTGATAATTCTAATTGATGATTAAATCAATTAATTGAGACTATCTAGATGATTTTATCCAATGTATAATGGGGACCATGGGCCTATGAAATCAAGCTCCAATAAGTTATCATAAATCTAACAAATAAATTTGCTAACTTATTAATTCCTCGTGACTCCACTATAGACTCGGAATTGCACTCTTGAATTCATAGAACGCTCTATAACAAATATAGATACGCTATTAATTATCCATTGTTACAATCATAATTGTCACTCAATCCTCTATAGATGGTCTACAATGAGATAGGACTAAAATACCGTTTTACCCATCATTGTATTTTATCCTTAAAACACTTAGTTCTTTGTAAATGATATTTCAGTAAACTAATTTAATTACTGAAATGAGATCTCTATCATTTAACACCTTGAACCAAACTAAAAGGAAACCATCATTTCACTTATTCATTAGAAGCTATAGATGTTCATATCTATGATTAACACTCCCACTCAATTGTACTACCAAGTTCCCAAGATGTAAGTATGAGCTAGTCCGTAGGGTAAGCTGGTAACGAACAAGTCAAATAACTCAAATAATATAATCAGTTAGAATACTAACCACTCAGAATTGAGATTGAATTGACCTATGGTCAACTATATGATATGACTAGAATAGATGATAACGGTATGTTTACTTATCTTATCAGCTGTCAATATCGGTCCTGCCCGATGTAACAAATACATCCGATCTTATCTACTTTGCTAATGTTCTGGAAAGAACATAACACTGTAATGTGTAAGTAGATCATATCGTAGATTGGCAAGTCAGTGTAAATCCAGTGCACTGACTAATCTTAGGACTAACTTATTTTGAACATATAATCATATTTATATTCCACTGTGATTACGTCACTATAAATAAGATTAGCTATATGCTCGGGATTTAATAGAAGTTTATATTAAACAAATAATCATGAAAATAAAACATGTGAGCAAAATGATTGACCAAGTCAAAAAATGATTTATATTCTTTTATTGATAATAAAATGAGATTACAAAGAATTTGGGTTTTAATTAGGGCAAAAACCCCAACAATGGTATCTATCCAGAGTGGGGGTACATTTGTTAAAACTATCCCATTGCCTCAAGGAGAGAAAAGAAAATTATTTGCCCGATGCCAAGAAGCGGTATGCAAAGATGTTGAGCAAGCATTTGGAGTACTTCAATCTCATTTTGCTATTGTACGAGGACCAGCACGTTTTTGGCAAAGAGATGTTCTCAAAGATATTATGTATGCATGCATCATATTGCACAACATTATTGTCGATGATGAAAGAGATGCATATGAGAGTTTGTTTGATTTTAATTATGATGATGACCCCGCCAACACCCTAATGGTTGAAGTATTGCATGGACCTATTTCTGACTTCGCGATAATGCTTCAAAGAAATGTTGAAATTCGTGATGGAAACATTCATCGCAATCTTCAGGCGGACTTGGTAGAGCACATATGGTCAAAATTTGGAAATCATTTTAATTATAATTTTTTTAATTATGTTAGATTGATTAATTATGATTATGTCATTTTATAAGCTCCTTTAAATTTCGGCTAATTTAAATTTGATGCAATGTTTATTTATATTAATATATGGATTTAAAAAATTTAGTGTGACAATATTTATAATTACAAAATAATATATTAAATAATAATATGTGGGGCCATAGTTGACAACTTTTGGGGTGGCTTAGCATTGGAGCATTTTTATGAAAAAGGTTGCCAAAAGAGCAACTCCAATGGTGGCTACCCCATTAGTTGCTTAACATGTCCAAATCATCCAAAAATATAATTTTTTATTTTCTCTCTCATCCACATCACTTTTGGCAACTTATTTCATAAAAATGATCAAATGCTAAGTCACCCCAAAAGTTATCAACTATGGTCACACATATTATTATTTAATATATTATTTTGTAATTATAAATATTGTCACACTAAAATTTTTAAATCCATATATTAATATAAATAAATATTGCATCAAATTTAAATTAGACGAAATTTAAAGGAGCTTATAAAATGACATAATCATAATTAATCAATCTAACATAATTAAAAAAATGCTAATTAAAATGATTTCCAAATTTTGACCATATGTGCTCTACCAAGTCCGCCTGAAGATTGTGATGAATGTTTCTATCACGAATTTCAGCATTTCTTTGAAGCATTGTCGGGAAGTCAGAAATATGTTCATGCAATACTTCAACCATTAGGGTGTTGGCAGGGCCGTCATCATAATTAAAATCAAACAAACTCTCATATGCATCTCTTTCATCATCAATAATAATGTTGTACAATATGATGCATGCATACATAATATCTTTGAGAACATCTCTTTACCAAAAACATGCTGGTCCTCGTACAATAGCAAAACGAGATTGAAGTACTCCGAATGCTCGCTCAACATCTTTGGGTACCGCTTCTTGGCATCGGGCAAATAATTTTCTTTTCTCTCCTTGAGGCAATGAGATAGTTTTAACAAATGTACCCCACTCTGGATAGATACCATCTGCTAGATAATACCCCTTGTTGTATTGTGTGCCATTTATCGTAAACTCAACTCTCGGAGATTGCCCATGTAAGATATCAGTGAATATTGGGGATTGAGTTAACACGTTGAGATCATTATTGGATCCTGGAACACAAAAAAATGCATGCCATATCCAAAGATCTTGTGACGCAACTGCTTCGAGCATGATTGTTGGTCTGTCGTGATCACCTCGCGTGAATTGACCTTTCCATGCAACTGGGCAATTTTTCCATTCCCAGTGCATACAATCAATGCTTCCCAACATGCCTGGAAAACCACGCACCTCCTCCATTTGAAGTAAGCGACGAATGTCCCTAACATTGGGCCGTCTTAAATATTCGGTCCCAAAAATATCATTCACTCCTCGAACGAAATTGACTAGACATTCAATAGCAGTAGTTTCACCAATTCGAACATACTCATCAACATAATCGGCAGGCGCTCCATATGCCAACATTCGCATAGCAGCGGTGCAATTCTGTAATGGCGAAAGCCCCCTTCTACCGACTGCATCAAACCTCGTATGGAAATACTCTGAATGATTTTCTAGAGCTTGCACTATGCATAGGAATACATGTCTACGCATTTTAAATCTTCTTCGAAATCGATATTCTGTATACACCGGTTCATCAGAAAAGTAGTCATCGAACAAACGTTGGTGTCCTTCTACATGACCCTTATCAATGTGGGCTCTCTTTCTTCCTTGTCTTGTTGAGCTACCCCCATCCATGAGCGCTTTGAAATATTGATCATCATGATCGTCAGTACACTCTGCAATTATGATATCCTCTAGACTCATATTGTTCTATGGATTCGGAGAATTTGGCGAATCCATTGTTGAACTTAGAGTATATGATATTTGGGAATGAAAGATGAATGAAAGAGTAAAATGAAGGATTGAATGGAGAGTTGAGTAAAAGGAATATTGAAATTTGGTATTTATAGACATAGCGGCCGTTAAAATGTAGCCGTTAAAATATAGCCGTTAAAATATAGTCGTTAAAATGTAGCCGGTAAAATATAGCCGTTAACATAAAGGATAATTTATTTAAATAAAATAAAATACATAATAATGCGGTTGATAGAAATACATAGCAATTACAACTTCAGGATATTATTCTTAATATAAGTACACAAGTTTTCATGATCTTTCTTTTGTTCAGGAGTCATATGCGACGTGTCCATGATGAGATAGTCCATGTATTTTGTCATCCTATTATCTTCTGCCTCTTTCTCCTTTATCGCCACCAATTTTTCCAATGCAGATGCTTTCCGTTCACTAATCTCTATAAATCTAGCATGTGTGTCTTTTTTTTCCTTCCCTTTTCTCTTTGCTGCCTTTTGGCCAATAGGGCGCACTTCACATACTTCATCATCACTGATGTCTGCATTGGAAGAAGAAGTAAATGCCCCTGTATCTGACACCTTTGTTCTCTTACCACCTTTTGGTTGGTACATTGTATTCCATTTTGGCTCATCCTTTAGCAATCTCCAACAGTCCACAAGCAGAAAATTTGAGTTGTTATTTTCAGATTTGTACAATTGATGTGCATTCTCAAGTATTTGCTCATCAGACCAACCACTGTGATGTGCTTGTTGTACTCGTTTATAACACTCATTGAAATGCGCCACCTTTTGATTCATCTTGTTCCAATGATCTTTGCATTGCCTTCCAGTTTTTGCTTGCTCGCCTTTTTGGTTGGTGTTGTAGTATTTTGCGATCCGAGCCCAGAAATGTGTAGAAGTTTGGTCATTCCCCACAATGGCATCCTTAGATGTATTAAGTCATCCACTCATCAGAAGTATAGTGGCTTCCTTGCTCCATTTGACTTTACATTTATGCATTGATTCATCTTCATTGTGTAGAACTACATTTTCCAACCCTTCAACACTATGTTCAGGTTGGGTTTCAGAGACATATGTCGATGATGTTTCACGATTCAAATCAATACTAGACTTTTCCATACTTGGTCTATAATTTCTTGAAACCATTTCGGGTTGGTGTAGGGAAGGCATATGAAATGCATACGGTAGTGAATTTGTTGGTGTGAAGAATGGAGCTTGTTGGGGTGTCTCAATAGAGCCAAAATTTTGGTAAGGGTAAGAGGACATGGGATAATTTTGAGAATTTGGAAAATTTTGGTTAAATTGACAATATTGAAAATTTGGATTTTGAGGATTAGTAGAGGGAGTATTTTGAAAATTTTGATTGAAATGAGAATATTGAAAATTTGGATTTTGGGGATTGGTATGTGGAGAAAATGATGAATTTTGAAAATTTAGATTTTGGGAGTTGGTATTTGGAGAATTTGGAAAATTTTGAGAATTTTGGGAATCCATTGGTAAGAAAAGAAATTTTGTGATATTGATAATTTGGAAGAAGATGTATGTAATGGTGTGCAAATTGAATGAAATAAATGAGTATTTATAAAAAAAATAATAATAAAAAAATCATGTGACAAACGGTAATTAAAAAACGGTAACAAATTTTATATATATAAACTATTATATATATGTGTAAAATGTTTTATTTATATATATATATATACAATTAAAAAAAAAGGAGAAAGCACGGTTGCCTCACAGTGGCAACGGTGCCTTAATTTTCTTCAAACCTTCAACTCCTCCAACGCAGAAAATGATGGCCTGTCAGAAAATGGTCAACAAACAACCTTGAAGGCAACTTGCGTTGAGGCTGCTTTAGGGGAAAAAAAAGTTTAAAAGCAAGAATATTTAAATATGAAAATAATATATTAACAAAAGAAATAGTATTCGACAAGGTAAATTACAAACTACTAGTACATATATACATACTATAATATCACAAATGAGCAATATTTAGACATAAAATTCACGAAGAAATATGAAGATACGACACAACACGATGAACTATTAGACCAAAATTAATTTGTGCTCATGTTGGCATCTCTAGAAAATGAGAATAATATTAATTGAAAATGACAACAACGAAATGAAAAACTAATTAAAAAGAAAATGATAACAAAATGTGAGAGTGTCAACGAAAAAATATGAAAAAAATAGCAATAGTTAAAGGAACTGAAATTAAAAGAAAATAAAAACATCAAATTGATTAAAGAAAGATAAGAAGTAGTTTGGTAATATTTCAATATTAACTATTCAAATATAGAATATTTAATTTTTTTTTTTTTTTAAATATTGTTTTGCCACGTTCTCTCACTTTTTTTTTTTCAATTTTAAAAATATTCTGTTTTTTTTGACAAATATGTTTAAAATGCTTTTAATTAGTGCCTGCAAAATAAGTTGGAGTGTCTATGTATAATACAAATAATTTTTTAAAAAAAGTGAAAATAGAGCAGTATAATTTATTTATTTTTCGTAATTAATTGATATCTGTATAATCAAGTTCTTTCAAAATATGAATATTTACGTACTCATAGGCATATTCTTGTAAAAGTAAAACTATATCTTTCCTTGGAAAGAGATGTCCCAACACCCAAGTTTGAATTCTCTTCTGCCACTGTTAAAAAAAATACACATTTAAATATATACTTTGTTGGGAATATAATTCATATTTTTTTTCGTATTTTATGCCCATCTTATTTTGAAACATTTATATGAGAGAAATGTTTGAAATTCACTAATTCAAAAAGATTTTAAATTACTCTCTTCACCAGTAAATTTATTCTACTTGACAAATTTTCTTATATTGAAAATTATATTTTTCATGCAAGGATCACCTCATACCAAATAATCCATATGGGGTTTTGTTTTTATGATTTTTGTTATTTTCTTAGGTGAACAAAGTAGATTTGAGTTGTTTGATGAAATTGTTAAATGTCATTGAAATTTGGAAGGTAAAACTATCCTATAATGTTTTAGAGGTGTGAAGTTTATTGTCTTTTTCTCACTAAACATCGAGCTTGAAACCTGAATAGATATCAATTGCCTACTTTAGTCACTGTACAAGTACATTTTTTTTTTATCTTTTTAATACCATCTCAAAGTGTAAATACGTCTCTCTCTTTTTGCTGGAAATCACAGTATCAAATATGAGAGCTCAAATTTTCCACAAGTTACCCAAATTCGAATTCAACTTAATTTTGTTTTTTTATTTACTGTGAGCCACAACCATTATAGATGTTAATACGAAGCAAGTTCATTCTATGAATCTATGATCATCGAAAAACAATATTCATTCAACAGTGGAAAAAAAATGCCTCTCTAAACACAACCTAAATGCAAATTCTAAGAATGAACTGCCATCAAATATCATGAAAAGGAAGGTTCTTACGTTTGCCTTGCACTGTTCTACTATATATTTGGTGTGTGATGCCAATCAGTTTGTAAAGGATAGAAAATTTGTTCAAATAACAAAAAGGGAAAAAGAAAAAAAGAGAGAGAGAGTTTCTGTGCACTCTTCACTGATCAAACCAGTGTTCCCATCAGACTACCTCAAAATTCTGTTTTAAAACAACAATAAAAAAGTGAATATATAAATATATTATGAACTGACGAAGGGAGAAATGAAAGAAACAAAAATGAGAATTTGAATCTTGCAAGTTTAGGGAAATGAAAGACTTACCAGTTATTGTTTAAGCTTCAAAGTATTTTCGATTCGTTGGATTAGCTGATTAGCAGGCATAGCACCCTCCTGAAAAACAATCAAATATCCTTATGACACGTCCAAATGTTTAGAGAAAAAGAGAGAACTGGAAAGATGAGAAATGGCATGAAATCTCTTCTTTGTTTCCCCCTCAAAGAATAAATTCCAGGAATGCAGATGCACTTGATGAAAATCTCATTAAATTTTATAAGAACAACTATATCCCTCAAAACTCAAATAAGTTGTGTTTAGGTGGGGTAGGCGGTCCTCGTGTTACTTTGTCATTAAAACTTCAAAATTTAGGATTCTTGTTTCAATCAATATTAAGGGGCTGAAATAATATTTCTTACCAAATATACCTATCCAACTTTCATCAGTTAGGAAAACCGATGACCACGATACTTGATACTTACAAAAAATGACTATGCTATTGACTTTTAAACTGTATGATGTTTGTATTTACAAGTCTAAAGTATATATCACTTTAGGAGCCACCCACATCTTTAAAGTTTGAAATATTAAGCTGACTGGTCATCTAAATACTTTGAAATTGATTCTTAACAAAATTGATAAAAACACAGATTTGACTTACAAAGCGATCAAAGGGCTCTCCATCTTTGAATATGATGAATGTAGGCAACGCCTCAATTTTGTATTTGTTAGCGATGCTTGGGTACTTCTCAGTGTCAATTTTAACCACTTGGATTTTATCATTCAGCTCAGCACTGACTTCATTGAGGACGGGAACCATAAATTGACAAGGGCCACACCTGTCAAAAAAACATTTGATTATGATAGACACGTATGCACAGTTCTGTGCTTGAAAGAACTATGAAAGGCTATTTATCGATAAGAACCAAAAGAATGATCCAAAATCTCCAAGTTATTCGAGAAACTTGGAAAAACTCCTTGAGTAATCTTTTACCCTAAACTATCACAAAACAATAATCAATACCTTACATAAGACTTAATCTGAGTAATGGAAATCTAAGTATTTGACAGCTCACTTTAAAACATTACATCTCAGCAATAGAACTAAAACTAACAGTACATCTTAGCCACTAAAGACTTAACAGCTCAGCAACCATAATCCTTAATAACTTTTCTTGTGCAATAATATGTTTAGGCAAATTTGAGGCCTAGAACATCATTTTAAATTAATTACATTTATTATAATTTCTACATATTTGCATCTTGCACTAGAGCCTGAGCTGAGAGATAAGATCCAATTATTCATCTACCAGCTTAGTATTTTAATTTAAAGAAAAAACCAAGACAGCACAGGCAGCAAAGTAGGTAAGAAAAATCATTCTTAGTTTTGTCCTTTCCTAAAATGAACAATCTTGCCCCTATGTCTAGGTGATTCCTCAATCCCTTTCCCTTCTTCACTTGGGAATTTGAAGCAACCTTTCTGAAAACATATTACCCACATTTAGGAACAAGGGTGGAGACCTACCTAGCAATTTGTTCATTTAAAATATAAAAGATGGTTCCCCATTGTTGATCATATTCACCTTTTCCATAATGTAACTATACAAGCTTATTATAAAACAAATCTTATATTCTCTATTCAAGGAAGGAATAATGTAGTAACAGCACTAGCAGTAATTAGTAAAAAGAATATCTATAGATATATTTATATATACAAGGTACTTTATAATAAATTAGATGGAAATGGAAAGACCTTACCAGGTTGCATAGAAGTCTACCAGCACAGGTTTGTCTGAGTTAACTAGCAAATCATCGAATGAGGAAAATGTTTGTTTCTTTGCTCTAACCTATAAAATTAACAACAAAATACACAAGTAATTATGTTACATAACTAATTTAGAATTCATTTGCTTCTTTCATATATGCAGATCACAAATATACAAGATAAACAGTTAATACAAAAATTTCTTTCAAGTTGCCTCAAGTGACAAATGCACAAAGGGTCACTGCAAGACATTCCCCTGCTTTCTAAAAAGAAGAATTAAATATGAAATTGTCGTAAAAAAGGAACACTTTAATGATCTTATCGTCTCTTATTAAAAGAAAAAACAAAACAAAAGAACGATATGGCATTTTTTTTCACACCATGAGGCCAGTCGCTAGCTAGGACCCATTTTGCCTTAACTTGAGTTTTGACTCAATGCTATACCTCTACTTGTAATCAAAACTAACTATGTTCTTTCAATGTTTGAGTGCAGCACCACTAAGCTATACCTATGACCACACTATGTTCTCCCCATGTTAGCTCCCAAATCTCAGACATGATAATTCGAGGACCTTCCAAATACAAAATTTATCGAATCCTAACACAACAGTTGAAGAAATATTGATACGGGTCACTACCATTTTTAGGTAAAATATTCACCCCAATCCACGGAGCTCCGTGTTAAGTCCACGAAACATGTAAGGTCAGTCCCAGCAAACACTATCTTATTGTCTCTTAAAAAAAATCATTGAAAAAAAGTAAAAGAAATTAGTACTCAATTATTCCTCCATCAAATCTGCTCTGAAGTCTTAAGCATCGAACAAGTTTATTGACACTTTGCTAGCATAAAGCTTTTAACATGGATAAAAAAGAAAGTACTCAAACATTCAGTTTGAACAAAGTAAGTGTAAAAACCCAATTCAATGGCTATCAACTATTTTAAAGAGATGACAATCTCAATGTAGTTCAGAAACATCTTCCTTTTTAGTATCACAAAAAATTTCAGTAAAAGAAATACAAAGATCCATACAAGAAGGAACTATCTTTATGGCGAAATTGAACACAATAAATGGATTGAAGCAAAGGGAACTTGTGAAATTCAAAATTTAAGTTATTTTTCATAAAATTTGAGAAAAAAGAAAAAAGCATTACCAGAGGAAGAACTCGAGCCCTGGAGGGAGCGGAAGCCCCCTTGGGTCCAATCCGAACGCGCCGGAGCTGGACGGGAAAATGGAGAGAAGACGAAAAAGAGAGAGTCGAAGAAGAAGAAGATGATGAAACGGCAGCTAAAGGAGTGGTACGGTCGGAGTTGAGAGAGGAAATGGCGGAGGAAGAGAGAGAGAGCGCCATGGTTGAGTGGTGAGAGAAGAGAATTGTGCAGGTAATTTGCGTTGGTATTCCGATTTTGTTGGATAATTTATAAAAATGTGAAAGAAATGTTATATATACAAACATAACATAGGATTCTAAGCCCAATATTTTCCAACATGTCCCACTTGTAAAAACATTTCACACATTTTGTTGAGAAAACGAAATATTTCAATGCTATAAATTTTGTATGAAATTTGGTACAAAAAATAATTTAATATTATGCACAAAATGTAAGAGAGTGTTTCGCACCTTAACTAAAAAACTGTTTTTTGTTTTTAAAAGCTAAAAACAGTGTTTTGAAAACAAGTGGAGGTGTTTGGTATTGTTTTTAGAAAACAATTTTTAAAAACAAAGTTACAAAAAACAGAAAATTTTGATAACAAGAAAAAGTTGTTTTCTCTTGTTCTCAAATTTTCTCATTTCTTATTTTTCATCATTTTTTCTTTCAAATTATTTTATCTCATTATTTATTACAAACTTTTAAAATATTTTTATCTTTGTAAATATATTTGTTAATTTTTTATTTAAGATTTAAAAAAAATAAAACTAAAAAATTATTTTTAGAAAACATTAATCAAACACCTCTTGTTTTTTGAAAACTACAAAAACTGTTTTCTGTTCTCATTTCTAAAAACACAATTTTGAAAACAAAAAACAGAAAACAATACAAAACATGCTCAAATTACTAACATTGAGTTTATAATTTTTTTCATGCTGGATTTTATCTCATTACTTTATTTTTTATAAATTATTTTTTGAATAATATGACAGCATAATTGTCAGGTAGAATAATTATAGTTTTGTTTTAAATTATTAATTTAGTGAATTATTTGTGATTTTAGTTAAAAAAAAAACTTTAACCAAAATTAAGTTTAGAGGTCTATTTTAACTATTTTACAAAATACATGGTCTAAAAAATAAATTATCAAAACAAAGTAATGTGACAAAACACAAAGTTCAAAAAAGTATAAACCTTTTAATTTTTAGAGAAATGCTAAACATATTCTATCTTAAACTATTTTTTGTACTCTCTTAAATCAATGAATGAGACATAAATTCTACTAATAATTTGAAAAAAATATTAAAATATAAAAAATTGAATAATATCCACATGTCATTCATGGATGAAGGAGAGTATAAAAATGAATAAAAAAGGTATATGAATAGTCATTAATTATTAATTAATAAATTGTAATAGTTAGTAACAATATAGTAAATAAAAAATAACATTTATAATTATGTTAAATTTAGTATATGTTATATTTTTATGTTAAATTTGGCACATTTAGAACACTTTTTAAAACATGGAGTGATACCTTTGCTAGCAATGCACCACTTTTTTGGCATTTTATTGTATACTTTTTTTTATGCTATTAATTTATGACTTTTGTAAGTTAAATATATGCTTCTTTCTTACATTAATAGAAAAGTATACATGAATTTATTGAAAATATAATTAATTTTTTTTATACACATATAAAACTATAAAAATAAGAAAAAAAAGATTGAATAAGAATTAAGAAAACTATAAAGAATATTGATACTCTATTAGGTGTTTTTTTAGGTAAGGATATTGTTATTGGCATTCTAGTTAGAGTATATACCATTTTGAACTTTATGTTATACAAAAATTATCAATCAGACTCTATATTTTGTTAAATAATAATTCAGACTCTATGTTTAGGAAAATTGAATAAAGTAATACATAAAGCCAGATTTTGTTCATATAATCTTCAATATGATCAAAATAATCCTACTTTTTATCAATTATTGAATTAATTAAATAACAATAAATAAATTAAATTGATTTTTTTAAAAAAAATATTTGATAAAATCAATTTTTACTTTAAATATGAAATTAGCATAAAAGTATGAAATAAAACATAAAACTGATAAAAAATCAAAACACTTATTCTCTAAAACAAAAAATCAAAATCGTAAATCCTTCTTCTTCTTCCATATTGTTTTTGCAGGTACCTTCCCACAAGAACTGAAGTCAGAGATGTAGGTGATGAGCTAGGGCTGGGATGAGGTTTGAGATCTAAGGCTAGTTGTGGTGTGACTGATCTGGGCAATGGACGGGGGGATTTTGGTAGCTTCACGACGAGTAGGGCATTGTTCTAAGGTTTGAGATCTGAGGATGGTCGGGGTGTCCAGATTCGAGCAATGGGAGCAGG
This sequence comes from Humulus lupulus, assembly GCF_963169125.1. Lineage (NCBI taxonomy): Eukaryota > Viridiplantae > Streptophyta > Magnoliopsida > Rosales > Cannabaceae > Humulus > Humulus lupulus. The sequence goes on from NC_084802.1 coordinate 12,885,788, forward strand.
GGGTTGGGCTAAGGTTTGAGATCTAGGGTGTGACATATCTAGGCAATGGATTGAGTGATCTCGGCAGCTTCACGACAAACAAAATTTTGGCAACTTTGAGATAACAACTTTGATCTTAGGCGAGCGTTAAGTGACTTCAATCTGAAGCTTTAAGTGACAGCGATGAGTGAGAAAACAGACAACAAATTCTATGTCAGGCGGAACTTTGAGGAACGAAATGTTTTATCTCAGGCGAATCTATTTATTTTTTTCTGCGGAGAATCATTAATCTTATTTAATAATGGAATTGAAACTTTGCTAGCTGAATAGTTTACACACTACTATTGGGTTTACAATTTTTTTCTTAGATTTGATTTTTGGGTGTATACATTTTCTTGGTGAATGAATTTACATGTTAGTAGTTTTAAGCATTTTGTTCTTGGTATTCTTCTTTGTGTTCCTTCTTGTTGTTCTTCTTGTGTTTAGGAGTTTTAGGCTATATTTATTTTTTTTTAGCAGAAGAAGAAGAGATTTGAAAAAATTTAGGATTTTTTTTTTTTATTTTAGGGTAGAGATTAAGTTTCACTTTTTTTTGTTTAATTTTTTAAATTAAAAATTAAACTATCTAAATTTAGTTTTAATTTTTAATATTTAAAACTAAACAAAACATTAATATTTAAAAATTTTAAATAATTGAAAATTAATTTATTTACTAATAATATTTATCTAATCTAATTTCAAATAATATAACTATACATACCTGAAATAAGAAGCTAGATATTTTAAAAGTGACTCCTAAAAATTTATTTCTAAAGTCCCCTTGAAAAATATATTTTTTCCACATTAGCAAATGTTAAAGAAGCAGGAACTATTTAGTTTACATGTTAGTAATACCAATCAAATTAAACCAATAATAAATTAATTAATGATAAGACTTGACCCCAGTTGTAGAATAAGGTTGATGTTCATCACCATGAGTGAAGCCAGATCACACACACCCAAGGGTGCATATCTAAACCAATTATATTAAGTTTTAAATCAAATAGTAGAATTTTATATATTCTCCTACGTCAATTTAAAAGTTCACAATTGACTAATAGAAAATTATTAGTAAAAAAATGACTATTTTCAACATTATTTTGAAGAAAAATCCTAGCTCCGCTCAATCATCTCCAACGCTTTCTAAACAAACTCTTCGCATAGCAGATTAGAAAAGTATCTTTTAATGTAGGGATTATATTTTTTTGGATTCTGTATTTTTTTTCATTACTTGTTTGGACCCTGTGTTTTGACAAATTAGTTTTTGAAACCTATGTTTTGTAAAATGGTTAAAATAGAACCCTAAACCCAATTTTGGTCAATATTTTCTCAACTAAAAATCACAAATAATTTACCAAACTAACAATTCAGAACAAAAATAAAATCATTCTGCTTAAAAACTGTGTTGTTATATTCAATTTTGTCTTCATCAAAATTGAGTTTAGGGTTCTATTTTAACTATTTTACAAAACACATGGTCTAAAAAGTAATTTGTCAAAACACAGAGTACAAACAAATAATGAAAAAAAATACAAAGTCTAAAAAAGTATAAACCCTTTAATATATATATATATATATATGAGTGAACTCTTAATGGTTACTACCCATGAATGGTTACTTTAATATTAACCATTAGATTAAAATCAATGGTTCATATTTATAGTTGTTAATTAATATTTCTAAAAATAAATTTTCATTTTTTCAAATTTTTGGAAGGGTTATCTAATAAAATACGTGTATTTATTATGAAAATATAATATTGTAAACTTTTCATTTTTCAAATGCATGTTAATTTTTAAATATAGCTAGTGTCTCTTATTGGTTGGAAACAACATTAATTATGGTAAAAAAAAAAAAACTAAATTCGAAATTAATGTAGAAAAAAAATATTTACATGTTAATGACTTGCTATACCAAGTCATTATGTTGCTAAATCATCATAATTGTTAGTACCCATAATAACCATTGAGAAGCCTTCCATATATATATATATATATATAAAAGCTTTCAGCAATAAATAGAATAGATGCTCATGCAGAAAATATAAATAGAACACATGATCATTAAACAAAAAAATTGTCGACAATAACGTAATTCTGATTGGCTAACTTTATTTTTAGACAAAATATTTTAAAATTAAAAAAAAATCAGCAATATATTTTTAAATAATTTTCTCATAATTCAGCAGGTTTTTTTAAGTGAAAATCTCTTTTATTATGAATATAATTTTACCTTATTTATCACAATCAATTTTATTGATAAAATATTGTGTTTTATCTTGCGAAAATATTTTCAGGGATTATGTTATTCTGGAATAAAGAAGGTTTCGAAAATAAACATAGTCAAAAGAAATGACCATGTTCGTTTTGCCAGATATATCTGATGACGTTGCTGACTCATCCGTTTTCTTTTCGGTTGACACAAATTTCATCTAGCTGACTGATTTCTTAAATAAAAGGAATTTGCAAATTGATTACAAAGATCTCAGAGAATGCTGACATTGGACAATTTCTTTTCATTTAAATACATTGCCAAGACCTTTGGAAATTTTATCTATTCCATTTGAAAATTTGTAAACATTATTGCTTTTGGTATTGTGTTTGGTCACACTTAAAAAAATAATTTTTTATTTAATTAATTAAAAATTTAACAATTAAACATAAAATGTATTTGGTAACTCTATTTTTATTTATTATTTTTTAAAACTTTAATTAAAATTTATTAAATTTTGAAAATATAATTTTTTCAAACACAACCCGGCAAGGTCATCAGAAGCATAACAGATGTAGTGGGAGTCGAAGGACCAAGCAAGGTTGAAGATGCCCTCAGAGTGGCCGACGAGGCAGGGGATGGAGAGAGACGAGGATGACCAAATAGCAATGGTCTTGTCGAGAGAGGCGGAGGCCAAGAAGGTACCATCGTTTGAGAATTTGACACACCAAATGGCTAAGAGGAAGCCATTGATGCTCCTACGGGAAAAATTGTGTGGCTACGGGAGGAAGAAAGAGATAAGAAATGAAATACGTTTTAAAAAAAAATTGAAAGTGAGAAAATCTTGATTTCAAAATTTTATAAATTTTAATTAAAATTTTAAAAGATAAAATGTGAAAGCGATAACGTGTTTTGAATGTTTGTTTCCAAAATTTTAATTATTTAATAAAAAAATTATTTATTTATATGTTACCGAACATACCTTATATTATTTTGAAGAGTATTTTTATTTGTAAAGATTAAGTTTATTCACCTTAATATTTGTGAGAGTGTTGATTGTACTTGTGGATATCTATCTAGTCCTTGTAAACAGGTAGTGTCTATTGTGAACGTGTTCATAAAAATCTTTGAGAGATGATCTATCTAATTCTCACTTCAGGAGAAAGTAAGCACTCACTATTCTTTGAATGGATTTCAAAAGAATCAACGTTTCATCAAAACTATATTCGTAAAGAAGAGTACAACAAGATTGCAGCAATAATTTAAGAGGGAGCATTACACTGTTTAAGTCAATGCTTTTATACACATTATTTCTTTACTAATTGATTTATTTTCTGGGCATGGTCACGTAGAGGTAGGTTATCTAAAAAAAATTATAAACCAAGTAAAGATTCTCGAGTGTCAAATTTTTACCTGTTTTTTTTTCTGTTTCTGTTTAAATAGTTACATAAGTAGTGTTAACAAAACTGAAATCTATCTAAACAATATCTAAACAATTTAATCAGTATTCCGCATTTAATTAAATTATTTGTTTTAAATCACTTGTAATATTAAAATACGGAATTTCAAACAACAACCAAGATTTTTCCCACATCCAAGTTTTAAATCGCCAAATTGTTAATTAGCTGAAGCTACTGAACCTAGTTACTAAGATACCTCTTTTGCCCTCAACAGAGAATAAGGCAATCGTGTAAAAATCTCCTAAGAAAGTACCCGCAAGAATCTACACTCAAACTTTTCATGAACTAAGTTAAATGATGAAGAATAGTACATGCAAATGGAATTGCTTTACTACCTTCTATGACGTGGAAGGAATATTAGTTTATCCATCGCTTGTCCATGTGAAGGCCAATAGAACAATAGTGAGCGTCGAGAAAATGGTGGCACCAGCAAACAACCACATTCCTTTGCTCGGTCCTCTGCTTTGGCTCTCTTGACTACCCTGCTCAACCTCCTTGAGAAGTTCTCTCACTCCCTCGATATCAGAGTCCTTAGCCGCTTGGGTTAGTCGATTTTGAATCTTCTCGAGCATTGCGAGCTTCCTTTCTCTCACTGTGTTCTTTGTCGGCCAGATGAAGCCTGTCATCTTCCAGAGGAGGATTCCAACATAGATGGCAACAATACAGTCAACACTATAATGATGGCGTTCACGTACTTCTCTCTGTGCACTGTGAAGCACGAGCAGCCATATGAGAGCTGAGGTAAAGCCCCCATAAGCTTCCTGCATGGATTAGCATAATTCCCTTTAGGCCTCTGGGTCATTGACAACTAGGTAATGAGATAAATCAAGTTCGATAAGCATAACAGGTATATACCGTCCAAGCCATAGCCGTGAGTACAGCAACCAGCATGTGGCCACTGTATATAAGATCATTACAGCCCCCACCAGCTTTTTTCAGCAAATGGTACCAGGAAGATCCTTCTGATGCAGTTGGCCTTAGAAAATCTATTAAGAAACTCATCGAACCCCAATCTGGGCGATAGTCGCCAAGATACTGTTCAGGATCAGCTGTGAAAAAGAGGTAAAAGGTTGAACATTAATATCATTATTGTAATGCCTGCGGTAGAGAAACACATTTTTGATAAACGGATCTTTAATGCTGAAAAGCATTTACAACTTTTTTTTTTCCTTAGGAAGCTATGTAACTTTTAACTACAAAGAACAAACAAAGCTGACATCTAAAAATGATTTCAAAATAAAAGAAAAAATAAACAAGAACTTACCATAAGCTATATCCTCTCGTAGTAATTGGCGTATAGCATTAGAATCTGTTGCATAGGGGACGTAGTACTTTTGAGCCCAGTGATGAGGATACGCAGGGACTCTGAATCGAGCATTAGCACACCAAGGCCTGGCTGATGGAAGAATTGTTGATACAAAAGTAATGGCACGAAGAAAACGGCCAATAGCCATAGTGAATATGTATCTTGCACCGAGTCCAAGGCCAGGAGCTTTTACCGAGTCAAATAGAACAGAGAATGCCAACATTATAAACAACATGAGGTAGTGGTGCAGTCCAATTATACGGGCTCTCAGTATTTCAACTAATGTATCTGGTAGTTTCTCATTCACAGCGAGGAGAAACCATTGACCAGTGTCAGGAAGAGGAGCTGCATCACTGTCAAACACAATTAAGCTAATCAATAAACTTATGGTGAATTGTCTAACTTCCGGTGGAAGCTGGCATGTGAAGTGAGTCGATGAACCACAACAAATAAGTTTAATCCCCAAATAAAACTAAAACAAGTGTAAAGTAATGTTGGTACTTGTCAAGTTGGCTTAATCCATTACTGCGTTAAAAAAGGTGGGATATCAAAGGACATCCACAAGATGTTATCCTGTATTTGAAACTGTAAGAAGGGACTTTAAAATGGGAAAAATCTAATCCAGGATCTAAATTTATCCACTTTGGAGCAGAATACTCTATCCTACCAAGCATCTATGCCCCTAAATCCTCATTCAGTGTGTTCACTTTAATTAGCAAAAGAGATAAACCTAGTTGTATCATTGTTTTTCCTTTTTCTTTTTCTGAAGTATTACTTGTTAGTTTCTGTACAACCAAAAAAGTGCCTGTATCTACAATCTTCCAAGCTTAGATTGAAAAAAAAAAGAACCTTTCTAACCCAAATTGCAATAAAACAAAGAGTTAAATCAGCCTTTGCTAACTCTTGTCAATGTGGTGAAAGGATATTCCATCCAGTCTAAGTTGTCCTTCTTAGTCAAGTAAAATTAAAACTAGGTATTTGATGTTTGATTCAATTTAATGTAAAATTAAATTATCTTGCCGTTTAAAAATATGATACAAGGAATCCAATATTGCATTAAACACAAGATATCACTAACTACAATTAATTCCACTTATATATCCTATGCACCAAATGAAGGCTTAAGAGAAAAATGAAAAAAGTTAAAAAAAAAAAAAAGCACATGAGAATATTTAACTTCATCCCTTCCTTTTAATTTTGCTACTCTTTCCATATTACTTAATTTCTTTCAGAGTAACGAAGTGAATCAAAGATCTTCTTTTCTATTAAAAGAAAGTTTTCTTAGGTCAGTTCCTTAGGGCATGAAACAAATAAGAATGTAGAGCATTTGTAGTAAAAGATGCAAGTGACAGAGCATCAAAAACTCAGAAGAGCCTCCAATGAAGGGAGTTTCTTTACTATAATAAGCAATTAAAAATCTCCAATAATAACTCGAGATTTAGCTAATCCAGTTATTAACTAGCTTTAAAGCCATGGTTGACCAGCCAAAATTAGAAGGGCCCTATACAATTTCCCAGAAACTGTACTTAACAAATTCAGCTCCTTCAGAGTTGAAAATAAACCTTCTATATCAGGGAATAATCGATTCAAAATCTTCAATTTGGCACTAAATATCTACATCTGGCATCTATTACTTTCCCAAAATAGCAGATCAAAAAAATCCAAATAACATATCTTACTAATCCACGAAGGTAACCCCTCACTTCCAATCACAGCCAAAACATCAAAATTTTAAACTTAATGCAACGAAACAACCAACAAATTAAACTTGACCCAGATATATTGACTAAAGAGAAGACCAAACAGATGGAAAATTTCGAATCTTGTACCAGATTCGTCACCTGGGTCACTCCATTTTTAGCTCAAAACTCACATTTAAACTCAATAGTGTCATTACCTGTGCCAATCAAGGCCGAGCACGGCAGTGACGAAGCGAACAGAGAGAGCTTCAAAGAGAAGAGTTGAGAGCATGAAGATAATGGAACCCAAAAATGGCAAGACCGAGCGGAACTCTGAGGACCAGTGTTTGTAGAATGGAACTCGACTGATGGCTATGAGAGCGAGTACAGACCAGAGGACTGGCTGCAGACGCTCGTGCCATGTCGGAGATAGGTGGCGGAGGTAGTCGATGGCCACGTACGATATGGCAGCGATGCCAAGCCCCCCGGGCCTCGCCGCCGGCCACCGCATGATGGCACGTGACTGTGGCGGTGGTGCGTAGTTTTCACTGGTTTGGACTTTGCTCCAAGAAAAAGTACGATTTATTTAACCAAAGGTTGGATTAGAGCTTTCAAGGAATATATTTTTTTTCTACTTAGGTGATTGCTTTAAAATTTATTTTCTTTTAAGTTTATTTATTAGTTCTTAAACTTTATTTATCGATAGTTTTTTTAATTTTTTTTACATGACAATATTTTGTATAAAAAAAATATATTCTTTTGGGAAGGTAGATATATGATATATCCAAAATAAAATAACATAAACTAAAATCAAATCATTAAAATTAATCACATACGAAATAAATAAAAATTCCCTACTTTTTTTTTTTTAGAAAATAACACCCTTTACCTATCATATATATAAACGTCTCATTTTTTTTTTTAAATATCTCGTTTATTATTAAAAATTAAAATAAATCAATTTTTTGTAAGTCATACATACACGCCTTTTTCATTTTCTCTTCTTTTTCTTCTCTATCATATTATAAACAACTATCATAAATATTAAAAAAATTAGGGGAGAAAAAAAACACATAACAAAATATAAAAGTAAAAAAAATTAAAATTAACACAAAAATTTGAAGAAAGAGTGTTAAAAAAATTATATATATTTATAAAAAATTTGCTTCATATAAATGAAGTGTTTATATATACTATCTTACGTATAAATATCATTAACTTTATTTAAGTAATGATTTTATAAGAATTTGAACATACAAAATTTATAGAGAATGATATGATATAAATTTTATTTATCAATAACACATTATATTAAATTATAAGTTGTTATAATATATATATTAAATTAGTAGAAGTGTAAATTTTGGTCATAATAGCTATATACTGCCTCATTAATGGTTTTGAGTCAGCAAATTAGTAACTGGCCTAGACATATAGCTAACTAAATACTATTTTTAGAAAGGAAAATGAAAAATTGTCGTTATTCTAATTTAGTAACAATTTTTAGTGCAGAAGTAGCAATCTGTGCTAACAATTTGGGTAAAGAGAATCCTAATTTTCTTCATGATGAGGTAGGTTTGATTATTGTTATTCATTTTTGTTCACTAAAGCCTCAAATAGTTTTTTTTTTTTTTTCAGTAAAAAAGAAATACTTCAATAACTTAAAATGTCTTCCAACTAGAGACAACAAACTAAAAAGAACAACTGTCTTCTAATAATAGAGTCAGATTGATAACAAGACACTCGTGCAAGATAATGAACAACTTTATTGGCACACCGTTTTACAAAAAATACATCACCTTTACAAAGATTGTTTAACAAGTTTTTACAATCGTTAATTATTAAACCAAAAGCTGAAACCATTGTCTCAGAATTTCGGATAGCTTCGACTACATTCAAGCAATTCGTCTCCACCACCACAGACCACCAAGAGCTTCTCTTAATCCAACTAAGAGCTTCTTTCAAGCCTAATGCCTCAACTTCTAAAGGCTTCACTACCAACCTTCAAAGACATTAAAGCTTCAATGAGTTTCCCCTCATAATCTCTCGTCACACAACCAACACCAAACTTTCCTTTAGGGGCAAAAATAGCATATAGGATTTTAATTTTGAATAAAATGATTTAGAAGAAAACAAATAATTGGGAAAGAAAAAAACCCCAATAGCACACAATCTAACATTTATGTTAGCAAACATCACTATTCACTATCTATGAGTTATGCCAAAATTTATATTTGCCCCATAAATGGAAGGCTTTATACAAAGATTAAATAAAATAAAAAATGTTTAATGTGATACTATATATGTTTGTGAAGATAACTACCAGAGAGAATTAGTGGAGTCTAGTGTCAAAATTTAGTGTTCTAAAAACAATAATAATGGGTTGTTGGTAACATTAAAATCATGAAAAAAATAGTAAATGAATTTTATTTAATTTTAATTTCTTAAGTAAAGTATATTAATATTGTCCAATTCTTATTATAACTTAAATGGTTCTACTAGAATAAAAGAAATACATATATTTGTGTTATTGATATTTCAATATAATTAATTTTTTTAACTTAATTAACGCATGCTCATATTAAAACATCAAAATTTGAGCAAAGCACCACAAACAAACAACCATAACATAGTTTCGACCCATGGACCTGAGTGGTGCATGAGCAAGAGGAGAACGACCAACAGAGAAGAAAGACTATATTTTAGTTTTCAAGTTACAGAGTGTTACCAATCTTTATTTATTTTTGGGTTACACTTAATATTTCAATTACAAGTTTTTTTTTTCTTTAGAATGAGATACACTAAGCATGGGTTACATATTGTTACAAGAATGAAAATCAGCTAAAAGAGGTTACAAGTTACTAGTTAGTTTTTATTCTAGTTTGACTGAAGCTTTATAGTTGTGAAAGTAAACACTAGGTTTTAAAGGCCATGATGTGCATGGGGCATCTTAAGGTGTTGGCAATATGACTCATCACTGTTTAGAACAACTAGATCAAGTCAGGTGAATTTTAAAATTTCCTAGTTTTCAAGTAACCATGTTTTGTATTTTTTTTTGCGGTGTTCGAAGTTGGTCCAATGATGAATTATGATCTTATAATAAAAAGTATGAACTCATATGTATGTTTGATTTTGGCCAACAACAAAAAAACAATGTTATCTTCGATAAAAAAGCTCAACTGAAAGTTGAAAGCACCACATGCAACCACGATGGAGTTTCGATTCATGGAATCTGAAAGGCTAGGTTCGTGTTGATATATAAGAGGATAACGGTTGTGGCACTAGCAAGGTAGTTGTATGGTGGTTCTACTATTGTGAGAAAAATGAAGAAGAATAGTTCTGATTCCCCTTGGTCTAAGCATATCCTTGGCCCAAAAAAAGTATGGCGTGCCCATTGAGCTAGCCTATTAGTTATGAGGAATCCATGCTTCGGGTCGAATAGAGCTTGCCTCGAGTACTTGGCTTTCTCCGGCGCATATTAGCTTAGTTGTACTTAACAGGTTGGTTTGAACAAATTTGGGTAGGTATTTCTCTTCGAGCGAAGAAGCATGCGAAGCGTGTCTTCATAATGAAAAGAAAAAATATATTTTAGAATTAATCAAATTTCTCTTTTATTAATATTAAATTCTATATATATTTATGTAAATACAAAATGTGCATCCAATTTTTACATTGATAAAATTCATTTTTAACATAATAAATTGGGGATTTTTTTTATTGCGGTACTAGATTATAAATGATATACAATACATAAATAATACCACAGGTGAGTACTTAATGGTTACGTCAAATATGTAACCATCGATGTTTACTGTAATGCCCCAAATTTACTAATAAGGTTTATGACTTTGATTAGGAGGTCGAGAGGGCCATAATTAATTTATTATGTTATTAAATGATAATATGCATGTTTAGGTGTATTAAATATGCATGTGAACCCATTTATGATTAATTGAGTGATTTTCATATTTTGGCTATTTCGGACATATTTGGCATATATGTGATATGTGTGTGGTGCTTCATTATTATTTGGTTATGCTAGTGTTACTCAGCACGAGACGATCCTAGGAGATAAGCTAGTGGGAAAGTCGCAACGGGATTTATTCTTGACTCGGAGTGAGTTAAGGGGTATTTAACATTACCGGGTTATTGGGTGATGGGAATAAGTATTTGATGATAAATTGGGAGTTAATAAGATCACGAGGAAATTCTGGAGGTTTTGACTATTTTGCCCCTGGGGACGTTTTCGGGACCCCGAGCGTTAGGATTTGTTTAAGGCTACTTAAGCTTGAAGTAACCTGTTAAGTAATAAAAAGAACGTTCAGTAAGTTCTCTCTCCCTCTAAGTTCCATTTTTTGTCTCCCGATCGCATTTCCGAAGGAAACTTGAGTTCTAGGACTCGGATTCAAGCGAGGATTGAAGCATAGCGATCCTAGGGAAGATTAGAAGCTTATTAGCCAGAGGATTTAGTTGGGAAACAACTCAATCAGAGGTAATTCAAGTTTTAAGTTCTAAGTTTTTTAAAGTTTTTAATCTTGAATTGGACTTTGTGTTTTGATGAGTTTTTGAATGAATTGAAGCTTGGGTTTTATGGTTTTGGATCATGGGGATGTTTGGGAACTTTGATTTTTGAGTTTGGAGATGTTTGGATAGGTTTTAAAATGGTAAAATCGGGAAAAAATGGCTGGTTCGTGGTTGGGCCGCGACCCTATTCTTGGGCGTCGCGGCCTAGGCTTGATGAAGCAGGTGGAGGTTTCTGTTTGGCCTGAGGGTCGCAGCGCTTGTCAGGGGGGCCGTGGCGCTTGATGCCATTTGTGGCCAAAATGAAGTTTTGATTATGGGAACTCAAACCTTAGGCCTCAGGATCGTTCCTACTACCCGGTTTAGTGGGAATCGATGTCCCGGAGGCTAGGTCTTGGTTCCGGGATTGGTTTTAGAACTTAAGCTCATTGGATCACCGTTTATGGTTGTGACTAGGTTATCACTAAAGGCTTGGAATCAGGATCGTTCTTGTGGCTCGTTTATTGGTAACCTGTGCTTGGACCAAAGGTAAGAAAACTGCACCCTATATATATGACATGCGTGGTTGTTATTGAGGCATGTCGGTGTTTAAATGTGATGCATGTGATGCACGAGAAACATGTGGTTAGGGCATGCCATGAATGTTAAATGTGAGATTGATCAGAGCTTGAGTCTCTGTGTTTGTGCATGATTCTAATTATGCTAGCAAATGTTAAATGAGCATGTTGAATGCCCTGTATTCGGATAATTGACATATGATATATGCCTGGTAGCATTGCTTACTTGTGCGTGTTATTGACCTAAGAGTCAAAAGCGGCATAAGCGCATGAACACATAGCCGATAAAAGATTAGATCTAATCAACATCGGCACTGAATGACTCATATGGAGCATTAATGCTGGACCGACCCTAAGTTCGATGAACATCGGCATTGAATGACTCATATGGAGCATTAATGCTGGATCAACCCTAAGTTCGATGAACATCGACATTGAATGACTCATATGGAGCATTAATGCTAGACCGACCCTAAGTTCTATGAAAATTATAAGCGCTTGTCTAGTCTATGACTAGTTACTCAGAGTCAGGGCCAAAGGCCTAGGTGATTGTTTTGTCACATGGTTGAGGGAACGGAATCCCACAGTAGTGACTCTATGGTCATTCGGTAGGTTTATGTTGGTGACTACTTCATCAGATACCTATCTATTCTAAGTTAGTGAAATGATCACTTATTTGTAAAGGGAACGGAATCCCACCTTAGTGACTTTTACAAGTGTCACTCTTTTATTTAGGGATATAAGCCCAGCATGGTTATCGGTAAATCACTCATCTGATTAGGATTGACTTGATAGTCATCCACTCAAGAGGGCAGGATTCCTTATCCTGGATACCCATCATTATTTGAATTTATTTGCATGTGTGATTAAGGCTATTATGGCTAGGCATACACTTTGTGATTTGATGAGATGTCATTACTGTTCATGAGCATATTGAGTTTTCTTGCTGGGCTTCGGCTCACGGGTGCTATGTGGTGCAGGTAAAGGCAAAAGAAAGTTGGACCATCCTTGAGTTGGAGAGCTTAGGTGACGATGTGTACATATGCGGCTGCTCGACCGCCACGGCCGAGGGTTGAAAGAGGAACTAGGGTTAAACCCTGTTTTACCGCTTAGATCGGCTGGTTGTAAATAATTTATTGTAATAGACCTTTAAATTATATTTTTGGGATCCCAATGTATACAGTAAACGTTCTAATGAAACATTATATCTTATCCAATATTTTTAATCCTAAATCGTTAATCATACTTAGATACACGATTATGGCCAAATGACTCGGTTAGCGAGTTTAGCACTGTTTAAAATGCGCACCGTAACGGTCCCTGGAGTTTAGAGCGTTACATTTACATTAATTTTAGTCAGTGGATTGTTATTGAATAGTTATGATTAATTCAATAATTGACTAACAATAATTAATGAGAAACCTGTAACTTGATACTAATTTGAATATATATTATTTATTTAAAATATTTTGTTTCCTTGTAAAATACTAATTATGATTTATTTTATTTTAAAAATAAATTTAATTATAATTACTATTTAGTGGAAAAAATTAAAATCAAAATATTAGATAAGGTTCTTTTAGCAATTAACATTCATAATTATTTATATTTTTTTATTTAGTCCTTAACATATTAGTCAAAAACGGCCTTAGCACGTTGAGTACTGGTCGTATGACATTGATTTATTAGTCAAGGACGGTCTTAGCACATTGAGTGCTGGTCGTAAGACATTGACTTATTAGTCAAGGATGGCCTTAACACGTTGAGTGCTAGCCGATATAGTTATGTCTAACCAGAAGCGTATCATACGTGTGACGCCCCACGTCATTATAGCTGCTTTCTGGAATGACGACTGGCCCTACAAACCAACACGAGTCTTTTCAGCATGCTTTGTCCTCACCCACATGCTTCCTAGGAAAACTTCCCAAGAGGTCACCCATTCTTTTCGGTAGCCCATCACTTGAGAACTCCAAAGTTAAGCGTGCTTGACCTGGGGTAATCTAGGGATGGGTGACCTCCTGGGAAGTTTTCCTAGGAAGCATGTGAGTGAGGACAAAGCATGCTGAAAAGACTCGTGTTGGTTTGTAGGGCCAGTCGTCATTCCAGAAAGTAGCCATAGTGACGTGGAGCATCACAATACGCTTGACCGACCTGTTGGTCGTGAAAAAACTAGAATGTCAGGTACACTAGGACAGCTCCAAGGCTGGTTATACAGAGGATAGGGCAAAGGGCCTCGGGGTGATTCATTAGTCCCATATTTTAGGGCGCTGAGCCAGTATGGTTTATTAATAATGTGTTTGGGTGCTGAGCCCCAGTATGATTCCATAATCATGTATTTTGGGCATTGGACCCCGATATGATTCATTGATGGTTATGTTGGGCTATTGGCCCATATGACGTTGTAGTCATTTATATGGATGGTATGCATGCATGAGTAGAGTTATTACTGCTAGGCATGCTTATTATGATTTGGTAGCATGTTATTAATTGCTTATGCGCATGTTTAGGTTTTCTTACTGAGCCTTGGCTCATAGGTGCTATATGGTGTAGGTAAAGGGAAAAGAAAGTTGGACCACCCTTGAGTTGGAGAGCTTAGGTGACGATGTGTACATATGTGACTGCTCAACCACCACGGTCGAGGGTTTAAAGAGAAACTAGGGTCAAACCCTATTTTGCCGCTTAGGTCAGCAGGTTGTAACTTTTCATTGTAATTAACATTTTAAATGTATTTTGGGATCCCTTGTATAAAGTAAACGTTTTAGTGAAATGTTTGTATCTTTGACTAAATTTTTTAACCATAAACCGTTAATCACATTTAGTTACACGGTTATGGCTAAATGACCCATTTAGCGAGTTTAGCACTATTTAAAATACACGGTGTAACGGTCCGTGAGAAGTAGGGTGTTACATTTGCTATGTTCACTTGAGACCTCAATGCCTCGCTTTTGCACCGTTAATTGCCATGTGCACATTCCATTCATAGACTTTTCTTGAGAATGACTCCCAATTCTCATGAGGGGCGGCATTACCCCTAGGTCTATATAAGTAGAACTCTTACAGTATTTTGTTACCCTAAAATACTTGTCTTTTCGAGACTGAGTTCAATTAAAAAACATTTCAATTTTAACCCTCATTTTCGTAACACACTAGTACTCATATCTCAGACGAGACAAAATTTAAGTACTACTACTATTCACTTGATTGACTTGTTATTACCTATTGAACCTAATATTAGTGTGGTTACTAATATTAAGATATGTTACCATCAATCGTGAATCTCTTTAGGGATTCTAAGTCTCATCCCTTGAGATGTAGAAATAATTCCATTTGAGTAATTTATTTTCTCATGTATGCATACTTAAATACTCATTATTTTATTCAAACTTTGTTGCTAGCTATATTTTGATTAAAATAGTTACACCATTAAAATAGTGAGTTTGACCATAGTCAATAGTCAACACCCCTAATATTTTAT
This sequence comes from Humulus lupulus, assembly GCF_963169125.1. Taxonomy (NCBI): domain Eukaryota; kingdom Viridiplantae; phylum Streptophyta; class Magnoliopsida; order Rosales; family Cannabaceae; genus Humulus; species Humulus lupulus. The sequence continues at coordinate 12,901,015 of NC_084802.1, forward strand.
ACTTCAATATCCAAGATAAACATTTTTCTTGAATATTAATTCTAGAAACCTATTTGTTTCTAAAATTCTCATTTATGTTTTAAATTGATTCCTTCTTGAATCAAAATATTACAAAAAATAACTTTAGACACCAAGCATGTCTAGATTTATCCATTCTATACACATATAATCAAAGTGATTTAGAGTGTGGAATTCCAAATCACCTATTTGATAGAATGACCAAATTAATCAATTATTATCAACAAAATAAAATGATTAACTTTGGAGCATCACCCCCACATTTCTTACATAGTGATAATAAAATATAACTTTAAAATAGAAATATCTTCATTTCTATTAAGTCTTTTATCCTCCAAGATAAATCTAGACTTATACTTCTCAAAGTTCATCGTGAGTCCTTTAAGCCACATGATAAACTCTTCAATAGATCAAAATAAACAAACCTCAATGTTAGTTTATTTTTATTTATTTACTTGCTAAAGCAAGACACACTTCTTTGAAAGTAACTTTTACTTGGTTGCTTTCTTTTATATATTTAACAAAATAAAATATGTGAACACGAATGTCATGTGAATATTTGTCAAACAAATAATCACTAATTTTACTTTTAGTTGTCCAAATAATCTCAAAATCACTTAAACAACTTTTGTGTGTTTTCTAAGAGTCTCTTTGAGATTCTTTTGAAAACACCACTTTGACATCCATTGATTTTCTCATCAAAATCAATTTGAAGATGTCTATTTTTAAATACTTTAAATCAAAGAAAATAAACCCTCATTGATTTATTTAAGGGCCTCTTGACAAAATTGCTTATTTTTTTAAATTTATTTTGCACTCTAGTCTAGATTTAATAATTCTTTGTAAAATGGTCTCATAATTTAGACAATTAGTCAAAAATTTAGACAGATAGTTGAAAAATTCAAACAGTCGGTCGGAAATTTTAGACAGCTAGTCGAAAAATTTAGACAACTGGTCGAATTTTAGACGGATGCCATTTTGCAAAAAATTATCAAAAGTAGGTCAGAGTGCAAAATCACTTAAAAAAAGATGCTATTTTTACCAATTTCTCTTTATTTAAACACTTTGATTTCTTATGATTTAGTTTAAAATTATCTCCTCATTGAGATTAATCACCATCTTTAACCAAAATGAATAAAGTTTTCTTTAATCTATTCACTATTGGTGATAAAATTCAAATTTGCCTCTCCAATTTTACAATGTCTCCTCATTGAGACATTGAATATTTAGGAATTATTGTCACTAAATAATTCTAAAATATATTTCATTTGATCACACTCTAGACTCCAAGTTTATTGAGGCAATGTCATCCCACAATTTTTGAATCCACATTGATCCATTTTTCTTGTAATAGCAAGACACAACCATTAAAAGATGTAACCTCCTTAGGTTCATCTTTTCTTATCTCATAAAATGAGATACTCATCTTTTAAATGAGAAAATTTTTAATTCTCAAATAATTCTTTTATTCACAAATTACATACTAACAATAATATAGGATAAAACATATTCACATCTCATAAATATTTGCATGATTATATTTCAATATAATTTCACATAATTGTCAACACATATGACTTGTATCAATCTAACATGACTCTTTATTAATATGTAAACATAAATTACAAATATCATACACATATGATTTCACATTTCTATTGATTCACAAAATCAATATATTTAAATGAGAAATTGTTTAATTCTCAAATAATTCTTTTATTCACAAATTACATACTAACAATAATATAGAATAAAACCTATTCACATCTCACAAATATTTGCATGATTATATTTAAATATAATTTCACATAATTGTCAACACATATGACTTATATCAATCTAAGATCACTCACATCCGGTGAGGTATATCACCAAAAACTGTAAAAAAATAGCTCAAACACAGAAAAATGGGTGTCCATCGGATGAGGTATTTTACAAATATTTTTAGATGAATCTACAGTAAAAAGATATATGTAAGGTATACTATTTATCCTTCAACCCAATATATTATTAATTTTTCTCTTCTTCCCATTTTCTCAATCTTTTCCCTCGTTTTCTTCCAAGATTGGTGCCAGAAACTGTTTTAGCACTTCTGAGTTAGGTAAGTTTGTCTGGTTCGTGCTCCTCATTCCCCTCCCCTCCTCGCAGTGATCATCTTCTCTCCTCATTACACCCACACCAGCCACTTTAGCATCTCAGACTTTTAGACACGCCCTCTCTCTCTCAATCAGGTAACAAAATGGCACACTCAAGTTCTTATTTTTTGGCACTGCAAGTCTTGCATATATAATATATATATATATTGATAATTTGACTATGGAACTGGCACACTCAAGTTCTTATTTTGGTACTGCAAGTCTTGCATATAATATATATATATATACTGGTAATTTGACTATGGAACTACTTGATTCTACCCTCTTCAAATTTCACCTTTATACCTAATTATCTTAGAAATTTCTTTTCATGCATTTCTACAAACACATGGAGACCATTACGTAGGAATATTATCTGAAATGGTATTTCTTTAGTGCTTATCAGATATTTCAAAGAATCACCAAGTGAGAAAGTACACCATTCAGCTTGGCGAGAATGAGCTTGTCCCCAAGGTCATTTACACTCTTTCCAATTCATTTTCTATTTTAAAATTTCTGTTTGGTTCCTGTGTAAATAATTGTTTTTGAGGTGATATTTTATATTTAGAGCTCTACCTAATTCAATTCTGTTGGTATATTTCATTGTTGGAAGTGCTTTATATTGATTTTCACAATTATATTCTTCAATACCCATTACTGAGGATAAAAATGAAGAAGATGCCCAGTTTTGTTATCATTTTTTTCTTTTGCACTTATTTATATATTTATATGTAGTTTCTGATTGTTAATATGATTTTATTTTATTTTTGGTTTAGGAGTCAGACCTTTTGAAAGAAGATGCAAATGTGTACAAGTTGATTGGTTCAGTTCTTGTGAAGCAAGATTTGGCAGAGGCCAATGCAAATGTGCACAGGAGAATTGAATACATCTCTGCTGAATTGTATGTTTCTGCCTCTCTTTCCTTGTTACATGGATCATTGTAAACTTTGGAGCTTTCTTGTTATATGGATCATTGTAAACTTTTCTTGTTTCTGCCTCTCTTTTCTTGTTATATGGATCATTGTAAGATTTGGCAGAGGCCAATGCAAATGTGCCCAAGAACAAGGTAGGATTGATCATCTTTAATGTTATTAAATGGCTAGATAATCATATAGGTTCTTGACGTGAATTTTATGTTTGGAAGTTGATCAAGGGAGGATAAAAATTGCCCTAGGTTTCGACTATAGTGCTTCAAGGTAAAATCACTTTTGTTTGGATTTGGGTAATAGTATTGTAATCCTTTGGGCTATGTAGTTTTGATGGTGATTTTGGCGTTTAAAAGGGGGATCATGGCTTGATCTTGTTAAGTGGGGAAAAGGCTAAGGTTTATCTTTTAAATAAAAATATTGAGTGTTGAAGCTTGGGCCCCTAGCTTTCATGGTGTTGGTCTCAGGACTTTTTCCTCTTCAATAAAAATCCCTATAAGCTAAATAAGCTGAATGTGATTATGACTTTTTCATATGTAATACCCTGCAATAAAAATGAACGTTAGAAAAATGGTGGCAACAATTATGGTAGATTTTATAACGTGCAATATTGATATGTAATATTGAGATAAATATTTGAAGCAGACACCTATCTTGTGGTTACATGGAACGGATGACGAAAGGGTATTGTTTGAAGCAGGACAAGCTGGCCCCCCTCTCCTTAAAAAAGCTGGTATAAGCTGCGAGTTTAAGGTAAGATAACTGCTGGTCTATAGATTAATTGACTTCTTTTTTTTCCTTTCCTTTTTATACTAATATTTGACCCGTGACAAACTTTGCTTTATTATTTGCAGGCTTATCCTGGTCTTACTCATTCAATAAGCACTCAAGAGCTCAAGTATCTGGAGTCATGGATCAAAACTCGTTTGCAAAGTTCTTCTTAGATATTTGATGGTAATATCACCTAATCAATAAGTCATTATTGCAGAGCATCATTTTTAATGGGAAAAAACAAAGTTTCCGACATCTTTTTTGGGGCTGGTATTCTGTTGCTTGCTTATATGAACAAGTTTTGTTTTTAAAGAACCATATTTATATGTTTTTATCTTAATGCAATAAAAGACAACTTTCACCCACCTCAAGATCATAGTAATAATTGTATGGAAGCCAACGTTGTTGGGAATCTCCTTACCACTTATCTCTCTCTTCATATCATTAAATAGTTTCCTTTTCTACCGAAAAAATTCTCCAGTGTTTGAATAAGAAAATAATGGTCTTTAACCTCATTTTCATGCAGTGGGATGAGATTCATACATTTCGCTTAAGAACAAGTCTTTAATTTATTGTCCATTATATAATATATGTATATCTATAATATATTTCAAGGGTACAAAATGATGCAACTGAGTATATCTGTATATATATGTATATTTATATATAGATGGCGAATGGTGTATGTATATGTATAGGCTTAAAGCTAAATTGATCTATTGAATAAGTTATCAAAAAGGTCGCTTTCCAAGGTATCTCTGAGCACATTATTAAGTAAATTTCGATTATGACTTTTTCATATGTAATACCCTGCAATATATAAATATTTCAATGCCAAATTAAAATTTTAAATTTTATATAGTAATTTATAGAAGGTTTGGTAGTACATTGCTCAAGTCTGGGGCTTTTGGATTTGATTTATAAACTATTTAGCTTCTTGAATTTGTTGATGTAGAGAATAAATGAGATTGATCATAATCTTCCTATAACAAAGTTGATTTAACTTTATCACATATCCTCCTCTCTCTCTTTTAAATTATTGAGAATTAGTTGGCATTTAAAGCATTGCAACATACATATTATATATGGAAGAAATTTATGATTATATCTTGTCAGATTTTGAAAGATGGACTCACAACTCCATGGGGTTCTTTCCTTCACTACACTGTTACAAGAGGGGGAAGAAAGCTACAATGACTATCTCCCATCTGTGAATGACTTAGAGTCGCAATATACTCCATCCAATCCAGAAGATGGGAGTAGTAGAAAAACTAAATCTAGAAAAGGAATTTTTAGCACAGAAGATGACAACTTGCTAGTTTTAGCTTGGCTGAATACTAGTATGGACCCAATCAATGGGGTTGATCAATCAAAATATTCATTTTGGTCTAGAGTTCATGAATATTATGAGAAAAACAAAAAATCTATATCTTCTGAACATAGTTCATGCTCTATTAGAAATAGATGGTCTACTATCCAACTTGCTGCAAATAAGTTTTGTGGGGCCTTAGCTCAAATTGAAAGAAGGTCTCCAAGTGGGGCTAATGAGCAAGATAAGGTGCATGAATAATGTAATATAATTTATATTGTTTATAACACTTTGAATTATATATTTCTCATCTCTTTTACTTGATTTTTCAGATTGAGAAAGCCAAAGAGTTCTACTGAAGTATCCATCCCACTTCATTCAACTTTCTTCATTGTTGGACTATTCTACGACACCATCCAAAATGGAAAGAATCTGTGTTTGAGGGTAGCAGTATGAAAGCTAAAAGAAGATCAATAATTCGAGATGGTCATGCACCAGAGTTCATAGATGAAGATACTGCAGCACCATCTTTAGATGTGAATTTAGAGAGACCAATTGGAAAGAAGGCTGCAAAGAAGCGAAAGTGGCAAGAGGATAACTCTTCTAATCTTACTGATTTGGTGATTGAAATAAAAGGGGAGAGAATCAAATCTAATGCTGAGAAGGGAGAAATTAGGAAAGAGTATGCCCGCATTGCAAAAGAAAGGCTCGAATTGGATAAACAGAAAGAAGAGAATGAAATCATGAGGAGGGAGTTAGAAATTATGAGAGTAGATGCATCAACTTTATCTCCAACGCAACAAGAGTATTTCCGTACCCTCCAATTGGAAATACTTGAGAAGCAAAAGTCTAGAAAGCCATGATTTAGATGGTGTTTGGGCTGGTATTTTTGGTATTCTTGAAAGGTAACAATGCAACCACTTTTGGGAATTCTCTTTTACTGGTTTTTATCATAGTTTTTTTGCATATAAATTTGCATAAACTAGCAGCCCAATAGCTTCTTTTTTTGTATAGAAAATTACCCATAGCTTTTCTATGTAGAAATTTGCATTGTACAAAACAAAAGCTCAATGGTGGTTACTTTTGATAACTTTTTTGTATAGAACACTTGAATGATGAAAATTTTTATTCTTGAAAGAAACTTTTTTGCATAAAATACTTATTGCAATAGTTTATATTGGCTGTAAAAGCTTCCTAATGTAAAATGCAATATTGTTGACTTGATGGTTAATATCTTGAATTTAAGGTTACATATTTTATATCCCAAGGAAATACAATAAAACAAGACAAAAATACAATATTAGGCTTAACATAGTGAAAAGAAAGAAACTAAAGTTACATCTTCCTCAAAATAAGAACACAAATATTAGCCTAAACATAGTAATATATAAAATGCAAATACTTAAGATTTACTATATATTTCCCATAAATGTTCAATAAGATCCGACTGAAGTTGAAAATGAATTCCTCGATCTCGAATGTGATGATGGCGTTGAATGAAGTTTACAAATTCATTTGTATGCTCATGGGACACAGGCTCTTCGGTTATTTCATCGCTTTGTTCATAAACAAAGTCTTCTACTCGAAGATAAGTATGTCGCTCGTCTTCTACGATCATATTATGCAAAATAATGCATGCCATCATCATCTCCTTAAGTGTTTGTCGATCATAAAATCGTGCCGGTCCACGTACAATAGCAAATCGAGCTTGAAGCACTCCAAAAGCTCGTTCTACATCTTTTCTTGCTGATTCTTGAGTTGCTGCAAAATGTTTATTTTTACGGCCGTGTGGAGCATAAATTGTTTTGACAAACGTCGACCATGAAGGATATATACCATCAGCAAGATAGTAGCCCATCGAATAGTCATTTCCATTTATTGAGTAGTTGACCTTTGGAGCATGTCCTTCAGCAAGCTCACTAAAAACAGAAGAGTGTTCTAGGACATTAATATCATTATGGGAGCCTAGCAATCCAAAAAATGCATGCCATGTCCAGAGGTCATATGACGCTACAGCTTCTAAAATTATAGTTGGCTCGTGAATATGACCACAATACATTCCTTTCCAAGCACTTGGACAATTTTTCCATTTCCAATGCATGCAATCAATACTTCCTAACATCCCAGGAAACCCACGACTATCTCCAACTGCGCACAATCTAGCTATATCGTTCTCATTTGGGGATCTTAAGTATTCATGGGAGAATATGCCAATGATAGCCTTAACGAATTTTTTCAAACACTTGGTTACTGTATTTTCTGCAATCCGCAAGTATTCATCTACAAAATCTCCAGAGACTCCATAAGCTAATATTCTCATTGTAACAGTTATTTTTTTAAGCGAGGAATGACCCAGTTGATAACTCTACAAAATAGAGTTATTTTACCACTTTTTTTGTGTTAATTGTTGCTTAATTCTTGAGTTTTTAATTAATTTATTAAGTTTTTAAGTAATTTTTAATTTATTAGACTTATTTTAATTTTATAGATTTTTGTGTGTTTTTATAGTTATTTTGTTGTAAAATATTGTAGCTAATTATTTAAATTATTGTTGTTTAGTTTTGGGTAAAAAAATGTTGTTTTATTGAAACTAAATGTTAAATTAAATTAAGTTTTAATTAATATTTTTTATGAATTAATATGATTTAGTTTATAATTGAAAATATTTTATTATGATTTAATTTATGTTTATTTTGTAAGGAGTTTGTTGTATTATTGGTGTTTGAAAAATGAAGAAAAAGTGTGGCATTTTAAGGAAAAACAAGGAAAGTTGGCATTTTTCTCCATGGCCCAAGCCTTCCAGCCAAAGCCCACACGCATGGCCCAGCCGTGCCCCATGCCTCTCTTCTCACCAGCGCGCTAGGTGGCGACATGTCTTCGCGCCACGCGTCTGCCATTTCCCTACTCCCATTTGTCCCAGCCGAAGACCCAAGTTGCTCCATGCCCTCTTCAGCACCTTCAGCAAACCAGGACCACCGAATCCCAATTCGCCCAGCCCGTTTGCCTCCTTCAGCCCACGCCCATCTCAGCCAGCCATTCCCTTGGGCCACCTCTGCCCAGGCCCGAAGTCCCCTGCAGCTCCTCAAGCATGGCTATCTCCAGCCATCAACCAGCAAATGCCATAGACCACGTCAAAAGCAGCTGCCAGCCGAAACCCCAAACCAGCCCCTTTATTTATCTTGAGCCCAACAAATGCCAATGTTCCCTTGTCCCACAACTGCCAAAAATGCCAACTTTTTACCCCACTTTCTACACATTTTACCCCAAAACATCATTATTACACCTTATATTTTACCCATATTTTCCATATTATAATTAATTAAATTAATTTAATCAATTTAATTAATTTAAATTGATTATTTTAATACCTCATTTTGGCTATAAATATGGAGTTTTGAAGACCATTTAGGGTGTCCATTTTTGGAGAGGAGGTTACCATACCAAAAACTCTACACATTTCAAAACCTCTCTATTCTCTTCATCTTCTTCTTCTTTTTTCTTATTTTCTATGTATTTTTAGAGTAAAAATTTGGGGGTTCATTCTTCAAATTTTCCTATTTTATGTTTGTAATTTTTAGTTTGTATTTGCTATTCTAGTTATGTGTTTCTAATCTTTTTAAGATTATTAAGGTGATGATGAAACAATTTGTAACTAGATAGTGTTTATTTTGTATGTTGATTTCTCATTTTGTGCAATAAAGTTTATGGATTTTTCTTGTTCAAATACCTTCTTTCATCTTAAATATTATGTATTTTGGATTGTTAGCACATATTTACACTTTGTTCTTCATTAGTGCAAAAACATAATATTCTTTGTGTAAGATGTGTCATTAAATTGTACACATTCATGCTTAGAACAAAAATATTATGTTTTGCCTTATAAATAATGTTCATTGATTTATTTGTTATTTCATTAGATTGATTTACACTAAATGCTTTGAAATTATAACTTTTTGAAAAGTGAAGAAAAATCTTATCTTTTTATAAATAATTTGTGCTTAATATTATAAACTTATTTGGAAAATGATAGTTTGATTTATTTTAACTATCACTAAAACTTGGGAATCAATGTACTTATAAATATTATTAAACTTATATTTTGTGGATTCTAATCCTTAATAATCTTATTTTACATCTTGTTTACAATTATTAATTTATGTTTATATATTGTCTTTAATTTCTTTATTATTATATTTTATTTTATTTTTATTGTTACAAATTCTCATCAATCTTTGGAACTAGGTTAGAATTTATTAATTTTGGTTTAAAATAGTTTTCTTTTCGATTTTAGACAACTCCTTTGGGTTCGACCTCGTGCTTACACGAACACTATTCTATAAATACGATTCGTGCGCTTGCGAGTATAAGTTTTTAAAACATACCTGTTTTGGGTCCATCACCAGTCTTTTAGCAGCATCTCTTCTTTGGACGAAATATAGTTCATATGCTTCGACTTCGGCTTGAATACGCAATAAAAGATGACGTTGCATTCGAAACCTCCTGCGGAATAAATTCGGTGGATACGTCGGGGACTCAAAAAAATAATCTTGAAAGAGGCGTTGATGGCATTCAAGCGAATTTCTTCGAATGAATGCACGCCGGGGAATAGACCTACGATGCGATGTTGAGCCTCTTTCATTACCCAAGCGTTCTTCTTCAATAGCAAGAGCTAAAATTATCTCCTCCTCCTCCTCCTCAGATGATGAAGAGTCAAATATCTCAAAGTCATGATCCATAGGAACTATATAGAAAGAAGAAAAAAGTGTGCAAAGAAAGAAATGAAAGTGTTTGTAAAATTTTGTAAAAGAATGATATTATTTACAGGTGAAGTTTTGAGAAAATCAAAAGAATATTCTTAATATCTACTGAAGAATATGCTGAGAATATTATTTCACAATAATCAAAGAAGAATATCCATGGAATATACCAAAAAATATCTTCAAAATATTATATATATATATATCAAAGAAAAATATTCATAGAATATACCAAAAAATATATTCACAATATTATATTATATTTAAATATTTCCAATGAAAACTCCCAAAATATATTTTGAGAATAATAAACTTTCTTATTTGTAATTTTTTTTTAGAATAATTGATATTTTAGTTTATCTTATAAATTTGGATAAATTTAAATTATAATATAATTATGTGATATTACATATGAATATATATTGTAAACATTAAAATATATAAAAATATTATTGATAGTTATAGAAAATATTTTAAATGAATAAAAAATGTTTGAAAATATAATATTTAAATGATATAGAGAAAAAAAATAGAGAATCTGATGTATGGTAAAATGTAAAACTTAGAGGTAAAATAGAAAAATGTGTGTTTTAGGGAGATATTTTAAAGGATGAAGTAGAGCACCGGATGTGAGTGCTCTAACATGACTCTTTATTAACATGTAAACATAAATTACAAATATCATACACATATGATTTCACATTTCTATTGATTCACAAAATCAATATATTTATACATGTCATATAAAACTCATAAAATTGACCTTCTAATAATTTTTCATTATCACAAAATAAGACAATTATATAACATGTTTGCATATTACCCAATAATCTACTAGATTATTTACACAATATGTTAATTAATCACATATAGCAAAAACACAATATGTTGGATTATCTTCTAATCTAACCACTATATTTGCAAAAGCAAAGAAAATTAGAAAACAATGAACTTCATTTATAAAATTTTCTTCATCTCATTTCTATCACTATATGAAAGCTATTAGATCTTCTAAGAAAGCCAAAGAAGAACATTATCTTATCTTATCATCTTTTCAAAGTTAGATCCTCACAAGATCTCTATGATTTTTCCTTCCATTGAAAAGGAAATTAAGCTTTTGATTGTTAGAGAATATATTATATTGTACTCAATGGAAATGGTAAAACCAAAGATATAACTCTATGCAAAATGTTACAATAGACAAGATGATAGATAAATAAGGGTTACATCTCTATTAAAAAAATACAAGTAAATAGAATTATGTAGAAGAAGAAGATTACAAACTCAAAACAATAATAATACAAGTAAAATATGAACAACAAGATCAAAATAATGAAAAGAACAATAATAAGAACACAAACTCTCACACAACCAAAGTGTAAAGTAGTAGGGATCACCAACTTAAACAAGGTTCAAAATCTTTGTCCAAAAACTTATTTCCCCCTATTCTCTAAGCACTAAGGGGTCTCTCAAGTAAATAACTCTCTGGAATCATCAAGCATCTATGATGCAAGTGTTTTGTGGATGTAAAATGGTGTGTCATACAAGTGAGCATTAGACTCCTATTTATAGAGTTTGAGATACCCTTTACATTTCAAATTCCACCAACCCCATGGCTATTATCAGTGTTTAATTAGATGTTTATGGAATTAAAATTGAGATTTGGGAGTTACTTGGGATGTTAGAACCATTTAAATTGGAAAAAACTGAAAAAAGAAATTAGCTGTCAGCTTCACTAGCTGCGCCCAGGAGTATCAGTGGCCGCGGCCACTAGCCTCTGCCCCCCAGGCCGCGGATAGGGAATATCAATGGTCGTAGCTACAACCCATTTTCAGCATAAAAAATTTCAGTTTTTCCAAAACGTCCAAAACCCTTTCCCACATGATTTTGTAACCTCCATACACCTAATGAGAGTTAAAAATATGTCTCCAACAACCATATTTCATGATGACTTTTTGAAATCCAAACTAAAATGTGTAATATATAATCTACGCATTGTTAGATAATATTTTGGAGTTATAAATTTGACTAATTTTGTAACTCCAAAATATGTCACATTTGGGTACACACATGTATCCAATTTTGTGACTCTCAATAATATATTACAAGATGTTATTTAATCTAACATTATATTATTTAAAATAATATAACAATTTTAGTACATTTTATTTATTTATTAATTGTAGTTTACCAAGATTTCTGACTCCATCTTTGGTTACAGCTAGCTGGGTGCGATTCTTCACAAGTTTAAGTTTGACATAAGAAAGAGCTTTTGGTTGAGTTTGATGAGGTACTAGAGGTATGATTTTGAGAATAAAATTTTTACATTTTGTTTATTGTTTTTCATTCTTTTTTCTTGTTTAACCAGGTGCAGAAATCACGTTTATGTGGCAAGAAATGAATTAAAAAAATATAGTATTTTTTTTTTATTTTTTTTTGTGTGAAATTTAGTATTTATCTTTAAAGTTAAATAACTAAAATATAAAATAATTAAGGGATCTTACATGTAAAAATAATAATTAATGAAATAAATAAATAACTTATATAAATTATAATTACATAATTATTATATTAATAAATAATTAGCTAAATTCTTAAAATAGAAGCTTTTTAAAAAAAAAATATTATAACCTACTATAGTAGGTCACTGAAAATGTAACTACCATAGTTACTTAACCATTAAATAATCCCCATAGTACCATATATTCTTATTAATAATACAAAACATAACTCAAAATAAAAAAAGTATTAGTATTATATTAATTGCATACCAAATAAAACTTTCCTTTTAGTTGTTTCAGCCATACATAATAACTTATCTTATATAACTATATATTATGTAATAATAATCAAATAAAAAATGAAATAATCCGATACAACTAATATCACAAAATTAACTAGAATTAAAAATATAAAATAGTGTATTACATTCAATGATAGTAACCATATATAAATCTTCTCAAATAGAAATATGGATTTTAATGTTCATAAACAAAAACATTAAAGGTAATGTCATTAAGAAATAAACAAAATCATTTATTGAAAAATACTTGTATGATTGTAAACATTTTTGCTTATAAGTTTGGAATGCAACATGACAACCAAACCTGTTAAAAAGAGTTTATGAAGGATTTTTAAAAATTAACATCCTTGAAATAAACAAATTGGTTAGGTTATACATGATGAATAAAATGAATATTTTAATTGTTATAAAAACAAAATAAAACGTAAATGCATCTTAGGTAAACATAATAGTTTATTTAATGACAATTCAACTTACATTAAACAATATAGTTTATTTACTTGTTTAATTGAACAATAAAATCGTATGATAAACTAATTGGTTTTATTTAATTTATAACCAATTAGTTTGATGCACATATAACAATATAAACAACATGAGAAAGTAAATGATTTGATTTATTTTATTAAATTGTGCATAAAAAATATACTTATCCTGCATAATATAAATTATTAGAATTAAATAATTACTAAAATAAACTAATTAGTTTTAATGTATTAGGATAGAGTTAAATGTGCTTAAATGAAACTAATAATCATGATAATTTATACATATGCAATAAAAGGCTTGTAAATAAATTTAGAGTATATAAAAAACCAATCGAAATGGAAAAAAAAGTTTTATTTTAATAGAAATATGTTATTTTTTTTAAATGAATAAGAGAAGTCTGAAAGTTTTTTTTGAAATGGGCTGTTTACATAAATAAATATTTATATAATTGTGTTATGATATATCTTATATATAAAAAGTGTATAGATAACAAAAATTCTTAGTTTTAATAGTTTGGTTTGTTAACTTTAACCAATTATTCTAAATATTTAACATAATATACTTTTAAAATTAACTAAAAATAGATATTTATTAATTATATTAATATAAATTCAAATATTATAAAATATTATTATTATATTAATATTTAATATAAAACTGCATATTGTTGACCCACGTTTAGCCAACTGACACGGAGTCAAAATATGAGTAATATGGACGAATGTAAAGAGAATAACGTGATGACAAAAGTAAAGAAAACACGGTGATTTATAGTGGTTCGGCCCCAGGATCTGGTAATGACCTACGTCCACTTAGAATGATATTGATATATAATCAAAAGTGTGATAAGAGAACTTGGGTTCAATGAGTTTCAACACTTCTGACAAACAATACAAGTTTGCTAAGAGAAATTCTATAATTCCTATGATTCAGAAGCAAAAAGTCATTTTCCTTGAGCCATCTCTTGCTATTTATAGGCCCAAGGAGGGTTACAAAAGATTGTTACAGATATAATCCCCTGAATATTGGGATATTCCGAAGATTACATGAGATAAATTCGGGATTCATAAAGATCTTCCCATAAATGTTGCCTTGTTTGCGGAACTACCGACCAGACTGGTCGCGAGTAAGACAGGCTCGTCCTGCTTCTGGTGTGCCTCCTGGTCGATACTCTGGCAGACGCTTCCAGGTATCAGCCACGTGTCAAGAGATTATTCGCCACGTCACAAATGCTAATTTATTGGATAACACGTATATAATAATTATATTAATACAAATTTAAATTCAAATGTTATAAAATATTATTATTATAATAATATATAATACAAGACTAAATATTTAATAATTATGTTAATATAAATTTAAATATTATAAAATATTATTATGATAATAATATATAATCTTAATTTTTTAATAATTATATTAATATGAATTCAAATATTATTATTATAATATTTAATACAAAACAAAATATTTATTACTTATATTAATATAAATTTAAATATTATAAAATATCATTATAATAATATATAATACATAATTTTTATTTTTATTAAAAAAATTATTATTTATATTTAAAAATATTATCATATTATATATATAAAATTATAAATAATAATGTTTTGGTTTAATTTTTTATTTAATATATTTATGTTATTTTTTTATATATAATATTATTTATTTATTTAAAAGTTATATGACAATAATACAAATTTAATAAATATAATTAATAGATTCTATAAATAAAATTAGGAAAATGAAATAGTGTATTGTACTTTGTGTATGTAGTAAGTTTAAAAGTGTAATTAGAAATAATAGTATTATTGTATATCTTATCATATTTTATTATCAAAAGGTAATTTTACCTAATAAATTTCACTTTTAATAAAATTAATTTACAAAATTTAGCTGGAATGTTCCAGAACAATTTTTCTTTTTTTTTTTTAAATCAAGATTAATTGCATAAATACTATTGTTTTAAATTTAACTAAATTTATGCCAAAAACACTAAAAACTAAAAATAATATACCATAGTCAAGGAAGGTCCGGAAGCTTATAGAACTAACAGGTGACAGGTCGGGTTTTATAACAGAACAGAAGCAGTTTCGTCGAAGATACATACATACATACATACATACATACATACATACATAATTCCTTAGCAAAGTAACCAAACACAATCATCAGCATCTTCAATCTTGATCATCATTTTCTAATACACAGCCCGATATGGCTCTCAACCCTCAATTGTTCCCCAATGGAATGCCGGTTCCTTTCGTCAACGAGATGTTTGTGCTCGCCAGAGATGGCGTCGAATTCGAAATCGACAAGGTCCCTGGGTTAGTATTCCATTCCCAAACCCTTCTCTATTTTCCTTCAATTATTTTGACCTATATTTTAGATTGTATTGTTTTGTTTTGGGCATGATTTATTGATCCCTAGATTTCTACCCAATTTGCAATCGCTAGTTCTTTCTGGATGGAAGTGTGTTTGATTGGGTCGAGTTTTAGCTGTATAGGGTTAGTTTTTCTTAAATATTATAATTATAATTGGGATTTAGATGAAGTGTAAATGTAAATACTTTTGATATAAGTGTAACAGTTGAAAAGGTGTGTATCAAGTAAAATCAGGAATGTCCTACAATATACAAATATGAGAAAAGATTATGTAAATTAGTGAAAATATATACTTGATAAGTACGAAGTCAGACCAGATTTCCTTGTTTTATTTAAATATCTCTTAATTGGTACAGTTGATATGTTGTTTTGAGGCTCAATTTTAGGATTTCTGTTCCAGAGAATCGATATTTAGCTTAAAAGAAATGAGAAGAAAAGGGAAATTTGATTTATGAAACATAACTTTTTCATTTAATTGAAGCCAGATAATTTAGAAGTTTCTGATCTAACCAATTTTCTACATTGCATAGTTTCAATGTCCGTTTGAAGGTTGACTCATGCTTTGATATCAGAAAAAATCAAAGCATGGATTAAACTTACTGTTTGTCCAGCCAATCTTGTTCCATTAGGTCTACTCGAATTGGTCTGGCTATTTGTTTCAGTTTTGTTCTCTAATCCTAATGCATAGATGCAGCAGCATCTTAGTTCTTGTTATGCCCTGTATAACATTTGACTCTCTCATCATTTGTTTTTAGGTGAAATATTCACAATTTTTTATTTTATTATCTTATTATTTTACGTGTAACTGAATATATCTTCGACTTTGAGCTCACTGTGTGTACCTCTGTTGTCAGAAATCATGGGGGTCATGTAAAAGCAAAGGGAACAATTTACTTGTCAAATATAAGAATGGTCTTTGTCGCAAGTAAACCAGTTGGAGAATTTTTTGCATTTGATATGCCGCTGGTATGTTATACTTGTACCACATATAGTGCTATCTTCTTTAGTTGCTATGCACCGGAAAGTTGCTTTGATATTGCTATCTTTGTCTCCTTTAGTTGCTATGATGTTGGAAAGTTGCTTTGGTATTTTAATTACATTTTATCAGCACGATGATGTGAATGTAATTTTAGCTTAAAAGAAAATGAGCATAGCTTATACATGCTATTTATGTTTAAAGAATGTATCTTTGACTACTATATGTAATCGGGGGGTTTGTTAAAAAGATAGCTCTCGAAACTAAGAAAATGCATGACTAAGTGCTTTTGTTTTGATTACGCTGCTGGCCACCAGAGATATTTGCAGCTTTCATTTCACTGCAGGGTCCTGTTGTTGTGTACTCCTTGTAACTATTCATTGTTTTTTGCTTACATAGATTTTTACTCTTTATGCAGCTTTTTGTCCACGGAGAAAAGTTTAATCAACCAATTTTTTTCTGTAACAACATTGCTGGTCAAGTGGAGCCTGTAAGTAATTTGGTTTGATTATTGATGAGAAGCCTTGATGCTTTGCTTTACTTATACATACTCATTGCCCTAACATGACTTATTATTTCAGGTGGTTCCGGAAAATCAACCCGGGGCTCTATTTTCCACTCACTCATTCAAGATTTTGTTCAAGGAAGGGGGCTGTGGTACCTTTATTCCCCTTTTCTTCAACTTAATTGCTTCGGTCAGACAATACAATCGACAACAGCAGCAGGCTAATTCAATGCCGGAGCCACCACGTGCAGATCCTTTACAAGCAGCACAGACTCCCGTTGATGAGATGATACGACACGCGTAAGTGACTTATCTTCCATGTAAAATCGATGGCGTAGTCAAATCGAGAAGTTTGGCTTTGTTTAATACTTGTTTTTCATTGATGCAGATATGTTGACCCTAATGATCCAACAAGAATCTTCCTGCAGCAGCCTAACCCGGAATCTCAGCTTAGGCGACGCACTTACCAGTCCCGTCCAGCCGAACACTCTATGTAATGACAAACACCCTTAAGATGGTAAATAAATTTTTACTTGTGTCAAGAAACGGATGAAGAATTTGTCACTATGATATTGCATAGCAAGAGTGCATATATATAACACTTGATAGCTCGTATCTTGTATATTGCGAAAGTGTGTTATTTAGTTGTTGCTCTGTTTCGTTCGAATAGAATGATATCAATTACTTTCTTCTCTATATTCATTCATTGTTCAATTTTTGTTTGAGGAAGCTTGCCAAGTTGGTGTGTGGGTGCATTGATAATGAAGAATGGAGACTCTCAATGTGAAATACATTTTAAAATAACAAGTATATATAGGTGGTTGTAAGATTTGAACTTGAGAAACAAAATTGAATTAAGCTCATCATTTAAGCTTTTTTTCTTTCCCTCTCTAATTTTCTAAGTAACCAAAGACACTCCACAAAGCTCAAAACTCTCATCAATGGTGATTATTGTAGGGTAAAAAGAAGATTATCATGCCATCGAAAAAGGAAAAGTGTAAAACCCCAAAATCCCAGTTCGTCTTTAACCACAAGCACCAAAACTACCAAGTTAGAAACTGCAATTCTCCTCTCAAGATCCGAAGTCTTGGTTTCTTCTACGACAACACAACTAAAATGGTCAAACTATAAAGGTCCATGCACACCCAAATAAATCTTCGATTGAAATTTTCACCATTAGAGTTTATGGATTGGATTATAGTTCATATTCTTTTGAGAAGTTTACAAAATTATGAGAAAAAATAAATTACTTTTAATATTTATGGGCATCAAACTTATGCCACAAAATATGGTGATTCTAGTAAAAAAAAATTTAAAATGTGGGAATCCCATAAAATACCATGGACAAAATACCATAAACAAAAATACACTCTTTCTTACTTTTCTCTTTCTCTCTATCGCTCATGTATCTTTCACTCTCTCCATTTTATCTCACAACAATGACATCTAACTATTTTCTCTCATAACAAAAGGAGCTCTCTCACAACGGAAAATGGACGATGTATGTAACACCCTAGACTCTAAGGACCGTTATGGTGTGCATTTTAAACAGTGTTAAACTCGCTAATCAAGTCATTTGGCCATAATCGTGTAACTAAGTATGATTAGCGATTTAGGGTTAAAATTTTTGGTTAAGATATAACGTTTCACTAGAACGTTTACTGTATACATTGGGATCCCAAAATAAAATTTAAAGGTTAATTACAAGAAAATATTTACAACCAGTCGACTTAAGCGGCAAAATAAGGTTTAACCCTAGTTTCTCTTTCAACCCTCGGTTGTGGCGGTCGAGCAGCTGCAT
The DNA here is from genome assembly GCF_963169125.1 of Humulus lupulus. NCBI lineage: Eukaryota > Viridiplantae > Streptophyta > Magnoliopsida > Rosales > Cannabaceae > Humulus > Humulus lupulus. The sequence continues at coordinate 12,919,901 of NC_084802.1, forward strand.
ATGTACACATTGTCACCTAAGCTCTCCAACTCAAGCATGGTCCAACTTTCTTTTGCCTTTACCTGCACCACATAGCACCCGTGAGCCGAAGCCCAACAAGAAAACTCAATATGCTCATGAATAGTGTAACATGTCATCAAATCATAATGTGCATGCCTAGCAGTAATAGCCTTAATCACGCATGCAAATAAGTTCAAATAATGATGGTTGTGGGCCATGCCCTCCTGTAAGGATGACTATCAAGTCAATCCTAAACAGATCAATGATTTACACTTTGAGGTTCCGATAACCATGCTGGGCTTATAGCTCTAATCAAAGTCACTAACATGGGATCCGCACCCTTAAATGAGTGACTGATAAGCAAGTCACTAACATGGGATCTGCACCCTGAGATGAGTGACTGATAAGCAAGTCGCTAACATGGGATCTGCACCCTTAGCCATGTGACGATACGGTCACCTGGGCCTTCTGGCTCTGACTCTGAGTAACTAGTCATAGACTAGACAAACGCTTTTAGTTTTTCATCGAACTTGGGGTTGGTCCGACATTAATGCTCATGATGAGTCATTCAATGCAGTTATCGATTAGATCTAATCTTTTCGGCTATGCATTTATGACACTTATGTCGCTCCTGACTTAGGTCAAAACACACGACCAGTGCTCAGTTCTACTGTCGAACTTGACTAGTAAGTCACAGCTTCACAGTGAGTTCTGGCACCATTACTGATTCTGACTAGTATGTCAGTGCCACGCACAAGTAAGAAATGCTACCAGGCATATATCATATGTCAAATATCCAAATGTAGGGAATTTAGCATGCTTACTTAACAATTGCTAGCATAACTAAGATCATGCATAAACACAGAGACTCAAGCTCTGAGCAATCTCATATTCAACATTCATGGCATGCCCTAACCACATGCTTCTCATGCATTACATGCATCACATACTGGGTGCAATTTTCTTACCTTTGGTCCAAGCACAGGTTACCCATAAACGAGCCACAAGCACGATCCTGATTCTAAGCCTCTAGCGATAACTTAGTCACAACCATAATATAAAACCTCATCAAAATGAGTAATAAAAGGTTCCCAGACCAAGACCTAGCCTCCGGGACGTCGAATCCCACTAAACCTGGTAGTAGGAATGATCCTGAGGCCTAAGGTTTGAGTTCCCATAATCAAAACACCCTTTTGGCCACAAATGGCCTCAAGCGTGGCGACCCTCAGGCCCTTCAGCACCACCGCCCACCTGCAACAGGCTCGGGTCGCGACGCCCAAGAACAGGGTCGCGGCCCCACCTCGAAACCCAGCCAAAACCACGCTTTTCCTCTTTTAAAAGGTATTTTAAAAGATCGACCTTCGTTCTGGTTATCATCAGTTGAGGGTTAAGGAGGGAGACATATCGAAGACTACTTTTCGTACCAGGTATGGGCATTATGAGTTCTTAGTCATGTCTTTTAGATTGACTAATGCCCTAGATGTTTTTATGGATCTGATGAACAAAATGTTCAAGGATTATCTGGATCAGTTTGTGATCGTCTTCATCGATGATATCCTGGTTTATTCTCAGTCTGAGTCAGAGCATGAGCAGCATCTGAGGTTGGTTCTACAGAGACTGAGGGAACACAGATTGTTTGCAAAGTTCAAGAAATGCGAGTTCTGTTATCTCAGGTATCTTTTCTTGGGCATATTGTCAGTAAGGAGGGGATTAAGGTAGATTCAGCAAAGATCGAAGCAGTCAGAGATTACCAAGGCCAAAGAATGCTTTTGAGGTTAGAAGTTTCCTTGGATTGGCAGGTTATTGTAGGAATTTCGTGGAAGGGTTCTTAAAGATTGCTACTTCATTGACCGAGCTGACACGCAAGAATCATAATTTTGTGTGGTCAAACAGGTGTGAGAACAACTTCCAGGAATTAAAGCAGAGGTTGATTACAGCTCCAGTTTTGAGTCTTCCAACAGATTAGGAGAAGTTTGTGATTTATTGCGATGCTTCTCATCAAGGTTTGGGCTGTGTTCTGATGCAGTCAGAGAAGATAATTGCTTATGCCTCACGTTAGCTGAAGGAGTATGAAAAGAGATATCTCACTCATGATTTGGAGTTGGCGGCTGTGATATTTGCTTTAAAGGTATGGAGGCACTATCTTTATGGGGAGAAGTGTGAAATCTATACAGACCACAAAAGCCTGAAATACTTCTTCACACGGAAAGATTTGAATATGAGACAAAGGCGTTGGCTGGAGTTAGTAAAAGATTATGATTGTGAGATTTTGTATTATCCAGGATAAGCCAACGTGGTAGCTGATGCTTTGGAAGGGTCTGGGGTAGATTTATAGTGCGAGGCTGATAGCCAGAGAGTTGGCAGATGATATGACCAAAGCTGGTATAGAGTTGCTGGTGGGCCAGTTGGCCAATATTACGCTACAGTCTACACTGTTGGAAAGAATCAAGGAGGGTTAATTGAGTGATCCACAGCTGATCAAGATCAGAGAGGATGTTTTGGCTGGAGTATCCAGAGATTATACAGTGTCTGAGATGGGTTTGTTGAGATATAAGGGTCGGATATGTGTCTCGTTAGACACTGCTATGAGGCGAGAGATTCTGGATGAATCCCATACTACACCTTACTCTTTGCATCCAGGCACCACAAAGATGTATCAGGATGTGAGATTGTTGTATTGGTGGCCTGGGATGAAGAGGGATGTAGTGGAATATGTGGCTAAGTGCTTGACATGTCAATAGGTCAAGACTGAGCATCAGAGGCCGGCAGGGTTATTGCAGCCTCTGGATATCTCAGAGTGGAAATGGGAGGACATCACAATGGATTTCGTGGTGTGGTTACCTAGAACTGTTGGTCAACATGATTCTATTTGGGTGATGGTGGATTGCTATACCAAGTCGGCTCATTTCATGCCAGTGAGGACTACATATACAGTTGATCAGTATGCAGATCTCTACGTGAGAGAGATCGTGTGCCTTTATGGAGCACCGAGGTCGATCGTGTCAGATTGGGACCCCACCTTTACTTCCAAGTTCTGGGGGAGTTTAAAGAAGGTCATGGGAACACAGTTGAAGTTCAGTACTGCTTATCATCCTCAGATTAGATGGGCAATCTGAGAGGACGATCCAGATATTAGAAGATATGCTGCGAGCATGTGTGCTGGACTTTGGTGGATCATGGAGTAAGTATCTACCTTTGATAGAGTTTTCCTACAACAACAGTTATCAGTCTACCATTGGAGTTGCACCTTATGAGATGTTGTATGTTAGGAAGTGCAGATCTCTCATTCATTGGGATGAGACAGGTGAAGGGAGATACTTGGGTCCTGAATCGGTGCAGAGGACTAGTGAGGCCATTGAGAAGATTAGAGCTCGGATGCTCGCTTCTCAGAGTAGACAAAAGAGCTATGCAGATCCCAAGCGCAGGATCGTGGAGTTCCAAGTGGGAGACTATGTCTTCCTTAGAGTCCCGCCATGGAAAGGGGTGAGAAGATTTGAGAAGAAGGGCAAGTTGAGCCCTAGATTTGTAGGTCCATTTGAGATCCTGGAGAGGATTGGTTAGGTGGCTTACAGGTTGGCCTTGCCTTCGGCATTGTCAGCTGTGCATAACGTGTTTCACATTTCAGCTCTTCGGAAATATGTATCTGATGTGACTCATGTCTTGAGTTATGAAGATTTGGAGCTTGAGGCAGATCTTTCCTTTGAGGAACAGCTAGTCCAGATACTTGACAGAAAGGACAAGGTCCTCAGGAATAAGATGATACCTTTGGTTAAGGTACTATGGAGGAGCAACAAGGTCGAGGAAGCGACCTGGGAGCTGGAGTCAGATATGCAAAATCAGTATCCTGAGCTGTTCAGGTAAATTTTGAGGACAAAATTTCTGTAAGGACGGGATAGTTGTAATGCCCTGAAATCCCTAATGCAGTTTAATGGTTGAATTAGTAGGCCGGGAGGGCCAAAATTGATTTATTATGCCATTAAATGATTACGTGCATGTTTATGTGAATTATATTATAATATGATGTTAAATGCATGCACGTAGGTCCACATTTTATCATAGGGGATTTTTGGTAATTTGGCCTGTGAGGGTGTAATTGTATATTTGTATGCATGTCAATGATTTATTGTTGAGGCCACATTAAAATGTGGATCTGTTCAAGCCATTCGGCATGAGACGATCTTTGAGTAACAAGTTAGCGGTTTGGTCATAACAGGTTTAAGTTCGGGGATCGGGGTGAGTCTTGGGATATTTTGATGATTAGAGCGTTGCCGGGAATTAAAGGGTAACGGGATATGAATTTTTGGTATTTGAGAATATCGAGAATAACAGGAATTAGAGGGTGTTAATTATGATTAACGAAATAGGTGGAAAATGACGATTTTACCCTTGGGAGTCTTTAGAAACCTTTAAATGACCTAGGGGCAAAAATGTCATTTCACCTTAAGATTTATATAAGCCATTGAAGGCTGTAGAAACTTGAAGAAAACAAAGCATAAAAAACTTTCTCCCGTACCTTATTTTCTCTTCTTTTTCCTTTGGAATTTTTGACCCCAATTTGAAGAACCAAGCTAGGAAATCAAAGTTTGGAGCTTAGGACTTTAGTTCATCCATTGAAGAGGACTCAAATCCAACTTGAGGTAAGAATTCAGCCATGAAACTTTGATTAAACTCTGTTTTTCTAATAGTTTTCAATTGAGAAATTTGAAGTGATTAGTTGAGAATTCATGGAGGATTTTGAGAAAATTTGCTTGGGTTTTGTTGTTGGTATGTTGATTGTGTTGTGGTAATACTTGGTTTTGGATTTGGAGACGTTTGAGTAAGTTTTTAGAAGGATTAGAGAGAAAAAAAGAGGTTTTGATGGGTGAAAACAGGGGATTTTGGTTGCTGGGAGGCAATGCCGAGCATTGGATGCAGGAGCTTGAAGCTGGCGACTCTGTTTGGGAGGCGGGCCGCTGCATGGTGGAAGTAGGGCCGTGGCCCTTAAGAGCTTTTTTGGCCAAAAATGTATTTTTGTCATGAGAACTCAAACCTTAGGCCTCGTGATCGTTCTTACTATCCAGTTTAGTAGGATTCGACGTCCCGGAGGCTAGATCTTAATTCAGGAACTTTTTATTATTCATTTTATTGATGGAATCCTATATTTGGTTATAACTAGGTGAACGCTAAGGGACTAAAAGACTGATCATTCTCAAGGGTTGTTCTTTTATTAATTCTCGCTCGAACCAGAGGTAAGAAAACTGCACCCCATATGTGACATGCATGGTTATTCATGAGGCATGTTGAGTGTTTAAATGTGGACATTGATTGCATATCGAATGCTTAGCAAATCTTGCTCACTTATGCATGACACTGACTAAATAGTAAGAATTGGCAATGGTGTCAGTATTAACTGTGATGCTTTGACTCATTAGTCAAGTTCGGCAGTAGTACTGAGCACTGGTCACATGGTATTGACTAATAAGTCACTTAGCGTATTTAACGCAAGCTGACAAAGATTAGATCTAATCGACATCTGCATTGAATGACTCAAATGAGCATTAATTCCGGACTGACTTCAAGTTCGATGAAAACTAAAAGCGCTTGTCTAGCCAAAGGCTAGTCACTTAGAGCCAGGGCCAGAGATCCCCAGTGACTGCTTAGTCACATGGCTGTGGGTGCCGAGCCCGTAGTGACTACCCATCAGTCACTCATCTGAATAGAGCCAGGGCCAGAGAGCCCCAATGACTGTTTATTCACATGGTTGTGGGTGTCGAGCCTGTAGCGACTACCCATCAGTCACTCATCTAAATAGAGCCAAGGCCAGAGAGCCCCAATGACTGTTTAGTCACATGTCTATGGGTGCCGAGCCCCGTAGTAATTTGCTCGCCAGTCACTCATTATGGTTTACCAGAACCTCAAGTGTTAAATCGCTCATCTGACTAGAGCTATAAGCTCTTTCATGGTTAACGTAACCACAAAGGGATATTCACTCATCTGTTTAGGGCTATAAGCTCTGTATGATTATAATGATAATCATTTGATAATATTTATATGCAGTATTGAGTTTTCTTGCTGGGCTTTGGCTCATGGGTGTTATGTGGTGCATGTAAAGAGAAAGAAAATCTCACCTAGCCTTGAGTGGAGAGCTTAGGTGGTGATGTGTACATATGCGGCCACTTGACCACCACGGCCAAGGAGTTCTCAGGGGAACTAGGGGGTTTACCCTATTTTTGCCGCTTAGATCGGCGGGTTGTAAATTTTATACTGTAATGACCATTTTGCATTGTAAATAACTTTTAAACGTTTTTATGGGCCCATGAACAGTTTTATGTTTTTATAAAATATATACTTTCCTTCTGATTGGTTTTCCACCTTAACCTATTGATAACACCTAGAAGCACGTTTTTAACCAAAGAACTCGGTTAGCGAGTTAAATCACGGTTCAAAGTTCACCGTAACTGTCTTGGGGTAACCAGGGCGTTACAATCATCATCATCATCTTCTTCTTCTTCTTCTGTACGTTCTTCTGCGTCTTCTTTGTTGTTTCAGATTTTTTTTCCAGACCTAGTTTTATTTTTTAGATCTGGTTTTTTTTTTTTCCAAATCTATCTAAGTAACTAGTTACTAGTTACCTTATTTAATCTCCTTCTTCATGGTTGTTTTTAAATATGATTTTGTTTTTCTGATCTAGTTTTCTTTATAAAACTACCTAAGTAACTAGTTACTGTCACAATTTTGTTTTGTTTTCATATCTGATTTTTTTGTGGACCTAGTTGTAACCAGTTACCTTATTTAATCTTCTTCTTCATGGTTGTTTTTAAATCTGATTTTATTTCTCAGATATGGTTTTCTTTATAAAACTACCTACGTAACTAGTTACCGTCTTTGATCTTCTTCTTCTTCTTGTTTATTTTCATATCTAATTTTGTTTTTCAGATGTGGTTGTTTTTTTTTAAAAAGATTTGGCTAAGTAACCAATTACCAATTAATTGTTATTTTGATAGGGGTAACCAGTTACCACCACCTTCTTCTACTTCTCTGATTTTTTTTTTCTAGGTTTGACTTAGTAACTAGTTATCAATCCGTTATTTTAATAGGGGTAACCGGTTACCTTCTTCTTCTTCTTCTTTACTGGTTATATTCCAATCTGTTTTTTTTTTCTTTCTAAATCTTCCAGTAACCAGTTATAATTCACTCTAGTACTTGCCATGACAGTTAAAATTGATAGTGGTAACCGGTTACCGCCACATTACTAAAAAATCTAAAATTATTTTTACAGTAATAACTGATTATTATTTAAAATAAAATAAAATGTCATATATACATGTCCAACAATAATCCAAAATATACACACACACATATATATATATATATATATAATGAATGTAACTCAGATATCATCATCATCAACACAATTAGTGAAAGCCAATCTCTTTACCTCATATTTGAATGTATATATAAAAGCAATATAATAACAATTAGAGAATAATAATATATCCACATATAAATATAGAAATGTGTACTGTTTTATAATCTTATATATATGTATATACATATAAAAATAATAATAACAATAATGTATGTATATATATATATATATGATGGAAGGAATTATATGATTTTGATGCATACAGTTAATTGTATATGTATATATATATTATTAACCTACATATAATTAAAAAAATATAGTAATAAAAATATCCCTAAAAGTAATTAAAAAAAATAGTATTGAAATTTTATATTAAGTATATGGTATATTTTAATAAAATTACAAAAAATGGGGAAAAAATCCCATAAAAATGTAAACCAATAAATTATGCCATACAAAACTGAAAGGAAAAAAAAACCATATTTATCAAAGTTTTACAAAAAAAATCACATATTTGATGTAATTTCCTCAATTCTTTTTTAGAAGCCATTCGATCTTTGAATGCCAAAGGAGTCCATCAAGCTACTTTTGTTACAACTTTTTCACAAATTATAGAAAAGTGTTATAAATATTATATATATGGATGTCCATAATATTGAAGAATCACTAGGTTACCAAAAGTAAAATATCAACATTAATTTTTGATTGTATTCAGAGTAGTTATGTAACACCCCAATCTGCCAATAAGGTTTAGGACCATGATTAGCGTGCCTGGAGGGCAATAAATGAGTTAACATGTTTATATATGTGAATCTGAATGAATATGTGATTAGAATGCATGTTTAGGTGGTATAAATATGCATGTGGACCCCGTTTGTATGTTAGGGGTAAATCGGTAATCTTAGCCCGCTGAGGGCGTAAATGTGTTAATGGTATTATGTGATTTGTACCACGTGAGTGTGGTGTTATTAATGTGATGCACGTGCTGAGATGGTCCTAGAGAGCTAGATAACTCAAAAGTCACAACGAGATTTGATACCCGGCTCGGGAGGAGCCTAGGGGTACTTTGGGGAATTTCATCAGTTGAGTTGTGAATTTGTGGTTAATGGTTATTGGTGATTGGGTAACCTGAGTAACCATTAGTAACTGCTGAGAGTAACAAGTTTAGATGGAAAAATGGTAGAATTGTAATATAAGTGAAATGACAAGAGTGCCCTTGAGGTTTAGTTAGGAGAGGATAACTATGGGAGGATAGGATAGTAATTTGGCAGGGATTTAGATTACTTCAGCTGAAGGAAAATGGGAATATGTTTTACACTTAGTCATATGTTTTGTTTATGCTGAAATTGGGAGAAACCTAGAGGAAAAGAGAAGAAAAGGAAGAAAGGAAGGGAGTTGGGAATTCTGAAATTTAGGAGAGGAATTAAGGTGGTTTGAAGTAATTGAAGCCAAACAAGAATCAAGATTTGTTCTGAGGTAAGAATTGCTCCTGTTTTACTGAGTTTTAAGCTTGATTTTAGAAAGTAAGAATGGAAATTTAAGGATAGTTATGGCTGGTTTTTATGAGAATTCAGCTTGATAATCAAGAGGAGTTGGGCTAAAGCTGGGATTGGAGGAAGCTCAAGCTGAGTTATTGATCGAGGTAAGAGTTTTTATCACCTTTGAATTTTCGTTTCTGGTGTGGTTTAAGAATATTGAAGCATGGGTTAAGTTTTTCAAGTCTTGGTTTGAGTTTCTGAAATTTGAAACCAAAGGGTGGATTTTGGGTGTGATTTTTATGATTGAGCTGGTTTATGATGTTTATAGGTTGTAAAATGGTTTATTTGGGGTTTTAAATTGATTTTGGGGTTTAGGTATGTGTTTGGGTTGAATTGGGAGTGTTTTGGCTCGGGGAAAATGCAGAGGAAAACCCAGATTTCTGGGTTCGCGAAGGAGCACCGTGGCCCTGTTCTTGGGCGCCGCGGCGCGAGGCTGCTTCAGGACAGGGGAGTTCTCTCTGACTTGCTGGGCGCCGCGGCGCTAGGCTATTTTCAAAACATGGAATTTTTCAATTTTGAGCTTTTGCTCCGGGGGTTCGGGGGATGTTTCTGATGAATTGTTTTAGCAATTTGGGGATTCCGAAAGTGTGGCATTGGTCCCGGGAAGTGGTTTTGGATTGGTTAGTATTAAAGGATGTTTTATATGTGTTGTGACTAGGTCTCCGGAGAGGCTCGGGTTAGAGGACCGTGCTCGCGGCCTTGGTGCATCGGAAAGCTCGGGATACAGGTAAGAAAACTGTAGCACCCGTAGAGCAGGGCTTGGGCCCATAGTATTGTTGCAGGGCGCGGCCCTAGATTGTATCGTTGCTAGGGTGTAGCCCTAAATGAATGATTTTATACTTGATTGTTATTTGGGAATGCTAAATGTGGTAATAGCAGGGGGAACGACGAAGGGCCGAGAACAGCGAAGGCCGAGAATGACAGTGGGGCCGGGAATACCACTTAGCACATGGAGTTGTAACGCCCTGGCTACCCCAGAACAGTTACGGTGAACGGTGGACCGGAAATTTGACTCACTACCAGAGTCCTTTGGTCAAAAACGTGCTCTAAGTGTAATTAACAGGTTAAGGTATAAAACCAATGAAAAGGAAATGGAGATTTTTATTACAAACTGCTCTGTAGAGCTAAACAAAACATTTACAAGTGGTTCTCAGTACAAAATGGTCACTAGTGTTCGAAATTTACAACCTCACCGACCTAAGCGGCAAAAATAGGGTAAACCCCCTAGTTCCTCTGAGAACTCCTTGGCCGTGGTGGTCAAGCGGCCGCATATGTACACAACACCACATCAGCTCTCCACTCAAGGCTAGGTGAGCTTTTCTTTCCCTTTACCTGCACCACACAGCACCCATGAGCCATAGCCCAGCAAGAAAACATAATACTTTTCATAAACATTATCAAATGATTATCATTATAATCACACTGAGCATAAAGCTTTCAAACAGATGAATAACACATGATTTTAGCGGGAGAGTGGCTGTTGAGTAAGCCACTAGCCTCCAAGCTCTCTTTTCTAGCGGGAGAGTGGCTGCTAAGTAAGCCACCAGCCTCCAAGCTCTGTTTTCTAGCGGGACAGTGGCTGCTAGGTAAGCCACTAGCCTCCAAGCTCTGTTTGTTCATCGACCCTCAGGGTCGGTCAGGCATTAATGCTCCTTGAGTCATTCAATGCTAGTAGTCGATTAGATCTAATCTCTGTTGGCTTGCGTGACTCACGCTAAGGCCGTTCTGACAAATAAATCAGCGCTTCCTGACCTGTGTCCAGTAACACTGCCGAGCCTGACAAATAAGTCACAGCCTCACAGCTGATACTAACACTTTTGTCGATTCTGTATTCAGTCCATATCCATATTTATACAATCAACATGCCTCACAAATATCCACGCATGTCACACTTTGGGTGCAGTTTTCTTACCTCGGGTTTCGCACTGGAACAAATAAAAGAGTGACCCTGAAAACGATCGACCTTTTGGTCCCTTTAGCGGTTACCTGGTCATAACCAAATTATGGGATTCCATCAATAAAATGAATAATAAAAGGTTCCCAACCAAAACCTAACCTCCGGGACCTCAAACACTACTCAATTGGGTAGTAGGTTCAACCCCGAGGCCCTAGGCTTGAATCCCCATGCTAAAAACTCCACTTTGGCCAAAAATGCCTTAAGGGCCGCGGCGCACCACAACTGCGCCGCGGCGCCCAGCCCAGAATGGCCAAAATGGCAGCACGCGAACTAAAACTTTCCCCTGTATTTTCCTCCCAAACCAGCCCTTCAAATCAGTTCAAAACCTCCTCCAAATACACAATTAAACCCCTAAACAACACTCATAACTCTCCCTCATTATAACCCAAGACAAACCCCAACTAAAACCTCCATCAATTCCAACAATCCTCTACAAAACACAAGCTGAAAACTATCTTTAAAACAGGGTAAAACCAGAAAAATTATGGTCAAAGCTTACCTCAAACTTGGTATTGAACCCTCTCCAATGGCTGAACTAACTCCACAACCTTAGCCCCTTGATTTCCTAGCTTAGTTCCACACTTGAGCTCAAAATTCCAAAGAGGAGAAACTATAGAGATGAATGTACGGGAAGGAGGTTTCTTACTCTGTTTTGGTTCTATTTTACTCTACAGCCTTCCAAGCTCATATATATCCAAGCCAAAAGACCTTTATACCCCTAGGTCTTTAAAAGTTTCTAAAGCCAACTCAGGGGTAGTTTTGACATTTTCCACCTACACCGTTAATCATAACTAACGCTTCCCAATTCCCGCTAATCTCAATTTTCCCAAACACCAATAATTCACCTCCCGTTAACCCTTTAATGCCCGGTAACACTATAATCATTAAAAGCACCCCGAGACTCACCCCGAGCCCCGAGCTTAAGCCCGTTATGACCAAACCGACATTAAACATTCCTTGATCGTCTCATGCCAAATGGCGCGAACAAACCCACATCATAATGTGGTCTCAAATTATATCATCAACATGCGAACAAATAATCAATTTACCCTCAACGGGCCAAATTACCAACACACCCCTGTGGATAGAAATATGGACTCACATGCATGCATTTCACATCATATCATAATATAATCAACATATACATGCATTTAATCAATTAATAACATAATTAAGCAAGTATGGCCCTTCCGGCCTACTGTTCACGCCGTTAAACTCAACGGAGAATTCGGGGCATTACAGAGTGCTCGTGGTTAGGGTGAGACCCCAATGGATACATGGGATATCCTTACGGTGTAGACTGAGATCCCAGGCTTTGGTAACGCTTCAGGGACGTCATGGCTGTGTATGTGTTTAAATCTTATGGATTGTCTGATTAGATATGAGTTATCTGTTATAGTGATTATATGATATGCATATGTTATGTGTTGTATGAGTTTTCTTGCTGGGCTTCGGCTCACGGGTGCTCTGTGTTGCAGGTAAGGGCAAAGAGAAAGTCAACCAGCCATGAGTACGGAGAGCGTGGGGGCGGCGCGTACATGTTTGGCCTGCCCGACTGCTTTGGTTGGGGGCATTTTGAGAAATGGCTGTATTAAACTATGTTTTTGATAATTAGTCATCTGTAAACCTGTTTTGAATTGTAAATATTTTACAAATCTCATTTTGGGATCCCGAATGTTAAACTCTTAAACTTTTAACTAAATAGAGTACTTTTAAAGATTATAGCCTAGATTCCTATTTAATCACAATTTTATTATTAAAACCTCGTCTAGCGAGCTAATTGCACATTTTAAACCCACTTAGTAACGACTCTAAGGTGGTAGGGCGTTACAAGTTACCTGATTTCCTTAGGGCTTATTTATCTGTATAAATTGTTAGAGAATATATTTTTTATACTCAATGGAAATATAGAAAAACCAAAATACAACTCTATGCAAAAATACAATAAACAAGATAATATTGATTAAAGAAATATTACAACTCAATTGCTCAAAATACAAGTAAATAGAAATAATTGAAAGAAGAGAATTATAAGAACTAAAACTCTAAAATAAAAGATACCAATAAATATGTAAATAGAAATAGAAGAAGAGGATTACAAACTCAATTCAATAATAATACAAGAAGAACAACATAATGAAAAGATCAATGAAAAAACAAACTCTCACACAACCAAAGTGTAGAGTAGTGGGGATCACCAACTTGAACAATGTTCAAAACCTTTGTCTAAAAGCTTATTTCCCCCTAACTCAAGCACCAAGGGATCTCTCTAGGAAATAGCTCTCTGGAATAATCAAGCCTCTATAGTGTATTTTCTAGCCAAGTGCTTTGTGGATGGAAAATGGTGTGTCTTACAAGTGAGCATTAGGCTCCTATTTATAGAGTTTTTGAGATACTCTTTGAATTTCAAATAAATTCCACCAACCCCCATGGCTATTACCAATGATTAATTGGATGTTTATGGAATTAAAATAGAGATTTGAGAGTTACTTGGCTGTTGGAAACGTTCAAAATTGGATAAAACCGAAGTTTGGAAAATGCTGTCAGCCACTTGGGCTGCGGCCTGAAAAACATGGGCCGTGGCCCACGATGTTTTCTGCCTCTTGGGCCGCGGACTGAAAAACTCAGGCCGCGGCCCAAGGCGTTTTTTCAGCAACTTATTTTCCAAATTTGCCAAAACGTTCCAACTTCATTCCCACTTGATTTTGTAACTTCCATACATATTATGGGAGTTAAAATCACATCTCTAATAGCCATATTTCATATATGGTTTTATGAAATTCAAATCAAAATGTGTAATATCAAATCTACACATTATTGGGTAATATTTGTAACTCCAAAATATGTCACATTTGGGCACATACATGTGTCCAATTTTGTGACTCTCAATAATATGTTACAAGGTGTGACAAATCACATTTGTGTGACAAATCACATTATGTCACATTATTTAATCTAACATTATATTATTTAAAATAATATAACATAAATATGGGTCTTTCCCCCATTGAAATAACAGATACAAAAGTTTCACTCTCTCTTTACATCTCTCTCTCTATTACTCTGTCTATTTATTTATATTTTATATTTTAGTATTCTTAATAGTTTTATAACACGTTATCAACACGACTCTCTAACTATCATTATTTGTAGGTTCAAATTTTTATCATGAATCTCTAGTCATAATCATTCGTTGAATCTGAACTAGATGATTCAATCTTCAACCACCGTCTTGTGTTGATAACAAAATTCATTATCAAGCCTCTAGTCATCATAGTTTATTGAGGTAAGAAATATTTTATTGCGAATGTATGTTTATATGATTACCATACTATATATATTGATCATAAAAAAAAAATATGAGTTGTTATTTTACTATTGTCATAGTATTAGATGGTTTAATGTCTTGTTATCGTAATTATGATTATATTCATATGTATGTGTTCTTACTATCTCATATATTTAATATTGATTTCTCTATAATATTTATTTTATAGTTATTTACAGATGATTACATTAGAATTTGTAAAGTTCCATGTTGATGGCATATTGAAGAAAAAAATTATAGATCCTTGAGATAAGGTCTTCCATATATCCTGAAGATTATACAAAAGTGATATTATTCATTAAGATATATAAAAGAAACATAATAGCTAAAGAGTTGTGATATTTTAGCAAAATTTCCTGAAGTGAATACTTCACATATTTGTCAATTATATGAAATTTATGAACACAATTAAAAAATATTGAAATGTATTATGATTGATGCAGTTGGTGACTGATTTTTTCAAGTCCCAAAAGTTAAGAAAATTGCATCAAAGCATTAAAATATGAAATAATGATAAACAAGATTGAAAAACAAATATGAAGAGAATAAACTAATTCATGTGTAATTACCTTTGATATTGACTTGGATGTGTGTTTATTGTACAATAAAGAAGTTAACATGTATATCAATTTTGTTGTACATTTAAATATTATTCCCTGAAGAGAATGATAGAAAGTAAATTTCATTTTAAAGAGTATTGATATTATTAGTCATGTTATTATATATGCAATATTTCTTGCCAGAAGCAAGTATGGTCTTTTCCATGTTATTCCTTGAAGTGAATAATTCATTACTTTTGTCAATTATTCATTGTACATTCCTAGAAGTGAATATCTAATTATTAGTATTATAGTGAACTTTGTCATTGATCAAAATGTAATTTATAATTACATTCCTCAAAGTGTTATAGAGTCGCAAAGATTATTTGAAAAAGTTCTTGATGAAACCTTAACACAATATATTGCTAGTTAAAATTAAACATATTTTATGTACTAGTTGTACAATTTCTACATAATTTTGAATGTGGCAAAAATAAATGACTTATAATATGTACCAGTTATACATTTAATTATATAATATATCAAGTTATAAGAACAAGGAATGATTTATTTCATTAATAAAATTTGACCACTTGTTGGAAAGAAATGAGAAAGAAAAATAAGTGATATATTCATATTATGATTATATCTATTTGGCTACAACAAACATGATTATTATCATTCTGTATTAACTTGAATGAATGATAAGTTTATATTTGAAAAATAATTGTGCTTTTAAGCAAGCTCACCATTGGATAAATATAATATTGTTGAACATAATATATTACAAAAGTCAAATGGAGAAATCTGATTCTTGAAGAATCAATGCAATTATATATTTTGAAGGATATTGAAATTATTTCATTCTCTAGTATATAAACAAAAATGAGATTTTTATAGCGGTTATGTATATGTTTAAAATTTTAGTGAAATACAAAGTATAGTGAACTTGAAGTTCATTAATTGAATGATAAATCATATGCAATGAAATGTATAAATTTCCCTAAATTTAAATGAAGAACCAGAAGGTTCTTTTTATTATTAATTCTTATATGATGTTCAACAAAATATGTATATATATTTTGCATATGGGAAGTGAAAATAAATTTGAATATCTTGTATTTTTAAAAGAAATATGTATATATATATATATATTTCAACTAGTTTTCACATGTTATGTTTATAAATATTTTAACTTGTCCAATTTTATTATTAATTTTTTTTACTTCATATATATCATTTATAAAAGTGCCACTCATTTCTCAAAATTTTCATAATTATTTATAAGTTGAAATTATATTTCTTCTGAAAATTATTTTGCTATATAGTTATATTTTTGTTTTTCCAAGATGTATGAAAAAAATATATTATTTTGATAATGAGTATTTAATTATAATCACTTTGCATTTTTGAATCATTGTTGGATTTTTATTGCATAATTTCTTATCGATGTGATAAGGTCATATGATCATGAACTTACAAGAATTATAAGTTTGTATATTTTCTGTTGACGCGGTTCTTCGCCAACAGGTAATTAAGAAAATAAGAGGAAGAGATTAGTGCTTAACAATGAACCGAAATAAGATGAATGATCTTTAAGTGGACTGATGACACAATTACGTTTTTTAGGTGGTTCAAAGGTTAAAATCCTTCTACTCCACTAGCCAATATTATTGCTATATGCCTGATATTCTTTACAGGGTATTTCCTTACACAATAAAATCCAACCCCTTGCAACTCCCAGGGTCTCCATATTTATAGGAGAGGACACCTGGGAGTTGGTAAGGGGGGTCATCCCGTGACCTTCTTACCTATCATGTCACTTCTGTGACATTCATGATTAATTCCTAAAACCTGACACATGAAGTGTGGTCTAATCAATAGGTAAGGGGGATATTGGGCCGCACGGCCCAACCCAGTCGTGGGTGCCTGAATACGCACGTTCATGCTGCGTGTCCGAGAAGTCAGGGATATATCAGACACGTGATGTTTGATATATGCACGTTTACCTTGTGTGGTTGACTTTATAAAAGGTCATAGCCTCCAACTCCAGCTCGTACCACGAGTTGGATGCCTCCTCGACCTGCGGCCTTCACAGTCCTGACTTGGTCCTTAAGTAATCTTGGTGAGCCTTTGGATACCCCGAGCTAACGAGGTAGGACCTGACGACAACAACTCCGGTCATGGGGGATCCACGTGGCTGATATAATTAGGCCATATCTCAGCTCGCTAATAGCCCGTTGGAAAATTAGGGCGTACATTTGCCCCCCAAGCCCCTGCTCGTGGTACACGACGTCGTGTAGGGCCACAGTAGGGGCTTTTAGGCTTCTCCATGGACTCTCCATATTCCACCTTTTACGCAGGCGCCGAATACGTGGAACATCGTGGTTGGTGACGGTACCGCATTAAATGGCCTAGCCTATATTTAGCCGTCGTTTCGCCTTTCGAGTGGAGAGCCTCGGATTCCACATCAGGGCAATCCAACGGCCCTCCTCACGTGGCCTTTCATGTATATAAAAGGGGTGGCCACCTTACGCATGGGCCACCCGTTCATTTGAAAATTTTCTGAATTTTCCTTCTTCTTCTCCCTTCTCACCCTCAAGAAACCCTTTTTTTCTTCCGGTTACCGTTCTCAGCGTTCCAGAAGTTCAGGTGCAAGGACTCCCTTGAGGCTTTGGAATCAGCCACTCTGACGAGGCCCCAACCCAGACGACCCCTTCATCCCTTCCTCAACCAAAATACTCCGTAAGTCTCCTGACTGTGCATATTTTGAATTTCTTTTTCACTGTAGCCTAGGTAAATAGTTCCTGTAGCTTCATGCAAGATTTTGTTGGTTTTTTGTGGGTATGAAGGGTGTAGGTTTTTACTTTAGGGCATCGATTGTAGAAGAAAACCATTAAGGAGCATGGCTTTTAGGGTGCATTTTCTGGGGAATTCTTCTAGGTAGGATTTTCGGTATGCTTGTTTAAAATATCCAGTACTTTGGGTGCAAAACCGGGTAGCTTAGGGGACACGCTTCACAGGCGGTTTTGCACCTCTTGCCTACTGAAACTTTCCTTCCAAGGCAAATTTTTATCCTGACCCTCCTGACACACGAATTCCGAGTAATCGGGGATCTGTTGGGAGCACAGGCGCGTGTTCATAGAACCGCGTGGTCTTATTCTCCACGGGCTGAGATTACCTCAGCTCGTGGAAAGGAAACACCTCTTTTGATTCTCCCTTATGCTTAAGTCGCCTTTTTTGAAATTTCTTCTTTTGTTCGCTAGGCGACCAGATGGGACCCAAGAAGAACGCTCCTAAGAGGATCACAGGTAGCTCGTCCTCCTAAAAATCCAAAGGAAAAGAGGTGATGATAGACTCCCCAATCCCTGTCTTCGGGTCGCCCGTGGAGCAGGAGCTCGAGGTGGTGCCCGATGCTTTCTTCGAGGCCAAGAGGATCGTCTCGAAGATCACTGACCAGGGGAAAGTGAATAAGATATTCCTTTCCCACAACATCGAATTGGGGAGGGGCGCTCTGATCGCCCGACCTCCCGCAGAGGGTGAGCGGAGCTGCGTGCCGCTCGACGAGGAGTTCGCGGCCTGGAGTGACGAGCACTTCAAGGCTGGGGCTTTCCTCCCGCTGGACCAATAATTCGCCGACTTCCTCAACTACGTGAGGTTGGCTCCTTTCCAGCTCCCCCCTAACTCCTATCGTTTGTTGGCGGGGTTGAGATATCTGTTCTTGAAACAGGAGTGGGAGGTCCCCACTCCGACAAATATCCTATATTTTTTCTGCCTCAAGGCCAGCCCGGAGCAGCGGGGGTGAGGCGACAGGTTCTATTACTTTACCCAGTTTCCAAATACGGCTGCGGTCATCGAGCTGCCCAGCCACCCCAACGACTTCAAAGACCAGTTCTTTATGTCCAAGGGGTTTCGCAACTACGACCTGCACTACTTCAACCGCCCTTGTAAGTACCTTTCATCCTTAGCTCGTAAGTTAAGTATTGGTTAGCTCCCCCTTTATACGTTCCTGACTTAGAATAACTCTGCAGCCATTTTCGCAAGGACAGACAAGTCTGTGATCCTCGGGAGTCAGTACGAGACACTGGCGGGTTTGCCCCCCAGTGAAAAGGACTATCGCCAGCTCGTGATAGACGAGACAATGCTGGCATGCAAGCTGATCTCTCCAGGCCATACTTTGAACCTGAGGAGACCCCGGGTGCCTCCCCCAGCTTGCGAGATGAGGTCCATCCCCAAGGAGGAGGCCGCGGGGGATGAGGATGAGGAGGACGAAGAGGACGAGGTGCCCCTCGTGAGGAGGAAGCGGGCGCTGGAGGTCGCCCAAAGAACGGACGAGGAGAGGATCCGGTTGGGAGCAACTGCAGACCCTCGGCTAGCTAGGTTTAATCCCAACCAGCCCGTCCAGCGCCACTGAAGCGACCCTGACCTTGACATAACCCTGCTTCATTGTGACGACCGGCTCGTGCTAGATTACGAAAGTAGCCGCCCTAGGGGTACTGTAGTCGTAGACAACACCTTAGCCTTTAGGTCGGCCTTATTTGAGGAGTATGGGACCAACCTTCGGTCATGGCCATCACTCAGGGAGGGTACCGTAGCTCGAGGTCTTAGGCAGTATGTAGAAGAGTCTAGTCCTGAGCCAAATTCGGACCCAGAGCCCGAGCCAGCTCGCGTAATCATTGACTTAGATTCCCTAGCAGAAGCTCCGGGGCCGATGGTCGTGACCATAGATTCCTCTCCTAGCTTGGGGGGTAGGATCCCTTACGATATATGTTTTTGGATTTTGTTCTCCTTATCTTTGTTGTTTTTTCATAAATGCTAACTTGTGTACTAATACTGTCTTTGTTTTGCCAGAGGAGATGTCTCAGCCCGGGAACAAAGATTTGCGGGCTAAGTTCGCCGGAGGGAGCTCCTCCGCTGGGGCTTTCGGGCCCATGGTGAAGAAGCTCCGGATGGCAAATAAAGTCGTCGGGACATCATCCAAATCCCCTGGAAAGGGGAAAGACCAGGGCCCGGTTGCCCTGGCCAAGGTACCTCCTCCTTCGCCAGTGGAGAAGATGCCCCCGCCCCCTCCACGAGTTCCGTCCCCTGCTCGGGACATGGAGGCGGAGGCCGGGACTCTGATGGCCATAGTGCCAGATGTGCGCATCCTCGTGGATCCCCAGGCCTTGGAGAAGATTCCGGACGTCTTCTAGGGGACGGTGTATGAGACGGCGAGCTACGCCGTCGACCTCTTCTACCGCGCGACCGAGAGAGACCTGCGAGCCATCGAAACAAGGAGCCCGGAGCATGTAATGGATTCTTCAATGGGAATGGCCCTAACGGCAAGCTGACTTTACCCTTTTATAATCTTTGATTACCATGCCTTGCCCTGTTTCTCTTTTCTTTCTAAGGCAGTTGCCTCTTTGTTTTTGTAGAGTGTCTTGGCCCTCCACCGGAGCATATCCAGGTCTAGGGCTCGGCTCGAGGATATGAGGGGCGAGCATCAGACGGTTTTGGCCGCCCATCAAACTGCCTTGGGCGCTCTGTAGACAGCCCAACAGAAGGAGAAAGAAGCCAAGGATGCTTTGGCGGCCGCGCAGGCCGAGCTGGATGAAGCCCGTCCTAAGCTTCAAGAGGCCGAGGCCACCAAGACCACCCTTGCTGCCGCGCTGGTCGAGTTAGACTCTGCGAAGACTGGGGCCGAGGAGGCTAAGGCCGCCTTGGAAACGGAGAAGGCAGCTTCCAGCTCCGCCATGGAGGACATGCTCTACCACTGTTGGGTCTATAACTTGGACGGCGACTTCTCCTTCTTAGGAGCGGACTGGGAGGTCTTCCAGGAAGGGTTCAAAGCTCGCCTCAAGCAAGAGGCACCTTCTGAGACCGGGGAGGTATCCGCAGTGGCTGAGCAGGAGGGCGAGACAGTGACCTCCACGGGGCAGCCCGGTGGAGCCTAGGGCCTTTCTTTTTCGCACCCACTCATTTATTATTATCATTTTTTTTTTGTAACTTTGCATGAGGTTTTTCCACCTCGAGACAATTGGTTTTATCAATTTTTACTTTTAATTGGTTTATCTCCTTTTGCCTCTACGCATTTTGGTCATTGCTTTGAAAAACTTAGTTCGTGTTAATTCTTGACTAATATTTTGTGCTTTTTAAGAAAAACACTGATTAATCAATTTGAATTAACTTCTAAGCTTTATGACCTGGTTATGTCCAGGACCTTAGTTTGAAAACTTAGTTCGCGTTAATTTTTATCAATATCTCGTGCTTTTTAAGAAAAAACAACGATCAATCAATTTGAATTAACTTCTAAGTTTTATGACCTGGTTATGTCTAGGACCTTAGTTTGAAAACTTAGTTCGCGTTAATTTTTATCAATATCTCGTGCTTTTTAAGAAAAACAACGATCAATCAATTTGAATTAACTTCTAAGTTTTATGACCTGGTTATGTCCAGGACCTTAGTTTGAAAACTTAGTTCGCGTTAATTTTTATCAATATCTCGTGCTTTTTAAGAAAAACAACGATCAATCAATTTGAATTAACTTCTAAGTTTTATGACCTGGTTATATCTAGGGTAGAGCTTAGTTCGTGTTAATCCTTTATCAATATCTCGTGTTTTTAAAGAAAAACAACGATCAATTGATTTGAATTAACTTCTAAGCCTTTAAGGCAACCTGGTTATATCCAGGCACCATATGCCCCCCAAGTAACTAGGAAAAGGTCTTTCGTGGTTACTTTAGATTACACTTGCAAATATATTCAATCATGAACGAAAAGTTAATTCTCATTGCTCAATACATAAAAAATGGCCTTTCTAAGTAAGCCTTACAAGGGTGTTACTGATAATACTTTTTCAAGTGGGTGGCGTTCCAAGCCCGTGGGACCGTTTCTCCACTAAGCCGGGCTAGCTTGTAGGTTCCTTCCTTTATGACCTCGACAATTTGATAAGGTCCTTCCCAGTTTGGTCCCAGTACTCCGTCTTTGGGATCCTTGCTGGCTAGGAAAACTCTCCTGAGGACCAGGTCGCCAATGCTAAAAGCGTGTTTTCGAACCTTTGAGTTGAAATAATGCGTAATTTTTTGTTGGTAATGCGCGAGTTGGAGCTGTGACTCTTCTCGCCTTTCATCAATTAGGTCAAGGGAAGCGCAAAGTAGTTCGTGGTTGCGGTCCTGGTCATATGTCTGGACTCTATGAGAATATACTTTTAACTCAACAGGAAGGACTGCCTCGCTCCCAAAAGCTAGGGAGAAAGGAGTATGACCCGTAGAGGTCTGATGCGAGGTCCGGTATGCCCACAGAACCTGGGGGAGCTGCTCTGGCCAGACCCCCTTGGCTTCGTCTAGTCTCTTCTTAAGGCTCACCTTTAGGGTCTTATTGACAGCCTCGACCTGGCCGTTCGCCTAAGGATAGGCCACAGAGGAGAAACTTTTCATGATGCCGTACCTTTCACAAAATTCGGTGAAGAGGTCGCTTTCGAACTGAGTCCCGTTGTCGGAAACGATTTTCTTCGGCAGCCCGAATTGGTAGATAATGCTCTTGACTACGAAGTCGAGGACTTTCTTGGATGTGATTGTTGCCAAAGGCTCTGCCTCAGCCCACTTTGTGAAGTAGTCGATAGCCACCACGGCGTAGCGGACCCCGCCCTTTCCAGTAGGGAGGGTGCCAACCAAGTCGATTCCCCACACTTCAAATGGCCATGGGGAGGAGATCATCGTCAGCTCGACGGGGGGAGCTCGGGCAACTGTGGCGAATCGCTGGCACTTGTCGCACTTCTTGACATACGAGATCGAGTCCTTTGACAGAGTGGACCAGTAATACCCTTGCCTTAGAACTTTTAGGGCCAGGCTTTGCCCCCCAGCGTGATCCCCGCAAAAACCTTCGTGCACTTCCCGCAGGATGGCCTTTGCTTCGCCCGGCAGAACACATCGTAGGAGAGGTAGGGAGTGCCCTCGTCGATATAGCACCCCGTCTACCATCGTATACCTTGGGGCCTGGTACAGTGCCCGCCGCGCATCATTACGCCCTTCAGGTAGCTTCCCCTCGGTGAGGTACTCGAGGATGAGAGTCATCCAGGTCGGTCTGGCGTCAATCATCTCGACCTCCGCCCCGACCTCTTCTATACTTGGTTTTTCCAGGAACTCCACCGGTACTAACCCCAGTGTCTCCGTCTCCCTGGAGGTAGCGAGCTTGGCGAGGGCGTCTGCGTTGGCGTTCTGCTCGTTAGGTATCTGCTCGATTGAGCCTCGCCCAAACGTGGACAGTTCGACTTTTACCTTTGCCAGGTAAGCAGCCATCTTGGTTCCTCGTGCTTGATATTCGCCTAACACCTGGTTTACCATGAGCTGGGAGTCACTGAAGCACTGAACAGAGCTCGCCTTCAGCTCCTGGGCTATTCTTAGCCCGGCCAGCAAAGCTTCGTATTCGGCCTCCCTAATACAATGTGCAGGTAAAGCATTTACATTCTATTTAAGCAGCTATGCACATAACTACAAAAATAGTTACCATTCCATGAGTGAAGCTATCTTCAGTGATGAGTGTACATGCCCAGCTTGTCTTCGGGAACCATAAGCCTTGGCTCGCTCTGATACCAAGTTGTAACGCCCCAACTCCAAGGACTATTACGGTGTGCCTTGTAAATAGTGCTAAACTCGCTAATTGAGTTATTTGGCCAAAATCGTGTAACTAAGTATGATTAGCGGTTTAGGGATTAAAAATTTTGGTTAAAATGTAACGTTTCACTAGAACGTCTAATATATACATTGGGATCCCAAAAATATAATTTCAGAGTCTATTACAGAAAAATATTTACAACAGGCCGTTCTACGTGGCAAAGCAGGGTTTAACCCTAGTTCCCCTTTAAACCTTGGCCGTGGCGGACGAGCAGCTGCATATGTACACGTCATCACCTAAGCTCTCCAACTCAAGGATGGTGCAGCTTTCTTTTGCCTTTACCTGCACCACATAGCACCCGTGAGCCGAAGCCCAGCAAGAAAACACAATACAACATGATATAATATCAACACTGATTGTATTAATTATTCAGGACCAACAGTCCAAACAAATAGGTGACTAACACAAGAGTCACAAATGTGGGGACAACACCCTTTAGCCATGTGATGATAGGATCACCAGAGATTAACAGATACCAAAAGCCATGAATATGGGAACAACACCCTTTAGCCATGTGACGGTAGGGTCACCAGGGCTTAACAAACGAGTGAGCATCTCACTAGCTTCAACAGGATAGGTGCATGGTGATTAGTCACCAACATAACCTTCCTCCTGACTCTAGAGTCGTAACTATGGAACAGCGTTCCCTAGCAATGTGACAGACAGTCACCGGGGCCTTATGCCCTGGCTCAGAGTGCTAGTCTTAGACCAGTTAAGCGCTTATAAGTTCATCGACCTTAGGATCGGTCCAACATTAATTCCATAGAGCCATTCAATGCTGATATCGATTAGATCTAATCTTCATTCGGCCCTGCGTCCTCGACGCTCATGCCGTTTCTGACCCTCAGATCAGTGAAACACGACCAGTGCTCAACCCGTTGTGAACTTAACTAATAAGTCACAGCCTCACAGACGAATCTGATACCATTGTCGATTCTGACTAATAAGTCAGTGCCATACACAAGTAAGTCATGCCACCAAACATATGTCACATATCCAATATCCATAAACAAGGTATTCAGCATGTTTACTTAACAAGTATTAATACAATTAGGACCATGCACAAACCCAGAGGCACAAGCTCTGAACAATATCATAATCAGTACTCAAAGTATGTCCTAATCACATGTTTCTCATGCATCATATGCATTATATTCAACAATCCAACATGCACCAATAATAGCCATGCATGTCACGTTCAATAATCAACCAACATGCATCAAGAATAGCCATGCATGTCACATATACACAGGGTGCAGTTTTCTTACCTCAGAGTCGAGCTAGAATGATTAAGAGAACGACCCTTGAGAACGATCAACTTTTAGTCCTTTAGCGGTTACCTAGTCATAACCAAATATAGGATACCATCAATAAAATGATTAACATAGGTTCCCAAACCAATATCTAGCCTCCAGGACATCAATCCACACTTAATCGGATAGTAGGATCAACCCCGAGGCCTATGGCTAGCATCCCAAAGTCAAAAACCTATTTCTGGCCAAAAATGCCCTGATGGGCCGCGGCTCACCATAGCCATGCTGCGGCTCACCCTCAGACAGAAGCATAATTCTTCCCAGAAACACACTCAGGCCGCGGCACACCAAAGCCAGGCCTCGGCACATTACGCAAACCAGCAAACAACAACTTTTCTTCCCCTAGGTTTTCCTCGAAACCAAACCTTCAAACCAGTCCCAAACCTCAACCTAACACCCAATTCATCCCCCAAACATCATCTATATCAAACCCC
Organism: Humulus lupulus; assembly: GCF_963169125.1. Taxonomy (NCBI): domain Eukaryota; kingdom Viridiplantae; phylum Streptophyta; class Magnoliopsida; order Rosales; family Cannabaceae; genus Humulus; species Humulus lupulus. The sequence goes on from NC_084802.1 coordinate 12,945,009, forward strand.
CATCAAAACCCAAGTTAAACATCAACTAAACTTCCATTAATTCCAACTATTTACCAAGAAATCACAAGCTGAAAGTTTAAAGCCAAAACAGAGTATACCATGAAACTAATGGCTTAAACTTACCTCAAACTTGATTTTGAATCCCATTTAATGTCTGAATCAAGTTCCTAAGCTCCCACCTTTGATCTCCTAATTTAACTCCTCAATTCGGGTTCTCAAAATTCAAAGGAAGAATGAAGGGAAAAACTTGTACGGGAGAGAAAGGAGGAGATGAGGATGAAGCTCTGTTTTGTTCTGTTTTCCACAACCTACTAAACCTCATATATATCCAAGCTAAATGACCTAAATGCCCCTAGGTCATTTAAGGTTTCTAAAGCCTTCCCGAGGGTAAAACTGTCATTTCCCGCCTATCTCGTTAATTATAATTAACGCTCTCCAATTCCCGCTATTCTCAATATTCTCAAATACCAATAAATCATATCCCATTACCCTTTTATTCCCGGTAATGTTCTAGTCATCAAAATGACCCCGAGACTCACCCCGAGCCCCGAACTTAAACCCGTTATGACTAGACCGAACACTTACATTTCATGATCGTCTCATGCCGAATAGCTTGAACCAATCCACCTTATAAGGTGGCCATATTAATTAATCACAACCATGCACCCAAAATACACAATTACGCCCACAGCGGCCAAATTACCAAAATGCCCTCATAATTAAAATATGAACCCATATGCATGCATTCACCATCATATAATAATATAATTCACGTAAACATGCATATAATCATTAAATACCATAATAAATAAATTATGGCCCTCCCGGCCTCCTAATCAAGGTCCTAAACCTTATTAGGAAATTTGGGGGATTACACTGTCGTTCGGCTCTAGGTATTTCTTCGAAGTTTGCCTCTCGACGGTGCGATGAGGGAATAGAGTTGGATGTCGGAGGTCTGTCTGAGCGGCTAGGCCTGGACCGATTACCCCGGTGGGACTTACGAGTCTCGCCTTGCCTCTTTCCGACGTTGGTGTCGGTTGTAAGAGGGGGTAGTCGGGCCAACACCTCCTTAATCTGCTGACTAGCTTTCGCTAGTTAGCTCCTCAGCTGAGCGTTCTCCATTTCTACCGCAGTGTAAAAATATGGGTTTGGATTAGGTGGCCGGGGCGCCAAACTTCCAGTGTCATCTTGGCCAACCGGCTGCTTGCTCGGCCACTGCTGGACCTCAGGATTTTGTTCACCGGAGATGGCGGCATGATGAGCCTCCTGCCCATCATGTTGTTCCGCCTCGTTACCGTGTCTTGATCGAGTGGTCACCATAGTTGGATGTTTGCGATAGCACCAATCTAACTAGCTCTCAATGAAAGCACCAAACTGTTGACGCAGTTCTTCGCCAACAGGTAATTAAGAAAATAAGAGGAAGGGATTAGTGCTTAACAATGAACCGAAATAGATGAATGATCTTTAAGTGGACTGATGACACAATTAAGTTTTTTAGGTGGTTCAAAGGTTAAAATCATTCTACTCCACTAGCCAATATTATTGCTATATGCCTGATATTCTTTACAGGGTATTTCCTTACACAATAGAATCCAACCCCTTGCAACTCCCAGGGTCTCCATATTTATAGGAGAGGGCACCTGAGAGTTGGTAAGGGGGATCATCCCGTGACCTTCTTACCTATCATGTCACTTCTGTGACATTCATGATTAATTCCTAAATCCTGACACATGAAGTGTGGTCTAATCAATAGGTAAGGGGGATATTGGGCCGCACGGCCTAACCCAGTCGTGGGTGCCTGAATACGCACGTTCATGCTGTGTGTCCGAGAAGTCAGGGATATATCAGACACGTGATATCTGATATATGCACGTTTACCTTGCGTGGTTGACTTTATAAAAGGTCATAGCCTCCAACTCCAGCTCGTACCACGAGCTGGATGCCTCCTTGACCTGTGGCCTTCACAGTCTTGACTCGGTCCTTATGTAATCTTGGCGAGCCTTTGGATACCCCGAGCTAACGAGGTAGGACCTGACGACAACAGCTCCGGTCATGGGGGATCCACGTGGCTGATATAATTAGGCCGTATCTCAGCTCGCTAATAGCCCGTTGGAAAATTAGGGCGTACATTTTCAACTATACATATATATGACTCATTCTTGAAAATGAAATATGTTCGTAATTGTGATTTATTGAACTTGAAGTTCAAAGACCCAATAATATATATGAGTTTGAACAAATATTAATTTATTGTGGTATATTGAAATCCCTACAGGTTGTATTAATTTTTTAAATATTCTCTCGATCAGGGGGAGAGAAATGCTGTTGGATCGATGAATATTTTGAAAAATGATCCATGCACAAAATAAGAACTTGAAATTCAAAATGATAAAACCATACATATATGTATGCCAGCTGCAAATCAATATTATTTAAAATGGAGTCAGAATGTGTCTAATAACACTTGAAGCGTAAGTGAACAAAGTAGAAATTATGAAAACAAATGTTCATTTGGTTCGTCCTGAAAATGTTGCAAGTAAGAGGCACTCATGAAGATACATTAATGTTATAAAGTATTGATAATTTGAACATTAAATAAAAATGGTGCTCCTGAAAAGACTCATTAAAGAAGTTATAGACATAACAAAATTGATAATAATTAAAGCCCTTGAAGTGGTTATATAGGTACCTATATAAATAATATACATGTTTGACAAGTATGTTGAAAATAATGAGATCTCTTTAAGTTATGTCAATATGGGAGGAAATTATCATATTATGAATTATTGTTTACAATACAAAATGTTTGCATATGCAATAAACTAATATGAGATAGCAAGGATCATGATATTAAGCTGGTCGAGAATTATCGATGTAACACCCTGGATAACCAAGACCGTTACACTGTGTGTTTGAAATAGTGCAAGACTTGCTAATCAAGTCATTTGAATCAAAATGTGTAACTAATGACATAAACAAGTTAGGTTAAAAAGAATTTTGGTTATAAATGATTAAATTTTACTAAAATACATGTTTGATACATGGGATCCCAAAACATGGTTTAAATAATGTAAATACAAAATTCTCGTTAACAAATAAATAACCAAGCCACTCAAATGGCAAAATTTACGATTTCCCGTCCCTGTACAAACCCTCGACCGTGGTGGCCGAGCAGCTGACAATGTACACCTCGCCCCCAGAGCTCTCCAACCCATGGCCAACTAGCATTACCTGCACCACGTAGCACCCGTGAGCCGAGGCCCAACAAGAAAACATAACATCATAACATAACAGTAATAGCAGCTAAACAGTTCGTTGAGCATAATCAACATAATTACAAGGCATCAATCAGTTACAAGCAAATCATAAAATACATTTAAGGCACCACATTGGTCAATAACCAATAATTCAACTCCAGATACTCATCAAGTCATACACCATAATCAACAATAGAACCTATGTCAAGCAATAACTAGGGTTAATGCCCGCAGGCCGCACCCTCTGTTTAATTCACTGTCTTTAGCTCACTTAGGCCAAGCCCAGTGACATACCCACTGACTCCGGCTAGCTTAACTGAGCTCAGTGATTAATAAGCTGTCCTCGGATACCAGTGTCCGAGTCGCGTCATGTGCGCAAGTATTGATTTCGACACCCTTAGGCCGCTTATCACATGTCCCAGTGGCATAATACCACCTCATGACATTCATATAATTATAGGGAACTCTTAGTCCCAACATATTCACATAGCAACACAATCAAATATAGGGAACACTTAGTCCCATCCTATCCACCTACATAGGTGCAGTTTTCTTACCTTAATTCCAAGTGCTTTAATTAAGAAGGACGACCCCCGAGCACGATCCGTTTCCCGAGCCCTAGCTTAACACCTAGTCATAACCAAGATAATGGATTCCATTAATATTCAAATAAAGATCGCCGAGTATAACACTAACTTTTGGGACATCAAATTCCACCAAGCACGGTGGGGAATTCGTTCTCGAGCACTCGAGGCTAGATTCCTAAGCTGAAAAACCCAAAATGTTCAAGTACACACCTAAGGGTTGTGGCCCTTGAAGCCTAGCCGCGGCCCTGCCCTAAAACAGAACCAAGGCCACCCCTGGAAGAAGACACGCGCCGCGACCCTTGCCTTGGGCGCCGCGGCGCTCACCCTTGGCCGAGCCCTCCTGGCTCATCTTCATCCTAGGGCCGCAGCGCTCCAGAACAGAGCCGCGGCCCTTCCCTTCGAGCCCTGAATTTCCACCATTTCCAACCTCTAAATCTTACCCAAAATCATCCCAAAGCTCCCTATTTCAATATCAATCATTCCCAACACTTTTAAGACAACTTTAACATCATAATTCAACAAGAAACCCAACCTAAAACTCATTGCAATCCATGTTTCAACCTCTGAAACTCAAGAACTTCAAACACTAAAACCAACCATACAAAACTCAAATTTAAGCTTCTAAATCATAAATTAAAGTTTTCCTCTTCAGCTGAACCCCTTCTCTAAGCAGAATCCTAGCTAGTTCCCAAGTTTCTAGCTTCAATTCAACCTTAAACATTAAAATTACATTTATCTTACTACTCAGAAAAACTCAGAGTTTCTAACCTCAAAAACACAGTTTGATTCTCACCTTGGCTTTGATTAAATGTTCCTTGGATAATCCTTGAGCTAAGCTTTTAAATCCCCACTGAAACCCTCTGAAATTCTAGCCCAAATCCTCCAAATTTCCTCTGTTTTCCTTGTTTTTCCTAGTTTCCTTGAGAGAGAAGAGGGAGAGAGAAAAAGAGTTAGTCTAATCTTCTTTTCCACTAGCTTATGTTTTAACTAAGTCTATCATTTATCCCGTTAAGTCAATCCCGAGGCTCGGGGTGCCGGAAACGTCCCCAAGGGCAAAATGGTAAAATTCCCCAATATTCCCGCCTAGACTTCCTAACCTCAAATATATCTCCATATATTTATTTTCACAACCCGATACCTATAATACCTCTGACTTATCCAAAGTCAACTATTAAGCCCCGTTGTGACTTTCCTGCTACTTTCTCTCTAGGATCGCCTCGTGCCGAAAGCTACAAACACGCACATATATACATATATATACCTACATATCCACATAATAATGTGGTCTCAACAATTTATCACACACAATCACATTTATGCCCCAACGTGCCAAAATTACGATTAAGCCCTTACCAGCCAAACAGGGCCCGCCTTCTTATCCAGTAACCATATTCATACTTTCTTACCATTAATTCTCTTAATCTCCAATTATGCCCTCCCGACACACTAATCAAGGCCCTTAATCCTTATTAGTAATTTTGGGTCGTTACAATCGATGTATATATAATTTTGGCCAAAAATATATGACGCAATCTAGGCAGTATAAATTTACTCACATAAAGTGAAGTAAAACCTGTCGGGGTACAAATAAATATTTGTACAAGGAGATAGTGTTTTGTTGAATTGTTTTGTGTATAGTACCAAAAAATAAATAAATGCAAAACTTGAATCAAAATATAAACAGTAAAAGAAAGAAGAAAACCAAATTTTATACTGGCTCAACCAAAGAAAAAACTTTGGTCTACATCCAGTTGAGCTTTATCACGATCAACCCACTATTGACATCAACATCACACCACAAATTATATAAATATAGACCCTGGAATAATAAACTCTACCAAACAAGATGTGACATCAATTTCAGCAAGGAAAACAACTAGTAATTGTAAATTATAGTAGTAAACAATTCCATATCCATTTCAGCAAACATGAAAAACTTAAATTAAGCATAAGGTCTAGCTAAATACAAACTCCAACTTCAACTCAAATACCAGGTTTGCCTACATGTATTTTAATCCAAGCACCCAACATAACTTCAAAATAAAAATATTAAGACTATAGTCATTTTGGATTATTGCTGCCACTTTTCTTTTTTAACCAATAGATATAGATTATATGTATAACCATATAATCAATGTGTAGAAAACATGGTGAGTTTGCATATCTATTTCAAGACTAACAGTACATAAATGTGCTTAGAAACATGGTTAATGGACTAAAAACGTACTTAGAAAATGAAGCTTAAATCCAAACAGTTCTTGTTATGCTGGAAAAGCAAGTATCAACAACTTTAACACAATCATAAATCACTTTAAGCATTGCTTTAAGTTCACATTCAAATATATCGCCAACAACAACTATCCCAGCTGCCAAAATCTTATACAAACCATTGCAATCTTTGATAACCACCATGCCTTGCCCTTACCTTACTTGAAATTACAGTCTCTTATAAAAAATTTAACAAACACTTGAAGGACATATTTCATATACAAATGGAATTAAGCACAACTTCCTTCTTCCTTACCCATTTCTGTTTGAGATTTTCGAGTCAATTAATCATTTATCTTGTCATTTTACTTTCTTTACTTCTTTAAAGACCTCTAATGGCAGTGGAGCTCTTAAGGTTTCTATATTCACAAAGTGATAAAAAAATCTAGGACTCGAGGTAATGGAGAGAATAGAGGGTTAGAGACAAGATCATAAATATGATTTTAGGGGAAAAGGATAAGGGCTAGAAACAGATTAACAAATATGATTTTAGGAAAATAATATTCACACTCAGATCAAGAGCAAAAACACATTCAAACTCAAATAAAGAGCATTTAAACTCATATTTATTGCTCTTTCAGATTTATTTCTCTTTCAATATCAAACATTAAAGTTCAGATCAATAGCAAATATATTCAAAGGCCACGTCTTCAAACAAAACTTTCAAAGAATTTTTTTTTAGATGTAGAGCATAGAGAGAAAGAGAAAGAGCTCACCTTAGGTGGAGTGTTGGCAATTACGTGGTGGACTGGTCGAGGAGAGAACGAAGTGGAGAGATTTTTCTTAAGAGTTTTTGAAAAGTGAGAAAACGCGGTTTTATCGTTTTCTCTTTTACAACGTAGAATTATGATCTGATTTGGATCCAATTTTTAAAAATAATATACCAATCAAGAATTTATATGGGGTCCACAAATATTAAAAAATTGAAAATGATAAAAGTGGATCCAAATCCACTACCAATCAGACCCTCACTTCTGAACCACTTACTTTGCTATGCTTAAGAGTTATTAGATGTTCTTAGCTAAAAATTTTAGTTAAAATGACTGAAATGCAATTTTAGAGTCAGTTTTATCAACCTCGCCAAGGTAAATTTGATTAAAAAACTATTAAAATGATTTGAATTTGTTTGGAGAGCTTACTAAACATTTGGATAGCCCCTTAATTATAATTCTTTATTTTGGAGAGTGAATATAAAGAGTGATTGGAGTGCTGTTTTTTTATAGTTCACTCTACTTGGACATGTTCGTACTCACTTAGCATTGTTAGCAATCTTGAGGTCATATTTCCCTTAAGGAATTTCATCCTTTAAAATGAATCCAGGGAATGTACAAGTTTCCTGATAACAAATATAATAGAAAAATTATTCGACATTCTCATTTTTAATGGACTCATTGGTTGGAGCACATAATAAAGATGAAATTTTCGTATATTGAAGAAAAGCCTCAAAGGGGCCAATTACTATAGCATGATATATATATATACTGTACAATCTAACCTAAAGGTAAAGATATACAAAGTCTTAGAGGCACACACGTGTGCCAGCTGTACAAGTGTGTAAGAAATACTTTATAAAAGAATATATAAAATATAATCTATATCATTTATTATCCCCTGCAAACTCACAAGGCTATAAAGCACGGTAAGTTTGGAACGAAGTTGTAGAAAACGAGCAGTAGGCATGGCCTTGGTGAGACAGTCCGCAAGTTGATCTTCAGTAGAAGTATGACGCACAACTAGAGAATTGGAGGCAGCGCGCTCGCATATAAAATGAAAATCAATACCTACATCCTTGGTGCGTGAATGAAGAATAGAATTGGCAGTAAGATAAGTAGCGGAGATATTGTCACAAAACAAAATAGGAGAAGATGAAGGTTTCATGTGCAAATCTCGAAGTAGAAATTCCAGCCAAGTAATTTCAGTGACACCAGTAGCAAGAGCGCAGAACTCCGATTCAGTGCTCGATCGTGACACAACCATTTGTTTCGAAGAGGACCACAAAATGAGATTTCCACCAAGAAAAATGCAGTATGCACCAGTGTTGCGGCAATCATCAGGACAAGAAGCCTAATTCGCATCTTCTTCCTCCAATCTTGTAAAATCTTGGTGTCACCTCTGAGTTGAACTTTCCAGCCAAGAACCTGGCTCTGATACCACTGTAAGGTTTTAATTACCCTTATAGCCCTACACCAACTCAGCAAGAATATTATATACCACAAGGTCAAAGCTGACCTTCCACCCAATACAAGAATATGGCTAAAATTTAGTCACGGTTTTCTTTTACTGTTTTACTTTATAAATGATATCTAACCCAATATTTCTTTTATTCTTATCAGATCATATCTTCTTTATTTGTTAACACAAAAACCAGAGAGAACCGAAAGTTAGGGCACAACAACAAATCAAGTACCAAATCAATCAAAGAAGAAAATAGTAAAGAAGAGAAGAAGGGCACACAATTTTTTTTTGAGGTTCACCACCAATTTGGGGCTATGTCCTCGTTGAGATTGCCTCAGAGATTAGCTCAGCCTTTCCACTATAATGAAGAATCAAGTACAACAATGGAGGAATCCAAATCACAGCTTGAATGGTAATCCTCTTAACTTTACAAACTTTCTTTTGGTTTCTCTCTGTTTCTTTGTTTTCTGTGTACAATTTCTCTCTCTAAAACTCTCTCTTGTTTTTCTTTCTCTTTTCTTGAAAACTAAACCACACAATGGAGCTCTGGAAATTTTCTTTCTTAACTTAGCTTTCACAAGAGGAATGGGTCGAATATATATAGGTGAGGTTCTGAAACTTTGATTCTTGGTAGTTAGGAGTAGTGGAATAAAATTGCTGAGCTGTATAACTGTTGTCTGTTATTCTGTTTGGCAGGTTAGCTCATGTGGGGATTTAATTTCACAATTTCCACCTAAATATCCATATGAGCTAGCTTGATAGTGAGTGTATCTGTGAGGGTCTTAGCTTGATAGATCCCTGGGTTATCCTCCATAATCCATTCCTAACAAATTCATGCACAGCCTGAATTTGTGTAGAGTGACTATCTTTGTGTCCATATCAGCTGGGTTTTTTTCGATAGGGACCTTTAGAATATTCACTTGCCCTTGAGTCACTTTATCCCTGATAAAGTGGTATTTTATTTCCACATGCTTGGTCCTATCGTGAAAGACAGGATTTTTACATAGATATATACAACTTTGACTATCTGAGTATACAATAGGAGTCTCCTTGTAATCCAACAACTCTTTTAGTAAGCCCTTTAGCCATAGTGCCTCTTTAATAGCCTATGTAACAGTTATGTACTCAGATTCTGTAGTAGACAATGGCACCACAGGTTGTAGCTGAACCTTCCAACTTACACAGTTACCTCTAACCATAAAGAAATAGGTTGATGTAGATCTCCTATTGTCCCTGTCTTCAGCATAATCTGAATCACTGTAGCCTTCTAGTTCTGTGTTTAATTCCAACTTCCTGTATATCAACCCAACCTCAGTAGTTCCTACTAAATATCTGAAAGTCCACTTCATTGCCTGCCAATGTTCTTTGCCTGGATTAGCCATATATTTACTTAGCACACTCATAACATGGGCAAGGTCAGGTTGGGTGCAAACCATTAAGTACATAATTGACCCAACTGCATTAGCATAGATTATGTTGCTCATATATTCATACTATTCTTTGGTGAAAGGACTTTGAGACTTGGATAGCTGAAACTAGCTTGTTATAGGTTGCTTAGTAATCTTGGAACCTTTCATAAAAAACTTTTCCAATATCTTGTTGACATAATCTCCTTAACTAAGAACAAGTTTCCTTTTGTTTCTATCTCTCCTTATATGCATCCCCATAATTTTAGTAGCTTTCCCTAGGTCTTTCATTTCAAATTATGACATCAAGAGGTTCTTTAGGTTCTCCACTTTAGCTTTTTCCTTGCTGATAATTAACATATCATCTACATAGAGGAGTAGATAAGTAGCTTCTGAAGCCTGAGTACCTTTGAAATACAAGCATGTATCGTAATAACTTTTAGTAAATCCTTGCTTCGACATAAAAGAATAAAATATTTTGTTCCACTGCCTGGGAGACTGTTTAAGGCCATATAGGGACCTTTCAAGCTTGCAAACTAGATGCTCTTGTCCTTGTTTTATAAAACCCTTGGGTTGTTCCATAAAAATTTCTTCTTCTAGTTTACCATGTAAGAATGCAGTGGTTACATCCATTTGTTCCACTTCTAAGTCAAATTGTGTGGCTAGAGCAAGCATTATCCTTATAGTTTTATACTTCACCACAGGAGAGAATATTTCAGTGAAGTCAATTCCTTCCTTCTGTGTAAATCCTTTTGCCACTAACCTCGCCTTAAATCTGAGTGGTTCACCCTTATTTTGTCCTTCTTTTAGTTTGTATAACCATTTACATGTTATTATACTCTTGCATTTAGGTTTTCTAGTTATCTTCCAAGTTTGATTCTTTAACAGAGACTTCATTTCCTCCTCCATGGCCTTTTTCCACTTTACTGAGTTGCTGCCATTTACTGCCTCTTCATAGTTGTTAGGTTTTGTACAATTTATTTCCATAGCACTTAGGAATGCATAGGCCAACACTTCATTCTAGGCATTGAAACAGAATTTCTAATTTGGCTTGGGTATTCTTCGGGCTCTATCTCTTGTTAACTGATAGTCTACTAGGGGTTCTGTTTCTTGCTGTGTTTCTGCTGTAGGTTCCACCTGAAAAATATCATCTTGATTTGTTTCATTTTGGGCTGTTTCCACCTGATTTGTGTCGGGTTCATGGTGCTCTTGTGTTTCTAGTTGAATGTCAGATTGGTAGCTTATAGTTGTGCCTGCATTGTTAGTTTCTAATAGAGTTCATGCACTAGAATCAAAGTTAGAAACACAAGGGAAAACATTTTCTTTAAATATAACATCTCTACTTATAATTGTTTTCAAACCAGTATTTTCCTTTACCCATAATCTGTAGCCTTTTGTACCTTCGGGATAGCCCAGAAAAACACATTTAAGTGCTCTAGGTTCTAGCTTTCCTACACTTTGGTGTGCATAGACTGCACAACAAAATACCTTCAGATTTGACAAATCAGGTTGTAACACCCTAAACTCCAGGGACCGTTACGGTGTGCCTTATAAATAGTGCTAAACTCGCTAATCGAGTCATTTGGCCAAAATCGTGTAACTAAGTATGATTAGCAGTTTATGGGTTTAAAATTTTTGGTTAAGATATAATGTTTCATTAGAACGTTTACTGTATACATTGGGATCTCAAAAATATAATTTAAAGGTCTATTACAAGAAAATATTAACAACTAGCCGATCTAAGCGGCAAAACAGGGTTTAACCCTAGTTCCTCTTTTAACCCTCGGCCATGGCGGTCGAGCAGCCGCATATGTACACATCATCAACTACGCTCTCCAACTCAAGGATGGTCCAATTTTCTTTTGCCTTTACCTGCACCACATAGCACCCGTGAGCCGAAGCCCAGCAAGAAAACTCAATATGCCCATGAACAATAATAACATGTCATCAAATCATAAGGCACACGCCTAACAAATATAGCCCTATTCAAGCAGGCAAATGAGTTCACGTAATGGTGAATATACAACATCAACCGATGATCATAATAATCATCCAGGGCTTTTAGCCCTAAATAGAAGAGTGACAGTTGTAATAGTCACTAAGGTGGGTTCCGTTCCCATTAGCCATGTGACAATAGGGTCATCGGGGCTTTGTAGATAAGTGATCATTTCACTAGCTTAAACAAGATAGGTGTTCGATGAACTAGTCCCAATATAACCTACCACATGACCATAGAGTCACAACCATGGGATTCCGCTCCCTAGCCACGTGAGAAACAATCACCTAGGCCTTTGGCCCTGGCTCTGAGTAACTAGTCTTAGACCAGTCAAGCGCTTAGAATTTTCATTGACCTTAGGGTCGGACCAGCATTAATGCTCCTAGAGTCATTCAACGCCGATATCGATTAGATCTAATCTTTTATCAGCCCTGCATTCATGACGCTTATACCTTTTCTAACTCTCAGGTTAGTAATATGTGACCAGTGCTGACCTTAATTAGTTAATGCCATACACAAGTAAGCAATGCTACCAATGTAATGCCCTGAAATCCCTAATGCAATTTAATGGCTGGATTAGTAGGCCAAGAGGGCCATAGTTGTTTAATTATGCCATTACATGAATATATGCATGTTTATGTGAATTATATTATAATATGATGTTATATGCATGCATGTGAGTCCACATTTGATTATTAGGGTGTTTTGGTAACTTGGCCCATTGATGGCATAATTGTGTATTTCGGTGCATATTGTGATTTATGGATGAGATCCCATTATTATGGAGATATATTCGAGCTATTCGGCATGAGACGGTCTTATATTATAAATTAGCGGTTTTGTTATAACGGGGTCATTTATTGAGATATTGAGTAATGTGAATGTTTATATGATGATAAATTAGGAGTTATTGAGATCAGGAGGAAATTCTGGGAGTTTTGACTATAATGTCCCCGGGGGTGTTTTTTGGACCCTGATCACTATGTTTTATTTGAGGTTACTTAAGTGGTGGACCCAAAACGGGTATGTTTTAAATATTTATAAATCGCAAGCGCATGAATCATTCATATAGAATAGTGATCGTGTAAGCAAGGATGTCGAACCCAAAGGAGTTGTCTAAAATAAAAAAGAAAACTATTTTAAACCAAAATTAATAAATTCTAACCTAGCTCCAAAGATTGATGAAAATTTGTAACAATAAAAATAAAATAAAAGATAATAATAAAGATATTAAAGATAATATATATAACATAAATTAATAATACAAATCAAGATGGTTAAAAAAGATTATTAAGGTACTAGAATCCACAAAATATAAGTTCAATAATATTTATAAGTACATTGATTCCCAAGTTTTAGTGATAGTTAAAATAAATCAAACTATCATTTTCCAAATAGATTTATAATTTTAAGCTCAAATTACTTCTAAAAAGATAGGATTTTTCTTCACTTTTCAAATTATAATTTCAAAGCATTTAGTGTAAATCAATCTAATGAAATAACAAATAAATCAATGAACATTATTTGTAAGGCAAAACATAATATTTTTGTTCTAAGCATTGAATGTGTACAATTTACTGACACATCTTACACAAAGAATATTATGTTTTTGCACAAATGAAGAACAAAGTGTAAATATGTTCTAACAATCTAAAATACAAGATATTTAAGATGAAAGAAAATATTTGAAGAAGAAAATCCATAAACTTTATTGCACAAAATGGGAAATCAACATACAAAATAAACACTATCTAATTACATATTGTTTCATCATCACCTTAATAATCTTAAAAAGATTAGAAACTCATAACTAGAATAGAAATTACAAACCAAAAAATTACAAACATAAATAGGAAAAATTGGAGGAGAAACCCCAAAATTTTTCCTCTAAAAACTCATAGAAAAATGACCAAAAAAAAGAAAAAGATGAAGAGAATTGAGAGGTTTTGAAAGTGTAGAACTTGTGGTATGGTAACCTCCTCTAAAATATAGCACCTAAACTCCCTTATTTGTAGCCAAAAAAAGTGTATTAGAATAATCAATTTAAATTAATTAAACTGATTAATTTAATTTAATTAATTATAATATGGAAAATAGGGGTAAATTGTAGGGTGTAATGATGATTTTGGGGTAAAATGTGTAGAAAAGTTTGGGTAAAAAATTGGTATTTTGGGACATTGTGGGACAAGGGGACAATTTGATTTGTTGGGCTCAAAAAGGGGAAAAAGAGGCTGCTTTGTGGCAGGGAAGCAGGCTAGGCAGGCAGCTGGTAGGGGAGACATTGGGCCTGCTCGTGCGTTGGGCCAAAAGTTGGTTGGAGGGAGGCTTGGTCTTCGATGGCTGGGAAAGCATGACTGAAGGAATTAGGGTGCAAAGGAGCTTCGGCTGGCTGGAGGAGAAACGGTGGGGATGGCTGCTGGGAAGAGGTGAGGCGGGCTGGGTGCATCAGGTGGGCCCAGGAGGAGTTGGAGACGGGCCTGGCAGGTGGGCCTTTGGGCCTGCTGGCTGCTGAAGGGGCAAGAGCTTGGGCCAATTTCCTTAGCTTTTCTCAAAAATGCCATTTTTTCTTCATTTTTCTTGCTTTTCAAGAGCAAAAAAAATACAAAAAATTCTCTACAAAATAAACATAAATTAAATCATAATCAAATATTTACAATTATAAAATAAATCATATTAATTCATTGAAGATATTAATTAAAATTTAATTTAATTTAATTTAACATTTAGTTTCAATAAAACACACATTTTTTTACTTCTAACTAGACACAATAATTTAAATAATTAAATACAACATTTTACAACAAAATAACTATAAAAACACACAAAAATAAATAAAAATCAAAATAAACCCAATAAATTCAAAATTACTTTAAAACTTAATAAATCAATTAAAAATTCAAGAATTAAGCAACAATTAGCACATAAAAAGTGGTAAAATAACTCTATTTTGCAGAGTTATCTTTAAACTTGAAGTAGCTTGTCAGATAGAATCGTACGTTAGAAAATACTTTCTCTCTTCCCGTTAGTTTCTTTTACCATTTGAGGCAATTTCGAAGAAATCTCGAGTTCTAGGAGTCAGAATCAAGCGATGATCGAGGCATAGTGATCCTAGGAAAGGCTAGAAGCTTCTTGACCGAGGATTTAATGAGAAACAACCCAATCAAAGGTAATCTAAGTTTTAAGTTTTGAGTTTTTAGAGTTTCTAAGCTATGAATTGGATTTTGTGGATCGTTGAGTTTTTGGTTCGTTTGAGCCTCGGGATTTGATGATTTTCGATCATTGGGATGTTTGGGAACTTTGATTTTTTGATTAGGAAGTGTTTAGGTATTTTTTGGAAGGTTTAGGAAGGGAGAAATCGAGTTTTTGGCTGGTTTCTGGGTGAGGGCCGCGGCCCTAGCTCGAAGAAGCAGGTGGAGGCATTTTGGGCGTGCCGGGCGCCACGACCCTTGCTCCTGGTGTGGCTGGGGGCTACGGCTCAAGGTGCTAGGGCTGCGGCTCAGGCAGGGTTTTTAGGCCGTTTGAGTGTTTTGACCTCGGGAACTTGGTTTTAGGCCTCGGGATTGTTCCTACTACCGGATTAGTGGGGTTTGATGTCCTGGAGGCTAGATCATGCTTCGAGAACCTTTGTTATTTATTTTTATTGATGGTATCCTATATTTGGTTATGACTAGGTGACCGCTAAGGAACTTAAAGGTTGATCGTTCTCAAGGGTCGTTCTTTTATTCATTCTTGCTCGAATCAGAGGTAAGAAAACTGCACCTTGTGTATATGACATGCATGATTTTTGTTGAGGCATGTTCGTTGATAAAGGTGGACATTGATTGCATATTAAATGCTCAGCAGAGCTTGCTTACTTGTGTATGGCACTGATTAGTCAGGGACGGCACTGGTCGCGTATTACTGACCTGAGAGTCAGAAACGGCATAAGCATCCTGAACGCAGGGCCGATAAAAGATTAGATCTAATCGATATCAGCGTTGAATGAATCTAAGGACATTAATGCTGGACCGACCCTAAGGTCGATGAAACTTATAAGCGCTTGGCTAGTTTAGGACTAGTTACTCAGAGCCAGGGCCAAAGGCCTAGGTGACAGCTTGTCACATGGCTAGGGAGCGGAATCCCATGGTTGCGACTCTATGGTCACGAGGTAGGTTATGTTGGTGACTAGTCATCAAGCACCTATCTTGTTTAAGCTAGTGAAAGGATCACTTATTTGTAAAGCCCCAGTGACCTTATCGTCACATGGCTAGAGGGAATGGAACCCACCTTAGTGACTTTTGCGACTGTCACTCATCTATTTTGGACTGAAAGTCCTGAATGATTATTATGATCATTGTTGATATTATATTCATGCTATATTGTGTTTTCTTGCTGGGCCTTGGCTCATGGGTGCTATGTGGTGTAGGTAAAGGGAAAGAAAAGCTCACCCAGCCTTGAGTGGAGAGCTTAGGTGATGCTGTGTACATATGCGGCCGCTTGACCACCACGGCCAAGGAGTTCTCAGAGGAACTAGGGGGTTTACCCTATTTTTGCCGCTCAGCTCAGCGGGTTGTAAATTTGAAACTGTAATGACCATTTTGAGTTGTAAATAACTTGTAAAAGTTTTTATGGGCCCATGAACAGTTTTATGTTCTAAATAAAATATATCATTTCTTTTTGATTGGTTTTCCACCTTAGCCTGTTAATAATACCTAGAAGCACGTTTTTAACCAAAGAACTCGGGTAGCGAGTTAAATTTCCGGTTCACCGTAACTGTTCTGGGGTAACCAGAGCGTTACAACCAAACATATATCATATGTCAAATATCCGAATATAGGGCATTCAGCATGCTTACTTAACAATTGCTAGCATAACTAAGATCATGCATAAACATAGAGACTCAAGCTCTGATCAATCTCATATTCAATATTCATGGCATGCCCTAATCACATGTTTCTCGTGCATCACATGCATCGCACTTAAACATCCAACATGCCTCAATAATAACCATATACAAGTGAGCAAGATTGCTAAGCATTCAATATGCTATCAATGTTCACATTTAAACATCCAACATGCATCAAGAATAACCATGCATGTCACATATGGGGTGTAGTTTTCTTACCTTTAGTCCAAGCACAAGTTACCAATAAATGAGCCACAAGCACGATCCTTATTCCAAGCCTCTAGTGATAACCTAGTCACAACCACAAATGGTGATCCAATGAGTTCAAGTTCTAAAACCACTCCCGGAACCAAGATCTAGCCTCCGAGACATCAAATCCCACTAAACCGGGTAGTAGGAACGATCTCGAGGCCTAAGGTTTGAGATCCCGTAACCAAAACATCAATTTGGCCATAAATAACACCAAGCACTGTGACCCTCCCGGCAAGCGCTGTGGCCCTCAGGCCAAACAGAACCTCCACCTGCTTCTTCAAGCCTGGGCCGCAGCGCCCAAGAACAGGGTCGCAGCCCAACCTCGGACCAACCATTTTTCCCCATTTTTAACCTTTTAAAACCTTCCAAAAACCTATCCAAACATCTCCAAACTCAAAAATCAAAGTTCCCAAACATCCCCATGATCTGAAACCAATAAAACCCAAATCTCAAACCAATCAAAAACTCATCAAAACACAAAGTCCAATTGAAGCTTAAAAACTTTAAAAAAACTTGAAACTTAAAACTTGAATTACCTCCAATTGAGTTGTTCCCAACTAAATCCTCCAGCTAATAAGCTTCTAATCTTCCCTAGGATTTCTATGCCTTGATCCTCGCTTGAATCCGAGTCCTGGAACTCAAGTTTCCTTTGAAAATGCGATCGGGAGACGAAAATGGAACTTAGAGGGAGAGAGAACGTTCTTTTATTCCTTTAAAGGTTACTTCAAGCTTAAGTAGCCTCAAAAAAATCCTATGATCGAGGCATAGCAATCCTAGGGAGAGATTAGAAGCTTATTAGCCGGAGGGAGACGAAAATGGAACTTAGAGGGAGAGAGAACCTTCTGAACGCTCTTTTATTCCTTTAAAGGTTACTTCAAGCTTAAGTAGCCTCAAACAAATCCTAACGCTCGGGGTCCTGAAAACACCCCGGGGGAAAAAATAGTCAAAACCTCCAGAATTCCCCCTGATCTTACTAACTCCCAATTTATCACCAAATATTTATTCCCATTACCCAATAACCCGGTAATGCTCTAAATACCCCTTGACTTACTCGAAGTCAAGCATAAATCCCGTTGTGACTTTCCCACTAGCTTACTTCCTAGGATTGTCTCATGCTGAGTAACCCTGGCATAACCAAATAATAATAAAGCACCACACACATCACATATATGGCAAATATGCCCGAAATGGCCAAAATATGAAAATCACCCAATTACTCAGAAATGGGTTCACATGCATATTTAATACACCAAAACGTGCATATTATCATTTAATAATATAATAAATCAATTATGGCCCTCCCGGCCTCCTAATCAAGGTCCAAACCTTATTAGGAAATTTGGGGAATTACATAGGTGGCTTACCAGACCACATTTCTTCTGGTGTTTTGAAGTCTATAGTACTAGATGAGCATCTGTTAATGAGATAGGCTGTAATGCCCTGAAATCCCTAATGCGGTTTAATGGCTGGGTTAGTAGGTCGGGAGGGCCATAATTGTTTAATTGTGCCATTAAATGATAATGTGCATGATTATGTGAATTATATTATAATATGATGTTATATGCATGCATGTAGGTCCACATTTGATTATTAAGGTGCTTTGGTAATTTGGCCCGTTGAGGGCATATTTGTGTATTTTGGTGCATATTGTGAGTTATGGATGAGATCCCATTATTATGGAGATATATTTGAGCTATTCGGCATGAGACGGTCTTACATTGTGAATTAGCGGTTTTGTCATAACGTGGTCATTTATTGGGATATTGAGTAATGAGAATGTTTATTTGATGATAAATTGGGAGTTATTAAGATCAGGAGGAAATTCTGGGAGTTTTGACTATAATGTCCCCGGGGGTGTTTTCGGGACCCCGATCATTAGGTTTTATTTGAGGTTACTTAAGCTTGAAGTAGCTTTCCCGTTAGTTCATTTTACCGTTCGAGGCAATTTCGAAGAAATCTTGAGTTCTAGGAGTCGGAATCAAGCGAGGATCGAGGCATAGCGATCCTAGGAAAGATTAGAAGCTTCTTGACCGAAGGATTCGATGAGAAACAACCCAATCAAAGGTAATCTAAGTTTTAAGTTTTGAGTTTTTAGAGTTTCTAAGCGTTGAATTGGATTTTGTGAATTGTGAGTTTTTGGTTCGTTTGAGCCTCGAGATTTGATAGTTTTGGATCATTGGGAAGTTTGGGAACTTTGATTTTTGGATTTGGAAGTGTTTAGGTATGTTTTTGGAAGGTTTGGGATGAAGGAAATTGGGTTTATGGCTGGTTCTGGGTGGGGCGCCGCGGCCCTGTTCTTGGGCGCCGCGACCTAAGCTCGAAGAAGCAGCTGGGGAGGTTTTGGCCTTGCTGGGCGCCGCGGCCCTTGCTTTTGGTGTGGCTGGGGGCCGCGACTCAAGGTGTTAGGGCCGCGGCTCTTGGGTGGTTTTGAGGCCGTTTGAGTGCTTTGACCTCAGGAACTTGGTTTTAGGCCTCGGGATTGTTCCTACTACCCGGATTGGTGGGGATTGATGTCCCAGAAACTAGATCTTGGTTTGGGAACCTTTGTTATTCATTTTATTGATGGTACCCATATTTCGTTATGACTAGGTGACCGCTAAAGGCTTAAAGGTTGATCGTTCTCAAGGGTCGTTCTTTTATTCATTCTCGCTCGAATCAAAGGTAAGAAAGTTTCACCCCATATGTGACATGCATGATTATTGTTTAGGCATGTTGGTTGGTAAATGTGGAAATTGATTGCATATTAAATGCTTAGTAGAGCTTGCTTACTTGTGTATGGAACTGATTAGTCAGGGACGACACTGGTCGCATATTACTGACCTGTGAGTCAAAAACGGCATAAGCGTCCTGAACGCATGGCCAATTAAAGATTAGATCTAATCGATATCAGCGTTGAATGACTCTGGGAGCATTGATGCTGGACCGACCCTAAGGTCGATGAACATTATAAGCGCTTGACTAGTCTAAGCTAGTTACTTAGAGCCAGGGCCAAAGGCCTAGGTGACAGCTTGTCACGTGGCTAGGGAGCGGAATCCCATGGTTATGACTCTATGGTCATGAGGTAGGTTATGTTGGTGACTAGTCATCAAGCACCTATCCTGTTTAAGCTAGCGAAAGGATCACTTATTTGTAAAGCCCCGGCGACCCTATCATCACATGGCTAATGGGAATGGAACCCACCTTAGTGACTTTTGTGACTGTCACTCATCTATTTTGGACTGAAAGTCCTGAATGATTATTATAATCATTGTTGATATTATATTCATGCTATATTGTGTTTTCTTGTTGGGCTTTGGCTCATGGGTGCTATGTGGTGCAGGTAAAGGGAAAGAAAAGCTCACCCAGCCTTAAGTGGAGAGCTTAGGTGGTGATGTGTATATATGCGGCCGCTTGACCGCCAAGGCCAAGGAGTTCTCAGAGGAACTAGGGGGTTTACCCTATTTTTGCCGCTTAGGTCGGCGAGTTTGTAAATTTGAAACAGTAATGACCATTTTGAGTTGTAAATAACTTGTAAATGTTTTGATGGGCCCGTGAACAGTTTTATGTTTTAAATAAAATATATTATTTCCTTTTGGTTGGTTTTCCACCTTAACCTGTTAATAACACCTAGGAGCACGTTTTTAACCAAAGGACTCGGGTAGTGAGTTAAATTTCCGGTTCACCGTAACTATTCTGGGGTAACCAGGGCATTACATAGGTTGCTGTTAAAACATCCTCTCCCCAAAATCCTTCTGCTAATCCATATTGGATTAGTAAGCACCTAACCTTATTCATTAAGGTTCGGTTCATTCTCTCGGCAACACCATTCTGTTGTGGTGTTAACCTTACTGTCCTATGCCGCTGAATAGCTGTCTCTTTGTAGTAATTATCAAATTGATCATTACAAAATTCCAGTCCATTATCTGTCTTTAGGGTCTTGACCTTATGATTAGTTAAGTTTTCCATTGAGTAAATTTTTGAAATGCTTCACTCTTATGTTTAAGTAGAAAAACCCATACTTTCCTAGAATAATCATCTATAATGGACATAAAATAAACACAAACCCCATAAGTAGATAATTTTTCAGGCCCCCAAAGATCTGAATGAACATATTCTAGTATTTTCTTAGTCTTGTGCAAACCAGTTTTAAATTTAAGTCTATGATGCTTACCTAGGATGCAAGACTCACAGAAATCAACCTTACTAACCTTATCATTTCCAAGTAAATTCTGCTCACTCATCGTTTGTAACCATTTTTCACTTATGTGTCCCAATCGTCTATGTCATAGGACAACCTTTTGATCTTCAGGTGATTGTGCTGCTGTGTTGTTGCATTGAATCACAGGTTCTCCTTGTAAGTAGTACAATCCTTTATGTTTATGGCCTTTGATAATTGTCATAGCTCCCTTGCTTAGTCTCATAGTTCCTGCCTCAATCTTACTTACAATTCCCATGTCATCTAATACACTTATAGAAATTAAATTTCTAGCAAGTTTAGGAACATACCTGACCCCTGTGAGAGATCTAATCACCCCATCAAACATTTTAAAACTTACTGTTCCTGAACCTTCTATTTGACATGACTAGTTGTTGCCTAGTATGACTTTTCCACCTTTTGAATCCCTGAAATCAGTCAAAACATTCTTAGTGTTAGTCATATGAAATGTAAAACCTGAGTCAAGAATCCAATCATCTTTGAATTTGGTAGCTGCCAAATAAACTTCACCACTATCATATCCATCATTGAAGTTTACTGATTGTTGCTCTGATTTGTGTCTTGATGCATGATATTCTGATTTTTGTGATTCTGAATCTTGTCTTCTGTCCGAGCCTTGTTCTTCCTTTGCCATAGATAACAGTCCCTTTTCATGTGTCTTGGTTTCCCACAATGAAAACAACCATTTGGATCCCTAGGACCCTTAGATTGTGACCTGCCTCTGCCATTGTTTGGTTCTCTACTAAATCTGCGACTGTGACTTCATCCTCTGTGATGATGTTGCTTTCTGTGATGTGGTTTTCCATGGCTTAGATTAAGTTCCCCATTTGATGAGCCCAACTTCTCGCTTTTCATTTCAAGCTCCTTTGATTTGAGTGTTGAAATCACTTCTTCCAATGTGATTTCTGTCCTACCATACTTTATGGCTGTCTTGACTTCCCTATAAGAATCTGGTAGAGAATTTAGAATAATGATAGCCTGGTTTTCATCACTCAGTGCCTCATTCTCCCCTGAATTCGCAAGCTCAATGTGCATCCTTAAAAATTCATCAAGATATTGCTCTAAAGTCTTAGAGTGACTCATCTTGTACCCAAAGATTCTTTCTTTTAGGAAAATCTTGTTTATGAGTGATTTTCTGTTGGAATTGCTCCTCCAACTTCTTCTAGATTTTAGCTGGTGTTTCCTCTTTATCTACCAATATTATTATTAAATATTGAAGATAATGATCCCTGTAGCTGTTTCTAGGTATTCTTCTTGCTGTATCTTGGTTGTACCCGCTGGCCACTCAATAGGTTCCTCTAACACCCTTAATAGCTTCTGTTTTGCAAATAAATATCTGATCTTTCTTCTCCAAATTCTGTAATCACCAGACCCATCAAACTTGTCAATGTCTATTTTAATATTTCTCATGTTAGCATATTCAGAATTTAAAAGAGATAAATGTTTAGATTTTTCAGTAGGTTCGGATAATGGAATATCCTCAAACTCTTCTTGATTGTCTCCTGCCACTTAGGGATCTTCTTCCTCCAGTCTTGTAAAATCTTGGTGTCACCTCTGAGTTGAACTTTCCAGCCAAGAACCTGGCTCTGATACCACTGTAAGGTTTTAATTACCCTTATAGCCCTACACCAACTCAGCAAGAATATTAGACACCACAAGGTCAAAGCTGACCTTTCACCCAATACAAGAATATGGCTAAAATTTAGTCACGATTTTCTTTTACTGTTTTACTTTATAAATGATATCTAACCCAATATTTCTTTTATTCTTATAAGATCATATCTTCTTTATTTGTTAACACAAAAACCAGAGAGAACCGAAAGTTAGGGCACAACAACAAATCAAGTACCAAATCAATCAAAGAAGAAAATAGTAAAGAAGAGAAGAAGGGCACACAAATTTTTTTCGAGGTTCACCACCAATTTGGGGCTACGTCCTCGTTGAGCTCGCCTCAGAGATTAGCTGAGCCTTTCCACTATAATGAAGAATCGAGTACAACAATGGAGGAATCCAAATCACAGCTTGAATGATAATCCTCTTAACTTTACAAATTTTCTTTTGGTTTCTCTCCGTTTCTTTCTTTTCTGTGTACAATTTCTCTCTCTAAAACTCTCTCTTTTTGTTCTTTCTCTTTTCCTGAAAAATAAACCACACAATGGAGCTTTGGAACTTTTCTTTCTCAACTTAGCTTTCACAAGAGGAATGGGTCGAATATATATAGGTGAGGATCTGAAACTTTGATTCTTGGTAGTTAGGAGTAGTGGAATAAAATTGTTGAGCTGTATAACTGTTGTCTGTTATTCTGTTTGGCAGGTTAGCTCATGCGAGGATTTAATTTCACACCGTACATGGTTGTAGTCACAGACCAAAGTGGGTAGTACCCTTAAGGTACCGGAGTATCTGCTTGACGACAAGCCAGTGTAGATGCGACGATTTCAGAGAGTTTGAGTTTGATTGGTGTGGGGGCAGTCGTTAGAGATGAGAATGGAGTTGTGGTTTGCTTCTTATCTTGCCATCTCAGAATGATCCTTTCTCCTTTTTAGTTGAATTGATGGCTTGCCTGGAAGCCTTGAAATGGTGTTCTAGAGAAGTAATTCACATTCATAGTATTGAGAATGACTGTAAAAATAGGATTCTTGCTATTCAAGTACCTAATGCTATTTCTGAAGCTGGGCTTCTTGTGGAGATATACAATATTACTTAAAGCTTTGTCAGGTTGCTTCTAGTAATTTTATCCATCAGGAAGGTAATTAAGTAACACATGTTTTAGCTAAGACTAGCTTAAGAAAAGACTTTCTTTCTCTTTCTAATGATGTAATTGCAAGATGTATTGCCCACTGGGTTGATGCTGACTCATCTGATTAATTCAATGAAGTTTATTTTGAAAAAATAATAATTAATAAATGTGTTTCTCAAAGGTCCTTTATTGTATTATAAATACTAGTAACATAATTAAAACACTAAACTTTTCAAGTAGATTATTAGATTCTTTCTAAATAATTGTATTGCATATAAAAATATTATTAATGTTCCAATAATAATTGTTGAGTAAATGGCGGTAAAAATACTCAATATTTTCTAAATGTTGCACTTTATACCCAATTTTTTTTTTGCAGTAAATATACTCAATGTCTTCAAAATATTACACTTTTATACCCAAACTTTTTTTGGCACTAAATATACCTAATATTTTTAAAATGTTGCACTTTTATAGATATTTTTTAAAATTATTTTGAGAAATAATAAGAAAGTGAAAGAAAAATATAAGATTTTAGTTATTTTTAAAATTTTAAATTATTTTCACTTTCAAAATAATAAGAAAAAATTAAAATTATTAAAATTAATCAAAATAATTAAAACTTATATTTTCGTTTACTTTTTAAAAAAAAAACTTATATTTTAAATTGATGAAAATATATAAGTTTTTAATTATTTTAAATCATTTTTATTAATTTAAATAAAATATTTATTAATGTTTAATTTAAAATAGTTATTTTGAGAAAGAATAAAAAAGAGAAAATAATTAAAAATTTTAAAAATAATTAAAATCTTATATTTTTTCTTCACTTTCTTAATATTTATCAAAATAACAAAAAATAGGTATAAAAGTGTAACATTTTAAAAATATTAAGTATATTTACCGCCAAAAAAAGTTTGGGTATAAAAGTACAACATTTTGAAGACATTGAGTATATTTACCGCAAAAAAAAATATTGGGTATAAAAGTGCAACTTTTTGAAACTATTGTGTATTTTAGCCGCCATTTACTCAAAAATTATTATTCTAAATATATATATTTTTCTTAAACTATTCTAAATATATATATTTTCTTTCTAAATCTACAATTATCACACTAAATAATGAATGGAAAAAAAGGTTTAATTATTATTGAGATGGAAGGAAAAAAGGGTAATTAATATAAAATTTTAAAATATATTAAGTTATCTAAGATAATATTTTCATCAAAATGTTGGTGTAAATATTAAATTTTGATCCATATTAACTATCTTTTATATTATTTTATTTATATATTTATAAAATCTGAAATAAATTAGATATGAAACTGTGACAATGTAATATTTTAATACATAATTTTAGTTAACATATTATTACTCTTATAAAAAAATATAATCCTCAACTAATTGAGCAAGCTAGTGAATTCTAGGAAGGATGATACACTTACAAATTAATTTAAAACACACTTTTTTGGGGGCAATTTTAGAAACAAAATTTTAAATCATATATATATAAATATATTTTTGGCTTTGCAGTTAGTTATGAATATGGGCAATTAGTTAAGATAATATAAAATATTTATAAATTACACACAATATTAATAAAAGAGTTTTAAATTGGGACTCAAATTATATCGTCAACTGTAAAATAAATTAAAACGAATACAGAAATGTAAAATGATGAGATTGACATAAATATCCCTATAAATTCAATTAAATATTTGGAAATTGCATGAAATGTATAAATAAAGAAGAATTGAAGAAATTTATTGACTTGGATTCCAAGGTAGTTGTGCATTTATTATGGCCACGGCTGCTGACTGCATATCAATGGGCTTTGTCCTATTATGAGATACATTTCGCCTACATATACGTTAAAGAATAGATTTTGGATTTTATCCTTTTTTGTAAAAATAATAAAATAAATATTGTTATGTACTATAACTTTGTTGGAAATTTGTACAGTAGGGCTATTAGTGAGATTCTTTTGTGTTAATTCATGAATAGTTTTCGGCGCGATTTTTTTTATAATTATGTATATTGTAGTTATTTAGAGCATCCTACAAATTTTTAGAAAATTCCAAATAATTTACAGTACCAAAACCTAGTTTAAAAATAGATTATTACACGCGTGACTAATTTTTTATGCGCGTGGAAAACAATATGTTTGATCCTAGTTTTTGATACGGTAAATTATTCAATTTTTTTTGAAAATTTGCAAAGTACTCTAAATAACTACAGCATTCACAATTATAAAAAAAATCACACTAAAAACTGTTCACAGGTTGGAAATACAAAATAATCTCATTAGTGGGGCTCTTTTTGAAGCCCCTACCATATAATCTCAAACTTTGTTTTATGTGACTAGATTAAGATTTAATTTAGTGTTGGTTTTAATCTAATTTATACAAGTAAATTTCTATATATACATATATATTACTTTGATTGAAAAAAAAAGAAGAAGAAGCAACAAGTTAGATGCATTCCCCTTTTAGCAAGTTAGAATTAAATGACAAAACTATTCCTCATCAATTATGAAGCAAATTCCACTTGTAAGAAGATAAGTTTGACTATCTTTTTCAACCATTAAACAATATTGTGGGTCCATTTTTCCATATTTCATCAACCAAAACTTCTATATATATATATATATATATATATAGAGAGAGAGAGAGAGAGAGAGAGAGAGAGTTAAGCCAAATTTACATGACATTCACACTACTCAAAATGATGAACTATTATTATTACTGCAAAAGATTTCAATGGCTGCTAGTTTTGATGCTATTGGTGATGATCACTAATACTAATAAAGTTGGTGTATTGGGTGCTCCTAGTGGAGGTGAGCCTTTCACAAAGCAACTTTCAGTTGCATAAGCCGTACGATCAACCTACTGCGAATCGTTATAGTAAAAGCAATGGAGTTGAAAGGTTTTGGGTCTTCAGCAACGATAAACCATTCAAAGAGGGCAGCCCTACTAAGCCTCGCACTGAAATGCGCATATCGGTATACAATTCATATTATTTTTTATATACAAGTAAATGATTGTTAAAATACTTAATGTTTTTAAAATGTTGTACTTTTATACTAATTTTTTTTTCAGTACATATATCTAATATTTTTAAGATGTTGCACATTTAAATAGTAAGAAAGTGAAGAGAAAATATATAATTTTAGTTATTTTTAAATCATTTTACAAAAAAATTATCAATCCAAGATAAATATGGACATGTAGGGAAATGACTACACCTCAGGAATATGGCAATTCGAGGGAAACTTCTATGTCCCAAGCGGGACAAACGGCGCTTGCATAATGCAAGTGTTCGGGGCAGCCAATCAAGCCACGACCTTGCAATTGAGAGTGTACGATGGGAATTTGAGGGCTTATAAGTCGGAATTGGTGGCTTCTAACATCTTCGATACTTGGTTTAAGCTGAATGTGATCCACGATGTTGGCAATTCTAGGGTTACAGTGTTCATTAACGATGCCCAAAAGGTTGTATTGGGTGGCAAAGGAGCTTCCACCTTTTACTTTAAGTATGGAGTTTATTCTCAGGATGGTTCTAGCAATCGCATGGAGTCAAGGTGGAGTGGTATCAAAGTTTATAAGAAGTAATTTTTGTTTACTTTTCGGAATAAAAGTACTGTGAAAAATGTAAGTCCAGTACTGTGAAATAAGATGTTGAAATAATGCTAATAAGCTCTAGGTTTAGTAGTACTATACTACCATACAAGGTGATGCAAGTATTTGTTGTGATGATATACATTCTATACAATGATATTTGCACGCTACATATGCACTAAAATATTGCACACTATCATGCACCCTAGCAAATATTTTAAGAGTAATGATATAGGTACTCTCTTTATACACTCAAATTACACACCATAATGTTTAAGTAATCTCAATTATAGATATTTTTAAGTGTGATCCACACAAGGCCGACCTGTGAGCATTGGGGGCCCAAGAATTTTTTTGTTATTTTTACAATATTTATATATAAAATGATAATTATGTAAAATTATGGGTCTTTTTGTATAGAAAAAAATAGCATTTTTAAAAAAAAAAAATAGGACCTTTTTATTTGGGGCCCTAAGCATAGATCTGACCCGCCTATGCCTAGGGCTGACTCTAGGTCCACATAATATTTAATTATATGGTTGAGATTACTTACCACATCATAATGTGTAATTTGACTATGCAAATTAAAAATACATCTATCATTATTTTATTTTTAATATAGTGGATAATGGAGTCATTCTTGACTGGCGAAATCTAATTTCTATATTATTAAAAATTGGTTTAAAATTAAGAGAAAAATAATAATTGAAACTAATTTTTTTTAGTAAATTTATAAAGAAAGGATCTCTTAAATATAATTTTACTAGGGTAAAAAAAATGTCAAGATGAGTCCTTGAGATTTGTTTCAAAATAAATAGATTTTAATAATTTTTTAAATATTTAATAAATTAAATATTATTTAGACCAATAAGGTGAGGTCATATGGCCTCCGCATTAAATTTTGATACTATCCAATAAAATCATATACTTAGGTAATATTTGTTGTAAAATTTTATACACAAGTATTTAAATACTGTAAAATCAACGAATTATGGAATTTGGCTGCAATTTTTTCTCTTAATGTTTTTTATATTTAGTTTAATTAAATTATGTTTTATAAATAAATATTTATTATTATTACTAATCGTTGTGTTAACTATCGTAATGCGTTTTATTTGATCTTATTGTGTCACTGTATAATGGTGTCGTGCTTGCCATTGCAGTGTTTATAAAAGAAGACAAAAATCTTATTTGTTTAAATATGTATGGTTTAAATTAAAAAATAACAATATAAATAATTGTCTTTGTCGTGTAAGAATTAAATTTAGAGCAAGTACTACTAACTTGGATGGATTAAAGAAAAAGGACACCTAACCGGTCCAACTTTTGAATATAACACAAAAATTAAAACTGCTTTCCAATTCCCACCTTATAATATGGTAAAATAATTGGGTATATATATTTGGGTTATAACTATTGTTGTTGCATAGAATTAGTAGAAGAAAATATACAAAGATGAAGGGATTAATAGTGTTGTTGCTAGTGATTGGCTTCTTGAAAGAGCAATACTATTTTTGTAATGCAGCTGATCCAACTGATGGATTCACCCTTGTCCCTTTGAAACCACAAGATTTTCAGATGGACAAACCTTTTAATGAACCTCTCAAGAATCGCTTTAGTTTCAAAGATGGAGTTCGAAGTTTTTGGATCTACAACCGGGACAAACCCTTCAAACCCTCCAGTCCCACTAGGCCACGAACTGAAGTTCGCATAGCGGTACATCTCTTTCTCTTTCTTGTCGTGTGTATTTATAATAGAGAAATAATAAAATTTATCTACATCTTATTTTATATTTTCATACTAATAAAGATGACGTGATATACAAATTTAAAGAAAGCTATATATACAAACAATAACAGAATCTCGATTAATCTATAAAAAAAAATTAAAAATTTCTTTCTAACAAAAATTATACTAATACAATATATAAATAAAAATTACGTTTTTCTTATAAATTTAGAGAGGATTAATACATTGTACTATTTTTTTTATATAAAAAAAAATTAGAGTGGCCATGGCCACCTCAATCCTCCTTGCTCCATCATTGTATACAACAAAACATGTACAGTAATCAGTGTAACTTTGTCTTAGAGTAACTAAGTTATATAGTTACATGTGGAGGCGAAAAATTAAAATTTGAGCCATGATTTTTTTTTTAAGAAATGAGCAATTATCATAAATAAAACTCTCTGCTCGTCCTTGGAACGAACAACATCACTCATAGATTCTAGTTATGCTTTTGCACAAGCTAATTTTTTGGTTGAGTTAATTTTATAAATGTTATATAGAAATAGAGTTATTCAGCCCTTTTATTATACTACTATAGATACAATCTAAGATATGAACATGTGTATAGGGACATGACTACTCTTCAGGAGTATGGCAATTTGAAGGGTATGCTTATGTGCCAAAAGGGACCTCAGGAGTGACCATAGTGCAAATCCATGGAGCAGCTGAGGGAGCTACCACTCTGCAACTAAGGATCTACGACGGCAACATGAAGTACTACAAGTTCAATTTAGTGGCTACAGATCTGTACGACAGGTGGTTTCGAGTGAACATAATCCACAACGTCGACGAAGGCAAGATCACTGTCTTTATCGACGGCGCCAACAAGTTCGTCATCAACGATCAGGGTCCCGGCGACCTCTACTTCAAGTTTGGTGTCTATGCTGCCCCAGCTGGTTCCAGTGGTTACATGGAATCCAAATGGAGAGACATCAAGCTTTACAAAAAGTAAATTAATTTGAAGATGTTCTGTAATGTTATTATGATGTTTTCTTCAACATTGTATTGTACTTTTCTTTGGTATAACATGATTTGCTTTTAATACATTCCACTAGATATCATTATTAAAAAAGGAAATTTTTATATATAAAAAATATGGTTTTACCATGTATCTAAGTTTTAAAAATTAACCTAAAAAAGTCATTATTAATATAATTTTTTTAAACTGATTAACTTTCCTAAAGTACCACGTAATTATGTAAAAAATTATAATTCATTTGTTAATTTATACATTTACAAGGGAAAACCATATATTAAAAAAATACAAAAAACTATAGAAACATTAACAAATGAAAATTTCCATACGAAAAAAAAGCCACAAATGATATAATTTCCACTTAAAAAAGAAATTGAGCAACAAAAGAAACCACAAATCATTAAAAAGAAAATGTTATGATAATTATTAATCCAAATATTTATTTGAAAGAATTCATAGTTTTAATGCACTACCATACTATGCAACCTATTTTAGTTATTTTTTTTGGGTTAAAAAAATCTGTAAATAAAGCCTAGTAACCGCAAACAAGAAAAACCCCTAATAGAATGAATGAAATGCGAGATCAAAATGATATAAAATAAATAAATAAATCAAAGGAACACAAAAAAACTAATGTACAACCAAGACATGCATAGAGTAACCCTACGAACCGGTACCACCACATGGCAGGCAGCACCACTTTCCAATTTTAGCGAAGATCCAATCCAAAGGGATAGGATGCTCATCGTCGTCTGATGATGAAGACGGTATTGGTAACTCGGGTGGTAAATGTCGATGAAATGCATCGACTGCAGCTGCAACGCCATCTTCGTTCTCTATCAACTTTGCTAGCTCTAGTGCTTGAGCTTTGATCTAAGAATTGGTAAATGGAAATGCAGTCAGCGCAAAAAATGTATAAAGATAAGATTGCAGCACCGTAAAGTGACTATTCTGATATCTCATACTAAGAAAGAGGAAATTAAAACCAATAGTAACAAATTAAAAGAATAACCGAGTTTGTTGACAACCGCAAATCCCATCAGTTTTCTTAACTAGTATTCCTTCATATCTGAAATTTACGTTATTCACTATGCAAAGATGAAGAAAATTACTCAAATCATCTTTCCTGCTATAAGATTTAAACAAGTAATTCGTCCTAGCAATTCTCAAACTCCGCAGTGTCGCTGTTGTATGTAACTTATAGCCATATAATATAATAGTCATTACAATCATGCAGGAGTAACAGATGACATTCTAGTAAGCATAAGTGCAGATATCGAAATTACCTCTGGCTGGAGCATAAATCGAATAGCATTCGAAAGGTTCTCGACATTGAGCTGAGATATAGGTATAGGTGCGGGTCCCAGTCCTTTTTGATGTATTCTATCACCCCAAAAGAATTGATCTCCAAAAAATGGGACTATGGTGGTTGGACACTGTATTCATTACATAGATGTTCAATGAATAATCAGTTTTATTAGCAACTCCAAATATTTTATGTATACGAACGTAGCCACACTCAAAACAATCCAAGGATAGGAAAAAGAACCAAGTGAAAAGATTATTACCCCTGCTTTTAGTCCTGTAGCTGTGGTCCCTGCACCACCATGATGAACCTGCATGTTGATCAAAGTAAGGCTTCTGGTTCATTTGTGTACAAAACAAAATCGCCTCAGCAGAAAATAATGTAACAATCTATTTCTTTTTTTTTCCTTAAAGCATTGAGAGAGAGAAAGAGAGAGAGAAGAAGTGTGTAATGGCATGTATTTCCATTTCTTTAAAATCAAGTTTCCATGAGAAACAGATTATGCAACTTACCACCGCTGAACATTGAGGAAACAGCCAATCATGAGGGCAATCCTCCAAACGGAAAACATCAACC
Organism: Humulus lupulus; assembly: GCF_963169125.1. Classification (NCBI taxonomy): domain Eukaryota; kingdom Viridiplantae; phylum Streptophyta; class Magnoliopsida; order Rosales; family Cannabaceae; genus Humulus; species Humulus lupulus. The sequence goes on from NC_084802.1 coordinate 12,977,031, forward strand.
GGAACATCTTTTACTGAAAGGTAGAAAACAGATTTATAAGTTAGCATAAGTTCTAGTTACTAAATGCAGCCTAAAGCAGCACCACGAGTTTAATTCAATTATATATGAAATACTCAACATAGCAAACAATTTATTTTGTGGCATTATCTTAGTTTATATGAAGCACATTTGTCATGGCTAAGGGGGTGCTTCTCAATGTATCCCTACCTTATACAGTTATGTTGTTAAGGTTGTGAAAAGGATGATGATGTGCTAAGTACATATGCATAAAGGTACCAAAAAGATTGATTGGAAAGTATAAATATATTCATAAATATACACAACATTTTCACAGTATTTCCAATTCTTTCTTTTATTTTTGTGAAAAACAAATGAATAATAAAATCCAAGAGGGAAAAAGCATGAAGTTGTACTGAAAAAAGACTTACAACTGCCTAGATCCCCCCAACCACGATCAATAATGCCTCTCTGTCCTGTGTCCTTCAGTGCCTCCAATATGATATCTGTTGTTTGTGGAGAATCTTCGAGAGGCTTGACAAACAGCAAATATTAAATAAATTAGTCTCTCCAAAGTTAATGAAGAACAAACACAATTATCAGCCAACTATAAGACATCTCCTACACTTATAAATAAATAAATCATCAGTCATGTTCTCAAAAGATATCTGTTTATAATGTGCACACGATTAGGAAAAATATTTTAGCTAATGATACATAGATTAGAACCGGTAAAATATAAACTTTGAGAAATCTAAAGGATTAAAGAGTAAGTGAAAGGAATTGATCTCACAGCCACCAATCATGCTACAATGTTGCTCCAAAATCATTTTCCTGAGGAGTTTAGGTTATTAGGATGTGAGCTACGTTTGTTTATACTCAAACATGGTTCCGTATGTCATACAATCTTATCCTTGTCACAGACTCACAAACATGTACTAATATTCCAATCAAAGGTTTAAATGTTTTTAGTCTTACATTCTTCATTTTTAATGCTTAAAAAGTAATCATATAAATGACGAACGTTTAAACAAAAACATGGTATGAACCTCTACAATTATGGAAAGACACCAACACGAAAATAAACAATTTAGAGCCCAGTTATTATATCAACATTATATTTAGTAACGCATCGTACCATACTTCCAAACCCAATATATATGGGTTTGGGCCCTTTTTTAATCCACTGGACAAACTTCTCTTGTGGTTGATACTTGGACCCAAGGTTCAAGAAACAATATCCAACGACATCAACTAAAGATCCCCAGTCTGCACATGGTTGAAATGAAGTAAAAAACTTTTCCAAAAGGACAAAACATATACATGACCATTGACAGATGTTATAACCATAACGATAATGTATACATCTGCACATGTCAGATAAATAGTGTAAAACAGATTTTCAGAGTTGAAAAATAAAACTACAAATATCGATGCTTATGTTACTCCTGCATTTGCATAGTGCATAGTTTAACCAGATGTTCAAACAGATGCCTGAATAATCATTTCTGAGAAGAAAATTGTCATTATATCTGTTTGTTACCACTACTCACAACATTGGAGCAATAGTAGAGTTAAGGAAACAATAAGGGACATGCATAAAACATACGGACACACTTCACGCAACCAACTGAATGCTTCTGTCAGCTTACGGTTTCTTATCTTAATAGTAACTTATAATAGTCATTGAAACTAAAGAAAGTAGCAGACACTTCTATGAAGTCAAAAACAAGTATAGAAACTACAATTGTCAATGGTAGAATATGGTTATCAAGAAAGAAATTTTTCACTTCCTCAAGCAAATCATGATAATGATTAACAGATTACAGCCCTGTTCTCAAAGCCAGAGAGCAACTAACAAAGAAACTTGCTACTTTATAAACTTAAATAGAAAAGGAAGGTCTTACCACTGGGCTTTGGTACAACATGGGGACTCCACATATAGCCTGTTGGCAAATGAGATATTGATCCATGGTAAGTACTGAAGTAGGCAATTGGAGCAAGCTTCAACTTTCTTTTTCTAAAGTCATTAATGTATCCCCTAATGCCCCACCATATCAGTAAATCCACAACAATATATGAAAGCTGTATGCAGCAAAAGCAATTCAGAAAGTTAATTATGGCATCAGTGTAATGTCATATAAGAAGAATTTTAGAACAAGTGTGACACCAAATGAGAACATACCCAGTAACCAGCACTCTGAGGTACACGAGCTAGTGGATGAGGAAATTCATACGTTGGCCTGCCTATTGAAATAGATGTGAGATTGCAGAACTCCAAAAATTAATAAAATTAAAGCTGAGCACCAGAAACATGAGAAGATTCTAAAAGTTCAGTATTCAGCATATTTGTACTTAATAACGTAGAATACGCATACGCATACATATATATATATATTAATATATCTGTGTGTGAAAGCTATATCATTGAATACAATATTTAAAAAGTGAACAAAATACATATATTTGAAAGCATAACATAAATATGCAGCATATTTATCAATTTCACGATGCACAAAACAGTGAATAAACTGGAGAAAGTGAGCTTTTATTTTGTTTTGTAAAATTAGTTCCATCACAGTTCAATACATAATGTAGTTTTATTCAATTAGAATTTAGCCTTCATTTTCTTTTGATTTTCAAAATAGAACACATACACAAACACCCCCCCCCTCCCCCCCCCCCCCAAAAAAAATAAATAAAAAAATCGACTAAAACTTTTCATGCAACTCACGTCCATGGCATTGTGAAGAAGATGTGGAGAGGTACACCAAGAGCTTCAGCAACATGTGCATGTCCTGCAAAGCAAATGTAAGAGTTTAATGTACTTTACCTCCAACTTAATAAGCAAAAATAAAAGTTAAGAATTACTGAGGACTTCATCTACTAAGTACTCATGAAATACATGGGGAAGGAATGTAGAAACTAATGAAATACATTCAGCTTCTAAATACTCACCATAAGCAGGAGGGTTTGCAATTATTGCCTGAGCTTTAAATGGAACGCCAGTTTCCAAATCTGGTTCCGTACATGCGGGAAGAAGAGATTCAATAATTGCTTTCAGTTCCTTCCTTTGTATCAATATTTCTTTCGGTCCAGATGGGATGAGACCTTTATTTCTAGCCATATCTAATATTCATAAAAATATTCTTGTCATAAACTTCAAACATCGAAGAGATAGTTTGGATATTCAAGAAACATGTCAAATATATAATCAATATTCTTATTATTTTGTTAGGTCAGATATTTCCTCTTTTTTTATACAAGGTATAATTTCCAAACTTTGGCCTTCAATATTTGTTTATGTAGAAATATAAACACATGATTAAAGTGAACTTGTTGCCGTTAAAACAGACAGTAGAGAGCACAAAACAAATCAAGTATTGAACTCTCATGAATAAACCGTGTATTACACTAATTCACACTTTCATTTTAGAAGATAATAATTACATTGGGAAACAAAACGAAGAAAAAAAAACAGAACACTATGCATTCAATTCCACAAATAATTGACTCATGACAGAGTACAACAAGGGGTCATATAAAATGGTCAAACAACAAGATCAAAGATCAATAAATAAATTTAAATTGCATTTATCACCAAGCAATTGAAAAATAAAATAAATAAATAAATAGACCAGGGACCTCTTACATCCTGCCAAAATTCGAGGATCACCACCCAAGGGATAAAAGTCTACGCCTGCCGATTTTACAAAAGTTCTGAAGTTAGCGTGAGTTGCCAACCTAACATGATGACCAAACTCCTGCAATTACAAGTTGAAACTCAATCTTAAATTTAAAGTGAAACCTACAATAGATAGCTAGTAATAGAGTATACTCTCCTATAAACAAGGGGCATAAAAACAAGAGAAAAAATTATCATTTCATGGAAGGTGATTTAGGCTTACAGCTTACTAAATGCCAAGGAAAGTATCATACTACAATTTGATAAGCATTCATATTATTTTATTAGTCCATTTTCACAAATATGATGTACAATATAATTGTCTGGAAACAGAGAGGAAAGCTTCATTGTACATACTCTCCCAAAATATCATAGATAGGGTTAATGCTGATTTTAGATTTGATAAAAAAAAGAAGAAATAATAAAACATTATAATTTACACGTACCTGTAGTCTCTTTGCCACAGCCAAGAAAGGTTGAACATCTCCTCTTGTTCCAACCACAAGTATGGCAATTTTCAACCTTGGAATCGATTTACAGGATCCAGAAGTCTTATCATGAAGAGTAATAGGTGGTCCAATATTGTGACGCTCTAACCACTCAGAAGCAACAGGTGTACTTTTATCTAAATCAACTTCTACAGTTCCATCATTCTGGATCTTCACTAAATTCACTATCAATTGTTGCTGAGAAGCACAAAAAAGTAGTAGATTAATATATAAAAAAGAAGCAAAAATCACAATCACATGCATGTAATTTGGCACATACCTTTTCCCTCTCGGAAAGTCTATCTAGCTTTTCTGTCATGGACCGAGAGAATGTAATCCCATAATCATCATTCATTAGACTTCTATGGGCTTCAATAGGAGCGGTGCTGCAATGATCTAAGCCTTTAAGAGCAGATGACTCCAATATCAGTGAAAAGATCATATAAAGTTTCACAATACATGCATACATGAAATATTCAGCTAAAGTAATTTCTAGCACATTGTAGAAGCATCAGCAAGGTTTGAGAAAGGCCAAAGGAATTTGAGTCCAATCATTTTATGAAACAACTTCAAATGAAAGAATTCATGTGTAGCAGATAAAGTACAATCAAAATAAGAAATTATCAAGAGGATTGCCCATTCTCCTTGGTTTTTCGTACTCTGTTTCATCATATCAATAAATTCTATTTATGTTTCTTGCAAGGGGGGAAGCAGGTACACCTCGTATCAAATGGACAAAAGTAATTTGGACATAAACTAACAATTTCTAACCTCAAATTTTATAGTGATATTCCTGGAAAACCACAATGGGACCAACACCCATGTGGCAATTCCCATAAAATTTAATGATCAATTTTTCTGATACTGATTTTCCATTGTTTCTACTTTCTTAAAGTACACACACTCTAGATACATAAGAATCTTGTGATTAAAAAGAATGAGACATTTTGTCAAGTCTAAATCTAAGTAAGAAACAAGACTAAAATAAGGTAGGCATAGATAATGTCATATAGAATTCAAAAATAATTTATAGCTATGTCAGCTATATTGGAAACTTAGACAGTAAAAAAGACAAGTCTCAAGCAGCATATCATCAACTGCAAATAAATAAATAAATAAGAGTACCAAGTCTACATCAAATTCTCTGAAATGGTACCACTCCTCAACCTAAACAATTACTTAAATTTCTTTTATGAATGTATATGTGTAAGCAGCCTCACACAAACAAGTATTGGCTAGCCAACAAACAACTAAATGGTTAAAAGGTTAGTAAGAGCCTAATAATTTTTTTCACTTACAAAGTTAAAACTTTCAAATGCCATGATATAAAACTAGCAGTAAAAGAAAGAAAGACTTGAATTTTGACATTTGGGGCCAAGTGAAAAACCTTTCCAAGGCGAATTGGTGACATACAACTCCTTTGATCGAGAAATCTCTAGAACAGGAGAACGCCTAGCCGAATTCGCCCTCTTATTATCTGTCGTACTAGCATCCAATTGTTCATGTCGACTGCTCTTATCACCCCTCTTTACGAATTCACCGACACTAGCAGCAGTCTTCTCAATATCATCATCACATGGCTGTTGACTACTACTAACACCTTCTTCCAAATGTTTCGCTGATTGATCAACCCCATTACTCCCCATTCTACCAACAACACAACCTTAACAATTGGAACTCAAAATCAGCAGTTCTATTCGCCTAGTAACTACCCCAAATCCTCAAATCAATAAAAACAGATAATACAAACATATGATCGAACACAATGAAAACATAAAACCCACTACTCTGAAAACCCTTCAAAACCAGTTCCCAGAATCCAAAATCTCAAACAAAACATGAAACCCAATAACTCAAAACCCTTACAGTTCAAAACCCAGAAACCAAAAACATCGGAAAATGAGTGATGAGAAGGCGGAACAACCAACCCGTAACAGGGTGGATGGAATATGATTAAAGGGTTTTAAATGGTAACTGACTTCTTGACCAAAAGGTGCCCCCACCAATTAGTCAAACGCATATAAAGAAAGTTTGGTGGGCACAAGTTTAAAAACCGCTTCTTTAACTCCCGAAACCAAAATCGAAGGAAAGTTTAACAGCGAGTGAACTGCTTGCTACAAATGATTATGGACAAACTAAATAAAGAAAAAGCAAATCTACAACTAACTGAATATTCGGAAATTCTATATCTAAACAAGAATATTCTAAAATGGCTATGAGATGAGACACTCAATACATAATCATCAATTATTTTTAAAAGCCTGAGAGGAGTTACTCTGTGAATGAGGAAAGTACACTAAGAAGCTTCGTGCTGTCTGGATTGAAGAAACAACCTATAGAGAAATAACTTTATTTTCTTTTGTATTATGTATATGTATGTATATTTATATTTTTTTTATTAATTATATATATTTTAATGGATTATAATGCCTTTATTAATTGCCGAAATTTTATTTTTATCTCCGAGAACGAAGGAAAGAAATATTTTTTGTTGAATCTCAACAAATTTTTTTTCTTTTAGGAAAAAAGGGAAGAAATAATTTAAAACGTTTTTATTTTATTAGATAAATGTGTGTATTAATTCTGAGGGTGTACACGAATAGAATTTCACATATTTTAGATTTTTGGATTTAGATTCTACGAATTCAATAACAAAGGCTATCGAATTAGAAAATATTTGGATTTATTCAGATTTCAGGTTTAAGATTTAATTATAAAAAATTTACACTCATTACTTTTTTTATCTTAATTACAATAGTAATAAGGTGAGTTATTTTTGCTGAAAAAAAAACGTGAGTTATTATATATATTTATAATTATTCTTTTATTTTATACCATTTTTAAACTTATTTCCCCTGTCTTCTAACCATTTTTCAGATTTTTGATAAAGTTGTTATCTTTTTCTCTTATTCTTTAACTTTAAAAATATTTTTTGGCTACACTACTAGTCAGTTGGGCTCAAGAATGGTACCATCAGTGCCTAATTTTTAAAGTGATCATTTTGATATATGAGAAACAATATTTTTTCGTTGTCGCCAGAGAAAATAACCAGAATAAAAAACAAACATTCCAAGAAAGTTTTTTAAAATAAATTATTTAGGATATTGTTTGTTAACTTTTAAATAGAACATAAGAAAACTCTTTTAGATTTGTGGCATACCCAAAAATTTAGTTATATATCAAAATGTAACCAATTGGTACCTTAAATGATTTTACAAGTAACGAAAATGTAGTTTTTAAAAGTAACTATGCATTATATTAAATGGTATCATTTTCTAATAAGATAATCATGATAACTTGGAATTTATAAGGGTAACTTTTTATATTATGTGATAACTAAATAGCTTCTAAAATATACTTGAATGTAACGTAAAAGTATTTTAAATAATTTATGTAAATAATTTGGTTGAAGGTGTATCGTCCTAGTTAGCCAAGACCGTTACACTGTGTATTTTAAATAGTGTTAGACTTATTAAACGAGTCATTTGGCTGTAAACGTGTAACTAAACGTGATTAATGGTTTAGGGTTATGTTATCTCTAAAAAATCCGGGGATGACGTGGCGAATGAGAAGGGGTGGTTGGCCTGACCCCAACCCCTAGGGGTGGTCGACTTGACATGCTTAAGAGCCACATGGGTGGTCAGCCCACCCTATTCTGCATAGGGTGGTCGGCCTAAACTCCCAACTACACTTCGCTAGATAAAATTCACACTCATTCAAACAGAAGATCAACAAGCCTAGCACCCAGAAGATCAACAAGCCTAGCACCTAGAGGATCAACGGTAGCACCCAAGCTCTAGAAGGTCGTTGAGCCTAGCACCTAAGTCTCATAGACCAATTAAGACTTAGTGTTTTCTCAAGGGTCTCAATTGTGCATTATCAACCACAATCCAGAGAAGACAACGGGAAAACCCACGATCTCATAATTATGGGGAGGTGGACATGTATCTCCACTCACAATGATCGTGTACCAAACCACAATCTCCAATCATGTAACAGCCCCTGGGTACTATACATAAAGGACTCATGGCTTCATAAAGGAGACTTTTTTCCTTTGGGGTCTTTTTTTTTTTGGAATTTTGGGAGATAAATCTTTTTGACAAGTGAACTCTTCAATTCGTACTTGTAATTGTTAATCGAGTGATTCAATACTAAAGACTAAGTGGATTAGGTTATTACTGTTCATCAGAACAGGGCTGAACCACTATAAATTCCTGTGTGTTTATTTGAGATATTTGTACTCTATACTATTTTATATTCATTCCATTCAAAAGGTGTCATATATTGAACGTAGGACCGTTAGTCAATTTCACAGGTCAACAGGTTACAAACTTCGGTCAAAAAGAATAGTTATTTCGTTAAAACGTTAAGTTGTACATGAGATCCCATAAAAAACGTTTATAGAGTTGTTTACAGTTTCAAAAGGGTAATTACAACCAGCCGACCTAAGCGACAAAAATAGAGTTTAACCCTAGTTCCTCTGAGAAATCTTGGCTCTGGCGGTCAAGCAGCTGCATATGTACACATTTTCATCGAAGCTCTCCAACTCATGGCTGGTCCAGCTTCCCTTTCCCCTTACCTGCACCACATAACACTCGTGAGCCAAGACTCAGCAAGAAAACTTAAACATGCTCATAAGTAGTTAATAACATGTTACCAAAACATAATAAGCATACCTAGCAGTAATAACCCTACTCATGCATGCATACCGTTCATATAAATGACTACAATGTTATATGGGGCCAGATGCCTTAATTAAATGATTAACTGAATCATATCGGGGCTCGTTACCCAAAATACTTTAATAGCAAATCATACTAGGGCCCAGCCCTAGGATATGGGACTAATAAGTCACACTGGGGCCAATTGCCCTATCCCTGTATAACTAGCCTTGGAGCTAGCCCAGCGTACCTGATACTTAATTTTCCACGACCATTGGGTCGAACAAGCGTATGATGCGCTCTTGATTAGATCTAACCAAAATGACCAGCGCTCAACGCGTTATTGCCGTCCTTGACTCATAAGTTAATGCTTTTCAATCAGCGCTCAGCGCTGTTGCTGTCCTTGACTCATATCCTCTGCATAACCAGCCTTGGAGCTAGCCCAGCGTACCTGACGCTTAATTTTCCATGACCATTGGGTTGAACAAGCGTATGATGCGCTCTTGATTAGATCTAAATAAAACGACCAACGCTCAACGCGCTATTGCCGCCCTTGACTCATAAGTCAATGCTTTTCGACCAGCGCTCAGTGTTGTTGCCTTCCTTGACTCATAAGTCAAGCATTTCTCAATTATATAATGCTAACATGCATTCATCATATAATAAATATCCAAATACAGAGCATTCACCATGCTTAATCAATCATTCACAGACATAATCATAATCATGCATATTTACAGGGGCCCACGCCCAATCAAGACTATATTCAACATTCGGGCTAAGCCTTATTCGTGTACATCACGTACTGGGTGTAGTTTTTTTACCTTTGATCCGAACACGAGTTAAATATAAACGACCCTTGAGCACAATCCTGTCCCAAGCCTTAGCGGTAGCCTAGTCACAACCATAAATAATAACCTCATAAAGATTAAATCCCTAAAAACAAGCTTCGGGACCATTCTCGTGCTCTCGTGACTTTCAATCCCACCCAACTGGGTGGTGGAACCATCCCCCGAGCCCCCAAGTCCTCCTAAGCTCTAAAAATGGGCTTTGCTTAAACTAGTGCAGCGCTGGGGCGCCAACCAAGTCAGAGAGCCCCCCCCCCCCCCCCCCCCCTCTTGGCTTCCTCTGCATAGCGCTAGGGTGCTGACTAAGTTAGAGACCCCCTTGGCTTTCCCTGCATAGCGCTGGGGCGCTCCCCTATGAACCTAGAATTCCCTGGGTTTTCCCCTGAATTCAAGCCACTAAAATCTCATCTAAACACAATCCAAAATCACAATTCAACCTCAGAACCTCATCAATACATTAGCCTCAACAAAACCCAAGTTTACAGTTGATAAAAAACCCAACAAAACACAAAAATCCATACTTGAGCCTTGAAGCTCAAGAACACCTCAAGAACACCCTTAAACTCAAAACAACTTTGAATCGAAACAGGGTTTATGGCTTACCTCAATGATGGATTATGTCCCTTAGCTTCCTCCTACTTGAGTTCCCAGCTTGAATCTTTAATTCCCTAGTCTTTTCCTCAAAACATGTTGGTATTAAATGATCAAATCAAAGGTACGCAGCGGAATATATAGACCCATTTTAATAAATATTAATACTAGCTAGGAACATATAGATATATAAACATTAAATCACATACAAAACATATCAAGGATTACCTCTTGTAGCTATCAAGTGTCCTTAAACTTTTTGTATAAAATCAGTGATCTTCAAATCTAGCAATCTGAAAGCTCACACCCTGATCTTCTAGACCGATCCTCAAACACACAAGGACGTGTTTGGGCACGTAGGATTCAAAATATTGATTTATGTGAGTCTCTAGATGTACTCAACACATGAGATCTAGAGAGGTTTGACAGAGAGAAAGTTTAGAATAGTTTTTAGGTTTTTTGAGAAAACTATCGCTTTAGAGAGAGAGGGTCTATATTTTTATTCTAAATAATAATAATGTTGTTTACCCTAAAAAATACTTACTTGCTGACATGGCAAGATTAGTGTGCATGTGGGTTGCACGTGATTATTTATTGATTATATCTAAGTCGACCAGTGACCAGAAGAGAAGTTGCTCGATGGATTTAAAAAAGATGCTGAACAATACGACATAAGATGTGCTGACTTATGCAACCAGGTCTGGTCGTGGTAATGAAGCCAGAGTTCAAATACAGTTTTAAGTCAGATATTTGACTCTACTTTTATGATTTCTGTTATTATTTAAATATGTTTGAAACAAAATGTAGGCACGACCCATTGGCCCATGGGTATATCCTTAAGTCTATAAATAGGACTCATTGAAAGAAAGAAGCAATAATTTGTATTAAGAGAGAATCAATGTTTTTTATACACAAACTTTTGTATCCTTTTTTGGAGCTTGTGTAACTCAGTAAACCCTAGTTTGTTGATCGCATGTTTCATAATACTTCAATAAAAAAAACTAAGTGGAAGTAGGTTATTACCAATATCTGGGCCCGAACCACTTTAAATCTTAGTGTCGTTTAGTTCTTGCATTGAGCTTACAAATCTTTATTGTGTTTGGTGACTCCGTGTCGTTGGCTAAATCATTAGTCAACAAATGTTTATTCTAAAAGTCACATACTATCAGACTTATATAAAGATATTTAATCTAATTAAATAATCTTTATTTTATTAAAAATGTAATTCAAATTAAAATTGATCAGGTATTTACTTTAATTATTTATTTAAATCATATTTTAAAAAATAATTAAATACCTAATTAAACAAAATTATTTGAAATTCAAAATTCAAAAGAGTTAGGCGCCACACACTGTGTTGCACAGTGTATGTCGCCCAACCTAATAGGGTTTCCATGATTTTCTCATTTGTTTGTTTAATCAATCTTTAAAACAATATATTTATCCCAACATAAATATCATTTAATTTAAAAATAACTTTATCTTAAAATATCATTTTTAAATAAAATAAATATCATATTGTAAATAAGATATTTATTATTCTCTCTCTTCATATTAATGCAAACAAGATTAATATTAATTTAAACCTATAGTTTTTATTTAGTTAAATAATTAATTAACTCACAATTAATTAATTACCCATAATTATCACATAATTATTTCCTTGCCCTGAAAAATTAATTTCTTTGCAATTTAGTCATTTCTCTTTACAAATCTTTCTTTTACATCCTTACCCTTGACAGTGTAGGACAGAGGTGATCTGGGGACCATGAACCTATAATACAAAGCTCCAATAAACCAAATTATTAATTAAACTCTTTAATCTAATAATCTTATTTATTAATTCCATGATTACTCCACTATAAATATGAAATTGCACTCTGAGTATTTATAGAATAATATTTACAAATTTTTCTCTTGTAGTCAATTGATATAATCAATACATGTAGTTTTGTCCTCCATTATTGGTTCGTTAATTAGAGCTGGTCAAAATTACCATTTTGCCCTTCTAATTATCTCTTGATCCTTAAGTATCATTAATTCACTAGGGAATAATTAATTTATAATCTAATTATAGATTTGAGCTCAATAACTATTCAATTATAGAATTAACCCTTAGGGGAACCAATATTCGATCCGTTAGGAAAGCATGGATTCCATTATTGTAATTTATGTTCCTAGTCATTCATAATATTGAATCTCCAAAACAAAAGTCATTAGCCTCATTATTCTAAGAGACTTTCACGAGTGAATCAAAAGATCCAATAAACATAAACAGGAGTTCATGAATATCATGAGTTAGACTAATTTACAAATTTTCATCTATTATGATAAGAATTAAATCTTTACGTCAAACGACAAGTTTATAAAGATAATTAATTCTCATTGGTCCTGTCATATATAATCTCTATTATATATAACACATTTACTAAGATGTTTATCCACATCAGTAATCTGAATCTAGATTACTCGCACCTCGTATGCTTAGCAAACCGTACTAGTAACCATTCATTAAAGATTTCATACTTTAATATGTTACTGACTATTTTATTCATTATATATGATCTTAATTATCTCGTACTAATACAAGATCATATTCTCATAAATGAATAGGGAAATTTCTTGATATTATTATATAATTAATTTAAACAATAATTATAACTGTGAATACGGGATAATTTCCCTTGAAGCATCCGTCGATGAAGTCGCAGGACCATGGAAGAAAGGGGTCTCGCAAAATGAGGCCCACGTGTCCAAGCCCCCACGGTAACCAAGTGCGTAAGGCGCATAGGGGCGTGAGCGTCGAAGGGGCGAGGGCCTCGCTATGCGAGATCCAACTCGCCTTAGGCGTGTGTACGTACTCCCCCGCAACCTGACGCACCCCTTTATAGGTAAGGTCCTCGCGTAGCAGGGCCCAACTCACCTTTCTAATTCTGGCACACTTGCGTGCCTCAAAACCGAGACATGCGCATGGAGTAAGGAGGGCGTCGAGGTGATCCATGCACGAGGTTTAACATGCTTGGGCGTCGCGCATTGAACCTCTAGGCATGAAAGGAGATCCTCACTATGCGAGGGGGTAAGGAGACCCACACATGGTGTAAGGAGAGCCTCTCTAGGCGAGAAGGTCTTGGTATGCGAGGCCTATCCAAGGGATAGGCGCCAACTTGATGCGCCAGGCCAACTGTGATGCATAGCCTCACGGTACGTAGGAAGCTAGCTTAAGAGAGCCTCTCTATGCGAGGGGGTCTCGTTATGCGAGGCCTATGGCATAGAGAGGCCTATGTCACGAAAACACCTCAACTTGGGGGATGCATTAAGGAAATCCATTCTACCCCACTGAAGAACCCACAAGTTCTACAACACTTAGCAAATATAGAGAAGTTTGGGGAAAAGACTTACTTTGGAAAGGAAAGAGGGACCACCAAGCATGAAGTACATGTACGAGTACGGGGTGTACAACCCTGAGGGAGGTAGAGGTGTGATTCCAACATTAACATCTGACAAGTAGCGGTGGTACGAATTTGTACGAAGAGTGTTAGCATGATCTGCCTGTCTCTAACTATGTACCAACAACCAACACCCCGACTCTCTGCTCCTCTACACCATGCACCACTATTCTGACAGGGTACCAACGTAAGATCTTGTCCCTTGGGACCACCTTATATCAGAGGCCATTAGAACCCATCTATAAATAGGCTTCTACCCCCTAACCAAGGGGTTGGAAAAATTCATTGTAAACAGAGATAGTAAAGAAATATACGAGATTATCCTCCATTGTTGTTCCGCATCTTTCTTTCTTAAGTTTTTCCTAAGTTCTATCTATGCAGTTTTCATAACAAGCTTCGAGTTTTCCATCCATATATTGTTGACAAGTTTCTGCCATCAACAGTTTGGCGTCGTCTATGGGAAGAACAAGTATCAAGCCAACGTTCTTTCATCACTTCCAGCAGAAAAATGCTAAGGCGTTCGAAATGCTTAGGTTAACTACAAGATGGTGAGGTTCACCTGGGCAGAGGATAGCTGAGGGCCTCCAGGAAAGACCCTCCTCTACCTAAGCATGGAGATATGCCGGAGGAACATCCTGCCCCAAGGAAGGAGAAGGAAGTATCATCCCCGGCTGTCCAACTCGATGGGGGTCAATCAGAGTTGCCAGCACGCCCACATCCTCAACCTCCAGGGGCACCACGCTCCGGCCATCAAGACTCGGGTCCCTCTACGCACAAGCCAGGCAAGATTCCCCGAGTACACTTGGTGAGTATCAAGGACTCGCTTCTATGAGGACAAGATTCGCGAGTTACACAAAAAGAATCGAAGGCTGGAAACCACACTAGAGAACATGCAGGAGGTTTTAAACGACCTTCTACAAGGAAATTCAAGCATACCCCTCCCTAAGTATAAGGAGAAGGAGCATGAAAGAGGGGAAACCACTGTCCCCGTAGACGATGGAAGAACCCGACTTTCCACCAGCAACACTCCCCAGACAAAGCACCATGAAGGACCTACGCCGGCAAGGTGCCTCCAGGAACAAAGGTAGAGAAACGACACTGGTCGTAAGAACGAAGCCGAAGTTACCTCTAAGGAGGCACCCCCTGACCTAAGAGACAAGCTCAATGGAAGAAGGTCAGAAGTAAGGATGACACCTCCCATGGCTCCTTCAGAAGACAAAAGGAAATGAAATGCCAACCCATCCAACTTGAGAGACTCCTTGAGCAAAAGGAGGCAAGAATTAAACACCGAGATGAGGAGCCTACGGAGCAAGATAATCACTGCATCTGGGGGGCATGCTGTCGACGATGAGTTTGATTATGAATCACCCTTCATTGGGGAAATCCAAGACGTGCGACTCCCAACCAACTTCAAAGAGCCTCACATGACCCCTTACAAGGGCAATACAGATCCAAAATACCATCTCGACACGTTCAATGACCTAATGAAGCTAAGGGGAATTACTAGCAGAGCTAGATGCCACTGCTTTGCTGTCACGTTAAAGGGTTCTGCGTACAAGTGGTTTAAGAGACTCCGGCTAGGGTCCATCAGGTCTTGGCAACAATTTTCTGACAAATTTCTCCAGCAACATCACGCTTCGTGATTACACCATGCCAGGCACCAGCCTCGCTAATGTAAAGCAAGGAGAAAAAGAGAGCTTGAAGAGCTATATCCATAGGTTCAATATGGAGGCAGCCAAAGTAGGGAGCCTAACCCGTGGGGAGTTAAACATGGCCATCACAGCCGGAGTGTGCCTGGGTAGTAAGCTGTGGGATAACATGCTAAAGAGGGAGGTCACTGACTTAGATGATTTCTACGAACGGGCACAAAAGTACATTCGTGTTGAAGATGGCGATGAGAACCTGAAGGCATCACTGTTAGGAATGAGTTTCCTAATACGTAGCGGAATGGTAGTGGGTTAGCCCAGTGTACAACAAATTTTTTTGTAACATATTTAAACTACCTTTAAATAAGTAGATCCATTAATATACATACATTAATCATAAGCAAGAAAAGAATAGAAAACATACCTCTTGATGCCTATAAAGTGTCCTTGCTATCTTTTCGTAATTTGAACGAACTTTTTATCCAAGCTTGTAACGCCCTGGTTACTCCAAGACCGTTACTGTGAGCTTTGAATTGTTCTTAACTTGCTAATCGAGTTTTTTGGTTATAAACATGCATCTAGGTGTTATTAATAGGCTAAGGTGAAAACCAATCAAAAGGAAATGATATATTTTATTTAAAACATAAAATTGTTCATGGGCCCATAAAAGTGTTTACAAGTTATTTATAATACAAAATGGTCATTACAGTGTAAAATTTACAACCCTTCGACCTAAGCAGCAAAAATAGGGTTAACCTCTAGTCCCTCTGATAAACTCCTTGGCCGTGGTGGTCAAGTGGTCACATATGTACACATCGCTACCTAAGCTCTCCACTCAAGGCTGGGTGAGCTTTTCTTTCCCTTTACCTGCACCACATAGCACCCGTGAGCCAAAGCCTAGTAAGAAAACTCATTACTACATGTATATAATATCAAGTGATGATCATGATAATCATCCAGGACTTATAGTCCTAAACAGATGAGTGACAGATGTAAAAGTCACTAATGTGGGTTCCACACCCTTTACAAATGAGTGATCGAGTCACTAGCTTAAACCAAGTGAGTGACTGATGAGCAAGTCACTAATGTAAACCATATGAGTGATCATGGAATCACTAGCGTGGGTTCCGTACCCTTAGCCATGTGACAATGGAGTCACCTGGGCCTTTTGGCCCTGACTCTGAGTGACTAGTCATGGAACTAGGCAAGTGCTTTTAGTTTTCATTGAACTTGGGGTTGGTCCGGCATTAATGCTCATGATGAATCATTCAATGCTAATGTCGATTAGATCTAATATTTTTGGCTCTGCGTTCATGAAACTTATGCCATTCTTGACTCATTGGTCAATAACATACGACCAGTGCTCAGTACTACTGTCGAACTTGACTAGTAAGTCACAACTTCACAGTCAATTCTGACACCATTGCCGATTCTGACTAATAAGTCAGTGCCAGTCACAAGTAAGCAATATTTGCGAAGCATTTGATATGAAATCAATGTCCACATTTAAACAATCAACATGCCACATTAATAACCATGCATGTCACATAAGAGGTGTAGTTTTCTTACCTCTGGTTCGAGGTAAACTTTGTAAAAGAACGACCCTTGAGAACGATAAACCTTCTAGTTCTTTGACGGTCACCTGGTCATAACCAATTATGGGATTCCATCAATAAAATGAATCACAAAAGGTTCTCAGACCAAGACCTAGCCTCCGGGACATCGAATCCTACTAAACCGGGTAGTAGGAACGATCCCGAGGCCTAAGGTTTGATTGCCCAAGCCAAAAACTCACTTTTGGCCAAAATGCCATTAAGGGTTGCGGCCCTATACCACCATGCCGCAGCCCGCCTCCTCAAATAGAAACAGCCACCCTTCAATCCCCAACACGGGCCGCGGCCCTCCTTCACCATGCCCCGGCCCAACGACCTTTCAGCTCCACCCCTCTTCTTTAATGAGCTTGGGCCGCAGCGCTCTAGAACAGAGTTGCGACCCCACCTGAAACTCAGCTAAAAACCTCTGTTTTTCCCCTTTGAACTCATTTCAAAACCTTATTAAAACACTCCCAATATCACAAAGCAAAGCCACTAACTATTACCATAACTTATCTACCATATAACCATCAAAACCTAAGCCTTAAACCAATCAAAACTTCATTAAATTCCCATTTCAATGATCAAAACTCCAATCTCAAAACTAACATAAAAACAGAGCAAGGAACCATAAACTTGAACTAAAACCTTACCTTAAGCTTGAATTGAAACCTCTTCAATGGTTGAACACTAGCCTAAGACCTCAAGCTTCAATCTCCAAGTTGAATCCCCAAACTTGCTTCAAGATTCAAAGGAAAAGAAAATGGAAAAATGATGACCGTGAAGGAGGAAAGACAAGGCTCTGTTTTGGCTAACCTTCCACAGCCTTCAACTTATATATAGCCTAGGTCAAATGACCAAAATACCCCCATGCTTAATTCATCTCTTAACAGCCCCCAAGGGCAAAACCGTCATTTCCTGCTTATCTCGTTAATCATAATTAACGCCCTCCAATTCCCGTTACTCTCAAATACTAATAAAATCATATTCCATTACCCTTTAATTCTCAGTAATGATCTAATCATCAAATCACCCCAAGACTCACCCCGAGCCCCGAATTTAACCCAGTTATGACCAAACCGATAACTTATTGTTGACCACGATTTTGGCCAACGACGAATAGACGTCAAAACTACAGTAAACCTTCAAGAGAAAATACAACACTGATAATTTTATGGTGTTTCAACCCCAATATGTTGGTAATAGCCTAATCCACTTAGAGTTGTGATATATAGATCTACACTTAAGATCAGATGAACCTGTGTCAACTGAGTTTCTTAAGTGTAAATGAAAAAAATACAAGATTTCTCTTAGAATACAAATGCTCTCTCAGGAAAATCAGAATTCGAATCCCCTCAATGATGCCATGAGCTCTTTATTTATAGGCTCAAGATCGTACAAATCAAAATCCCTCATAATCGGGATAATTCAGTTGCTCTAACCAATATTTAATTAATAATCAAATTTGAAATACAACAATATGCTATTTCTTTGGGATAATCTGAGAGATTCCCGACGTGGGTACGAATAATTCTAGCTGAAGTCGTTACTGAAATTTTGTCGCAAAATCATGATCTGCCTGGTCGGCCAACTCCACTCCCTGAAGTGAGATTGGTCGGCCAAAACACCCTTTTGGTTAGGCAAAACATTTGACTGACTGGATACACTTGACTCCAAGATGACTGGTCGGCCAAAGTGCTTTACTGGTCAGTCAAAAATCCTTACCGGTCGGTTAGAAATTTCACCTGGTCGGTTAAATCACTTCCAAACCAGATAAATACTTTTTATGACCAGTAATATTGTAACTCTGAATATTAATCTCAAACTTTTTGCCTTTCTTGATAACACATTTATTGACTACCATGTATTTCCACTTGTTACTTTTGATCGCCACGTCCAAATTTTGGGGATAACATTTGCCCCTCAAGTTTATTATATGATATACTCACATAATAAACTTTTTCTCAACTACTGAGGGCATAAAAAGAAAAACTAACTTTCCACATTCTCCCACCTTCTCAAACAAACCACGAGTGAAATCTTACTAGACGACGATCATGGTAGTTACTTGTTCCCAATCGCGGGGAAAAGAATTTTAAGAGTCTAAGGGTAAGTGAAAATTTCCACTCTCTTCCCTTTAAATAGACCAATAGGTGCTCACAATTCATAAGCAAAAAGGCTCACAAACTACCCATCTCTCCTTTTGGCCGAAATCTTCAAAGAACTCCAAAAAAGGCTCCAATTTCTTCAAGCACATCGAAGGATCCTTCAAGAAATCAACACCTCTTCAAGATATTTGGGTAAGTTCTTCTTCCTCATCTTCATTTGTAAGCATTTTAAGCTTTAAAATTTCACAGAAAAGTTTGTTGGAACCCATATGTGCCGAAACCCTCTTCTTAGAATACACTCTTGGATTTGTGTATGAATCTTTGATGAATGATGCAATTTGTGGCTGTTTTGATGTAGTTTAGGCTATGGGTAAATCAATTTGGTCTCCAATTTCATCAAAATTTGAAGAAAAAATGATTTTTCACTCTACATTGCATATTTAGGTTTATGGATATTTGATGAACACTTCTTTCCTTAGAACCTCTTGAGCTTTTCAAATCCCTCCTTTTGATCTTGATGTAGTGTCCCATAAATAGAAGAACATGTTTGTGCCTCAAGCCTTTGATATTTATGGTCTTTTCGGACCCTATAGCCATTCAGTTACTGTTTTTGGCCCTCAAATTCATACATGATTAGTAGGAAATGCATGTGTATGACCGATCAGTTATCCTACACAAACCGCTCGGATGCCTGGCCTAGTCACTCGAACACCGCGTCTTCCACTCGGACACCATGTGGACCACTCGGGCACCACAGCATCCGCTCGGCCATCACCTAGCCGATCGGGTGTTCCTCTATCCATTCGGTCACCACGCAATCTGCTCGGACACCACAAGAACCACTCGGACCACCATGGCATCAGCTCGGACCATCACCCAGCCGATCGGATGCTTTTCCATCTGCTCGGATGCTTGGCAGACTGCTCAGGCACCAAGCCAGCCACTCGGACGACACGTAGACAATCTGATCGGATGCTCCCCCTTCCGCTCGGGCATCTCGCGCCAACAGCTCAGACGTAGTCTCATCTGCTCCGTCACCACACAAACAACTCGGTCGACATGCCATCCGCTCGGGCACCACGCCATCCACTCAGACACAACGCATACCTCTCGCGCACCTTGCCATCCACTTGGACCAACGCCCAGCTGATCGGACATCACAAGAGCAGTTCGTATGCACACCATTCGTTCGGCTCTGAATGCTCCCAAGCCTTTGGGCTTGTAAAAATGATTCATGCATTTTAGGCACCAAAACAAAAATTTTGCTTGTTATTGTTGCCCTCATACATGTTTATTCTGGGGAGTAAAAAATATTTTTACTACCCAGTAAAATATTTTCTGAGTAGTAAATATTTTTTCTTTGCATTCTTTATGTTTGTTTGGTTCACTCACCTCCCCATACTTTTTTGTAGATGAACCGCTTCGACTGCAGGGGAGGTGATAACTATACAAACTCTGAGTTTTTAGTTCCCAAGTCAAGCGACACTCCTCAAAGCAGCAATTCTTCATCCAAATCTCCTAGCAGTCGCACCCCCGAGGATTGCCTTCGTTATCTTAAGAAAATCCTTCCCCGGTCGTCTTTATACTTCCTTCACGAAGAACAGTTTCTTAATCAATAGCTTCAACATCCGCCAATGAGGGTGAAAAAATCCAATCGACTTCCTCAAGACCAAGATCTTCACGTGGTTCAAAGAGCGACAAAAAAGGTTGTGGAATGTAGTGAAGCTCAAACAGCAGCTTCTTCAAGACCTCCTCGCCAGGTCCAAAAAGCTAGCAAGCCTTGGAAAAAGACTGCCCAGAACTTCACCACTGAGATTCGGCAATCAGCTGCTCTAAAACTGAGAAAAGATGAAGATGGAACATCTTCTTGGTTCATAACCAAACCTTCTAAACTCAACCACAAAATGCTCGAAAAACACATTCAGGCTTCGGGCCTTGAAGGAGTAAATGTGATACCTCACCGGAGAGCTAACAATCCTAGCAGACCCTACTGCGCCTGGTCTGGATACCACATTTTTGCAGGAGCTACCATACCGTTGCATCCTTTTTTTCGGCCAGTAGCATATTACTTTAATGTCTCTCCCTTCCAGATAGCTCCTAATGGAATTCAAGCACTATCTGCTCTATATATACTCTATTACTTTCAAGGTTGGGAGCCACCAACTCCTCATGAAGTGCATTACCTTTTTGACCTTAGGACTAACCCAAGCCATAAGAATACAGGTTTTTTCCACCTTTTCCATAGGCAAAAAGGGATTACGTATCTCCATGGTATCACGCATAAATCGAATCCCAGAAAATACTACACATAATATTTCCTCACTTCAGACAGTAAGGCCAACAACTTGGCTTTCACACATGCAGGCCCTTTCCATCAACCTCTACCAACTAGGGAAATGCATTCTCGAGCAGAAGAACTTGCTAACATGTCTGTCGAAGAGAAAAACGTCAAAGAGTTGGTCAACGTGGAAAACCTTCAACTGGTGGGGTTATTATCAAGCAATCAAAACATCATAGAGGGCAGTACCACTGAAGAAGCGAACACAACCGATCAATCAAATGCTGATACTGAGGTAGTGACAGATCAGTTCTCTCCTGAACCATCTCCCTACTCATGCCGACCAGGTGACCTTATTATTAGGAAACCTCTTCTAGAAGACCATCGCAGACGTGCCACTCGTACCAGGCCTGAGAAAGGAAAGAACCTTGAACTCCCTAGAGAAGTCAGCTCATCATCTGAAGAAGAAGACGACTTCTCGATGAAATTCTAAACTCAGGTTACTCTGCTAATATAAACCATAGTTTGGTGGTTTGTTATAAATAACTGTCTTTGAGAATGATTGTGTGAAATCTGTAAAGTTATGTGGTAATAGTAAAATTTTCATTTACTTATATATTGTCCCATTTTTACTAACAAGTCTTGTGGTTCACTCTTTTTTGCAGATCCAGATATGTTCAAACAATTCAACACTTCCTCTGCCCAAAAGAGGAAACCTGGGGAAGGTAGTAGCTCAAACCCTCCGAGCAAAGTTGCGAAGACTGTACCAACCAGCTAAGGGAGATTATCTGACCAGCCTATCACCATCCCGCAGTTGACTCCTTCATCAATTCCTCCTTCTGCTAGTTTAACACCTACCCGCTCGGCTGGCTTAAGTGAGCCTCTTCGCATTGCTAGTGATATTGGAAAGGAATTGCTTGACCACACTCTACACCATGCTACAACAACTCAAACCTTTGAGTCTTTGCCCAGGCTCAGTGTTGAAGTTGTCCTACAAAGGGGTATTGCCCAAATGATGAGTGTAAGTATTTTATCATCAAGACATCCCATTTTGTTATTAATTATTTTTACTTTAAGTAACTTTCTGTTATCCATTTCAGTCACTTATCACTATCAGTCATGCTCAGCACCGAGCAGTAGACTATAAGGAATTGATCAAAGTCTTAAATGATCAATCGGTGGAAGCCCAAGCCAAGATTGAAACTTTAACTACATCCGAAGGGGATCTTCGATCCAAGGTCGAGCAGGCAGAGAAGACCATTGTCGAGCGGGATGGATCTCTAAAGAGATTTGGCCGATGAGAACAAGAAACAAATCCAAACCAACAAGATGTTGACTGATCCGCTGGAGAAAATGACTTGCGAGAATGAGGAGCTGAAGCGAGAAAAGGAAGCCGATCTTGCTTGCTATGAGGAGATTTGTTTCAACTGCTTCTACTAGGTATGGAAGTTGAACAAGTCCCTCAGCCTCGACTTTCTCTCAGAGGAGGCCAGGGCAGAAGAACTTGCCAAATGCGAGGCAAAGGCTGCTGAGGAGGCAGCCAATTCTGCTGGTGTTGTGCCTTTTTCTCCTGCTTTATCATTCCAACCAGAGGATGTCACCGATGTTGAGGATGGTGTTGATCAACCTGTCAACAATTTACTAGACCAATGAACATACTTTAGCCGACCAGAGATTCTCTTATCCGACTAGTAGACACTTTTCTCAACTATCTTCTTATTATATTTTTCTCGTACGGCCGAGCTATTGGCATGTATACTTTACTTTTTAGACTTAAAACATTTACAAGTTTTTTGTGGAAAGCCACTCTGATATATGCCTTATATTTTCACATGAGTACTTAGTTTTCTAACTTAAAAATTCTAAACATTTCATAAGTCGCTACTAAGTATACTTTCTCACACTCTTATTGCTCTAACATTTTATGAGCATAGTGTTTATTGTCACACGAATATTTGCTTCTAACTTGAATTTTTTTTTAAAAATTCCAAGTTACTTAAGCTTTGTCAAACAAGTTAGCTTAATGGCCTTTTTTGACTTCAAAAATTTACAAGTCGGCCTAAAAACAAATATCTTAACTTGTGCTCTTATTGCCTGTGTTAAATTATATACCAGTATACCCCATGTGCCCCCAAGTGATCGAGGGTTGACAGATCCTTAGTCACTTGCTACTTGGCCAAATCTGTCCGAGCAGTTAATTACTCATGAAACACATTGAATATATGGAAAATATTCGAGAAGTTGAACACTGCTTGAATGTATCGACCAGTTGAACACTATCCGATTTTACCGACTAGTTGAACACTGTTCGGATAATTAGCACACATGCACATTTGTAGCAAGAATCGACCACGCTGCGCGTAGTCTCTTTTATTACTCGTAAATTAAAAAGGACAAAACTTGTCTAATAACGAGTCTTAAACAACAAAAATTGTTCAAAAATAAATAAATGAATGGTTAGCAGATAACCATCTCATAAACCAAACTCAAATAACAAGTTCAACAACTTTAAATTAAGCTACCACTCTGAAAGCGATATTTTAGTGATAAAATATCCTCAGATGCTCGACATTCCAGTGGTTCCTCATCAGGCTCCGTCCACCAAATCCGATCCTAGCACTCCCGCTCATGCCGAAGTGTCTGGGCATACCTCTTCCTTGCTTTGTTACTATCCTCAACCAAGTGTGGACCTCCACATATAGTGTCTATGGTAAAGTCCACAGGCCCAAGTTGCAAGGGTGGACATCTCTGTCGTTTGAACCCAGGATTGCTGCTGCCTCCTTCTCCTTGGGTTGTTTCTGCTTGATACCTTTTCAATTTGCCCGACCGGAGAAGAAATTCTATTTCATCTTTGAGGTGATTGCATTCATTTGTGTCGTGGCCATAATCTCCATGGAACCGACAAAAAAATTTCATGTCCCTCTTAGATATCTCTTTCCTCATGGGTGGAGGTTTCTTGTAGGGAACTTCCTGAAGACTAGCAAGATAGATTTCTGCCCGGCTAGCCGAAAGAGTTGTGTATTTTGTAAATCGGGGCTCATACTTGGTCGGCTTATCGTTCGGACCCAACTTAGCCTTATTTTCATCATGACGGTCAAACCCGTTATTCTCATGTTTCTTTCCGCCATTTTGACCATTTCCTCCATTTTTAGGAGGATTAGTTGATCCGCTCGGGTTGTTTAGGCCTTTCTCTCCTTTCTCAATCGCGTCATCCAATTTCATATATTTGTCTGCTCGGTCAAGAAATTGTTGGAGTGTTGTAATTGGATTGCGATGTATACTGCCCCACAAGGGGCTCCGATAAGTTATCCCAGAGGAGATTGCAACCATATTCCCCTCGTCTCCAACAGCAGTAGCTCGGTTGGCCTCTCTCATGAATCTTTGTATATAATTCTTTAAAGATTCATCCTTTCCTTATTTGATGTCAGCCAAGTGGTTGGCATAAAGTGGAGGGGTCCGAGTAGCATTGAATTGCTTACAAAATTCCTTCCTGAAATATTTCCAAGAGGTAATGGAGTTTGGCTTGAATTTCCAATACCATTCTTGGGCAGTATCGGATAATGTAGTTGGAAAGACTCTACACTGGTAATCGTCACTTACACCGAGCAGCTCCATTTGGTCCTCAAATTTCCCAACATGTCTAATAGGATCTGTCTTTTCTGTATATACTGGAAGAACTGGTGCTTTATACTTAGCTAGCGGTTGGGCTGCTCTGATCCTAGCATAAAAGGGACTACCACTTCTATGGTCTATCACTTCCATTCCAGAGGGTCGCTTTGACAAACCTTGCACCACGGCCGCTAGCGCATCAAGCTGGGCTTGGATGGCTGGCGCAACTGACGGGGTTCCAAGGTCGTGATTGCCCGGTCGGGCATTTCCATCTAGTACATTGTCGTCAAGTCTTTCTACCTGGCTGATAGGGTGGTTCAGATTTTGCCCTTCGACCGGGACGATCCTTCTCTTGTCTCTGACAACGTCCCTTAGATCTTTCCGGGAAGTGTGTCCTCCTAGGTGATCAAACACTGTGCTCCGAGTTTTTGAGAAGGCTTACCGCGTGGAACCTACTCTCTCCCACTGCGCTGCTGGTCGGGATGTAACAATGGCCTTCCTGTATATGCCGGGAAATCTTTTCCTCCTTGTTGGTTGTGACCCTCTTTTTCCTTTGACTGGTCGGTGTGATGACTATCAGCCTCATCACGACCATGTCCATCTTTGAACTGTGAAGTTACTTTACCTCGAGGAGTTTTTGTTTGATCCTGCTTGGGTAGAGTCTTTTTACTGCCCGATCGGTGACTCCTTGATCTAGAAGTTTCTGATCGATGGCTCCTGGAGGGGGTTCTAGAGTTCTCCCTTTGTGTCGAGGTAGTTCTGGATCGGACCCCATCATCTTCCTGACCAGGGGGGTTACTCCTGCTTCTGTCCGGTCCCCAAGAATTGGCTCTGTCAGTAGTTTTTCGACCAGCATCTGTATCCCTTGCTCCTTGGGTAGCTGCTCCTCGTGCTGTAGTTTGGGCATTGGCCTGGGTTAACTGCGTAGCCGCCTCCAGAGCAAGTGCAGCCTCGCGATGTCGCCTATCAGCCTCCTCCTGCCATCGCCTGATCTCTTTGCTCCTGGCGTCCATCTCTCGTCTTTGCTGCTCAAATGCAGCTTTCTGTCTGGCCATCTCTTCAGCAAATGACTCTTGCCGAGCATTAAATTGCACCATCTCCTCTTGCAAGGCCCCCATGGCTTCCTGGAGTTGAGTTGTTCAACCTCTGGAGTCCTCTCCTCGAGAAAGACCCTGGGTTCAGTCTCATGGTCTTGAGGGCCAGGACCTTCTGAACTAGCAGGCTCTTTAGATGTGCCTGGCTTCTTGGAGGCCGCATTGGTATTCTTGGGCGCCATAATGATACGCTATTAGTGTGTTTCTTCTCTTCAGGCTCTCAATGAAAGCACCAAAATGTTGACCACGATTTTGGCCAACGATGAATAGACGTCAAAACTACAGTAAATCTTCAAGAGAAAATACGACACTGATACTTTTATAGTGGTTCAGCCCCAATATGTTGGTAATAGCCTAATCCACTTAGAGTTGTGATATATAGATCTACACTTAAGATCAGATGAACATGTGTCAACTGAGTTTCTTAAGTGTAAATGAAAAAAATACAAGATTTCTCTTAGAATACAAATGCTCTCTCAGGAAAATCAGAATTCGAATCCCCTCAATGATGCCGTGAGCTCTTTATTTATAGGCTCAAGATCGTACAAATCAAAAACCCTCATAATCGGGATAATTCAGTTGCTCTAACCAATATTTAATGAATAATCAAATTTTAAATACAACAATATGTGATTTCTTTGGGATAATCTGATAGATTCCTGTTGTGGGTACGAATAATTCGAGCTGAAGTCGTTACTGAAATTTTGTCGCAGAATCATGATCTGTCTGGTCGGCCAACTCCACTCCCTGAAGTGAGGTTGGTCGGCCAAAACACCCTTTTGGTTAGGCAAAACATTTGACTGACCGAATACACTTGACTCTAAGAAGACTGGTTGGCCAAAGCGCTTTACTAGTCAGTAAAAAATCCTTACCGGTCGCTCAAAACACTTTACTGGTCAGTCAATAATCCTTACCAGTCGGTCAGAAATTTCACCTGGTCGATCAAATCACTTCCAAACCAGATAAATACTGTTTATGACCAGTAATATCGCAACTCTGAATATTAATCTCAAACCTTTTGCCTTTCTTGATAACACATTTATTGACTACCATGTATTGCCACTTGTTACTTTTGATCGCCACGTCATCGTATTCAAATTTTGGGGATAACACTTGTATTCAAAGATCATCTCATGCCGAATGGCTCGAACAAATCCACATTATAATGTGGCATCATCAATAGTTCACCAATATGCGTTAGGACAAACTGAAGTATTGAATCAGCCACACACAAAGCATGGCTTCGGTTCACGTTCGCAGACAACCATTTTCAGGCCAAATTACCAAAATGCTCCTATAATGAAACATGGACCCACATGCATGCATTTATCATCATATAATAATATAATTCACATAAACATGCACATAATAGTTTAATGACATAATAGATCAATTATGGCCCTCCCAGCCTACTAATCCGACCATTAAACCTCATTAGGGATTTTGGGGCATTACAAAGCTGCTCCCACATACTCACACCAAGATCTTCCACAACGTTCTCTACACCACAAGAAGTGTGTGGGCACTTAGAGAATAAATGATAGTTAATTTCTGATTCTACTTGAAGTACTCAACACATGAGATCAAGATAATAGGTCTGAGATTGATTCTTTATCTTTTTCAGGGAGAGATAGAAAAGTATCGTTCTTTTCTTTTTGAGCGAATAACAGTGTCTTCTTATTTTTTGATAAGTCTAACTTAAATAGAAAATATTTAAATTTAAAAAATAAATCTGTAACCAATTTACAATTTATCTTTTAATTAATTAATTGTCTCATTAATGAAAATATCCAAAAACTAACTTTTGAATTTTCCATTAATTAATTAATTAAATAAATAAAATTGAAAAGTTTATCTCTGAAAAATGCACAGTACACGCCATGGACTGTGTGTGTCGTGTACCACCCTATATTTTAGGGATATTTGATTTTTCCATAATTATTTAATTATTTATTCAAACTACCTTATTAGATAAAAATCCAACAACCTGATAATTAATTCAAATTTGAATTAATTATCAAATATAATTAATTATTTGAATAAATATCAATCTTTTAAATTCAAATCCAATTTGAACTTATCAGATTATTATCTCCCACTCAAATAAAGATATTTAATTAATTAAAACCAATTTAAAATTTGAAATTAAATATTTAATTTATTATAATTTTGAAAAATTATAATTAATTAATTATTTAATATAATTTTGAAAATAAATTTAATTATTTAATATAATTTTGAAAATTACATAATAATTAAATATTAATTAATTTTCTTAATCACAACTAATTTGTAATTAATTAATTAATTAATCACTATTATCACATAATTGCATATTTACCCCGGAATAACAAATTTCTTTTTAAATATTTCTTTCAACCATTTTTCCCTTTATATAACCTATTGCCTTGAATAGTGTTGATAGAACCGCTGTGGAGACCTATGGACTTATAATTCCAAGCTCCAACAAATTTGAGATTATTAATTAAACTCTTTAATTAAATAATCTTAATTTATTAATCTCATGATTACTCCACTATAAATATGAGACTGCACTCTTATAATTATAGACATTTCATTTACTGAGTATTTTATAAAATAAAACGTCCATTGATATAATCATTACATACAAATTAACCCTCTAATAATGGTTCATAATTAACCGGGAATAAAATTACCGTTTTATCCATTTAATTATATCTTGTTTCCTTAAGTACCATTGACTTTACTAGTGAAGGTTAATTCATAACTAAATTATGAATTTGAGCTCAATAACCTTTCAGTCCCAAAAGTCAACCCTTAAAAGAACTATTATTCAATGTCTTACGAGAAGATATAAATTCCATATCTGTATACTATGTCCCTAGACATTTACATTAATGAGTTCCAAAACAAAATTTTTTAGCTTAATCATTCTGAAAGACCCTAACGAGCGAATCAAAGAACTCATATAGCATAAACAGTAGTTTATAGTAACTTCAGGATTAAGATCTATTTGTATATGATCATCAGTTGATATATTTAATTAATACTTCGAAACGGTATTTAACTAAGTATTAATAGACATATCTGGTCCAGTTCTATATATTCTCTAATATATAAAGTACCTCTACTAAAGTGTCCTACTACACTAGTGATCCGGATCTAGATCACATGTATTCATAATACTATTGGATCGTACTTGCAGTAATTATTCTAAAAATTCCTTAACTTTCTTTTACTGCGAACTATTCAAGTTCATTTATCTCAAACACAATCTTCTTGTACCAATACGTGTTTGAGATCACATATACGAACTTATGAATTTTTCTGATATTTACATAATATTATCATAGAATAATATAGTCCATAAAATATATGCATAACAAATTCAATTTATTTATTTATTTCTTAAAACAATGTCTACTACATATGCTTTCATGGCACAATTCCCAACAATCACTTGTCAAGCCCTCGGCCCCTGAAGGTTCGAATGACACAAAAAGGAAAAGGGTGTATGAAGGGCCAAGAGATGACCACCAGAGGAAGCATAAACACGGAGGTAACCCTAGGAAAACATCCCATTCCTTCTACACTGACTTAACACATACTAGGGAACATATCTTCGTAGCGAACGAGAATCAGGTTCCCTTCAGAAGACCCCCAATGAAGATAGATCGGTCAAAGAGAGATCCCGGAAAATACTGTCAGTATCATAAGGACATTGGCCACACCAAGGTGGAATGCACTCATTTAAAGGTGGAAATTGAAGAACTCATATGCGGGGGGCACTTAGGTAGATATGTCTGAAAAGAAAATCAAAGACTAGATGACTGTTCACCCTCGTCATGAGCACGAGATGTAGCCCTAGCAGTGCAAGGAGAGGTGAGGACAATCTTCGGAGGTCCAGGACTTGGGGGAGAGTCCAGGAAGGGGCGAGACAGGTATGATAAAGAAGCTAGACGAATTCCACCCCCGTGTATCATGAGCCTAGAGCAACAACCCCCAATGAGTTTTAAGGGAGAAAATGATTCAATCACTTTCACGGAGGAGGATGTACGAGGGGTGCACTTCCCCCACAATGATCCTTTGATGTTGACTGTCTAACTGGCCAATATGAGGGTACATAGGGTCCTCATAGACAATGGAAGTTCCATGGACATCCTGTATCGCCCCACCTTGGAGAAAATGGGTTTGGACACCAGAAACTTGAAACCCTGCCATTCCTCCTTATACGGATTCACGGGGGACTCGATACAACCTCTAGGAGTGATCGAATTGGCCCTCACCATGGGAGAGCAACCCAGAAAACTACCATCATGACAAACTTTGTTGTAGTTGATTACTCTTCGGATTTCAATGCGGTATTAGAGAGACCCTCCCTAAGAGAATTGAAAGCGGTGACCTCGATATTTCCAACTCTTGGGGGGATAACAAGCATAAAAGGAGAACAAAAGGAAGCAAGAGAGTGTTATAATATCTCTCTTTGCACAGCAACCAAGCCACAAGAACCCATGACAATGGTGATGCATGGAGACGCAAACCCACATTCACACTTGGGGATGGATGACACGGTCACACCTCGAGTATGGGATGCAGGACATCTCAATTAATATTACCAGTAAGAATTTCGCATCTACTGCAAGAATATACGTACCTTGTTTGTTCGTCGTATGTTAATTTCAGAAGTTAAAAATCAAAGAGGTTTCCTAGATAACCCCATAATAGTTGCAATGTTGACACGCGTGCCTTTGTCTACTTGCTATCAATGAAAATGTTTCCAAACTCGCATATTACATTCCTTCTATATGCTTATGCCTATAACAAATATGTACACATTGTCAAAATCTATGTGAGGAGCGAAATGGTCAAAGTGCTCAATGGAATAAATCCCACCAAGCAATTGAGGGGCAAGATAGGAGGCATATATATATATATATATATTGCAGAGAAAAAAAACCCTTACAGAGCATCTCCTGGATTCATGAGGACTAGCTACACTTTTGATGCCAAGGGAGCCAAAAAGTTCCATAAGGATAACCTCGGGATAGGCTAATACCTCCACGAGGGGTAAGGCCCTAAAGAGGACATCCACCAATAAGCCTAGAGTGGCCACCGTGCCATCCAGCCAAAAAAGTGTCCGATAAGAGACACTTGTGAAAAGAAGTAATACCTCCATGAGGGGTAAGGCCTCCAAGAGATCATCCATAAATAAGCCTAGAGTGGTCACCAAGCCGTCTAGCCAAAAATGGTCCTAAAGGAGACCCTTGTAAAAATAGTACTATGCATAATGACGAGAAGGACGCTTCTCACACAAAATAACAAGCTCGCACAAAGAATATAAAAGGATGCCAAGAACCCAAAGGGTTAACGTGTCCTTACAAGTATAGTCAAGGTGCACCAAAAATAGACTATCATCATTAGCCCAAGGAAGAGATAAGAAATTCATCAAAAAATAAGAGGGACTTATCAAAGTCCCTTACACTTGATAACCAAAAGAGAATGACAAAGGCAAGGAAGGCCAATGCACCCTCGTAGTCGATATAAATAATAAGCAAGGACTTAGAAATCAAGAGTTCCACATATTATTAAAGACTTACAATGTAACATCCTCCTAATCCAGGACCGTTACACTGTGTACTTAAAATTGTGTCTGACCTGCTAATCATGTCATTTGGTTTAAAATGTGTAAATAAGGTTAGTGACAAGGGTTAGGGTTAAAAATTTTGGTCGAAGAACCATTGACTTTTATTTAAAAAGTTTCATATAAACATGGGATCCCAAAATATTACAGCTAAACTTTTTTAAAAAAGGTATATATACATCAAAATTACATTTAGCCGGCCTAAGCGGCAAAAACAGGGCTTCAACCCTAGTTCCTCTGAGATAACCCCGACCGTGGTGGTCGACCAGCCGCATATGTACACGTCGCCACCGAAGCTCTCCAACTCATGGCTGGTCAAGCTTTCCTTTTCCCTTACCTGCACCACAAAGCACCCGTGAGCCGAGGCCCAGCAAGAAAACTCAACATATGCATGAATACAGAATATAAACCTTGAAATACCCATTCAACAATAATCAGTAATATCATCCCTTGAATACTATCATTTAAATTCAAGCAAATGATCATTGGATCAACTTGGGGCCGCTACCCTAATCAGTTGGCCTTAGAGCTAATTCCCGAGCCTATGCCTTAGCTACATGACCATAGAGTCACCTGGGGCCCTCGCCCTTAGCTCATTCTCACTAGCCATAGAGCTAGCCCAACCCCTTGGTTCACCATCGACCTTTAAGTCGACCAACGTAATAGTACGTTATTAAGTTAGGTCTAAGCCTTTCGACCAGCGCGCAGCGCGCTATTGCTGTCTTTGACTAATAAGTCAAGCTCTGATCCAGGATTTCAGCCCTTCAACACTGAAATAGATCTGGATAAGCATATCCCAACAACATATGCACATACTTATTTTCACAGTCTTAACATACCTATTGATCGGGGCCTCATGCCCTAACAATAAAGTTCATTCAACAATTATAGGGTACTTTAGCAAGTATCAACCAATATGTGAAGCAATAGCTTAAACACAAATACCCTCGGGGCCCAGGCCCTAGTCACAACAAACGATAACAGTCGCGCCAAGCCCTATATAACATTCGGGCCAAGCCCTATATAATAGTCGGACCAAGCTCTAATCACAACAAATGATAATACTCGGGCCAAACCCTAATCACATAAAACACGTATTGGGTGTAGTTTTCTTACCTCAGATCCGAGTAAGCGTAAATAAGAACGACCCTCGAGCACGATCTCAAGTTTGAGCCCCTAGCGATACCCTAGTCACAACCATAAATAGGATTCCATTAACAACGAGCGAATATAGGCTTTCGGACCAAGTATTAGCCTCCGGGGCCTCGAGTTCCACTAAACCGGGTAGTGGAATCGATCCTAAGCCCTAAGGAAAAAAGTTCCATTTAAATCAAACTCCCCAAGGCAAAAATGCCCAGGCAGGCCGCGACATGCCCTAACAGGTCGCGGCGCACCCTTCCAACCAGAGAGCCTCCTTGCCTCTGTCCAGAGGCATGGGCCGGGACTTGCCCTAACAGGTCACAGCGCCCAGGCTGAGTCGTGGCTTATCAAGAACAAAGTCGCGACTTGGCCCCTTGAACCCAGAAATTTCTCCATTTTCAGCAGCCAAATCCAAACCAAAATAACTCAAAATCACCCTAATACCTAATTCAGTCATCACAACAACTCTAACACATTCTTAGCAGTAAAACCCAACAGGAATTTAGTCATAAAACCCATTAAATCTTAAACTCAATCCTTGAGTTAAGAGGTTCAAAAACACCTCAAGAAACTATAGATTCTACATAAATTAAACCATAAAAGAGAGTTCAGATGTTTACCTTAGCTGTAGATGAAGACCTTCTATCCTCAAGAAATCCGAACCCAATCCCAAGCTTCAATTCTATGGTTTCTAGTCACTAAATCCCCTTAGCTTCAATGGTTAGCTTGGAAAAGCTTCTTGAGAGAAAGATAGTAAGTTAAGAAAGAGAGAGAGAGAGAGAGAGAGAGAGAGAGAGAGAGAGAGAGAGAGAGAGAGAGAGAGAGAGAGAGAGAGAGAGTCAGTTTGGTAGCAGCTTCCAAGGATTTCTAACTTTTGTTTTCCTAAGTTAAGTGACTTAAGCTAATCCCGAGGCTCAGGGTACCAAAACGTCCCCGATGGCAAAATGGTAAATTTCCCCAATATTCCCTCCTAAACTCTCTGACTTCAAATATATCTCCAATTTTTTATTTCCATAACCCGATAACCCAATTAAATGTCTAATACCCAAAATACCCCTTGACTCGCCCCGAGTCGAGTATTGGGTCCCGTTGTGACTTTTCCACTAGCTTGCTCCCTAGGATCGCCTTGTGCCGAGTAGCTCAAATAAACCCACATAATAATGTGGTCTCTCACATATATCACAAGCCCTAGTCCCAAGCTAAACAACATATTTATTCATTTGCACCTGAAAGGGATTCATGAGCAAGAGCTTATTTTTAAGCTTCTTTACACATAAATATACAATTATGCCTGCAACAGGCCAAATTACCGAATTTTTCCTTCTAATAAGAAACGGGCCCACATGCATATTTAATACCCCTAAATATGCACAACTAGTCATATTATCACATAATTCACATAATTACAATTAATATAACAATTAAACACATAATTCCATATATTGCCATCTTGGCCCCCTAATCAAGGCCATAAAGCTTATCAGGTAATTTTAGGACGTTACAACTATCCCCTCCTTACAGAAATTTCGTCCTCGAAATTTTACTTGAACAGCTCAGGGAATTGAGCTCGCATATCTGCCTATAGCTCCCAGGTCGCGTCCTCGACCTTGCTGTTCCTCCATAATACCTTAACTAAAGGCATAGTCTTGTTCCTTAGGACCTTGTCCTTCCTATCAAGAATCTGAACTGGTTGTTCTTCATAAGACAAGTCTGCCTCCAATTCAAGATCCTCATAACTCAATACATGAGTTCCATCTGACATATGCTTCCTCAACATGGAAATATGGAATACATTATGCACACTAGACAGTGCAGGGGGTAAGTGTAACACCTTACTACCCAGGGACCGTTACAATGTACATTTTTAAAACAGTGCTAAAATCCCTAATCGAGTCATTTGGCCATAATTGTGTAACTAAGTATGATTAACAATTTAAGGTTAAATTTTTTGGTTAAGATACAACATTTCAATAAAACGTTTACTGTATACATTGGGATCCCAAAATATAATTTAAAGGTTAATTACAATAAAATATTTACAACCAGCCGACCTAAGTGGCAAAATAGGGTTTAACCCTAGTTCCTCTTTAAACCCTCGGCCGTGGTGGTCGAGTAGCTGCATATGTACACATCGTCACCCAAGCTCTCCAACTCAAGGATGCTCCAACTTCCTTTTGCCTTTACCTGCACCACATAGCACCCGTGAGCCAAAGCTCAGCAAGAAAACTCAATATGCTCATGGACAGAAATAACATGTTACTAAATTATAATAGGCATGCCTAGCACTAATAGCCTTATTCATGTATGCAAATAAGTCGAAATAATGGTTGTGGGCCCTACCCTTTATATAGATGATTTATGGGCCCTGTCCTTTGTATAGATGATTTCCAAGTCATAATGAGAATAGATGGCTAATGTGTCCATCTAAAGTAAGTGACTCAAATAAGGGACAATTAAGTCACGCACTTGGGCTCTGCACCCTAATAAGATGAGTGAATAACACTTTATGATTTTGGTAATCATATTGGGGCTTGTAGCCCAAATCAGATGAGTGATTAACACTTTGAGATTCTGGTAATCATGCTGGGGCTTATAGCCCTAATCAGATGAGTGAGTCACACTTTGGGCTCCGCACCCTAATCAGATAAGTGACTGATGAATGAGTCACGAACTTGGACTCAACACCCATAGCCATGTGATGTTGTAGTCACCTGAGCCTTTTGGCCCTGGCTCTAAGTAACTAGCCATTAGATTAGACAAGTGCTTTTAATTTTCATCGAACTTGAGGTCGGTCAAGCATTAATGTTCATGATGATTCATTCAATGCTTATATCGATTATATCTAATCATTTTGGCTTGTGTTGAGCACATCAATGCCGTTCTTAACTCTTAAGCCAATACCATACGACTCGTGTCGATTTCTGACTCATGGGTCAGTGCCATACACAAGTAAGCAATGCAACTAGGCATATATCATATGTCAAATATCCAAATGTAGGGAATTCAACATGCTTACTCAACAATCACTAGCATAATTATGATCATGCACATTTACAGAGACTCAAGCTCTGATCAATTTCATATTCAATATTCATGTCATGCCCTAATCA
Source organism: Humulus lupulus (assembly GCF_963169125.1). Classification (NCBI taxonomy): domain Eukaryota; kingdom Viridiplantae; phylum Streptophyta; class Magnoliopsida; order Rosales; family Cannabaceae; genus Humulus; species Humulus lupulus. Next base: position 13,012,947 of record NC_084802.1, read on the forward strand.
CATGTATCTCATGCATCACATGCATCACATACTGGGTGCAATTTTCTTACCTTTGGTCCAAGCACAGGTTACCAATAAACGAGCCACAAGCACAATCCCGATTCCAAGACCTTAACAATAACCTAGTCACAACCATAAACGGTGTTTCAATGAGTTCTAGTTCTAAAGCCCAATCTCGGGACCAATCCCGTGCTCTCAGGACCTCCAATTCCACTAAACAGGGTGGTAGAATCATCCCCCGAGCCATCGGGTCAAAACCCCAAAAAGTACCAAAAAACGATTTTTGAAGGCTGTGTAGCGCTACAGCACTACAAACAAACCCAACTTCCCCAAATTAGAGCACATAGCGCTGTAGCGCTACCACCCTAGCGCTGCAACGCCCAAACCAGAAATTCTGGGTTCCAGCTTCGTGTTCTTCGAGCTTCAAAGCTCCAAATCTGACCCCAACGGGTCCCTAGCCCCTCAAATCAACATTTTGATCCCCTAAACATTCACCCAATAGCTTAGCAACATTATAACAACATCAAACACTCAAAATCCCTATAGGAACTTATAATCCAAGTCTTGAGTTTGTATAACTCAAGAACATTAAGAACATCGAATAAACTCGAAATTCAAAGCTTAAATTACCTATGATTATGTCGTTCCTCGCTAAATCCCCCGACTAATAAGCTTCTAATCTTCCCTAGAATCTCTATGCCTCAATCCTTGCTTGAATTCGAGTCCTAAAACTCAAGTTTCCTTTGAAAATGCGATTGGTGTCAAAAATGGAACTTTGAGGGAGAGAGAACATTCTGAACGTTCTTTTATAATTCTAGCAGGTTACTTCAAGCTTAAGTAACTTCAAGCAAATCCTAATGCTTGGGGTCCCGAAAACACCCCCGGGGGTAAAATAGTCAAAATTCCCAAAATTTTCCCCTGATCTCACCAACTCCCAATTTATCATCAAATATTTATTCCCATTACCCAATAACCCGGTAATGTACTAAATACCCAAAATGCCCCTTGACTCACTCCGAGTCAAGTATAAATCCCGTTGTGACTTTCCCACTAGCTTGCTTCCTAGGATCGTCTCGTGCTGAGTAACCCTAGCATAACCAAATAATAATGAAGCACGACACACATGCCACATATATGCCAAATATACCCGAAATGGCCAAAATATGAAAATCACCCAATTAATCAGAAATGGGTTCACATGCATATTTAATACACCTAAACATACATATAAAGTCATATTATGATATAACTCACATAATCACATAATGATACACATAAATATCACATGATTCCAAGATTTGTCATCCTGGCCCCATAATCAAGGCCCTAAGCCTTATTAGGAAATTTGGGTCATTACAGTAAGGCCAACCTGTATGCCACCTGCCCGATCTTCTCTAGGATCTTAAATGGTCCCACAAACCTAGGGCTGAGCTTGCCCTTCTTTCTGAATCTCTTCACCCATCTTAGAGGTGAAACCCTAAGGAATACATAGTCTCCCACCTGGAACTCTATGTCACTCCGCCTCGGATCAAAATAACTCTTCTGCCTACTATGAGATGCAAGCATCCGAGCTCTAATCTTCTCAATAACCTCAGTGGTCCTCTGAACTGCATCAGGACCCAAATATTTTCTCTCACCCATCTCATCCCAGTGTATGGGCGATCTGCACTTCTTACCAGAACACATCTCATAAGGTGCCACCCCAATGGTAGACTAGTAACGGTTGTGATAAGAAAATGCTATCAGAGGCAAATATTTACTCCAGGACCCTTCAAAGTCCAACACACATGATCTCAGCATGTCCTCCAATATCTGGATAGTCTTCTCAGACTGACCATCGGTCTGAGGATAATAAGCTGTGCTGAACTTCAGTTGTGTACCCATCGCCTTTTGCAAACTTCCCCAAAACATGGAAGTAAAGATAGGGTCTGTAACGCCCTAACTCCAGGGACCGTTACGGTGTGCCTTGTAAACAGTGCTAAACTCGCTAATCGAGTCATTTGGCCAAAATCGTGTAACTAAGTATGATTAGCGGTTTAGGGATTAAATTTTTTGGTTAAGATGTAACGTTTCATTAGAACGTTTAAAATGTACATTGGGATCCCAAAAATATAATTCCAGAGTCTACTACAAGAAAATATTTACAACAAGCTGGTCTAAGCGGCAAAACAGGGTTAAACCCTAGTTCCCCTTTAAACCTCGGCCGTGGTGGTCGAGCAGCTGCATATGTACACATCATCACCTAAGCTCTCCAACTCAAGGATGATCCAACTTTCTTTTGCCTTTACCTGCACCATATAGCACCTGTGAGCCGAAGCTCGACAAGAAAACTTAATATGCTCATGAACAGTAATAACATGTCATCAAGTCATAAGGCACACGCCTAGTAGATATAGCCCTATTCCAGTAGGCAACAGATCCACGTAATGTTGAGTATAACACATCAACCAATGACCATAATAGTCATCCAGGGCTTTTAGCCCAAAATAGAAACGTAATGTTGAGTATAACACATCAACCAATGATCATAATAATCATCCAGGACTTTCAGTCCAAACAAATAGGTGACAGTCGCAAAAAGCCACTGAGTTGGGTATAGCTCCCTTTAGCCTTGTGACAAAAGGGTCACCGGGGCTTAACAGACAAGTGTTCTTTTATTAGTTCAAACATGATAGGTGCATGGTGACTAGTCACCAACATAACCTTCCTCATGACCATAGAGTCATAACCATTGAACATCGTTCCCTAGCCATGTGACAAACAGTCACCTGGACTTTAGGCCCTAGCTCTAGTAACTAGTCTTAGACTAGGCAAGCGCTTATAAGTTCATCGACCTTAGGGTCAGTCCAGCATTAATGCCTTAGAGACATTCAATGCTGATATTGATTAGATCTAATCTTCATTTGGCCATGCGTTCATGACACTATGCCATTTCTGACTCTTAGATTAGTATCCCTGACTAGTCAGTGCCATATACAAGTAAGCAATGCCACCAAGCATATATCACATATCCAATATTCGAATACAAGGCATTCAACATGCTTACTTAACAAATACTAGCATAATTAGGATCATGCATAAACACAGAGGCTCAAGCTCTGAACAATATCATACTCAGTATACAAAGCATGTCCTAATCACATGTTTCTTGTGCATCATATGCATCATATTTAACCACTTGACATGCCTCAACAATAATCATGCATGCCACATTTAATAATCCAACATGCATCAATAATAACCATGCATGTCACATATACACAGGGTGCAGTTTTCTTACCTTAGATTCGAGCTAAATGAATAAAAGAACGACCCTTGAGAACGATCAACTTTTAGTCCTTTAGCGGTCACCTAGTCATAACCAAATACGGGACACCATCAATAAAATGATAATCAAGGGTTCCCAAACCAAGATCTAGCCTCCAGGACATCAACCCCCACTAATCCAGATAGTAGGAACGATCCCGAGGCCTAAAACCATGTTCCCAGGGTCAAAACGCATAAACGGGCTCAACCCTGCTCAAGGGCTGCAGCCCTAGCACCTTGGGTCGCGGCCCCCAGCCACTCCAAAAGCAAGGGCTGCGGCCCCCAACCCAGAGCCATCCCCAAACACGATTTCCAACATCCCCAAGCCTCTAAATTCATGCCTAAACATTACCAAATCATCAAATCAAAGTTCCCAAGCTTCCCAATGGTCCAAAACCATCAAAACCCAAAGCTTAATCGAACCACAAACTCAACGATTCACAAAATCCAATTCAAAGCTTAGAAACTCTAAAAACTCAAAACTTAAACTTAGATTACCTTCGATTGGGTTGTTTTCCGTCAAATCCTTCGGTTAAGAAGCTTCTAATCTTTCCTAGGATTGCTATGCCTCGATCCTCGCTTGATTCCGACTCCTAGAACTCAAGATTTCTTCAAAAGGCTTTGAACGGTAAAATGAGCTAACGAAAGAGAGAGGGAATGTTTTCTAACATACATTCTATCTGACAAGCTACTTCAAGCTTAAGTAACCTCAAATAAAACCTAGTGCTCGGGGTCTCGAAAACACCCCCGGGGACATTATAGTCAAAACTTCCAGAATTTCCTCCTGACCTCAAATACTCCCAATTTATCATCAAATAAACATTCTTATTACCCAATAATCGAACCCGTTATGACAAAACCGGTAACTCATAATATAAGATCGTCTCATGCCGAATAGCTCGAATATATCTCCATAATAATGAAATCTCATTCACAAATTACAATATGCATCAAAATATACAAATATGCCATTAACAGGCCAAATTACCAAAATGCCCTTATATTTATAAATACACCCATATGCATGCATTTATCATCATATTATTATATAATTCACATTAACATGCATATAATCATTTAATATCATAATAAATCGATTATGGCCCTCCCGGCCTATTAATCAAGGCTGTAACCCTTATTAGGAAATTTGGGGCATCACAACTATCCCGTCCTTATAGAAATTTCGTCCTCGAAATTTACTCAAACAGCTCGGAATAGGAATTCCGCACAACTGACTCCAATTTCCCAGGTCGCTTCCTCGACCTCACTGTCTCTATAGCATTACCTTAACCTAAGGTACACTCTGTTCAACAGAACCTTATTACTTCTGTTACAGTCTGAATTGGCTATTCCTTACCGGAATACTTAACCTTAACCTTCAGATTCTTATTACTTAACTTATGAGTTCCTTTAACCCATGTCCACTGCATGGAAGTACATAACACACTGTATACAACTGACAGTGTCAAAGATAAGGCTAATCCAGAGTCAACCTAACCAGACCTATCCAGGATTCAATTGCTGAGATAATCTAGGGCTTAGCTTGCCCTTAACCCCTCGTCCTTTTCCATGGTTGTTATCCCCAAAATTTGAAAACGATGACGTGGCAATAGAAATGACAAATGGCAAGGAATGGTTGGGTAATCTGGCTTAGGAGTGACCTAGTAAACTAGCGAAGGATTTTGACTGGCCAGTCAAGTGTCATGACCGACCAGTCATGACCTTGGCCGACCAATCACATGTTTGTCTGCCCAGTCATGACCATGTCCGACCAGTCAGGTGCATGTCTGCCCAGTCAGGTGCGTGTCTGCCCAGTAAAGTGTTTTGCCGACCAGTGAAGGTTTGGTCGACCAGCCTGGATGTGATATGGATCGACTAGACAGAGCAGGGCTACGCAAAAGATCCCAGAAACGGCTTCAACAAGAATCGGTCTTAGCTTGCGCGAGAATCTCTCAGATTATCCCATAAATATAGTGTATCGTTATATTTTGAATATTATTGTAAATTAAATATAGTGAGAATAACAAAATATCCCGATGATGGGGGACATCATCTGTACGATCCTGAGCCTATAAATACAAGGCTCATGGCATCATAAAAAGGATTCAGATTCTGATTTTCTAGAGAGAGTAATTATATCTTGAGAGAACTCTTGTATTCTTGTAATCTGCACTGAAGAAACTCAGTTGACTCAAGTTCATCTGATCTTGAGTGTGGATCTATAATCATAACTCTAAGTGGATTAGGCTATTAGCAACACATTGGGGCTGAACCACTATAAAAATTGTCTGTGTCATTTATTTCTCTTGAAGGTTTTTGTCGTTTTGACGTCTACACGTCGTTGGCCAAAACCGCGGTCAACAATGGTGATACTTTAAAGAAGATACATTCTTCTACCTGGAATTCCACGTTCCTACTTTTCAATCCAGTAAAACTTTTCCATTTATTCTGAGAAGTGAGCATCCAAGCTCCACCCTTTAATAATCTCAATAGTCCCGTGAACCACCTCAGAATTCAGATATATACTAACTCATTCATCTTATAAGATGTTCTTCCAATAATAATTGGATAACCCTCTCTCTCTCTGATTTACCACTAGTCTGAGAGTAGTAAACTGTACTAAATTCCATCTATATTCTCACCACCTTCTTAACCCTTCCAAAACCTGGAAGTCACAATAGAGTCTTCATTTGATAAGATAGACCTTGAGTTTCATGAAGGCACTCTATCCCTTTTACAAAAAGATTTGAATACTGATCAGCCATATTATTTACTTATCCTTGCTGATAAAAGTGAACTCACTTGGATCACTGGTCCACAATGACTCAATGCCAACTCATGCTGACCACTAACTTGGAATCCCACCGCGAAACCCATCGCGATGCCCTCTTATTACCATTGTGAAATACTCAAAGGCTGTAATGGCCTTGCTGATTCCTGATACTCTGTCTTGACCTGCTAACAGGTTAAGAACTTTACCACGCGTCCCATTGCATCCCTCTTCATCTCAGGCCACCACTATAAAGCTTTCATATCCTGTTACATTCTCATGATGCCTGAATGAAAAGAATAGAAGAATAACACAAGATTCATCCAAAATCTCCCAATTAATCTCAATGTCCATCGGATTCCAAATCCGACCTTTATACCACAATAAATTCATATCTGACACTACACAACTCTTAGCTAATCCAGCTAAATCTTTCCTATCTGTGGCTCACTTATCCCTCTTTCCTTTTTATCTTCCCTGATATGATAATCTCAAACAATAAACTGGCCACCTGGCCCACCAGAAACTCTACTCTAGTTCTGGTCAGATCCTTTAACAACATATTGCTTAGGCAATTACTTTTCTCTATCACTGAGATGTCATAACAACCTACTAACTGGTTCTGATCTGCAAGAAGACTCAGAACTATGTCCTAAGGCACTTGTAATATTCTTACCACCCCAAGGACACTCCTGCCCCTAAGGCATTCTTCAACCTTGGCCAATCTCCGCAGAGAAAATACCACAATACCATCGTCCAAGACGATCACAAATCCCATTCAAATAAACCTTTGAATGCTATATTCATTTGATTCACAAACACTTGGCATTAAACAATTTTTCCCAAATCATACTCAGCACTCTCAGTGCTCTTATCTGATACAAACACGATCTTTAACATAACTTCCTCTTGGATCTCTAACTGGTCCTAACCAGACCCAAGATTCACCTTAGAGAATTCCATCTTACTCAATAACTAAACCTTTAATTCTTACAACTCCGTTGAGCCATTCAAAATAGTGATTACATCTGATTCCATCCCTGACACTAATCCAATCACCATTCCAGTTTCCTTTCATATAAAAGAAACCCTGGCAAACCAGCTGAAAACACATTCAGAACTCATAGACTAATCTAGTCTGTCCTGATCTCACTGGCACGATCTAAGTGGTATCCACCACACTAGCTAAGAGTTCTATGCATCTCCCTGCAATAAAACTCTAGCTCTCACTACAGATGTCATAAGCATACCGAACCATGCACCATGCTAATTATCATAAGGCTTCCCACTCTCAAGCCCAAGAGTTACTATACTTCCCTTTCCATTTATAATTGCCCCATAATTACTTAACCAATCCATACCCTAAATCAAACCAAAGCCATTCATAACCAGCTTTATCAAAATCACTAATGAGTCCTTCCACAATAATTCACATGATCACTTAAATTACCAATACAACATCACTTTTCATCATAACATAACCATATGACCTGTATATCAACTTTATACCTCTCTATATACATCAAATAAAGGAACAACATGGCACCAAAACCAGTCAGCATAACTCAAAACTAGAAAACTGACCTGCCACCCCCGAGGAGCTAGTCTCGGTCTCAGACTCTAACTACCTCAGAATAAACACTCGAGTTGGAATCGAGCTGTCTATCCCCTTTTTCTCAAGCTCTCTTAGCCTTGGGCAATCCTTTTTGAAATGCCCAACCATGCCACATGCGAAACATGCCCTCGCTCGGCATTCTCCCAGATGTCGCCTCTTGCATCGCGTGCATATTGGACGAGTTTTCCAGCTTTCATTCTTACTTGCTCCAATAAGTGGAGATACCACTATCTGAGCTCCGTGCTCCCTGACACTCTTCTTCTCATCTTTTATGGTCTCAACAACAAGAGCCTTCTCTACCACCTGAGCATAGGTGGAGACTTCATGCACTAGGGCAACTCTAACGCCCTGAGCTATTCCAGGATTCAATCCCTGAACAAACTTTTCCTTCCGAGCTATATCTGTGGGTACCATGTCAAAAGCAAACTTGGCCAACCCATCAAATTTATTAACATACCCGGTTACTGATGCCTTTCCTTGAACGAGATTCAGAAACTCATTCATCTTGGCAGTCTTAGCTGCATCACAGTAATACTTCTCATTAAACAGCTGCCTAAATTCTTTCCAATCTATCACAGCTATATCTTGTGTCTGGGACACTACCTCCCACCATGTCCGGGCATCATCCCGCAATACATATATCTCATAGATCACCCTATCGTGACCTACCAGCCCCATACTGTCTAGAATGGAACTGATCATGCCTATCCATTGCTCAGCTCCGAATGGATCTAGGCCTCCCTCGAAGACTGGAGGGTAATATTCTTGGAATCTTCCACAAAGAAATTCCCATCTATTCTCAACCCTAGGCTGAGCTAAAGCTGATGCCACTCCTGGCATAGCAAAGGAAGATGTGCTCCCCAACAGATTCCGATGTTGCTTCAAACACCTAATCTCTTCCTCATGCTTCTGCAACCTTGATTGCAAATCTATAAACATTTGCTGAAAATTCATAGGTGCAGATGAAGAACTGATACCCTGGCTGTAACTCCCAGCCTCATTATAACCACCACCAGGCCTCATTATCTATCTTGGCTATAAACCTGCAATAAATAACTTGACCCATTAATCCTGATGAGCAAATCAAGAACATTCCCCACGGGATAAATCTTACCACACCACAATCACAAACCACTGCAGTGCTAAAAACATGCCCATGGCATTCATACATCAATCATAATCCCTGCTCTTCCAATTTTCATACCATGCCTCCAACTCCAGCATGAAAATATCACAATTAAATGGATTCATAGAGCAGGTAATCACATAATCACATCCATATATATATATTCATGGAGCATATAATCATATAGTCAAGAGCCAAGCTCTATCAGAATCTCATGCTCCCTAATATAATGTGTCGGTAAAGCATTTACATTATATTTAAGCAGTTAAGCACTTAACTACAGAAATAGTTACCATACCCTGAGTGAAGCTATCTTCAGTAATGAGTGTACATGCCCATCTTGTCTTCAGGAACCATAAACCTTGGCGCTCTGATACCAAGTTGTAACGCCCTAACTCCAGGGACCATTACGGTGTGCCTTGTAAACAGTGCTAAACTCGCTAATCGAGTCATTTGGCCAAAATCATGTAACTAAGTATGATTAGCAGTTTAGGGATTAAAATTTTTGGTTAAGATATAACGTTTCATTAGAACGTTTAATATGTACATTGGGATCCCAAAAATATAATTCCAGAGTCTACTACAAGAAAATATTTACAACAAGCCGGTCTAAGCGGCAAAACAGGGTTAAACCCTAGTTCCCCTTTAAACCTCGGCCGTGGTGGTCGAGCAGCTGCATATGTACACATCATCACCTAAGCTCTCCAACTCAAGGATGATCCAACTTTCTTTTGCCTTTACCTGCACCATATAGCACCCGTGAGCCGAAGCTCGACAAGAAAACTTAATATGCTCATGAACAGTAATAACATGTCATCAAGTCATAAGGCACATGCCTAGCAGATATAGCACTATTCCAGTAGGCAATAGATCCACGTAATGTTGAGTATAACACATCAACCAATGACCATAATAGTCATCCAAGGCTTTTAGCCAAAAATAAAAACGTAATGTTGAGTATAACACATCAACCAATGATCATAATAATCATCCAGGACTTTCAGTCCAAACAAATAGGTGACAGTCGCAAAAAGTCACTGAGTTGGGTATAGCTCCCTTTAGCCTTGTGACAAAAGGGTCACCGGGGCTTAACATACAAGTGTTCTTTTATTAGTTCAAACATGATAGGTGCATGGTGACTAGTCACCAACATAACCTTCCTCATGACCATAGAGTCATAACCATTGAACATCGTTCCCTAGCCATGCGACAAACAGTCACCTGGACCTTAGGCCCTAGCTCTAGTAACTAGTCTTAGACTAGGCAAGCGCTTATAAGTTCATCGACCTTAGGTTCGATCCAGCATTAATGCCTTAGAGATATTAAATGCTGATATCGATTAGATCTAATCTTCATTTGGCCCTACGTTCATGACGCTATGCCATTTCTGACTTTTAGGTCAGTATCCCTGACTAGTCAGTGCCATATACAAGTAAGCAATGCCACCAAGCATATATCACATATCCAATATCCGAATAAAAGGCATTCAACATGCTTACTTAACAAATACTAGCACAATTAGGATCATGCATAAACACAGAGGCTCAAGCTCTGAACAGTATCATACTCAGTATACAAAGCATGCCCTAATCACATGTTTCTCGTGCATCATATTAACCACTTGACATGCCTCAACAATAATCATGTATGCCACATTTAATAATCCAACATGCATCAATAATAACCATGCATGTCACATATACACAGGGTGCAGTTTTCTTACCTCAGATTCGAGCTAGAATGAATAAAAGAACGACCCTTGAGAACGATCAACTTTTAGTCCTTTAGCGGTCACCTAGTCATAACCAAATATGAGACACCATCAATAAAATGATAATCAAGGGTTCCCAAACCAAGATCTAGCCTCCGGGACATCAATCCCCACTAATCCGGGTAGTAGGAACAATCCCGAGGCCTAAAACCATGTTCCCGGGGTCAAAACGCACAAACGGGCTCAACCCTGCTCAAGGGCTGTGGCCCTAGCACCTTGGGCCGTGGCCCCCAGCCACTCCAGAAGTAAGGGTCGCGATGCCCAACATCAAGGGCCGTGACGCCCAGCAAGCACAAAACTGCCCCACCTGCTTCTTTGAACTAGGACCGCGGCGCCCAAGAACAGGGTCGCGGCCCCCAACCCAGAGCCATCCCCAAACACGATTTCCAACATCCTAAAGCCTCCAAATTCATGCCTAAACATTAACAAATCATCAAATCAAAGTTCCAAAGCTTCCCAATGGTCCAAAACCATCAAAACCCAAAGCTCATTCGAACCACAAACTCAACGATTCACAAAATCCAATTCAAAGCTTAGAAACTCTAAAAACTCAAAACTTAAACTTAGATTACCTTCGATTGGGTTGTTTTCCGTCAAATACTTCGGTTAAGAATCTTCTAATCTTTCCTAGGATCGCTATGCCTCGATCCTCGCTTGATTCCGACTCCTAGAACTCAAGATTTCTTCAAAAAGGCTTCGAACAGTAAAATGAGCTAACGAAAGAGAGAGGGAATGTTTTCTAACGTACGTTCTATCAGACAAGCTACTTCAAGCTTAAGTAACCTCAAATAAAACCTAGTGCTCGGGGTCCCGAAAATACCCCCGGGGACATTATAGTCAAAACTTCCAGAATTTCCTCCTGACCTCAAATACTCCCAATTTATTATCAAATAAACATTCTTATTACCCAATAATCGACCCCGTTATGAAAAAACCGGTAACTCATAATATAAGATCGTCTCATGCTGAATAGCTCGAATATATCTCCATAATAATGAAATCTCATTCACAAATTACAATATGCACCCAAATATACAAATATGCCCTCAACAGGCCAAATTACCAAAATGCCTTTATAATTATAAATACACCCATATGCATGCATTTATCATCATATTATGATATAATTCACATTAACATGCATATAATCATTTAATATCATAATAATTGATTATGGCCCTCCCGACCTCCTAATCAAGGTCCTAACCCTTATTAGGAAATTTAGGGCATCACAGGGTCTCTATCAGACACGATAGACCTCAGAGTCCCGTGAAGGCGAACTATCTCTCTCACATAGAGATCTGCATACTGGTCAACTGTGTAATTCATCCTCACTGGTAGAAAATGAGCTGATTTCATGTACCAATCCACAATGACCCAAATAGAATCGTGCTGGCCCATTGTCCTGTGCAAGCCAACCATGAAATCCATCGTGATATCCTCCCACTTCGACTTTGGGATATCTAGAGGCTGCAACAGTCCTGTTGGCCTCTGATGCTCAGCCTTGACCTGCTGACAGGTCATGGACCTTGCTGCATACTCAGTCACATCCCTCTTCATCCCATGCCACCAATATAAAGCTTTCAAATCTTGGTACATCTTTGTGGTGCCTGGGTGAAGAGAATAAGGGGTAGTGTGAGATTCATCCAGAATCTCTCATCTAATCTTGGTGCCATCAGAACGCAAATCTGATCCTTATACCTTAGTAAGCCCATACTCGACACCGTATAGTCCTTAACTACTCCAGCTAGGACGTCCTCCTAACCCACCCCAACTGTGGGCCATCTAACTGCCTCTGTTTGATTCTCTCCAAGAGAGTAGACTGTAAAATGATGTTGGCTAACTGGCCCACCACTAACTCAATCCCCGCTCTAGTCATGTCATCAGCCAACTTCCTCGATATCTGTCTGGCACTATATAATTGTCCCGTACTCTTCCGGCTTAAGGCATATGCTACCACGTTGGCCTTCCCAAGATGATTAGGATCTCACAGTCATAATCCTTTACTGGCTCTAACCAACGTCTCTACCTCATGTTCAGATCCTTCCGAGTGAAGAAGTACTTTAAACTCTTGTGATCGGTGTATATCTCATACTTCTCACCATATAGGTAGTTCCGCCACACCTTCAATGCAAAAACTACTGCTGCAAACTCTAAGTCATGTGTGGGGTATCTCTGCTCATAATATTTCAACTGACGTGATGCATAGGCAATCACCTTTCCTGTCTACATAAGTACACAACCCAGACCTTGCCTCGAAGCGTCACAATAAACTACAAACTTATCTCGATCTGTAGGAAGGCAGAAAACTGGTATAGTAATCAAACTCTCCTTGAGCTTCTGAAAACTTTCTTCACACTTGTCTGACCAAATAAACCTCTGATTCTTGCGTGTCAACTCAGTCAATGATGACGCAATCTTGGAGAATCCTTCCACAAAGCGTCTGTAATATCCCACCAAACCCAAGAAACTCCTGATCTCTAAAACATTCTTCGATCTTGGCCAATCTCTGACCGTTTCAATCTTCATCGGATCTACCTTGATTCCATCCTTACTGAATATGTGACCCAAGAAAGTCACCTGTGGCAACCAAAACTTGCATTTCTTGAACTTCGCATAAAACCTGTGTTCTCTCAACCTATGTAATACCAATCTGAGGTGATGTTTGTGCTCTGTCTCCGTCCAAGAGTATATCAATATATCACCAATAAAGACGATCACAAATTGGTCCAGGTAGTCCTTGAACACTCTGTTCATCAAATCCATAAATGTTGCTGGCATTAGTTAATCCAAACGACATCACCAAGAACTCATAATGCCCATACCTGGTACAAAAATCTGTCTTCGGTATAACTTCCTCGATCCTCAGCTGGTGATAACCAGATCAAAGATCTATCTTAGAGAATACCGTTCTACCCTATAACTGGTCAGACAGATCATCAATCCTTGGTAGAGGATATCTGTTCTTGATAGTCAACTTGTTCAGTTATCTGTAATCGATGCACATCCTTAGAGAACCATCATTTTTCTTCACAAAGAGAACCGGTGCGCCCTATGGTGAGAAGCTGGGCCTGATAAACCCAAGTCCAGTAACCCCTGTAGTTGAACCTTTAGTTCCTTCAGCTCTGCTGGAGCCATCCTGTAAGGTGCCATAGACATTGGCTTTGTCCCTGGTGCCAATTCAATTACAAACTCAATCTCCCTATGTGTAGGTAACCTTGGTAGATCCTCTGGAAACACATCCAAAAACTCACAGACCAACCAGGTTTGTTCTAGTTCCACTGGCACGACCTGAGTGGTATCCACCACACTAGCTAAGAACCCTATGCATCCCCCCTGCAACATGTCTCTAGCTCTAAGTACTGATATCATAGGTATAATAGGTCCATGCACAGTGCCAAAAAAAACAAAGGGGTTCTTACCCTCTGACTCAAAGGTTACCATCTTCTTCTTACAGTCTATCGATGCCCTATACTTCTCTAGCCAATCCATACTAAGAATTATGTCAAAATCGGTCATTTTCAACTCCACCAAGTCAACTGATAACTCTTTGCCATCCACTGTAACTGGTAGTGACCTAATCCATCTTCTGGATACCACTAACTCTCCAGTAGGTAATATCATACCAAACCCCACAACATAGAAATCACAAGGTCTACACAACCCATATACAATCCTACTAGAAACAAAGGAATGTGTAGCACTCGAATCAATAAGAACAGTATAACAGTTTCAGCACTAGAAAGCTGACCTGTAACCACCGAGGGACTAGCCTCGACCTCTGTCTGTGTGAATGTAAGCACCCGAGCTGGCGTCAGGTTTTCCACTTTCTTCGATTCCTCATTTTGGCTCTCGGGCAATTTTTCTTCAAGTGCCCCGCACTGCCACAAACAAAACAAGCCTTTCACCCAACATTCTCCAATATGGCGCCTCCTGCACCTAGGACACTCTGAGAATGCCCTCCATGTCTCACCGCCACTCTGACGGCCCATCAGTATACCCCGTGGCCTCATATCTGGCCCTGAAGCTAAAACTGTGTCTGGGGTCTTCCTTTTCTGATCACTGGGGCCTCCAACCCTTCCAAAACCTAGAAATGGAGGTCCTGGCCACCTAGAATCCCTTCTGGCTGCATTATCTCGCTAGATCTTGTTCTCAGCGCTCTCAGTAGTAAGCGCCTTCTCTACAACCTGTGCATAGGTAGTCACTCCTGGCATAGTAGTAATACGAACATCCCGGGATATCATAGGCTGTATCCCCTGAAGAAACCTCTCTCTCCTGGTCCCATCAGTGGGCACTAGATCCCCAGAAAACTTTTCCAATCTGTCAAACTTCTGAGCATAATCGGTCACTTTCATGTTACCCTGAAGTAACCTGCTGAACTCCTCAACCTTCACAGCTTTAATTGTGTCATTGTAGTATTTCTCATTAAATAAGGTTCTAAACTCTTCCCACTCCATGGTGGCAACTGCTCTAGTCTGGGATACCACCTCCCACCATATTCGAGCATCCTCCCGAAACATATAAATGGCACAAGAAACTTTTTCATTACCACCTACCCTCATAAATTCTAGGATAATGGTTATCATAGTCATCCACTGCTCAACATTCAGTGGATCAGAACCGCCCTCAAAGACTGGAGGGTGTTGCTTCTTGAACCTCTCATACAGGGGTTACCACCCTGTACAACTGCCGGTACCTTTGGTTGTGACACTGCAGGTACCGCGGCCTGTAGGTTCTTTGCTGGAAGCTGTTGCTGTCTCAAGAGGCGTATCTCTTCTTCCTGCCTCTCTAACCTGCTTGCATGTCAGTAAGCACTTGTTGCCAATTCTCTAGAGCTGGCGGTGGGGTCTGGCCTATAACTCTTGGCCAGCCAGTCTCTCTGACCTTCGAGGATTTATACTGACACTCAAATCATCCTACAGAGATCAAATCGACCATTAGGTAAGTAATAACTATACCTCTTGCTGTTTGACGGTCCAAGATCATCAGATAAAAAACATATCCAATGCTAATAAGCATGCCATCACAATATATATTCATTCATAATGCTAATAAGCATCTCTTGATATCCATCAACAAGTAACAATACACATAAACATATCTAAGTATCTTTCACAAAACCAACATAGCTGATAAGCATGTTCTTTCAATCCTCGCCAGCAATAACAATGCTAATAAGCACGTTCTTTATTATTCATGCAGAAGTCAAGGGCCAGGCCCTATCAGATGATCTCATGCTTCCTAAACGTCGTGCAGATAAGGCATTCATATCATGTTTAAGCATTTAAACATATAAACACATAACAGTTACCGAACCCTGAGTCAAGCTTGTCTCTAGTGGCGAGTGTACATGCTCGGCCAATCTTCAGGAACCCTTAAACCTTGGCAGCTCTAATACCAAGTTGTAACGTCCTCCTAATCAAGGACCGTTACACTGTGTACTTAAAATTGTATCTGACCTGCTAATCAGGTCATTTGGTTTAAAGTATGTAACTAAGGTTAGTGACAAGGGTTAGGGTTAAAAATTTTGGTCGAAGAACCGTTGACTTTCATTTAAAAAGTTTCATATAAACATGGGATCCCAAAATATTACAACTAAACTTTTAAAAAAAAAATTGTATGTATACATAAAAATTACATTTAGCCGGCCTAAGCGGAAAAAACAAGGCTTCAACCCTAGTTCATCTGAGATAACCACGACCGTGGTGGTTGAGCAGCCACATATGTACACGCTGCCACCGAAGCTCTCCAACTCATGGCTGGTCAAGCTTTCCTTTTCCCTTACCTGCATTGCAAAGCACTCGTTAGCCGAGGCCCAGCAAGAAAACTCAACATATGAATGAATACAAAAAATAAACCTTGAAATACCCATTAAAAAATAATCAGTAATATCAACCCATAGATACTATCATTTAAATTCAAGCAAATGATCATTGGATCAACTTGGGGCCGTTGCCCTAATTAGTTGGCCTTAGAGCCAATTCCTGGGCCTATGCCCTAGCTACGTGACCATAGAGTCACCTGGGGCCCTCACCCTTAGCTCTGTCTCACTAGCCATAGAGCTAGCCCAACCCCTTGGTTCACCATCAACCTTTAAGTCGACCAACATAATAGTATGTTACTGAGTTAGGTCTAAGCCTTTCGACCAGCGCGTAGCGCGCTATTGCTGTCTTTGACTAATAAGTCAAGCCCTGATCCATGATTTCAGCCCTTCAACACTGAAATAGATTTGAATAAGCATATCCCAACAACATACACACATATACATGTTAATCACATAACACCATCGAATACTTATTTTCACAGTCCTAACATACCTATTGATCGGGGCCTCATGCCCTAACAATAAAGTTCATTAAACAATTATAAGGTACTTTAGCAAGTATCAACCAATATGTGAAGCAATAGCTTAAACACAAATACCCTCGGGGCCCAAGCCCTAGTCACAACAAACGATAACTGTCGGGCAAAGCCCTAATCATGACAAACCATAACAGTCGGGCCAAGCTCTAATCACAACAAATGATAACAGTCGGGCCAAACCCTAATCACATATAACACGTATTGGGTGCAGTTTTCTTACCTCAGATCCGAGTAAGCGTAAATAAGAACGACCCTCAAGCACGATCCCGGTTCCGACCCCCTAGCGATACCTTAGTCACAACCATAAAATAGGATTCCATTAACAACGAGCGAATATAGGCTTTCGGACCAAGTCCTAGCCTCTGGGGCCTTGAGTTCCACTAAACTGGGTAGTGGAATCGATCCCGAGCCCTAAGGAAAAAGGTTACATTTAAATCAAACTCCGCAAGGAAAAAATTCCCAGGCAGGCCGCAACATGCCCTAACAGGTCGCGGCGCACCCCTCAAACCAGAGAGCCTCCTTGCCTCTGTCTAGAGGCATGGGCCGAGACTTGCTCTAACAGGTTGCAGCATGCCCCCCAGGCAGAGGCCTCCCAAGGTGCCTGGGCTCAGGCTGAGTCGTGACTTATCAAGAACAAAGTTGCGACTTGGCCCCTCGAACCCAGAAATTCCTCCATTTTCAGCAACCAAATCCAAACCAAAATAACTCAAAATCATCCCAATACCTTAATTCAATCATCACAACAACTCTAACACCTTCTTAGCAGTAAAACCCAATAGGAATTCAGTCCTAAAACCCATTAAATCTTCAAGTCAATCCTTGAGTTAAGAGGTTCAAAAACACCTCAAGAAACCATAGATTCTACATAAATTAAACCATAAAAGATAGTTTAGATGTTTACCTCAGCTGTAGATGAAGACCTTCTAGCCTTAAGAAATCTGAACCCAATCCCAAGCTTCAATTCTATGGTTTTTAGTCACTAAATCCCCTTAGCTTCAATGGTTAGCTTGGAAAAGCTTCTTGAGAGAAAGAGAGTAAGTTAAGAGAGAGAGAGTGTCGGTTTGGTAGAAGCTTCCAAGGAATTCTAACTTTTGTTTTCTTAAGTAAGTGACATAAGCTAATCCCAAGGCTCAGGGTACCAAAACGTCCCTGATGGAAAAATGGTAAATTTCCCCAATATTCCCTCCTAAACTCTCTGACTTCAAATATATCTCCAATTTTTTATTTCCAAAACCCGATAACCTAATTAAATGTCTAATACCCAAAATATCCCTTGACTCGCCTCGAGTCGAGTATTGGGTCCCGTTGTGACTTTCCCGCTAGCTTGCTCCCTAGGATCGCCTCATGCCCAGTAGCTCAAATAAACCCACATAACAATTTGGTCTCTCACATATATCACATATATGCACATAAATATACAATTATGCCCGCAACAGGCCAAATTACCGAATTTTCCCTTCTAATAAGAAACGAGCCCACATGCATATTTAATACCCCTAAATATGCACAACTAGTCATATTATCACATAATTCACATAATTACAGTTAATATAACAATTAAACACATAATTCCATATATTTCCATCCTGGCCCCCTAATCAAGGCCCTAAGCCTTATTAGGTAATTTTGTCCTCGAAATTTTACATGAACAACTCGGAATACTGATTCTACATATCTGATTCCAGCTCCTAAGTAACTTCCTCAACCTTGTATTCCTCCATAATACCTTAACTAAAGGTGTAGTCTTGTTCCTTATGACCTTATCCTTCCGGTCTAGTATCTGGACTGATTGTTCCTTATAGGAGAGATCTGTCTCAAGCTCTAGATCCTCGTAACTCAACACATGAGTCACGTCTAACACATACTTTCGAAGTGTTAA
Source organism: Humulus lupulus (assembly GCF_963169125.1). Lineage (NCBI taxonomy): Eukaryota > Viridiplantae > Streptophyta > Magnoliopsida > Rosales > Cannabaceae > Humulus > Humulus lupulus. Next base: position 13,031,777 of record NC_084802.1, read on the forward strand.
AATATGAAACACATTGTGTATGACCAACAGTGCTGGAGGTAAGGCTAATCTATAGGCCACCTGACTGATTCTTTCGAGGATCTCAAATGGTCGCACAAATCTAGGGCTCAACTTGCCCTTCTTCCCAAATCTCCTCACCCTTTCCATGGTGAGACTCTAAGGAAGACATAGTCTCCCACTTGAAACTCCACGTTCCTATGTTTGGGATAACATAACTTTTCTACCTACTTTGAGAAGCAAGCATCCGAGCTCTGATATTCTCAATAGCCTCATTGGTCCTCTGAACTGCCTCAAAACCCAAGTATTTCCTTTCTCCTGTCTCATCCCAATTAATGGGTGATCTGCATTTCCTACCGTACATCATCTCATAAGGAGCCACTCCAATGGTCGACTGATAGTTGTTATTGTAGGAAAACTCTATCAAAGACAAATACTTACTTTGGGACCCTTCAAAGTCTAGCACACATGCTCGTAACATGTCCTCTAATATCTGTATCGTCCTCTTAGATTTTCCATCTGTCTGAGGATGATAAGCTGTATTGAATTTCAACTATGTACCCATAGTCTTCTGCAAACTTCCCCAAAACTTGGAAGTAAATGTGGGGTTCCAATCTTACACGATTGACCTCAGAGCCCCATGAAGGTGCACTATCTCTCTCACATAGTGATCTACGTACTGGGCAATTATATATGTCGTCCTCAGTGGTAAGAAGTGAGTTGATTTGGTGTAACGATCCACGATAACCCACACCGAATCATGTTGACCCACGGTCCTGGGTAACCCCACCACAAAATCCATCGTGATGTCTTCCCATTTCCACTCTGGGATGTCTAAAGGCTGTAATAGCCCTGCTGGTCTCTGATGCTCAACCTTGACCTATTGACATGTTAAGGGCTTAACCACATATTTTGTTACATCCCTCTTCATCCCAAGCCACCAATATAACAATCTCACATCCTAATACATCTTCATGGTGCCTGGATGCAAAGAGTAAAGGGTAGTATGAGATTCATCCAGAATCTCCCGTCAATTAACAGTGTCCATCGGAAATCAGATCCGACCCTTATATCTCAACAAGCCTATACCTGACACTGTATAGTCCATAGACACTCCAGCTAGGATGTCTCCTCTGATCTTTGTCAGTTGTGGATCAACCAACTGACCTTCCTTTATTCTCTCCAACAATGTAGACTGCAACATAATGTTGGCCAACTAGCCCATCAGCAACTCTATTCCAGCTCTGGTCATATCCTCTGCCAACTCCCTAGATATATGCCTCACTGTATAACTGTTTTCTGGCTTAAGGCATCTGCCACCACACTGGCCTTCCCTGGGTGATACAAGATCTCACAATTATAATCCTTCACCAATTCCAGCCAACGCCTTTGTCTCATGTTCAAGTCTTTCTATGTGAAAAGTACTTCAGGCTTTTGTGGTCAGTGTATATCTAACACTTCTCTCCATAAAGGTAATGCCTCCATACCTTTAATGTAAAGACCACTGTTACCAACTCTAGATCATGAGTGGGGTATCTCTGTTCATACTCTTTCAACTGACGTGATGCATAGGCAATCACCTTCCCTGACTGCATAAGAACACAATCCAAATCCTGTCTTGAGGCATCACAGTACACTACAAACTTCTCTTGATCTGTTGGAAGAATCAGAACTGGAGCTGTAATTAATCGATGCTTCAATTCCTAGAAGTTGTTCTCACACTTATCTGACCACACAAACTTCTGATTCTTGCGTGTTAGTTCAGTCAATGAGGTAGCAATCCTTGAGTCCCCTTCCACAAAATGCATGTAATTCCCTGCCAATCTAAGGAAACTCATAATCTTTGAGGCATTCCTTGGCCTTGGCCAATCTCTGACTGCCTCAATCTTAATTGGGTTCAAATTGATCCCATCCCCACTGACAATATGACCAAGGAAAGTTACTTGAGGTAACCTGAACTCACATTTCTTGAACTTTGCAAACAGTCTATGTTCCCTCAGCCTCTGTAGAACCAACCTGAGATGCTGGTCATGCTTTGGCTCTAACTGAGAATAAACCAGAATATCATCGATGAAGACGATCACAAACCGATTTAGATAATATTTGAACACCCTGTTCATAAGATTCATAAAAGTAGCTGGGGCATTAGTCAACCTAAAGGACATGACTAAAAAGTCATAATGCCCATATCTAGTACAAAAGGCAGTCTTCGGTATATCTCCCTCCTTGATCCTCAGCTGGTGATAACCAGATCAAAGATCTATCTTTGAGAATACCGTCTTTCCCTGCAACTGATCAAATAGGTCATCTATCCTTGGCAGAGGATACTTATTTTTGATTGTTAGCTTGTTCAGTTCCCTGTAGTCAATACACATTCTCAGACAACCATCCTTCTTCTTTATAAACAGGACTGGTGCACCCCATGGTGAGAAACTGGGTCTAATAAAACCCAAGTCCAACAACTCCTGCAACTGTACCTTTAGTTCTTTTAACTCTCCCGAAGCCATTCAATACGGTGCCGTAGACATTGGCTCTGTCCCTGGTGCCGGTTCAATAATGAACTCTATCTCTCTGTGTGGTGGCAGCCCTAGAAAATCCTCTAGAAACGCATCCATAATTGGACATACTAATCTAGTATCATCTGGTCCCATTGGCACGACTTGAGTGGTATCTACTTCACTAGCTAAGCATCCTATGCAACCACCTTGCAATAGATCTCTAGCCTTCAATACATATATCATAGGTGCACGGGGTCCATGCATAGTGCCAAAAAATACAAAAGGGTCTTCACCCTCAGGCTCAAAGGTTACCATCTTCCTCCTGCAGTTTATGGTTGCCCCATACTTCACTAACTAATCCATACCCAGAATCATATCAAAGTCGGTCATAACCAACTCTGTCAAATCAACTGATAGCTCTCTGCCCTCCACTGTCACTAGCAATGATCTCATCCGTCTCCTGGATACTACTAACTCCCCAGTGGGCAATAAGGTCCTGAACCCCACAACATAAAAATCATATGGTCTACACAGTCTATCAATAATTCTACTAGCAACAAAAGAATGTGTAACACAAGAATCAATCAAAACAATACAAGGGGTTCCAGCACTAAAAATCTGACCTGTGACTATTGAGGGACAAGCCTCAGCTTCTGCTTGTGTCAATGTGAACACTCGAGCTGGGGTTGAGCTGTCCACCTTTCTTGGTTCTTCCTTTCTTTCTTTCGGGTAATCTTTCTTCAAGTGTCCCACTATCCTGCACAAAAAGCAGGCCCTTGACCGATACTCTCCTATGTGGCGCCTCCTACATCTAGCGCACTCTGGAAAAGTCCTCCAGCCATCATTGCCGCCTTGGTGGTCTATCTGAATACCACGTGGTCTCCTGTTAGGGCCTGGAGCAGGAAAGGCATCAGAAGCCTTCCTTTTCTGATCACTGGGGCCCCCACCCCTACCTGAACTCATAAATGGAGGTCCCACCCTCCTAGTGTCTCTTCTGGCCGCGTTCTCATGCCAGATCTTATTCTATGCACTCTCAGCTATGAGCGCCTTCTCAACGACCTGTGCATAAGTAGTCACTTCTGGCACAGTAGTGATACGAACATCCTGGGCTATCATAAACTATAGCCCTTGGAGACCTCTCCTTTCTGGTCCCATCAGTGGGAACCAGTTCCCCAACAAACTTTGCAAATCTGTCAAGCTTCAAGGCATAATCGGTCATTGAAGTGTTGCCCTGAAGTAACCTATTGAACTCTTTAGCTTTTGCAGCCCTAATGGAATCATTGTAATACTTTTCATTAAATAGAGCTCTAAACTCTTCCCACTCTAGGGTAGTAACATTCCTGGTCTGAGATATCACCTCCCATCAGATTCAAGCATCCTCCCGAAACATGTATGTGGCACAGGCCACCCTCTCATTACCAACTACCCTTATAAAGTCCAGGCTAGTGGTAACCATGCTCATCCATTGCTCGGCCTTAGCCGGATCTGCACTACCCTAAAAAACTGGAGGGTGGTGCTTCCTGAACCTTTCATAAAGAGTTTCCCATTTGTTCCCAGCCTCTGACGGCTGTTCAACTGTTGGCACCATCATAGTTGGTGCCTCTGGAAAAATGTTCCCTGCAGGAATATGTTGTTGTCTCAGGAGGCAAATCTCATCTTCCTGCCTCAATAATCTGACTTGAAAATTAGCAAGCACTTGCTGCCAGTTCTTAGGAGCTGGGGGAAGGGTCTGACCCTGATTGTGATTCTGACGCTGTCTATCATTCTAGCCCTGATCTTCTTGGCCAGCTGATGATTCTATAACAATGCTAATAAGCATTTCTTTTACATTCACAAAAAATGTCTGTGCTGATAAGCACATCCTTTTATATCATGCAATAGTCAAGGGCCAGACCCTATCAGTATATCTCATGCTGTTGGGGTTTTATGTCCTAATTAAAACCCAAATTTTTTGCAATCTCATTTTATTATCAATAAAAGAATAAGAAATCATTTTTTGACTTGGTCAATTACTTTGCTCACATGTTTTATTTTCATGATTATTTGTTTAATATAAACTTCTATAAAATCCCGAGCATATAGCTATTCTTATTTATAGTGACGTAATCACAATGGAATATAAATATGATTATGTGTTCAAAATAAGTTAGTCCTAAGATTAGTCAGTGCACAGGATTTACACTGACTTGCCAATCTATGATATGATCTACTTACACATTACAGTGTTATGTTCTTTCCAGAACATTAGCAAAGTAGATAAAATCAGATGTATTTGTTACATCGGACTGAACCGGTATTGACAGTTGATAAGATAAGTAAACATATTGTTATTATCTATTCTAGTCATATAATATAGTTGACCATAGGTCAATTCAATCTCAATTATCAGTGGTTAGTATTCTAACTGATTGTATTATTTGAGTTCTTTGACTTGTTCGTTACCATCTTACCCTACGGATAGCCCATACTTACATCTTGGGAACTCAGTAGTATAATTGAGTGGGTGTGTTAATCATAGATATGAACATCTATAACTTCTGATGAAGAAGTGAAACGATGGTTTCTTTTTAGTTTGGTTCAAGGTGTTAAATGATAGAGATCTCATTTCAATAATTAATTAGTTTACTGAAATATCATTTACAAGGAACTAAGTGTTTTAAGGATAAAATACAATGAGGGGTAAAACGATATTTTAGTCCTATCTTATTGTAGACCATCTATAGAGGATTGAGTGACAATTATGGTTGTAACAATGGATAATTAATAGCGTATCTATATTTGTTATAGAGCGTTCTATGAATTCAATAGTGCAATTCCGAGTCTATAGTGGAGTCACGAGGAATTAATAAGTTAGTAAATTTATTTGTTAGATTTATGATAACTTATTGGAGCTTGATTTCATAGGCCCATGATCCCCATTGTACCTTGGATAAAATCATCTAGATAGTCTCAATTAATTGATTTAATTATCAATTAGAATTATGAAAGTTGACCAAGTCAATTTTGGATAGTTTCACAGAGTTATGTAATTTTGAGAAAAAAAGAGAAATTATGTCAAATTTATTAATTAAGATAAATTGGTATCTAAATTAATAAATAAGTTTAAATCAATGTTCAAATTATAAATAATTAATTTGATAAAGGATTTAAATAATTATTTAATTAATTAAATCAATAGAAAATAATACATGCCTTGATTTTAAGTTCAATGGGCTTATAATCAAATGGGAAATTTCAAGGGTCTAAAGCCCATGATAATTTCGACCTAGGCCTGTTAATTGGCTATTATTTTATTGATTTTTTAATTAAATTAAATGACCTAATTGAGTCTATAAAAGGAGTGCTTAGAGAGAAGTCAAAACACAAGTTCTGACAAGTTCATAAGTTCAGAAGTCAGATTTTTTGATAGGTTTTAGATTCTCTCTAAACACAAGTCATTTTCTAAGCCTCTTAGTTATTTTCTCTTCTTCTCTCTGTATCTATCTTATGTGTTGAGAATTGCCCACACTAGTCTAGGTGATTCTAAGGATACATTGGAAGGCTGTGAAGAGATTAGAAGAACGGTTCAGTTTCTTGATAATACTCTACGATAGAAAGGATACAAGAGTTAGAGAAACTGAAGGAAGGACTATTTCATTCCGCTACGTATACTGTAAGTATTCTTATCTTTGTTTCTCTTTGAATTCACTTTTAGAAACATGTTCTAGGTTATCTCATATTAATTTGTTTAATATTAGATCTACATGAAAATAAATAAAGATCCTGTATAAGTTTCCCAACACATGCTACCTAATAAGGCAAGCAGATAAGGCATTTATATCCTATTTAAGCAGTTAAACACATAAATAGCTACCAAACCCTGAGTCGAGCTTGTCTTTAGTGGCGAGTGTACATGCCCAGCCTATCTTCAGGAACCCTTAACCTTGGCACGCTTTGATACAAAGTTGTAATGACTTGGTTAGCCAAGAGCGTTACACTATGTATTTTAAATAGTGTTAGACTCGCTAAACAAGTCATTTGGCCGTAAATGTGTAACTATATGTGATTAATGGTTTAGGGTTAGAAATTTCGGTCAAAAGGAATAGTAATTTTGTTAAAACATTAAGCTGTACATGGGATCCCATAATAAATGTTTACAAAATTGTTTATAGTTTCAAAAGGGTAGTTACAACTAAAAATTAACAACCAGCCGACCTAAGCGGCAAAAAAAAGGTTTAACCCTAGTTCCTTTGAGAAATCTTGGCCATGGCAGTCAAGCAGCTGCATATGTACACATTGCCACCGAAGCTCTCCAACTCATGGTTGGTCCAGCTTCCCTTTCCCCTTACCTGCACCACATAGAACCCGTGAGCCAAGGCTTAACAAGAAAACTTAAACATGCTCATAAGAAGTTAATAACACGATACAAAATCATAATAAGCATGCCTAGCAGCAATAACCCTGCTCATGCATGCATACCATTCATATAAATGACTACAATGTCATATGGTGCCAAATGCCCTAATTAAATGATTGAATGAATCATATCAGGGCCTGTTTCCCAAAATACTTGATTAATAAATCATACTGGGGCCCAACTCTAGGATATGGGACTAATAAGTCATCCCGGGGCCCATTGCCCTATCCTTTGTATAACCAGCCTTGGAGTTCGCCCAGCGTACCTGATACTTAATTTTCCATGGCCATTGGGTCGGACAAGCATATGATGTGCTCCTAATTAGATCTAACCAAAACGACCAGCACTCAATGCACTATTGTCGCCATTGACTCATAAGTCAATGCTTTTCAACCAGTGCTCAACACTGTTGCTGTCCTTGACTCATAAGTCAAGCCTTTCTCAATTATATAATGCTAACATGCATTCATCATATAATAAATATCTAGATACAGAGCATTCAACATGCTTAATCAATCATTCACATGCATAATCATGATCATGAACATTTACAGAGGCCCACGCCCAATCAAGACTATATTCAACATTCGGGCCAAGCCCTATTTGTGTACATCACGTATTGGGTGCAGTATTCTTACCTTTGGTCTGAGCACGAGTTAAATGTAAACGACCCTCAAGCACCATCCTATCCCGAGCCCTAGCGATAACCTAGTCACAACCATAAATAATAACCTCATTAAGATTAAATCCCTAAAATCAAACTCCGGGACCACTCTCGTGCTCTCGAGACTTCCAATCCCACCTAACGGGTGGTCGAACCATCCCCCAAGCCCCCAAGTCCTCCTAAGCTCTAAAAATGGGCTTTGCTGAAACTGGTGCAGCGCTATGGCGCCAACCAAGTCAGAGAGCTCCCCTTGGCTTCCTTTGCATAGCGTTGGGGCACCCTAAACTAGTGTTGGGGCGCCAACTAAGTCAGAGAGTCCCCTTGGCTTCCCCTGCATAGCGCTGGGGCACCTAATTCCAGCACTGGGTTTTCCCCTGAATTCAAGCCACCAAAATCTCATCTAAACACAATCCAAACTCACAATTCAACCTCGGAACCTCATCAATACATTAACCTCAACAAAACCCAAGTTTACACTTGATCAAAAACCCACCAAAACACAAAAATTCATACTTTAGCTTTGAAGCTCAAGAACACCCTTAAACCCAAAACAACTTTGAATCAAAACAAGGTTTATGGCTTAACTCAGTGATTGATTATGTCCCTTAACTTCCTCCTACTTGAATTCTCAGCTTGAATATTCAATTCCTTAGTCTTTTCCTCAAAACAAAGATCAAACCTCCAAGACTTTGAGAGAGAGAGAGAGAGAGAAAATATGGTAGAGAGCTGAGAGCTAATTGTATGTTTACTCTTTTTTTTTTTTTTTTTTTCCTTCAGCTAAAGGAAAGAATGATTAAGTCACTAGCTTTGGCACAAAATGACCTAAATGCCCCTAGGGCCAAAACACTATCTCAATGCCCCTTAAGGGCAATTTTGTCATTTACTACAAACCCCGTTAATCATAATTTAACACCTTATAATTCCCGTTAATACCAATATCCTCAAATAATTACCAAACAATTTTCCATTACCCGATCAATCCAGGTAATGTACAAATTACCAAATATCCCTAGGCTCGCCCCGAGCAATGTATTTGACCCCGTTATGACTAAACCGCTATTTTGCTTGCTAGGATCGTCTCATACCGAATAATCCAAATAATAATGTGGTCTCACACATATATCACATATATGAAAATATATACAATTATGCCCTCAACGGGCCAAAATTACAAAAAATGCCATTCTGATAAGAAACAGGCCCACATGCATATTTAATACACCTAAACATGCATATCAAGTCATATTATAATATAACTCACATAATCATGCAATGATACACATATATATCACATAAGCACATAATTTCCATATTTTGCCATCCTGACCTCCTAATCAAGACCCTAAGGCTTATTAGGTAATTTGGGATGTTACAGAAAGTATTTGTTTAAATACTTTAGGTTCTAGGTATATACTTGTAAAATTTCCTTTAATTATTTATATGGAAATTTCAATTTGTTAATATTTTAATATATTAGCAATAACAAACAATGGCAACATTACCCATTGGAATGAACATGAAGAAATATCATTCTATTTTGAGTGCTGCTATTTGGCACCTTAAGGTGTCCAACACCACACGAGGTGTTACATCACTGTTGGTTAGTGATACCCCATAATACTTATTAAATTAAAATATATGAGACTCGATATTGAATTACACCAATAGTAATATACTACTTCTTTGTGGTGTTGGACACCACTCGTGCCCCTTAGCAATTCTCTTCTATTTTGCATATAATGGTGGCGGAAACCCATGAGATCAAGTTTTGGATCGTGGTTGCGCATAAGTGGCGGAGATTGGGGTGTGGTAGAGTAGCTAGAGATGAGGTTCTTAGAGGAGGTTGAGAGAATGAGGGTGGAGGAAGAGATGTTGAAGAGAAAGAGGATCTTGTAAAAGGAGGCATATGATCTTCTAAAAGGAGAGTGATCGATGGTTTCAGGTGGGTGATTTCACTGAATACAATACAAGTTGACGGAGATGGAGGAAGATGGTGCTTAACTTTGAATTTTGATTGGCGGAGTCCATCATGGCTTTGCTTATATTACATGTTTGGAGATTTCGATATTTTTGTTTTTGTGCTTTACCGGAAGCACAATATAAGACCTTTATGAAAGACAAAATATTTATATATACATATAACTACATAAACGAAAAAGACCTCTAAGTTTTTCTGCTGTTAACCATTAACTCAGCACAAGCCAACTATTAAGGAGCACCATGGTGGCAGTAGAGTTGGTGGTTGGACCTTGTCTCTATTTATATATAAATATATATAAATTTCTTACATAACTTTATTTTCTTTTATAAGGTTTGCACTTTACTTTTATACGATCTTTTAATATTTGTATATTAAACAAATTTCATAGTTTAAGAACAAATTTCGAAATTAATTGTCTATTTTTATGTGTTCCCGAATAAGTTTCTAGTTCTACCTAAATAATTTCATAATATATACAACAACAATCATTAAATAACAATATGCATTAAATATGTTTTGAGTAAAATGTTTGGTTTATCTTATGTATATGTTGAGTTGATATTTAGTTGATTTTAATTGTGTATATTTTGGTATATTAGTTATTTTGGGGTATATTTTTAGTTTATCTTTTACACTTTTTAAGTGCAATATGTAATTTTTTGAGATTGTTGCTTCATTGCTTTTTAGTTTATTTTAGGTTGATGTAGTGGGTCCATGTGTAATTGATTATTAGTTGCTCTTTTGACATCGTATTGTAGTGGGTTGTTGTCTAATTGATTTTTTAGTTTATTTTGAGTTTATATTTAGTTTTCTTTAGATATATTTTGGGTTGATATCTTGTTGACTTTTAATTTCGTATATATTTTTTATTTATTTATTTTCGGTGTATGTTAAGTTATGTCTAATTGAGTATATTTTGATTTATTTTTAGTTGCTTCGTTGACACTGGGAGAGATGGTCAATGCTTTACTGTCTCAATTAGTATTTTGTTGTTGTTGCTATGTTGTTTTTGATATTCGTTTTGTTACTCTTAAGTTTATGTTGTGTTATTAGTTAGTTGTCTTAATGTTGTTGTTATCTAGATCATTTGTGTTGTTTACTTTTTATTTTTGTTTTTTAATTTTGTATAATTGTTGTTTTCATTTCAGCATTTCAATGTCATTTTTCATATTATAAAGATATATTGCTCTTTACACTACAACATAAATGTTGTTTACCGGCGGAACTATTACCGGCGGAGATAGTCCGCCGGTAATAATACCATCTTTACCGGCAGAATTCGTTTTCTGCCGGTATTAATCTTATTTTTATTTTTATTTTTATTCTTTTAAATTATTTAATTATTACCGGCGGACATCCCGCCGGTAATAATAAGCAGAATTTATAGCCGCGGCAAATTTACCGCCCATTCAATTTTTCAATTATTGCCGACGGACTTCGCCGGTAATAATATTTCGATTATTACCGGTGGGCTCCGCCGGTAATAATATTTCGATTATTACCGGTGGGCTCCGCCGGTAATAATTAAAAAAATATTACCGTTATTTAAGTATTACCGGCGGAGTTATTATTGCCGGCGGACCTCCGCCGGTAATAATAATCTATAAACATAACCCATCCGTCTTCTTCGCGGCCGATCGTCCAACTCTCCCTAAAAAAAAAACCAGAGAAAACCATTCGTTTTTGTTATACCCAGATTTCGAGCCATGGTAAATATGACCTCGAAAGTTGGATTCGCAACAAATGGTCTCATAAGGATTGAAGTATGCTCCAGGATTGTATATCGAGCCTGCAAAGTACGATATATGACCTCGAATATATGAGCTCGAAATGATCTCGATCTCGAAAGGTAGTTCTGAGAACACACTCATCTTCGGGGACAACTTCGGATCGGGGGTCTCGAGCTAGATGTACGTACGATCTCGAAAGGCACGTGATCTCGGGAGATGCCATTAGCTCGAACAATGACGTGAGACCTGAGATGCTAAAGCCTTAGAGATACGCGATAATCACCTTGAATATTTACAAGTGTTATAAATATGAGATGTAATCCTCATTTATTAATGTAAATCCCCAAGAATCGTGGGATATTATTTGGTCAGTTATGCGTTTCCTGGTCTTCAAGAACGTTTCCTTTTATATCTGATTATAGGCATTTAAAGCCATTTATTTTATTCACAAAAGAGTAACTACCCAAAATATGTGGGATAGTATTCTGCATCCTTCTCTATAAATAGAGAAGGCATGCACCATTGTAAAGGACCGAAAATTCTGATCCTTGAGAGACAACTCTGGAGAATTCATGCTAAAGAATTTTTCAGAGATAATCTTAAGATTAATAACAGAGACTCGTGGACTAGGCAGATTTAACTGCTGAACCACGTAAAAAACCGTGTGTTTGATTTGTTTGTTTCGTTTGGCCATTGTCATTCATTGTTTTTGTGCTCTTCTTTTATCTGTTGACGAAAAACGGCGTCAACAGTTTGGTGCTTTCATTGAGAGGCTTAAGCATTCATACCTGAGAGATTCATGGCGACAAACAATCAGAACACCCCTGATGAAAGCTACCCAAGGCGTCCTGGAAAACAACCAATGGAGAACCCGGAGTCTGAGGAGAGAAGTGGATCCTCCGATTCCTGGGGACCACCGCCTCCACCGAGGGACGAGGATATGTACTACAATCCTGAACGTTACGTTCCTATTGTAGAACTGGAAAACCGGCAGTTGAAACAGCTGTTGGCAGAAGCCAACAAACGGAATGAGGAGTTGACTAGGATGGCCGCAGAGGCGCAGGTGGCTCAGCCCCCGCCTCCGTGCGAAAACCAAGTCCCTCCTCCAAGGGACGTGCATGTTCCTCCCCAGAGGCCCCGTGGACGACCACGAAAAGATGCTGCCACGAGGAGGCCGACTCAACCTCCGGCACCAGCAGAGCCATCTGCTCCTCCTAGGCCCCAGAGGAGTACCCGAGCTCGGGTCCCGCCTAATCCACCTGTGGAAGTGCCTGCAGGAACTGAGAATAACCGAGCTCCTACCGAGGCTCGGACTCAGGTTCCTGGTAGCGCACCGAATGCGACTGACCCATCTCGGGCAAATTCTGGACCCTCTAGGCCGAGGCAAGGGAGGCAGCCACCGTCGCCTATACGGTTCCCTCCGTCTCCCATAAGATATCCTTCACCTCCCCGCAGAAACGCTCAACCTGTTCGGGATCAGGATCAAGGGCGTACGGGGGATAGACAAGGGCACAGGGAGACTTTCCAGGAGCGGAAAGGCGCACAATCTGAGAAAAGTCAGATGTCCCGGTCTCGCACTGCGGAAACGAGGCGACATGGGAAGAACCCATCGCAAAATGACCGAACAATGAGTTTTACCAGTGACGAGTCCGGAGAGACCAGGTCCGTCAGTAAACGCGACCGAGGTCGTAAAAATACTGGAAGTCGCAAGAATCGTTCTGACCTGCGAAATCATCTAAATCAGAGCAGGGGGAAGGGAGATCAGACAAATCCGGACCTAAGGAATCACCTAAATGGGCGTAGAGATCCCTCACGGAGACGCGATCCTGGGATCATGATCAATAACTGTCAATTCCAGACACCACCTAAGGACCCAGTCCAAGAAAGGATTGATCAGCTCGAAAAAGCCTTTAGGCTTTTAAAGAATGAACGAGGGAACGGTCGATATGAGGACTCTGATGAGGAGCTCGAGCCGTTTGCTCCAAATATTTCTTATACTCAGTTTCCTCAAGGGTTCCGGATTCCTCACGTCCCAGCGTTTGAAGGAAAAACCGACCCATGCAGTCACCTGAGTACATTCAACACTATTATGAGAGCTAGTAACGTGGGTTACGAGCTCAGGTGTATGTTGTTTCCAACATCATTGGCCGGACCTGCTAAGAGTTGGTTCGAAAAGTACAAGAGGCACTCAATAACTTCATGGGATCAGTTATCTAGAGACTTCAAGAAGCAGTTCCGAGCTATGATGGGAGTCAGACCAGAGGCATCCACTTTGACTAACGTCCGACAACAGCCGGTCGAAACACTGAAAAGCTATCTGACAAGATTTAATCTAGAGGTTGCCCGAGCTCGAGATGTGGATGACAGTGGGCACCTGATGGCTATCCGAGCTAGTGTTTTACCCGGAAGTGCCCTTTGGGATGACATGCAAGGGAAACCGGTGAGGTCAATAATCGAATTTAATAGACGGGCGCAGAGATTTGTCAATGTAGAGGAGGCGAGGTCAACGCTGAAGGCGACCTCGCAGACCGAAACTACAACGATAAACATTAACTCCGCCTCAACCTCGGCTGACCAAGCAGCTCCACAGCCTGCCTCGGAGAATCCCTCCAAGAGGAAAAAGAGCGAGGGAAATAACCCCGAGGCTGAAGGGGGAAAGAAAAAGAAAGGAGAAAGGTATTTCTCCGTATATAAAGTACACACCGAACTCAACGAGTCTCGGGAAAACATATACCTGGCTAATGAAAACCAGGTCCCCTTCAGGCGTCCGGACCCAATGAAAAATCAAAAGTCCAAAAGGGATTCCAGTAAGTATTGCCGGTTCCATAGAGACACCGGACACACCACTGATGAATGTCGACAGCTGAAGGACGAGATCGAGGGGTTGATCTCGAGAGGTTATTTCCGGCAGTACGTCAAAAACCAGAGTACTGGACAGACTACTGCGAGTCAGAGAGTAGCCGCGCCTTCAACGTCACAAAATAATAACTCTCGATCTCGGGAAGAAGACAGGCCCCCGCCGATTGATGGAGAGGATGTAATAACCATCTCGGGAGGGCCTCATCTCGCGGGAGGGGGCAGAAATGCTCACAAGCGATACGTTAACGAGTTGAAGACAGGGGACGGGTCTCCTTATGAACCCGAACCTAGGGCACCAAAAAGCCAAAGGGTTGAAACGCAACCGATAACCTTCACTGAGGAGGACGCATCTCATGTTCAGTTCCCTCATCATGATCCATTGGTTATTACTCTTCAGCTTGCCAGCAAGAGAGTCCGTCGAGTTCTCATAGATAATGGGAGCTCGGTCAACATTCTTTATAAGGCGACCCTCGAGAAAATGGGACTCTCCCTTCGCGACCTGAAGGCATGTGCAACTACTTTGTACGGCTTTTCAGGAGAAGGGACTGCTTGTATGGGATCCATTGAACTCCCTGTGACCTTGGGAGACTATCTAGTCTCGGTGACCAAGATGATGGAGTTCGTGGTGGTAGATTTACCATCTGCCTACAATGTACTGCTCGGGAGACCCGCCCTGGTCGGGCTGGGGGCAGTGTCATCTGTGAGGCACCTGGCCCTTAAGTTCCCAACCCCAAGCGGGGTCGGGACTTTAAAAGGAGATCAATTGGCAGGAAGGGAGTGCTATAGCATTTCTCTGAGGGGAAAGAAAAAAACGAGCGGTCAGGCACTCATTATCATACAAAATAAAGATGGAACGGTTTTAGAAATTGACGAGGAAATCGATCCAAGGATTGAGGAGAAAGTTGACCTCCAACCTTTGGAGGAGCTCGAAGAAGTTCAGCTCGAGGAAGCTGATCCCTCGAAGAAGGTGAAGGTCGGAAAACACCTCCAAGACGGGAAAAATAGCAATTAATTTGCTTTCTGAAGAAAAACCAGGATGTCTTCGCATGGTCACACTCAGACATGGTGGGGATAAGCCCGAATGTAGCGAGCCACGCATTGAATATAGACAAAAGCTTTCCCCCGAAGCAACAAAAGCGAAGACAGCTGGACAAAGACAAAAAAAAAGCACTAAAGGAGGAAGTCGACAGGCTGAAAGCAAACAATTTCATTAGGGACGCTTTTTACCCTGACTGGGTAGCCAATCCCGTGTTAGTGCCGAAGCCCAATGGGATGTGGAGAACCTGCATTGACTACTCAGACCTCAACAAGGCCTGCCCAAAAGATTGTTTTCCGCTGCCAAGAATTGACCAGCTCGTGGATGCCACGGCGGGGCATGGCCTGATGTCGTTCATGGATGCCTATTCTGGATATAACCAGATTCCTATGCATGCCCCCGACCAAGAGCATACGAGCTTCATCACAGATAAAGGGCTCTACTACTACAATGTCATGCCATTCGGATTCAAGAATGCTGGAGCCACGTACCAACGGCTCGTAAACATGATGTTTTCAGAGCAAATAGGGAACAACATGGAAGTTTATGTTGATGACATGCTTGTAAAGTCTCAACTTAACAAGAACCATGTTGATGATCTCGAAGAGTGCTTTGGCGTACTCAGGAAATACAACATGAAGCTAAATCCTCAGAAGTGCACTTTTGGGGTATCTTCGGGAAAATTTATGGGCTTTATTGTCAACTCTCGAGGGATCGAGGCTAATCCCGACAAAATAAAGGCCCTGATTGATATGCCTTCACCTCGGAAGCATAAAGATGTCCAAAGCTTGACTGGCAGGATGGCCGCCCTGAGCAGATTCATCTCGAAGTCAACGGATCGTGGCCTTCCATTCTTCAACTTATTGAAAGGAAGTAAGAAGTTTGAATGGACAGAGGAGTGCGAGCTGGCCTTTCAGGAGCTCAAAAAGCACTTAGCTGAACCGCCCATCCTATCGAAGTCTGAGACGGGAGAAGTATTGTTCCTATACCTCTCAATTACCGAACACGCGATAAGCGCGGTGCTCATTCGAGAAGAAGAGAAATTACAGAAACCCGTCTATTACATCAGCAAAAGATTACTGGGGGCAGAGTCAAGATACCCATTGATGGAGAAGCTTGCCCTCAGCCTAATCCGCTCATCTCGCAAGCTCCGCCCCTACTTTCAAGCACATCCCATCCATGTACTGACAGATCAACCACTTAGGCAAGTCCTGTCTAAACCAGAGGCGTCAGGTCGGCTCCTTAAATGGGCTATTGAGCTCGGATAGTTCAAGATCACTTATCATCCAAGAACGACCATTAAGGCACAAGCCTTGGCAGACTTCATAGTGGAGTGCACTGGTATAGCCGACGACGAGGTAATAACCACGGTCCACGAGCTGTGGAAACTTTACGTCGACGGCTCGTCAAATGAAAATGGAGCGGGGGCAGGAGTTATTCTGATCACTCCTGCAGGGAGCAAATTTCACTCTGCTTTAAGATTTGGTTTTAAAGCATCTAATAATGAAGCTGAATACGAGGCTCTACTTGCGGGACTACGAATAGCAAAAGAGCTCAAGGCCAAAGCTGTACATTGCTACAGCGACTCCCAGCTCGTGGTTAATCAAATCTTGGGGGAGTACCAGGCTCGTGGCACAAGAATGGCAGCTTATCTGGCGAAGGCAAAATCCGCATTAGAGTATTTCGAGTTTTATGCAATCGAACAGGTTCCCCGAGAACAAAACTCAAATGCAGATGCCTTAGCTCGGCTCGCCACTTCCGCCGAAAATGAAGAGCTGAATGTTATACCCGTAGAACACCTATCAGCACCCAGCATTACTGAGCCAGACGAGGAAGATGTGTGTATGATTGAAACAGAACCAACCTGGATGAGTCCAATAGTTGATTATCTCGAAAATGGAATTCTTCCAAGAGATCAAAATCAAGCTCGAAGGTTGATGTATCAACTTCCTCGTTACACCATTCTGGATGGAAAGTTATACAGAAGAGGGTACTCCATGCCGCTGCTTAGATGTGTAACTCCTCCCGAAGCTAAGAAGATCATTGAAGAAATTCATGAAGGGTTCTGCGGAGACCATACCGGGGGGCATAGCCTGTCCAAGAAGATTATACGCCAAGGATATTTCTGGCCAACCATTAAAACAGACTCTTTCGAATACGTGAAAAAGTGCGACAAATGCCAGAGATTCGCCACGATACCCCGAGCTCCACCTTCCGAACTGACCATGTTGACATCCCCATGGCCTTTCGCGGTATGGGGCATCGACCTCATAGGCTCACTCCCAACTGGCAAAGGCGGAGTAAAATATGCTGTGGTCGCCGTTGATTACTTCACAAAATGGACAGAGGCTGAACCATTGGCGACCATAACTTCGAAAAAGATCCTTGATTTCGTGGTAAAGAACATCATATGCCGATATGGAGTACCAAGAAAGATTGTATCTGATAACGGGACCCAGTTCGATTGCGACTTATTCACCAACTTTTGTGACAAGAACGGTATAATAAAGAGTTTTTCATCAGTGGCTCACCCTCAAGCGAATGGTCAGGTCGAAGCCGTTAACAAAACCCTCAAGAGTTCTCTAAAGAAAAAGTTGGATGAGGCAAAGGGACGATGGCCCGAGGAATTACCTCAAGTCCTTTGGGGATATAGAACTACAGCTTAGACATCAACGGGACATACCCCGTTCTCTCTAGCGTACGGATGCGAGGAAATGTTGCCCATCGAGGTCGAAATCCCAACGATTCGAACTCAAATTTACGATCAGGATTCAAATCACACTCGACTCGAAGAAACCCTAGACTTGATCGAAGAAAAAAGGGAAGAGGCTCAGCTGAGAAATGCTGCTTACCAGCAACGAACCGCAAGATATTTCAATAAAAGGGTTCGAGATCGAAAGTTCGGAGTGGGAGATCTAATATTGAGACGCGTATTCTTAGCAACCCGAGATCCAGCAGCTGGAGTGCTCGGGCCAAACTGGGAAGGACCATACCAGATAGAATCAGTCATCCAACCTGGCGTATACAAACTTGCGAGATTAGATGGGAGCCTGATACCACGAGCATGGAATGGCGAACACCTTAGATCATATTATCAATAGTGTAGGAAGTGTTGCCTGTAACCATGAATTTCTATCTGTACTAGTTTGTTTGTTTGTTTCTGAATTTCATCAAATAAAAGGTCTGCTTTGTTTCACATGTAATGTATTTTTATTTTTGCAATCTCTCTTAATTTAATAACCTATGGTCACACTCATAGGATATTAAGGGGGCATCATTGGTATACATACCACCAGCTTAAAAAATAAAAAAAATATATAAAGTATTTGGATGTAACCAAGTACGCGATCTTAGATAGTTCGGACATAACCGAATTATAAAAAACATAAAGTATTTGGATGTAACCAAGTACGCGATCTTAGATAGTTCGGACATAACCGCATTATCAAAAACAAAGTATTTGGATATGACCAAATACGCGAGCTTAGATAGTTCGGATATAACCGACTATCAAGAACCTAAAATATTTGGAGTTAACCAGATATGCAAACACAACAGGTTTGGAACAAACCAGCCAAATTATCGATCGATGATAAATGGGAACCTAAACCTATTGCGAAATATGTCGAGATCGAGGCTGGAATATCTTAAAGAAAAATAGTTTCGAACTCATAACCTCGGAGCCAAAATACTGAGGATGAGGAAAAGTGACTAAAAAGATAACCAAATCATTCATATTACATACCATATAAGTACTTTTCAGTTCATGGTTAAAGTAATATCCGACCTTGATAAATAACGAGGTCGGAAGCGGATAATTCGAATAAACTATGCATGAATGCATCGAATTTCGATCCCAAATCCAAACTATGTTTGTATGAATAAATAAACATAACCGGTTCATCAGTATAAAAATATGCAAAATATTTCGAGCCAAGAAATGTAAAGCATATAAAAGAATAGTAAAGGAAATTGTATCAGCCCCTTGGGCATAAATTAAAATAATTACAGAGATAAGGGGACGCAGCCCCGATAACTGATCTCCCCGAGGCCAGATTCAAGGAAGAGGAGTCTCCTTGGCCTTCTCAGCATAAGTAACACTGGACCCACCAGGATGAATAGCATGACTATCCCCCTGAGCTTCCACCGAAACGGTGCCTGGAGCAGCACTTTCTCTCTCGAGCTGCTCAGCCTTTTCCTTCTCGAGCTGTTCGGCCTCTTCCTTCTCGAGTCGAGCGTTCCATCGCTCGAGAAGCGGCGCCTCGTGGGGACCCAAGAAGCTGGTGTCCAGCTCTTCGTTAAAAGCCCACATCCGGTACATGGCTGAGTCGACCGCCTTCTCCTTCTTTTCTTTGTACTCGGTAGTAAGGCGAGCTTTGACATCCTCTATGAGGTCGAAGGTGGCGGTCTTGTCCTCCTCGAGCTTTTTATTGGTCTCCCGAAGCTGGGTGTTATCTTTCTTTTGCTCTTCGAGTTCAGTTTTCAGCTTTCCGAGCTCCTTGGCCATATCCTCACGCTCCTTAACCACTGCCTCGAGCTTAGCATTCGCCGCCTTCAGATCATCGTTCGCTCTAAGGTGGAGATCCTTCGCCTCTTGGGCATGAGTCCTGCTCGAATGGACCTCGTTATTAAGCTCGTAGTTGAGTTGGGCCGTGAAGGCAAGAGCCTGAAAAAAGGAAGAAACCACCATTAGCCTCAAGACAGCATGGATATAAGCGAAAGAAATATGGAAAAATACTTACTGCAGCGGTGTGCTCGATACTCTTCTCGTAGAGAACAGTGCGGCCTCGGGTGCCAGTTAGGCACTGCCACTGAGGAGCTTCGAAACTGTCGTAGCTCTGGCCGATCCGGGACATGACATCCGAAATCAGCGTTAATCCATGAGGTCCGGCAGCGTTATCCACCACATATGAGTCCATATGGGTGGAGATGGTTAGCTTCTGAGCTCGAGAAGCAGAAGGTCTCTTGGCGAGCTGAGCAGAAGACATTTGACCTACCGCGGAAGGTTGGGACTCAACCACGACAGGGGTACCAGCCAGCGAGGCCGGTGCCACCGCAGAGACGACGACCTGCGAGGATGGCATCGTCGTGGGGGCGCTGATCTGGCCAGTCGACGCAGCAGCAGAGCTCGAAGCCGGCGGGGCAGGAGGAGGCGTTTTCTTAGATCTCTTGGAGCCTTTCCCCGGCTGGCTGGTTTTCAGTGACCCTGCCCTGGGGCGTTTGCTCCTCTTGGCACCCGCATTGTCGATAAGGGTGTCAAGGTCGGAGTCCATCTCGCCTGCACAAGTCAACACAGTGAGTCAGTAAAAGAGGTGTATAAGTTACTTCAGTATCACAGACGTATAGAGTGATGGTAGAAAAAACCTAACTGGAACTTTCCCCCGAGCTCGAGCTTGGGGACCATGAAATTCCCCCGTCTTCAGAAGAGGCGGGGGGAGTGCCTTCCCTATAAGTTGGTGATAACCTCGAGAGGTCCCTATAATCATTGGTCCCATACTGCACAGCTATCCCATTCCACACCTCGTCCGTGGTGTACATAGTGTCGTATTTCTCGAGCCCACTATCAAACCTATGGACACAGTCGTCTACCCAACTCCATATGTAGAAGTGGTATCTATCCTGTGGGCACGAGACTAACCTATTGGGCCTGTGTTTTAGCAAAGTGGGGGACCACATTCTCGAGGTAGGAAGGGTTTTACCTTCATCTGAGTCCGAGCTCGAGGCCTCGTCGTTGGCTTCATTCCCAGATCGCGGACTCCTCAAGCGAACTGGGAGAGATGCCCTCTTTTCTCTCCTGGGAAGAAGGGTGCTTGTGGGCTGTGGCACCTCCTCCCAACGTTCGTATTTTTTGTTAGACCAGTCAGAGGTTGACTGGCCTTCTCCCAACAACCCACAGGCTCGGAGTTTGCCCTCTTGAAGAAGATACGAAAGAGACCTCCTGCCATAAGGAAGTCGGAGCAAGGCCTCTCTGTGCTCCCTCATTGCCTTGGTGGGGGAGGGACGCTGAAAATTAGCTGAAAGGCGAAACACATTTCAGCTAAGTATGGTCTTAAGGGCTGAAATTCTGAGCTCAATAAAAAAATAAAAGTAACAAGAGTACTTACGAATCCGCCTGAACGAACGATGTCGAGACAGGGACAGACTGTCTGTCCAGAAAAAAGCCTTTTTGGAGTCAGGAGGGTGGTTTGGAAGATCTTCAAAAATCTTCGTCTCTTTGGGGTAGCTCGAAAGATAATAAAAACCATCTCCTCCCCGAGCTCGGGAGGGGTTACTCTTCAAACAAAAGAGATATAAAATCTCTTGGGGTGAAGGTCCTGTCCACCCCAGCTCGTGGAACAAGGAACTCAGGGCAGACAGCACCCTGTATGAATTGGTGTTGAGTTGGAATGGAGCCAACCCAACAAAATCAGTGAAGTCTCTGAAAAAGGACTTCAAGGGCAGCAGAGCTCCTGCCCTTATATGTTCCTGGCTCCAGGCCGCATATTTCACACTGACATCGTGGCCCCCAGGGGCGAAACAGCTTCGTTCATGACTAGCCGGAGCTCGACACTTTAGGGTGTCCAACGAACCAAGGCCATGGAGGGCCAAAATGTCAGTTATTTGGTCGGTGGTGGTAACCGAGCTCTGGTATAGCTCGGCTTCAAACATCTCTCTCCTAGGCTGCGAGGACGAAGGTTCCGCCATTAGAGAAAATTGGAGTTCCCCTGGATGATATGCAACCGTGACTTTTAGCGCAGGGTCGAGGGGAATTGGCCTAGGTCCTGGGTTGGGCTCCGGATAGATAGCCTCCCGAAGAACCCTTCTCTTCTTTTCAATGACCTCGTCTATCTGACGGCGATAGTGGGCTCGAATGTCCTCTTGCTCGCGCGCAAGCTCGTATTCTTTTATCCGACGCTGATTCCGAGCGAACATCGATTCTGGGCTCGGAGATTTAGGCTCGTAAGGGATGGCTCGCAATGACCCCCACTGTCTTTCCAGATTCTGTGACATCTAACGAGAAAGAAAAAATGGTGAGGGCCATGCATGCAAGAATCACGAGCTCGATGGTATGAGCTCGGGGATTTAGGAACAAGAAATTAAATATTGAGACCCTTACTAAAGAGTCAGAGCGTGTGTTCCACGGGAAAGAAAAGGAGCGTGGAAGATTTTTTGAAAATCTCGAGATTCAAGGGAAAGAAAGGTGGCGGTTAACCAGAAAGGGTATTCTTGGGTTTCGTGCATTTGTCAAGGACAAGGGTTTTTACCCGAAAACTTAGTAGACAAGAAACATGGCCTAAAATTTTCAAAACCCAGAAAATTGAAACTTCGCTCAAACGTTAAAACTGGATATAAACCAGTGATGCGAAATCCAGCAGGGGAAGTCTAAGAAACTTGAAAGCCTATCGAAATGAAACCCCCTATCTTATTATGCTAAGTGTTAGGAGTGTGTCCTAAAAGCATGTAAAGACATTTGTTTTTTCTATGAATAAATAAATACAATGGTTTATTATTATTGTCATATTTAGATTGTTAAATTATTGTTTGAATAATTTTGTAAATATCAGAAAAATTCCATATTCATTATTGAGGATGTGATCTTGTATTAGTACGAGAGAATTAAGATCACATGAATGAATAAAAAAAATGGTCAACAACGACAAATTAAAGTTATGGAATTCTTTAATTGGAGTTGTAAGTACGGTTTACTGAGTATCATAATGATACAAATAATCTAGATTCGGATTATTGATGTGGTAAGACATCTCGGTAAAGGTGCTTTATATAATATGATTATATATGACATGGATCGATGTGAATTAAAGTCTTTATCCAAAAACCATTTAACAATAAAGACTTGTAATTCATATCATAACTGATGATCATTTATAGATCAACCTAAATCCTGAGTGTTCATGAACTCCTGTTCATGTTTATTAAATCTTTTGATTCACTCGTTAAAGTCTCTTCAAAGAATGAGGCTAATGACTTTTGTTTTGGAGATTTAATATCATGGATGGCTGGGAACATGTATCAACAACACGGAATCTAATCTTTCCTAACGGATCATATATTAGTTCCCTTAAGGGTTAATTCTGGAACTGAATGATTTTGAGCTCAAATCTATAATTAGATTATAGATTAATTATTCACTAGTGAATTAATAGTACTTAAGGAATAAGAAATAAATTAGAAAGGTTAAATGGTAATTCTCCCATTCTAATTTATGAACTAATTAATTAGAGGGTTAAACTATTGTAAGATGGTTATATCAATGGATGACTTAAGAAAAAGATTTATGTAAAAGTATATCTATAACATAAAGAGTGCAATTCTGAATTTATAGTGGAGTAATATCAGAATTAATAAATTAACTATTATAATTAAAGAGTTTAATTATTTAGTTTCAATTTATTAGAGCTTAATGTTATAGGTCCATGGTCCCCAGAATGGCTCAAACAATCACTGTCAAAGGCAAATACAAAAATGGGCAAAAAGGACTTATGTGATAAGTAAAATATTTTTCTATGTATCAAACATAATTATTGTTTAATTATGTGTAATTAATTAATTAAGAATTAATTAATTATTTGATTTAACAAAAATATAATTAATTTTGAATTAATTTATTTTTGGGATTTTTGGTATTTAAATAATAATAAAAATTGGGAAAAATCACATGCATGCATATGCATGTGGTACACATGCACTGTGCTATATGCATAAGAGATAGACTTGGTCTCTTGATTCCACAATTTTAGTTATTTAAATATTAAATAAATAATGAGATATTTTGATTTGATTTAAATATTATTATTTAAACAAAAATCTGATAACTGATCAGTTATTTTGAATTTGTTTAAAATAACAAATATTTTAATATATTTGATATTATTAAATATTGGATATCAGTTTTCACAGAACGTAAGTTTTCAGGGATAGAAAAATATCTAGGATTCTCTCAGAGAAAAAGATCAGTGACAAAACAAAGGTCATTGTTCTTCACAAAACCTAGGTCCAAACTTTATCAGATCTCATGTGTTGAGAATATCTGATAAATAGTTATTGCCTATTATTTGTATAGCGAGCCCACACTCGTTCTTTGGGTGACTGAGAACATTTTGGAAGATCTTGGTGTGTGATCTCAAGGATTCAGCCATACGAAAAGATAGCAGCAAGGAAGGACCTGAGGTAATGTTTCTATTCTTGTCCTTGATTCAATATATATATGAGTGTGAAGAAGTAGATCTAGAAATCTTATGGGATTAATCTGACAATTTGATTGTTGTTCCGCTGCGCATAATCTCTGATTTGATCAATAAAAACCAACACTAAGAACGTAAGCTAGCATACACAATAAGAACAATATGGATAAAAAACTGAAAACAAAAATGGCATACTTACACAGTGATGGTGATTGCAGAGAAATCGTCGACTGAAGAAGAGGTTGCAAGAAAGAACTCACTGACTCGAACAGACCAGGATTCCTGTGTTTCTTTGGCCGAGAAAACATGCACAGAGTAGAAACTGTGGCAAGGGGTTTCTGGGGATGTTTTTCTTCTTCTCTTGCTTACGAGGAACAAAAGTGAAGGAGAAGATAAAGCGGGGTCTTGTATATATAGGTGGGAAAACGGAATTAATCAGGAGCGTTGAATAAAATCCTCACTAGATCGAACGGATGGGGATCAATGACAAGAAGGCGCCGAAAAGTTGTCAGACGGACGATCGTGGGCGTGTTTCCAAGGTACTCAAGTACCTAAAATGAGCAATACCCAGCTGACGCATGTCCATTTTCAAAGGTGTGACGGTACAGTTCCCAGAGAAAGTAGTTCAAAAGTTTCCTTCTCTTAGGATTCGAACAAATACTTTTGAGGGGGCAAGATGTTATACCCAGATTTCGAGCCATGGTAAATATGACCTCGAAAGTTGGATTCGCAACAAATGGTCTCGTAAGGATTGAAGTATGCTCCAGGATTGTATATCGAGCCTGCATAGTACGATATATGACCTCGAATATATGAGCTCGAAACGATCTCGATCTCGAAAGGTAGTTCTGAGAACACACTCATCTTCGGGGACGACTTCGGATCGGGGGTCTCGAGCTAGATGTACGTACGATCTCGAAAGACACGTGATCTCGGGAGATGCCATTAGCTCGAACAATGACGTGAGACCTGAGATGCTAAAGCCTTAGAGATACGCGATAATCACCTTGAATATTTACAAGTGTTATAAATATGAGATGTAATCCTCATTTATTAATGTAAATCCCCAAGAATCGTGGGATATTATTTGGTCAGTTATGCATTTCCTGGTCTTCAGGAACGTTTCCTTTTATATCTGATTATAGGCATTTAAAGCCATTTATTTTATTCACAAAAGAGTAACTACCCAAAATATGTGGGATAGTATTCTGCATCCTTCTCTATAAATAGAGAAGCATGCACCATTGTAAAGGACCGAAATTCTGATCCTTGAGAGAAAACTCTGGAGAATTCATGCTAAAGAATTTTTCAGAGATAATCTTAAGATTAATAACAGAGACTCGTGGACTAGGCAGATTTAACTGCTGAACCACGTAAAAAACCGTGTGTTTGATTTGTTTGTTTCGTTTGGCCATTGTCATTCATTGTTTTTGTGCTCTTCTTTTATCTGTTGACAAAAAACGGCGTCAACAGTTTTCAAACGCTCTCTTTGTTCGTGGGCAGCTTTGGTTCATCAAAATTTGATTTTGGGTATGTATTTCTTTTAATAATTTCTTTGCTGATAGTATTTTTCATCAAATTCATGTATTTCATTTAATAATTTCTTTGCTGACAGTTATAATCTTTGGTTATGAACCATTTATCTTTTTATGTATAGGTTACTTACAGTATCCCTTTCGCTTTGGCATCCATATTTTCAACCAAATTTCTAGTGCTAGTCAAGGTAAAATTTATTTTGTTAATTATATATATTGAATTTAATTATTCCATTAATTTATATCTAATATATATATATATATATATATTTCAGGGCTTTATTGGGAGTACTGAATCTTGCTATTGTTGTACACTGGTAATTAATTTTCTATTTCATACATTTTTATTTTGTTCATTTAGTTTTAAAGAATATTAAATAATTATTTTTGGATATTATTAATGTATAATTTTTTATTATTGTTAAATTGTTATTATATTGTTAGAATGTTATAATGTATTTTTGTTATAGTTTAATTAAAATTATTTTAATATTATGAAGTTTAGATTTTAATAAATTTGTTATTAATTATTAAAAAAATAGTTTAATGGTAGAGAAATAAAATATTAATAAATAATATAATAAATATTTAATTATAGAAAAAAGTTATTTTAATAACTTAGATAGTAATTGATATAAGAATAATAAAAATTAAATAATTAAAATTTTATTTATTAAAAAGTAAGTATTAAATAAGATATATAAACAATTATTAATTAAGTAATTATATAAAAGAGTAGTTATATGATTAATTAAATAAAAATAATTTCAATTAATTACATATTAATTATTAAGTTTTTAGAATAGTTATAAATAAATATGTTAAATAACCAAATAATTAATTAATTAATTAATTAAGTAATTAATTAATAATTAATTATATAATTAGGAAAGATTTAAATTAATAATATGATAAATAAATAATTAAATGAATATTAAATAAATAAATAATTAAGTATTAATTAAATAATTATTTTTTTAGTAAAGGAAAAATATTATATTAAATAATTAATTAATTAAATAAATAATTAAGTATAAATTAAATAATTAATTAAATAATTAGTAAACATTAGATAATAATAATTTATTTAAATAAAGGAAAAATTAGATAATAATTATCTAATTAATTAAATAATAAGTAAACATTTAAATTAATAATATGATTAATAAATAAATAAATAAATAATGAAGTATTAATTAAATAATTATTTTATTAGTTTAAGAAAAATTAGATAATAGATAACTAAATAAATAAATAAATAAGTATAAATTAAATAATTAATTAAATAATTAGTAAACATTAGATAATAATAATTTATTTAAATAAAGGAAAAATTAGATAATAATTAACTAATTTATTAAATAATAAGTAAACATTTAAATTAATAATATGATTAATAAATAAATAAATAAATAATGAAGTATTAATTAAATAATTAATTTTTTAGTAAAGGAAAAATTAGATAATAGATAACTAATTAAATAAATAATTAATTAATTAATTAAATACTTAATTAAATAATTAGTAAACATTAGATAATAATAATTTATTTAAATAAAGGAAAAATTAGATAATAATTAACTAATTTATTAAATAATAAGTAAACATTTTAATTAATAATATGATTAATAAATAAATAATGAAGTATTAATGAAATAATTAATTTTTTAGTGATGGAAAAATTAGATAATAGATAACTAATTAAATAAATAAATAAATAAATAAATAAATAATTAAAATAAATAAATAATTAAGTATAAATTAAATAATTAGTAAACATTAGATAATAATAATTTAATTAAATAAAGGAAAAATTAGATAATAATTAACTAATTAATTAAATAATAAGTAAACATTTAAATTAATAATATGATTAATAAATTGATAAATAAATAAATAAATAATGAAGTAATAATTAAATAATTAATTTTTTAGTAAAGGAAAAATTAGATGATAGATAACTAATTAATTAACTAATTAATTATTTACTAATTAAATAAGTAAATAAATAATTTTAGGATAAATTAGATAAAATAGCATAAAATAGCATAAAATATTATGATAAAACATAAAATACCATAAAATTATTAAATGTGTTATAATATAATATAAAATTATTAAATGTTTTTATAATATAATATAACAATTATATTATAAAAGCATTATAAAGTAGCATAAAACTATTAAATGTTTTATAATATAATATAATAATTATAATTGTTTATATTATAAAACATTTTAAAGTCGTTTAAAACTATTAATTGTTTATAATAGACTATTATAAACATTTTATAACACTTTAAAAATATAAGACTATTAACATATCGTAAACTTATATACTTTTATAACACTTTAGATGGCGATTGACAAGACTTGGACGATATTGAGAAATCGTGCTTGTCGAGAATATTGGAACGGTCTACAAGCTTTTTTGACGATGGCGTCGGAATATAAGGATTCCTCTGGTAGAATTAGGGGTCCGTGTGTTAGATGCATAAATAATAGGCTTGAAACTTTACCTATGGTGAAAGCACACGTATTCGATTGGGGTTTTCATAGAGGTTATGAGAAGTGGATATATCATGGTGAAGCGGAAGCAGATGTTGCCAATGTGGTGGACGCCAACGATGATGATGTTGATGAGATGATTCCAATGGTCGAAGACTTCCTTCTACCTACAACCGAAGAAGTTGAAAATAATCCTGCGGCGGGACAATTTTATGACGAGCTGTTTGACGAGATAGAGGCTGAGTTATATCCTGGTTGTAATTGGATATCTTCTCTTAACTTTTTAGCAAAATTATTGCATTTGAAAGTTAGAGGCAAGATTCCGAATAAAATCTTCGATGAATTACTGAAATTACTAAAGCTTGCATTTCCGAAGGGAAATAAAATTCCATCAACCTACTACGAGGCTAAAAAAAGATTACAGAAATTAGGGTTAGGGTACGAGTCAATTCATGTATGTGAACATGATTGTTGTTTGTTTTACAAAGAGCATTCAACTAAAGAGACTTGTCCAATTTGCAGAAGTAGTAGATGGATTTCTCCTGAAAAAACTGATGGAAAAAAGGTACCACATAAGGTGATGCGTTACTTTCCATGAACTCCTCGATTAAAAAGACTGTACAGTTCAAGACTTACAGCGAAGCAAATGTTATGGCACTATACTGGGAAATCAAAAGACGATGGGATAATGAGACACCCAGTGGATGGGTTAGCGTGGAAGGATTTTGATGACAAACATCCTGATTTTGCTAGTGAACCTCGGAATGTTCGTTTAGGTTTAGCTGCAGATGGTTTCAATCTGTTTGGCAACATGAGTCAAGCATATAGTATGTGGCATGTGGTGTTGGCTAACTACAATCTTCCACCTTGGATGTGTATGAAAGATAATAATTTCATATTATCCATTCTTATTCCTGGACCAAAATCACCGGGAAAGGACATGGATATATTCTTGAGACCATTGGTGGATGAGTTAAAGGAGTTATGGGTTAATGGTGTCGATACAAGAGATAGTATAACCAACACTATGTTCAAGTTGCGTGCAGCCTTATTGTGGACAGTTAACGATTTTCCTGCTCGTAGCTATTTATCTGGATGGAGTGGTCAGGGATACAAAGCTTGTCCGACGTGTAATGAAGATACAACTTCTGTTAAAGTGATCGGTAAGACATCTTACATTGGTCACAGAAGATTCCTTCCAAGTAACCATCGAATGAGAAGAGACACTCAGTTTGACGGACAAATCGAGAGAAGACGTCCACCAAGACGTTTTACTTGTGAGGAAATATTAGAACAAGTAAACAAACTTGTACCACAAGTTCCTGGAAAACACGAGATGTTTAGAGGTGTCAAACGTAGGCGTATTGCAGAAGATCAAAATTGGAGGAAGAAAAGCATATTTTATGAGCTTGATTATTGGTCTTCGAACACTTTAAAACAAAACATTGATGTCATGCATGTGGAGAAGAATGTGTGTGATAGTTTGTTAGGCACAATCTTGGATAATGATAAATCCAAGGACACCACTAATGCAAGACATGATTTGAAAAAGTTTGGAGTAAGGGAATCGTTGTGGATATATGAAGATGACAGTGGAAAGTTAATGAAGCCTCATGCCCCTTATGTTCTCACATCTGATCAAAGAATGCAATTTTGTAAATTTATTCGTGATGTGAAATTTCCAGATAATTTTTGTTCCAATTTAAAGAAGAAAGTAAATGCTGATTTAACAAATATCAACGGTTTAAAGTCCCACGACAGTCATGTAATAATGCAACGATTACTATCAGTGGGTGTTCGCAAGTTTCTTTCAAAGAGTATATCGCCACTTTTTAATTATATGTTTGGACTTTCTTCCCAGTTTCCTCAGACACAACCTATGGGAAGTCAGTTTGGAGGATAACCGCAGCAGCAGCAACAACATCCTATGTATGGTCAATTTGGGCCGTTCATGCAGCAGCAGCCGGTATATCCTCATTATGGAGGATCGACACAACAGCCCGTTTATAATCAGCAATACTACACTTCTCCGAATCAACAACAGCAGCAGTCTCCTTTGATTCGCCCACAGCCTCGGCCATATTATCCTTCGCCACCAGCACCACAGTCTCATGAAGGTTTGAGTCGAAGTACGAATGTTGAAGATTTTTTAAATGAAACTTTTGATGAAGACAATAATAATTAGTTTAGGTTTTATTATTTACTATTAAATTTAAGTGTATGTTTTTTTTTTATTTTGAAAAGACAATTTTAGTATTTTAAAGTTGTATTTTTAATTTGGATATTAATTTAAATAATATTGATTTTATTTCTAATTTTTTTTAATTATAAGTTTAGTTATTTAATATTAATTATATATAATTTATAAAAATTAATTATTTTTTTTAAATATATTTTATTATTACCGGCGGAGACCGCCGGTAATAATGTGTCAGACGTGAATTCTGACCAAATTATTGCCGGCGGGATCCGCCGGTAATTATCCGCTGGTAATAATATTATTACCGGCGGGAGGCTAGTTCGCCGGTAATAATGACTTTTACCGACCGGTTTTTACCGGCAGATTATTGCCGGCGGAGACCGCCGGTAATACTTTTCCCGGCGGCTTTCCTGACTATTGCCGGCGGTTTTCTCCGCCAGTAATAGCTTGTTTTCCTGTAGTGTTATATGTTTTGTAGTTACTGTTTAGTTGCTTTATCCTTTTAAGTTTGTTTTGTTTCTTTTTGGAGGTTGCAAATGATAAAAATGGTGATCCTACTATTCAAGCAACAACTTCTTTTTTAGATGGGATAAGTCAAGATAATGTTGATGATACATTGGAGTTTAAGGCTATTTCTTTGACGAAGGTTTATTTATTTTTTTGGTATATTGTAATTTATTTTTGTGTGTGTAGTTTGGTTTTATTTATTTATTCTTTTGTGTTGTTTGATATGTCATTTGGTGATTTACATAACCATAAAATACAACAATTTAAACATCAACTTGACATCGACCCAATATCAACAAAGCAACTAAAAAACAACAGACATCAACAAAAAATAAATTAAAAATAAACCAAATAACAACCTCAGAAAATTACCAAAAAACATAAAAAATATATATATCTAAGACATACAAACGGAAAATATACCCAATATATACAAAAAAAATATTTTCAATTATAAATCAACTAGACACCAACTTAATTTACCTAAGAAAAACTAAATATATGCCCAAAAATAAACTAGAAAATATTGTTGGAGATGATCATTGTCTTACATTGGAGTTAGTTGTATACCTTATGCATATATATTTTTATTAAAAAGAATAATTTTTGTGATTTTTGGTAATTTTTTCGAGCTTATTTTTTTATAGATATTTAGTTGATTTTTAGTTGTTTTGTTGACACTAAGTTGATGTTTAAGTTTGTTTTATTTTATGGTTTTGTAAATTACCAAATAGCACAAAAGAAAAACAAATACAAACCAAAATATATACCCAACAAAATACTATAATATACTTAAAATATACTAAGGATGTACAAAAAAAATACCTAAAATTAATTAAATGCTACACCTAAGAGCGTTGTTTTCATAAAGTATCTAATAACTACTTCAAATAATGAAAAACTATCCTCATAAATGAAGAAATATTATTATATATGCAATATATATTTTTATTTTATTTTAATTACTTTTACATGTAATAATAATAATATACACATTCACTTTATTTTTTAGAGATACGCTTAGCAAAATTCAATATATTAAATTGAAGAACTTTCACATATCATAAACACCTGTTAGCCTTCTTAAACACTCATCTTTCCAAATACTTTTTGACCAATTTAAGCATTTTCATTCGACGTCATTCACTCTTCATCAAGTAATATATATTTATATTTATATATATATATATATATAGCTAGATATGTTATAGGAAAATCATTTTCCAATTGATTTCTCAACAAATGAATCCCAGGATGATTTTGGACATCGAAACAAGAGATTTGAGAGCTGAAGAGGAGACCGTAAAATAGAAAGAATTGACGCACTATAGTAATAGCGAATTTTTTATTTTTTTTTATAACCGTATAAAAGATATTTTTTGCACTTTTTTTTTTGTGTATATGTGAAAAAATCCCTAAATTTTAATGAATCGATGTTATTCCTCATCTTTTTAGTTTATTTTATACACATTATTATTAATTATTCATGTTTGTTGTTTTTTTTCTTTAAAAAGTTAACTGATACAGGTTGTTTATTAGAATGTAATATGGGATTTGAGGAAAGTTAATCTGTTAAAGAAACCCATATTAATTATAGCTCTTTGAAAATTAAGTTTCTAAAACTTGACTATATGGTGTCATATTTTATATGTTAAGTTTTAAAATGCCATATTTTAAAAAAAAAATCCCTAAATTGAATTGTGCTTCAGCACAGCTTCAATTGATAAATATCATTTTAAATATCTAATTTATTAATGAGTTCTAAAACCTCTTTTATTTTAAAAATAAATTTTTAATTTTAATTGTGTTATAATATTTGAGGGTAAATCAAATTAAGAGGTACAATTTGTTGGGGATTTATGGCTTACACTTTCTAGTCCAACAATGAATAATGTGAATTAATTCAATATTTTAAACCCTAGAGACTAATCAAGAAGCTTCTAATCTTTCCTAGGATCGCTATGCCTCGATCCTCACTTGATTCCGACTCCCAGAACTCGAGATTTCTTCGAAAATGCTTCGAACGATAAAAACGAACTAATGGGAAAGAACGAGAGGTTTTCTAACGTACGTTCTATCTGACAAGCTACTTCAAGCTTAAGTAACTTCAAATAAAATCTAGTGCTCGGGGTCCCAAAAACCTCCCCGGGGACATTATAGTCAAAACTTCTAGGATTTCATCCTGATCTGAATAACTCTCAATTTATTATCAAATAACCTTCTCATTATCCAATATCCCAATAAAAGACCCTCATTATGACAAAACAACTAACTCATAGTATAAGACCGTCTCATGCCGAATGACTCAAATATATCTCCATAATAATGAGATCTCATTCACAATATGCACCCAAATATACAAATATGCCCTCAACGGGCCAAATTACCAGAATATCATAATATTCAAATGTGGACCTACATGCATGCATATAACATCATATTATAATATAATTCACATAAACATGCACATAACTTCCGCTAACTGGACTTAAGTAAAACGCGTGTTTCACTTCACTAGTCAGCAATTGCTCGTAGTGCTTGGCATGACGTAATAAATTACTCCGAATCATGCACGATGTAAAAACTATATATTAAAGTGAGAGGTTGTTACGACGAGTAGAGTTCGGCATAATAAACCCCGAGAATCTATTATAAAGCGCAATAGGCATAATAATGGCATTAGGAACTTTTGTGCAATCTCAATTTTGAACTAGACTTAATGAATATGATGAAATATTGTTTTTGTCATCAATAAAAAAGTTTAAGTGTTTAAGTAGTTATGTGTAACTTTTATAACAGCTTATTCTTTTTTATTATGTATAAATAGAAGCCTAGCTGTTAGAAACGTGAGATTCCAGAACATTTAATAGGAAAATTTTACAAGTCAAACTTTTTATTCATCGACAGGTATGGGGACAGGCATCCTGAACAAACGATCTTAATCCATATGTAATTAAAAAGCAATTATTTAAGACACTTTTGCACTTTAAGGAATGAAATTCTTTGGCTGATAGAGTTTCTCTCTATTTAAAACTTCAAATATTGCAATATATACAATGGAATATGTATATTCTATACATACAAATCATGACTAACTATATACAAGTATCATATATGGAATGGATATTATTGATATCCAAACAACTTCTAATCATATAATCCTATAGATCTTCATAATAACCTCCATAGAAATATGAATCTAATTAAGTTGCTAATTCATTTCCTTGATCACTGAATTTCTAGCCCTATTGATATTTACAAGACACAAATAAACATGCTCCTCCAACTCCTCAACATGTCTTCTAAACCCTAAATCACCCTTCTTAATAAGTTCTTTAACCACCTGCAAACAAAATCTATGCTCTCTCCTCTCTAAGCAGGACTCCAACAATTCCTTGTTGTGCTCAAGCCCATCTTGAACCCGCACCACGAGCCGGTTCATCGTGTTGTATTCCCTACTCAAGATATAGGTTCCTTTAGCTGCTAAATCAAGCCGATCTCCAACTTTTCTAAGAACCCCACTTCTCAAAAATGGCAAATCAGAGATTTTTCTGGCCATGCGCTTAATAGGGAAGCTGAAAATGACTGGTCCTACGAAAACAGCGGTGGCAGTATGAGCTGCTAAGGCTATGACACCACAAGTTGCAGCTATGCAAATCCCAGAAGCCTTTTGAAAACACTTGATGATTTTGATCTTCTTTGTTACTTTCTTTCTCATCGATTTTAAGCTCTTCAAAACCGAGGAGTACTTGTCATGAATCAGCTTGAAATCGAGCTTGTTTGGAGTTAAGAATAATGCGTAGTTTAGCTCTGAAACGATCAGCTTGACATTGTTATTCTCATGAATAGAAAAGTAATACTCTTCATCATAATCTATTTCATCGAACACTTGTGTTATGAGAAGGTAGGTGGACTTGATTTGGTTGATACCCTTGAGGAGATGGCTACAAAATTTTGAAGCCTCAGCTGTTATGTCAAAGTAGTTGAGTAAAAGGGTTTTTAGTTCAGGTATTTTGGAGAGGAGTAGAGTTGATTCTTCAAGAATTTTAGGTATGGATTCTTGACCTGGTTCTAGAAGAGTTTCTGAGAATTTGTGATGATGATAATGGTGGTGGTTTGCTAGTATTTGATGAGCTTTGCTTAAGAACTCACCGTAGGATTTGGTTCTTAATGCACTCAGATACTCCTCATTTACGTTTAAGCTTTTGCCAACTTGTCTCAACTCCTCCTCAACTCCTGTTCAATTATATATATATATAATAAAATATTATTGCATAATTTAAAGAAAATACAAAGAAAATTAAGTAATATGAAAAGGCAATTCTTTGTTATAAGTCTTGAAAAAAAAAATGTCAATTTTATTATTAGAACTTAGAAACAACAAAAAAAGAGGAATGATTAAAAAAATGAAAACTTTTCATACTTTTTTTTCTGTTAAAAAATAAAAAATGCTTTTTTCTTTTTTAATTTTTTTTCTTTATGACAAAAATATGTTCTCTTTTCCTAAATGCAATTGCAGCCTAAAGCTTATATATATGTTCTTAAACAGCTTTTTTCTTCCTTTCTGGGTTCATGATCAAAATATGCAAATTTGTAATATATTAATCAAGGAATATATCAATGAATTAAAAGGTTCATGTTATAGAGTACATATACATATACAATGACAAATATACATATACATGTAAATATACTTCAACGGTGCAATATTTGTTTCTTTCATCTGAGCCTGACATATATCTCTATCTTTACATAAGATATATATATATATATATATAAATATATGCTATTTAGGAAAACAGAAAAACTTAATTAATATTACTATTAGCTACATTATAATAGCATACCTAAAGTGATCTTTGAAGGCTTCAGCTTTGCCCACATATTGAGCTCGATCGATGTTAATATATAAAGCTTCTAATAATAATATAATCTAAAACAATAACTTTTGATGGGTGTTTAATTAATATAATAAATATCTAGGTTTTTTTTTAAAAAAATAATAAGAATACCCTCTATAAGAAAGAATGATTTTTTACAAATCTCTGTACCTAGCTATAGCTGGGTATCTTCTGTTCTCTCTGATTTGCTTTGTATACATATACATACATATATATAATACTATATTATGTAATAAAAAGGCTAAGATTGAATATCACGCAGTCTTTTTGATAACTCTAATAATGTTCTCATCCAAATAGAGAATCATATCAAAAAAAGTTTGCTTCTTCAAGTTGTTTACAAGATTCAAGGCTAAATTTGCTAATTAAAGCCAATCTTTTTTTTTTTTCTTAACTGTTATAATATATCTCATTTTCTTCTCTCTTATCGTTATGTATTTTGTCGTTACTAAGTTGTACAAGTTTGTAAGCATACCATATTCAAAAGGGCGAAAAAGTAGAACTTATATATCTTGAGAGTCATAATAAAAATTTCCCTCCAAGCATGCATTAATGTAACACATACGCTAGCATGGATTTAAAGAAAATGTCCAATATACTCTTTATGTTATAATTATGGTTCCAAAAAAATTTCTCTTAACGGCAATTTTTTTTGAAGGAGTTCTTAATTTCTAAATGAAAATTGTTAGACGAGTTTGTAACAGACGTACTGCTGTTATTAATTTGTTTGAGTATACATAATTGACAATTTTAGACTACCTAGTCAATCTTTATCATTAAAATATTCATTTATTTTTTATAATATGTCACAATGATATATAAAAATTGCTATAAGTATTAATCCTCTCACTTGATACTACACTACCACAACAGGAAAACAGGCCTACATAGTCAATCTTTATCTTTAAAATATGCCTGTTTTCCTAGCCATCCAAGTATATCAAGCATTGTAAAATTATTGAGAGAATTATTGGTTACCTTAAGAGTACCAAAGAGTATAGCCTTCATTATACAAACTTTCCAAGGATACTTGAAGGATATACCAACGCTACTTGAATATCGAGAGTGGGAGATAATCTCTCCACCACCGGGTGAGTGTTTACTCTTGAAGGAGGTGAGATCTCATGGGACTCCAAAAAACAAACTTGTATATCACAATCAACCATGGAAGTGAAGTTTATAGCTCTAGCGACAAAGATGTCGAGTAGCTTAGGGATCTCATGTTGGATATTCATTTTACCACAGATATGGTATCAACAATTTCAATACATTGTGATAGACACATATAATAGTGTGTATAATTGAAAGTCTAGAGATATACTACTAGAAAATGACTCCACAGCGATGACATCTATTGCGACGACGGTAAAGTCGTCGCTGCATGTAGTCGAATTCCACGATAAATTCTTTTTTTAAATATATTGAAATAAATTAGCTACAGCGACGACAGGGTAGCCAACATCACGCCACCAGGCACCTCCAAATTCTAGGAACCCTACAGCGACGACATGTCGTCGCCGTAGGGTTCCTAGAATTTGGAGGGAACACGAGATAGGGGATGACTCTACGTCACTGTAGAGTTCTCGTAGAAAAAAGCGAGGGAAAAATTCAGTGTATAGCGACGACAAAAAAAAAAATGGAAGGAAACTGGACCGTCAAAAGTTTGTTGCAAATTTCATTACCTATAGTGATGACAAGGACCTT
The DNA here is from genome assembly GCF_963169125.1 of Humulus lupulus. NCBI lineage: Eukaryota > Viridiplantae > Streptophyta > Magnoliopsida > Rosales > Cannabaceae > Humulus > Humulus lupulus. The sequence goes on from NC_084802.1 coordinate 13,069,475, forward strand.
TCATCACTATAGATCCCCATTTTATCGACTGGTAAGTTAAAAATTTAGTATATAGCGATGACAAGGGGTCCCAAAAAAAATGGAGGGAAAGTTGACCACTAAAAAAGTTGTCAAAAATTTCACTTCCTATAGCGACAACATTTCGTTGCTATAGTTGGACACGTAGTAAACGAACTCTTTATGTACTATTCCCTTATCTATATAGCGATGACATGTCGTTGCTATAGGTTAAATGAAACGATGCATGCCCTCTTCAGCAATGACATTCTTATTTCCTATAGCGACGACATGTCGTCGCTATAGGATTAGGGCATAAATCCCCCAACCTGAGCATTCTTCTTCTGTTTTCTTCTCATTTCTTTGCAAAATTAGAGATGAATCGCTGCCCCTTCGCCGTCCCTCGCTGATCCAATGCCCCTTAGTTCGATTCTTGCCCATTTCTTCCAAATTTAGGTAATCTAAACCCAATTTCTATCTATTTTAGCATTTAAAATGAATTTTTTGTTAATATATTTATGTATTTAGTTAGAAATGTGTTTTTGAAATATTTTTTTTTTTGTGTTCTTTTAGATTGGAGTAGTGGAGCATCATCCTTAGCCAGAGACGCCTTTGGTTGGATAACCCTCGAGCCTTGGGTATTGTTTTTATATCTATATATATACATATTTTATGTTTGATTAATGTTTAAATTATGTTTTTAAGTGTGTGATTCGTTTGTTTATATAGTGTTGAATTTTATTTTTCATTTTAGATTTGTATATTTTAGACAATGTTAAATATGTTAATTTAATTAAATGTTATTATGTTAATTGTATAATTGATTAATATGTTAATTTAATTAAATGTTAATATGTTAGTTGTGTAATTTTTTATTTTAGATATATAATGTTGAATATGTTATTTTAATTTAATTTAATTAAATGTTATGTTAGATATTAATTGAATATGTTTATTTATATAAATGTGACTGTGAATTGTATTTTTAAATTGTATGGTACGTGAAACTAATATAATTAGATGTTTATAATTAGTATATGTATGTTCTGGGACTGGTTTTGTAGTTTTCATGCAGATTTTAAATTTTGGGATATGTTAGATTACAACCGTTATGCTGCCGAAATTTTAGTAGATTTAGAAATATTAAAAATTACAAAATAATTTTAAAGTTAGTGTGATTAAAATTTTCAATTAATTTTAAAGAAATTAATAAAAATTTATAAAATAAATCGTAAAGTGGAAATTAAAACAATAATTTTACAATTATAAAACTTTATTGTTATTTTTGAAAAAATAAAAAATTAAAATTAAAATAATAATTTGATAATTATCAAAGAAATTAATAATAATCGTTAATAAATTTATAATTAAATATTTGTTTATATAATGAAACTTTATAATACATTCATAAAATTTGATAATATATTCATAAAATTATAAAGTGAAAATTAAATAATAATTTTACAAGTATAAAACTCTATTGTGATTTTTTAAAATTAAAAAATGGAATTAATAATAATCATTACAAGTAAATTAAGAAATTTATAATTAAATATTTGTATATTTAATTAATTTTATAATATATTCATCAAATTTGATAATATATATTCATAAAATTATAAAGTGGAAATTAAAATAATAATTTTACAATTATAAAACTCTATTGTTATTTTTAAAAATTAAAAGTGAAAATTAATAATAATCATTAATAGTAATTTTATAAATTTATAATTAAATATTTGTATATTTAATTAATTTTATAATAAATTATTAAATTTGATAATATATATATTCATAAAATTTAATAATTTATTCATAAGATTCAATAAGATATCATAATTTACTTAAAACAAAATTAGTCATTTGGTGATAAAAAAAATTATTACCAAATAAAGGTGATTTTGTTATGATGATCACATTGTAATAATTTATTTTCCACTTGAATTAGTTATGACGATTAACAAGAGTTGGATAACTGATAGATGACGTAACTCTGATGAATTTTGGAATGGTCTTCAAGCATTTATACAAATGGGCAAAAATCATGTGAATGCTTTAGGAGAAGTCAGGTGCCCATGCGTTCAGTGTGTCAATATGGTGAGTGAGAAACTGGATGTGGTCGAAGCTCACATACACATATATGCAACGATACGTGAAGTAGACCTACCACGGTGAAGTTGACATGCCTCCAGTAGTGGATGACGGGGATCCAGTGACTGATGAGATGATTGACATCATCAATGATGTTATTGGTGAACAAGACACTAACGAAGAAGACGTAAATGAGGGAATCTGAGAATTCCCAACAAAGCTGACCGAAAAAGTTTTAGATGGTGGTGCCAGTAGTGCGGAGAATCAATTTGATGACCTGTTTCAAGAGGTCGAAGCTGAGTTATACCCTGATTGTACTTGGTTGTCTTTCTTGAACTTCTTGGCGAAGATGTTGCACATGAAGATCATGAATAAATTGACAAATAGTTCATTTGATGAACTTTTGAAGTTTATGAAATTTGCATTCCTGAAGGAGAATAAGATTCCGACTTCATACTATGAGTCTAAGAAAAAAATGAGGAAGTTAGGGTTAGGTTATCAATCAATTAATGCTTGCAAGTACGACTGTTGTTTGTTCTGGGAAGAGAATTCCAAAAAACAAAGTTGTCCTGTATGTGGTGAGAGCAGATGGGTTGACTGTAATGCCCCAAATTCCCTAATAAGGTTTAGGACCTTGATTAGGAGGCCGGGAGTGCCATAATTGATTTATTATAGTATTTAATGATTATATGCATATTTACGTGAATTGTATTATTATATGATGGTAAATGCATGCATATGGGCTCATATGTTAACTGTGAGGGTATTTTGGTAATTTGGCTACTGTGGGCGTAAATGTATATTTTGGGTGCATGACTGTGACTAATTAATATAGCCACACTATAAGGTGGATTGGTTCGAGCTTATCGACATGAGACGATCATGAGATGTAAGTGTTCGGCCTAGTCATAACGGGTTTAAGTTTGGGGCTCGGGGTGAGTCTCGGGGTGAGTCTCGGGGTGATATTAATGGTTATAGCGTTACCGGGGATTTTAGGGTAACAGGATATGAATTATTGGAATTTGAGGATATTGAGATTAGCGGGAATTGGGAAGCGTTAATTATGATTAACGGGATAAGCAGAAAGTACCAATTCTACCCTTGAATTGGTTTTAGAGGCTTTAGATGACACAAGGGTAATTTGGTCATTTAGGGGTGGATATATATGACTTTAGTGGCTGTTGGCTGTAGAAAGTGGTAGATTAAAACAGAACAAAATAGAGTTCTCCTCTTCTTCCCTTCCCGTACACTTCCCTCCCTTCTCTCTCCTTTGGTGTTCTTGAGTTCTAGGAGAGGTTTCAAGCTAGGAAATCAAAGGTGGCAGCTAGGGGACTTGTTTCAGCCATTAAAGGGGATTCAAAACTGTGTTTGAGGTAAGTTTTAGCCTTTGGTTTCAGGTGTTACTCTGTTTTCCCTTTTAGTTTTCAGTTCGTGGTTTTGATGTAGGAAGTGGGAATCAAATGGAGTTTTTGTGTTGGTTTGATTGGGATTTGATGAGGGTGAGCTATGGGTGTTATTTGGGGCTTTAATTATATGTTTGGAGGAGGTTTAGAGAAGGTTTGAAGGACTGGTTTGAGAGGAAATCGCACAGGGAAAAAACTGGTTCGTTAAGGGCGTTCTAGCTGGTCTGGGCTGGGCGCCGCGGCGCAGCAGGGGTGCGCCGCGACCCTTGGTGTCTGTCAGGAGGGAGCCCTTCTGTCTGAAGGGCGCGCCGCGGCGCAGCAGGGGAGGGCCGCGGCCCTTAAGGCCATTTTGACCAAAAACATGTTTTTAAGCTTGGGGATTCAAGCCATAGGCCTCGGGGTTGTACCTAGTACCCGGTTAAGTGGGGATTGATGTCCCGGAGGCTAGATATTGATTTGGGAACTTATGTTGATCATTTTTATTGATAATACCTTATATTTGGTTATGGCTAGGTGACCGCTAAAGGACTAAAAGTTGATCGTTCTCAAGGGTCGTTCTTTAAATCGTTCTAGCTCGACTTTGAGGTAAGAAAACCGCACCCTGTGTATACGTGACATGCATGGCTATTATGATGCATGTTGGTTGACTACTGAGTATGACATGCGTGGTTATTATTGATGCATGTCGGTTGATTATTATGTATGACATGCATGGCTATGCTTGATGCATGTTGGTTGACTATTAAACGTGACATGCATGGCTGTTATTGGTGCGTGTTAGATTGCTGGATTTATTGCATATGATGCATGAGAAACATGTGATTGGGACATGCTTTATATACTGAGTATGATATTGTTCAGAGCTTGAGCCTCTGTGGTTGTGCATGGTCCTAATTGTACTGGTATCTGTTTAGTAAGCATGCTAAATACCTTGTTTATGGATATTGAACATGTGGTATACGATTGGTGGCATGACTTGCTTGTGTATGGCACTGACTAATCAGGGACCGACTCTAAAGTCGAGAATCACGCATTGAATGGCCCTATGGCATTAATGCTAGACCGACCTTAGGGTCGAAGAACTTATAAGCGCTTACCTGGTCTACGACCAGATGACTATAGCCAAGGTATATGACCCCGGTGACCGTTTGTCACATGGCTAAGGGACGTTGTCCATAGTTTCGACTCTAGAGTCGTGAGGAAGGTTATGTTGGTGACTAATCACCATGCACCTGTCCTAATCAAACTTATGAAAGGATCACTTATCAGTTAAGCCCTGGTGACCCTATCGTCACATGGCTAGAGGGAGCGATGCTCATTATTGTGACTTTTGGCTACTGTCACCTATCTGTATGGACCGTTGGTCCTGAATGGCTGTTACAATTACTGTTGATATTATATCATGTTATCTGTTGGTATTATACCATGTTATCTGTTGATATTATATCATGTTATCTGTTGGTATTATACCATGTTATCTGTTGATATTATATCATGTTATCTGATGACATTACGTCATATTATCCGTTGATATTACATCATGTTGGATTGTGTTTTCTTGCTGCGCTTCGGCTCATGGGTGCTACGTGGTGCAGGTAAAGGCAAGAGGAAGCTGGACCATCCTTGAGTTGGAGAGCTTAGGTGATGACGTGTACATATGCAGCTGCTCGTCCGCCACGGCCGAGGTTTAAAGTGGAACTAGGGTTGAACCCTGTTTTGCCGCTTAGAACGGCCTGTTGTAAATATTTTCTGTAATAAACTCTGAAATTATATTTTCGGGATCCCAATGTATATATTAAACGTTCTAGTGAAACGTTACATCTTAACCAGAATGTTTAATCCCTAAACCGCTAATCATACTTAGTTCACGATTTTGGCCAAATGACTCGATTAGCGAGTTTAGCACTGTTTACAAGGCACACCGTAACGGTCCCAGGAGTTGGGGCGTTACAACTTGGTATCAGAGCGAGCCAAGGTTTATGGTTCCTGAAGACAAGCTGGGCATGTACACTCATCACTGAAGATAGATTCACTCAAGGAATGGTAACTATTTTTGTAGCTATGTGCATAGCTGCTTGTATAAAATGTGAATGCTTTACCTGTACATTGTATTAGGGAGCATGAGATTCTGATAGAGCCTGGCTCTTGACTATATGATTATATGCTCTGTGAATATATATGTATATGTGACTGTGATCATATGATTACCTGCTCTGTGAATATATACAATTGTGTTATTTGCATGTTGGGGTTAGAAGCATGGTTTGAGTATTGGAAGAGCAGAGGTTATGAGTAATATATGAATGCCATGGGCATGTTTGTAGCACTGCAAGTGGATTATGGTTGTGGTGTGGTAAGATTTATCCCGTGGGGAAAAGCCCTTGATATGCTTACTGTGATTAATGGATCAAGTTATTGACTGCAGATTGAATCAACAGGTTTTTTCAAGGCAGATTATGAGGTCTGGTGATAGTTATACAGGGGCTGGGAGTTACAGCCAGGGTATCAGTTCTTCGTCTGCATCCTTGGATGTTCAGCAGACGCTTTTAGATTTGCAATTAAGATTGCAGAGGCAGGAAGAAGAGATCAGGTATTTGAAGCAACAGCGAAGTCTGTTAGGTAGCACCTCTTCCTTTTCTATGCCAGGGGTGGCATCAGTTTCAGCTCAGCCTAGGGTTGAGAACAGATGGGAATTTCTCTGTGAACGATTCCTGAGGTTTTATCCTCCAATCTTTGAGGGAGGCCTAGATCCATTCAGAGCTGAGCAATGGATGGGTATGATCAGCTCCATTCTTGATAGTATGGGACTGGTGGGTCACGATAGAGTGATCTGTGCTACATGTGTATTGCGGGATGATGCCCGGACAAGGTGGGAGGTAGTATCCCAGACACGAGATATAGCTGTGATGGACTGGAAATAATTTAGGCAGTTGTTTAATGAGAAGTATTACTGTGATGTAGCTAAGACTACCAAGGTGAATGAGTTTCTGAATCTTGTTCAGGGTAGTGCGTCAGTGACCGAGTATGTTACTAAATTTGATGAGTTGGCCAAGTTTGCCTTAGACATGGTACCCACAGAAGTGGCTCGGAAGGAAATATTTATTCAGGGGTTGAATCCTGGAATAGCTCAGGGCATTAGAGTTACCCCAGTGTATGAAGTCTCTACCTATGCTCAGGTGGTAGAGAAGGCTCTTGTTGTTGAGAGTATAGTAGTTGGGCAGCAGAGTGCTGGAGAGCATGGAGCTCAGATAGTGGTACCTCCACTTATTGGAACAAATAACAAGGAAGATCGGAAGACATATCCGATATGCACTCGGTGCAAGAGGCATCACCTTGGAATATGCCGAGCAAAGGCATGCTTCTTTTGCAGGATGTTTGGACATCGTAAGAAGAATTGCCCAATGTGGAAGAAGAATGAGCAAAAGGGGACGAATAGCTCGATTCCAACTCGAGTGTTTATTCCAGGGCAATCAGAGTCTGAGACTGCGACTAGCTCCTCGGGGATGACAGGTCAGTCTTCTAGTTCTGAGCTGTGGATTATGTTGTTTGGCTTTGGCGCCATGTTATTCTTTTGTTGGCATGTATACAGAGAAGGGTATATTGATGGTATATATATATCACATGGTTATGTTGTGATGGGAAAAGTAGTACGGTATTGGCAACTTAAGAGATAAGTTGAGTTATGGCAAGGACTCATCGTTGGTTCCATGAGTTAGTTATGACTGACTATGGTTGATCCAGGGTTTGGATTGGTTTAGTAACTAGAGAGCCGTCTTGAATGGCAAGGAAAGTGTAGTAATTCTTGAGCTTATGAGCGGGAAGTCTGGTGACAATTGGCACTGTGTATGGTTTTGATATGTTCATGATACTAGGTGTGAGAGCTAGAGTTTGTGCAGGGGGATGCATGGAACTCTTAGCTAGTGTGACGGATATCACCTGGTTTGTACCAGTGAGATCAGGACAGACTGGACTAGTCTGTGAGTTATGAATGTGTTTCCAAGTGGTCTGCCAGGCCTTCTTTTTATTAAAAGAAGATTAGAATGGTGATTGGTTTAGTACCAGAGATGGAATCAGATGTAAACACTGTTTTGAGTGGCTCAGTGGGATTATAAGAATTAAAGAGTTAGCTGTTGAGTAAGATGAAACCCTTTAAGGCAGATCTTGGATCTGGTTAAGACCAGTTAGAGATCAGAGTGAGAAAATTATGTAAAGAATTGAGCTGGTATCAGATTAGAGCACTCCGAGTGCTGAGCATATTTGGAGAAATGGTTTGATGCTAAGTGTTTGTGAGTCAGATGAGTAATGCATTCAAAGGTTAATTTAAATGGGATTTATGATCGTCTTGGACGATGGTATAGTAGTGTTTTCTCTGCGGAGAATTGCCAAGAGTGAAGAGTGCCTTGGGGACAGGAGTATCCATGAATAGTCAAGATATTTCAGGTGCCTTGGGAAGAAAGTGCTGGGTCTTTATAGACCAGGATCAGTTAGTGGGTGGTTATGACATCCTAGTGATAGAGAAAAGTGGTTGCCTATGCAACATGTTGATTAAAGAATCTGACCAGGACTGGGTAAAGTTTCTGGCGGGCCAAGTGGCCAGTTTACTGTTTGAGATTATTATCTCAAGAAAGATAAAAGGAAAGATGGTTAAGTGAGCCACAGACGGGCAAGGTTGAATGGGAAGCTTTAGCTGGATTAGCTAAAGGTTGTTTGGTGACAGACATGAGTTTATGGTGGTATAGAGATCGGACTTGGGATCCGATGGATATTGAGGTTTACTGAGAGATTCTGGATGAATCTCATGCTATTCTTTTATTCGTTTCATTCAGGCATTGTGAAAGGATAACAGGATATGGAAATTTTATGGTGATGGCTTGAGATGGAGAGACATATATCAAGGCATGTGTAAAGCTCTTAACCTGTTAATAGATTGAGACAGAGTATCAGGAAACAGCAAGGCCATTACAGCCTTTGGGTATTTCATAGTGGGAGTAAGTGAGCATCGCGATGGGTTTCGCGGTGGGATTCCCAGGTTGATAGATCGGTATGAAATGGGTATTAAGTCATTGTGGATTGATTGTCCAAGTGGATTTATTCTATCAGTAAGGATAGGTGAATAGTACAGCTGATTTATATTTGAATCTCCTTGTGAGAAGGATAGAGAGCCTTTGTGAACTCAAGGTCTATCTTATCAGATGAAGGCTTTATTGTGACTTCCAAGTTTTGGAAGGGTTAGAAGGCGATGGGTATAAATGGAACTCAGTATAGCTTATCACTCTCAGACTGGTGGTGAATCAGAGAGAGAGGGTTACCCAATTATTATTGGAGGAACATCTTATAAGATAAGTGAGGAAGTATATACGTGTATGTCTGGATCCTGAGGTGTTTCAGGGGAGTTATGAGATGGCTGGAGCTTGAATCTTGGATGATCACTTCTTGGAATAAGTGGGAAATATTATTGAACTGGACAGTAGGAATGTGGAATTCCAGGTAGGAGAAAATGTATTTTCTCTAAGGTATCCCCATGGAAAAAGGGGTGAGGAATTAAGACAAGTTAAGTCCTAGTTTGTTTCGGCAGTTGGATCCTGAATGGGTCTGAATAGGGTGACTCTGAATCAGTTTTACTTTTAGCACTGGCAGTAGTATGCAGTGAGTTATGTGTTTCCATGCAGTGGGCATGGGCGGAAGGAACCTATGTGTTGAGTTGTGAGGATCTGAAGGTTAGGTTAAGTATTCCGGTAAGGAATGGCCAGTTCAGATTGTGACATAAGTAATGAGGTTCTATTGAGCAGAATGTACCTTGGGTTAAGGTAAGGCTATCGAAGTGCTGAAGTCAGGAAATGACTTAAGGAAATTTATATCCAGTGAGTGGAATTCTGGTTCCGAGTTGTTGAGTAAATTTCGAGGACGAAATTTCTATAAGGAGGGGATAGTTGTAATGCCCCAAATTCCCTAATAAGGTTTAGGACCTTGATTAGGAGGCCGGGAGGGCCATAATTGATTTATTATAGTATTTAATGATTATAAGCATATTTACGTGAATTGTATTATTATATGATGGTAAATGCATGCATATGGGCTCATATGTTAACTGTGAGGGTATTTTGGTAATTTGGCCACTGTGGGCGTAAATGTATATTTTGGGTGCATGACTGTGACTAATTAATATAGCCACACTATAAGGTGGATTGGTTCGAGCTTATCGACATGAGACGATCATGAGATGTAAGTGTTCGGTCTAGTCATAACGGGTTTAAGTTCGGGGCTCGGGGTGAGTCTCGGGGTGAGTCTCGGGGTGATATTAATGGTTATAGCGTTACCGGGGATTTTAGGGTAACGGGATATGAATTATTGGAATTTGAGGATATTGAGATTAGCGGGAATTGGGAAGCGTTAATTATGATTAACGGGATAAGCAGAAAGTACCAATTCTACCCTTGAATTGGTTTTAGAGGCTTTAGATGACACAAGGTTAATTTGGTCATTTAGGGGTGGATATATATGACCTTAGTGGCTGTTGGCTGTAGAAAGTGGTAGATTAAAACATAACAAAATAGAGTTCTCCTCTTCTTCCCTTCCCGTACACTTCCCTCCCTTCTCTCTCCTTTGGTGTTCTTGAGTTCTAGGAGAGGTTTCAAGCTAGGAAATCAAAGGTGGCAGCTAGGGGACTTGTTTCAGCCATTAAAGGGGATTCAAAACTGTGTTTGAGGTAAGTTTTAGCCTTTGGTTTCAGGTGTTACTCTGTTTTCCCTTTTAGTTTTCAGTTCGTGGTTTTGATGTAGGAAGTGGGAATCAAAGGGAGTTTTTGTGTTGGTTTGATTGGGATTTGATGAGGGTGAGCTATGGGTGTTATTTGGGGGTTTAATTATATGTTTGGAAGAGGTTTAGAGAAGGTTTGAAGGACTGGTTTGAGAGGAAATCGCACAGGGAAAAAACTGGTTCGTTAAGGGCGTTCTAGCTGGTCTGGGCTGGGCGCCGCGGCGCAGCAGGGGTGCGCCGCGGCCCTTGGTGTCTGTCAGGAGGGAGCCCTTCTGTCTGAAGGGCGCGCCGCGGCGCAGCAGGGGAGGGCCACGGCCCTTAAGGCCATTTTGACCAAAAACATGTTTTTAAGCTTGGGGATTCAAGCCATAGGCCTCGGGGTTGTACCTAGTACCTGGTTAAGTGGGGATTGATGTCCCGGAGGCTAGATATTGATTTGGGAACTTATGTTGATCATTTTTATTGATAATACCTTATATTTGGTTATGGCTAGGTGACCGCTAAAGGACTAAAAGTTGATCGTTCTCAAGGGTCGTTCTTTAAATCGTTCTAGCTCAACTTTGAGGTAAGAAAACCGCACCCTGTGTATATGTGACATGCATGGCTATTATGATGCATGTTGGTTGACTACTGAGTATGACATGCGTGGTTATTATTGATGCATGTCGGTTGATTATTATGTATGACATGCATGGCTATTCTTGATGCATGTTGGTTGACTATTAAACGTGACATGCATGGCTGTTATTGGTGCGTGTTAGATTGCTGGATTTATTGCATATGATGCATGAGAAACATGTGATTGGGACATGCTTTATATATTGAGTATGATATTGTTCAGAGCTTGAGCCTCTGTGGTTGTGCATGGTCCTAATTGTACTGGTATCTGTTTAGTAAGCATGCTAAATACCTTGTTTATGGATATTGAACATGTGGTATACGATTGGTGGCATGACTTGCTTGTGTATGGCACTGACTAATCAGGGACCGACTCTAAAGTCGAGAATCACGCATTGAATGGCCCTATGGCATTAATGCTAGACCGACCCTAGGGTCGAAGAACTTATAAGCGCTTGCCTGGTCTACGACCAGATGACTATAGCCAAGGTATATGACCCCGGTGACCGTTTGTCACATGGCTAAGGGACGTTGTCCATAGTTTCGACTCTAGAGTCGTGAGGAAGGTTATGTTGGTGACTAATCACCATGCACCTGTCCTAATCAAACTTATGAAAGGATCACTTATCAGTTAAGCCCTGGTGACCCTATCGTCACATGGCTAGAGGGAGCGATGCTCATTATTGTGACTTTTGGCTACTGTCACCTATCTGTATGGACTGTTGGTCCTGAATGGCTGTTACAATTACTGTTGATATTATATCATGTTATCTGTTGGTATTATACCATGTTATCTGTTGATATTATATCATGTTATCTGTTGGTATTATACCATGTTATCTGTTGATATTATATCATGTTATCTGATGACATTACGTCATATTATCCGTTGATATTACATCATGTTGGATTGTGTTTTCTTGCTGGGCTTCGGCTCACGGGTGCTACGTGGTGCAGGTAAAGGCAAGAGGAAGCTGGACCATCCTTGAGTTGGAGAGCTTAGGTGATGACGTGTACATATGCAGCTGCTCGTCCGCCACGGCCGAGGTTTAAAGTGGAACTAGGGTTGAACCCTGTTTTGCCGCTTAGAACGTCCTGTTGTAAATATTTTCTGTAATAAACTTTGAAATTATATTTTCGGGATCCCAATGTATATATTAAACGTTCTAGTGAAACGTTACATCTTAACCAGAATGTTTAATCCCTAAACCGCTAATCATACTTAGTTCATGATTTTGGCCAAATGACTCGATTAGCGAGTTTAGCACTGTTTACAAGGCACACCGTAACGGTCCCAGGAGTTGGGACGTTACATTTACAAAGACACAAAAGGGGAAAAATCACTCAGAAGGTGTTGCGGTACTTCTGTAACGCCATGGATAACCAAGATCATTACACTGTGTGTTTATAAAGGTGCAAGACTTGCTAATCAAGTCATTTAGTTGAAAATGTGTCACTAAAACCATTATTGAACTAGGGTTAAAATATTTTGGTTATAAAAGATAAATTTCATTTAAATAAGTGTTTGATACACGGGATCCCAAAAATAGGGTTAAATAACAGTTTACAAAATTTCCAAAGGTTATGTACAACCATAAGCCACTGTAATGGCAAAATAGGCATTTTAGGGTCTCCTGTCCCTGTATCATCCCTTGGCCGTGGCGGCCGAGCAACTGAGTATGTATATTCTGCCCCCAGAGCTCTCCAAATCAGGGTTGGTCCAGCTTACCCTTGCCTTTACCTGCACCACATAGCACCCGTGAGCCAAGGCACAGCAAGAAAACCATATACATAACATAACCAATAACAGTAATAAAACAATTCACAAATCATTAATCAAATACTCAGCAGACCCCATTGTTCACATAACCAGTGATATTAGTCAACAAACCAGCAATCTATCATCCAAATAATTAACATGCCACAATCATCAAATTAACAGCAGTAAACATATCATACAATATCCAGGGTAAGCGCCCTTAGGCCGCACCCTCTATTTATCCCACTGACTTCGGCTCACTTAGGCTGAGCTCAGTGATTATATAATTAACCTCAGCTACCAGTGGCCGAGCCGCATCTTGTGCGCAAATATTAACTCCGGCACTCTTAGGCCGTTTATCCCATGCTCACATGACATAATACCATCATACAACATTGCATACAAGTATAGGGAACTCTTAGTCCCAACATAGCCACATAACCGGGTCCAGTTTTCTTACCTTTGATTCCGAGCGGAGAAGGTGAACTGATTTTGAGCACGATCCCTAGCCTCAAGCCTTAGCGACAAACCTAGTCACAAGGGTCATTGATATCTATCAACTTCCAATCATAAATAAAATACCTAGGGAACAAAACTAACCTTCGGGACCTCAATTTCTACTAAACCGGGTAGTAGAAATTGTCCTGAGCCCCTAGATTCGAACACCTGAGCCTTAATAATACTTAGAACTCTTCTAAGCTCAAAAATCCCAGGCGGGTCGCGACTTGGCTCAGCAAGTCGCGACTTGCCCCAAGTTAGAGAGCAAGCTCTCATGCCAAAGTGGAGGCGGGTCGCAACTTGGCCAAGCAAGTCGCGGCGCGCCCCCAAGTCAGAGAGCTCCCACGGCCAGAAGGGCCACACGCGCCGCGGCGCCCCTAGGCTTGGTCGCGACATGCCCCGCGAACCCAAAGAAAACCTGGGTTTTCTCCTCCTTCTCCCAGCCATGAACAAACTTACCCAAAATTTTACCCAACATCTTTTCCCAATTCAAAACCAATCAGCAACAAACTCAGTAATTTACACATTTTAACCACTCAAAAACCCCAATAGCTTTTCCCTCAATGATCACCTCAGTTCAACATTCGTGAACCCAGTTGCAAACCTATTCTTAATCCCCAAGCTACTCAACTTAACTCTACATAGCTAACCATAATCATCATCTAATCATACTTAGAAATCCAGCAACAATTCAGAGATGAAACTGGAGCTCTTACCTCAAATTAGCTGATTCTCCCTCTGAGTTTCTAGCTCCAACACCCAACTCTAATCTCCTTAACTTTCTATCTAAATCCCCCAAGCTTCAAGCCTCTTCAACAACCAAGAGAATGAACTCCAAGGTGAAAGGGAGAAGAGAATTCGTGAGGGAGAGAGAGAGAGAGCAAGTTTTCTGTTTTTCCTCCTTCCTTTCCTTAATTCTTCTATACTCTTCTGCCTTATTCTAACATAAAGGCTAAACATATCCTTGACTTAGTAAATGACCATTATGCCCTCCCAAAAAAAATAACCCTTTAGCTTATTCTAGGGGTAGAATGGTCATTTATTCCTAATTCCCACTAATTCCTCAAATGTTTCTAATATTTACCTCTTAAATCCCATCATCCAATTTATCACCAATTATTTACCAAAGTCTAATAATCTCCAATATATCTCATAAATTCCCAAAAATACCCCCCGACTGCCGATGACCATTATGCCCTCCCAAAAATATCCCCGAGCCTGGTATAAATCCCCGCTGTGAATATTTTGCTAAACTGCTAACTAGGACCGTCTTGGGCTATATGCTGCAAATATATCCACATAATAATGTGGTCTCAACAATTTATCACAAATAATCACATTTATGCCATCAACATGCCAAAAATTACAAATATGCCCCTATAAGGTAAACAGAGCCCACATGCATACTAATACTCATAAGCATGTATTTCACATATCCATATAATCATATAAGCATGCTTATCACATAATCATGCATTAAATCACACATAAACCAATTATTCCCGTCCGGCATACTAATCAAGGCCCTTAAGCCTTATTAGTGATTTTGGGTCGTTACAACTTCCCTTTGACTCCTAGGCTGAAGCGTCTTTATGGTTCAAGGCATATAGCAAAGAATATGACTTGGCATAGTATGGAACGAACAAAATAAGATGGTGTGATGCACCATCCTTTTGATGGGGGTGCTTGGAAATAATTTGATTCCAGATATCCAGATTTTGCCAAAGAATCTAGAAACGTTCGATTGGGTTTGGTTGTTGATGGTTTTAATCTATTTGGTAACATGAGTCTATCTTACAGCATGTGGCCGGTAATATTCTGCACGTACAATATGCCTCCTTGGTTATGCATGAAAGAGTCATCATTCATGTTGACCTTATTGATTCTCGGTCTGAAATCACCTGGGAAGGACATGGATGTCTTTTTGAGGCATGTGGTAGACGAATTGAAGGAGTTGTGGGATGAAGGAGTACAAAACAGAGATACTGCAATGAACAATGTATTCATAATGCGTGCAACACTATTATGGACTATCAATGATTTTCAGGCCCGTAGTAGTTTTTCTGGTTGGAGTGGCCAAAGATATATAGCACGTCCTTCATGCAACGAAGGCACTCCTTCATGTCAGATAATTGGGAAAATGACTTATGTTGGTCATAGAAGATTCTTATCTTTAACGCATAAGTGGAGGAAGAGTCTCTTGTTTGATGGGAATTATGAAAACTGACGTCCTCCCAGAGAATTAAGTAGTGAAGACATACTTGAACAATTAGCGCATGTTCCAAATCATTTACCGGGTAAACATGTCAATTTCAGAGGTGTGAAAAGAAAGCGAGATCCAAAAGAGCTTAATTGGAGTAAAACGAGTATTTTCTTTGAACTTGATTACTGGTTCGAACTTGAATTGAAGCACAATTTAGATGTGATGCATGTAGAGAAAAATGTTTGCGACAATTTACTCGATACTTTTCTTATAAATGAGAAATCTAAAGACACCATCAACGCACGAGTAGACTTGAAGAATTGGGGTATCGAGAAGAGTTGCACCTCAAGGAAGACGGTATGAAGTTGATCAAACCACATCCTATGTACTCATTCACACCGGATGATAGATAGTTTTGTTTTTCAGTTCATAAAAGGAGTTAGACTTCCCGATGACTTCGGTTCAAATTTCTCTAAGAAAGTAACTGACAATGATGACAACATTGTTGGGTTGAAATCCCATGATTGTCACATTCTTATGCAACGTATGCTGCAAGTAGGAGTTCGAGGCTACTTGGATAAGTCTATTTTGAATACAATCATTGATCTTTGCAAGTTCTTTAAGCAAATTTGTGCTCGTACATTGGTTGTTAAGGACTTGGAGAATGCAGAAGATAAAGTGATACAAATTTTGTGCAAGTTGGAGTTAATTTTTCCTCCAGCCTTTTTTGACATAATGATTCATTTAATTCTTCATTTACTGCAAGAAGCTATCCTCGGAGGAGCAGTTTACATGAGATGGATGTATCCATTTGAGCGATATATGAAGAAATTGAAAAATTATGTCAGGAATAAGGGGCGCCCTGAAGGTTCTATAACAGAGGGTTATGTTGTCGATAAAGCTTTGACTTTTTGTTCGCAATATCTTTAGGGTGTAGAGACTAAATTTAATCGTCCAGAAAAAAATTCGGATATTGTTATTCCTAAAAGACAGTTGTCAGTTTTTGAATCACAATGTTGTCCAAGTAGCAAAAAGAAAATCATATCCCTTGACTATCTTCATCGAAAAGAAGCGGAGTGGTTTGTACTCAACAATTGCCCTGAAATCCAACCATATATGGAGTAAGTAGCTAAACACATATGAATTCATTAAAAAAATTCATAGCCAACTGTTATCTTACCTTAATCATCGTGCTATACAGTGAATGCCTTCGAGAAAACTCAAACTTAAATCTTCAAAAAGATTTCCCTAGTTGGTTTAAATTGAAGGTAAATTATTGAAACTGTAGAATTCTTATGAAATTCAAATCGATTAATACTCATCTCATTGCGTTTTTTTTTATCATACTCTATAGATGTGTCGTCTGCGACAAGTAGAGTCATTTGAATGTACTGATGAATAATTGCTTTAGCAAACTAGTCCAATCATAATGCATACTACTACACTGCTTGCATTGTTAATAGTGTGAAGTTTTTGGTACATAGTCATGAAGAAAGACGTACCACTCAAAATAGTGAAGTTTCGGTGCCAAGAACCGATGATTTCACTTTCTATGGCCAACTTGAGAAGATTGTAGAGTTATGCTATTCCCATGGTTACTCAGTAGTATTGTTTCGATGCAAATGGTTCAACAACGATGTAAGCAAGGGTCGAAATGTGACTGAGAATAACATCACTAGTATCATGATTAATTCTTAATGGTACAAGAAGGAGAAATTTATTCTCGCCACTCAAGCAAAATAAGTTTTCTACTTGGAAGATCCTTCAAGAAACAAAAATTGGAGGGTAGTATAAGAAGTCAATCATCGAAAGATCTGAGATCATCCAAGTATCGATGATGATAACGAGGTTGATGTCGTGCATGATATTACTTTATCAAATTTTGTACTCACTGTGGAATTAGGAGAGTTGGAGGTTATGCCTTTGCATCGACCTGGTCACACCAACATAATTTGGGAAACGTCTCGATCTGTTCCGAATGTGGATGATGATTCCATCAATGACGATGATGATGAAGAAATTAGTGAAGATGATTTAGAAAGTATAGATGATGACGTGGAAATCGACATTAATGAGGAATAATATTTTCTTGTGATTATTCTTATTGTATGTTTAATGTGTATGTTTTAATTTCAAGACTTTTCAATCAATATATGACTTTTCTCAACAATGTTTGGTCTTCAATAGTTTCCAATGCATTACCGAAATTTTGATGTGGATGCCCTACATTTTATTTCTATTATTTTACAATTGATTTAAAGTTAATAATTATATAAGCTATAAATATATGTATGCTGATATTGCTCGTTCTCATGGCGGTGATGGAGCGGGTAATTCTCCTCTAGATCCTACACGGGTGCCTACTTCCCGTGAGACAGGTAATATACTATAATTAGTCTATGTTTTATCAATAAATGACAAATTGTTATTATTTTATTAAATTAAGTTTTATTGTTTAATTAAAATATTCAGCGGCTGTCGAGAAAAGAAGAAGTTTGTCTCGATCCAAAAATTTGTAGCAGCTTGTCGATGACAATAAATGTCTGTTGACTCTACAATTTGATTTGAAGGAGGGAACCTACAAAGCAGTTGGTGATTTTGGGACATTGTTCACGAGACTTATTGGTAACCTTATTGGTCACCATGTCTCATTATATTGTGATTCGTGGCAGAGTGTTCCGAATGAGCACAAGAAAGGATTGATGCAAAAGATTGTGATAAACTTATCAACTTATTCACATGTAATGTTTTTTATAATTTCAAAATTCTAACAAGTACGACTGTTTTTTGAAGGAATTTTTCATTCTTCCCTGAGCTCTCTTTGAGTGGCGACTGATAAAGACTGACATTGAGCGAGAATTTCAGGATCGCTAGAAGGATAGAAAAGTACACGAGAAAAAAATACTTCGATGAACATGGAGGGTATGATGATATCGAGACAGCCAGAAAGAATCAACCGGAGGACATGGACAACGAGAGTTCGTAGAAGTTGGTTGACCCTTTTACCACTCCACAGTTCATGGCACGCTCAAAGGAAAATGCTGCCAACAGTGCAAAACATAAGTACCCAAGTCTCCATGGATCGACATCTTATGCTTCTACTTGATTTAAGAAGGTAAATAAAAATATGTAGATAATTTGAAATATTTTCACTTATCTTAATAATAATTTCAATATTTAACTGATATTTTGTTACATTTTGTTTTCTAAAGATGAATCTTCAGACTAAGGAACTGTCCATCATTATTGATACTTTCCATGACATGCACAATCATCCGACGCGTGGATGGGTGAACACGAATGCTAAGGATGCATATGTAAGTAACTTTCTAAGTTTTGTATATATGTTTATAATTGAATTATATTATGTATTAATTGTCTTGTTTCTAAACTGCATGATGCCTTGCAGCAAGAAGTCCACACACAATCCCAATCCTAATCTCAATCCCAATTCAAATCTTAAGTAGAAAGTGTCTCTGTCGATGAGACACAAGTCATCTCAAAGGTACTTGGTCAACGTCGTGGCCACAACTGAGGTATTGGACATAAGTTGAAGGGCACTAGTACCTTTGCCTCAGGCGCCACCAGATCCTCTTCACAATTAGAGGCATCACCATTTACGCCCACCACAGTCGACCTTCCAATGGTACGAGCTGAGGTTTTCCAATCCATGGTTCAACACTTTAGTCAAGCCATTATGACCCAGAACAACAACTTCCAATAAATACAACAATTTATGCAAGCTAAAAATCAGAACATCCAAGCTCCACAATTTTAGCCTGTGAACTTGGACATGAATATGATACAGTCCATGATGGTGAACTTTCCAAGCTCGAGCCAATTTCCACCACAGCCACTACAACCACCACAACAGCCCGATGATTTGACGAATTTGGGATTAATTTAGATTACATTTAGTTTGGTTATATTATTCTTTTAAATTTATTAATATTTTGTGTTGTTTTTTACATTTTAGAGACTATACTACTAATGTTTGTACTAAGTTGAACAAAATAATTTTTATCTTGATATCATATTAATATTAAATATTATTTTATTTATAATAAATTAGTTTTATTATTTAATTAATATTTAATATCTTTTAAATAAATTTTCATTAATATAATCAATTAATTTTTTTAAAAAAATTATATACCTACAGCGACGACATGTCGTCATAGTAGGGTGCTTGCTGAACATGAAAATCTGAGATTTTGTGACCCTACGACGACGTCATGTCGTCACTGCAAGTATATAAACCCAGAAACTCTACAGCGACGACCTATCGTCGCTGTAGATGTGGACCTACAACGAATACATGTGGTCACTATAGGTGTTTTTGAAATTAAAATTTTCAAATTTTGCAACCACCTATAGTGACGACATGTCGTTGCAATATCCCAGTTCAACCAAAAAAAGGGATTTCCTTCTGCGACCGACATGTCGTCGATGTAGCAAAACCCTATTGCGAAGACTGTGTTTTTTCGTTGTAGGTCACTACACATGCGGACCTACAACGACGTCGTTTTGGTGGCGAATTCTAGATCTTACAGCGATGACAAAAGTCATCGTTGTAGACCTATTTTCCTGTTAGTCTAAGACATGAATATGTGAGACAATTGATTCAAGATGGAATCATATCGATCTCATATGTTAAGGCAAGTGAGAACTTAGCGGGTCCATTTACAAAATTTCTTGTGAGAAGGTTAGTAAATTCCACTTCAAAAGGGATGGGACTGAAACTCATAGAAGAATATATTCACCAATGATGGCAACCCAACTCCAAACTTGTGAACATCAAGGGTATGAGTTCAATGGGTAAGAACAAGTCATTGGGTGAATAGTTTCAACACTAAAACTTTGGTAAGTTCCATCTGAGATGGTTAATGTTGGTTGCTATCGAGTAAAGGTTAAACCAAGGGATTTTAATGAAGTTCAGTTGGGTGCAACAAGCATCTCTAAAGGTAGCAAAGATTCTATAAGAACTTCACCTATGTGCACTTAGAGGAGGTGCCGTCTCTCTTGGGAGTTGGAGTTTCTCCTTGGAAAGTTCATGAAGGGATGAGCACATGGTCGTATGAGTGCTAAGCGAGAAAGTGGAAAAAAAAATATCTAGTGGAGGTGTGTGAGGTATCGCCGATTTTATCATTAGGAACACTTGGTTCAAGCTTTTAAGCTACCAATGATTTCGATAAGACTTTGTGGTATTTTCACTAAGGTAAAGTTCAAGTCAAAATGCACTTTACTTTAGGCACCAAATCTGTTTGAGCTAGAGGTTGAGGCTTGTATTTAACCAAGTGGGGGAATGTTATGATTGGTTAAATACATAGGATAAGTATTGTTATACAAGCTAGGTATAGAATATTGGGGGAGAGTGAGATTACACCACCATAAAATCTAGAGTCTACACAAAATAATGGTTGACAAAGACCAAAGAAAGATTGGGAAAGATAATGCAAACCCTAGTTGTAGAACAATCTTCTTCTTCTTTGATGAACCTACAAAACCCTTGGAGAACCACCACTTTGAACTTTTCCTTCTTCAATGCAAAAAACACAAAACTAAGGCTTATACACGATTTGTAGCGCTGTCCTAATTCTCTTTTTCCTAGCCACCTTTAATACTTGAGGCCTTTTAAGAGGAAATGAGGATTGGGATTGAACAGGCCTTGAACTCATAGAGTCAAGCACTTTCTTTATGAGTTTCTTGGAGAAAACTAGAGATTCTTGAAAGCTAGAGAGAGAGGTTAGCGAGAGAATGGAGAGAGTGATCAAGTCTTCCAAAACTCTAGGATTAGAGATAATTAACTCGTCATTTGGAGCTCATTTTACGTGTTCGTATGGACACGACAGGCGATACGTCGCCTGCATGTAGGCGTAGGCAACGTATCGTCTGCTAGGCGATATGTCACCTACTAGCAGGAGATGTATCGTCTGCTGGGGATTTTGAGCCCCTTCGCATTTAGGCGATGCAATGCCTCTTAGGCGGCGACTGATAACTCTACAAAATAGAGTTATTTTACCATGTTTTACATGCTAATTGTTGCTTAGTTCATGAGTTTTTAATTAACTTATTAAGTTTTTATGTAATTTTTAATTTATTAGTCTTATTGTAGTTTTCTAGATTTTTATATGTTTTTATAGATATGTTATTATAATATGTTGTAGTTTAATTATTTAAAATTAGTATTGTTAGTTTGAATGCTAAAAATATGATTTTATTGAAATTAAATGTTATGTAAATTAAATTTTAATTAATGTTTTCATGGGAGTTATATGATATATTTTATTAATGAAAATATTTAATTTTAATTTAGTTTATAATTTATTGTGTAGGAAAATTATTGCCCTTGAAAAGCAAGAAAATCAAAGGAAAGATGGTAATTTTGAAAGAAAGTAACAAGAAAAATGGTGTTTCTCCAAAAGCCCAACCACGTGAGGCCCACTCTAGGCCCAACCCGTGGCCCCCCCTCCAACACCCAACCACCACATTGCTGCCATTTCCCTTATTGAGCCCAACAAAAATACATTTTGTCCCTTTGTCCCCTATGACAAAAATGCCAACTTTTTACCCTTTTTCCTACACATTTTCACCACAACATCATCATTACACCCTATAATTTACCTCTACATACCATATTTATTTTATTTAATTAATCTAATCAATTTAATTAATTTAAATTGATTATTTTAATAAACTCACTTTGGCTATAAATATGGACTTTCAAGACCATTTTTGGGGTGCTTAATTTTTTGGTTACCATCTTTTTCTCTCATTTTCTCTCTACCATTCTCTCTTCCATTTGGGTTTTTCAAGAGCATTTTGCAAGTATGTATGTCATTTATTTTGTAATTTCTATTCTAGTTATGTGCTTCTAATCTTTTTCATAAGATTATTAAGATCATGATGAAGCAACTTGTAACTAGGTAATATTTATGTTGTATGTTGATTTCCCTTGTAATGCAACAAAGTCTATGGATTTTTCTTCTTCATATATTTCTTTCATCTTAAATATCTTGTATTTTAGATTGTTAGAACATTTTTACACTTTGTTCTTCATTAGTGCATAAACATAATATTCTTTGTGTAAGATGTGTCATTAAATTGTACACATCCATGCTTAGAACAAAAATATTATGTTTTGCCTTATAAATAATGTTCATTGATTTATTTGTTATTTCATTAGATTGATTTACACTAAATGCTTTGAAATTATAATTTTGAAAAGTGAAGAAAAATCCTATCTTTTTATAAGAAAATTGTGCTTAAAATTATAAATATTTTTGGAAAATGATAGTTTAAATTATTTTAACTATCACTAAAACTTGGGAATCAATATACTAATAAATATTATTAAACTTACATTTTGTGGATTCTAGTATCTTAATAATCTTTTCTTTTAATACTTATTTTCAACTCATTATTGGTATATTTTCATTATCTTAAAAAGCTTTATTTTTCAATATTTCATTTTATGTTCATACTATTAAAACTTATCAATCTTTGGAACTAGGTTAGAATTTATTACTTTTGATTTAAAATAGTTTCATTTTCGATTTTAGACAACTCCTTTGGGTTCGACATCCTTGCTTACGATCACTATTCTATATGGACGATTCGTGCGCTTGCGATATATAAATTTTTAAACATACCCGTTTAGGGTCCATCAAGTTTTTGGCGCCGTTGCCGGGGAGTTGCAAGAGAAAAGAAACGAATTTATCTCAAGGTTAGTGAATTCTTCTACTAGTTATTTTAATTTTTTTTACACTTAAAAAAAAAAACAAAAAAATATATATCTATAAAATCTAAAAAAAAAAAAAGATAAAAAGAAATTTGGGACGGTTCAACCACCCATAAAAAAAAATATATACTTATATTTATATTTATTGTTTTTTTTTTTAGTTGACGGCACTTGTGCCTCCTATCTATCCTTTTAATTTTTATAGTCGATGGCACTTGTGCCTCCTAATTTTGTTATAATTTTGTTGTAATTTTATTTCTTTTATATCTTTGTTAATTGATGGCACTTGTGCCTCTTGACATTTGTTGTAATTTTCTTTATTTATATTGTTGTAATTTTTATTTTATTTAATTTCCGCAAATTACTAGTTGATGGCAATTTTTGCCTCCTAGTCCTCTATCTTATGTTTAAGTTGATGGCACTTGTGCCTCCTAGTTTTTACCTTAATTTTGTTATGGTTGATGGCATGCTATGCCTCCCTACTCTTGCTTAAATTTTAGTCTTATTTAATTTTTGCCTTATTTTTCTTTGTCTTCTTTAATATTTTAGCGTAATATTGTGAAAAATACTTGAAAAAAAAAAAAAAAAAAAAACCTAAATCTTGTCCTTTCACCATAAGCAATTCTTGCTTAAAGGAAATTTGACCAAAATTCCCATCCGCCTCTACTAATTAACCTCGGGGAGTTGTTAGTAGTGCGCGAGTAAGTGGAATCAAATAGGCCTGGGGACAAGTAAACCATAAGAATTATATTGTTGTGAAATCTCTAAAAATTCTAAGTATGCTCTGTGGTTGCGGTTTTAACTGATCTTCCACATCAGAAAATTGTTTGTTTGAGATTATCCTTGTTGCCTTGTTTGTGAAAAATTGTATGCATCATTGGGAACGTAACTCTAAAAAACGATTAGTAAAAAGACGTTTATCTTTGTTTGAAATTGAAAGTGTTAGTAAAAATTTGAGCATCATGGAACCTATTGCTAATATTGTTGATGAAAATGTTGTGCCTGAAAAAACTTTGCTTGAATATTTTGCACCTATTTCATCTAATGCTCCTTCATGCATTGTTTTACCTACTACTTCTGCTACTCATTTTGAGCTTAAACCCGCAATCATTCAATTATTGCCATCTTTTTATGGGTTAGATAGAGAGGATCCTTACATGCATGTCAAAGATTTCTTAGAAATTTGCTCAACATTTAAATTTCAAAATTTTTCTGATGAGTCGGTCAAACTAAGATTGTTCCCTTTTTCATTAAAAGACAAATCAAAAGCCTGGTTAAATTCCCTTCCCACGGGGTCTATAACTACATGGGATCAACTTTATAATAAATTCTTACTGAAATTTTTTCCTATGTCTAAAACTGATAGTCTAAGGAGAGAAATCTCCGAGTTTTTTCAAAAAGATAATGAAGAGTTTTATGAATGTTGGGAAAGATTTAAAGATTTATTATTAAAATGTCCTCATCATGGTTTTGAAAAATGGAGACTTGTAAAATATTTTTATGATGGTTTGACTCCCTCTAATCGTCAAATGATTCAATCTATGCATACTGGAAAATTTTTAAAATTTCAAGGACAAGAGGCGTGGGACGCCCTTGAAGATTTATCTGTCAATTCACAACAATGGAATTATTTTGATCCTAGGTCTAGGTCAACTAATTCACCAAAAAGAGGAGGAAGGTATGAAGTAAAAGAAGAATTAGACTTAAGAACATCCTTAGATAAATTAGCGAGAAAAGTAGAAGCTTTAGCCATAAGCCAAACTATAAACTCTCCAATTCAACCTGGAAAAGATGTTTGTTCTATATGTTCTAGTCCTTGCCATAATGCACAATCATGCCCTTCCTACCAAGAAGCCTTTTCTGAGGAGGCCAATGCACTTCATACTTATGGGAAACCAAATGATAGCCCATTTTCGTCCACCTACAATCCAAATTGGAGAAACCATCCGAACTTTTCATGGAGACAAAACCAACCCCAAATGAATCAAGGGCACCAATACAACACACAAAACCAAGCTCATGCCCCACAAAATCAACCATATCCGCAACAAAGAAAACCTTCCTTAGAAGATACTTTACAACAATTTATGCAATCCACCCAACAAATCCTACAAAATCAATCTCAATCTATTACCAAACTCGAGACACAAGTAGGACAACTCGCCACTGCTTTAGCTGATAGAGAAAAAGGAACATTCCCTAGTCAACCTATCCCTAATCCAAAAGGTCAATATGAGATAGGAAAGTCTAGTCATAATGGAGAAGTCAAATCAATTTCAACTCTTAGGTCTGGAAAGAAAATTGTCAAACCCGATTACATACCCGAGGTTGAAAATGAAAAAGAAAAAGAAAAGAGTCAGCCTCCTAGTTCTAATCTCAATGACTCATCAAACAAAGAAACTCCAATCCATCCTTTCATTCCAAAAGCCCCATTCCCACAAAGATTACTTCCAATTAAAAAAGGCAGCCAATATAATGACATCTTAGAAGTTTTTAAACAAGTTAGTATCAATATCCCTTTCTTAGATGCCATTAAACAAATTCCTACCTACTCTAAATTTTTAAAGGATCTTTGTACTGTTAAAAGAAACACTAATGTTCCTAAAAAGGCGTTTTTAACTGAACAAGCTAGTTCCATTATTCAATATAAGAGTCTTGTTAAATATAAAGATCCTGGGTGTCCCACAATTTCATGCATTATTGGTGATCATTTTATTAACAAAGCTTTACTTGATTTGGGTGCTAGTGTAAATTTATTGCCTTATTCTGTTTATAAGCAACTTGGTCTTGGTGAGCTAAAACCTACCTCTATAACTCTTCAATTAGCCGATCGTTCTGTAAAAATTCCTAGAGGCATTATAGAGGATGTTTTGATAAAAGTTGATAAATTTTATTTTCCTGTTGACTTCATTGTTCTTGATACTCAACCTGTGGAAAATATGCATGCTCAAATTCCTATCATTTTAGGTAGACCATTCTTAGCTACATCTAATGCAATCATAAATTGTCGTAATGGTGTTTTGAAATTATCTTTTGGAAATATGACTGTTGAATTGAATGTTTTTAATGTGGTTAAATCTGTTGAGTGTGAAGAAGTGCATGAAGTTAACATGATAGATAGTATTTGTGAAAATGATGGAAATGACTTATTTGATTTTTGTGAAAAATACTTTGGTATGAACTTGCATGTTGATGACTCTAATGATGATGTGAATTCTTTGGTAGAGCCTATACCCTTAAATGAAACCAAAGTTGAACCTTTTTCACCCTTAGGTCATGTTCAATCAATTTCTGAGTCTCCAAAGTTAGACCTTAAATCTTTGCCAGAAAATTTAAAATATGCTTTTCTAGGAGAGTCTGAAACCTTACCTGTTATCATAGCATCCGCTTTAGATAAAGAACAAGAAGGTAAATTGTTAGATGTCCTTAGAAAACATAAAGAAGCCATAGGTTGGACCATTGGAGACATTAAAGGAATTAGCCCATCCATATGTATGCATAGAATCCATCTAGAAGAGAATGCTAAAACCTCTCGGGAATGTCAAAGAAGATTAAATCCAAATATGAAAGAAGTAGTTAGAGAAGAGGTCATAAAATTGTTAGACGTAGGTATCATTTACCCTATTTCTGATAGTCAATGGGTTAGTCCAGTTCAAGTTGTGCCTAAGAAGTCTGGGATCACAGTTGTTGAAAATGAGAAAAATGAATTAATCCCTACTAGAGTACAAACAGGGTGGAGAGTGTGCATAGATTATAGAAAGTTGAATAATGTTACTAGAAAAGACCATTTTCCATTGCCTTTTATTGATCAAATGCTTGAACGATTAGCTGGCCATGCATATTATTGTTTTCTTGATGGGTATTCGGGGTATAACCAAATCCCCATCGCCCCAGAAGATCAAGAAAAGACTACTTTTACATGCCCTTTTGGAACTTTTGCATATCGTCGCATGCCCTTTGGATTATGTAATGCACCTGCGACTTTTCAAAGATGTATGATTTCGATTTTTTCTGACATGGTTGAAAGATTTCTTGAAGTATTTATGGATGATTTTTCTATGTTTGGTTCCTCTTTTGATGAATGTTTGCACCATCTTTCACTTGTTTTAATTCGTTGCAAAGAGAAAAACCTTGTGCTTAACTGGGAAAAATGTCATTTTATGGTTAAAAAAGGAATTGTTTTAGGTCATGTAATCTCATCTGATGGAATAGAAGTTGATAAAGCTAAAGTTGACCTTATTTCAAAACTTCCCCCACCTAAAACTGTGAAAGAAATTAGATCATTCTTAGGCCATGCCGGTTTTTATAGAAGATTTATAAAAGACTTTAGCAAAATTTCTCGGCCTTTATGCCATTTACTTGGAAAAGAAAATGCTTTTGTCTTTGATAGTAATTGCCATGTTGCCTTTGAAAAATTAAAAAATTTGTTGACTACTGCACCCATTATTCGACCTCCTGATTGGAAAATACCTTTTGAAATAATGTGTGATGCTTCTGATTATGCTATAGGTGCTGTCTTAGGACAAAGACTTGAAAAAATACCTCATGTAATTTACTATGCTAGCAAAACTTTAAATGATGCTCAATTAAATTACTCCACAACCGAAAAAGAATTGCTTGCTGTTGTTTTTGCATTGGAGAAATTTAGATCTTATTTGTTAGGATCTAAAATTATTGTCTATTCTGATCATGCTGCATTAAAATATCTCTTATCGAAAAAAGATGCTAAGTCTCGTTTGATCCGTTGGATCCTGCTTTTACAAGAATTCGACTTAGAAATACGTGATAAAAAAGGATCTGAAAATGTTGTTGCTGATCATTTATCTAGACTAGTTGTTGAAACTATACATGATTCCACTCCTATCACTGAAACTTTTCCTGATGAACAATTAATGCATATTTCTTCATTACCTTGGTATGCTGATATTGTTAATTATTTGGTCACTAAAGAAATACCATCTCATTGGTCTAAGCATGATAAATCTAAATTTTATTCTGAGGTGAAAAACTTTATTTGGGATGATCCTTACTTGTTTAAATACTGCCCTGATCAAATAATTAGAAGATGCATTCCAAACTGTGATCAGTCTAAAATCATATCTTTTTGTCATGATCATGCATGTGGAGGACATTTTAGTGGTAAGAAAACAGCTGCTAAAGTTTTACAATGTGGTTTTTATTGGCCTACTATCTTTCATGATACATATGTTTATTGTAAAGCTTGTGAACGTTGCCAAAAGTTAGGAAGTTTAACTAAAAGAAACATGATGCCTTTAAATCCTATTCTTATTATTGACATATTTGATGTTTGGGGCATTGATTTTATGGGACCATTTCCTAACTCTTTTGGTAATCTTTATATTCTTGTTGGAGTCGATTATGTATCTAAATGGGTTGAAGCTATTGCATGCCACACTAATGACCACAAAGTTGTGCTTCGTTTTTTGAAAGAAAATATATTTTCCCGTTTTGGTTCACCACGTGCTATTATTAGTGATAACGGTACTCACTTTTGTAATAAGCCATTTGAATATTTGATGAAACAATATGGCATTACACATAAAGTCTCAACACCATATCACCCACAAACTAGTGGTCAAGTTGAAGTGTCTAATAGGGAAGTTAAGCACATTTTAGAAAAAACTGTGAATCCAACTAGGAAAGATTGGTCCTTAAGACTCATTGATGCATTATGGGCGTATCGTACCGCGTACAAAACGCCCATTGGCATGTCACCCTACAGACTTGTGTATGGGAAGGCGTGCCATTTACCTGTTGAGTTAGAACATAGAGCCTTCTGGGCAATTAAGCAGTTAAATTTTTCTTTAGACAAAGCAGGTGAGAAACGAAAGCTTCAACTCAATGAACTAGACGAAATTAGGAATGATGCATATGACTATTCAAAAAAGTATAAGGATCGCATGAAATTTTACCATGATAAAAATATTTTGAGAAAAGATTTTTATCCAGGTCAGAAAGTCCTTTTATACAACTCTCGTTTGCATTTATTCCCGGGAAAGTTACGCTCTAGGTGGTCTGGTCCTTACATTGTTCGTATTGTTTTTTCACATGGAGCTATTGAAATTGAAAATCCTAAAAATGGTGATATATTTAAAGTTAATGGACAAAAATTAAAACCATTTTTGGAATTAAAAACTGATGAAGTGGATGAGATACTCTTTGAGGACCCTGTTTACCATGCTCTTTGATTCCTGTGTGATCTTGATAACTTGTGTTTTATTTGTATTGTTGTTTTATGTGCGATTTAATTTTTGTTAGTTGTATCCTGTTCTATCTTGTTCTATCTTCGCAATGCACAATATCGAGGTACGACCATTCTAAACTTTACACTCTTGTCAATTTTAATTTATATTTATATTTTGACACATTGAGGACAATGCTTAAATTAAGTTTGGGGGTATCGAGTTTTATTGTGTTTGTTTTGTGTTTTATTTATGTTTGCTTTGCATTGTTTTTAATGTTTTGTGTTTTATTTTATGTATGCTTGTTTGAAAAGAAAAAAAATGTTTGTTTGAATTTTTATTTATTTATTTATATGTTGTGGTTTTGTTAATTTTTTTTTATTTGTTCATTTTCATAAAAATTCAAAAAAAAAAAAAATTCAAAAAATTATTTACAAAAAAAAAAAAAAAATTGGTGATATTTTTCATTTTCAATGATAAAAATTCTGATTGAGTTTGAAATTAATTCTCTTAAAAATATGAATAATTTTTAAGCTTTGTTTTTAATTATAGGGTCAATTTTGCTTGTAACAAAAATTACATTTTTCATAAAAACTCTTATTTCCTATAAGTTTAAGTGAAAAATAATTTTAATAAAAACATATTTTCTAAAAGCAAAATTGACAATTTAATTAATTATATAAGCTTAACTTTTATTCATAATAATTTCTGAGAGTTATTTTCATTGTGCAATTTTTGAGAAAATCATTTTTATATCACCAATAAAAAAATATATATATATGTGTATTTTAATTTTTCTTTTGCTTGAGGACTAGCAAAACTTTAAGTTTGGGGGTGTGATAACTCTACAAAATAGAGTTATTTTACCATGTTTTACATGCTAATTGTTGCTTAGTTCATGAGTTTTTAATTAACTTATTAAGTTTTTATGTAATTTTTAATTTATTAGTCTTATTGTAGTTTTCTAGATTTTTATATGTTTTTATAGATATGTTATTATAATATGTTGTAGTTTAATTATTTAAAATTAGTATTGTTAGTTTGAATGCTAAAAATATGATTTTATTGAAATTAAATGTTATGTAAATTAAATTTTAATTAATGTTTTCATGGGAGTTATATGATATATTTTATTAATGAAAATATTTAATTTTAATTTAGTTTATAATTTATTGTGTAGGAAAATTATTGCCCTTGAAAAGCAAGAAAATCAAAGGAAAGATGGTAATTTTGAAAGAAAGTAACAAGAAAAATGGTGTTTCTCCAAAAGCCCAACCACGTGAGGCCCACTCTAGGCCCAACCCGTGGCCCCCCCTCCAACACCCAACCACCACATTGCTGCCATTTCCCTTATTGAGCCCAACAAAAATACATTTTGTCCCTTTGTCCCCTATGACAAAAATGCCAACTTTTTACCCTTTTTCCTACACATTTTCACCACAACATCATCATTACACCCTATAATTTACCTCTACATACCATATTTATTTTATTTAATTAATCTAATCAATTTAATTAATTTAAATTGATTATTTTAATAAACTCACTTTGGCTATAAATATGGACTTTCAAGACCATTTTTGGGGTGCTTAATTTTTTGGTTACCATCTTTTTCTCTCATTTTCTCTCTACCATTCTCTCTTCCATTTGGGTTTTTCAAGAGCATTTTGCAAGTATGTATGTCATTTATTTTGTAATTTCTATTCTAGTTATGTGCTTCTAATCTTTTTCATAAGATTATTAAGATCATGATGAAGCAACTTGTAACTAGGTAATATTTATGTTGTATGTTGATTTCCCTTGTAATGCAACAAAGTCTATGGATTTTTCTTCTTCATATATTTCTTTCATCTTAAATATCTTGTATTTTAGATTGTTAGAACATTTTTACACTTTGTTCTTCATTAGTGCATAAACATAATATTCTTTGTGTAAGATGTGTCATTAAATTGTACACATCCATGCTTAGAACAAAAATATTATGTTTTGCCTTATAAATAATGTTCATTGATTTATTTGTTATTTCATTAGATTGATTTACACTAAATGCTTTGAAATTATAATTTTGAAAAGTGAAGAAAAATCCTATCTTTTTATAAGAAAATTGTGCTTAAAATTATAAATATTTTTGGAAAATGATAGTTTAAATTATTTTAACTATCACTAAAACTTGGGAATCAATATACTAATAAATATTATTAAACTTACATTTTGTGGATTCTAGTATCTTAATAATCTTTTCTTTTAATACTTATTTTCAACTCATTATTGGTATATTTTCATTATCTTAAAAAGCTTTATTTTTCAATATTTCATTTTATGTTCATACTATTAAAACTTATCAATCTTTGGAACTAGGTTAGAATTTATTACTTTTGATTTAAAATAGTTTCATTTTCGATTTTAGACAACTCCTTTGGGTTCGACATCCTTGCTTACGATCACTATTCTATATGGACGATTCGTGCGCTTGCGATATATAAATTTTTAAACATACCCGTTTAGGGTCCATCAGCGACGCATCACAACCCCCTTTGACTTTTGACCAAAAAAATTACTTACCTTGAAATCATATAATACTTCTTTGTATGCACTGTGTAAGACCCCTCGACATATTTAGTCAATCGAACACCAACCTTCACTCAATATATATGGATTATAAGAAAAATAGCCATAAAACTTTGGGTGAATTGGGGGAAGAACTAAGATGAGAGAAGAGAGAGTAATTGTTACCTTAAAAAAATTGATCTTGGTTTGTGATGAAGAGAAAGAGACTACAAACAGATTTTTTTAAAAAAATAAAAAAGATGAAGAAGTATAACCAGTTGTGTGTAGCTTGGTTACTGTCTTTCTCCATCAATAGCACTATGAAACTGTAACCATACCCCTACTCCCTAGTTTGTAACTGTCAGTAATTTGACAGTTGCATAGACCCTTTGCACAGGCCACTCCCCAGCCGTAGATTATTTCAAAGGTTAAGATTGAAAGGATATTGAAGCACCAGAATTGTTGGATCATTTTAATTGTATTGGACGACAACGATTACAAACGGAATGACTTCCCTTGCTGTACAAAGCAGGACTAAATCGGGGTCCTTATTTTATATATATATATATATTATGACCTCCTTCCACCGTAGTTGATTTCCTTCTGACAGTTGAAATAAACGGCAACAATAGGCAATCCCAGATTGTAGATCTTAGCAAAGTCTCTTGTGTTGAAGTTGTGTCGCCACCCAGGCGTGTACACTGTTTGCCGTCCAAGCTGCCAGAACAACACAAACACATAACGATGTATTCCCACTGTTGGTTGTGGACTCTCATAGCACATCACTTGTCCTACATTCATACAATCAATTTTATAATTATAAATATTTTATTCCATTTCGAGAAATTGGTGAAAATAGACAACCTAAAAGATTCTTTTACAAAATTATAATTATTAAAATGATGAAATTATTATGCAAATTAATGATGATTGAAAAAGTAGCTTTATATTTAGCCAAACACACTATTATTTGAGTAAAAATGATTATCAAAACTTTCAATAAAAAACGTGTTTTTGCTAATAATAGGTTTGGAATAGATGATAAAGCCTACAAAATTGTGTTGTTCTTAATTAGGGTTTAAATTGGACTTGGTGTTTTCAGTAAATATTACAATTATGTTGGGTAAAAACTCGGAATTATCTTAATTATTCAGAAATAAGTAAGTATAAACATATGTACCAAAGCCTGCTCCGGTAGTTGCAGGAATATTAGTCACCAACCTGAAAAGTCAACATGCAAACAAGATTGACTACATTTTTTGGATATATGGTAATATAGCAATAATTTTGTTATACTAAGAAAAATTTCATTATCTTTGATTGAAAACCAACTTAAAGCACATTAAATCTAAACTAAGTAAATAACACTAAATATAAAGTATGTATAACGAGATTTATATATATGAAGTACATAGGTTTACCCTGGGTATAGGCGGGTTAGGCTTGTGCCTAGGCCCCCCACACAATGAGGCCCCCTACACAATAAGGCCCCAAAAATTAGAAAAATGCAATTTTTTACATATAAAGGCCCCAGAATTTTGAAAATTGTCACTTTATATATACTTTTAAAAAAAAAACATATTTTATGTAGGGCCTCCCACAACTCAGGACAGCTATAGAAGTACATAATAGGATTTTTCTCTTAAGGAAAAAAATTTGAAACTTATTGTAATAACACATAAAAAGCATTGAAACAACAAAAGTTTAATTGGAAATTGTGGTTAATTACCAATTCGAATATTCTCTGAGATTGAGGTCACTAAGGTTAGGATCAACCATAACTCGTCATACAATAAATGATTGTATTAATATAAAGAAAGAGAAGAGTATATATATATAAATTATACTGACCAAAGTGTAGAAGGTCCTGAGATCATCCCTATCGATTTCAACCCTAGGTTGGTTAGCAACTTGGGAAGGTCTAAGGTCAATACCGTAGTTAATAGCCCTATTGCCACTGTACAAAACTTTAAGAGACACAAACTTCGTAAAAGGGTCCAACACATCTTTTATCACTCTGTCAACCACAAGAAGGTCCCTAGCCATGGCTATATGCTTCTTAATAAAAAAAATGAAAATTTAAATATGATAATTTTTAACATAGTAAACTACTGAAAAGGGTTGAGTAGTACAATATATTTGGTGGCTCACATATATGGATGACTATTTATACAAGTGATTTCTTATATTCTCTTTTAGCTTTAGTAACATCAAAAGGTTCTACTTCTTTTGTATTATTATAAGTGGATTCTCGTAGTAAAACATAATTCTTTAACACCAACTGTAAATTTATTGTGAGACTGGACCAATATATTTTTTATTTTTATTTTTTAAGATTTATTGGCTGATCTTCCTTGTTTTCTGTCCAACGTTAGCAACTTTTCATCGTCAATTGCAAAATGTACCATGACAACATCACATCACTGTTGAATTATGATTATAAACATCACGCTTTGGAATCATTGGTAGATCAACTTTCAAAGCATTTGTTATTTACAATTTCAATGGTTATTATATCACAAATTGTGCCAGTAGTATTATAACCTTATGTATGTGTATAAAATTTTTCATTTTATGTATGAATATATATATATACGCTAGTGTTGTTAGAGGAGTTTTGTAACAACATCAATATATGTGAGCTTTCGAGAATTAATATGTGAGTATGTAAAATTAAATACAAACACAAAATTATAGTAGTTCAGCTCAATTTTCGATCGAGCCTACGTCCACTTTGGAAAAAGTACTCTTATTCTTATTATTTCCAACCCCATTCATTACTTTGAATGAATGACATTGGGATCATCTATTTATAGAGAAATAAGGTTTCCCTTAGGCCATTTGACCATTAAACTTTAATGTCATTAAAGACAATGATTTACAATAGATGCAAAATCTGCTCTTTCTATATTGAAAATGTCTCCATTAATTGCACTTAAATGCTTGACTATTGTGCGGTTGCATTTTTTTCTTAATACTGGGAGCTTGCTTCTTCGAGATGGGTGAACTATTTCTTGCCCATGGTGAATAGTTATTAGCGATGTCCTCCTCACGAGGGAGGGTAAATTTACCCTACAACACATAGTTATTACATACTGATAAAAAATAATAAATTAATACAAAAAGGTTATAACATCGAACAACTGTTCAACATACATAATAACTGTAGACATAAAAAGATAGAGTGATTATGACATGTTTTGCATGTCATAATAACATTTGCAATGAGTTGTTACGCTGAGCAATGTTCAACGTAATATACCCACTATAACAAAAAAAAAAATCACTTTTTATCTAGCAAAATCCCAAAATCGTAGATACCACTAAATCGTAAATCCCAATTTTATATCAAATGTGATATTACAAATTAAAGAGGATAAAAGAAATACACCAAAAAAAGAGGAAATATGAAGGAATATATTACCCAAATTATCTTCGATGTACAAGTTATATACCCTCAAATATGCAGAGACCTTATGATTTATATATATTAATCTAATAGAAGAAGATTTACCTCTTGACGCCTATAAAGTGTTCTTGTTATCTTCTTGTATAATAAACGATAATTCTATCCAAGCATGTAAGACTTACACCAAAGCCTTCCAGATTGTAATCTTAGCACAATAGGGCTTGTGTGGGCACGTAGAGATTCAATAGGAAAATTTAGGACTCAATTGATAGTCTCAACATATGAGGTCAATGAATTTTGGGTAAAGATAAAGATTGAAACAATTTTGTTGACGGCAAGAACTCGTCAACGATATATGGATGGAAAATTCAAAGCTTGTTACGGAAACTGCGTAGGTAGGAATAGGAAAACCTTAAGAAAGAGAGATGTAGAACAACAATGGAGGAAAATATCGTATATTGCTTTACTATCTCTGTTTACAATGAATTTTTCCAACCCCCTCATTTGAGGGGCCGAAGCCTATTTATAGATGGGCTCTAATGGCCTCTGATACAAGGTGGTCCCAAGGAACAAGATCATACATTGGTACTCTGTCAGAGTAGTGGTGCAGGGTGTAGAAGAGCACGGGGTCATGGTGTCGGTTGTCGATATAGGGTTAGAGGTATGCAAGTCATGCCACCACTTCTTGTACTGATTCGTACCACCACTACCTGTCGGACATTGATGTCAAAATCACGCCCTTGCCTCCCTTAGGGGCGTACACCTCATACCTGTTTACGTGCCCCGTACTTGAAGGTCCTTCTCACACTTCCAAAATATATCTTCTCTCATTGCCTTATAATATTTTTCTAAGTGTTGGACACATTTATGAGTTCTCCTTCTTTACTTGGGAGGCTTAGGACATAGGGTATGTGATGAGGCAATGAAGCCCTCACTATTTGTGGCTCTCCTTTGTGCCTTAGCATCACGGCAACGAGACCTTTTGCATATTTTATATACGGGCGAAGTGTCCTCGGCTCATAGGCGGTGTCACCATATTATGAACAACACGGCAAGGCACTTGGGCATCACGAAGGGTGCACGAGGAACTTGGCTGGCTGTAGTGTGTGGGGCCTCACTGTGCGAGGCACTTGGGCATTGTGGGGGGTGTGCAAGGCATTTGGCTGACATGCGGAGCAAGGCCCTCTTCTCGGGTGCCTTGCTTCTTCAATGAATTTCCTGTATTCACACTTGCCCCTGAGTCTATGAGCATTCTCTTGAGTGTGTTCGTAGACTCTTTCATATGTTTTTTGTATGATTTGAATGGCTTTTGTGCTTCGTTTTCCTTGAAGGAGCGCGAAA
Source organism: Humulus lupulus (assembly GCF_963169125.1). NCBI lineage: Eukaryota > Viridiplantae > Streptophyta > Magnoliopsida > Rosales > Cannabaceae > Humulus > Humulus lupulus. The sequence continues at coordinate 13,106,041 of NC_084802.1, forward strand.
GGCTCACCTTTTCAATGATATTTTAAAGTGAATGAGGAAACACAAAATGGACCTTGGTGGTGTGTTTCTTTGTAATTCTTAAAGAAACACAAAAACCAACTAATTTTGGTGGTGATCCAAGCATGTCCTCAAGATGTGATGAGGGTCAATCATTTCCAATCGCGGATCCCAAGATTGCCAAGGCTTTTGATCTCCACCATCCATCTAAATTTGATCCAATGGCTAGAAAGTTTTGACTTTCCTTATAAATACCCTAAGACTTGAACTCGCCTCTTCACACTAAAAGTTGTTTAGCCTAGTGGTATCTCCTTCAATCCATATCTAGGAGCTCCAAGGTTCTATCCCCCACAGAGGAGTTTTGAGGTGATTTTCGCCTCTATTAATTTATTCATTCATTTTTATTATTTTTTTTACTTGTTCTCTCTCATACTAGGTTTGCATTGTAGTGGTGCAAGGCATTCTCTCGTTGCTAAAGGGTCCGCTCTTGCTTGTGGCCCGACCCTTCTTTTCACGCCTAGAAGCGTGTCCTCACACATCTGCATATCCACATATACATACCCGGGTATACCTTCTTTCCCCAATGATATGCATGTCTCCTTTATCTTTTATATGAGGGTAGGGTCATAGGTTAGTATGTACCTGTTCCATAGAGGTTTTTTTTTTTTTTAATTCTCACGGCTCATTAGGCACATATGCATGGGTCCTTTTCTTACACCCCTTATATTTTTGTTGAAGATATAGGGTTGTCTTCACGCACACACGTCATCAAGTCTTAGCTGGCCCATGGCGTCTGGGCGGTGTTCTAAAGGTCCACCTAGTGTTTAATTTATCGAGTTGTCATCCTCCGACTCTAAGGCCGACGTTTGCAAACCCCCTAACAATGGGGTTGTGCGAATGCTCTACCTACAGAGGTTGTCCTGCCTTAGGCAGAAGGCGTGGGGCCTTGAGAATGAACTCGAATCTGTTACTAGTGGCAAGGGTTTAGGTTTCTCCCCCTTGCATGAAACGTATGTCTCCCAACTAAAATAAACCCTTCAGGATTGTATAGCTGAAATCGCTTGCCCAGAGGAAAACCTTCCACCTGAACCTCCTTCTTTCTATGGTGATGAATCCTCAGGCTGTGGGGGTACTGCTCATGGGGGTGCTGATTATGATCCACTTGAACTTGAGTTTCCTTCTATGGTTTTTCCTACATTTCCTCACTTGTCCCCGGTCATACGTCATAGGGTCAAGCAGTGTGCGGGTAGACGTAAGACACGTAGATGGCCTTCTGGGGGGTTGATGAAGTCAGTCACTCACAAATTGCCCATTGTCTCTGTCCAGGTACCAAACATGCTAAGGGGGATTTCCGACAATTTTGAGGACGCAGACATCATGTCCACTCTTACTCATGTTAAGCTTGCCAACATGCTGAAGGCCCACCAACTATCGTCGAACATCAACTTCATCATTCCATCCCATGAGGACCGTGCATTTGAGCCACCTGAAGGGCTCGTTGCTTTCAACGACTCAATAATAAAATCGGGTGGAGTCTTGCCACTTCATCCCTTTTTTGTCAAGGTACTCAACTATTTTAAGCTGGCATCCCTCCAACTGTCCCCCAACTCTTGGGTTGTGCTAAGTTTTTTATACATATTATACAAGCAAGTGCACTCTAGAGGGCCTTCCATGAGTGAGGTCCACCACCTTTATACCCTTAGGGCGAACCCAATAGCCTCGACTTCTATCAGCTCCAGAAAGTTGTGGCTCTTACAAGGTATCCCCTTGTGGAGGGTTCCATTTCCAATAGGGGCTCGTGGAAGAGTGACTACTTCTTCACCAACAGCGTGTCTACTTAATATACGCACTTCAACACTTCAAGTAAGCTTATTCCCACCTTGGGTATATATATAAGAAAATTTTCTTTTACCCCCCATTTTTTTGGTTTATCTTACTATGGTTATTTCTTTTTTCTTGACCACATGCCTCGAAGGGGTTTTCGGCCCTACCTTGAGTTAGTCGGCCTGCAATCGAGTGGCGAAGATCCTGGGTGTGCCAGCCTTGCGCAAATAGGCATGTGGCCTTTCGACATAGGGAAATCTTTATTCGTACAAGCTGCTGTCTTCATATCAAGTTTTTTCCTTATGCTCCATCTCATCCAAATCTATCGTCATGTGGGTATATGGTGGTGATGAAGATAGTTATTTTAAGGAAGCTGATAAAGATTACAAAAAATCATAAGGTGACCATATGGAAACGGAAGATGAGGCTGAGGTGGAGTACGAGAATTATTCATGTTTACGGCCCTTGGCCGGCGGGGCTAGGGATGTTGTTGACGACGAACACACTGATGGTGCTACTTATCGAGTTCCGTCATCGGTGCTTGGTAGCGAGTTTTCTTTCAACACTGATGCTCCTTCTCTCCCCTTCTATCCCAAAGAGGTACTTCATCCTACCTTCTTTTGGTGATGCCTTTCCACCTTCGGGGGGGCGTTTGGGGCAGATGTCTTCGGGTGCCTCTCTGCCTAAAGAGGTGACTTCACGCCCCTCGTGCCTCTGCAGATGGATCAGTACCCTCTCGGTCTCCTTCCGTGTCTAAGCATGCCTCGACGGGTATACATGCTTCCCTTCGTCGAGCTTATACTTCTGATTCTGGAGGCCATCCTCTTGCGAGCCAGTACGGAGAGGCCATGAACCGTTACATGGGCAACATTCCTGAAGGCGAGTGGGGGTCTATGTATGACATTCCAGATGTCGAGTTGGGTGAGGTTTATATGCAAGCCTCTATGCAAGTATTTGTCAAAACACTCAATGTATGTTTTTCTGTTTTGATATCGCCTGACCATTGATGTTTTATTTTGTCTCTTTGTCCTTACTTAGGCTTCCATCCTGGGTCACCAGCTTGTCGCCTCAAGCTCCTCATCCACACAGCGGCTATAGCTCAAGCTTGAGGGGGCAATGAAGAATCTCTCAATGGCCGAGGCAGAAAATGATAGTTTGTCCACACGGATTCACGACTTGGAGGGTTAGCTTGCTGAAGCAGTTTGCCAAAGGGATGCTACACTAGCCAAGCCTGCTTTGACCTCTCACTCCAATACTAGACTTGAAGCTACTGTCCACACTCTAAATGAGAAGATTAACGCGCTTGAGGCTGAACTTGTAAATGCTGAGAACGACATAATTGAGCGCGCGTTGCACGCCGTGTGGAGGACCAATCCTAACGTCGACTTGTCTCCCTTTGGAGAGTATGTGACTGGGAAAATTGGTGAGTGGAAAGGTCGGGGTGGAAACCTGTAGATCCCTCTTCAAGGCTTATTTGTATACATAAATGTTGTTGTCATGTAACCTTCCATATTGTTTTTTTTATGGAACTCCTCATAAGCCTTTAATGGTGTGGGACTCTTAATTTCAAAGTCCTTGCTTATTTTTCATATCGACTATGAGGATTCATTGGCCTTTCTAGCCTTTTTCATTCTCTTTTGATTATCAAGCTTGGGACTTTGAAAAGTTCCTCTTATTATTATTCTTTTGATGAATTCCTTATGTCTTCTTTGGGCTGATGACAATAGTCTTTTTTGTGCACCCTGACTATACTTGTAAGGAAATATTAACCCTTTAGGTTCTTGGTATCCTTTTTATAATCTTTGCGCGCGCTGGTAATTTTGTGCGAGAAGCGTCCTTCTCGTCATTATGTATAGTACTATTTTTACAAGGGTCTCTTTTAGGACCCTTTCTGGCTAGCCGGCTTAGTGCTTGTTCTAGACTTATTGGGAGATGCCTTCCTTACAGCCTCACCGCCTGTGGGGGTGTCAGCCTTTGGATGGGGGTCATCTTTGTAAAAAAAATTATTTTTTATTCCCTTAATATTCATAAGGGTAGATAATCCTTTTGAATATAAGAGACAACTTTCTCAGTTTATTCTTTTTTTTTTTGTATATATGCGTGCCTCCTGTCCTGCCCCCCAAGTGCTTGGTGAAATTTATTCCAGCAAGCACATTGGTGAATGTTTGCATAGAGAAGAAATGTAGCATGTGAAGTAGGGAATACTTTCATTCATAGTAGGCAGATTACAAAGACATATATGAAACGATTACATCTACTTGTGAGGTTATCTGGGTAACCTCTTTGATTCCTATCTGTTGAAGTTAGCATAACATACAATAAACTAAATACGGATATTCTTTGCATTGGATATGTCGATATGAAAGTCTTACTGGTAGTATTTCTTGAGGTGTTCCACGTTCCATGCTTAGGGTATTATGGTGTCATCCATGCGTGCTAGTTTATAAGTGTTCGGCAGTATGCATTGGGCGAATTGGTAGGGTCCTTCCCAGTTCACCCCTAGCACCCCCCACCCCTGGGTCTTGCGTGTTGGGGAGTACTTTTCTCAGCACCAAGTCTCCTACCCTGAACATTCTTTCTCGTACCCTGGAGTTGTAGTACCTCATTGCCTGTTGCTGGTATACCGCCACTCTTAGTTGTGCCATTTCCCTTCTTTCTTCTAACATATCTAAGTTTTCAGCCATTGTCGCATGGTTGACTTGGTCCTCGTATTCCTGTATTTGGAAGGAGTTAACCTTCATCTCAACCAGGAGGACAGCCTCGCATCCATATGCTAAGGCAAAATGTGTCTCCCCAGTGGTTGAGCATGGCATGGTCAGGCTGATTAGCTCATTTGGGGGCTTTCGAGAGTAGTTTGCATGTCTCTAACATTTGTCACACTTTCTTGCGAAGTCACTTGTATCCTTTTCCATAGAGGGCCAATAGCATCCTTGTCTCATGGTTTTCCTGGCTGTAGATGGCCCACTTGCATAGTTGCTGCATTCGCCCTCGTGTATTTCATACAGAACTTTCGTTGCTTCCTCTTCATCAACACACCGCAAGAGCGACACAGAAAATCCTCTCTTGTACAAGACTTTGTCTACTAAGGTGTACTGGGCAACTTTATATACCAGCCTCTGAGCCTCTCTCTTGTCTGTCGAAAGAGCTCCATCCCTCAGGTATTTCATAATTGGGTCGACCCATGATTCTTTTGGGTGTTGATCATGTGAACCTCTGCTTTAGTGATGCTTGGCCTGGATAAGTACTCCACAGGTACAGACTTGAGTATATCTCCATCCTTTGTGGATGCTAGCTTTGCGAGGGCATCGACGTGGGTATTCCTCTCTCTTAGGATTTGCTCTATGCAATACCCCTCCAATTGCTCAAGATAGCCTTTTACCCTTATTAGGTATGTGGCCATCTTAGGACCCCTCGCCTGATACTCGCCCTTCACCTGGAATACCACCAACTGTGAGTCGCTAAAAATGTGTAAATGTGTTACCTTTAGCCCCTAGTCCAATCGCAATCCGACTATAAGTGATTCATACTCTGCCTCGTTGTTTGAGGCTTCAAATCCAAACCTTATTGCGCAATACATCTTGTGTCCTCCAGGGCCAGTCATCACGATACTCGCTCCAGCTCCCCCTTCGTTGGATGCCCCATCCACGTGGAGGCTCCATTCCTCAAACGTTCTTTCCTCTTCCTTACCAACTGATTCTCTCCCTCCTATATCTCCTTTGTCATTGGGCCGATAGGTGAACTCAACTATGAAGTCCGCGAGCACTTGCCCATTGATGGAGGTCTTTGGGGGTATATGTGATGTCGAATTGACTTAACTCAATCAACCATTTCATCAGTCTTCCCAAGGTTTCAGGTTTGTGCAAGACCTGTCTCAAGGGGTTATCAGTGAGTACCTTAATCACATGGGCGTGGAAGTAGGGCCTTAACTTTCTTGAGGCCACAACTAAGGCATATGCTAACTTCTCTATCTCTGGGTATCGAGTCTCCGCGTCTACCAACCATTTACTAACACAATTCACGGGTTGTTGGTGCTTCTTTTCTCCTTTAACCAGGGCAGCGCTTATGGCATGCTCGGATACTGCCAAGTATAAGTATAGCCTTTCGTCCTTCTCGGGTTTAGCCAACAAGGGTGTCTTCCCTAGGTGCTCCTTCAACTTGGCAAAGAATTCCTTGTAATCTTCATCCCAAGCGAACTTTTTGCTCCCTTTTAGGACATTGAAGAATGGGAGGCACTTGTCCGTGGACCTCGAAATGAATCTGTTGAGTGCTGCCACTCTTCCCGTTAAACATTGCACCTCTTTCTTGCTCTTGGGTGGATTCATTTCTACCAGTGCCTTCATTTTGTCAAGGCTAGCTTCAATGCCTCTGGAGTTGACCATGAAACCCAAGAACTTTCCCGAAGAGACTCTGAAAGTGCACTTGAGTGGATTCAGCTTCATCCGGTATCTTCGGAGTGTGTCGAACATCTCACTCAAGTCCCTGTTAAGTTCTTCAGCATTTTTGGTCTTCACCAACATATCATTAACGTACAACTCCACGTTCCTTCCTATCTGGTCAGCGAACATCTTGTTCACAAATCTTTGGTAGGTGGCACCTGCGTTCTTCAATCCAAAAGGCATCACTTTGTAGCAGTAAAGTCCTTTATCCATTATGAATGACGTATGCTCTTCATCAGCGGGGTTCATGGGTATCTGGTTGTACCTAGAGTAAGAATCCATAAAGCTTAGTAACTTATGTTCGGCTGTTGCATCCACCAATTAATCTATTCTTGGAAGCGGGAAGCTATCCTTAGGACAAGCCCTATTGAGGTTAGAGAAGTCCACGCAAGTCCTCCATTTTCCATTCGGTTTTGGGACTAGTACTGGGGTTTGATACCCACACACGGTAGAACACTTCGCAGATGAACCTATTTGCCTTCAATTTGTTGACCTCCTCCTTCAAGGCAGCATACCTTTCCGGTTCGAGTGATCGTCTCTTTTGCCTAACTGGCTTTGCCTCGGGGTTGATATTTAACTGGTGGCATATGATGGAAGGATCTATCCCCACTATGTCTTTGTGACTCCAAGCGAATACATCGAGATTATCCTTCAGGAACCTCACCAATTTCTCCTTTGTGCCATCTTGAAGGATTTTTCCCATCTTCAACTTTCGTAATGGTTCTTCCATTACAACGATTTCTTATAACTCCTCCATAGGTTCGGCCCCTAGCTCCTCTGTGGCTCACGGGTCTAGTTCCTACGGGTTTGTGCCTCCATGCATTACCATTTCCATCAATCCTGGGGCCTTACAGACGTGCGGAGAAAGGTGTTATAACACCCCTTCACTTATTTTTGTTCTCCTTTCATACTCGCAATTCCCCCAGGAGTTGGAAATTTGACAGCTAGGTGATATATTGAAGTTATTGCTTTCAATTCTCTCAGGGATGGTCTCCCCAATACCGCGTTGAAAGCCGAAGTACAATCTACCACGACGAAGTTTTCCATGATAATGGTTTGTCTCGGTTGTTCTCCCATGGTGATGGCCAATTCTATCACTCCTAAAGGTTGTATCGAGTCCCCTGTGAGTCTATAAAAGGAGGAATGGCAGGGTTTCAAGTGTATGACACCCAATCCCATCTTCTCCAAAGCGGGGCGATACAAGATGTCCACAAAACTTTTATTGTCTATGAGGACCCGATGTACCCTCATATTGGCCAGTTGAACGGTTAGCACCAAAGGATCATTGTGGGGGAAATGCACCCCTCATGATCTCCTTACGTGAAAGTGATTGAGTCATTTTCTCCCTTAAAACTCTTCGGGGGTCGTTGCTTCAAGCTCATGACACACTGTGGTGGACTTCGTCTGGCTTCTGTAGTGTACTTGTCTCGCCCCTTCCTGGACTCTCCTCCAAATCCAGGGCATTCGAAGATCGTTCTCACTTCTCCTTGTACTTCCGAGGCTCTTTCTCGAGCCCAAGGTGACGCCGGCGCGTCCTTCGGTCTTTGATTTTCCCTTCTAACATATTTTCCCAAGTGCCCCCTGCGTATGAGCTCCTTAATTTCTACTTTCAAATGGGTACACTCTGCTGTGGTATGGCCAATGTCCTTGTGGTACTGGCAGTATTTTCTAGGGTCCTTTTTGGATCGATATTTTCTCATCGGCGGGGGCCTCTTGAAGGGAACTTGGCCTTCATTCGTGAGGTAGATTTGTTCTCTGGTGTCTTTCAAGTCTGTATATAAGGTGTAAGACATTTGCCTAGGGTCGCCTCCGCATTTGGGCCTTCTCTGGTGGTCATCTCTCAGTCCCTCGTCTATCCTCTTCTATTTTGTGCCATTTGAACCTTCATGGCCTGAGGGCTTGACCTGGGATTCACTTTTCCCTGCCTTTAGGTTCTCATGGCCATCCTCGACACGAATGTACTTTTGTGCTCTTTCGTAGAAGTCATCTAAGTCGATGACCTCCCTTTTGAGCATATTATCCCAAAGCTTACTGCCTAGGCGCACTCTAGCTGTGATTTCCGTCTTGAGTTCTCCCCTGGTCAGACTTCCCACTTTAGCCGCCTCCATGTTGAACCTATGGATATAGCTCTTCAAGCTTTCTCCTTCACCTTGCTTTATGTTAGCGAGGCTACTGCCCGACATGGTGTAATTGCGTACGACATGATGTTGTTGGAGAAACTCGTCGGAAAATTGATGCCATGACCTAATGGTCCCCGACCTCAGCCTCTTGAACCACTTGTATGTAGGCCTTTTCAGCGTGACAGCGAAACAGTGACACCTTGCTCTGCTATTGATCCCTCTCGGCTTCATTAAACCGTTGAAGGCATCCAAGTGGTACTTGGGGTCCGAGGTGCTCTCATATGGGGTCATATGAGGTTATTTAAAGTTAGCCGGGAGTCGTTCAAACTAGATTTCTCGAGTAAAGGGTGACTCATAGTCAAACTCTTCATCGGTAATGTGCCCCCCAAACGCCGTGACGATCTTGCTCCGAAGGCTCCTTATCTCGGTGTCTAGCTCTTGTCGTATCCTATTCAAGGAGCCCCTCAACTCAGTAGGGTTGGCCTTTCTCTTCTCTGTGCCCTTCAGAGGGGCCATAAGAGGTGTCGTCCTTACTTCTAACCTCCTCCCATTAAGATTTTCTCTTAAGTTAGGGGCACCTCCTTAGAGGTGACTTCGGCTTTGTTCTTACAACCAGGGTCGTCCCTCCGCCTTTGCTCATGGGGCTATTTCTCCGACCTAGGTCCCTCATGGTACTTTGTTTGCGGAGTGTTTCTGGTGGAAAGTCGGGTTCTCCCATCTACGGGGACAGTGGTTTCCCCTCTTTCACGCTCTTTCTCCTTATGCTTTGGAAGGGGTATGCTCGACTTTCCCTGTAGAAGGTCGTTTAAAACCTCCTCCATGTTCTCTAGTGTGGTTTCCAGCCTTTGATTCTTTTTGTGTAACTCGTGAATCGCGTCCTCATAGAAGTGATTCCTTGAGCTGGAACTCACCGAGTGCACTCGGGGACTCTTTCCTGGCCTGTGCGTCGAGGGACCCGGATCTCGGTGGCAAGAGCGTGGTGCCACCGGGGGATGAGGATGTGGGTTCACTGGTGGCTCTGAATGATCTCCGCCAAGTTGGACAGTCGGGGATGATGTTCCTTCAACATATCTCCATGCTTAGGCAGCAGATGGTCTTTTCTGGAGGCCCTCAACTATTCTCCATCCAGGTGAACCTCAACATCTTGTAGTTGATGTAGGCATTTCGAATGCCGTGGCATTTTTCCTTGCTAGAAGTGATGAAAGAACATTGGCTTAATACTTGTTCTCCCCACAGACGGTGTCAAATTATTGATGGCAAGAACTCGTCAACGATATATGGATGGAAAATTCAAAGCTTGTTACGGAAACTGCGTAGGTAGGACTTAGGAAAATCTTAAGAAAGAGAGATGCATAACAACTATGGAGGAAAATATCGTTTATTGCTTTACTATCTCTGTTTACAATGAATTTTTCTGACCCCCTCATTTGAGGGGTCGAAGCCTATTTATAGATGGGCTCTAATGGCCTCTGATACAAGGTGGTCCCAAGGGACAAGATCGTACGCTAGTACACTGTCAGAGTAGTTGTGCAGGGTGTAGAGGAGCAGGGGGTCTTGGTGTCGGTTGTCGGTACAGGGTCAGAGGTATGCAGTTCATGCTACCACTTCTTGTAATGATTCGTACCACCACTACATGTCGGGCACTGATGTCGGAATCATGCCCTAGCCTCTCTCAGGGCCGTACACCTCATACCTGTTTACGTGCCCCATACTTGAAGGTCCTTCTCACACTTCCAAAATATATCTTCTCTCATCACCTTCTAATATTTTGCTAAGTGTTGGACATAATTACTAGTTCTCCTTCTCTACTTGGGAGGCTTGGGACATAGGGTACGCGATGAGGCAATGAAGCCCTCACTATGTGTGGCTCTCCTCTGTGCCCTGACATCATGGCAACGAGGCCTTTTGCATATTTTATATACGGGAAAAGTGTCCTCGACTCATAGGCGGTGTCACCATATTATGAGCAACACGGTGAGGCACTTGGGTGTTGTGAAGGGTGCGCGAGGCACTTGGCTGGCTACAGCGTGTGTGGCCTCGTTGTGCGAGGCACTTGAGCATTGCGAAGGGTGCGCGAGGCACTTGGCTGGCTGCAGCGTGTGGCGCCTCTCTGTGCGAGGCACTTGGGTGTCGCGAAGGGTGCGCGAGGCACTCGGCTAGCTGCAGCGTGTGGGGCCTCGCTGTGCGAGGCACTTGGGCATCGCGAAGGGTGTGCGAGGCACTCGGCTGGCTGCAGCGTGTGGGACCTCACTGTGTGAGGCACTTAGGCATCGCGAGGGGTGTGCGAGGCACTCAGCTGGCTGCAACGTGTGGGGCCTCACTGTGCGAGGCACTTGGGCGTTGCGAGGGGTGCGCGAGGCACTTGGTTGACATGTGGCGTGTAGTGAGGCCCTTTTCTCAGGTGCCTTGCTTCTTCAATGAATTTCCCGTATTCACAAATTTCTTTACTCACTTTATTTTTCTCCCTGAAAAATTCTCTCTTTTAGTCAGACTGAATATTACGCTCGGTATCTTATGTTGAAAGAAATATAATAATATATATTTATAGGAATGACTACAACGCATCTCTTTTTTTTTTGCAACACCAGTGCATCCTTTTTCCATTTTCGGCACCTAGATAGATATAATCCCAAATTTTTTTATATGACGGTGTTCATTGTAGGTATTTAGAATATCCTACAAATTTTCAAGAAATTCTGAATAGTTTACGAAGCCGAAAACAGAGTTCAAACTGTCAAATTTTACACACGTACACAAAAAAGCAGGCACGCGTGCAACAGACAGTTTAGACCATGTTTCGGTACCATAATTTATTCAGAGTTTCTTGAAAAATTTTAGGATGTTCTAGATAGCTATAATGTACACCATCATATAAATTTTTTTTGGATTATAACTATTCAGGTACTGAAATAGAAAATTGATGCACCGGTGTTGCAAAAAAAAAGATGCGTTGTAGTCGCTCCCTATATTTATATTAGTCATCTAGGGTTTTATTGATAAAATCAATTTTAAATAATTCAATTAAAATAGATCTTATCTATTATTATATTCAAAATATATTTAAGTGAATTTAAATTGATTCAAAACCAATCTAACAACCCAGGTAAGATTTTTTATTTATTTCAAATCTGTTATCTAAATTTAAATATTAAATTAATTTCACAAATTAATTCAAAATAAGATGACATAATTAATTCAAAACTAATTATTTTATTTAATTAATAGTTACGAAAATTACAATTAATTAAATAATAAATATATTTTCCATAATTATCTTATAATTACGTATTTGCCCAGAAACTAATTTTCTTGACAAATATACCCATACTTGTTCTATTGATGCTCTTACCCTGTACAATGTTTATAGAGCCAATCCAGAAACCTATGGACCTATAATTCCAAGCTCCAATAAATTTAGAATATTAAATAAAGCTCTTTAAAATAATAATCTTATTTATTAATCCCAATATTATTCCACTAAAAATATGAGATTGCACTCTTGTAATTATAGACTTATATTTATTGAGTACTTTATCAAGTGTCCATTGATTTAATCACTTCATGCAATTCAATCCTCCAATACTTGGTTCATAATTAGAGCTAGGTGAAATTACCGTTTGACCCTTCTAATTACTTCTTTATCCTTAAGTACTATTAATTCACTAGCAAACAACTAATTTACAATCCTTTTATAAATTACAGGCCTCAAATTGTTTAGTTCCAGAATTAACATTTAAGGGAACCATTATTCAATCTTCATATAAAGAAGGCTGAGATTCCATATCTGTAAATCATGTCCCTAGCCATGTACATTTATGAGCCCCCAAAATAAAAGTTTTTAGCTTGATCATTCTGCCAGACCCTAACAAGTGAATCAAATGACCCAAATAACATAAACATGAGTTCATGATAACTTCAGGATTTAGATAGATTAGCATATGATCATCAAGTGATATGATTATAAATCTTTATAGTAAACAATATTTTAATAAAGAGTTAAATACATATTTGGTCCAATCCTATACAATATTATTGTATAAAGCACATCCACTAAGATGTCCTACTACACCAGTGATCTGGATCTAGATCATATGTACTCATAATACTAGTAGACCGTACTAGTAGTGTTTAATTAAAGATTACATAACTATAATATAAACTGCGAACTATTTAATTCATTATCTATAATCTTAATCCTCTCGTACGAATACAAGATTATAGTTACATTAATGAATTAGTAATTTTCTGATATTTATCTAAATATTATTCAATAATAATAAACATTAATTGTATATAAAAATATTTCTTTTATAAATTTCATCAATAATGAACTACTTTCATTGTTTTAAGGGCACTATGCCCAACAATCTCCCACATGCCCTAAAGCGAATGAGGTATCTTCTTCAACCCCATACTTAGTACAAGACCCTAAAAAGACTTGGCAGATAAAGTCTTGGTTAACAAATCCACAAGGTTATGTTTTGACGTTTGTAGCATCTCATAATTTTACTTAGCTAGATAGTACTAGTAGTAGCTTAGTATTTTAGTTTTCGTGGTTATTGGTTCAAGCCGAGATTTAGTTGGAAACTCATAGAGATATTTATGGATTTTATAAGTTTAGCTTATAGTTTAGAAACATTAATTTTAACATAAGGGTTGATTAATATAGATGGTCCTAGAAATGATATTTATTATAACCTAAGGTTTAGATAGAGTAATTAAGAACGTGACACTTGTCACATGTATGTTTATTAAGGATTTAAGTATTTTAGAGGAATAATTTAATAAAGGATAAACCTAGGAAGTCTAGAACCTTCCCTCAGCAGTTAGGACTACGTTTTACTTAGTCAAAGTTGTTTAAACAAACTTCAAGTGTGCTGAAAGTATGCAAAAACATCTTTGATATATCAACGTATGATGATATATCGCAGCTATAGGAGTCGATATATCGGCTATTGTAGAGTCCAAGAACTTTACTTAGCTAATTATTTAGTAGTATTATAGTATGTATAGTATTATCTTTGTTACTGTGGATTTTTGGTTTAGACCGGGAATTATTTGGACACTCATAGTAGTACTTATAGACTTTCTAAGTTTGACCTATAGTTTACGAATATTAATTTTAACCTAAGGTTTGATTATATAGCTGATATTAAGAATAATATTTATTATACTATAAGGTTTAGATATCAACCAATAGGATTTTAAGCACATGTTATGAATGGGTGATTAAAGATTAAGTATTTTGGAGGATTAAATTTAATAAGGAGTAAAGTTTGAATGCATTAGGGTCAGTCAGCAGCTTTGAATACGTTGAGGGCTTAGTCAAGGCTGTTTACTCCATTCAAACTTAGCTAAAAATGTGTAATTTCGTGTTTAATTAATCAGCGTGTGCCGATATATCGCAGCTATAGGAGGCGATATATCGCAGCACGTAGATACGGAAAACACGAGACGATGCACGGTCGCCTCGGGCATACTGGCCCAGGTGATATATCGCCTACAGGGGCGATATATCGCCTCCTTCAGTGTATTTTCAAATGTTTTTGAATTCTTTTCCTTTCAGCCATTCAAACTCTTGATAAGTCCAGCATCTTTCTGAACGAGTCTTCAGCCTCTGCTGAACGATTATTCAAATTATTTTCACCTAAAAAGCTATTATTTTTATTCAAGTAAAATTAAGATCCTTTCATTCCTAAACTCTATAAATAGGACCTAGTACCCAGCCATTATTCACCTTTTTACTCTAAGTTCAGAAGCTGCAAGTGCTAGGAGAGTGTGAGAGTTAAACACCTGGGTTGGGGAAATCATAAGCTTAAACATCATAAGCTTATCAAACACTTTGGGAAGTAAGGTTCATGGAAGCTTGGAGACTGTGTATCGATGATGAATGGAGGCAAGGGGCCGAGCGTTATTCGATTCGAGGATGTAGTTTCGTTTTATGTCTTTTTACATGTATTTTCCGCACTATTTATGTAATGTCTTTTTATTTTAAATCATGTTTTGTTTTTAAAGACAATGGGATCCCATATCCTTCTTGGTATTTATTTTGTAAGTAACTCTTATTTTTACAAGTTACTTAATAAAAATTATGGTATTTTCGCAAATGTAAGTTCTATTAAGGGTTGTATGTATAGTTTCGTTAATGGTCCAAAAGTCTAGATTAGTGGGTCAATACACCTATGACTAATACGGAAAACACATCGAGTCGAGACTAAAAGGGAGGTGATATATCGCTTATAGGGGCGATATATCGACTCCTTCAGCATAGTTTGAAAATCCATGGAATCCGAGCTAGAAACAGCCCTCAACAACTTGGATTTTCTCTTGAACGTTTTTGTTCGAGTTCTGGGCATCTATTGAACAGAAAATTCAAAATTTATTCAATTATTTATTCATTTTAAATGGAGTTAGTTTCACTCCTTGAACTCTATAAATAGGACATTTCACTCAGCCATTTGCTTCATCATTCAAGCATTCTTCTGTAGAGTCCCAGAAGTTTACTTAGCTAGTTAGATAGTAGTAGTAGTAGCAATATCTAGTATTAGTTTGTAGTATGTTAGATTTCGTGGATTTTGGTTCATACTGGGACTTAGTTGGAAACTCCTAGCAATAGTTATGGATTTTATAAGTTTAACCTATAGTTTAAGAATATTAATTATAACATAAGGTTTGATTAATATTGCTGGTTATTAATATGATAATTATTATAACCTAAGGTTTAGATAGAGCCAATAAGAATATGACATTTGTCATGAGCATGGTTATCCCTAAGGTTTAGATAGAGCCAATAGGATTATGACACTTTTCATATGCATGATTATTAAGGAATTATTATTTTAATGATAAAATAAGGGAAATATAAGACTTAGTCTTCACTAGAATCTGTTAGGAGCATGACATTTGTCACAATTTTATTTATTTGTGGATTAGATTGTTATTTTGATAATTAAATAGATTTTTCGTAACTTTAGGGTACTATAACTTTCAACCTATTTTTGACCCAGTTATGTTATGAATTTCGAAAAATAGTATTTCTAGAAAGTTGTAGATAATTGAATTATATTTCTAACGGTATAAATATGTTCTAAATTAGAGTCTTACAGCTCTAGTTATGTTGATTTTACTACAGATGAGTTTAGAGTTACGAGATTTAGGGAGTTAGAAGTTAGGATTCTATTTGTTTTTATTATTTTTATTTTTAATTTTAAAAATCAAACTTTGACTCCTTAAACCTCTCTCTGAACAATTTGACCAAGCCCTAAGCCTTTGACTGAAGAATATTCAAATATTTTCAATTAAATTCATTATTTTTATTCAAAGCCAAAAAGAAGATCTTTATTCCTAGAACTCTATAAATAGGACTTAGAACCCAGCCCTTTCACTTACTCTTCAGCTGTGATCAGATTTCAAGGTGCTAGTGAGACCATAAGAGTGATAAACACTTGGGTTGGGAAAAAGCTTTGCCATTCTAAAGCTTTATAAAACACTTTGGGAAGTGAGGATTAGTGTATTTTGGTATTGGAGTTAGACCAATCCATAAGGTTAACAAAGGTACCCTTATTCTTAAGTTCGATCCTGTTTGATTCCTTAGTTTCTTTAGTTTTCATTCAGGTTCTAACTTTTGTTATGATTTTGTGGTTAGGTTTTTAAGTTCTTTGAACTTAAGGTGTCTTTTCGGTAAGTTTTCTCTTGGTGGTTTAGTTCTAGTCTTTTCTTCTCTTTCTTTTAAGAAATACTCACTATTCTTATTATTGGTTTAGGAGTGTTCCAAATCCCACATTTGTTCTCATATCCTAGTTTTGGTAAGGAAAATAGGCTAGATCTTGTATGTTTGAATGATATGTTATGCTTTTATGTTATGTTATGTATAATATGTTATGATAAGTGTATGTTTTAATATGTTATGTTATGATTTACCCTACCTCAAATATTAGACAGGGGACGTAGATGGGTTATCATACACTACATGTGATCTAACCTACCTCAAATATTAGACAAGGGACGTAGATGGTTTATCACATGTCATAATGGCCATTATTAGTATAGTCTTATATGGAATATGTTATAATATGTCTATAGTATATGTTATAATATGTTTTTAGTATATGTTATGATATGTTTATAGCATATGTTATGATATGATTTTATGTGTATGTTTATGGTGTTAGTAGTTTTTCCTTGCTGGGCATTAGGCTTATTCCTTTATTTTTTTAGTGTGATGCAGGAAACTAGATACGGAGGTAGAAAGATTCTTGGTAGCTTAGCTTGTGTGTTGAGGATGGATGGAATGTGTGGACTGCGTGTCGATCGAGGATGAAGTTATTTATTTTTAGTCTTTTAAATCATGTTTTTCCGCATTTAGTTTTGAAAACAATTTTCTTTAGTTTAAAATTATGTTTTATGTTTTAAACAATGGGTACCCATGCCATATTCTCTATTATTATGTATTTGATACAATATTTCGATATTTAATAAAGTTATATTATTTCTTATGTATCTTTCCCAAAATAGTAGCAATGTATAGTAGATCTAATGGTCCAAGGTCTTAGAAATATTTGGGCCATTACAGTTGGTATCAGAGCAATGGTCCATTTACATGAAGTTCTCCTTGATACACACGCTCAAGCTCTGAATCTAACCGCCAATGTAAGTGTTTATGTTATAGTTGTTATGATTATGTGTTTAGTTAACGTTTTAGCCCTTATATTTTCAGTTAAGAATATTTGTAAATTAGTTTATTTTCTTTATTTATTTTATTTATTATCTTTGCATTTATGATTTTTTTTAGGGAAAACCTTTTTCCAAATGAATATCATTGTTATTTTTGAATGACATGTATGAGTTTGATTTTTTTTTTCTACAATCATAATAAATAATGACCAAGTTCGATGAGGGTGGATACAAATCAATGGACTGGGTTCTATATTGAGAGTTTAGGGGGCCATAGTAGTGGGAACGATTTTACTGATCCCAGCCCTCCCTCAATATGGTTAACTTTGGAACAACGATGAGTTTCGAGCCTGAGAATTAAGTCATATAGGATAATTAGAAACACACTTAGAAAATAATAAAGATGACTTATTTTTATAAGTTTAGAAACACACCTTAATCATAAAGAAGGCTTACATAATTTTTTTCATAAGAAATCATAATTAATAGGTCCGAGTTATGTTTTCTTATATTAAGGTTTTGCCTTAGAGCCTATTAGGGTAAGTTCTAATATGATTTCTCGGCTATTAGAACTTTTCTGAAGATGTCGCTCAGAAGGTCTGCAAGCACAAACGCTAATGTCTCCAACGTCGCTCCTGAGAGTAATGAAGCCCTTCCAGTTCACAGAAAAGAAGCGCGTGCTACCACTACTGCTACTCAAAGTACGCCAACGCCACCGATGGATATCACCACAGAAATTGTCTGGTTATGACAACAAGTGGACGAGCTGCTACAACAACAACGCCAATACCCCAAGCATTCTTCTGAAACTTATGAAGCCCCTCCAGTTCACAGAAAGGGAAGGCGTGCAACCAATGCTGCTGCTAAAGAAAGAGCGCTGCCTTCCCTGGTTGACAGCACTGCAGAAATTGCAAGACTACGACAGCAAGTGAAGGAATTACTACAGCAACAACAACAACAGACTCAGCCTCCACTTCAGCTGCAACCACAGCCTCAGCAGATGACTCAAGTACCCCATCAAGTAGGTCCTTATGGGGCATGGCCAATGGCGAACTATGCACCATACCTAGCTCAGCACATGGAGCCAATCTACGAGCAGTTTCGTAAGCAACACACTCGAAAGTTTGAAGAGACAACAGACCCCTTTGAGGTAGAAGAATGGCTCCGAAATGTAGAGCCGATCCTAGCGCATATGAATCTCAGAAACGTGAACCGCAGATCCTGCGTTTCATCTCTGCTTAAGAAGGATGCTAAAATATGGTGGGACTTAGTTCAGGAGACTAACGATGTCACTACCATGACATGGGCAAGATTTGTGGAGCTGTTTCACAAGAAGTATTACAACTCGGCAGTCATCGCTAAAAGGGTCGAGGAGTTCGCTAGTTTGAAGCAGGGCAACTTAACGCTAGCAGAATATGCTCGGCAGTTCAACAGATTAGCCAAGTTTGCACCAGAGTTGGTTCCAACTGACTTTATGAGGGTGACCAAGTTCGTTAGAGGACTTAGACCAAAGATTGAGCTAGGAGTTAAGCTAGCAAACCCGGGAAATACTACCTATGCCAATGTTCTAGGAACGACAATAGAAGTAGAAAGGCTTTAGGCAAATGTTAGTAAGGAGAAGGCTAGTAGGCCTGAGCCTAAATAGCAGGGTCAACCTCAGAATGGTCGAAACAACCACAACAACAGCCGTCAGCATAGGAATAGTAATAGTAATGGTTAGAAGAGAAGGCATCCAGATGATAAGTAGGCCAATGGTGATAAAAGAGCACAGACAAACAATGGAGGCGATAAGTCGGGTTATGTAGAATACCCGCAATGCTCTAAGGGCCAAAAGAAACATCTTGGGGAATGTCATGAAAACATCAAGGGATGCTTCAACTGTGGTTAGGAAAGTCATCAAAAGAAGGAATGTCCACAACTCAAGCAGAAGAAGAAGAGGGATTAAACAATGGCTCCAGAAAAAAGTCTTTGCCTTGACCCAGGGAGGAGCCCATGCTAGTAACAAGAAGTTACAGGTCAGATTCATATCCTCGATAGTATATGTTCTGGTATCGCTTGATTTGGGAGCAACATACTCGTATATCTCGTTAGGAATGATAGAGAAATTAGACAAACCTTGCAGAACTAGGTTTGTGACATAGTTGCCTTCAGGTAAAATAGTCCTATCATCACGGATAGTATGAGGCGTACCGATCAAAATAGAGGACGTAGAACTAGAAGGAGACCTGATAGAACGAGAGATCAAAGACTTCGACATGATATTAGGCATGGACGGGCTAGAAGGCATGGCGCAACCATCGATAGCAGACGTAAGCAAGTGATGTTCGAGACTCTTGACAGTCAGAAACGATGCTATATGGGAAAAGTTTTAGGACTACATACGCCGCTTATTTCATCTCTCAAAGCTCAGAGGATGATAGAAAAAGGATGTCATGCATTCTTAGCTAGTGTTATGCATGTGGTAAAGGGAACACCACTAAAGGTCAGAGATGTACATATTGTAAGGGAATTTCCAGAGGTATTTCCTGACGACTTGCCAGGATTGCCGCCGACGTGGGAAATTGACTTCACAATCGAATTAGTACCGGGCACTGAGCCTACCTCCAAGGCACCCGACCAGATGGCTCCTACCGAACTCAAGGAGTTAAAGATGTAGTTAGAAGAACTCTTAGACTTGGGTTTCATTAGAATGAGCCATTCGCTATGGGGAGCACCGGTACTATTTGTGAAGAAGAAGGATGGAAGCATGCGAATTTGTATAGATTACTGCGAGCTGAATAAGGTGACAATTAAGAATAGGTACCCGCTACCCCGGATTGATTACTTGTTTGATCAACTCTGAGGAGCGACCGTGTTTTCAAAGATTGATCTACGGTTCGGGTATCATCAACTCAAGGTACGGGAAGAGGATATTCCCAAGACGACTTTTAGAACTCGTTATGGACATTATGAGTTTCTAGTTATGTATTTTGGTCTTACCAACACTCCAGCCGCGTTTATGGATTTAATGAATAGGATCTTTAAGGACTACTTGGATAAATTCTTCGTAGTATTCATTGACGATATCTTGGTGTACTCAAAGGATAAAGTCGAGCATGAGAAACATTTAAGGTTGATCTTGCTGGGACTAAAGGAGCATCAACTTTACGCCAAGTTCAAGAAGTGTGAATTTTGTCTTTCACATGTAGCATTTCTCGGCCACATAATATCCAAGGACAGGATTGCGGTAGACCCATCTAAGGTAGAGGCTGTAAAGATTGACCAAGACCAAAGAACGCGTCTAAGGTAAGAAGTTTTCTGGGACTAGCAGACTATTATTGGAGGTTTGTAGAAGGCTTTTCTAAGATAACCACTCCACTTACCAACCTGACCCAGAAGTAGCAAAGGTTCAACTGGACGGATAAGTGTGAAGAGAGTTTCCAGTTGCTTAAGGATATGCTCAGCACCAGTACTTTGTGTACCGACACCCAATGATAAGTTTGTAGTCTATTGCGATGCGTCAAAGCAAGGATTGGGTTGTGTGCTGATGCAGAATGATAAGGTGATAGCCTACGCCTCAAGGAAAATGTAGTTGCTGATGCGCTAAGTAGGAAGAATTACGGAAGTCTAGCATCATTAGCTGGAATAGAAAAGTCGCTACAGTAGGAGCTGATCAATGCTGGAATAGAAGTAGTCATTGGTAACCTGACTAATTTTTCCATCCAGTCAAGCCTGTTAGAAGATATACGGATTGGGCAAGGACACGATGACACATTAGTAGCACATATGGATGCAGTTAGAGAAAGGAATGCCAAAAATTTCCCAATATCTAGTCAAGGGTTATTAAGATGCAAGGATCGGGTATGCGTGCCAAATGATCAAGGGATTAAGATGATGATTTTAGAAGAAGTGCACAGTACCCCATACTCATTTCACCCAGGGTCGACCAAGATGACTCACGACCTTAAAAGTGTTATATTGGTGGCCAGGAATAAAGGAAGATATAGTGAAGATGTGTCTAAATGTTTAGTATGCCAGCACGTGAAAGAAAAACATCAGTGGCCTGCAGGCTTATTGCAGCCACTTAGCATTCCAAAATGGAAATGAGATGATATAGTCATAGATTTCGTGACGGGTTTTCCACGAACAAGTAAGCAGCATGATTTGGCTTGGATAGTAATAGATAGATTAACCAAGTCAGTTCATTTCCTGTATGTTAAGACTTCGTACACAACAGATCAATACGCAAACGTTTAAGTCCAAGAAATAGTACGACTGCATAGAATCTCTAACACAATAGTATTCGATAGAGAATCGGTGTTTACATCGAGATCTTAGAGTAAGTATTTACCGCTGATAGAATTCTCCTACAACAATAGCTACCAGTCAACAATGAGGATGGCACCCTACAAACTACTTTATGGAAGAAGGGTCAATCGCCGTTGCATTAGGACGAGGTAGGAGAAAGGCAACTACTTGGACCTGAAGCTGTTAGAGGAGATTAGGATGTAGTAGCACTGATTAGAAAGCGTATGCTCGCTGCTCAAAGCCGTTAGAAAAGTTATGCGGATGCCAAGCGGCGTGATGTGGAATTCAAAGTCGGAGATCAAGTTTTCTTAAGAATATCTCCTATGAAAGGTGTGAAGCGGTTCAGGAAGAAAGGCAAGCTTAGTCCCAAGTTTATAGGTCCGTTTGAGATATTGGACAAAGTGGGAGCAGTTTCATATAGATTAGCCTTACCGCCTGCTTTAGCAGAGAGTCATAATGTATTTCACATCTCGATGTTGCATAGATATGTGTCAGACCCATCTCACGTCCTCAAGTGTGATACGATAGCAATCCAGAAAGACTTGAGTTACGAGGAACGACTGGTTAGCATCCTAGATAGAGGGATGAAAGAATTATAGTCTAAGAGTTTTCCACAAGTCAAATTCCTATGGAGAAATAGTTCTGAACGAGAGGCAATGTGGGAGTTGGAGGAAGACATGTTAGATCGGTATCCGGAATTGTTTGATAAGTAAATTTCGGGGACGAAATTCTTTTAAGTATGGGAGAATTGTAGATTCCCATAATTTTACTTAGCTAGTTAGATAGTAGTAGTAGTAGTAGTAGTAGTAGTAGTAGTAGTAGTAGTAGTAGTAGTAGTAGTAGTAGTAGTAGTAGTAGTAGTAGTAGTAGTAGCAATATCTAGTATTAGTTTGTAGTATGTTAAATTTCGTGGATTTTGGTTCAAACCGGGACTTAGTTGGAAACTCCTAGCAATAGTTATGGATTTTATAAGTTTAACCTATAGTTTAAGAATATTAATTATAACATAAGGTTTGATTAATATTGCTAGTTATTAATATGATAATTATTATAACCTAAGGTTTAGATACAGCCAATAAGAATATGACACTTGTCATGAGCATGGTTATTCCTAAGGTTTAGATAGAGCCAATAGGATTCTGACACTTGTAATATGCATGATTATTAAGGAATTATTATTTTAATGATAAAATAAGGGAAATATAAGACTTAGTCTTCACCAGAATCTGTTAAGAGCATGACATTTGTCACAATTTTATTTATTTGTGGATTAGGTTGTTATTTTGATAATTAAATAGATTTTCCGTAACTTTAGGGTATTGTAACTTCCGACCTATTTTTCACTCAATTATGTTATGAATTTCGAAAAATAGTATTTCTAGAAAGTTGTAGATAATTGAATTAGCTTTATAATGGTATAAAGATGGTCTAAATTAGAGTCTTACAGCTCCAGTTATGTTTATTTTACTGTAGATGAGTTTAGAGTTACGAGATTTAGGGAGTTAGAAGTTAAGATTCTATTTGTTTTTATTATTTTTATTTTTAATTTTAAAAATCAAGCTTTGACTTCTTAAACCTCTCTCTGAACAATTTGACCAAATCCTAAGCCTTTGACTGAAGAATATTCAAATATTTTCAATTAAATTCATTATTTTTATTCAAAATTGTGATGAGAGCCATGGAACAATATGTCCTAGTAATTAGGCTTTTTAAGGATTTTCCTTCCGTAGTTTCAAAATTGGAAGAATTATGGGAGACTATGGATGATGAAGGTGATTTACCAGTAGCCATGAGATATTATTTTCTTATACTTAGGTTTACCTATAGGTTTGAGTTTCAATTCACTAATGAACAAAAGCATAATATGCTAATGAGTATTCCCCGAGGTAGTTTCGAGGCTCATGATAATGATGATTATGAAGAAATAAATAATGATATGTTAGATGAAGGGCCAGATGTAGAAGATCCTGATTTTTAGAGATTTACCCTAGTTATTAGTAGTATAGTTTATTTATTTATTTTGAATTGATGATTGTAATAAGTGAAAATCTTTTTCCAAATGAATAAAGTTGTTATTTTTGAATGGCATGTATGAGTTTGATTTTTTTTTACAATCATAATAAATTTAGAATAAATTCAATAAATAATGATTGAGTTCGGTGAGGGTGGATACAAATCAATGGATCGGATTCTGTATTGAATGTTTAGGGGGCCATAGTAGTGAGAACGATTTTACTGATACCAGCCTTCCCTCAATATGCTTAACTTTGGAACATTGACGAGTTTTGAGCCTGATAATTTAGTCATATAGGGTGGTTAGAAACAGACTTAGAAAATAATAGAAATGGCTTCATGTTCTAAGTATTTTATAAAGATAGCTTACATAATTTTTCATAAGAAATCATAACTGATAGGTCTAAGTTGTGTTTGCTCAGACTAAGTTTTTCCTTAGAAACTATTAGGGTAAGTTCTAACATGTTTTCTCAACTGTTAGAACTTTACTGAAGATGTCGCTACGAAGGTCTGCATGCACGAGACTCATGAAGCCCCTTTAGTCCGAAGAAGGGGAACATGTGCTACCAATGCTGCTGCTAATAGAAATGCACCACCTCTGGTTGATCACACCACTGAGATTATCCGGTTACGACAACAAGTAGAAGAACTACTACAACAACAACATCAGTCTCAGCTACAGGCTCAGCCCCAGCCTCAGCCCCAACCTCAACCCCAACCTCAACCAATGACTCAAGCACCTTAGCAAGGGCAGAATGTAGGATATCTGTATGGGGGATGGCGTGTGGCAAACTATGCGCCTTATCCAGCTCAGTACATAGAGCCAGTCTACGAGCGTTTTCGTAAGCAGCACACTCCAAACTTTGAAGGGACAACTGACCCCTTTGAGAATGAAGAATTGCTCAGGAATGTAGAGCCTATTCTAGCACACATGAACATCGGCAATGCGGATCGCATATCCTGCGTTTCCTCCCTACTGAAAAAGGATGCTAGAATCTGGTGGGATTTGGTACAACGGACTCATGATGTCACCACCATAACTTGGGCTAGATCTGTGGAGCTGTTTCACAAAAAGTATTACAACTCGGTTGTCATCACTACGAGGGTCGAAGAATTTTCCAGTCTGAAGCAGGGAAATTTAACGGTAGTCGAGTGCACTCGACAATTTGATCGTCTAGCCAAGTTCACACCAGAGTTGGTCCTAACCGATTTCTTGAGGGTTACCAAGTTCACCAGGGGACTTAGACCCAAGATTGAGTTCGGTGTCAAGCTGGAAAATCCTGGAGCCACTTCTTATGTCGATGTTCTAGAAATGGCTATAGAGTGGAAAGGCTCCAAGCAAATATTAGTAAGGAGAAGGAAACTGTAATGCCCCAAATTTCCTAATAAGGTTTAGGACCTTGATTAGGAGGCCGGGAGGGCCATAATTGATTTATTATGATATTTAATGATTATATGCATGTTTACGTGAGTTATATTATTATATGATGGTGAATGCATGCATATGGGTTCATATGTTAAATATGAGGGTAATTTGGTAATTTGACCACTATGGGCGTAATTGTGTAAATTGGGTGCATATTGTAATTTGTGAATGAGATTTCATTATTATGGAGATATATTCGAGCTATTTGACATGAGACGGTCATATATAATGGATTAGCGGTTTTGTCATAACGGGGTCAATTTTGGGGTAATAGAAATGTTTATTTGGTGATGGATTGGGAATATTTGAGATCAGGGTGAAATTCTGGAAGTTTTGACTATAGTGTCCCCGGGGGTGTTTTCGGGACCCCGAGCACTAGGTTTTATTTGAGGTTACTTAAGCTTGAAGTAGCTTGACGGATAAGAACGTACGTTAGAAACTTCTCGTTCTCTCTCAAAACAGTCCGTTTTACCGTTTGAGCCTTTTTGAGGAAATCTTGAGTTCTGGGAGTCGGAATCAGGCGAGGGTCGAGGCATAGCGATCCTAGGAATGAATAGAAGCTTCTTAATCAAAGGATTTGACGAGAAACAACCCAATCGAAGGTAATCTAAGTTTGAAGTTTTAAGTTTTTAAAGTTTTGAAGCTTAGAATTGGACTTTGTTAATTGTTGAGTTTTTGGTCGGTTTGAGCTTTGGGTTTTGAAGGTTTTGGAGTATTGGGAAGCTTGGGAACTTTGATTTGATGATTGGGGAATGTTTGGGTATGTTTTTGGAAGATTTGGAGTGCTTGAAACGCATTTGGGAATGGCCCAGGGTTGGGGACCGCGGCCCTGTTCTTGTGCGCCGCGGCCCTAGTTCGAAGAAGCAGGTGTCAGGAAGTGACCCTTGCTGGGCGCCGCGGCCCTTGATGGAGGGCGCCGCGGCCCTAGCCTCAGAGAACCCTGGGGCCCGCGGCCCAAGGTGCTAGGGCCGCAGCCCTTGCCCTGTTTTCACCCCGTTTGCTCGTTTTGACCCCGGGAACTTAGTTATGGGCCTCGGGAGTGTCCCTACTACTTGGATTAGTTTGGATTGACCTCTTGGGGGCTAGATATTGGTGTGGAACCCTTGGTTATCATGTTATTGATGATGTTCCATATTTGGTTATGATTAGGTGACCGCTAAGGGCTTAAAGGTTGATCGTTCTCAAGGGTCGTTCTTATATTGGTTCTAGCTCGAATCTAAGGTAAGAAAATTGCACCCTGTGTATATGAGACATGCATGGTTATCATTGATGCATGTCGGTTGATTATTATGTATGAGGCATGCATGGTTATTATTGATGCATGTCGGTTGGCTATTATGTATGAGGCATGCATGGTTATTATTGATGCATGTCGGTTGATTGTTATGTATGACATGCGTGGTTATTATGATGCATGTTGGTTGATTAATGAGTATGACATGCATGGTTATTATTGAAGCATGTCGGTTGATTATTATGTATGACGTGCATGGCTATTCATGACGCATGCTGGTTGACTATTAAACGTGATACGCATGGCTGTTATTGGTGCATGTTAGATTTCTGGATTTATTGCATGTGATGCGTGAGAAACATGTGATTGGGACATGCCTTATAGATTGAGTATGATATCGTTCAGAGCTTGAGTCTCTGTGTTGATGCATGGCCCTAATGGTACTAATACCTGTTTAGTAAGCATGTTAAATACCTCGTTTATGGATATGGAATATGTGATATGTGATGGGTGGCATGTCTTACTGGTGAAAGACACTGACTAGTCAGGGACCGACTCTAAAGTCGAGAATCATGCATTGAATGGCTCTATGGCATTAATGCTAGACCGACCCTAAAGTCGAAGAACTTATAAGCGCTTGCCTGGTCTATGACTAGATGACTATAGCCAAGGTATATGACCCCGGTGACCGTTTGTCACATGGCTAAGGGACGTTGTCCATAGTTTCGACTCTAGAGTCGTGAGGAAGGTTATGTTGGTGACTAATCACCTTGCACCTGTCCTAATCAAACTTAAGAAAGAATCACTTATCGGTTAAGCCCTGGTGACCCTATCGTCACATGGCTAGAAGGAGCGATGCTCATTATTGTGACTTTTGGCTATTGTCACCTATTTGCTTGGACTGATAGTCCTGAATGGTTATTATGATCGTTGTTGATATTATATCATGCTTTATTGGGTTTTCTTGCTGGGCTTCGGCTCACGGGTGCTACGTGGTGCAGGTAAAGGCAAGAGGAAGCTGGACCATCCTTGAGTTGGAGAGCTTAGGTGATGACGTGTACATATGCAGCTGCTCGACCACCACGGCCGAGGTTTAAAGTGGAACTAGGGTTGAACCCTGTTTTGCCGCTTAGAACGGCCTGTTGTAAATGTTTTCTGTAATAGACTCTGAAACTTTATTTTCGGGATCCCAATGTATATATTAAACGTTCTAGTGAAACGTTACATCTTAACCAAAGTTTTTAATCCCTAAACCGCTAATCATACTTAGTTTCACGATTTTGGCCAAATGACTCGATTAGCGAGTTTAGCATTGTTTACAAGGCACACCGTAACGGTCCCTGGAGTTTGGGACGTTACAGCAACCAAGTCTGAACCTAGGCATCATAATTAGACTTAGAATGGTTGAAACCACAACAACAACCAGCATGGCAATAATGGGCAGAAAAGAAAGCATCCTGATAATAAGCAAGACGACGCTAACAAAAGAGCACAGACTAATAACGGTAATAATAGGTCGAGTTATGTGGAATACCCTCAGTGCTCCAAGTGCCAGAAAAGACATCTTGGGGAGTGTCGTGTAAACACCAAGGGTTGTTTCAATTTTGGCCAGGAAGGTCATTAGAAAAAGGATTGACCACAACTCAAACAAGAAGAAAAGAAGGACAACAAGATGGTTCTAGCCAGAGTCTTGCCTTGACCCAGGGAGAAGCTGAAGCTAGTAACAAAGGGGTCATAGGTTAGCTTCCTATCCTCAATAATATATGTTCAATATTGTTTGATTCGGGAGCAACACACTCGTATATCTCGTTAGGAATGATAGAAAAATTAGACAAACCTTGCGAAAGATTTAGAACTAGATTTGTTACAAAACTGCCTTCGGGAGAAGTAGTTCTATCATCACGAATAAAACAAGGAGTATCGATCAAAATCGAGGGCACAGAACTAGAAGGAGACCTGATAGAGCTAGAGACAAGGACTTCAACGTAATACTAGGCATGGACTGGCTAGCAAGGCATGGCGCAACCATCGATTGTAGACGCAAGCAAGTGACGTTCAAAACTCCTGACGGTCAGAAACTATGCTTTATGGGAAATATTTCAAGACTACGGACACCGCTTATCTCATCTCTCAAAGCTCAAAGGATGATAGAGAAAGAATGTCACACATTCTTAGCAAGCGTCACGGATGTGGCACAGGAAACACCATAAAGGTTGGAGACGTCCACATTATAAAGGAATTTCCAGAGATATTTCCTGACGACTTACCAGGGTTACCCCCTACTCAGGAAATTGACTTCACAATCGAACTAGTACTGAGAACTGAGCCTATCTCAAAGGCACCATATCGGATGGCACCTACCGAACTCAAGGAATTGAAAACGCAGTTGCAAGAACTCTTAGACTTGGGTTTCATCAGACCGAGCCATTCGCCATGGGGAGCACCGGTTCTATGTGTGAAGATGAAGGATGGAAGCATGTGGATGTGTATCGATTACCGCGAGTTGAATAAGGTGGAAATTAAGAACAAGTGCCCGCTACCCCAGATCGATGACTTATTTGATCAACTCCGAGGAGCGATTGTATTTTCAAAGATTGATCTACAGCCCGGTTATCACCGGCTCAAGGTAAGGGAAGAGGATATACTAAAGACAACTTTTAGGACTCGATATAGACACTACGAGTTCCTAGTCATGTCTTTTGGTCTTACCAACACTCTAGCCACATTTATGGACTTAATGAATTGGGTCTTCAAGGATTAGTTAGACAAATTCATCATAGTGTTCATTAACTGTAATGCCCCAAATTTCCTAATAAGGTTTAGGACCTTGATTAGGAGGCTGGGAGGGCCATAATTGATTTAATATGTTATAAAATGAATATATGCATGTTAATGTGAATTATATTATTATATGATGATAAATGCATGCGTATGGGAGTATTTAAAATGATAAGGGCATTTTGGTAATTTGGCCTGTTGAGGGCATATTTGTAAATTGGGTGCATATTGTAATATGTGAATGAGATCTCATTATTATGGAGATATATTCGAGCTATGCGACATGAGACGGTCATATATAATGAGTTAGCGGTTTTATCATAACGGGGTCAATTTTGGGGTAATAGAAATGTTATTTGGTGATAGATTGGGAATATTTGAGATCAGGGTGAAATTCTGGAAGTTTTGACTGTAGTGTCCCCGGGGGTGTTTTCGGGACCCCGAGCACTAGGTTTTATTTAAGGTTACTTAAGCTTGAAGTAGCTTGACAGATAAGAACATACGTTAGAAACTTCTCGTTCTCTCTCAAAACAGTCCGTTTTACCGTTTGAGCCTTTTTTAGGAAATCTTGAGTTCTGGGAGTCGGAATCAGGCGAGGGTCGAGGCATAGCGATCCTAGGAATGAATAGAAGCTTCTTAATCAAAGGATTTGACGAGAAACAACCCAATCGAAGGTAATCTAAGTTTGAAGTTTTAAGTTTTTAAAGTTTTGAAGCTTAGAATTGGACTTTGTTAATTGTTGAGTTTTTGGTCGGTTTGAGCTTTGGGTTTTGAAGGTTTTGGAGTATTGGGAAGCTTGGGAACTTTGATTTGATGATTGGGGAATGTTTGGGTATGTTTTTGGAAGATTTGGAGTGCTTGAAACGCATTTGGGAATGGCCCAGGGTTGGGGACCGCGACCCTGTTCTTGTGCGCCGCGGCCCTAGTTCGAAGAAGCAGGTGTCAGGAAGTGAGCCTTGCTGGGCGCCGCGGCCCTAGATGGAGGGCGCCGCGGCCCTTGCCTCAGAGAACCCTGGGGGCCGCGGCCCAAGGTGCTAGGGCCGCAGCCCTTGCCCTGTTTTCGCCCCGTTTGCTTGTTTTGACCCCGGGAACTTAGTTATGGGCCTCGGGAGTGTCCCTACTACTTGAATTAGTTTGGGTTGATCTCTTGGGGGCTAGATATTGGTGTGAAACCTTTGATTATCATGTTATTGATGGTGTTTCATACTTGGTTATGATTAGGTGACCGCTAAGGACTTAAAGGTTGATCGTTCTCAAGGATCGTTCTTATATTGGTACTAGCTCGAATCTGAGGTAAGAAAACTGCACCCTGTGTATATGTGACATGCATGGCTATTATGGATGCATGTTGGTTGATTATTGAGCATGACATGCATGGCTATTATGATGCATGTTGATTGGCTATTGAGTATGACATGCATGGCTATGATTGATGCATGTTGGACGTTTAAGTGTAAACATTGTTAGCATAATGAATGCTTGGAAAATCTTGCCCATTTGCATATGACTGTTGTTGAGGCATGCTAGATAATTAAGTGTGATGCATGTAATGCACGTGAAACATGTGATAGGGCATGCCATGAACGATGAATATGAGATTGGTCAGAGCTTGAGTCTCTGAGTTTATGCATGATCATGACTGTGCTAGAAACTGTTTAGTAAGCATGCTGAATGCCCTATTCTTGGATAATTGGCATATGATACATATTGATAGCATTGCTTACTTGTGTATGGACTGAATACAGAATCGACAAAAGTGTTAGTATCAGCTGTGAGGCTGTGACTTATTTGTCAGGCTCGGCAGTGTTACTGGACACAGGTCAGGAAGCGCTGACTTACTTGTCAGAACGGCCTTAACGTGAATCACGCAAGCCAACAGAGATTAGAT
The DNA here is from genome assembly GCF_963169125.1 of Humulus lupulus. Taxonomy (NCBI): domain Eukaryota; kingdom Viridiplantae; phylum Streptophyta; class Magnoliopsida; order Rosales; family Cannabaceae; genus Humulus; species Humulus lupulus. Next base: position 13,136,717 of record NC_084802.1, read on the forward strand.
CTAATCGATTACTAGCATTGAATGACTCAAGGAGCATTAATGCCTGACCGACCCTGAGGGTCGATGAATAAACAGAGCCTGAAGGCTAGTGGCTTACCTATCAGCCACTCTCTTGCTAGAAAACAGAGCTTGGAGGCTAGTGGCTTACCTAACAGCCACTCTCCCGCTAGAAAAGAGAGCTTGGAGGCTAGTGGCTTATGTAACAGCCACTCTTCCGCTAGAATCATGTGATGTGCACCCATTGGTTTGAAAGCTTTATATTCAGTGTGATTATAATGATAATCATTTGATAATGTTTATGAAAAGTGTTATGTTTTCTTGCTGGGCTTCGGCTCACGGGTGCTATGTGGTGCAGGTAAAGGCAAGAGGAAGCTGGACCACCCTTGAGTTGGAGAGCTTAGGTGATGACGTGTACATATGCGGCTGCTCGACCGCCACGGTCGAGGTTTAAAGTGGAACTAGGGTTGAACCCTGTTTTGCCGCTTAGAACGGCCTGTTGTAAATATTTTCTGTAATAAACTCTTAATTGTATTTTCGGGATCCCAATGTATATGTTAAACGTTCTAGTGAAACGTTATATCTTAACCAAAATGTTTAATCCCTAAACCGCTAATCATACTTAGATCACGATTTTGGCCAAATGTCTCGATTAGCGAGTTTAGCACTATTTACAAGGCACACCGTAACAGTCCCAAGAGTTGGGGCGTTACATTAACGATATTTTGGTGTACTCCAAGGATGAAGTCGAGCATGAGGAACATTTAAGACTGACCATGTTGTGACTAAAGTAGCATAAAATTTATGCCAAGTTCAAGAAATGTGAATTTTGGCTATCGCAAGTGGCGTTCCTCGCCATATAGTATCCAAGGATGGAGTCGCAGTAGACCCAACTTAAGTAGAGGCTGTGAAGGATTGGCCAAAACCTAAGAATGCGTCAGAGGTTGGAAGTTTTCTTGGGCTAGTAGGCTATTACCAGAGATTTGTAGAAGGCTTTTCTAAGATAGCTACTCCACTTACCAACCTGACCCGGAAACGGAAAAAGTTCAACTAGACAGATAAATGTCAAGAAAGCTTCCAGTTGCTTGAAGATAAATTATGCTCAGCACCAGTACTTTGTGTATCAACACCCAACAACAAGTTTGTAGTATATTTTGATGCATCCAAGCAAGGTTTGGGATGTGTGCTGATGCAAAATGACAAGGTGATAGCCTATGCCTCAAGGCAGCTGAAGGAATATGAGCAACGCTATCCAACACACGATATGGAATTGGCAGTCGTGGTCTTCGTATTAAAATTATGGCGTCACTATCTGTATGGAGAATAGTGTAAGATTTATACAGACCACAAGAGCATAAAATATGTCTTCATGCAAAAGGAGCTCAATATGAGGTAGTACAGGAGGTTGGAATTAGTAAAGGACTATGACTGCGAAATCCTATACCACCTAGGAAAAGCGAATGTAGTTGCAGATGCGTTATGTCAGAAGAGTTACGGAAATCTGGCAGCATTATCCGGAATAGAAAAGTCGCTACAGTAAGAGCTAATTAATGCCGGAATAGAACTAGTCATGGGTCAACTGGCTAACTTGTCCATCTAGTCGAGCTTACTAGATGATATACAGATCGGGAAAGGGCATGATGACACGTTAGTATCACATATGGCTATGTTCAAAGAAGGCAAGACTACATATTTCTCTATATCAGGACAGGGGTTCGCAAGGTTGGATACCTATTTTGCACATGGTTGGGTGCCTATTGAGGATCGCGAGGCTAGGCACCTATTTTGCACATAGCTAGGTGCCTATTGAGGCTTGCTAGGCTAGGCACCTATTTTGCACATGGCTAAGAGCCTGTCGAGGCTCGTGAGGTTGGACACCTCCTAAGTGGTTGATGGGATCTATCTTGCCAAGCACTTTGTTTTTCGTTCTCTCCAATATGCTTTGACAATTTCAGCTAACAGTGGCAATATGTGTGTCATATAAGTGTCCTTGGAAACGAGAGATGCAATATATAAGATAGGTGCTTGACATTAGTAATAGTAGACAACGTGCAAGGGTAGCATAATGTCATTGTCCTATTACATCTCTGGAGTCAGTTTGGTGACCTCTTTGAATCTTTATGGGGACCAATTGTGAGGACTTCTTTGGTTCCTAAGCGACTCAGATAAAGGGAGTCTTATCAGAGGTTATCCTTGATGAATCCCGCTAGCTTCTTCCTTGAAGCCTTCTTGTTGGCCTCTTCCAATCTTCAACTTGATTAGTGACTCCTCTATCACAACGATCTCTTCTATGCGGAATATTCAGACGTATTGGTAGAAGGGTGATTAGAGGAAGGTTTGTTTCCCTCAACATGCAAGTTCTTATTGCCATCTTTCACACGTATATACTTTTGGGCTCTTTCGAAGAAGTCGTCTAAGTTTGTAACCTCCCTCTTGAGCATGTTATCTCATAACTTGCTTCCTGGACGAACTCTGGCTGTGATTGCCATCTTGAGCTCCGATTTAGTTGTACTTCCCAGCTTAGTTGCTTCCATATTGACTTTGTGGATATAGCTTTTCAGGCTTTCACTCTCACCTTGTTTTATGTTAGCGAGGCTGGTACTCGGCATAACATGGTCACAGACCGCGTGGTGTTGTTGAAGAAATTCGCCAGAGAACTGTTGCCATGACCTGATTGTTCCTGGCCTTAATCTCTTGAACCGCTTGTACGCTGCTCCTTTGAGTGTAACGACGAAGCAATGGCATCTTGCTCTGCTATTGACCCCCCTTAACTTCATCAAGTTATTAAAGGTGTCTAAGTGATACTTTGAGTCCATAGTGCCCTCGTACAGAGTCATGTGAGGCTCTTTGAAGCTGGTGGGGAGTTGCTTAACTTGGATCTCCCTTGTAAAGGGCCACTCATGGTCAAATTCTTCATCATCTCTGTGCCCCCCCAGGTGCAGTGATAATGTTGCTTCGAAGGCTTTGCATTTTGGTAATTCCCTTATCTTTTTGTTTAAGGAGTCTCGTGGGTTCTTAGGGTGAACCCTTGCTTTGTTTCTGTCCATTAGAGGAGCTGCAGGGGGTGTGGTTTTTTACCTCGAACCCTTTCTGGTTAAGTTTATCCCTCAAGTTGGGTGAAGGTCTTTTGGAGGCTGCCTTGGGTTCGCACTTCCCATAGGTGGGGTTCGCGCTAGGTTGCTCTGTTTGTGTATAATCTTCCTTGCGCTCTGGGCGGGGGGTAAGACTAGTGGAGAGTTGCAATTTTCCACCATCCACAAGCATGGTGGTTTCTCCTCGTATATGTCCCCTCTCTTTATGCTTAGAGTGGGGAGCATCAGAGTTTTCATGTAACAGGTTGTTGAGTACCTTTTGCATGTTCTCCACGGTGGCCTACAAGCTTTGGTTTTTCAAGTGTAGGTCACGCATTTCCTCTTCGTAGCGATGAGATCGAGAACTTGAACTCACTGAGTGTACTCATGGGCATTTACCATGTCTTTGTTTGGAGGGACCCGGGTCCTAATGGTTCAGACTTGGGGTCACCGGTGGCCGTGGCGGAGGGTGAGTTGTACAACTCTTCATTGGAGCGGTAGCATGTGCTACATGGTCCGATGTAGGATGAATGGAAAGGGATGATACTTCTTCCTCTTCGCCATTGTCTCTAGGCAGATCCATCACACCTCCATTCATTGGTAGGAAGGATCCTTCATGAATGCCCTTAGCTGGGCTTCGTCTAGGTGAACCTCCGCTTCTTGGTGGTCTTGTAGGAGTTTTGAATGCCTTGGCATGTTTTCTTATTGAAATTAATGGAGGAACTACTGTTTGTTAGTTGTTCATCCCGTAGACGATGTCAAACTATTGACGGTGAGAACTCGTCAACTATGTTAGGTCAGAATATTCAAAGCTTAACTAAGTATGAACTTAGAATAGACGTGAGGAAAGATAAGTGCATATCAACAATGGAGTAAAAATTTGTATATTTCTTAATAGCATGAGTATACAATGAATTTCCCAACCCTCTTCAATGATGAAGTGAGGCCCTATTTATAAGTGAGCTGTAATGGCTCTTGGTAGGTTGTGGTCCCAAAGAGACAAGGAGCTGCATATCCAGGCTGTAGGTGGTAGTGGTGTTGAAGGACTGGTGGTCGGCTCCAGTATATGTTAGATGTCTGCAAAAGTACTCCTTCCTTTGTATCATGTCGTACCTCCACTACTTGTCGGGTACAAACGTCATAGGCGTGCTTGGGGAGTCCTTACTATGTACCATTCTAGTACTGCCACTACTTGTCTAGCATGGACATTGTGTCCGTACTCTAGCTCCTCTTGGTTTATAAGTGCATTCTGTACCTCTTGTGACTTCATACTGAATCGTTGTGAGGTCTTCCCTAACCTTCCTCAAATGCATGTTAAAGAGGTCCTCGACTCTGCATCTTGTGAGACCCATAGGGAAAAAGGTGCCACATTGGGGGTGCTTATCTCAGGGAGAGAGATAAGGCCTCTTCAAAAAGGCTTGCTGCGCATGCGATGAGACATGATGCCCACGTGTGAGACGCTCCTGTAGCGAGACACCCTTCCAGACGAGAGACACCCTTCCAGGCACGAGACACCCTCCTGGTGCGAGGCGCTATCTTGGCACGAGGTGCCCTCCAAGCGTGAGGCGCCCTCCTGGTGCAAGGCCCTCTTCTAGGAGCGAGGCCCTCCTGGTGTGAGGCCTTCCTAATGCGAGGCACCCTCCAAGCACGAGGCTCACCTTTGGTGTGAGGCACCTCTTTGGCTTGAGGTAACGTCCTACGTGAGGTGCTGCCATCGACGCGAGGCCACCCCCGTAAGAGGCCACCTCCGTTGGTGCTACTTTTCCTTGGAACAAGTCGGCTTGTCCATGGAGCATGATATTTTGAGTAAGGTGTCAAGTGACCTCGTGCGAGGTGCGCTTGGTGCTGGATTGTACTATTTTGTTTCCTATGCTTGTCTGATGCCTTGGGGGACATGTAATGAAAGAACTTTAAGAGTGGGAATTTTTTGGCGTCCACACGTTGCTTGTTGGGTCAATTCTTTCATGTTCACAAACCCTTATTTATTTTAACACAGGACCATGTATTTTTTCTTGTGGATTTTTGGAATCCACACCTTAACTAAAGGTATAGTCTTGTTCCTTAGGACCTTGTCCTTCCTTTCAAAATCTAAACTGGCTGCTCCTCATAGGACAAATTTGTCTCCAGTTCCAGATCCTCATAACTCAATACATGAGTTCCATTTGATACATACTTCCTCAGCTTGGAAATACGAAACACGTTGTGCACACTAGGCGGTGTAGGGGTAAGGCCAACCTACAAGCCACCTGACCGATCCTCTCCAGGATCTCAAATGGTCCAACGAACCTAGGGCTCAGGTTTTCCTTCTTCCCAAATCTCTTCACCCCTCTCAGTGGTGAAACCCTAAGGAAGACATAGTCTCCCACCTGGAGCTCTATGTTCCTCCATTTTGGGTCTGAATAACTCTTCTGTCTATTCTGAGACGCGAGCATCCAATCTCTAATCTTTTCAATAGCCTCAATGGTCCTCTGAACTGCCTCAGGACCTAAATATTTCCTCTGACCCTTCTCATCCCAGTGAATGGGAGATCTGCACTTCCTACCATACAGCATCTCATAAGGTGCCACTCCAATAGTCGGCTGGTAGCTGTTATTATAGGAAAACTCTATCAAAGGAAAATATTTACTCTAAGACCCTTCAAAGTCCAATACATATGCTCTCAGCATGTCCTCCAATATTTTGATAGTCCTCTTAGACTAACCATCGGTCTGAGGATGATAAGTTGTTCTGAACTTCAGCTGTGTACCCATCACCCTCTATAAACTTCCCCAAAACTTGGAAGTAAAGATAGGTTCCCTATCAGACACGATAGACCTTGGAGTCCCATGAAGGCGAACTATCTCTCTCACATAGTGATCTGCATAGTGGTCAACTATGTAATTCGTCCACACTGGTAGAAAGTGAGATGATTTCGTATATCGATCCATGATGACCCAGACTGAATTGTGCTGGCCCACTGTCCTGGGCAATCCTACCACAAAATCCATTGTGATGTCCTCCCACTTCCACTCTGAGATATCCAGAGGATATAACAACCCTGCTAGTCTCTAATGCTCTGCCTTGACCTGCTGACAGGTCAGGCACCTTGCCACGTACTCAGTCACGTCCTTCTTCATCCCAGGCCACCTTTGTGGTATAAAAATTTCGTATAAAAATTTCAGATCCTGGTACATATTTGTGGTGCCTAGATGTAGAGATTAAGGGGTAGTATGAGATTCATCAAGAATCTCTCGTCTGATCCCATTGTCCATCGGAACGCAGATCCGATCCTTGTATCTCAATAAGCCTATGCCTGACACTGTGTAGTCCTTAGCTACTCCAGCTAGGACATTCCCTCTGATCTTTCCCAACTAAGGGTCACTTAATTGCTTCTCCTTAATTCTATCCAAAAGAGTAGACTACAGGGTGATATTGGCTAACTAGCCCACCACTAGCTCAATTATTGCTATAGTCATATCATCAGTGTAACGACCCAAAAATCACTAATAAGGCTTAAGAGCCTTGATTAGTGTACCGGGAGGGCACGATTGGTTTACGTGTGAATTAAATAGTTTAATGCATGATTCTGTGATAAGTATGCTTGAATGAGTATATGGATATATGAAATGCATGTCTAAGAGTATTAGTATGCGTGTAGGCCCTGTTTAGCTTAAAGGGGTATATTTGTAAATTTAGCCCGTTGAGGGCATAAATGTGATTATATGTTATAATTGTGGATACCACATTATTAAGTGGATATATTTGCAGTATGCGACTTGAGGCGATCCTAGGGAGCTAGTTAGCGGGAAAGTCACAACGGGACCTAATACTTGGCTCAAGGCGAGTCAAGGGGTATTTCGGGTATTAGATGGTTATCTAGGTTACCGGGTTATGGAAATAAATAATTGGAGATATATTTGAGGTTAGGAAGCCTAGGTGGGAATACTGGGGAATTTTACCATTTTGCCCTCGGGGACGTTTTTGGTACCCGAGCCTCAGGATTGACTTAATTAATTAATTAAGGATAGATTAAACAAAACTAAGGAAACAATGGAAGATACCCAAACCGACCCTTTTCTTCTCTCTCTCTTTTTCTCTCTCAAGGGAAACCACAGATTCAAAGGAAAAGCTTAGCTGGAAACTCAGGAAATTGAGTTGAAGCTTTGGAAATTAGCTCAGGGTTAGCTAGATGATCTAATCAAGGGTTTAGGTAAGTGTTGAGTTACATCTTTGGTTGTTAAATTCTATAGATATGGCTGGGTTCTAAGTGTTTATGGGTTTTGACATTAAAGGTTGAACCAAGGCAAAAGACTTAGGAGTTAGCTCAGCAATCTCTTGGAGGATTGGTCCTTCAGTGAAGGTAAGCTCTAATTTATGGTTTAGTGTCTGAATTCTGTGTTTTCATGGCTGGTTTTGGTGTTCTTGAGCTTATGGGTTTCAAAGATTAAAGTGTTATATTGGTGAGTTTCTGAGTGAGGTTTTTGCTGGATTATGTTGCAGAAAACATGTTAGAATGTTTGTGATAATTGGATTGTATCATTAGGATGGTCTTGGGTGGATTTGAGTGAGGTTAGAGTGTTAAAAATGGTGGAATTTTTGGGTTCAAAGGGGTCGGGTCGCGGCTCAGTTCTTGGTGTGTCGCGGCCCTTTGAAGCAAATAGGAGCTAGGAAGGAAAGGCGGGCCGCGGCATGGTGAGTACAGGGACGCGACCCGTGTCTGGTTTTTGGTGAGGCTGGGCCTCTGGTCAGGGGCAAGCCGCGACATAGGAAGCTTGGGCCACAACCCTTAAGGGCATTTTTGGCCTTTTGGAGATTTTAGGCGCGGGAACCTAGCCTAGGGTGCTCAAGATCTATCCCACTACCGTATTTGGTGGAATTCGATGTCCCGGAAGCTAGAACTTTATCCGGAAACCTTTTTACAATTATTAATGGAATCCCTTATCTTGGTTATGACTATGTATAAGCTAGGGCTCGGGAAACATATCGTGCTCAATGGGCATCTCTCGTAATCAGAGCACTTGGAAATTAAGGTAAGAGAACTGCACCCGGTTGTGAGTTTATAATGGGGCTAAGGGTTCCCTATTCTTGTATGCATTATGAAAGTTGGTATTATGCCATGAGAATATTAAACCAACGACCTAAGAGTGTCAGAGTTTACATTGGCGCACAGGGCGCGACTCAGCCACTGGTAGCTGAGGTCAGTTTAATATTCACTGAGCTCGGTTTAAGCGGACCGGAGTCACTGGGGTAAACAGAGGGTGAGACCTAAGGGCGTCGACCCTGATTTATGTGTGATCTGATTGTCATTGTTAACTATTGAATATGATGTGCTGAATGGCTGAGTATTAGCTTGTGGATTCATGGTTATGTCTATGAGTTATGTGATTAATATGGACTGCTAAGTGTATAAACATGCTTTAAGAGTTATATGTTTATTATCAATGCTTGTGCTATGATGTTATGTTTTCTTGCTGGGCCTTGGCTCACGGGTGCTACGTGGTGTAGGTAAAGGCAAGGGTAAGCTAGGTCAGCCCTGATTCGGAGAGCTCTGAAGGCAGAATGTACATGAATAGATGCTTGGCCACCACGGTTGAGGAAGGGACAGGAATAGGAGGATCACAAATGTCTGTTTTGCCCTTAGAGTGGCTAGCGATTGTTTATACCTTGAAATTTTGTAAACTGACTTTCAAACGTTGTTTCTTTTGGGATCCCTTGTACAAAACGTTTAATTATATGAAATGTATCTTTTATGACCAAAACCTTTTAACCCTAGTTCATTAATGGTTTTAGTGACACGTTTTCAACTAAATGACTTGATTAGCAAGTTCTGCACCTTTATAAATACATAGTGTAACGGTCTTGGCTACCCAAGGCATTATAATCAGCCATCTCCCTGGATATCTGCGTAGCACTATACAACTGTCCTAGACCTTTCCAACTTAAGGCATCTGATACCACATTGGCCTTTCCTGGGTGGTAGAGGATTTTACAATCATAATCCTTCACCATCTCTAACCAGCGTCTTTGCCTCATGTTCAAATCTTTCTGGCTGAAGAAGTATTTCAAAATCTTGTGATCCGTGTATATCTAACACTTCTCACCATATAAGTAGTGACTACACAACTTTAGTGCAAAAAATATTGGTACAAGTTCCAGATTATGTGTGGGGTACCCCTGCTCATACTACTTCAGTTGACGTGATGCATAGGCTATCACCTTCCCTATCTGCATAAAGACACAACCTAAGCCATACCTCGTGGCATCACAATAAACCACCAACTTGTCCTGATCTATAGGAAGACTCAGAACTGGCACGGTGATCAAACTCTTCTTCACTCTCTGGAAACTTTCCTCACACCTGCCTGACCATATGAACCTCTAATTCTTGCGTGTCAACTCTGTCAGCAGTGACACAATCTTGGAAAACCCTTACACAAAGCGTCTGTAATAACCTGCCAATCCCAAGAAACTTTTGATCTCTGAAGCATTCTTTGGCCTTGGCCAATCTCTAACTGCCTCAATCTTCACTGGATCCACCATAATTCCATCCTTACTGACTATGAGGCCTAAGAAAGTCACATGTGGCAACCAGAACTCGCACTTCTTAAATTTCGCATACAATCCAACCTGTGTTCTCTCAGCCTCTATAGTACCATATATGAAGTGTTGCTCGTGTTCTGTCTCTGACTGGGAGTATACTAATGTATCGTCGATAAAGACGATCACAAACCGATCCAGGTAATCTATGAACACCCTATTCATAAAATCCATAAATGTTGCTGGGCATTATTCAGTCCAAATGGCATTACCAAAAACTCATAATGCCTATACCAGGTGCAAAAAGTTTTCTTTGGTATATCCTCCTCCCTGATCCTCAGCTGGTGATAACCAGATCGAAGATCTATCTTGGAGAATACCATCCTACCTTGTAACTGATCAAACAGGTCATCAATCCTTGGTAGAGGCTACCTATTCTTGATAGTCAACTTGTTCAGTTCTCTATAATCTATGCACATCCTCAGAGAACCATCTTCTTCTTCATGAAGAGAACTGGTGCACCCCATGTTGAGAAATTGGGCTTGATAAAACCCAATTCTAGCAATTCCTTTTATTGAACCTTTAGTTCCTTCTGCTTAGCTGGAGCCATCCTGTAAGGTGCCCTAGACACTGACTCTGTCCCTGGTGCCAATTCAATCACAAACTTTATCTCCCTGTGTGGAGGTAACCTTGACAGATGTTAGGAGTATGTCCTAAAAACATGTAAAAGACATTTATTATTTCGATGAATAAATAAATAAAATGGTCTATTATTTTTATATTTATATTATTAAATTATTGTTTGAATAATTTTTGTAAATATCGAAAAAATTCCATATTCATTATTGAAGATGTGATCTTGTATTAGTATGAGAGAATTAAGATCACATGAATGAAGAAAAATAGTCAACAACAAATTGAAGTTATGGAATTCTTTAATTGGGGTTGTAAGTACGGTTTACTGAGTATCATGTTGATATAAATAATCTAGATTCGGATTATTGATGTGGCAAGACATCTCAGTAAAGGTGCTTTATATAATATGATTATATATGACATGGACTGATATGAATAAAAGTCTTTATCCAAAAACCATTTAATAATAAAGACTTGTAATTCATATCATAACTGATGATCATTTATAGATCAACCTAAATCTTGAGTGTTCATGAACTCCTGTTCATGTTTATTGAATCTTTTGATTCATTCGTTAAGGTCTCTTCGTAGAATGAGGCTAATGACTTTTGTTTTGGAGATTTAATATCATGGATGGCTGGGAACATGTATCAACAATACGGAATCTAATTTTTCCTAACAGATCGTATATTGGTTCCCTTAAGGGTTAATTCTGGAACTGAATGATTTTGAGCTCAAATCTATAATTAGATTATAGATTAATTATTTACAAGTGAATTAATGGTACTTAAGGAATAAGAAGTAAATTAGAAAGGTAAAATGGTAATTCTTCCATTATAATTTATGAACTAATTAATTAGAGGGTTGAACTATTGTAAGATGGTTATATCAATGGACAACTTAAAATAAGATTTCTATAAAAGTATATCTATAACATAAAGAGTTTAATTATTTAGTTTTAATTTATTGAAGCTTAATGTTATAGGTCCATGGTCCCCGGAATGCCTCAAACAAACACTGACAAAGATAAATACAAAAATGGGCAAAATGACTTATTTGATAAGTAAAATATTTTTCTATGCACTAAACATAATTATTGTATAATTATGTGTAATTAATTAATTGAGAATTAATTAATTATTTGATTTAACAAAAATATAATTAATTTTGAATTAATTTATTTTTGGGATTTTTGGTATTTAAATAATTATGAAAATTGGGAAAAATCACATGCCTTCCCTGGCATGTGCTGGACGTGTAGCACAATGCACAGTCACTGTGCTACACGCACAAGAAGCTTCTAGAAGATTCTTGGTTCCACAATTTTAGTTATTTAAATATTAAATAAATAATGAGATATTGTAATATGATTAAAATATTATTATTTAAACAAAATCTGATAACTGATTAGTTATTTTAAATTGTTTTAAATAACTAATATTTATTTTTAATATATTGGATATATTAAATATAGGAGATCAGTTTTTCAGAGTGAGACTTTTCAGTGATAGAAAACAGATCGTGAAATCTCCCTAAGAGAAATAGAATAGTGATACAAGCATGGGTCACTGTTCTTCACAAACTTAGGTCCAAAATTTATCAGATCTCATGTGTTGAGAACATCTAATAAATAGATCTTGCCTATTGTTTTGTATAGCGAGTCCACACTCGTTCTTTGTGTGTTGAGAACATTTTGGAAGATCCTGGTGTGAGATCTCAAGGATTTTTTCTGTACAAAAAGATAGCAGCAAGGAAGGACTTGAGGTAATTTTCTATTCATATCTTTGATTCAATATTTATGTATGTGAAGAAGTAGATCTAGAAATCTTGTGGGGTTAAATTAACAATTTTGATTGTTGTTTCGCTGCGTATAATCTCTGATTTGATCTATAAAAACCAACAAATGGTACCAGAGCCATCTTCACACACATATATGTTGAATCTGTGTGGGTTTAGTTTTATGCATTTATTTATTTATGATGAATGAATGGATGGCTTAATATGATTGAATGCATGGGAATGTTGAATCGTTAATTGTATGGTGTTTTTTGGTTAGGATTTGTTCATGATTAGATTATTGTGTAAGTCATTAAGGGGCATAGGATTTATGTAATTTTATTCGGTTTTTGAAATCATAAAATTGTAATTCTGATCACACAAAGTCAAAACAGAGCCCAGGATTCAGAATTCAGTCACCGTTCCTCCGAGCCACTGCCGAGGACGTCGTACGGACGTCCATACGGTTCTGTACAGTGGGCCCCGACAACACCTTCAAGTGACACGTGTCCCCATCTTACTGGTCCAGATTTTTTTTCTTCTAAAATTAATCTGTTATTTTTATAAAAAAAATGTTAAATATCCTATTTGTTCGAAATTTGATATTTAAATAATGAGATAATTTTTTTATCCTAACAAACTTTTTTGAATATCTTATTTAATTTTTTTTTTTAAATAACATATTTTAATTAAGTTTAATTTCTATTTTAATTAGAAGAAAAATAAAATTACGATTATTTAAAAGTTTTGTTTTAATTAATCAAGATAATTAGAAAATTGTTTTCTTATTATTATTCTAGACCAACGACACATATCCTACCGAAAGTAAAGTAAAGAAGCCCGATGGAGATCAAGGCGTTATTTTATTTTATTTTAATTTTATAAAGAGGTTGTAAAATTAGAAATACCCAAAAGCACCCGGTTAAACATTTATTGTTTATCTATTCATTTATTTAAATAATTGTTTTCATGTGATTGATAACTGTTCATGCATTTTGTGCCATACATAAAAAACCCACACAGTCATTATCATGCATCGCATTGGTAGAAACATGATTATTAGGATTGTCCTATATGTTTATATGATTTGTTTTGCGAAACCAATTGCATATAAATTACTTAGTTTTATTCTTTGAAAACTTGGTAAAATATCACACCATTTTTTTTAAGTCTTTATGACTTAATTTCTTTAAACCAACTTTATTTTTAAATTGTTCTTTAGTAAAGTTTAGATGAACATCTTGCAAGTTTGTTCCTGAAGCAGTCTGGAGGTAGAAAGAATCGAAGAATAAAGAAGCAACTGATCCTTCTAAGGCAGTGAATTCTGTAAGTCTGAATGCCTCTGTTCCAATTCAACAATTAAATTCTGCTCAATTAGTTTCTGTCCAACCAATTGATGATCCAGTAGAGCCCCATTGGGTTTCTCCGAAAAGAGCTGGAGTTAAAAAGCAAGTTGTTCAGGCTCCTGTTAAGCAAGCCAGGAACCCTTTTAGTGTGCTCCAGGAGCAGCATAGACCTTTGACTGAACTCTCAACCAAACCAGACCTGAATGGATTACTGCAACCTAATGAGCTGGAATGTTAGAGGGTTGAATAGATTGAATAAACATATGGTGGTTCTTGATATCTGTAGATTGAATAAAGTTGGGATTGGGGCTCTTCTTGAAACTAAAATCAAGGGAGTGAAAATAAAGGAAGTTATGAGTTCTACTTTTGTTGGTTGGGAGTATTATAGTAGTGAGAACTTGGAGGGTAGAATTTTATTGATTTGGAAAGCTCATTTGGTGCATATTGAAGTGATCCAGGAAAGTGCCCAATTATTGCACTGTAAAGTTAGAATCCGCAATAAGCCTGATTTTTGTCTTACAATTGTGTATGGTTCTAATTGTTTGGAGACCAGGAGATCTTTATGGCATGATTTGACCCATTTGCAATGGCCTATAAAATCTTGGATCATTCTAGGGGATTTTAATGTTGTTTTTGCTCCAGATGACAGATTGGGAGGGAGACCTATCATAATGAAAGAAATGGAGGTTGCTAGACAGTGGCTTGATCTTGGCTTGGTTGATGAAATGAAGATTATGGGGTCCTTTTATACTTGATCTAACAATCAAGAAGGGGGGACTCGCATTTTCTCCAAGTTGGATAGGGTATTTTTTAATGAAGCCTGACTTGACTCTTATCTGTTAGTTACTGTTGTTTCTCAATGGGAGGTTATTTCTGATCATTGTTTTGTTCTTCTTAAACATCTTCTAGCTTTGAGAATGGGGGTGAAGTCGTTTCTTTTTTATAACATGTGGGTCTCTCATCCTAAATTTAGGGAGACAGTCTTGGCTAACTGGTCTAAATAGTTATTGTATAAGGGTAGTGGTTTGGAGCAGATTAGTTGGAAGCTTACCCGTCTTAAACATGTCTTGAAGGCTTTTAACTGGAAGGTTATGGGGGATGTTGCTTGTAATTATGAGAGAAGTAAAAGGTTATATCAACAAGCCCATTCTAATTGTTCTGCTGATCCGACTAATAGCAGGTTGTGTACTGAGGATAGAGAAGCTTTTCTGGATTTTAAAAGACAAGAGCGATTGTTTCTTAGTTTCCTCTACCAAAAGAGTAAAATAGTTTGGCTGCGATTTGGAAATGACAACTCTTCGTTCATTCATGCTAGTTTAAAGAAGAGGAAATTAACTAATAGGGTTGTGTCTTATGTTACTGATGAAGGGCAAGTTGTGGATGATTATACTAAAGTTACCAGTCATTTTCTTCAGCATTTTAAGAGCTTTTTGGGTGCAGCTAGTAAGGCTTCAGGAAAAATTGATTCTCAAGTTATTGGGTATGGTCTGGTTTTGGGTATAGAAGCTCAGTTGGGTTTGATCAAACCGTTCTCTGCCCTTGAAGTTAAAGCGACTATGTTTAGCATTCACTCAATTAAAAGCCCAGGTCCGGATGGTTATGGGGCGGGTTTTTTCAAAGCGTCATGGAAGGATATTGGCAAGGAAATATCACTAGCTGTCCTTGATTTTTTTTTAACTCAAGTTGTATTCCTCAGAATATGAATAAAACACTCATTTCTCTTATTCCTAAAGTGGATCATCCAGTTAATGCAGCTAATTTTAGGCCTATTGCTTGTTGCACTACCATTTACAAATGCATATCCAAAATGTTGTGCAGTAGGCTGAAATCTGTTCTTCCTTTACTAATTAATCAGAATCAGGGGGCTTTTATCAAGCACCAATCTCTTGCTCATAATGTTCTCATCCTTCAAGACTTGCTTAAGGGGTACAATAGGAAAAATAGTTCCCCTCAGTGTCTTATGAAGATTGATATTAGTAAAGCGTATGACTCAATTGACTGGGATTTCTTGGAAAATCTTCTAAATTCTCTATGTTTTCCGATGAGATTTATTAGGTGGGTTATGGTTTGTCTTCGGGGTTCATCCTATTCTTTAGTGATGAATGGTAGCATTCAAGGTCAATTTCAAGGAGCCATAGGTCTTAGACAAGGAGATCCAATATCGCCTTTACTTTTTGTTATTGTGATGGATTATCTTACTCGTTTATTGTTAAAAGCTTCTGTGGAGAAAGATTTCAGATTTCACCTGTTGTGCAAGTCCATAAAGCTTGTTAGTCTTTGTTTTGCTGACGATCTCCTATTGTTTTGTAAAGCCAATCCGAAGTCAGTTATGATCCTTCATCAAGCTTTTAATGAGTTTACTTTATCTTCAGGCCTCTTTATCAATCAAAGCAAATCTCTAATTTATTTTGGAAGGCTAGCTGCTGATGATAAAGCTCCCCTATTGCTGTGTTCTAATTTGAAGGGCACTTCCCTTTGAAATATTTGGGTGTTCCTCTGAGACCTACTAAATGGAAGGCTACTGACTGCGACATTATTCTTAAGAAAATTAGAATGCGTCTGAATGGTTGGGCAAGTCGTCACTTATCATATGTTGGTCGGGTCCAGTTGGTGCATTCTGTGTTATTGGGGATTCACTCTTATTGGATGAATATCTTTTTGTTACCTCAAAGTGTAATCAGAGATATTGACTACCTTTGTAGGAAATTCCTTTGGGGTGAGAAGGGAAACAGAAGCAAATTTCATCTTATCTCTTGGGAGCATGTTTGTCGACCGAAGTGTTATGGTGGTTTGTGTTTTTGGGAGGGTCCAACTTGGAATAAGATTTTGTTAGCTAAGTTCATCTGGGCTATTTCTTCTAAGCAGGATATTTTATGGGTGAAATGGGTTAATTGTATTTACTTAAAAGGAACTTCTATCTGGGATTATCTTTTAAAACAAGATACCAGTTGGTATTGGAGGAAGCTTATCAATCTCTGTCAATCCCTGTCCAGATCTAAATTGGAGGCTGCAGTTGTGAATGGGAAGCTTCAGTTGGGTAAACTTTACTCCTTAGTGCTGCTTGGCAAGTTGGTGTTCTATGAGAAGGATGTGTGCTGTAGGCTTTCGGTTCCTAAACACAGATTTATCTTGTGGCTAGCTGTGAACCAGAAGCTTCTCACAAGGGATTTACTTCATCATTTTCATTTTCCTATCCCATCTTTATTATGCTCTGTTTGTTCTCAAGAAGATGAAAGTCATTCTCATCTATTTTTTGAGTGTCCTTTCTCCAGGAGAGTAATGCAGGCTGTTTATGGGTGGCTGGGAGAGGATTGGCCTGTTCAGTATGCAGATTGGTCTCAATGGTTGTCTGTGCATCGCACTGGATGGATTTCCTTGGTGGTTGCTGCAACTTTTGCGGCTACTGTTTATTTTATTTGGCTGAACAGGAACCATTGCTGTTTTGAGAAGAGTTGTTTTTTTCTATTTCTAGGATTGATAACTTGCTTAGATTTTCTGTTAAGGCTAGAGTGCAGAATCTAATTGATCGAAATTGTTCTATTAGAGAGAGACAAATGTTAGATTTCGTCATCAATTTGTAATCTAAGGTGGAGTTTTTTCTCCAGCCTTTTTTGTTGTATCTAGTTTGTTTGACCAATAAAATTTTCTTTTTGATCAAAAAAAAAAAATTTAGATGAACATAATTGGTAATTTAAAATTGGATATGGACCTAGAAACTTGATTTCTTACCAATTTTAATTATGTTCATGAAGTTTGAAGAATCTATAATTAATTTTGAATTAATTAGGTTAAAAACACTTATTTCAAAATAGTAAGTGGGAGAGGGTTGATAACTTAACATAACCCGTGGTCTCCATTATTAATATAACACCGTGAGATATGAATAGCGCCCCGCAACGGCTTTGTTTTCGTCCCCCTAAGGAAGGTGTCTAGACATGTCAATAGCAATGTTATATTTCTTACAAAGATAGGAACTAATGATGTATTTTAGGTTTGACCGACCCTAAGGCGACATGTCCTAAGTTTAGTTATGAACTCCGAAATAATGGGTTACACTCACAAAGTTATGATTAAGCTTTTGCAGTGGATAATCATAACTTGACCAAACTAAGCGGTACTTTAATGTTTAAAAGATAAAATAATGAGTTATTTTAAGTTTTAAACAATAAAGATAAGAACGTCTTATAAATTCTCTAAGATTAATTTGACCGACCCTAAGGCAGCACTTTAATTGTTAGAAAGTTTTATCGTAGAAATTAAAACTTTTTTTTATGTGTTTTAATTGTGCTCATGCATCACGTTATAAATTCTCTAAGATTAATTTGACCGACCCTAAGGCAACACTTTAATTGTTAGAAAGTTTTATCGTGGAAATTAAAACTTTTTTTTATGTGTTTTAATTGTGCTCATGCATCACGTTTAATTTCCGAAACTTTGATATTTATTTTTCTAAATATAATAATAATAATTTTATTTTTTTATTCAGAATATGTCTATCTCTGGTAATCCAATCACTGCTTTAATCGCACAAGAAAAATTAACTAGTGATAATTTCATAAAATGGAAATCAAATATGAATTTGTTGTTGGTTAGCGAAAACCACAAGTTTGTCCTAAATGAGGAATGTCCTGAAGAACCTGGCACCACTACCCCGAAACATGTTCGGGACAAATTTGATGCATGGATTCAATCCAATAACAAAGCTAAGTGTTATATGCTTGTAAGCATGAGTGATGTCTTACGAACAAAGCATGAACCCATGGAAGCTACTTATGAGATACTAGAATCTCTTAAGGAAATGTTTGGATGCCCATCTGATCAAAGTCGTCATGAGGCTACTAGAACCTACATGAATGCTAAGATGAAGAAAGGTCAATATGTGCGTGAGCATGTCTTGAACATGATCAGTGTACTCCACGAAGCTGAGACGCACGGAGGAGTCATGGATGAAAAGACACAAGTAAGCATTATACCTAAGTCTTTAACTCCTGCTTTTTCAACATTCACAACAAATTATGTCATGAATAAATTAGAATTTAACATGACACAATTGCTGAATGAATTACAAACTTTTGAGTCTTTAAACAAGACAATCTCAAGTCAGGCTGAAGCAAATGTTGATGAAGTAAAGCCATCTTCTTCTAAGAAGAAAAGGAAAAGCAATAGCAATGACTGCAAACCTAAAAAGGACAATCTGAAAAAGGCAAAGAAGTCATCCAAGGCACCCGAGAACAAAAAGAATAATGACCCCAAACAAAAGGCACCCAAAGGAAAGTGTTTCCATTGTAATGTCGATGGTCATTGGAAGAGAAATTGTCCAAAGTATCTCGCCGAGCTGAAAGAGAAAAAGAAAGGTAAATTAGATTTACTTGTACTCGAAGCTTGTATGGTGGAACATGATAAATTATCATGGATAGTTGATTCTGGTTCCACTAACCATGTTTTTTCTTGTTTGCAGATGCTTGAGTCCGCAAAGCAGTTAGAGCAAGGAGAGATGACTATGAGAGAGGGAAGTGGAGCACTTGTTTAAGCTAAAGCATGTGGAACAGTCCGTTTAAATTTTAAGAACAATTTTCTAGTTTTGAATAATGTTCTCTTTATTCCTGAAATTACTAGAAACATTATTTCTTTATCTTTGTTACATGAACAAAATTTTGGCATTTCTTTTAATAATAATGTGATTTTTATTTCAAGGAATGGGAACAATATTTGTCATGCAAAAAAAAAGGACGGACTGTACATGCTTAATCCAATTGAAAAATCGCTCAATAATTCTGAATTATTCAAAGTAGTTAAATCACAAAGTAACAAAAGACAAAATGTTTCTAAAGAAAATGACACGTATCTTTGGCACTTAAGATTAGGTCATATTATTCTAGATAGGATAAACTGGTTAACTAAAGACGGACCTTTGAGGGAACTAACAGTTGGAACCCTACCGGTTTGTGAATCCTGTTTAGAATGAAAATTGACAAAACGACCTTTCACTTCAAAAGGAAATAGAGCCAAAGAACCACTAGAGCTTATACATAGTGATGTATGTGGTCCAATTAACATACAAGCTCGAGGTGGTTATGAATATTTTGTCACATTTACTGACGAATATTCTAGATAGGATCATGCTTACCTAATGCTTAAGAAGTCAGAAACTTTTGATAGGTTTAAAGACTTCAAAACCTTAGCTGAGAAGCAATTAGGTAAATCTTTAAAGACACTCCGATCTAACCGTGGTGGTGAATATTTGGATTCTGAATTCAAAGATTTCTTGCTGGAGCATGGTATTCTATCCTAACTCACATCACCTGGAACACCACAACAAAATGGAGTTTCAGAGAGAAGAAACCAGACCTTGTTGGACATGGTCAGGTCTATGTTAAGCTACTCTTCACTTCCCTTATCATTTTGGGGATATGCACTTCAAACAGCTAATTACATTTTAAATGTAGTTCCGTCCAAAGCTGTGACAAAGACACCACTAGAATTATGGAATGGAAATAAACCTAGTTTACGACATTTCCGTATTTGGGGTTGTCCTGCTCATGTGCTAAGACCTAAATCTGGAAAACTGGATTCAAGGTCTGAAGTGTGAATATTTGTAGGCTATGCTCTAGAAACAAAAGGTGGATATTTCTGTAGTCCAAGTGATCAAAAGGTATTTGTTTCGACGAATGCAACCTTTTTATAACACGACTATATGCATGATTTTAAACCTCGGAGCAAAGTAGTTTTACGGGAACTAATGATAGATAAAATTTCATCTCCATCTTCTTCATCAATTAATGATAAAACAACCAAAGAAACCACAATTCCTGAAAAGGAAAAACTAGTGCAACGTCATAGTGTAAGGATTGTGAGACAACTTATTCACTACGAACATGAGGCACACATTCTTGTATCAAATACTGAAAAGGACAATCCATTGACTTTTAAAGAAGCAATGGAAGACCCTGATGTTGATAAGTGGCAAGCTGCCATGAATCAAGAAATGGAATCAATGCATTCCGATTCAGTCTAGGAACTTGTAGATCTGCCTGACAATGTCAAAGCCATTAGATGTAAATGGATCTACAAGAAGAAAATGGGTGCAGATGGAAAGGTAGAGACTTATAAAGCAAGGCTTGTGGCCAAAGGCTACACATAGCAAGGCTTAAGTCCATTCGCATACTTTTATCCATAGCTGCCATCTATGATTACGAGATCTGGCAAATGGACGTCAAGACAGCCTTTCTAAATGGCCAACTTGATGAAACCATATATATGGAACAACCAAAAGGGTTTATTAAGAAGGATCAAGATCAAAAGGTATGCAAGTTGTTGAAATCCATATATGGATTGAAACAAGCATCAAGATCTTGGAACTTAACAGTTGATGAAACTATCAAAACATATGGCTTCGAACAAAATTTTGACGAAGCATGTGTTTATAAATACATCAAAGGGAAAGTTGTGGTTTTCTTAGTTCTTTACATTGATGATATCCTACTCATTGGGAATGATGTAGAGACATTATCAAATGTAAAGAAATGGTTGGCTGACAAATTCCAAATGAAAGATTTGGGAGAAGCGAGCTATGTTCTAGGCATTAAAATTCTAGGAGATAGAAAGAACAAGCTATTGGCACTTTCACAAGCAAATTATATTGATAAAGTGCTTGAAAGATTCTCTATGGAAAATTCCAAAAAGGGTCAATTGCCGAC
Organism: Humulus lupulus; assembly: GCF_963169125.1. Taxonomy (NCBI): domain Eukaryota; kingdom Viridiplantae; phylum Streptophyta; class Magnoliopsida; order Rosales; family Cannabaceae; genus Humulus; species Humulus lupulus. Next base: position 13,157,756 of record NC_084802.1, read on the forward strand.
CAGACATGGAATTACTCTTTGCAAAGATCAGTGTCCAAAGACACCACAAGAGTAAGAGGACATGAGAAAGTATCCCTATGCATCAGCTGTAGGGAGCCTAATGTATGCAATGTTATGTACTAGACCTAACAAATGTTATGCAGTAGGAATTGTCAGTCGTTATCCATCAAATCCAGGTTTGGAACACTGGGTTGCGGTGAAACATATTCTCAAGTATCTCAGGAGAACGAGGAAGTATATGCTAGTATATTCAGGTAGTGACCTTGAACCTACTGGATACACTGACTCAAATTTTCAATCTGACAAAGATAGTAGAAAATCTACTTCTGGGTCAGTATTCACTCTTGATGGTGGAGCAATTGTCTGGAGAAGCATTAAGCAATCCAGTATAGCTGATTCAACCATGGAAGCTGAATACATAGCAGCTTGTGAAGCAGCTAAAGAAGTAGTTTGGCTGAAAAAGTTCTACACGAATCTGGAAGTGGTTCCAGAAGTGGAGAAACCACTTGTTCTTTACTGTGACAATGGTGGAGTAGTGGCTAATTCTAAAGAACCAAGAAGCCACAAGAGGGGAAAGCATATAAAGCGCAAATACCACTTAGTTAGAGAAATCGTACATAGAGGAGATGTGTCTATTCTGAAAATCACATCAGAACACAACCTGGCAGACCCATTTACGAAGACGCTTCCTGCAAAGCAATTCGAGGGTCATGTACGTAATATGGGATTGAGAGAAATGCCTTACTTGCTTTAGGTACAAGTGGGAGATTGTTAGGAGTATCTCCTAAAATCATGTAAAAGACATTTATTATTTCGATGAATAAATAAATACAATGGTCTATTATTGTTATATTTAGATTATTAAATTATTGTTTGAATAATTTTTGTAAATATCAGAAAAATTCCATATTCATTATTGAGGATGTGATCTTGTATTAGTACGAGAGAATTAAGATCACATGAATGAATAAAAATAGTCAACAATAAATTGAAGTTATGGAATTCTTTAATTGGGGTTGTAAGTACGGTTTACTGAGTATCATGTTGATACAAATAATCTACATTCAGATTATTGATATGGTAAGACATCTCGGTAAAGGTGCTTTAGATAATATGATTATATATGACATGGACCGATATGAATAAAAGTCTTTATCCAAAAACCATTTAATAATAAAGACTTGTAATTCATATCATAACTGATGGTCATTTATAGATCAACCTAAATCCTGAGTGTTCGTGAACTCTTGTTCATGTTTATTAAATCTTTTGATTCATTCGTTAAGGTCTCTTCATAGAATGAGGCTAATGACTTTTGTTTGGGAGATTTAATATCATGGATGGCTGGGAACATGTATCAACAATACGGAATCTAATCATTCCTAACGGATCGTATACTGGTTTCCTTAAGGGTTAATTCTGGAACTGAATGATTTTGAGCTCAAATCTATAATTAGATTATAGAATAATTATTCACTAGTGAATTAATGGTACTTAAGGAATAAGAAGTAAATTAGAAAGGTAAAATGATAATTCTTCCATTCTAATTTATGAACTAATTAATTAGAGGGTTGAACTATTGTAAGATGGTTATATCAATAGACAACTTAAAATAAGATTTCTATAAAAGTATATCTATAACATAAAGAGCTCAATTATGAATTTATAGTGGAGAAATATCATAATTAATAAATTAACTATTATAATTAAAGATTTTAATTATTTAGTTTTAATTTATTGAAGCCTAATATTATAGGTCCATGGTCCCCGGAATGGCTCAAACAAACACTAACAAAGATAAATACAAAAATGGGCAAAATGACTTATTTGATAAGTAAAATATTTTTCTATGCACTAAACATAATTATTGTATAATTATGTGTAATTAATTATTTGATTTAACAAAAATATAATTAATTTTGAATTAATTTATTTTTGAGATTTTTGGTATTTAAATAATTATGAAAATTGGGAAAAATCACATGCCTTTCCTGACATGTGCTGGACGTGTAGCACAGTGCACAGTCACTGTGCTACACGCACAAGAAGCTTCTAGAAGATTCTTGGTTCCTCAATTTTAGTTATTTAAATACTAAATAAATAATGAGATATTGTAATATGATTAAAATATTATTATTCAAACAAAATCTGATAACTGATTAGTTATTTTAAATTGTTTTAAATAACTAATATTTATTTTTAATATATTGGATATATTAAATATATGATATCAGTTTTTCAGAGTGAGACTTTTCAGTGATAGAAAACAGATCGTGAAATCTCCGTAAGAGAAATAGAACAGTGATACAAGCATAGGTCACTGTTCTTCACAAACTTAGGTCCAAACTTTATCAGATCTCATATGTTGAAAACATCTGATAAATAGATCTTGTCTATTGTTTTGTATAGCGAGTCCACATTCGTTCTTTGTGTGTTGAGAACATATTGGAAGATCCTAGTGTGAGATCTCAAGGATTTTTTCCATACAAAAAGATAGCAGCAAGGAAGGACTTGAGGTAATTTTCTATTCATATATTTGATTCAATATATATATGTATGTGAAGAAGTAGATCTAGAAATCTTGTGGGGTTAAATTAACAATTTTGATTGTTGTTTCGCTGCATATAATCTCTGATTTGATCTATAAAAACCAACAACAGATCCTCTAGAAACACATTCAGAAACTCATAGACTAATCTGGTCTGTCCTGGTCTCACTAGCATGACCTGACTGGTATCCACCACACTAGATAAGAACCCCATGAATCCCCCTGCAATAGGTCTCTAGCTTTAAGTATAGATATCATAGGTATACGAGATCCATGCACAGTGCCAACGAATACTAATGGGTCCTCACCCTCAGGTTCAAAGGTTACCATCTTCTTCTAGCAATCTATTGTTGCCCCATACTTCTCTAGCCAGTCCTTACCCAAAATTATATCAAAATCAGTCATAACCAACTCTACCAAGTAAACTGACAACTCCCTACCATCCACTGTCACTGGTAGTGATCCAACCCATCTCCTGGAAATCACTAACTCCCTAGTAGGTAGTATAGTACCAAACCCCATAGGATAAAAGTCACATGGTCTACACAATCCATCTATAACCCTACTAGCAACAAATGAATGTGTTGCACCCGAATCAATCAAAATAGTATAAAGGGTCCCAGCGCTACAAAGTTGACCTGTAACCACTGAGGGACTAGCCTCAGCCTCTACCTGGGTCAAGGTGAACACCCGAGCTGGGGTCAGGCTGTCCACCTTCTTGGGCTCTTCCTTTCTGGCTCTCAGGCTGTAACATCCTCCTAATTCAGGACTGGTACACTGTGTACTTTAGATAGTGCTCGACTTGCTAACCAAGCCATTTGGGTTAAAATGTGTAACTATGGTTAATGTCAAGGGTTAGGGTTAAAAAAATTTGGTCAAATAATCATTGACTTTTATTTGAAAAGATTCAAACATTTATGGGATCCCAAAATATTACAACCAAACTTTTAAAAAAAAGGAATTTACTCATTTGGTACCCTATGTTTTTGCAAAGTATCATTTTGGTACCATCTATTTTCAATAATGCTCATGTGGTACCTTATATTTTAAAATTATACATATTTGATACCCTAGCCTCAGATTTGATAGATAAAATTTTGTCAATATGATCAAACTATCATCAGTTATATGTAATTAAGTAATTAAATTTAAATTTGAAACTTACATAATTGACAACAGTTTGATTAAATTGGTAAAATTTTATTAATTAAATTTGAGTTTAGGGTACCAAATATGTACGATTTTAAAATACAGGGTACCATATGAGCATTATTGAAAACAGAGGGTACCAAAATGATACTTTGCAAAAACACAGGGTACCAAATGGTTACCTACCCAAAAAAAAAAGAAACGAATATACATCAAAAGTTACATTCAGCTGGCCTAAGCGGCAAAAACAGGGTTACAACCCTAGTTCCTCTGAGATATCCTCGGTCGTGGTGGTCAAGCAGCCGCATATGTACACACCGCCACTAAAGCTCTCCAACTCATGGCTAGTCAAGTTTTCCCTTTCCCTTACATGCACCACAAAGCACCCGGGAGCCAAGGCTCAGTAAGAAAACTCAACATGTGCATAAATAGAAAATATAAACTTCCAGATACCCATCTAGCATGTCCGGCAATAATAACCAACAGATATAATCGTTCAGTTACAAACAAGTGGTCATTGGAACAACTTGGGGCCACTGCCCTAAATAGTTGGCTTAGAGCCAACCCCAGGGCCTATGCCCTAGATATGTGACCATAGAGTCACCTGGGTCCCTCGCCCTTAACTCTGTATAACTAGCCATAGAGCTAGCCCAACCCCTTGGTTTACCAACAACCATAGAGTCGACCAACGTAATAGTACGTTGCTGGTTTAGGCCTAAGCCTTTCGACCAGCGCACAATGCGCTTTTGCAGTCCTTGACTAATAAGTCAAGCCCTGATCCAGGAATACAGACCTCAATACAGAAACAGATATGGATAGGCCTATCCCAACAAAATATGCACGTATGCGTGTTAATCATATAACACCATCGAATAATCATTCTCACAATACTAATCATACCTATTTAATGGGGCCTCATGCCCTAACCACGGAATTCATACAACAATCATAAATCACTTAAGCAAGTATCAACCAACATGTGAAGCAATAAGTTAAATATAAATGTCCTCGGGGCCCAAGCCCTAGTCATGATAATTGATAACAGTCGGACCAAGCCCTAATTACATATAACACGTATTAGGTGTAGTTTTCTTACCCCAGGTCTGAGTATAGCGTAAATAAGAACAACCCTCGAGCACAATCCCAGTTCCGAGCCCTTAGCGATAACCTAGTCACATCCATAATATAGTATTCCATCAATATTGAGCAAATAAAGGCTTCTGGACCGAGTCCTAGCCTCCGGAGCCTCGAGTTCCACTAAACTGGGTAGTGGAATCGATCCCGAGCCCTAAGGAAAAGGTTCCCATTTTTAAAAACTTCCCAATGCCAAAAATGCCCAGGCGGGCTGGGACCTGACCCTGAAGGTCGCAGCGTGCCCCTCCTACCCGAGAGCCTTCCCCTCTATCAAATGGAAGCGGGCCGCGACTTACCCTTAAGAGTCGTGGCACGCCTCCCAGGCAGAGACCTCCTAAGGTCCTAGTTTCAAGCTGAGTCACGGCCCCCCAAGAACAAGGTCGCGACTTGGCCCCACGAACCCAGTTTTTTCACACTTTCCAATAGCCAAATTCAATCCAAACTAACCCAATTTCACCCCAAAACCATAATTCAACCCCCACAATAGTTTTAACATCTTCCCGGCAACCAAACCCAACAAAATCCAGTCTCAAGACTCATCAAAACACCAAGCCAATTCTCAAGCTAAAAGGTTCAAGAACACTCTCTAAAATAGCCAAGCGACCACATAATTTCAATGGCAAAAACATGATCTAGAGCTTACCTCAACTGATGATATATTTGTAGTGTCTCGGAATTTTACTTAGCTAGATACTAGTAGTAGTAGTTGTAGCTTGTAGTATCTTAGTTTTCGTGGATATTGGTTCAAGCCGGGATTTTGTTGGAAACTCATGGAAACAGTTATAGATTTTAAAAGTTTAACCTATAGCTTAGAAATATTAATTATAACATAAGGTTTGGTTAATATAGCTGGTCCTAGAAATATTATTTATTATAACCTAAGGTTTAGATAGAATTAATAAGAACGTGACACTTGTCACGTGCTTGTTTATTTAAGGATTTAAGGATTTTAGATGAATAAATTAATAATTGATGAATCTAGAAGCTCTAGAACCTTCCAGCAGCTGTTAGGATCACGTTTTACTCAGTCAAAGTTGTTTAAACAAACTTCAAGTGTGCTGAAAACGTGCAAAAACGTTTTGAAAATATCAGCATATGCCGATATATCGTAGCTATTGGGGCCGATATGTTGCCTGCAGGAGATACAGAAAACACGTAGACTTCGCACGAATGAAACCATGGAAGCTCGGGACATAGGTAGGGGCGATATATCGACTCCTAGAGCCATTTTTTTAATCTTTGTGGATTTAAATTAGAAACAGCCCCCAACCACTTGGACTTGCTCTTGAACGTTTTTGACCGAGTTCTTAGCATTTGTTGAAATGAAAATTCAAATATTTTTAATTATTATTCATTTTAAAAGGGGTTAGTTTCACTCCTTGAAATCTGTAAATAGGACCTAGTACTCAGCCATTTCACTCATCATTCAGGCATTTTTCAGAGCCAACAAGCTGCTAAGATTACTCTAGAGAGAAAACACTTGGGTTTTGGGATAAAAGCTCTTCCCATCTAAGCTTTTCTAAACAGTTGAGAAGTAAGATAGAGTGACATTTCAGTATTGAGGTGTAGATCAAAGTTATAATCCATTCAAGGTATTCTTATGCTCAGGTTAAATCCATCATAAGTTCTTTTATTTTCTTCCATTTTCTTTCAGATCCTAACTTAATTTTATGACTTCTTGGTTAGGTGTCTAAATTCCTTGAAACTTAAGGTTCTTCGGTAAGTTTTTATCTTGATGGTTCAAATCTCCTTTTCATCTCCATTTCTTTAGAAACTCATGGTTCTTATTGTTGATTTTAGGAGTATTCCAATCTCGTTCTTGTCTCCATTATCCCAGTTACGGTAAGGAAAATAGGTTAGATTATATGTGTTATGATATGTTTATATGCTATGATATGTTATGTGCTATGTATATATGTATGGATATGTTTAGTTGCTTGGGGCTTATAGTTGCTTAGATAATAAACCCCAAGATTTTTATCATTATCGTGGATTAGAGTTATGATTTACCCTACCTCGATTAGTAGACTGAGGACCTAGATGGGTTATCATATACTATTTTGTGATCTAACCTACCTTGATTAGTAGACTGAGGACCTAGATGGTTTTATCACATGCCACGATAATGAGTTAATGGCCATTAATATTGTAGTCCTATATGATATAAGTTTTACGTCATATGTTTTATAATATATGTTTTATGATATAGTTTTATGATTTATGATATATGTTTTTAGTAGATTTTCCTTGTTGGGCATTAGGCTCATTGCTTTTATTTTTAGATGGTGCAGGAAAATGAACTTGGAAGGCGGGACAGATTCGTGGCAGCTTGGAATGTGTATTAGGGATGGATGGATTGAATGGACTACGGGAAGATCGAGGATGACGTTGTTTAAAGTCTTTTAATTTATGTTTTATGTAATTCTGCACTTAGTATTTAAACGATTGATTAAAGTTTGTGTTTTTATGTTTTATATACTAAACACTGGGTACCCATACCTTATTTTGTATTCCATACCGTATTTTGGATTTTTAATAAAGTTTTAATATTTTATGTATGTATGTATGTATGTATTCCAAAATAGTAGTTATGTTTAGTAGTTTTTAATGGTCTGAGGTCTAGAATTATTCACTGCATTACATTATCTCACAAACTACAATAGAATTATTTCCCCAAGTTTAGGCTTCAATTCTCCAAGTTTAGCTAGGAATTCTGCTCAATTCTTCAAAGAACTCCTTAGGAAAGTTGAGAGAAAAACAGCAAAAGGGAGAGAGAAAGGAGAGAGTCGGTTAATAAGGAAACTCTGAGTGTTTCTTGTGTTTGTCTTTTGTTTCCTAAGGCTTAAGTAACTTAAGCTAATCCCGAGGGTCGGGGTACCAAAAACATACCTAAGGGAAAAATGGTCAAATTCTCCAGTATTTCCTCCTAAACTCCCTAACTCCAAATATATCTTCAATTATTTATTTCCATTACCCGATAACCCAATTAAATGCATATTACCCAAAATAGCCCTCGACTCACCCCAAGTCGGGTATGGGGTCCCGTTGTGACTTTCCCACTAACTTGCTCCCTAGGATCGTCTCGTGGCGAGTAACTCACATAAACCCACATAATAATGTGGTCTCACACATATATCACATAAATATACAATTATGCCTGCAACGAGCCAAATTACCAAGATTGCCCTTCTAATAATAAACGGGGCACACATGCATGTCTAATATCCCTAAACATGCAAACCTAGTCATACTATCACATAATCCACATAATTACAATTAAATATAACAAATAAGCATATAACTCCATGTATTGCCATCTGGGCCCCCTAATCAAGGCCCTAAGCCTTATTAGGTAATTTTGGACGTTACATGGGCAGTCCTTCTTCAAGTGTCCCACACTCCCGCAGACGAAGTAGGCCTTTGCTCGACATTCCCCAATATGGCACCTCTTGCACCAAGTACACTGTAGGAATGCTTTCCAGGTCTCACTGCCACTCTTGCCGCCTATCTGTATGCCCCCGTAGCCTCCGATCTGGTCCTAGAGCTGAAACTATATCTGGAGTCTTTCTCTTTTTGTCATTAGGGCCTCCGCCCCTACCAAAACCTGCAAATGGAGGTCCCAGCCTCCTAGAATCCCTTCTGGCCGCATTCTCACGCCAAATCTTATTCTTTGCGCTCTCATCTGTAAGCGCCTTCTCCACAGCCTATGCATAGGTAGTCAATCCTGACACAGTAGTAATACAAACATCCCGGGCTATCATAGGTTGTAGCCCTTGGAGAAACCTCTCTCTCCTGGTCCCATCAGTGGGAACTAGATCCCCGAACAACTTTGCCAATCTATCAAACTTCAAGGCGTAATCGGTCACTGTCATTATGCCCTGAAGTAACTTACTAAACTCTTCAGCCTTTGCAGTTTTAACTGCGTCATTGTAGTATTTCTCGTTGAACAAAGTTTTGAATTCTTCTCACTCCATTGTGTTTACTGGCCTGGTCTGGGATACCACCTCCCACCATATTTAGGCATCCTCCCAAAACATGTAAGTGGCGCAAGCCACTCTCTCATTACCACATACCCTCATAAAATCCAAGATAGTGGTTATTATATTCATCCATTGCTCATCCTTTAGTGGGTCTAAGTTGCCCTCAAAAACTTGAGGGTGTTGTTCCTTGAACCTCTCATACAGGGGTTCCCATCTATCTCCCTGCCTGGGGTTGTACTACCGCTGGTACCTTTGGCTGTGACACTGTCGGTACTACGGTCTGTAGGTTCCCTAATGGAACTTGTTGTTGTCTCAAGAGGCGAATCGCATCCTCCTACCTCTTTAACCTAGCTTGCATATCAGCAAGCACCTGTTGCCAGTTTTTTGGAGCTGACGGAGGGGCCTGGCCCTGGTCATTCTCTTCCCTGGCCTGTATCTTTTGGCCATCCAACCTCTCTGACCTTTGAGAAATCATACTGATATCTATTCCACTCTGCAGTGATCAAATTGGTCATTAGGTAAGTAAGAACTATACCTCTTGTCAAATAAATGCATTGCTAATAAGCATGCCAACACGTAATACATTCAATCATGGTGCTAATAAGCACTTCTTGATATTCATCAGCAAATAACAATGCTAATAAGCATCTCTGGCATTCATAAGCAATTAACAATGTAACGCCCCACGTCACTATGGTTGCTTCTTGGAATGACGATTGGCCCTACAAACCAACATGAGTCTTTCCAGCATGCTTTGTCCTCATTCGCACGCTTTCTGGGAAAACTTCCCAGGAGGTCACCCATCTTGAGATTACTCCAGGTCAAGCACGCTTAACTTTAGAGTTCTCAAGTGATGGGCTACCGAAAAAAAGATGCATCTTGTTGTTATAGGTAGTCCTCATCAATCCATTTAAGCCATATTCAACTGTGTAGTCTCATACCTACACAGTCTTAGAATCATCACACTTGACCTTCCCCAGGCGGTGTGGGATTGTACAACTTTTACCCGGTCTTTCCCCTTACGGATCACGTGATTCTCACTGTCACAATCACCCCCATTTACAGGCCCGGCGTCCCCGTCGGCCACACTTCCGACTAGGTCAAGGCTCTGATACCATTTGTAATGCCCCACGTCACTATGGTTGCTTCTTGGAATGACGACTGGCCCTACAAACCAACATGAGTCTTTCCAACGTGCTTTGTCCTCATTCGCACGCTTTCTGGGAAAACTTCCTAGGAGGTCACCCATCTTGAGATTACTCCAGGTCAAGCACGCTTAACTTTAGAGCTCTCAAGTGATGGGCTACCAAAAAGAAGATGCATCTTGTTGTTATAGGTAGTACCCATCAATCCATTTAAGCCCTCTTCAACTGTGTAGTACCATACCTACACAGTCTAAGAATCATCACACTTGACCTTCCCCAGGCGGTGTGGGATTGCACAGCTTTTACCCGGTCTTTCCCCTCTTGTAATGCCCTAAATTTCCTAATAAGGTTTAGGACCTTGATTAGGAGGTCGGGTGGGCCATAATTGATTTATTATGTTATTAAATGATTATATGCATGTTTAGGTGTATTAAATATGCATGTGAAACCATTTTTTATTAATTAGGTGGTTTTCATATTTTGCCCATTTCGGGCATATTTGGCACATATGTGAGATGTGTGTGGTGCTTCAATATTATTTGGTTATGCTAGGGTTACTCAACACGAGACGATCCTAGGAGGTAAGCTAGTGGGAAAGTCACAATTAGATTTATACTTGACTCGGAATGAGTCAAGGGGTATTTAGCATTACCGGGTTATTGGGTAATGGGAATAAGAATTTGATGATAAAATTAGGAGTTAGTAAGATCAGGGGGAATTCTGGAGGTTTTAACTATTTTGCCCCTGGGGACGTTTTTGGGACCCCGAGCATTAAGATTCATTTGAGGCTACTTAAGCTTGAAGTAACCTGTTAAGAAATAAAAAGAACATTCAGAACGTTCTCTCTCCTTCGAAGTTCCATTTTTGTCTCTCGATCGCATTTTCGAAGAAAACTTGAGTTCTAGGACTCGGATTCAAGAGAGGATCGAGGCATAGCAATTCTAGGGAAGATTAGAAGCTTATTAGCTGGAGGATTTAGTTGGGAAACAACTCAATCGGAGGTAATTCAAGTTTTAAGTTCTAAGTTTTTAAAGTTTTTAAGCTTGAATTTGACTTTGTGTTTTGATGAGTTTTTGATTGAATTGAAGCTTGGGTTTTGTGGGTTTTGGATCATGGGGATGTTTGGGAACTTTGATTTTTGAGTTTGGAGATGTTTGGGTAGGTTTTTGGAAGGTTTTAAAATGTTAAAAACGAGGAAAAATGGCTAGTTCGAGGTTGGGTCGCGGCCTTGTTCTAGGGCGCCACGGCCCAAGCTTGCTGATGGAGGAGTTAGGCTCTGTCTGGGGGGCGGGCCGCGACATGGTGTATGGTGGGCCACGACACTTAAGGGAGTTTTTGCCCAGAATTGTGTTTTTGTCATGGGAACTTAACTCTAAGGGCCTAGGATCGATCCTACTACCCAGTTGAGTGGGATTTGACGTCCCGGAGGCTTGGGTTGGGTTTGGAAGTATTTATTTACTCATTTTGATGGGGTTTTATATTATGGTTATGACTAGGTTATCACTAGGGGCTTGGAATCAGGATCATGCTTGTGGCTCATTTATTGGTAACCAGTGCTTGGACCAAAGGTAAGAAAACTGCACCGCGTATATGACACGCATGGTTATTATTGAGGCATGTTGAGTGTTTAAATGTGATGCAAGTGATGCACGAGAAACATGTGGTTAGGGCATGCCATAAATGTTAAATATGAGATTGATCAGAGCTTGAGTCTCTGTGTTTGTGCATGATCCTAATTACGCTAGCAATTGTTAAGTAAGCATGTTGAATGCCCTGTATTCGGATATTTGACATATGATATATGCCTGGTAGCATTGCTTACTTGTGTGTGGCATTGACTTACTAGTCAGAATCAACAATGGTGTCAGAACTAGTTGTGACTTACTAGTCAAGTTCGACAGTATTTTTGAGCATTGGTCGCATGTTATTGGCCTAAGAGTCAGGAGCAGCATAAGCACGTGAACGCAGAGCCGATGAAAGATTAGATCTAATCGACATCTGCATTGAATGACTCATTATGAGCATTAATGCCAGACTGACCCTAAGTTCAATGAAAACTAAAATCGCTTGCCTAGTTCTATGACTAGTTACTCAGAGTCAGGGCCAGAAGGCCCAGGTGACCGTATCGTCACATGGCTAGAGGGTACGAAACCCACATTAGTGACTTTATGGTCACTTAGTTGGTTTGCATTGGTGACTTACTTATCAATAACTTATTCTATTTAAGCTAGTGACGTGATCACTTATTTGTAAAGGGAACAGAACCCACCTTAGTGACTTTTACAACTGTCACTCTTCTATTTAGGGCTATAAGCCCAGCATGGTTATCAAAACCACCAGTGTTAAATCACTCATCTGGTTAGGATTGACTTGATAGTCATCCACTCAGGAGGGCGAGATTCCTTATCCTGGATACCCCATCGTTATTTGAACTTATTTGCATGCGTGATTAAGGCTATTATTGCTAGGCATGCACTTTATGATTTGATGACATGTTATTACTATTCATGAGCATATTGAGTTTTCTTGCTCAGCTTCGGCTCACGGGTGCTATGTGGTGCAGGTAAAGGCAAAAGAAAGTTGTACCATCCATGATTTGGAGAGCTTAGGTGATGATGTGTACATATGCAGCTGCTCAACCGCCACGGCCGAAAGTTTAAAGAGGAACTAGGGTTAAACCCTGTTTTGCCGCTTAGATCGGCTGGTTGTAAATATTTTCTTGTAATAAACATTTAAATTATATTTTGGGATCCCAATGTATACAGTAAACATTTTAGTGAAACGTTATATCTTAACCAAAAATTTTAATCTCAAATCGCTAATCATACTTAGTTACATGATTATAGCCAAATGACTCGATTAGCGAGTTTAACACTATTTAAAATGCACACTGTAACGGTCCCTGGAGTTTAGGGCGTTACAAACAATGCAAATAAGCATGTTAAAGCATTTATTCATGTATAACAATGCTAATAAGCATGTTCTTTAATCCCTGCCAGTATTAACACTGCTAATAAGCATTTCCTGGCCTATATGCAAATAACAACGCTAATAAGCGCATTCTGACCTACATGTTCATATAACAATGCTAATAAGCAGTTCCTTTACATTCACAAGCGATAACGATGCTAATAAACATGTTCTTTATCATTCATGCAACAATCAAGGGCCAGACCTTATCAGTATATCTCATGCTCCCTAAATAGACATGAAAATAAGGCATTTATATCCTATTTAAGCAGTTAAACACATAACCACATAAATAGTTACTGAACCCTGAGTCGAGCTTATCTTTAGTGGTGAGTGTACATGCCTGGCCAGTCTTCAGGAACCCTTAAACCTTGGAGGCTCTGATACCAAGTTATAACGTCCTTCTAATCAAGGATCGTTACACTGTGTACTTTAAATAGTGTCAGACTTACTAATCAAGTCATTTGGTTATAAACGTGTAACTAAGGTTAATGTTAAGGGTTAGGGTAAAAAATTTGGTCAAAGGAACTGTTGACTTTTCATTTAAAAGTTTCATACATACACGAGATCCCCAAAATATTACAAAACGATGTTTAAAAGGGTGCTTATAATTCAAAAGTTACAACCAGCCGGCCTAAGCGGCAAAATAAGGGATACTACCCTAGTTCCTCTGAGATATCCTCGGTCGTGGTGGATGAGCAGCGGCCTATGTACACGTCATCACCGTAGCTCTCCAACTCATGGCTGGTCAAGCTTTCCTTTTCCCTTACCTGCACCACATAGCACCCGTGAGCCAAGGCTCAGTAAGAAAACCTAAACATGTGCATGAACAATAAATACAAATTCCAAGTACATATCTAGCATGCACAACAGTAATAACCTACTCGTGCATGCATACAATTACAAATAAATTATCATTGGAACATTCTAGGGCCTGTTGCCCTGAATAGTTTACCATAGAGTCAACTCGGGGTCGTATTCCCTAGTTATGCGACCATAGAGTCACATGGGGCCCTTGCCCTTAGCTCTAAATAACTAGCCATAGAGCTAGCCAAGCGTTTTGTTTTCCAACGACCATAAGGTCAGCCAATGTAATAGTACGTTCCTCATGGGGCATAAGCCTCTTGACCAGCGCGCTATCGCCGCCTTTGTCTAATAAGTCAAGGCTTTAATCAGACATTTAGATACAAATACATATAAGAAAACTTCAGACAATACAAGTATGCATACATATAGTTCATGGTATCTTAACCAATCAAGCACAAACACTGTAATAACAATGTTCCTTAACGGGGCTGAGCCCTACCTATGCAACAAGGCAAGCATACTTTAAACAATTATCTAGACATAGAGCATCCAAGCATAACCAAATTCACGTTCATTCTCAGGGGTCGAGCCCTATTCACAATTATAATCAACAATCGGGCCAAGCCCTAATCACATGTACCACGTATTGGGTGCAGTTTTCTTACCTTAGGTCCGAGTGCAAAGTGTATTAAGAACAACCCTTGAGCACGATCATGGTTCCGAGCCCCTAGCGATAACCTAGTCACAAACAATAGAGAATCTCATCAAAACGAGCGATTGAAGGCTTCTGGACCATGTCATAGCCTCTGGGAAGTCGAATTCTACTAAACCGGGTAGTAGGATCGATCCCGAGCCCTTAAGTTTGAGTTCCCACACTCAAAAACCCTCTCAGGGCTCAAAACCCCTTAAGCTTCGCGAATCAAAACAAAGGAGCCGCGGCCTGCCCATGTCAGAGAGTCGAAGCTCTCCCCTGCTTCAACCTGCGCCTCGGCGCTCCCTAGCAACCGCCGCAGCTCAAATGGCCCAAAGGCACCAGCTTCTTCAAACATTCAAGAGAGCCACAACGCTCCAAGAACAGGGTCGCGACTTGACATGAAAACCATGTTTATTCTCTATTTTCTTCAAGCCAAAACCCTCCAAAAACCTATCCCAACATAGCTAAAACTCAAAAATAAAGCCCCCAATCAATTCAGCAGCTCACGTCCAACAAAACCCAAGCAAAAGCTTGCCCAAAACCCCTTCAAATCCCAAAATCAGAGCTAAGTTTTCTGAACTCCAAAAACTCAACTAAAAAGGCAAAAAACACAAGGATTTAGGGCTGGAAATCGTTACCTCTGTTTCCCCAATCGATGGTGAGTCTTTCCCCAAGCAATCTCGAGCCTAAGCTAGCCTCAATTCTCCTTAAACCGTAAGAATTCTCACGAAAGTTGAGAAAGAAAATTTGTAGCCGAGAGAGAGAAAAGGAAGAACATGTTTCTCTGTGTTTGTGTAATTGTGAGGTTACTTAGACTCTAAGTAAATCCCAAATCTCGGGGTCCCAAAAACGTCTTCGAGGGCAAAATGGTCAAAACTCCCGGAATTCTCTCCTAATCTCGCTAATAACAAATATATCCTCTAATATTCATTCTCGTTATCTGATAACCGGGTAATGGACTAGATACCCAAAATATCCCTTGACTCACCCCGAGTCGGGTAGTAGGTCCCGTCGTGTCGAGTAACCAAAATATACCCACATAATAATGTGGTCTTACTCATATATCGCATATATGCCAAATATACCCATATTGGGTAAAATTACAAAAATTGCCCTTCTAATAAGAAACGAGACCACATGCATATTTAATACACCTAAACATGCATATCTAGTCATATCATCATATAATTCACATAATTACACGCATACACGTCACATAATCATATAATTCCCATAAATCGTCATCCTGGCCCCCTAATCAAGTCCCTATGCCTTATTAGGTAATTTGGGACGTTACAACTATCCCCTCCTTTGAAGTTTCTGGTTACTTCCTAAGTTTTAGAGTTGTTGCATGTTGATTTGATGGGACCTATGCAAATTGAAAGTCTCAGTGGCAAAAGATATGTTATGGTGTGTGTGGACGATTATTCTTGATTCTCTTGGGTTAGATTTCTTATAGAAAAATATGACTTTTTTGAAAATTTTATGGGAATTTGTCTTTCTTTGCAATCTGAAGGGTGAAAAAGTCAAGAAAATGATTCGTCTTCAAAGTGATCATGACAAGGAATTGGACAACAACATATTTGCTTATTTTTTAAATTAAGAAGGGAAAGCTCATGAGTTTTAAGCGTCCAAAAATCCTCAAAAAAATGGAGTTGTGGAAAGGAAAAATAGAACTCTCCAAGAGATGGCACGTGTTATGTTGAATGCAAATAAATTATCAAAGAGACTTTGGGCTGAAGCGTTCAACACATCATGTTACATTAGCAAAGAGTGCATCTTTGTCCTAGCACTAAACAAACCTCTTATGAGCTATGGAAAGGCATAATGCCAAATTTGGCTTATCTTCATGTGTTCGGTTGCGAGTGCTACATTCTTAATGATAGAGAAAAGCTTGGCAAGCTTGACGCTAAGAGTGATGAAGGAGTGTTCTTGGGGTACTCTAGCAACAGTTGTGCTTACGGTATCTACAACATGAGAACACTGACAGTTATGGAATCCATCAATGTTGTGTTTAGTGACTTGGAAGGCTTTGCTAGTTACTCAAAAGAATAAATCCATACTCTTTTTGACACATCAATTCTATCTGCTCCATCACAAACTGCAGATGAACCAAGCAGGTCTAAAATTGAGGAAATTGATGCTCCCACTAAAACTCTAAAGCTTCAAATGTGTCTTCCATTCCAGAAAATGTTGTCCCCTCTGATATTGGAATTCATTTGAATACGGGACCACCCACTTGGATTCCCAAAGTTAATCCTCTATCCTCCATTGTTGGAAATCCAAATGAGGTAATGGTAACTTGAAAGAAACTAGCTAATGAGATGTCTAATGCTTGTTATCTTTCTTTAGTGGAGCCAAAATCAGCCAAGGAAGCCTTTAAATATGAGCACTGGATATTTTTCATGCAAGATGAGCTTCACCAATTTGAAAGAAATAAAGTGTGGACTCTTATTTCACGTCCTTTGGGTGCCAACATCATTGGTACTAAATGGATGTTTAGAAATAAGACTGATGAAGTGGGAAATTTTGTGCGCAACAAGGCAATACTAGTAGCTCAATGGTATACTCAGATTGAGGGAGTGGATTTTGAGGAAACATTTGCCTCGGTTGCTAGATTGGAATCCATAAGACTTTTGTTGGCTGTGGCGTGTTTCATGAAGTTCAAGTTGTACCAAATGGATGTCAATAATGTTTTTTTGAACGACATCCTTGTGGAAGAGGCGTATGTCTCAACTTCCTGGGTTTGAAGACCCTCATCATGGAGACCATGTCTACAAACTCCTCGGACATGGTATGATCTTCTCTCCACCTACTTGCTTGAAAATGGCTATACTAGAGGTAATGTTGACCAAACATTGTTTATTAAACCTATGAATCCTGGTATTGTTTGTTCCCAAATTTATGTTGATGACATAGTATTTGGATCCACTTGTGAGCACACACCCACTCATTTATTCAACTAATGACTAATGAATTTGAAATGAGCATGGTTGGTGAACTAAGCTACTTTCTTGGTTTACAAATTAAACAACTTTGTAATGGAAATTTCTTGTCTCAATCAAAATATGCTCAAAAGTTTGGTTTAGAAAATGCAAAACATGCTCACACACCTATGGGCACCACTGCTAAATTGATCAGGGATGAGACAGGTAAAAAGGTTGATGCAACATTGTATGGATGTATGATAGGCAGACTACTTTACATTAATGCAAGTCGTCCTGATA
Source organism: Humulus lupulus (assembly GCF_963169125.1). Lineage (NCBI taxonomy): Eukaryota > Viridiplantae > Streptophyta > Magnoliopsida > Rosales > Cannabaceae > Humulus > Humulus lupulus. The sequence continues at coordinate 13,175,410 of NC_084802.1, forward strand.
TTTGTTTCAGTGTTGGGGTATGTGCTAGATAACAATCTGCCCCCACTGAACTACATCTCATTGTTGTGAAACGAATTCTTAAATATTTGGCTGGTACCACTGATTTTGGTCTTTGGTACTCATATGATACTATTATTTCTTTGGTTGGTGTAATGCCCCGGATTCTCTAATGTGGTTTAACGGCTGGATTTGTAGGCCGGGAGGGCCATAATTGTTTAATTATGCCATTAAACGTGTTTATGTATGTTTATGAGAATTATATTATAATATAATGTTACTTGTATGCATATCGATGTTATGTGTTGAGACCACATTATGATGTGGGTTTGCTCGAGCTATTTGACATGAGACGATCGTAGATTATTGATTAGCGGTTTAGTCACAACAGGTTTAAGTGTCGGGACTTGGGTTGAGTCTCGGGGTGATTTTGATGATTAGAGCGTTACCGGGAGATAAAGGGTAACGGGATGTGAATTATTGGTGTTTGTGATTTTCGAGAATAACGGGTATTGGAGAGCGTTAATTATGATTAACGAGTTAGGAGGAAAGTACCAAAAATGCCCTTAGGAGCCTTTAGAAAGTATTAATTGACCTAGGGGTAAAATGGACATTTCACCCCTAGGATAGATATAACACTTGTTGGCTGAAGAAAATAATGAAAACAGAGTATGCAAAAAGGAGTTCTCCCGTACCTTCTTTTCTTCATTTTTCTTTGTGGTTTTTGAGCCAACTTTGAGGATTCTAGCTTAGGAAGCAAGCCTTGGGAGTTTGGGAGTGTGTTCCACTATTGAAGAGCTTCATAAGCCAAGCTTTGGGTAAGTTTCTAACCATAGTTTCTCTGGTTTGCTCTATTTTGGTTTTGTTTTGCAGCTGAAATGTTTAGGGTGAATTCATGGGTTTTTTTGGGAGTTTTGGCTAGGGTTCCCATGCTTGTGATGTTTGGGGTGTGTTGGAATGGTTTTTGGGTTCATTTGGCATCAAGAATAGGCTTTGGAAGCTTGGAGATCGAGTTAGAAACGAAGGAGATGAAGAAGGTCGGTTCAGGGATGTTTTGGGCTGGAGGTAGCGCTACAGCGCCCACCCTAGGGCGCTATAGCGCTCCTCAGGAGGGTTTTTGGCCTTTGGGAGGTTCTGAGTAGAGCGCTGTGGCGCTAGGGGTTGAGCGCTGTAGCGCTACCCTGTTCCTTCCAAACCCCGTTTTGAGTGTTTTTAAGGGTTTTTGACTTGGGGTTTCAATCCTTAAGGCCCGGGATCGATTCTACTCACCGTGTGGGCATGTTTCGAGGTCCCGAGGGTGGTGCTTAGGTTAAGACCCTATTATTGTGGATTCTCATTAATGGAGGTTATAATTGGTTGTGATTAGGTAACCGCCAAGGAACTAAAAGATCGATCGTTCTCAGGGGTCGTCTTTATCATATTTCTCGCTCGAACTTGAGGTAAGAAAACAGTGTATGGATACAGTTGCACCCTGTACAGGTATATGACATGCATGGTTTGATATTGGGGCATGTTGGTTGATATATGTGAACGTGGATTGCATATTAAATGCTAATGAATGTTGATTACCTGTCTGAGACACTGACTAGTTAGGGACCGACTCTAAAGTCGATGATCACGCATTGAATGGCTCTATGGCATTAATGCGGGACCGGCCCTAAGGTCGATGAACTTATAAGTGCTTGCCTGGTCTACGACCAGAAGACTATAGCCAAGGTATATGACCCCGGTGACCGTTTGTCACGTGGCTAAGGGACGTTGTCCATAGTTTCGACCCTAGAGTCGTGAGGAAGGTTATGTTGGTGACCAATCACCATGCACCTGTCCTGAACATGCTTATGAAAGAAATCACTTATCAGTTAAGCCCTGGTGACCCTATCGTCACATGGCTAGAGGGAGCGATGCTCATTACTGTGACTTTTGGCTATTGTCACCTATTTGTTGGACTGATAGTCCTGAATGGTTATTATGGTCGTTGTTGATATTACATCATGTTTTATTATGTTTTCTTGCTGGGCCTTGGCTCATGGGTGCTATGTGGTGCAGGTAAAGGAAAGGAAAAGCTTGGCCAGCCTTGAGTGGAGAGCTTGGGCCGATGTGATGTACATACAGGGCCGCTTGACCGCCACGGTCAAGGAGTTCTCGGAGGGACTAGGGGTTTACCCTATTTTTGCCGCTTAGGCCGGCGGGGATTGTAAATTTGGAACTGTAGTGACTCTTTTGTATTACAAACTACTTGTAAATATTTTGAAAGGCTCATGAGCAGTTTATTTACTTAATGAAAAGTACCCTTTCCTTTTTGCTGGTTTTTCACCTTAACCTGATATTAACACTTAGATCACGTTTTTAACCAAAGGACTCGGGTAGCGGGTCAAATTTCCGGTTCACCGTTCACCATAACTGTTCTGGGGTAACCAGGGCATTACAGTTGGTTTTAGTGACTCTGATTGAGCAGGTAACCTTAATGATAGGAAAAGTACTTTAGGTGAGTGCTTCTATGTGGGGAACAACATTGTTTCATGGCACAGTAAAAAACAAAATTCCATCTCACTCTCCACCGCCGAAGCTGAATACATTGCCGCCAGAAGTTGTTGCACTCAAATTCTTCGGATGAAACAGATCTCTGTCTTGACACTTTGACCATCGATTGTGACAATACAAATGCCATCAATCTCTCCAAAAACCCTATCCAACACTCTCGCACCAAACACATCGACATCCGCCACCACTTTCTTCGTGAGTTAGTTGAGTCTAAAACCATTACATTATCTCATGTTGCATTTGAAAGTCAACTTGCTGATTTGTTTACTAAGGCTTTGAGTTTACAAACTTTTGTTCACTTGAGAAAGTCAATAGGAGTTTGTATGTTTGAGTGATAACATGTGGCATTAAGAAATAAGCAATATTGTTTGAGATTTCATCTTTTATCTTGACTATTTTTATATGTGAATCTTTCTTCAACTTTCTTCATACAGTCATATGTCTTGAAGTGGTGTAGGCTTGCTATTTCTCTCTTGTCATCCTAATTGATGCATGACTTCTCATTCTTGTTAATTGCATTGAATTGTCTCCCCTATTAGAGTGACTTTATTATTTAGTGCGAAAGCTACTATTGGGTCACTTTGCTTCGTGTAGTTCGCTCATTCACTTAGGATTGTGTGCCCGTGGAGAGGGCTACCTATGTGCTTAACACTCTAATTGGTAACTGCTGAGGGGGTTTATACAACAACAAAAAAACAAAAAAATAATTTTAAGGGAGAGTCTGCTTGGTTATTCAATAGTAGGCAGCTCATAAGGACACTTCACACACTTATGGATATTGACCTTCTTTGCATTTGCCTTGATGAGTTGTGTCTTGTACCTTGTTAGGTCTCAATTTTGCATCTGTTAGGTCTATGTTACAACAAGTCATTTGTTTGTTTCAACAATGTGTAGGAAATCTCCCATTTTGCTTTGTGTCTCTTAGCTTGATGCTTATCTTTTTGCATATTTTTTTTGGTTTTATGCTATCTATTTTAGCTTTAATGTCTGTGCTCTTGTTTTGTTCTCTTGTGTTAAAAAAATTACAAAAATACCAAAAAAACATTACTATGTCTTTTTTTGTTACTTCTATTGTTTTTTTAATTTTTATTTAAAAAAACAAAAAAATCAAATCAGTAATTTCTTTTTTGTTTATTTTTTCATTTCTTTTTCCTTCTAATTTTTTTTTCGGTTTCCCTCTCAAACTCACTATCTCTCTCTCTCTCACCCATTTCCTCTATTTCACCACCCGCCTTTATGCCCCGTCTCCCTCCCCAAAACCCTCCGAGCCCTCCCCACCACCATCCCCCGAAAACCCTCCGCCTCCACACCTGTCCACCGAGACCCATCTCCTCCGCTTCCACAGCCTAGCGACCCAACCCCCGACCAACCTTCATGTGGCTCCTGCAGCAGCTTCTGTCCTGGTATAGCGGAAACTTCTCAAGGGGAGCCTCAAGTTGACCCTCTTGCTGCTCCTGAGGTTGCTGATGATCCTCCCGGTGAAGCGCCCCTTGCTACTTCTCTTGTTCCTCCTGCTGTTCCGACTGTTGCGGCACCTACAATTCAGGGGGAGTTTGTTGTGCCTCCTGGCACCAAGAATTGTTACAAGAAGCCCAAGTCCTCTTCCAAGTAGCTCGATAAACTACTTTGACATGCTCTCTGAACATGAGATCCTTCAGATGGAACCATTTTGTTCCCGAAAGTAGGGCCCTCTGCATTCCACAAATCAAACTAAGGGGGAGTAGTTCCTGACATCATGGACTTTTTATGTTATCTTTTGTTTCATAAACTAATCTGTGTTGTTTATTGCCTACTATGTTTTAGATAAATACACTGTTGGTACTCTGATAAATTTTGAGCAGTTGGCTAACTTTGCTTTGGTGTACCTAGGTTCCTTTTGTTAATTCAGTTGTTGTTTTTGTGGTACTTTATCTTGTCTTTCTAAATTGAAAATCCATCAGGTTCATTGTTCACAGAAGTTTGTAAATGCATCTGTTTTGTCATGAATTCAACATCATGTTTAGACATGCATTTGCATGTTAACATACTGAAAACTCATTTTATTAATCTCGTATTTTGAATATCATGTTAAAGACATGTTTTTAAATGATAAGATATTGGAAACACTAAACACGTGATTTTAATTTAGCACATGTCATGGTAAGCTATCTTTCTATATTTGTGCCCTAATATATATATTTTCTTTGTTCGTGTTTACTTAGCCTTTTTTAGCAGCTAAAAACTATTTTTATCAAGAAATATTCTCTGCAAAGGTCTAAAGCATTCATTGCTTCATTGTTCATTGACCCATAGCGTTTTGGTGATTCTTTACCATTCATTTTGTATTTTCTAGTTTGAAGCTTGAAGGGAGTTTAGGCTAAGTCTCAAGGGGAGCTTGAGCGAAAGCTGGAGGGAGTCTGGCAGCTGGAAGGAGTTCAACAAACCACAATTCTAATGTTGCTTGAAGGCTTTCACAAAAATAGGGAGTTGATTGCTTGTATTGTAAAGTAATTTTAAAGGGGGTTTTAAATTGTGTTTACTGCATTGTAACTTGTAATAATTTTGAATATTTTTAGTAGATTTACTTCACCTCTAGACAAAGTCTCATGGAATAGGTTCTGATAAATCATAACTGAACCATATAAAAATGAATACGCCATTTTTATTTTTCTGCACCTTTACTTAAGCTAAATCTGATTTTTATGTGTTCATTAAAGTGGGTAAAATAGTAAGAGTAGTTAATCAACTTTCACTTCTGAACTTCCGGTTCACATACTCCCACCACCAAGAACTCACAATTTGTCCAGGGTGAAAGCCTTGTTTCCTACTCAGTCAAGGATAAAGCAAATAAACCAAAAACCCAGGTAGCAACTTTGGTTCTTTGTTCTAAATTCTACCAGAGTTCTTACACTTACTTAAAAAATAAGATCTATGATTACTTATCTTAAACTCTTCGTTGCTATAATCTTGTCTCATATTTAATCCATTTAATAGAAAGTTAAAACTGTCCTCCAAAGTTGAGGTCCACCATGGGAATTTCCGCATCATTTCACCAAACAAACAATAATAAAGTGATCTGTTATTCATATTTGTGTATCTGTTTAATGCATGTATTTCCATGTGTATATTCTGAATTACGGTTTCTCTTTATGCAACATTTAGATATTAGATTGCTCGAGTAAAATGGGATGATGAGTTATAAAAGAAGAACAAATCTTGAAACTATTTTATGTTAAAAAAGGTGCCTTACCTGAGAAAAAGAACTAGAAGGAAAAAAAAACAAAATAAAAAATCAGTTTTTAAACTCTTGTGCTGTTAAGGTTGTTCTTTACGTTTTACCCAGTTGTTTACTTGTATGCATAATCAGATTGACGGGTGTTGCTTTTTCAACGTACCTTGAACATGAATAAATCTGCAACTTAGTTTGAAGTTGCTTCTGTAATTTTTCCTCTTATTTTCCGTCCTTTTTCTTCTAGGGAAATGAAGCAGGGGTACAAATGAGGGTATAAAGTTAACCCAGAAGAAAAAACAATCTCCACATAATAAATTCATTGCAAAAGCACAGAGCAGGAATGTTGTAGGAAGGAAAATGCAACACTTCAAAAACTGCATTGGGGAATGATTCTATCCTTGTTTCATCTCGTAAACAACTTACTCAAGTAATCATCTTCTTCTATTGGCGGTAAAACTGGTAAAACAAAAGCAAACTCAACTTTGGCAGACATACTTCCAAGAAGTCTACCAGGTCATAGACAATATGCTCAGGTAGACAATCTACTGGGAAAATTCATAGTCGGTTTTTAATAAGCTGTGTTGCTAATGATTCTCCATTGACCAAATAGATCGTATCTTATGTATGCAGTGCTCTCTGGATACTGTTTCTGGTGATTTGGAACATAAGGGCCCTGACAACAGGTATTATCACTTCATAAAAGTAACATAATTATTATTGGCAGCCATGTTTCTGTGCTTAAGAACAGAAATTCATTTGATGCTGCAAGATTTGTGCAATGAATCCAATTAAAACATTATCCAAGCTTTAGTTTGGCTCTTATTTTCAATTGTACACATGTAAATACAAGCTTTGTTTTGTTTTCATTTATGGGTAATCTTATTAGTAATATCTGACTTTTTATGTGGACTAGGACACCGACATGTGGTTTGGTTTGTCGAGTATGCTCATTTATTTGGATTTATTAGACTTACAGCGCCATGTTACCATGCAGACCCAAGACTCCGCCGAGCTGGCGGTGAGAAAGGGCAGTTGTTTCTTAAAATAGGTCAAATGTGTAAAGGCCAGTCCAATATAAATAAATAAAAAAGTATGCAAGGCAGGCTCATCTGAATGAACCAACAAAGACCACAAACGTCAGTTATGAATGGAAAGCTTTTTCAGGATTTGAGATACAGACACGTCAATCAGCATAAAGCCAATAATACGATGAAAGTCATAGGAGAAAAACTGATATTTGGTACGAGGAGATGAAATTGGAAACTACTAGGAATAACTGTCTGTTAACATCTAGCATTTATAGATGGCGAAACTGAGAGGTGCATCTTGTAAAGTCTAGAAGACTTGATGATTCAATATGAGATGTAATGGAAAAAGCTTCTTTGTACAGACCAACAAGTCGAATTACAAAAATCAGGGATACGAATTCTTCTTAGCTGTAAAATATGGAGATATATTTACGCCAAAGAATTGTGATAGAAGTATAGATCACTACAAAAAGGGACTTCTGCGTGTCTTTAGGTCATTCAAAAAGTTCTTACTATGTTGAGTATACCTCTTGTTATAGGTGCCTCACTTCTAGGACGGTCCAAAAACCTGGACAAAACGCATCCCTGAATGACTGATAATGGTTTTGCTCTTTATAAAAAAAATGAGAAAAAATACAGCGAAAAGGAAGCAATAGAAAAAGCTAATCCTTTTCAAACTCACCTGGAACTCGATGAATTGTTCTATTTTAGATATAGAATGGGAAACTAAAACTCATCTGTACAACTTCAGCCAAAAAGCTCTCAGACACTTTTGTTTCAGCCATACGATGTTCCACGGTAGTAAATTTGACCAGTTAATCCATAAATGAGAAGCTCCCGCCCATATAAAAACTCTGAGAATGAAAAGGTTACATGTCTGTATAAATCACTCCGTCAACATAGAATTATCCCGTTTCTGTAATTCTGTCCTTAAAATCAAGACTAGAGAATCTCTTCTCTAAATCTCTAGCCTCGTCATCCCTGCCCATACTCTGGAGACCTTTCAACAGTGTCATATAAACACGAATACTTGGCCTAAGACCCTTTCCAATCATCTCGGAGATAACAGTTTGGGCACTGACCAAATCTTTTTGATTTAGATAAAGATCTGCAAGCAAGCTGTAAACTACATTGCTCGAGTAACTATGCTTAAAACATGCATCAACCACATACTTATGTGCCTCCTCATATCTACGCACTTTAAAGTAACCCCTGACAAAGACAGCATGTGTTGTAAGCCGAGGTTTAAGTCCTCGTAACATCATGTTATCCAAAAGCTCTATGGCTAAATCAAACTGCCCAACTTCACACAAGTGGGAAATAATAATCTCAAAGGTTAATTCATTAGGAGAACAATCCATTGCTTTAATTTCTTTAAGTAATTCTTCAGCACGTTCACCACTCTTACACAAGTTACTAAGAAAAAGATTGTAACTTGTGACATTTGGTTTACAACCCAGTTGCCTCATTTCATGAACTAGAGCTCTTGAACCTTCAATATCACATCTGCGACATGTTTCTTTAATCATGATATTGTAATAAGTCGTGTTCATCTCTGTTATCTCCATTACAAACTTGGCCATTTTAAATGAGCCTAAGCTGCTAAACATCTGAATCAAAGAGCCAACTCCAGAAGATCTACATGTTCCACCAACTCCATTCAATATCATTACAACTTCACTCACGTAATTCTTGAGAGAGCCCCCATTTGAGGTCAACTCCGGTATGAACCAAAATGCATTTTGAGTCAAGCAAATTCCTTTTTTACTAAACTCATTCAAAGTACAAGTCATTGTCTCGTAATCACTTAACCTTCCACAATTATCAACTATCAAACTACAAATATCATAATTACGACCAAGACCAGGTCTTGAATCTTTAATCCAGTTATAGAAACGCAAAGCAGAAACTTTCTCAGAATTTAATAACTGCAAAATCAGAGTGATGAGAGCATTAGATAGACTTACATTGACCCCATTCAATTTGAACTCCAAATCATTCTCACCCCCTTTAATCCAATCAACAATTTCCCAAGCTTTCTTCCAAAACGCTTTCGATCTGGTTCTTTCAGGACCGGGATTCCTCACGCACGCATTCTCAGCTGAACTCGGCCTTTTCAGCGTTCCAGAATTCGAGAGCTCTTTGCTTGACGAAGCTGAGAATGGCCTCAAACCCTTACAGCGGCGAGGGCTCACCAATTCGATTCCATGACCAAATATTGAGAATTTGGGAGCAGAAACTGAGAAGGACCCAGATGAGGAAATCAAAGAGTTTGGCAGATTACACAAAGAATTTGATCGAAACTGATCTAAATCCAAGAAAATAGCTGGAAAGGGCAGAGGTGAGGCTGTGTGTGGCTGTGGGATATGAAAAATGAGAGAAAAGAGAAGACGAGACCTTGACAAGTATCTGAACTCATTTTTTAGGCTTGGTACTCCCATGGCCATGGTGCTAAGCTATCGAGAGTGACATTGAGCAAGAGCATACACCATAAACCATAAACGAATAGGAGTCAAGAAGAAGAAGAAATGTGGTGTGAGGTCGGCCAAGCGGCCAAGATGATTCCCTCCTGTTCTCGACCGTTCCGAGTCGGCGCTATGTTTGGTAGGAATGAAAGAAAATGGGAAGGAGAGAAAAAAAATAGGGAGGAGAGAAAAAAATAGGGAGGCTTGTTTGGTATAAGGATAGAAAAGATACTTATTTTATTTAATTTGTTTGGTATTTAAGTTAAAATTGAAATTGAGAGGAAAGAAATATTTTTTTAACATTTATACTCTTGTATTAATATTTACTTTAATTTTTATGTATTATTTATTATTTAAAAAACATATTTTTGTCACATATAGCATAAATAAAAATATTTTTTTTAAACTTATTATGAAGATAAGATAAATAGTTGGCAATACATCTCTTTTATATAATAAGTATGTAGATAACAGAAATTCTTGGTTTTAACCGTTTTTTATTATTTTTAATGATAACTTTAACATAATATTCTTATATTTAACAGAATATTCTTATATTTAACGGTAGTTTGTAAACACTTCAACTTAAACAAAATAAAATAAATAATTAAAAAATTAAAATAAGATATTTTACAATGATAATTATTTAAAAATAATAAATAATTAAACAAATTAAAATAAGATTTTTGAGATATTTTACAATAATAATTATTTAAAAATATAAATAATTAAATAAATTAAAATATGATATTTTTGATATATTTTACAATGATAATTATTTAAAAATAATAAAATCATATGTTTTATAAGTTAAATAAAATTTAATTAAACCTAAACTCACTTATCAGAATAATAATATTATAATATAATCTACTGTCAATTAGCAACAAATTGTTTTTTTTTAAACTAGCAAGAAACTTAAATTTAAAATACACGTATAATATTTTTTTTTTGACACAAAATACACGTATAATATTTAATATTACATTAAACATATAATATATAATCTCTTGTTGTCACTCTCAAATTCAAAAACTAGAATAAACATAAACTTAAACAAAAATAAATAAATAAATTATTTAATTAAAATATGATATTTTTATTTGAAATTTATATGACATTAATATAAATTTAATAAAAATAATTAATAAATTCTACACATAAAACTAAGCAAACGTGCATAATGCACGTTGCTTGTGTCTAGTATACTTATAAATATCATGATGATAAGGATGGTATGTATATGTTTTATTATATATGAAATATTATCTATGATTGTTGATAATGTGTGATTTTATAAAATTATTTTTTATAGCTAAAATAATAAGAATCTAATAAACATAAGAACAAATTTAAACAAACTAAAATAGTACTTATGTGTTGAGATATTTAACATTTGAGGTCAAAAATATAATTTAAATATATATATTAACAATAATATATTAAAAAATACTACAAGAATTTTTTTAGTCAATTTGTCAAGGATATTTTGCTCCTATAAATCCCGAACGTCTTTATTTTCTCTCCAATTTGGAGAGAAAGATTTTAGTGTGGACCCCATTACTTTTTTCTTTTCATTTTCTTTTCTTCTCTATTTTCTCAACTACCAAATTACCCATCTTTTTATCTTCTCTCCAATTGTATCTCGAAATTATTCATTCTTTCCACTTTTTATCTCTACCAAACAAAGACTAAAAGTTAAACCCCCAGCTTGCATGCTTTGTTCAGCAGGGCTTTTTTTTTTTTTTCTCATCATGCTAGCCCAATTGGATGATCATTCGAATGGATTTTGTGTGGAAGGGCTCTCTTTTATTAGGATATTTATTTACAAAAACACTGTCTTTAAAAAATTATTGTAAAAAATTAATGACAAAACTAAAATAATTATGCTTAGTGTTTTTAAATATTTTAACCACAAAAATAAAAATATACTTTTGTTTTATGTTTTTTTTATTTTTATAAAATAAAAATGATTTTGGTAACTATTTTTGTTTTTTATTTATAAAAAATAAAAAAAAAGTGTTTCGTAACTTTTTTTTTTATGAAAAGAAAATTATATTGAGAACAAACAAACCAAGTACAACCACACAAAATCAAATCTAATTACACAGCCTTATAGCTGAACAACTCTCTCAAAAAAAGCTAAGTCATTTTTCCTAATTTTCTTCTTAGGAAGTCTAGTCAGCCTACCCTTCACAAAGTACTTGATCATTTGAACAACAAAGCCAACAGAAAGTGAACTAAACTCAAATATACAATTGTTCCTATTCCTCCATATCATGTAGACAGTTGCTGCTAAAGCAGCAGCAACAACAAGCTGCTTCAGCCCCTTCGGCTTACCAGCCATCCAAGAACACCACTCATCAAACAAACTCGGCCAAATACCTCTACCCAGCCAATACTCCAACTGAGATCTAACCTGCCGAGAGAAAGGACAAGCAAAAAAAAGATGAGAGTGGGACTCTTGCTCCTCTTCACAAACCGGGCATAGCACTGTGGGCAGATCCAGATGACAGAAACTAAGATTATCACGCGTGAGCAGATGGCCAAGTGTAGCTTGCCAAAGGATGAATCTGTGCTTAGGTACAGCCAAAGAGCTCCAGACCACATTAGCAAAATCAACTTTATCCTTGTTAAGCAACCTGTGATACAACACTTTCAAACATAATTTGTTATGCTTGACTGCCTCCTCTAGACTTTGCGCAGGGAAAACAGCTCTTAGCTTGACCAATCTCCTCCAATACCAACTCACATCCTGGGGGGCTATATAATTCCAGAAGTCCTGACCCTTCAGATAGATAGAATCCACCCACTTCACCCAAAGAATATCTTGCTTAGTTGAAACAGCCCAAACAAACTTAGTAAGAAGCACTCTATTCCAGTTACAACTTTCCTTGAAACCAAGACCACCCATGCATTTTGGCACGCATACCTGATCCCAGGCAGTAAGATGCAATCTACTACGCTGCTTATTGCTGTCCTTAACTCCCCAAAGGAAGTTCCTGCATAACCGATCCACTTCCTTAGTGACACTCTTAAGGAGAATAAAAATGCTCATCCAAAAAGATCTTAAACTCAGAAGCACAGAGTTAATTAATTGCGCCCTCCCAGCAAAAGATAGGTGACGACTCGCCCAAGTATGTAATTTCAGTTGGATCTTTTTGATAATGATAGCACAATCTCCAGCCTTCCATCTTGTTGTTCGAAGAGGAACTCCCAAATATTTTAGAGGAAAGTTTCCTTCTGAGAATTGGAGCCTCTCTAGCATTTGACGAGATTCTCTTTCAGCCACACCTCCAAAATAGACCTGAGATTTGTCCATATTTGCAGACAAACCAGAAGCCAAGCAGAACTCATTAAAACTGTCCCTCAATATCTGAACTGAGTTAGTTACACCCTTGCAAAATATGACCAAATCATCTGCAAAACAAAGATTGACTATCTTAAGATGCTTTCACTTAGGATGAAAGCGAAACCCCTTATCCAAGGAAGCTTGACATAACAACCGGGTACAATACTCCATTGCTAGTACAAACAACAAAGGAGAAATCGAGTCTCCTTGCCTAAGACCCTTCCGACCTCTAAAATCCCCTTGAACCCTACCATTCATTAGTATCAAATAAGTAGGATCCTTCAAGCAGGCCAAAACCCAATTGATGAATTTATACGGAAAACATAATTCAGTGAGAATTTCCTCCAAAAAATTCCAGTCAAGCATATCATAGGCTTTGCTCAGGTCAATTTTCATCACACGCCTAGGGGAAATGTTTTTCCTCTTATAACCTTTAATAATATCCTGAAGAATAGGAATATTATGCGCCAATAATCTATTTTTAACAAACGCTCCTTGATTTTGATGAACAAGACTAGGAAGCACCATTGCCAATCTACCACAAAGCATTTTAGATAAACACTTGTAGATAGAATTGCAAAACGCAATAGGCCTAGAATTCGCTGCCCGAGTAGGAGTATCAATCTTAGGAATCAAGCAAATAGTAGCCTTATTCACCTCCTCTGGCAGAATACCGCGCTCAAAGAAATCAAATATGACTTCTGAGATTTCAGCTTCTAAATCACTCCACATTACTTTGAAAAAAACCTGAGCCATACCCATCCGGCCCCAGACTTTTAATAGAGTTAATGCTAAACAAAGCGTATTTTACTTCCTTAGTAGTGAAAGGCCTCACTAAACTGATCTGCTGGTCCAAAGTCAGTTTATGACCAAGATTAAAACAGGAACGCTGAATGGGACTTGATGCACTGCTTTTGCTTCCCATGATTTTTCTGAAAATGATTCACAAAGTGTCCTACAACATCATCAAAATTTTCAATTATCTGACCAGATTCTGTCACTACTAAAGTGATACAGTTAGAGGCTCTTCTTTGTTTTAAACAAGCATGAAAATATGCCATGTTGTCATCACCATAACGAAGCCAGTCCACTTTGCTTTTCTGTCTCAGGAAGCTCTCATAAGTTCTAGCATGATACGCAAAATTATCACCTGCTGCAGCTTCTACTCTTTGAAGTTCTATCGAGTGAGGATTACTCTGAAGAGACATTTGGGCAGTCTGAAATTTCTCCTTAGCCAAAACATAGTTCTGAGCAACATCTCCCATAATATGCTTATTGAACTTGCGAAGCACTATCTGAAGTCTGCTCAACTTCCTACATATTCGATCCAGCCCAAACCCTTTGCTAGGCTTGCACCAGCTTTGCAAGACAGTAAGTTTAAAATTTTCATGTTCGGTCCACATATTGAAGAATCTAAACAGCTTAATACCACAGTTCACAGTAGCTTCTGGTTTGATAATGCAGTAACAGTGGTCAGATAGCAATTCCCAGTTGAATACAGCCTCAGCTTGAGGAAAAAGGTCCAACCAATCTTCATTTTTTAAAACTCTGTCCAATTTCGAGAAAATTCTATCTTCATTGGCCTATTTATTAGTCCAAGTATAATGAGACCCTCTAGTGCGCAACTCATCAACTAAACCCAAGGCCCTCCAATTTTGAGCATCAGCTAACTCAAGGGAAGAAATGGTGCGCCCACCAATTCTGTCTGAACCCTCAATGACTGCATTAAAGTCCCCAGCCAACAGCCAAGGGGTGGCTGGGAAACAAAGATCGGACAGATCACTCCAAAGAGGCACTCTTTCCTCAATCGAATTTCTACCATACACAAATGTAACACAAAACAACTTATTATTCCTTAAGCCTTTAACACAGACATGAAGTAACTGACCAGTCTCCTTTAAAACTTCAACAAACACCAAATTTCGCTGCCAAATAAGCAGCAATCGACCTTCTGAAGCTGCACCAGTGAAATAGTTCCAGCCAATGAAAAAAGATTGCATCATTTTCTCAATTTTATCACCACGAAGTTTAGTCTCCAACAAAGCACCTAGACCAATTTTATTCACAAAACAAAAAGAAATCAAAGATTTCTGTTTCTCTCTTTTATTAATACCTCTAAAATTCCAGCTAAGAATGTTGTGATTCTCCATGAAATAAACTTGTTGTTGTTAGTCCCAAGTTTGTAACCTCCAATACCTTATCTTGCAAAGCACTATAGGAATTCGTCAAAGTGTTCTTTGCCTTATGAGTAGCCTTCTTATTTCCTCCAACCCGTTTTGGGGTAACCCAATCCGAAGTATCTCTGTCACTGGAATTCATATCTGGTGTAACATCATGCTTTACTACAGATGTCACAGGCTCCAGTTGCTTTGACATCTCCTGGGGCTTAGCCAACTCCTTAGTAACCGATTTCTGAGTACTAGTATCTATACTCTCATTCAAATCATCTTTATCCTCTGATAATAGTGTCTGATCCACTGGACCTTGTCTAGCCTCTTCCTCTCCAATCCGGCTTTTCTGCCTCCAAATCTCATTTTGCTTCTTATTACAAATTCTTTCAGTATGGCCAAATACTTTGCACCCTCTACATTGAGTAGGAAGCCACTCAAATTCCAGAAGCTGTTCCATTAGTTATCCTTTCTCATTGAGAAACTAAACAGATTTAGGGAGATCCTCAGAGAGTTCTACCTCCACTAAAACTCTAGCAAATTGCATCATAGACCTGTCTTTAGTAACTTTATCTACCAAAATCGGTACCCCAATCGTGCTCATGAGAGCACTCAAACCCTTAGTGCCCCAATATTGCAGCACAAGTCCTGGCAATCTAACCCAAACAGGAACAGATTTCACTGCCTTAAGTGTGTCTAAATCAGCAGACCAAGGCTTCACTATCACTGGTTTTCTATCAAAATGTAGCACCCCAGCTTCCAAAACCAGATCTCTAGTGACTTCATCACGAAATTTCACAAGTGTAAAACCATTATTCAGCCTAGCAATTCTCTCAATGCCAAGTTTACCCCATATCCTCTTAATAAATCCTTCAAAAACAGCAAACGGAGGGTTAGCCCCAAGAACCTGACATACCACCGCTGAATTCCAAAACGAGATTTCAACTTGGATCTCATCCAAGTCGACTTGAGCTATAC
The DNA here is from genome assembly GCF_963169125.1 of Humulus lupulus. Taxonomy (NCBI): domain Eukaryota; kingdom Viridiplantae; phylum Streptophyta; class Magnoliopsida; order Rosales; family Cannabaceae; genus Humulus; species Humulus lupulus. The sequence continues at coordinate 13,191,150 of NC_084802.1, forward strand.
GTTGGCCTTCTCGAACAATTGGTTCCTCAAATATGAGTTTTGCCCCTCCTTGATTTGGAAGCAAGGCTCGGAACTGAGACCATTTATCCATCGCCTAGCTTTGAAAATCACCTACGTCCGCAACCAGCTCCTCCTCTATCTCGCCTATTTTCTTACCTCCAGATGATGCTCCATCAAATTCAGTTGGTCCTTGAATACCAATTTCTGGAAAATCCACCATCGAATCTGTAAACACTTCTTCCATCTCCTCTAAAACAACTTCATCAACCTCAGACCTTTGACCCTCATACGTCGCATGGAGCAATGGAGATTCAGTCACCTTAGCACTTGTAGCAGGCTTTGGGTTGTTCTTCTTGCGTCTCGCCATGGAGAAACCAGAGAGCACCTATCGCCGTGTTTCGTAACTTTTATTTTTATATTTTGTTTAAAAAAAATTTAAATGAAAATATTTTTTCTCACCACTATTTATTATTTTAAAAATAAATATAAGAAAGTTATAATAAAAAAATCAAATTAATAATATCCACGTAATCTCAAATCTCAAAATTCAATATTTATTTATGAGATAACACAAAATCAATAAAGTCTACATAAAAAAATAAAAACCTATGAACTGATAATTGTCCAAACTTAAAGAAAAATATTTTGTAGTCATGAATTTTGCAAAAATTTAACTCAAAATTTCAAAATGGTAATCAAAATATATTTCAACGCATGAATATGCATACTACCCCCAACTTTAAATGAGACATTGTCCTCAATGTCTAACGTTAAGCGCATTGTGCGAGAAAAAGGAACATGATAACCAACAACCAAACCCCAAAAAGTAAAATTTGCAACAGAAAATAAAGACACAAATTAAAATAAAACACACTAAAAAGAAAGATAAAACCTGATCAGTCTTTGGTAGAGAAAAGCATCGCTCTCAGGTAAGTCTACCAACTGCAGATTTGCATACTATCCTGTATCAAAAATGAATTTTCTTTTATCCTACGTCTCAAAAATAGAAGCGTTAGTAACATTTTCAGGATAAAGAAAATGTTTGGTATCAAAGTCGTGGAGGAAATTTGGTGAATGTTTCATTGCAAATATGTGTATGATTTCCTCAACGATTAAGTCTATCACATGAGTATGATAGCTCTCATTTGTCTTTGGAGTGGTTGGAAGAATTTCGGTATGGGAAAGAGTTTCACTCCAAATGGTGATAACATCATCCTCATCGGGTTTTGAACTAGGAGTAGGGGATGGTGTTATAGCCTCAGGTTGGGACGGGAATTGACTTAAATTATGTGAAAGAATAGCGTTGGTCAATTCTGAAAGTTGAGTACTAGTTTCCTTAAAATCTTCCACAAATTGTCTATTGAATTCTCTTTGCTCCTCTATAAATGTGCGTAAAGTGTCCTCTAAGGAATTTGTATTAGTGCAGACATTATATGGAGGTTCATGTGGGAAGTTTGGAAAACTTTGCTCAAAATTCATGTGAGGCGGTGCATGGTAGTTGTACTCAGGCTTCCAACTAAAATCTACGGGGTTGGTTCAACTAGAATTATGATTCCTATGGTCGACTCTTGCAAAGTCACAATAACGTTCATCATAATCTACCTCGGGAACCTCGTAACTTTCTCTTTCAAACTTAGTTTCTAAGGCCTCAAGTTCTCGGTAATCTCTTACACTAAGTTTGCATGCACTCCTAAAATGGCTAGTACCCTCAGTAGCACTAGAATTATGGTTGTTTCCGAATGAAGAATAATACATTGGAAAATACATCTCGAAACGTTTCTTTTCTTCTTCATTCATTTTTTTAAATTTTGTTTTTATGATTTTTTATTTTTATTTTTGATTTTTTTTGTTTGACTTGTTTTCAGGTCGATTTGAGGATTTTAGAACGGTCCCACTTAAAACCCACACTTTATCTAGAACTCCCCGAGGTTACTAGATAATTGTGGAGAGGTCACAATTCACAAAAACGGTCCTCTTATAACCAACACTTACTAGAACTCCCCGAGGTTACTAAGTAAGCATGGATGGAACTTTACTCAAATTGGCCTTTAAGCAAAAATTGCTTATGTTAACAAAACAAGCTTTGCTTTTATTATTATTGTTTTTTTTTTTGTATTTTATGATTTTTTCCTTTTAAGATTTAAAACCTAAAAAATTAAAAAAAAAAAACTAATAACAAGAAATAGAAAATAAATAAATAAAAAAAAGATACAAATCTAACAATGGAAAAAAAAATCCTACAACAAAAAAAAAAGAAGAAAAACAAGTAAAATATAAAGTAATCCTACAAACACAAAAAAAAAAACACAAGGTAAGATAAAGAAAAATGTAACAAATCCTAAAGACAAGTAATTAACATAAATAAATAAATAAAGACTAAACTAGCAAAAGATAAACATCCAATTTATTTTTTTTTACTTAAAATATAAAAAAGAAATAAAATGAAATGAAATAAGCTAAAAGAAAAAAAAAATTAACAAGAAATACTAAATACACACAACAAGCTTTTTTTTTTCTTTTAAATTTTTTTTTACAACAATAATAAAAAAAAAGAGAAAAAAAAATAACAAAAGGAACAATAACAAATCCTAGAAAAGAAAGGATAGCAATTTTTTTTCTTTTTTTTGTTTCTTTTAGCACAACAATGAAAAAAAATGAAAAACTAACTAAAAATGAACAATAAAAATAATGATAGTGATAGTGATTTATTTTTTTTACTTTTTTTTGAGTAAATATGAAAAATCTAAAAAAAATAAATAAATAACAACAAAATAAAATAAGTTACAAGAAAAAAAAAACTAAATAAAATAAAGTAAAATAAGGTACAAGAAAAAAGACTAAATAAACACACAACAAGTTTTTATTTTTTATTTTTTTTACATCAATAATAAATAAAAAGAGAAAAAGAAAGCTAACAAAATAACAACAAAATAAACTAAGAAAAATAACAAAAAAAATAAAATAAAATAAACTAAGAAAAAGAAAGGATAACAATTTTTTTTTTTTGGCACAACAATGACAAAGAAAAATGAAAAACTAAAATAACAATAAAAAAATAATGATAGTGATTTTTTTTTAAGAGTAAATAAGATAAATCTAAAAAAAAAATCCTAGAGAAATATACACAAAAATAAAAGGATAGAATTACTTACCTCTTTTCAAAATTTTATTGAAAAACTTTTTTTTTTCACTATTACCTCCCCGGCAACGGCGCCAAAATTTGTTTAACGCCCAAACGTGACTTCTACTTAGCGGTAGTCGTAGTATAGATAGGCGGTCGATTCCACAAGGAGGTAAAAGAACAAGTTAATCAATAAATAAATGTTAGAGATAAAATAATGTGAGGAAAATAGAACAAGTGATATTTTTGTTGTTTTAGAGATTTAAAAATTAGAAATAAAGATAGATTAAAATGTGATGTAACAATAGGTAACAAGTAGGAAGGATCAAGAATCACCAATATGCATACTCATTTATTTGGATCTTTGATTCACAAAAATTACACAAATGGATAGTTCACATCCCAACTATTCATTTGGAAGATTTAACATTAAAGCACAAATATATTTTACAAAAATGTATTCAAGTGATTATTATTCTTTACCATGGAAAGATGAGATAAATCTTATGAGAAATCTAAAAGTGACATTATATCATTGACAATAATGCAATACAAGATTGGACATAAAACCTAACACAAATATTACTTTTACCATTTATAAAATACATAGAAAGAGCATGACTAATTCTATATAGATTTTAGCAAAAGTAAATATATATGGATGAGATGGAGAAAATGATAAAAATATTATCTATATTATTTTCACTAATTTGATAATACATAGAAAGTGCTTGACAAAATCTATATACTATTAGTAAACATAATTATAGATAACAAGATAAAGAAATAGAGATGAAAGAAAATAAATCACTCAAATATATAAATTTTAAGCACATGGTGAATCAAAAATACCAAACAAAGTCATAGTGCATATAGGATCATCATAACCTTCCCAAGAAGGTTAGCCTATTATGCTAGACATTCTCATAAAATTCTAGAGAGAAAATATGAGAAATGAGACTAAAATTTGGTAGAGTTTTGCTACCTAAAAATTACATAGAAATGTGAATAAAGTGTCCATATTTATAGATGGAGAAAATGATTAAAAAAGAAATTAAACAACAATTTGGGGTTTACAAAATAAATCTAAAATAATAATAATAAAATATGATTTTGAAAAATCAAATCTTATTATAAATATTAACCTAGTTATTTTGGTATATGGTCAAATGCCATTTTTCAAAAGCACAAAAAAAGATGAGCTTTAAAGCTCAAAATGACAATTTTGCAAGGCCCAAAGTGCACAAAACATGGGCTGAAAGGTGGCTGTGGCAGATGAGGGTTTTGACCCACTCCCAGCCAATGGGATCGCGCCACGTAGGCGCTGGCTGGGAGACTGCTTGGGCCGTTGGGCTTGGGCGTGACTGCTGGAGCTATGCGGGTTGGGCTGGAGTCTTGGGCCGAATGAAGAAGCTTGGCCTGTTGGGGTCTTTGGCAGGAGAGTGAGGCTGCTGGGAATGGGCCTTCATTTGGCCATGTTGGGCCTGCTTTGCTGGGCTACTGGGAAGGCACGGGTTGTATTGATTTTGGGATATTGATGTTGAAGGAAGTTTAATTGATGGGCATTGCTAAATGGGAATTGATGGGCATTGCTACGTGGCGCATGTGGACTGGCTGGCAGGAGTGATGCAGGGACACGTGGCGCGAGGACAAGGCGCCACATGGCGCTGAAGTTGGAGAAAAAGGCCAGCGGGCCTGGGCTTTCGTTTGGGCCTCAAGTTACAAAAATACCAACTTTTCATCATTTCTTCAGTTTTATTTATTTATTTCTTCTTTCTTTTTCTCTATGCCAAAATGCACTTTAATTCCTACAAAACAACAATAAATTAAATTTTAATCAAATATTTTTATTTATAAAATAAATCATATTAATTCTATGAAAATATTAATTAAAAATTAATTTATTTTGATAATTAAAATCAACAAATGTGCATTTTTCACCACTAATCAATGAGAAATAGGAGAACATGATGAAGTGAGAAAAAAAGTGCAAATACTTCTCCCACTAATCACCTAAGGAATCCCATTAAGAGTAATGACTTCTATTTCTTTTTTATTTTATATTTAAAAATTAAAATTAAAAAATAATTTTGTCATTTAAAAATATATCTCTCCAAAATACTATTATATATATTTTATATCAAAAAGGAAAATTTAGCCTTTTTAACTATTTCGATTACGTTTTCTGATTATGTAAATAAGATAAATTGATTTGATTCCCTTTTTAGTCAGTTTCAGTAAATAACATAATACAAATAATGATTTCGATTCTTCTATATACTTTCATTTCTCCGTTGATTTATTTTTAATACAATTATAGTCTAATAAACATGTCATAAACTCATCACATTCATTTATACTTTTAAACAGATAACACATCATTTTTAAAATGAATTAAAATAATAAATAAGTTATAGATTTTATTAGATGATGTGTTATTTAAAGAGATAAAGAGAGTGAGAAGTGATAGAACGTAAGAATGAGAGGTTAGGGTTAATAGTGGGTTTGAGCTTTCATGTGGACTTATGCTTTATCTTTCTTTTTTTTTTTTTTAAAAAAACTATAGAATTAGTGATCACTAACGCCAAGAGAAGAGATTGGTGTCAGTAATCTACTGACGTTGATTCTCTTCACTTTTATATGGCGTCGATCAACGTTGTTGACCGATACTTTTGGGTGACACAAAAATCCTGTTTTGTTTATTTATTATTGGTTAGTTTGAATAAACACACAAAAATTGAGCATATTATCTCAATTCGCAATGACAATTATATTGATTAATTAAAATCTTACCAAATATTCTCAGACATTTTAATTGGACCCTTCATCCACTGATATATTCATCAATCCCTACCATTTAAAAAGAATGCGTAAAATCTCTCTTGCATGATTAGCTAGAGAAGGTCGGTTGTGAGCCATGTATTGAACTAAGTGTTTGCTTGGCTCAAAATAAAGACAATTGGAACATTTTAGTGCATCAACTTTAGTAATTGTCATGGTGTCAATTGCTTTGAACAATTACTAGCTATACAAGACTGAACTAGCTCACTTTAAGCAACCAAAAAAGTTGTACCCATTAATAAAAAAGGAATAGAAATCTTTGATCACTTTATAGGAAATATATATATATATTGAAACTCTTGGCCCACATAAAAAAGGATCAGATTCCATGATGCATTACTCAAGTTTATCAGTTTTCTTTTTTTCCCTCAAAAGTATATACTAACCTTTTGGTTTGAAAGAATGTTAAAATTGATGGAGTAGTCCCCACATCGGAAAACAATCATTATTAAAAGATTATATTACTAGAAAATCTTTAATGGCTTGTTCACCTAAGGTGATTGCGAATCATTTGTGTGGTAATTATTCATATTCTTATGTTTACTAAAATGAGAAATAGGATAACATGGTGAAGTAAGGAGAAAAAAAGTGCAAATACTTCTCCCACTAATCACCTAAAGAATCCCATTAAGAATAATGACTTCTATTTCTTTTTTATTTTATATTTAAAAATTAAAATTAAAAAAAAAATTTGTCATTTAAAAATATATCTCTCCAAAATACTATTATATATATTTTATATCAAAAAGGAAAATTTAGCCTTTTTAACTATTTCGATTATGTTTTCTAATTATGTATATAAGATAAATTGATTTGATTCAATTTCTAGTCAATTTTAGTAAATAACATAATACAAATAATGATTTCAATTCTTCTATATACTTTCATTTCTCCATTGATTTATTTTTAATACAATTACAGTCCAATAAACATGTCATAAACTCATCACATTCATTTATACTTTTAAACAGATAACACATCATTTTTAAAATGAATTAAAATAATAAAATAGTTATAGATTTTATTAGATGATGTGTTATTTAAAGAGATAAGGAGGGTGAGAAGTGAGAGAACATAAGGATGAGAGGTTAGGGTTAATAGCGGGTTTGAGCTTTCATGTGGACTTATGCTTTATCTTTTTCTTTTTTTTAAAAAAAAAAAACTATAGCGTTAGTGATCACTAACGCCGAGAGAAGAGATTGGTGTCAGTAATCTACTGACGCTGATTCTCTTCAATTTTATATGGCGTCGATCAACGTTGTTGACCGACGTTTTTGGGTGACACAAAAATCCTGTTTTGTTTATTTATTATTGGTTAGTATGAATAAACACACAAAAATTGAGCACATTAATGAAATTGAGCATATTATCTCAATTCGCAATGACAATTATATTGATTAATTAAAATCTTACCAAATATTCTCATACATTTTAATTGGACCCTTCATCCACTGATATATTCATCCCAATCCCTACGATTTAAAAAGAATGCGTAAAATCTCTCTTGCATGAATATCTAGAGAATGTCGATTGTGAGCCATGTATTGAACTAAATGTTTGTTTGGCTCAAAATAAAGACACTTGGATCATTTTAGTGCATCAACTTTAGTAATTTTCATGGTGCCAATTGCTTTGAACAATTACTAGCTATACAAGACTGAGCTAGCTCACTTTAAGCAACCAAAAAAGTTGTACCCATTAATAAAAAAAAGAATAGAAATCTTGATCACTTTATAGGAAAAAAATATATAATTGTATTGAAACTCTTGGCCCACATAAAAAAAGATAAGAGATTCCATGATGCATTACTCAAGTTTATAAGTTTTCTTTTTTTTCCTCAAAAGTATATACTAACCTTTTGGTTTGAAAGAATGTTAAAATTGATGGAGTAGTCCCCACATCAGAAAACAATCCTCATTAAAAGATTATATTACTAGAAAATCTTTTGAGTGAGTAGGTTGATATATGTTTTGATAAATAAACATGAAGAAAATGTGATGAATACCATTAATTAGTAGCATGTAGTCATGTAAAATATAATTAACCAAATTATTGTTTGGAAAGTTGATAAGGAAAATGATTAATTTAGTGCAAATATCGCGAGGAACATTCCTAAAGCATGTATCACTACAACAAAATATCTCTATTATGCTACTATTTTATGACGTCCATCGGGATGCACATCATAAAAACTTTATCGAGAATTATTACAACACTCAAACATCGTAATACGTTATGATTCTCTCTTTTTTATTTTTTCTTTCTGTTACCCTTTTTTTAATAAACAAAAGATAGCTGTAAAAAGACAAGTATTTTTAAATTATGACATTAAAATCTCACACATTACTCAATAAAAAAATAATAAAATAAAAATTGAAAGCATCTCTCCTTTCTCCCTCTCTCACACGCAGCTCATCCTTTCTTGCATGGCTCCACTTCTCTCTCTCTCTCTCTCTCTTTCAATAACCATTTCATTCATCTTTCCCTCTCACATGGCGCTCTCCTTCACTTACTTCTCATTTTATTAGCAGATATGGTGCGACGGAGGAGGGTGATGGACGTGGACGGCCGGACGTTGGCATGAACAATGAAGGTCGTGGGCGAGAGTGGGTGTTGATAGGCTGGGGGACAAAATTGGACACAAACGAAAAAGGACTCTGCATATTTGAGGGTATATAACTTGTACATCAAAGAGAATTTGAGTAATATATTCCTTCATATTTCCTCTTCATTTTGGTGTGTGGTTATTTCGTTTATCCTCTTTAATTTGTAATATCACATTTGATATAAAATTGGGATTTACGATTTAGTGGTATCTACGATTTTGGGATTTTGCTAGATAAAAAGTGATTTTTTTTGTTATAGTGGGTATATTATGTTGAGCATTTCTCAGCGTAATAACTTATTGCAAACGTTATTATGACGTGCAAAACATGTCATAATAACTCTATCTTTTTATGTCTACAATTATTATATATGTCGAACAATTGTTCGACGTAATAACCCTCTTGTATTAATTTATTATTTTTTTATTGGTGTGTAATAACTATGTGTTGTAGGGTAAATTTACCCTCCCTCGCGAGGATGACATCGCTAATAACTATTCACCATGGTGCGAGAACTAGTTCACCCATCTTGAAAAAGCAAGCTCCCAGTATTAAGGAAAAAGTGCAAACGCACAATAGTCAAGCATTTAAGTGCAATTAATGGAGACATTTTCAATATGGAAATAGCAAATTTTGCATCTATTGTAAATCATTATCTTTAATTACATTAAAGTGTAATGGTCAAATGGCCTAAGGGAAACTTTATTTCTCTATAAATAGGTGATCCCAACGACGTTCATTCAAAGTAATGAATGGGTTTGGAGATAATCAAAATAAGACTACTTTTTCCAAAGTGGGCATAGTCTCGACCGAAAATTGAGTTGAACTACTATAATTTTGTGATTGTATTTAACTTTACATACTCGCATATTACTTCTTGAGTGCTCGCATATATTGATGTTGTTACAAAACTCATCTAACAACACTATCGTATATATATATATTCATAATTAAAATGAAATTTTGTATACACATACATAAGGTTGTAATACTAATGGCACAATTTGTGATATAATAACAAGTGAAATTGTAAAGAACAAATGCTTTGAAAGTTGATCTACCAATGATTCCATAGTGTGATTTTTATAATCATAATTCAACGGTGATGTGATTGGCATGGAACTTTTTGCAAGTGACGATGAAAAGTTGCTAACGTTGGACAGAAAACAAGGAAGATCAGTCAATGAATCTTAAAAAATAAAAATATATTTGTCCATACCCACAAAAGGTGTTAGAGAATTATGTTTTACTACGAGAATCCACATATAATAATACAAAAGAAGTAGAACCTTTTGATGTTACAAAAGCTAAAAGAGAATATAAGAAATCACATGTATAAATAGCCATCCATATTGTTCATTGTGAGCCACCAAATATATTGTACTACTCAACCATTTTCAATAGTTTACTACGTTAAAAATTATCATATTTAAATTTTCATATTTTTTTATTAAGAAGCATATAGCCATGGCTAGGGACCCTCTTGTGGTTGGCAGAGTGATAAACGATGTGTTGGACCCTTTTACGAAGTCTGTGTCTCTTAAAGTTTCGTACAGTGGCAATAGGGCTATTAACAATGGTACTGACCTCAGACCTTCTCAAGTTGCTAACCAACCTAGGGTTGAAATTGGTGGGGATGATCTCAGGACCTTCTACACTTTGGTCAGTATAATTTATATATATATACATACATACTCTTCTCTTTCTATATATTAACACAATCATTTATTGTATGACAGGTTATGGTTGATCCTGATGCTCCTAACCCTAGTGAACCCAATCTCAGAGAATATTTGCATTGGTAATTAACCACAGTTTGCAATTAAAATTTTGTTGTTTTAGTGATTTTTATGTATTATTACAATAAGTTTAAAAAAAAATTCCTTAATAGATAAATTTTATTATATTCTACTAGGGCTGGTTCTGAGTTGTGGGAGGCCCTATATAAAATGTTGTTTTTTTAAAAATAATTATATATAAAGTGACAATTTTCAAAATTTTGGGGCATTTATAGGTAAAAAATTGCATTTTTCCCAATTTTTGGGGCCTAATTGTCTGAGGGCTTTAGGCACAGGCCAGACCCACCTATACCCATGTTCGAACTTGTGTACTTCATAAATATAAATCTCGCTATACATATTTTAAATTTAGTTTTATTTACTTAGTTTAGATTTAATGTGCTTTGGGTTGGTTTTCAATCAAATCTAATCAATTACAAAGTACATTAAATCAAAAGTAAATACAAAGTATATAATGAAATTTGTCTTAATATAACAAAATTATTGCTATATTACCATATATCCAAAATGTAGTCAATCCTGTTTGTATGTTGACTTTTCAGGTTGGTGACTGATATTCCCGCAACTACCGGAGCAGGCTTTGGTACATATGTTTATACTTACTTATTTCTAAATAATTAAGATAATTCCTAGTTTTTACACAACATAATTGCAATTTTTACTGAAAACACCAAGTCCAATTTAAACCCTAATTAAGAACAACACAATTGTGTAGGCCTTATCATCGATTCCAAACCTATTTTTAGTAAAACTACTTTTTTTACTGTAAGTTTTGATAATCATTTTTACTCAAATAATATTGTGTTTGACAAAATATGTAGTTTCTTTTTCAATCGTCATTAATTTGCATAAAATTTCATCATTTTAATTATTATAATTCTGTAAAATAATCTTTTATGTTGTCTATTTTCATTAATTACTCGAAATAGAATAAAATATTTATAATGATAAAATTGATTGTTCGAATGTAGGACAAGAAGTGATGTGCTATGAGAGTCCACGACCAACGGTGGGAATACATCGTTATGTGTTCGTGTTGTTCCGGCAACTTGGACGGCAAACAGTGTACGCGCCTGGGTGGCGACACAACTTCAACACAAGAGACTTTGCTGAGATCTACAATCTGGGATTGCCCGTTGCTGCCGTTTATTTCAACTGTCAGAAGGAAATCGGTTGCGGTGGAAGAAGGTCATAATATATATCTATCCATATATATAAATATATATCTATCCATATATATAAATATATATAATAATCATAATTATATATCTATATATTGAATAATGCTAGAGACACAACACTAATAAACTTAAAATTTACCATTAGTGACGATATCTTTTTCAACTATATACATAGTTAAAAATGTTATCATTAAAGGGTAAGTTTTTGAGTGTATACAATGCTGGCTGCTAACTATATATAATAATAATAATAATAATATCGACTATATATATATCATGCAACTACAAGTAGCATAATATATATATGCTACATCTAGTAGTAGTAGTAACTATATATGTGTGTTGTATAACTAGTTGTGATCTCTTGTAATAAAACTCTAGCACTGTACTATCAGTACTTATGAAATTATCAAATGTGAGTTGTAAATGTTTCACGCATCTAGCAATATTAATGTTATTATTACTAGATGTTGTAAATGTTTATGATGGATCAATATAATATGTGGACTTATAGTACTTTTCATTATCTCGTCAACGTGATTAATTATTTGTTTACATATTTTTTCATTTATATTCTCATATTTTTCTCTAAAAATCTAAAAATACTTAGTCGCAAATAAGTTGAAAGATTAAGATTAATCAAAGCAAACAAATAAAAATTGGAGACTAAGATTTTTTATTATGATTGCCAAACTGAATAATATAGATGCGACTAGTCTAAAACAAGAAGGAAAAATATAAAAATAATCTATTCTACTATTATTAACAAAAAAATTATTATATACCCTTATAACCCTAGCTATATCGAAAATTTTCCAATGGGATATGCATAAACAAGTGCAATTATTAGCTATATGCATGTGAATAAGGGCAAAGTAATTGTTCTATTCTAAAGCAGCAATTGAGCCACTTATTAACTCAATTAGCATTCCTATGATTATAGAGGGGAAACCTATGTTTGTCTCTCTCATTCCTAAGCGCCATTAGCAATCCTAGTCTTTTTCCTCTAGTTCTTTTTCTCTCTTGGTCGGAGCAACATCAGCATGTGGTTGGGCTTTTGGTGAAGCTCTAACTGAGAGGGCACGTAGCTTTAAGGTGGGCGATCTTCTTGTGGTGGTCCAACATCATTTTTTTTTTCGTTTCATGGTCCTTTAGGCGTTGATGGGTGATGTGTCCCTTGGTTGGCATTAGCGGTGGTGTTCTTGATGCATGTTAGGGGGTGTTGCGGTTCTCGGCAGCTGAGTTGTCTCCCTTCCCGTTGGTGGGTAAGTTTTGGGCAGATCTTTGCTATTTGGACGAGTTTGGTGGCTTGTGGTTCTGGGATGGGTTCAAGGGGATCAAGATTGACAATGTTGAAGGGTGGTAAGGACTCTACGAGCCATTTCATTTGTTCATTGTACTTATTGATTGGCTTTTTGCTTGTTTAGTTTTTTCAATAATGGTGTTTATCACCCACTATTTCACTACCTTACTAGCTAATGGCTTTCACGACGATGCTTTGAGGTATTGGTTTAGTAGAGTCACTCAGCGTGCTTATCCTAGAAAACACTTGGATGAATCTCTTTCAGACGTAGATTTGGTTGTTATTCAAATAGTTATTGATCCCATGTCTTGTGATCTTCCGGCGTGAAGCGTTGGTTTTCATGAGATTTGTATATCGTTGTTTTATTTTCAATAATGTTTCTTTTATTGATTATAGGTCTTTAGACATTGTTGGGGTTGATATATATTTGATGGTGAACATTGTAAACAACTTAATAAGCCTAAATTGGTCATTTGAACTAGCTTTGTAAGTAATTCAACCTGTTATATGAACGTTGTATGATTCACTCTATTATGAAATTTCTTATTATCTTTTAAAAAGAAGTTCTATTCTAAATATGTGATATCATGTAAAATGACAATTAATCTGAATATGCTCAATTCATTCATAAATGAATAAATTAACTGATTTTAATAACACTCGTATTGTCACAATTATTAAGCCATAAAAGTTAGCTAAGTCAGTTCACTACTTAAAAAATAACTTTTAGCTAGCGTCACTAAAAAGCGTCAGTCCAAGGTACTAATCGACATTTTTTAAATGTGGAGATTTTAGGCGTTAGTCCAAAAATGACGCCAAAAAATGCTGCGTTTTTGGTATAGGCTTTAGCTAGACCTAAATGTAACACACTATAGTCGTTAGTTGAGGACTGACACCTATATTGTTTGCAAATTTAATAATAAAAGAGCCAAGCCTAGCGCGACAACTTTACTCTCTATAATCTTACTCTCCCCATTTCTCTCGTTCTTTCACATTCTCCCAAAAAAGATAGAAAAGAAAAAGAGGAAAAAAGAAAACACCCTACTTTCTTTCAATCTCATCCATTATCCACATTCTCTTCTCAATCCTACCAACCGCCCAAATCTCTCCCCAACTCTTGACAATGTACGAGTCTCTCTCTCCAACAAACCCAGACCTCTCTTACTCTCTTTTCATGATGAACCAAGACCTTCATCTCTCTCTTCACAACAAACATAGCCTCATCGAACAAGAAAACACCTAAACTCTAGTGATTGGGAGAAATGGTGTGGATAAATGTTGGGCTCGACAGTCTTCTTCATGTCGAGTGTTTGTTGTTCATCAGATTCTTTTACCCATTTATTATTTGATTTGTTTTCTGTTCAATTTTTTTTTTTTGTGTTCATCTAATTTCCTTTCTCCATTTATCATATCATAACTAAAAAATTGTGTAGATACGACCACTTTTAATGGTGGTTCACTCAGAATCACTGTTAAAGCCCTTGAACTCATTCGAGAAGTAAACAAAACTCAAATTAAAATAAAAAAATAAAATAAATTAAAGCACTACAAACAATATTTTTGAATGAACTGCTATTTATAGTAAGCTTTAACGAGGATTCAGTCTAAACCACCATTAATGTAGTGTATATATAAAATTATATATATATGCAACTAACTCTCCTTAATTATTAATTTATATTTAATTTATAAGAATGTGTAATTGTTTATTGTTAGGTTAATTTTATTTCAAAACACTACAAGAAAAGAGATTTATAATGACAACATCTAATGCAACGATACCTTTATCATCACTATCCCTTAAAATCACAAAATAATAATAATAAAAATTAATTACTTGAATACCTACAGTGACGACATGCTATAAATGTGAAAATTTTGGTGGGTACCTTGGCGGGCAAGAGGTATTAACCTCCAAAATATCTAGGACTAGAGCGATGTTATAACTTCTCCAAAATTTTGACAAACTTATGTCATCGCTATAAAATGCTAAATTTTGGGCAAGAAGACACCTGCCCAAAGTGGATTTGTGCCAAAATAGGCATGGTAAAATAACATATAGCAACGATTTTTTCGTTCTATAGGTTATACAATTAACAACTTATTTAAATATTTTTTAATTAATTGAATAATGTTTTTTATATGTAAAACGGTGCCAGATTATCAACGGAGATGACTTGCTTGAGACTGTAGCAAGACGATGTCATCGCTATAGGTTCTACATATATAGCACAAACTTAAGCGTCGTTCTCTTTCCCCTTCCCCATTTCTCTTTCTCTGGTTCCCAAACTAGAGCTCCTTCTCCCCAGAAACCTCGGCCACCCTCGTCGATCCCAGCCCCTGTCTGTGTCCTCCCCAAATCCCAACCTGCTTTCCCCCTTGTAGACCCCCTTCTCTCCCTTTTTCCCATACCCTACCTACTCTCCCTAGCCCCCTCTCTCCCCATCAAGCTCTATCTCTTCGGTGAGCTAGTGAAGCTCGACGTCTCTATCGACCATTCTCGGTCTCTCTCCCTCTTGATGGTTTATATATATGATTATTTTTTTAGAATTGCTAAGGGGCACCACTGGTGCCCAACACCACAAGTTGGTAGCATACCGCAATTGGTGCAATCCAATATCGGGTCCTACTTATTTGAATTTAATAAGGATTATGGGGTATCACTAACCAATCATGAAGCGACACCTTATGTGGTGTTGTGCATCTTAAGGTACCAAATAGCAATATTCTTATTTTTTTCATTTTCTATATAAGTTTAAATTCATTATAAAGATATAAATTTATAAATCTAATATTATATGTTTATAAATCTATGTTTTAACTGATTTTTTTTTCTTGCTGGTTCTTTAATTTTTTTTCTTTCGTGCAATTGAAGGGCTGGTGAAGGCTTTGGGCTGATGGAGATTGGATTGTGCACTTCTCACAGTAGGTATTAATTAGTTTTTTTTAAAAAATTATTTTATCACTGTTTTTGAGATTTTGTTTAATATTATTATTAGTTTATAGAGAAATATATATATATATATATTCTCAGTTTTTGGTAAATGTTATTAGTTTATATAAATATATATATATACACGTGCATATATATAAATCTGTTAGTTTGTTTATGATTCCAAAATAAATTTTGTGGAATATTAATTAGGTGATTTAGGTATATGTTCAACTAATCTTTGTTTTGGATTTACAGGTTTGTTAATTTTTATTTAAAAAAATTAATTTACAAATTATTTTTATTAAGTTTTATGATTCTCATATAAATTTTAAATAAATAAACTATATAATATATAAAAGAATAACATAAACGTATTAAAAATAAAATTAAATCAAAATATTATTTATTATTATTTTTTTAAATATACAATAACATTATAATGATAATATTTATAATGTTTGAATTTATATTGATACAATTATTAAATATCTAATTTTGTATTATATATTATTATAATAATGATATTTTATAATATTTAAATTTATATTAATATAATTGATAAATATCTAGATATTTTATAATATTTAAATTTATATTATTATAATTACTAAATATATATTTTTAATTTGTTTAAGAGTATATTACATTAAATATTTAAAACATTTCATTAAAATTAACCAAAAATTACATTGAAACCAAAAAAAAAAAATTTGTTATCCACGAGACCATGGTTTGAAGGCTTGAAACCATGGTTACAAACAAACCCACGAGACCCAACCACCTGTGCTAGAGGTGTCGGGCTACAAGATACATGCTCTTAAATGCCAAAACAAAGCCTAAAGAAGAAGCAGTAAACCAAAGATCATCATATTTTGAATTGGCACTATTCTTCAACACTTAAATCTGAACTATACAGAAAGAAGCCTAATCTGAGAACCTATTTGACTTTAAGAAATCAAACATCAAGATAAATTTTTCTAATAGCTTCTTGGCAAAATAGCCTATTTTTTTTAAAGTGGTTTTGTATTTTAGCCTAATTTTAATAATTCTTTGCAAAATGATCGAAAAACTTAGATAGTTGGTCGAAAAATTTTACACAGGTAATCGAATTTTAGACAAATGTCATTTTGCAAAAAATTATCAAAAGTATAAAAAAACTATTTTCACCAATTTCTATTTTTCGCTCATTTTTTTATTTCACGTACTCATCATAAAAATTATTAAATTAAAATAACAATAATAATAAAAACTTTATAATGACATACTCATACCAGTGCCTAGCCTTTTGACAACTTTAACCATAAAGAAAACTTTTTATTTAAGATTTAGTTTTGAAATCAATATTCTTGTCAATTTTTTGTTACCCGATAACTGATACAATTCTTGAGTGAAAGATGGAAAAAAAAATTATACAAAAATATTTTTATTTATTTCATACAAATTCTTGTATTTCTTGGGTGTGATCTTGTACTCTTCTAGTTGGACTAATCAATAGTATGCAATAAGTCTCTCATCACAGCCGTCCATAACAGGGAGTCAAAGTCAGAGCCTTTAACCTGCAACCGGCTGCCATTTCAAAAGCGTCACCGGTTCAACCGGTCTTCCCTTTCTCATTTTCATTTTCATTTTCGAAACTGTTTTTGTTTCGGTCATTTCCAAAAAAAAAAAAAAAAAATTAGGTTTATGTTCGGTTTTGTTGCAGATACTCAGTGGTCTGGTCAGTACTAAGACCAGTTCTTTATTCTTTTATTTCTTTTTTCTCTGATCCCAATCTAATCTCTAACTGATTTTTATTTTTTTTAATAATAGTAATTATTGAAATCCCAATTCTAATTCATCAAACCCTAGAGAGAGAAAACGGGGAGAGAGAGAGAGTCTCGAGGTAACCTGGTCCGAGTGTGGATTCTAGAGAGAGAAACGCAATCTCTGAGTGAGAGAGAAAAGCCCTAACAATTTGGCAATGGCGTCGTCCAAGGTGTTGGCGTCGTCAAATTCGAGAAACTCGGATCTCTCTCGAAAGTCCTCTTCCGCTTCTTCTTCAGCTGTTAGAAGACCCAAACTATCGTTCTCTGATCAGCAGGCTCATATCACCAACAGTAACAACAACGGTGGTGATCACACTGCTAAACCCTCGATGACCGTCGATGGCTTCCTTCGCAACGTTTACGACGCTACTCCCGCTGCTGAGTCCACTCTTTTAGACGCACAAATCACTCTGATCGACCCGACTCCAATAGCCTCCGTTTCGGCCGCGGCGGTGGCTACCGGCGATTTGAATTCCGGCAGCATTGGCTCCTCCAGTGCTCCGAAGACTGTTGACGAAGTGTGGCGGGAGATCATCTCCGGGGATAGGAAGGAGTGTAAAGAAGAGGAGCAGGACATGGTGATGACGCTCGAGGACTTTCTGCTTGCCAAAACTGGGATCGCCTCCGTGGAGGAGGAGGATGTGAAGTCGCTGCCTGCTCCGCTGACTGAGAGCTTGAGCAGTGGGCTGTTCTCTTTTGATTCGATCCCGCCGAGCCCCTTGCAGGCCTTGGACAACGTCGAAGGGTCGATAATTGGGTTCGGAAATGGGGTTGAGGTGATAGGAGGAGGGGGAGCTGGAGGAAGAGGGAAGAGAGGGCGCAATGTTTTGGAGCCGTTGGATAAGGCTGCGCAGCAGAGACAGAGGCGAATGATCAAGAACCGAGAATCGGCTGCCAGGTCCAGGGAAAGGAAACAGGTGAATTGATTGAGTCTCGCCCAAATGGAAGATTTTTCTCAATCTGTTTTTATGTTTCTGTGGCTGAAATTGTATGATGGGTTTTGAATTGCAGGCATACCAGGTTGAATTGGAATCGTTAGCAGTGAGACTTGAGGAGGAGAACGATCGGTTGCTCAAAGAGAAGGTACTGCACTTTTAGGCTTGCATTTCTGGAATCTCTAATCACTTTTAGGTGGTTTCATATTATTCTATTAACTAGTGGTGTGAATCTTTGAATTATATGTTGGGTCAAAATTTCGTTTGATCATATCATAGATATTAGTCAAATTGGGACAGCATTTTACCTCGGCATAAAGAGATTAAGATTAGTCGGATTCTGCCCTACTCTCCCTGGTAGAAACATTAGTACTTAATTTCACTTTTTACAAAGTTTGTGAAACCGAACCTTTTCTGAGGGGTCATGATGCTTAAAGTTCAAATTTTGGAACACACAATCCCCACTATCATGAGATTCTGCTATGTTCCCTGGCATTTAACTTATTGAATATGTAAGCAATTGCTGAGCCTTTGTCTTTTTATGTACTCTGTTCTTTACATCCACCATATATATTAGACACACTTAGATCTATTAATTTATTCATATGTATTATCTGGGACTAGATATGGATTTCCTTGCAGTTGCATTTTTTAAGTGTGTATGTATTGATTAGTGCTACACCATATAAGTGAAGTATCATTTTTTTCTGTTGGTTTTTTACAACTTACAAAAGCTCATATGTAAAGTTATTACACCTATTATTTATTGCATGTGTGATTCCATTACTTACTGTAATTCTTGATGGAAGAATTTAGAAAACACGTGTCATTTCAACTTGTTGCGGGTAGTGACTAAATTCTTTAGTATCTGTATGGCATTAGTCACAGTAGCATTGCGGGTAGTGAAATCTATATTACATCTTTGTTCTCACAGAACTTTTCCTTTTATGCAGGCTGAGAGAACTAAGGAAAGGTTTAAGCAGGTACCAATTACACTTCTGACCTAACTTCTTGTAACTTTTTATCTGTTGGACAAGAAACTGTATTTTAATATTTTTGATCGGAAATATCTTCTACAGTTTATTAATACTAATTCAAGGAAAAATAAAGAACTATAAAAACAAATAAGATTGAAAATTAGGTCTATAGATTTCAACTTTTGCTATATCTGAGGTAGAAAGTTTAGAATTTAGTGCTTTGAATGATTTTGTAATTGAAATTAGTGGTGAAGTATCCAATTTATTGACACATAAAATAAAAAATCAAGGCACTATTCTCTTATATTGTTGAAATATGGAATAATTGCAATTTGAACTAATGGAGTCAATGGCTGGCACATGAACTTCCTACATCATGCTCTTGTGAGTGAGATAGAATTTGAGAATTTTACTGTATCTTGTGTGCTGTAGACAAAGTTCACTTGTTATTAGTTATTGCTTGTGATGATGAGTGATGAGGTGCTTATTCGTTTTTGAGTGATTCGAAGAAATGTGCTATATTTTGGGGTTAATTGGATTGGCAGGACTAGACAAGTTTTTTTTAGGAACTTGGTAGGGTCTTTTTTTTTATTTTGGTGATGCTTTATCTCAAAAATTAAATGAAAGTATCCAGAAGGAAGAAAGAATAGTCAACGACTGATATGCTGTGAACTTTCTTGTTCTATTTTGCTGCAGCTTATGGAAAAAGTCATACCAGTAGAAGAGAAGCGACGACCACCACGTGTTCTCCGAAGAGTTCGTTCTTTGCAGTGGTAGGGAACAATATTAATATTATAATAACAAAAACTGTCCAGACGGAGAGAGGGAAAAGAATAGCATATTGTTGTTGGATTCTGATCTCCTAAATCAATACCATACTGTCAAGAAATCGGTGTTTTTCGATATGAAGAAAAGGGATTGTAACCTGAATTATGAAGGAAAGATCCTTGTTACTAAAACAGAAAAGAGTAGTCCATCAATGGAGATAGGTTAGTTTCTTCTGTTGATATATTAAGAGTAGTAGGTATCATTAGCCATGTATGCAAAACTTCTTTTCCCCCAAATTGTTGCTGTGAGGGAAAGAAGCTCATCCTTGAGATCAGTATTGTGTAATTAATATTTATGGGCATAGCATGAGATGAGATCTTTCTTTTCCCCAATTTGTTGTGAGGGGAAGGAGCTGCTTCATTATTATTAGTTAATTTATGAGTAATAGGACATTGGTGGTTTACAAAATGTCATCTTCATTATATTACTAGAAATTTGTAATAGGCCCTCTGTGATTAACTCAAACTTATTCTAATTGTTGTTTTAATGCTTTATTTACTCTTAAACCTAATAAGATAAGGGCCCTCTGCGACTTGTGTTTGTTTTATGGTAGAAGTTTTTGGTGTTGACTACTATTTGGACATTATTTATGTGTTCATTGTTTAGTAAGAATAAAAAACGATTTCATTGAGTTCGTGTATTGGTCTCTTCCATTTCGGAATGAAGTGATTGGAAGTAATATGAGAGTATATTGAAATGTTTAATCCAAAATAATTTATTTTCTGTAATATAAATCAGAAAAATTATAATCATTATAATTGGTATTGATGATATTTATAATAAAATTAAACCTGTTGAAAAACTACATAGATAAATGAAAAAGTTTCTAGAACGAATTTAAAAGTTTCTATGAGACTAGGGTGGTCCATGATAAAATATATAAGCTATGCAATCACCTTAATGTCTTTTATATATATATATACATATATATATATATAGCATTGCTATCATGCACCACAGGCCACTTTAGGACATCATATTTTGCTATTGGTGTAATTTAATAGCAATTTTTACATATTTCAATTTAAATTAAAATATATAAGATTATTAATTTATAAAAATAGTGATTTAGGATGTTGGGTTTAAAGAATCGTTATAGGACACTAAATAGTACCCAACATCCTATGCTATGCATTTTAATGTATGAGTTTAGACTAAAATAAGTGGGACTTGTTATTAATTTTCACCAATCATAATATGTTATTTTATAAGAAGTTTAGCATCTAAGAGCAACTTCAATGGCACTAATCATTTGATAAAATTAGTTGTTTCTTCCTACTCCAACCATAATTTCATCACCTTAACTATTATAACAATTTGCTTTTGGACTAGCCAAATATAACTACTGTAAAATGCTAACCAAATTAATGACATATTATTATAATAATAAACATTAACAAGGAGGGGACATAAATGCAAAGTTGTCAACACATATATTCTCTATAAATACAAGATAATAAAATAATTAATTATGTAAATTATTAAAATAATCAACTCTCCATAATAGAGAGCATGGTTGGAAGTTCATAAAATTGACTAGTTATAGTAGCTTTTTAGCTATTTTGGCTAAAATTTAGCTATTAATTTACTAGTGTGTTTGAAGATGCTCTAACATATCTTATAGCAATGCTTTGTCTTTTAAACACTTTGTGGTATTTGTAATCCACATAAAAGAAACAAGAAGTCTTAACTATATGAAAGTTAATGTTAATATAGTTAAGGTGGTTAAGTTAGTTAATAGTCTCAGGTTAGATTAGTCTTTTGCTCTCTATTTAAACCGATGGTTAGAACTCTTTGGAAGAGAGAGTATTATGAGTTAGTGAGATTGATTCATACTGAATCATAGCTAAGGAGATTAAAGTCTGAACAAGAATCACTTTTCTTGTTCTCAAGTGATTTGAGAGGCAAAAGTTTTCCCGAGAGTATTTTTTGTATTTGTTCATGATCATGGTGGTTTGATCATTGAGAGATTGAGCTGCTGTAATCAAGAGTTGTATACACATTGTATCAAGATCAATAAAGGGGAGAAACTGGAAGTAGGAACTACCATTTGGCCGAACCAGTATAAAACTGTTTGTGTTTCTTGCTTTATTTTCTTTTCTGTTTTGCTGAGATAATTGCTGTAGCAATACTTTAGCATTCGACTGTTTGATTGGTATTTCTGTGTTCTTGTGCATCAGTTTTAATTATTGCTAACATTTAGCATTAGTTTGTAGTTGTGCTTGCTGTTTAGTTGTGTTAGCAGGAATTACCACAGTGGTATCAGAGACAGGTTCGCACAAGAACCAATTCTTTGAACAATTTCAAAGATCAAGAAAGACATGGCATCTTCCTCAACCAGATTTGATCTGGAGAAATTTGATGGCACAGGGGACTTTAGTCTCTGGAAGGAGAAGATGATGGCGATTCTCATCTATCAAAAACTTGATATAGCTTTGGAAGAAGCCATTGAGAAGTCAGAGCCAGAAGCTGCTAAGAAGAAAGAATCTGACACAATCATCAAACAAGCTCGATCAGCAATAGTGATGAATCTTGCTGATAATGTACTTAGGCAGGTCATTGGAGAAAAGACTGCATTGGGACTTTGGAACAAACTCGATCAACTATACATGGCAAAGTCTACAGCCACAAAGATCTTTTTGAAAGGGAAGTTTATGGTTTTAAAATGAATGCAACAGTTTCATTAGAACAAAATTTAGATGACTTAAACAAAATTGTTCTAGCTTTAACTAACATGGGTGAAACCATAAAAGAAGAAGATCAAGCTGTGATTATTTTAAATGCATTGCCTGAACTGTTTAAAGAAATGAAAATAGTGATAATGTATAGCAGGGATACTCTGACTTTGGAAGATGTTATGGGCACATTGAGGTCTCGAGATGCTGAAATGAATTGGCAAAAAGCTGCTAAACAAGAATCAAAGTCAGATGAAGTTCTAGTTGCTCGAGGAAGACCATTCAGAAGAGGAAATTCAAGAAATCGATGGAATTCAAACTCAAGATCAAGATCGAGGCCAAGAGAAACAAGAAAGTGTCACCATTGTGGTAAAGTGGGACATCTGATCAAATATTGCTGGGAATTAAAGAATAAGAAGAAGAAGGGAAAAGAAGAAGAGGAAAAGAACAATGGATCTAATGCAGTAACTGAGGATCCATATAGCTCAGATGGTGATGTGTTCACCATAATGGATCACACATCAGATTCGAATTTTTCAAGTGGAAAGGCTTACACCAGTTCAAATACAAGAGATGATGAAGAATGGATTTTGGACAGTGGCTGCACATACCACATGAGTCCAAATCGAAGATGGTTTATGAATTATTCAAAAGTTGATGAAGGGAATGTAATTATGGGAAATGACCATAAATGCAAGATTGCTGCCATTGGATCAATCACAATCAGAAACTCAGATGGCACTATAAAGACCCTAGAGAATGTCAGGCATATTCCAGATTTGAAGAGAAATCTAATATCTCTAGGGACACTTGATGATGAGGGTTATGAGTACAAATCTGGCAAAGGCACCATAAGGATTACTAAAGGTTCTTTATTGGTTATGAAAGGGATTAAGAGACATGGTCTCTATTTCTTAAATGGTGAAACTGTGCTACCTGCACAGGCTGCAATAGTCAGCAAAATAATTGCTGATTCGAAGTTATGGCATGCTAGAATGGGTCATATAAGTGAGCAAGGCTTGGTGGAATTATCCAAGCAAGGCTTACTCAAGAATTATACACATTCTAATCTCCCTTTCTGTGAAACTTGTGTGCAGGGAAAGCAAACCAGAATCAAGTTTACTCAAAACAGTTTTCGAGCAAAACAAGTTCTGGAATACATTCATGCAGATTTGTGGGGAGCCAGTAGAGTTAAAACTCCAGGAGGTAACCAGTATTTCTTATCAATCATTGATGATTATAGTAGAAAGGTTTGGGTTTTCCTATTAAAGTTTAAAAATGAATGCTTAGATAAATTCAAGAATTGGAAAATATATGTTGAAACTCAAACAGGCTGTAAGATAAAAACACTTAGAACTGACAATGGCTTAGAGTTTATTAATGATGAATTCAATGATGTTTGTATGAAAAATGGCATTCAAAGGCATAGAACTGTTATAAAAACCCCTCAGCAAAATGGTGTTGCTGAGAGGATGAATAGGACACTTTTAAACAAAGTTAGGTGCTTGCTTATTGAATCTAATATGCCTAAGAAATACTGGGGTGAAGCTCTTTATACTGCATGCTACTTAATAAATCGAAGTCCAAGTAGAGTAATTGGTCTTAAGACTCCTGAAGAACTTTGGAATGGTAAACCACCCTCAATGTCACATCTAAGAACATTTGGTTCAGCCTCTTATGCTCATAATGTTGAAGATAAACTAGGAAAGAGATCAATTAAATGTGTGCTTATGGGATACCAAGTTGGTGTCAAAGGATATAGGCTGCTTTCACTTGAAACTAACAAAATCATAATTAGTAGAGATGTTATCTTTAATGAGCATGATTTTCCTTTTAAAAGAAATGAGAAGGGTATGGTTTCTGATTTTGCAGGTAAAAACTCACCAAGGAAAAATGAAGTCAGTATTGAGATCGATTCTACACAACCATATCAAGATGGTCAAGACTGTGAACCTGAAAGTGGTACTGAGATGCAGGAGGAAGACCTCAGTGATTATCAATTAGCAAGGGATCGAGTCAGAAGGGAAATTAAGGCTCCTGTCAGATATGAAGAAGCTGATATTATTGCATATGCTTTAAATATCAGTTCTGGATCTCCCAATGAACCAAAGACATATAAGGAAGCTGTTGACAGTAAAGACTCACTCCACTGGATTAATGCAATGAAGGAGGAGATTGCATCATTGAAGCAAAACAATACCTGGATTCTTGTCCCAAAACCAGAGAGGCAAAAGATAATTGGCTGCAAGTGGATTTATAGAATCAAAGAAGGAATTGCTAACAATGAACCAAGGATTTTTAAAGCCAGACTTGTGGCAAAAGGATTTTCTCAAATTGAGGGAATCGATTATTCTGAAATATTTTCACCAGTTGTCAAGATGAAGACAATTAGAATGATGTTGGCATTGGCAATTCAACATGACTGGGAAGTGGAACAGATGGATGTTAAGACAGCATTTTTAAATGGTCAACTTGAAGAAACAATATACATGACTCAACCTGAGGGGTTCAAAACTGAATCAAGAAGCACAGAGCTAGTTTGTTTACTTAAAAGGTCTCTGTATGGTCTTAGACAATCTCCTAGACAATGGTACAAGAAATTCGACTCAGTTGTCACCAAAGTTGGTTACTCAAGGTCAGACTATGATACATGCTTGTACTTTGCAAATTTAGACTCGAATTCAGCAGTGTTCTTACTCATCTATGTAGATGATATGCTGATAATGAGTAAGGACATGGATCAGATAAATCGATTGAAGAGCATACTAAGAAATGAGTTTGAAATGAAGGATCTTGGAGCTGCTAGAAGAATACTGGGCATAGACATTATCAGAAATAGAATCAAAAGGAGTCTGCTGCTAAGTCAAGAAAAATACTTAAAAAGAGTGATTCAGAAGTTTAAAATGGAAGACTCTAAAGGAGTAAACATTCCACTAGCAGGACACTTCACATTTTCTACTGATCAAGCCCCTAAAACTGATAATGAAAGGATGAACATGGAAAAGATTCCATATGCAGAAGCTATAGGTAGTGTAATGTACTCTATGATTAGTACAAGACCTGACATAGCTTATGCTGTCAGTGTTTTGAGCAGGTACATGGCAAATCCTGGAGAAGAACATTGGAAGGGTGTTAAATGGTTATTAAGGTACTTGAAGGAAACAAGTAACCTTGGTTTGAAATTTGACAAAACAGGCTCGAAGACTCATCTAGAAAGGTATGTTGATGCTGATTATGCTTCAAACCGAGACACTAGGAAATCAATTACAAGTTATTGCTTTCAGTTAAATGGTTGTTGCATTAGTTGGAAGGTTCAATTGCAACAAGTTGTTGCACTCTCTACTACTGAAGCAGAATTCATGGCAACAACCGAGACTTTCAAAGAAGCAGTGTGGCTCAAAGGAATACTGAATGAAATAAAGATGCTTTCAGGGAAAGTTATAGTCTATTCAGATAGTCAGTCTTCAATACACCTAAGCAGAAATCCAGTGTATCATGAAAGATCAAAACACATTGATATAAGACTTTTTTGGATTCGAAACAAGATTGAAGAAGGTGAAGTTAATCTTGAGAAAATTCCCAGTGAAGATAACCCTGCTGATGCTGGTACTAAGGTATTAACTGTCAGCAAGTTCCAACATTGTTTGGACTTGCTGAACATGGGAAATGTTTGAAGATTTCGATTACTCTCCCCTAGCTCAGTCAGATGTTTCTCTTTATGTGGATTAAGGAGGAATTTGTGGTATTTGTAATCCACATAAAAGAAACAAGAAGTCTTAACTATATGAAAGTTAATGTTAATATAGTTAAGGTGGTTAAGTTAGTTAATAGTCTCGGGTTAGATTAGTCTTTTGCTCTCTATTTAAACCGATGGTTAGAACTCTTTGGAAGAGAGAGTATTATGAGTTAGTGAGATTGATTCATACTGAATCATAGCTAAGGAGATTAAAGTCTGAACAAGAATCACTTTTCTTGTTCTCAAGTGATTTGAGAGGCAAAAGTTTTCCCGAGAGTATTTTTTGTATTTGTTCATGATCATGGTGGTTTGATCATTGAGAGATTGAGTTGCTGTAATCAAGAGTTGTATACACATTGTATCAAGATCAATAAAGGGGAGAAACTAGAAGTAGGAACTACCATTTGGCCGAACCAGTATAAAACTGTTTGTGTTTCTTGCTTTATTTTCTTTTCTGTTTTGCTGAGATAATTGCTGTAGCAATACTTTAGCATTCGACTGTTTGATTGGTATTTCTGTGTTCTTGTGCATCAATTTTAATTATTGCTAACATTTAGCATTAGTTTGTAGTTGTGCTTGCTGTTTAGTTGTGTTAGCAGGAATTACCACACACTTTAACCTTAGAAGAGTCTCTTAGTATGAGATTACTTTTCATTGTGGTTATTTTGATGAGAAGTTCAAATTAAAAAAAAAAAAAACACTCAAAAGATTATGAATATCTATAGAACTACACCAATAAAAAAATGAAAATAAAATTTGAAAAAATAATATTGAAAAAAAATAATTGCCAACAAAACAAAATAAATTATGGAATTTATGTCGAACAATCAATACATTATCTTATAACGAATTTGTTCTTTGAAGATATAACTGAAGGTTAAATACGATTTTGTCATCAAAGTATCAATAAAGAAAAAGTAGATGAAATTGAAATCATACGTAGTTAATCATATATATTTTTAATTTTAATGCGCAAACACTTTTTTTTTCCGGCTAAAGTGTACTAAGTGATCTCAACTTCAATTATAACATAATAATAATGAATATAAATGTTTCAAGTATTTGTTTTCCTTCATTCTAAAAGTTCCTCCTGTTTGAGCTTATCCTTGAGAAACTTCAATTTTCCACACGTAATACACATTCTAGTTGATATATGGAGCAAGTTCATGTAATACACACACTTGAAAGCTAGTCTTCCAATAATCATATGAAAATATCTTATCAATAATTTTGCATACAACTTATAATACAATAAACAATTAAAAAATATAGTAAACATACATGATTCAGCCATGGAGAAAACGTGAATTGTCAGTACAATACTAACCAACTAAGTCTTCCTCCCTAGGACCTCTAATTCTGAAGCAGATTATCAGTCTATAGAATAACGATGAGACTATTCATATATATATATATATATATATAGAATTAGGGAGGGGACTTAACTTATATTAACCTAGTTGGATTGGACATTCTCATCAAAGATTTCAGTTAACTAGAAAGCCCACACTTTTGCATCAACTATACTACTATAGATACTAAGCTCATTGACAAGAGATCACTAAAATTAAATGAGTTATATCAGCAAAGAACTATTTATCAACTCATATTTTATAAAACATGAAAATAAATAATGTAAGTTCAAATAAAAGTCTAACATGCTCCCACTTGGGCTACATTAATTTTATAATACATATATATTAAAATAATTTTATTTAAAAAAAACGACTCATGAGTTGAGTAACAAGAAAAATATTGTCGCCACTTTTAAAAACAATAGTTATTTGATAGTATCTAAAACAATCGGTCCAATTTAATCCTTGATATTGAACTATGATTATCAATTTGCTTTCCAATCAACAAAAAAACATTCATAATCACAAATACCAAAGTATTAAATCGACATGGTCAATAAGTCTAGTAGTGTGGTAAAAGATTTTGTCCAACATGTGATCATTTATATAACATAATCTCTTTATTAGTCCTCATTTCACTGATACCGTGATGCCTAATAAATAAGCCAGCGAAATAACCAAAGCACTACTTAATAAAGAAGTCAATGTTATTGTTATACCCAAAAATTGGAGAATGCATCCTAGGAGGCTAAGGAGAATGCATCTAGTAGAGTGCCTCCTAGGAGAGCTAAGGGGAGTGGTCCTAGGAGACTCCAAGGAGGATGTGGTCCTAGGAGACCCCAAGGAGGATGTGGTCCTAGGAGACCCCAAGGATGTGTAGGAGGTAAGCCTCCCAAGGTTTTCTAAGTGTTGTCTCGAACGTGTCCAAGGTAAGTAGCTAAGGAGGAGGAGTCTCATGCAAGAGAATGGAGACTTAGATTTTGATAAGGAGAGCCTATACAATGTTCGATCGGACATGTTTGGGAGATGCTAAAGGAGGTTGCCTCAATGTTGTCCAAGGTGAGGTGCCAAGGAGGTTGCCTCGGACCACCTTGGTCCGAGGAGAAGCCAAGGAGATTGGTTCAAGGAGGAACATGGCATGCTAGAGGAGAGTACATGTCCGAGGAGAACCATGCACGTTCAACCCACCAAAAGCATGTCCTACCACCATGCATATCCTACCACCATGCATGTTCAACCAGCACTTGCATGGGTAGTGAGTAGGAGGTGGACCAACTAGCTAGAGGAGACTAAGTCAGACACAACTTCAACAACATGCGCGGGAATCTCTCATTCTTCCCACAAATGGGGAGTTTGTTACATTTTGAATTTTGAATGTTTATTTGTAATATAAATGTAATAAATATAATAAAATATCCCTATTATAAGGGGATATCAGTTGAGGATCCCATCTCTATAAATAGAGAGCTTATGAGATGAGAGGGGGGTTCCTTCTGCTTATTCTTTCTAGAGAGATAAAATTGGGTATGTCTATTCTAGAGAGAGAAAGTGCTGAAATTAGAGAGAATTCTTGTATTTTCACAATTTATAATGAAGAAACTCAGTTGGCATAGTCCATCTGATCTTGAGTATAGATTTATAAATCACAACTCTAAGTGGATTAGGCTATTACCGACAATCGGGGCTGAACCACTATAAAAATCTCCTGTGTTCTTTACTTTTCTTGTTTATACCGTTTGTTGTCGTTTTGATTTCTCTTGAAGGCTTGTCGTTATTGACGTGCTCACGTCGTTGGCTAAAAACACAGTCAACAGTTATATTATTAACTGCACATAAAACAGTATGATATCCACGCCATTAAGCAAATAAACTTAAATAACGATAACAACAATATTATGAACTACATGCTTTCAACTCAACATTCTCGAGAATATAACAAAACATAAATGAAAGCATAACTATTCATTGATAAAAGAAATCAAAAAAACAAACTTTGTAGTTCATAAGTTCAATGATGGGTAAAAGAAAACTGAAACAAAACCCCCACTAGCCAAAAAGATCAAAGGATTCTAAAATGCCCATATGAACAACATGTTTATTAAACAATGACGCACTTAATCCTTTGGTTAGAGGATCTGCCAACATCAATTATGTCTTGCAATTCTCTATTATAACATCTCATTTCTTGACTAGGTCTCTGACAGTAAGATATTTGATCTCCATAAGCTTCGACGCACCACTGATCTTATTATTCTTGGCAAAGAAAACGACAGTACTATTATCACAATAAATCAGCATAGGTAAGGAAATAGAATCAACTACTCGTATATCTGTAATCAGATTCTTTAGCCACACAGCTTGCAAGGAAGCTCCATAATAAGCTACAAACTCAGCATACATAGTAGATGAAGTAATCAAAGTCTGTTTTACACTTTTCCAAGAAATAGTTGCGCCAACCAAAGTAAAAAAAATATCCAGAAGTTGACTTTAAATCATCCACAGAACCACCAAAATCAGAATCTGAATAACCAACAACTCGGAGATTCTCAACTTGCTTATAAACAAGCATAAAATTCTTGGTTCTCTGTAAATATCTCAAAACTTTCTTTGCAGAATCCCAATGATCACGCCCAGGATCAAACAAATATCGTCCAAGAACATTTACCACAAAAGCAATATCAGGTCTAGTGCAAACCTGAGCATACATCAAACTCCCTACCACACTTGCATAAGGGAAGTTTGACATTTATTCTCTCTCTAAGTTGTTCTTAGGACATTGTTGCTTACTAAATTTGTCCCCTTTCAAAATAGGGACAGAACCAGGTTTACATACATCCATGTTAAACCTTTTTAGCACACGATGGATATAAACTTCTTGAGATAAACCAAGAACATTTCGTTTCCTATCACGATGAATCTTAGTCCCCAAAACAAAAGATGCTTCTCCAAGATCCTTCATATCAAAATTTGTAGACAGGAAAAGATTGGTCTCATTTAGTAGTCCCAAATCACTACTCGCTAGTAAAATGTCGTCCACATAAAGAACAAGGAAAATATAACGACTCCCACTGAATTTCATATAAATGCATTGATCAAACTTATTCCCTATAAAATCAAACGATGTCACAACTTTATCAAACATCAAGTACCATTGACGAGATGCTTGTTTGAGACCGTAAATAGACCTTTTCAATTTGCAGACCAAGTTCTCCCTTCCACTTTCCTTGAAACCTTCAGGCTGAGACATATAGACCTGCTCATCCAACTCCCCATTGAGAAAAGCAGTCTTTACATCCATTTGATGCAACTCTAAATCAAAATGTGCAACTAAGGCCATAATAATCCTGAACGAATCTTTTGTAGAAACAGGTGAGAAGGTTTCAGTGTAATCAATATCTTCTCTTTGAGTAAAGCCCTTTGCCATTAGACGTGCTTTGTATCTTTCAATTTTACCCTTATTATCCTTTTTGGTTTTGAAAATCCATTTACATCCTATTGGTTTAAAACCAACAGGTAACTCAACCAATTCCCACACATCATTATTCTTCATAGATTCAATTTCATCTTTCATGGCTTCCATCCATTTAGAAGATTGTTCATTTTTAAGAGCTTCACTATAAGTCACATGATAAAAAATGTGACCAAATCATATTCTCCTTCTCCAAGATAAACCAAAAAATCATTAGAAATTGTTGACCTCTTTGCCCTCTGAGATCTTCTTAGAGGAATTATTTCTGGAATTGCTGCTTGTTGTTGAACGCCATCTTGAATGACGTCTTCAGCAGCTGGAACTTCTTCAAAGACAGGAGCCCCATCCATAATGGGAGCATCAACAACAGGAGTAGGAATAAGATCACTATGAGTATCATCTGTCTGTATTATATCATCTCTTGAAAGAGATAAACGAATGAAAATTCCACCAGATGAATCCCCTGTTTCAAGAGATGGAGTAGAAACTTTCTCAGCAATATCAAATTCCAGAAATTTGGCAGTTTGAGATTCAACAATTCTAGTACCACGAGCAGGACAGTAAAATTTATAACCTTTTGAATGAGCTGGATAACCAATGAAATAACAACGAACTGTTCTGGGATCTAACTTTTTCAAATTAGGATCATAAATCTTCACTTCAGCTGGACAACCCCATACACAAAAAGTGGTTTAGACTAGGCTTTCTACCAGTCCATAACTCAAAAGGAGTTTTGGGTACATATTTGCTTGGAACTCGATTCAGAATGTAAGTAGCAGTCAAAATAGCTTCACCCCATAAGAACTCTGGCATGTTAGATCTACTCATCATACTTCTAATCATATCCATAAGAGTACGATTTCATTTTTCAGCAACTCCATTTTGTTCAGGAGTACCAGGCATGGTGTATTCTGCAATTATACCACTATCCTATAAGTATTTAGCAAAAGGCCCCATGTTTTGTCCAGTCTCAGTGTCCATAATACTCACCTCCACGATCCAAATGCACAATCTTGATAACTTTTCCTAATTGTTTTTCAACCTCAGTCCGAAATACTTTGAATTTATCAAGAGCATCTGATTTTTCTTTAATCAAATAAGTAAAGCCATATCGAGAAAAGTCATCAATGAAAGTGATAAAATATTTCTTCCTACAAAGAGTAGTAAAATAAGGCCCACTGATATCGGTGTGTATAATATCTAATAGATTCTGACTGCGAGTGGCACTTTTCTTACGAGTTTTGATTAACTTCTCTCGAGCACAATCAACACAATTGTCCAAATCAGAAGCATCAATAGGAGGAAGAATATCAGCTTTAATCAATCTATCAACTCGTTCTTTGGAAATATGACCTAACCGTTTGTGCCACAAGAGTAAAGAATGTTCCTTGATATGAGATCTCTTAGCCACAGTATTTTCAACATTAAAAGAGGAAACCAAAGGAGCCAAAGATAATTTGTAGAGACCATCAGAATAAAAACAATTGCCAATAACTTTTGAGTCAAACATAATGTCAACGGTAGAATTTGCAAAAAGAAACGAATATCCTTGTTTATCCAAAAGCGGAAGCGAAACTAAATTTCTCTTGAAAGTAGGAGCATAAAAAGTATTGTTCAAAACAAGTTTAACACTAGTCTGTAATTCAAGAATAAATGTGCCAACATAGCAAATTTTAACTCCAACATCGTTTCCTACTTTAAGTTTTGACTCCCTCTTATTTGGTTTCCTAAGATCCCTTAGCCCCTGCAAGGTAGTAGTAACATGAACCATGGCACCACTATCCAACCACCAAGAATCAATAGGAACATCAACTAGATTAAATTCAAAGCAAACACAAGCTAAAGGAGTACCTAATTTTTTTTTCTTCTTTTCTAGCCAAATCTTAAATTTGTGACAATCAGTTCTTCTATGGCCCATTTTATCACAGAAGAAACACTTAACATTAGTATACTTCGATTGGACATTCTCATTTTTCTATCTATTGTTATGCTCCTTTTTATTATCAGTGTTCTTAGGAGTGTTGTTCCTTTTATTTTTTAATCTCCATTTTCCTTTATTTGGCTTGAGTTGAGAAACATAATGAGTTGACTCACTCTTCTCCATTTTCAACTTGTTTTCCTCAGCCACACACTTCGAAATTAGGTCATTTATGCTCCGTGTTTGATTATAAATGTTGTAGGTTGTCTTAATGAGACTGAAAGATGCAGGAAGAGCATTGAGAGCATGATGAATAATATATGAATCAGTTAGAGGAATCTTACGATCTTTTAGCTTTGACTGAACATTGACAATTTTCAGAATGAAGTCCCTCACTCCTTTAGTTTCATCATACTTGATGGTTTGAATCTCATCCATAAGAGATCCAGTTTCAACATTCTCACCAGTGTCATACAATTTGCCAACATTAGTTAAAAACTCTTTGGCATTAGTCGTCTCAAGCAGACTACTCAAAAGATGATCAGGAATCGATATTTTCATAGCTATAAGACTGAGACGATTTGACTTTTCCCATTGTGCGTGGAGAGTTCTCTGGGTAGTAGTGCTCATGTCAGTAAGAGCAGCATGTTGATCTTCATGCATGCATAGGTCCAAGTCCATGATTCCCAAACTAAAATCCACATCTCGTTTACACTTCTTGTAGTTGGACCCAGTTAGAATTTGTATTGAAGCATTGTTATTGTTCACAGAAAAAGAAACTACAAGATAAAAGGAAAATGACAAAACTTGATTAAACTATGAGCATATCAAGAAAATATATAAATAGAGTCAAGATGGCCATCACAAACTCCCATTTGGGATGAGAATATAACACACATATGATCTATTTCCATGAAGTTAAATAGAAAATATATATATAAATTAAAAATTTATTACCTTGGGAAAATAAATTTTCAAGGCATATATATTAATTCAAACCAAACAAAATACACATGAAAAACGGTTACCTTTGGGAAAATAATTTTAAACATGCATTATAATCTATACACTTCATAAGACATTAATTAATATATATAATTACCTCATTTGGGCAAGTAATTATA
Organism: Humulus lupulus; assembly: GCF_963169125.1. Classification (NCBI taxonomy): domain Eukaryota; kingdom Viridiplantae; phylum Streptophyta; class Magnoliopsida; order Rosales; family Cannabaceae; genus Humulus; species Humulus lupulus. Next base: position 13,225,758 of record NC_084802.1, read on the forward strand.
CATATCAATTATCCAAGAAAAAGATTTTCTATTAACTGAAGAAATTTGGCAATAAAACAATCATTGAAAAATAATATGATTAAATCACTTTGATGATAATAATTATAATATTTTCAACCAAATTCCCAAAAAAATAAAAAAATATTGCTCATTAAATTAATGAATTATCAAAACAATGTGTTCCACCATAACACATTATTTAGTCATCAAATAATCAAGTTTGGCACTTTAGAACAACAAAGAATGTAGGATTTATTTATGAAAATTAAAATCTATTGTTTGAGTGGAGAGTAAAGGAAAAAGAAAAGTTGTTCCAGAGAGTGAGTATGTTCAAAGGAATGAACAAATACCCAAATAATTTTTTCTGTGATTTAAAGTTTTCAAAAAATATGACAAAATATTTATTATGATTTAATAACTGCAAAAATCGTATTAATTCATTAATAATTATTTTTTGACGTCAAAAAATTAATTAAAAATCACAGAAACATCATAAATTAAATTCTAATGAATTTGAAAAAAAATCGTCGAAAAACGTTGCTCGAAAGTACCGCACTCGCCCCCACTCTCCGCTGTCGCGAGTGGGCGTCATCGGAAAAGGTTGTCTTCAACCTCTAGCAGTCTGAAAACGAGTCATGCAACCTGGTTAGCGACCTGGTCGGGTCCGACGGCGTTCCGGCCAGAAAATGGGTGGTTTTGAGCGATTATTTGAGGGGTTTTCATCCACGGATCATGGGCAATTGATTTATGGGGTTTATTTAGAGAAAAAAAACAATAAATTAAATGTAGATCTAAGAGATTATATTTGAAAGAAAAAAAATTCAAATATTCGGGTAAAATAATGGTAAATAGCCGAATCTATACAAAATTAAAGCATGGCATATCTTCGACAAACAATAATAATACATACAATAATTTAATTTGGAAAAATAACCATTAAATTGAGATATAACAATTTTTCAATTTCAAAATTTATGAAAAAAAACCCTAAAATTTCAAATACAAAATTCTTCATCAATATGTAACAAAATTAATCATATAATATATGAACAGAAAGGTAATTTCGAGATAAACAAAAGCCCTAATATTTTAGGATCTAACGATAAAAATTTCAACATAAAATAATAACGAAAATTATTTAGGATTCAACAATGATTAATCTCAATTTAGGTCAAACAAAAAATTATAGGTCCTAAATCGTATACAATTGGCAATCTGATACGACATGTTAGATATTCATACAATATCGTATCAATAATTTTGCATACAACTTAGAACACAATAAACAATTAAAGAATATAGTAAACATACCTCATTGAGTCATGTAGAAAACGTGAATTGTTAGTGCAATACTAACCAACTAAGTCTTCCTCCCTAGGACCTCTATTTCTGAAGTAGATTATCAGTCTACAGAATAGCGATGAGACTATTCATATATATAGAGTTAGGGAGGAGACTTAGCTTATATTAACCTAGTTGGACTGGGCCTCCTCATAAAAGGCTTCAGTTAACTAGAAAGCCCACACTTCTGCCTCAACTAGACTACTATAGATACTAAGCTCATAAACAAGAGATCACTAAAATTAAATGAGCTAGATCAGCAAAGAACTATTTATCAACCCATATTTTATAAAACATGAAAATAAATCATGTAAGCGCAAATAAATGTCTAGCATCACATTGTACGCCGAAGGGCATTCGACGACAATGAAGGTGCAGTACTTGAAAGATTGCCTCGATGCTTCCCCAAAGTCATTGGCAGTTTGATTTGTCCAACTGGGACTATTCATTCTCCCGAGAAACCAAATAGTGTGGAAGTGCATGGTTGTAAGTCCCGAGTTCTAGCCCTATGTTATCAAACGCCCACTTGAACAAACATTGATTGAACTTCCATTGTCTACCAAAATGCATGCTACGATCTTGTTCGTGATTTGGGCTTCAATTACTTATGGGTCATGATGGGGAAAATGCACCCTACGAGCATCTTCCTTGGTAAAAGTGATCGCTTGGTCGATCATTCTCGGCATCTATTTGGGGGACTGCTCCAGTGTGTAGATCTCTTTGTCATGATTCAGACTTCGGGCATACTTATTCTATGCTGACCTTGACTGGCCTCCCATATGCGGTCCTCCCGAGATGGTATTCACCCATCTGTTAGGTCTCGGGGGAACTGGAGGTTGCCCTTCATTTCCAACTGGTTGAGGGTTCAAGGCCACCAGAGCAATAGGGGCCACCAGAGGAGGCAGTTCCACCTAGGCTCTCTCTACGGCCTGCTGTCCGGGTTAGAATCTAGCAACTGCTCCTTGAGGCTGTCCTCAAGCATAATGCCTGAGGTGCCCCATAAGGAATTTGTCTCTCTGTAGCCATGAAAATGTTCTCATGGGTCTCCACTAACTTAGTATATTCAGCATATTAAGGGGTGTACTTGTCCTCTTGGTTCTTCCTCCCTTTCTTGCTTCCTCCGCGAGACTGACCACTGTTACCCCTCTTTCCACCTCCTTGGTTATTGCTCAGTATTGTTTGCTAGCTTTGGGCCATCGGGATGACGTTGAAAACGGTTTGTGGGGCAGTATAACTATATGGATCTGGCGGAATACCTCCAAAACTAGTGGTCAGTATCTGGTTGTATTGAGGGTCAAGGAAATAACTCTCTGCAGTGCCTGAAGTTCATGGCATCACGTTAGAGCCCCCAGGAAGTTCCATCAATGCATCTTCCCAATAAATTAAATCTTGGGCTCTTTTCGAAAAATCATCTAACTTCTGACAACCTTTTCGTTGTAAATCATCACGCAAAGGGGTCCGTTGGAGTATTCCTGCTTGTAGAGCCATTAACTGTTGCCCTTAATCTACCTGCTTTGTTCGGGTTGCCTCCTGATTAAAACAGTTGATGTATTGCTTCAAGGTTTCCCCAGGCCTCTGCTTTATGTTAGCAAGGGCATTGACCTCAAAGTTGGCTTTTTTGGTGACAACAAACGGTCTTCTGATTCAATGTTTACGGAGACGCTGATGTTTTAGTGGCGAACTGGAACTCAGGCGCCTAGGCCAGAATGCTCTCTTGGCAGCTGAGGGCCATGTGCGGGAGGCCTGCAGGCCTTACCATGTACACTCACAGCTCATTGGGCCCATGGCCGAGGCCGCGACAGCACCTGAGGATATTCTGGCCCCTAAGCTAGTGGTGGGACTTCTTCCTATTCTCCTTGGGCCCTGCTTCCTCAGGCACTAGGCACCTGGGAGACCACAGGAGGTACCCGAGAAGCGTGTGGGGAACCGAGAGCAGGCGGATCGACAGGGAGTCCTTGTGCAGCCAAGGCAGCGTGCATAGCGTTGAGGTTTTCCACCATAGCGGCCCTATTGGCTCGTTGGGTTTCCATTTCAGCATGTTGAGCAGCCACCTAGTTTCGAAGATTAACCACTTCCAACTCTTGTGGACGTGTTGTTTTGGAAACATCTTCAAGGACATAATTAGCATCTTCCATGAAATCGTCTTCTGAGGCATCACCATCATACTCATCATCAGGATAGTATTCATCCTCAGCGAGTATTTCCTCTTCCTCCCCCATCGATGGTTCTACAACGGGGGAAGGTCTTCTAGCCCTCCTGACGTTGAGGGCCTTTTGGATTGGCTCGAGATTGGTTTCGCGTGTCCACCATGATCGAGACTTAGTTTAAACTTTCCACAACTCTCAATAAAAGCACCAAAATATTGACTCGTTTTTCCGTCAACTCAACAAAGACAAGAAAAGAAACAAGAAAAATAAACGAGAACTATGTATTTTTATGTGGTTCGCCATTAACAAGGCCTAACCCATGAGTCACTTGTATTATTGAAGAAAACTCGTTGGAATAGTAAGTTCCTTTAGGGTTACAACTTGGGTAGAGGATTGTCTTGCACTAAGTCCAAATGGAATGCTCAGAATACTAAAAAATCTTGATCCTTTACAAATGACCCCCTTAGGTCCTATTTATAGTCGACCATAGGGGAAGAAGGGCTGAGTTGGCAGCCCTCATTGTCGTACTAATTAGCCCTCATTCTTTGGAGAATATTCGAGATACAAGAAGAGTTTAATATATGCGTCAACCCAACATAGGCACCCGAGGATGGTGATTTAGTCTGCAAAAAAGGTGGTCTAGACTCTCCTAATGGAAAAGGCGTTGAGGACCTCCTCCGAGAAAAGTGGTCCCCCAAAACCTTCGAGAATCTTGGGAAGCCGTTACGCTGCATCCTCGATATATTGGGAGTCTTTCGCGAGACATTGGACTTTGGTGGCTTCCAACTAGAAGGTAGTCGGAAAGGGTCGAAGGCCATCATCGTTCTTGGTCGGGTCTCACGAGATCACTGCTCACTATCATGAGGTCAAAAAATGACATTGACGAGAATTCTTGGCTCCGTTCCTCACCTTATATCTGCCATCTGACATCTCTTGCTGGCGTGGCTGGAAGGTTTAAAATGACTCGGAATATCAAATATTACAAATATTTAACGAAATATACATTTAAAACCAATTAAAAATAAATATTTATTAATTATATTAATATAAATATAAATAATATTTAATACAAGACTAGATATTTAGTAATTATATTTATAAATTCAAATATTATTATAATAATAATAATATATGATATATAATTCGAATTTTTATAAATTTTGGTAGAATAAATATTTAGTAATTATATTAATATAAATTTAAATATTATAATATTATTTAATACTAGATATTTTAAAATTATATTAATATAAATTTAAATGTTATAAAATATTATTATAATAATATATAATACATAATCTTATTTTTTATTAAAAAAATTATCATATATATTTAAAAATAAATTATATTATTATTTTTCTAAAAAAACCAAAAATATACTTTGGTTTAATTTTTCTTTTAACATGTTTATGTCATTCTTGTATATATAATATTGTTTAATTGTTTACAATCATAAAAACTTTAAAAATGATAAATTTTCTAAATAAAACTAAGCAAACGTGCATTGCACGTTGCTTGTACCTAGTATTTTTAAAAGACTGTGTTTTTATAATAAAGTATGTATTTTCGAAAGAAACAAAAAAACAAACTTCTTAAGAACCGTAAAAAAAAGTTATAAAATAAAAAAAGTATTTTTGAAAAAATCATTTCTTTTCTAAAATGAAGGTAAACATTTTAAGCCCTAAAAATATTAATATAAGGTTGAAAGATAAAAGGTTGTACAATGAAAATGAAGAAAATGATGGCTATGTTTCAATGAGGCTCAAATCAATAGGTATATAGGGATAACAATGAGTAGGGTATGCCTATTCCACGATCCTATCTTGTAAAAAAAGTTATGCCTATACCCTACCCTATTACCCTACAATTTTTTACGAGTAGGGTACGGATACTACGAGTATTACCGTAACAAATATAAGGTACCCATGGGTAACCCTACCCTAATTAAATTTAAAATAAAAAATTTCAAAAAAAAATTCAATAAAATATACTTATAAAATTAAATGAAATATAATATGTATTAAGTATTAATGATAAAAAAACACTAATAATAAAGTATACATTATTTATACTTATAAAATTAAAAAGAATATACTAAAATGTATTAGTGATTGCAAATACTAATATGATATATTATTTATACTTGTAAAATTAATTAGAATTAAAAATTTGAGAGTAATATTTTAGTTAAAAGAAAGTTTTGAGAGACTCATCTGACCAAGCCACTTTTATAGATAAAAATAAAATTGGACTAAAAAAGTAAAAGTAATGATTGGAACACACTCAAATTGTACAAAAATTTTACACACAATGATGTGTATTTAATCTCAACCACACAATCAAAAGTAATGTGATCCCCACATACAAATATCTATGGTTAAAATTGAATACACATCGTAGTGTGTAAAAATTGTATACAATTTAAATGTGTATGTAACATTGCTCAAACAGTAATACAACTATAAGAGTGGACATAATATTGTTATGATTGGTTAAATACAAAGGATAAGTGTTGTTATACAAGCTAGGTATAAAACACTTAGTGAATTTCACATAGTATAGATGGAAAATTTGAGTTTCAATTGTAGGCACTAGGGGTGCACATATGACCCGAAAAACATGCAAACCTGGTTCGACCCGCACCCGATGGGCCCAAAAAATAGCAAAACCTGTTTCTGACGAGTTAAATCCGACCCAAACTCGATGAGGATCGGATTCGGGTTTAAACTCGAAATCTGAAACTGTATTAAAATATATATATATATATATATATTAGTAAAACCCTAACATCCATCCAATTGCCCCATCCATCCAACTGCCCCATCCATCTTTCTCTCACGATCCCTCTCTCGCAGACTCTCACGATCCCTTTCCCTTTCTCTCAGACTCTCACTCACAGCCCCTCTCCTTCTCTCTCAGACTCTCGCAGTCCCTCTCTCTCCCTTTTTCATCTCCTTCTTCCTCTCATCTTACTCTCTTTCCAACCACCCATCACTTTCTTTCTCTCTCACAACCCGTCTGTCGATGTCACTGCCAACCACCACTCATGTTCGTAGTGCTTCTTTCAACAACACAAGTAATTTCTGCTTCCTTGGTTAATTTTTTTTGTTATTGCATTTCAATTCTTAAATGTGTATAATGGGATATTGTTGTTACTTTTATCTTTTCTCGTATCTATGTTCTTTGTTTATATTTTATTGTTCTTATTCTTCTATGGATTTTTAATCTGAATTTTATTTTATTTTGTTAATTTGTTGTTTATATGTTGATTGATAACTCTACAAAATAGAGTTTGTTGACGCGGTTCTTCACCAACAGGTAATTAAGAGAAGGAGAGAAGGGAATTAGTGCTGAATGTAGAACCGTAACAGATATAAGATCTTAGAGGATGAAATAGGTGACTCAAGGCACGTTTTTAAGTGGTTCAAAGGTTAAAATCCTTCTACTCCACTAGTCAATATTATTGATATACTCTGGGTATTTGGTTACAAAGTATGTCTCTCTAGAGATTATTGTTTTTCCAACCCTTATCAACTCCCAGGGTCTCCATATTTATAGGAGAAGGCACCTGGAAGTTGGCAAGGAGGTCATCCCGTGACCTTCTTATTTGTCATATCAACTCTGTGACATTCATGATTAATTCCTAAACCTGACACGTAAGTATGGTCACATCGATAGGTAAGGAGATAATGGGCCGCACGGCCCAACCCAGCCGTGGGTGTCTGAATGCGCACGTTCTTGCAGCGTGTCCGGGAAGTCAGGGAGATATTGGACACGTGATGTCAGATATATGCACGTTTATCTTGCGTTTGTTGACTTTACAAGGGGTCGTAGCCTCCATATCTAGCTCGCACCACTAGCTGTGCATCTGACCCGACCTTCGGCCTTCCGATTCCTTGCTCCAGTCTTGGGAGTTTTGGCGAGTCCTTCAAGATTCCTCGAGCTAATGGGGGGCGACCTCAAGACAGGACCCTCGACCTGGGGGATACTTATGGACTAACCATGATTAGTTCGAAGCTCGGCCTGCTAATCAGCCCGTGGAAAATTAGGGCGTAGAGAGTTATTTTACTACTTTTTATGTGCTAATTGTTGCTTAATTCTTGAGTTTTTAATTGATTTATTAAGTTTTTAAGTAATTTTGAATTTAGTAGTCCTATCATGATTTTATATAATTTTGTGTGTTTATATAAGTATTTTGTTGTAAAATGTTGTACTTAATTATTTGAATTATTATTGTTAAGTTAGTGGTAAAAAAAATGGGTATTGTTGAACTTAAATGTTAAATTAAGTTATAATTAATATTTTCAAAGAATTTATATGAATTATTTATAATTGAAAATATTTTATCATGACTTAATTTATATTTCTTTTGTAGGAAATTGTTTTATTTTTTGTTCTTGAACAACCAAGAAAGAGTGAAAAAAAAAAGGGAAAAAAGAAATAAAGAGAAAAAAGTGTTAGTTTTGAAGAAAATGGCATTGTTAAAAATGCCATGCCTTCAGCTCATTTGGGCCCAAGCCCAAGAGCTCCTCCACCTGTCTCCCACGTTGCCTCCAAGAAGCTGCAAGATGAAGAGACCCTCTTCATATCATATGTACACCTCACGCATCACACCCAATCTTGCCCAAGCCTCTCCTCTTCAGCACCTTCAGCATATAGCCATCACCAAACCGCCTCTAGCTTCACTGCACCAACTTGGGCCCAGCTCCAAAAAGGCCCAACATGCAGCTGCACACAAAGCAGCCCCAAGGCCCAATCACACTCTAATGCCCAGCTGAAACCCACATTGCCACAGCCACAAAGAGACCAAAAAATTATGTTTTTATTCCCAATGTTTTTCACTCAAATATCAATTTACTCTTCCCTATTTTTCTTACCTAAATAAACATTCCTAATTCATTTTTTTACCCTAGCTTTTCACTAATATTTTACCCAACCAAACATTTCATCTTTCCAATACTCTTACACTTACTCTATTTATCCTACCACTTCCCAACACAATTAAATTAATCAATTTATTTATTTTAATTTGATTAATTTAATCTCCATATTTTGCCTATAAATAGAGTTTTGTAAGACCATTTGGGGAGCTGTTCTTCTTCATCTTTTCAACCTCTTTTACACTTCATATTTTTCTTCTTTTCACTAGTTTCTCTCTACCATTTTCATCTTTTGAAGAGCATGTCAAGTATGTTATTTTGTAATTTTTATCTAGTTATGAGCTTCTAATCTTTTTCAAAGGTTATTAAGATGATGATGAAGCAAAATGTAACTAGTTAGTAATTTTTGTTGTATGTTGATTTCCCATTTGTACAACATTGTTTATGGATTTTTCTATCAAAGATATGCATTTTTCATCTAGTGTTGATTGTTAAAGCATATTACACTTAATTCTTCATTGTGCAAAAATATGATATTCTTTGATTAAATGTTTTTCATTAAATTGTTCACATCTAATTCTTAGAGCATAAGTATCATATTTTGCCTAAACATAATCTCTTTGATTTTTTGTAGTTTCATTAGGTTGTAACACAACTAATGCTTAGAAATTATATCTTATATAAGTGAAGAAAAATCCTACATTTTTGAAAGAGTAACTTGTGCTTGAATAGAAAATATATTTTGAAAAAATATATAGTGTGATTTATTTCAACTATATCAAAACTTGGGAATCAATATACTTATAAATACTATTGAACTTGCATTTTGTGGATTCTAATATCTTAATAATCTTATTTTACATATATCATTTGAAAACCATTTTTCTATTTAATCTTAAATCTTTTTATTACTTGTCTTTTATTTTTCTAAAACAAAATCTCATCAAATATTTGGAACTAGGTTAGAATATTCTTGCTTTGTTTGAAATAGTTTCTTTTGATGTTAGTCAACTCCCATGGGTTCGACCTCGTACTTACATGAACATTATATTCTGAAACGATTCGTGCACTTGCGAGTTTAAATATTAAAACATACCCTCTTTTGGGATCAACATTGATGATCTATAAATTTGAGTTTTGTATATATATTTTTGTTGAGACATTTTGTAACGCCCTAACTACCCTAGAACAGTTACGGTGAACCGGAAATTTGACCTGTTACCCGAGTCCATTGGTTAAAAACGTGTTCCAAGTGTTATTAACAGGCTAAGGTGGAAAATCAGTAAAAAGGTAAGGATATGCTTTATTAAGTATATAAAACTGTTCACGAGCTCATCAAAATATTTACAAGTTATTTACAACACAAAATGGTCATTACTATTTCAAAATTACAAACCCGCCGACCTAAGCGGCAAAAATAGGGTAAACCCCCTAGTTCCCCTGAGAACTCCTTGGCCGTGGTGGTCAAGTGGCCGCATATGTACACATCACCACCTAAGCTCTCCACTCAGGGCCGAGTGAGCTTTTATTTCCCTTTACCTGCACCATATAGCACCCTTGAGCAAAAGCCCAGCAAGAATACACAGTTTTGTATATGAACGTTATCAAATGATTATCATTATAATCACACAAAGCTTATAGCTCTTAAACAGATGAGTGAATATCACTTGAGGTTCTAGAAAACCATACTGAGTGACTGAAAAATGAGTCACTAACTTAACCAAAAGAGTGGCTGCTGGGTAAGCCACTAGCCTTAAACAAATGAGAGACTGATGGGTAAGTCTTTAACTTAACAGATGAGTGACTGATGGGTAAGTCACACAAGCGCTTTTAGTTTTCATCGAACTTGAGGTCGGTCCGGCATTAACGCTCTTCTGAGTCATTTAATGAAGATGTCGATTAGATCTAATCTTTATTGGCTTGCGTTAAACATGCTAAGTCTGTCCTAACTTATAAGTCAGCACTGTGTGACCAGTGCCCAGTACCACTGCCGAACTTGACTAATAAGTCCCAGCTTCACAGTTGATACTGACACCTTTGCCAAATCTGACTAATTAGTCAGTACCATACACAAGTGAGCAAGATCTGCTGAGCATTCAATAATCATTTCATGTCCACATTTATACACTCAACATGCCTCATGAATAGCCATGCATGTCACATTTGGGGTGCAGTTCTCTTACCTCTGATTCAAGCGATAAATAATATAAGAACGACCCTTGAGAACGATCAACCTTTAGATTCCTTAGTGGTTACCTAATCATAACCAATTAGAAACTGTTGACTGCGTTTTTAGCCAACGACGTGAGAACGTCAAATACGACGAACCTTCAAGAGAATGTAAACGACAACAGACGGTATAAACAAGAAAAGTAAATAACACAGAATTTTTATAGTGGTTCAGCCCCGATTGTCGGTAATAGCCTAATCCACTTAGAGTTGTGATTTATAAATCTATACTCAAGATCAGATGGACTATGCCAACTGAGTTTCTTCAGTATAAATTGTGAAAATACAAGAATTCTCTCTAATTTCAACACTTTCTCTCTCTAGAATAGACAGACCCAATTTTATCTCTCTAGAAAGAATAAGCAGAAGGGACCTCTCTCTCATCTCATAAGCTCTCTATTTATAGAGATGGGATCCTCAACTGATATCCCCTTATAATAGGGATATTTTACTATATTTATTATATTTATATTACAAATAAACATTCGACATTCAAAATGTAACAAACTCCCCATTTGTGGGAAGAATGAGAGATTCCCGCGCATGTTGTTGAAGTTGTATCTGACTTAGTCTCCTCTAGCTAGTTGGTCCACCTCCTACTCGCTACCCATGCAAGGGCTGGTTGAACGTGCATGGTGGTAGGAGATGCACTTCTCTCCTCTAACATGCACTCTCCTCTAGCATGCCATGTTCCTCCTTGAACCAATCTCCTTGGCTTCTCCTCGGACTAAGGTGGTCCGAGGCAACCTCCTTGGCACCTCACCTTGGACAACATTGAGGCAACCTCACCTTGGACAACATTGAGGGAACCTCACCTTGGACAACATTGAGGGAACCCCACCTTGGACAACATTGAGGCAACCTCCTTTAGCATCTCCCAAACATGTCCGATCGAACATTGTATAGACTTTCCTTATGAAAGTCTAAGTCTCCATTCTCTTGCATGAGACTCCTCCTCCTTAGCTATTTACCTTGGGCACGTTCGAGCCAACACTTAGAAAACCTTGGGAGGCTTGCCTCCTACACACCCTTGGGGTCTCCTAGGACCACACCCTCCTTGGGGTCTCCTAGGACCACCCTCTTAGCCCTCCTAGGAGGCACTCTCCTAGATGCATTCTCCTTAGCCTCCTAGGATGCATTCTCCAATTTTTGGGTATAACAGAAACCATTAATAAAGTAAATCAATGAATGGTTCACAATCTAAACCACACTCCCGGGATCAATCCCTCACTCTCGGGACTCCTAATCTACTCAAAGAGGGTAAAGGAACCAACCCCCGAGCCTTAAAAACCATCTCGAGCCCTAAAAACAACACACCCTGAAACTGACCTAGCGCCTAGGCACTGCCCCAGAAACAGACAGGGCTACTCTCTGCCCTACATAGCGCTGGGGCGCTAGGACTGGTGCTGGGGCGCCAACATCAGACCAGCAACTCCTCTGAATTTCCCTCCTTGTGATTCCCCTTGAAACCAACCTTCCAAACCAATCCCAAACCTTACCAAAAAATCCAATTCAACCCCTAAACTTCATCTACATCACCCCCTCACCAAAACCCAATCAATCTTACACAAAAACTCCCATTGATTCCAACTATCCACATCAAAATCATGAGCTGAAACTAACAACCAAAACATAGCATACATGGAAACTAGTGGCAAAAATCTTACCTCAAATTCAGGTTGTGGTGCTCTTCAATGGTGGAACACTCTCCCAAACTCCCAAGGCCTACTTTCCAAGCTTGAATCCTCAACAAGATCACAAAAATCACAAAGGAGATGGAGGGAGGAGAAGGTACGGGTAAGCTTCATTAACTTGCTCTATTTTTCCTTCAATTCTACAGCCTAAATCAGTTTATATCTATCCTAGGGTTAAAAAGACCATTACACCCCTAGGTCAATTAAAGATTTCTAAAGGCTCCCAAGGGCAAATTTGTCCTTTCCAACCTATCTCGTTAATCATAATTAACGCTCTCCAATTCCCGCTATTCTCGATAATCCCAAACACCAATAATTTATATCTCGTTACCCTTTAACTCCCGGTAATGCTCTAATCATTAAAAACACCCCGAGACTCATCCCGAGCCTCGAACTTAAACCTGTTATGACTAGACCGCTAATCAATAATCCAAGATCATCTCATGTCGAATGGCTCGAACAAACCCACAATATAATGTGGTCTCAACAACATATCACCAACATGCATATAAATATACAATTATACCCTCAACAGCCAAATTATCATCACACCCCTGTAATTTAAAATGTGGACCCACATGCATGCATTTAACATCATATTATAATATAATTCACATATACATGCATTTTATCAATTAATGGCATAAGCTTGATGAAGAAGCAAGGTGGTGCTGAAAGGCCTTAGGGTCGTGACATAGGGGAGAGCTGGCCGCAGCGCGTGTGGGAGGCTGGAGTGCAAGCGTCTCTGATTGGGGAGGCGGGCCGCGGCATGGTGGAGTAGGGTCGCGGTCCTTAGTGGCATTTTTGGCCAGAAGTGTGTTTTCATCGTGGGAATCCAAACCTTAGGCCTCGGGATCGTTCCTACTACCCGGTTTAGTGGGATTTGATGTCCCAGAGGCTAGGTCTTGGTCTGGGAACCTTTTATTGATTGATTTTATTGATGGAATCCCATATTTAGTTATGACTAGGTGACTGCTAAGGGATCAAATGATTGATTGTTCTCAAGGGTCATTCAATTGTTATTTATCGCTCGAACCAGAGGTAAGAAAACTACACCCCATATGTGATATGCATGACTATCATTGAGGCATGTTGAATGTTTAAATGTGGACATTGATTTCATATTAAATGCTTAGCAAATCTTGCTCACTTGTGCATGGCACTGACTAATTAGTCAGAATTGGAAATGGTGCCAGTATTAACTGTGAAGTTGTGACTCACTAGTCAAGTTCGGCAGTAGTACTGAGCACTGGTCACATGGTATTGACTAATAAGTCAAGAACGGTCTTAGCGTGTTTAACGCAAGTCGATAAAGATTAGATCTAATCGACATCTGCATTGAATGACTCATCATGAGCATTAATGCCAGACCGACCTCAAGTTCGATGAAAACTAAAAGCGCTTGCCTAGCCTATGGTTAGTCACTTAGAGCCAGGACCAGAAGACCGAGGGGACTGCATTGTCACATGGTTGTGGGTGCTGATGTAATGCCCCAAATTTCCTAATAAGGTTTAGGACCTTAATTAGGAGGTTGGGAGGGCCATAATTGATTTATTATGTTATTAAGTGATCGCTTGCATGTTTATGTGAATTATATTATAATATGATGATAAATGCATGCATATGGGGTTATTTTAATTATAAGGGAATTTTGGTAATTTGACTCGTTGAGGGCGTGATTGTGTACTTTCGTGCATGTGGGTGAGTTATGAATGGTACCACATTATATGTGGATTCGTTCGAGCCTTTTGGCATGAGACGATCATGAAATGCAGGTGTTCAGTATGGTCATAACAGGTTTAAGTTCGGGGCTCGGGATGAGTCTCGGGGTGATTTTAATGATTAGAACATTATCGAGAATTAAAGGGTAATGGGATATAATTTATTGTTGTTTGAGAACAGCGAGAATTGGAGGGTGTTAATTATGATTAAAAAAAATAGGTGCAAAATGACGATTTTGCCCTTGGTGGCTATTAAGGTTTTATTTTAGACTTGAGGGCATTTAGGTCCTTTCACCCTTAAGGATTTATATCAGCCATTAAGGCTGTAGAAGTTTACCAAAAACAGAGTCTTTTTCCTCCTTCTCTCCCGATGGTTTCTCTTCCCCATTTCCCTTTGGATTTTCAAGCTATTTTTGAGGAACCGAGCCAAGGAACCAAGCTGTGATAAGCTAGGGTTATGCTCCACCATTGAAGAGGGTGTGTTTCTGAGATTGAGGTGAGTTTTTAGCCATTAGAACTCTTATTTTTGCTCTGTTTTTTTAGTTAAGTTTCAGCTGGTTTTTGAGTTGGAAAGTTGGGAATTGTTTGGAGTTTTGGCTAGGGTTCTTGGGGTTGTGGTGCCTTGGACATGTGGAGGTGATATTTGGGTTCATTTGGGACTTAATTTGATGTTTGGAAGCTTTTGGTTTGTGTTGAAATGTTGGAATCGAAGGAAGAGATTTTTGGGCATTTTCTGGCTGAAGGTAGCGCTACAGCGCCCAGTATGGGGCGCTACAGCGCTACCTGATAGGGTGCAGGGGCAGTTTGGTTCTGTGAAGAGCGCTGGGGCACTTGTAACGCTACCCTGTTTCTTCATAACCCCGCTTTGAGTGTTTTTAAGGGTTTCTGGCTCGAGGTTTCAATCTTTAAGGCCGGGGATCGAATCTACTCACCGTGTGGGTACATTTCGGGGTCCCGAGAGTGGGGTTTAGATCAAGACCCTATCTTTGTTGATTTTCATTAATCCGAGATTGTATTTGGTTATGACTAGGTGACCGCTAAGGGATTAAAGGATCGATCGTTCCCAAGGGTCGTTCTTGTTCTAATTCTCGCTCGAACCAGAGGTAAGAAAACTGCACCCTGTGTAAATGTGACATGCATGGTTATTCTTGATGCATGTTGGATGTTTAAATGTGATGCATGTAATGCACGAGAAACACGTGATTAGGGCATGCCGTGAATATTGAATATGAGATTGTTCAGAGCTTGAGCCTCTATGTTTATGCATAATCCTAATTGTGTAGCAATTGTTAAGTAAGCATTCTGAATGCCCTGTATTTGGATATTTAACATATGATATATGTTTGGTAGCATTGCTTACTTGTGTATGGCACTAACTAGTCAGGGTCGGCATTGATCGAGTATCATTGACCTAAGAGCCGAGAACGGCGTAAGCGTCATGAACGCATGGCCGATTAAAGATTAGATCTAATCGATATCAGCATTGAATGACTCTAGGAGCATTAATGCTGGACCAACCCTAAGGTCGATGAAAATTCTAAGTGCTTGACTAGTCTAGGACTAGTTACTCAAAGCTAGGGCCAAAGGCCTAGGTGGCGATTTGTCACATGGCTAGGGAGCGAAATCCCACAGTTGTGACTCTATGGTCATGCGATAGGTTATATTGGTGACTAGTTCATCGAGCACCTATCTTGTTCAAGCTAGTGAAATGATCACTTATCTATAAGCCCCGGTGACCCTATCGTCACATGGCTATTGGGAATGAAACCCACCTTAGTGACTTGTATAACTGTCACTCTTCTATTTAGGGCTATCAGCCCGATATGGTTACCAAAACCACCAGTGTTAAATCATTTATCTGATTTGGATTGGCTTGATAGTCATCCACTCAGGAGGGTAGGATTCCTTATCCTGGATACCCATCATTACATGGATTTGTTTGCTTGCTTGATTAGAGCTATATCTGCTAGGTGTGTGCCTTATGATTTGATGACATGTTATTACTGTTCATGAGCATATTAAGTTTTCTTGTTGGGCTTCGGCTCACGGGTGCTATGTGGTGCAGGTAAAGGCAAAAGAAAGCTGGACCATCCTTGAGTTGGAGAGCTTAGGTGACGATGTGTACATATACGGTTGCTCGATCGCCACGGCCGAGGGTTGAAAGAGGAACTAGGGTTAAACCCTGTTTTGCCGCTTAGATTGGTTGTTGTAAGTATTTTTTTTTCTTTGTAATAGACGCTTATATTATATTTTGGGATCCCGATGTATATAATAAATATTCTAATGAAACGTTACATCTTAACCAAAATTTTTAATCCCTAAACAGCTAATCATACTTAGTTACACGATTTTGGCCAAATGACTCGATTAGCGAGTTTAGCACTATTTATAAGGCACACCGTAACGGTCCCTGGAGTACAGTTGAGCCCCTTAGTGACTTGCTCGTCGATCACTCATTATGGTTAACAAAACATCAAGTGTTAAATCACTCATTATGGTTAACAGAACCTCAAGTGTTAAATCACTCATCATGGTTAACAGAACCTCAAAGTGTTAAATCACTCATCTGATTAGGATTGACTTGATAGGCATCCATTCAGGAGGGCAGGATTCCTCATCATGCATTCCCCATCATTATCTGAACTTATTTGCATGCATGAATAGGGCTATCATTGCTAGGCATGCCTGATATGATTTTGTAACATGTTATTACTGTTCATGAGCATATTGAGTTTTCTTGTTGGGCTTCGACTCACGGGTGCTATGTGGTGTAGGTAAAGGCAAAAGAAAGCTGGACAATCCTTGAGTTGGAGAGCTTAGGTGATGATGTGTACATATGTGACTACTCGACCGCCACGACCGAGGGTTGAAAGAGGAACTAGGGTTAAACCCTATATTGCTGCTTAGGTCGGCTGGTTGTAAATGTTTTCTTGTAATTAACCTTTAAATTATATTTTTGGGATCCCAATGTATACAGTAAAAATTTTAGTGAAACATTGTATCCTAACCAAAAAATTTAACCCTAAACCGCTAATCATACTTAGTTACACGATTATGGCCAAATGACTCGATTAGCGAGTTTAGCACTGTTTAAAATGCACACTATAACGATCCTTGGAGTTTAGGGCGTTACACATAGTAAGGTACTAATTATTATTTTCTTAGTTTTGTATTGATATGTTGCTAGGATTTCCCCAAATTTTTCCGTGGATCACATTTTATGTAATAGTTTTTTTTTTCTTTTCTTTTGTACAAGGGGAATCACATTTTATGTAATAGTTTTTTTTCTTTTCTTTTGTACAAGGGGAGTGAAATTGGCAGCAAAGTTTTTATCTTTTTATCTTATCTAATTTATCAATGTTTTTTTATGAGTTGTGTAATTTTTTTATTAAGGTCATATAGTTACTAGTTGGTTTATATATTTTTTTCAACAAGTTAATTAAGATTTTAAAGTTTTAACTAATATAACATAATAAAACTAGATTAGAATTTAGGTCCAAAGCCTTTTTAATTTAAAAATAATATTGTTGACGCCGTTTTTCGTCAAACAGTGAAAGAAGAGCACAAAAACAATAATAGATAATGGCCAAATACAATAAAACAAATCAAACACGCGATTTTTACGTGGTTCAGCAGTTAAATCTGCCTAGTCCACGAGTCTCTGTTATTAAACTCAAGATTATCTCTGAAAATTCTTAAGCATGAATTCTTCAGAGTTTTCTCTCCAGGATCAGAATTTCGGTCCATTACAATGGCGCATGGCTTCTCTATTTATAGAGAAGGATGCAGAATACTATCCCACATATTTTGGGTAGTTATTCTTTTTGTGAATAAAATAAATGGCCTTAAATGCCTATAATCAGATATAAAAGGAAACGTCCCTGAAGACCAGGAAACACATAATTGATCAAATAATATCCCACGATTCTAGGGGATTTACATTAATAAATGAGGATTACATCTCATATTTATAATACTTGTAGATATTCAATGTAGTTGCTGCGTATCTCTAAGGCTTTAGTCTCCCAGGTTTCCTGTCACCTTTCGAGCTGGAGACATCTTCCGAGGTCACCCAATCTGTTCGAGATCGTATGCGCGTCGAGCTCGGGAACCCTGATCCGAAGTTGTCTCCGAAGATGGATGTGTTCCCGGGGCTATCTTTCGAGATCATGAACTCTTCGAGGTCACCATACTCGAGATCGTCCATATCCTGCAGGCTCGGCATATGATCCTGGAGCTTGCCTCCAACCTTATGGGTCCACTTATTCGCGAATCCAACTTTCGAGGTCATAATTAACATGGCTCGAAATCTGGGTATAACATTTCGCCCCCTCAAAAGTATTTGTTCGAATCCTAAGAGAAGGAAACTTTTGAACTACTTTCCCTGAGAACTGCACCGTCATACCTTTGAAAATGGACACGCATCAGCAGGGTATTGCTCACTTTTGGTACTCGAGTGCCTTGGAAACACGCCCACGATCGTCCGTCTGACAACTTTTCGGCGCCTTCTTGTCATTGATCCCCATCCGTTCGATCTAGTGAGGATTTTACTCGACGCTCCTGATTAATTCCTTTTCCCCACTTATATATACAAGACCCCACTCTTCATCTTTTTCTTCACTTTTACATTCATTCGCCATAAGCAAAAAAGAAAAACAAACTCAGAGACCTCTTTGCAAAATTCCTATTCTGTGCATGTTTTCTCGACCAAAGAAGCAAAGGAATCCTAGTCTGTTCGAGTCAGTGAGCTCTTTTCTGCAACCTCTTCTTCGATCGACGATCTCTCTGCAATCGCCATTACTGTGTAAGTACGCCATTTTTTTATTTAAATTGTTCTTGCTGTGAATCTGTTTATACTGGTTTGCATCCATGATAGGAAGTTTTAACACGATAGGCTTTCATGCCTTTTAAACTTTCATTCTGGATTTTCGTCTCTGGTTTATACCCAGTTTTGACGTTTGAATGTGGCTCCCATTTTCTGGGTTTTGAAATTTTTAGGCAACGTTTCTTGTGCACTAAGCTTTCGGATAAAAACGTGGGTCTTGATAAATGCACGAAACCCAAAGACGCCTTTCCTGGTTAACCGCCACTCTTCTTTCCCTTGAATTTCGGGATTTTCAAAAAATCATCCACGCTCCTTTTCTTTTTCGTGGAATACACGCCCCTGACTCTTCAATAAGGATCTTAGTATTTAGTGTCTCGTTCCTAAATTTCCGAGCTCACTCCATCGGGCTCGTAATTCTTGCATGCATGGCCCTCACCATATTTTCTTTCTCGTTAGATGTCACAGAATCTGGAAAGACGGTGGGGGTCATTGCTGGCAATCCCTTACGAGCCAAAATCTTCGAGCCCAGAATCGCTCTTCGCCCGGAACCAACGCCGGATAAGAGAGTACGAGTTTGCACGCGAGCAAGAAGACATTCGAGCCCACTATCGCCGCCAGATAAACGAGGTCATTGAAAATAAGAGAAGAGTTCTTCGGGAGGCCTTCTATCCGGAGCTCAATTCAGGACCTAGGCCAATCCCCCTCGACCCTGCGCTAAGAGTTACTGTTGCATATCCTCCAGGGGAACTCCAGTTTTCCTTAATGGGGGAACCTTCCTCCTCACAGCCGAGGAGAGAAATGTTTGAGGCCGAGCTCTACAGGAGCACGGTTACCACAACCAGCCAAATATCTGAAATACTGGCCTTCCATGGCCTTCATTTGTCAGGCACCTTGAAGCGTCGGGCTCCGACTGGTCAAGAACGGAGCTGTTTCGCCCCTGGCGGCCGTGATGCCACAGTGAAATATGCGGCATGGAGCCAAGAACATATGAGGGCAGGAGCACTACTGCCCTTGAAGTCTTTTTTCAAAGACTTTACTGATTTCGTTGGGTTGGCTCCGTTCCAACTCAACACTAATTCGTACAGGGTGCTGTCTGCCATGAGGTCCTTATTCCACGAGCTGGGGTGGGAAGGACCTTCACCTCAAGAGATTTTATATCTCTTTTGTTTGAAAAGTAACCTCTCCCGAGCTCGGGGAGGGGATGGTTTTTACTATCTCTCGAGCTATCCCAAAGAGACGAAGGTTTTTGGGGATCTCCCCAATCACCCGCCTGATTTCAAGAAGGCCTTCTTCTGGACAGATGGTCTGTCCCCGTCTCGACATTACTCGTTCAGGCGGATTCGTAAGTATTCTCGTTACTTTTATTCCTGAGCTCGAGGCTTTAGTTCTTAAATCCACATTTAGTTGAAATGTGTTTCGTTTTTCAGCTAACTTTCAACGTCCCACCCCTAATGAAGCGATGAAGAGGCACAGAGAGGCCTTACTCCAACTCCCTTATGGTAGGAGGTCTCTCTCGTACCTATTACATGAGGGTAAGCTCCGAGCTTGCGGGCTGTTGGGAGAGGGCCAGTCAACCTCTGACTGGTCCAGCAAAAAATATGAACACTGGGAGGAGGTGCCACTGCCTACAGGCGCCCTTCCTCCGAGGAGAGAAAGGAGGCCATCACTCCCAGTTCGTCTGAGGAGTCCGCGGTCCGGGAATGAGGCCAATGATGAAGTCTCGAGCTCGGACTCAGATGAAGGTAAAGTCCTCCCTACCTCGAGGATGTGGTCTCCCACACTACTAGAACACATGCCCAATAGGTTAGTCTCGTGCCCACATGATAGATACCACTTCTACATATGGAGTTGGGTAGATGACTGTGTCCATAGGTTCGATAGTGGGCTCGGGAAATACGATACCATGTACACCACGGACGAGGTGTGGAATGGGATAGCTGTGCAGTACGGGACCAATGATTATAGGGACCTCTCGAGGTTATCACCTACTTATAGGGAAGGCACTCCCCCCGCCTCCTCTGAAGACGGGGGAATTTCATGGTCCCCAAGCTCGAGCTCGGGGGAGAGTTCCAGTTAGGTTTCTTCTACCATCACTCTATATGTCTGATACCGAAATTACTTGATGTACACTTCTCTTTTACTGACTCACTGTGTTGTGACTTGTGCAGGCGAGATGGACTCCGACCTTGACACCCTTATCGACAATGCAGGCGCCAAGAGGAGCAAACGCCCTAGGGCGGGGTCACTGAAGACCAGTCAGCCGGGCAAAGGCTCCAAGAGATCCAAAAAGACACCTCCCCTTGCCCCGCCGGTTTCGAGCTCTATTGCTGCGTCGACTGTCCAGGCCAGCGCCTCCACGACAATGCCATCTTCGCAGGCCGTCGTCTCCGCGGTTGCACCGACTTCGTTGGTTGGTGCCCCTGCCATTGAGTCCCAACCTCCTGTGGTGGGCGAAACGTCTTCTGTTCAACTTTCCAGAAGGCCTTCTGCTTCTCGAGTTCAGAAGCTAACAATCTCCACCCATATGGAATCGTATGTGGTGGACAATGCTGCTGGACCTCACGGATCTACGCTGATCTCGGATGTCATGTCCCGGATCGGCCAGAGCTATGGCAATTTCAAAGCTCCCCAGTGGCAGTGCCTAACTGGCACCCAAGACCGCACTGTCCTTTACGAGAAGAGTATCGAGCACACTGCTGCGGTAAGTATCCTTCTATATTCCTTTTGCTTACATTCATACTGACCTGAGGCTAATGGTGGTTTCTTCCTTTTTTTTCAGGCTCTTGCCTTCACTGCCCAGCTCAATTACGAGCTGAACAACGAGATCCATTCGAGCTGGACTCATGCTCAAGAGGCGAAGGGCCTCCACCTTAGAGCGAATGACGATCTGAAGGCGGCGAATGCTAAGCTCGAGGCAGTGGTTAAGGAGCGTGAGGACATGGTCAAGGAGCTCGGAAAGCTGAGAGCTGAACTCGAGGAGCAAAAGAAAGATAATAGCCAGCTTTGGGAGACCAATAAGAAGCTCGAAGAGGACAAGGCCGCCACCTTCGACATCATAGAGGATGCCAAAACTCGCCTTCTTGCCGAGTACAAAGAAAAGAAGGAAAAGGCGGTCGACTCAGCCATGTACCGGATGTGGGCTTATAATGAAGATCTGGACACCAGCTTCTTAGGTCCCCACGAGGCGCCGCTTCTTGAACGATGGAATGCTCGGCTCGAGAAGGAAGAGGCTGAACAGCTCGAGAAGGAGAAGGCTGCTCCGGACACCATTTCGGAGGGAGCTCAGGAGGATAGTCATGCTATTCGTCCTGGGGGGTTCGGTGCCACCGACGCTGAGAAGGCCAAGGAGTCTCCTCTTCCTTGAATCTGACCTCGGGGAGATCAGTTATCGGGGCTGCGTCCCCTTATTTCTGTATTTATTTTAATATACGCCCACGGGGCTGATACAATTTCTTTTACCATTCTTTTATATGCTTTACATTTCTTGGCTCGAAATATTTTGCATATTTTTATATTGATGAACTGGTTATGTTTATTTAATTCATACAAACATAGTTTGGATTTAGGCTCGAAATTCGATGCATTCATGCATAGTCTATTCGAGTTATCCGCTTCCGACCTCGTTACTTATCAAGGTCGGATATTACTTTAACCATGAACTCAAGAGTACTTATATGGTATGTAATGTGAATGATCTAGTTATATCTTTTTTTTCTTTTTTTTTTTGTTTAGTCACTTTTCCTCATCCTCAATTTTGTTCCGAGGTTAAGAGTTTGAAACTATTTTCTCTTAAGATATTCCAGCCTCGATCTCGACTTGTCTCGTGATAGGTTTAGGCTCTTACTTATTATCGATCAATTTTTTGGCTGGTTCCAGACCTGTTAAGTTTGCACATCTGGTTTAACTCCAAACGTTTTAGGTTTTTGGTAGTTCGGTTTTGTCCGAACTATCTAAGCTCGCGTATTTGGTTATATCCAAACACTTCATATGTTTTTGATAACTCAGTTATCTAGGCTCGCGTACTTGGTTATCTCCAAATACTTCATGTATATATATTTTTTATTTTTTAATATGATGGTATATATACCAATGATGCCCCCTTAATATCCTATGAGTGTGACCATAGGTTATTAAGTTAAGACAGATTGCAAAAATAAAAAGAAATTACATATGGAACAAAATAGACCTTTTATTTGATGAAATTCAAAAACAAACAAACAAACTAGTATAGATAGAAAGCCATGGTTATAGGCAACACTTCCTACACTATTGATAGTAAGGTCTAAGGTGTTCGCCATTCCATGCGCGCGGTATTGGGCTTCCATCCAATCTCGCAAGTTTGTACACACCAGGTCGGATGACTGACTCTATCTGGTATGGTCCTTCCCAGTTCGGCCTGAGCACTCCAGCTGCTGGATCTTGGGTTGCCAAGAATATGCGTCTTAATACCAGATCTCCCATTCCGAACTTTCGATCTCGAACCCTCTTATTGAAATATCGTGTAGTTCGTTGCTGGTAAGCAGCGTTTCTCAGCTGAGCCTCTTCTCTTTTTTCATCAATCAAGTCTAGAGTTTCTTCGAGCTGAGTGTGATTGGAACTTTGATCGTAAACCTGAGTTCCAATCGTTGGGATTTCGACCTCGATGGGCAACATTGCCTCGCAGCCGTATGCTAGAGAGAACGGGGTATGCCCTGTTGAGGTCCGAGCTGTGGTTCTATACCCCCAAAGGACTTGAGGTAATTCCTCAGGCCATCGTCCCTTGGTTTCTTCCAACTTTTTCTTCAGAGAACTCTTGAGAGTTTTGTTAACGGCCTCGACCTGACCATTCGCCTGAGGGTGAGCCACAGATGAAAAACTCTTTATTATGACATTCTTTTTGCAAAAGCTGCCGAACAAGTCGCAATCGAACTGAGTTCCGTTATCGGATACAATTTTTCTCGGTACTCCGTATCAGCATACGATGTTTTTTACCACGAAATCAAGGATCTTTTTCGAAGTTATGGTTGCCAATGGTTCAGCCTCCGTCCATTTCGTGAAGTAATCAACGGCGACTACAACATACTTCACTCCGCCTTTTCCAGTTGGGAGAGAGCCTATGAGGTCGATGCCCCATACTGCGAAAGGCCATGGGGATGTCAACATGGTTAGTTCGGATGGTGGAGCTCGGGGTATCGCGGCGAATCTCTGGCATTTGTCGCATTTCTTCACATACTCAAAAGAGTCTGTTTTAATGGTTGGCCAGAAATATCCTTGGCGTATGATCTTCTTGGATAGGCTATGCCCCCCGGTGTGGTCTCCGCAGAACCCTTCATGAATTTCTTCAATGATCTTCTTTACTTCGGGAGGGGTTACACATCTAAGCAGTGGCATGGAATATCCTCTTCTGTATAGCTTTCCGTCCAAAATGGTGTAACGAGGAAGCTGATACATCAACTTTCGAGCCTGATTTCGATCTTTTGGAAGAATTCCATTTTCGAGATAGTCAACTATTGGACTCATCCAGGTCGGTTCTATTTCAATCATACACACATCTTCCTCGTCTGGCTCAGTAATGCTGGGTGCTGATAGGTATTCTACGGGTACAACATTCAGCTCTTCATTTTTGGCGGAAGTGGCGAGTCGAGCTAAGGCATCTGCATTTGAGTTTTGTTCTCGGGGAACCTGTTCAATTGCATAAAATTCGAAATACTCCAATGCGGATTTTGCCTTCTCCAGATAAGCTGCCATTCTTGTGCCACGAGCCTGGTACTCTCCCAAGATTTGATTAACTACGAGCTGGGAGTCGCTGTAGCAATGTATAGCTTTGGCTTTGAGCTCTTTTGCTATTCGTAGTCCCGCGAGTAGAGCCTCATACTCAGCTTCATTATTAGATGCTTTAAAGCCAAATCTTAAAGCAGAGTGAAATTTGCTCCCTGCAGGAGTGATCAGGATAACTCCTGCCCCCGCTCCATTTTCATTTGACGAGCCGTCGACGTAAAGTTTCCATAGCTCGTGGGTCGTGGTTATTACCTCGTCGTCGGCTATCCCAGTACATTCCACTATAAAGTCTGCCAATGCTTGTGCCTTAATGGTCGTTCTTGGAAGGTAGGTGATCTCGAACTGTCCGAGCTCAACAGCCCATTTAAGGAGTCGACCTGTCGCCTCTGGTTTAGACAGGACCTGCCTAAGTGGTTGATCTGTCAGTACATGGATGGGATGTGCCTGAAAATAGGGGCGGAGCTTACGAGACGAATGAATTAGACTGAGGGCGAGTTTCTCCATCAATGGATACCTTGACTCTGCCCCCAGTAATCTCTTACTGATGTAATAGATGGGTTTCTGCACCCTCTCTTCCTCTCGAATGAGCACCGCGCTTATCGCGTGTTCTGTGGTCGAGAGGTACAGGTACAATACTTCTCCCGTTTCGGGCTTTGACAGGATGGGTGGTTCAGCAAGGTGTCTTTTGAGCTCCTGAAAGGCCAGCTCGCACTCCTCTGTCCATTCAAACTTCTTACTTCCTCTCAATAAGTTGAAGAATGGAAGGCCACGATCTGTTGACTTCGAGATGAATCTGCTCAGGGCGGCCATCCTGCCAGTCAAGCTTTGGACATCTTTATGCTTCCGAGGTGAAGGCATATCAATCAGGGCCTTTATTTTGTCGGGATTAGCCTCGATTCCACGAGAGTTGACAATGAAACCCAGAAATTTTCCCGAAGATACCCCAAAAGTGCACTTCTGAGGATTTAGCTTCATGTTGTATTTTCTGAGCACGCCAAAGCACTCTTCGAGGTCATCAACATGGTTCTTGTTAAGTTGAGACTTTATAAGCATGTCATCAACATAAACTTCCATGTTGTTCCCTATTTGCTCTGAAAACATCATGTTTACGAGTCGCTGATATGTAGCTCCAGCGTTCTTGAGCCCAAACGACATAACATTATAACAGTATAGCCCTTTATCTGTGATGAAGCTCGTATGTTCTTGGTCGGGGGCATGCATGGGAATCTGGTTGTATCCAGAATAGGCATCCATGGATGACATCAAGACATGCCCCGCCGTGGCATCCACGAGCTGATCAATTCTTGGCAGCGGAAAGCAGTCTTTTGGACAAGCTTTGTTGAGATCCGAGTAGTCAATACAGGTTCTCCATGTCCCATTGGGCTTTGGGACCAACACTGGATTGGCTACCCAGTCAGGGTAAAAGGCATCCCTAATGAAATGGTTTGCTTTTAACCTGTCAACTTCCTCCTTTAATGCTTTCTTTCTGTCCTCGTCCAGCTGTCTTCGCTTTTGTTGCTTCGGGGGAAAGCTTTTGTCTATGTTTAATGCGTGGCTCGCAACATTCGGGCTTATCCCCACCATGTCTGAGTGTGACCATGCGAAGACATCCTGGTTTTTATTCAGAAAGCAAATTAATTGCTATTTTGCCTCGTCTCGGAGGTGTTTTCCGACCTTCACCTTCTTCGAGGGATCAGCTTCCTCGAGTTGAATTTCTTCGAGCTCCTCTAAAGGTTCGAGGTCAACTTTCTCCTCAATCCTCGGGTCGATCTCTTCGTCAATTTCTAAGACTGTTCCATCTTTATTTTGTATGATAGCGAGTGTTTGAGCGCTCGTTTGTTTCTTTCCCCTCAAAGAAATGCTATAACATTCTCTTCCTGCCAATTGATCTCCTTTTAATGTCCCGACCCCGCTTGTAGTTAGGAACTTAAGGGCCAGATGCCTCACAGATGAAACTGCCCCCAGCCCGACCA
This sequence comes from Humulus lupulus, assembly GCF_963169125.1. Lineage (NCBI taxonomy): Eukaryota > Viridiplantae > Streptophyta > Magnoliopsida > Rosales > Cannabaceae > Humulus > Humulus lupulus. The sequence continues at coordinate 13,252,325 of NC_084802.1, forward strand.
GGGCGGGTCTCCCAAGCAGTACATTGTAGGCAGATGGTAACTCTACTACCACGAACTCCATTATCTTGGTCACCGAGACCGGATAGTCTCCCAAGGTCACAGGGAGTTCAATGGATCCCATACAGGCAGTTCCTTCTCCTGAAAATCCGTACAAAGTAGTTGCACACGCCTTCAGGTCGCGAAGGGAGAGTCCCATTTTCTCGAGGGTCGCTTTATAAAGAATGTTGACCGAGCTCCCATTATCTATGAGGACTCGGCGGACTCTTTTGTTGGCAAGCTGAAGAGTAATAACCAATGGATCATGATGAGGGAACTGAACATGGGAAGCGTCCTCCTCAGTGAAGGTTATCGGTTGTGTTTCAATCCTTTGGTTTTTCGGTGCCCTAGGTTCGGGTTCATAAGGAGACCCGTCCCCTGTCTTCAGCTCGTTTACATATCTCTTTTGAGCATTTCTGCCCCCTCCTGCGAGATGAGGCCCTCCCGAGATGGTTATCACGTCCTCTCCATCTATCGGCGGGGGCCTGTCTTCTTCCCTAGGTTGGGAGTTATTATTTTGTGCCGCCGAAGGCGCGGCTACTCTCTGGCTCGTAGTAGTCTGTCCAGTAGTCTGGTTTTTGACATACTGCCGGAAGTAACCTCTCGAGATCAACCCTTCGATCTCGTCCTTCAGCTGTCGACATTCATCAGTTGTGTGTCCGGTGTCTCTGTGGAACCGGCAATACTTACTGGAATCCCTTTTGGATTTTTGATTTCTCATTGGGTCCGGACGCCTGAAGGGGACCTGGTTTTCATTAGCCAGGTATATGTTTTCCCGAGACTCGTTGAGTTCGGTGTGCACTTTATATACGGAGAAATACCTTTCTCCTTTCTTTCTCTTTCCTCCTTCAGCCTCGGGGTTATTTCCCTCGCTCTTTTTCCTCTTGGAGGGATTCTCCGAGGTAGGCTGTGGAGCTGCTGGGTCAGCCGAGGTTGAGGCGGAGTTAATGTTTATCGTTGTAGTTTCAGTCTGCGAGGTCGCCTTGAGCGTTGACCTCGCCTCCTCTACATTGACAAATCTCTGCGCCCGTCTGTTAAACTCGGTTATTGACCTCACCGGTTTCCCTTGCATGTCGTCCCAAAGGGCACTTCCGGGTAAAACACCAGCTCGGATAGCCATCAGGTGCCCACTGTCATCCATATCTCGAGCCCGGGCGACCTCCAGATTAAATCTTGTCAGATAGCTTTTTCAGTGTTTCGCCTGGCTGTTGTCGGACGTTGGTCAAAGTGGATGCCTCTGGCCTGACTCCCACCATAGCTCGGAACTGCTTCTTGAAGTCTCTGGACAACTGTTCCCATGAAGTTATTGAGTGTTTCTTGTACTTTTCGAACCAACTTTTGGCAGGCCCTGCCAATGATGTTGGAAACAACATGCACCTGAGCTCGTAACCCACGTTACTAGCTCTCATAATAGTGTTGAATGTACTCAGGTGACTACATGGGTCGGTTTTTCCTTCAAACGCTGGGACGTGAGGAATCCGGAACCCTTGAGGAAATTGAGTGTTAGAAATATGTGGAGCAAATGGCTCGAGCTCCTCATCAGAATCCTCGTATCGACCATTCCCCCGTTCATTCTTTAAAAGCCTAAAGGCTTTTTTCGAGCTGATCGATCCTTTCTTGGACTGGGTCCATGGGAGGTGCTGTCTGGAATTGACAGTCATTGATCAGGATTCAGGGCTCGTGTCTCCGTGAGGGATCTCTACCCCCATTCAGGTGATTCCTCAGGTCCGGATTTGTCTGATCTTCCTTCCTCCTACTCTGATTCAGATGATTTCGCAGGTCAGGACGATTCTTGCGACTTCCAGTATTTTTACGACCTCGGTCGTGTTTACTGACGGACCTGGTCTCTCCGGACTCGTCACTGGTGAAACTCATTGATCGGTCATTTCGCGATGGGTTCTTCCCATGTCGCCTCGTCTCCGCAGTGTGAGACCGGGACGTCTGACTTTTCTCAGATTGAGTGCCTCTCCGCTCTTGGAAAGTCTCCCTGTGTCCTTGTCTATTCCCCGTACGCCCTTGATCCTGATCTCGAACAGGTTGAGCGTTTCTGCGGGGAGGCGAAGGATATCTTATGGGAGACGGAGGGAACCGTATAGGCGATGGTGGCTGTCGCCCTTGCCTCGGCCTAGAGGGTCCAGAATTTTCCCGAGATGGGTCAGTCGCGTTCGGTGCACTACCAGGAACCTGAGTCCGAGCCTCGGCAGGAGTTCGGTTATTCTCAGTTCCTGCAGGCACTTCCACAGGTGGATTAGGCGGGACTCGAGCTCGGGTACTCCTCTGGGGCCTAGGAGGAGCAGATGGCTCTGCTGGCGCCGAAGGTTGAGTCGGCCTCCTTGTGGCAGCATCCTTTCGTGGTCGCCCACGGGGCCTCCGGGGAGGAACATGCACGTCCCTTGGAGGAGGGACTTGGTTTTCGCGCGGAGGCGGGGGCTGAGCCACCTGCGCCTCTGCGGCTATCCTAGTCAGCTCCTCATTCCGTTTGTTGGCCTCTGCCAACAACTGTTTCAACTGCCGGTTTTCTAGTTCTACAATAGGAACGTAACACTCTGGATTGTAGTACATGTCCTCATCCCTTGGTGGAGGCGGTGGTCCCCGAGAATTAGAAGACCCACTTCTCTCCTCAGCATCCGGGTTCTCCATTGGTTGTTTTCCAGGACGCCTTGGGTAACTTTCATCAGGCGTGTTCTGATTGTTCGTGGCCATGAATCTCTTAGGGATGAATGCTTAAGGCTCTCAATGAAAGCACCAAACTGTTGACGCCGTTTTTCATCAAACAGTGAAAGAAGAGCACAAAAACAATAATAGATAATGGCCAAATACAATAAAACAAATCAAACACGCAATTTTTACGTGGTTCAGCAGTTCAATCTGCCTAGTCCACGAGTCTCTGTTATTAAACTCAAGATTATCTCTGAAAATTCTTAAGCATGAATTCTTCAGAGTTTTCTCTCCAGGATCAGAATTTCGGTCCTTTACAATGGCTCATGGCTTCTCTATTTATAGAGAAGGATGCAGAATACTATCCCACATATTTTGGGTAGTTACTCTTTTTGTGAATAAAATAAATGGCCTTAAATGCCTATAATCAGATATAAAAGGAAACGTCCCTAAGGACCAGGAAACACATAACTGATCAAATAATATCCCACGATTCTAGGGGATTTACATTAATAAATGAGGATTACATCTCATATTTATAATACTTGTAGATATTCAATGTAGTTGCTGCGTATCTCTAAGGCTTTAGTCTCCCAGGTTTCCTGTCACCTTTCGAGCTGGAGACATCTTCCGAGGTCACCCAATCTGTTCGAGATCGTATGCGCGTCGAGCTCGGGTACCCTGATCCGAAGTTGTCTCCGAAGATGGATGTGTTCCCGAGGCTATCTTTCGAGATCATGAACTCTTCGAGGTCACCATACTCGAGATCGTCCATATCCTGCAGGCTCGACATATGATCCTGGAGCTTGCCTCCAACCTTATGGGTCCACTTATTCGCGAATCCAACTTTCGAGGTCATAATTAACATGACTCGAAATCTGGGTATAACAAATATGATACAAATGAATTTAAATTTAATTGGGTTAATATTTTAATTATAATCAAAATGAAGATGCCCAACACCTATTTAAAATGTTAATTTAAAAATGTGGTAAAAATGAAAATTTTGATATTAATATTGATATTATACACACTATTATATGCTTTAGTCAATCCATACTTGTTAGAGCATATAATAGTGTGTATAATGAAAAGTCTAGACATATTAGTCTATCACATGAATATGTGAGACAATTGGTTCAAGATAGATCATATCGATCTCATATATTAAGACAAGTGAGAACTTAGGAGATCCATTTAAAAAACGTCTTGTGAATAGGTTAGTAAGCTCCACTTCAAAAGGGATGAGACTGAAACTCCTGGTAAAAGGTTCACCAATGATGGCAGCTTAACTCCAAACTTGTGAGCATCAAGGGAAAGAGTTCAATGGGTAAGAAAAAGTCATTAATAAGTGAATGGTTTCAACACTAAAAAATTTTGTGAGTTCCATCCAAGATGGTTAGTGTTGGTTGCTACCAAGTAAGGATTAGGCCTAGGGCTTTAAATGAAGTTCAGTTGAGTGCAACAAGCATCTCTAAAGGTAGGAAAGATGTTGTAAGAACTTCACCTATGTGAACTTAGAGGTGGTGCCGTCTCTCATGGGAGTTGGAGTTTCTCCCCAGAAAGTTCATGAAGGGATGAGCACATGGCCATATAAGTGCTAAGTGAGAAAGTGGGAAAACAAAAGATCTAGTGGAGGAGTGTGAGGTACTACAAGTTTTATCATAAGGAATGTTCAAGCTTTTAAGCTACCAATGATTTCGATAAAAATTTGTAGTATTTCACTAAGGTAAAATTCAAGTTGAAAGGCACTTTACTTTAGGCACCAAAACTGTTTGAGCTAGAGTTGTATTTAACCAAGTGGGAGAATGTTATGATTGGTTAAATATAAAGGATAAGTGTTTTTATACAAACTACGTAGGCACTTAAAAATTGTGTTTTTGGGTCCAAAGTGATACATGGAGGTATCTAAGGATCCCCAAAAATTTTGGTAGCATTTTGAGCAATTTTAGGCCCGTTGGAGGGGTCACAAGCCAAAGGGGGAGGCGTTGCATCGCTTGGATGCAAAAAGGCCTAAAAGCTTTAGCAGGCGATACATCGCCTGACATGTCCGTACGAACACGTGTTTTAAGCACCTAATGATGGTGCATACACTATAAAATGGTCCTCATAGAGTTTTGGGATATTTGATCACTCTTTCAAATCTTTCTCTAACCTCTCTCTCTCTCTCTCTCTCTCTCTCTCTCTCTCTCTCTCTCTCTCTCTCTCTCTCTCTCTCTCTAGTTTTCAAGAATCTCAAGTTTTTTCCAAGAAACTCATAAAGAAAGTGCTTGACTTTGTGAGTTTAAGGCTTGTTAAATCTCAATTGTCATTTCCTGTTAAAATAGGCCCCAAGCGTCAATGGTGCCTAGGAAATAGAGAATTAGGACAATGATAAGAATCATTTATAAGTCTTTGGCTGTGTTTTTTGCATTGAAGAAGGAAAAGTTCAAAGTGGTGATTTTCCAAGGGCTTTGAAGGTTCATCAAAGAAGAAGAAGATTGTTCTACAACTAAGGTTTGCATCATCTTTCTCAATCTTTCTTTGGTCTCTGTTAATCATTATTATTTGTAAATTCTAGATATTGTGATGGTGTAATCTCACTCTCCCACAACAAATATTTTTTCTTCAACAACTCAGTTCTTTTCTAAAGTTGCTAAACTTGACATTTAATATATAAGTTTAGACACATATGATATGGCATAAGAGACACTTCAGTCTTTTGAATTTTTAAGAGTTGTACTTCAATGACTCATTTATCTTTTTTTTTTTTAAATATATTACATTTTTTTTGTTTTATACAATAATTTTATAATTCACCATAAATAAAATTTTATTTTTTATTATATTTGTTGACGTAGTTTTTCGTCAACTAAAATAAGAGTAATTAAGCAATAAAATAATTTAAAGAAAAAGATAAATAGGGATTTTTTACGTGGTTCAGTAGTTAACTCTACCTAGTCTACGAGTCACTTTTATTGATTGATCTAAGTTAAAGCTTAATAAAGCAATTTCCACGAATTTGAGTACAAGAATTGTGCGTGAAAAATATAAATGACTAATCTCAGGTATTTATAGACTGGGTTCTGATACTCTTCCCACGATTTTAGAGGGAAGTTACATAAAAATCTACATTCAAATTTGAAATAATTTGAATTACAAATGAATCAGTTTGACTATGTTAATATCTAAATCGATTCCTTAAAAATATGCTTTATTCGCTCAAAAACGGCTTCTTGACGCCTTGAAAATGTGTTTTCAAGCCAATATGCATCATCTTCGAGCTGATGCTTGCTTTGTCCGAGCTAACTGTCATTTAACTTTCGAGTTGATTCTCTCATAGAGGTTGGACCTTTCAAGCTAATCTTCCATTTCGAGCAGAAATGGCTTATTACTACATATTAGCAATATTGTCCCTCATTTCTATATGCATTCCAATTCATCAAACTGTATCCCAATCTTATATTTTGAGATAATTTATTCGTCTCGAAATTAGGGTATAATAATATTTTTTATCCACTTTAAATATAAATAAATACAACAAAGGAAAGAAAATAAAAGCATAAAGATATAAATGTAGAAAATTAGCTTAGGAGGAAAGTAAAAATTTTGTATTTTACAAAATTTTAAAGAATACTATTTTAACATATATTTTTTTTTAAAGAAAACCCTATTATACTAAAACCATTAAGAGTACTATTAAAGTGTACTCCATGTGCTCTTCTAGTTACTAATCGGTTTTATTTCCTCCAATTAAGCATGTCAATCACACACAATCAACTTCAATTTTCCTTAAATTTGTTTTAGTTGATATTTGAGTAAAAGTGAAATTCGTGATGATTGCCAAACTCACATTTTGTGCTGAATCAGAATTCTTCAAATAACACCCATAAACAACTAAACATTTTCAATGCCATTTTTATGCATCATACAAGATAAGCAATCATTGGACTGAAGAGGTTAATTTGACTTTTGAGAGGCTATTGATTAGTAGGACATATTTTAAGATAATCATTCATGGGAATGGAAGATTTTTTTATAGTGCATACTTTTTGTATTTGTTGGCTCGTGAATAATTTTTGACATAATTTTTTTTTATGACAGTATATATTATAGCTATTTAGAATATCATGTAAATTTTCATAAAATTTTGAATAATTTACAGTGATGAATAATTTAGAAAATATTCTTTTATAAATACATAAATTTACGCTAGAATTTTATTTGATTAGAATTATTGAGGAAGGGAAGTACAATCAAAAAATGAAAAAAAATGTGAAAGATACTTATTAGGATGTAAAGGAGCGGGAAATTGGCAAGTAGTGTTTTTCCGTCCTTGTTAACTATTTTAATGCTTGCCTCTACTTTCATTTTCACATATTTTTTGTTGGGAGTTGGGCAAAGAATTTCTGCATGGATTCATTTATTTAAAATATACAAATAAAAATAAAATTATAATTATAATTAAAAATATGGGTTGCATAAAAATTAATTACACTGTTTTTATAATTTAAAACACTAAATTTTATATGATACACCATCAAATAAGCTTTGATGGTGTATCTTATCCCAAATAATTTTTGTTAAAAAAAAGTTAATAATATACAATAAAAACATATAAATATATATATATTGCAAAATGAATAAAAAATTAAATTGGTCATGTTGAGGCCGAGAGTGTTATCCTTGCTCTTGCTCCATTTGATATTCAAAAATGAAAAATATTTCCTATTCTCCATTTAGATAAGTAATCCCTGCCCCCATTAAGATCGGGTACCCAAACTAAAATTTTACATCCCTAATCATTATGGCCAATACTAATTACTACATATATGAATTATAGTTTGTATATATGTTGTAAATCTCTTTTATTCCATCACATTATTATACGATTACACCATTCAAATTTTCAGTATATCTATCGACCATAGTTGAACCTCAAGCTCCATAGATCATCACTTGTCGTTTTTGACAGCCACTTCCAAGTAAACTCACCAATAGCCATAGGTCATTTACTTCATGATTTCTTGTGATTTTTTGTGCTATCATTACCCATTCACGGACTCATCAGTTCAAACTCATCCCTATGGTTTAAGATAAGAACTCAAAATATGAGTAATTTCCTATTTGTTTGTTTGTGTTTTTATTTTTTATTTTTTTAAAAAAAGTGAAAAGAATACGAAATATTATTTAAAACGAATCCAATTATTGTGTAAACTAAAGAAGTCATCTTGTACACTAAGTTTCGCCAAAGTATGGGCCACTTTATTGATTTTATAAGTTTAGATTAAATATTTAATTTTTAGTACAAGCTATATTCAAAGTGTATATTAATTATTTTTATTGTATATATATTTTTTGTAAGAGAGACCTTATGTCAATGACTGAAAAAAATTGCAACAAGAAGTGAATGATTTTTTCATTCAATAAAAAAATTTATTGTCTAGTCGAAGAATATGCAAAATCATAACATAATCCGCTTTAAAAATATTATTCATATAAGATAGAGATGCTCTCAAAAAGTTAGACAATATAGCTTAAAAAACATTCGCATTGAATGTCCAAGGACTTGAGTCCAGTTGTGTCTCACCCATAAAGCAAGAGCTTCCCCACTCTGTTTGAGAGATCGAAAAGACAACTATACATAAAACTAACAAATATAAGTAACTTAAATATTATTCAATTGTGCCCTTTGGTTAGAAACTAAATTTTTTGAATAAAAAATGTGATAATGATGGTAACTAAAGATAATAATGGTAAAAAATAATTATAATTATAGTAAAGAGAATAAATTGTGTTACTATAATTTAATTTGTAATATCACTTGAACAATTAGTTTTAAATTTTAATATTTATTATTATAAAATCTCATTTAGTGGAAAGACATAAATAACCATATAATTCATTTTCATTGATACACAAGATATTACAATTATAATGCACTTATTCTTTTTTTAAAATAGGAGGTAGAATTAAATTCTGAAAAACGTTAGTAAAAATGATTTTAAAAAGGTTATGCACACATTAAAAGAAATAATATGAAATAGTAATAATAATAATTAAGAGTTATTATTATTATTTGGGATATAAACATAGAATCAATATTTTTTTTGTCAGGATATTACCAATATTTGAAGAATTATAAAGTGAAAGATGTACATGCAATTAGCAAATTAATTGCTAAACAAGAATAAATTGTAAAAAAATTAAATATATATAATAAAAATAAGTAAAATCCTTTTTTGGCTAAACTTTAATTTAGACAAAATATTTTAATTGTTTAAAGAAAAAAAATCAGTAGCAAATCTCCTTGTTGATATTCGGTTTTATTAAGCAATATTCTCAGCTGATTTTGTAATGTGAAAAGATCTCCAAATGTAAATATATTTGTTACCTTATTTATCTCAAATAATCAATTTTTGGTAAAAATATATTATGCAAATATCTTGAGTTTATTTTCAGGGGTTTATATAGGATTATGGTTATCCTGGAAATAAAGGAGTCGAAAATGAACTTGGTCAAGAAAAATGACCATGTTCGTTCTGCCAGATCAAACGGATCACGTTGCTGACTCATCAGTTTCCTTTTCTGTCAACACAGAATCGATCTGGCTGGCTGTTTTCCTAAATCAAAGGAATTCGCAATTAATTTCAAAGATTCCAGAAAATCATGGCCTTGGACGTTTTCCCTTCCTATAAATACCTTGCCAAGGCCTTTGGATTTTTCACCTCTTCTATTTTGAATATTTTGTAATTGTTATGCTATTTTGAAGAGTGTTTATTTGTAGAGATTAAGTTTGTTCACCTTAATCTTTGTGAGAGTGCTGAGTGTACTTGTGGATATCTATCTAGTCCATTGTATACAGATAGTGTCTATTGTGAACGTGTTCATAAGGATCTTCGGGAGAGGATTCGATCTAAGTCTCACTTCGGGAGGAAGTGAGCACTCGCTGTTCTTTGAAGGGAGTTCAAGAGAATCAGCGTTTCATCAAACCAAATTCGTAGAGAAGAGTACAACAAGATTGCGGCAATAGTTTAAAAGGGAGTCTTACATTGTTTAAGTCAATGCTTTTGTACACCTTGTTTCTTTACTAATTGGTTTATTCTCTGGGCGTGGCCTCAAGGAGTAGGATATCCGAAAGGGTTTCTGAACCTTGTAAAAATTCACTGTGTTCTTTATTTTTTTTTTTGCACTGTTTAATTTTTGTGTTCAGTTCTGTCGTGACAAGTTCGGATTCTGTCCCGACAGAATTGCTTTCTGTGTAAACATCTAATTACCATTCCGCATTTTAATTAATACTCTGTTTAATTAATCTGGTAATTATTAAAAACGGAATTTCAATTGGTATCAGAGCGGGTCACTAAACTCTTAGTGCGATCTTGTATTTTTCCGTTTGTTTTGTGCTTTGTGAAATGTCTTTCTTTGCAGAAGGTGGATCTATAACTCGTCCTCCTTTGTTGAATGATTCCAACTATCCTTATTGGAAGGTTAGGATGAGAGCCTTTATTAAATCACAAGAAGAAAAGGCATGGAGATCAATCTTAACCGGTTGGACACCCCCTTCTGAATCTGATGATGTCACAAAGGTAAAATCTGAAATTAACTGGACTGATGCTGAAGATAAATTATCCAGTTATAACAACAAAGCTTTACATGCTATCTTTAATGGGGTTGGTGAAGGTTACATAAAATTAATATCTTCGTGTGAATCTGCCAAAGAAGCTTGGGAAATCCTTCAAATTCAATTTGAAGGAACTGCTGATGTAAAACGTTCTAGGCTTGTTATGTTAACTACTAGATTTGAAAATCTTAAAATGACAGAGACTAAGTCTCTCACAGAATTCTATGAAAAATTGTCTGACATAGCTAATGAATATTTTGCTTTGGGAGAAAAATTGGAAAATAATGTGTTAGTTCGAAAAATTGTTAGAGTGCTTCCTGACAGGTTCCAAACAAAGCTCACAGCAATTGAAGAAGCCAAAGATCTCGACACAATGAAAGTAGAGGAATTGATGGGTTCATTGCGAACGTTTGAACTCAATCAACAAATTCGCCAAAAGGAAAATCCAAGTGCTCCCAAAGAAAAATCAGTTGCTCTCAAATCTTCAAAAATAAAAGATTCTGAAGAAAATGATGGTGAAGACGAAATGGCTTTGTTGACCAAAAATTTTCAAAAATACATGAAAAAGATTGGTAACAAAAAATCCTCGTTCAAATCTTCCAAAGGTAATCAATTTTCTAGACCTTTTGACAATAACAATAAAAGAGGCGTGCAATGCAGGGAATGTGAAGGATTTGGTCACATTCAATCTGAATGTGCTAACACACTGAAGAAAAACAAAAAGGTAATGACAGCTACTTGGAGTGATCAGGACTCTGAAAGTAGTGAAGAGGAAGATAACGTGAATCTTGCCTTAACCTCTGTTGTTTCTGCATTAACACTAAATTTGCAGGATAATAAAAGGGTTGTTTGTCTAAACAATGATGTTCAGGAAGATAATTCTGATTGTGAATCTAGTGAGTCTGATCTAGACGAGGATTCTCTGAAAGAATCATACAAAAATATGTATGATCAATGGTTAAGGGTTTGTTCTGATAATCGCTTAATGGCAAGCAATAATAAATTCTTACAGGAAAAGAATGATGATCTTGTAAACACTGTGAAGAATCTTGAAGAAAATATTATTGCAAAAGATTGTGAAATTAAGCGATTGGCAAATGAAATTAATCACATGATTAAAGGTGTTAAAATGCTTAATCCAAATTCCAGGATTTTGGATGATGTTATTGTTGCAGGCCAAAAAGCTGGTAATTTTTCTGGCTTGGGATCTGATGGTTTCAAATCAAAGGGAAAAACCATTTTTGTGAAATCTGGAATTCATTCTGTTGCATCCACTAACCTTTCTGCAGGTACATCTCACACAATTGATTTGACAAAAAGCAAATATGTTTCCACATCTGTTAAACAGATCAATCGGTTCATTCCAATATGTCATTTCTGTGGAGTGAAAGGACACATCCGGCCCAGATGTTTTACTATGATGAATGTTTTCAAAAACAATTATTTAAATCATTATGGTAAAACAAAACATGTTGTGAGAAAACCTTCAAAATTTGTTTGGGTTGAAAAAGCAAGAAAAACTTGTCTTGCTGCTTTTACTTGTCATAAATCGCGTGCTTCTAACTCTTGGTATTTTGATAGTGGATGCTCTAGACATATGACAGGTGATGCAAATATACTCACTAATTTCAAATCTTTGAAATGTGGTGGAGTAAAATTTGGTGATGGTATGTCAGGTAATATTCTTGGAAAAGGTACTCTGAGTCTTGATGGTTTACCAAAATTGAGAAATGTTTTACTCGTTGAAGGACTTAAGGCTAATTTAATTAGTATAAGTCAGATTTGTGATCAAGGCTTCACAGTAAATTTTTCACGTGATGATTGCAATGTTGTTGATCAAAATGGTGTGAGTATATTGAAAGGATATAGATCCATTGATAACTGCTATACTCTTTCGCCATCTCTCACATGTCACTCGGCCATAAGTAATACCACTGATTTATGGCACGAGAAACTGGGTCATATAAATTTCAAAAATTTTAAAAAAATTGCTAGTGCAGGATTAGTTCGTGGTTTACCCAAGTTGGGTAGAGAATCTGCAGGTAAATGTGAACCATGTCAGTTGGGGAAACAATTAAAAAATTCCCACACAACTGTCACGGGAATCAATACTTCAAAAGTTCTTGAACTTTTGCACATGGATCTTATGGGTCCCATTCAAGTTGAAAGTATCAATGGAAAAAGGTATATCTTTGTGTGTGTTGATGATTTTTCTCGTTTTACTTGGGTTGACTTCTTAAGGGAAAAATCAGACACGTTTGATGCCTTCAAAAATCTGTGCATTAAATTGAGAGTTGAAAAAGATTGCAATATAGGCAAGATTGTGAGAATTAGAAGTGATCATGGTAAAGAATTTGAGAATACTGTTTATGATGATTTTTGTAAATCTCTAGGAATCTCTCATGAGTTCTCATCTCCCAAGACTCCAGAACAAAATGGGGTTGTTGAGAGAAAAAATAGAACCTTGCAGGAAATGGCTAGAGTAATGCTAAACAGTAAAAAACTCTCCAAACGATTGTGGGCAGAAGCAATATTCACTGCTTGCTACACAATCAATCGAGTTTTTCTCAGGCCAGGTACTTTCAAAACTCCCTACGAAATTTGGAAAGGTAAAAAGCCCAATGTAAGTTATTTTCATGTTTTTGGATGCATATGCTATATCCTCAGAGATCGTGAGAATATTGGAAAATTTGATTCAAAAAGTGATATAGGAGTGTTTCTTGGATATTCTATGAATAGTAGAGCTTATCGTGTCTTTAACATGAGAACTCAAACTATAATGGAATCGTCCAATGTTGTTGTTGATGATTTAAAAGATTTTTCTGAATATTCCAAAGAAGAAGAAATTGATAGGTTTATTGCAGAAAGCTCTCAGACAGAATCTCCCACGGTGAAAAAAGATGATGTTGTGCCCTCTCATACCGAATCTGTTACAACAGAAGCTGAATCTGTTCCAACATCGTCCGATCGATTAACAAAGGAAAGGCCAGAAATCATCACAGATTCAATACAGAGAGAACCCTCTGCCAGAATAAAAAAGAATCATCCTTCAGATCTCATTCTTGGTGATATTGAAGAAAGCATGGTCACAAGAAAAAGGTATGTGAATTTGGTTCAATTCGTTTGTTTTACATCCAGCTTTGAACTAAAAAATGTGAAAGAAGCTCTGAATGATGAGTCATGGATAAAAGCAATGCAAGAAGAATTGGAACAATTCACAAGAAATGAGGTATGGACTCTTGTTCCTAGACCAAATCATACAAATGTTATTGGCACCAAATGGATTTTCAAAAACAAAACTGATGAATTTGGTACAATAATAAGAAATAAAGCTAGGTTAGTTGCTCAGGGGTATACTCAAATTGAAGGAATTGATTTTGATGAAACTTTTGCCCCTGTCGCAAGACTTGAGTCAATAAGATTGCTATTGGCTGTTGCCTGTGTTGTTGGATTCAAAATTTTTCAAATGGATGTTAAATCTGCATTTTTAAATGGAAATTTGAATGAGGAAGCATTTGTTGAACAACCAAAAGGATTTGAAGATCCACATAATCCTAATCACGTTTTTCAACTTAAAAAAGCTCTCTATGGTCTGAAACAGGCTCCTAGAGCTTGGTATGAAAGATTGACTCAATTCCTTGTTTCAAATGGGTATAAAAGAGGAGGAGTAGATAAAACTCTTTTCATCAAAAATGTTGATTCTGATATTGTCATTGCTCAAATCTATGTTGATGATATTGTTTTTGGCTCTACTTCTAACACTTTAGTGCAGGAATTTGTCAAACAGATGACGAATGAGTTTGAAATGAGTATGGTAGGTGAGTTAACCTATTTTCTAGGTTTGCAAGTCAAACAGTCAGAAGATGGAACTTTCATCTCTCAAAGTAAGTATGCAAAAAATCTGGTCAAGAAATTTGGGATGGAATCTGCCAAACACGCCAAAACACCAATGGGAACCACAGTCAAATTAACCAAGGATGAAAATGGTGTTAAGGTTGATCCAACCTTGTACATAAGCATGATTGGAAGTCTTCTGTATCTCACAGCCAGTCGTCCTGATATAAGCTACAGTGTGGGGGTATGTGCTCGATATCAAGGAGATCCTATGGAATCACATGTGACAGCTGTAAAGCGAATCATCCGTTATGTAAATGGTACTCAGGAATATGGAATTTGGTACTCAAAGGAAACAAACTCTAATCTTGTTTGCTTTAGTGATGCTGATTGGGCAGGGAATGCAGATGACCGAAAAAGTACAAGTGGGGGATGTTTTTATCTGGGAAACAATCTGGTTTCTTGGCATAGCAAGAAACAAAATTCTATCTCGCTGTCTACTGCCGAGGCCAAGTACATTGCTGCAGGAAGCTGCTGTACACAATTATTGTGGATGAAACAAATGATGACAGATTATGGGTTTGATCTTAAAACTTTGACTATTTTCTGTGATAACACTAGTGCTATTAATATCTCAAAAAATCATGTCCAACACTCTCGCACTAAACACATTGACATTCGTCATCATTTTATTAGGGAACTCGTTGAAAATAAAACTTTGATCTTAGAATATATTGAGACTGACAAACAGATTGCAGATATTTTTACAAAAGCCCTTGATACAGTCAGGTTTGATTCCCTCAGGAAATCCTTGGGGGTTTGTCCCAATTAATTTTTTTTGTGCTGTACCTTATCCCTGTGTCTGAAAAAGTTGTGTGATGTCTCTTTGTCCTTGCTCTCAGAAAAAGTTTCAATCATTATGTCAAAATATATTTTTACTTCAGGTTAGAAATTATAGTTAATATAATTCATGCTATTTTTTCTTCAAAATAAAAATTCAAAAAAAAAAAAAACAAATAGTCCCTCCAATTAATATTTCTTCAATTTAATCTGTGTTTTTGTGTGTGAGTTTTTGTTTCTCGAAAAGTATTTCAAGCTCCATCTTAGAATAGAGCTACCTACACTATTGTGTAAATTACTTAACCTTGAGTAAGTTGGAACTATGTAACTAACAATTATGTAGAAGATACTCTACCACTGTTAAAAACAAGCCTTCAGTGTAGTGTGAAAGCGTCTAATTTGGTTACTCATTGAGAAAAAGGCTAACAATTGCCACATAGGGCAATGTCCCTGAAAAAGGCTAAAAATTTCCATACAGGGCAATGATCTCTGCTTTCACAATCACACACAAATGCTTGAGATATTCTGTTGGGAAACATTTGTAAGTCTCATACACACTGATTGATTTGAGTGAAATATTTTTTGTGATTGGAATAAATGTTTTGTGATATTTTATTTTGAAAAATAAAAGCATGATTTATATTAAATATATTTTCTAAACCTCATAGTAAAGATGTGTTTTGATCTAATGATTGTTTCTTTTTCCACATGCAAGGGCACGAAGACATTGGGCACTAATCAAAATGGGATATTTTTTTTTTTGGGGTACATTCGGTTTTACTTCTTAAAATAATAAAAAATATATATATATAATAATAATATATATATATTTCTTTTTTAGGGCAATCAAATCTGCGTGTGTCAAAAGGGGTAAGTTGTATCTTGATTGTTTTTGTCCTTATCTCATTTTTTTCAAAGATCAAAAGTTTCCATTTTTGGCTTGTTTCCCAATTTGTGTCGTGCACTTTTGTTGGCAGTTATTTTTTGAGATATTTGGTGTGTACTTTCCTAAAGTGTTTATCCTTTTTAATTGTCAAATAAAGGATTTAAAGATCAAATCCCTACCTTTTTCTGTCTTTATATTCGGATTTCCTTGGGCCCAATTCACATCCGTCTCCTTTCTTCTCCTTTTTGGTCCTTTATTTTTCTTGACAGTTTTTCTCTCATTCTCGTGCAACAATGGTGAGAACCAGAGGCAGTGGGTCTCGGTCTGTCAAGTCAGTGGCTGGTTCGATGAGTGCATCTCCATCCCTCACCAAGAAGAAAGCTCGGAAGAGTACCTTGTCTCTTCCCATCCACATTAATGATTCCATCACCACGAGCAAAGCCGTGGTCATTCCGGACCTTGAAGCCCCCAAAGCTCCGGCTGAACCTCCTTCTTCGGCGGCTCCGCTCGCCTCTGTACTAGGGTCTTCCAAAAGAGGCCGAGCTTCTCCATCAGAGGATGTCTCTGATCATGGTCGTGATTCTGCCAAAGCCCATTCTGATTCCTCAGAGTCACCTGACGTGCTTGCACCCAAGAAGAAAAGCAAGGGTTGGTTCCAGGTCTCTTCTTCTCGAAAATCTCCTCGTTCCAAAGGGACTGATCCTTCTGATTCTACGCCGAAGGTTTCATCTCCTGTTGGTACCACTCCTCGTTCCAAGTTTAGGTCAAAGGTAAAGAAAATTCCTCCACCTTGTTCTTCTTCTGAAACTGACCCTTCTTCAGATTGTGTGCCCTCTGACGAAGATCCCCTTGAAGACGACCCCTCTCTTGAGGACAATGTTGACTCAGAAGATGAATCTGACCCATCAGAGGACCCCCCTGTTTCACCAAAGGGCAAGAAACCAATGAAAATTCCTGAGATTCGCACAAAGTCTCCTTTGGGTCCCAAAGTATCTCCAGGTTCTTCCTTTAAGGCCCACTCTCTGAATTTTTGTTTCAATGACAATGAGAAAAATATGAAGCATTATGTGCATCGTGATTTTATCTATGAGAAAAAATTTTCATTCTCAGCTCATAGGGTCTTTGGGGTCATCAAAAATATTGAGGATCGAGGGTGGTTAGGTTCTTTAACCGGGCTGGATGGTTTTGTTCCTAGAGTTGTACAAGAATTCTATGCCAATATCAATGATGATCTGTTTGATAGGAAGTCTTTTATGTTTGGTCAAGTTTATGTCCGAGGGAATTGGTATTTGTTCAATGCTGCTGAAATTACCAAGGTTCTTAATTTGCCTCTTTCTGTTGATAATGTTGCTGTGGAGTTTAACAAAGATAAGGTGCTTTCGGAGTTGGTAGGAAAAAATATGGTGTGGGAACCTCACTCAGTCCTCAAAGTAACAGATCTTGACTCCTCCTAGTGCCGGAGCAGACTACAAACTCAAAAAGGAACCATCATCTGTTAAAGCAACTAAAGGGATTGCTCTCAAGACTGGCGATGCTGATTCTGTTGCTGCTGAACTCGCTGGTGTCAAGGCCACCCTGGAATCTGTTCAAACAGAAGTGATCAGCCTCAAGAGTTCTCTCTCAACCATGGTGTCTCACTTTGCAGCCGGTCCTTCCCACTGAGTCCATTTAGTTTTATTTTGCTTTTTTCTTTGTTTTAATAAATTGTAAAAGAACGCTTTCTTAGTGTCTTTTTGTTTTTGGGTTACTCCTTTGGCTTCTTGCTAGCCAATAAGGGGGAGTAATTATGGTTTATTTTGATCAGTTTATACTGTTTTTGAGTTACATTTGAATTGCTTTTCGCAGGGGGAGTCATGCTATGGAGTCATGCTATTATTTTTTGATCTTTGTTACATTTGTGATAATTTTCGCAGGGGGAGCAAAATTCCATTGCTATTTTGCTATTTGCTCTAACTTGTCTTGTCTTGCATGATTTTTTTTAAAAATAAACTCTTAAAATATTCTTGTCTATCAAGTTGCCAAAGGGGGAGATTGTAAAATCCTTTTTTGGCTAAACTTTAATTTAGACAAAATATTTTAATTGTTTAAAGAAAAAAAATCAGTAGCAAATCTCCTTGTTGATATTCGGTTTTATTAAGCAATATTCTCAGCTGATTTTGTAATGTGAAAAGATCTCCAAATGTAAATATATTTGTTACCTTATTTATCTCAAATAATCAATTTTTGGTAAAAATATATTGTGCAAATATCTTGAGTTTATTTTCAGGGATTATATAGGATTATGGTTATCCTGGAAATAAAGAAGGAGTCGAAAATGAACTTGGTCAAGAAAAATGACCATGTTCGTTCTGCCAGATCAAACGGATCACGTTGCTGACTCATCAGTTTCCTTTTCTGTCAACACAGAATCGATCTGGCTGGCTGTTTTCCTAAATCAAAGGAATTCGCAATTAATTTCAAAGATTCCAGAAAATCATGGCCTTGGACGTTTTCCCTTCCTATAAATACCTTGCCAAGGCCTTTGGATTTTTCACCTCTTCTATTTTGAATATTTTGTAATTGTTATGCTATTTTGAAGAGTGTTTATTTGTAGAGATTAAGTTTGTTCACCTTAATCTTTGTGAGAGTGCTGAGTGTACTTGTGGATATCTATCTAGTCCATTGTATACAGATAGTGTCTATTGTGAACGTGTTCATAAGGATCTTCGGGAGAGGATTCGATCTAAGTCTCACTTCGGGAGGAAGTGAGCACTCGCTGTTCTTTGAAGAGAGTTCCAGAGAATCAGCGTTTCATCAAACCAGATTCGTAGAGAAGAGTACAACAAGATTGCGGCAATAGTTTAAGAGGGAGTCTTACATTGTTTAAGTCAATGCTTTTGTACACCTTGTTTCTTTACTAATTGGTTTATTCTCTGGGCGTGGCCTCAAGGAGTAGGATATCCGAAAAGGTTTCTGAACCTTGTAAAAATTCACTGTGTTCTTTATTTTTTTTTTGCACTGTTTAATTTTTGTGTTCAGTTCTGTCGTGACAAGTTCGGATTCTGTCCCGACAGAATTGCTTTCTGTGTAAACATCTAATTACCATTCCGCATTTTAATTAATACTCTGTTTAATTAATCTGGTAATTATTAAAAACGGAATTTCAAATAAAAATAATTAATTAATTAATAGCAGGTAAAATATATTTAAATTTTAATATATAGTAAGTAATCAGGTAATGTAAGTTAGGGTACCCAACCCTATACCTGCATCGGGTATATGTTTTCATACCGTAAATCCTAATTTATCATATGATATCAAAGTAGGATGCCAATAAATAAACGAGTTTTCAGATAATATTATCATCCCAAATTCCAGGCAAAATTATCATAGGTGAGAAGCTTGTGCATTGCCATTGATTCAAACAAAAAGATAGGTTCAACAAGGAACATGGGGTATTAAACTAGACATGAAGAAGGCTTAGGAGAAGGTGGAGTGGCATTATCGATAGCAAGATAATGGATTGTACAAAGCTTGTGATTCAAATTCGACTGAACAAAAAAATAAAATAATGAAGATATAATTTTATCACTATTTTATTTTTCTTATTAGTGGAGAAAGAAATATATTATATGAAAAATACAAAAAATTGAATTGTCTGGCACATTCAAGTGATATAGGTAGCACATAAATATATATATATATTAAAAAAATTGGAGAAATAAATATAAGTTTATCAATTTTTTGGGACCAATGAGCATATTAGAAAGTGGTACCACCACCAAACATGTCACATGTCCCATTGTCCCAAACATGAATGAGTGTCATTACAAAAGCCACGAATTATTTTTGACAAAATTTAATGCACAAAAAACCCAAACCAAAATGTACCATTTTCTACTTTACTACTTCTCACGCCTTATCACATGTCCTTACACTGTGAGACATTAACAAGAAAAAAACTGTTGAAATATGGTTTTTTCCTATTTTATAGTCTTAAATACAATAAATATATTGTTGTTTTTCCAACTTCTCATATAAATTTATTGTCATATGCTGAAAAATATTTAAGGGTCCTCTTCCTTTTTGTCCTCCACAAATTCCGTAGATCTTATTATATTTGTATACATGTAATTCATGTCGTTTAGTTCTTGTCTTTGTAAGAAAATTTATTTATATATATACACATATATCTATATATATTTATATAACGGATAGCACTAAAGAAATAACGGATAGCACTAAAGAAATAACGTGTCACTTTAGAATAGCTCAATGTTACTCTATCTACTTTTTTTCTAACTTTTCCTAAAAAATATATATTTTTATTCAACTTTTCTATTTTATTTTCTAAATATCTATCTATATATAATAATAAATATATATTTAAATTATTTAACACCTAAACTACAACACAATTATGTTAATCAAATATTATTTTTCGAAAATTCAATACTATCTCATTGTTCAATAAATTTTTAATAATTTATTTTACTATTTTAAAAATAAAAGGTTCAAATAAGTAATTGACCAAAATAAATGTGGTTCAAATAATATATCTATATATACATATTTGTAACGTTTTGACAAAACACAATGTCTTAAAATGATTTTTTTTAAAATAAACGGTCTAAACAGGTAATTGAATACATGTGGTTCAAATAATCTATTTATATATATACACCTGTTTTTAACGTTTTGACAAAACATGATGTCCAAAAGTTAATTTTTTAAAATATAATAAATTTTTAATAATTTATTTTACCACTTTAAAAATAAAGAGTCCAAATAAGTAATCGACCAAAATATATCTAGTTCAGATAATCTATCTATATATACTTATTTTGAAATTTTGACAAAATACGAAGTTCAAAATTTAAATTTTTTAAAATAAAAGGTTTAAATAGGTAATCGAATACATGTGGTTCAAATAATTTATATATATATATATATCGATTTTTAGCGTTTTGACAAAATACAAGTTTCAAAAGTTAATTTTTTTTAAATAAATAATCCAAATGAGTGATCGGCTAAAATAGAAGGTTGAAAATTGTGTGAACCCTTACACAAAATATATATTATATATAATTTATTTTTTATAAAGAATTTTTAATATTTTAAATACATACATTATTTAAAGAGTTTATACTTTTTTGGATCCTGTATTTTTTCTCATTACCTATTTGAACGCTGTGTTTTGATAAATTATTTTTTGAACCTTATATTTTATAAAATAATTAAAATAGAACCCTAAACTCAAGTAATATATCTATTCTTAGCTATCAATATTCCTATAATTGGTCTGGAGGTTAATTTTATAAATAAAAGGAAACAAGTTGGCCAAAATAATACGGTGCCAAAAGATATTATATTTTCTAGTTTATATATAAATTTAATCATTTTCTCCAGCTTAGTTTATCTTCTCATTGTTTGATATCTTTTTAATTTTTTTTAACTTTTTACTGACTGAAATTTCCAAGAAACTAATATTTATCGTTCTTTTTTTTTTTTAACTTTTATGATTTTTTTTCGTTTTTGTATTCTTATATCTTTATATGTACGGCACGTGCCATCATCCTTCTTTTTTGTTTTATTTGATATTTTTTATTTACTTTTTATTGTTTTAATTTTTTTTAAAATTAGTACTTATTCTTCTTTATTTGTTTTTTGCTAGTTAATTGTTTTTTTATCCCTTTTTAAGATTGATATTTATCTTCTCATTTTGTTTTTTTCTTTGCTTTTTATTGATACCAACTTTTATATTCTTCATCTTAAATAGTTAAATTGTCCATAATTTTAACATTAAGTTTAAATCTCAACAGGATATTTCCATTATAATACCAAAAATACATGAGAAAACAATTATATATTTTTCATCCACATCCAAAATTATATTTTGGTTTTTAAAACTTAATTATATATATATGTTAAAAAAGGCTTTGCCTTCTAATTGAAGTCTTATATCAATGTCAAAATTATTTTGAGTGGATCATTTTTAATAAAATTATTATGCTTTCAATTATTATATACATTTTTACAAAATATCATTTCTCAACTAAGTTAGACATTTATTGAATATTAGATGTGACTATGAATAAAATAAATTATATTACCCAATTCATTACAATAATATTTTATATTACTATATTAATACTGATAATACTAATTTTATTTTTGTATACAAATCTTAACCATTTTTAAATTTTAATTAATAAGATACTTTTTTTTCTGATTTTTTTTTTATATTTTTTAAATACAATTTATTGTTAAAATTATGAAATTAGGGATTTGTAATCATAACTTCAGTTAATTCAAGAAGGTAAAGGAGAAAATAGGAGCTCTGAAGTAAATTCAACTTTACAACTGCAACAATACATAGATGGAAGTTGTAACAGTAACTGAATACAACTGGAGCTAACAAAAATAACAAACCTGAAACAGAAAACTAATCATGTAATATTACATGGTCTAACACCCCCCCTCAAATTAAGTGGTCTATGGAGAACAGTTAGTTTGCTACATAGAATGGAAAATCTTGACACAAGAAGATGTTTTGTCATGATATCGGCAATTTGATCTTCTGTAGGGACATATTGAACATTGATTTCTTTCCTCATTACCATATCATGAATGAAATGAAAGTCAATCTCAATATGTTTCGTACGAGCATGAAACATGGGATTTGCAGCAATTTGTGTAGCACTTATGTTATCACACCAGACAGTTGGTCTAGCAGGGAGATGAAGTTGTAACTCAGAAAACAAATGTCTGTACCATGCAAGCTCAGCAGCTACATTTGCTAAGGCACGGTATTCGGATTCGGCACTGCTACGAGAGACCACTCTTTGTTTTGAGGAAGCCCAAGATATTAGAGAGTCGCCTAAAAACACGCAGAAGCCTCCTGTGCTCCTTCTATCATCTGGACTGGCAGCCTAATCAACATCGGTGAAGGCAGATAAGTGAAGTGAATGAGAAGCTGTGAAAGTGATGCCATGAGATTGAGTTCCACAAAGATACCGGAGGATTCGTTTGACAGCTGACCAATGCATTGTGGTAGGATTATGCATGTATTGACATGCTCTGTTTACAGCAAAGGCGATGTCTGGTCTGGTCATTGTGACATATTGGAGTGAACCAACAACACTTCGAAATTCAGAGGGATTTTCAAGTGGGGATCCATCAAATTGTGAGAGAGGTTTGCCAACTTGACCAGGAGTGGGAGCTGGCTTCGAATCTAACATAGAAGTGCGAGATAGGATGTCCCTGATATATTTTTGCTGACACAAGTGAATCTGGTTGTTGGCATAAGTAACCTCTATGCCAAGGAAATAGTGTAGGCGGCCCATATCTCTGATGGAAAACTTATTATGAAGCTTGGAAATGAAATTAGTTACTGCTATTGGATTGTTCCCTGTGATAATAATATCATCAATATACACTAGTGTATAGATAATGGCATTTGTAGAGTGAAGAATAAACAGAGAAGTGTCAGATTTGGAGCTGTGAAAACCCCATTGAAGCAAGGCAGAATTGAGTTTGGAAAACCATGCACGGGGGGCTTGTTTTAAGCCATAAAGAGCCTTGGATAACTTGCACACATGCAAGGGCCTAGAACTGTCACAGAATCCTGGAGGTTGGGCCATGTAAATATCTTCAGTAATTTCACCATTGAGAAACGCATTGTGAACATCTACTTGCCTCAAAATCCAATTCTTCGACAAAGCTAGAGCAATGACCACTTGGATAGTGCCTGGTTTCACAACAGGACTGAAGGTATCAAAGTAATCAACCCCTTGTGTCTGAGTGAAGCCCCGAGCAACCAGCCGTGCTTTATGTCTGTCCAAGGTGCCATCAGAATGATATTTTATTTTAAACAGCCACTTACAATCTATTAGATGTGCTCCAGGAGGTTTGGGAACTAAAGTCCATGTAGCATTTTTGTGTAAGGCTTGTAATTCTGATTCCATTGCAGTGCGCCAGTGAGGGACTTTGAGAGCTTGAATGTAATTGGTAGGCAGTGCTAATGGAGTAGAGAGGCATTGGGCAGTAAATACTCTTGGTTTGTGGATTCCACACTTTGATCTAGTCAACATTGGGTGAGTGTTATCCTGAGAAGAAACCTACACAATAGAATTGTTAGTAACATCTGGATTGGGAGCAATTGCCTCAGAAGGGGATGATAGAATGGGAGGAGTAGGGGTTGAGGGAGATGGGACAGGTTGAGGTTGGGGAAGAGATTGAGTTAATGTTGGAATGATAGCAGGAGTGATGGATTGATTTGTAGTGTTTGAAGAATGATCTAAAGAATTGAAAGACGGGAAAGAAGATTCATCAAATATAACATGCCTAGAAGTATATATACGATGAGAGTTAGGGTCAAGGCATAAGTATCCTTTATGCTGAGTACTATAACCCAAGAAAATGCATGCAATGGACCTGTATTGGAGCTTGTTAGAATTATAAGGCCTTAAGCAAGGGAAACATAAGCAGCCAAAGCTTCTGAATAATGAATAATCAGGGCTTTTGCTGTATAGTTTTTCATAAGGAGATATATTGTTTAGAATCTTGGTTGGTAGCCGATTGATGATGTAAACGGCAGCTCTAAAAGCATAAAGCCAGTACTGTAGTGGAATGGAGGCATGATCCATTAAAGCTAAACCAGTTTCCACAATATGGCGATGCTTTCTTTCAGCACGACCATTTTGGGCAGAAGTTCATGGACAAGAGAACCTATGATTTATGCCACACGTCTCTAAGAAAGGAAGAAAAGCTTTGAATTCGCCTCCATTATCAGATTGAATTTCTTTTATGGCAGTAGAAAATTGATTTTCAACCAATGTTTTGAACTTTTTAAAAACAGATAAAGCTTGGTCTTTTGTGGACAAGGGGTATATCCAAGAAAATCGTGAATAATCATCAAGAAACAATATAAAATATCTGGTGCCATCAATTGCCAATTGGGGTGCAGGACCCCAAAGATCAGTATGAATCAAACTAAGTGGAGCAGTAGCATGAGAATCAGATAAAACAAATGGAAGTTTGTGAGATTTAGCTAATTGACATGAATGGCAAATGGAGATTTTATTAATTGAAATAGGTACATTACACGTTTGAAGCACTTTGTGCATTACAGTGGAATGAACATGTCCGAGCCGTGCATGCCATATAGCAGCAGGCGAGTGTTTGACAGTATGAAAAGTAATTGGAGCAGGAAAAGCAGAAGGTAAGATAGCTGAAAAAGCTTTTGGAGAACAGTGAGCATTGGAAGCAAGAGTGGAGACAGTTTGAAAAGTGTATAGACCACGATCAAGCTGTCCACTGTGCAGAGTTTTCTTCGTTCGAAGATCCTTCACACAAAAGAAAGTAGAGTGAAATTCAATGAAAACTTGGTTATCATGACAAAAATTTGAAACTGATAAGAGATTTTGAGAAATAGATGGAACATGATAAACACTATTTAAGACAAAAGAATGATGTGGAGTATGTAACGAAGCTTTACCAACAGAATTGATAGGCAATTGCTGCCCATTACCCACCGTTACCATATCATTACCAGTGTAGTTAGAGGTGGTGTCAAAAATGTGACCATTGGTAGTAAGATGATGTGAAGCACCGGAATCAAGAAGCCAAGAATCATCATTGACTGTGTTGGCATTGGCAACTAGAGCTTGTATCGGAGAGGTTGTGGCCGAAGTGGAGCTATTTGGGGCAGGAAGATTTGGATCGAACCTTCGAAAACAGCGAAAAGCATCATGACCAGACCTTGAGCATAATTGACAGATTATGCGATTTTGGGCGTTGTTGTTTTTGCGCGCAAATTGAAGAGAGCGATTGGTAGATTGTGTCATATTGTTATTCTGAGATCGATTGTTATTGGGGTACCGACTCCATTGTTGAGATCTTTGAGGGCGGTAGGCAACATTTGCAGCAAAGGTTGTTGTTTCATCTACCGAATTCTGCTGCTCCAATCGGGATTCGTGAGCAAGAAGAAGACTGGAAACTTGTTGAAAGGAAACCCCTTTGGATTTGGATGTAACTGATACGACAAAGGAGTTATATTCTGCACTAAGTCCAACAAGAAGATAAAGAACAAGATCCCGATCTGAGATTTTTTCAGAAATAGCAGCAAGTTGGTTAGAGAGACTTTTGACTTTAAGAATATAATCCATCATAGGTGTAGCCCCTTTCTTTAGGGTTTGAAGTTGTAATCTTAGTTGCATGATTCGAGCATTTGAAGTGGAGGAATAATAGGTCTGTAAGGTGGACCAGGCCTCAGCACTCGTATTTTGACCCACAATTTGAGCCATAATTTCAGGTGAAAGAGTAGAGTAAAGCCAGGATAGAATGAGCCGATCTTTCCGTCTCCAAGAAATAAATTCTGGATTGAGAGCAGTTGAACCTTCGACTGTTTGAGCAGGAGCAGCATTAGTGCCGTCAAGAAAGTCGTCAATGGCATTGGCGAGAATCACATTCTCCATTTGAGCACGCCAAAGCAAAAAATTTGTGCGATCCAATTTGATGGGTAGGGCATGATTGAGAGCCTGAGAAAGGGCCATGAATTGTTGTTGTGGAAGAGTTAATCCCGAGAATGGATGTGCAGATGAGGAAATGGAGGAAGAATGATCAGAACCATCAGAAGTAGCCATGGGAACAACAAAGAAGAAACAGGAAGCAGAGAAGAAAAGAAAGGAGTACGCAGAGGAAGGATTGGCGCTGAAGGATTGGCGCTGATACCAAGTTAATTCAAGAATGTAAAGGAGAAAATAGGAGCTCTGAAGTAAATTCAGAGACTCAGGCAAATCTTATTTATATATATAGAACTTTACAACTGTAACAATACATAGATGGAAGTTGTAACAGTAACTGAATACAACTGGAGCTAACAAAAATAACAAACCAGAAACAGAAAACTAATCATGTAATATTACATTGTCTAACAACTTCCCATTTTAGAAATTGTTTCACAGTGACTTTATTTTAAAATTTAAATAAATCAATACTTATTTGCCAAAAACTAAATAAAAATCATAACATTTTCACATTGGCATTCATTATTTTATAATGTTACTTTATTTTAAGCCTGTATTTTTTATTGATCATTGATTATAATTAATATCACTGTTTTTTTTTTTTTATAAACAGTATAGTATACTTTTATTTTACACAGAATAGTAATAATTTTGTTTATTTTTATGTTTATGCTCATGATATCATTTAAAAAAAATTGGATTGTTTTGTATCTTAATTTTTTTTTCCTTTTTATGAATATACAGTTATGTTTATATTTATTTTATGAACATTTCTTGCTATGAATATACAGTTAAATTTATGTTTAATTTTTGGAAAATATTGTTTATTTTGTCAATGTTGAATGAATATATTGTACTTTAAACAAATTTTTTTATTTTTTTAATTGTTATATTCTGTTTTAAATTGGTAGGTATGAAAAATGTACACGTTTGTTATATTTGTGCATCTTGTTTTCATAAAATAAACAGTAAGATATATCTTAGACAATAACAATTGTATTATTCACCGTTTTCAATTTTTTTTCTTATGATATAGTAAAATAAATAAAAATATTTAATTTAGATGGGTATGTATAATTATACATAATTTTCTTTTTTTTTAAATATTTCTAAATAAATAAAAAGAATACATACCGATAGCAATAGCAAGTTATAAATTATATTAACATTTTTGTTTAATGAGTTCTTTTATACTGAAAATTTTTATGTTTATATTTTTAATAGAATTGTTTATTTTTTCTATATAATATTTTGTCAGATTAAACAATTTTATTTATATAATTTCTTTTGTGTTTTGTGTAATTGGTTATTTAAGTTCCTAACAATGCTACAAAACATATAATCATTTTTTCATGTAAACGTTTTCCAGAATAAACATATTTGTTTAGTTCTTTTAACAATTTAAATTGTAAAATATATTTCAATGTGCTGATCGAACCAATAATTATTCAAAGATTTACGTTTTAAACTTAGTCAATTTTATTTAAAAAGTACATAATCATAGGTTCCGCAAATCATCTTGATAAATCAAACATAAATATATCAATAGCATTGAGAAAAACTTACTTTGTCGGAAAAAATGGTATATCAATAGCAACTTTAATACTAGATATGCATCAATTTTGAAATATGTATATTTCAGATCAACACACCCGGTTGCCCATTGAAATAACTAACATATTTATTTTCCTTATAACTAAATCTGATTTTTTTTATTCTAGTCACCATGTTGTAAACAGAAACAGATTATTTGAAGATATTGATTCAAATTTGTTGGAAATGGTGTATATTTATTGTGTTTGCTCATTTAATTGAGATAATATTTTTGTATATTATATATTTAATATTTGATTTATTCATTTAATTCATATATTGTATATTATATATGAGAAGTTACAAATATATATATATATAGATATAAAACAAATAAGGAAAGGCTGAATTAGTGGGATTGTATTTTTATAATTATATTTATTAAAATAGTATATATTGTATATAATTTTGTAAATAGTATTGATATTATTATAGTAATTTTTACTTTTGTTCTATGTAAGCTCTTAAAAATATAGATACTTACGAATTGATATTGCAAAATGTCTAATTCTCTGAAAATACTATTGTAATATTTTTGTGGATTATATGAATTAGAGTTTATAATCCATCCATCTCATTTTTAATTTTTACAACTCTCTTAAACAAGCGCTTACATAGAGGGGTTAATTTATAGGGGTTTTTTTCTTCTTCTTAAATACATATATTTTTTGTTTTTTTACTTTTTTATTGTTGCTAATTTTTTCTTTTTTAAAGTACTATTTTTAAAGTTTTATAATTACAAAAATACAATTTTAGGAAAAAAAACTCAAATGCATCAACCTAAAATAAACTAAAAAAAATAATATATATCATAACAACTAAACATCAACAAAAAAAAACTTAAAAAATAATATATAAAAAAAAGATAAAACCGTAAAATAAAAAAAAAAATTCTTAAAATCGTAAAATTAAAAAATATATATTTAACCGTAAAAATGTAATTTTTTTAACGAAATTGAGTATTTTATGTAGAAAACTCTAATTTATATTTATATATAAATAAACTAGTGATGTTTTTTATTAAAAATGGGTCAATTTTTTATAGATAAATTATCATATAAACCACCAATTTAAAAAAAAAAAAAATTCCCTCGTTAGAAAAGCTATCTCCATTGCTGTTATATGTCTGCAGTTGGGTAATAATGTGGGAGACTAATTATGTTAAAAAGAAAAAGGGTAAAGAGACATAGCATGAAAAAGTAAAAGAAAACTATGGAACTATCTTTTACTTTTATTTAAACTCAACTCACTTGTACATCCACTCATTTTATGGTGTCTCTTGCATTCATCAAAAAACACCTTCAATTAAAAAAAAATACAAAAAACCCCAAAAATATTTAGATAAATGTGATTAATTACAAACCTTCTTCTTCCATCATTATGTGCTGGTTTGGACACTTTTTTCTTTCGTTTCCTTTCATTTAATCATTTATTAAAATGTGACTTGTTATCCATTAAAAAGAAAGTGACTAGTTATGAAAAAAGTGCACAATGCTTCTTCTTCTTCTTAAAATGAAAACAAAATTTAATTCCTTTTCATAACCCTTAATTTGTTAAATTTTCACCACCAAAATTAGGGAATATAATCATTTCATACCTTGTGTTTTATCGAAATACAGATTTGATATTTTATGATTTTACTAATGCTGATTTGGTAACTTGTAATTTGAAATTGTGTATATTTGGTACCATAAACTCAAATTTAAACAATTAAATTTTATCAGTATAATTAAAATGTCATTAATTATATGTAATTAAATAATTAAATTTGAATTTAAAACTTATATTATTGATGACTGTTTAGTCGTATTGATAAAATTTCAGGATACCAAATATGTACGATTTCAAATTACGAAGTGCTATATGAGTATTATTAAAAATATAGAGTACCAAGTATATATTTCGATAATACAAACAAAACTAAATAAGAATTTACCCCAAAATTATTGATTTGATACTCTAGCATTCTTGAGAATAAAATTTATGACTATTATCTATTTAGTTTAGGAACATGTCTCTGCAAAATGTCAGTCTATTTGTATTTGGACCCAAAAACAAAAAACAGAAATAGACAAAAGACAAAATTTTGTTTGAACAATCTACAAGTATAGCAGATGGTTTAAGAGAAAAACTAATTCTCAATTTCAACCAAACCAACCCCATTTTTTTTCTTATTAAAAGACACTTCAATGTCTTAATTATAACTAATTTTTTTGTCCAAAGCTAGTTATGACATAAAAAAGTTTCTTATAAGGAGACTAAGCTTTACATTTGTATTCATGCCATTGACAAAATCTCTTTGTTCCTTTCTCTCAATGGGAATAAAAATATTACTTGTTAGCATAAAGAGTTAGAAAAAATATACATAAAAGAAGACATATTCAGAGAGATTTTATTTCCCCATGTCATAGATTATACAAAAGTATTAAATAATTCATAAAAAGAAACTAATTTTTAGATTCTTACTTCCTCTTCTCCCAAGAAATAAAATTTATATAATGTTATGTTAGAGTTTTGAGACTTTGAGAGAGTGCATGCTGATAATCACAGAGCTAATCATTTTAGAATAATACTGCCCATCATCATACACCAGAGCTAAACTAGGTTCTTTTTTCTAATTCTACTCACTCTTCTATTTATTATTATTATTGCATCAAAGAATCCACCTTTGCTAAAAAAAATAATAAATGTTTTTCAAACAACAGAATGATTCCAACTTTTCACTGTGTTTTTAAATAATGAGAATATATATATTTATATAACTCACAATCTCCAAGTTCTGCTCTGTCATGCATTCAAACCCCCTTTTTACTATGCAAAGCCAAGCACTCCTGACATTTTAACAGTCTCAACCATACACTCTCTCTTACTAACCTAACCTTGTTGTCTTTTTTTTCTTTCTCTTCCCTCTTTCTTTCTTTCTTTCTTTCTCACAGTTTTCAAAAACCCTCTTTTCTTTTTCTCTATGACCCAGTAGACAGTCCACTCCAGGGCCACAACCAAGGGGTCCATATAGATAAAGGCTTGGTAATCAAAATCCCACTTTGTCTCTTGCATTTGTTAAAAAGAGGCACAGAAAGAAGAAAGTAGTAGTCATCAATGGAGTTCTCAAACCTCATCATCTTGCTCTCTATTCTTCTCTCTTTACTCTCCCAAACTTGCCAATCCACAAGAATACTTGTTGATGGAGTTTCAGAGTGGAAGGACCCCACTGTTCATGTGGGAGACTCTGTTAGTAAGTGTTTGCAAACCCCAACTAAATTATTGATCTTTGCTTCTTTAAACTTGGATTATAACAACTAATGCAATTTTATCTCATCATTTCTCAGTTTTCAAGCACAAATATCACTACAACCTCTACATTTTCCAGAACGAAAGAGCTTTCAATCTCTGTAATTTCACTCAGGCCACGCTTCTCAGCAAACCCAACACCACCTCCTATACGGTACTTTACTCTTTCTTTGTAAGGCAAAAAAACAAACATCTTAAGTACATTAGTTTTTCTCTAAAATTTCACTAAACTACTTGAATAAATGAGCTCAAATTATGTCTTCTAAACATGGGTTTTCTCATAAATGCATAAATCCGAATATTCATAATCTTATTTTCTCATTTCCAACAAAAATATTTCATCTTTATCTTACCCCAAAAACAACAGTGGCACCCATCGCGCTCTGGTTTCTTCTACTTCACCTTCAACAACGGCTCTCTCAGCAGTACCTGCCAAGGCTCCAAAAAGCTCGCCGTGAAAGTGAGTTCAACTCCAGCACCGGAAAGCTCCACCATTTCCCCTCCAACGAAGGCTCCAGCACCAAGCTCAGGTGGAGCAGTGTCATCATCTCCGGCTTATCCATGGCCGTTCCGCCCCAAAGAAGCAGCCTCTCCGGCACCGGAACCATACGCAACATCGCCGGCGATGATTCCGTCGTTAGTGCCGGACAAAGGCGGCGGTATCCCGTTCATCAACAGTAACCCGGCAGTTCCTCTTCCCACCGGAGAAGTGGACTCCGCCACCATTCGACCTTTGCCCATGTCCAGTCATGGAGGCCAGGTAGGTTTATTTTCTAGTTCAAAAAAAATAACCAAATTTAGTTTTTTTTTATTTATTTATGAGATTTTAATAAAATAATATTGTATAGTTTTGATCTTTTTACCGTAATTGTACTAGTGACATGTTATGTGTAGTGTATTGCATTAAATTCAATCATGAAAAAAGTGAAATTGATTCAAATATAGTGTTATGATGATTATTGTATACATATATGTATATGAATTTGGAGTTTTGATTGGGGTATTGATGAAATTTTTGGTGGCATATTTTGCAGGTGATGATGGGGTGTTTTGGAGTACAAATGACTGTGTTATGTATGGTTCTTTTATTGCTGTAAAAAAAGGGTTTTTTTTTCTTCTTTTTTTGTGTTATATTTTATTTTAATGAGAGAGAGAGAGAGAATGGTAGTAATAGTATTTGGTTTGGTGGATTAGAGGTCTAAAGTAGCTATAAGAGTGATGATTATAACATGTATTGTGATGCTCTTATACCCTACTTTGGAATCATTTGATACTTTTGGTCCTTTAGTTTTGCCTTGTATTTAATTACACCTACCTTTTTCTTTTTTTGATTTATTTTTCCAACTTTTTATTTCTCCTTTATCTTCCTCTACTCCTTGTTAAATTTATTAGTTTGAACAAAAATTTGATGCTAAAAAAATGTGAAAATTATTGAGAGGAGGGTGAGAGTGACTCTAGCAAATTCCGTGTTTGGTGTCAAAAGTTATTCGAGGGTGTTTGGAAGTAGGGTTAATGCCATTATGGGTTATGGGGTTGTACGGAATGTCTCTATAAATAGAAACTAATTATTCTTTTTCAAAAAAAAAAGGAAACTAATTATCATTGTTGGTTGTACTATTAATTAAAACAACCTTAATAAATATAAATATATGATTAATTTAAACAAATTTTCCACTATACGGCACCAATTAGATTTCTTGTGCGATATGTTTGTCCTTTTCTTTTTCTATTTAGTTCAATTGGCACATTAATTTAAAACTATTACAGGTGTTTTAAGAGTTAGTAGTAATTTTATGTTATGTTTTAAAGTTAATTCTTGAGGGGTTTTCTTTTCTTTTTTTTTTTTAAAAAAATTATACCCCTTTTAATATATTGGTCAATAGTTTGGTTTATTTATTTATAATTTTATTGGATTTTTTAATTATACCCATAAGGCTTATCTTTTTCATTGCACGAAGAACAAAAAATAATTTTATAAGTACTAGTTTTTCTCTCTAATAATTTGCATTAATTTAATAAATGTGCGTGATAAGCTTAAGCTTTTAAAAGCTTTACATAAACTAACAATAGAATTAACATCTTTGCCCCCTCATATTTGCCAAACAATACAATTTATCCCAAACTATTGTACGACTTCGTATTCGAACCTACCTTGGTAAAGTAAAAGGTTCAACCTTAGTAACATGTGTCTTCATATTTGATCTCATAAATCTTCGTAGTTGTTGACGCCATTTTTCGTCAACTTGAATATGAAAAACACTAAACACAGAATTAAAAAAATAAAGAAGAACAATCAAAATTTTACGTGGTTCAGCAGTTAAAATCTACCTAGTCCACGAGTCAGTATTATTGACTGGTGATCTTCTCTTAAAGCTTTTACAAAGCAATTTAGCAGAGTGTTCTTAATACCAAATTGTGCGTATCCACAGATGAAATTCTCCAGTCTATTTATAGACTGGTTAACAAAATATCTTCCATTTTATTTCGGCAAGTTACAATTCAAATTTGAAATAATACAAATAAATGCATTAATTGCATAAGTTCCCATGATAATCGGGATTTATTATCAGATTACAACAAATCCCCAAGAAATAGGGATTTCCAAACAACAACCACGTTCAAACTGAACTATCGACTTCAAACATACTTTCGAGATCAACCAACATCACGAGCTCGCCATCCTGGTTAACCTCATCCTCAGCCAGCAATTTCAGCGAGCATAACCCTCGAAAATCAACCTTTACGAGCTTGCAATGAAGGTTCGAATTACTCTCATATACTTCGGAAAAGATCCATCCTTCCGAGCTTGATGCTTATGCTCGAACCATCTTAGCTGGTGCTCGGTGGCCAATAGGAACAAATTAAAAAACATGTTAATTTATATAAGTGTTGATCCAACTGCGCCAACAATTGGCGGAAGCTACAAGGCGCAACAAAGAGTTGGCCAGACAGGCTGCTGAGGTCCAAGCACCACCCCAGAGGCCAAGAGGATGTCCCCGAGGGAGCACGACCGCCAGGAGAGCTGAGCAAGGGGTCCAACAGGTTCGGCTGAGGCCCAGAACAAATCCTGGTGATGAACGCCCTACGAGAAATACTCAAACTGAGGCTACTGACAATCCGAATACAGAGGTGTCTACAGGAACAGGGAATAACCGAAGTCCTCCAGCAGCTCGGAACCCTAACCTAAAGCAGCCAGGAATAACTCGGAACCTGTCTGGGCCAATTCTGGACCATCTAGACCCAATAATGGGAGGCTACCACCATCACCTATAAGGCATCCACCCTCTCCAATAAGACACCCTTCACCAGTCCGAGAGGCACCGCGGCTTGCACCACAGAGACCCTCTTGCAGTGGTAGTCGAGATGGGAACTATCAGGCCAAACCCGGACATAGGAACGAAAGGGAGGCTACTCGAGAACACAAGGCCCCCAACCGCCAGGAAGCCATGTGTCGAGGTCACAAACGATTGGGGCGAGGAGGCTAGTGGATGATCCACCTTGTAATCATTGAGCCCCTCAGCCAGAGAGAAATGTTAGCTTCGTAAGTGGGAGCTCGGACTATACTCAGTCTGTAAATGTAATGTCCCAAAATCCCTAATGTGGTTTAATGGTTGGAATAAGAGGCCAAGAAGGCCATAATTGATTTATTATGCCATTATGTGATTAAGTGCATGATTATATGATTATATGATGATAATTGCATGCATGTGGGTTCACTTATTATTTGAGGGGCATTTTCGTAATTTGGCCCGTTGAGGGCATATCTGTATATTTATGTGCATGTCTATGATTTATGGATGAGACCACATTATAATGTGAATTTGTTTGAGCTATTCGGCATGAGACAATCTTAGAATGTAAATTAGCGGTTTGGTCATAACGGGATTAAGTACCCGGCTCGGGGTAAGTCTCGGGGGTAATTTGATGTTTAGTACATTACCGGGAATGAACGGGTAATGGGATATGATTTCATTATTATTTGAGAATATTGGGAATAACGGAAATTGGAGGACGTTAATTATAATTAGCGGGATAAGTGGGAAATGGTTGTTTTGCCCTTTGGTGGCTATTTAGGAGTTAAATGGGATTAGGGCCATTTTGGTCTTTTGACCAAGGGTTATATTTAAACTAGGTGGCTGGTTGTAGAAGGTTTAGACAGCCAAAAACAGAGTTATTTTCCTTCTCCCTCTCTTTTCCTTTGAATTTTTGAAGTAAGATTGAGGTTTCAAGCTAGGAGATCAAAGCTTGAGGGTTTAGGGTTGTGATAAGTAGCTAAAGGGGATTCAAACCTATGATTTAGGTCAGGTTTCAGCCATGTATTTTTGGTTTTGCTCTGTTTTTAAGTTATTTCTTGAGCTTGAGGTTTGATCTTGAAGTGGTTGTTTGGTGTGGTTTAAATGATTCAAAGCTTGGGTTTTGTGGTTAAACTAGTGGTTATGCTGTGTTGATAATTTGGTTTTGATTTTGGGATGGTTTGATGGAGATTTGATTGAGGTTTGAATTGAGAAAATGGCAGGGGAGCTGGGTTCATGGGGTCAAGCGCGACTGAGTTCTAGCAATTCGCGACCTGGACCCAAGTCAGAGCCTCCCCTGGGCTCTGTTAGGCAAGCGCGCTGCGACTTGCTTAGCCAAGTCGCGACCCGCCCCTAGTACCCAAGACAGATTGCTCTCTATCTTGGGGGCGCGCCACAACTCACTAGGCCAAGTCGCGACCCGCCCCTTCCTTTTGTGCCAAGGGAGGAGTTTTTCAAGGGCTTAGGTTCGAGGTTTTATTTCCTAAGGCTCGGGATCGAATCTACTAACCATTTTAGTACGATTCGAGGCTCTGGGAGCGAGGTTTTAGATTATGAACCTTTTATTGATGGAATTTCATATTGGTTATGACTAGGTGACCGATGAGGAATTTAAGGACTAATTGTTCTCAAAGGTCGTTCTTTTACTATTTCTCGCTCGAACCAGAGGTAAGAAAACTGCACCCAGTATGTGACATGCATGGTTATTGATGAGGCATGTTGAGTGCTCTATATATTGACATTGATTGCATAGTAAATGCATAGCAGCTTTGTTTATCTGTGTATGGAAATGACTTATTAGTCAGAGAACGAAAATTATGTTTAGTATTGATCCAGAAGCTGTGACTTATCAGTCAAGTTCAGTGGTGATATGAGCACTGGTCGTATGGTATTAGCTTAAGAGTCAAGAACGACATTAATGTGTTTAACACAGGCCGAAATGATTAGATCTAATCACCATGAGCATGAAATGCTTGACCGACCCTAAGTTCGATGAAAACTAAAAGCGCTTGTCTAGCCTAAAGACTAGTTACATAGAGCCAGAGCCAAAAGGCTCAAGTGATTGAATGTCACATGGCTTAGGATGCAGAGCCCAAGAGATAGAATTATTAGTCATATATTCAAAGATAGACTTATTAGTCATATATTCAGAGTATGACTTAATAGTCACTTATCTGATTAGGGTGTGGAGCCCAAAGTGTGACTCACTTATCTGATTAGGGCTGCAAGCCCTAGAATGATTACCAGAATCATTTATTGATATTACATACATGTAGTAATAAGTTTTCTTGCTAAGCCTTGGCTCACGGGTGCTATGTGGTGCATATAAGGGAAAAGAAAAGCTCATCCAACCTTGAGTGGAGAGCTTAGGTGGCGATGTGTACATATGCGGCCGCTTGACTATCACGGCCAAGGTGTTTCTGAGAGGAACTAGGGGTTAACCCTATTTTTACTGCTTAGGTCGGCGGGTTGTAATTTTTACACTGTAATGGCCATTTTGGATTGTAAATAACTTTGTAAACACTTTTATGGACCCATGTACAGTTTTATGTTTTAACACCTAGATTCACGTTTATAACCAAATGACTCATTTAGCGAGTTAAGGACTGTTTAAAGTCCACAGTAACAGTCTTGGAGTAACCATGGCGTTACAGTAAGCATATATAATACCGAGCCCAGGAATACTGGAAATCAGGGCAATCATCCTGACCTTTGGGATCACCTGAACCATAACTGAGGGTAGGCCAATCCTACAACCCTGATTTACACGATCATTTGAACAGTCGAAAGCAGCCGACATATGGAAACCAGAATAATCCTATACTGGGACAAGGGGCTGGAGTTTTTATAAACAATAACCAGCTCCCCCAAGTTCAAGCCCGACCTCCAGTGGACCTGGTCCGTGAGAGATTGTCCAGCTCGAAAGGATATTCAGACTCCTACAGGATGAAAGGAACAGAGATAGGGCTGAAGACTCCGATGAGGAGTTCGAGCCTTTTGTCCCGCATATCTCAAACACTCCATTTCCATAAAGGGTTTAGGATACCCCATGTATCACCATTTGATGGGAACTCAGACCCATGCATGAAATTTTACACCAACAATAATAATTTTAATTTATTAATACAATAATAAAATTGAAATATAATTGTCTAAGCGTATCGATTTATTTAACTCCAAACTTTGATTTTGATGCACTTCATCTCAAAGTAGATATAGTTTTAGTTTATCACATTTAACTGATTTTGATATATTTTACACTGAATAAGTTTGAGCAAATATGTACAAATAAACTGATATGGAAGATTTTAAATGATAAAAGATTTTGGGAAGATAGAAAAAGCATATATAGGATGTATACTAAGAGAATATACCCACGCATAGTTATGTATTGTATGGGGTTTGGAGCAGCGCAGTAAATTAGGATTCAAAGATTAACATGTTTATCCATAAAAGGATTGCATTAAAACTAAAAGCTTACTCTTTTTTCACTTCACCCATTTTTTAATACGTTAAAAAGTTTACACATTTCTCCAAAATAAATAAATAAATTTAACTAAAAAAAAAAAACTTACACATGATTTGAAATAAATAAGATAATAAGCCTAGTAATTTTTTTTTTTTAAATTTGACTAACTATAGCCGAGTAAATATTATATACGAACATTTATAAATAATAGTAAATTTAAAGATAAACGCACCAATCTAGATTAACAAAACCCCTTTAAAACGTATAGCAAAACCAAATCAATATACGATATACAAACTTATCCAATTTTGAAATAAACATCCAAATAGAAAAATCGTAATGACTTGATCACTCTCTCCAATGTCTCTCTAGTTCCAAAAATCTCTAAGTTTTCTCCAAAAACTTTCCAAAAAAGTGATTGACTTTGAGAGTTGAAGACTTGCTCAATCTCAATCTTCATTTCCTCAAGAGAATGATTTAATCATCAATGGTGGCTGAGAAATAGAGTATTAGGATAGCGTTCTACAACGTGTATAAGTCTTGGTTTTAGGGATGTAAATGGGACGGGTCGGCCCCGCCCCGCTAAAGATCTGCCCTGACCCGCTAAGCTTCTGCCCCAACCTGCCCCGCCCCGTTAAGGCTTTTGATGTGGGTCGGGTCAGACCCGCCCCAGATGTGATGGAGCGAGTTAGACCCGACCGAGTAAGGTTTTTTTTTTTCCTTTTTCTTTAATAAAAGAAAGACTAATTTTTTTTAAAATGTTACAATATAAAAATAAATGGCAAAAACATCTGTCATACTAGACATAATTGATTTGCCTAAATATTTTTTTAAATAATCTTGCATACTAAAATAAAATAAAATTTAATATACTTTAAAGCAAAACATCAATTTTCTTCTCTATCTCTCTTAAATATACTTTGTCTTATTTATATTTATATATATTTAGATCGTGGATCACCCTAAATAGTTGTAGTAATTAGTTTTTTAAAAAAATTCTTTATTACAAAAAAAAAAAAACAACAACAATAACAACAGGGCCGGGTCGTGATCCGACCCACTTCAATTACTAGCGGGTCGGGTCGGATCTTGATCCGCCCCGGTTTTGTACCGCTTATATTCGGATCATAGGTCGCCTCGTCGAATCGGAGCTCCAACCCGCCCCGATCCACCAGGTTTTTTTGCCATCCCTACTTGGTTTGTGTTTTTTTAGTCAAGGGTTTGCTCAAGGGATTTGCGCAAAGTGGTGATCTTACTTAGGGTTTGAAGCTTCATCAAAGTTGAAGAACACCATTGTTCTACTTGGGTTTGCATGTTCTTTCTCAATCTTTTTTAAGTCTCTATCAATCCAAATTTTGTGTAGATTCTATTTCTTGTGGTGGTGTTATCTCACTCTCCCCAATACAATATGCACATATTCAAAATAATCAAGTACCTTTAAGAGGGAAACATTTAAACCAAAGGAGGGATGGAATAGAAATCCATGATCCCACACTTTCTCTGGATGCAACAATTTTGGCCCCTACAAATATGGTTGGATTTGGAATTGTCATTTTCTCAACATATAAGAATATGAAAATAGTTCTTGCTAAACCGCTACAAGGTATATAAAAATACCTTAGTCCATAACCAAAGAGATACCCATTTGGTCCCTTTGTTTAGAGACTTTCAAAACAAATAACATCTTATATAATTAGTAAATTGAAAAAGATTCTTATAGGTGGCGGTTTTTTGTGGTACGGGCTCCAGAAATTGGTCTACTGGTAGAAGCTTTCTTCTCTGATTCACTATCCTTGGTTCAAGCCTTGGATAGTACTATTGCGTTTCACAATGAGTTATGAGTCATTTTTTCTTATATGAAAGTTTAATTGTTTAACATTTCAGAGACATCTCTTTCTCATGTTAGTAGCAACTTTTATATTGCAGCCCATAGATTAGCTAAGCATGCACTTAGGCTAGATGATGAGCTTTCTTGGATAGAAGACATCCCTCCTCATCTCTGTACTTATGAACACCTGCAATCTTAATCTAATACAGTATTTTTGACAAAAAAAAACCTTACATTAGAATAATGCCATAAAAAAAAGAATACAAAGACTTTTTTTGCAATTTACATCTTTGCCCCTCATATTTTCCAAACAATACAATTTACCATAAACTATTACTTTTAATTATTTTTCCTCAGTTTAATGTAAGATGAAGTGTATCCATAGGTAAAAATAAGAGGGAAAATAGGCAATTTGCAGCTTTATAGATATATATATATAAAATAGTATATTTTCATTTAGCAGTGTTCATTGGGTTGATGTATTTAACCCTATAATCCACCAAATTAAGCAAAACACATAATGGATTAGGCGAGTTGGTCGGGTTTAGGGTTGTGCAAAAAATACAAAAAATCGAATTAATCGCTCAAATCGATTGTGCAAACACCGAAAAAATTGAAACTGACAAAACCAAAAATCGTTGAAATCGCCTTGGCGAAAACCGACATTAAGTTGGTCGCAAACCGACCATACAAACCAAAATTGACTGAATATGCTTAGGTTCCAAATTTGTGGATGTAACATTGTAACCATGTGTTTAGGTTTTCAAATCTTAAATTTAATATCTTCAAGTTAAAAAATTAAATGAATCATTTTTATATTAAAAAAAGCTCAAATAATGGATTACAATAATCAACATTTTTTAACTTCAATTTCATTAAAAATTATTTTAAAAAAAATCCAGTTCGGTTTGGGCAGTTTTAACCGGCTAAACCGCAGTCTAAATCGATCATTTTTTTGTGTTGTAAATAAGTCGGTTGGTTTTTGAATCGCACCAATCGGAACCGAAAACCGAAATCTGGATTTTAGAATTAAAAAAACCCTCCAAACCGACCGATGCTCAGCCCTAGTCGGGTTAACCTACCCAACCTAACTCTTATTTTTTTTTCTCTTAAATTTCTAATTAAATTATTTCAATACTTAAATGTAATATAAGTTTAAGAACATCTTTGAAGATATTACAGAGTAACATAATTAAAAGTGTTGACCCTGATTTTGGGCAACTGACACGGAGTCAAAATACGCTTAACGTGGATGAATGCGTTGAAAAGAACGCAATGACGAAAATAATAAGAGCACGATATTTTATAGTGGTTCGGCCCCAGGATCTGGTAATAACCTACGTCCACTTAGATTGTTATTGATGTGAGATCCAAAGGAGTGATCAAAGAACTAGGGTTCAATGAGTTTCACTAACCTCTGAAGAACAATACAATATGACCAATTTGATAACTCTAATCTCAAGTGATCTAGAAGTCAGAAAAGAAAAAAGGATCCTCTTCCCTGAGCCCTCCTCTTCTATTTATAAGCTCAGGGAAGATTTACATTGATTTGTTACAGATATTATTTCCTAAATAATCGGATACTCAGGAAATCATGGGAGATAATTTCGGATTCCATCATAATTGCCTAAGATTTCCTCCGTGTATTATGTGCATACGACCAGGCTGGTCGTATAAAGAAACCGATTGCATGATACTGAATGTCTTCCTGGTCGATAGCCGAACATAGATTCTGCCAGGTGTCAGCCACGTGTAATTGATGCCTGCCATGTCATTCACTTATGATTTTTGGGATAACATTTGCCCCCCCAAGTTTGTTTAGTGCGACCAGCAATAAAGAAACTTAAGGGAACAACTGTTCACCTTCCCATGTCTGTCAGAGTCCCCGTGCATTTTCGAAAACCGTGATATAATTATGTCTAATCAAGCCTTTTCGGTTTCCAAAAAGGCAATTTGACGGCTTATACACTTCCCCACGTTTTGAAAGTGGGAAGTGTTGATTACTGCCTTTTGGCTGCCCCTTCAATCCCTATAAATAGGCTTTTCTTCTCTTTTAAGAAATTTTTACCCATCACCTTTGCCAATATTTTCAGGAACTTGCACCAGAGTCCAGAGCTTCGAAAACCAGTCTGACATCTTGCCGCAGGTCTTCCGATTCAAGTTTCCATCTTTCTCCGAATCTCCATTTTCGCCCAGGAAAGAACTTCGTTCTTTAAGCTTTCTATTACGCCATGCATGTGATTTCTGTCCTCTGTGACCTCTGCGTTCTTGAATAGGGGTTTAAGAGTTTCTTGGTATAAGCTATCTATTGCTAGGTAAAAGTGTGTTTTTATGCCTTGTATAGGTTAGGTCGATACCTTGATATATAGAATCTCTGATTTAGGACGTTAGGTTGACGAAAGATTCAACCTTTAAGCCAGGTGAAAAAAACCGAAATTTTTCCCGCCCTTCAGGAGTCGAAAAAGTTCTTTTCAGAAAACACTTTTCTTTCCTTTTTGTTTCTATTCGTCTTTTAAACTACCCACGTTGAAGTTAGTGTAGAACTAGGATGCTGGTGGTTATTTAGGCACGAGCAACGTTATCCGAGCTCCTCCCACTACTTCGCGGATTGTGTCTTATCTCCTCCATTGTCTGTTTGTAGTTCATATGCAAGACCCTTGGGGGGGAGAGAGACCTATCGAAGACGAACTCTTGGCCCAACTGCTCGAGGGCGAAGAGAATCCATCCATGCTGATTCCAGAAATTCCATTTTCACGTTCTAACCCAAATCCTCCACCAGCTCCTACTCAAAAAATGGCCAGAACAAAAACCAAGGCGAGAAAAAGAAGTAATCCTTACTCTCCAAGTCAGCCTCCTGCTGATGCTCCCTCGACCAGTGGTCGAGGTGAATTCCCTCCTGAAACCGAAGTTCAGAGGCATGCCCGTCCTCGCCATGCCGACCAGCCGGCTGTCGAGTAGCATGTGGTACCCCCAAGTACGATGACAATTCGCATGATCAGGAACTATTTAAATAAGTACAATCTGACGGGGATAACCCTAGTCAGACCTTCCATCGACCAGCGAGCCAACCTGCCAGGGGGGGCTTATAGCGCCTGGTCGAGATACCATATCGAGGCGGGTGCTACCCTGCCTCTTCATACATTTTTCCAAGGGGTGGTGAACTACTTTGGGGTGGCCCCTTTTCAAATTACCACGAACGGGTATAGGATGCTGGTCGCGCTCTATATCCTTTATAAACTCAAGAAATGGCCAGCCCCATCTCCTCACGAGGTCAATTATCTGTTTGATCTCAAGTCCAACCCCAACCAAGATGGTATGGGGTTTTTCCACTTTTGCCACCAGGAGACCGGACGCACCTTTCTGTCCAAGACCACTCATATCTCCAACGTGGGGAAGTATCATATGGAGTACTTCCTTACGCCCGACATCGCCGTGGACAATCTGGCCTTTACCTGAGGAGGTAAGGAAAATAATGATCCTTGAAACAGTAGTTCCTGCGCTTTAAATCTTTCTTGTCGTAATACTTCACTGTTCCATTGTGTTCCAGGTCCATGGTTACGCTCGACCCCCACTCCAGGAATGGAGTCGAGCGCAGCACTCTTAGCTAGTACGCCAAATTCTTCTAAGAGTGTAAAAAACTTGATCAATGAGGCTAACCTTAGGTTGGCTGGCATTAAAGGCTCCCAACCTGCGACCAGCGAACCCGTTGCGGGTGGTGTTCATGCTGATGTGGGAACTGAGTAGGGACCCGAGCAGCAGCCTCAGGTTCCTCCCCCTAGTAGGAGGCCAACTGGGGTGACTATAAGGGAACCTGTTGTTCCCCACCGAGCAGCAGAACCGTCGGTCCCCAAGGGCAAGGGGAAACAAAAGGCTACTGAGCCTGCCGAACAGTCTGATGACTCGTCGGATGTATACGGTAC
The DNA here is from genome assembly GCF_963169125.1 of Humulus lupulus. Taxonomy (NCBI): domain Eukaryota; kingdom Viridiplantae; phylum Streptophyta; class Magnoliopsida; order Rosales; family Cannabaceae; genus Humulus; species Humulus lupulus. Next base: position 13,296,081 of record NC_084802.1, read on the forward strand.
ATCATTCTCATTTTTGAATAATCTGCCAATTCCTTCCCATCTATTTTATGGGGATGGCTACTTTAGGAACGCCTCTTCTTTAAATTCAGATTTCTTCCAGGAATTAGGTAGTCCAGTAGATAATGTTACGACCAGTAGGTGTAGCTCGGGTATTTTACTTATAATCTTTTCATATCGATCTTTGCCCCTCGTGATCCTCTAATCTAATCTGTTTGAATTGTTTTCCTTTGTGCAGGTATGGACTCCGGGGACTTCTTCGACCACTACCATGCTGTTGCTGATTCTTCTGTCCCGAAGAAGGACAGTAAAAGGGCTCGAGGGGAAAGTAGCAAAACCCCTTCAAAGAAGGCCCGGACAGAAGATAACCCTGCCACAACCTCTTCCAAGGAGGACCTACCACATCCGCCTGCCCCCGAGCAGCAGACTCCCGCGCCTGCCAATCCTCGGTCTTCCTCAAAGGCTGCAGACAAAGAGACCTTGGACCACTTGTCCGAAGGCCCCCTGTCCAGCCACATAGTTGGCATGGCCAAGGAGAGAATACACCGGCTCTCGAAGCACAAACGCAGCCAGACCGCTGTCAATGACACTGCCACAATGGACATCAACGAAATCATTAACAGAGGGCTGAATGAGATAGCCAGCGTAAGTTGTCTTTTGCTACTTTGTCATTTATGCTAAACTTCCTTTCCTAACTCATTTTTTTTTCTTCAGGGGTTTCTGTCTTTGATTGCTAGCTGGCGCCGTGCTGGGGCAATGGTCTCTTGAGAGAAAAACTTTGACTCTAGGCTTGCCCAGGCTAGGCAAGCGCTTGAGACTGAGAACACCAAGTTGCTTGAGGAGAACCGGGAGTTGTCTAAGCTGAACGAGCAACTATGCGAGGACCAAGCCACTCTTACCCAAGAGCTTCAGGAGAGTCAAGGGGCCTTGAAGAAAGCCAACGAGGAGTGGAATAAATGGAAGGAGAGTGCTGTCCTCAATACCCAAGAGTGTAAGCAGTTCAGTCTTGATCTGATCGCCAGCAGAGGTGAGGCGAAGAGGCTCGAGGAACGGGTGCAGGAACTTGAGGGGCGCGTTCAGGAGCTTGAGGGGTGCATTCAGGAGCTCGAGGAGGATGGGGCTAGAAATCTGAAGAAGTACGAGGAATCCACCTTCCTCAGTTTCTATGATCTCTGGAAGTATAACCGAGGGGTCAACATTGACTATCTCTCCGAGCGGCTGCAAAGAACGTTGATGGCGCAGTGCACTGCTCGGTTGGAGGCAGAGGAGAGAGCCAAGGCCTAGACCCCTGCTGCCGATGCTAAGGCCGATCCTCCAACTGATAAGAGTGCTCCTAGCCCAAAAGACCCTCCTGCTCCCCAGTAATTTTCTTTTTATTTTTAAGTTTTTATGGCCCACGGGCCTACTTGTAAAGACAATTTATTTTTCATTGCTGCGAGGGCAGCTTTTTACTTATACTTGAACAATTACATCCGAGCAGTACTGCTCGCGGTGTAAAGGCTTTTTTTTTCTTTTAATCACATATTTACATCCGAGCACTAATGCTCGCGGTGTAAACGATTGCCTTGCCGATATTACAATGTTTATTATAATACTTGTTCGCATGAACGAACTTAGCATAGTACTTTGGTTTGATTTTCTCAAAAAACGCTCTAAGTACCGTAGCATGCTTTCACTTATTTTGTTCATGTGTTTACATACCACATGGTATGCTTTGCTATCGATGTACCTTATATGCCCCCCAAGTGATCGAGGAGCTTTAGGTCTTTGGTCACTTGCCTTGACCACGACCTGTTCGAACATTTTTGCTCGGTAGGAAACGTAATACTTATAATACAGAAAAACAACACATGTAATGAACAAATACTTGTAAAAATAAATTCACAAAGGTTGGCAAGAATGACTGGCTGCGCGCAGTCCCTTATAATCTCGTATTAAAAATGGACTAAACATGTCTTTACGAGTGATCCTAAAAAAGGATCTTACATTTATAAGCGATTAGCCATACAACATGGCTAACCCTTTTTTCAAAACTTGTAAAAAGTAAAATTTAATACAAGCCAGTCCTTTAAAAAGGATTGTTCACTGATAATACTTGCGTAGGTGTTCTCCATTCCAATAGCGTGGAACGAGATTTCCGTTTAGGCGTGCAAGTTTGTAGGTGCCTGGGTGAAGGACTTCTTCAATCTGGTAAGGTCCTTCCCAATTGGGTCCGAGTACTCCAGCAGTGGGGTCGCGGGTGTTCTAGAAAACTCGTCGTAGCACTAAGTCACCGACGTTGAATTTCCTTTCTTTTACTTTCGAGTTAAAGTACCGGGTGACCTTTTGCTGGTACGCAGCTACTCAGAGTTGGGCTTTTTCTCGTATTTCGTCAATTGAGTCTAGGGACTCCATCATTAGTTGGCTGTTCTGGTCCTGGTCGTATGTAATGCGTCGATGTGAGGGGGGATCTAACTCGACAGGTAACATGGCCTCATATCCGTAGGCTAAGGAAAATGGGGTGTGACCTGTCGCTGTTCGGTGAGACGTTCTATATGACCAGAGGACTTCAGGCGGCTGCTCTGGCCATGCTCCTTTAGCGTCTTCAAGCCTCTTCTTCAGGGTGTCCTTAAGAGTTTTATTCACGGCCTCGACCTACCCGTTTGCTTGTGGATGCGCAACTGAAGAAAAGCTTTTGATAATTCCATGCCTTTCGCAGAAGTCGGTGAATAAGTCGCTGTCAAATTGTGTTCCGTTGCCTGAAAAAATTTTCCGAGGCAAACCATAGCGGCAAACAATGTTCTTGATGACAAAGTCAAGAACTTTCTTGGTCGTTATGGTAGCGAGCGGTTCAGCTTCGGCCCATTTGGTGAAGTAGTCAACTGCCACAACTGCGTATTTCACTCCACCCTTTCCGGTTGGCAGAGATCCAATCAAATATATCCCCCATATTGCAAAAGGCCACAGACTCTGCATCTGTTTCAACTCGTTTGGAGCTGCTCGTGGAATTTTGGAGAACCTTTGACATTTATTGCATTTTCGTACAAACTCCATCGAATCTTCGTTCATGGTCGGCCATAAATAACCTTGCCTTAGAATCTTTTTTGCCAAACTCTGCTCCCCAGCGTGGTCTCCGCAGAAACCTTCATGTACCTCCTTAGCTTTTTCTGGTGTAATGCACCTGAGTAATGGCATTGAATACCCTCTTCTGTACATAATACCATCGACCAGTATGTACCTAGTAGCCTGCCTTTGTAGAGTTCTTGCTTTGTTTCTATCTGTTGGTAGTGCACCATTTGTCAGATACTCCAAGTAAGCCGCCATCCATTTGTCTTCTACCCGGATTTCCATACTGGCTCCAATTGCTTGTATGCTTGGCTCACTCAATCTTTCTACTGGCACAATGTTCAAAGTGTCTGCGTCTTTTGCGCTCGCGAGTCTGGCTAAGGCATCTGCATTCGAATTCTGATCCCGCAGTATTTGTTGGAGGGTATACTTCGTGAACTGGGCTAGCAGGTCTTTTGTTTTATTCAAGTAGGCCACCATTTTTAGGCCTCGTGCCTAATATTCCCCAAGAACTTGATTCACTACCAGCTGTGAATCACTGTAAATATCAAGCGCCTTTATGCTCATGTCTTTGGCCATTCTCAATCCAGCGAGGAGTGCTTCGTATTCGGCTTCATTATTTGACGCGGTGAAGTCGAACCTAATGGCGCATTGAAATCGATGCCCTTCCGAAGTTATCAATATCACTCCCGCTCCTGCGTGGGATTCGTTGGATGACCCATCCGTGAATAATTTCCACGAAGGAACTTCATCTTGAGGTTCAGGCGCGCTAGGCTTTTCACACTACTCGCTATTTGGGAGTTCTGTGAACTCTGCAATAAGATCGGCCAAGACTTGCCCTTTCACTGCTACTCGCGGTGAATATGTAATGTCAAACTGCCCTAGTTCGACTGCCCATTTTAATAAACGCCTAGCCGCCTCTGGTTTTTGGAGGACTTGCCGAAGGGGCTGGTCGGTTAAGACTGTGATAGGATGGGCTTGAAAATAAGGACGTAGCTTCCTCGAGGCCAATATTAAACACTATGCTAACCTCTCGATGGGAGGATACCGCAGTTCTGCTCCGATTAGTCTCTTGCTTACATAGTAAACCGCTTTTTGTACGCCTTCTTCCTCTCGTACTAGTGTCGCACTAGCGGCAACTTCAGTGATCGCCCGGTAAATGAACAAAGTTTCTCCTTCGATTGGCTTTGATAAAATGGGTGGTTGTTCCATATGGGCTTTCAAGGCCTGGAAAGCTTGCTCGCAGTCTCCTGTCCATTCAAATTTCTTATTGCCCCTAAGTAGATTGAAAAAAGGGACGCATTTGTCTGTTGCTTTCGAAATAAATCTACTTAGGGCTGCAATCCTCCTGGTTAAACTTTGTACATCTTTGATCATTTCTGGCGATTTTATGTCAATCAGGGATTTTATCTTGTCGGGGTTGGCCTCGATTCCTCTTGAATTTACAATGAACCCCAAAAACTTCCCTGATCCAACTCCAAAGGAACATTTGAGAGGATTTAGTTTCATCTGGTACTTGTTCAATACGTCAAAACATTCTTGTAAATCCTTCACATGTCCTTCCGCCTTCTTAGACTTTACCAGCATGTCGTCCACGTATACCTCCATGTTTACTCCGATAAAATATTTAAACATGTGGTTAACTAACCGCTGGTAAGTCGCACCTGCATTTTTCAGTCCGAAGGGCATTACTTTATAACAGTATAAGCCCGTATCGGTCTGAAAGCTGGTGTGATCCTCGTTAGGGGGATGCATGCTAATCTGATTGTAGCCCGAATATGCATCCATGAAGGAGAGGATCTCGTGTCCTGCAGTGGCATCGACCAACTAGTCGATTCTTGGGAGTGGGAAGCAATCCTTTGGGCAGGCTTTATTGAGGTCTGTAAAATCCACGCAGGTTCGCCATTTGCCGTTAGGCTTGGGAACCAGCACTGGATGGGAGATCCACGATGGATAAAACACCACCCTGATGAACCCATTCTCCTTTAACCTTTCAACTTCTTCTTTTAAGGCTCTCGATCGATTCTTATCGAGCAGCCTTCTTTTTCGTTGCACGGGTGGAAAAGTCTTGTCTATGTTCAGGACATGGCTGATAACTGCAGGGTCTATCCCAGCCATGTCTTTGTGCAACCAGGCAAAGAATTCCTGGTTCTTCCGCAAAAATTCCACCAGTGCATGCTTCGTGGTTGGTTCTAGGTTTTTCCCGTCCTTCACGACTCTGGTCGGGTCTTTTTCGTCGAGTTGGACCTCTTCCAGGTCCTCGACGAGTCCAACGTTCTCTTCAAAATCCCCAAAGCGAGGATCTAGATCTCTATCCTCACTTTGGGCAACACCCTATTTGGTGACTTCATCACCGAATTGGGCTTGTGTATCAATTGCCATCTGCAACCTATCTGAGGTAGTGCTCTTTGATGTTCCCCTTTTTGCCTTCGTGACTGAGGCGCTGTAGCACTCTCTGGCTTCCCTCTGGTTTCCCAACACGCGTCCTACCCCTGCGTCTGTCGGGAATTTCATGGCTAAGTGCCACATAGAGGTTACGACCCGTAGATCAACCAGTATAGGTCTCCCAATGACGGCATTGTACGCCGAAGGACAATCAACTACTATAAAAGTAGCGAGTAATGTCCTGGTAGCAGGCGCCGTACCTGTCGTCACTGGTAGTCTGATTGATCCTGCGGGGGCAAGTCCCTCACCAGAGAAGTCGTATATTGTCTGGTTGCAGGGCTCCAGGTCCTTAACGGACAACTTCATGCGTTCCAGCGAAGACTTATACAGGATATTCACCAAACTTCCTGTATCGACCAGCACTCTCTTCACCATCATGTTGGCCATTTGGATATCCACGACCAGCGGATCGGAATGTGGGAACCAGACATGTTGGGCATCGCCATCAGATAAGGTTATCTCACCCTCTTCTGACCGAGCCTTTTTTGGCGCGCGGTCCTCCACAGTCATCATCTCGATGTCCTGGTCGTGGCGCAGAGTCCGAGCGTATCGTTCCCTGGCCTTTCCGCTGTTTCCCTCGAGGTGCGGGCCTCCACAAATGGTTAACAATGTGCCAGTCACGGGGGCAGGCTACAAAGGTGGCGAGCGTTGGCGTGTGGGTGCTTGCTCGTTGCCACCTGGAGCTTCTCGTTGGGAATTTCCCGAGGCCCGTACATATCTTCTCAAGTGTCCTTGTCTAATAAGGAACTCGATCTCATCCTTCAACTGGTTGCATTCATTTGTGTCATGTCCGTAGTCATTATGATAACGACAGAACTTGGTAGTGTCTCTTTTCGAAATATCCTTCCGAATGGGGGCAGGTTCTTATAAGGCACACTGGAACTCGTGGCTTGATAAACCTCTCCACGAGACTCAACTAGGGCAGTGTAGTTAGTGAACTGAGGTTCATAACGGTTACCCTTGGCTCGTTTATTGTCGGAGGTGGAAGGCTCATTGTGTGGCCGTTTTCCACCATTCTTGCCAGTGCCGTTACCATTCCCATTGCCCTTGCCGTTTCCGTTAGGTCTAGACCCATTGGCGGCTTTGGCGGGCTCGGCAACCTTCTTATCCTTGCATGGAGGCTTTCCATCGTCGACCATGGCATCTTCGAGCTTGATGTAACGATCAGCCCGGTCCAAGAATTCCTGGGTAGTTCTGACCCCATATTTTTGGAGGCTTTTCCAGAGAGGGGTGCGATGCCTAACCCCTGCGGTTATGGCCATCATTTTGCCTTCGTCCCCCACCGTTTTTGCTCCAGCTGCTGCTCGCATAAAGCGCTGGATGTAGTCCTTCAGTGGTTCTCCATCCTGCTGGCGTATTTCAACTAGCTGGTTTGCCTCGGTCGGATGCACTCGACCTGCATAGAACTGTCCGTAAAACTCCTTTACGAACATCTCCCAGGAAACTATGCTCGCAGGAGGGAACTTGAAAAACCACTCCTGCGCGGCATCAGAAAGTGTCACAGGGAAGATCTTGCACCGAGCATCTTCGAATACTTTCTGAATATACATTTGTATCTCGAACTTGTTGACGTGAGATATCGGGTCACCGTACCCATCAAAGTTCGGAAGCGTAGGCATTTTAAACTTGCTAGGAGTTTCTGCCATAGCTATCCTCTGGACGAAAGGAGTGCCTTTCCTCATGTCGTGATCGATGTAAGATGTTCTTCCCCCGACCAGTTGTTGCACTGCCTGGTTGAGGGCATCTATCTGGGCCTGTACAGCGACAGGAATCGTTGTGGCCTCTATTGCTGGGGGGATGTTCTCACCATGCCTCTCGCGGCGATTGTTGAGCACATCTCTCAAGTCCTCTTCTCTTCTCCGCTGCTCGCTAGCTCCGAGCCGGTTGAAGACGTTATTTTGCCTGGGTTTCCCCCCAGCGTCCCGTCTGCCGGGTTGGTCATCCTGAGGTGGCTGATTCCTATTTTCACCTCATTCGTCATTCCTCCGACCGACATTTCCTCTGCCAGAATCGGCTTCATCATAACCATTTCCATCTCTGAATCGTGATTGGCTATGACTGGATCAACTGTTCCCTCGATTTCCCTCCCGGCTGAAACGTCCCGTGCATTATCATGCCCTGGGGGACCTCGGACCGCAGAGCCTAACTCTGAGTTCCTCCTGTTACCAGGAGGATGTTGTCCTCTGTTCGGAAGGTTCGGGTCGACGCCCCTATGGCGTCTAGGACTGCGAGGCTTGTGCCCGGTCCTATTCTGCCTTTGATGCGGGGGATTGCCGCGACCAGCTTGGGATGGAGGCTGTGCCTCAGGGTCCAGTGGGACATCATCATGGGGCACCTGAGGCTGTTCGGGCCTTTGCGGACTCGAGGGTTGGATAGGTGGGCTAGGATTAGGACCCCTTTGTGTTGGTCCATTCGTAGGCTGATCAGGCTGCGAGGCAGGTGCAACCTGATTCCTAGCCAATTGTAAGGCTGCCTCGAGGACTGCCATGGCTTCGCTCTGGCGACGGTCCATCTCCGCCTGCTTCTCGCTTAACTCCAAGCGCTGCCGTTCAATTTCTTGCAGCTGCCGCGCCATGATTTCGGCAGCACTTTCTTGGCTGGCTCTCAGATTGGCCAGCTCTTCGTGTAACGCCCCCAGAGTACTTTGTAGCGTCGCGTCATCCATTTATTCCTCCTCAAAGTCCAAATGTGGCTCATCCTCAGCCACGATTGCAGGAGGAGGAGGAGGCGGGTTTGATGGTGCAGCAGCGGCCGCCTGTCCAGTTTTCCTTGTAGTTTTCGCCATTGGTTTTCTCAACGATGATATATCAAGCTCTCAATGAAAGCACCAGAATGTTGACCTTGATTTTGGGCAACTGACACGGAGTCAAAATACGCTTGACGTGGATGAATGCGTTGAAAAGAACGCGATGACGAAAATAATAAGAACACGATATTTTATAGTGGTTCGGCCCCAGGATCTGGTAATAACCTACGTCTAGTTAGATTGTTATTGATGTGAGATCCAAAGGAGTGATCAAAGAACTAGGGTTCAATGAGTTTCACTAACCTCTGAAGAACAATACAATGTGACCAATTTGATAACTCTAATCTCAAGTGATCTAGAAGTCAGAAAAGAAAAAATGATCCTCTTCCCTGAGCCCTCCTCTTCTATTTATAAGCTCAGGGAAGATTTACATTGATTTGTTACAGATATTATTTCCTAAATAATCGGATACTCAGGAAATCATGGGAGATAATTTCGGATTCCATCATAACTGCCTAAGATTTCCTCCGTGTATTATGTGCATACGACCAGGCTGGTCGTATAAAGAAACCGATCGCATGATACTGAATGTCTTCCTGGTCGATAGCCGAACATAGATTCTGCCAGGTGTCAGCCACATGTAATTGATGCCTGCCATGTCATTCACTTCTGATTTTTGGGATAACAAAAAGGCTTGGAAATAAATTTTAAAAAAATTATATAAATTAGTTTTGATTTATTATTACAAAAAATAATACTCTAAATTAACTGTTAATTTTTTTTTAATTATAATACATGTCGACCACGATTTTGGCCAATGATGAGTAGACGTCAAAATGACAGTGAGCCTTGAATAGAAAATAACGACACAAATAATTTTATAGTAGTTCAGCCCTAATTTGTTGGTAATAGCCTAATCCACTTAGAATTGTGATATATTTAACCTATACTTAAGATCAGATGAACCTTGGTCAACTGAGTTTCTCAAGTATCAGTAGGAAAATACAGTGTTTCTCTCTCTAGAGAATACAAGCTTTCTCTCTCTAAGCTCTCTGAGAAAATTCCCCAAGAATCCCCCAAATGACAGTCCCAAGTTCTCAAAACCATAGAGTTCCTTTTTCTTTCAAAAGATCAGATCCCCTTAAATGATGCCATAAGCCATTTATTTATAGGCTCATGGATCGTACATCAGAAATATCCCTTTGACGGGGTCCTTGGTTCTTCCAAAGAACTTTAATTAATAAAATATAAATAAATTCAAATTACAACAATATAGCTATTATTTCGGGATATCTGAGAGATTCCCGCGGTAGTTGCAAATGATTCAGGTTGAAGCCGTTACTGAAGCTTTACTGAAGAATCACTAGACGGTAACTTCTGAGATTTTGATCCGTGGACCGACCAATTCCATCCCTGAAGTGACTAGTTGGCCAAGACAACTCACCGGTTGTCCAAAGCACACTACTGGTCGGCATAGGAAAGCACCTCTCATCGGCATAGGCAAAGCACACCTTTGGTCGGTATAGGCAAAGCACACCTCTAGCACACCTCTGGTTGGCATAGGTAAAGCACACCTCTGATCGACATAGGGAAAGCACACCTCTAGCACACATCTGGTCGACATAGGGAAAGCACCTCTAACACACATCTGGTCGGCATATGGAAAGATCCTCTATCACACATCTGGTTGGGCATGGCACATCTCTGGTCAGGCATGGCACATCTTTGGTTGGGCATGACACATTACACTACTGGTTGGGCATGGCGAATCTCCCCTTGACCTGCTAAATCCATTTCCAGACCAGCAATATTACAACTCTGCAGGTCAACATCTAACCTTCACACTTTTTTAATCAACACATTTTATTGACTATTAATGTGTCATTTACTGACCATGTATGACCACTTGTTCTATTCGACTGCCACATCATTGGACAAAATTTTGAGGATAGCATTTGCCCCCCAAGTTTATTATATGATTTTCTCATATGAAAAACTTTTTTTCTAGCTGATAGTTATTCACGTCGTCTAAAATCTTTCTCTCGGTCAATATCTTTCACTTTTTAAGTAAACCCATGATTGAACTTTCCTATCCATGAAAATGGTACTCATCGATTTCCCATTTCCATTGCTCTTTTGGGTTCATGGGTTTGTATGAATTTTGAAGTTTTCCTGAAACTTTTTGAAACCCTTGAAGTTCTTTTCTTGACCTTATTTGCACAGTCCAAGATTAAGAAAATATGTTTATACATCACGCTACTGTCCAACCCTTTAGCCCATCAAACTTGTTTCTTTTACCATTGCTAACCGATCAGATTCCTTTTGGCCCTCGGAACCTTTGTGTCTTGGAACCCAAATAGCTCCTCGGTAATGCTACTCCTCGGACATGCTCCCAGCTCATCGGACGCATGGCTACTCAGCATGCAGCTCCTTGGATGGCCAGCTATTCGGATAGCAGCCCTCGGCGTGCCTGGATCCTCGGATGCGCACCCCCCTCGGTGTGCCCCTCGATCCGCTTGGACAAACGAAGCTCCTCGGACGCACCAGCTCCTCGGACGCATGGCTACTCGGATTCCCAGCCAGCAGCTCCTCAAACGCACGGCACATCCACTCGGGCATGCGGCACAGCCCCTTACGCACACAACATAGCCGAAACCTTATCCCACCACTCGACACTTAAAACACCTTGCTTGAATCTCTCAAAATTGTTATTTATTCCCAAAAAATGTCTCTATCTGGGGTATTTTTCTTCTCAAAGAAATTTTTTCACTAAGTAGTGTATTAATTTTTTGTTTTTCATTCATTTTCTGTTTTGGTTTACTCCATGGACTCATAATTGTTAGTCATGCTCAACGCCGAGCAGTAGACTATAAGGAGCTGGTCAAGGTCTTGAATGATCAATTGGAGGAAGCCCAGGCAAAGATTAAAAGTCTGACCAAATCCAAAGAAGATCTTCAATCCAAGGCCGAGCAGGCGGAGAAGACCATTGCTGACTGAGATAGACCGTTGAAGGAATTGGTTGATGAGAACAACAAGCAAGTCCAGACCAATAAGACATTGACTGAGCAGTTAGAAAAAATGACTCGTGATAATGAGGAGCTGAAACAAGACAAAGAAGCTGATCTTGCTCGTTATGAGGAGATCTATTTCAATTGCTTCTACCAGATATGGAAGCTGAACAAGCCCCTCAACCTTGATTTTCTCTCATAAGAAACCAAGGTCGAAGAACTCGCCAAATGCAAAGCCAAGGCCGCTGAGGAGGCAGCTCTTCCAGCTGACACTGTGCTTGCCTCTCCTGCTCTATCACTCCGACTAGAAGAGGTCATGGATATCGATGATGGTGTTGACTAGCCAGGGACTAGTTTACCCGACCAGTAGACACTCTTAGCTGATCTGAGAGCTTCCTATCCAACAACATTGTTTCCTACTCGATCAGTGATACATGCTCAGCCGACCAGGGAAGTTGTATCTGCTCTCCCGACCAGGAAAACTTTGCACCTGACCAACTAAACTTTGTACTTGACCAGTAGTTTACTCTTTTTTCTTATACTCTTGTGAAGGCAATTGCTGCTTAGTAGCTTTGATATTTTTCTCGTACAGCCGAGCTGTTGGCATTTATACTTTAATTTTCTTTGCTAACTTGAAACATTCTAAGTCTTTTTAGACTTAAAAAGTTATAAGTTTTTTTGTGAATAGTAAAGTCACTCTGATGTATGCCTTATATTTTCGCATGAGTACTTGGTTTTTTATCTTAGAAATTCTAGACATTTCATAAGCCCCTACTAAGTATACTTTCTCACACTCTTATTGCTCTATCATTTTATGAGCATAATGTTTATTGTCACACGAATATTTGCATCTAACTTGAAATTTTGAAAAATTCCAAGTTACTTAAGATTTGTCAAACAAGTTAGCTTAATGGCATTTTTTGACTTCGAAAATTTACAAGTCAGCCTAAAACAGATATCTTAACTTGTGTTCTTATTGCTTGTGTTAAATTATATACCAGTATACCCCATGTGCCCCCCAAGTGATCGAGGGTTGAAAGATCCTTGGTCACTTGCTACTTGACTGAATCTGTTCGAGCAGTTAATTACTTGTGAAACACATAGAATATATGGAAAATATTCGAGCAGTTGAGCATTGCTTGAACGTACTGAGCAGTTGAACACTATCCGGTATTACCGACCAGTTGAACACTGTTCAAAAAATTAACACACATGCATATTCGTAGCAAGAATCGACCACGCTGCACGTAGTCTCTTTTATTACTCGTAAATTAAAAAAGGACAAAACGTGTCTAATAATGAGTCTTAAACAACAAAAATTGTTCAAAAAATAAATGACTGATTAGCAAATAACCAGCTCATAAACCAAACTTAAATAATAAGTTAAACAACTTGAAATTAAGCTACCACTCTCAAAAGCGGTATTTAGAAATAATATATCCACAGACGCTCGTCATTCCAGTGGTTCCTGATCAAGCTCCATTCACCCATTCTCATCCTAGCACTCCAGCTCATGTCGAAGTGTCCGGGCATACCTCTCCCTTTTCTTTGTTACTATCCCCAGCCAAGCGTGGACCTCCACATATAGTGTCTAAGGTAAAGTCCACAGGCCCGAGTTGCAGGGGCGGAGATCGCTGTCGTTTGAACCCAGGATTGTTGCTGCCTCTTTCTTCTTGGGGTTTTTCTGCTCGGTAATTTTTCAACTTTCCCAACCGGAGAAGAAATTCTATCTTGTCCTTGAGGTGATTGCATTCATTTGTGTCGTGACCATAATCTCCATGGAAACGACAAAACTTATTCATGTCTCTCTTACTCATCTCTTTCTTGATGGGTGGAGGTTTCTTGTAGGGAACCTCTTCATGACAAGCAAGATATATTTCCGCCCGGTTGGCCGAGAGAGTGGTGTAATTAGTGAACTGAGGCTCATACTTGGTTGGTTTTTCGTTTGAACTCGACTTAGCCTTCTTTTCTTCATGGCGGTCATACTCGTTATTCCCATGTTTCTTTCCACCATTCTGACCGTTTCCACCATTCTGACCGTTTCCACCATTCTTAGGAGGGTCAGTCGATCCACCCAGATTTTTTATGTCATTCTCCTCTTTCTCGATTGCATCATCCAATTTCATATACATGTCTAGTCGATCAAGAAATTGTTGAAATGTTGAAATTGGATTTCTATGAATACTATCCCACAAAAGGCTTCGATAAGTTATTCCAGAGGATATGGCAACCATCTTCCCTTCATCTCCGACAGCAGTTGCTTGTTGGCCTCTCTCTTGAATCTCTGTATATAATTCTTTAGAGATTCATCATTTCCTTGTTTGATATCTGCCAAGTGGTTGGCATAAACTGGTGGAGTCCGAGTAGGACTGAATTGCCTACAAAAATCCTTCCTGAATGCTTCCCAAGAGGTAATGGAATTCAGTTTAAACATCCAATACCACTCCTGGGCAATATCTGGTAATGTGGTTGGGAAAACTCTACACCGATAATCGTCACTGTAACGCCCTACTACCTTAGAGCCATTACTAAGTGAGTTTTAAAAGAAACTTTGTGCAATGAACTCGCTAACCGAGGTTTTTAAAACAAAAGTGTGACTAAGCAAAAGTTAAGGCTGTAATCTTTAAAAAAATGCGTTGTTTCATTGAAAACTTCCAGTATTTAACGTTTGGGATCCCAAAATAAGAATTGAAAACTATTTGCAACTTAAAATAAGTTTACAGTTGATTAATTAGTAAAATCACAAATTATTACAGCCATTTCTCGAATAAACCCCCAACCAAAGCAGTTGGGCAGGCCAAACATGTACGCGTCGCTTCACGCTCTCCATACTCATGGCTGGTTGACTCAATCTTTGCCCTTACCTGCAACACAGAGCACCCGTGAGCCGAAGCCCAGCAAGAAAACTCATATAGTTCATAACATATGCAAATTATACAGTTAACTTATCAGACAGTCCACAGATAAACAAGTCATCCATCAGACTAAGCAAACACGGCCATGCCGCCCCAGAAGCCTTACCAAAGCCTGGGGTCTCGGTTCTCACCGTAAGGATATCACATGTATCCATTGGGTCCTACCCTGACTGTAAACATCCCATATGCTAAGTGTTACTTCCGGCCTCGCTGCCGTTCTCGGCCTTTCGTCGTTCTCGGCCTTGCTGCTCTCGGCCTTAGTCGTTCATTGCACTATAATCACATATATAATACATTTCGAAATAATCATTCAAACATATAATAATTCATTTAAGGTTATACATTAGCACATAATACAATCTAGGGCCATGCCCTGTAATAACACTATGGGTCCATGCCCTAATCTCGAGTGCTACAGTTTTCTTACCTGTATCCCGAGCTTTCCGATGCACCAAGGCCACAAGCACGGTCCTCTAGCACGCCTCTCCGAAATCCTAGTCACAACACACATAAAACACTTTTAAATACTAACCACCCAAAACCACTTCCCGGGACCAATCCCGCACTCTCGGGACCTCTAATTCCTCAAAACAATACATTGGAACCATCCCCCGAACCCCCAGAGCAAAAGCTCAAAAATGCAAATTTTCAAGTCCTGAAAATGGCCTAGCGTCGCGGCGCTACCCAAGAGGGCTGCGGCGCCTTGCCCAATAGGGCTGCGGCACCCAGCAAGTCAGAGAGCCTACCCTGACTGGAAACATCCTCACGCCGCGGCGCCCAAGAACAGAGCCGCGGCGCTCCATCGCGAACTCAGAATTTCTGGGTTTTTCTCCTTCAATTCCCTCATCCAAAACACCTCTAAACCAGCCCAAACACATATCTCAACCCCAAAACCAAATTGAAACCTCAAATGAACCATCTAACAACCTATAGACACTATCATCAAGATCAAAAACACAATCACACCCAAAAATCCACACCTTTGATTTCAACTTCAGAAAATTTAAACCCATAGCTCAAAACTTAAACCATGCATCAATTTCTTAAACCAAAACAGAAACAAATCATAAATTTGCATAAAATCCTTACCTCAAGTGGAGAATACAACCTTAAGCTTCTTTGATCTCCTCCTAAACTCCCACTTCAGCCCCTTCTACTCTTCTTTTTCTTGCCCTAGCTTTCTCTTTCTTCTAGTTTTCCTTCCCTTCAATTTTTATCAAAGCCATCATATGACCAAGCCCAAACCGTGTACCCCTTTTACCCAGCTGCAACATATCTAATTCCCAGCCAAATGACCATCTTACCCTTCCTTAAATTTCCCTTTCTAGCTAAACCTCAAGGGCCTTTTTGTCATTCCTACTTTCTTAGAATTCTACCACTTCTTTCAACCAAACTTGTTACTCTCAACGATTACTAACAGTAACACAAATTACTATATCGCCAATTACCAATAACTCACAAGAACCTAATTACAAAATCCCCAAAATACCCCTAGGCTCCCTCCGAGCCGGGTATAAAAATCCTGTTGTGACATTTTGAGTTAACTAGCTCTCTAGGACCGTCTCGGCACGTGCATCACAATAATAACACCACCCTCACGTGGTTCAAATCACATAATACAATTATCACATAGATGCCCAAAGCGGGATAAAATTACCAATTTACCCCTATCATACAAACGGGGTCCACATGCATATTTATTTCACCTAAACATGCATACTAATCACATATTCATTAAATTCACATAAATTAATGCAATATAACAATTATTGCCCTCCAGGCACGCTAATCAAGGCTCCAAGCCTTATTAGCAAATTTAGGTCGTTACAGTCACTTACCCTGAGCAGTTCCATCTGGTCCTCTAATTTCCCAACATGTCTAATGGGATCTGCTTTTTCTGTATATACCGGCAGTACTGGTGCTTTATATTTTGCCGACAGCTGGACTGCTCTAATCCGAGCACAAAATGAACTGCCACGCCTGTGGTCTACCGCATCCATTCCAGAAGGTCGTTTTGATAAACCTTGCACCGCAGCTGTTAGCGCATCAAGCTGGGCTTGGATGGCTAGTGCAACCGACGACATTCCAAGGTTTTGACCTCCTGGTCGGGCATTTCCATCTTGAGCACTGTTGTCATGTATTTCTATTTGACTGGCAGGGCGGGTCAGATCTTTCCCTTCGATCAGGACGGTCTTCCTCTTGTTGGTGACAACGTCATCTTTCTGGGAAGCATGTTCTCTTAGCCGATCGAACACCGTACTTTTCGATTTTTTAGAGGGCTTACTACGCGAGACCTGCTCTCTCCCACTACGCTGCTGGGCGGGATGTAGTAGCGGCTTTTTGGTACGTCCCAGTCAATTTTTTCTTTTTCTTTTGACCGGTCGGTCTGATGACTGTCAACCTCGTCTCGACCATGTCCATCTTTGTAGCTAGGAGTTTTTTTATCTCGAGGAGCTTTGGTTTGGTTGTTTCCAAGTGGAGTGTGCTTACTATCCGACTGGTAAATCTCTGATCGGGAGGTTTCCGACCGGTGACTTCTGGAAGGGGTTTTAGAGTTCTCCCTTTGTGTTGACGTAGTTCTAGAGCAGACCCCATCATCCTCCCAACCAGGGGGGTTACTCCTACTTCTGTCAAGTCCCCGAGAATTGGCTCTGCCAACGGTCCTCCGTCTCGCATTATTATTCCTTGCTCCCTGTGTAGCTGCTCCTCGTGCTGCGGTCTGGGCATTGGCTTGGGCCAATTGGGTAGCCGCTTCTAGAGAAAGTGCTGCTTCACGATGTCTCCGGTCGACTTCCTCCCGTCGTTGTCTGATCTCTTCGCTTCTGGCCTCCATATCACGTATTTGCTGTTCTAACGCAGCTCTCTGCCTAGCCATCTCTTTAGTGAAAGACTCTTGTCGAGCATTAAATTGCATCATCTCCTCCTGGAAAGTCCCCATGGCCTCCTAGAGTTGTTCGACATCTGGAGTTGTCTCCTCGAAAAAGACCCTAGGCTCAGTCTCAGGGTTCTGAGGTCCAGGACCTTCTGCTCTAGCAGGCTCTTTTGATGTACCTGGCTTCTTGGACGCCATACTGGTATTCTTGGGCACCATATTGGTAGGATAGCAGTGTATTTCTTCTGTTCAGGCTCTCAATGAAAGCACCAAAAATGTTGACCACGATTTTGGCCAACGACGAGTAGACGTCAAAATGACAGTGAGCCTTGAATAGAAAATAACGACACAAATAATTTTATAGTAGTTCAGCCCCAATTTGTTGGTAATAGCCTAATCCACTTAGAGTTGTGATATATTTAACCTATACTTAAGATCAGATGAACCTTGGTCAACTGAGTTTCTCAAGTATCAGTAGGAAAATACAGTGTTTCTCTCTCTAGAGAATACAAGCTTTCTCTCTCTAAGCTCTCTCAGAAAATGCCCCAAGAATCCCCCAAATGACGGTCCCAAGTTCTCAAAACCAGAGAGTTCCTTTTTCTTTCAAAAGATCAGATCCCCTTAAATGATGCCATGAGCCATTTATTTATATGCTCATAGATCTTACATCAGAAATATCCCTTTGACGGGGTCCTTGGTTCTTCCAACAAACTTTAATTAATGAAATATAAATAAATTCAAATTACAACAATATAGCTATTATTTAGGGATATCTGAGAGATTCCCGCGGCAGTTGCAAATGATTCGGATTGAAGCCGTTACTGAAGCTTTACTGAAGAGTCACTAGACGGTAACTTCTGAGATTTTGATCCGTCGACCGACCAATTCCATCACCGAAGTGACTGGTCGATCAAGACAACTCACCAGTTGTCCAAAGCACACTACTGGTCGGCATAGGAAAACACCTCTCGTCGACATAGGCAAAGCACACCTCTGGTCGGTATAGGCAAAGCACACCTCTGGTCGGTATAGGCAAAGCACACTGTCTAGCACACCTCTGGTCGGCATAGGCAAAGCACACCTCTAGCACACATCTGATCGACATAGGGAAAGCACCTCTAACACACATCTGGTCGGCATAGAACACTACTAGTTGGGCATGGCACATCTCTGGTCAGGAAGGACACATTACACTACTGGTCAGGCATGGCAAATCTCCCCTTGACCAACTAAATCCATTTCCTGACCAGCAATATTACAACTCCGCAGGTCAACATCTAACCTTCACACTTTTTTAATCAACATATTTTATTGACTATTAATGTGTCATTTACTAACCATGTATGACCACTTGTCCTATTCGATTACCACGTCATTGAACAAAATTTTGGGAATAACAATACAAAACTCTATTTATATATTTGAGCAATTTCTTAATAATTTTTTTAAGGAATTTTTTTTAACAAAATTTGCGCCAAAGAAACATTGTAATAAAGCAATCAGTGTTAAAAAAATTTAATATGAAAATTATATGATTGATTTTAAGGGAAATCTCTTCTATACAAAAAGTGTGTAAATAACGGAAATTCTTGGTTTTAATGGTTTTTTTTTTTCTGTTAACTTTAACTGAATATTTTTATATTTAACAAAATATTCTTATATTTAACGGTAGATTGTAAACATGACTTAAACTTAAATAAAATAAAATAAATAAATAATTAAACAAATTAAAATAAGATATATTTTTGGATATTTTACAATGATAATTATTTAAAAATAATAAACCATATATTTTATAACTTAAATAAAATTTAATTAAACTTAATATTATATTAAACATATAATATATAATCTTTTGTAGTTATGGCCAAATTCAAAAACTAGAAAACATAAATTTAAACAAAAATAAATCAATTAATTAATTAAAATATGATATTTTTAAGACATTTTATGATAATTTAAATAATTAAATCATATTTATTTAAAAATAATAAAAGCATACATATCTTTTTTTTTTATTTTATAAATTTGTGTAATAGTTTGTTTTTTATCAAGTAATTGGAACTATTTTTATTCATCAAATTCACCAAAGGATATTGTGAGATATATTAGAAACTAAAAATAATTTACGTATGTATATTACTGTTTAGAGACTATATATATGTTATGTAAATATATATATATATATATTAACATTGTATTTAGATGTCATATATGTAGAGATTATTGATATAAATATTTATATATACTATAGAATTATAATTCATTCTATTATATATATATATTTTTTAAATAACAGTGAACTATTTTTTATTAAAATTATAGATAATGTTTACAATTTTGAAACTAAGTAAACGTGCATTGCACTTTGTTTCTATCTAGTATATTAATAAGAATGTACATAAATAAATCTATTTTTAAGAGAATTTTACCACCCAAAATTAGATGAATCTTAGTTCCAATTAAGCACTTGTTAGAGCTACTTTTAGAGTAATCCTTATGCATATTATTTCTTGATGTTTCCTTCTTTCTTTTGACTCTTTTCTCATCTTGAATTTTTTTCAACCGATTAATATTATTATATTATTTTCATTAGTGGATATCATATATTCGTTTATTTTTTTTATATATTTATAATTTTTCTCAATTAAGCTATAATCAATAAGTTTTTTTTATAAGTTGGGGGTTTTTTTTTTTGGAATAAGTTAGTAAGTAAGTTGTGCATAAATATATAAATAAATTCAATACAAAAATATAGAGAACTTTTTTGGTAGTCCCTAACCGGTGCATCATGCATTATTTCAAATTTATTGAAAATTAACAAGATGCTTATTATAAATACAATTTAATTGGAATTATAACGTGTCAAAAACAGGAGCACTAGTAAAAATGAAATTCAAGGAAACTTCCAAAAACTTTTCCAATAAATATATATATTTTATTATTTCATTTAAAATACTTATTTTATTAATTTAAATAACTACTTGCTATGACTAATGAACCATACTTTGAAACAGTATAAATTCTTAGGAAAAATTGTGACTCATCATTCTTATATGTGGGCTCTTTTCTGTTCTTGAACAGATACTTATTAATTAAATTCAAGTCATTTTCTATTTATATCAACTAGTACATACTATTAAAATATAATGTAATTGACTCAGAGTTTCTTCCTCTCTCCAACAAAATTAATGTAATTCACAGCATCAACAATGCAGTGAAAAGAATCACATCAAATTCATACATCACTGGTTGGTTGTGATATTTTCATTTTCTTAAAAAAAAAAACAAATTAAAAATAAAAATTTCATATAGTTTCATTAATCATTCCAATCAAGATGTTTTATGGGGTTGAAAGGGTTCGATAACTGTGAATAAAAGTATATATTTCATTTACTTTATTATATATTGTTCTATAAAATTGAACAAATCTTAGGATTAGTTAAAATAAGAGAGTATATTTCTTTGGTAGTTTATGTGCTGGCAGACGGCAGTAGCAAGCAAAAAGTATTGGTGCCACTTTTTATTTTTTGTTTATAAAAAAAATTTGATGGTAAGTTCAAAAATATACACCACACTAAATCAACAAAAATCTTTAATAATGAAAACAAGTACAATATGAGAAGGACAAACTTCATTCACTACTGACTTAACCATTCAATTTTGAAGTAATCAACTAAATAGACAAATCATAACTCTGTTCAACTACTAGTCACGAATCACAGGTCTATTATATGCATTAATTCCCTTTTGGATTAAGCACTTCTAGAAACACATATACTAAGCTATTTCAAATCGACACAATGGACAAAATTTACTAGTTTGTAGCCACCTAACAATACATTTTTCATGATATATGTGCGCACAAGATAACTTAGTAGCTTCCGAACCGACCAAAACATTCTCCACACAAATAGAACACGAAGCATGTTCATCCTTAATCAGGACTTTCTCTAATCTTTCAATTGCCTTTTCACTTGCCGGTGCGAAATTGATAGGAATATCATCATCAATACCTAATTCATTACCATCGTCTTCGTCATCTTCATCGAGAGGTAGTTCATCAACAAAAATTTCAACATCTACCTTTACTCCTAAAAGTTCATCTTTGTTGTTCCGACAATAATTAATAATTTCTTTCGCGAGAAAATACATAGAAGAAGGCATATTAACCGATGCAAGCAAATTGTCTATGACAGCTTTGGCATCAGCATTATCGTTCTTCACCAATGCCTCGTATGTGTCATGTGAAAGCATGAGAGTGTTTGTAAAAGTAACAGAGTCTTCTGTGTTGTTGTTGAAAAAAATACCAAAGTCTTCTTCTTCTTCTTCTTCTTCTTCCATAGAAAGGCATGTAAACTTAGTACGTAGATGAATGAGAAAAGAAGAAGTCACATCTCTGCCTAAGGTCAATATCTGATAATAAGTATCACTTATGTCAAATGGCAATATATGATAGTATGGATCACCAAATACTTGTAGAGAAGCCATTTATATAAATGATTTAGGTAAAAACAAGAGAATAATTGAAGATGTAAAAGAAGGAAGAGATTAAAATCCAAGAAAGTTTTTATTTTTCAAAAAGAGAAGATTTTGAGATAATACTAGCAGATAGAGAGAGTAAAATAAAAGGGCTTGAGATTAGAGTAGAGTGTGCCTATATATATAGAAAATTAAAAATAACAAAGTGTACAGAGTCGGTGGCTTGCCGCTCAAGTAGGGAAATATTAACATTTAAAATGGAGAGAAAATCGGTTAAATAAAAACAAATCTAAAACTTGTATGTACTTATTCTACAAATTTTAAATTTTAATTTTAATGTTGTTAGTTTAATTTTAGATTTTTTTTGAATTTTTGTTATTATTAGTATTGTTATTATTTTGTTTAAGGTCCGATGATTAAATTAAAAAAAAAAAGTATGATACATCACAATTCACACGTTTTAAAACTTGTATGTACTTATTCTACAAATTTTAATTTTAATGTTGTTAGTTTAATTTTAGATTTTTTTTCTCATTAGTATTGTTATTATTTTGGTTAAGGTCCGATGATTAAATTAAAAAAAAAAAGTATGATACATCACAATTCACACGTTTTAATTTATTTATTTTTCGGTTGGGTCACACGTTATTAATTTGAAATTTCCATAAGAGGGAGGTTACCACAATTGTTTTTAAATAAATATAAGAACTTTCTTTTTTCTTTTGGAATCGCAAACCCATTTTAGAAAATTGATATACTTTATAGAGATATTTTACCTTAAAAAAAATATTAAAAAACCGCATTGTGCACTTCAACATTTATGGCGAATATAATCTTCTAATTAATAAATTATAAAGACAGAAAAAAATTTGAATAATGTTATTTATAAATAAACAAATTGGTACTATAAAAATTTAGAATGTGTACAAAGAAATTTAAAAATATATGAAAAAATTTATCCAGAAATGAGAGGAAAATGAGGAATGTAAATAGATAGACTTACCTTAGTATAAAACTAGAAAATATAATGGATTGCCTCAGTCTTTGTCTTTTGTAATGGTTATTTTTATCAATTACACTTTATTTATAGAAATTAACTTTTGGACCTCGTACTTTTTTAAATGATTAAAAATAATAATAGATATTGATTATTTAAACACTATATTTCAACCAATTATTTATTTTGATATTTTATTTATAAAAATTAACATTTAGACCATGTATTTATTAAAAAAGTTAAAAATTTATTTAAATTTCTTTATAAAAAATAAAATTTATATAATATATCTTTTGTGTATGAGTTTCACACTATTTTGAACCTTCTATTTTAGTCGATCACCTTTTTGAACCATTTATTTTAAAATATTCTTTTTTAGACCTCATGTTTTGTCAAAACGTTAAAAATTGGTATATGTAGATATATTATTTGAACCATACATATTCGATTATTTGTTTAGACCATTTATTTAAAAAAATTTAAATTTTGGACCTTGTGTTTTATGTATTCGATTAGACCCTTTATTTTTCAACATTAATTTCTGGACCTCGAATTTTGTCAAAACATTACAAATATGTATATATAGATAGATTATAATCCCATATATTTTGGTCGATTACTTATTTGGACCATTTAATTTTAAAATGGTAAAATAAATTTTAAAAATTTGCCGAGCAAAGAATTAGCATTGATTTTTTGGAAATAATATTTTGACTAAAATAGAATAGATCAGAATATATTTTATTTTATATAATTGTGTTGTACTTTTATTTTTAAGTAAACTTAAATGAATATTTATATATGTAATAGATAGATATTTAGAAACTAAAATAAAATAAAATAGAAAAGTAAATTAAAAAATAAGAAAATATATAAAGTGATTTAGAACAATTTTAAAGTGTCATTTTTTCTTGATGCTCTCTATTATATAAATATATAGATAGATATTATCATAGTGAACTACAAAGTTATTTATTATTCATTGAGATTTTTATTTTATTTTATATAAAAGATAAGGAAAAATAAAATTTGTTAAAAAGAACATATTCAATGTGATAACATATTAATAACAACTTATTAAAAGAGCATGTTGCAATTCATATACTATGACAAGCAAATCAATTGAGGTTGTTAATTAAAAGTGAAAGCATTTATAAATATATAAAATGTATACAGAACTGGGGTAAGTGAACACAGATAGATACCTTGGCCAAATAATCTCATGGCCTTTTTTACTTGGGATGGGATGCAAGTGTTAGTTGACTCAAACTTGAAACCAAATTAATATTTTTTCAATTTTTCCTGGTTTAGTAATTAGTTGCATCATTTTCTTTGTTTTGAGTAACTTTCTCAAGCTCTCTAGTTATATAATATTTCTGGCACTATTTGACTAGACAAAGACATTTCATCTAAAAGGGTATAACAATTAAAAAAAAATTAAGTGAAAGAGTTTCAGCAGTTTATGTAGAGAAATAGATCAAAATTACCAAGTTAATGACTAAACATAAGAAAGAATTGAACAGAACAAAACTTAAATAAAAGATTCGGTTATTAGTGTTGGAATATGCAAATAGATTATAGATAACAATGATAAGTAAACCCTACTAAAACAAAACTCAAATAGGCATTTCATCAAACACTTGGTGCTCTTACTAAATCCACAGAAAGAGAGAGACAGAGAGAGAGTACCTTTGCAACAGATTAGAAGAGCAGGAGGAAGAATAGAATAGAAGAGTGGCTACGACTCGGAGCTCCGACGAGTACCGCCGATCGACTGGGAGGAGCAACCCTCCGACTGGGTCAGTCGCTTGCTGATCGAGAGTGAGAATGAGAGTATTATTAGTATCATTATTATTTTCCTAAGTATGACACATCATGCGTTATTAATTGAGAAATGTTTTTTTTTTCAAAAATAAGAAAATAAGAATAAAAAAAATTAATTGGCAATTTTTTTTAAGGAGATAAACTTTCATTCATTGCTAAAAAATATTACAATCCTATAATGAGAGAGCAGCACAAATCTTACAACATAATAGAATAATTCAATCAAACTCATTTTAAAAAATGGGCAATTCTTTAGTTAGAGGGACTAAATCCGTCGTAGATTTTTAACCATTAGTCTAAGCTATAAAGATTATTAGCTATCCGATCAATTTATTTTGTAAAAATTTGTTAAATTACCATACTACCTTTAAAAACCTGCAACTAGTTAGATTTTTTTTTGTGTGGGGTCTATTACTCTTTATTAATCAATTACTTAAAAAAAAAAAAAAACAATCATTCGTCTCTCTTCTTCCCTCCCTTCCATCATCCGTGCATGTCATTTCTTCTCTCTTCAAAAGACCATCTTTGTCTTCCCATCTCAATCCTTGTCGGCATGGCTGCTATAACCTCAAGAATGCAACTCTAACTTAGTGGACCCAGTCGATTTTCTACTCCACCCAACTGCCAAGTCGACTATAACTCCGAATCTCCCTTTCCTATTATAGCTATTATTTGTTTGTGTATTTTTTGTTGGGCATTAGATATATGTTGATTCCTCTTTTGGACATACTCCATGAATCAGTAATTTCTACTGGTTGTAAAATATCTCCATCTCTTTCATTCTCCTGGGTTGGCGGCGACAAGGCGTAGAGCACAGGCACGGGGCTAGAAACGGTGGCTCAACTTCTCCATTACGGTGGTTCGAGTTCTTCGCTAGCGGTGGCTAACGGAGCTCTTCGCACATGATGGTGGCCTTGGGTCAGTTCAAAATAAGGTTTTGTGTGCATTTTTATAATTTGTTTCTATGAATGATGTTTAAATTATTCGTATATGTTGTTGAAAATGATATATATATATATGTATGCTTTATGGGGGAAGAGTTATGATTGTTGGGGAATAACTGAAACATCTTCAGAGAAATATTTTTAAAAAATCTTATAAAATAACTACAAAATATATATAAGTTTTATTTACGTGGTTATTGTTGCGTCTTACTCAACATAACATATAAATCACTTAGCGGAAGCACAATGTTTACGTTACTAAAATCGTAAATATCTCTCAAGTTTATATTAAGTTTACGATCAAGCCTTCAACTGTACATATTTTTGGACCTGGAATTACTTTTTTGCCCATACTTTTTATACCCACATCATCAACAACTTTCCAACCGGTTCACACAACCGGTGATTGTAAGTAAAAAACAAATGTGAAAAAGAGACAAACTCCTATAAAATTTTGACACTCGGCAAAATAATAGACCCCAAACAAAATGACTCAGTTCTGTGAGAGACTAAAGAATTCGCTTTAAAAATAAAAATATTTTATTTTGATATTTTACCTTAAAATTATATGAAAAGAAATTCAATGTGCACTTATGACAAATATAACTAATTCCCATTCAAGATGGGGTCTTTTAAATAATTAATTATAAAAGTGGAAATTTAAAAATTGATGACTTCTTTTTAGATTAAAAATTTATAAAAGGTTTTTTTTTTAGAAAAGAGATAAAAAGAGGAATGTATATTGACTTATCTTATTATTTAATATTAAGTTATTATTCATTGAAATTTTATTATTTTATATAAGAGATTAAAAAAAAAAGTTGTTAACAACTATGTGTAGTAAAACTGGGTATAAGCAACTTACTTAGTTTTATTTTGAAATTATTATATTTTTTAATTATCATTTAAATTTTAAATAAACAAATAATGTTATATATTATACAAGAATGACACAAACTAAAAATATATATAATATTATAATTTTTATTTTAAAAAATCGTTAAACGAAGAATATGTTAAACACACACTTTTTACATATAAAAATATAATACATTCTAGTTTCAAAGTAAATTATTTGATGTTGTTTATTAGTTTGAAATTTATTGTTCGTAATAATTTAAATTTTGGTCTTTATTATGTTTCGATTTATATATTATATTTGGTGATTTTAATTTTAAAATTAAATAAGTTTTTCTAATATTTTTTTAGAAAAAAATATTCAATATAATAAAATATTAAGAAATTCTAAATTAAAAGTATGTATTTAAAAAGTTTATTTGATCAAATTTTAATTATTTAATTAAAAAAATTAAAGTGAACAAAATTTATATATAAATATATATTATTCAATTAATGGATAGAGCAATTAAAATAAGTAATTACTTATTAAAAAAACTAAAGGAAAAAAAATTGTATATTTATGTCTTATGTCACTATTACATATATATGTTTGGATAAACAAAATATATTAATCGACAAAATAAATAATAAAGGGTTTTTATTTTGTTATTTTTATATTATACACCTTTGTGGCATCATTTTCATTAAACTACACGTTTTGGTATCCAGCAGAGTCTTTATCTTGGGGACAAGGCAAAAGATAACAAGGAAACTTAAGTAATCTTTTTTCTAAACAGCTTTTCTTTCCAAAAAAAATGCACTTTAAAGTAGCCACAATGCCACATAGATATTAACAAGCAATGAATATATGCTTTGCTCATATATGGACACCACTATTATCCTAAACCCTTCTAATTCCACTATATTGTCTTGTAATCTACATAACACAATTTCAACTTCTCTTCTAGTTTATTTTGTTGAGTTTTTCTCTCTTGAAGAACAAAAAAATCATCAATGGAACTAGAATTAGGACTCAAAATCACACAGAGCACAGATGATATCACTTCCACCACCAACCTTCGGATAGCCAAAGACTCATCAGGCCCTGTTTTTATCTCTAGAGAAACTGATACCAAGTTCATCCTCACTGCCCATCTAAAAGGTCAGCTTAATTTATACATACATTCCTATTAATCTATTCAATTCACAATTCTTATAGCTTTTTTTTTATATATATAAATATCATATAATGTATGACAAACAAACAAATGCTTGATCCTTTATTTTGTTATGCATTTCAGGCTTGCATTGTATGGTTTTGTATGTGCAATTTAGTGTTTTAACATATAAGCTTTGTATTCTTATTTTTCTTGATAAGGAGAATATAATACAAAAATGGAGGTACCTTTTGGTACCATATGATTTTGTAAAGTATCGTTTTGGTACCATGTGTTTACAATAATGCTTATTTGATACCTTGTATTTTGAAATCGTTCATATTTGGTACCCTATATCTTAAAATCATACATATTTGGTACCCTAAACTCAAATTTAATTAATAAAATTTTACTAATTTAATCAAATTATTCTCAATTATATGAGTTCTGAATTCAAATTTAATTACTAAATTACATATAATTGATGACAATTTAGTGATATTAAAAAATATATATTTATCAAATCTGAGTTTAGGATACTATATATGTATGATTTTAAAATACAAAGTACCATATCAGTATTATTGAAAAAATAGGGTACAAAAACGATACTTTGCAAAAATACAGAGTATCAAATAAGTAAATTCCCTAATACAAAAATGTATAAGGTGTTAATATCAGGGGTGGCCACTCTAGGATGAGTCGTCGTCAATATAATTTAAGTCACGCTAGAATAAGCCGCTATTAGT
This sequence comes from Humulus lupulus, assembly GCF_963169125.1. Taxonomy (NCBI): domain Eukaryota; kingdom Viridiplantae; phylum Streptophyta; class Magnoliopsida; order Rosales; family Cannabaceae; genus Humulus; species Humulus lupulus. The sequence goes on from NC_084802.1 coordinate 13,324,102, forward strand.
GCAATTTAATATTAGGTCTTACATAATCCAATTTCGGTTAAAATATGAGAAGCTCATTATGAATTTGCACCAATTATGAATATATCATGTTAAATGGCGTTCAACATCCTTAGAGTGTCTTATAGTAGTGCTCTAAATTTATAGTTTCACCTTGCTTAATATGATTAGATATTTGATAAGTAGCTACTAAAAAATGTAGGTTTTGTAAGAGAACAAATTGGGATCAACATTAATGAGGAAGGGACAGAAATCTCTATCAGTGGGGAGAGGCCAGTTAGGGAGATGGTGATGTCTGGATGGATGATGCACAAGAAGGATGTGGAGTTGAAGGGCTTCATCAAAGTTTTTCGCATACCAAATGGCGTAATTTTGGATCGAATTAAAGCGAAATTCAACAACCAAGAATCTGTTTTAACGATACTAATTCCAAAATCTACTAAAGGAATTAGAGGTGTTGGGGTTGAGGAAGTGAAAGAAGAAGAGGTAGTTGATAGATTGAGGCCTAAGGCTGAGATTGATGAAGAGGTTAATGATAATGCTCTAAGTGTTGGGCAAGTGGAAGAAGAAACTGAACAGACCAAGCCAAACATATCTGATGAGGCTCAAGAAGAAGGTGACCACATTGTTGGAGATGGTATTGAAGAGAAACCTAAAGAGCCAGACATTGAAACTCGCCATGTTTCGGAAGGGGGGGCTGAATTGCAGGGAAAAAGGATAGAAGAATTGAAAGTTGATGAGCCAAAGAGTGAAGATAAAAAGAAAGAATCTAATGGGGTTGATGAGAAGAAAGTTGTAGAAGAAATTAAGGGAGAACATGCTGTGTTTGATGAAATACCTAAAAGAGATGAGACAGAAGATAAGGCAAGAATCCAAGAACCTGAGATTATAACAAGTGAAGAGCAACTTAAGGTGGAAAGCACTACAGCTCCAAAAGAAGAAACTCCAGCCACAATAGAAACATCTCAGGAAGTTAAGCCAGAGATTCCAAAGCAAGCACCACCACCACCACCACCAAATGAAGAAGCAGAGAGAAAAGAGTTCCCTGATATAAAAGAGCAGACTCCTAAAGAGATTAATGCTTTTGAGCCAAAGAGCAGTGAGATTTTGGAACATGTTCAAAGTGAACCATATCATGAAAAAGAAAATAAAGATGAAATTCAGAAAGTAAAAAGTGAAGATGAAGCAAGACAAGGAGAGAAACAAACTGAAGAAAAGGAATATAGTTGTGCTGATGGGTCTCCAATGGTGGAAAAACAGGAGGCAATTAAAGAAAAGCCTAAGCCAGGAGGCAATCAAAGTGAACCATATCATGAAAAAGAAAAGAAAGATGAAATTCAGAAAATAAAAAGTGAAGATGAAGCAAGACAAGGAGAGAAACAAACTGAAGAAAAGGAATCTAGTTGTGCTGATGGGTCTCCAATGGTGGAAAAACAGGAGGCAATTAAAGAAAAGCCTAAGCCAGCTGGTAGTTCAAGAAGGTTGAAGCTCTGTGCTCCTTGTGTCATTGCAGGCTCTACCATTATTGTCTCTATTGTAGTGTTTGCAGTACATTGGATTAGAACCAAGAAAAGAGAGGTTCACTGAGCTTTTTAGCTTCTTTTCTTTTCTTTTTTTACTTTCCCTTTCTCAATATTCTTTTTTTCTAAGAAATATACACATTTGAGTGTTGTTAATCAGAAGCACATAGATCTTTGATTTGCAAGTGATGAAATCCACTAGAGAAGTAATCTCATCACTCCATACCCAAACTTTTTTTTTTGGCAGTGCATTGTTTTGGTGGGTAAATCCCCACCAAAACTATTATGGAATGTCTTTTTTGCAAAAAAGAAAAAAGAAAAAGAATCTATTATATAAGTGAAAATTTGACGTTAATCCCTTAAATATCCCTATTAATAATGTCAAAATTATATGTTTACACACTTTTTATTTTTACACCAAAATACTACAATATAAACTCAGTGCCAAATTCATCTTTTATTCCCTTGGTATTTTTTATACTAATTTAGTCAAAGAAAAATTAATTATTTTAATGTAAAATTTAAAAATAAAATAGTAATAAAACCCCCTAATTTTTTTACACATAGTTAGAGCATCTCCAACCCCACGGCAATACCCTATATATATAGGGTTGCTGTGCATAAATCCCTCCAACTGAAGGGTATATGTTAATGCATTTAGCCGTATATGTTAATGCATTTAGCCGTGTGTCAACTGTGACATGACATATATGTCATGCACTGTTCACACGCAAAACATTTTTTTTAATATATATTTCATATTTTTTTAAAAGATAAATATATTTATATCTTATATATATATAAACATATGAATATTAAAAAATAATATAATAATAAATAATATATTTTTTGGTGTTGTGGTTGGAATGAAAAAAAAATATAATGCTAAGATTCCTTAATTTTGGTGTTGGTGCAATACCATATATGAGTTTATGGATTGGAGATCCTCTTAGCTGGGTCCTTCAATGCTATGCAATGTTGTCTCGAATTGTTTGTGAGTTCGACAATATATTGTTCAAACATGTCTAAAATTGAAAAAGCATGCATCAAAATCCAGATGCCCAACAAGTGAAAATGGTAGAACCCCTGCTCTCATCTGAGTTTGGTAAGATACCCAGCACATAAAATTCTCTAATCTTAGCCACCACAGCATACAATAGTGATCACAATTTCAGAAAACTTCTAGAAAGGACTCTTACAGTAGGCAGAGTTCCCTTTGCACTAAATTATGTGTTTATATAGTATTATATTTATATTATAAGCTTTGTCCAAAGTTGCTATCTTGTTTCCGTCCACCAAATGTAAAAATAGGATGTGTGTAAGACATATCAATTAATCTTGTTTTCTTATTTCAACTCTCTAAACATTCAATAAATATGTTTAATATTTAATTTGATTTGAAAACCATAAGCATTTTACTCCCCTTGTTTACATTTTAATATATATAGATGTACTAAGTGCAAATTACGTACATGTATACATTTGTTTAGTTTTATTTATATAATTTATTAATTATTTTTATTATATATATATATATTAATGTCATATAAATTTTAAATAAATATCATATTTTAATTAAATAATTTATTTATCGTTATTTAAATTTATATTTGTTTTAGTTTTTGAATTTGGGAATGATAACAAGAGATTATATATTATATGTTTAATGTAATATTAAATATTATACTTTGATTTTAAATTTAAATTCATTGCTAGTTTTTTTAAAAAGCAATTTGTTGCTAATTGACAGTAGATTATATTATATGTTTAATATGATATTATTCTAATAAGTGAGTTTAAGTTTAATTAATTATTTAAGTTATAAAATATATGATTTTATTATTTTTAAATAATTATTATTGTAAAATATCTCTAAAATATCATATTTTAATTTGTTTAATTATTTATTATTTTTAAATAATTATCGTTGTAAAATATTTTTAAAATATCATATTTTTCATTTGTTTAATTATTTATTATTTATAAATAATTATCATTGTAAAATATCTTAAAAATATCCTATTTTAATTTTTTTAATTATTTATTTTATTTTATTTAAGTTTAAGTGTTTATAAACTACCGTTAAATATAATAATATTCTGTTAAATATAAGAATATTCCATTAAAGTTAATATTAAATGAATAAAAACCCGTTAAAACCAAGAATTTTCGTTGTCTACACACGTATTATATAGAAGAGATGTGTGATGATAATAATCATATTACTTTTAAATTGCGTGAGGATAATAATGATTGACCCAAAACGAGTATGTTTTAAATATTTATAAATCGCAAGCGCACGAATCGTTCATATAGAATAGTGATTGTGTAAGCAAGGATGTCGAATCCAAAGAAGTTGTCTAAAATCGAAAAGAAAACTATTTTAAACCAAAATTAACAAATTCTAACCTAGCTCCAAAGATTGATGAGATTTTTGTATAATGAAAATAAAATAAAAGACAATAATAAAAATAATTAAAAACAATATATAAACATAAATTAATAGTAGAAATCAAGATGGTAAAAGAAGATTATTAAGGTATTAGAATCCACAAAATATAAGTTCAATAATATTTATAAGTACATTGATTCTCAAGTTTTAGTGATAGTTAAAATAAATCAAACTATCATTTTCCAAATAGATTTATAATTTTAAGCACAAATTACTTCTAAAAAGATAGGATTTTTTCTCACTTTTCAAAAAGTATAATTTTAAAGCATTTAGTATAAATCAATCTAATGAAATAACAAATAAATCAATAAACATTATTTATAAGGCAAAACATAATATTTTTGTTCTAAGCATTGGATGTGTACAATTTAATGACACATCTTACACAAAGAATATTATGTTTTTGCACTAATGAAGAACAAAGTGTAAATATGTTCTAACAATCTAAAATACAAGATATTTAAGATGAAAGAAAATATTTGAAAAAGAAAATCCATAAACTTTGTTACACAAAATGGGAAATCAACATACAAAATAAATACTATCTAGTTACATATTGTTTTATCATCACCTTAATAATCTTAAAAAAATTAGAAACTCACAACTATAATAGAAAATAAAAACAAAAAAATTACAAACATAACTTAGGAAAATTTGGAGGAAAACCCTCAAATTGTTCCTCTAACAATACATAGAAAATTAACCAAAAAGAATAAAAAGATGAAGAGAATTGAGAGGACTTGAAAGTGTAGAATGTGTAGTGTAACCTCTCTTCCAAAATTAAGCACTAAACTCCCTTATTTATAGCAAAAAAAAATGTGTATTAAAATAATCAATTTAAATTAATTAAATTGATTAAATTAATAATAATATGGAAAATATGAGTAAATTATAGAGTGTAATGATGATTTTATGGTGAAAAATGTAAGAAAATAGGGTAAAAAAAAAATAACATTTTTAGAAGACAAAGGGACAATTTGTGGGCTCAAGGAATTGGAGGCATGCATGGGCGGCTGGGCAAAGTGGCTGTTGGAGGCAACTGGGTGTGGGCTGTTGGGCAAAGTTGCTGTGGGCTGGCTGATGCTTGGGAAGGCTGAATGGACCCTTCAGCTGCTTCGGCTGGAAGACGTGTTGGCTGGGTGAGGCAGGTGTTTGGTGGCAAGCTGCTGGGTGCATCAAGAGGCAACTGGGCTGAATGGGGCTAGGAGTTGGCTGATGCTGAAGGAGGCGGGCCTGGGGAGGTGGCTGACGAGCTGGGCCTGACGCGGGCCCAGGGGGGCTGGGATGCTTGGCATTGGGCCTGGCAGGTGTGGCCCAGGCGTGTGGAGGAAGAAGGCAGCTTGCTGGGTGGCTTCGGCTGAGCCTGGAACTTCGGCTGGGCAGCTGACGGGCCTGGGGAAGCACAGGGAAGAGGCGGGCCCAGGAGGATGGCAGCTGGAGCACGGGCTGGGCATTGGGCCCGAAGCTTGGGCTGAAGAGAAATGTCATTTTGTTTTATTATTTTCTTGAAAATGTCACTTTCTTTTCTTTATTTTTCTTGCTTTTCAAGAGCCACAAATGCAATAATTTTCTTAGAAAATAAATTAAATCATAATCAAATAATTTCAATTATAAAATGAGTCATAATATTTTTTTGAAAATATTAATTAAAATTTAATTTACTTAAACATTTAAGTTCAAAAATACATATTTTTACTTCTAACTTAAAAATACTAATTTCAAATAATTAAACTACAACATATTATAATAGGATATCTACAAAAACACACAAAAATCTATAAAATCAAAATAAACTCAATAAATTCAAAATTACTTAAAAACTTAATAAATCAATTAAAAACTCAAGAATTAAACAACAATTAGCACATAAAAAGTGATAAAATAACTCTATTTTGTAGAGTTATCAAATAATCATATTTGTCTTTTTGTGATTTTTAAGTATTTATTTTGGGTATATATGAAATTATTCTGACTTATATTTTGAGTATTTTTTTGGGATATACTTTAGGTATAATATTAGTTTATATTCAATATATGTTTTGTTAGTTTTTTTTAAAAGTTTAGTTAAACTATATTTATTTGGGTATATGTGTAGTTGTTATAAGATATATTTTAGGTTGATATTTAGTTAATTTTTAATTAAGTATATTTTTTTTGTTTGTGAGTTTGGTATATTTTGAGTTTTTTTTTTTTCTTTTTTTTTGTATGTTTTAGTATGTAGTGTGTTGATGTGTAGTTGATCTATGGTATATTATAGGTTGACATCTAGTTGATTTTATACTTTTAGTGTATTTTCATGTAAATATAAATTTTTTCACTTTCTTTATTGTTGTTGTGTGAGTTAATTTTTTGTATATGTTTAGTTTTTTTAAGTATATTTTGGGTTTGATGTTTAGTGGATTTCTAATTAAGTAACTTTTTTAGTTTTTCTTGACACATTTTACAATGCACCGATAAGTTTTTCAATGTTGTTTTTTTGTTTTGTTATTTTTTAGTTTATTTTGGGATTATGTCATATGTTCTAATATATATTTTTAGTTTATTTTTGACACATTTTATAATGCATTAATAAGTTTTTCAATGTTGCTTTATTGTTATTTTTTTGTTGATGCAACATGTTGATGTTTAGTTGATTTGTGTGTTTTTTCAGCACTGTATTGTTGTGGGGTTGATGTCTAGTTAGTTTAGGTTATTTTTCAACAATATATTACTATGGGGTTGATGATATCTAGTTCTGATCATATTTTTGTAATTATGAAATTTTAAAATCGTATTTCTAAAAATTTGAGTTAGTAAAATTGAAAAAAAATTAGGAGTCATAAAAATGTAAACAAAAAAAACATAAAAAAATGTGTATAGAATGTAATTTAATAAATGTTTCTCCAAAGAAAATGTATACATACATTATCTCAATTAATAATCTTGTCTCATTTTTCCAATTATTATTAATTGAGATACAAGCAAAAATGCCAATACATCTCAATGGCTTTGGATTAATAGGAGATTAATACAATGTGAATAGTACATAATTTTCCCCTCCTTGATTGCTCCTTCATAGAATATTTTGATGGAATATATTAATATGTAAAAGTAAAACAAGGTACAAAAGATAAGATTATTCCAAAACATTTATTACAATAATAAATGTTCCTATTTTACATAACTGCAATGAGTTGTCTTTACAGAATACATAATAAATTGACAATATTACTACTAATACTAACCATTTCATCATTAGGATAGAAGAAAGAACTATATATACACACACATATATATATATATAAATATTTATATTAAAAATGGTAAAATCAAATGGAGCAGTACTCTTCTTGGTGTTGATGATCATGTTATGGTTATGGAGCCCAATTTTGGTGGTCTCAGCCCACATCCAAGCAAGCATAGAGAATAAACTGGGCACTGGTAAGAACCTAACTCTACACTGCCAATCAAAAGATGATGATTTGGGAGAGCACAGCATATCAAACGACGAGTCGTTTAGCTGGGAGTTCTCGGCCAATCCTTGGGGAACGACACTATATTTCTGCGTTTTGGGGTGGGAAAGTGTGGCAAGTTACGAGTTCGATGCTTATTCTTTCGGAAGGGACCGTAGTCGGTGTGAGCGTCGCTGTGCTTGGCTCGTCTCCATTGAAGGCATTTATGGCTTAAATGACCAAACTGGCCTTTGGGAATTTTTCTACACTTGGCCAGCTGACTCTTGAGGTTTCAATACTCATCTTTAATATAATACTTGAATTAAACAAATAAATAAATTATTATTATTATTATTATGCTTGTAATTGTGTCTTGATTCGTTTTGGAGGTGGACATAAATTTGTGTTCAAGTTACAATATTATTTTGTTAGCTAAACTAGTTGGAACAACTTTAGGACTCATCTATCTAATTTGCATTGGTAAAAAAAAAAAAAGAGAAAGAACTGTCTAGAATTATAATAAATTTTGTCTTTTTTATTTAATATATTACCATTAATTATTATAATTAATTAATTCACATACAAAAAAATTATATATTCTCAATAATTATTAATTATTATTAACTTGATTAATTTATATCTTATACATTGAAACACAATTACAAATATCATATCAAATATAATGTTGACTTATTTTTTGTGACAAATTTAGCACAAAATTTATACTATATACAGAGATAGTCTTATAGCAACTCCAAACCTACTAGTCTTTTTTTTTCTCTCAATTAGCTAATCCTTTTTTAAAATCACTTCAACCAATCTTTGTTTTATTCTTTACAAAATATCAAGTTATAATTTTTTAATTAAAAGAATTACTTTTTTATATTATTCCTATTTAATAAAGTGGTCACAATATTCACGCCAAAGATCCAAAGATTGAAGTGTTGGAATTTTATTATTTTTTTATTATTATGGACTATTTAATTATGTAGTGATTAATTAATAGTAACAAATAAGTTATTTAATTAGTTGAACTCTATAAACATGGTTATGAGATATACAATGAGTAGACCCAATACAAGTCAAAGATGCATTATATATAGGGGAATTTGAGTTGTTATGCATTATGCGGAGGCTAAATTAAAAAAATGCAACACATTTTACATATCAAAAAAATAAGATATTGTTTGGCATTCTTCCCAAAATACTTCTCTCATATTCTTCTCTTCTTTCTTTATCTCTTTCCTTCTACTTACGGTAGCCGCAACACTACCATCACAACTCATTGTTGTGAAAAAATGTTTAGAATCATTTTTCATTGTTAATGTGGAAGGTAGACCTACATTAACACCATCTCCTCTCACCTCGAAGCTCCCATCTCATTATCACTATCAATTTTTGTTGATGATTCAAAGCTTAAACTAAGAAAACTTTTAGTTAAAACACTAATCTATACATTTCGAACAAATCTGGCATGATTTTTTTGTTTTTCGCAACTTTTTTCAGATCTAAAACTTTAAAATTTGCAGAAAGTCACTGCACCCTGATAGACCCCAATGCACCTCGATGCCCAGTTCGATGGGCCTTAAAAATCAAGATTTTTGTTAATAAAAAATATTTGTCTCGATGAAATTCGATGTCACATCGATGCCCGGCTCGATATGGCCTTAAAAATCAAGATTTTTGTGAGAAAAAAAAAACAATTTGCCTCAATAAAATTTGATGCCACCTCGATGCAATTCATTGAACATGCATAACTTTTCACTCGAATATTCGTTTGAGGTGATTTTTTTTAATTTGGATATTTTTTTTCGAGATCCACACATTTGAGATGTTTATATACATATTTGAGAAGTTTAAAGCTTAAAAACATACCCAAATTCAAAAAAATTTGGGTATTTTTTTAACTTTGGGGTGTCTTCAAGCTTTAAAATTCACAAATACATATATACACATCTCAAACGTGTAGATCTCAAATAAAAAAAATCAACTCAAACAGACACCTGGGTAAAAAGTTATACATTTTTATGAATTGCATCGAGTTTCATCGAAGTGTGTCGAATTTCATCAAGACAAATCTTTTTATTCATGAAAATCATGATTTTTAAAGGCCCGCTTAGTTGGGCATCGAGGTGTATCAAATAGCATCGAGTTTTCTGTAAATTTTTACACAAATCGAGAAAAATTATAAAATAACAAAAAATTATATCAATATATGTTCGAAATGCATAAATTAGTATCTTAATTGAACTTTTAGTATATTTAAGTTTTAAATAATAAAAAACTATCATGGATAATTCCATGAATTACTTAAGAGAGAAGAGAAATGAAGGGGGAAAAGAGAGGGGAAATGGAGGGGGAAGAGAGAAAGAGAGAGGAGAAAACTAAGAAAAAATAATAGAAGTGGGTGGGTAGTGATGAAGGGGCGTTTGTCAGCCTTGGCTATGGTGGTAGAGGGAGGAGAAGATGGAGCTAGAAAGAGAGAGGAAAGAAATAATAAGATGAGCATTTTTGTAAACAAGCCAAATAGTAGCATGAAAATGTGATGTGCAAATAAGATTGTTTTTTTTTTTGTTATAAGGACTTCATCATGTATAAAAATTCAAATTTCCTCATATATAATTACACAACCCATATATTATTAAAAAATTGTAGGAACTTTTTTTTCTTTTCTTTCATAATCCAAATAATACATATTTTTAATTTATTTTTTTTGTAAAAATAGGGGAAAATATATTAATATATATACATATTATCTTTGAAAAGAATATAAGAGGTGAGGATAACCAAAAAAAAAAACTTGGTTGGTTAAATTATAATTAAACTAACATATATAAGGAACTTTTATGATCTTTGAGCTGAAATCATTCACTTAATTTATTTTATTTTTTTCTACCTTAAAGAGAGAACTCGATCGCTAAACTGATTTTATTATGAACAATTATTAATTCCTAATTTATCTTCGATATGAGTTCGTGTACACTTTAATTTCTTTGTAGTTTGATATGAAATTTTTTTTAATGTATCAAGTTGTATTTTCTGATTATCATTCTCTTAAAAAAATTATAACATTAGATGCATGTTTCGTATATTTATATATATATATATATATATAAAGATATATTTTGGATAGGTGATGACTTGACTCGTGTCGTGAGGGATGTTGATTTAAATCTTGAGTTTGGTGCTTTAATTTGATAGTAGTTCAAGCCATGATTATGAAGCTTACTCAATTTTTTGATGCATTTAGTTAAATTTTCTTATTTTCTTACCTTTTCTGGTCAACTGTTAATGGAGTTATTTTTTTAATATGTTACTATAACATTAATATATTAAAAGAATATTTTAAGAAAGAATGGATATTCGATTTTTGGTGGGAGGCTTTTTTTTCTTTCTTTTTTTTAATAAATGTAAAAATCTAAACAATTTTTTTAAATGAAAAGGAAAGAAGATATAAAAATAAATTATATTAGTAAGGGATAATTTTTTTTATATATCATTGATTTATTTGTAGCATGAAGTTTGACTAATTGTTTGTAGTTATAGTGTACTTGTAGCTGGATTTTTAAATTAGAGTTTGGTGTTAAATTGAAGATATGATATATATTTTGAAATTTAAATTATTATTTTATAAAAAAAATAATAACTTGAGCCATAGGGAAGGAATCTTATATATTGATATGTGTAGAATCAATATATAAATCATGAATGAGAAAGGTTACATTAACCTAATATTATATAAAGTAATGAAAATTATAGATAGGATACTCTTTTGTAAGTGTGTTAGTATTAGTATTTATAAATTATTTGAGTTATTACAAATGGATTAGGTGTTCCTTAACAAAGCTTTTGCAATAAGATTTCAGTGTTTAATTAATATAAATAAAAGTTTGTGTGATAACTTAATACAATAGGGTCTGCTTATATTAATTCGATCTTGATTTTTTAATTTAAGAACAGTGAGTTTTAAATTTTAATATATTTTATAATGCTTTATTAATTTTATTTTAAATTTTAACTAAAATTTTATAAAATAGGAATTTTAAGTTCGAATCTTACATATTTTAGTTTAGAATCGATCATATGTTGAGCACTATTAATCGATAGTATTTTAGAATTTGTATACTTTTGGACCGATACAATACTTTTGAATCTCTACATTTAATTACCTTTGTAAATTAATTTCAATTCAATTCATGTTGTAAGCCTTATAATTAAAATTTAGGGTTGTTGAAGTTGCTTAATTGCTACGACTAGTACTACTATGTTAAACTATATCCAGGGTAGGTATAATTATAAACAAAAGGCTATTTTGGTCACATCACTCATGAATGATGTAATTATCTCACCCAACCCAAACTCTACTATTTGTCCTAAATTTGAGGGTAAAGACAGCGATGTATTCTACAAAACTTTCCAATAACCAACTATATTTCTTTGATAAACAAAACAAGTGGAAAATATATAAATTTTAATTAAATTTAAAATAAAAAATCCAATTGGCCCAATTGGCTGAAAAACCCACGAGTTTGACCTTTCAAGGATTTGGCTATAAGAAAAGGATGAGACTCAATCATCTATTGTGTTAGACTTTACTTAGGAGGGAAAAAGAGATTGATTTGTAATATTGTTTTTAGTGTTAATAGAAATTTATTTTAATATTTTTTTCCAAATTATTAAAGATGAGATCAACATGCCTAGAGTAAAGATGCATGAATAGGAAAGCTATGATATAGAAATTAGAAAGTTAGATTTGCATATCATGAGATGGCTAATGTGGAGTGAGTGAGTATGGACCACAAATTTTTAAGAAATGAAATGAATGGTTGCTCAAGGAATTGTTAAGCGGGGTCTACATCTTAACTTATGGCATATGTGCACCCATTGAAATAGAGTAGGGCAATGGATAAACCCTACAACAACAAATTAAGATTTTTGACAATTATGTATAAATAATTATATGAGCACCTAACTTACAATTCTACTCATCGTAAAATAATAAGAAAATGTGGTATAATAAAACACTTCTTTATACTAATATTTTAATAATATTATTAGTGTTGTTATGACTAAACTAAAAAGTTGATGGGGAATAGTAAAATCTAAAAATGAAAATTTGTTTAGCTCAAGATTGCAGGTTAGCAATCAACCAATTTTATTTTATTTTTCTATTTGGATTTGAACTTAATAACATGATTCATTTATCTCGAATAGGATTAGAATGGACAGAATTGAATAACAAAAAATTTTAGAAAAAAAATATATAAAATGACTAAGTTGATTATTTATCAACTTTCAAAGAATTGTTTAATGGAATTAAGTTATCAGCTAGTAATAAGGTGGAGATTTTAATTTTTTTTAATCCCATCAAATCTAATTTTCCAAGTATAAGTATAGAGACTAAGAGGGTGTTTGGCTCTTTAACTAAAAAACTGTTTTTTGTTTTTAAAAGCTAAAAACTGTTTTTTGAAAACAAGTGTGGGTGTTTGGCGTTATTTTCATAAAACAATTTTTAAAAACAAAGTTACAAAAAACAGAAAATTTTGAGAATAACAAAAAGTTGTTTTCTATTATTCTCAAATTTTTTTTTGTCTATATTTTTTTTTTCTCACATAACTTTTTTAATTATTATTATCTAACATAATTTATTGTCACATTATTTTCTCTCTCATTAGTTTCTCTCTCATCACTTTCTCTCTCCTTATTTTCTCTCTCATCACTTTCTCTCTCCTTACATTTTCTCTCTTCACTTTCTCTCTTGCTATTTTCTTTTTCATCATTTTCTATCTCCTTATTTTCTCTTGCATCATTTACTATATCATCACTTTCTCTCTCATCACTTAATATTTCATTATTTTCTCTCTCGCCATTTCCTCTCTCTCTACCCACTTCTCTCTCTTCACTTTCTTTCTCATTACATTTTCTCTTATTTTTTCTTGCATCGATTAATTTCTCTCTTCTCAATTTCTATTTCTTCAAATTTTCTCTCCTTACTTTCTCACTCCTTATTTTTCATCATTTTTCTTTCAAAGTATTTTATCTCATTATTTATTACAAACTTTTAAAAGATTTTTATCTTTGTAAATATATTTGTTAATTTTTTATTTAAGAATTAAAAAAAATAACTAAAAAATTGTTTTTAGAAAACATTAACCAAACACCTCTTGTTTTTTAAATACTAGAAAAACTATTTTCTGTTCTCAACTCTGAGAACACAACTTTGAAAACAGAAAACAGAAAACAAAGCCAAACAGGTCCTAAGATTTAATCATTTATCCAAGACAAAAACAGAGTATTATTCAAATAGTTATATCGATTCTGGTCTTACATAATACCATTTTGTAGGAGTGAAGTAAATAGAGTCCTTTGAGAATAGAATGGAGACATGATTTTGCAGAAGATCTATAGTTATATATTATAGAATTGTTCTAACTTCCATTTGCATGGATAAGCTTATCTTCAATATTTTAAGTCATTATTTACAAGAAAAGATACTCTTGATCCATAGTAAACTAAACAATATTTTCCATTACACGTGTGGTAGAGTGTTGTTAAGAAAGAATACCCTTTTTTGGGAGCACATGGAATGAAAAGTTCAAAGTCAATCAGGTGATCTTCTAGATAGTAGTGAATAATTTGTAATAAAACCCCCTTGAATAGACAATTCTGTGGTGGTTTGAGAGGCTCTGATATTACTGATAAAGAAGACATTTTTATCAGTTTAAGTTTTTATCAAACCTTTGTTAAAAAAGAAATCTTTATATAATATGATCTCACATTAAAGGCTGCACATTACTCCAATAAAACTAAATTAAAATATATAAAGACTCTGCAAATAGCGGCGCAGGGCTTTTAGTGCAGAATTTCCCAATTATTTTGACCCATCAAATGAGCATATTCTGGTATGGAGTTAGCATTGAACTTTGCCCATATATGTCCTTCTCTGCAATTATTTAAGAAGAAAAATTTTAAATATATATTTTCTACATCTGTCATCCTCTGCAATAACTAAAAGAGAAAAATAAAAAAGGGTCAAAGGACTCATATTATGCAGTCAAGAAGTTAGAGCTGAATTAAGTAGTAAAAAACTAGTCCTGCAGTTTTGTTTAATATAAATCTTCATTTTTCAAGGGTCAAAATGAACTGATATGCACTTCATTCAGGATCAAGTCACAGTCAATGCTTCCTCATCATAGACGAAAATAAGTACATCAATAAAATTGTTAGAGAATTCTGCAGAATGAACTGAGGGTCAAAACCACAGTAGAGCCATATATGGAAACGAAAGAGAGTCAAAAGCAAACCTCTCTCTTCTTCTGATTCTATCTATGGGAAGGTGTGACTTTTGACCATATATGCCTCAAGCTGGTCACTGCAAGGAAAAAATATCTCAAGCTTTTAGAATAGTTTCTCTATGGTCAAAATGATCAAATCCATAGAGCAATAAGTCTATAATTTGTAATTGTTATTTGCACCAGAAAAGACTGCAATTTTTGTTTCCACATAGAAATAAATAGTCAAAATGGACAAAACCACAGCTGTCTTATTCACTGAGAATATAGTTGAGCCAGGTTAGGTTGGATGTGTCACTTACTGGCTGAAAGTTATCTACTTTATAACTTTTCAGACTTTGATATTGTTGGTCCTTGCTAGGACAGTAAATCTTTTACAAGCTTGATAATCTAGACTAGAAACGATAATCAAGTGTAGTGAGGATTGAATCACCTCTTGAAATGGAAGTACGATGGATTAATCACAGAAGAGAATGCAAAAACTTTGATTTCACAATCAATTCTTAGCTAAAAGAATCAAATACAGAGGTGAACAAGACACCTGCCTACAATGCAATCCAATCAAAAGAGGAAAACTAAATCAGCTAATGCCAAGGTTGAACAGCAATTTCTCCCATTGAACAAACATGTAAATTTATCTTGACAAAATGAGCCAAAGAACACTACATATAATCATATAATTCACATAAAAATCAGATTTGGCAGGAAGAAGCACAAGACCCAGATGATTGATTATACAAAAGCCAGCATGATCAACTAAAAAAACAGCAGCTATGGACTTGGGTAAGGTCCATTAGCATACTCCTAAATTTCTTTACAGCAATATATGGTGAATAAATACAAAGAAACATTTTTCCTCTTACACTTTTTACTTTTTCTTTTCCTTTTATTGATGGTAACTCGTTCTTCTGATTCCTCTTCCTTCTTCTTCGTCTTCTTCATATTTCAATTCTTTCTGTTCTCAATGCCAAATCTGACTATAAAATCGTCGAATTACCCACCAACTGAGATATAAAAACAAACAAAGCTATTCGGAATAGTTGGCTCTTCCCAAAGAGTCAAGCCCTTCTGTACGGCTCCGAACAATTCTATGAAACACTTCCCTGACTTGGCGCTCCAAAGGGTCCAATCCATTCTTTAAGGCACCACACACTTGAGAAAGCTCTTGAACTCTTTGCCTCACCTCTGCTTCTTTCTCCTCCGTTAATGGGAACTGAACCGAATCGGTTAACTCGCTCATAACCCGGGAGCATTTCTCAATCTGATGAATCTCCTTCAACAGCCCACAAGCGTTCTTCCGGTCCCGCCTCTTGGACTCCTCAAGGATCCGCTCGTGAAGCGAAGTCATCGGCCCGGACCACGGCAGGTTCCGGTGGACAACAGGAAAATGGACCTGGAGGCCCCGGTCCTGGCACGGAATAGCTGCAACCAAAGCCCACATTACGAACAACAAAACTGAATTGATAGTGAAAACGGCTACGGCTAGCCCCCCAGTGGCGACGACTTCATTGGCTCTCGGTGCGCTCACGTTGTTTGCAATCGCCTGGAGCTGTCGGGCGGCGGACCAAGACCGCGAGACGCTCCACGACAACGATCGGAAATGACCCAATTGACGGTGGTGATCCCGGGAGAAGTTGCTCCGGCCAAAAGAGCGGTTCCGGTGAGCAAGAGTTGAGCCCGAATCCTTCTCGTCGAGCATACCAATCGCCAAATCGATAAGAGCCTTCTTAGCGCGGCGGAATTGACCTTCCCCGAGGCTCCGGTGACCGTCCAAGGCGATGAGAACGATCTCCAATAGCTTCTGCCATTGTCTGATCTGCTCAATCCCATCTCTAACGGCATTACAAACGTCGAGTGCCTTCACGCTCCGCTCAAAGTAGTCGGAAACCATCCGATCCAACGGCGGTCTGAGCACCATCGACCTGTGATTGAACAAAATAGCCCTGAACTCCTCTTGGCAACAGAGGAAAGCATCCAGAAGTTTCCGAATCCATTGAACAGAAAGAAGTTCCTCAGACCCAACCACCGCCGCCGCCGACGAACAAGAAGAGCACAAATCGAGAAAACGATCAGCAACTTGCCTCTGAAAAGCTTCGAGCTCGATCTCAAGCGCAGTGGAACCATGGTGACTACCGCCGCCGTCCATGGAGCGGCCAATACTAGCGAACCCAGTTGCTGAACCTTGGTAATCCGTAGCGGGCATTCTCACATTGACTAATTTCAACTCCCCTTTCTCTCTTTCACTCAATCTATATAATATAATCTCACTACACCAAATTGAAATTGAGAACTGAAATTAGGGTTCCTTGGCTCGGTCCAGCGACTGAAAATTCAAAATTGGAGATGGAGGAGCGAAGAAGAAAGTAGCAAGTTGTCAATTTGGGTATTTTAGTGAGAGAAAGAGGGAGAAGGATGGAGAAACCCTAATGGAGAAGAAGAGAGGTGAGAGGGGTTTTTATTAGGGGATAATTGCACCGCGTAAATGTTTTTTTTTTAATTTAATAAAATGTATTTATTTGAATTTATTATTTTATTTTTAATTTTAATTGGTAGTTGGAGAGACAAGACAGAGTAAAGGAGAGAATTTTCAGAAAGAATGAGTCTTAAACCAAAAAGTATAACATCACTCACTCACTTAATTTTATGTTTCTAAACTATTTTCACTTTTCCCAACAATCTTTTTTCTTTTTTTAATTTATAATGTTTCATTACACTTTCCATCCAATCCATATTTTATTCTCTTTTTTTCTTTTTACTTTTTTTATCAATTTCATAATCCTAGTATGAACACGAGAAAATTTTACCCCACATGATTCTCTTCTCTACACCTTTTTCTTTTTCCATTTTAATTAAAAAAGTATACACTTTGAATGTGGCGTGATTTTAACTCATGTGTAAATCAAAGGGTTTAGACTAAACTACAATTAAAATCATGTTATATAATTTTTGTTGAGAAAAAGTATTTATAAAAAAAAAAAAGGATCTATTGGTGTGTCACATTCATTCCTCGTGAGTTATTAAATTATTATAAATTACTTAAATCAGAAATTAAAATTCTTCCCAAAAGATGAATAGAGGTGAAAGTCTTAAATAGACGTTTTCTTTTTATTTTAGTTATAAATTTATATAATTATATGAATATTTTAAAAAATATTGTATATAATAAAAAAAATGCTAAAAGATATGTATAGTGTTGGATACATACTAATATAAATATTGAATCTACTTACTAATTTAATGTTTATTCATCTATGTCAACATGACCGATATTGCAACTCATAAAATTAAGAAAAAAACACGGTGATCACATTCATAAAAATAAAAAAATAAATCTCAAACGATCATTTGAGGTTGCCGAAGAGATTAAAGCACGAGTTGCGTTATTTAAAGTTCTAGGAATCCAAAATACAAAAACATGAGAACTTGGCAAGGACAAATTTGTAGAGGGGCCAACTTCCAATTTTGAGTAAACTATTTATAAGTTCCAAGCAAAATGGGAAGAGAAACATTCTTTCAGCCAAAACAAGCACAAGTATAACGACCAAACTATAAGTTGGTTATTAATTCAACCTCCAAAACAAAATGACAACATGTGCCGCTTTGACTCACGAACTAAGCTTCTACAATCTCCAAAACAAAAGGACTGTTGTTATAAAATATCTCAAGGAACAAAAGCTCGCATGTCAAGGGGAAACGTAATACGCTCGACCACAGAGCCAACAAAGATAAGATTGGCTCGTGAAGGCAAGGTACTTTAGTCTAAGTATTAAGATTAAAAGCATTGCATTGGTTGTCCACATTTGCTAATTTATTTTTGAAGTTTAAGATAGACTTGTTTTCGTGTTTTTACCAATCGATATGTTGCATAAATTAAGAGTGTTTAAAGCTCCACAGAAGTTGTTTAAGACTCCACGGGAGTTTTGAGTCCGATTCTCATCATCATTACCACTATGAGAGGAGTGCATGCTCCAAGGGCATTACCTCCTGAGAATTTAGTCAGGGAAGTAATGCTCCAACAACCCTTCATATTGTGATCAATTCCTCCAAGTGTGCGAGAATCATTCTCCGGAGTAGAAGACCAGTGTCAAACAGAAAAGCACTCTAGACCACAGACAACTATTGAACACCCAACTGCCACAGAGATCGTGTTGTCGCTCTCGTACAAGCTGCAAAAAGGATGTCTCACGATGTCATCTCACATGGGAAAATGTGCAACTATTACCCTGATGAATAATTGGCATGTTCCCCAATAAAATAGTGGGTTGAACTTCCTCGTATTGGGCCCACTGAGATACGTTGGGGCCCACAAACTTATTAAATATCGAATGTGGTCATTTAACTAATAACAACCATCCATTAAAAGATGAATAATTTGTAATCAGCTCCAATTAATGAGTTTAATCTTCATAGTTGCTTATGAATAGGGTTACAGTACAACTTGTAAGAGAATCCTTATCTAATTCCCATTTTTCAGAGTGAGCACATACGCTGCCTAAAAACCTAGATAGTTTGAGCTTTGCAAGCTCGGCTTCATCCTAAATACAAGTGACTTGTGAACTAGGGTTAATTAATAATCTGAACCATATAACTTTTGGTGTTCATATTCTTTTTCTTTAAGCTTTTCTTTTAATTTGGTAGTTGACGAAAAAGTCATTCTACAAAACTAAATTGCAATAATTATATTGTAGTTTCTCAATTCAAAAGCTTTCTTTTTATAATGTGTGAAATTTTTATGTTGTCTTGATAAAAGTTCACATTCACAACTTAGTAGTAAAACAAAATTACAAATTAACATTTTCTCAAAATGTTCTTTTTTAAAAATACCAATGTGTTTCAAAAATTACTTGCAAATTGACAATTTTTAAGTAATTTAAACTGTCAGAATGTCTAATTTTGTCAATAATTTAATAAATATAAATTAAAAAAATTAACATAAGGCCAACACAATGTAAAATTTAATTCACGTTTTGCATGAGTGTAACATTTTGAATAATTTTAGTATTTTTGCCGTAAATATCTCTTATATATAAAAAAAGAAATTTATATTTTGGGTAAGGGTTCATACCATTTTAAACTTGTATTTTAGTCTATTATCTTTTCGAATCTTTTATTTTTAAAATTTAATTATTAGACCTCATACTTTGTTAAAATATTAAAAATGGAAATACATAAATATATGCTAAGAACTATTTCTCATATCTTTATAAATCTTAAATTATAATCAACATGCGATCATGTAGAGTGAATAATTAAATAAATAATAAAATCATCAGTAAAATTTAAATCATCTAATATTAATGTACATTGGTTTAGAATTATAAACAAAATAATCACGACATTTATTGAAGAAACTTTTACAATATAATTAACATCTTTTGACTTAAAATATATAATATGCAATTTTGTTAACGATTAATTAACTCGGTAAAATAAAAATCTCTTGAATGTATTATGACACTTTTAAAGCAAATATAAAAGTAAGAAAATGTCTTCATTTTAATATTACTAAATTACTCTATCATTCAAATTTAATTAATTTAAAAAATATATATATAAAATGTATATTAAAAAAATCTTTAAAAGTACAACTCATAATCGTTGATATATCGATGTTTAAAAACATAATCACTCATGTCACCTTATGTTCTAATTTATAATAAACTAGACACTATAATCTCGCCTTGGACACGGTATTTATAATAATTAATATTATATTTATTCTTAGAAAAATAAGATTTTTGTTTATTTTGTAAAATTTTAAGATTTTTATGGTAGAGAATTTATAATTTAAGGAGTTATTAATATTTTCATTAAATGAGCAACATAATATGCATCACGACTTCTTGCTCTTTGGGAATCATTTATATATATATACTAGGTATAAGCAACGTGCAATGCACGTTTGCTTAATTTTATTTAAAAATTATTATATTTTTTAATTATCATTTAAATTTAAAATAAATAAACAATGCTATATATTATAAAATACAAACATATTTTTTTTAAAAATTAAGACAAAACATTGTCTATAGAATTAAAATAAATAAATAATATCATAATTTGTATTTTTTTTTAAATTCGTTGAACCAAGAATTTGCTTGTTGACCTGTGAAATTGGCCAGTGGTCGTATGTACATTATACGACACTTTTTGAACGAACTAAATAAAATAAATGACAGTGTACGATTATCTTAAATAAACACACATGAATTTTATAGTGGTTCAGCCCTATTCTGATGAACAGTAATAACCTAATATACTTAGTCTTTAGTATTGAATTATTCGACAATAGTATAAACTAATAAATTCACTCATCAAAAAGATTTTTCTCCCAAAATTCCAGTAAAAGAGATCCTGAAATGAAGCCCTGGGTCCTTTATTTTTAGAGCCCAGGGGCTGTTACATGACCAGTAATACTGGGATCGTGGTTTGGCACACGATTTTCAGGTAGTGGAGGTACGTGTCCACCTCCCCATGATTATAAGATCGTGGGTCTTCTCATTGTTTCTCTAGATCATGGTGGATAATGCACGATAGAAACCTCTGGGAAGATGTTAAGTCTCTGTTGGTATATGAGACTTAGGTGCTAGGCCCGACGACCCGAGCTTGGGTGTTAGGCCTTTGATCTTCTAGGTGTTGGACCTGTTGATCCTCTGGGTGCTAGGCATGTGACCTTCTGGGTGTTAGGCTTGTTGATCTCAGTTTGAGTGAGAGTGAGTATTTCTCAAAGAAGTGTACTTAGGGGTTTGGGCCTACCACCCTATGAAGAATAGGGTGGGCCGACCACCTAGGTGGTTTCTTGAGCATGTCAGGCCGACCACCCCTAGGGGTCCTTGGGCATACAGGGGCCAACCACCCCTGTGGTAGGGGTTAGGCCGACCACTCTTTTGGACACACTGGGCCCGACCACCCCTAGGGGACTTAGGCTTGGTCGACTTCCCATAGGTCCTGAACCTATCTTTTGTGCCCGCTGGTCTTTTCTCAATACTTTGTCGTTTTTTCCCTGATTTGTGATGTCACATGTCGCATTCTCATTCACCACGTCATCCTCGTATTTTTTAGGGATAACACTACTATATAGACACTTTTTACATATAAAAATATGATCCATTCTAGTTTTAAAGCAAATTATTTGATGTTGTTTAATATTTTTAAATTTAGTGTTCATAATAATTTAAATTTTGGTATATTTATGTTTTGATGTATATATTATATATTGTAATTTTAATTTTAAAATTAAATTCTTTTTTTCTAATTTTAAAAGTATACATGGGTAAACGTGCAATTACCACCCTAACACTGTCATGGGCATTATCCCCAATAAAATAGTGGGATGAACTTCCTTGTATTGAGACCACTCAAATACATTGGGGTCCACCATCTTATTAAATATCGAATGTGGTCATTTATGTAATAACAAACTTCCATTAAGAAATGAATAATTTGTAATCAACTCCACTTAATTTGCTTAATCTTCCTAGCTGTTTATGAATAAGGCTAGGGTACAACTTGTAAAAGGATCCCGATCTGATTCCCATTTTTCAAAGTGAGCACATAAGCTGCCTGAAAACCTAGAGAGCTTGAGCTTTGCAAGTTCTTCTTCATCCTAAATACAAGTAACTCGTGGACTATGGTTAATTAATAACTGAATCACGTAAAATCCGGTGTTCATATTCTTTTTCTTTAAGTTTTTCTCTTAATTTAGTAGTTGACGAAAAATTCATTTTACAAAACTAAATTACAATAATTATATCGTAGTTTCTCAATTCAAAAGCTTTCTTTTATAATGTGCGAACATTTTATGTTGTCTTGATAAAAAGTTCACATTAACAACTTAATAGTAAAAAAAAAAAATACAAATTAACATTTTCTCAAAATGTTCTTTTTAAAAAAAAGACTAATGTGTTTCGAAAATTACTTGCAAATTAACACTCTGTGTTATATTATTTTATAATATAATGTAATTGTTGGGCCCAAAATGTTCGGCCCAAAAACTATTTCCTCATTTCTCAAATATTCAAAATGGAACGTTTTGGCATATAGAAGTTCCGAAGGCAGAAGTTGTGGGTCAGAGGCGATCTACGCCTCTGACCCCTGAGCGAGACATTCAAAGTCGGTATTTTTGGAGGGAAATTCAGTTATTTCTCCCCCCCTCCCCCCCCCCCCCCCCCCCAAATTCCAGGGTTCCAACTAACTGCTTTGCATATTTTTTTCCTATAAATATAAGATTCATAGAAGGGAAATGGATCGAACTTTGAACTGACTTAAGCATCGGAGTGTCTTTCTTGCAGGTGATCCCGACGAGTCAAAGGAAAATTTCATCACCAGAATAGTGACTGTGCATCGTCCATTATCGGGAGAAGCCTCCAGATATAGAAAGACAAATTGTTACTCCAACAATTGGCGCCGTCTGTGGGAAACGAAAAACATTTCGGCCTTAGTCACGTCGTCGAACCAAGAAATCAAGATCCACTACGAACCCAGAAATCATGCCACCAAAAGGCAACGGAGTTTCGGGCCCAATCGCACAAAGCGTCCCTCCAGCGGACGTGAGCGACCAGATCGATAGGATGTGTCGCCTATTGGAAGCAAGCCAGCAACGGTCCAACGAAGCAATCAAGACATTGGCCGAAGCCCAAGCTAGGCTCGAAGCCGAGATTGCTGAGCTGCGCAGATCCGCTGACACAACCAACAACACCCAAGCCCATGACAATCTTGATTCTAGCAGATCTGAAGTTCTAATCGACCGCGTTAATTCCCCTCATCAAAACATGAACCCAGGTAACGAAAGATCCCATGGCATCCCGCCATCCTCCGGGGCCGAAGAGCGACGATCCCCAACCTTTGACACGCATGGGCGGGCGGAAGCAGAACACACCGGACCCGCTCAGCCAGCAGCCGAAATCCGGCCTCAACGCACCACACCTCAAGTTGCGCACGATTCTCCCTCTGAAGGTCGTGTTCCCTCAATCCGGTTCTTGGACAGTTGGAAAGAAGACATGATGCGGGAAATGATGCAAAAATTCTCAGATGGGCGATCAGCCTACGCCACCAAGCATTTGGACCTAGTATCAAGAACCACTGAGAAATCGCCTTTCTCGGAATGGATTCAGAATGATCCAAAGCCTCGAGACTTCGTCATCCCTTTCCTGCCTACGTTCAATGGAAAGGGAGATCCACTAAACCATTTATTCCAATTTCAACAGAAGATGGCATTAGAAGCTAATAACGAAGCTATTCAGTGCAAAGTCTTTTCAACGACTTTCTCCGGGCCAGCTCTGTTATGGTTTCGACAATTAAAACCCGGGTCGCTCAATAGTTTTAGTGATCTCCGACGGACCTTTTTACAGCAATACAGTGCGAACCGAGAGGCACCCAGAACAATGGATGATCTCTATCAGATTGAACAGGGGGAGAATGAACATCTGAGAGCATACTTACAGCGTTTCATTGACCTCGTGCGTCAAATCCACGATGTCGACCCACTCACCGCAGCAAATCTCTTTGTCAAAAGCTTGCAGGTGGGATCTCTCTTACATGAGAATCTCACCATGACGCCTCCATACGACATGGCAGATGTGCAGACCCGAGCCGAGGGCGTCTTCAGGTTCTTGGAGTTTTGAGAGCGCACACAGAAGAAGTCTGCACTCAGCTCTGCTCCACCAACAAATAATCCTCCGCCACCTGCTAGGGATGACAAGAGGAAGCGGAACCAAACAGATCACACGAAGGAAGGAAAAAGGCCAAGACAGGATCGACAGTCATCACGATACCCGTCCTTCGAATACACCGTCCCGCAAGAAGTCAGTTATGAAGAAAATAAAGACAGGCCTATCTGGCGAGAGCCCTACAAAATTACCACTCCTTCTGACAGAAGGGATAAAAGCATATATTGTCTCTTCCACAAAGATCACGGTCATACGATCACTGAATGCCACAACTTGAACAATCAGATCCAAGCCCTCATGAGGAGTGGGAGGCTTACCCAATACATCAAGGAGACAGGCAGACCAGGTGCCTCGCGGCATAATCCCGCTTCTGCCCCCGCTCCACAAGCGTCAGACCCCGTGCACACAGCCTCTGACAGCACCCAGGAGCCTCTTAAGCAAGTCCCTATGATCCACGGGATCGTAGAACTCACTGACAATCAAGAGTATACAACCAAAATCCATAAAAGGATGGAAGAACGAGTGAAGCGATACAAATCATTAGGCCACGTGGTCAATCTCGTCATTTCAAAAGACAGAAGTTACCCAGCCTCTGCAATCACCTTCACCGATGATGACCTGAAGGGCGTACACCTACCCCATGATGACCCACTCATCATTTCTCTACAGGTTGACCATTGCCAGCTCGGCAGAGTTCTGATCGACGGGGGTAGTGGGGTCGACATCCTCTTCTGGGAAGCCTTCCAGAAGATGGGACTAGAGGAGAATCAGATCCGGCCCTCCACCACGCCCATTTTGGGATTCAACAGCCAAAGAGTATATCCAAAGGGCGTCGTTCGATTAATTGTGGTGGCCGCAGAACGTGCCCTGCCAGTAGACTTTCTCATTATAGATTCCACCACAAGCTACAACGCCATCATGGGGAGAAATTGGATCCACCGGATGCAGGGGGTAGTCTCAACTCTACATCAGGTGATGCGGTGTCAATCACTCAACGGGCGCTACACCGTCGACATCAAGGGCTCCCAGAAGCAGGCCAAAAAGTGCTTCCTTACCTTGAATGAAATAAATAGCTCTGGCACTGCTTCCCATAACAACTCCCCTGACAAATAGCAATTACAGCAGGACCTACCAACATGCCTAAAAGGAATCAATCTAGAGGAAGACCAAGAAAAACCCCTAGTTACGCTAGATACCTTAGAACAAGTGGGTCTAGACGACGCTGACCCCTCTAAGACAGTGCTGGTATGTACCAAGCTCTCTGGAGAAGAGAGACAGACCCTCATACGATTTCTCAAGACCAGAATGAGAACTTTCGCCTAGTCTCCACATGACATACCTGGAATAGACCCCTCCGTCATGAGTCACAGCCTAAATATCTCCAGCAACTTCCCACCTGTCAAGCAGAAACAGAGGAGGTTCGCTTCAGAGGTGAATCAAGTCATACAAGAGGAGGTCCAACAGCTCCTGAGCATAGGGGAAATAGAAGAATGCTTATATCCCAGTTGGCTTTCCAACCCCGTCGTGGTCCCAAAGAAGAATGGGAAAAAGAGAGTATGCATAGACTACACAAATTTAAATAAAGCATGTCCCAAAGATAGCTACCCTCTACCGAAGATCGATAAGATGATAGACGCCACGGCAGGATATGAAAGAATGAGCTTCCTCGACGCTTACTCTGGATACAATCAGATCCCCATGAAATCAGAAGATCGGATTCACACGGTTTTCATAACAAAAGGTGGTTTATATTGCTACAAGGTTATGCCCTTCGGTCTAAAGAATGCAGGCGCAACGTACCAAAGGCTGATGCACAAGCTATTTTCCTCATTGCTCGGGAGAAATATGGAGGTTTATATTGACGACATGGTCATCAAGTCCAAACAAAACTCTTCACATATAGACGACTTGACCGAGTGCTTCCACATCCTTGATGCTTATAAAATGAAATTAAACCCCTCTAAATGTGTCTTTGGGGTGTCCTCTGGACAGTTCTTGGGGTACGTCGTCAGTCAGAGGGGCATCGAGGCAAACCCAACATAGATTGTGTCCCTCTTAGAAGTCAAAGAGCCCCGAACCGTCTGAGACATACAGGCTCTGACGGGCAAAATAGTAGCATTAAGCCAATTCATATCACGAATGTCTGACCGTTGCCAGCCCTTCTTGCAGTGCATAAGAAAATCTACCAACACCACCTGGGGACCGGAGCAAAGAAAAGCGTTGGAAGAACTGAAAACTTATTTGAGCTCCCCTCCTATATTGAGCTCCCCCATAGCTAATGAAGATTTATTCTTGAACTTGTCCGTCTCACAATTCGCTGTGAGTTCTGTTCTCTTCCGAGAAGAAGCTAATCGGCAGAGGCCAGTGTTCTACTGCAGCAAGATGCTCCTGGACGCTGAAACTCACTACAGTATGATGGAAAAATTGGCACTCGCACTCCTTACGGCAAAAAAGAAGTTACGACAATATTTTGAAAGCCACACCATCATTGTATATACGGACTATCCATTAAAGCAAGTATTGAGTAAGCCCGACCTCTCTGGAAGGTTATCTAAATGGGCAATTGAGCTAGGGGTGTACGATATTCAGTTCTCGCCACGAAAAGCTAAAAAAGGACAGGTACTAGCTGACTTCCTGGTTGAAATTCAGTCGTTCACCCCTGACACTTTGCCAGAATTGTTAGAGTCAGAAGATCAATGGGTGTGGATGATGCATACTGACGGAGCATCCAATTCCCAAGGGGCTGGTATTGGCATCGTATTAGAGGCTCCCTCGGGCCTCAAAATCGAAGAAGCCATTCGTTTAGAGCAATCCACGACAAATAATGAAGCAGAATATGAGGCATTAATCTATGGTTTAGAATTAGCACGAGAAATGGGCATCCAACGTCTGAATGTCAGAGGAGACTCACAGCTTATGATAGAGCAAGTGGCTGGAAATTTCGATACTAAAGCACCCCATCTGGCTAGCCTTTTACAGAAGGTAACTGACTTGAGATCACATTTTCACCAGTTCGAACTCATACAAGTACCTAGGGAGCAAAATCAAAAGGCCGATGCCCTTGCCAAATTAGCCTCTGCAGGAGGTTGCACACGCCAATCCTCCATATCTATAAGCCGATCAAGCAAAGACATGGAAGTCTATTCAACCTCATCAGAACCTGAATGCTGGATGGATCCAATCATAAGATACTTGTCCACCTCCGAACTCCCACCTAATCCAAAAGATGAAAAACTTATGCGCCTTCGGGCACAGCGTTATTCCATAATCCATGGGACACTGTACCGCAAGTCCTTCAACGGCCCCTACCTACGGTGTTTGCGTCCATCAGAAGCTAAAAAATTGCTAGAAGAGATACATGAGGGGACATGCGAAAATCACACAGGGGGACGGAGTCTGGCACACAAAGCACTTACAGCAGGGTATTACTGGCCATACATGATGACAGAGGCACGTGACTATGCCAAAAAATGCGACAAATGCCAACGATTCACACCCACCATCCATCAACCTACTCAAACCTTACACTCCATCGTTGCACCTTGGCCTTTTGCAAAATGGGGTATGGATGTGGTGGGTGAACTACCTAAGGCTGCTGGAGGAAGAAGGTATGCTCTTGTAGCCACTGATTACTTCACGAAATGGGTTGTGGCAGAGGCATACATCACAGTCAGCAAAACAGACACTATGTCCTTCATTTGGAAGCATATCATACGTCAATTTGGGATACCATGGGAGATAGTCGTGGACAATGGAACACCGTTCCAAAATGCGAAGGTACAAGAACTATGTGACACATACAAGATCAAGCTGAACTTTGCCTCTGTCACTTACCCACAAGGCAACGACCAAGCAGAAGCTTCCAACAAAGTTATCTTTGCCAACATTAAGAGGAACTTAGAAGATAAAAAAGGAGCATGGGCAGAAGAACTACCAAAAGTGTTATGGGCATATAGGACAACAAAAAGATCCTCTACGGGAGAATCTCCCTTCGCCATGGTATATGGGACAGAGGCCATCATCCCAACAGAAGTGGGCCTACCTACACTTCAGACACAGATCGCATCTGATTAAACAACAAACAACATTCAACTATTACACAACCTAGACCTTCTGGAAGAAGTACGCACGGTGGCAAAATTACGACAAAATTATCAAAAGGCTGCAGAACGCTACTACAATAAAAGAGTCCACTCACGCACATTTCGAGAAGGTGATTGGGTTCTGCGTAAGGCAACAAGCAACAAGAAGAAGCTAGAACCTAATTGGGAAGGGCCTTTCAAAATCATTAAAGTACTAGGCAGAGGGTCTTACACCCTAAAGAATGTACGTAGTGGGAAAATCATACCTCGTACTTGGAATTCAATGTCTTTGAAACAATATTATTGTTAATAGTTGTACTGTGCAATTCAAAAGTAATGCAACAACTTTCCATTTTTTCACATTCTTTTAAATTTCTCTTGTATATTCAATTTCTTGACATTATTGTCCACCACATTACACCAAGCCAGACACATGACAATTAACTTTTCACTCGAAAGGTTTCCTCAATTATATCCCCACCTACCTTTGTTCAAAAATAACATTATTCACGTGCACTCAAAAACCACCTACCACAGTGGCTATAAATAAACAATTATCTGAATGCTCGAAGTTGCCAACCTCCCCTAGCAATACACCGTATGTCTTTAATCTCAATACATACGTTACCCACACCTACACTCCAATAAACAAAGAGCAATAATAATGCACAGCGAGGATCACACCCCGCACATTGGCACCAGGCTGAATCTCAGCAGATCGTTGCAGCAAGGCCACTACACACAATCTGCGTACACGATCCTACCGCCTCTGCCGTTTCACTGGATTTTGTACCGCATTCTAATCTGACTTGACTAAGCTCACAGGAAGCTACGGCCAGCCATTTTGCAGTCTAATCTGCCCTGACTACGCCGATCTGGCCGCCCAACGGAGGTGCATTGCAAACCCTACCCTCTTACCCGCATAAGAGGAGCACCTCCTGCTATCTACTCTGCCCTGACTATCACAGCAGAACCATCAGCTGTCATGCTTCGGATTCCTCACCAGTGCACACTAGCTGGTTTGGCAATCCAAGGCTGGGAGGAACTTTTCCCGCAGTCGTACCCATATCCTACACGATGGGTGCCTCTGACAGGATACACGGCAACCCAAACAAGCCATCACTATCCTACACGGTATGGGTGCATTGGAAAGATACCCCTCCTCACAATCTTGACCTCTTTGCATCTGCCTCGACGCCCAACTCTACGCTTTGTCCCCCGCGTTCGGTCTGAATCACATTAACCCCTCTGATCTCATGGGAAAGTTTCAGTCTCCAGAGGCCGAACCCGTTCCGATCAAGACCACTATAAAACTCCCTACGCGTAAGAAGGTCTACCACTCAACAATAATGACAACGCCGCAGGAGTACAACACTTTTATCACTATAACTTAAATTGGCAGATGCTAAGCATGGGCACACATATTTGCTCCATTCCTTTCTCAATAAACAAAAATGAATATTTGTACTATGCACAATTAGAAGGCGACGTATACTCAAAAATGGCAATAAATAAGAAGTTGTTATTTATAAATTATGTTACATTAACGACAATATTAATTCCTGATTTCATAATTGATCTATTCTCTATAAAAAACTATTTTCTTGCCCATAATTAATCCCATTCAATACGACGCATGTACTCTGCCATCGCACTCTCTAGCTTCGGATGGCCTAACCCATAGCGTTCACACGATATGTAGTACGGGATGCCACTTCTGATAAGCCCTTCCATAGCCCACGTTGAGTAAAGCCACCGTGGGTTGTCAAAGATTCTCCTCAAAAAGGAAACCTTTGTCCACTCACGGTGCTCACCTGCAACAACAATGTTGTCAGCTACAACCCATCACCAACACACCAAGACAGATCATTCACACAACACTTAACTGGGCATTCTCTCCCACCATCTATATAATCTTTCCCTGTATCTCGCACGCAATGGCCTAAAGGGTCTATGAAGCTTCTGATCCGAATAAACCATATGACTCACACCTGTCATCACGCCTTTGATTAAGTCCAAAATAACAACGAACACATCCAATACACACACCAAGACAGCCAACAGGAAACAAAGCTCTATTTGTATTGATAATTTGCTCTATTACAATCATCTACATACTAGCGGCCAAAATAGCCCAAAGAATACATATACAGAAATTAATTCAAAGCAAAACATGATAGAATTTAACAAAACGATAGTGTGTCATTCATTCTACAGCACCTCTTTCACCATCTGGCTTGGCCTCTGCAACAGGCGCGGATTCTGATGCCTTCTGATCAGACGCCACATTGGCAACACTATCTTCAACAGCTTCCCCGTTGACATTATACATCGACCCCAGCGCGTTTCCCCTCAACTTCAACTTCTCCAGATGAAATGGCGGATAGGAAATCTGCAGATCCCCAAGTTCATTCAAGTACTTGTCGACATCATACTCTCCTATTTTTACATCGACACTTTTACAATACATCTCCAGTTTTGCCCATTTCTCCTCTGGGGTCTGCTTCTCATTGCGTAATGCCAGATCCAGATACTTCGCAGTATCTACCTCAGCCACCCTCACAAGTTTGCGTTCGGTGATCTCTCGATCTCGAATGCGCTGCCTTGTGGCTTCAATCGCCGCCTCTGCTGCCCTCTGCAAAACCAAAAACATTATGAAATCAACACACGTGTTTTATGGGCCCATTAATTTTCTAATACATCAATAACAAAAGAAGAGTCGCATACCTCTGCCATCTCCTCCAACTGCTTCTTGGTTTCGGTCACCGTCTCTTCTGCTTCCTTCAACTTCTTCCCTAAATAAAGTTCAGCCTCCAACTTCTGCTTCCTGGCGTCCGCTGCGCTGGCCTCAAGACCATTTGACCTTCGCTCCAGCTCTTTTTTCTCTTTTTCTAAAATCTCCTTATCAGTCTGCAACGACACTACATCCTCTTCAAGGTCATTCATCATACTGCTAAGCTTCTCCATATGGGCTTCATGTTGAACGCAGACTTGGTTTTTCTCCATCCACTTATTGGTCATATCCACCAAGTCAGCTTTCAGTTTGTCTCGCTCTACTTCAAGTTCGACAGTGCCTACCAGCTTCTCCTCTGTGGCAGTCACCCTCTTTTTTGCCTCTGCCAACTCTGCCTCTAACTTCTTGATGGCTTCCACAAGCACGTCCCGATTTGCCTCGGCCATCATTCTCCCTGCCCGCTCCTCTTCTAATTTCGCCATCTGCTCCGCCAGTTTAGAGCCATTCTGTATAGGCGCCGCATATTCTCGCCTTGCAGCAGAAGCGCATACATAGCTCTATGACAAATCAATTACGCCCATTAAAAATAACATTACACACATATCACAAAATATAAAAAGGGCCTAATTTTTTAACCAACTTACCATCCAGATGTGGTCTGATACTTGCTGCAGCAAGTCACCTTGCCCGCTCAAGGATCCAATTGCTTCTGTAGGTAGATGGGGTCTGCTTATGCGTAGCATTTCCTCCATAAATTCAGTAGACGCAGAGGGGCCATATTCCGACATTACTCCTGTTCTGTCACTTTCTTCTCCCCCTGCAGATGCAGCCGAAGAAGCAACGGGGGCAGCTGGCTTCTCACCTTCTGCTAACGTTGATACCATAATGCTATCAGACGCCAGCGCAATTGTCCTCACAACAGAAGAATACGTCTTTGAAGGGCGTGTAAACAAGCTATCATCTTCACCCAAATCACTAGGGAGGTACACAGGCGTCTGTACGGCAGAAGACGTTAGCTGCTCCATGAAAGCGCTAGGAGATTCAAAAGTGCTAGTACCCTTCGGAGACACAACAATGACATCTCCAGGACGAAACTCAGAAGAAGTAGGCGATAATAAGGAAACGTCAACACTGAGAGGGTCAACACCTCTTACTTCGACAGCCCCTGATTCTTGACACCCAGGGGTAGTTTCAGATACAACGGTCTTACTTAGCTCAACTGGCAGAGGAGGGGTATCCGCAAAATCCTCTCCGAAGGCGTCCTCTAGAAGCTTATTCTTACGAGAGGCAGAAGAAGGACGTCTCCCCTCTGAGCCACGCTTATGGCCTATGTCAGATCCTTCAGCCAAAACAGAAGCAGAGGGTAATGCCTCTGACGGCTTCATACAGACAACAGGAGACTTCACCTCAACTGGTAAGCCACCTGCACTCCATCTCCAGTCACCACACCTGATAATTTGGACGGAGAAGAGGAAACGCCCTCTGTGTGAGCCACCCCTTCTGAGCCTGCCGCCAAGGAAGACCCAATTGCGTGTGAAGCAGGAGACGCCCCAGGTAAATGTCCAACGGGGGCAGATCCTCGTGGCTTCTTGCACAACGAGAGAGCCTGGCCCGTTGGTAATTTACCTGGGGTAAGTTTGGGGATTGCAAAGGGAGATCCTTGAGCAGTGGAGACAGAACCTTTCGGGATTCGAAGCTTGGACAAAATGCACTTCCCGTCGTTCGAATCTTCGCCCGAGGATTCCTCACGCTCCTTTCTTTTTCCTAAGGCGTTTGCAGGCAAAGGCACTTGTTGGAGAGGCTGAATCTACAAAGCGTCAGAAGGCGTGGATGATCGCCCTTGGATACGGGAAGTGTAATGCCCCAAATTTCCTAATGAGGTTTAGGACCTTGATTAGGAGGCCGGGAGGGCCATAATTGATTTATTATGGTATTGAGTGATTATATGCATGTTTACGTAAATTATATTATTATATGATGGTGAATGCATGCATATGGGAGTATTTATTATTATAAGGGTATTTCGGTAATTTGGCCACTGTGGGCGTAATTGTGTATTTTGGGTGCATGGTTGTGATTAATTAATATGGCCACATTATAAGGTGGATTGGTTCGAGCTATTCGACATGAGACGATCATGAGATGTAAGTGTTCGGTCTAGTCATAACGGGTTTAAGTTCGGGGCTTCGGGTGAGTCTCGGGGTGAATTTAATGATTAGAGCATTACCGAGAATTAAAGGGTAATGGGATATGATTTATTGGTATTTGGGAATATTGAGAATAGCGGGAATTGGAGAGCGTTAATTATAATTAATGAGATAGGCGGGAAAGGACGGTTTTACCCTCAGAAGCCTTTAGAGGGATTTATTTGGCCTAGGGGTGTAATATCCAACATTTTCATAATACATTTATTTATTATAAATCAAAGTTTTAATACATAAAATGTACAACTTTACAAATTTAAGAAATAGTAATGGAAAAATAGTGTTTAAAATATGATTTTATGTTTTTAATGAGATTAAAGAAAGAGAAACTTGAGTAGTCAAGTATTGGACCCAAATGTCATATAATTTTAATTGGGGATTTTTATAAAATTAAGAAAGTTTGGCTAAAGGGCTTATTTGAAAAGAATTTTAGTATTTTGGGTCCAAGTATAATTTTTAAAAATAAATAAATAAATAAATAAAATAAAAATAAAATAAAAGGCTTCAGCCTTTCATTTTACCCGAGCCCCTCTCTCTCTCTCCTCAGAAACCCTCTCTCTCTCTCTCCTCAGAAACTCTCTCTCTCTCTCTCTCTCTCTCTCTCCTCTGCGTATTACTGTTGCCGACGACGCAGGAGTACTTTCCGGCCACCATTTTTAGCCACGCGCCGGACCGTTGGATTCAGAGGCCTCCGAACTATCGACCAACGCGGGAATCTAGAGCTCACTCGCCGATTAAACGCCTCAACCACTCGATTTAAGTTCGGCCACCCCGCGACTTCAAAGTTGCGATTCGGCCACCTCGGGCATCCGTTTGCCGATCCGTCACCACCATCGTGCTCCTCGTGTTGTGGGCTTCAAAACCCAATAACTTGTTCCTACATCTACCATAGTTGGGTGGTGGGCCCACCACGAGCCACCGCGATCCACCGTAGATCGACGGTCGAAACTTAGTGTTCGAGGTTCCGAAGTACGTTTTGAGTCTCAGAAAATCATCGTTTGACTTATTGTGGAACCCGATCATTTTGGTATAATTTCTTTAACCTATATATTGTGATTTAATTGTGATTGATTAGAGTAATTGTTATTATGTGTATTTATAGTATATAATTATATATTATTGATATATGGAATATTTTCTGTAATTTACTGGCTGTCTGGGATTATATATATTTTTGATACAGGTTTTGATTTTGGAATTGTCCACTTTATAGCCGTTGTGCTGTCTAATTTTCTAGAAAATATTAGATATTAAATAAAGTATAAAAATACATAGTTAATTGATTTTATATTAATATGGAAATTATTATGATTAAGTAATTTTAATTATTATTGTTATTATTTTGTTAAGTGAATCAAGAATACAGATTCATATATATATATATATATATGAAAAGTATGATTTATAGTAAACCTATTATCTAACCATTATTATTGTATATTAATATTTGAATATTAAAATAATATCAAATATTAGTTTCTTACAGTTATTGATATTTGTAAGACCAGTGAAGTTTGGAGAAAGTATATTTATTATATCACTGGAATTGATATTATGACTAATTAATAATAATATAAATATTTATATTTATATTATTATCATTATATTGATTATTACAACTTTATGTTAAAAATATGATTTCTTTTATAAAATGACTATTTGAATATATACATCCATATACGTATTGCTATTGAAGTATTTTGTTATTAATATCGAAATAAGTTTAATTATAGACGATAATTATTATTTTTGTTGGGATTATTATTATTATTATCATAAGGGTACATTATCTTATGAGCAAGGTTTAAAGCATGGTTTTATATGAAGAGTTATTTGCATTACGTTGATAATAATTTATTATTATCATTTATATAGTTTCTGGTATTATTAATATACACTATCAATAGTGTATATTTATGATTTTGATAGAATTTAATAAATGATGTGCCTTGAATAGGATTTGTATGGATTTGATTGATTGACTCTTGGTGCGGAATTTTAAAATAAGCTAAGGACCTAAGGTAAGTAAATCTCACATTTTGTGCTTAAGTGTAAGATGCATGACTACATTGATTGTGTACATCTGATGAGTTAAGTATGGTATGATGATGATGCATATGATAAGTATGTGAAAAATGGTTATATGAACACCATAAGGGTGTTGTGCGATATGTAATTGATGAATTCTGTGATATGTGAAAGATGTCTTACTTGGTTAAGAATGATATGAATTATGTGCAAGTATGTGTTCTTATGTTGATGGATATGTGGATTACTCTATGTTCATGATTTGTTATATGTTATGATATATGAAGCGTTTAAGTTTTTAGGCTGGAAACCTTAGACCTGAGCCATAGCTCTACGTTAAGGTATAACAACGCCACCAACCCAAAGCTTCATGTATTATGACTAAAGATGTTTTGAGTTATATGAGATGTGATACAATGCCTGGATTGAATACCATCAACATGAGTCATGAACACGAACATTGGCATTTCAGCATCAGCATGTATGCATGGCATGTACAGTTATGTGATACATTATTATGTGATATAAGACCATGCATATGAATATGAGAAAAGTTATGAAATGTCTTGAAAAGTCTTATGTAAAGTTAAACATTTTAATGACACAAGGCTTAAGCAAAGTGATAATAAGATGTTTAAAAAGGGTGCCACTGTTTTGATGAAGCAATCAAGTAAGTTCAGTAAAGAAGACGGAAGTCTATAAGACTTATAGTGGCTGCCCACTAGTGTGGGCTAGGTCAGAGTTGACCATTCAGATATGTTTGCCATGTTTCCGTCTTTCTCCTCCATATGTGTAATAAGTATGGCAGCTATGGCAACGATGAAATGAGTGTTATGATGAGCCTAGCTGAGATGATGGCTAGCCGGAGGAGAACCCATGGGATTCTATATGATATGTGTAACAAGCCCTGCAGGCATTGGCTGAATCAAACAGTGTGCACAAGTGATATTGGGCCCATAAAAATGTGAAACTAAAAGAAAGAGCATAAAAGTAAAGTTTGAAAGTGCATGAGCAATAAATGAAATGCATAAGTATATAAGTCAGCATATTAGTATATGTGCACTACAAACTCACGACATTCATGTGTATGTGTATGCATGAGATTTGCTTACTGAGCGTTAGCTCATTATGTTATTTTCCAACATTTTTCCAGGTGTGGCTTTAGCTGTTGAGCAACTTGTGGAGCACGGACTCAGTAGCAATGCAATAATGGTTTTAGAGTTTTCATATGGCTGCCTTAAATTTAAAGTATTCATACGTGTAATAATTTCTTCTAATAAGTTTATATAAAAGTTTTAAATTTTTCTGTATTTCTTCGTATCATTTTATTTAATTCTTTTGGTCAAGTGCCTTACATACTCGTAAACCCTAGAATTACGAGTATGTGGCAGACGTACCCTACCTTAGGGACGTTACAAATGGTATCAGAGCTTTGAGTTTGTAGATGTCGTATACTCGTTATGTTATTAGATTTTGGGATCTGAAATGCTACTGAGTTCCGCCACAAGACAAGCCACACGTTAATGGTTAGTATAATTTATCCATATTTTAGTTAATGTATGTTAATGATGTTGTATAATTGTATTAGAAACTCATTGTGTTATTGAGTTTCCATGATATAAGTATGAGTTTGGATTAAATGAATATTCTCATGCACGGTAGAGAAATTGAAGTTTGTTATTTATCTGAATGCATGCCTTTATTATTGATGTGATAAATAATTGATGATTTATCGATGTCGATGTTTGGATTGTTAATTGATATTCTCAAGCTTTGAAAGTGATCTATCAGTTCAGTTAGTGTGTTAAGGGTTAATATGTCAGGTTAGTGTTTTGGAGAGCAGAGTTTTAGGTTGTTGCTGAGAGCACACACAATAAGAGACTTTAGTGAAACAGTAGTAATATATAGAAAAAAAAAAAAAAAAAATACATAATACATTAAGGATTGGGGTTTTGGACACGTTCTACCTCGTCAATCAACTTTTGTTGTTCAACTCTAAGGGTCTCCCCAGTAGTTTGCAGTGTCTGAAATTTTTCCTTCATATCGACTGAGTAGTTAGCAAGAAGTGTAGTTAAAGTCCCATTCTCCTTAGCCAACTTCTCCTTCTCTCGAGTCAATGCCTTGTTGGCATTTCTAATGGTTATCATCTCTTGTTTTTGTGTTTCTATATACCTTTTCAAGTGGTCAACCTCTTGTTCTCTTGCAAGAACCCGTTGGCCTAGGTTTGAGACCGATGCTGCCGCCTGAGTGGTAAGAACTAAGGAATCTTTTACAGCTTGTAGGTCTGACCTATGGGATAAAATTATTTGGTCTTTAGGGGTGAGTATGCTTTGACCTATACTAATGGCCACCTTTTTATCGAGCATAGCTGAATCCTCCACCGTGACAAGGCCAGTATCAGAATAAAATTTGGGAAGCCAAACTCTGGGAAATTGAGTATTTCGTTCTGGGATGTGTACCGTAGGATACACCATTAGCTGTGGTAGGGGTGCAGAAATTTGTGGTGAAGATTCGATAGTGGGAAGATTTGGCTCAGGTAAAGCTAAAGTTAGGTCTAAGTTCAGCTGAGATGATGAGGATGCCATGGATTGCTTAGCTTGAGTAATGGACGGAAGTAATAATGATTTGGTTTTCAAAAGCTTGAGATTGATTGTGTTTTAGTGTGTATGTGATGAATTTTATTTATAGAAAAATGTGTTGAACTGTTGGGTCATTGGATCCTTGAATTTGTTTGTTTTCAAGATAGATATCACAGATTTTATCTTGTTCAATGTGTTAGGCTATCCTCTCTGATGATGAAAGTCAAACTTATTAGATGTTGTCGACATGGAAATCACTTCTATTGATTTTGCGATCCTGATTTGAACATGGAAACAATTTGTAAATTGTTGAATGAATCGAGGTGATAAATGTTATTTACTGAATTACTCTGTAGTGTGAATTACTTTCGGCGATTAAATTATAGTATATTAGCTGTTTTATCCCGAAAGTAAGATAATGTATTACTTGTGTGAAGTGATGACTGAGTATTATTGGTATAGGTGTTGAAATGAGACATGTCTAACTTATTAGACATGTGAGAATTATTCGTTTTCGTAGATGAAGTGGTGGATTGGTCAGTCAAGACTTATCCCATGTTTTATTCAATGAAGGGATACTAAGCTAAATGTGTGAATTTCCGAGTGGCCACGGTTATTTGCATTCTAGCATAGTATCAATATGCCCTTTATTATTTTATACATTTGGAAACAATTTTGATTTTTAAATGTTTTCTTAGAGAAAGAATGAGAGTCAGGCTTTTCTGAACTGGTACCTAATGAATGGCCTATCTCACTATTTCTCATTCAGGGCAAGAAGTCGGTTTTGACAACGAAAGGGTTTCACAGAGACTTGGTTTTAAAGAATAATCTTCATCGGCTATATAATTGTTTTCTAGTTATCCAATTTTTTTATGTCGAAAAACTTTCTATTGAACAAACTTGTTGCTCAATTTAGCATCTATTATCAAGGTATAACCAGTCATTTGCATCTGCTTAAAAAAAAAAAAAAAAAAAAAAATTGACTGTAAAACATGAAGATCAAGGATGTTTTCATGATGATGGTCATTTTCTCTTCTTACGTTATGTGGTTTGTGTTCAAAAGTATGGATGATGAGGATTCGTTTGTATTTTCGTATACATTCATTGTAATTTATACTATTGTTATAGCTTATTTCCTTTCTATCTATATTGTAGTCCTCATGTGAGGTGTTTACACATCCTCGCCTTTTTATATATGATAAGGATTACAAGAAGTCAGGAATAAGTTTTGTTTTCGGGGTGAAAGTAAGTGTTGTGTATAAAATCTTATGCTGTGAAATGTTGTTCTGTTTATTTGTAATGGTAGTTCTTGTCTCCGATTATCAAATTTTAGTTTGAAATTTCGAGGACGAAATTATTTTAACGGGGGAAGGATTGTAATATCCAACATTTTCATAATACATTTATTTATTATAAATCAAAGTTTTAATACATAAAATGTACAACTTTACAAATTTAAGAAATAGTAATGGAAAAATAGTGTTTAAAATATGATTTTATGTTTTTAATGAGATTAAAGAAAGAGAAACTTGAGTAGTCAAGTATTGGACCCAAATGTCATATAATTTTAATTGGGGATTTTTATAAAATTAAGAAAGTTTGGCTAAAGGGCTTATTTGAAAAGAATTTTAGTATTTTGGGTCCAAGTATAATTTTTAAAAATAAATAAATAAATAAATAAAATAAAAATAAAATAAAAGGCTTCAGCCTTTCATTTTACCCGAGCCCCTCTCTCTCTCTCCTCAGAAACCCTCTCTCTCTCTCTCCTCAGAAACTCTCTCTCTCTCTCTCTCTCTCTCTCTCCTCTGCGTATTACTGTTGCCGACGACGCAGGAGTACTTTCCGGCCACCATTTTTAGCCACGCGCCGGACCGTTGGATTCAGAGGCCTCCGAACTATCGACCAACGCGGGAATCTAGAGCTCACTCGCCGATTAAACGCCTCAACCACTCGATTTAAGTTCGGCCACCCCGCGACTTCAAAGTTGCGATTCGGCCACCTCGGGCATCCGTTTGCCGATCCGTCACCACCATCGTGCTCCTCGTGTTGTGGGCTTCAAAACCCAATAACTTGTTCCTACATCTACCATAGTTGGGTGGTGGGCCCACCACGAGCCACCGCGATCCACCGTAGATCGACGGTCGAAACTTAGTGTTCGAGGTTCCGAAGTACGTTTTGAGTCTCAGAAAATCATCGTTTGACTTATTGTGGAACCCGATCATTTTGGTATAATTTCTTTAACCTATATATTGTGATTTAATTGTGATTGATTAGAGTAATTGTTATTATGTGTATTTATAGTATATAATTATATATTATTGATATATGGAATATTTTCTGTAATTTACTGGCTGTCTGGGATTATATATATTTTTGATACAGGTTTTGATTTTGGAATTGTCCACTTTATAGCCGTTGTGCTGTCTAATTTTCTAGAAAATATTAGATATTAAATAAAGTATAAAAATACATAGTTAATTGATTTTATATTAATATGGAAATTATTATGATTAAGTAATTTTAATTATTATTGTTATTATTTTGTTAAGTGAATCAAGAATACAGATTCATATATATATATATATATATGAAAAGTATGATTTATAGTAAACCTATTATCTAACCATTATTATTGTATATTAATATTTGAATATTAAAATAATATCAAATATTAGTTTCTTACAGTTATTGATATTTGTAAGACCAGTGAAGTTTGGAGAAAGTATATTTATTATATCACTGGAATTGATATTATGACTAATTAATAATAATATAAATATTTATATTTATATTATTATCATTATATTGATTATTACAACTTTATGTTAAAAATATGATTTCTTTTATAAAATGACTATTTGAATATATACATCCATATACGTATTGCTATTGAAGTATTTTGTTATTAATATCGAAATAAGTTTAATTATAGACGATAATTATTATTTTTGTTGGGATTATTATTATTATTATCATAAGGGTACATTATCTTATGAGCAAGGTTTAAAGCATGGTTTTATATGAAGAGTTATTTGCATTACGTTGATAATAATTTATTATTATCATTTATATAGTTTCTGGTATTATTAATATACACTATCAATAGTGTATATTTATGATTTTGATAGAATTTAATAAATGATGTGCCTTGAATAGGATTTGTATGGATTTGATTGATTGACTCTTGGTGAGGAATTTTAAAATAAGCTAAGGACCTAAGGTAAGTAAATCTCACATTTTGTGCTTAAGTGTAAGATGCATGACTACATTGATTGTGTACATCTGATGAGTTAAGTATGGTATGATGATGATGCATATGATAAGTATGTGAAAAATGGTTATATGAACACCATAAGGGTGTTGTGCGATATGTAATTGATGAATTCTGTGATATGTGAAAGATGTCTTACTTGGTTAAGAATGATATGAATTATGTGCAAGTATGTGTTCTTATGTTGATGGATATGTGGATTACTCTATGTTCATGATTTGTTATATGTTATGATATATGAAGCGTTTAAGTTTTTAGGCTGGAAACCTTAGACCTGAGCCATAGCTCTACGTTAAGGTATAACAACGCCACCAACCCAAAGCTTCATGTATTATGACTAAAGATGTTTTGAGTTATATGAGATGTGATACAATGCCTGGATTGAATACCATCAACATGAGTCATGAACACGAACATTGGCATTTCAGCATCAGCATGTATGCATGGCATGTACAGTTATGTGATACATTATTATGTGATATAAGACCATGCATATGAATATGAGAAAAGTTATGAAATGTCTTGAAAAGTCTTATGTAAAGTTAAACATTTTAATGACACAAGGCTTAAGCAAAGTGATAATAAGATGTTTAAAAAGGGTGCCACTGTTTTGATGAAGCAATCAAGTAAGTTCAGTAAAGAAGACGGAAGTCTATAAGACTTATAGTGGCTGCCCACTAGTGTGGGCTAGGTCAGAGTTGACCATTCAGATATGTTTGCCATGTTTCCGTCTTTCTCCTCCATATGTGTAATAAGTATGGCAGCTATGGCAACGATGAAATGAGTGTTATGATGAGCCTAGCTGAGATGATGGCTAGCCGGAGGAGAACCCATGGGATTCTATATGATATGTGTAACAAGCCCTGCAGGCATTGGCTGAATCAAACAGTGTGCACAAGTGATATTGGGCCCATAAAAATGTGAAACTAAAAGAAAGAGCATAAAAGTAAAGTTTGAAAGTGCATGAGCAATAAATGAAATGCATAAGTATATAAGTCAGCATATTAGTATATGTGCACTACAAACTCACGACATTCATGTGTATGTGTATGCATGAGATTTGCTTACTGAGCGTTAGCTCATTATGTTATTTTCCAACATTTTTCCAGGTGTGGCTTTAGCTGTTGAGCAACTTGTGGAGCACGGACTCAGTAGCAATGCAATAATGGTTTTAGAGTTTTCATATGGCTGCCTTAAATTTAAAGTATTCATACGTGTAATAATTTCTTCTAATAAGTTTATATAAAAGTTTTAAATTTTTCTGTATTTCTTCGTATCATTTTATTTAATTCTTTTGGTCAAGTGCCTTACATACTCGTAAACCCTAGAATTACGAGTATGTGGCAGACGTACCCTACCTTAGGGACGTTACAAGGGGCATTATGGTCTTTTGACCTTAAGGATTTATATCAGCCTTGGGAATTTTAGAAGGTTGTGGAATGATAATAAAACAGAGCCTATCCTCATCTTTCCCTTTCTCTCCCGTACAAGCTTCTTCCTTCACTTTTCCTTTGGATTTTGAGAGCCCAAATTGAGGAATTAAGCTAGGAAATTAAAGGTGGAAGCTTAGGAGTTTGGTTCAGCCATTGAAGGAGGTTCAAACTCGGATTTGAGGTAAGTTTCAACCAGTAGTTCCTGGTTTATACTCTGTTTTAGTTTAAGATTTCAGATTGTGTATTCTTGGTGGTTAATTGGAATTAATGGGAGTTAGGTTGATGTTTGATTTGGGTTTTGATGAGGGTTTGATATAGATGTTGTTTAGAGGTTGAATTGAGTGTTTGGAGAGGGTTTGGAACTAGTTTGGAGGCTGGGTTCTAAGGGAATATGCAGGGGAGGTCGAGCTGGTGCGTTGCTGATTTTTGGCTGATCTGGATAATGAGCCGCGGCCTGACTTTTGTGTGTCGCGGCCTAAGGTGGCTTCTGAGGAAAATATGCCTCTGTCAGGGAGATGTGCCGCGGCTTGGCTGTGGTGAGCTGCGGCCCATCAGGGCAGATTTGACCAAAATTGTGTTTTTAGCTTAGGGATGCTTACCATAGGCCTCGGGGTTGATCCTACTACTTGGTTAAGTGGGGATTGATGTCCCGGAGGCTAGATATTGGTTTGGGAACTTGTGTTGATCATTTTTATTGATGGTATCCTATATTTGGTTATGACTAGGTGACCGTTAAAGGACTAAAAATTGATTGTTCTCAAGGGTCGTTCTTTTAATCGTTCTAGCTCGACTTTGAGGTAAGAAAATTGCACCCTGTGTATATGTGACATGCATAGCTATTATGATGCATGTTGGTTGATTATTGAGTATGACATGCATGGCTATTATGATGCATGTTGGTTGATTATTGAGTATGACATGCATGGCTATTCTTGATGCATGTTGGATTGCTGGATATATT
Organism: Humulus lupulus; assembly: GCF_963169125.1. Taxonomy (NCBI): domain Eukaryota; kingdom Viridiplantae; phylum Streptophyta; class Magnoliopsida; order Rosales; family Cannabaceae; genus Humulus; species Humulus lupulus. The sequence continues at coordinate 13,367,754 of NC_084802.1, forward strand.
GCGTATGATGCATGAGAAACATGTGATTAGGACATGCTTGTATACTGAGTATGATATCATTCAGAGCTTGAGCCTCTGTGTTTATGCATGGTCCTAATTTTACTAATACTTATTCAGTAAGCATGTTGAATACCTTGTTTATGAATATGGAACATGTGATATATGATTGGTGGCATGACTTACTTGTGTATGACACTGACTAGTCAGGGACTGGCTCTAAAGTCGAGAATCACGCATTGAATGGCTCTACGGCATTAATGCTAGACCGACCCTAAGGTCGATGATCGCGCATTGAATGGATCTATGGCATTAATGCTAGACCGACCCTAAGGTCAATGATCACGCATTGAATAGCTCCATGGCATTAATGCGGGACCGACCCTAAGGTCGAAGAACTTATAAGCGCTTGCCTGGTCTATGACCAGATGTTTATAGCCAAGGTATATGACCCCGGTGACTGTTTGTCACATGGCTAGGGGACGCTGTCCATAGCACGACTATAGAGTCGGGAGGAAGGTTATGTTAGTGACCATTCACCATGCACCTGTCTTGATCAAACTTATGAAAGAATCACTTATTAGTTAAGCCCTGCTGACCCTATCGTCACATGGCTAGAGGGAGCTATGCTCATTATTGTGACTTTTGGCTATTGTCACCTATTTGCTTGGATTGATAGTCCTGAATGGTTATTATGATCGTTGTTGATATTATATCATGCTATATTGTGTTTTCTTGCTGGGCTTCGGCTCACGGGTGCTACGTGGTGCAGGTAAAGGCAAGAGGAAGCTATACCATCCTAGAGTTTGAGAGCTTAGGTGATGACGTGTACATATGCAGCTGGTCGTTCGCCACGGCCGAGGTTTAAAGTGGAACTAGGGTTGAACCCTGTTTTGCCGCTTAGAACGGCCTGTTGTAAATATTTTCTGAAATAAACTCTGAAACTTTATTTTCGGGATCCCAATGTATATATTAAACGTTCTAGTGAAACGTTACATCTTAACCAAAGATTTTAATCCCTAAACCGCTAATCATACTTAGTTCACGATTTTGGCCAAATGACTCGATTAGCGAGTTTAGCACTGTTTACAATGCACACCGTAACGGTCCCAGGAGTTGGGGCGTTACAGGAAGATCTGCACGATAAGCCGGACTTATCAGGGGACGACTCTGCAGCAGAAGCCAGACCAGAGCCCTCTTTCTTTTTACCTTCTGGGACCCCTTGATGCTTGGCACACGCGGCTTAGGTCTCAGAACATGCCCTTTCGCACTCAGTCTTCGTCAGCGACAAAGTTGAAGGAGTAGGAGGGGATTTCTTCATAAAAGCTCCCAGCTGCTTCGCGCATGCTGTTGTAATCTTGCTAAGGGTCATGTCACCCTTCTGCGATCTAACTCGCACGGCACCAGGATCGACTCGATCCACAAAACAAAGCTGAGTCATAATCTGCATACAGTAGGGGTTCAATACACCCCTGATAGTAATGGCGTTCTCCTTAGATTCATGCAGAAGCCCCTTCTCTGTCAGCATGCTCTACCGTTTAGGACTCATACTAACCAGAGGCCAAGAAAAATCTGATGCAAAGAACCAACACAGTAATACACTGAGTTAAACTAGCAGATAATCATCCAAATATGATTAGTTCACATTAAAATCAATAAGGAACAGAATGGAAAATGTGACTCACCTTTTATAAACACCCTGGCCAAAGGAAAAATTTCCTGAGGCAGGAATTCAGGATACCACGCTCCTCCAACGGCAAAGAAGTATTTATCCCAATTTCGATGGGAGCTATCGAAATCGATGAAGATTGTCCGATCCTTTTTGGGAGAGAGGTAGAAGGTTTTCCAAGGCTTTCCTTCTATCGCCTTGTTCGTAGACTTGGTGAAGCACGCGTAAATGTCGTCCGATTGAATATTGACATTCCTGAGGCTCCCTATCATCTGAGCCCCGACTATAGACTGAATAGCATTTGGAAGAAATTGCGAAATGTGAGCCCCGGAGTTTGAAATTATCTGAACAAGCAGAGCCGGGAGAGGGAAGCGGAGCCATTCAATATGTCTCAGACTCATGACGATCTCGGAAGGCTTCACTACGTCCTTAAATCGCCATTCTCGAAGCTCAGCATCCGAGAGCATCCTCACCGTGACATTGTCAGGAATGTCGAATGATTTGCGCATGCGTTCAAACGCATTCTTGTATCCATCGCGATCCAAAGGCTCGGGAGATGAACGAGAAGACATTATTACACAGAATGAGACGATTGTCAAAGGATTGAATTGAAGGAAATCTCTAGGGTTTCTTCGGAGCTTCTCTCTAGAAGTTGGAATAAAGTTTGGAAATTTGAATGAAAATTATTTTAAAATAAAAACTATTTAAATGAAAGGTAAAATTCTGAACCAAATGTTTCACTCGATAACTGTGTTTGCATTAAGTGTAACTTGTTAGGTAATCAAATGATCATGCACCTACGGATTACCTCGGTTTACGTAGAATGATGGCTCTAGGCGAACTTTTTGGTGTTGAATAGTCGGCCCAAGATTCTAACAGATTAGCACGCCTCGCCTGTCCAAAGCTTGGGCCAGGGGGCATCTGTTGGGCCCAAAATGTTCGACCCAAAAACCCTTTCCTCATTTATCAAATATTCAAAACGGAACGTTTTGGCATATAGAAGTTCCGAAGGCAGAAGCTGTGGGTCAAAGGCGATCCGCGCCTCTGACCCCTGAGCGAGACATTCAAAGTCGGTATTTTTGGAGGGAAATTCAGTTATTTCTTCCCCCCCCCCCCCCCCCCCCCATTCCAGGGTTCGCTTGAACCAACTAACTGCTTTGCATATTTTGTCCTATAAATATAAGATTCATAGAAGGGAAATGGATCGAACTTTGAACTGACTTAAGCATCGGAGTGTATTTCTTGCAGGTGATCCCGACGAGTCAAAGGCAAATTTCATCACCGGAATAGTGACTGTGCATCGTCCATTATCGGGAGAAGCCTCCAGATATAGAAAGACAAATTGTTACTCCAACAGTAATGTTATATTATTTTATAATACAATGTTTTAGATTAAATAAATGCGACAAAGAGTGTCACATATTGTAACATATAAAAGATAGTTACAATATTTAGACATATGTGAATATCCAAATATGTAACATATTTGGTGTTGCAAATTTGTAACTTCCAAATATTTCCCATTATTGTGTAGATTTGTTGCTACACAATATGGAGATGAATTTCTTTAAGTCAGATGTGAAATGGTTGTTAGAGATATGATTTTAACCCCAATAATGTGTTTTAGAGGTTACAAAATCAATTGGGAGTGGATTTGAACCGTTTGGAAAAATAGCACATTTTTGTGTGCTGAAATTGGTCAGTGGTCGCGGTGTCGTGGCTTGGGGAACAAAGACCAGTGGTCACGGGCACTAATACTCCTGGTCGTGGCCACAGAGGCTGACTGACTAATTTTTCAAAATTTTCCAACCTTTTTGAACAGCTCAAAAAACACAAATAACTCTCAAATCTCATTTTTAATTCCATAAACATCCAATTAATCATTGGTAACATCCATGAGGGTTGGTGGAATTTGAAATTCAAAGGGTGTCTCTAAACTCTATAAATATGAGCATTTTGCTTACTTGTTTGACACAATTTTTCTATCAATTAGAACGCTTGGCTAGAAAACACCTAGAGGCTTGATAATTCCATAAAACAATTTCCAAATATGTGAGAGATCCTTTAGTGCTTGAGTTAGGGGAAATAAGCTTTTGGACAAAGGTTTCAAACCTTATTCAAGCTAGTGATCCCCAACACTCTTCACTTTGGTTGTGTGAGTGAGAGTTGTTTGTTCTTTGATTCTTGTTCTTTTCTTTTACTCTATTGCTTTTCATCTTCATATTCTTCTTCTATTTACTTGTATTTCTTGTTTAGAGTTGTAATCTTTTCTTTTATTTTGTTACAAACATTTTTTCTTTATTTGTATCATTTTGTTAAGAGTTACATTTCTCCATTCTCTTCTTCTAATTCTTCTCTTGGTTATTTGTATTTTTATTCATAGAGTTGTAACACTATTTAATCAATCTTGTTTATTTGTATTATTTTGTCTAGAGTTGTAACTATTCTTACCATTTCCATTGATACAACATATATTTTCCTAACACTCTTTTCGTAATTTAAACTGTTAGAATGTCTAATTTTGCAAATAATTTTATAATTATAAATTAAAAAAATTAACCTAAGGCCAACACAATGTAAAACTATACATTTGGTTAAGGTATTATGGAGGAACAGCAAGGTCGAGGAAGCGACCTGGGAGCTGGAGTCAGATATGCAGAGTCAGTATCCTGAGTTGTTCAGGTAAATTTTGATGACGAAATTTCTGTAAGAAGGGGATAGTTGTAACATCTCAAACCCCCTAATGTGGCTTAATGCCTATATTAGGGGGCCAGGAGGCTCATAATTGATTTAATATGCAATTATGTGATTATATGCATGATTATGTGAGTTATATTATTATATGATGGTAATTACATACATGTGGGCTCACTTCTTATTAGAAGGGTATTTTCATAATTTTGGCATGTTGATGGCGTATTTGTATATTTATGTGCATGTTTGTGATTTATGGGTGAGACCACATTATTATGTGGATATGTTTGAGCTATTAGGCATGAGACGATCCTATGATGCAAGTTAGCGGTTTGGTCATAACAGGGTTAATTGCCGGGCTCAAGGTGAGCTTGGGGTTAATTTGATGCTTAGTACATTACTGGGAATAAACGGGTAATGAGATATGATTTAATAATTATTGAGGATATTGGGAGTAACGGGAATTGGAAGACGTCAATTATTATTAACGGATAGGTGGGAAATGACCGTTTTGCTGTTGGTGTCTATGAAGGCTTTAGAAGGCCCTAGGGGTAACTTGGTCATTTTGACCATAGGATATGCTCAGCCAAGGAAGGCTGTGGAATTAACTTAGGCAAAACAGAGTTTCATTCTCTCTCACTTTCTATCATCATTTCTCTCTCTCTTCCCGTTGGAGTTTTGAAGCAAATTAGGATTGAAACTTAAGGATTTAAGGCTTGGGAGTTTAGGATTGGATTTTAGCAACTGAAAAGAGGTTTAATTCGTAATTGAGGTAAGGTTTTTCAGCTTGAATCTCTAGTTTTTGCTCTGTTTTTCAGATGGTTTATAGCTTGATATTTTGATTGAATAATTGGGTGTTTGATGAAGTTTTTAGTGTTTCCAGGCTTGGGTTTTGCTGTTAAACTAGTGGTGGTGTTGATGTGATGTTTGGTTGTGATTTTGGAATTGTTTGGTTGAGTTTTGATTGAGGTTTAGATTGAAGGAAATGCAGGGGAGCTGGGTTCGTGGGGTCAAGTCGCGACCGAGTTCATGCAAGTCGCGCTTGAATGCATCCCAGAGTCTCCCCTGGGTTCTGTCTAGCAGGCGCGCTGCGGCCCACAGGGGCAAGTCGCGGCCCGCCCCTGGCACCCTAGATAGTGGGTCCTTTGTCTTGAGGGCACGCCGCGGCTCTTGGGGGCAGGTCGCGGTCTGCCTATCCCTTTTGTGCCGGGATGGGTTTTAGTCACTTTTAGGCACGGGTTTTCATTTCTCTAAGCTCGAGATCGAATCTACTAATTGTTTTAGTAGAATTCGAGGTCCCGAGAGCGGGGTTTTAGTCCATGAACCTTTTATTGCTTATTTTATTGATGGGATTTCATACTTGATTATGATTAGGTGACCGCTAAGGGATTTAAGGACAGATCGTTCTCAAGGGTTGTTCTTTTATTGTTTCACGCTCGAACCAGAAGTAAGAAAACTGCACCCAATATGTGACATGCATGGTTATTGATGAGGCATGTTGAGAGCTCTATTTATGGGCATTTGTTGCATTGTAAATACCTAGTAGCTTTGTTTACTTGTGAATGACATTGACTTATTAGTCAGAAACGACATTATTGTTTAGTATTGGTCGTGAAGTTCTGACTTATCATTCATGATTGGCAGTAGTACTGAGCACTGGCTATATGGTATTGGCTTATGAGTCAAGAGTGGCTTTAGCGTGTTTAACGCAGGCCGAAATGATTAGATCTAATCAACATGAGCATTAAATGCTTGACCGACCTATTGATCGAAGAAAACTAAAGTGCTTGTCTAGCCTAAATGCTAGTTACTTAGAGTCAGGGCTAAAAGACTGAGGTGACTGAAACGTTACATGGCTTGGGGCGCAAGACCCCAGAGAGACTTATTAGTCATTTATTTATGGAGATTTATTAGTCATCTATTCATATGGACTTATCAGTCATCTATTCAGAGAAACTTATTAGCCATCTACCCAAAGAGTCTTATTAGTCATCTACCCAGAAAGACTTAGTAGTCATCATCTGATTAGTGCTGCAAGCCCTAGAATAATTTATTTATATTGTATACATGCAATAATAAGTTTTCTTGCTGAGTCTTGGCTCACGGGTGCTATGTGGTGCAGGTAAAGGGAAAGAAAAGCTCACCCAGCTTTGAGTGGACAGCTTAGGTGGCAATCTGTACATATGCGGCAGCTTGACCACCACAACCAATGTGTTTCTCAAGGGAACTAAGGTTTAACCCTATTTTTGCCGCTTAGGTCGGCGAGTTGTAATTTTTATACTATAATAACCATTTTGGATTGTAAATAACTTTGTAAATACTTTTTATGGGCCCATGTACAGTTTAAGATTTTAAATAAAATATATCCATTCCTTTTGATCGAGATTACATCTCTGGCCTGTTAATAACACCTATATTCACGTTTACAACTTAATGACTCGTTTAGCGAATTAAGCATTATTTAAAGTACACAGTGTGACGGTCTTGGGCTAACCAGGATGTTACAATAATAATCAACATGTGATCATGTAGAGTGAATAAATAATAAAATCATCATAATGTATATCATCTAATATTAATGTGCCTTGGTTTAGAATTATAAACAAAATATTCACAACATTTATTGAAGAAACTTTTACCATATAATTAACATCTTTTGACTTTTGAATATGCAATTTTGTTAACGATTAATTAACTGGGTGAAATAAAAATCTCTTAAATGTATTATGACACTTTTGAAACACTTAATTTCTATGGTAGGAGCTAGAAAAAGAGCTTTATTGGTTGGGCTCTTTTGTGTTCCCAACCTGTGAACAATTTTCAGTGCTATTTTATTTATGGTTGTGTATATTTTTGTTATTTAGAGCTTCCTGCAAATTTTCGGAAAATTCAGAATAATTTACAATGTCGAAAACTAGTTTAAAAACAAGTTATTGCATGCGTGACTAATTTTTTTTATACGCGTGGAAAATAACATGTTTGACCTAGTTTTCGGCGCTATAAATTATTCAAAATTTTCTGAAAATTTGTAGGATGCTCTAAATAACTACAATATACACGGTCATGAAAAACAATCGCGCAAAAATTGTTCACTCGTCGGGAACACCATTTGAAGTAAATATAAAAGTAAGAAAATGTCTTTTTTTTAGGATAAATATCATTTTGTACCCTGTGTTTTGTAAAAGTTACCGATCAGACTCTATGTTTTGTTAAATGACAATTCGGAACCTGTGTTTTGCGAAACGAGACAAAATAATACTCTGCACAAAATTTTGGCCAAAATATTTTTCAATATGACCAAATATTATTTTGTTCCGTTTTGCAAAACTCAAAGTCTGAATTGTCATTTAACAAAACACATGGTATGATTGTTAACTTTTGCAAAACACAAGATCCAAAATAGTATTTAACCACTGTTTAATATTACTAAATTACTCTGTCATTCAAATTTTATTAATTTAAAAAATATATAATGTTTATATTAAAAACAATCTTTAAAAATATAACTCATAATCGTTGATAGATGTTTAAAAACATAATCACTCATATCACCTTATCCTCTAATTTATAATAAATATAAATAATTAATTAAGTTTCTGTCAATAAATAAATAATTAAGCTAAAATAAATATTAATCTAGGGTAATTTTTTTAATATATAAATACATACTTAAACCTCCTACAAGTTTAAAAACATCATTAACTCTATCATTAAAAAATAAATCAGTAAAACCAGCTTAGCTCCATCACTGCATCAATAATTGTTGGATTCTTAATCTACACACTAATAATAATAATAAAGCTCATAATAACAGTAAAACCAAATAATTTAATTACGAAAATTATCATTTTTATTCTACTGAATCAAAGAGATAGAGAGAGAGATTTCACTGTGTACCAATGTTTGGTTTACACCCAGAACAACTTGAATTTTTGTAAATGAATAGTAAGGTGAGTCGAGTTAGTACTGTCTTTGAGATTTATATATATGTATGGTGGCTTTTCATACACGGACCAAACACGGCCTTGACACGGTCCAAAAGAAACGGTTTTGAACAAATCAGAGTAAAAAGAAAGGTGATAACAAGTCTGATCATCATCAACCGTTGATTTTGATTAAGCCAAAAGCCTTTTCACAGATCCCCATACACAACTCAACTCAACTCACTGTCACACTCGTCGCCGTACAACACACCAACCTGATCCCTCTCTCACTATCCCACTGGGCCCGCTCCACCGTGGCGCCACGTGGGACCATTCGATTTCAGTGCACGTGGGGCCCACGAGACACAGTCTCATTCTTCGCCTTTCACACGTGGCAGCCTCCAGTCTCCGTTGGCGCGTAAGAGTAAGACGACGCTCCTTTTTTTTTTTTGTTTCTTTTGTTCCTTCTTCTTTGGCTTCTAGAAAGTCTGAAAGTGACGGACGGGTGTGGTGGGACCATGTGATGACCTGGCGGAGGCAGTGGCGAAATGACGAAACTACCCCTACTGGCCCAATTACAACTTGGAACGAAGTGCCACCCCCACCCCACATTTCAAAATTAGGTCCCTTTTGTTATAATGTCTATGGGTTTTGGAGTTTGGGAAGAGGGCCATTGTTTAAAAATAAATAAAAATTAAAAATAAAATAGAGGAATAAAAGCTATTTATTTGTTTTTTTTTTTATGGAAAATCGATAATGACTTGAATAATGAATGTATATCAACATCACAATAATTATTGCATTCATGGCCTATTATTATTTTGAAGAAAAAAAATATTATGTTACTTGTGGCAACATTTGTTCATTATTTATTGGAAAAATATAACTGTTAAAAATGGTTTAAACTACCCTTGACTTGTATAAATTATCGGATAAAGTAGATGATATTCTTTTAAAAGAAAAGAAATTTGACTTTTTCTTTAAATCAAATAAATTTATGCATTCTTAAAAATAAAAAAAATAAAAACTTGTGTACTAGATATAATGAATTGTATCTATCTCTATGTATAGAAATGTTACCAAAAAATAATGACTTTTCAAGTTTGGCAAAAAATAATATAAAAAATATGGCCTTTCATATAATATTAATGCAATTTTGGTTCATGCAATCCAAACTTAAATGTGTATCTTAAATCACTCATTTTAAAAGCCTATCTTATCTCTCTATTACATCTTTTTAACACTTTAACCAATGTTCAAGTAGCTTTTCAAATGAAGTTTAATTTTAAAAAATAAAATAAAATCATCAACTCAAATTCATAGAATAACAACTCATAAACTTATAGAATAAACACATAGCTTCCAATTAATCTTGCACCAATCAATGTATTTATTTATTATGAAAAAAAAGGGGGAAATGAAACAATAAGAAGCCAATTACCCAATAATTGGGAGAGAATAATTTTTTTATTTTTTATTTAAAAAAACAAAAAAAAATTCTCTAAAGTGAAGAAGAGTATAATCAGGAGAATGTGAAGTACAGAATAGGATCTAATCAAATTTATGATTAAATTAAGAAAACTAGAAAAAGCACTTCACGTGGGGAATACTTGAAGAATGTGATTTACAAACTAGAAAGAAATTTATCATAAATAAATAATATTTTAATTGTTAAGTTAAAGAAAGAAAAAAAAAAATATATATATATATATAATATTTTGCGAGACACAAATCTGAAAAGCATTTATTTATATTTCATAAGGGTCATTATTGTATTTAAATTGGTTTTCATGACAATTATCCAAATTTAATTAATTTTGGGGGTTCATTATCTGTCTCAAGCCTGGCAAGGCTATGTATGAGGTTATCAAATCTTTGTAGTTTCTAGTCCTACTATTGCTCATAATATTCAAACTTTTTCTCACATTTTAAAAAGGTATGCTATTAAAGACTTTAATTGTTATTTAATTTTGTAATAGTTTTTTTAAAGAAAGGACTTAATTGTGTATTTGAATCATCCTAAATCTAAAGATTGGATTTAGATACACCCCACAATTTATTATTATTATTATTATTATTATTTCCTTTTTGGTTTCTCATAATTTATATATTTCCTTTTTTAACATATTAATAAAAATAATATACTATGATCATTGGACTAAAATAAAATAAAATATACTATATATATACAATTCTTCAACAGGGCTTCACTTTAAGCCCTATCAATGAGCTCTCAGTATTTCTCGACCCGTGAACAGTTTTCGGCGCGATTTTTTTTGTGACTATATATATTGTAGCTATTTAGAGCATCCTGCAAATTTTCAGAAAATTCCGAATAGTTTACAGTACCGAAAACTAAGTTCAAACATGTTGTTTTCCACGCACATAAAAAAAATTAGTCACGCGTGCAACAACATATTTAAACTTGGTTTTCGGTACTGTAAAATATTCGGAATTTTCTGAAAATTTACAGAATGCATTAAATAGCTACAATATACACGGTCATAAAAAAAATCGTACCAAAAATTGTTCACAGGTCGAAAACACTGAGAGTCCCATCAATAAGACTTAATGTGAAGCCCTATAACAAAAAATTATCACATATATAAATGCACATGTAATAAGAACATCACAGTATTTAATTTAAATGTAATGTCACACTTCATGCATATACAAAACCAAAAATAAAAATTGACAAAGTCGTTATAAAATAGTTGCATTAAATTAGCTAGATGCGTCTAAGCTTAATCATAGGACTACTTTTAATATTTCTAAACATACAATATTTTGTGTGTGTGTGTGTTAAAATTAAACCAACACATTTTTTTTATTAAAATGACCACAAAAAATAACAATAAAATAAAAAAGCATGATCAAAGTACATACAAATCTATGTTGTTGAATTGAATGTGTATACATTTTCATGTGGGACACTTAACAGTGACTTTGTCGAATTTTTTCTTGTACAGTTTACGGAGGTTAGTAAAGAGATGGTTAGTCAAGGCGATTTAATCTAAATAACTAGGTTGAATAAATGTTAAAAACTGCAGCAACTATCTTTTTTTTTTGCTGGAACAACTATTGTTCACTGATATGGTCCTTGTGTGACCTGTAGTCTATGCTACACGTCCCTGTGACCTTTGATTTCCTTTCTCTGGTTTCTTTGGTTCTGGTTAGAACTCATGGCTAACAATGGTAAGGTTTTGGAGGAAATTGTTTCAAAAGCTAATAAGCTTTCTGTCGATTGTGAGAGAGATGTTGTCGAAATGGTGGAGGTGTTATCTGATGAAGAGGAGGACTGGGGTACCGTGAATGAAGGTAACAATACATTCTTATCCAAGGCAATTTTGGGTAGAATATTTGCAAAAAAACAATGTAACAAGTCTTTCATCCAGACGGTCTTTGGTAGGATCTGGAAACACACTAAGTGGCATGTGAGAATTCTGATGAGAGATAAGCACACTACATATGTGGGCTTCACCTTTGATTGTTCTTCGGATGCTCAACGGATTTGCAAAGAAGGGGTTTGGCAGTATAATGGGGGTTTCATGATTGTTGCGGATTGGCCAAATACGGGGGAGTGGAAGGATGCGAAGCTGGACGGAGTCCCTTGTTGGGTTCGGGTTTATGGATTCCCAACACTGGCTTTGAACAAGGTTAATGTTGAAAGAATTGGGAAAATGGCAGGGGAGATTTTGGAAGTGCCGTGGACAAGCAACGATAGGATCCTGCTGAATGGGTACGCTAGATTGAAAATCAAATTCCCGGTGAACGATAGCATTTTTGTTGGAAAATTTATACCTGTGAATGGGAAAAAAGAATGGATCCAGCTGCGGTTTGAGGATATGCCTCTGCTGTGTTTTGGGTGCGGTCGGTGGGGTCACGATGAGAAGGAATGCCGTTTCGAAATGGTGCGTATCAAGGATAAGCTGGGTGCGGCCATGAAACTCTATGGTCCGTGGTTAAGGATGGAGAGTGACATGAGGAACTGCTTCGATGAGAGGGCCTATAGATTGAATAACGCGGGCTCGGCTAGGGTGGTGTCAAAGGAGAAGGGTGAACAAGGGGACGGTACCTGTGTGAAAGCGGGTGTTGGGTGTGTGCATGAAAACGAGACTCTGGCCATGGAAGCTGGCCTCGGTCCGCAAGGTTCTGAACGGCCGACGTCGGGGATGGCAGCTGGCGAGGAAGCCCAGAAGTCTCAAAGGGGAGAAGGCGAGAAGACGGTTCTTGAATCGCATTTAATGCAGTCCGTTTCTCAAGAGGACCTTGTAATGAAGGAGGCTTCTTTTTCGGGCTCCAAGAAGGACTTTTCGGCTGATGGAGTAAAGGGGCTAAATTGTGAAGCGGTGACACGTGGAGAGGGTGTTCCAAGTATTAAGAGTGGTCTTGAGGGAATTAAGGAGAATTCAGTGCTGACTAAAAGGTGGAATATTGGAATTAATTTAAATGGAGAATTTATTGGGGAAATTGAGGAGGGGTATGGCAGCAAAAAAAGGAGGCAATTTAATTTTCCTACATGTGATCCTATTCCCCTTTCAAAAACGCGAAGCTTGGGCGATAACAGTATTTGTCATGGTGAATTAAGTGGGACCCAGCTGCTGAATTCCCAGAATTTGTTAACTGATGTCCACGTGGGTTTCTCTGAAGGAGTTCGAGGGGATAAAACAAAACAGAGGAGGAGAAAAATTTCCATTAAAGGCAAGGCAAGAGAGAGTGCCAAAACTAAGCAGGTTCTGGATTCTAGTAAAGACAGTAGTATCAATAATGGTCATGAGGAAAGGGTGGATGGTTCTGAGTACGTGGATTTGGGGGTGGAGTTGGGGAATGGGTCTTCTGATTTTTTGGATAACTCATCCCCCTTGACTGATAACTTATCGGCGGGTCTTGCTAGGCAAGACCGCCGGGAGCCATGAAAATCCTAAGTTGGAACGTTCAGGGGGTGGGGAATTCCTGGACATTCAATGCCCTTAAATCCCTTATTGTGACTCATAAACCTGATCTGGTTTTTCTGATGGAGTCGAAGCTCTCTAGATTCCAGGCAGAGAAATTGGTGTTCAGATTGAAGTTTGATAATTGGTGGGCGGTGGATAGAGTGGGGATGAGCGGAGGTCTTCTTTTATTTTGGAGTGGTGATTTAAATGTCAAAGTCTTATCGTGGTCCAGTGGGCGTCTAGCTGCAATGGTGGCGGGCAATGGTATGTTACCGTGGTTGTTTTCTGGCTTCTATGGTAATCCTGACCAGACTCTTCGTGCTCACTCTTGGGAGCTGCTGGGAAGGATTAATGATTTGAGTAATGGTCCTTGGCTGTGCTTGGGTGATTTCAATGAAATTTGCTCGAATAATGATAAACGTGGTGGGAATATCAGGGGCTCGGCTGCTATGGATAGATTCAGGCGGGCTATTGATGACAACCATCTTATCGATTTTGGTAATGTGGGGTCGGAAATGACGTGGCATGGTAGGGGTATCATGGAGAGATTGGATAGGGCATTGTGTAATATGGAGTGGCTTAACTATTTCCCTGGCGCTAGGGTCATTGTCCTGGATTGGTTTTGTTCAGATCATAGGCCCCTCCTGGTTTGTTTCGATTCTCTTAGTTCGGGTGATAAGTGTGGTCTGAAGAAAAGAAATACGCGATTCCATTTTGAAGAAGTCTGGTGTGAGGAGGATCAGTGTAATCACATTGTCAGAGAGTGCTGGAATAGGACTGGCCCTACTTCCAGTCCTGTGGGGGTCGTGGACAAAATTTGTATGTGTGGAGTTTCTCTCTACAAATGGAACAGGAAAAAGAAGAAGGAGTGGAATAAAGAGATGAATTCTGCTAAGCGGAAGCTGGCTGTGTTATCAAAGGCAAACAACCCTAACTTATGGCGAGAGATCAAGGAAACGGAGAACAAAATCAATTGCTTATCTGATAAGGAGGAGATGTTCTGGCGTCAAAGAAGCAGGGCCCTGTGGTTGAAACTGGGGGATCGCAATTCTAAATATTTCCATCATAAGGCCTCTGCTAGAAGAAAGAAGAATACGATTTTGGGCCTTCAGGATAGCTCGGGTTGCTGGCAAGATGATGAAGTGTTGGTGGAGAAGATTATCTGTGACTATTTTGAAAATATCTTTAAGTCCTCTAATGCTAGCACTGACGACATGGAGGCGGTTCTGGGATGTATTGATCCAAAGGTTTCGCAAGAAACAAATGCTCTCTTGGAGTGTGATTTCTCAAGAGAAGAGGTGGTAAATGTTATTAAAAATATGAATCCTACCAAGGCCCCTGGTACGGATGGGTTACCGGCTCTTTTCTATCACAAGTATTGGGACAATGTGGGGAGTGATGTGGTGAATGTGTGTTTGAAAATCCTGAATGGTGGTGGATCGGTGGCTAGCCTTAATGAGACCTTGATTGCTCTCATCCCGAAAGTGGACAAACCGGTTAAGATTGAGCAGTTCCGGCTTATTTATAAGATTATCTCGAAGTGTTTGGCGGATAGGATGAGGAGTTCTCTGGTTGACACCATCTATGAAGCTCAAAGTGCTTTTGTTCAGGGCAGAGTTATCCAAGACAATGCGATTATCGGATTTGAAGGATTACATTGTATGAGGAAGAATTTGTATGGGAATGGTTCAAAATTGGCCCTTATGCTGGATATGGCTAAAGCTTATGACAGAGTGGAATGGAAGTTTATTGAAAAAGTCATGATTAAATTGGGGTACAGCCGTCTTTGGGTGGATAAGGTGATGAGATGCGTTCGGTCTGTGCGGTTTTCTGTGTTGCTTAATGGAGATATTAAGGGAAGCATCATCCCCTCTTGTGGTCTGAGACAGGGAGATCCTTTGTCTCCTTTTCTATTCCTGTTTTGTGCTGAAGCTTTCTCTGCCTTGTTTCGTAAAGCTGAAGCTGATGGCTGTATCTCGGGCCTCAGATTTGGGAGGGGTTCTCTCTATGTCTCTCATCTCTTCTTTGCTGAAGACAGCCTGATTTTCTTGGATGCCAATCAGGGGAACTGTTTGAAGTTTTTGGAGATAGTGAGTGCCTATTCTAAGGCGTCGGGGCAGCTTATAAATTTTGATAAATCAGAGGTGTGTTTTGGTAAGTTGGTGAATCTAGATGATAGGTCTCAACTCGCTAACCTTTTGAAGGTGAAGTTGGTGGAAAACTTTGGGAAATATCTGGGTCTCCCCTCCTTTGTTGGGTGAAATAAACGTGAAGTCTTTGATAATATAAGAGATAGAGTTTGGAAAAGATTGAAGGGCTGGAAAAGGTCTCTGTTTTCCGCTGCGGGAAAGGAGGTCCTCATAAAGGCAATCATACAGGCTATTCCTACGTATGTTATGAGTTGTTTCAAAATTCCTAAAAAGATTATTGATTGCCTTCATAGTATGGCGGCTAGATTCTGGTGGGGCTCCACTGAGAAAAAGAGGAAAATCCACTGGTGCAAATGGGAGGTCTTGTGTAGGCATAAAGGTAGGGGAGGTCTTGGATTCAGGGACTTACATTTTTTTAATCAAGCAATGCTTGCCAAACAGTGCTGGCGTTTCCTTAGGAGTCCTTCGTCTCTCTGTGCTAAGGTTTTGGCGGCTTGCTATCACCTTTCTACTAGCATTATTGAAGCAAAGTGTAGGTCGAAGGCTTCCTCGGTCTGGAGAAGTCTTATGTGGGGGAACTCGATTATTAAACAAGGCTCTAGGTGGCGCATCGGGGATGGTAATAATGTTAGAATCTTGGAGGACCCTTGGATCCCCCGTCCTCGCTCCTTCATGGTTTATGACAAGCCGTTCTTACCTAGTGGCCTTCGTGTCATTGATCTGAAAAAGAATGATGGTTGCTGGGATGTGGAGATGATCAAGTGTTTGTTTAATGAGGAGGACGCGATGCTCATTTTGGGCATTCCTTGTTTTGAGCATCATTTGCCTGACAAACTTTTATGGCATTTTACAAACAATGGTGAATATAGTGTGAAAAGTGGGTACCATCTAGCCATGAGTTCTAAGCCTTTTCCTGAGTGTTCAGAGATGGGTTTGAATGAGGCACTGTGGAAATCAATTTGGGAGTTGAGAGTCGCAAATAAAATCAAACATTTTTTTTGGAAACTTGGCCATTCATGGCTTCCTACTAACTTTTCTTTGTTTTGCAGGAATATTAGCTCATCTGCTATTTGTAACAGATGCTCTTGTGGGACCCAGGAGGATGTTGTTCATGCTTTGTGGAAGTGTGAGGCTAGTACTAAGATTTGGAAATTGGTCAACTTCTGGAAAGTGGTCAAAGGGTGTAACGAAAAATACCCCCTTTTGTTTTTTGACTTCATGCGTAATACACTTACAAAAGAAAACTTGGAGCTTTTTGTGGTAATATCGTGGCAGATCTGGCACCTCCGAAATAGAGCTGTTCTGGGAGATTTCATGCCAAATCCTAGAGATGTTGTTGAGTGGTGCTTCGGGTATTGGTCGAATTTTTTGGAGGTGTCTTGCAAAAGGGGGAGTCATGGGCTTCGGAAAGATCCTCCCAGGTGGAAGCCTCCGCCTACTGGTGGGGTAAAATTAAATGTTGATGCAGGCAGGTCCTCGGATGGCCGGGAGTGGAGTACGGCGGTGGTGGCCAGAGATGAGCAAGGCGCGTGCTTGGGGGCAAAGGGCGTAATGGTTTGCTTCCCTCTCCTTCCTGTTGCGGCCGAGCTTTTAGCAATCAAAGAGGGTATTCAATTTGGGGCTGCTTTGGGTTTGGAGAATTTTACTATCGAATCGAATTGTTTGAAGGCTGTTTTGTTGGTTAATAACAAGAATGTTTGCTGTAGTGATCTTGAAGATTTGGTCTGGGCCATTAAATCGCTGGTGTCTTCGACGGGTTGGAAAGGTATTTCCTTTGAAGGCAGGAGCTCCAATTCTGTGGCTCATCTTTTAGCAAAATACACTATGGATTCTGGTGTCAATGCTGTTTGGAATGGGTTAATTCCCTCTGTTGTTTTGTCTGCTCTTGAGGCAGAATAGCCAATTCCTTTGTAATTTCTTTTTGGTTGTTGTGTTTCTGGTTCTGTTTACTCTGTTTTCTTTCAACAACAAAAAAAAAAAAGTACATACAAATATTATACATCAAGATATATGTCTAGCAGTGTATTGAAACTAACACCATAATTAATTACACAAAACTAAGATCTATTTGTACATTTTGTGTAATCAATTCGTTATTTCTAAAGAAACTGGGTCTCAATCGAGTTATTAATCATAAGGTCTATTTCTTTTTCCTTTCTTTTTAAAAAAAAATATTTTTTTAATACTAAACCTCTTAAAATTAACATAATTGACAAATATTCCTTTACGCTTGAAGTCAATTGGTTCTGGTAAAAACACCAAAAAGTCAATTTAATATTTTATTAATGTAAACACAAAAGTTTACATTAAGAGCAATGATATTTGCACTTAAAATATGCACATAAACATTATATACAGTAACATATCACTATTTTTTAAAATAGTGAGTCTTAGTTTTAATAAATATGATTGACTAGGCTAAACTTCTACATTGTTATGTGTAATGTTTTGATGTATATTTTGGGTGCACATATCATTACTCTTATAATATTTTTAATTCTTGTGTTTTACTCGCAATATACCTTTTGTTTTACAAATTATATTTTTGGAACTTCTATATTATAATATGATTGAAAATAGTCATCTAAATGCGAATTTATTTGAAATATTCTCAAATATAAGCTCATATATTCACACAATTTTAAAATTAATAACCCCATAAATAAAATTTAAGAGCAAAAATATTTGACCGAATTTAAATCCATGACACTATTTTCAATCATCTGACAAAATAAAATGTCTAAAAATATATATTTTTAAAACAAAGAGTTCATCCTGGAATTAAGTGAAAACAAAGAAACTCAAAATGGTATTCACCACGAGGTGGCTTTTTTTAATAGGCTATTGAATTTATTTTTCACATAACAATTAAAAAATAAATTATTCTTAATGTCGCAATAGATTAAAAGGCTCGAACCATACCTGGGGACAAAGTCTAAACAACATTTGGTATAACTCTAATAGTAAATTGTACTATTTAATACGAGAAAAATATATATAATTTCTAAATAATTATATAAAATATAAAAAATAAATTATATATCTTTTACATAAAGAAACACAATGAGAGAGACATCGAGACTAGATAGAGATGGGAAACTCATTTTGTACATGCATGAACCAGGCAAACATAAGCGTGGTGGAGAGATGGGGTCGCTTCGAGAGGTTGGCCGAGCCAGGTCTCCACTTCTTCTTCTTATTATTCTTCTTCTTATTCTTTTTCTTCTTCTTCTGTTTTTCTTATTCTTCTTTTTCTTTCTTCAAATCTGGTTTTATTATTCTTCTTTTTCTTTTTCACATCTGATTTTGTACTTCATATTTGATTTTTTTGGGTTTTTTTTTCCAAATCTGTTTAAGTAACCAGGTACCATAACGCCTGATTCATTTTATTCATATCATATTTTTTTTAGACCTAGGCGTAACCAGTTACAATAACGATTAATTTAGATTCTTTTGTTTAGATTTGATTTTGTTTTCACACCTGACTAAGTAACCAGGTACCATAGCACTTGTTTCTTCTTTTTAGGTTTGGTTTTTTTTTTTTTTGAAACCTCGCTGTAACCAGTTACGATTATGATTAGTTTAGATTTTTTGTTTGAATCTTATTTTTTTCCAAGTCTGGCTAAGTAACCGGTTACCATTGCAACTGTCTCTATTTTTTTTTTTTCAGACCTAGTTGTAACCAGTTACCTTCAAGATCAATTTAGTTTATTTTTTTCATATCAGTTTTTTTTTTTCTTCCAAATCTCACTAAGTAACCAGTTGCAATTCAGTTGATATTTTGATAATGGTACATTACTTAAAAAAATAAAAATTATTTTTATAGTTGTAATCAGTTACTACAACACCACTTAAATAATAAAACTAATTTTTATAGTTGTAACCAGTTACCACACATCATTAAAAAAAATGGACAGTGGCATACGATTATAATCACAAAAAAAAAATCAAAATTATTTTGATAGTAGTAATCAGTTACTGTGGATAAAATGTTGACTGAAGAAGATAATGGCATCACCTCCACCTATATTGGAACCTATATCTCACTGTTTTTCTCAAGTCTCAGTTTTCACATGCACGTACTTGTGTATATACCTAAGTGCTATGTTGTTAACAGAGCAAAGTACTTTTTGGACGGGAATGATTATCCTGGAAAAGGTTTTCCGTCTAGAGAAACAGAGACATAAGTACAATTAAACAAATTTTGCAATTCAACCCCAAAAACAAAATTTCCCGAAATCAGAGTTTTAGTCTCCATATTTTCTCAAAAACCAAACAAAGAAAATCCAAAGCAACTAATAAACAAAACATAAATCGTTTGCTTTGAAGATCAGAAAAAGAATTTAAATGAGAAATGTGACGATTGGGAAAACTAAAAGAAAAATTGAAAAGAGATATTGCGAGAAATTTATGACACTTACAGCGAGATAGATTAAAAATAGAAAAAATGAAGAAGAAATGAGAATAAAAAGTAAGGTGATGAATATGTCTCAGTTTTTTCTTTCAAAGAATTATGTAAAAAAATATTTTATCAAATATAAATGATAAAAATTAACACAAATAGATTAAAATATTCTCAAAATATATCAAACATAGGTACTAAAAAAATATAAAAGATAAATTATGGTATACAAATAAAATTTTACAAATATATGGGAAAAAAACTCCCATAAAAATGTAAACAAAAAAAAAATGCCATAAAAAACTTTAAAAAAAAACTGCCATATTTTTCAAAGTTTATAAAAAAATCTCATATTTGGTGTAATTCCTCTATAACTTATTGTATAATTATTTAAATAAATACATAAATGGCCACATATGCATATTTTTCTCATCACTCCATAAAATTACCCACTTCTTTTATTTTTCCTTACAAATATCCATTTTTATAGTAAAATTCTCAAATTGTTTTTTTTTTGAATAGTTTAATTGTTTCTTACTCTTAGATTTTTTTTTCTTCCAATTTCTCAATTCCATATATCTCTTAATATCTTATTCAAATAAATATAATATATTTATTCACAGTAATATAAATTATTATTGTTCTTCAATTTTGTTTTCAAAAATTATAATGAAAAACTTACTATATCAATTAATACTAATAGTTTTAAATAAAATGTCAAACAAGTTTATAATTTTTTAAAATAAATTATTGCAAAATAAACTCATTACTTACAATTTCATTTAAATAATTAAAAGAAAAACTCATTAATTACATTTTGTTAAATAAAAATTTGTATTGTGTCCACATGATATAGGTTGACTTCACTAAATTAAAAACTTGTTGTTTGCAATTTCATTAAAATAAATAGTATAAAATAAACTAGTTATTTACAATTTTGTTGTAAGTAAATAAAAAATTGTTTTATTCACAAGCATAGAATTTTTTATAATGAAAACACTTGTTTACAATTTCAAATTTAAACATAAATATATTTTTGAATTTCTATTCCAATGATTGTGATTAATTTTCAATAAAAAAAAAACTCAAATGATAAACAAAAACACAAATGTAAACTACTTGTTTACAATTTCAAACCAACTTAAATGTAAGTTGTAAACTACCTGTTTACTATTTCAAATTTAAATATAATATAAACAAGGGAAGTTACAAATTTGGTACCCTATATTTTTACAAAGTATCGTTTTGGTACCATTTGTTTTTAATAATGCTCATATGGTACCTTGTATTTTAAAATTATACATATTTGATACCCTAGACTCAGATTTTATAAATAAAATTTTGTCAAAATGTCATCAGTTATATGTAATTAAGTAATTAAATTTAAATTTGGAACTTACATAATTGACAGCAGTTTGATTAAATTGGTAAAATTTTATTAATTAAATTTGAGTTTAGGATACCAAATATGTACTATTTTAAAATACAGGGTACCATATGAGCATTATTGAAAATAGAGGGTACAAAAATGATACTTTGCAAAAACACAAGGTACCAAATGGTTACCTACCTTATAAACAATTTGTTTACACTTTTGAATTTTACAGGAAATCATAAACTATTGTTCTTGATTTTTGTTTACATTTTAAATTAACTTTTTTTAATATAAAAAATGCTTTGTAATTTTTTTATGTATTATTTACCTTAACTAAATATAAATTTGAAATCTTAATTCAATAAAAATCAACATATAATTTTTAAACTATTTGTTTACACTTTTGAATTTTACAGGACACCAAATGGTTACCTACCTTATAAACAATTTGTTTACACTTTTGAATTTTACAGGAAATCATAAACTATTGTTCTTGATTTTTGTTTACATTTTAAATTAACTTTTTTTAATATAAAAAATGCTTTGTAATTTTTTTATGTATTATTTACCTTAACTAAATATAAATTTGAAATCTTAATTCAATAAAAATCAACATATAATTTTTAATACATTTTTTATATGTTAAGGTTATTTTAGTCAAATATTCTAAGAAAAAAATGTATATATCTCAGTTTTTTAAAATAGAGGGTAATTATGTGTATTAAGTGTAAAGAAATGGTATTTATGTGAATATCTTAAATAAATATGACTTTTGGAGTTTAAATGTAGAAATTTAAATCATTACTTAAATTATTAAATTTACCAATTTTATTACTCAAAAAAAATTACCAATTTTATTACACAAAAAATAAGTAAATTTAACTGTTTTTTTCACCAAAAAACATTAATTAACTTTGGAAACTCTTACCGTAATTAATTTACTTCAGAGAGTTATTTGTCAATTCATAAGAATTTTAGTATTCAGAAGCCTAATTTTGAATTTTGCAATTTTATTAGGGCAATTTTCACTTATATACAACAAAAGTAAAAAAATTACTGTAATAACATCAATAAAACTAATGACAAAAATATATACAATCTATACCTTTTTAATATAAATAATTATGAAAATGCAATCTCTAAAATTCAGACACTTTCCTTATATGTATTAGTTTCAAAATTTGTAACTTCCCATAAATAAAATACATACAAAAAAACCGTAATATTATATATAAATGATATGATATGAATAAATATACACAAATAATATCATACAATTAATATTTGATTTACACAAACAAAAATGGAAATACGTAATCACTATTTTCAGGTGCTATTTTCAAAAAATTTGTAAGGTGTGGACATGAACAAATAATTATGTTATGATGCATTTTTACAAATAATTAGAATAACTTATATAAGGATATAAACAAAACACAGAAGAAAATAAACTATGATGAGGAAGGAAATAAACAATGCTATTGTAAATCTAAACATAAAATTATAAAATTTAAAAGGACTCTTTGAATAAATAATTAACACTAACATTTACTTTTATAAAACTAAAACCTAATAGTGTTATGTTTTTTTTAATTATTAATTTAGATATGTTTTTTTTTTAAATAATGTGTGAAATTAAAACACATCTGTGTAACTCAAAACCTTTTGTTTATTTTCAATGACACGATGAAAAAAAATGATAACAATCAGTAATTCAAGGGTTATTATCTAACATGTATGCTACTATTTATTTTTTGAAAACATTATACATAATTATAAGAACAGAATATATAAATCATATAAAGAAAAAAAACAATGCTATTGTAAATCTTAAAACAAATTTATTTTATATAAAGGGAAAGTTTGAAAAATATATATATATATACATTTATAAACTGCTATTGTTATGTATTCCAATCTATTTATTTAATAAGCAAAATTTGTATAAAAATAAATATGTAAAATTATAACACATATTTGAACGTTAAATAGATTTGTTTATTTTTGAATATCGTGTGAAAAAAATGAAATAAGTAAAGAAATACAATGTTTATTATCTAAAATTTGACTTACTGTTTAATTTATGAAAACAGGACACACCAATATGACAACTGTGTACATTTACTACAATGGTATTTGGGAAAATCGGTGTACTTATAAAGATTTTGAGATAAATGGGATCTTACTTCCTAGTGACTGTACTTTTCTTCAATTGAGTACAATGATCACTAAAAAAATGAAGGTACAAAGTAAAAACATAGCTGTACAAATTAAGTTCTAACCAAATCCATTATTACCACCGATGGTAATAGATGATGATGACACGGTAAAGTTTTTCATGGAACTACATAAGAAACATTTTGATGAAACAGTATACCGTTTGCTGGTAAGTTTCGACAATACCCAAGTACAAAACACACAAAGCGTGGGGGGATGTTCAAGACAAGACAATCAGGTAAAATCTTTTTTTACCCAAAAAAAATCCAAAAAATAAACATTACAACACTTTCCAATATAAATTGCGATTGTTATCAAATATTTAACAAAAATGTTTTCCTTTTGATAAATCAGGTTAGTATGGGGGGATTTCTTATACATGAACCACACTGGAATGGGGTAGCACATAATCTAGCCATATCAATAATAAACAATGAAGAGCAAATAGTGGCTGCAGATGAAAATGATGATAATCCATTCTTGTATGGGGATTAGGAGATTAAGAACATAAAAACTAGACATGTCTTCCAAGACAAACAAAGTATGATAACAGCAATGAGTTTGTGGTCCATTCTCAGGTCTGAAAAAAATTCTCAATCCTGTAAAAAAATATACAAATTAACATACAGGAAAAAACAACATTTCAGCAAAAAAATATATATATATATTATGATGTAAAACAAGTTGCTATGAACAAAAATTTAACACACAAAAAATAAAACCAAATAAAAAACTTAAAATTAAAAAATAAACAAAATTTTTAAATTATGAAAAAATAAACAAGTGCAAACAAATGAGAAAAATAAACAAGTGCAAAAAAATAAAAAAATAAACAAAAATATAAAATTTCTGAAAAACAAATGAAATAACAAACAATTGCAAAAAAATAATAAATAAAAACCGTCTTTAGAAATACACCAAAATAATACCTACATTAAAACACTATAACTTTCTATTATGATAAAAAATTTAACTAAAGAAAACAAATATTTACTAGTTTAAGAACCCAAAAAAATATACATAAAAAAAAATCTATAAAAAAAAAAAACATTTATCAATGGGGATTCGGGGATTGGGTCGGAATCAGAAACTGAGTCTTGAACAAGCACAGCTTCATCAACAATTTTCAACTTCTTGTTAGTTCTAAGTTTAACATAGGGGGGTGATATAGTTTTCATCTTCTTTAGAGTTGCATGCATCTTCACACTCGGTGGAGAATCTCTATCATCATCGGACTCGTCGGTTTCAAAGTCATCATCGATCGGACCATCCTTCTCCAGCGACTCAATGGATAGATTGTCTCCGGCACTCCGAGTTGAGACCATGGCAATGGATGATGAAAAATAAAAAATGGGTTTGGGAGTAAGGGTTCACGATAAGGAATGGAAAGAGAATAAATTATGGGGTTTTATTTTTGAAATGGGAAAACAAGCATTTTCTGGGTAAAGGAAATGGCAGAAGAAAAAAAATAGGTTTGGGGGTAAATGATCACGGTAAGGAATAGAAAGAGAAGGAATTTTGGGGTTTTGTTTTTTAAATGGGAAAAAAAATTTATTGGGGAGACAAAATGGCAGAAGCTTTTTTAAAAAGTGTTCAGGAATTTAATTGAATAAAAACAAAAAGGCAACCAAGTTTTAAAACGTAAGTAATAAATATATAAACTTATATCACGGAAAGTAATAGATAATACAAAATCAGTATAAGAAAAAAAAAAATATAATCATAGTAATTAAAATCCAAAATCGGTTAGGATATATATATAAAAATGAAAATATATTGGAAGGTATTAATATAGTAAATAAAAAAGATATTGTAATGAATTGTGTAAATATCCCATTTTATTATAATTTGATATGTTCTTCCTTAGTTCCTTGTTTCCCTTTCACAATGAACAAATACAAAATTTGAATGTGATATAGGCATATATTCCTCCAAGAATTAAATAGTATTTATTATTGTTATAAAAAAATGCACTCAATACAACTATGCTATGCAATGCAATATTAGAAAGAAGATTTATTACTTCAAAAGCCAATAAAAATCAAATAAAGCTTCAATATTTTCAGGAAAAATGTCATTTGTCATTGCTGCTAAAGAAATGGAATCCTGATTAATGCACATGCATGATGACAGAGAGGCCATTGTGGAATTTTTTTTAATTTTAATTTTTTTAAAATAAAAATATCAGAATTAGAATAATGAAATTGTCCTATAATCAAGTGAGTGTAGTTCTAAGATATATATAAAATAAAATAATACCTTAATCATGTTGTTTTTGAAGAAAGCCATCCAATTTATGAATTTATATACAAGATATTTAACACTTGATAACTTCAAAAATTAAAGAACAAAAAATAATATTCATTACTCACGTTCTATGAAAGTAATAAAATTGAAAAATATGAAGGGCACTTTTGTTTTGGTGGCATATTATCTACTACAAATGTTTTGTATACACATAAAAATTTAATTTTGTGTGATTTTGTAAAAATAATATTTGTAGGGCTCATTTGTATATTGACGATTGTTTTTACCAAAATGCCTATCTTTTTCTTTTTAAAAAAAAATTGAATTGATGGTTGTTTTTGTCCTATCACTTAACAAAATATTTATTAATTTAAATAAATTCTCTTTCATATTTATTTAAATCCACACGAATAAGTGTCGAAAACAGCTAGGATCCAAATGAAATACCTCTTTTGGAATTCCAATAAACTTCTATCAAATTTTTTTGCCGATACATCAAATTTTAAGACTATACTCATGTGAATAAAAACCCAATAAAGTGGACTCTAATGTCACATTTGTGATTGAATAATTTTTATCATGTGATTTTATTAGAAAATTAGAGATGATATTAAAAAATTAATCTAATAACCCAAATACTTCTGTAACGACCCAACTGTCTATGAGACTTAGGTCATTAAACCTACTAGACATAACTACAATTTTGAAAAGAACATACATAAAAAAATTCATAACTTTATTGAAAACTTTGAAAATAATAATATTTGTAATACATAAATGAGCTCATTGTTTTAAAATAAAACATAACTTTAAATAAAATTGTTCATAAAGCTAAATGCGGAAAAATACATAAAAACGTAATTTCAAAAGACTAAAAAAAAACGTTGTTCTCGAATCGACACTCAGCCCATCCACACCATTCACCTCCATACACACACCAAGATTCCAAGAATCCTTCCGCCTTTGCATCTATTATCCTGCATCACACTAAAAGAAAATGAGTGAGCCTAATGCCCAGCAAAGAAAATCTACTAACATCATAAAACATATACATAAAATTATACCATAACATATGCTATAAACATATCATAAACATATATTATAAGCATATCATAAACATATGTCATACACTACTCTAAGCAAGTTATATGCCCAATAGATTGGTGGGGCTTGCTAGTTAAGCAAGTCATATGCTCATAAATTATTGGGGCTTGCTAGCTAGACAAGTCATATGCCCAAGGTCTAATATCATACTATACATAATGTTGACATATCATAACACAACATAAGATAACATATCATACAAACATAGAAGATCTATCCTATTTTCCTTACCAAAACCGGGATATGAGAACAAATGCGGGACGTGGAACACTCCTAAAACCAGAAATAGAATAGTGATTATTTCTAAAGGAAAGAGATAAAAAGAATAGAACTAAACCACCAATAGAGAACTTACCGAAAAGACACCTTAAGTTTAAAGAACTTAAAAACCTAACCACAAAACCATAACAAAAGTTAGAACCTGAATGAAAACTAAAGAGACTAAGGAATCAAACAGAATTGAACTTAAGAAAAATGGTACATTTGTTGACCTTATAGGTTGGCTTAACTCCAATACCGAAATATTATAATCCTTACTTCCCAAGTGTTTGATAAAGCTTAAGAATGGTAAAGCTTTTTCTTTCCCAACCCAAGTGTATCACTCTCATCACTAGCACGTTGGAGTCTGATCACAGCTGAAGAGTAAGTAAAAGGGCTGGGTACTAGGTCCTATTTATAGAGGTAAGGAGTGAAACTAACCTTATTTTGATTTGAATAAAAATTATGAATTTAATTGAAGATAATTGAATTTTTGTCAATCTGAGGCTGAAGACTCGGTCAAAACTAATAGAGGTAGGTCTAAGGAGTCAGAGGTGGTTTTTAAAAATTAAAAAAATAAATAAATAAATATGGGCGATATATCGGCTAGACCCTAATCCCGAGCCTCCGTTCGTACGATCGTACAACGTCAACGTGTTTTCCATATTCACCGTCAGGCGATATATCGGCTCTAGTGCTGTGATATATTGGCATACATGATTATTTTAAACACGAAATTGTACTTTTTCAGCATAATTAAGGTTGGATAACTACTTTGACTGAGTCAAATTACAACCCTAACAGATTCTGGTGAAGACTAAGTCTTATATTCGATTATTTTATCATTAAAATAATAATTCTTTAATAATCATGCATATGACAAGTGTCATAATCCTATTGGCTCTATCTAAACCTTAGGAATAACCATGCTCATGACAAGTGTCATATTCTTATTGGCTCTATCTAAACCTTAGGTTATAATAATTATCATATTTATAACCAGCAATATTAATCAAACCTTATGATATAATAAATATTCTTAAACTAAAGGTTAAACTTATAAAATTCATAACTATTGCTAGGAGTTTCCAACTAAGTCCCGGTTTGAACCAAAATCCACGAAATCTAAAATACTACAACTACTACTAGCTAGCTAATTACGTAAACATTCTGGGACTCTACAACTTCCCTGATAATTTCATCCAATTAGTCATCCATCTTCATGTATTTCAATGTAAGTGAAAGATTACTATTTTGCATTCAATTTGCTTCTTTTTTTTTTGGATCAAAATAGGTATTCTTCATTTCATAAAATCAATACGACAAAACTCATTACAAGCTCATAAATTAAACAATTTTCAATGGAAAGGAACCCATATAAAAACTTCAATTAAGTTTGATAGGTGCCAACAATTGAGCAACAATGATTGTGAAGTAAACAAAGCTTCCTCTCCAAATGGCAATATGATATATCAACTTTAGAAATGAGATAAGGCCTAAAATCAATCAAAAGATTAAAGGCTTCATTATTGGTAAATAAACAAAGATTCACCCAATCAGTGCACACTGATATAGAGTAACAAACCATGACAAACCGAAGGACCAATACCCTGTTCATCAAGATCCAAGAACGACTGGATATTGAACATGAAATAACCGTCACGACATCCACGAACCTCCTCAGTAAGGCTCTTGACGGTAGAATTACAAAAACAAAACATACAAAGCAGATAACAAAATTAACAGACATAAACATAAAACACAAGCATTTGCTTTGAACCCCTATCTCCTAGTAGTGCCGGAAATGAGACCCCTACCATTAAACCATCGAACCCGTCATAGATTTGGTCATCCCCAATCCAAACAGAGACGACCACAAACGTTAGGCTCGATTTCCTGCCAACCCACCAAATCTGAGGACCAAGGTCCACTGAATCTGAAAAGCCTGACTCCCAGAGCCCAGTAAACCTCCACCCCGCGATCTCTAGTGTCGTCGTTGCCTAAGAAGAAGATCAACGAAGATGATCCTTTCCTCCATCGACCCCGCACAACAAAGATTAGTGATGGACCCAAAACGGGTATGTTTAAAAATTTATATATCGCAAGCGCACGAATCGTCCATATAGAATAGTGATCGTAAGCAAGGATGTCGAACCCAAAGGAGTTGTCTAAAATCGAAAATGAAACTATTTTAAATCATAAGTAATAAATTCTAACATAGTTCCAAAGATTGATAAGTTTTAATGAACATAAAGTAAAAGATTGAAAAATAAAGCTATTTAAGATAATGAAAATAAACCAATAATAAGTTGAAAATAAGTATTAAAAGAAAAGATTATTAAGATACTAGAATCCACAAAATGTAAGTTTAATAACATTTATTAGTATATTGATTCCCAAGTTTTAGTGATAGTTAAAATAATTTAAACTATCATTTTTTTCAAAAAGGATTTATAATTTTAAACACAAATTTCTTATAAAAAGATAGGATTTTTCTTCACTTTTCAAAATTATAATTTCAAAGCATTTAGTGTAAATCAATCTAATGAAATAACAAATAAATCAATGAACATTATTTATAAGGCAAAACATAATATTTTTGTTCTAAGCATGGATGTGTACAATTTAATGACACACCTTACACAAAGAATATTATGTTTATGCACTAATGAAGAACAAGGTGTAAATATGTTTTAACAATCTAAAATACAAGATATTTAAGATGAAAGAAATATATGAAGAAGAAAAATCCATAGACTTTGTTGCATTACAAGGGAAATCAACATACAACATAAATATTACCTAGTTACAAGTTGCTTCATCATGATCTTAATAATCTTATGAAAAAGATTAGAAGCACATAACTAGAGTAGAAATTACAAAATAAAAGACATACATACTTGCAAAATGCTCTTGAAAAACCCAAATGGAAGATAGAATGGTAGAGAGAAAATGAGAGAAAAAAGATGGTAACCAAAATTAAGCACCCCCAAATGGTCTTCAAAACCCTTATTTATAACCAAAATGAGATTATTAAAATAATCAATTTAAATTAAGTAAATTGATTAAATTAATAATAATGTGGTAAATAGGGGTAAATTGTAGGAGTGATGATGATTTTGGGGTAAAAAGTGTATAGAAAATGGGTAAAAAGTGGCATTTTGAGCCTAGGGGACAATTGGTACACTTATGCATTTTTAGGCTCAAAAATGACAAAATGCAGCATTAGGCTGCTGGTGGCAGGCGGCTGGCACGCGTGGGCTTGCGGGCTGGGCCGAGATGCTGAAGAAGGAAGCACCAGGAGGCTTGGGGACTTGGGCCGTGGAGGCTGAAGAGAAGGAAGGCCCACGGTGGCTGCTGGCTTCTTGAAGAGGCTGGGAAGCTTCGGTGACAGCTGGCGGCAAGGGGAGCTGCTGAAGGCTGAAGGAGTTTGACTTGAGGTGCCAGGCGGGCTAGGCCAGGGGACAGGTGGGCTGGGCCAGGGGACAGGCGGGCTGGGCCAGGGGACAGGCGGGCTGGGCCAGGGGACAGGCGGGCTGGGCCAGAGGACAGGCGGGCTGGGCCTGGGCCATGCCTGAGCCATTTTCTTTGCCTTCTTCTCAAAAATGCCACTTCTATCATTGATTTCCTTTAAATAAAAATGCAAAAATGCAAATTAATTTCTATAAAATAGTATAAATTAACTTCAAATAAATATTTTCAACATACAAATACATCTCATTAATTTAAAGAAAATATTAATTTAAACTTAATTTGTTTTGACACTTAAATTGAATAAATATGCATTTATTTTTACCACTAAACACACAACAATAATTCAAATAATTAAATTACAACATATTATAATATAATAACTATAAAAACGTATAAAAATCTATAAAACTACACTAAGACTAATAAATTAAAAATTACATAAAAACTTAATAAGTTAATTAAAAACTCAAGAACTAAGCAACAATTAGTATACAAAATATGGTAAAATAACTCTATTTTGTAGAGTTATCACACCCCCAAACTTAAAGTTTTGCTAGTCCTCAAGCAAAAGAAAAATTAAAATACACATGCATATATATATTTTATATTGGTGATATAAAAATGATTTTCTCAAAAATTGCACAATGAAAATAACTCTCATAAATTATTATGAATAAAAGTTAAGCTTATGTAATTAATTAAATTGTCAATTTTGCTTTTAGAAAATAGGTTTTCATTAAAGTTATTTGTCACTTAAACTTATAGGAAATAAAAGTGTTTATGAAAAATATAATTTTTGTTACAAGCAAAATTGACCCTATAATTAAAAACAAAGCTTAAAAATTATTCATATTTTTAAGAGATTTAATTTCAAACTCAATCAGAATTTTTATCATTGAAAATGAAAATATCACCAAAATTTTTTTTATTTTTAAATTTTTGAATTTTTTATGAAAATGAACAAAATAAAAAAAAAAAAAAATTAACAAAACAACAACATAAAAAAAAAAAATTTCAAACAAACATAAATAACATAAATAAAACACAAAGCAAACACAATAAAACTCGATACCCCCAAACTTAATTTAAGCATTGTCCTCAATGTGTCAAAATATAAATATAAATTTAAAATTGACAAGAGTGTAAAGTTTAGAATGGTCGTACCTCGATATTGTGCATTGCGAAGAGAGAACAAGATACAACTAACAAAAATTAAATCACACATAAAACAATAATACAAATAAAACACAAGTTAGCAAGATCACACAGGAATCAAAGAGCATGGTAAACAGGGTCCTCAAGGAGTATCTCATCCACTTCATCAGTTTTTAATTCTAAAAATTGTTTTAATTTTTGTCCATTAACTTTAAATATATCACCATTTTTAGGATTTTCAATTTCAATAGCTCCATGTTGAAAAACAATACGAACAATGTAAGGACCGGACCACCTAGAGCGTAGCTTTCCCGGGAATAAATGCAAACGAGAGTTGTATAAAAGGACTTTTTGACCTGGATAAAAATCTTTTCTCAAAATATTTTTATCATGGTAAAATTTCATGCGATCCTTATACTTTTTTGAATAGTCATATGCATCATTCCTAATTTCGTCTAGTTCATTTAGTTGAAGTTTTCGTTTCTCACCTGCCTTGTCTAAAGAAAAGTTTAACTGCTTAATTGCCCAAAAGGCTCTATGTTCTAACTCAATAGGTAAGTGGCACGCCTTCCCATACACAAGTCTGTAGGGTGACATGCCAATGGGTGTTTTGTACGCGGTACGATACGCCCATAATGCATCAGTGAGTCTTAAGGACCAATCTTTCCTAGTTGGATTCACAGTTTTTTCTAAAATGTGCTTAACTTCCCTATTAGACACTTCAACTTGACCACTAGTTTGTGGGTGATATGGTGTTGAGACTTTATGCGTAATGCCATATTGTTTCATCAAATGTTCAAATGTCCTATTACAAAAGTGTGTACCGTTATCACTAATTATAGCACGTGGTGAACCAAAACGGGAAAATATATTTTCTTTTAAAAACCGAAGCACAACTTTGTGGTCATTAGTGTGGCATGCAATAGCTTCAACCCATTTAGACACATAATCAACTCCAACAAGTATATAAAGATTACCAAAAGAGTTAGGAAATGGTCCCATAAAATCAATGCCCCAAACATCAAATATGTCAATAATAAGAATAGGATTTAAAGGCATCATGTTTCTTTTAGTTAAACTTCCTAACTTTTGGCAACGTTCACAAGCTTTACAATAAACATATGTGTCATGAAAGATAGTAGGCCAATAAAAACCACATTGTAAAACTTTAGCAGCTGTTTTCTTACCACTAAAATGTCCTCCACATGCATGATCATGACAAAAAGATATGATTTTAGATTGATCACAGTTTGGAATGCATCTTCTAATTATTTGATCAGGGCAGTATTTAAACAAGTAAGGATCATCCCAAATAAAGTTTTTCACCTCAGAATAAAATTTAGATTTATCATGCTTAGACCAATGAGATGGTATTTCTTTAGTGACCAAATAATTAACAATATCAGCATACCAAGGCAATGAAGAAATATGCATCAATTGTTCATCAGGAAAAGTTTCAGTGATAGGAATGGAATCATGTATAGTTTCAACAACTAGTCTAGATAAATGATCAGCAACAACATTTTCAGATCCTTTTTTATCACGTATTTCTAAGTCGAATTCTTGTAAAAGCAGGATCCAACGGATCAAACGAGACTTAGCATCTTTTTTTGATAAGAGATATTTTAATGCAGCATGATCAGAGTAGACAATAATTTTAGACCCTAACAGATAAGATCTAAATTTCTCCAATGCAAAAACAACAGCAAGCAATTCTTTTTCGGTTGTGGAGTAATTTAATTGAGCATCATTTAAAGTTTTGCTAGCATAGTAAATTACATGAGGTATTTTTTCAAGTCTTTGTCCTAAGACAGCACCTATAGCATAATCAGAAGCATCACACATTATTTCAAAAGGTATTTTCCAATCAGGAGGTCGAATAATGGGTGCAGTAGTCAACAAATTTTTTAATTTTTCAAAGGCAACATGGCAATTATTATCAAAGACAAAAGCATTTTCTTTTCCAAGTAAATGGCATAAAGGCCGAGAAATTTTGCTAAAGTCTTTTATAAATCTTCTATAAAAACCGGCATGGCCTAAGAATGATCTAATTTCTTTAACAGTTTTAGGTGGGGGAAGTTTTGAAATAAGATCAACTTTAGCTTTATCAACTTCTATTCCATCAGATGAGATTACATGACCTAAAACAATTCCTTTTTTAACCATAAAATGACATTTTTCCCAGTTAAGCACAAGGTTTTTCTCTTTGCAACGAATTAAAACAAGTGAAAGATGATGCAGACATTCATCAAAGGAAGAACCAAACACAGAAAAATCATCCATAAATACTTCAAGAAATCTTTCAACCATGTCAGAAAAAATCGAAATCATACATCTTTGAAAAGTCGCAGGTGCATTACATAATCCAAAAGGCATGCGACGATAGGCAAAAGTCCCAAAAGGGCATGTAAAAGTAGTCTTTTCTTGATCTTTTGGGGCGATGGGGATTTGGTTATACCCCGAATACCCATCAAGAAAACAATAATATGCATGGCCAGCTAATCGTTCAAGCATTTGATCAATAAAAGGTAATGGAAAATGATCTTTTCTAGTAACATTATTCAACTTTCTATAATCTATGCACACTCTCCACCCTGTTTGTACTCTAGTAGGGATTAATTCATTTTTCTCATTTTCAACAACCGTGATCCCAGACTTCTTAGGCACAACTTGAACAGGACTAACCCATTGACTATCAGAAATAGGGTAAATGATACCTACGTCTAACAATTTTATGACCTCTTCTCTAACTACTTCTTTCATATTTGGATTTAACCTTCTTTGACATTCCCGAGAGGTTTTAGCATTCTCTTCTAGATGGATTCTATGCATACATATGGATGGGCTAATTCCTTTAATGTCTCCAATGGTCCAACCTATGGCTTCTTTATGTTTTCTAAGGACATTTAACAACTTATCTTCTTGTTCTTTATCTAAAGCGGATGCTATGATAACAGGTAAAGTTTCAGATTCTCCTAGAAAAACATATTTTAAATTTTCTGGTAAAGGTTTAAGGTCTAACTTTGGAGACTCAGAAATTGATTGAACATGATCTAAGGGTGAAAAATGTTCAACTTTGGTTTCATTTAAGGGTATAGACTCTACCAAAGAATTCACATCATCATTAGAGTCATCAACATGCAAGTTCATACCAAAGTATTTTTCACAAAAATCAAGTAAGTCATTTCCATCATCTTCACATATGCTATCTATCATGTTAACTTCATGTATTTCCTCACACTCAACAGATTTAGCAACATTAAAAACATTCAATTCAACAGTCATATTTCCAAAAGATAATTTCAAAACACCATTACGACAATTTATGATTGCATTAGAAGTAGCTAAGAATGGTCTACCTAAAATGATAGGAATTTGAGCATGCATATTTTCCACAGGTTGAGTATCAAGAACAATGAAGTCAACAGGAAAATAAAATTTATCAACTTTTATCAAAACATCCTCTATAATGCCTCTAGGAATTTTCACAGAACGATCGGCTAATTGAAGAGTTATAGAGGTAGGTTTTAGCTCACCAAGACCAAGTTGCTTATAAACAGAATAAGGCAACAAATTCACACTAGCACCCAAATCAAGTAAAGCTTTGTTAATAAAATGATCACCAATAATGCATGAAATTGTGGGACACCCAGGATCTTTATATTTAACAAGACTCTTATATTGAATAATGGAACTAGCTTGTTCAGTTAAAAACGCCTTTTTAGGAACATTAGTGTTTCTTTTAACAGTACAAAGATCCTTTAAAAATTTAGAGTAGGCAGGAATTTGTTTAATGGCATCTAAGAAAGGGATATTGATACTAACTTGTTTAAAAACTTCTAAGATGTCATTATATTGGCTGCCTTTTTTAATTGGAAGTAATCTTTGTGGGAATGGGGCTTTTGGAATGAAAGGATGGATTGGAGTTTCTTTGTTTGATGAGTCATTGAGATTAGAACTAGGAGGCTGACTCTTTTCTTTTTCTTTTTCTTTTTCTTTTTCGTTTTCAACCTCAGGTATGTAATCGGGTTTGACAATTTTCTTTCCAGACCTAAGAGTTGAAATTGATTTGACTTCTCCATTATGACTAGACTTTCCTATCTCATATTGACCTTTTGGATTAGGGATAGGTTGACTAGGGAATGTTCCTTTTTCTCTATCAGCTAAAGCAGTGGCGAGTTGTCCTACTTGTGTCTCGAGTTTGGTAATAGATTGAGATTGATTTTGTAGGATTTGTTGGGTGGATTGCATAAATTGTTGTAAAGTATCTTCTAAGGAAGGTTTTCTTTGTTGCGGATATGGTTGATTTTGTGGGGCATGAGCTTGGTTTTGTGTGTTGTATTGGTGCCCTTGATTCATTTGGGGTTGGTTTTGTCTCCATGAAAAGTTTGGATGGTTTCTCCAATTTGGATTGTAGGTGGACGAAAATGGGCTATCATTTGGTTTCCCATAAGAATGAAGAGCATTGGCCTCCTCAGAAAAGGCTTCTTGGTAGGAAGGGCATGATTGGGCATTATGGCAAGGACTAGAACATATAGAACAAACATCTTTTCTAGGTTGAATTGGAGAGTTTATAGTTTGGCTTATAGCTAAAGCTTCTACTTTTCTCGCTAATTTGTCTAAGGATGTTCTTAAGTCTAATTCTTCTTTTACTTCATACCTTCCTCCTCTTTTTGGTGAATTAGTTGACCTAGACCTAGGATCAAAATAATTCCATTGTTGTGAATTGACAGATAAATCTTCAAGGGCATCCCACGCCTCTTGTCCTTGAAATTTTAAAAATTTTCCAGTATGCATAGATTGAATCATTTGACGATTAGAGGGAGTCAAAACATCATAAAAATATTTTACAAGTCTCCATTTTTCAAAACCATGATGAGGACATTTTAATAATAAATCTTTAAATCTTTCCCAACATTCATAAAACTCTTCATTATCTTTTTGAAAAAACTCGGAGATTTCTCTCCTTAGACTATCAGTTTTAGACATAGGAAAAAATTTCAGTAAGAATTTATTATAAAGTTGATCCCAGGTAGTTATAGACCCCGTGGGAAGGGAATTTAACCAAGCTTTTGATTTGTCTTTTAATGAAAAAGGAAACAATCTTAGTTTGACCGACTCATCAGAAAAATTTTGAAATTTAAATGTTGAGAAAATTTCTAAGAAATCTTTGACATGCATGTAAGGATCCTCTCTATCTAACCCATAAAAAGATGGCAACAATTAAATGATTGCTGGTTTAAGCTCAAAATGAGTTGCAGAAGTAGTAGGTAAAACAATGCATGACGGAGCATTAGATGAAATAGGTGCAAAATATTCAAGCAAAGTTTTTTCAGGCACAACATTTTCATCAACAATATTAGCAATGGGTTCCATGATGCTCAAATTTTTACTAACACTTTCAATTTCAAACAAAGATAAACGTCTTTTTACTAATCGTTTTTTAGAGTTACGTTCCCAATGATGCATACAATTTTCACAAACAAGGCAACAAGGATAATCTCAAACAAACAATTTTCTGATGTGGAAGATCAGTTAAAACCGCAACCACAGAGCATACTTAGAATTTTTAGAGATTTCACAACAATATAACTCTTATGGTTTACTTGTCCTCAGGCCTATTTGATTCCACTTACTCGCGCACTACTAACAACTCCCCGAGGTTAATTAGTAGAGGCGGATGGGAATTTTGTTCAAATTTCCTTTAAGCAAGAATTGCTTATGGTGAAAGGACAAGATTTAGGTTTCTTTTTTTTTTTCAAGTATTTTTCACAATATTACACTAAAATATTAAAGAAGACAAAGAAAAATAAGGCAAAAATTAAATAAGACTAAAATTTAGACAAGAGTAGGGAGGCATAACATGCCATCAACCATAACAAAATTAAGGTAAAAAACGAGGAGGCACAAGTGCCATCAACTTAAACATAAGATAGAGGACTAGGAGGCAAAAATTGCCATCAACTAGCTAGGAGGCAAAATTGCCATCAACTAGTAATTTGCGGAAATTAAATAAAATAAAAATTACAACAATATAAAAAAAGAAAATTACAACAAATGTCAAGAGGCACAAGTGCCATCAATTAACAAAGATATAAAAGAAATAAAATTACAACAAAATTATAACAAAATTAGGAGGCACAAGTGCCATCGACTATAAAAATTAAAAGGATAGATAGGAGGCACAAGTGCCGTCAACTAAAAAAAAAACAATAAATATAAATATAAGTATATATTTTTTTTATGGGTGGTTGAACCGTCCCAAATTTCTTTTTATCTTTTTTTTTTTTTTTAGATTTTATAAATATATATTTTTTAGTTTTTTTTTTTTTTTAAGTGTTAAAAAAAAAATTAAAATAACTAGTAGAAGAATTCACTAACCTTGAGATAAATTCGTTTATTTTCTCTTGCAACTCCCCGGCAACGGCGCCAAAAACTTGATGGACCCAAAACGGGTATGTTTAAAAATTTATATATCGCAAGCGCACGAATCGTCCATATAGAATAGTGATCGTAAGCAAGGATGTCGAACCCAAAGGAGTTGTCTAAAATCGAAAATGAAACTATTTTAAATCATAAGTAATAAATTCTAACCTAGTTCCAAAGATTGATAAGTTTTAATGAACATAAAGTAAAAGATTGAAAAATAAAGCTATTTAAGATAATGAAAATAAACCAATAATAAGTTGAAAATAAGTATTAAAAGAAAAGATTATTAAGATACTAGAATCCACAAAATGTAAGTTTAATAACATTTATTAGTATATTGATTCCCAAGTTTTAGTGATAGTTAAAATAATTTAAACTATCATTTTTTTCAAAAAGGATTTATAATTTTAAACACAAATTTCTTATAAAAAGATAGGATTTTTCTTCACTTTTCAAAATTATAATTTCAAAGCATTTAGTGTAAATCAATCTAATGAAATAACAAATAAATCAATGAACATTATTTATAAGGCAAAACATAATATTTTTGTTCTAAGCATGGATGTGTACAATTTAATGACACACCTTACACAAAGAATATTATGTTTATGCACTAATGAAGAACAAGGTGTAAATATGTTTTAACAATCTAAAATACAAGATATTTAAGATGAAAAAAATATATGAAGAAGAAAAATCCATAGACTTTGTTGCATTACAAGGGAAATCAACATACAACATAAATATTACCTAGTTACAAGTTGCTTCATCATGATCTTAATAATCTTATGAAAAAGATTAGAAGCACATAACTAGAGTAGAAATTACAAAATAAAAGACATACATACTTGCAAAATGCTCTTGAAAAACCCAAATGGAAGATAGAATGGTAGAGAGAAAATGAGAGAAAAAAGATGGTAACCAAAATTAAGCACCCCCAAATGGTCTTCAAAACCCTTATTTATAACCAAAATGAGATTATTAAAATAATCAATTTAAATTAAGTAAATTGATTAAATTAATAATAATGTGGTAAATAGGGGTAAATTGTAGGAGTGATGATGATTTTGGGGTAAAAAGTGTATAGAAAATGGGTAAAAAGTGGCATTTTGAGCCTAGGGGACAATTGGTACACTTATGCATTTTTAGGCTCAAAAATGACAAAATGCAGCATTAGGCTGCTGGTGGCAGGCGGCTGGCACGCGTGGGCTTGCGGGCTGGGCCGAGATGCTGAAGAAGGAAGCACCAGGAGGCTTGGGGACTTGGGCCGTGGAGGCTGAAGAGAAGGAAGGCCCACGGTAGCTGCTGGCTTCTTGAAGAGGCTGGGAAGCTTCGGTGACAGCTGGCGGCAAGGGGAGCTGCTGAAGGCTGAAGGAGTTTGACTTGAGGTGCCAGGCGGGCTGGGCCAGGGGACAGGCGGGCTGGGCCAGGGGACAGGCGGGCTGGGCCAGGGGACAGGCGGGCTGGGCCAGGGGACAGGCGGGCTGGGCCAGGGCCATGCCTGAGCCATTTTCTTTGCCTTCTTCTCAAAAATGCCACTTCTATCATTGATTTCCTTTAAATAAAAATGCAAAAATGCAAATTAATTTCTATAAAATAGTATAAATTAACTTCAAATAAATATTTTCAACATACAAATACATCTCATTAATTTAAAGAAAATATTAATTTAAACTTAATTTGTTTTGACACTTAAATTGAATAAATATGCATTTATTTTTACCACTAAACACACAACAATAATTCAAATAATTAAATTACAACATATTATAATATAATAACTATAAAAACGTATAAAAATCTATAAAACTACACTAAGACTAATAAATTAAAAATTACATAAAAACTTAAGAAGTTAATTAAAAACTCAAGAACTAAGCAACAATTAGTATACAAAATATGGTAAAATAACTCTATTTTGTAGAGTTATCAATTAGGTAAACAGACATAGACACAAAAATAAAATAAAAACTTCCCTCTCGGCCAGAGCACACTGGACACTCCAAACCGTCAATGGTGACTTCGACCGAGAGAGGAGCATGTTAGACGAGCGGCAACCTTGCTGAAGAAGATTAGGGCCGACACACAAAACCTAGAGAGAAAAGACCGTGTGATTGTGGATTTTCAAGGACAAACTTATTGTTGACAAATAATCAACTCAGACACTCTTTTTATGT
This sequence comes from Humulus lupulus, assembly GCF_963169125.1. Classification (NCBI taxonomy): domain Eukaryota; kingdom Viridiplantae; phylum Streptophyta; class Magnoliopsida; order Rosales; family Cannabaceae; genus Humulus; species Humulus lupulus. The sequence continues at coordinate 13,407,959 of NC_084802.1, forward strand.
ATATTTTATATTTTTTTAATCTAATCCAATCTCATTTACAAATGTGACCTAAGAGCACTTTTAATAGATTTTTTACTCTATTATTTAAATTATATTACTAAAACCCTAGTTTTTCCATTTGCTCTTTAATATTTAAAATACATTACATCAACTTCTCTACTTATCTCCCGACAAAAAAAAAATCTCTATTTTTCTTTACATCATTTAAGTATTATATTTTTAAATATTTGTATTAATTTAAAATATAAAGTAATGAGGAAAAACGACAAGTAAAAATGAGAGAAGAGAGAAATATTATTAAAAATAAAAGTTTAGTGAATAAATATTAACATGAAAATGTGGTGAAATAGAATTATTTTAAACATTATTTTAATTAATTCTAATTATGGTCAAGATTGGATTAATTTCTTAATATGGTGTATATTAAAATTACTTATCTAATTTCATATTTTGATTGATTATCAAATATTCTAATATAAATCATGGTAAAAACTTCGAGTAAAAGTCTTAACTGTATATATATGGTATCATTCCTCAAAGCTTGTTGCTCATTTTTATTCTTTTAAAAAGACCATAAAATAAAGAGCAAGTACGAGCTTAAATATCGTATACTCCACTAATTATTTTTCTCGTTATTTTGCAGATCTAAAAATAATAAATCAATGGGATTTTGCATTAATGACCGAAGATACACAATTCTTTGTGCCTTAATTCTATAGTTACATTTCTATGCATGTTTTATTTTGGATTTTGTGTTTTGTCACATTATTTATTTGGATTTGTATTTTGATAAATTATTTTTTGGACCCTATATTTTGTAAAATAGTTAAAATAAAATTCTAAACTCAATTTTGATGAAGAAAAAATTGAATATAACAATACAGTTTTTAAGCAGAATAATTTATTTTTATTCTGAATAGTTAGTTTGATAAATTATTTGTGATTTTAGTTGAGAAAATATTGACTAAAATCGAGTTTAGTATTCTATTTTAATCATTTTACAAAATATAGAATTCAAAAAATAATTTATCAAAATACAGAATCTAAATAAATAATCAAACAAAAGATTGAGTCCTTTCTTTATATATCTAGAGTCGTTCATTCATATATGTTTTTAGTTTACATAGAGAATATGCAAAATAATATTATATTTTAGCTAGTCTATTAAAATGGTATGTGAAAACTACTTCTCTATATATTTTAAATAAAAACATGTATTTTTCATAAGCCATCTAGATCATTAGGTGAGAGTACAATAATTTTAAAACAAAAAGAAAGGATAGTGGATAATAACTATCAACATCACTAAACGTCCATTGAATATGGGCCAACATTCTCAGGCAGCCTCCAGTTCTCGCCCAATGTGTGGGCCCAATACGTGGGGGAAAGAAAATGTGTGATGTAATGTTTGGCTCTTTTCACACGCCTCCCTTTTTATTTTATTTTATTTTTAAATAATAAGATCATAATTTATGTCTTTTGCCTAAGAGCCAAGCAACCACCATTCACATAATGAATTAAATAATAAATCTGTTCCTCAAATTGACAACAATTTCACACATGTTCAAGAAGGCAAGAAAAATATAGAGAAATTACATTTTATATGAGATTTTAAATAGTGTGCAAAAATATAATTTTAAAAAAAAAAAGTTAATCTATGGCTTTTTTTTCTTTAATTTTCACTTTTATGGGTTTATTTTCTCATATTTTTGTATAAAATTTAGTTTATGCCATAGTTTTACTCTTAATCAAATTTGGAAGGGTATGTTTGTAATTTAATCATTATTTTTTTAGGTTATTTATTTTTTTATATTACTACTTTTATATTAAATTTTTCTTTGGTTGTTTTGCAAATTTATTTTGTAATATGAATTGTTTTTAAAATTATTATTTATTTATTATAAACATGTTTTTCTTAAGATTGTACGTTTTTTTTTTTCAAATCCTGTGTAGGGTAACCAGTTACTTGATTGATCTTAAAAAAAAATTCTAGAGCTAGGTTAAATAACATGCACCAGGAGGGGCAACTAGTTATCCTGAGATAAGTAACTTTCTTTCATAAGAGGGGTAACCAGTTACCTAAGAGGCGTGACGAGTTACTCATATTAAATATGAAAATAAACATTAAATTTGAAGGAAAAAATAGAAGAACACTTTATTAAAAAATGAAGAAGAAGTAACTATGATTTTAGTAACATAAGTAACTAGTTACCATAAAGAAACCATAAATATACACACACCATAACGTGAAAATAATCAGTTACCCTCAGAAATATACTTACAAAGAATGTGAAGGTAACCAGTTACCCATTCACGTTTTCATATTTTTATTAGTTTTCATATTCCTATAAGTGTTACAATAAAAAGAAAATGCTGAAAATTTTGATTTGATTTTTTTTTACATATAGTGGAAAAGACTATAAAAAAATTACAATAATAAAAGATAATAAATAAAAAAAATAGTAGAATAATTATGTAATGTTAAAATATATGTGTGAAAAAAAATAAAAAATAAAAAAATATAATGGGAAAAGAATAAGTACAAAAATGGAAAAAAAAAACAAAAGAAATGATGAATGAAAAAAAATAGATGAATAAATAAGAATGAAAAGAAGAAGAAAAATAATGGAAAAATGAATAGAAAAAATGAAAAAAAATGGAAGAAGAAAAAAAAAAGCTCATATGTGTCAAAAAAGAAAAAAAAATGGAAGGGGAAAATAATAAATACAAAAATGAAGAAAAAATAGAATGAAAAAAAACTGAAAAAATATGGAAAAAAGAACAAAACAATACAAATGAAAGAAAAAAAAATAAATGAATAAAAATGAAAAAAGAAGAAGAATAATGAAAAAATGGAAAGAAAAAAAGATGAAGGAAAAAATTTATAGAAAAAAAAAAAGAAAAAGGAAAAAATAGAAGAAAAAACAAGTAAGGAAAAAAAAAGATGGAAAAAAAAAATTACCTTCAAAATCAAAGAAAACATAACTATGATAAAAAAAAAGTGATATTTTCATATTTTAGTTAGATACTAATTGTGTTTTCCATACTTTAACTTTTTCTTTAATAAATTTCCCATACAAATTAAGAAAAGTATAACTCCCATATTTTTGCACATTGATGGTATAAAAGCCATATTTTTGAAAAATTCCCGAAAATATATCTCTTCTATATAAAAAATGTGTAGATAACATATATTTTTTTGTTTTAACGATTTTTTATTTTTTATGTTAATTTTAACACAATATTCTTATATTTAACTATAGATTATAAATATGACTTAAAGTTAAATTAAATAAAATAAATAAATAATTAAACAAATTAAAATAAAATATTTTTTAGATATGTTACAAAAACAATTATTTAAAAATAATAAAATCATACGTTTTATAACCCAAATAAAATTTAATTAAACTTAAACTTCACGCATTAGAATAATATCATATTAAACATATAACATAATATAATCTACTATCAACTAAAAATAAACTTCTTTAAAAAAAAACTAACAACAAACTTAAATTTAAAATCCACATATAATATTAATATGATTGGAGTTCTTCTTTTTCATCAAATTCACCAACAGACATTGCAAGTTACATTAGAAACTAAAAATAGTTGATGCATGTATACTACTCTACATTATGACTTTTTTCTGTTATTATTTTATTCAATTATTAATTTCTTTTTAAATATTAGTGTAATTTATATATATGTTATGTAGCCATGTAAATATATATCTATGCCAATATTGTGTTTAGATGTGTTATAGATATAAATATTTATATATACTTGTTACGCCCAGATTTCGAGATAATAAATTATGACCTCGAAGGCTAGACTCGTCGAGTGTGAGCTCGAGATATATAAAAACGCATGTTCATGGTCCAGTTGTAAAACCCACGAAGCAAGACGGCAATCTCGAAGATGTAACCTCGAGATTCTTTCTAAGCTCGAAAGAGCATAGCATCGGGATACATCCGTTAGCAAGCGCCTGCATACCGAGTAGTCCGAGCTTAAAGAGTACAAGCTCGAAATGTGACAGCCTCGTTGGTATTTATCTGCTCCGAGCAGGTCTTGGAATAAGACGACCAGTTTGTAACCTATCCGTAAACCTTGACTGATGTGATGCTGGTTGCTGACCTCGGAGATTTGATGAGTCATCTGATGTAACGTGTTCTGTACGTTTAAAGATATTTATTGTTGTAACATCCCAACATTAAAGGGATATTAACAAGTCTGTTATCTGTTTCCTGGTCTTCAGGGGATGTTTCCTTGTATATAGGAGTTACAACATTTAATATCGTTATTTCAATTAATATGCAGAAGTATCTTCCCGAAATATGTTGGAATGAACTCTGAAAACTCTCTATAAATAGAGAGGTCATGAACACTTGTAAATGATGGATCTTTTGATATCTTGAGAGAGAACTCTGGGGAATTCATCTCTGAAGGATTTCCAGAAAACTCCAAGTCCTAATAAAATAGACTCGTGGACTAGGCAGATTTAACTGCTGAACCACGTAAAACCCTTGTTGTTTTACCATACTATTCATCTGCACCATAGCTCATATTGTTTAATTGCTCTATGTTTTGAGTTGACGAAAAACGGCGTCAACAGTTTGGTGCTCCCATTAAGAGCATTAAGCAGTACGAATCTGAGTCTAGTCATTCAAAAAAGCCTTCCTGATTAGCTATAGCCGCAAATGATCCTAATATTCCTGAAGAAGAAGTCAACTAATCGCAGCGCCCTGGGAAACAGCCAATGACAAATCCAGAACCAGAGGAGAGAAGTGAGTCCTCCGACTCTCGAGGACCTCCAACACCATTGGCCCCCAGGGATGATGAGGACATGTATTATAATCCTGAGCGATATGTTCCCATAGTGGAACTCGAAAATCGTTAGTTGAGAAAACAGTTGGCTGAGGCCAAGAAGCGTAACGAGGAATTAGCTAGATTGGCTGCGGAGGTGCAGGCGGCTCAGCCTCAACCTCCGTCTGAGGTCCAGGTCCCACCTCCGCAGGACGTTCATGTTCCTCCCCGCGAGCCTCGTGGGCGACCTCGCAAAAATGCCGCCACAAGAAGAACGGAGCAACCTCCGCCACCAGCAGAACAACCTGCTCCCTCGAGGCCCCGAAGAAACACCCGGGCTAGAGCTCATGTTAACTCAACTGCTAAGTTACCAGCTGAAACTGGGAATAACCGAGCCCCTGCAGCGGCTCGGACTCAGAATCCTGGTAATGCACAGAATGTCCCCGAGCTAGCACGGGCGAACTCGAGACCATCCAGACCTCGAAATAGGTGGCAACCACCATCACCCATACGACACCCTCCGTCGCTGATAACTCTACAAAATCGAGTTATTTTACCACTTTTTATGTGCTAATTGTTGCTTAGTTCTTGAGTTCTTAATTGATTTATTAAGATTTTAAGTAATTTTGCATTTATTAGTCTTATTGTAATTTTATAGATTTTTATATGTTTTTATAGATAGTTTATTGTGTTGTTGTAATTGAATTATTTAAAATTAGTATTGTTAGTTTGAATGCTAAAAATATGCTTTTATTGAAACTAAATGTTATGTAAATTAAATTTTAATTAATGTTTTCATGGGAATTATATGGTATATTTTATTAGTGAAAATATTTAATTTTAATTTAGTTTATAATTTATTTTGTAGGGACTTTATTGCAGTTTTGTGGTTGAAAAGTAAGGAAAAGAAAGAAATAAAAAAATGGCAAAATTGAAAGAGAAGAATTAAAAGTGTCAAGGCCCAATCCCTTATTCAGCTGCCACCATGGGCCGAATCTCCTCACCAGGCCCGCGCCTGGCCCAGCAAGTCCCAGCTCAATGAAGCTCCTCTTGCCATCACCTGCCGCCTGCCTCTCCCTCACAGCCATGCTCAATTCTCCAGTCGCCACCTGTCCCAAATTCCCTCACCATTCGGCCATCACTTGCTCTAGCCGAAGCACCAAAATGTCCCCAGCCATCATCACACTCCTGCATCCTCAAGGCCCAATCCATTCGGCCCAGCAGTGTTCAGCCCGAGACTCCACCAGACCAGCCGCCTGTCTAGCCACCTGCATTTATCTTGAGCCCACAATGTCCCCTATGTCCAAAATGCCAACTTCTTACCCATTTTCTTACACATTTTTACCACAACATCATCATTACACCCTATAATTTACCTCTATATACCATCTTTATTTTATTTAATTAATCTAATAAATTTAATTAATTTAAATTGATTATTTTAATAATCTCACTTTGGCTATAAATATGGAATTTCAAGACCATTTTAGGGTGCTTAATTTTTGGTTACCATCTTTTTTCTCTCATTTTCTCTCTACCATTCTCTCTTCCATTTGGGTTTTTCAAGAGCATTTTGCAAGTATTTATGTCATTTATTTTGTAATTTCTACTCTAGTTATGTGCTTCTAATCTTTTTCATAAGATTATTAAGATCATGATGAAGCAACTTGTAACTAGGTAATATTTATGTTGTATGTTGATTTCCCTTGTAATGCAACAAAGTTTATGGATTTTTCTTCTTCATATATTTCTTTCATCTTAAATATCTTGTATTTTAGATTGTTAGAACATATTTACACTTTATTCTTCATGTACGCCCTGTTTTTCCCACGGGCTGATTAGCGAGCTGAGCTGCAGGCCTAATCATGGTTATCTTGTGGACGCCCCCGCAACCGGAGCTGGGTGGTAAGATCATACCTCCTTAGCTCGAGGTAATCTAAGGAGTCGCCTCTGGTTGCTTAATGACAGAGTCCGGGCTCTGAAGACCGAAGGTCGAGTCAGGCATCCAACCCGTAGTACGAGCTGGGGGTGAAGGCTCTGATCCTTTATAAAGTCAGCCACGCAAGGTAAATATCAGACATCACGTGTCTGATATATCCCTGACTTCTCGGACACGCAGCTGGAACGTGCGTATTCAGACACCCACGATTGGGTTGGGCCGTGCGGCCCATTATCTCCTTACCAATTGATTTGACCACACTTATGTGTCAGGTTTAGGAATTAATCATGAATGTCACAGAGTTGATATGATAGGTAAGAAGGTCACGGGATGACCTTCTTACCAACTCCTAGGTGCCTTCTCCTATAAATATGGAGACCCTGGGAGTTAAAAATGGTTGGATTCTCTATTGTAAAAAAGGCCCTGTAATCAAATATCCAGTATAAAGCAATAATACTGACTAGTGCATAAACATAATATTCTTTGTGTAAGATGTGTCATTAAATTGTACACATCCATGCTTACAACAAAAATATTATGTTTTGCCTTATAAATAATGTTCATTGATTTATTTGTTATTTCATTAGATTAATTTACACTAAATGCTTTGAAATTATAATTTTGAAAAGTGAAGAAAAATCCTATCTTTTTAGAAGTAATTTGTGCTTAAAATTATAAATATATTTGGAAAATGATAGTTTGAATTATTTTAACTATCACTAAAACTTGGGAATCAATATACTAATAAATATTATTAAACTTACATTTTGTGGATTCTAGTATCTTAATAATCTTTTCTTTTAACACTTATTTTCAACTCATTATTGCTTTATTTTTATTCTCTTAAATAGCTTTATTTTTCAATCTTTTATTTTATGTTCATAATATTAAAACTCATCAATCTTTGGAGCTAGGTTAGAATTTATTACTTTTGATTTAAAATAGTTTTCTCTTTTCGATTTTAGACAACTCGTTTGGGTTCGACATCCTTGCTTACACGATCACTATTCTATATGAACGATTCGTGCGCTTGCGATTTATAAATTTTTAAACATACCCGTTTTGGGTCCATCAGTCGCCAATAAGGTATCCCTCACCACCTTGGAGAAACACACAACCGACTCATGGTGATAAGGAAAGGCGGGCTGGACGGAAGCAGGGGAATGGAGAAACTGCTAGAGAGCGAAGAAGCGCCCGGCCTACGAAAAACCAAATGTCTCAGTCTCACACTATAGAGACGAGGCAGCCGAAAGGAATCCATCTCGAAACAATCATGCAACGAGCCTCGCCAGCGAAGACTCAGGGGACACCAAATCAGTCAGTATGTATGATCAAGGATGCAGAAATACTAGGAACCAAAGGAACCACCCTGACTTGCGGGAACACCTTAATCAAAATCAGGGTAGTGGTAACCCCTCAGACCCAGACCTAAGAGATCGCCTATATGGGCGCAAGGATCCCATGCGAAGGCGCAAGCCTGGAATTGTGATCAACGATAACCAATTTCAGGCGAGACCTCCCGTGGATCCAGTTCAGGAGAGAATTGATCAACTGGAAATAGCATTTAGGCTCTTACAAAATGAGCGAGGCCGGAATCGGGACGAAGATTCTGATGAGGAGCTCGAACCATTCACTCCCCACATTTCCAACACTCTGTTTCCTCAGGGGTTTCAGATTCCTCATGTCCCACCTTTTGAAGGGAAATCCGACCCACACAATCACTAAAGTACATTTAATACTATTATGAGAGCAAGTAATGTGGGTTACGAGCTCAGATGCATGCTGTTTCCAACATCGCTTACAGGACCAGCAAAAAACTGGTTCGAAAAATATAAGAGGCATTCAATCACTTCTTGGGATCAGTTGTCAAGGGATTTCAAGAAGCAATTTAGAGCCATGATCGGGATAAGGCCCGAGGCATCGGCCTTGACCAACATCCGGCAACAACCAAATGAAACGCTGAAGAGCTACCTTACAAGATTCAATCTGGAAGTCGCCCGAGTTCGTGATGTAGACGACAGCGGTCATTTAATGGCCGTCCGAGCTGGGGTAATGCCAGGAAGCCCCCTCTGGGAAGATATGCAGAGGAAGCATGTGAGGTCCATAACCGAGTTTAATCGACGAGCTCAGTGGTTTGTCAATGTAGAAGAGGCGAGGTCAACGCTAAATATGACCTCTCAGCCTATAACTACAACGACAAATGTAAACTCTGCCTCGACCTCGGTGGACCCATCAGCCTCGAAACCCCCTGCAGAAGACCCTTCCAAAAGAAAGAAGAATGAAGGAAGTAACCCTGAGGCGGAAGGGGGAAATAAGAAGAAAGGGGAAATATATTTCTCCGTGTACAAGGTTGTAATGCCCCGAATTCTCCATTATGGTTTAATGGCGGGAATAGTAGGCCGGGAGGGCCATACTTGTTTAATTATGCCATTAAATGATAAAATGCATGTATATGTGGATTATATTATAATATGATGTTAAATGCATGCATGTGTGTCCATATTTATTATTACAGGGGTGTGATGGTAATTTGGCCCGTTGAGGGTAAATTGTGTAATTGTATGCATGTTGGTGATATATTTTGAGACCACATTATAATGTGGGTTTGTTCGAGCCATTCGGCATGAGACGATCATGGTATATTAATTATCGGTTTGGTCATAACAGGCTTAAGCTCGGGGCTCTGGTCATAACAGGTTTGTTAGTGACCTTTTTGAGTTGTAAATAACTTGTAAATGTTCTTGTGGGCCCATGAACAGTTTTATGTATCAATAAAACATATCCTTTCTTTTTTATTGGTTTTCACCTTAGCCTGTTAATAAGGACTCATGCAATGAGTCAAATTTCCGGTTCATCGTTCACCGTAACTGTTCTGGGGTAACCAGGGCGTTACAAAGGTGTACACCGAGCTCAACGAGTCTCGGGAGAATATTTACCTGGCTAATGAAAACCATGTCCCTTGCAGACGTCCAGACCCCCTTAGAAACCAAAAATCCAAGAGAGACTCCAGTAAATATTGTCGATTTCACAGAGATACTGGACACACTACTGATGAGTGCAGGCAACTGAAGGACGAGATCGAAGGCCTGAGGACAAGATCGAAGGCCTGATCTCGAGAGGATACTTCAGGCAGTATGTCAGAAACCAGAACAATAATCAGGCTATTACCAGCCAGAGGACAGCTGCACTGCCGCTTGCCCAAAACAACAATTCCCGAGCTAGGGAAGACAAGAGACCCCCTCCGATTGATGGAGAAGATGTTGTAACCATCTCGGGTGGACCTCATCTCGCAGGATCGGGCAAGAACGCCCAAATGCGATACGTGAATGAGCTAAAAACTGGCGACGGGTCTCTTTACGAACCCGAACCCAGAGCTTCAAAATACCAAAAGGTTGAATCTTAACCTATAACCTTTACTGAGGATGATGTGTCCCATGTCCAATTTACTCACAACGACCCACTGGTCACCACTCTTCAACTTGCGAACAAGAGGGTTCACCGAGTTCTTATTGATAATGGGAGCTCAGTGAACATCCTCTATAAGGCCACCTTAGAAAAGATGGGACTCGCGCTTCGTGACCTAAAAGCCTGTGCAACAACATTGTACGACTTTTCAGGAGAAGGGATTGCTTGTATGGGGTCTATCGAACTCCCTGTGACCTTAGGAGACTTCCCAGTCTCAACAACCAAGATTATGGAATTCGTAGTAGTGGACCTGCCATCGGCCTACAACGTGCTGCTCGGAAGACCCGCCCTAGTAGGGCTGGGGGGAGTCTCGTCTGTAAGGCATTTGGCCATCAAGTTCCCAACTTCTAGTGGCATCGGGACACCAAAGGGAGACCAGCTAGCTGGAAGGGAATGCCATATCATTTCCATTAGAGGAAAGAAGCAGATGAGCGCACAAGCACTCGTCATTATTCAGAATAAGGACGGGACAGTCTTCAAAATAGATGAAGAAATCGTTCCAAGAATAGAGGAAAGAGCTGACCTCGAACCATTGGAGGAGCTCGAAGAGGTCATGCTCAAAGAAGCAGACCCCCCGAAAACAGTAAAGGTAGGGAAAAATCTTCCCGAAGAAACAAAATAGCAATTAATTTGCTTCTTAAAAAAGAACCAGGATGTCTTCGCATGGTCGCATTCGGACATGATAGGGATAAGTCCGAATGTGGTGAGCCACACATTGAATATCGACAAAAGCTTCCCTCCGAAGCAGCAAAAGCCAAGACTACTGGATGACGACAGGAAAAAGGCCCTTAAAGAGGAAGTCGACAGGTTGAAAGCAAACCGATTCATCAAGGATGCTTTTTACCCCGATTGGGTGGCCAACCCGGTGCTGGTCCTGAAGCCTAACCGGACATGGCAGACCTGTATTGATTACTCGGACCTCAATAAGGCCTGTCCTAAGGACTGCTTCCCTTTACCTCGGATCGACCAGCTCGTGGATGCCACGGCAGGGCATGGACTTATGTCATTCATGGACGCCTATTCTGGATATAACCAGATTTCCATGCATGCCCCTGACCAAGAACATACAAGTTTTGTAACAGACAAAGGGTTGTATTGCTACAATGTCATGTCATTCGGGCTCAAGAATGCTGGAGCCACTTACCAGCGACTCGTAAACCTTATGTTCTCTGAACAGATAGGTAATAACATGGAAGTTTATGTTGACGATATGTTAGTTAAATCTCAACATAACAATAACCATGTTGATGACCTCGAAGAATGCTTCGCCGTATTGCAGAGATATAACATGAAGCTCAACCCTCAAAAGTGCTCTTTCGGAGTATCTTCAGGAAAATTCCTAGGCTTCATTGTAAATGCCCGGGAAATAGAAGAAAATCCAGACAAGATCTAGGCTCTAATTGATATGCCCTCACCCGGAGGCATAAGGATGTCTAAAGTTTGACTGGCAAGATGGCGACGCTAAGTAGATTTATCTCGAAATCTACAGACCGTTGTCTTCCGTTTTTCAACCTTTTGAGGGGAGGCAAGAAGTTCGGGTGGACGGAGGAATGCGAGTTAGATTTTCAGGAGCTCAAGAAGCATCTCGCAGAACCCCCCATCTTGTCAAAACCCATCACGGGAGAAGTTCTATACCTATACCTTGCTACGACCGAGCACGCCATTAGCGCGGTACTCGTACGAGAGGAGCAAAAAGTGCAAAGGCCTATGTATTATGTCAGTAAAAGGTTACTGGGGGCAGAATCGAGATATCCCTTGATGGAGAAGTTAGCTCTCAGCCTAGTCCACTCATCTCTAAAGCTCCGACCTTATTTCCAGGCACACCCCATCCATGTACTAACCGATCAACCACTAAAGCAAGTCTTGTCCAAGCTAGAAGCCTCAGGTAGATTGCTGAAATGGGTTGTTGAACTTGGACAGTTCGAGATCACTTATCATCCGAGGGCGACCATAAAAGGACAAGCCTTGGCAGATTTCATAGTGGAATGCACTGGAGTGACCAACGATGAAGTTATAACCCCGACCCGCGAGCTGTGGGAACTTTACGTTGACGGGTCTTCCAATGAGAATGGATCGGGAGCAGGTGTAATTCTGATCACCCTAGCAGGAATTTGATTTCACTCTGCTTTGAGATTTGACTTCGAAGCGTCGAATAACGAAGCCGAATACAAGACCCTACTGGCAGGGCTCCATATGGCCAAGGAACTCAAGGCCAAAGCGATACATTTCTACAGCGATTCCCAGCTAGTGGTTAATCAAATTTTAGGAGAGTACCAGGCTCGTGGTACGAGAATGGCGGCATATTAAGAAAAGGAAAAATTAGCATTGGAGCATTTCGAGTTCTATGCGATAGAACAGGTCCCCCGAGAGCAGAACTTGAATGCGGACGCCTTAGCCAGGCTTGCTACCTCTACCGAGACTGACGAACTAAACGTCATGCCAATCGAACATCTCACGACGCCCAGTATTCACGAGCCTGAGCAGGATGATGTTTGCATGATCAATTCCGAGCCGACCTGGATGACTCCGATAGTTGAATACCTTGAGACCGGCATTCACCCAGAAGAACGGACCAAGGCTCAAAAACTGATGTATCAGATCCCCAGGTATACCATTATAGATGGAAAGTTGTATAGAAGAGGATATTCCATGCCGCTACTCCGATGTGTGACCCCACCCGAAGCTAAGAAAATCATGGGAGAAATTCATGAAGGGTTCTGTGGAGACCATACTGGGGGGCATAGCCTATCCAAGAAGATCATACGCCAGGGATACTTCTGGCCTACCATCAAAACAAATTCGTTCGACTACATCAAGAGGTGTGATAAGTGCCAATGGTTCGCCACAATTCCTCGAGCTCCACCCTCCGAGCTAACTATGATGACCTCCCCCTGGCCATTCGCGGTCTGGGGAATCGACCTCATAGGCTCATTGCCGACTGGCAAAGGTAGAGTGAAATACGCAGTAGTCGTCGTAGATTACTTCATTAAGTGAACCGAAGCCGAGCCTTTAGCGACAATAACCTCGAAGAAAGTCCTTGACTTCGTAGTAAAGAACATCATATGCCGATATGGGATGCCAAGGAAGATTGTGTCCGATAACGGTACTCAATTTGACAGCGATCTATTTACCAACTTTTGCGAAAAAAAATGGGATAATAAAGAGCTTCTCATTGGTGGCCCATACCCAGGCGAATGGCCAGGTCGAAGCTGTAAATAAGTCCCTAAAGAGTTCGCTAAAGAAAAAGTTGGAAGAAGCTAAAGGAAGATGGCCCGAAGAATTGCCCCAATTTCTATGGGCATATAGGATTACAACCCGTACATCAACAGGACATACCCCATTTTCTCTGGTGTATGGTTGCGAGGCTATGTTGCCAATCGAGGTCGAAATTCCCACAATTCGATCCCTCGCTTATGACCAAACCTCGAACCAATCCCAACTCGAAGAAACTCTGGAGCTAATCGAAGAAAGAAGGAACGAAGCTCAGCTAAAAAATGCTGCATACCAACAGTGAGCTACCCGGTACTTCAACAAAAGAGTTCAAGATAGAAAATTCAGCATAGGAGATTTGGTGCTGAGGCGTGTATTCTTGGCAACACGGGATCCAGCAACTGGCATGCTTGGGCCAAATTGGGAAGGACCTTATCAGATAGAATCAGTCATCCGACCCGGCGTATACAAGTTGGCAAGATTGAATGGAAGTGTGGTACCACGAGCATGGAATGGCGAACACCTATGACCTTACTATCAATAGCGAAGGAAGGATATCGCCTGTAACCATGCTTGTTTGTCTGTACTATTTTCTTAATTTTGGATTATTCGAATAAAGTTTGATTTCGTTTTAATATGCTGTATTTTTTGCAATCTCTCTTAAGTGAATAACCTATGGTCACACTCATAGGATATTAAGGGGGCATTAGTGGTACATATACCATCATCTTGAAAAAATAAAATAACATATACGAATAATATACAAGTGTTTGGATATAACCAAATGCGCGAACCAAGATAGTTTGGATATAACCAAACTATAAAAAACATACAAGTGTTGGGATATAACCAAATATGCAAACTAGATTAAAAATATAAGTGTATGGATTACAAACCAAGCACGACCTTAATAGGTTTGGAACAAACCAGCTAAAACTAACCGACGGTAAGTTGGAGCATAAACCCACTTCGCATTAAGTCGAGATCGAGGTTGGAGTATCTTGCAAAACGATAGTTTTGATCTCATAGCCTCGGGGAGCTACCCGAGGACGAGAAAAAGTAACTAAAAAAGTAAGATATAACTAAACCATTTGCATTACACACCATATAAGTACTTTCGGGTGCATGGTAAAAGTAATCTCCGACCTTGATAAAATAACGAGATCGGAAACGGATATTTCGAGCCAACTATGCATGAATGCATAGAACCTCGAGCTTAAATCCAAAATATGTTTGTATGAATAAACATGCATATATAACACTTTAATATACAATGTGCAAAATATTTCGACCCAAGAAATGTAAAGCAAATATATTAAAATAAAGTCGAGAATGGTATTTCATATATCATAAGCTCTTCCACGAGCTATAGAATTGTCTTGGCCCCGAGGGCATAAAAAATAAAAACTCAAACACAAAAACTATTACAAGAAATTCAGAGGAACGCAGTCCCAAGGCAAGATTTAAGAAGAAGGAGCCTTCTCCTTGGCCTTCTCATCATCTTCCTTGGCCTTCTCAACATCGGCATCATCCCTGGCTCCCTCTGCCTCATCCCGAGCAGCTTCCTCCTCATCAAGCCGAGCTTGCCATTTAGCCACGAGCTTTGCTTCAAGAGGGCCTAAGAAGCTGGTGTCGAGGTCGACGTTGTTGGCCCAAATTCTATACATGGTCAGGTCGACTGCCCGATCCTTCTTCTCCTTAAACTCTTCAAGAAGACGAATCTTTTCACCCTCCACGATCTCGAAAGTGGCAGCCTTCTCTTCTTCAAGCTTGGCATTTATCTTCTCAAGCTCCGCGGCCCGAGCATTCACCTTCTCAAGCTCCAGGAGTCGGGCATTCAGTTTTTCAAGCTCGACTGTCTTGGCCTTTAGCTTCTCAGTTCCTGCATCCACCTTTTCCTTTGTGGCCTTGAGCTCGTCACTCAGCTTGAGTTGGAGATCCTTCGCCTCCTGAGCAAGAGACATACTCGAGTGGACCTCGTTGTTCAACTTATAGTTAAGCTGAGCAGAGACAGCAAGAGTCTGGCAAACGAAGAAATCAAATTAGCACATGGACCAAGTATAAATACAGCTAATAGCGAGAGAAGAAAGGTTACCGCAGCAGTGAGCTCGATGCTCTTCTCGTAAAGAGTGTTGCAATCTCGGGCATTGTTTAAGAACTGTCAGTGAGGACCGTAGAAGCTGCCAAAACTCTGGCCCACCCGAGACAGAACGTCCGAGCCTAGTGTAGCCCAGTGGGGTCCAGCTGCGTTGTCGATCACATACTCATCGACGTGAGTAGAAATCGAAAGCAGCGGTGTCCTTGAGGCCGAGGGCTTCTTCGAAGGTGGGCCAAGCGTGGGATTGACCTGGGTTACAGGAGGATCATGAGGCAAGGTCGAGGAGGGCATCTAGGCCTGAGCAGGTGGACTCAAAACCGTGCTCAGAACAATTGGAGCTGGGGGAGGAGGCATTTTCTCGGTCCTCTTAAGGACCTTAGCAGGACGGTCTGTTTTTCGCGACCCTCTCGGGGGCTTACTCCTTTTAGCTCCGCCGCTGACCAGAATGTTGTCATGGTTGGAGTCCAACTCACCTGCACATTCACATCACATTATGAGATATCCCAAAACAAAATAAGTTAGCATGATGCAGACAAACAAGGAATGAAAATACAAGTGGAGAGAAACCTAACTGGAACTCTCCCTCGAGCTTGTGCTCGGTGACCACGAAATTCCCCCATCTTCAGAAGAGGCGGGGGGAGTGCCTTCCCTATAGGTGGAAGTCAACCTCAAAAGGTCCCTATAGTCATTAGTCCCATATTGAACGGCTATTCCGTTCCATACATCGTTCAGGCTATACATGGTGTCGTATTTCCCGAGCCAACTGTCGAACCTATGTACCCTCTCATCTACCCAAGACCATACATAGAAATGGTCCCTATCATCCTTACACAATATTAATCTATTGGATTTATGATTTAGTAGTGAGGGAGACCACAAATCCGAGCTAAGGATGACTGTACCTCTCTCATCTGAGCCCGAGCTCGAGGCTTCATCGTTGGCCTCATTCCCCGATTACGGACTCCTGCGATGCTAAGATAGAGATGGAGGCCTCGCATTTCTCCTCGAAGGAAGGTTGCCGGTTGGGAGAGGCACGAGCTCCCACTGGTCGTACTTCTTATTGGACCATTCATATGTAGATATATCCTCCTCCAAGAGGCCGCATGCTCGGAGCTTGTCTTCATGCAGGAGATAGGAGAGGGACTTCCTGCCATAGGGGAGTTGAAGCAGAGCCTCTTTGTGCTCTCTCATCTCCTTGGTGGGAGTAGGGCGGTGGTAGTTGGCTGGAAGTTTAAACACATTTCAACTAAACACGAGCCTAAGCAAAATTCGAGCACAAAAAAGAATGAAGTTGAGATACTTACGAATTCATCTGAACGAATAATATCTAGACGGAGCTAGGCCATCTGTCCAGAAGAAGGCCTTCTTGAAATCTGGAGGATGGTTGGGAAGATCCTCAAACATCTTCTTCTCCTTGGGATAGCTCGAGAGATAGTAGAAGCCATCTCCTCCCTGAGCTCGAGAGGGATTGCTTTTCAAGCAAAAGAGATACAAAATCTCTTCTGGTGAAGGTCCTGCTCACTTTAGCTCGTGGTAGAGCGACCTCAGGGCTGACAAAATCCTGTATGAGTTGGAGTTGAGTTGGAAGGGGGGGAGCCCAACGAAGCCGTGAAGTCTTTGAAAAAATACTTCAAGGGCAGTAATGCCCCTGCCTTCATGTGTTCCTGGCTCCAAGCTGCGTATCTCAGCTTGCTGTCAGGATTTCCATCTCCTGGAGCGCGGCAACTTCGCTCGTGGGAGGTCGGAGCTCGACACCTTAGCAAGCCCGACAGTCCTATGCCGTGAAAGGCCAGAATGTCGGTTATCTAACCTAACGATGTGACCGAGCTCCAATAGTGCTTGGCCTCGAAGAATTCTCTCCTCTGCTGCGAGGTAGAAGGTTCCCCCATCAGCGAGAATTGAAGATCTCCCAGCTTGAAGGCGATTGTCACTTTGAGCGTAGGGTCGAGAGGAATCAGTCTAGGCTCGGTGTCCGAATCTGGATAAAGGGCGACCCTTAGATTTTTCCTTTTCCCTTCTTGGACCTCGTCTATCTGATTTCGAAAGTGGTCTCGAATGTCCTCTTACTCACGCCTCAGTTCGTGCTCCCTAATCAAGCGCTGGTTCTGAGTAAAAGGAGACTCCGGGCTCGGAGCTACTGGTGAATAAGGAATCGCGAGCTTTGACCCCCACCACTTTCTTGAATTCTGCGGCATCTAACAAAAAAGCAAAAGGGTGATGGCCAAGCGAACAGGAAATAATGAGATAAATAAAATACCTAAGCTCGAATGATCGAAGCTACAAGGCAAGCTCAATCCAAAGGATGAGGCCAATCTCAGAGCGTGTATTCCACCGAAAGGAAAGAAGGTGGACATGTTATTGGAAATCCCGATATTTCAGGGAAAAAAGGTGGCGGTTATTCAAAAAGTGATATTTTTGGGAATCGTGCATTCTTTAAAAAACCTTGATTTTGTACCCAATATCTTGGTGTGCAAGATATGTCCTCCGAAATTTGAAAACTCAGAAAAATAACCATATTTGGGTTTCTTTACACATGAACTAGGTTTGGAACAAATAATGTTAGAACCTAAATCTAATATTTATCAGCCAAAACGTTCTAGTGTGTTAAACTAATGAATGGACCAACAAAATCCTAGTGCTCAAGGTGCAACAGAAACATAAACACACATGGAAAAAATAATGCAAAGATACGGACATATGAAGCCATGAACAGAAAACTTACACAATACGATCGGCGAAAACAGAGAAATGGATGATTGTATAAGCGGCTGCAAGTACGATCTCACAGAATCAAAGAGTCTAATGTTGCTTTGTCTTCTCAGCTTGGAGAACATGCAAGAAATGGGCAAGGAGGTTTCTGGTTTTTCTTTCTTTCTTTCTTTCTTTTTTCTCTCTGTAATTTTGAATGTGAAAGTAAAAAATAAAAAGACGACTAGAGTCCTATTTATAAGCCCGTGGAAATGTAAAGGGTCAGATTGATCTGGGCCATTGGCCAGATTCCGTATCAGATCAAGTGGCAAGGAACCCATGAGTTGATAATACCATAAAGAATGGCAAGCGGATAGACGTGGGCAGGTTTCCAAGGTACTCAAGTACTTTGAGTGATCAATACCCAGCTGACGCGTGTCCACACTCGAGTATGTTTGATGGTACGGTTCCCAATGGAAGTAGTTCAAAAGTTTCCTTCTCATAGGATTCGAACTAATACTTTTGAGGGGGAAAACTGTTACGCCCAGATTTTGAGATAAGAAATTCTGACCTCGAAGGCTGGACTCGTCGAGTGTGAGCTCGAGATATATAAAAACGCATGTTCATGGTCCAGTTGTAAAACCCCCGAAGCAAGACGGCAATCTTGAAGATGTAACCTCGAGATTCTTTCTAAGCTAAAAAAAGCATAGCATCGGGATACATCCGTTAGCAAGCACCTTCAGACCGAGTAGTCTGAGCTTAAAGAGCACAAGCTCGAAATGTGACAGCCTCGATGGTATTTATCTGCTATGAGCAGGTCTTGGAATAAGACGGCCAGTTCGTAACCTATCCGTAAACCTTGACTGACGCGATGCTGGTTGCTGACCTCCGAGATTTGATGAGTCATCTGATGTAACACGTTCTGTACGTTTAAAGATATTTATTGTTGTAACATCCAAACATTAAAGGGATATTAACAAGTCTGTTATCCGTTTTCTGGTCTTTAGGGGACGTTTCCTTGTATATAGGAGTTACAACATTTAATATCATTATTTCAATTAATATGCAGAAGTATCTTCCCGAAATATGTGGGAATGAACTCTGAAAACTCTCTATAAATAGAGAGGTCATGAAAACTTGTAAAGGACAGATCTTTTGATATCTTGAGAGAGAACTCTGGGGAATTCATCTCTGAAGGATTTCCAGAAAACTCCAAGTCCTAAAAAAATAGATTCGGGGACTAGGCAAATTTAACTGCTGAACCACGTAAAACCCTTGTTGTTCTACCATACTATTCATCTACACCATAGCTCATATTGTTTAATTGCCCTACGTTTTAAGTTGACGAAAAACGGCGTCAACAATACTATAGAACTATAATTCATTCTATTATATATTGATTAAAAGTGAAACGATTTTTATAAAAATTATAGACAATGTTTTGTCCGAATTTTTTAATACATTTATGTCATACATTATATTAAACATATTTTATTTATTTTTATGATATTGTTTATTTATTTAAAACTTATATGATAACTAAAAATAATAAAAATAAATAAACTATTTAATAAGCATGTTTATAACCTTAAAACTAAGCAAACATGCATTGCACGCTATTTTTACTTAGTATATATATAAACTATAAAAAATAACCGTGTTTTGCGCAATCTTTTATAATTATTAAAAAATATACATATTTTTAAGAAACTATTGGGAGATTGTAGGGTATGGATTTATTTTCACTCTACTCGTGCAACATGCTCTTTATATGTACACGTGAGGGCGTCTTGACTACAATTTTTTTCATAATGGTGTTCATTCAGGTTTTTTGAATAATTAAAGTGCCGAAAACAAAGTTAAAAAAACTTGTTGTACGTGTGCTTTTATTTATTTTTTATTATTATCATTATTATAGGCTTTGCGTGATTTTTTTTATTTTTTATAAAAAGTCTTAATTATGTATAAGAAAAATTGTATTTTGTGTAAGACTTATTTTGGACGATTACCCGTTTGAACCCTTTATTTTTAAAAATTAACTTTTATACCTCGTGTTTTGTTAAAATATTAAATATAGGAATGGATAGATCTATTATTTGAACATTGTATTTTAGCCGATTACCCGTTTTGACCATTTTTTTTTTAAATAACCTTTGGACCATGTATTTATTCAAAATTATTTATAAAAATTAAATTATATATAATTTATGTTTTCTGTAAGGATTTACACCATTTTGAACATTGTATTTTAGGCGATTACCCGTAGGGACCCTTATTTTTAAAAATTAACTTGTGGACCTCAAGTTTTGTCAAAAGGTTAAAAATAAGAATAGATAGATCGGTTATTTGTACACTATATTTTGGCTGATTACTCATTTTGACTATTTATTTTTAAAAATTAACCTTTGGACCATGTATTTATTCAAAGTGTTAAAATTCTTTATAAAAAGTAAATTATATAAATATATATAATTATCTATATAATTTATGTTCTCTATAAGGGTTCACACCATTTTGAACTTTATATTTTAGTTGATTACCCGTTTGTATAATTTATTTTTTAAAATTAACTTGTGTACTTTGTGTTTTGTCAAAATGTTGATTACCCATTTGGATCCCTTATTGTTAAAAATTAAAATTTGGATCCCGTGTTTTGTCAAAATGTTAAAAATACAAATAGATTATTTATTTATTTATTATTATATATAGATATTTTTAATTGACATCTATTATTATTATTAAAATAAAAATGAGAAAAAAAAAGAAAATAGATAGAGTTTTTTCCTTAATTAATTAATAGCCATAAATGGGAAAAGTAAAATAAAAAATGAGAAAAGTTAACGGTTATTTATATTTATAATTTAATTAAACAATTGTCGTAATTAAATATCTAATCAAATTTGAATTCAAATTAAAAAATGTGAAAAAAGAAGAAAATAGAAAAAATGTTTTTGAGCAATTTTAGAGTGTCATACCATATAAATATATTAGAAAATATACTCGACTTCGCGTAATTTTTTTATAATATTTTAAAATATATATTTAAGGTAAGTTTATATTTGTTTGATCAATATTATAATGTGAAATTATACATTTTGTAATTCAACTATATATATTTAACGTAATTTTATATTTGTTTGATTAATTTTATAATTTGTTTAATGTGAGTGAAAAATTTAAACCTTTTGTAATTCCTCCATTTTTTAAAATTATGCTCTAATAATAAAATTGTATTAAAAGTATCTAATTAATCAATTTTTTGTTTTTCTCTCCTTTCAAGAAATGAATAGAATGTATAATAGCATTTGAACAGTAAGAGATGTGAAAAAATTAAGCTAACAAATAATATTAACATCAATTGTCATAATTATATACTTTTTAATTCATAATATGTTCCTTGTTTCTAAAATATATTTTTGTGTTTCACATCAACTTCCATATTTTTTTTTGCTGTTGGAATGTCCACTAAATTACAATCTAAAAAATATTTTATTTACTATAGTGAAAACAAATCACAAATCCAAACATTACCTTTAGTAATATTATTTTGTCACAAGCTTGAGAAAATATCAAATGAGAGAAAAATACAATTATTAATATTGATAATTGATGATAATAATTATAATATTTTGTACGACTATTCACTTTTGAATAAAAAACATAATTATACTATAATAAGAAAATAGATATATAGTGAACCAAAATTCAAACAATATTAATACCAATACTTGGTTAGCTCATTAAATTCGAAAATAAAAATATACTTTTTCCAGTATATATAGTAAACAATATCATAGCATCATGATCCACGTTCAATTTCTTCTCCTTAAAAAAACATAAGAAAAATACCAAAATCTATAAATCAACCATAAATATATATATATATATTGCACAATCAGCGAGTCCTCAATCGGTGAGTTCTCTCTGCATTTGTCAGGTGCACAAAACTTACTTGAAAATACTTTTTGAGATATATTGTAGTGTCAACATAGTTTGATATTCATGTGTGTGTGGAAATATGCATGGTATACATTGAAAAGCCATGTACGTGTGTATGATACACGAAAAACTTTAAGAAATACTGGTACACTTGGAAATGATACTCGTGGGATATACACAAACCAACAATTTTAGATATATAATCTCTATACATATCCACATATATTCATGTATATATATATATATATATAGAGAGAGAGAGAGAGAGATTTTACCTTGAAACTGGAATTATTGAATATTACTCTTTTGAGAGCCAAGCCATGAAGCTAAATATTATGATATATAAGAGCTTAAGAAAATTCCGGTACACTTGGAAATGATGCTAATATGATAAACTAACAATTTTAGATATACAATTTGTATATATACACATATATTCATATATATATAGAGAGATTGAATACCTTTAAACTTGAATTATTGAATATTACTCACTTGAGTATTTGAGAGCCAAGTCATAAAGCTAAATAAATTCTTAATCAAATTAATATTATGTGTATATATTGATACTTTTTATTGTTAAGGTATTTTGATTTTGAGATTGAAATTTTTTACGTTTTAATAGTTTTTAAAATAAATTTTTAATCAAATTAATATTACGTGTATATATTGATGTGTACATATATTGATATTTTTAATTGTTAACATATTTTAGTTTGGAATTTGAATTTTCACCTTTCTGTTTATTTTTTTTAAAGTTAGATATTTAAGTATTAATCAATAGCTCTTTACATTTTTTTTTATCTATAGATAAATACTATTTTTAAACTACATTTTTTAAAACACATATATCTAAAATAAACAACATTTACGTCAAATGCATTACTGCATTAATTTATAAAATAACAAACATGTAACCACATATTTTTTTAAAACGCGTATGACATATTTTTTAAATTACTACATTATTATAATATATAAAATAAATATAAAAAATTAAAATAAAGGAGAAAATAAATAGAGTGCTTTGGAATAATTTTAGTTTTTTAAACATGTAAAATAGATAGAGTAAATAATAATATCTTGTAAATATCTTATTTAAATTTAAAAAACATGTAACTACTTACATTTTTTTTAATTTACTATATTATTATAATCTATAAAATGAATAAAAAATTTTATTTAATGGGAAAATAGATAGAGTGTTTTAGAGCAATTTTAGATAGTCACATTATCTCGTTGAAGCTCTTCTTTATATCTTTTCTATATAATAAGTGTGTAGATAACAAAATCATTGGTTTTAACGGTTTTTTATTTTTTTCCGTTACCTTTAAAGGAATTGTTACACCCAGATTTCGAGACTTGAGGTTGTGACCTCGAAAGCTGGATTCGTCAGGTATGAGCTCGCAATATCTAAAGTACATGTTCGTGGTCCAGGTGCCAAACCTCGAAGCAAGGTGGCAACCTCGAAGATATGTAACCTCAGAGTTCTTTCTAAGCTCGAAAGACGTAGCATCGGAGTATATCCATTGTCAGGTGTCTCGGATCAAGTAGCCCAAGCTTGGTATGGGTATGAGCTCGGAATGTGACAGCCTCGGTGATATTTACCCGCTCCGAGCTGGTCTTGGGGAAAGTTATACAGCTCGTAATTTACCTAGAGACCTGGATTGACATGATGCTGACTGCTGACCTCGAACGGCTTAGTGAGTCATCTGATGAGACGCAGTCCGTGCATTCAAAAGATATTTATTGTTGTAACTTCCCTACATTAAAGGGATATTAACTAGCCTGTTATATGTCTCCTGGTCTTCAGGGGACGTTTCCTTGTATATAGGAGTTACAGAATTTAATGTCATTATTCCCATTAATGAAGGGGATGTCTTCCCGAAGTATGTGGGAACGAACTCTGAAAAACCTCTATAAATAAAGAGATCATGAACACTTGAAGAGGACCGAATTTTTGTTATCTTGAGAGAATTTATGGAGAATTCATCCTTAAAGGAATTCTAGAAAACTCCAAAGTCTTAATAAAAAATATTCGTGGACTAGGCAGAGTTAACTGCTGAACCACGTAAAAAACCCTCAGTGTTCTACTGTATTAATGATCTTTGCCATAGTTTTTATTGTTTACGTGCTCTACATTTTAAGTTGACGAAAAACGACGCCAACAGGAATATTCTTATATTTAATAGTAGACTTTAAACATAATTTAAACTTAAATAAAATTAAATAAATGAATAATTAAACAATTTAAATATATGATATTTTTTAGATATTTTACAATGACAATTATTTAAAAATAATAAAACTATATGTATTATAACTTAAATAAAATTTAATTAAACTTAAACTTTACATATTAGAATAATATCATATTAAACATATAACATAATATAATCTACTATCAACTAGAAACAAATTTCTTTTAAAAAAAAACTAGCAACAAATTTAAATTTAAAATCTATTTATAATATTAATATTATATTAAACATATAATATATGATCTCTTCTTGTCACTGCCAAATTAAAAAACTAGAACAAACATAAATTTAAATAAAAATTAATTAATTAAAAAATAATATTTTTAAGATATTTTATGATAATTTAAATAATTAAATAATATTTATTTTAAAATAATAAAGTCATACATATCATTTTTTTATCTCATAAATTTGTGTGATAGTTTATTTTCTATTAAGTGATTAAAGCTCTTTTTCTTCATCAAATTCACCAAAAGATATTGTGAGATACATTAGAAACTAAAAGTAGTTACACTATGACTTTTTTCTATTCTTATTTATTCTATTATTAATTTCTTTTTAAATATTATTATAATTTACATATATGTCATGTAGTCATATAAATATATATCTATATCAATATTGTGTTTAAATGTCATATATGTAAATATTATTGATATAAATATTTATATATACTATAGAACCGTAATTCATTTTATTATATATTGAAGAAAAAAAAGTGAACCGATTTTTATTAAAATTATAGACAATGCTTTACCCTAATTTTTTAATACATTTATGTCATACAATATACTAAACATATTTTATTTATTTTTATGATATTGTTTATTTATTTAAAATTTATATGATAGTTAAAAATAATAAAAATAAATATATGTTTGAATAAGTATGTCTATAACTTTAAAATTAAGTAAACGCGCATTGCACCTTATTTTTACCTAATAATATATAAATAGATGTAATTTAATTTAGAGATATTTTTTTTAAAATAAAAAAACTAATTTTCCAAATTATTATTCCGGACGAAGCTATAGCTACGGGAGCGAAGGCTTGGCACTAAAATTTTGGAAAAATAAAATAAAATAAAATTATATGGCATGATAATTCTTGTTTTTTTATTCATTTATTTATTAATTTGGTCCCCTTAAAAGTAAAAATATCTCTTAATGTTAAATTCCTACCTGCAATAAAAACTTTTAGTAATTAAATTGGTATTGAAGATTCTGTTTTTTTTATTTTTTTAATGAAAGAGACTTTTAATTAAGAGCTTTCTTTTATTACTTGAAACACTTTTATGGATATAGTCAAGATCAAATTCGAGTAGAGGTAAGATTAATATAAAATAAGTCTAGGCCTCGAAGAGTGGTATGGTAAGAGCACCAACACATACACAATATGGTAGACCTAATTTATAAGTTACAACATTCAATATATACATCTATAGTATTGAATTTTGAGTTGTAAAATAATAAAGTTTTAGTTTTATTAGATACTCACTTTTTGTTAAAAAATAAATTATATATTAATTAAGATACTTAAGTGGATTTTGATAGGAGGGAATGAAAATTAAGGAATAGAAATGAGAATAGGAAAATGAACAAGAATAGAATAGAATAAAAATTAATATTAATAAAAAAAAGTCAATAAAAAAACTATTAAATTTTTTTCTATCTTACATTGTAATGATCTTTCTTCTCATTTTTAAATGGAATAGTCATTCCACTAAAATGGTAAAAAACCTATTCCATTGGAATGATATTCCAATACTCTAAAATGTAACCAAACAAATTAATGTAATGAAAATTGATTCATTTTTATTTTATTCTATTCCATTCCATTACTCCCAACCAAACATGACTTTAGTGTCTAACCATAGAGACATCCTCTGGTAACAGACTTTCATAATGATTAAAGATTGATGTCGGTATTTTAATAAGTTTCTTATATATGTTGGTTTTTGTGATAGATGTATTTTATCGGCTTTTCAGGTAGAAGTATTGGTTGGGCTTAAGATATTGATCTTCTAGTCAAAGCGTTATTCTCTATTTCTAGACATCTCTTCTCATGTTAGTCGTAATTCATGAATTGATTAACCATACTCATATATAAATAATGACATTTTTTGGATGAAAGAAATTCTTTGTGCTATCGGTGTTTTTTGCAATCTTAATCTAATACAATTTCTTTTTAAAGAAAAAAAATAGAAATTTTGTAAACCTTAGAATTTTAAATCATTAATTTTTTTATAGAAAAACTCTGTTGCTAAATCTTTGAATTCTTATTTTTCTTTTTTTGGTTTTGTAATACAAATACCATTTTTTACATTTAAAAAAAGTAACTAATATACATTTTTTCCCTCAAAATTCTGTGAGGGGCAATTGCCCGACTGGACACTACACAGCTTTGTCCCTACTTATGGACCCATTAAAAGCTATAAACTATGAAAGAAAACCTTAATAAGAAAGTTCTTAGAAATAAGTAAACAAATACAAACTTATGATTTCTTTTGATTTTGATATGATTAGGGTATCCTTACCAATCTAACTAGGTAATTAGGTCTTGTGCAATGATAAATAATTAAGACCTCACAATCTTTTTATTTAGATATCCAATTCAACAATCATTTCTTCATTTTTTATTGGTAAAAAAACAGTGATAATTACCCTTTGATTAAAAAAAATGCCTATCACGCAAATAAATTGTACAAACGATTTTTTTAGGAGATTGTGACATTTTATTAGAAGTGGTATATAAAGTGAATAAAAATAAACCATCTATCCTAAATGGTGAATCCACTCAGAAAAAAAAAAGTTTCTTTCTCCTTACTATCCTAGTCAAGTTGTCTACTTTTGGTTTTATTTTTTCTTAATCTAAAATATTTTAACAATTCCAATTTGGAGAAACTAAAAAGGACAAAAAAAAAAAAGAGTGAACACAGTCTTTTCATTATATCATAAAACAAAAGAAATCCATAACTGTGAAATTGTGAGACAGTCCGATTTCATAAGCATAAATGACGATAATGACTTAGAATTTAATGTGAGTGAATCACTCCGAAAGATAGATAGGAATGTTAGTTGGTACTTTTGTTTTGAGATAGGTTCACTAACAAAAATGGTTAAAATAATCAATAATAGTTAAATGGGTTGGGTGTCTCATTTAATGAGTTGTGGTCTCTAAGAAGAGGTGGTTTTTTTAAAACTAAATAATTAGTGTCCCAGAAGATTAAGTACCCCACCCATATTAATTCATAGCCCTTTCTTATTACCCTACCAAGAATTTTGACCCTTACTATTGTTATTTCGGCGATTTATGAAAAGTTGTAGGTCCATTAAAAAATATATTCTTTTATTATTGGTTATATAATTGTGAGGATAGTTTAATATTTCACATCATATGTTTTATTATTATTTTGTAAGTGGAAATTTGCGGTCAAATTACTTAATTTTTTTTGGTTTATTACAATTTAACTATCCAAACACTCTAAAATAGTATTTTCGTAGCTACCCACCCTTCCACTCTCAGCTTTGTTGATGTTGCACTCAAACTAGACATCTAGGTGTTGTGTCCTAATTAATCTAACTCAATTTTTGTTTTATTTTTTTAAAAAAATCTTATTAATTGATTTTAAAATTAAAAATTTAATATAATTAATATAAAAATAAAACAAAATGATTTTTAATTATTTTTTTATTCTCTTCTTCTTTCTTTTTCTATCAAACCTATCAACCCATAAATAAAAAATTCATTCATTCTTCCATTACAACCCTCATTCTTTTTCTTCACGCATAAAACCCTAAAACAGATCTACACCAAGCTGCCATTGATGAAGCTTGGTTGACGACAATCTATGTGAGGGCTAGTGAGGATGGCTTGAGTTTGATGATGTTCCGAGCAAGGTCAGGCAGTGCGGCTTGAGGTGGGCAACGAGCGATCGACAGGTGGAAATGATTGACGAGATGTGCGAGGTCAGGCAAGAGAGCGCGCTTCAAATATGCTTTTCAGGGGACGGGCTGGTTTCGAGGGTAGCTTTAGATTTTTTTTGGGGGGATGGATTTGTTTCGAAGGTCGGCGGGGTGCATGGATGGGGTTCCACAGAGATGCATGTTGTTCTTTTTTTTTTGTCAACGAAAAGGGTGGTGGTGTGGTAGTTCAACTTTTTTTTTCTGTTTCTTTTTCTAGGTATATGATGTTGATCGAAGAAGAAAGAAAAAAGGGGAGGAAGGAAGGAAGAAGAGAATAAAAATTATTTTGTTTTATTTTTTAATTTTGTAAGCAATTAATAATAAGCTTTTTATAAAAAAAAATTGAGTTCGACTAATTAGGACACAACACCTATCTAGTGTAAGTGCTACATCCAAAGTTAACGATGTTAAGGGTGGGTAGCTACGAAAACAATATTTTAGAGTGGTTGGGTAGTTTTGCCATAAAAAAAAGGTTGGATAGTTAATTGTAGCAAACCAAAATTTTTGGATAGTTTCGCTGCAAATTTCTCTTTTGCAAAACTTAGGGGCATGGATGGAGTTTCATTGGCTTCATTATTGAAAAGTACTCCAATTTGGGGAAATTTTTTGGCTTGGTATTTCTTTGGCCATGGGTTGTATTTTGTAACAATTGTGTAGTATATTCATTGGATCTTTTATTTAATATTACCAACTTAGTATTGGCTTCATATCAACATAGAATGAAGAAAAGTTGCAACATTGTCACAAGAAAGCTAAACAAAATCTACAAAAGAGACTTATAGATACTCCCATGATAAAGATAACCTTTCAAAATGTCATATATGTTCTAAAGCTTAAAATAAATCTTTTGTCTATTGGAGTACTTGATTGGACTGCTTATTGGGAATATGGTTGAGAAATTTACACAAATACCTTAAAAATATAAATTAATTCAAAAAATATCTTAAAGCAACTTATTTACACATATATCGTGTCGCAATAGGGTATACCAAAATTTGAAATTTTTTGAGAAATCCTACTTTTCGAAATTTTTTATTTTTCTGGGTTGTAAAAAGTTACATTTTGATTACTTACGATACGGATAAGATAACGATTGGTAGGGGTGCACATCGGGCGGGTTTTGCGGATTTTGGGTGTTCAGATTACAGGAAGAAGTTATCGAAAATCGTTTGAAGATTTCGAATTTCTTCGGATTCGAATTTTTGGGTTTCGGTGCAAATTCAAATTTGTCTCAAATTGGGCCATTTACATAAAATTTTTGGCCCAAGCCCATTTTTTATCACTTAAATGTACTTTTATCACTATTAAACAAGTGACATGACACTGCTTTTTAAAACAATGAGTCTTAATTTAGATAAATGTGATTGGTTGACAAAAACTGCCACGTCACTATGTGTAATGTTTATGTGTATATTTTGGGTGCACATATCATTACTCTAATAAAATTTAATTTAGTATACAGCATAGTAACTTTTACATGAAAACTTTTAATAGACATTTTTAGTCACTCGTATAATTTACATATCTTTGAATTTAAGATACTTTTACATTACATTCAAGCCTATTTTAGAAACTAATTAGTTATCATATAGTATAAAAAGTTAATCTTATAATTCCAAGTTACCATGAATAACTTATTAGAAAATTATATTATTTAGTATACTCATAGTTACTTTTAAAAGCTACATTTTTCGTTGCTTTTAAAATCATTTAAGATACCAATTGATTACCTTTTGATATATGACTAAATTTTTATGAGTTACCAAAAAGAATTTTCTTATGTTCTATTTAAAAGTTACCAAACAGTAACCTAAATTATAAAAAAAAATTACTTGAAATGTTTCTAAAATAGCTTTGAAGTTATTTAGAGTATCATATGACATCTCTTAATGTAAAATAAGAATACACTTTTTGGTAACTTTTCAAACACAATAAAAAAGTACCCATCCCAACCATCTTCTCTAGCAACGACAAGAAACCCATCCCAACAAAAATAATGCACATTTTTTGGACTCTTTGATTTAACTTTTATTTAAATAAATTAAAAAGTAGATATAAAAGTTACTTTTCATACATAATAAAAACTATGAACTAATTTCCAAAAATAGCCTTGGAGTTAATTAACTAAAATAAAGTTTTTTTTTGTAGAATGGTAACTAATCAGTATTTAATTGGTATTGTAAGCAACCAATTGATTGCTTTTGATTTCGGTGATGGTGAGATATCAAAATGACCACCTTGAAGAGTAAGTCGCGATGATACCACTCTTGAGACAAAACAACTAGCAGTGTAGCAAAATTTTATTTTAAAATTGTGGAGAACAAAGAGAATGAATTAATATAATGTTATATTGTTTGCAAAAAAAAAAAAAAGTAGGAACAGTAGTATTTTTGGAATTAAGATGGGTCTAGGCATTTTTAGAATGGATTAATTACATCATTCAACATGATTTGAATTTTATTTACAAAAATCACTTATAAATACTTATTAACACATATACCATAATCTATACCTTAAAACAAGTTTTTTTTTTTAATTTTTTTTTCTCTTTCTTCAAATGTATACATTTCTCTTTTCTCTCTTTTCTCCAAAACTTAAAAATGAAATTCTAGCCACACTGCTAGTCGGTTAGGCTCAAAAGTGGTACCATCGCGACCTACTCTTTAAAGTGATCATTTTGATATGTGGGAAGCATATGCTTTTTGGCCGTCGCCGGAGAAGATGACCATAATAAAAAGCAACCTTTTAGTTTCTTTTTTATATTGTGTTGACCAAAAATAACTAAATTTTAAATTTAATCAAAAATTAATATACTAAAATGTGTATTCTTATTTTACATTTAAAAGATACTTATTATATTCTAAAAAACTTTAATTTATTTAAAAATATTTCTAGTAACTTTTTTTAAAATAGATTATTTAGGATATTGTTTAGTAACTTTTAAATAGAATATAAAAAAATTATTGTATAGTATACTAAAAGTAACTTTTAATAATAAGCTATATAATAATTTGTTATATTATTGTAACTCATTAGTTTATAAAAAATGACTAATCGGCAACGTAAAAGTATCTTAAGTAATAAGACACCATAATATAATTTCAAAATGATTAATAAGTGCCTTAAGATAAAAAAATTTCAAAAAATAAGTATTAGAGGCAACCAAAATGTATATAAAATAATATGCTATAAACATAATTTTTTTCACGAGAAAAGTAACTAATTGGTAACTTATTAACATTTTAAGTAACAAAAATATTACTTTTTTAAACCTAGAAAAACTGATTAACTGGGATTTCGAGAAAGTTTCAAATTCATGTATATTACTTTTAGAATTCGGTATTTTTAATGACGTGAAAATATATTTTTGTAAATAAAATTTTGTAGGTGATTTTTGTAATTATTTTATAATATAGGTATATAATTGTAAATATCTCTTTTAGAATTAAGAGGATAAAAATGGTACCGAATGTAAATTTCTCAATATGGTTATAGTTGGGCCTTGATAGGCTCATTTCTACAGACTCTTTTTGGTCGGGCTTCTTGTTACGCTTGCCCTTGCCATTGTCTCGGTAAATAAAGTGTACTATCAGTTGCACTGTTTCAAAACCACACCCAAAAACATTTGGCACCTGCAAAAAGGACACCAATTATTTTTAGAGTAAATTATATCTTATATGAGATTTTTGACAAAGTGTGCAAAATTATGGCTTTTTTTTTAAAATAAGTTAATTGATACCTTCTTTTTTTTTTTTAAGAATTTTCACTTTTATGGGTTTATTTTATCATATTTTTGTATAATTGGTTTATGCCATAGTTTTACTCTTAATCAAGTTTTATTATTTTGGAATGGTATGTTTGTAATTTGATTATTATTTTTTTAGCTTATTTGTTTTTTTCATATTACTAATTTTATATTAAATTTTTCTTTGGTTGTTTTGCAATTTTTTTTCTTTTTTTTAATATGAATTGTGTTTAAAATTATTTTTTTATTTATTATAAATATTTTTTTTATTTTTTTTAGATTTTACGTTTCTTTTTCAAATAATGGTTAAGGTAACCAGTTACTTGATTACCAACTATATAAAAAAAAATACTAGAGCTAGGTTAAATAACATGTACCAGGAAGGATAACCAATTATCCTGAGATGAGTAACTTTCTGCCATAAGAGGGGTAACCAGTTACCATAAGAGGGGTGACGAGCTAGGAGTAACTTTCTCCTCTCCCATTTGGTTCTCTTGTCTCAGCCATTCGCTGACGATGCTACCTCTGCCTCCGCCCCCAACGACGATGACGCACCTCCGCCCCTGCCCCTGATGACAACGTACCTCCCCCTCTAGTTCTTCTTCTTCTTCTTCTTCTTCTGATCTAGTTTTATTTTTATTTTCTTTGTTCTTCTTCTTCTTTTTCACATCTGGTTTCGGCATTTCAAATCTGTTTTTTGCACTTCATATTTAATTTTTTTTCATTCTAAACGTAATTGTAACCGGTTACAGTCACGATCTGTTCTGATTTCTGAGTTTTTTTTTTCCAGATCTATTTAAGTAACCTGGTACAATGGCGTCTGATTCTTTTTTTTTCATAACTAATATTTTTTTGGATCTAGTTGTAACTAGTTACAATACCTCCCCCTGTGGTTCTTCTTCTTCTTCAGATTTAGTTTCATTTTTATTTTCTTTGTTGTTGTTCTTCTTTTTCATATCTGGTTTCGTCATTTCAAATATGTCTTTGCACTTCATATTTATTTATTTTTTTACTTCGAAACGTAACTGGTTACAGTCATGATCTGTTCTGATTTTTGGATTTTTTTTCCAGAATTGTTTAAGTAACCGGGTACAATGAAATCTGATTCTTTTTATTCATAACTGATATTTTTTTAGATCTAGTTTTAACTAGTTCCAATAACGATCAATTTAGATTTTTTTTTTTTAGAACTAATTTTCTTTCCAGGTCTAGATAAGTAGCTAGTTACTATCAGAATATTTTTTTTTTTTTTTTCAGATCTGATTTTTTTTCAAACCTAGCTGTAACCAGTTACGATTATGATCATTTTAGATTTTTTGTTTGGATCGTATTTGTTTTCAGGTTTGGCTAGGTAATCGGTTACCATCGCAACTAGTTTTTTTTCATATATATTTTTTTCAAACCCAATCGTAACCAGTGACCTTCACGATCAATTTAGTTTATTTTTTCATATAAGTTTTTTTTCTCCAAACCTCACTAAGTAACCAGTTACTATAACACTACTTAAAAAATAAAGATGATTTTTATAGATATAATTGGTTACCACACATCACTAAAAAAATTAATAGTGGCAAATGATCAGTACCACAAAAAAAATTTCAAAAATTGTTCTAATAGTGGTTACCGGTTATAGCGTTGAAAATATTGATTGAAGAAGATAAAAGATGGAAGAAAAGAAGAAAACAAAAAATGTTTTTCAAAGTCTGAACAAAAAAATAAATTAAAAGTAATACATACAATTACTGAAATACCCTCACAAAAATTCAAAATTAGCCAAAATAATCTTATATAATTAAATATGGTAAAACTAATAAATTATTACACAAAATGGGAAAAAAAATCCCATACAAAAGTAAGAAAATATAAAATACCATAGAAAATGCCATATTTATCAAAGATTAAATTTTTTTCCCATATTTCATGTAAATTCGTCATAAAAAATTTACTGCCACAAAATGGTCGTGGCTGAATAAGCCCAAAACCATGAAGTGCTATACAAGAAGACAAAGAGATAAGAAAAATGACATGAATTCCACACTTTTGGTTTGGTTTTTAGCATAGTTCTCTACCAAGTAAAATAAAAAAATAACACAAACCCAATTTTGTTTTGAAAAATGACACAAACCGAGTTTGATACCCACAAAATTGTGTATGTATATATATAACGACCTT
Source organism: Humulus lupulus (assembly GCF_963169125.1). NCBI lineage: Eukaryota > Viridiplantae > Streptophyta > Magnoliopsida > Rosales > Cannabaceae > Humulus > Humulus lupulus. Next base: position 13,442,250 of record NC_084802.1, read on the forward strand.
GCACGATCTACCATCACCGTTGACACCCAAACCTATGGCGACAGATTCGTGAACATTTTTTCTTATCACATGTCTCTCTATGACTCTATAATTTGCGCTTCTGAAAGGGTATTCTCTCTCCCTCTCTTTCTCTTTATATGTATCTGTATGCATACGCAAATGGATCATCACTACTTCTTTCTTGTGTTAGATTTTGCCATTTATAATAATGGTATATTTTGATTTTTTCAAAATTGGTGTGTATATGAAATGTTTGATTAATTGTGTGTTTATAATTAGAGCTGTAAATGTGGGCCGCCCGGCCCGGCCCGGCCCACATTTTTCGTGCCTCCGGTAAATTTGGGCCGGGCCCATATTCAATTCGTGTCGTGCTCGTGACGACCCATTTTTGAAAGAGTAGGCCCAGCATGGCCCATGGGCCCGGCCCATGTCGTGCCCAAGTCGGGCCGGCCCACTTTCCTTATTCGGGCCAGCCCACTTTCTATATTCGGGCCCACTTTTTTTTTGCTAAAAAATGTGAAGATGGAGAATTGAACCCTCCACCTCCTCTTTAACCATCAATGGACTTACCACCAAACCAAATACATTTCTTTGTTTAAATTATAATTTTAGATATTTTTATATACTTTTTAACAATATTTTACACAAAATTATATCAAAGATAATTATTAGAATTTTAATACCTACTAATAAATGCTAAAAATTTAACTAACAAATCTTAAAATAAATTAATATAATTATAAAAATATAAACATTGAAAAAAATAAGACATATATTATCATTTTAATTTATTAATTATTGACAAATAAAAATTTATTATGATTATTAATGTCAAAATATCGGGTTTTTTATCGTGTCGTGCTTTCGGGCTAGTTTGTTCGTGCTTTCGTGTCGTGCCTTCGGGCTTGTCGTGCCGTGCCGTGCTAAGCCCGTGTCGTGTCGTGCCTGGCCCAAGCCCATATTTTTTCGTGCCATGTCGTGCTCGTGCCTCCCGGGCTCGTGCCGGTTTCGTGCCATGCTCAAAAGCTCGGCTCGTATTTACAGCTCTATTTATAATGTGTTTGATATAATTCATCAGTTACATCAATAACAACTTTAACTGAGTTCAACACACGTGAAAAATCATTTCATTTTGGTGTTTTACTTTCTTTCTGTTGTTGGTTTTTTTGTTACGAAGCAATTTTTTTTTAGAAAATATGTCTGTAATGCCCTAATTTCTCATAAATTGCAGAGAATACAAGGTTTGGTCATAATTGTAAATATTGCTCTTTTATTTAATAAAAGCTTAAAAATAAATACATGGATCCATGGTTTTACAAAAATAAAATAATTGTCTTTAACATAAAAATGAAATAAAACTTTAAAAGAAAACATTTTTTGATACAAATAAATAAATAGGCCCGCTTGATCTTCCTCGACTATATGGTCCCCACGAGTACATCACGAAGTTCTTAGGTCCCACACTCGCCAGCGGTCTTTCTATCCTTAATTGCCTGAAATAACAACATCATAAGGAGTGAGCTTCTAAGCCCAGTAAGGAAAATACAAACAAGAGTTAGTCATATAATCAAACATAACATAAATTCACAAGAGTCATAAAACACAAACCTCTAGGTCATATCATAGCTTAAGTCATAATTTTACATCATAATCTAAGTCATAAATCATAAATCATACTCTAAGTCATAAGTCATAAGTCATAGATCATAGGTCATAAGCCATAATCATAACTATAGATCATAGGTCATAAATCATAAGTCATAGCTATAACTATAGGTCATAAATCATAATCATAACTATAATAACAAATCAAATATAATAAAAAGATAAGTGTTTAAATAAGGGGTGGCAATTAAGCCCTGGACAAAAGTCTGTCATACACCGGACATCACTTAGGTCCGTCATAAAGTTTTGGCAACCGAGCCTACCGGACATAGTCCGTCATATATCATTGGACACCTTAGGTCCAGACACACTTACCCATTTATTGTACCTGAAATGTTAGGTCATACAAACATAAACTATATCATAAACTAGGTCATAATACTAAACTACCTAATTTTCCTTACAAAAAACCAGAATATTGGAGACAAGAGCGGGATTGAAACTCCTAAAACCAAACATAAAGAAACCATAAGTTTCCTATAGAAAAATAAGATAAAGAGAAGATCTAAACCGTCGAGATAGAAACTTACCGAAAGCCTTAAGTTTCAAAGGAATTGAACACCTAACCAAAAGTCGCTATCACAAGTTAGGATATGAAGAAAAATAAAAGAATAATAGAAACTATAATGAACTAAACCTGAAGATAATGAATACCTTGGATAGCTTAAAACCTCAATCTATACCTCGAACACCGAAATCACACAAAAAAAACTCATTTCCCAAGTGTTTATAAAAGCTTTAGATTTGAAAGCTTTAACCCCAAAACCCTAGTGTTTCTCTCTAGAATAATCTTAGCAGTTTGGAGGCTCTGAACTGTGCTTGAAGATGAAGAAAATGGCTGAGTGAAGGGTCTTATTTATAGAGTTCAAGGAGTGAAACTAACTCCCATTTCAATGAATAAATAAAATATTAAAAATGAATAAATTTGAATTATCTATTCAATAGATGCCCAGAACTCGATCAAAAACGTTCATGAATGAGTCAAGGTTGTTGGGGGTTGTTTCTAGCTCATAATTTTACGAAAAACTCAAATATGGCCACTGGAGCCGATATATCACCTAGGGTAGGCGATATATCGCCCTTACCATGATTTCGAGGGTTCGTGGTTTCATACGTGCGAAGTCAACGTGTTTTCCATACCAATCATAGGCGATATATCGGCCCTTATAGCTGCGATATATCGGCATACGCTGATAATTCAAACACGTTTTTGCACACTTCAACATAATTTGAAATTTGTTTACAACTTACTTTGACTGAGTAAAACGTGATCCTAACAGATAAATGAAGGTTCTAGAGCTTCTAGATCTTTCTTTTAATAAAACTATTCATCAAAAATACTTAAATCCTTAATAAACATACATGTGACAAGTGTCACGCTCTTAATTATTCTATCTAAACCTTATGTTAAAATAAATAATATTCTTAGGACTATATTCATAAATCAAACTTTATGATAAAATTAATATTTCTAAACCATAGGTTAAACTTGTAGAGTCCAACAACTTTACTTAGCTAGTTAGATAGTAGTAATAATAGTAATAGTAGTAGTATTTTTATGACTGTGGATTTTGGTTCAGACCGGGATTTAATTGGACACTCGTAGTAACACTTGTAGATTTTCTAAGTTTAACCTATAGTTTAAGAATATTAATTTTAACCTAAGGTTTGATTAATATGACTGATATTGATGGTGATATTTATTATATTATAAGGTTTAGATAGACCCAATAAAATAGTAACAGTTGTCATATGTATGTTTAATGAAAATTAAGTATTTTTGATGAATAAGTTTATTAAGAGTAATATTTGAATATCCTAGGGTCTGTCAGCAGCTTTGAAATCGTTAGAAGACTTAGTCAAGGCTGTTTACTCAATTCAAATTAGGTTGAAAATGTGCAATTTCGTGTTTAAATATTCAGCGTATGCCGATATATCGCAGCTATAGGGGGCGATATATCGCAGTACGGGGATACGAAAAGCACGTAACTTCGCACGATCACCTCGACGAGCCTCGGGCATATTAGCCCAGGCGATATATCGACTCCTTTGATGGATTTTTGAATGTTTTTGAAATCGTTCTCATTTTATTCCTTAACCTCTTGATAAGTCCAGCATCTTTCTGACCGAGTCTTCAGCCTCTGCTGAACGATAATTCAAATATTTTTCACTTAAAAAGCCATTATTTTATTCAAGTTAAATGAAGATCTTTTCATTCTTGAACTCTATAAATAAGACCTAGTACCCAGCTATTTATTCATTCATCAAGCTAAGTTCAGAGGCTGCAAGCTGCTAGGTTATTTTTGAGTGCTTAAACACTTGGGTTGGGGATTATAAGCTTAATTATTATAAACTTACCAAACACTTGGGAAGTAAGGTTTATAGCATATTTTGGTTCAAGGTTTAGATCGGTCATAGAAGCATTCAAGGTATTCCAAACTCTAGTTCATTCTGGTATTGTTTTCCTTAAGTTCTTATAGTTTTCTACTCAACATCCTAACTTTATTCTTTATTCTTGGTTAGGAAATCTAAGATCTTGAACATAATGTTCTTGGTAAGTATCTTTCGATGGTATAGATCTTTCATTATTTTCATCCCTTTTTCTTCAAGTATACTCACCTTCCATTGATGGTTTTTAGGAGTGTCCCAAGGTCCCAAACTTGTTCACATATCTCGGTATTTTTGGTAAGGAAAATAGGATAGGATATTATATGTTATGCTATATGTTATCTTATGATTTATGTGTTATGTTAACTTATGATTTATGTGTTATGTTATCTATGTTGTAGACTTGGGCATATGACTTGTATAACTAACAAGCCCCAATAAATTTATGGGCATATGACTTGCTTAGCTAGCAAGCCCCACAAATCTAATTGGCATATGACTTGTTTAGTTTACGAGCCCCAAGTAATAATGGCCATTATAGTATGTGTGACATATGTTTATGATATGTTTTATTATATGTTGCGATATGAATTTTATGTATATGGTTTATGTGTTAGGTTTTCCTTGCTGGGCATTAGGCTCACTCCTTTATGTTTATATGTGCAGGAAAATAGCTTTGGTGGCGGGAAAGGTTCTTGGAAGCTTGGGGATGTGTATTGAGGCGAGATGAAATTGATGGACCGAGCGTTCGATTCGATGATGAAGTCTCTTTAAATTTTATATGTATTTTCCGCACCTTATTATGTAATCCATTTATTTAAAATTATGTTATGTTTGTTTTTAAAAACAATGGGATCTCATGTCATACTTTAAATTTTATGTACTTTAACATATGTTTTATAAGTTTTCAATGAAGTTATGATTATTTCACTTGCAAGTTTTGTTAAAAATTAGTGTCTATGTATAGTAGTCATTAATGGTCCAAATTCTATTCTAGTTGGGTCATTACAAAACTTACAAAATCCATAACTATTTCTACGAGTTTCTAACTAAATCCCGGCTTTGACCAATATCCACGAAAACCAAAACTCTATAGCTACTACTACTATTACTATCTAACTAAGTAAAATTCCGGGCCGCTACAGTTATTATATTGGTTTATATGAAGAACCAACACATATTACTATAATTGATTAAACTGAAATGTACTCTTGATACCTTTATTCATAAATTGATAATTAGATATATGTAAAGCTTACCCAACTTTACAAACCCAAAGAAACTCAACAATACACCCAAGTTGGAATTGTTTAGGTTTTGTGGCTGTTGAATAATATGTATATTTTTAAGAATGTTTAGAGTGGAATCTTAAGACATTGGTTTCAGTTAATATTTGATTTTCTTCTACATATATTACCGGATGTTGATTGAGATTACATATAATTTATGTGAGCAGATATCACTAAGTTTCTTTTGTTAGCTTACTCAGAGTCTAGTGCACAATTCAATTTGTGAATGTAACTTGCAGTGATATCATACTAAGTATTCTACCTCAAAAAGAAATCATTCTGTAGAGGATCTGTATTCATCTTTATAGTTAGAGGATGTAGAATATTGAATGGAAAGTATTAATTAGAAATTATAATAATATTAGTTAACTATATATACGATATTAAAATATGATTCTGTGCAAAGGTGAAGTTATGTCCCGCATCAATTTGATTTACCTTAATATAAGAATATATATATATACATATTAGGTGAAAACAATCACTATTACTATAACGACCCAACTATCTATGAAACTTAGATCATTAAACCTACTAAACATAAACTCAACTTTGAAATGAACATACATAAGAAAATTCATAACTTTATTGAAAACCTTAAAGAAACAATATTTGTAACACATAAATGAGCTCATTGTTTTAAAATAAAACATAACATTAAATAAAATTGTTTACAAAGCTACATGCGGAAAAAAAAACGTTGTCCTCGAATCGACACGCAGCCCATCCACTCCATTCACCTCCATACACACACCAAGCTTCCAAGAATCCTTCCGCCTCTGCATCTATTTTCCTGCATCACACTAAAAGAAAAGGAATGAGCCTAATGCCCAGCAAGGAAAAACTACTAATCAACTTAAACATACACATAAAATCATATCACAACATATCATAACCTATACTAAAAACATATCATAACATATACTATATAAGACTATACTAATAATGGCCATTATGACATGTGATAAACCATCTACGTCCCCTGTCTAATATTTGAGGTAGGTTAGATCACATGTAATGTATGATAACCCATCTACGTCCCCTGTCTAATATTTGAGGTAGGGTAAATCATAACATAACATAACATATAAAAACATAAACTTATCATAACATATTAAACATAACATAACATATCATACAAACATACAAGATCTAGCCTATTTTCCTTACCAAAATACCGGGATGATGAGAACAAGGTCAGGATTTTGGAACACTCCTAAAAACCATTAATAGAGATGTGAGTTTTCTAAAAGAAAGAGATGAAGAGGAATGAACTAAACCATCGAGAAGATACTTACCAACAAGAAATCTCAAGTTCGAAGAACTTAGATGCCTAACCAAGAATAGAGAAGATTGGGTTAGGAATTGAGTAGAGAAAAACTATAAGAATTAATGAAACAATACAGAAAAGGAACTAAGAATAGGAATACCTTTGAAATTGCTATGACCGAACTACACCTCGAAACCGAAATACACTCTATGAACCTTACTTCCCAAGTGTCTAATAAGCTTAGAATGACAAAGCTTATAATCCCCAACCCAAGTGTTTACACTCTCACAATAACCTAGCAACTTGCACCCTCTGAACTTAGCTTGATGAATGAATGAAAAAAAATGCTTGGTGCTAGTTCCTATTTATAGAGTTCTAGGAATAAAAATCTTCTAATTATAATTCAAATTCAAATTCAAATTTAAATTTAAAATATAATCTTAAGGAATAAAAATCTTCTGATTATAATCCAAATTTAAATTTAAATTAGAATCCTAAGGAATAAAAATCTTCAAATCTCGTAACTTTAAACTAATCTACAGTAAAATCAACATATCTGGAGCTATAGAACTCCGATTTAAAATATCTGTATACCGTTAGAAAGATAATTAAATTATCTACAACTTTTTAGAAATACTATTTTTTGAAATCCATAACCTAACTGAGTCAAAAATAGGTTGGAAGTTACAGCACCCTAAAGTTACGAAAAAAAAAAGATCTATTTAATTATCTAAATAACCTAGTCCACAAATAAATAAAATTGTGAGTCTAAATATCTGAATATCTAAATAAATATCATGCTCCTAACAGATTTTGATGAAGACTAAGTCATATATTTCCCTTATTTTATCATTTAAATAATAATTCCTTAATAACAATGCATATGACAAGTGTCATATTCTTATTGGCTTTATCTAAACCTTAGGTTATAATAATCATCATATTAATAACCAGCAATATTAACCAAACCTTATGTTAAAATTAATATTCTTAAACTATAGGTTAAATTTATAAAATCCATAACTATTGCTAGGAGTTTCCAACTAAATCCCGGCTTGAACCAAAATCCACAGTAATAACAATACTATAACTACTACTAGCTATTACTATTACTACTAGTGTCTAACTAGCTAAGTAAATTTCTTGGACTCTACAACTACAAAAACTGGCAATTGTGTCAGTCAAACGCGTCAGTCAACGTAGTTAACTGACGCTGTTGACCAAGAATTAGCATTTGTGGCAGTTGGACACTGCCACAAATGAGGGCCCAATTGCGTCATAACGTACACTGACGCTGTTTAATGGGACCGTTTGTGTCAGTGGGGCACTGACGCAAACGGGCCGTTAACGGCGTCAGTGGCGCACTGACGGTAACAGAGCGTTTGCGTCAGTGGGGCACTGATGCAAACGGCAAAGGTAATGTCCAATGCACGTTTTTCTAATTGTATTTAGAAAATGTATGAACTTAGTTTTATTTTTTGATTTTCAAGTTTTCATATTAATTTTAATTATATAAACAATGTCATATATTTTAAAAGAAATTGTTTAATACAATATATGACATGAAGATATTAATAATTTTTTTTGATGAAATTCAAACCATAACATTGTCGATAAGTATTTGGTATTTTTTTCCCAATGACTTTTGCTATTGAAGTGTTTTAAAGGCTAAACTTAAAAAAAATTGTCTATAGTTTAATAAATAAGTGGTTAATTTTTGTTTGTAATTTAGGATGGTGATGTATCATGTTTCTCATCTTGTATCGATTCAATGGACATAATAGTGAAAGGCTTGTATTTGATATGCTTCATTTTTTTTTTTTGGATTTCAGACACTTTGATTGTCCCTCAACTAACCTGCTCCAAAAATGAGTTGTTAGAGCATCTCCAACATTTTCGAAACCCCAATTCCTTCATTTTAAATATCAAAATCATACAAAAATCCTCTCCAACCCAATTTTATTTTTATCTTCATTTTAAAGAATTACACTATGCACCTTCAATAATAAAGTCAGCACTATTCATATAAAGGCAACGAAATAGTACCTAAAATACCCTTAATAGTTTTGTTTAAATACATATATATCCTTTTATATAATATTATATGTTTTAATTATTTAATTTTATAATTATAAATATGCCTTATATTTTATTTTTAGATTTATATTATAGTAATAAATTAGATTAATATTATACTAATAAATTAAATAAATAAAAGTATACATAACAAAAATAAAAAACCAATAACTTGTCAAATTTAAAATTATAAAATATGAAATGAAATTAACCATAATTAAATAAAAATAACAACAACAATTTAAAAAAATATAATGTTTAATTTTCATAATGTAGCATTTTAAGTTAAGTTTGTTAATATTTTTTTTACTTGATATAAAATTATTATTACTTAATAATATTAATATTAATGTATCAAATTAATATTTATTAATTAGTTAAATTATTGATGATTAAAAAGAAAAAAAAAAGAATATATGTTTTTGAAGTAAAATTTGAAGTAGAGATTGAAGATGAAATAGTAATTTAAAGTGAAAAATATGAAGAAAAAAATGAAGATAAAATTGATTTAAAATAAAGTTATGGTTGGAGATAGCCTTAGTGTGAGGAAATGAGTAATGTTGAATTAGATTGCTAGAAACTACTAAATGTTCTATTTTCTTATGCTTCCTTTGTAAAAATAAAGGAAAGTATCACCAAAAAGATAATAATAATAATTAAGTAAAATTTTGAATGTGGTTATATTTTTTTATATAAAAACATGTTAATTGAAATTTAATAACAATAATAACCATTCTATTTTATGAGACCAATTTAGAAATGCAATCATATTCACCAAAATTTGAACTTTTATGCTTAATAAGGGGTATTAAGTTAAAAAAAATACTAGGTTCTTTGATCATTTCAAAATAATGCCAAATTTTTTTACAGTACCCAAAATGCCCCTGCCACAAAATCCCCCCCTCCCCACTTTTGTTTCTCCTCTCACTTTTTCTCTCTCCACTCTCTCACTCTCTCGGTTCAGCTCTCCCCAGCCCGAAACCCATCGAACCCAGCCCTTCTTGCCGTCATCGAACCACCGTGCCTCCGTCGACCTCCATCCATTTCTCCGTCGAACCCCCTAGCCATAAAAACCGAAGGGTCGCATCTCCCTTTCTCCATTAACCGAAGGGTCGAAGCTTCCATTAAAATCGAAGTCTCTGTCTCTCGTCTCTGTCGACCTCGACCAAAACCCTCGGGATTCAAGTGTACAAAGGTAAGTTCTTGACATATTTTTTATTTGATTTGTTAGTGTTAAAGTATGGGATTGTTTGTGTATTTTTTTTTTTTTTGGTTTTGTGTATGGATTGTTGTTTGTGATTGGGATTTTTGTATGGAATGTAGTGAGAATTGTAGAATGAATTGCTTGACATTTTTCTGGGTTTCATGAAGTTGCTCTATAGGGGTTCGATGCTGGTTCGATGGGGGGATTGATTACGCATTTAAGGGATCCAGGTGCATGCTCGATGGTGATTCGATGCATGCTCGATATTTGTTTGAAGAGGTGGCATTAAGGGGTTCTAGATGCATGGTCGATGGGGTTCGATGTATGCTCGATTTGGGTTCGATAGGGTAGGCAGTTAGGGGTTCCAAGAGTGGGTTCGATGGTGATTCGATGCATGCTCGAGGTTGGTTCGATAGGGTGGGCCTTAGGGGTTCGAAGTGCATGGTAGGTATGGTTCAATGCATTCTTGATATTAGCTCGATTGGGTAGGCATTTAGGGGGTTCGATGCATACTCGATGGGTCTTCGATGGGGGTGTTGTTTGGGTTTGATAGGGTAGGCCATCTAGGGTACAAGATAATACTGTAGTGGTTCGATGCAAACTCGATAGTAGTTCGATGGATATTGTAGGCTGGTTCGATGGGGTATTTTTTATGGAAATGGTCAGGTTTCCGGTTCGATGGGTACTCGATAGGGGTTCGATGGTTGCATGTATGTTTATGGATGGATTTTTCTTGTGATTCGGTTTAACTGTATTATATATTTTTTGCATATGCCGAAGTTTTTTTTCCCTTGATTGATCACTTTCCTGGTCGAGTCATATACATGGATAATGGCTACTTTAAAACAATCAAGGACAAGTTTGAGGAGCTCGAGTTGATAGATAGGGTGAAGCAATCCTCTTTCAAACAGTTTTTCGTGGCTGAGAAGTTGGACTTCCCTGCATCTCTCATACATCAATTAATGTTGCACAAGATTCAGTGCAACAAAGAGGATGAGTTGCATTTCCATTTGGGATCTAGACCCTGTAGGTTTGGTAGAGGCGAGTTTGCTCTGGTTACGGGGCTGAACGTTAGTGCTGGGCCATCTGAGACTGATTTGAAGAGTCACTTGACTAGTGGCCGCTTAATCAAGGAGTACTTTAATGATGAAGAAACGGTGAAGATAATGCATTTGGAGGCTGCTTTAAAAAACTGCATTGTAGTTGAAGATGCCTACAAGTTGGGCCTATGTTTCTTTGTTGAGGAGGTTTTCCTTGCACGAGAGGGCAAGTTAAATGTCTAGACAGATTCGCTGAAGATGGTGGAGGACATTGAGTTTCTTTACTTATCCATGTTGGAAGGTGTCTTTTAACAAGCTTATGGATGCATGTCAAAAAGACATGCATCATCAGAAGAGGAACTATGAGAAGAAGAAGGAAGTTAAGGGGAAACAGAAAGAAGCAAAATACAGTTTGTATGGTTATGTCCATGCATTGCAGTATTGGGCATATGAGGTCATCCAACAATTTGCACGTGAGTATGGTATTAACCATGGAAACTGGTTTTCGAGGATGCTTAGTTGGTCGAGCAATAAGGAGCGTCCTATTTCGAAGGATGACCTTGCACCGATGTTCAAGAAGACGAGGGTAAGTTCTTCTATATTATGTCAAAATACATTATTCTTTGGTGATTTCAAACTAACATAATGCTTTGTGTTTGATGCAGTTGGTTGTGTTGTCCATGTTGAAGGCCCAACCTTCAGAGATAGATTATTATAGCGATCTGACTGAGGGTCCATTGTATCCTGGGTTGGGCCAAGAAGAAGATGATGAAACTCCCACTGATTTTGAGAAGGTGGCGGAGATAGCTGCTGAGGTTGTGAAGGCAGCCAATATTTTTGTTGATGCTGGCCCTGATGATGAGGATACCTCAGTCCCCATCGGCCCCAGCCCCATCGGTATACCCCAGCCTGATCAACCTGATTTCGGGAGGTGTTGGAGAGGTTGGAGCGAGTCGAGAGTTGTCAGGATACCATCCTACAGAACCAGACGGTCATCATGGATGTTGTCAATAAGATCTTGACATTTGTACAATATCTTTGGAGAGACACAACAGAGAATGATTCTGATTCCGACTTACTTGACCTCCCAGTTGATTATGCCGTACATGACGTAGGCACTCCTCCGCCCATAGTACTCACAGCAGATCCTGAGACCCCAGGTGTAATGCCCCAAAATCCCTAATGTGGTTTAATGGTTGGATTAGTAGGCCGGGAGGCCCATAATTTTTTTATTATGCCATTAAACTATTATATGCATGTTTAAGTGAATTATATTATAATATGATGTTAAATGCATGCACGTGGGTCCACATTTCATCACAGGGGTATTTTGGTAATTTGGCCCGTTGAGGGTGTAATTGTATATTTGTATGGATGTCGGTAATTTATTATTGAGGCCACATTATAATGTGGATTTGTTCGAGCCATTCGGCATGAGACGATCGTTGAGTGCAAGTTAGCGGTTTAGTCATAACGGGATTAAGTTCAGGGCCCGGGATGAGTCTCTAGGTATTTTGGTGATTAGAGTGTTGCCGGGAATAAAAGGGTAACGGGATATGAATTATTGGTATTTGAGAATAGCGGGAATTGGAGGGTGTTAATTATGATCAATGAAATAGGTGGAAAAGTACGGTTTTACCCTTGTGAGTCTTTAGAAACCTTTAAATGACCTAGGGGCAGAAGGGTCTTTTCACCATGTGATATGTTTAAAGCCATTGAAGGCTATAGAAGGTTGGAAAAAACAGAGTATCAAAAGTTGTCCCCCTTACCTATTTTCTTCTCCTTTTTCTTTGTGATTTTTGGGTTGTTCTTGAGGATTCAAGCTAGGGAAGTGGATCTTGAGGGCTTAGGATTGTGTTCCACTATTGAAGAGGGTCCTAATCTGAGCTTGAGGTAAGTTTTTAGCCATTGAAACTCTAGCTTTGCTCTGTTTTTGCTATAGTTTTCAACTTGGTTTTCTTGATTGGTTTAGGGGAATTGATGGGAGTTTTTGGCTAGGGTTCTTGGGGTTGTGATGCCTAGGACATGTGGGGATGGTTTTTGGGTTCATTTGGGACTTAAAATGAAGTTGGGAAGCTTTTGGTTCAGGTTAGAAATGGTGGAGTCGAAGGGAGAAGGTTCAGGGCATTTTTTAGCTGGATGTAACGCTACAGCGCCCACTAGGAGGCGCTACAACGCTACTCAGAGGTGCCTTTTCTGTCTTGATCGCTGGGGCGCCAATGGGGTAGCGTTGGGGTGCTACCCTGTTCCATCAGATTCCTGTTTTGCGCATTTTTAAGGGGTTTTGGCTCGGGGTTTCAATCGTTAAGGTTCGGGATCGAATCTACTCACCGTTTGGGTACAATTCGGGGTCCCGGGAGTGAGGTTTAGGTCAAGACCCTATTATTGTTGATTTTCATTAATGGATATTATAATTGGTTATGATTAGGTAACCGCTAAGGAATCAAAAGGTCAATCGTTCTCAAGGGTCGTTCTTGTTCTGTTTCTCGCTCGAACCGGAGGTAAGAAAATTGCACCCTATATATGACATGCATGGTTATTATTGAGGCATGTTGAGTGTTTAAATGTGGACATAGATTGCATATTAAATGCTTAGTAGATCTTGCTTACTTGTGAATGACACTGACTTGCTAGTCAAAATCGACAATGGTGTCAGATCCGTCTGTGAAGCTGTGACTTACTAGTAAAGTTCATTAATTGTACTAAACACTGGTCGTGTGTTTCTGACCTAAGAGTCAAGAGCAGCATAAGTGTCATGAACGCAGAGCCGATGAAAGATTAGATCTAATCGACATATGCATTGAATGACTCACTATGAGCATTAATGCTGGACCGACCCTAAGTTCGATGAAAACTAAAAGCGCTTGCCTAGTTCTATGACTAGTTACTCAGAGCCAGGGCCAGAAGGCCAGGTGACCCTATCGTCACAAGGCTAAGGGTACGGAACCCTCAGTTGTGACTCTATGGTCACTCGGTTGGTTTGCATTGCTGACTTGCTTATCAATTGTTTATTCTGCTTAAGCTAGTGACGTGATCACTTATTTGTAAAGGGAACAGAACCCACCTTAGTGACTTTTACAGCTCTCACTCTTCTATTTAGGGCTAAAATCCCTGGATGATTATTATGATCATCGGTTGATGTTATATTCTTGCAGTATTGAGTTTTATTGCTGGGCTTTGGCTCATGGGTGCTATGTGGTGCAGGTAAAGGGAAAGAAAAGCTTACCCAGCCTTGAGTGGAGAGCTTAGGTGGTGATGTATACATATGCGGCCGCTTGACCACCACGGCCAAGGAGTTCTCAAAAGAACTAGGGGGTTTACCCTATTTTTTCCGCTTAGGTCGGCGGGTTTGTAAATTTGAAACTGTAATGACCATTTTGGATTGTAAATAACTTGTAAACATTTTATGGGCCCATGAATAGTTTTATGTTTTAAATAAAATATATCATTTCCTTTTGATTGGTTTTACACCTTATCCTATTAATAACACCTAGAAGCACGTTTTTAACCAAAGAACTCGATTAGCAAGTTAAGCAGCAGTTTAAAGTTCACAGTAACTGTCTTGGGGTAACCAGGGCGTTACACCATGTGTTGTTATTATAGAACATGGGGATGTTGCTGGGGTAGAGTTTGAATTGGCCAAGAGGAAAATATGCAAACCTACGAAATTTGAAGACTACACTGACCCAACTAGGAAGAAACCTCGTGTGGATGCGATCGATGATGTGCCATTAGTCCTCGACCCTCTATAGAAGCCACTTGCTAGACAATATAGGACGGTCGACAAGTGGTTGCTTGGAGATATTCCGAACAAGATGAAGATGGATTTCCAAACTGGGATGCATGGTTCGAGTTGGTTTCTGACATTGAAGACACCACAGTTTTGGATCGATGATGGAGTATGTAATTTTTTAATGTCTTTTATCTTGTTTGTATTTCCAAAATGTGGGTTCGATAGGGTTTGATGTTGGTTCGATGTGTAGAGGCAGATGTTTTGGTTCTAGTAGCTTTAATAGGGGTTCGATAGGGTTCGATGTTGAATTGATGGGTAGAGGCAGATCTTTTGGTTCTAGTAGCTTCAATTTGGGTTCGATAGGGATTCGATAGGGTTCGATGGTGTGTTCGATGGGTAGAGACAGATTTTTTGGTTCTAGAAACTTCAAATTGGGTTCGATTGGGGTTCGATAAGTAGAGGCAAATGTTTTGGTTCTAGAAACTTCAAATTGGGTTCGATAGATGGGTAGAGGGAGATGTTTTGGGTCTAGAAACTTCAAATTGGGTTAGATAGGGTTCGATGGGTAGAGGCAAATGTTTTCTTTCTAGTAGCTTCATTTTGGGTTCGATAGGGGTTCGATGGGTAAAGGCAGATGTTTTGGCTCTAGTAGCTTCAATTTGGGCTCAATGGTGTGTTCGATGGGTAGAGGCAGATGTTGTGGTTGTAGGGGTTCGATAGGGGTTTGATTGGGATGCTTTCAACAATTTCTTTCCTATTATATTTGCAGCATATTGATGCGACCGAGCATATGCTACGTAGGCATCGCCAATTCTATCTCAGGGCGTATCGGCAAGATGCCGTTGTGATGAATATTATGTTCTCACAAGTGGTACCAACACGTTATGACGCATATCAGAATGCCAAGGAAGAGGATAAGAAAAGGTTTTTATGGGATTCATATGTGATGTCAATGATTACGGGCATTGACAATCAATTTCTGGTGTCATGGAAGGGGATAGACACTGTATATTGGTGCCAGAACTATCTTCAAGCGCATTGATTTGCATTTGAAGCATCCATTTCTACTTGGACTCTGAATGTTTATGATTCAGACGTGACGGTGATAAGTGACAAACAACTGCAACATATATGAAGCCATGGTCTACTTTGTTCCCATCGCTGTTATTACAGTCACATCTTTTCAAGGACGACCCTCGGTTGACGATTCCACTTGGAGTTAAAAGATGCAAAGAATTCAAGGTGAACCCCATGCGAGTTGATTCAGTACCCCAAACCAAAGTCAGGTAATCAAAATTCTTGGTTTAAGTTTTTTTTAATTTGGGTTCGATAGGGTTCAATGTAGGTTCAATAGGGGTTAGATGTATGTTTGATAGGGTTCGATAATGGTACGATGTAGGTTCTATGGGTAGAGGCATATTACCTGGTTCTAGTTATCTTAATTTGGGTTCGATAGAGTTCGATGGGGGTTCGATGGGGGGTTTGATGTATGTTCAATAGAGGTTCAATGTGGGTTTGATGGGTTGATTTGCAACTTGTTATTATTCAAGTTTTTTTAATTTTATGTTGATTTTGTTACTAATTCAGTTTATGTTTCGTTCACAGTGGAGATTGTGGTGTGTACGCCATCAAGCACATCGAGCACTTATTGGGTAGGCTACCACTTCACACGATCTGCGATGACAACATGGAGTTGTTCAGAAACAAGTGGAAAATTGACTTCTGGTATCAAAATGTTAGGCATTGATCATCCTCTTCTTGTTATATTTCTTTGCTTAAAATTTAAGTTATTAAAAAAAATTATGTATCGAGCTTACATTCAGCATGAGAACATGGAGTAGCATCGAACATGCATCGAGCATGCATTGGTTGCCATCGAGGATGCATTGGCTGCCATTGAGCATGCAAATAATTATCGACAATTAGCAGTAAAAATCCAAGCGTCGAGTATTCGTCGAGCATGCATCGAGTTTTATTCATTAACGACAATTAGCACTAAAAATCCAAGCGTCAAGTAACTGTCGAGCATGCATCGAGTTTTATTCCAAAAAAATTGTAACTGGAAAGATTCTTGCATCCTTGGTCTTGTTGTTGAAGCTTTCTGTGTAGTTGCTTGTCATTATATTGTATCGTTTCCCAGGAGAGAAAGGACGAGATCACTTATCAAAATCAATTCCCTCCAGATAGGCAGCTATGGGCGGATCCATTCGCTTAATATTTTCAAAATGCTTTAGAAATTCGGTCTTCTTTCATAGGTTTGTGCCCACATCTCATTGTGACAGTGATCAACCTTGAACTTAGCTTTCATATACATACTGATGTGATGGTAGCATGCGTCATGGGAGGCATCAGGAAAGACAACCTCTAGAGCATGAATAATGCTTCTAACGACCCAACATCGCTAATAAGGCTTAAGGGCCTTGATTAGCATGTCGGGAGGGCATAAATTGTTTATGTGTGATTTAAATGATTAAATGCATGATTATATAGATATGTGAAATGCATGTTTATGAGTATTAGATATGCATGTGGGCCCTGTTTAGATTATAAGGGCATATTTGTAATTTTGGCCCGTTGAGGGTATAAATGTGATTATTTGTGGTCAATTGTCGAGACCACATTATTATGTGGATGTATTTGCAGCTTATGGCTCGGGACGATCCTAGTGAGCGGTTTGGCAAATTAGTCACGACATGGATTTATACCCGGCTCGGGGGAGCCTGGGGTTATTTTTTGGGAATTTAGGAAATATATTGGAGACTATTAGACATTGGAAAAAAATATTGGGTGATTAATTAATTGACTGGATTTAAGTGGTAAATATTAGGGATACTCACAGAATTACCGGGAATTGGGAGCAAATGACCAAAATACCATTAGGTTGATTAAAAGACATAGTTTTAATTGGGAGGGTAAAAGACATAGTTTTAATTAGGAGGGTAAAAGAGTCTTTTGGTTATTAGGAAAGATAACTGATTTACTTTGTTTTTCTTTAGACGTTAGTAGAAAGTAGTAGTAGTAGGGGAGGAAAAAGAAGAAAACAGAAGCACTTATCTCACCTCTCTCTCTCCCTCACAATTTGTTCTCTCTCTCAACTCTCTTTACAATTTTGAAGCTGAGAACTCAAAAGGAAGTCTAGGCTAGGCTTTGGGGCTTTGATTCTTGGAGTAACTAAGGAGTTCAGCTGTAATTGGCTTCCAAGTTGAGGTAAGGTTTAAGGTTTTTCTGAGTTTGCTGAGTTTTGTTGAGGATGATTTCTGAGTTTGGATTTTGGATGAAGTTTAAGGACTTAAGCTTGGGAATTTGAGGAGTTAAAGCTTGGAAAGGCACTGAGGGCAACCTAGGGTCGGATTCATCCATTTGAGGTAACAATTTTTGGCTTTAACTGTCTGGGTTTTCTGGTTTTCAGATGGTGTTCTTGAGCTTCAAGCTCAACTTTGATTCTTGTGGTTGATGGGGTTCTTAGCTAGGTTTTGGGTGTTATTAGGTTGTTTTTGATGAGATGTAGTGAGTTGTGGACTCAATTTTCAGTTTGGTTGATGATTGGAGTGGGTTTTTGGAGCTTTGGCTCGAGAAAGTTCGATGGGAAAAACCTAGAATTTTGCATGTTTGGGTTGCAGCGCTGTAGCGCTAGGCTGGGAGCGCTAGGCTGTGTTTCCTGGGGGGCTTGGTTTCAGACTATAGCTGCAGCGCCCCTCTTGTAGTGCTGTAGTGCTACCTTGCCTCATGAACTTGGTTTTTGGGTACTTTTTAGGGTTTTGCTTGGGGGCTCGGGGGGACGGTTTCACCACTTCGTTTGGTGGAATTAGAGGTCCCAAGAGCGTGAGTTTGGTCCCGGTATTGTCCATCTTCAAATTCAAACTCATCAAAGTACCATTTATGGATTGTGACTAGGTTTACGCCAGGGCTCGGAATGGGATTGTGCTCGCGGGTCACCTTTATTAACCAAAGCACTTGGAATTAAAGGTAAGAAAACTGCACCCTTTTGTGTGGCTATGATGGGACTAAGGACTCCTTATAATTGAATACAATTGTTGTATGATTATGATATGCCATAAGAGCATGAAATAAACGACCTAAGAGTGTCGGAACTGATATTTGCGCATAGGACGCGGCTCAGCCATTGGTAGCTGATGACAACTTAATAATCACTGAGCTCGGCTTAAGTTGGCTAGAGTCAGTGGGTTAAACACTGGGCTCGGCCTAAGTGAGCAGGAGACAGTGGGTTAAATAGAGGGTGCGGCCTAAGGGCGTCGACCCTGAGTATTGTATGATGAATATTGATATAATGTCATTGTTGTTTGTTGTTTATAGCTGATTTAATACTAAGATTAATGGCTTATGAATAATTGATTGACCTCTTTGATTTGATGACTGTTATGGCATGTTGAATACCTGGTTAACAACTTTATGAATTATTTGATTTTCTGTATTGTTTATGCTTTGCATTATGATTTTCTTGCTGGGCCTTGACTCATGGGTGCTATGTTGCAGGTAAAGGCAAGGGCAAGGTGGATTAATCCTGAGTTGGAGAGCTCTAGGGCAGAATGTACATAGTCAGCTGCTCGTCCGCCACGACTGATGAATGATACAGGGACAGGAGAACCTAAAGTGCCTATTTTGCCATTAGAGTGGCTTGTGGTTGTACATAACTTTTAAAATGTTGTAAATTGTTCCTTAACCCTGTTCTTGGGATCCCGTGTATCAAAGTTTTATTTCAATGAAATTTATCATCTATGACCAAAATCTTTTAACCCTAGTTCAATTTTGGTTTTAGTGTCACATTTTTTTTTACTAAATGACTTGATTAGCAAGTCTTGCACCTTTATAAACACACAGTGTAATGGTCTTGGTTATCCAGGGAGTTACAATGCTAGCGTGCCTATCTGACACGAAAGCTAGGTCATCAACGTCCCCAATGGCTTCCTTCAACTTCGTCATGAAATATTTTCACAAGTTATGGTTCTCACTATCCACCAACCCGAACACAATTGTATATAAATGACTATTTGCATCCAACGCAACGACACATAGCATATGGCCACCGTACTTGTTCTTCAAGAACGTGCCATCCACACATATCACAGGACGAAAAATTCTGAATCCCCTCATACAAACTCCTAGGGAAAATAAGCAATATAGGAAACGACCATCTTTAGTGACAAAATCAATAATTGTACCTGGATTCTTTTGCTGCAACATGTGCAAGTAGAATGGTAAATTACAATACGAATCTTCATATGTCCTCCTAACATACGCAAGTGCCTTCTCTCTACATCTTCATGCCTTTTCTTAACTCATATCAACACCGAAATTTTTCTTCAAATACTTCTTTATGTTGTTTTGCCATGTAGCTGGTCTTATCAACTACGTATTTGTTCTTTATGAGGTGCCCAACGACCATCGATGCAGCTTGACGATGACCTTTTTGACGCACTTCTAGTGAGCATGTGTGTACGCTCTTGTACACCGTGATCTCAAACAGGGGGGCATTGGTAGTTTATCCCTCTCAGTCTCCAACAACAGTCGGGATCTTTGTATGTGATATACCACACGTACTAACTTTTTCACCACATACTCAAAGTTATTCTTCATTGCAAATAGAGCACCTTTGGTTTTTAAATCAATCTTGTCCTCAAAAGTCTTCCCAACATATATTTCTCTCATTGGTGCACCAGATGATGAGGTATAAGTTTTATCAGATGCCTCAATATCTTCTTTTGTAAACATTGAGGCACTCCATCTGGTGTGATCCTCTCTTGATACAATTGTCTCCCTCCACCTAGTGTTATCTTTTGTCCTAGCAGGACGATTACTGCTTCTAGTAGGTGTTCGACATCCTTCAGTTGGGAGGTGTGCCTGTGCAAGAGGCAATCCTGAATCTTCTTCTACTTGTTGGGCTTGGGAAATGTCTAACTCCTCATTTGAAACATCTGCATTATAATACGAGTCATTCTCGAAACCATCATCATTATCTTCAAAGCAATTACCAACTGGATCATCATTCACATAGGGATCGTACTTATATGCCTTAAGCACACCCGTGGGACCTCCATGAGGTATATCAAGCTAAACAGTAGCCATCGGATCAGTAACTGGAACAAAAGTGCCCACCTCACTAAGATGCTTTTAACTGCTACCTGCAGAAGATGGATCAACACTAGTCGTGTCTTTTTTGTTCACACTAGGAGAAGGATTTGATATGACATTCTTCTTAACTGGAGTCACACATAAGGATATCCGTTCTTTCAAGGTTATTCTTAAGAATACACGAACTTGACGATCATTCCTCAATTGAGCCGGTGCAAATGGTTGGTCACCGCATATATACGACACCTCGAGTTTCAATTCATACACCTCTCTATCTACCTAAAATGTCATGTACAATATGTCAAGTAGTTGCAAGTAAGTGACATCATTCTCTATTGGTATCACTTCACCTTCAGCATCCTTAAAATACAATTTCCTACCATCTATTTCCCAAACACCGCTGTAAGAAACAAATACGTAAGCAGTAGAAACTGAAGAAAAAAAACACAAATACAATTAGTTGAAAAAGTAGAAAAAAATCAACAAGCATGTGTAGAGGATGCCATTGAGTATGCCTCGACGGCCATCGAGCAAGAAACAATACCCATCGAGCACACCAAAAAACATAATGAAAATGCACATTGTCGAGTAAACATCGAGCATGAATGAAAACATGAAAAATCACACTACCATCGAGCTTATATCGAGTAACAATCGAGCATGTATGAAAACATGCAAAATCACACTGCCATCAAGCTTATATCGAGCAATCATCGAGTAACAATCAAGCATGTATGAATCGTGAGAATGCACATGACCATCGAGCCATCATCAAGCAGGCATCGAGTAACCATTAAGCATGCACATCAAGCTTGGATCGAGCAGGCATCGAGTAACCATCGAGCAAGCATGTAACCATAAAAAATTATGTGCCATCGAGCCTGCATTGAGCAGGCATCGAGCACAACTCAATCCTAGAAAAATTGCAAAAAATGCAAATCGACAAAAAACAAAAAATATGTGCAAATATTACTCAGATTTGTTCGAAATGCCCAAAAAGTTTAAAGGAAACATCACTAATCCAAGTATTTAAGAAAAAATTGCTTACCCATAAGTTTTTACTCCAAGATTCCTCAAAATTTACTTTGGTCTTGATCTTTACAAATGACTTCCTCTTAGGGAGGAGCTCGATTGTTGGTAGTGCTCAGATCTCTACTTTTGGTGCTCTTAGTGGTGCTGTGAGGTGAGGTGAGTGAAAGAGAGTGAACCAAGATAGAGAGGGGGAAATGAGAATAGGGAAGAGAAGAGGGTAGGAGAACTGTGAGAGGGGCATTTTAGGAACTGTCAAAAGTTTTGACATTATTTTGAAATGATTAAAAAGCCTAGTATATTTTTTACTTAATACCCCACATTAAGCATAAAAGTTCAAATTTCCCTTTATGAAAAGCTCCTAATTATGACAAACTTAAGAATTCTTAAGTTATAATATTTATCTCTACTATAACTTCTTGGCTAGAACTATTTATATATACTAGGTAGAAGCAACGTGCATTACACGTTTGCTTAGTTTTAAAGGTGTAAACATTGTCTATAATTTTAATAAAAGCTAGTTCACTGCTTTTTTAAAAATATATATAATAGAATGAATTATAGTTCAATAGTATATATAAATATTTATATCAATATTCTATACATATATGACATCTAAACACAATGTTGACATAAATATATATTTACATGACTATTGTTGACACTGTTTTTCGTCAACTTAGAAATGAAGAGTAATTAAACAAAAATACCAGAGAAAACAAACAATATAGACACGATTTTTTACGTGGTTCAGCAGTTAAAATCTACCTAGTCCGCGAGTCTGTGTTACTCACTTGTTGGAATTCTCTCAAAGCTTTCTGGAAGCAATTTTACAGAGTTTTCCCAATACCAATTTTTTCGTCATCATAAACGAACTGTTCCACTCTATTTATAGAGTGGTTCAATGAATATCTTCCCACAAATTTTAGGGAGTTATGATACAAATCAATTAAAATAAATATAATTAAATGCATACAGTTACTACGTACGCGTATATATCCCATGATATTTGGGATTTAATAACAGATTACACATGATCCCTTAAACATAGGGATTTTACAACAATAAACACGTTCACACACAGATCACGAGCTGGGACATTAGACTTTCACGCCTTCGAGACCGTTCATCCGTCGCGAACTCGACATCTCGGTTCGCCTATGCTCACAGCAAGTAATATCCTCTCCGAGCTCACTACGCTCGAGCTCGAACCATCTTGCCTGATGGTAGGAAATAAATCAGGAGATTTATACAAGTGTTGAACTATTGTCATTGTGACTTCGAGCCTGACTTATAACCTCGGAATCCCTTCGAGACCATATAGTTTCCGAGCTTACCAATTCTAATGTTGTCACATTTACTGCTTAGCAAGACTGTCATTGACCTTCTCATTAATGCTAATTACATGACGAGAATGCTTATTTCGAGCTTACACCTTACAAGCTTGAGTTTCGAGATCAAAATCTCCATTCTCAAAATCTAAGTGTAACAACTATATAACATATATATAAAATACAATAATATTTAAAAACAAATTAATAATAAAAATAAAATAACAATAGAAAAAGTCATAGTGTAGACAATAGTATACATGCATCAACTATTTTTAGTTTCTAATGCATCTCACAATGTCTTTCGTGAATTTGATGAAGAAAAAGAGATTCAATAATCACTTGATAAAAAACAAACTATCACACAAATTTATAAAATAAAAAAATAACATGTATGTTTGTTAAAAATATTTTTTTCTTATTATTTTTAAATAAATATGATTTAATTATTTAAATTATCATAAAATATCTTAAAAATATCTTATTTTAATTAATTAATTAATTAATTTTTGTTAAAGTATATGTTTGTTCTAGTTTTTGAATTTGGCAGTGGCAACAGAAGATTATCGATTATATGTTTAATATAATATTAAATTTAAGTTTAATTAAATTTTATTTTAGTTATAAAATATATGGTTTTATTATTTTAAAATAATTATCATTGTAAAATATCTCCAAAATATCCTATTTTAATTTTTTTAATTAATTATGTATTTAATTTTATTTAAGATTAAGTCATGTTTAGAATTTACTGTTAAATATAAAAATATTATGTTAAATATAAGAATATTTCCTTAAAGTTAATGGAAAAAAAAAATAAAAACTATTAAAACTAAGAATTTCCGTTATGTACACACTTTTTATATGAAAAGATTTAATTAATTTAAATATATATTATATATTATAATTGCATATATATATACTATGCAACCGTAACAATTAATTAAAGGTGCAAAGCGTGTGTAAATTCATGAAATAATAATATTGATATTGATAGTAAATAAAATTTTCACATATAACTTTCATATTTAATCTCATCATTTTTTTCATTTTTTTCTCATCATTGATTTTACTTTTCACTAAAAAAAAAATTACATATATAACCAAACTATATTATAATACTCAATTTATTGTTTTTGGTGCAACTATTTTGTTCTAGTGGGCTTGACTCCCCTAATTGTTGGTATTTTATTTTGTTTAGGTTGGTCAAGTTTAGTTTAGACAAATCACAAATACATAATATGACCCAAATTCAAAATAAAGGCCCAACCCAACCCTAGAACTAGAACAAGTATTATAGAGTGAGTTTTTAAAAAATATAAAAATATGAGAATTATACTTTTATTAATTTGTATGGAAAATTTTATTAAACAAAAAAATTAAAGTATAAGAAACACAATTAGTAGCTAACTAAGGGTCTGATCGGTAATCCTTAAAAAATAGTTTTTTATTTTTTTAATTAAAAATCTGAAAATAAAGTAAAGAAACACATTTGGTAGGTGAATTTTGCTTTTTATTTTTTTAATTTAGAAATAAAAATAAAGTAAATTTTGAAAGCAAAATTATGTTGCTTTTAATTTTTTTTTTTTAAAATACTTTTTCATTTCTCTATCCCTCGTCTTTCTCACGCACACTACATCAATGGCGATTTCTTCTTCTCTTATCTGTGGCTTCCACTCTCAACTCTGATTTCTTTAGATAAGATTATTATTTTATTCTCGCATATCTCTATCATCTATTTCACTTTGTCTCTCTTCCTCTCTTTCAGTTTCAATATCAAGTCTCAAAGATATGTTTCTCTTTCCTCATTTTCAATATTTTAGATCTGAGAATAGCCTGACAAGCAGAACAGGTTCTTAGAGGAAGATTTTCAGCTATTAAAGGTATGGTTTTATTTTTAAATTATTTGAGTATGTATGGGTATTTATGATTTTGAAGCCCTTTTCGTATTTCTCTTATTTCTGCTAATTAGTATTTATTTTTTGCTGGTTATTGGTCTATTATTGGATTTTTGGATTATTGATGATCTATTTTGTTAATTTTTTGATGAATGTATATGGGACTTTGACTTTTCTTTGATGGGTTAAGCTCAATCTTGGCAGGAGGTATATTGCAATGGTGGATTTGCGTCAGGTCGTTGGCAATATCGGTTGACCAACTATTACTCATGCTGCAGAATAGGTTCTAACCTTTTTTTTATTATTAATTTTTTTCTTCTTTTAGTTTCACTACAAATGAGGCCAGTGAAGCTATGAGAACAATTACATATGGTTCAATCGTTCTAGCTAGATTTAGAAAAGATTTGAGTTACTGAGTGAGGTATATTTTTGTTGCATCCATCAATGTTATATGTCTGCTATTATTATGATTCTCATTTGTGAATGTATATATTGATCGATGGAAAGGTTCTTTTGGAAAGTGTTCTCATATGTTTTTATATATATATTTATATATAACTTGGCATGTATTTTGTTTGCATAAATTTGAACCATCTAGAATTGGACTAACATAATTAATTGTTAGAACATATAAGTGTAATATCCATTTTCTCGAAAGGTAAATTTCGTAATTTTCTTGCTCTGTGCATCCTTGTTTTTTTTTTTTGGATAGAATATTAGATATGTATGACTTCTAATGGAAATAAAATTCATGATTTCTCCTGTTTGAGTTTTTGTGGAATCACAACATGAGAATAATGTCAAGTGAATAAATAACGGTTCGGGTTAAGTTATTTATTTAATTAAAAAATATTATTATTATTATGAGCATAATAGTAATAATAATATGCTTGAAATTATTTTATCATATTATGTGTAATTTTTGGTGTTGACGCCGTTTTTCGTCAACAGATAAAAGAAGAGAGCACGTAAACAATTAAAGACAATGGCCAAAAGAAATAAACGAATCAAACACACGGTTTTTTACGTGGTTCAGCAGTTAAATCTGCCTAGTCCACGAGTCTCTGTTATTAATCTCAAGATTATCTCTAGGAATTCTTCAAGAATGAATTCTCCAGAGTTTTCTCTCAAGGATCAGAATTTCGGTCCTCTACAATGGTGCATGGCTTCTCTATTTATAGAGAAGGATGCAGAATACTATCCCACATATTTTGGGTAGTTACTCTTTTGTGAATAAAAATAAATGGCTTTAAATGCCTTTAATCAGATAAAAAAGGAAACGTCCCTGAAGACCAGGGAATGCATAACTGACTAAATAATACCCCACGATTCTTGGGGATTTACATCAATAAATGAGGATTACATCTCATGTTTACAATACTTGTAGATATTCAAGGTGGTTATAGCGTATCTTCAAGGCTTCAGCATCTCAGGTTTCATGTCATTGTGCGAGCCACTGACATCTCCCGAGCTAACATTGCTTTCGAGATAGTACATCGAGCTCAAGACCCATGCTCCGAAGTTCCTGAAGATGAAGGTGTTCTCGGAGCTACCTTTCGAGATCGAGATCATTTCGAGGTCACCGCATTCGAGATCATATATCATACTTTGCATGCTCGATTTACAATCCTAGATCATACTCTAATCCTCACGAGACCATTTATTGCGAACTCAGCTTTTGAATTTTAACTGATGATATCAGTTGTGGAACCTTAGTTATTTTATTTTATTTTTTTTAAAGAAAAAAATAAATAATTCCTTGAAAAGAGGATCTTACCACTTCAAACGCTAACTTCTTTTCTAAACCTATTCTAAAACGTGTTTACCATGATAATCTGAAGGAGAAATCGTAGAAATAGTGAGGGAAGCAAAGGATTGAAGAGAGAGAGAGTGTAATTATCGTTTTTTTTTAAAGAGAATAAATTTTTGAGTTCTTGCACTTGGGAAAAATCTGGGCAGTAATGAACATTGTAGAATCATTCTAGGGGAGGAAATAAACATTTTGAGTGTGGGAAATACATTTATAAAGTCTCGAATTGTGATTCACCATTTTTATCCAAGAAAATGCATATTCTTGGATAATTTTGGATTTAAGTGTGTTCAAGAGTGTATGGTGTGCGTTGGTGACAAACAATCTTAGGGGACTCCAAGAATCGGTTTTGACGTGAAGAAACGGGCTGAAATGGTCTAGAGCAAGAAAAACAAATTTTGATCTCCATTGTTGGCGGTACACCGGCGTTGGAGAAAAAGACTTCGACCAAGGCGGATGTGGCATGATTCTTTGTGTCTTAGGGTCGTTTTGGACTGCTGGAATATGTGTGGGAAGTTTTCAAGTGGTTTGGAACGTTGGGGTAGCCGGAAACGAAAGAAACAACCTTGTCGGCGCTGAAGAAGACGACAACTCCGGCGAGAGCTCCGGTGAACTCGATTTGGGTGTTTACTGAGGTATTTTGTGACGCCCCACATCACTATGGCTGCTTTCTGGAATGACGACTAGCCCTATAAACCAAGACAAGTCTTTCCAGTGTGCTTTGTCCTCACTCGCACACTTCCTGGGAAAACTTCCTAGGAGGTCACCTATCCCTAGATTACTCCAGGCCAAGCACGCTTAACCATGGAGTTCTCAAGTGATGGGCTACCGAAAAGAAGATGCACCTTCCTGATATAGGTAGTACCCATCAATCTATTTAAGCCCTCTTCAACTGTGTAGTCTCATACCTACACAGTCTTAGAATCATCACACTTGACCTTCCCCAGACGGTGTGAGATTGCACAGCTTACCCGGTCTTTCCCCTTATGGATCACGAGATTCTGACTGTCACATATTTTTTTTTGTTTTTTAATCTTAAAAATTAGTACATTAATTTTGGATCATTTTCCAACTGGTTTCATATTTTTCTGAATTTTCTTTGAATTATTATGATTTATTGAAGTTTACATAAATATTAATTATGAAAAATATTTTTATTGGTCAGAAAAATATGATTTTATGTTTCAATGATATCTGTATGATTTAGAATGACTTTGTATGTTTATATTTCAGTTTTGATCGTATTTGATAATTTTCTTCAATTATTTACTTTTAAATATGTGATTTAAGAAAATAAATGTGGAAAATTATTTAAATTATTCTAAAAATTCTGAGAATTTTTGTATATGTTTAAAATGAGATTCTAAGGCTCTATGTAATTTTATTTCAAATTTGTATCATTTATGTAATTTCATAATTTATTTGGCTTATTTTATATTTTATATATAAAAAAATATTAATGTTATTGTTCTGAACCCTAGGTAATTTTTGTGTGTTACTGTAGGGTGTATAAACCGATTTGTATAGTTAGATTCTATTTTTAATCAGTTATGATTTTTTTTAATTAATTATTTTTTCTATAAAATTAATTAAGAAAAATAGTTATTTTGCCTAGAAAATTCTAAAATAATTTTTATAAGTTTATTTTGGATTTTTAAACAGTTTTGTATGTTAGTTTGATTTTTGGGCTAGTTGTGTATTTATTTCTATTATTTGGGTTTTATTTGAGAAATTGTGGAAAAATAATTTATAAATGTTAAAAATTATTTTTTTGGTCTTATATGAGTCTTCACTTATTAATTAGGGTTTTGAAATAAAATCTTAACTAGTTACCCTAATGAGAACATTCAAATCTAAATAAATATATATATATATATATTTATATGAAGAAGATGGGAGAGAAGGGAAAGAGGGTGGATATGATTTTTTTTTCTATTTTCAGATCTGTGGTAACTGGTTACCTCCCGTTCTTTGTGTGTTTTTCTGGGGGCAACCGGTTACCTTTACGTTCTTTGTGTGTATATATATGAGGTTAACTGGTTACCTTCACGTTTTGATGTGTGTGTATATTTATGGGTTCTTTATGGTAACTAGTTACCTATATTATGAAAATTATAGTTACTTCTTCTTCATTTTTTAATGAAGTATTTTTCCTCTTTTTCATTCAAATTTGATGTTTCTTTTTGTTTATCCAAAAAAGATTCACTTGATGACGTGTCAAGATTAGTACGCACGTGAGATGCGCGTGGCAATTTAAGTGGTTATGTTCTGGTTGACCATCGACCAGAGGAGATTTTGTACGTGTTAACCGAGATTTTCGGCAACTCTATTAATGAATAATATTTACTGATAATAATAACAGAAATAGAAGATTGACACAGGGTTTTTACGTGGTTGGGGCGTTAATTAGCCTTAGTCCACGAGTCTATGTTATTAGAGCTTGAAGAAGCTTTTACAATGGAGTTTTCTCTCTATATTTTGACAGATTTTTTGCCTTTTTTCTCCTCTCTTTTTACATTGTTCTACAGCTTATATTTATAAGCTGAGAGGAATACCGGGTCTGGGCCAGATCCGATCCGGGCCCATCGGAGAAATGGGTACAAGGGGCCCTTCTAGTGGAGGCCCAATACAAAAAGGTACAAAGTTCGTAAATCCAGAGCTAGTTAAGGCCCAACAGGCTGACCTCGGAGTTGTATCTCGCCCGACAAAACGGCGCTTTTGGCCTGATTGCTTCGAGTCACGAGGCAGATTCAGGAGACAAGACCAATTAGAGTACTTGGCTGCGCAGTCCTGACACATTGGCGTGCAATCCCGAGATGACCTTTTCTGCAGGTGAAAAGTGGGGGACAACGTCCACGTGGAGTGAGGAAGCGTCAGCATCCTAGACGCCTAGCCCTTCAACCAGGGGTGAGACGATCCGGGTCCATTTACCTTCGTCCTGCTTCGATCAAGTGTCCGGGAAGGGGATCCGTGGGACCCGGCGATTGGAATGCTCTGCTCGCCTCCCGGACGATCCTTGCCGAGTATGGACCCGGAGGGACACCCTGGACACCACCCATGGGCCCAGTCAAGAGTTCCTGGCTCGCGCCCTTCCCATTGGGCCTTCTCCGTATCAAGGTACCTTAGGCCGGGCCCGCGTGCAGAACCGGCCCCCGAAAATGGGCCAAGACGAAGGTCCTGAGCCCATGAAAGAAATGGGGATAACATTTACCCCCCAAGCCTTCGCCCGGGCTTGCCGGGAGGAGGATTGCACTGCCCCCTTGGCGCTCGCCAGGTCGTCTCCCCAGTTCTTGCCCGAAGTCGTGGGTCCGGGCAGAAAGCCGAGACATTGGTTGGATGCTTAGCCCGGATCGTTTACCACGATCCGGGGACGTTTACCCTCGTCCTGCTTTATGACAAGGATACACGTGTTGCCAGGTGACTGACGCAGGGGTCTTGAAGGGTTGCCTAGACCTCCCAAGGGTCGCTAGGCCTAGACTAGGGTGTCAGTGCAACTCTCGAGGCGTCCCATCCGCACGGGGGGGCTATCATTAATATCCCTGGAATGAGGTGGACCGTAGGACGGGGCGACCTTCGGCCTTCGCCACTCCTGGGCCGTCGGATCTGAGACGGTGAGGATCCAACCCGAAATGGACTCATAAATGTCCCTGCGCGACTCCTGACCGTTTGATGAAGACACACCTGTCTGTTGGATCGCGGGCCAGAATTTGGGGCTAGTATAAATACCCCAAGAGAATAACGTTTGGCACTTTCCCCTCTTCGAACCAGCTCAAGAAAACGCGAAAGCTATTCAAGCTTTGCATGTCCGACCTCGCCGACGACATACACCGCTGCCTGCTGGTCCTGCGCCGCCGTCTGTTTCCTAGAACCCCAACTTTTGTTCTACCTGACGGCGCTTCTCGGGTTTGTCCCGTCAACGAATTACATCCCAAATGTGAAGAAAGTGTCCCTATTTATAGATGGGGAAAATGACTAAAAAGAAATTAAACAACAAAATGAGGTTTACAAAATAAATCTGAAATATTAATAATAAAATATGATTTTGAAAAAATCAAATTTTATTATTAATATTACCCTAGCTATTTTTGTGTATAGTCAAAATGCTCTTTTTCTAAAATACCACAAAAAGGATAAGTTTTAAGCTCAAAATAGGAGGTCCAAGGCCCAAAGAGCACACAAAATGGGCTGGTGGCAGCTGGTCCATTGACCAGCCGCAACCAATCACAGGCGGACACCTGGCGGCTGGCTGTGCATGTGGACAAAAGAATGGTAGCTGGGTCTCTTGGGCATCACTTGACCTTTGGGCGTTGGGAGCAAGGCTTGAGGATGTTTGGCTTTGCATGTGGGGAAGCTTCAGGGGCGTGAGAGTGTGAAGGGTTGCTACTGGACAGGTGTGGCAGGCGGTCGGCTCGGCTCAGCTCGGTGGCGGCGTGGCTCGGCTTGGCTCGACTCAGCTGTGGGCTTGGGGCGTTGGGCTGAGGAATGATGAAGTCTTGGGCCAAATTCAGAGCAATAATTCTTCAAGAATGCCATTTCTTTCCCCTTTGTTTTCAGATTTAATTGTTTTCTTTTTTTTTCATTTCGAAGTGCCAAAATACAACTTTAATTCCTACAAAATAACAATAAATTAAATCACAATCAAATATTTTCATTTATAAAATAAATCAAATTAATTCCATGAAAATATTAATTCAAATTTCTTTGTCAGATAAGATCTAACAACCTGATAGCTAATTCAAATTAACTATCTTTTTAATTAATTATCAAATATAATTAATTATTTGAATAAATATCAATCTTTTAAATTCAAATCCAATTTGAACTTATCAGATTATTTTCTCCCACTCAAATAAAGATATTTAATTAATCATAATTTCGAAAATTACCATTAATTAATTATTTAATTAAATTTCGAAATTTAATTTAATTATTTAATATAATTTCAAAAATTATATAATAATTAAATATTAATTAATTTTGTTAACTACAACTAATTTGTAATTAATTAATTAATCACTATTATCATATAATTGCATATTTGGCCTGAAGAACAAATTTCTTCTTAAATATGTCTTTAATTTATTTTCCCTTCATATCAACTCTTACCTTGAACAGTGTTGATAGAGCCGCTATGGGGACCTATGGACCTATAATTCCAAGCTCCAATAAATTTGAGATTATTAATTAAACTCTTTAATTAAATAATCTTAATTTATTAATCTCATGATTATTCCACTATAAATATGAGATTGAACTCTTGTAATTATAGACATTTCATTTACTGAGTACTTTTTAATCATAAAGCGTCCATTGATTTAATCATTGCATACAACTTGACCCTCTAATAATGGTTCATAATTAATCGGGAATAAAATTACCGTTTTACCCTTTTAATTATGTCTTGTTTCCTTAAGTACCATTGACTCTACTAGTAAAGGTTAATTCATAACTAAATTATGAATTTGAGCTCAATAACCTTTCAGTCCCAAAAGTCAACCCTTAAGAGAACCATCATTCAATCTCTTGCGAGAAGGTATAGATTCCATATCTGTATACTATGTCTCTAGCCATCTATATTAATGAGTTCCCAAAATAAAAGTTTATAGCCTGATCATTCTGACAGACCCTAACAAGTGAATCAAAGAACTCATATAATATAAACAGGAGTTCATGGTAACTTCAGGATTAAGATCAATTTGTATATGATCATCAGTTGATACATTTAATTAATACTTCGAAACGGTATTTAACTAAGTATTAATAAACATATCTGGTCCAATTCTATATATTCTCAATATATAAAGCACCTCCACTAAAGTGTCCTACCACACTAGTGATCCGGATCTAGATCACATGTATTCATAATACTAGTGGACCGTACTTGCAGTAATTAATCTGAAGATTCCATAACTTTATTTTACTGGGAACTATTCAAGTTCATTTATCTCAAACACAATCCTCTCGTACTAATACGTGTTTGAGATTACATTCATGAACTTATGAATTTTCCTGATATTTACATAATATTATTATAGAATAATATAGTCCATAAAATATATGCATAACAAATTCAATTTATTTATTTATTTCATAAAAACAATGTCTACTACATATGCTCTCAGGGCACATCTCCAACAGCCCGGACCATGATTGGATGGACCCCGGTTTAAGCCTTTTCCACCATTCTTCGGCGGGACCGCCCAACGTGATGGAGAAGCAGAGGCATTTTCCGTCGTCGCTGACGTGAGCCATGGTCATGAGTCGGTTGTACCGGGACAGATGATCCCTAGGATCGGTATTTCCAGTATAGGCGGTGAGGCTCGGCATCTTGAACCCCTTGGGCAGTACGGCGTCCAGGATGTGCCTCGCGCACGGCTCTTTATCTTCTTCGTCGGAGTCAGTGTCCGCGCCTTCCTGCTTGCGGACCAAGCGATCAGTGACCTTTTTCAATGCGGCCATCTGCTCCATGAGCAGCTTGGCCGTGCTATCCTCCAGGGGGATTCTCTCGTTCCTCCTGTCGTTGATGTCGTTCCTGAGATCGCCGTCTCGAGGGTGGATTTTTTCTTTGCGGGCCCGCTCCTTTCGGGCATTCAGTCCATCGCGTAGGTCTATCCGGGAAGTGTCGTCCCTTGAACTGAGAGCGTGACGATCCTCACGGCGAGACCGTTCTCGACGGTTCTTGTTGACCGAGGCGCTTGCGTGCAAAGACCTTTCCCGCCCGTTTGGCCCTGGGGTGTGCTGGGGCTGCCCATTCCGTGTCCGCGTCCCCTGCGGATCGATCGGGTGGCCTCGTCCTGGGACGGGGCGCACCTTCTCTTTCCTAGGTAACGGCCGTGAACGTGCCCCGGCTTTTTCGACGGGGGTGGTCTTCTCCCGGGTCTTTCGTCGTTCCTTTTCCGGGACTCCTGGGGCCGGCTTGGAGAAAGGCTCCGGGGGACGTACCGGGCTGGCACCTCTGGGGGCCCCAACCTGTTCTTGGGGAGCGGGTTGCTGCGCTCCTGGAAACGGGCCAGCTGTAGGGTTGGCTGCTGGACCCTGCACGACCATGAGCGCCTGCAGGGCTTGGAGAGACTCTTGCATCCGACGATACGCCTCCGCCTGCTCAGCGATCTTGGTCTCCTGATCCAGGACTTGCTGCCTTAGTTTGGTCACCTCCAAATCCTGCTGATCGTCGCGGGGGGTCCTCGGATCCGCAGCTTCGTCGTGGTACTCCTCATTTTCTTCCTCATAGTATTCTTCCTCGTTTTCCGCTTCGTACTCTATCCCACCCTCGTAGTCTTGCGACTCATCTTGGTGAGATGTCTAAGGAGGCACGTCCTCGGGCAGGTCCTGAGGAATATGCTGAGAAGGCAGCGGGTCTCCGTCACCTTGCTCTGGATTGGCAGGGTCGAAGGTGGTGTGTCGTGTGTTCACCATCGTAGTAAAGGCCTGACGTTAGCACTAGCTTCCTTCAGCTCTGAATGAAAGCACCAAACGGTTAACCGAGATTTTCGGCAACTCTATTAATGAATAATATTTACTGATAATAATAACAGAAATAGAAGATTGACACAAGGTTTTTACGTGGTTGGGGCGTTAATTAGCCTTAGTCCACGAGTCTATGTTATTAGAGCTTGAAGAAGCTTTTACAATGGAGTTTTCTCTCTATATTTTGACAGAGTTTTTGCCTTTTTTCTCCTCTCTTTTTACATTATTCTACAGCTTATATTTATAAGCTGAGGGGAATACCGGGTCTGGGTCGGATCCGATCCGGGCCCATCGGAGAAATGGGTACAAGGGGCCCTTCTAGTGGAGGCCCAATACAAAAAGGTACAAAGTTCGTAAATCCAGAGCTAGTTAAGGCCCAACAGGCTGACCTCAGAGCTGTATCTCGCCCGACAAAACGACGCTTTTGGCCTGATCGCTTCGAGTCACGAGGCAGATTCAGGAGACAAGACCAGTCAGAGTACTTGGCTGGGCAGTCCTGACACATTGGCGTGCAATCTCGAGATGACATTTTCTGCAGGTAAAAAGTGGGCGACAACGCCCACGTGGAGTGAGGCGGCGTCAGCATCCTGGACGCCTGGCCCTTCAACCAGGGGTGAGACGATCCGGGTCCATTTACCTTCGTCCTGCTTCGTTAACCATCGGCCCGGACTGCGTCAGGTGTTTGGGAAGGGGATCCGTGGGACCTGGCGATTGGAATGCTCTGCTCGCCTCCCGGACGATCCTTGCCAAGTATGGACCCGGAGGGACACCCTGGACACCACCCATGGGCCCAGTCAAGAGTTCCTGGCTCGCGCCCTTCCCCTTGGGCCTTCTCCGTATCAAGGTACCTTGGGCCAGGCCCGCGTGCAGAACCGGCCCCCGAAAATGGACCAAGACGAAGGTCCTGAGCCCATGCAAGAAATGGGGATAACAGTATGGAATAGGGCATATTTCTTGAGCGACCAAAGCAAGTCGCGATATATCAGATATTTTCTAGAGATATTTGATCTTGCATTTATGTAAAAAGTATAATTTCCATTATTATTCATATATGGCACTGCAGTAAAGGGAGAATGATAGGCAACGCCAAGAGCTGAAGGAGCGGCAGGCTGACATGGACCGTCGACAAAGAGATGCCACTACGGCCTTGGGGCAGCCATTCAATTGGCACGAGGACAGCCTGCACCTACCTCCCAACCGGATCAGCCACCTAGTACTCACCCACAACAAAATCCAGATTCAGAGCATCCCCAGCATCCCCACAATCTACCACAACTAATGCATCCTCAGAGGCCAGAGAAACCCCTTCCTGCTCAGCAGGAGAGGCCTTTCCAGGACCTTGAGCAGCAACCACCCTCTCGCGCTGGTTGAGAAAACACCCAGCAACAAAGGTAGAATAGGGCCGGACAACATCCTAAAAGCTCTAGACACCAAATTGTTGAGGAACAAAACCCTCAGAGCAGAGGAAAACTTCCTCCGGGGGGCAGAAGACAGGTGGAGTCAAGATCTCGGTTAGGGGTCCCTCACGACATAACAATGCCAGGGGACCTACCGACCAACGTAGGCCTCCACCTATCTATTGGGATGTTCCAGCAGGGAGAGAAGGAAATAGTGCGAAGAGCAGGTCGCACCATCATAGATCACAATTTAGAGATGGCCATGATTATAATGAGGGAGATTCTGGCAGGAGGAATGCTGATCGATGGCAAGAGGAGTGGGGTGAAGGACAGAACCCCCCGCCAATGGAGAATCAACCAATAAGACAAAATGCTGGGGGGCAACCTAAACAACCCAATGTCTTTGACCGACTAGGTGTGAGCGAGCAAAGGCGTAAGGATGAAGATCTGAGGGATGTTCTCAATGATCAAAGGGAAAGGCATGACGAGTATTTCCCCTAGCACTAGTCGCTCCAGCAGTACCAGGTGCTGTACAGGCCCAGCTAGATGCTTTAAATCAGGTCTTCCAATAAATGGTTGGGAACTGGACATCCCATATAGAATTTGATCGGAGAAAGGGCACTCCATTTGTGCAAAGAATCGATGTGGCAGAGACTCCTAGCAAATTTAAAATGTCAGTCTTGCCCAACTTCACTGGATTAGAAGATCTTGTATCTCACGTTAACAAATTCAAGATACAGATGGACATCCGAAAGGTGTCAGACGATGTTCGGTGCAGAATTTTTCCGGCAACTTTATCTGAAACTGCTCAAGAGTGGTTTTTCAAATTCCCTCCGGCCAGTATAGTTTCTTAGGAAATGTTCGTAAATGAGTTTTATGGACAGTTCTATGTTGTTCGAGACCGAGGCCAATCAGCTGGTCGAAATATGCCAAAAGGAAGGAGAGACCCTGAAGGGGTATATTCAACGATTCATGCGAGCAACTACTGGGGCCAAGATGGTTGGGGATGAGGGAAGGATGATGGCTCTCACTGTTGGGGTACGACACCACTCATCCCTTTGGAACAGTTTACAAAAGAATGAAGTCAAGAGCACTCAGGAATTTCTGGACCGAGCAGACAGGGATATCAAGCTCGAGGATGCCATTGCCAATGAAGGAAAGTCTCCTACAGACGACCAGGGCCAGAAAGAAAATCCCACCAAAGCCGCCAATGGATCTGGGAAAACCAATGACAATGGAAAAAATAATGGGAAGAATGTGGGAAAAGGGCAAACCACGAGCTGACAACGTCTGATAACAAGCACCCAAAACAGAATAGATACGAGCCGAGGTTCACCAATTACACAGCCTTAGTCGATAGCAGAGCGGAGGTATACCAGGCCAGTCACACTACTGTTCCCTTTAGGCGACCAGCCCCAATCAGGAAAGATATATCCAAGAGAGACACTACCAAGTTTTGTCATTTTCATAACGACTATGGCCATGACACCATAGAGTGCAACCAGCTCAAGGATGAGATTGAGTTCCTTATCAGACAAGGACATCTAAGGAGGTATGTGCGAGTAGCTGGAGGTTCTCAGCAAGGGGCTCAAGGAGGCAATGAGTAGGCACTTGTACGCCAACACTCGCCTCCTTTACAGCCAGCTCCAGTCGCTGGTACATTGCTGACCATCTGCAGATGACCACACATATCAGGTGATAGTGGGAAGGCAAGAGAAAGGTATGCCAGAACCTTACGTCACGATCAGGATATTGAAATGTTGAACGTCGAGGAGCGAACTCCCAAAAAAGCTCGAACAGAGGAAGAATCAATAACTTTCTCCGAGCTAGACGTTCAACATGTTCGATTTCCCCACTCAGATCCTCTGGTCGTGGATGTTCAGATCGCCAACATGATGGTCAAGCTAGTGCTAGTGGATATAGGAAGCTCAGTCAACATTTTGTATATATCTTCACTGGAAATGATGAAATTGTCAGGGCAAGATTTGGAACCATACAACCAAACCATTTATGGTTTTTGCGGCGAAGGGCTCGCACCGACTGGCTCGATTAGGCTTCCGGTCACAACAAGGGCTGCACCTGCGAACATGACATTACTCGCTACTTTCATAGTAGTTGTTTATCCTTCCGCATATAACGTTGTGATTGGAAGGCCCATTCTCGTCGATCTGCGGGCAGTGACCTCAATATGGCATTTGGCCATGAAGTTTCCAACCGACACATGAATTGGATGCGTGTTGGGAAACCAGCGAGAAGCACAAGAATGTTATAAGTCCTCAGTCACAAAAGCAAAAAGAGGTGGATCGAGAGAAAAAGCCGAGAAAATGTTGCTGGTGACAAATAAAATACACTTAAATTGAAAAAAAAATTAAAAAAAATAATTGAAAAAAATCAACCCCTAAAATAAAAATATCTAGTTTAGCTCAAGTTTTTTTTTTTCAAATTAAAAAAATCAAATTTAACATTGTACGCACTGGTTTTCCCACGGGCTGATTAGAAGGTCGAGCCTCGGACTAATCAAGGTTAGTCCGAGAACTTCCCCAGGTCAGAGATTTTGTTTTCTAGGTCGTGTCTCATTTAGCTCGAGGTATCCTCAAGAACTAGCCAATGCTGCCCAAGGCTGGGGGAAGGAGTCCTTAAGGCCGAAGGTTGGGCCGGTATAGCAGCTCGTTGTGCGAGCTGATGCTCGTGGATCTCTGATCCTTTGTGAAGTCAACACACGCAAGATAAACATGGTTATATCTGACATCACGTGTCCGAAATCTCCCTGACTTTCCGGTCACGCATCAGGAACGTGCGCATTCAGACACCCACGGCTGGGTTGGGCCGTGCGGCCCATTATCTCCTTACATACTGATTAGACCACACTTATGTGTCAGGTTTAGGAATTAATCATAAATGTTACAGAGTTGATATGACCAATGGTAAGGTCACGTGATGACCTCCCTACCAACTTCCAGGTGCCTTCTCCTATAAATATGGGGACCCTGGGAGTTGATAGGGGTTGGAAAAAATAGTCTCTGAAGAGCCATATACTTTGTAAACCAAATACCCAGAATACATCAATAATATTGACTAGTGGAGTAGAAGGATTTTAACCTTTGAACCACTTAAAAAACGTGTCTTGAGTCACATAGTTCATTCTCTAAGATTTCATATCTGTGACGGTTCTACTTTCAGCACTAATCCCTTTCTCTTCTTCTCTTAATTACCTGTTGGCGAAGAACCGCGTCAACATTTTGGTGCTTTCATTGAGAGTTAGTTCGATTAGTGCTACCGCAAACACCCAACTATGGTGACCACTCGATCCAGGCATGGCAACGAAACAGAACCTCATGATGGGCAGGAGGCCCACCACGTTGCCATCCCTGATGAGCAAATTCCTGAAGTCCAGCAGAGGCCAGGAAAGCAGCCGGCGGGCCAGGACGACACTGGTAGCTCAGCACCCCGGCCACCTAATCCAAACCCGTGTTATTATACTACGGTGGAAATGGAGAATGCTCAACTGAGGAGCCAGTTAGCAACAGCCGGTCGGCAGATCCAGGATTTTCTGGCCCGACAACCCCCTCTCACAACCAACGTTAACATTGGAGAGAGGCAAGGTGAGGCTCCTAAGTCTCGTCGGAGTAATCGGTCCAAGCATAGCCGTTCAGATAGGCCTCATGCAGCCAACTCCGCCCCTTCATCGCACCATCGAGAGGCAAACTTCAGGGAAAGGCCTGGGGTCAGACAACAGGAATACAGCCGTTCAGTGAGGACGTCAACCCCTAGCTCTCAACCTTCCTTGAGGGCGCCCAGGAGAGCTCGAGGAAACTCCCGAAGGAGATCCGGGGCGGGCCAGCAGCGCCAGCCCGTCCCAGAAGACCGTCCTGCACCTCGTCCAGCTCGCCCTGCGCAGGACCAGCAAGCTGGCTGGGCTGAAAGGCCCCCGCCAAATTTGATCAGTATGGACGGAACTAGGATCGCCTCCCCAGTCAGGCATCCTCCTTCTCCAATCAGATACCCATCTCCTCAACCCATTCGGGACGTCCCAGCCTACGGGAGTAGTAGGAGAGACCCGCCGTCGCCTGGGCCTTCCTGGCGCAGCAGGGTGCCAGGGGAAGGGTCAGGTCGTAACCGCCAAAGACGCACTCCAAGCCTATCCAGCAGGAGCCACTGGACTGATAGTCGCCGGAGTGATCTCTCGGGAGGAGACCCGCGTCAGAGACTGAGTTCGGCACAAAGTATCCAGGCTACACAAGGAGGCGACCTCCGAGATCACCTCAACTCTCACAGAGACGATCGAACCGAAGATGGTAGGCAGGCCCGCTCGGCGGGGGTCCGATCCGAAGTACGTAACGGAGGGAATGTCCCAAATAACCTATCTCAAGAAAGGAGGGGCAACAACCCACCTAATGTGTACAATGGGTCCGGAGCTGTGGAACAGCCCCGGAATAACCCAGGATCTCAGGACAAAACCCTTGAGCGCCTGACTCAAATGGAGGAGCTGATGAGAAAGCTCCTGACAGAAAAAGAAAAAGACGAGTATGATTCTGGCGACGAAATGGAATTCTTCGCCCCTAATATAGCAGCGACGGCCTACCCGTCCGGTTTTCGTATGCCCCATTTGTCAAAGTTCAACGGGGACGGAGACCCGTCGGATCATTTGGGAATGTTCAACACCCTAATGATGGCTCATAACATCGGCCCGGAGCTGCGTTGCTTGATCTTTCCTTCCACACTGATCGGACCTGCCAGGCAGTGGTTCAAGCAAAGTAAAAGACAGTCAATCAGTTCCTGGAAGACTTTTTCAACTGATTTCAAAAGGGCATTCCGCGCCTCCCAGGCCGCCCGAATCCAGGCAGACTCCCTAGCTAACATAAGACAGCAGCCCGGTGAGACGCTAAAAGCCTACTTGAGTAGATTCGCGAATGTCACTGCTCGAGCTCGGGACGCTGACGATAGCTCTAAGCTCATGGCCATGAGAACCAGAATCCTGGTCGGAGGAGACCTATGGAAAGATATTCAAAGGAAGGGAGTCGGCTCGGTTAACGAATTCCTTAACAGAGCCCAAGAATGGATAAACTTAGAGGAAGCTGAAGCTTCAGCCGCGGGGACCAGCCAGGTTCCCGAGAAGCCCGCAGGAGCAGGGACGGAGATCGCGGTGACAATTCCCGGCGACGCGCAGAACAACCAGCCCGGCGGGGGCAAAAGAAAGGGAAACGGTGAAAACAGCCAGCACGGTCAAAAGA
This sequence comes from Humulus lupulus, assembly GCF_963169125.1. Lineage (NCBI taxonomy): Eukaryota > Viridiplantae > Streptophyta > Magnoliopsida > Rosales > Cannabaceae > Humulus > Humulus lupulus. Next base: position 13,483,168 of record NC_084802.1, read on the forward strand.
AGAATAAGTCTGTGGATAAATTCAAGGCCGTATTCACAACATATACCGAGCTCACCCAGTCCAGGGAAAATATTTTCCTGGCCAACGCTGCTCGGGTCCCCTGGAAGAGGCCGGATCCATTGAAGCACCACAAGGGAAAGAGAGATACTTCGAAGTTCTGCTGTTTCCATAACGACATCGGCCACAATACCGACGATTGCAGACATCTAAAAGATGAAATCGAGACTCTCATCCGAGCAGGCCCCTTGGCGCAATATTCACGAAACAGGGTCCCAGCAGGTCGACCAACTCCAGAAGTCCCAGCCAATCAGCCCGGGCCTCGGGTAGATCAGGACGTCCCTCCTCCCGTGATCGAGGGAGAGATATCCACCATCTCTGGAGGGCCGCATATGGCTGGCACGAGCAGAGGCGCACAGAAGAGGTATGTGAATGAGTTAAAGGCTCATAACGGAGCGGAGTTCGCCCCAGAGCAACGTCAGTCAAAACAACAACGGTTAGAGAAACAACCGATAACTTTCACGGAGGAAGACGCATGCCATGTCCAATTCCCTCATAACGATCCCTTGGTCGTAGCAGTCCAGCTCGCCAACCGGAAAGTAAGGAGAGTGTTGGTGGACAATGGGAGCTGGGTGAACCTCCTATTCCGATCCACCTTAGAAAAGATGGGTCTGACTGTCGCCGAGCTAAAGGCCACCTCGATGATGCTGTATGGCTTTTCGGGAGAAGGATCGGCAGCGATAGGGACGATCGAGCTGGTGATCACCCTAGGAGAAGAGTCTCGGACAGTCTCCAAGCTACTTGAGTTCGTGGTCATTGACTGCTCCGCTGCCTACAACGCCATTTTGGGCCGACCTGCGCTCATAGCTTTCGAAGCCATCACTTCCGTTCGACACCTCGCCATGAAGTTCCCTACTTCAACAGGAGTCAGTACCATCAAGGGCGATCAGCTCGCTGCCAAGGAATGCTACAACATTTCCATGAAGGGAAAGTCTAAACCTGGGCAGCTGGCAATGGCCATTCAAGGCGAAGAGGAATCTCAGGGACCCAAGGAGGCTCCCGAGATTGAAAAACCTCGGATTTCCGAAGAGGAAAAGATCGCCCTAAATGAGGACATTGACCCCCGAGTAGGCGAGGATAGATCCGAGCTCCAGGCTATTGAGGAGCTTGAGGAGGTGATCATTGACGAACAAAATCCGTCACGGACGGTTAAGCTTGGGAAGAACCTCTGCAGCAAGAGAAAGGCGGAGCTGATTGCATTTCTGAAGAATAGCTTGGACGTATTCGCCTGGTCCCACGAGGACATGGTGGGGATTAGTCCGAGTGTCATCATGCATACACTCCACCTGGATAAAAGTGTTCCTGCCAAATCCCAAAAGCAGAGGCATTTAGGAACGACCCGAGCCGAAGCGCTTGAAGAAGAAGTGGCCCGGCTCAAAAAATGTGGTTTTATCCGCGAAGCCAAATTTCCAATTTGGGTCGCTAATCCCGTGCTGGTTCCAAAGCCCAACGGGAAGTGGCGGACCTGTATTGACTTCTCCGACCTGAATAAAGCCTGCCCCAAGGATTGCTTTCCATTGCCAAGGATCGATCAGCTGGTAGATGCCACGGCGGGGCACGAGCTCATGTCCTTCATGGACGCGTACTCAGGCTACAATCAGATCGCGATGAACCCGGCGGATCAGGAGCATACCAGCTTCATGACCCCAACGAATGTCTATTGCTACAAAGTCATGCCATTCGGTCTGAAGAATGCCGGAGCTACCTATCAGAGGCTAGTAAACAGAATGTTCGCGGACCAGATCGGAAAGAACATGGAGGTGTATGTTGATGACATGCTTGTCAAATCAAAGACTGCCAACAACCATGTTCCCAACCTGGAAGAATGTTTTAAAATACTACGAGAATACGGCATGAGGCTCAATCCTCATAAATGCACGTTCGGTGTCGCATCAGGGAAATTCCTGGGGTTCATAGTCAATACCCGAGGAATCGAGGCAAACCCCGACAAAATCAAGTCACTGCTCGAGCTTCCTTCCCCCAGGTCGCGGAGAGACGTCCAAGGCCTCACAGGAAGAGTGGCAGCACTTAACCGGTTCATTTCCAAATCAACCGACAAGTGTTTGCCCTTCTACAACCTGCTCCGGGGAAACAAGAAGTTTGAGTGGACAGTAGAATGCGAAAGCGCATTCCTCGACTTGAAGGCGCATCTGGCTGAGCCGCCCGTACTGTCCAAGCCCAGGGTAGGAGAACCTCTTTATCTGTACATGGTCGTCACTAAGGATGCAGCAAGCGCCGTGCTAGTGCGAGAAGAGGACCAAGTTCAAAAGCCAGTTTACTACATCAGCAAAAGACTCCTCGGAGCAGAGTCGCGATACCCACTGATGGAAAAACTGGCGTTCTGCCTAATCACGGCCTCGCAAAAGCTCAGGCCGTACTTCCAGTCCCACTCTGTACACGTCATGACCGATCAGCCTCTAAGGCAGGTGTTGCAAAAGCCTGAAGCATCGGGACGTTTGCTAAAGTGGGCGATCGAACTCAGTCAGTTCGAGATTTTCTATACTCCACGAACTGCCATAAAAAGTCAAGCCTTGGCTGACTTCGTGGCGGAGTGCACGGGATTCCGGGAGAATCCATCAGAAGGCTTGCCTCAGGTCGCCTCCCCACATTCGTCGTGGAAGATCTTCGTCGATGGTTCATCTAACGAGAACGGCTCCGGGGCCGGAATCATCCTGATATCCCCCGAGGGACATAGATTCCACTCGGCGCTAAGGTTCGGGTTCAAGGCGTCTAACAACGAGGCAGAGTACGAGGCTTTGTTGGCTGGGCTGAGGGTAGCTAGCGAGCTAAAGGCGAGCTCCGTCCAGTGCTTCAGTGACTCCCAGCTCGTGGTGAACCAGGTTCTGGGAGAATATCAGGCGCGGGGACCAAAGATGGCGGCCTACTTGGCAAAGGTAAAAGCCGAGCTGTCCGCGTTTGGCCTAGGTTCGATCGAACAAATACCTCGGGAGCAGAACACCAACGCAGATGCTCTCGCCAAACTCGCCACCTCGGGAGAGGCAGAAACCCTGGGGTTAGTGCCAATAGAATTCTTGGAAAAGCCAAGTATAGAGGGAGATCGGGTAGAGATCGAGATGATTGATATTAGACCGACCTGGATGACTCCCATTCTTGAGTATCTCGTCGAGGGCAGGTTACCCGAAGAGCGTAACGACGCACGACGAGTCCTTTATCAAGCTCCTAGATATACGCTAGTCGAAGGAGTGTTGTACCGACGTGGGCACTCCCTACCTCTCCTTCGGTGCGTTCATCCAAGCGAAGCGAAGGCCATCTTGCGGGAAGTTCACGAAGGATTCTGCGGAGACCACACTGGGGGGCAAAGCCTGGCCTTAAAGGTTCTCAGGCAAGGTTATTATTGGCCGACTCTGTCCAAAGACTCAGTCTCGTATGTGAAAAGGAGCGACAAGTGTCAGCGATTCGCTGTGGTTGCCCGAGCTCCTCCGGTCGAGCTAAAAATGATCTCGGCTCCTTGGCCATTTGTCGTTTGGGGAATAGATCTAGTGGGCGCCCTGCCTACCGGGAAGGGCGGGGTCCGTTACGCCGTGGTAGCCATTGACTACTTCACCAAGTGGGCCGAAGCAGAGCCATTGGCGACAATAACGTCAAAGAAAGTACTCGACTTTGTGGTGAAAAGCATCATTTTTCGATTTGGCCTTCCTAAGAAGATCGTCTCCGACAACGGCACCCAATTTGACAGCGATCTGTTCACCGAATTTTGTGAAAGGCACGGAATTGTGAAAAGTTTCTCGTCCGTGGCCTATCCCCAGGCGAACGGCCAGGTCGAGGCTGTGAACAAAACTCTAAAGACGAGCCTCAAGAAGAGGCTAGACGAGGCAAAAGGGGTCTGGCCAGACCAGCTCCCCCAGGTCCTGTGGGCGTACCGGACCTCGCATCGAACTCCCACGGGTCACACTCCTTTCTCCCTAGCCTTCGGGAGTGAAGCAGTCCTCCCCGTTGAGGTTAAGGTTCTGTCGCATAGAGTCCAATCCTACGACCAAGACCGGAACCACGAACTCCTGTGCCATTCCCTAGACCTGATTGATGAAAAGCGGGAGGATTCGCAACTCCAACTCGCCCATTATCAGCAAAAGATCACTCGCTACTTCAACACCAAGGTCAAAAAACGCGTCTTTAGCGTTGGCGATTTGGTCCTAAGGAGAGTTTTCCTGGCCGGTAAAGATCCCAAAGATGGGGTTTTGGGACCGAACTGGGAAGGACCATACCAGGTCGTCGAAGTCATCAAGGAGGGAACTTATAAGTTAGCTCGGCTTGATGGAGGGGCGATCCCGCGGACTTGGAATGCCATCCACTTAAAGAAATACTACCAGTGATCCACTTGTAAGGCCTGGAGGGCCACTTTCTATGTATAAATAAGAATCGAATGTTTCTTTTTATTTGCAAGTGTGATTTTAAAAGTAACCACGAAAGACCCTTTCCCAGTTACTTGGGGGGCATATGGTACCTGGACATAACCAGGTCTCCTTAATGACTTAGGTGTTGACTCTTATCTATGGGTAAAAGTTAACACGAACTAAGTTTTCAAAATAAGTTCCTGGTTTTAACCGGGTCATAAAACTTAGAAGTTAACTTAAATTTATTGATCGTGGTTCTTCTTAAAGAGCTCGGGATATGGATAAAAGTTAACACGAACTAAGTTTTCAAAATAAGTTCCTAGTTTTAACCGGGTCATAAAACTTGGAAGTTAACTTAAGTTTATTGGTCGCGGCTTTTTCTTAAAGAGCTCGGGATATAAATAACGGTTAGCATGAACTAGGCTTATATATACAAAATATATATATATAAGTTGAGATTGCCAAGTAAATCGTCTCGAGATGAAAACACCTCATGAAAAGGTTACAAAGAAAATAAAAATAATTAAAAATGCTCAGAGAAGCGCCCTAGTCCCCGTCAGCTGGTCCTTTTGAGGTCGCAGTCTCGTCCTGCTCCACCGCGCCAGAGGCCTCCCCAGTCTCCGAGGGCGGTGCCTCTTTGTTTAGGCGGGCTTGGAGCTTCGGCAGCAAAAAAGCCCAGAGGTCCGACGGCATAAAGGAGAAGTCAGCATCCGGGTTATGAGCCCAGCAGTGATAGAACAGGTCCTGCAGGGACTGCTCCGAGATGGCCCACTCGGCTTCCAAGGCGGCCTTCAGGGTAGTCTGGGCCTCGGTCTTCGCTGCCTCGAGATCTGCTCGCGAAGTGGCAAGGGAGGTTTTAAGTTCTCGGTTCTCGGAGCGACTCCTCTCTAGCTCGGCCTTCGAAGTCGCCAGCACGTCTTTCGCCACCTGGGCTTCCTGAAGGGCAGCCTGGCGTTCAGCCTCCATCTCCTCGAGCTGAGCCTTGGTCCTGGCGATGCCTCGATGAGCGGCAGCAATGCCCTGCAAGAAAGGAAGGATAAGTTCCTGCAGTGATAGAACAGGTCCTGCAGGGACTGCTCCGAGATGGCCCACTCGGCTTCCAAGGCGGCCTTCAGGGTAGTCTGGGCCTCGGTCTTCGCTGCCTCGAGATCTGCTCGCGAAGTGGCAAGGGAGGTTTTAAGTTCTCGGTTCTCGGAGCGACTCCTCTCTAGCTCGGCCTTCGAAGTCGCCAGCACGTCTTTCGCCACCTGGGCTTCCTGAAGGGCAGCCTGGCGTTCAGCCTCCATCTCCTCGAGCTGAGCCTTGGTCCTGGCGATGCCTCGATGAGCGGCAGCAATGCCCTGCAAGAAAGGAAGGATAAGTTGACTAAGTGGAAAGACAAGGCATTGTATAAGTGTTACAGCTTTAAAAGAGTGGGGCAGATTACTGTTAAAGTCATGTCCAGCGAAGACTCTATGACTCGGACCGGGCTCGTTGCTTCGATAGCTCGGAGATCCTTCTCTTTGAGCTTGTAGAAGCGGCCGACGGCATAGCTCGCCGACTCATACACCGTCCCCCGGAATGCTTCGGGGATCTTTCCCAAATCATGGGAGTTGACCGGTATGCGTACGTCTGGGAGCACGGGAGCCCCGACCTCCAGTACCACGTCGGATGGTGGAGACCGCTGGGGTGGCGGGGGCATTTCTCCTGCTCGGGCAACGGGGAGCATCGCCCCATCGACCTGGGATGGCGGGGTCTTTTCCTTCTCCTTAGCCAGGGATTTGGTGGAGGCCCCGGCCGCGCTCTTGGATTCTCGGAGCCTTTTCAGCCTTGGCCCTGCTGGTGGATTCCCGCCGAAGACTACACCCCGCAAATTACCCCCGGGCTGAGACATCTCTTCTGCCAAAGACAAAAACATGGTTATTACAAGTTAGCAAACATGCAGAGAGTAAAAGCAAAAAAGTATACGAATATTAAGGGAGCCCTACCCCCCGAGCTGGAAGAGCCTAGGACAATTATCTCACGAACTGGCGCGGATTCTAGGTCCGGTTCTGACTCGGGGCTTGACTCTTCTACATATTGCCTTAGCCCCGGGTCATAGGTACCCCTTTGGAGTGATGGCCATGTGCGTAAGTTGGTCCCATACTCCTAAAAAAGGATTGACCTAAAAGCTAGGCTGTTATCTACTACTATGGTACCCCTAGGCCGGCTCTCTTGGTGATCCAGCACGAGCCGGTCAACACAATGGAGCAGGAGTGTATTCAGGTCCGGATCCTTCCCGTGACGATGGACGATCTGCCTAGGGCTGAACCTAACCAGCCGGGGGTCTGCAGTGGCCCTATCTACATTCTTAAACAAATAAGGGTTACCTTGACCGGAAGGACCCGCGGCTGCTCCGGTTTGGATCCTCTCCTCGTCCATCCCCTGAGCGACCTCCAAGGTCCTCTTTCTATTCCTCACGAGCGGAACTTCAGCTGATTCGTCCTCCTCATCCTCCTCTTCCGATACCTCCTCCACGGGGATAGGTCTGTTTGCGCGAGCTGGGGGCGGCCCCCGGGGTCTCTTCAGGTTCAGAGTCTGATTTGGAAAAATCAGTTTGCAGAACACCATCGTCTCATCCGTCACGAGCACGCGGTAGTCCTTTTCACTGGGGGGCAAGCCCGCCAGTGTTTCATATTGGCCCCCGAGGGTCGCAGACTTCTCGGTCCTCGCGTAGATGGCTGCAAGGTTGGGCTGGAGTCAGAATGGAGTATGGGGGAGCTAAAATCAAACAAAACTCACAAGACGAGCTAGGGTCAGGGTTCACTTACGAGGACGATTGAAGTAGTGGTGCTCACAGTTCCGGAACCCAGTTGACATGAAAAACTGGTCCTTGAAGTCATTTGGATGACTTGGCAGCTCGATGACCGCCGCCGTATTTGGAAAACGGGTTAAATAGTAAAACCCGTCACCTCGCCCACGTTGATCCGGGCTGGCTTTGAGGCAAAAGAAATATAAAATATCAGCAGGAGTAGGGACCTCCCACTCCTGCTTCTTGAACAAGTACCTCAACCCCGACAGCAGACGGTAGGAGTTGGGGGGGAGCTGAAATGGGGCCAGCCCCACGTAGTTCAGAAAGTCGGCGAAGTACTGGTCCAGGGGGAGGAAGGCCCCTGCCTTGAAGTGCTCACCGCTCCAGACCGCGAACGATTCGTCTAGCGGCGTACAGCTCCGCTCGCCCTCCGCGGCAGGTCGGGCTATGACTGAGGCCTTCCCCAGTGGGATCTTGTGGGTGAGGAAAAGTTTATTGATCTTCGCCTGGTCGGTCACCTTTGAGACGATCCTCTCCGCCTCAAAGAATGCGTCGGGGGCCACCTCGACTTGTCTCTCCACGGCCGGGCCAAAGTGGGGGATCGGCGAGCTGGGCATCACCGCCTTTCCTTTTTCTTGCTGGGAGATCGAGCTTCCCACATTCTTCTGAGGCAAGTCCCTTTTTGGAGCCATCTGGTCGCCTATCGAACAAAAGAAAACACTTTAGAAAAGGCGACCCAAGCAGAAGGACGCGCATGTGATCCCAACAGATCCCAGGTTACTCGGAATTCGTGTGTCAGGGGGCTCAGAGTAAAAATTTGCCTTGGGGGGGAAGTTCCAACAGGCAGAACGATGCAAAACCGCTTTTGAAGCGTATCCCCTAAGCTACCTGGTTTTACACCCAAAGTTCCTAAAAATCCTAACCAGAAATTGTTTCTGAAGAAGCATCTTGAAACCCATACTCTAAGGCAATTTCCTACAACAAGTGTGCCCTAGCCTAAAAAGGGCTGTCACCCTCCTACCCTCGCAACCCAGAAAACCCTTGCATGCGGCTACAGTAAAAATGCTCACCTAAGCTACAGTGGCATATTTTCAAAATGAACAGGGTCAGAAAACTTACAGTATATAGCTGGATGGAAAACGTGAGTGTTGCGTTGGTAGGAGCCTCGTCAATGCAGCAGCTTCCAAAGCTTTGGAGAAACTCGTGCGCCTGAGCTTCGAGAACAAGGAAAATGGTGGCAGTAGAGTCGAGGGTTTCGTTCTTCTGAGAGTCAGGAAAGGAAGAAGGAAAGAGATTTGGGGAAATTTCTGAATGAATGGGTGGTCCGTGCGTAGGATGGCCACCCCCTTTTTATATAAGGGAAGGATCATGTGAAGAAGGCTCTTGGATGACCCTAGTGAGGGATCCGAGGCCTTCCACTCGAAATATGAAACGACGGCTGGGCAATAGGCTAGGCCATTAAATGCGGTTCTCGTAAAACGTACCGTCACCACCCACGGCGTTCCACGTATCAGACGCCTGCACAAAAAGTGGAATGTGAAGGGTTGTAGGGAAGTCTAAAAGCCCCTACTGTGGTCTTCTATATATGACGTCATATACCACGAGCAGGGGCTTGGGGGGCAGATGTACGCCTTGGTTTTCCCACGAGCTGATTAGAAGGTCGAGCCTCGGACTAATCAAGGTTAGTCCGAGAACTTCCCCAGGTCAGAGATTTTGTTTTCCAGGTCGTGTCTCATTTAGCTCGAGGTATCCTCAAGAACTCGCCAATGCTGCCCAAGGCTGGGGGAAGGAGTTCTTAAGGCCGAAGGTTGGGCCGGTAAAGCAGCTCGTTGTGCGAGCTGATGCTCGTGGATCTCTGATCCTTTGTGAAGTCAACACACGCAAGATAAACGTGCTTATATCTGACATCACGTGTCCGATATCTCCCTAACTTTCCGGTCACGCATCAGGAACGTGCGCATTCAGACACCCACGGCTGGGTTGGGCCGTGCGGCCCATTATCTCCTTACATACTGATTAGACCACACTTATGTGTCAGGTTTAGGAATTAATCATAAATGTTACAGAGTTGATATGACCAATGGTAAGGTCATGTGATGACCTCCCTACCAACTTCCAGGTGCCTTCTCTTATAAATATGGGGACCCTGGGAGTTGATAGGGGTTGGAAAAAATAGTCTCTGAAGAGCCATATACTTTGTAAACCAAATACCCAGAATACATCAATAATATTGACTAGTGGAGTAGAAGGATTTTAACCTTTGAACCACTTAAAAAACGTGTCTTGAGTCACATAGTTCATTCTCTAAGATTTCATATCTGTGACGGTTCTACTTTCAGCACTAATCCCTTTCTCTTCTTCTCTTAATTACCTGTTGACGAAGAACCGCGCCAACAAACATCTAGTTTTTATTTGAACTTAACAGACATTCGGTATACAGTGGAAAAGCTTTATAGCGTTATCACGTTTATCTATATTTTAAATCAACAAAAAAATTCTGTTAAAGTTAACAGCAACTGACTAAACTTTGTTAAATTTGACGGAGTTTTAAAGTAAGTCCGTTAAAACCAATAATTGCTGTTATCTACACACTTATTATATAAAAGAGATATTTTGTTTTCAGATTTATATCACTAAAGGTCCCAATCTTTTTGAAAAATATCACATAGGTCCCCAAACTTATCATATGTGTATCATATAAGTCATTTTAGTTAGAAAATGGCTTACCGAATGTGCAATAGAAAGTAATTTATGGCTCAACAAAAAGTAGTTTATGAACCAGTTAATTTTTTTGTAATTAATTTGGTCATAAATTACTTTTTGTTGTGCATTCTCTAAACTATTGTCTACCTGATTGGACTTACTTGATAAACATTTAGTAAGTTTTGGGAACCTAAATTATACAAAATAAAATTTGGAGACTTATGTTATAATTTTCAAAAAGATTGGGAACCCCTAGGGATATAAACCCTTTGTTTTTTAATTAGGTTTTTTTGTTACCATTTTGGAGTTGTGGTGAAATTATTTTAAAATGCTTGATGAGTACATGCTTGATCAGTTCTCCCTTTCGTCAACGAGATGTTCGTGCTCGCCAGAGATGGTGTTGAATTCGAAATCGACAAGGTCGCATGACTTATTGATTTTTGTTGATATTAAACCACTAGTTCTTTCTGGACGGAGGTGTATTTGAGTGGGTCGAGTTGTAGCTGTATAGGGCTAATTTTTATCATTGTAGAATTGGGATTTAGATGAAATGTAAATGTAAATATTTTTTATATTAGTGTAACAGTTGAAAAGGTGTATATCAAGTAATATTAGGAATGTCCTGCAATATACAAATATGATAAAAGATTATGTAAATTAGTGAAAATATATACTTGATAAGTGCGAACTCATACCAGATTTCCTTGTTTTATTCAACATTCTCTTAATCGTTACAGTTGACATGTTGTTCTTAGTAGGATTGAGCATAAAATCTGAAAAAACCGTGTACATTTACTTTTCGAACACCGAAAAAACTCAAACTAATTAAACCGAATACTGAAAAAACCGCCAACGGCGCAAACCGCTACTGTCGGTCGGTTTGAAAATTTTGTGTGGACCGACCGGCGAAACTAAAACCGACCGAACAATATAATATATAATAATATAATATTATATAATTATTAATTATTAATTATTAAAATTATTAAATAAAAATAAAAAATAATCTTAAATTATGTTCTATATATTTATGTTTTAAAAATGCACAAAAATAAATTCTAATAATCTAAAATTTTTAGTTTTTTAACTAAAATTTTCAAAAAAAAAATTTAATTTTTTTTAAAAAATAAATAAATTTGGTTTGGTCGATTAACCAATCAAATTGTGGTCCAAAACGGTAATTTTTTCTTTTAACTGGTTTAGTCCGTCAGTGTTTATTATACCAATCCTAGCCAAAAACCAAAAACCGCACAATGCGAGCTATGCTCACCCTTATTTCTCGGGCTCAATTTTAGGATTTCTTTACTTGAGAATCGATATCTAGCTTAAAAAAGTGAAATTGGAAGCTATGAAACATGTAACTCTTCAATTAAATGAAGCCAGATAATTGAGTACAAGCTTCTGATCTAACCAATTTTCTACATGCCATATTTTCAATGTCCGTTTGAGGTCGGCTCATGCTTTGATAACAGAAAAATTCAAAACATGGATTCAACTTACTGTATGTCCAATCAATCTTGTTCCATTATGTCTTCTCGAATTGGTCTGGCTATTTTATTTGATGCAAACTATATTATCCTTACTAGTTTTTGTTTTTTTCTATTTAATATTGCAGTGCAACACAATTGAATAAATCTTCTCAACTCGGGCCTTCTACTCTATTATCCCACTGAGTTGAAGATTGTCTTCCCCATCTCAGAGCTGACAAAATCTCCCATTCTCAGGTTTTAACTAATTTCTGTTCGAGAATCCCATATTGTTTACCAATTAATGGCGCTTTTTTCGATCTCTCGGTCCCTCTCATCTTCAGCTCGCCCCCAAAACCCCAAAATCTCAATAGTTCAGTTCAGTGCAGCCGCAGGAGATATATTCAATCACTTGCAACAAAATGGCGGCAACGTAGAGAAAACCCTATCTACATTTAAGGCCCAATTGGATTCCAAATGTGTGAGCGGGGTCCTACACAGATGCAATCCTAGCCATTCTCAAATGGGTCTCAGGTTTTTTATATGGGCTGGTCTTCAATCTGATTATAAGCATACTCCTTATATGTATAACAAAGCGTGTAAATTGTTTAGCATTATTCAGAATCCGAAACTTCTTTTTGATGTTATTGAGGCTTATAGGACTGAGAGATGTTCTGTTACTGTTAAGACTTTTAAGGTTGTCTTGAATTTGTATAAACAAGCCAAACTTGCAGATGAGGCGTTGTTGGTATTGAGGAAAATGCCAGAATTTGGTTTAAGAGCAGATACTACTATGTATAATTTGGTTATAAGGTTGTTTTGTGTAAAAGGTGATATGAATACAGCTGAAAATTTGATGAAAGAAATGTGTTTGATTGATCTTTATCCAGATATGATCACTTATGTCGAAATGGCTAAAGGGTTTTGCAATGTAGGTCGGTTGGATGATGCATTTGGATTGTTTAAGGTTATGAAGGAACATGGCTGTTTGCCCAATAAGGTTTTGTACTCTGTTCTTCTTCATGGGATCTGTAAGTTTGGGAATATGGAGAAAGCCCTTGAGTTGCTAGAGGAAATGGAGAAAGAAGGTGGGAGTTGCAGTCCTAATGTAGTAACTTATACATCTGTTATTCAGAGGTTTTGTGAAAAAGGTCAGACATTGGAGGCAGTGGAGGTTCTTGATCGTATGGAAGCTTGTGGCTGTACTCCGAATCGCGTAACAGCTAGTTGTTTGATTGAGCGCTTTTGTTTGGAGGGTCGACTTAATGAGGCTTATAAATTGATTGATGATGTTGTTAACAGAGGTGGTGTTTCTTATGAAGAATGCTATAGTTCTCTTGTGGTGTCTTTGAAACGAAATAGACAGACAGAGGAGGCTGAGAAGCTGTTTAGGAAGATGCTAGATAGTGGGTTGAAACCAGATGGTTTGGCTTGCAGCATCATGATAAGGGAGCTTGCTTTGGTTGGTCGAGTTCTAGATGGATATCAGTTGTGTGATGAAATTGAGAAGATGGGATACTCGACTTCCATTGATTCTGATTTATATTCCCTCCTTTTGGTGGGGCTTTGTGAAAAAAATCATTTAGTGGAGGCTGTGAAACTGGCCAGGTTAATGCTGATGAAAAAAATTAAACTGAAATCTCCTTACATTGACAATATAGTTGAAATCTTGAAGAAGTCCGGAGATGAGGAGCTAGTTAACCATTTAACTGGAATTTGAATAGTTTTCACCTGAGAAAAAAGCACAAGGCTATTATTTTTCCCTTGGGGGCTCGTGTATATTAAGTTAGAAACGGGAATCTGAAGTAATTATTGATTCTTTAAGTTGAATCTCTAATTAAAAAGAAAAGGTAGTGGAGCTGAGTGTTTAGCATTTGTTTATTTAATCAAACTTAAGGACAAGTTCTTGTGTTATATTGAAGATGTTCGAAGCCATGACATTCTATGAGTTCTTTTCTCATCATCATATTATTGGAAGCTCTTCTTAAGAAAGCAGGTATATACATTCCTTTTTTAAAAATGTATTTTGAGCCCTAGTATATCTACTTCGCTAATAATAGATTTTCTATTTTGTTCATTTCTTAACAATAGGTTTTATATTTTATCCTTGTATTAATTAAAGAAGAAAAATTAAACACATGAAACATTTTTGTTATTTAAACATTCTTTTTAAAATAGAAAATCCAAAAAGTTACTAATAAATTGGATTTTTGTTTTTTTATTAAATACTTTTGTGATGCGTAGGATAATAACCGAAAGAATTGAATTTGAAGACTAATTAACTAATGCAGTTAACAACTTAACTATTTCTTATTAAATAATAAGAAAACAAATGAAATTGTTGATGAGATATTAGAAAATGAATGTAAATTATGTTCATAATTTGATGTTCGTGTCTCTCTTGGTGCTTACATTGCAACTGCAGTAGTTTTTATTTTATCAAATATTGTAGGTTAGGCATGGACCTTTTAGTTTGTTGAAGATGACTCTGTCCTGAAGTTATTTCCTCAGATATTTTTTTTTGACTAAATGTGCCTTGCTTATGAAAGTCTTTCAATTATGTCTAAGAAAGTTTTATGTAGCTCATGTTATGTTAGTATGCATGATTAAATATATTTAATAGACCACCTATTTTATTCACTTTCACTAGGAGAAAGAACAAAGAGACGAAGGAGCTGCTGACTTTCACATCAGCATAGAAGAATTGCAAATATACATGGCAAAACTTGGGGCTGACTATTGAGAGAAAATTCTGGTTGGGATAGGCAGTTCTGATTTTGTTGTAATATGAGTTTGTAGGAGGCCAGGCTCATTGACCCTGGGATTATCAATATCAGCTTCCATTTTTATCATCTCTGTGCTTCTTGTGTGTGCTTTCTTATTTGTATGCCTACTAATTGGTATAAAGCCAGGTAAGTCCCACTAGTTGTTAAAACCACCTAATTATAACTCACTCCCAAAAGACTAGCCTATGAGATGAGAGCAATTTCTTGATTCATAAAAGGTGATTCATTTTAAAGTTTCTTTGTACTGCGACAAGCCTAATTGATCATTGTAGTATGTGGAGTTCTGGTACTACAAATATGAAGAGAAAAAGGGAAATATACTTAAATTTCAGTCAAAATGCAAAGAGCCCTGTTCAAAACATCAAAAGGTAAATTTAAACAAGTATTTATTTGTAGGAGAATTATCAACTAATTATTTCTGCAGTGACTCAACCTGATGTGTGAAGTTTATCTCCATGCTTGGTTTTGGCACTAGTCATTTATTTGTTTCTATTTCTAGAGATCAAGGCATTCCCTTGTAAAAATTGTGATTGGAAGACAATTGCACCCATGTCAAAACTCTGATTTTGGTTATAAATATGTTTCATTTTGGATTAGATTTGTATTTACTTTGTCTTTTTGGATCTTGTGATATAGGAAAACAGTCATGTACTGTCTTACTCGGAAGTATTATTTGCCCCTTTGACCACTCCAGATTTTAGCATCTCTAGAGAGATGAGTTTTTCCTTCTATGACAGACTGTTCTTGTCTGAAAACCTCAAAGTGATCGATCTGAGATTGAAGTCCGGCCAATGGAATTCTGAGTTATTAAAATGTCTTTTTAATAGGAAGATGCCTGACTTATCAAAATATCCCTGTGGGGTCCTTGGATAACAAGGATAAAATTATCGGGCATTTCACCCAAGATGGAGAATACTCTATTCGAAGTGGGTACAAGGTGGCAATAAACGAATGGGAGAAAGTATAAGGGTCTAATACGAGAGACAGAAAAGTGGTGGCGGTTTGAGTGTCCCAAAAAATTAAACACTTTATTTGGAAGTTGTGGCTCTTTTTTGCAGGAAAGTTAGAGAAGATCATTTTTGTAGCAGATGTGGCGGGCCAAAGGAAAAGGAAGATTGGAGTCATGCTATTTGGACTTGTTGAAGAATCAAGCATCTGTGGAAAATCAGTGGCCTCAAGACAATAGTTCATAAGGCTAAAATGGATGATCCAATCTCTTTTCTGTAAGACGTTGCAAGCTTAAACACAAAGGACAGATTTGAATTTTTCATCATTGTTGCGTGGCAAGCTTGGTACTCCAAGCACTGCGATGTTAATGAGCGGACTACTCCAAATCTTGATGCTCTCTTGGAGTGGACCGCAGCATACGTACAAGACTTCCAAGGGCAGAAAACTGAGAAGAAAACAAGGAGAGATAACACTGTCACTAAATGGATTCTGCCTGAGATTGGGACTGTTCTGATTTATGTCGATGCAGGTGTAAATCGAGATGAAGGGACCTGAAGTAATGGTACTGTCATAATGTTCGTGTTTTGGCTTCTGAGGGCATATTCTTCAACAATTATTATTGCCCCTTAGTTGCTGAAATTTTGGCTATCAGGAATGGTATCAAACTTGCAAGTAAGTGTGGCTCTTTCAATTTTATCATCTCTTCGGATTGTCAAAGTCCAGTTTATATGCTGAATAAGAAGATTGATGCGTCTGGTGTTGTGGAGATCATCGTTGAGGAAACGTGGAACGAGTCTCAGTTAATTGGAGGAGTGCAATTTGTCTTCAATCTGAGAACCTCAAATTTTGCTCACCTAGTAGCTAAGAATGCTTTGACTTGTAAAGCATTTGGTTTTTGGAATGAGGGTGTCCCCTCTGCGGCTTCTGCTGTTGCAGAGGATTTGCCTATTCCTTAAATGTGTTTGTTGAATGTATTTCTCCTTAAAAAAAAAAAATCAAGACTCTTGGCATCTTCTTGTGAAGTTTAAGGTGAGAAGCTCCATTGCAGTACTATTACAAATTAAGGGCTAGTGGTTCTGACAAACAATATAAAATAAAATAAATTTAGGACTAGTGGCCAACACAACACAACTTCTTACATATTTGTCGTTCACTTTCATTACTTCTATTGTTCCAACTCTCTTTCCACACTTAATTCTGAGTTCATCATCTTAATTCCCTCTCACTTAACTTCTTTCCTCTTATTATCTCTACCCTTTGCACCTATTACATTTGAGTTTTCAGTCCTTCCAATTGTTTTTTTATCCCACTCTCTGTGCTTGCCAAGAAAATGACATTTTCTCTTTTGAAAAGGAAAAAAAAATGACATATTCAATAACCAAAAAACTACAATGTCGTGCTGGTTATTATTATTTTGTTTTTCAAAGAAATAATGTCTATCCAAGGGAAACAATGTTCAAAGATAATCTATTAATATAGTCCTCTAGATTCCCGCCAGAACCACTTTTATATTATAAAAACTAATCGCCCACATTACTCTCATTAAGTCCATGAACAGTACATTACTTGTATAATTGTGCAATTAATATAATGTACTTTTAGTATTTTGCATTTTGTTACCTCTTGCAGATCAAACTCAAAAAACATTTGGGCACTTCTCAAGCACTATTCTTAATTTCATAGTTAAAGATAAAAAAAAATAGTACTATTCTTAATTATTATAAGGGAGAAAAAGAAAAGGAACTTTTCTTCTGCCTTTAGTTTTCCCTTGTGCTCTATTAGTAAAAAATTCCTACTTTTCGGTTGATCTTGTTTTAATTCTTATATTCACATAATTCATTTGTCGATTACCTTGAAAACAATTTTAAGACTTTGTTGTTGGCCAAGCTACTGATCTCTCCACTTACAATATCCATAAGAAAATCAGGTATGTGCCTTGCTGCCTATCCTTAATGTATTTGTTTTCCTCTATTTTTTCAGTTTGTTAATCTCATATCATTATCATAATTTGTTAATGTTATTCAATTTATCTCATTAATACAGTAGAGCGCAAGCTAGCATGGATTTTGCATTTTCAATTGCAACTTCAATTGTTGCGAAAATGGCTGAGCATACAGTGGCACCAATTGGTCGACAGTTGGGTTATTTATTTTGCTACACAAGCAATGTAGGCAACCTCAAAACTCGATTGCAAGAGTTGAAGGATGCTAGAGAAAGACTGCAATATCGTGCTGACGAAGCTAGACATAATTGTCGTGAAATTGAAGTTGATGTCCAAAGTTGGCTGAGCAATGTTGTTCAAATCTCTCAAGAGGACAACACATTTCTTAACCATGATGGCCATGTAAAAGTTGTGTGCTCTTATTGTGGATCCTTTATGCATTTGGTGATGCGGCATCAATTGTGGATCCTTTATCCTTTATGTATTTGTGTGCTCTTATTGTGAATCCTTTATGCTTAGTCTTGGAGAAAAACAAATTTGATTTGATAACAATTTCTTATCGTCCACGGCAAGAAAGTTTATTTACAGCAATAGCAACAACAACAACGAGAGGCTACAAGACTTTTGATTCTAGGAGGGAAATTCTGGAGGGCATAATGGGAGCTATGAGTGATGCTAATAAGAGTAGGATAAGCTTATATGGATTGGGTGGAATTGGCAAAACTATGCTTGCCAAAGAAATTGCTAGACGAGCCAAGGAAGAGAAGTTGTTTAGTGTGGTGGTTATGACGACTATTTCTCAAACACCTAATATAAAAGAGATTCAACAAGAGATTGCTGAATTGCTAGATCTAAGTTTCGGCTAAATAGAGAGAGCATAGGCGAGAGAGCAGGTCTACTACAACAATGATTGGAGTCGAAAAATAAGATTTTGTTCATTCTTGACGACATTTGGAAGGAAATTGATCTCGAAAATATTGGAATCCATGATAAGTGCAAGATGCTACTAAACTCTAGATATCTACATGTTTTACGTAACTCCATGGATATTGCTGAAAGTAATGTGTTCTTAATTGGAGTTAAGGCTCGAGAAGCTATAAATTTGTTCAAGAAAATCATTGGAGATATTAAAGTTGAAAATGTTGATTACAAGTCTTTAGCACAAAAGATTGTTGGGGAATGTGCAAGCCTACCAATTTCCATTGCTACAGTGGCACATGCTTTGAAATGCAACATGCATGGACTTGCACATATGGGAGGATGCGTTGCAACGATTACGTAGTTCAAACTTTATAGGGATTGAAGAAATGCATGAGAAAGTGTACTTAAGCATTAGGTTGAGCTACGATTTTCTTGAAAATTGTGAAGAGGAGGCCAAATCATTTTATTTCTTTGTGCTTTTTACATAAAGAAGATCAAGAAATTAAAGTTGAAAACCTGATGAGGTAGAAAAAGGGTGAATTCGTTGGTTGATAAATTGAAATCTCATTGTCTTTTGGTGGATGGTTTGAGCAAAAATGGTGTGATGATGCATGATGTTATTTGTGATGTTTGCATATTAATAAGGAAAATGAGTATAGGATGAATAACATTACCAGTGTTGCTATGTATAAGGAATTTGTTTTCCATGAAGGACATAAAGCAACTTCCTTTCTCAATTATTACGATTTTGATAAGCTTCCGGAAAAATTGGAATGTTCTGGGTTAGGGTTACTTCTTCCATCTAGTTGGTCTTTGAAATCAATTCCAGACTACTTTTCTAAACAAACTAGGAAGCTTGAAGCTTTGGATATGAATGGTACACGTCTAAAATCATT
Source organism: Humulus lupulus (assembly GCF_963169125.1). Classification (NCBI taxonomy): domain Eukaryota; kingdom Viridiplantae; phylum Streptophyta; class Magnoliopsida; order Rosales; family Cannabaceae; genus Humulus; species Humulus lupulus. The sequence continues at coordinate 13,502,009 of NC_084802.1, forward strand.
ACCATCATCCTTCATTTGATTCAAAATCTCCAATCATTATGTCTACGTGGTTCTTGTCTTGAAGACTAACTGTTATTGGTGATTTAAAGAATTTAAAAGTTCTTGATCTATCATAGTCTTATTCCATTAGGTGGTGCCAAAAGAAATAGGAGAATTGCAGCGTTTGCAACTGCTAGATCTACAAGGATGTCGTTCTTTAACATAAATCGAGCCGAATGTCATTTCGAATTTGACACGGATGGAAGAGCTCTATATGCCACACACATTTCAAGGATGGGTGAGTGAAGAAGGTGTTGTAAGTGAAAGAAGAAAGGCTAGTCTTACATGTTTTTCCAGAGGGGTTGTTTAGTGAAAAATTGGAGAAATACCAAATATTTGTTAGAGGAACATTTGAATTTCATTCTTCAAGATGTTTGCACCTAAATCTCTCACAGATGAATCATGAATGAAACAAATGCATTTGGACTTGTATCATTGATTAAAAGGTCTGAATATTTATCTTTAGAGAGATTAATGGATATCAATAATGTTGTTCTCGATCTTGATAAAAAAAAAAGATGGTTTTCCAAGTTTAGAGTCAATCACTAAGGCTTACACAGTTAACAAGCTTAGAAATGATATGTTATGGTAAACTCCAAAGAGGCGTGTTTAATGAATTGAGACAGGTGGAAGTGAGCAATTGTGGTAGATTAAAGAATTTGTTCCCTTTGTCTGTCACCAAGCTACTTCATGAGATTACATGAATAGAAAAATGCGAAATGTTGGAAGAGATAGTCAACCATGGGAGAGAAGATGATGATGAAACTTCCCATAACATTGATGAGTCTTTGCAATTAGGCTCCTTCTCTCTACATTCTTTACCAAACTTTGTCCACTTCTATTGCTCCAAGCAGAAGCCAACTTTTAGGTCTTCAGTAATCAATTATACAACGGTAAAACTCTTTCTGGTCATTAAATAACAAGTGCATATTATATATATATAGGACAATTCTTCTATAGGGGCTTCACTTTAAGCCCTACCGGTAGGACTTTCAGTGTTTCTCGACCCGTGAACAATTTTCGACGCGACTTTTTTTTATGACCGTGTATATTGTAGCTATTTAGAACATCCTGCAATTTTTCATAAAATTCTGAATAGTTTACAGTACCGAAAACTAGGTTCAAACATGTTTTTTCCACGCACATAAAAAAAATTAGTCACGCCTGCAACAACATGTTTGAACCTAGTTTTCGGTACTGTAAACTATTCAGAATTTTCTGAAAATTTGCAGGATGCTCTAAATAGCTACAATATACACGGTCATAAAAAAAATCGCACCGAAAACTGTTCACGGGTTGTAAACACTGAAAGCCCTACTGGTAGGGCTTAAAGTGAAGCCCCTATAGGAGAATTCCCCTGTATATATATGCATATTATACTAGATAGTGAATCTAGGTAAATTATATTTTTAGTGTAAATATTCCACGTATAAAATTTGGATTGATCAAGTGCTACATCTTCCCCATTCTAATTTTGTTGGGTTGAATTGTAGTATTCATGAGTAATGATTGGCAGGCTTTAATAAAAATAGTGGTCTCACTTTAATAAATTTAAATGGTTTAAAATTCATGTTATATCATTGTCTACAATTTGAATAAAAATAGTACTAAATATAATATATATTTATATTAAAGGGCAAATTTTTTTTTTTTTTTGATCAAGAAGAATAGAACTTCATTAATCAACCAACAAATACACCCTCAACTCACCACTTCAAACTAAGAAGAAGCAGCAGGCTGCAACTTCCAAAAAAACAAAAGCCTAATACATTTTTAATCTATGTATAACATCACTCTCTTGTCTTGACATTTTTCTATTTTTTACAATGTATAACCTGTAAGACAGAACACTTTTTATATCATGAGCAAGCTTTACATCAGATTTGGAATGGCCTTCAAAAACGCACCTATTCCTGTTTAACCATAAGCTGTAGCAAGTTGCTGCAATTGCAGCTACACTAACCATATTCACAATTCCCTTAGCAGGCACCGAAAGCCAACTCAACCAGCCATTAAAGTCCATCGGCCATCCTCTGAAACCCAGCCAAGTGAACACAAGCTCCACCACCCTTTGAGAAAGACAGCAGCTAAAGAATAAGTGGCTGTGAGTTTCAGGATGATCACCACACACAAGGCACAAAGTAGATTCTAAGACAATATGAAATTTGCTCATGTTGTCTTTCGTTAGCAGCTGTGAGTTCACCACTTGCCATAACATAAAACGATGCTTTGGCAAGTTGAGACTACTCCATATGGCCCTATGATAATGAAACTGAATCTAAGGAAGGGTGCTGGTATATAACATGATGGTACTGAACTTACCCGAGCCTCCTGCTTTCGATATTTCAGCTTGAGTGAATTTTTGTCTCAATCTACATATCTTGCGCCAATACCAGCTTGTGTCCATTTTTAGCTCATAGGACCAAAAAGGGGTATCTTTAAGATAGATGTTGTTGACCCATTTTACCCAAAGTAAGTCTCTCTTCTCAGTAATAGCCCAAATATACTTGGCTAGAATAGCTTGGTTCCATTTTGATCCCTCTTTGAACCCGAGACCACCATAAGCTTTTGGGAGACAAACTTTCTCCCAAGAAGCTACATGAATTCTGCTCCTATTCCCATTAACACCCCAAATAAACCCTCGACAGAGTTTTTCAATTTCTTTTGTAACACTTTGAGGTAGAACAAAGATACTCATCCAATAATTGCGAAGTCCAAGCAATACAGAGTGTATTAATTGAACTTTTCCAGCAAATGATAGGTGTCTACTCCCCCATGTTTGCAGCCTCAATCTGATTTTTAAGGATAATCATGCAGTCTTCAGCTCTCCATTTGGTTGGTCTTAAAGGCACCCCTAAGTAATTTAAAGGAAAGGTACCTTCAGCCAAACCAACTTCTCCAATGATCTCCTCTTTCTCCTTAGAACCAACCCCTTCGAAAAAAATTGGGATTTGCTAACATTTATAAACAGCCCTATAGTAACACTAAACTCATCAAGAACAGATTTCAACACCTTGATGGACTGCTTGGAACCTTTGCTGAGAAGAATCAAGTCGTCCGCAAAGCAAAGGTTGATCAATTTCAGGTTTTTGCACAGAAGGTGAAATCGAAAGTTGGATTTCTGAGCCGCTTGAAGAAGGCTTCTTGACAAATATTCCATAATCAGAACAAATATCAGAGGGGATAAAGGATCTCCTTGACGAAGACCTTTAGCTCCTTGAAAATCTCCTTGAACTCTACCATTCATTAGAAGAGAATAAGTTGTACCTTTAATACAATTCATCACCAAATGAACAAATTTACCAGGGAAGTTCATAGCATTCAGCAAGTCTTCTACAAATTGCCAATCCACTGTGTCATAAGCTTTACTTATATCAATCTTGATGGTGCAGCGGGGAGAAGTGTTTTTCCTTATGTAATTCTTCAAGATATCTTGAAGAATCATCACATTGTGAGCAATTGATCTCCCTTGAATAAAAGCACCCTGATTATGATGAACTAGGATAGGAAGAACCAAAGCAAGTCTAGAACATAACAGTTTGGAAATACACTTGTAAACTGTAGAACAACAGGCAATAGGTCTATAGTCTATGGCTCGAGCAGGATTCTCTTGCTTGGGAATAAGAGAGATCATTGTGTTGTGAAATTCAGATGGCATGTTACCTGTGTTGAAGAAACTGATAATGGCATCAGAAATTTCTCCTCCTATAACCGGCCACATCTTTTTAAAAAACCCTGAACCAAATCCGTCAGGTCCCGGAGATTTTGTATCTGGAATACTTAACATTGCTCTCCTTATTTCCTTGTTGGTGAAAGGTCTCAACAAACCCAGCTGTTGCTCAAGAGTAAGTTTCGGTCCCTGCTCAATACAATTCATTTTTAACCTGGCTGATGCACTACTTTTAATTCCCATGTAGCCACGGAAATGATTCAGAAAGTGCTTCACAACTTCAGGGAACTGATCAACAATCATACCTTGATCTGTTGTGTATGTAGTTATTCTATTTTCAACCTTCCTCTTCTTCAAACAGGCATGAAAATAAGAGGTGTTTGAATCCCCTTTTTGCAGCTAAGTTATTTTGCTTTTTTGTTTGAGAAAATTATGATACATTTTCTCTTGAATTATGAATAATTCAGCTGCTCTAGCTTCTTGCTGCTGGAAGCTAGCATCTCTCGGATTAGCTTCAGCCTGTTGTTTAGCCTCAATGTCTGTATGATAAGATTTCCCAATATCTCCAATCTTATCATGATTGAATTTCTTGAGACAGTGTTTAACCCTCATAAGCTTCAAGTAAACCCCTTTTAGCCCTCTAGCCGCCAATGGTATCTTCCAATTCTGCTCCACTAAGGTCTAAAATTCCTGATGCTCTGCCCAAAAATTAAAATATCGAAATGGTTTAACCCCTATCATTTCTGTAGTGCTTGCTGAAATCACACAGGAGCAGTGGTCAGAAGTGACCTCCCAACAAAATCGAGCTGAAGTGTTTGGAAAGTCATCATGCCATTCTTCATTCACAAAGACATGATCTATCTTGGAATAGATTCGCTTATTTCCATCTTGATTGTTGGTCCAAGTAAAAAAAGAATCATTACTTTGGAGCTTGTCAACATGAGCTTGAGCCAACCAGTTGTTTGAGTCATCCATTTCAGAACGAGTCACTGGATTCCCTCCATTCCTATCATCCACATTGAAAACAGAATTAAAATCCCCAAGCACTACCCAAGGTTTGACAGGAAACCTGAGCTGTAACAGGTTTTTCCATAGACCCTTTCTTTCTTCAATAGAGTTATAGCCATAAACAAAAGGTCTTGGCTTGACCAGTCCTTTTGACCACACAATGAACATGCTGATGTGATTCTGATATAACTATAAGACGCACAAAACTTCTCCTCCACAATATCAATAAACGACCCTTTATAATGGAGCTAGTATAACAGTCCCAGTTAGCAAATTTATTGGCCATTAACTCCTGAATTTTATTCCCTCTCAATTTTGTTTCTAACAAACCACAAACACCAACTTTACTAATATTGCAAAACTCCAAAATATAGTTTTGCTTCTCCTTATTATTCATTCCCCTTACATTCCAACTTCCTATGTTGCAACTGTCCATGATTAATTAGCAATTAAATCAGGACCCTTTGCCTCTCCTTTTTCAACTACCTGTCCCTCCCAACTTTCCACTCCTTGTAACACACTGAAAGTGTTGACAGATCTTTGACTCATATCAGGATCAATATCCATAGAGGACCCTGGAATAGGCTCCTGCATTTTTGGACCTGCTGGTTTTCTAGGAGTTTTCCAGCCATCAGCTTTCAATATCTCACTTTTCTTAGCCAAAACAGAGGGTTTAGACATCATCTTAGATGTAGTAGGAACTGGGACTATTGGCTTCTGGTTTTTCTCCTCTGGTTTAGGAACAGGTGCTTTGTCCTCTGCCTTCTTTACTCGAGCATCAGTATCCCCTTTCCTACAATCAGTCATGATATGGCCATAGCCCAAGCATTTTTTACACTTCACAGGTAACCATTCATAGTCTATGCCCTGCTCCATTAATTGACCATTTTCATTGAGAAATTGTATCGTTCTTGGAGGATCGTCTGTGATATCCATTTCAACCAAAACCCGAGCGAATTGAACCCTTGTGCAATCTCTAGTATGTTGGTCCACCATAATAGGTTTCCCAACAGTAATAACTAAGGCACTTAGGCACTTGTTCCCCCAATACTGAAGACCTAGATCGTGAAGCCTAATCCACAGAGGAACAGATCGGATTAGTTTCAATGCATCTAGGTCGGTAGACCAAGATCTAACTATAACTGGCTTCCTATCGAATTGAAGAACACCAGTCTCCAAAACTAAGTCTCTTGTAGCGTCATCGTTAAACTTCACCATCACTAACCCCATGGTCATTCGAGCTATCTGTGCAATACCAAGATGACCCCATATGTGTTTAATATATCCCTCAAAAACTGCCATTGGAGGATTCGCACCTAGTACCATACATATCACTGCTGAACTCAAGTTTGTTGTGTGTATCTTCACCTCCTCAGGGTCGACTTGCGCTATCTTGATGCCATCTTTGATGATAGGTTCCGTGTATATAAGCTGAGGGTCACGAACAAAAATGTTGTCCTTCGCAAATGACTTCCAGTGATTTTTAGCAGAGTTTTGGAATTTCTCATGATCAACATCCTCTAAAACTACTGTCTCCAACTCATCTTCCACCTCCTGAGCCCAATTCTTATTCGGACGACGATCCTGGTTCGAATTAGGGCGATTCTCTGTTTCAGCACAATTTTCAATCTGCACTTTCTCTCCCACTTTCGCTGCTTCAGCTATTAGGGACAATCCATTGGCGGCAATAGCGCCACCAGTCTCCTCCCTCTCATCAATCTTGCTGCTACTAGATCCTTGATCAGACAAATGAGGTGCAGGCTTCCGTACCACGCGTTTCTTCTTCGCCATTGAAGAGAGAGAACCGTGAACAAAAGCTCTTCCCTTTACAAGATACGTGCAAATTTATTTTTGGCATATGGAGAAATTATAATTTTTTTTTAAATGACGATGTACATTGTAGTTATAGTAGACATCCAACTAATTTTTGAGAAATTTCAAATAATGTACGGTGCCGAAATTATGGTTCAAAAAGTATGTTTTACAAGCATATAAAAAAATAGGCATGCGTGCAACTGACGGTTTGAACATTAATTTCGGTATCGTAAATTATTCAAAATTTCTTAAAAATTAGTGAGATGTCTGCTATAATATATATATAGACATGCTATCTTTTTAGCAATTTTCTATTTTAAGTAATTTATATGAAACTATGTTATTATAAATATTTGTGTGTTTCATTTCCTAGCTTAGTGCAATTAACTATGTCGAAAATGAATATAGAAAAGTTATGGGCAGATGAACATCTGTCAGGTTCATACTTCATATATACAAAACTTAACGCGCTTTGAAGTCCAAAGTTGCAACTGTTTAAAGTATGTATTATCTTATTCTCTTGCTAAAATGTTGTGAACCTAAAGGAAATAAAAGTGAGCGATTGCATGGCAATGGTAATGCCCCGGATTCCCTAATATGGTTTAATGGCTGGATTAGTAGGCCGGGAGGGTCATAACTGTTTAATTATGCAATTAAATGTATTTATGCATGTTTATGAGAATTATATTATAATATGATGTTAAATGCATGCATGTGAGTCCACATTGGTTTACAGGGGTGTTTTGGTAATTTGGCCCGTTGAGGGTATAATTGAATATTTGTTTGCATGTCAATGATATATTGTGAGACCACATTATAATTTGGATTGGTTCGAGTATTTCAGCATGAGACGATCCTTAAACATGATTTATCGGTTTGGTCATAACAGGTTTAAGCTCGGGGCTCGGGGTGAGTCTCGGGGTGATTTTAATGATTAGAGCGTTACCGGGGATTTTGGGGTAACGGGATATGAATTATTGGTGTTTGAGGATATTGAGATTAGCGGGAATTGGGAAGTGTTAATTATGATTAACGGGATAGGTGGAAAGTGCCAATTTTACCCTTAGAATAGTTTGAGAAGCTTTTGATGACTTAAGGGTATTTTGGTCATTTAGGTTTGGATATATATGACTTAGGTTAGCTGCTGGTTGTAGAAGCTTGTGGATTTAACAGAGTAAAACAAAGAGACTTTCTCCTTCCCGTAGACCACACTTCTCTATTTTCTTCTTTGGTGTTCTTGAGCTCTAGGTGGGGATTCAAGCTAGGAAATCCAAGGGCTGAGTTAGTGGACCTGGTTTAGCTATTGAGGAAGGTTCAAAGCTGGTTTCAAGGTGAGTTCTAGTCACTAAATTCAGGTTGTGCTCTGTTTTTCTCTTTAGTTTTTCAGTTTTGATTCTTGTTGGAAAATTGGATTTGAAGAGGTTTTAGTTGATGATAAGTTTGGGTTTTGATGAGGGTCAGTTGTGGGTGGTGTTTAGAGATTAAAATGGGTGTTTGGAGGAGGTTTTGGGTTGGTTTAAAGGGCTGGTTTGAGAGGAAAAACGCAGGGGAAAATTTCTGGTGCGTGCAGCCTTTATGGCTAGTTTGGGCTGGGCGCTGCGGCACAGCTGTGGTGCGCCGCGGCCCTTGGCGTCTGGCAGGGAAGGCCCTCTCTGTCTGGAGGGCACGCCGCGGCGCAGCTGGGGAGGGTCGCGGCCCTTAAGGCAATTTTGGCCAGAATCATGTTTTTAGCTTGGGGATTCAAACCTTAGGCCTCGGGGTTGAACCTAGTACCCGGTTGGGTAGTATTTGATGTCTCGGAGGCTAGGTTTTGGTTTAGGAACCCTCAGTTATCATTTTTATTGATGAATCCTATATTTTGGTTATGACCAGGTGACCGTCGAGGAATTTAAAGGTTGATCGTTCTCAGGGGTTGTTCATATAATAATTCTCACTCGAACCAGAGATAAGAAAACAGTGTATGAATACAGTTGCACCCTGTATAGGTATATGACATGCATGGTTTGCTATTGAAGCATGTTGGTTGATATATGTGGACATGGATTGCATATTAAATGCTAGTGAACGCTAATTACATGTTTATGACACTGACTAGTCAGGGACCGACTCTAAAGTCGATGAACACGCATTGAATGGCTCTATGGCATTAATGCGGGACTGACCCTAAGGTCGAAGAACTTATAAGCGCTTGCCTGGTTTAAGACCATATGTTCATAGCCAAGGTATATGACCCCGGTGACTGTTTGTCACATGGCTAGGAGACGTTGTCCATAGTTACGACTCTAGAGTCGAGAGGAAGGTTATGTTGGTGACTAATCACCATGCACCTGTCCTGATCAAACTTATGAAAGAATCACTTATCAGTTAAGCCCTGGTGACCCTATCGTCACATGGCTAGAGGGAGTTGTGCTCATTATTGTGACTTTTGGCTATTGTCACCTATTTGCTTGGACTGATAGTCCTGAATGGTTATTATGATCGTTGTTGATATTATATCATGCCTTATTGTGTTTTCTTGCTGGACCTTGGCTCATGGGTGCTATGTGGTGCAGGTAAAGGGAAAGAGAAGCTCACCCAATCCTAAGTGGAGAGCGTGGGCGATGTTGTGTACATACTGGGCCGCTTGACCACCACGGTCAGGGAGTTCTCAGAGGGACTAGGGGTTTACCCTATTTTTGCCGCTTAGGCCGGCGGGGATTGTACATTTGAAACTGTAGCGACCTTTTGTATTGTATACAGTTGTAAACATTTTGAAAGGCTCATGAGCAGTTTATTTACTTAATGAAATGTATCATTTCCTTTTTACTGGTTTTTCACCTTAACCCAATAATAACACTTAGATCACGTTTTTAACCAAAGGACTTGGGTAGCAGGTCAAATTTCCAGTTCACTGTTCAGGGGTAGCCAGGGCGTTACAGCAATGGAAAGAAACTCCTTAAAGAAAAACTACGTGGAAAAAAGCTAATAATAAATGAATAAAATGACATGACTATATATAACTGCAAAACACATTCAGTTTTATAAGTTTTACTTTGAGGATATCATATCCTTGTAGTTTAGATTTTCCTTTTTATCTTTCTATTCTAATATCTTAAGATAATTATTATATACGTGATTTCCATATAGATTCTTTGTTAGTTTTAACAGATCTATAGTCGCACCAAAATCAATTACTTAGATATAGCATGTCGTCCAATATTTTACACAAGTGTTACAAACATAAATTTTCCAATATATACAAATATTTATAGGTTGACAATTTGTTTAAGAATCGACCATTAATTCCTCTAATTTTAACCTTAATTAGAGTGACAATTTAGTTGGTAACTAGTATGTCTATTGATGAATAGTAGTAAAGAGGAATGATATATATATATATATATATATGTTTGTTTATTAACTAAGATTATTTGTTTCATTTTTAAGTACATATTTGAGGTATTCAATTCTTAAGTAATTTATGCAATTAATTGTCTTTGCGGGTTTCTTTCTCTCCCTAACTTTGGAAAAACTTATTTTAAAAAAATTAAATGTTGTAACATTAGAGCATCTCCAATGCAAACTACCCCAACCATTGCCTAAAATGTCTAAATCAACTAAAAGATATAATTTTTTATTTTCTCTCTCATCCACATCACTTTTGGCAACATATTTCTTAAAAATACTCAAATGCAAGCTACCCTAAAAATTGCCAACCATGGTCCCTACATATTATTATTTAATATATCATTTTATAATTATAAATATTATCATACTAAATTTTTTAAATTCATATATTAATATAAATAAATAGTACATGATATTTAAATTAGACTAAATTTAAAAAAAAAACTTATAAAATGACATAATCGTAATTAATCAATCTAACATAATTAAAAAAAAACTAATTAAAATGATTTCCAAATTTTGACCATATGTGTTCCACCAAGTCTGCTTGAAGATTGTGATTAATATTTTTTTTTTTTTGTGATATTGATAATTTGGAAGAAAAATATAGTGTGAAAATGAAATTAAGTGAGTATTTATAGAAAAAAAATTCTAACGGTAACAAAAAAAAATATGTATATATATATTTATATAAAAAACAGTAAGAAAATAAATATATGTATATATATATAATTATATGTATATATATATTTATATATAAAAAAAATTGAAAAAGGATCGTTGCCTCTCTGAGGCAACCAAGTTAGGCAATGGTCAAAATTTTTAAGAGCTCCAATGCATAAGCTACACTTTGTGTCAGATTTTGGTCAATGGCTACTGCTATAGCTCTCCCCATTGGAGATGCTCTTATGGTCAAACCAACCTATATCAAGTTTTGACATACAAAACTTAACAAGCTTAACATTCGAAAACTGCAACAGAATAAAATATATATTTTGTTTTGCTATGGCTGAAAGAAGTATGAGTATATTCAACAATTTATAAGAGTATACTCAACAATTTATAAGAGTATGAGTTACACCACTCATTACTAATTGGTTTTGAGATGGAACCTCATACTTCTTACCATGCACTACTTTCCACATTCTAACATGGTATCAGAGCCAGGAAAAACTCTAACGAGATCCGATCTAAATCCAAAATCGGTCCAAAAAAAAAAAGAGTCAAAAGAGTCATTTGTGATTCGGGGATAGTGAGCAAAAAAAAAAAGCCACAAGGCCCAACGGGCCACATGCAATCAAGCCGTCCAAGATTGGTAAGCAAAAATAGCCACCATCTTGAGAGGGATGTTAGAGAAAATATCCCACATGAAAAGCGTGAGTATATTCAACAATTTATAAGAGTATGAGTTACTCCACTTATTACCAATTGGTTTTGAGATGGAACCTCATACTTCTTACCATGCATCACACTTTCCACATTCTAAGCGTGAGTATATTCAACAATTTATAAGAGTATGAGTTACTTCACTTATTACCAATTGGTTTTGAGATGGAACCTCATACTTCTTACCATGCATACTTCTTACCGTGCATCACTTTCCACATTCTAACAGAGATGAAGGAGTTGAATCGAATGTGTGGCTATGGAAGATATTCTAGAAAGTAATAAAAACTGGAAGAAGAAGAAGAAGAAGAAAGAAGTAGGCTAGAAAATAATATTTTGTTGGCGAAACTACATATATAATTATAGTACACTACTACGTATTGACTAACAAGAAATTGATTTTGGTTGGTGGTTATGGAATAATGCAGGTATGATATAGTTGGTCTTTTGCTGTTTCTATCTTCTTTTCAAGGAAGCAGGAAAGTAATATCAGTTTTAATTTTACATACAATCTGTTATTATGCCTTTTACAATAAGTAATAGCGGTTTCTTTTACATTCTGTAATGAATGAATGAATGAATGGGGTGCTGTACTATTTTTACAATTTGTTTGTAGTATATATATCTTGCTAATAAAATAATTCAGCTTCACCTTGTGGTGGTCGTTTTAAATGGTTTTCCAAACTATTTTACTTCATTTTCAACCATTTTTGGTTCTCTCTAAAACTGATCAAAATCAAATAAGACTAGTACAATAAGAGAAGGTTTTGATTGATTAAGGCTTGGCTTCGATTTGGGAAAGAAGAATCTGATAGATGGAGATTCATGGTATATCTCATTGGGAAATAAAAACAGATGGTTAAACGACGACGTTTCTGATTTTGTCGTAAAAATAAGGTAAACTTTGTTAAGTAGTCAACGCAGCCAAAAAGTCAAAACATTCAGCTCATCCTCCTCCTCTTCCCTTCGAAAAGCTGCCATAGATGAATCTTTTTCTAACAAGCTTTGCATTACTCTTCTTCTTCTTCAACTCATCGCTTTCTCTGCGCAACCTCACCGTCGATCCATGTGATCCAACGGTCCAGCATGACCCGCGGACGCTCCGATCAGACAAAATCACAGTCCTCATCAATGGCTACTCCGAATCCCGCACCCCTCTCCTCCAATCAATCGCCGCCAAGTACTCAGCTGCCCCATTCGTCTCAGCAGTGCTTGTCCTCTGGGGAAACCCGTCCACCCCGACCCAAACTCTAGCTCGATTATCCCACAATCTCACACTCTCGTCATTCGGCGGCGCCACCATTTCCCTCGTCCGGCAACGATCGAGCAGCCTCAACGCCCGGTTCCTCCCCCGAACCGCCATTCGAACCGTCGCCGTCTTGATCTGCGACGACGACGTTGAGATCGACGGCAAGTCGTTGGCGTTCGCTTTCAGAGTGTGGGAATCGAACCCCAGCCGTCTGATCGGGTTCTTCGCGAGATCGCACGACATAGATTTGTCGAGGAAGGAGTGGATCTACACCGTTCATCCGGACAGGTACTCGATCGTGCTCACCAAGTTGATGATGATGAGAAGCGATTACCTGTTTTCGTACAGCTGCGGAGGTGGGCCCGTAATGGGCCGGATGAGAAGCGTGGTGGATCGGGCCCGTAATTGCGAGGACGTACTGATGAACTTTGTGATAGCGGATGAGTCTAAGGCCGGGCCCATCTTGGTGGGGGCAAAATGGGCCAGGGATTGGGGTGACAAAAGAAACGAGGAGGAGGACGGTGGTGATGGGCGGCGGAGATTGAAGGGTGCGGTGGCTGAGGTTGGGTTGAGTAGTCGGAGAGGAGAGCACAGGAAGAGGAGAGGGAAATGCATAAACGAGTTTCATAGAGTGCTTGGAAGAATGCCATTGAGGTATAGCTATGGCAAGGTTGTGAATTCAGTGGGTGAACAAGGGTTGTGCCGGAAAGGAGGGAAACTAGTGTTCTGTGATCACTGATACCCATTTTTGGCAAAGCTTCAGGTAGCTCAAAATTCTTATGTTGGTTATAAGGATTTGTGATTCACTAACTTATTCTTCTTCTTGGTTTCACATGCAAAGAAAGCTACTTCCATGTCTCAGTTTCTATCAAAGTTGTCTGCCAAAACATCTGAGTCACCTTCAACAAAATCATCCTCCTTCAGTTTGAAGCTCATACTCAAAGTTATATTAGTGGCTGGAAAATGAATGGCTGTTGTTGGAAGTTCTATTTGGAATAACATCACAAGTAGTTCTATGTACGCACTATGAACTAACTAATTTCATTCGTAGGGTAAACACTCGGATTCCAAATTCATTTTGAAATAATTTTATTTTACTTGTTTCAGTTTTGACAATGTTAAAGAACTTGACCAAAGTACTTGTATAATGTCATTGCACACAATTTTTTGGTAGGGAACTCTCACCATATGCAAGTGGAGATTTGAAATTCTTTAATGAATGAGTTGAGGTCTCTGAGAATTTTTTTTTTAAAACCAATTATTCAATCAAATTTGGCAGTTGGTAGTTTAAAAATGTGGGGACCCTTGACTATTGACCTATTATTAAAATGGAAACACTATAATGAGGACCACAATATTTACATATGTGGGGACTTATGTGGTTGAGACATATTAATAGAGCAATCAAATCGTACTGGAACAGTTTCATAACCAAATAGAGCATAGAGTGCTTGGACTTTTTCTCCTTTTTTAGAAAAATGTCTTTCTTGTCATTGAAATCTTATACTACAATCTCCACAGTAATAATAGGAGTAAAAAATAGCACTGATAGGAGCATAAAACATGAAGTGAAGCTTAACAACAGCCCATTACATTGGCCTAAGTAGTACTGGCTCAAAGAAACCATGCTTGTAACAAGAAAAATAGAAGAATAAAAATAAAAGGAACAAGAAAATGGCTTTTGAATTTGATAAGAGCCATACATGGTTAAGTTAAGAAGCTTATGTGAGAACATCAGATCAGGCCTTATTGGACTTTCCTGTGAGGTGGTAAAGGTTAACAGTCAATTACTTCTATGTAAAAATCAACATGGAAAGTCAATTTCTCGACTATATTAACATGTGGAATTCACTATCATTTCGTTCCTCATTGTTTGATTTGGGGTGAAATCTACAAATGACAACTTGCTGATATGTAGAAGATTTAACAGAGTAGCAGGAGGAGGATCAATTGACAAAGCTTTCATATCTCGCTCTGCTTAGCTATAACATCAGCCACAAAAATGCTGCCCGAATCGCACCAACCACCCAGAATATCTCTGTTGTGGCACTGCAATAGTCCATAAGATTTGTGTAATTACACTGTCAAATAAGCGCACCAAATTTGGTGTTGAGCAAGACCAATGACCAAAAAGTGAATCAAGTGTAACATCTTGATCAGCTTAGTTAGATATCCAATATGAAGTCATGACTTTATATTCAGTCACGAGAGTCCTAGGTATTCCTAATTGTAAACATCTTGACCTGCCTAGAGATTTTTCTACTATAAGGCCATAATTCATTATATTCAATGCAGATTTACAACATGCTACACAGAGATACACGAGAGATTGCATGGGAAAAAGAATACGTTAGATAATTATAACAAAAACACAAAAGTATGCACATCTTTAATCGTCAAATTAATCAACTCAACTTCCAACAGTTCTTATGCCAATATCTCAGTAAAAAAAAAAAAAAAAACCTATACCTATTTCCAACTAAATTGGTTTAATTTGTTCCTCTTGACTTCTGAATTGGTCTCAAAACAAAGATTGAATAATAATGGATGCCTTTTAAAGTTTTAGAAATATATTTTATTTGATTATTCATTGTTCTCTTCCCACACACCCTCAGTTTCTCTCATCATTCTTCCACTCCACTCCAGTCTTTAATCTCCCCTCACTCTCTCTTCTCACTTCACTTAACTTTCTCGCTCCTATTTTTTCTCTCTCTCTCTCTCTCATTCTCTACCCCACTATTCTCTCTCATCTCAGTATTTATCTATTTTCTCATGTGTCTTATATTATTTAACATGTTTTATCAAATTTCAAAATCCTATTTACAAATGGTTTCATTTTTTTTTCTTATTTCCACTTTAAAAACCCAAAAAAAAAATAGTTATCAAATTTTTTTTTATAGTAACCAAACTTTTTTTTCTTCAAAAAAAATAAGAATAAGTACTTAAATGTTTTTATTTTTAAGAAACAAAAATGTAGTTACCAATTTAAAAGATAAATACTTTTATTGTTGTTTTAAAAAAAATGAAACCTAGTGTTCTCAAATGAGGGAAAACTAAAAGAAAAGTGAATCCAAGCAAGCCTTAAGAAGATGGGATTGTCTCTTAAAGTGTTTCTTTCTCGTCCCTCTTTGCCTTTTCCCAATTATAATAATAGCAAATAACTAAACACAAAAGTTAATGTTTTCAAATGTCGAAAACTTGGAACTCCTATTGATTGTGTTTATTTGATTGGAACTAGTTGGCATTATTGTAAACAAGATACTGTTGGCCCTTGGTTTTTTTTTAGAGATCAATATAGCGTGAGTAGTGTGTACCTTGCTAAAGCCAAGCCAGTTTGAATCTCCTCTAAATGAGAAAATCTTATTGCTTGTTTTCCAATCACCACAAAGCACCTACAAATACCGGTAAGAATCAATGTCCTAAAAAACATGTGGAAGCGAGAGAAACTACAAACATCATATATGAAGCTTCCTGAATTTTCATCAAAGATTAATGCAACAACACAAAAACAGGCATATCATGGAAATAACTGATGCTGAAGAGGAAACAAAATATTTGTTTATTAAAAGGTGAAAGTTACTCAACTAGCTAGAAGTTGACAAGAGTAAACAGGCTGAAGAAATCAAGCACCAAGTGACATTGACTTGAATACTTGAAAAAATACCTCGTAATCAACTCCTTGTATATAGATGTAGTCAGGATCATTTGATGAGAAAGCAAGTCCAGTTATCTGCGGTACCAAGGAGACAAGTTATCCCTAAATGTAAAAAGAAAGCCTAAATTGTGAACTTCAATAGTTTTAAGTGAAAGAGAAACAACTTCAGAGTGGCAAATAGAGATATTTAGACATTTATTCCCAATAACTTCAGCCAACTAACAAATATATGCCTAACTCTACTTCTCATCACCCTAGAACTAATTAATTAATAATCGAAAAATAAATATGATCAAGATCATAACTTGAAAAACCTCTGGAATTAAAAATAGTACTACCAGAATCTGTCCAACTTCATGCACCATTTGGAAAGAATAACCTCTAAAAGTCCTTTATATTTCCTTCAAACTTAAACCTACTATTTCATTCTACCCAATGGCAAGACATACAAAAGAAGCTAAAGGGGAATTTACGATTATTAATAAAACAGTTCTATCAAGGAGATGATATTCATACAAGAGAGGCCTTAAACTATGATGTCTTTGGAAGACAGAAGTATCTTTGCAAGTGTTGGCTGTACTTAATTAAACAGTTTTATCAAGGAGATATCTATAGAGAACTTAAGACTGTATTGTCTTTGAAAAATAAAAGTATCTTCACAAGTAACAGCTTGCAGCAGTTTCAAGAAATGATTATGCACGAGTAACAGAATAACAATGAGGCCTATATTCTGGTATACATATGTAAATAACAGGAAGATACAATAAGAAAGAAATATAGCAAACTACTGACCTCGTATTTTGAGCAGTGAACCCATCTAGATAATGCTGACCATCTATATTTAATATAACAAAACAAAAAATAAATTATCACAAAAAATAATAGTAATAATAAAGGGTTTTTTTTTTTTTGGTAGGGGGGTTGCTCCATTCCTGGGAAGGAAAAATAGAACTGTGAAGAAGAAGGAATAAAAGAAATCCATTCCTACAAATTCTCAAATTCAAATTGTTCATAGCAAATCACTTGCCGAAATTTCCTCAGCTCTTTATTTTCGCTGTACTATATACGAGTGCGGACATTCTCTTATTTTCAAGGTCTACTGTGTACGAAAATTTGGTGTGTGCATGTGAGCGTACATATATTTTAATTATTCTAAGAACAGTAACGGCTATTTGCTAGGAAATATCTTTAAAGACTGTGCTTATTGGATAGAAAATCAGTATAGATTTACTGGGTCAAAACTAGTGAAGTTCAAGGCCAAGTCTAAGGGTTTTGTATAGGTGGACAACAAAGATCATTTCCATATGTTATCCTCTTTGCTTCAGAATTGTGCTTTCCTGACATTCTTATTACAGCAACTATAAAAGGAACGACCCTGTTCAGCCCTTTTCTCCTCCAAATTATAATAGAATAATCGATAAATAGACACTAAACTTCAAATTGACTAGCCATCACCAGTAAGTGAGCTAAGGCCTTGCTTTAGAATGGTTTAAGGCTACTAACTTGCGAGGATCATAGATAGTCACAGTACGATCAGCTCCACCAACTGCAACATTACCAGTTGATGAACTGCAGACTGCATAATATATATCACCAACAGGGCCACAAATCCGTTGCAGGCAACCACCATTTTCTTTCATTCGCAAGTCCCATAATGTCAGCTACAGTAAATTCAGCACATAAAGCCAAGAAACAAAAATCTAATAAATAAAGAGAACAAAGCTCATGGCAACATTTAGAAACAATGTAATGTAGCATTTTACCTGGCAACCTTCAGCAACAGCTAAAATAGAACTTCCACTCACATTACAAGAATTATGCATGAAGCTCAGTGCTGATGGATACAAGAGCCTGTAAAAGTGGCAACATTTATTAAAAGATCCAAAAAGTTGATGGAACTCTGTCTCTCTCTATCTTTATCGCAACCCACAAAAAAGGGAGAACGCTTATCTTTCAAATAAGCAGATAATAAAAGCACAACTTAATAAGTATCCTGGAAGTGATCTTAGAAATTCTCCATTTTTTAAAGAAGGAACCAAACAAACAAATCCAAGAAAATAAAAGACCACAACATAAAATAAAAATTACAAAATTGACGAGGGCAGGGCCACCTGAATGCCACCTAACTAAACTTCAGTCACATCAGTTTGATTGCAGAAAATTCAATTATCTTTTAACTCAACCCCATATCAGCAAAGTGAGCAAGATTATCATAAAAGTCAGAATAAATTCAAAGGAAAAGTAGTTGCAGACTTCTTTGTTTTTTTACTTTGTCCAAACTAATTAATAGTGCAATCCATAACAAGAAAACATGCAATGCAATCATCTTAAGACAGCTTTCTCCATTTAAAAACTGATTTTCTTAAAATTGACTGTTTCAGTAATTATGTGAAGTGCACTGCTGGTAAAAGTGAAACAACAAGAGCAACAGACAACAACGAGCAATGTATAGAAGTTAAAACGGTAAGAAGAATAAAAAACAACAAGTGACTTACGTACGAAAAGTTTGGACATGGATGTCCTGATCAAAAATATCAACAGTTTTACAAAAGCCACGTGCTACAGCTGCCTGAAATAAAAGCTCAGTCAGTCTCTACTGCTAGAGGGTAAGAGAACTAGGGCTCAAGACAAACACTATTTCTCAAATAAAGTTGGCCTAAAGTTTTAGAAAGAAGCAGTGTGTGTATCTCTTCTCCTCTCCCTGTTCCCTTTTCAAACCTCTAACCTAGAAATTTGTATCAATAACAATATGTCTTGCATGCTTCACATCTCCATTAGTTTCGCAATAAATTTGAATTGATATGTTTTGTGAACTCATTCTGATGACATATTTCACAGAAGCTTGTCAAGATAATAGTGTCCACAAACAGCGTATAAACAACCCAGGCATGAACTTAGTGAAGACATAATGCTATAAACTAGAACTCAAGGATATATAAATTAAAGTAACTACATACCATAGACCATTGGTTTGGACTAAAGCACAGTCCAGCCCAACTACTTTCTCCTATACCACGATCACGTGGTGATGCTGTATATGTAAGCCTATCAACATCTGAAGAATTAAATAATCCAAATAATGTGTCAGCACTACAATTCACAATCTGAATCAAATGTAAAAAAAAAAAAAAAACAGACTCAATTAGTATGAATATCATTTTGGCTATAGTGCAACACTAAGTCGGTGAAACATTATTCAAGTCATGCGTGAATCAAGGTTACATCGAAATGATTTCTATTAAAATAATCAAAAAGCTAACCCAATTCTGATTCCTATGAAATTTATCAATCCTTCTTTTTTGGAGAAACCTACAGATCATGTAACTATCAAATCAAGCAAATATAACCTAAATTTTAGGAGAAATATAAAAAGAGACACAAGCTTGTTCATATAAAATATACAATAAATATATATACACACACTAAATGTGCCCTATATGGGGTGCTTATAAATCATCACTTGGCATGGTTCTCTTTCCTTGTTGTGTGACGTAAACTTTATTGTGATATTTTACGCCATTTGATTTTGCATTTGTGTAGCTAGATATAGATTGTTGATAAAAGTAAATTTTGAAAGGACCACTCCTAAAAGATGAGGAAGTGAAGAAAAGGTCGATGATTTTTAAAAATATCATCACAGAAATCTCATTAATAGCCACCAAGTTATATTTGACTTTCTATTGAGTACTAATTGCTGCAAATATTTACCGCACAAAGATTCTTATCTAGAAGAATTAGAATAGCATCATACTAAATAGGATAAATGAAGAATTTTACCTTTACCATTAGTATCTAATTTAGACACAATGAGGTCACCGTGGGAATCCACACTTCCCAACATTACATATCCAGTTCCTACAAATTCAGGAAAACAGCTTCTATATTTATTTTAGTAGAATCTCACAATACATACATATATATATATATATATAATCAAAACAATAAGTTGAAAATGGTAGTTGCACATGATATCATTTGTTTGATCAAGACAATTACAGTTATGATCCTATATTTGCAAGTACATAGAAAAACCAGAACCCACCGATATCCTCAACCAAATAATTAGACGAGTGGCAACATTCGAAGAAAATTGGAGATTTGCAAGTCAATAAACAGAGCAATATGGGATGATGAATCATTAAAAAGTGTACGACAATAATACGTTAGTATAGGACTATAAACAAGAGCCAAAATTAGGAGTGCTTATTATCTTTGTTTGGGCAGGGACATTTAAAGTTCATATATGAGGTTTACAATTTCAGGAAACTGGACTTCTCGCCTAGCCCTAAAATATTCAGGAAATTATATATGCTATTTAAACTTCAAAATTTATAGAAGCAATGCATGACCATTTGAGCTATATCTTATGGATATTTAACATTAGTCATTATAAATATCTCAACATATATACTCCTTACATCAACCAATTTTTTTACTCAACCAAACCTCAATATTTTCAGTGTAACATCACTTACTCTCACTTTCTGCAAGCACTATACTCTGAATTTCTGAACGATGTGGGCATCGATTAACCATCGAAGAGTCTGTAACCTTCAAGAGTTCATATAAGTAATAGAACAACAATATCAACATACGAACAACAAAATTAAAATTGAAAAATCAAGACTTCATGTACATGGAAAAAAATGAATTCTTATACACTAGATCATAATATAATACCTCGGTATACATAGGAATGAGAAGACTTTCTTTTCCTTTACTGACCGAAGAATCGTCCAATGGAATCTACCCAATGAAATGAACAATGGATCAAAGGGGAAAATAAGGAAAAAAAAATGACGTTTGTATCGAATCACGTTATACCTTCTGAGACAAAATCAAGGACCAGATGACTCCACCTAGCCCTCATGGGTTATATTATGAAAAGGGATTTTAGACTCAAGCCAAGTTTCTACTAAACTTGATTAGGTGCATTACAAAAATCCAAAATTTTACTCTTTGAACTTTTTTGCTTCCTACTAAACGTCCCTATCTGAGCTTAACCTTGTAATTCGAGTAACTTCAATTTTGCGTACAAAATCATATCATTGACACTAAGCAAGTTCTTGTATAATATATACATATATATATATATATAATATACACACACTGAAACGGCATAGAAAGTAGAAAAAGAAGAAAATTGAATGGTTAAAGCACCTGGAGTTTGTAAATGTGGCAGCCGGAAGCGATGTAAACGAAACAAGAGGAAACGTCATCGGAGACCTGAGGAAGGAATGAAAAGCAAAGCGGAGTGAGATTTGATGTTAGGGTTAGGGTTTAGGATTAGGGAGAGAGAAAGGTACATAGAGGGCGAGGCGAGAGGACTGGAGATTTGCCGGAGATGGATTGGGGATAAGAGTGGACGGCACCACCGCCTTTCTCAGACTCTTCGCCTCCAGCATCTTTCTCTGTTTTTCTCTCTGGCGGGAAAATCTGTATTATATGTGGAGAGAGTCTATAACGGTCAATATAAGGTTATTCAATTTTGATTGTTGCATACTTGAAATGGTAAATTTCACTATCTACGGTGTACTATTACATTTTAATACTAGACTTTCAGCAAGAACCAAAAATACCCCTTTCTTTTTTTTTCCCTCCCAGAAACTATTCCTCCAAAATCTCTATTTATCTATTCTCTATCGGACCTGAACAAGAAATCCCCCAAACCCACAAATCCTCACCTTGAATCTCTCTCTCTCTCGCACAGACCGACGACGTCCACCCAGACCACCTGCCAATGACCACTGCACCACCTCCAAGGTGATGGAGCGACTGGAAAGAGACAGAGACACTCGATTCGAGCTTTCCAAACTTGAATCGAAAAGGTAAAGACTTGAATCTCTCTCGCGCGAAGCAATGCATATTTTCATTTAGATTTTGGGGAAGATTTGAGAATGTGTGGGGTGGGTGTTGATCTGAGTTTTGGGTTTTTTTGCTGGGTTTTCCGATATAGGCTCGATAGGTTCGATGAGTGCTCGATGGTTGCTCGACAACAGGATAGAAACTGAAAAATCTTAAGATCGATAATGCTCGATAGTGGCTCGATATGAGTGAGGCATTAGAACTCGAGGGTTCAATATAAGCTCGATGTTAGCTCAATAGAAATCGGTTAGGCTCGATGGGGTTGATATTTGTTAGCTCGATAGGCTCGACATGAGCTTGATGCATATAGCTCGATACTAACTCGATAGAGCTCGATGGTGGCTCGATATGAGTGAGGCATTAGGACTGATGGTGGCTCAATATGAGTAAGGCATTTTGGCTCGATAGTGATCGATGATAGCTCTATAGTAATTGGTTAGGCTTGATATGAGCTCGATGCATGCTCGATGCTCCATTGTTAAGACTGATTCATATATAGCTCAATACTTACTCGATAGAGCTCGATGGTGGCTCGATAGAGATTTGCTGTTGCTCGATGATGGCTCGATGCGCTCGATGACAGTTTGATGGCAGTGTTTACTTCAGTTTTACTATGATTTTTTTGACAATTTTTGCCTGATTCTGTTTTCTTACCAATTGTTTTCATGTGTCAATGCAGATGTCAAAGTTAATTGTTTTGTTTCAAGATCACTTTCCTGGTCGAGTCACATATAGGGGTGGCAGGACTTTGGATGACATTAGGAAAAGGTTTGTGGAGCTCGACCTGATAGAAAGAGCTAAGGAATCCTTTTTCAAGTAGTTTTTCTTGGCTTCGGAGTTTCATTTCTCATGAGTTTTGGTGCATCAGCTGATGTTGAGGAAAATA
This sequence comes from Humulus lupulus, assembly GCF_963169125.1. NCBI lineage: Eukaryota > Viridiplantae > Streptophyta > Magnoliopsida > Rosales > Cannabaceae > Humulus > Humulus lupulus. The sequence goes on from NC_084802.1 coordinate 13,524,969, forward strand.
GCAAGTCAAAAAGAAGATAAGGTGCATTTCTTTTTGGGCTTGAAGTCCTTTAGATTCGGCATGGGAGAGTTTGCTCTGGTGACAGGGTTGAATTTTAGTTTTGCACCGTCACAGGCAGAGTTGGATGAGCGTTTGACCAGTGACCACTTGATCAAGGAGTATTTCAATGATGCTGAGAAAGTAAAGCTCCTATAGTTGGAGAATGCTTTCAAGACTTGTATTATGGTCGAAGATGTGTACAAGTTCAGTCTTTGTTTGTTGGTTGAGGGGATTCTAAATACCATAGAGGGAAAGTTGAATATATGGCGAGATATTCTAAAGATGGTGGAGGACATAGACTACTTATTCAGCTATTCATAGGGGAAATCTCTTACATGAGGCTTTTAAATTCTTGTAAGAAGGACATGGAGCGCTAGAAGGCTAACTTTGAAAATAAGAAGGATGCCAAGGTGCAACAGGAGTCGAAGTACAATTTTTATGGTTATACCCCGACGTTACAATATTGGGCATATGAGGTCATTCAACAACTTACGACGAAGTTTGTTGTGAGCTCGAGAAACATGGTCCCAAGGATGCTTAGTTGGTCACACCGGAAAAACAAGGATTTTACCAAGTCTGTCCTCTTACCGATGTTATCGAAGAGCAATGTAAGTTATATTTGATTGACGTTAAGCAATTATTTTTAGCTATATGTTTATCTTTTTTTATTATTTGAGTTAAATCAATGTTATATGTTGTTTGCAGTTGATCGTCCTTCCGTTGTTGAAGTCCCGACCATCAGAGGTCGATTATTACAGTTCCTTGAATATGGTAGATGTTCCCTTGTATCCTGGGATTGGCCAGGATACCAAGGATTTTTATGGGGAGGAGGCAGCCATGGATTTTGAGAAAGTGGCCAAGATTGTTTCTCAAGTTGCCCAGGTCGCGAACATTTTTGATGATGTTATCCCTAGGGAGGAGGAGGTTGCAGGTCCCACCCCTCCCATTGCCCTTGCTGCAGCCCCAGCCCCCGTTCTAGCCGATATGAAAGAGTTGATGCAGCAGTTGGAGAGAGTCGAGGGTCAACAGGAGACCCTCATGAAGAACCAACCAGTGATCATGGAAGCAATCAGTCAAATCTTGATATTTATTAAGGAGCGACCGAGGGACTCCAGGGCAGATTCAGACTTAGAGCCACTAGATATTCCAGATGACTTTGAACTTGATCCATCCACTCCTCCCACCATTGTTGTGACACCTGATGCTGCGACTATGGGAGTCGCTTTTGTCAACCCTGAGGAGGTGTATGAGGTTTAGTTTAAGAGGAGAAGCGCAAGCCAAATTGGTTTAAGGACTATACTGATCCAACTAGGTGTTGGGAATTGTGCCCTAAAAGCATATGTAATAGACATTGTTTTAAAAAATAAATAAATAAGTTGAATTTGTTATGCATATATTTTATGTACTATATTATTCTGTGATAATATTAAGTAAATATCAGAAAAATCCATAAGTTCATATATGTGATCTCAACCACGTATTGGTACGGGGGGATTGTGTTTGAGATAAATGAACTTGAATAGTTCGCAGTAAAATAAAGTTATGGAATATTTAGATTAATTACTGCAAGTACGATCCACTAATATTAAGAATACATGTGATCTAGATCTGGATTACTAGTGTAGTAGGATACTTTAGTGTAAGTACTTTATATATTAGAGAATATATAGAACTGGACCAGATATGTTTATTAATACTTACTTAAATACTGTTTCGAAGTATTAATTAAATATATCAACTGATGATCATATACAAATAGATCTTAATCCTAAAGTTACTATGAACTCCTGTTTATGTTATATGAGTTATTTGATTCACTCGTTAGGGTCTGTCAGAATGATCAGGCTAAAAACTTTTGTTTTGGGAACTTATTAAGGTAAATGGCTGGGGACATAGTATACAAATATTGAATCTATACATTCTCGTAAGAGATTGAATAATGGTTCTTTTAAGGGTTGACTTTTGGGACTGAAAGGTTATTGAGCTCAAATTCACAATTTTGTTATGAATTAACCTTCACTAGTAAAGTCAATGGTATTAAAGAAACAAGATATAATTAAAAGGGTAAAATGCTAATTTTATTCTCGGTTAATTATGAATCATTATTAGATGGTTAATTTGTATGTAATGATTATATCAATGGACGCTTTATTGTTATAAAGCACTAAGTAAATGTGATTAGTGCTCAAAAATGTCAATTTATTAGTTTAAAAGTGTAAAATAAATTAAGTTTTAATTAATATTTTCATGAATTTATTGTAATATATTTTGTAATTGAAAATATTAATTTTAATTTAATTTGTGTCTAATCTTCAGGAAATAAATTGCATTTGAACACTAGCAAAAAGAAAGAGAAATAATAAGTAAAGCTTAAAAAGAGAAGTGAAAAAATGGCATATTTTGGAAACAAAGGGGGCCCAATTCGAAGGAGAAGCCCAAGCCCGTTTGGCCCAAGGCCAGCAAGCTGTCACTACCCGCGCGCCAAGTGGCACCCCCTCCGCGCACCAACTGTCCACGAGCTCCTCCAGCAGCCTCTGACCCGCGCCCCAGCTTTGACCCGCGAGCCTTCAGCCAGCCCTCTCTAGTGTTGACCCGGTCAACCAAGCCCTTTCCTCCTTCACCCAGCCGTGCCATGTGTCCTCCTGCCATTGCTGCGGATTGGGTCAAACCCAGCTGCCATAAGTGCCACCAGCCCACTCCCCTATGCATTTTGGGCCTTGCACCTTTCCTTTTTGAGCTTTAAAGCTCATGGTTTTGTGATATTTTAGAAAAATAGCATATTGACCATACACCAAAATAACTAGGTTAATATTTATAATAAGATTTGATTTTTCAAAATTATATTTTATTATTGATATTTATGATTTATTGTGTAACCCTCAAATTGTTGTTTAATTTCCTTTTAGTCATTTCCTCCCTCTATAAATAGGGACTCTTCTTTCACATTTACCATGTAATTTTTGGGTAGCAAAACTCTACCAAATTTTAGTCTCATTTCTCATATTTTCTCTCTAGAATTTCATGAGATGTCTAGCATAATAGGCTAGCCTTCTTAGGAAGGTTAGGATGATCATACATGCACTATGACTTTGTTTGGTATTTTTGATTCACCACGTGCTTAAAGTTTATGTATTTGAGTGATTTATTTTATTTCATCTCTATTTCTTATTCTTGTTATATTTATTTATGTTTACTAATAGTATATAGATTTTGTCGAACACTTTCTATGTAGTATCAAATTATTGAAAATAATATAGATAATATATTTATCATTTTCTCATTCTCATTCATATATATTTACTTTTGCTAAATCTATATAGAATTAGTCATGCTCTTTCTATGTATTTTATAAATAGTAAAAGTAATATTTGTGTTAGGTTTTATGTCCAATCTTTTATTGCATTATTGTCAATGGTATAATGTCATTTTTAGATTTCTCATAAGATTTATATCATCTTTCCATGGCAAAGAATAATAATCACTTGAATACATTTTTGTAAACCATATTTGTGCTTCAATGTTAAATCTTCCAAATGAATAGTCGGAATGTGAACTTCTCATTTGTGTAATTTTTATGAATCAAATATCCAAATAAATAAGTATGCATATTGGTGACTCTTGATCCTTCTTACTTGTTACCTATTGTTACATCACACTTTAGTCTATCTTTATTTATAATCTATACATCTAAAAAATAACAAAAATATCACTTAATCTATTTTTCTCATATTATTTATCTCTTAACTTTATTTATTTGCCTCATTGTGGAATCGACCGCCCGATCTATATACTATAATCACCGTTTAGTGGATGCACGTTTTGGGCATTAAACAAAATGAAATGTCTATAATTACAAGAGTGTATTATCATATTTATAGTGGAGTAATCATGAGATTAATAAATTAAGATTATTTAATTAAAAAGTTTAATTAATAATCTAAAATTTATTGGAGCTTGAAATTATAGGTCCATAGGTCCCACAGCGGCTCTATTAACACTGTTCAAGGTAAGAGTTGATATAAAGGGTAAAATGGTAAAAATACATATTTAAGAATAAATTTATTATTCGGGTCAAATATGCAATTATGTGATAATAGTGATTAATTCATTAATTACAAATTAGTTGTAATTATCAAAATTAATTAATAATTAATTATTATATAATTTTCAAAATTATACAAATAATTAATTTATTATAATTTTTTTAATTATAATAAAATAAATATTTAGTTTTTGAAATTGGTACTTAATTAAAATTGGTTTTAATTAATTAGTAGAATTAATTAAATATCTTTATTTGAGTGGGGGATAATAATCTGATAAGTTCAAATTTGATTTTAATTTAAAAGATTGATATTTATTCAAATAATTAATTATATGTGATAATTAGTTAAAAAGATAATAGATTCAAATTTGAATTAATTATCAGGTTGTTGGATTTTATCGGTAGTTTGAATAAATAATTAAATAATTGTGGAAAAATCTCATATCCCTAATTTATAGGAGCTACACGACACACAGTCCCTGTACTGTGTGTGGCATGAGCTACAGTAAAAATCATGGAAAATCCATAAATTAGTTTTTGATATTTTCATTAATAATATAATTAATTAATTAAAAGATAAATTGGGATAAATTTTTCACTTTTTATTTAATTAATTAATTAATGGAAAATTCAGAAGTTAGTTTTTGATATTTTCATTAATAAGATAATTAATTAATTAAAAGATAAATTGTAAATTGGTTACATATTTATTTTTAAATTTAAATATTTTATATTTAAGTTAGACTTATCAGAAAATAAAAGAGCCTGAATATTTATTCGATCTAAGAAAAAGAACGATATTTTTATCTCTCTCCTTAAAAAAGATACAGAACCAATTTCAGGCCTATTCTCTTGATCTCATGTGTTGAGTACATCAAGTTGAATAAAAAATATATCATCATTTATTCTCTAAGTGCCCATACACTTCTTGAGGTGTAGAGAACATTGTGGAAGATCTTGGTGTGAGTACCTAGGAGAAGCGTGGATAAGAAGATCGTTTATTTTACGAAAAGATAGCAATGACACTTGATAGGCATAAATAGGTATGTTCTTTATTCTTTTCTTGTTTATGATTAATGTATGTATATTATTGGATCATCATATTTAAATGTAGTTTAAATATGTTACAAAAATTTTTGTTGTACACTGGGCCCACCCATCACTATTTCGTTGCGTATTAGGAAACTTGTTCCTTACACAAGGAAGAGACCTCACACTGATGTAGTTGCAGATACAGAGGAGGCATTGGTCCTCAACCCTTTCAAGAAGACAAATGTCAAACAATATAGGACACTGTGCAAGTGGATGCTTGGAGACGTCCCCAACAAAACTCCGAGGGATGTGAAGACAGAGTTTCATGATCCAGCATGGTTTCTAACATGGAAGATAACCCCGGTCGTGCTCGATGACGGGGTAAACTATTTATTTAAAATGTTAACAAATTCTATCATGTTTTAAAAATTTTAAGTTTTGTTTTGACTAGCTCAATATGGCTCGATAGGGCTCGATATGAGCTTGATGGAGGAGGGGGGTTGTATGAGCTCGACAGGGGCTCGATGGGGGAACGAGCTAGCATTGAGGTTAAATGTGTGAACTGGCTAGATATGAGCTTGATAGGAGCTCTACATGGCTCAATAGGGCTCGATATGAGCACGATGCACGCTTTTCAAACAGTACCCACAAGATCAATACCAACTGTTTAACGCCCAAAACGTGCATCCACTAAGCGGTGGTTGTAGTATAGATCAAGCGGTCGATTCCACAAGGAGGCAAAGAAATAAAGTTAATCAATAAATAAAGTTTAGAGATAAATAATATGAGGAAAATAGAACAAGTGATATTTTTTGTTGTTTTTTAGATTTAAAGATTATAAATAAAGATAAACTAAAATGTGATGTAACAATAGATAACAAGTATGAAGGATCAAGAGTCACCAATATGCATACTTATTTATTTGGTTCTTTGATTCATAAAAATTACACAAATTGGTAGTTCACATCCCAACTACTCATTTGGAAGATTTAACATTGAAGCACAAACATGTTTCACAAAAATGTATTCAAGTGATTACTATTCTTTACCATGGAAATATGAGATGAGTCTTATGAGAAATCTAAAAATAACATTATACCATTGGCAATAATGCAATAAAAGATTTGACATAAAACCCTACTTTTACTATTTATAACATACATAGAAAGAGCATGACTAATTCTATATAGATTTTAGCAAAAGTAAATATATATGAATGAGATGGAGAAAATGATAAAGATATTATCTATATTATTTTCACTAATTTGATAATACATAGAAAGTGCTTAACAAAATCTATATACTATTAGTAAACATAAATATAGATAACAATATGAATAAATAGAGATGAAAGAAAATAAATCACTTAAATATATAAACTTTAAGCCCACAGTGAATCAAAAATACCAAACAAAGTCATAGTGCATATAGGATCATCATAACCTTCCTAAGAAGGTTAGCTTATTATGCTAGACATTCTCATGAAATTTTAGAGAGAAAATATGAGAAATGAGACTAAAATTTGGTAGAGTTTTGCTACCTAAAAATTACATACTAAATGTGAAAGAAAAGTCTCTATATATAGAAGAAGAAAATGACTAAAAAGAAATTAAATTACAAATGGGGTCTACAAAATAAATTTGAAATCTTAATAATAAAATATGATTTTGAAAAATCAAATCTTATTATTAATATTAACCTAGTTATTTTAGTGAATGATCATTTTGCCCTTTTTCTAAAACACCACAAAATATGAGATTAAGAGCTCAAAATGGAAAGGTGCAAGACCCAAAACCCACAAAAATTGGGTTGAAAGGTGGCTGAAAATGTTGACCAAGTGCAGCCAATAGAGACGCGCCACAAGTCCAAGTGGTGGCAAGCTTGAGCTTGGGCTTGTTTGGGCTCATTTTGGGCCTAATCCCTTAAAAAATGCCACTTTTTCAACTATCTTTTTCACTTTTGATTCTTTCTTTCTTCTTTCTTTTTCTTTATGCCAAAATGTAACTTTAATTCCTACAAAATAACAATAAATTAAATTATAATAAAATATTTTCATTTATAAAATAAATGATAATAATTCTATGGAAATATTAATTAAAACTTAATTTATTTTGACAATTAAAATCAACAAATGTGCATTTTTCACTACTAATCACCAACAGTACCCACAAGATCTCCCACAAGATCTATTTCTGGAACAAAAGTGTTGTAACGAACCAAATTTACTAATAAGGCTTAAGGGGCTCGATTAGTGTGCCGGGAGGGCATAACTGGATTATATGTGATTTAATGATTAAAAACATGTTATATGATTATTTAGATATCTGCGATGCATGACTATGTGTATTAGTATGCATGTAGGCCCTGATTAGGTTAGAAGGGCATATTCGTAATTTTGGCCCGTTGAGGACATAACTGTAAATATCTGTGATAAATTGTTGAGACTACATTATTATGTGGATATATTTGTAACTTGTGACTCGAGGCGATCCTAGTGAGCGGTTTAGCGAAAAAGTCCTGAGGGTGTTTCTGGGAATTTAGGAAATATATTGGAGTCTATTTTGATATTGAGGAATATAATTGGTGATTAGTTAGGTGTCGGGAAGTAAACAGTAAATATTAGAGACATTCGAAGAATTAGTGGGAATTGGGTGTAATGACTAAAATACCCTTAAGAGGTTTAAAAGCTTAGTTTTAAGTGGGAGGGCAATATGGTCTTTTGGTGTTTAGAATTAGAGTTAAGGGGTTATGCTGCTTTATGCCTTAGTGAATTATGTAGAAAGTCTTAGAAGACTGAAGAAAAGAAAGGAAATAAGGAAAAAGGAAATAGAAGTCTCTCTCTCACGGTTTGAGGTTCTTCCTTCAAATCTTGGGGTCTTTTGGAACTAAAATTCAGAGGAGCTCTTGGCTATGGCTATGCACTTGAGACCTTGATCAAGTTTGAGAGTTCAGCAAGGGTTAGGCATCCAATTAAGGTAAGATTTTGAGGTTGTTATGCAATTCTTGGTTTTGGTGTTGAATTGGTTTTCTAAGCTGAGTTTCTGTGGGAATTCTAGGGAATTAATTCTAAGGGTTTGAGGAGGTGAAGGCTAAAGAAGTGTGGAGGATAACCTAGGTTGAATTCATCCATCAAAGGTAAGAAATCCTAGCTTTAAGTTTCATGATTTCAGTTGATTTCTGTTGAGTTTTTGAGCTCTAAGTTTAGCCATGGTGAATTCTGTGTTTTGGGGTGCATGTGAGTGAATTTTATATGGTTAGGTCATTTGGGGTGAGTTGGAAATGTTGGTAGGCTTGTTTTGATGTTTGGTTGAAGTTTGGAAGAGTTTTGGAAAGGTTTGGCTCGGAGAAAATTGAAGGAAGAAAAAACAGGGTTTGCTGTGCTGTGACTAGCGCTGTAGCGCTAGCCTTTGGGCGCTACAGCGCTAGGCCTTGTGGTCTGGGGCATTTTTGGCTCTGGTTGTAGTGCTGTAGTGCCCACTTTAGGGCGCTGTAGCGCTACCCTGTTCCCAGAAGGGGATTTTTGGGTTATTTCTTAGGGTTTTTGCCCGGGGGCTCGGGGTTTGATTCCACCACCCCGTTTGGTGGAATTAGGGCTTCCCGAGGGCTCGGGATTGGTCCCGAGGCTAGGTTTTTGAATTGAAGTTTGGAGTTGGTTCTAACTTGTAACCGTGACTAGGTGTACGCAAGGGCTCGGATGGGATTGTGCTTGAGGGTTGAATTGAACAAAGCTATTGGAATCTAAAGATAAGAAACTGCACCCGATTATGTGTTAATGATGGGACTAAGAGCTCCCTATACATGAATTGTGTCATAGATGGTATTATGCCATGGGACACGTGATTAGCAACCTAAGAGTGCCATAATCAATATTTGCGCACAGGGCGCGGCTCGACCACTGGTAGCTAAGGACAACTTAATATTCACAGAGCTCGGTTTAAGCGGGCCGGAGTCAGTGGGGTAAATAGAGGGTGCGGCTTAAAGACGTTGACCCTGTTTATTATGTGAATTGATTATAAATGTTTAAAGATGAGTTTGATATACTGAATATCTATTTATTTGAACACTATGGATTGTTGAGTTTATGGCTATGCATTATGAGTTGCTTGATTGCTGGTTTGCAAATTGATTACTTAATGATTATGCTCTGTTATCTGGTTTCTTGCTAGGCCTTGGCTCACGAGTGCTACGTGGTGCAGGTAAAGGCAAGGGCAAAGTGGACCAGTCCTGAGATGGAGAGCTTTGGGGCTGAATGTACATAGTCACTGATCAGCCGCCACGGCCGAGGAGTGGTACAGGACGAGAAAAACCTAATTGTCTGTTTTGCCTTAGAGTGGCTAGTAATTGTATTTTAATCCTAAATTTTTGTAAACTGTCTTTTAACTTTACTACTTCTGGCTACTCATGTAAGAAAATGTTTAATTATAAGAAATGAAACTTTTGAGACCAAAATATTTTAACCCTAGTTCAACTGTAGTTTCAGTAACACGTTTCTAACTAAATTACTTGATAAACAAGTCTTGCACCTTTATAAACACATAGTGTAACGGTCTTGGCTATCCAGGGCGTTACAAGTGTCCACCTCACTATGAACTTTATTAACATTAGGACTGGGAGTGGAATATGGATATGAAATGACAATCTTCTTAAAAGGAGTGACACACAAGGCAATCTTTTATTTCGCTGTTACTCCTAAGAATGCGCGAACACCAATATCACTTTCAACATGAACCAGTGCAAATGGTTGGTCGTCGCATGTGTAAGGAACCTCCAATTTCAACCCATACATCTGTTTATCAACATGAAGTTCCTTGTGTAATATGTCAAGAAGTTGCAAGTGTGTTACGTCATTCTCCATCGATATCACCGTGCATTAAGCATCCTTAAAAATCCTCTTCCGCCCTTCTATTTCCCAAACACCATTGTAAGATACAAAAAACGTAAACAGTGGAACTTGTGATGGAAAAAACCAAGAAATTGTTAAAAAAAAAATTAAAAAGAAATATATTGAGTTGTAATCGAACCTACATCGAGCTTTATCGAGCTTTTATCGAATCTACATCGAGCAACAAGTTTTTAAACCGAACATAACCCTAACCAAACATTTCATCAATCCCCTATCGAGAACTAATCGAGCAACATCGAGATCTTAACATAACCTACAACATATGTCTATTATAAAGCCCCTATCGAGAGACTACTAAGCCAAATAGTCTAGGGTCCAATCGAAACCCTATCAAGAAATAAATGCTAAACCTATCGAGCTATCATCGAGCCACTATCGAGCAACATCGAGCTCATGACTTAACAATCTTCTACATATCATCAATCCCCTATCGAGTTGTTATCGAGCTCCTATCGAGCAAAAATGTTGCAGAAAACGCAAAAAACCCATAAAAACGCAACTCGTGAAATCTATCTAACAAATCCTAGGGATGTTCATTGGTCGATTTGGGCGGGTTGGGTGGATTTTTGACAAACTCAAACTTATAATAGGGTTAGTACTTTTCAACCCGTAACACACCCATTTAAAAAAAAATTGAAGTTCAACCTGACCGTCGGTTTGGGCGGGTTAACCCGACCATCGGTTTGGGCAAGCTAACCTGCCCAAACCGCCGAATTTTTTTTTAAAAATTTTTTTTCTAAAAAAATAATTTTCACTAATTTTTTTGTACTATTTTCTCTATTTTTAGTGTAACTAAAATAATTGTTACTTTAAAATATAGGACTTTCTTATAAAAAAAATTTGATTTCAATTTAGTTTTATATATGTATAATTAATAATTAAATAAATATAAAATAAAAATATATATATACAAATTCTTAATTGGGCGGATCGAGTTCCATTTGGTAGTTTGAAATGAAGGTCGGGTTTTTCAAGTTGCATTTTTTGTCACTTTTTTGGGGTTGGTTTGGGGGGGGTACTCAGGTTGGGTGGGTTGCAAATTTTTTTGCACATCCCTAATAGACTCAGATTTGTTCAAAATAGCCAGAAAAAAAAGTAAACAAACAACACTCAACACAAAAAAATGAACAATTTTCTTATCCATGATTTTTCTCCTCCAAAATCCCTTAAAATGGATGTTGTCTTTGATATTGTGGGCTTTATAGAGACAATAGAAATGACTAACAACGATTTCAGCAAAATATTTGGCACTGACTGTAGGTTTTGGTGAGGGTTTCGTGCGAGAGAAAGAGAGAGGAAGAAATAATTTTGGTGTTCTTGATATAATAGGAGAGATATTTTGAGTAGATGGAGAATATTAAGCATCAGAATGAAAGAGTAAATAGTGATGATTTTTTTTTTTGTAATAGTAGACTATGAAGCATAAATAGTAAAATTTCCCCTTGAGTAAGACTTTTTTTAAAGAAAAAATAAGACATTTTTTTAGCATAAAATAAAATAAGGCATTGTTATGTATTAATTTACAAAACACTTGTCAATAAGAACTTCATATATAAATATATCACACTTTATAATGATGCATAATTTATATTATTTATATTTCTAAAAGACCAATAATCATTAAGTGTCCCTTTCAAAAATAAAAATAAAAATCATTAAGTAACATAATGGTCCATAAATTTCTTCCAGCAAGTAAAACTCAATTAAAAATCGTAAATGCCTAAAAATTATTATTAATTCATTAGCTTTCTATTCCATTGAATACTACTCTCCCAACAGTGGCAGTTGCAATGGCAATGGAAACAGGTAAAATTAATATCACCAAATGAATAAACCATTATCATCATTACAATCTAATTAACAAATAGTGGCGAGTGAGGGATCACTCTTCATAGCATAGCAGAGGACATGCCCTGAGTGAGTGCCACATATTTCTTTTTGCTCCAAATTCAATTTTAAATAAAACTAATCTTATGGAGATTATCCATAAAAAAATTGCTTGACTTTGATTGGTGAGTTTGAAGGCCAGGCTTGATGAGTCCCAATTCTTATTCCTTTTTCGTATAGTGTTTGGAATAAATAATTTGTATAGTGAATGCCAGAGCTTTTTTGGTTGCATGAGCTGAGTGGTCAAACGCCAAAGAAAGGCAGTGCTCCATGGTTCATCCCGTGCGTGGTAAAGTTGAGAGAAAGAAAAATGGACTTTCGGCCCTTGAACTCACTCAAAACTAAACCCTATATTTAAAACAAAAATTAAAAATCAATCTACTCTAACACTAAACCATCCAACATTCTCATGTTCATGTAAGATTTGTTTTTCCCGTAAAAAAAATGGACAGTAAGAGTAAATTTACTCTATGAAATGATAATGTAAATATATAATAACTTCTTATTCAACCATTTTTCAAGATTATATTTTTGGAAAATCTTGCATAAAATTTCCATTAGCAAATATGTAGAATACTTTCGAACTTAATTTTGAAGTCTCACACAAAAGGACTCGTAACATTGATTACTACTATTAAGCCAACACTCGTCCGAACTTGGTAAAATGCATTAAAAGATATTTGATCTTCACCGGCAACAGCAACAGCAACAAAAATAATAATAACGACATTTGCAGCAAAAATACCAAATATGTCTTCATTTTTACTTCAGAAACCAACAGCATTGGCTAGAAGCTTATAGTACAAGAGTTAGCTTACAATTAAATTAGGTAGAAAAAAATACAGCCTTCAGATCTTGTAGCAAAATTTCCACTCAGATGGCTTAACACCAAAACCACTACAACCACCACCACCACCACCACCACCACCACCACCGACATTCACCGCAACCACCTTCAGATGCAGATCATCACCGTCAACAGCAACAACAACAACAATAATAATAGGGGATATTTGCAACAAAAATACAAAATCTTTGCTGATGGCTACACAAAATATGCACCAATACATTACATACTGATAGGACGTGTAGGGGCATGGTGGCTTATGGCGAGTATCAATGGTGGTAGGGGCAGAAAGATGGAAGATCAAAATGAAAACTCAATGCAACAAAATGTCATCATCAGGCGTTAAAAAATTATTTGATAAATATTTGAGCAGCCAATATATATATATAAACAAAACAAGAATGCAATGCAAACAGATTAAGTTCATTGAAACGAAACCATTCAAAAGCATAATAGAAAAGGTAAATGCTCACAATACAGACTGAGATGGCATTGTTAAGTAGTAGTGGTCAAATACAAAATCTTCATTAACACATTTGAATGCAACAAAATAGCATTATAAAAGATCAAATAGAAACATACATAAATATTCAAAAGAGTATATTTGCTCAGTCGAACAAAGCCCTCAGATCTCATAGCCAATCTGGTGATTAGCAGTATAACATGAAGAATTTTCATTATGAACCTTGTTATACCATCCAAGAGAGAGAAAACGAGATATATACGAGTATTGTTAAGGAGCAAATGGCATGCTAAGGAGCAAACGAGTAGGACAGATGTAACAAAGCTCATGATGCAAAACCATGAAGCTGCTTCCCACAATGAGTTTTTCCATCAAATGGCCAAAAACATGTAAAGCACGGGATACCTGAACAGTATCTTACTGTATTATATCCCCTAATGTTGTAAACCTCCATACGCTAAAGTTATATCAAAAAAAATACTAATATGCCCTCAGAGATTACAGTTATAAATTTCATGAAAATTCATTAAAAACCAATCACATCCTCAAGGCATACCACCACCAAAAACAAGATAAAAATAATAATGATAGAGTAAAATAGTATACATAATCAACAAAAGTTGCACCGTAGAGGACAAACTAACAGAGAAGAAAATAACATACCAGTAATTTGAGATATCAATTGCAGGCCCTGGCATTAAAAAGGAAGCAAAGATGGAAAGGTTTATGCTGATGATAGTAAATTTTGCCAGCAAATTAAACAGAAATTTAAGAATTAACAAGAAATAATAAGTAAATTTATTCTGACAGTATCCTTAAGTATTTCAAATAAGTTGAGTTCAAAGTAAACAATTTGTTTTTCTTATGAAACTTTAAAATTATTTTCCTGATTCTGCAATAAAAATTTGATGGCAAAAACAATCAAAGAAGAAATATCAAAAACAATTTGATAAAAATTTGATGAATCTCACCTCAATATCTCTCTTGCAGGTAATCCGATTTCAACAATTCCACACATTCATCCAACACCTCCATCTGATTATCCCTCTTCAGGCCCATCACAGGTCACTGGTTCTGATACCAATTGAGAGGATTTCCAACCAAGTTAGTTAGAACAGAGACAATAGTACAGAGCTGAATAAGAATTTCAGACAATTGTATTGAAAAATAGTCAGGATTTCGAGAACCTGAATTCTCTTCCAAGGGAATAAAACTTACTCAATTTAGCATTTATTCTACTCACTCAGTAGCACAACAAGTGCACTCTACACCTCAGCCCCACCATACACAATCCATGCACACACCCGAGCACTCTAACTAACTCTCCTCTACTGGTTCTTTCCCTATTGCTCACCTGGCATTCTTAACCCCCTTTCTTGTGTACACGTAGGTAAGTGGAGGCCTATCATAAACCCAATTCAACAAGTTCATCAGGCAGCTTCACTTGGATAAAAATAATTATTAATTGAGAACCAAAAAAAAAAAAAAGAACCTACAAAGAGAACAACAATATCAAAGCCCTCAGACTTTGTAGCAAAACTTGCATTATAATGTAATCACATCATCCAGAAGGGTCCACTACCACTACGACCACCACCACAACCAAACAGCAATAATAACAGGAGTAATGATATGTGAATGGAACCTTTGGAGGCTTATGGTGAGTGGGAGCAGAAAGATAAAACCAAACAGAGGACTCAAAGCATAAAATTGTCATTATCAAGCAAAAGGAAAAAAAAGTTCATAATTTGAAAAGCAAAAATGGCCTGAAACAGATATAGACAAAAAAACAAAACCAATGTATACAAGATGCACTGCAAACAGATTCAAGTTAATTGACACAAAATCATCAAAAGGCATCATAGAATAGTAATCTAAAGTGAAATGGCATTGTGAAGTGGTGGTTATAGACATGCATCCACCACATACTGAAAGAGTAAATAAAATCATGCACAGAAAGACAGGTGAAACAACAATAGAGCATTATAAAAAAATGCATTAAAAACTTCAATATTCAAAACGGTAGATGAATGGACAATGAAAGCCCTCAGATCTCATAGCACATCTGGTCATTACAGTATAACATGAGAATTTTCATTACAAGCCTTAAGAGCACTCTCAATAGATAATGTGAAATAGATATTTCCTGGAGAGAGAAAGAGAGAGAAATACACACACACACATATATATATATAGAGAGAAAGAGTTTATTAAGTAACAAGGCTTACAATGCAAAACCATGAAACCGCTTCACAAAATGAGTTTTCCATCACTGGGCGAAAAAACATAGATCTTCATTTTGACTTCATATGGACCAAACAAGTTAATATTTCGTAGCTATTTAATCATATGATCTTGATAGATAAATGCCATCAGAGATTGCTAAAATTTCATGAACATTGAAAATTCATAAAAACTAATCACATCTCAAGGTTTAAACAAAGCCACTTCAACTACCATCATCGACATGAGAAAGTAATAATAATGATTGTATTTATAAGTGTGTAATGTTTGGGTGACAATAAATATTGGACTTTTGGAGATGATGCTGTGTACCGAAGATGGTGGGAGCAGGAAAGATGGAGGTTAAAAATGAAATCAATGCGCACATATCAATACAAAAAAAATCTCATCATCAGGCAAACTTTGAACTTTTAATCACCATATCCCGAAAGTAACTAGCTAATACAAAAGATTTAACACAATTTAGTAAAACAAAAAACATATTTGAAATTCAAAAGTAACAAGTATTACAAAAATAAAAAATATCATGATGTTACCAACAATAATGAAGAAAATTCTCGATGAAAACTCGTGGAATTAACTATAAACTACCAACATTTTCATCAGAGTTAATTAAACAACAATCCTTAAATTAAAACAAGAACAGACTAAGGGGGAATTAGACACCCTCCAAATTCTTTACTAGGCAATACACAGATTGAGTTAAGTTCTTTCGCTTTTCAGCACAGAAAGAAAATCATTAGAAGAAAAGATCACGCATGAATCAAAATGGAAAATTACTGCTTCTTTTTAATTTCTACTCTATTACTGTTGTATGGCTATATTCAAAAACCACATTTATTAAAAAACTAAATGCATAACACTAAAAATATTCAGAGATGTTCAAATGAATGCTGTATCATAGACAGTAAACCAAAATGGACTGGTAAACATACAAGGGTTAGTTTACAATAAATTGAGGTAGAAACTACAAGAATAATAATTAAAAAAAAAACAACAACAATATGAGCGCCCTCAGATCTTACTGCACAATTTTCAATCACATCATCCAAATGGCTTTACACCAATACCACTACAACTACCACCACAGACATTTACCGCAAACTCCTTTGAAAGGAGATCATCACCACCACCACCAACAACAACAATAATAATAATAATAATAAGAGTAAAGATATGTGCACACAAATATGCACCAAAACATCACATAGGGCACTGGTGGCTTATGGTGAGTATCAATGATGGAAGGAGCGGAAAGATGGACGATCAAAAAGAAAACTTATTGCAACAAAATGTCATCATCAGGCATTAAAAAGTATAGATAATGATGAGGAGCCAAATATCATATAGCCTGCAAAATGATTAACTTCTGCAAAGTAGTGGTCAAATACAAAACCAAAACCTACTAGAAAGCAAATTTCTAGTTACTAATAACAAAGATAATCATTAGAAAAATGCAACTCAAGACCTTTAATAACACATCTGATTAACTGGAAGCATTATAAAAACATGAAGAAACAAACATGAATATTCAAAAGAGTAAATGATCAGTAAAAGAAAGCCCTCAGATCTCATAGCTAATATGGTCATTAACAGTATAACATGAGAATTTTCATTACATTTGAGCCTTACTACATGTCCAACCACCCTACGAGAGAGAGAGAGAGAGAGATAAATATAAGAGTGTTGCTATTAGGCACCATAGAGTAAAGAAGAGAAAGATGCAGAGACAGAGACAGATGTAACAAGGCTCATGATGCAAACCATGGAACTGCTTCCCAAAATGAGTTTTTCCATCACAGGACAAAAAACAAGTAAAGCACGTGAAACCTAAAAAACCACATAAACAATATCTTGACATAATACGTCCCCTGATCTTGTAAACCTCCAAACGTTAAAGTTATACATCCTATACATGCCCCCAGAGATTATAATTATAAATTTCATGAACATCGAAAATTCATTAAGAACCAATCACATCTTCAAGGTTTAAACACCACCACTTCAACCATCACCATTACCACCACCACTACCAACAACAATGAACAAAATAATAATAATAATAATAATAAAGGAGTAATGATATGTGCACATATCACTGTGTACTAATAATAACATTAATAATAATAACATGGCAGTGCCAGCCATCACTGTGTCATGTTTTTGTGCATATTTTGTGTGCACATATCATTACTCATAATAAAGATCGGGCTGATGATGATGGGAGCAGAAAGAGATGGAAGCTCAAAATGAAATCAATACAGAACTAACTCATCATCGGGCAGAAACAAAGATTAATTTCATTAGTTTTAGGCTTTAACTATTTGAAAGATGTTGCATTATTCTGTATTATGATACCAAAAAAAAAACGATATTAAAAAGGAAAAACACATGAAAAAACAATAAATTTGACAAGAATTACTGCACTGTCCCAGATTGATATTTGAATGGACCAAAATGCTAATTGACATGAAACAGATTAAGTCCACTAAAACAAATAAAGTAATGGATATTATCAACAAAAGTTGAACAATAAAGGAGATAACTAACAAAAAGAGAATAACATACCAGGCTATCAGTAATTGGAGATAAATTGGAGATATCATTTAGCAATTACAGGCTGCACATCCAGCTTTTTTCACTCCAGCCATTTTGTAGAGTAATCATGATTTTAATTAAAGCCAGTTTACATCTTTACACACCTTGAGAGAGAGAGAACATAAACAAGAGAATAAGAAAATGTAAAACAAAGTTTAGCATTATGCAAGAGATAATGATAATAATGTAACTTGGGGAAGAAACAATCTAATTATGAAGAAATTTAAGAATTTTAACTACAAATCAAATCATAACTGAATTTTTTTTAACATTTTGCTAAAGTATTACAAATAAAATGGAGAAGTTAGACCAAACACTTTCTTAATTTTTATGGAAATTTAAAAATACTTTCCGCAATCTAAGATACAAATTAATACACTTTCATTGGACATTGAAGCTTTTTTTTGCACAAGAGAAACAAACGATAAAAACAAGTATTGAGAAGAAAATGCAGAGAAGAGCGTGAATGATAGTAAAAGTTGAGAAAATGAAACACTAGATATAGATTACAAAATCCAACAAAGTTCTCCAGGCAAAAGTAAAACATGAACGAATGTTGTATTCTATAAAGAAAAATGCATGGAATTGTAGATTAAAATACAAGAGTTAGCTCATGTTCAAGAGACTGGAAGATAGACAATAAAATCCTCTCACAGCTAATCTGGTCATCAACAGTATAACATGAAAATTTTCATTTTAAGCCTCAAGAGCACTCACAATGGCTTAAATAAAATAGACTTTTTCTGGTGAAAAAGAGAAAAGAGAAACTAAGATTGATCTAATCGGATTTAGGGATTAACTAATTGACAGATGTAGCATTAGTATGCAGAGTTGCATTAAAACAGAAAGTAAAAAATAAAGCAATATATATGATCAACAAAAGCTGCACCGTAACGGACAAAACTAACAGAAAAGAAAACATACCGGTAATTTAATACAGGCCATTAATAAAAAGGGGCTTTTAGAGAAACAACCGACAAGGAAGCAAAGATGTGTGCCAGTAAATTACAACAACAAAAAATAAAATAAAGAATTTTAACAAGAAATAATAAATAAATATATTTTAACAGTATCCTGAAAGTAAACAATTTGTTTTTCTTATAAAACTAAAATATTTTCCTGATTCCTCCATACAAATTCGAAGACAAAAACATCAAATAAGAAAGATCATCAATAATACACTTCTTTTTACACAAAAGAAACAAATGATACAAACTTCACTGGATATTGAAGCTTTCAATAGAATGAAATGCAGAGAAGAGCGTCAATGGTAAAAGTTAATTAAAAAAAAAACAAAAAAATCACTACATATAGATATAGTAAACACAATCCAACAAGTTCATCAGGAAGATTGACTTAGACTAAAATAAGGGTCAGTTGTAATTAATTGAGAACCAAAAAACAAAAAAGAACCGATAAGAAAACAACAAATATCAAAGCCCTCAAACGTTGTAGCAAAACTCATATTATAATGCAATCACGTAATCCAGAAGGTTATATCCATTACCACTACGACCACCACCATTGGCATTCACCATAACCACCGTAACCCTAAACCCTAATCATAACCACCGACAACAACAATAATAACACAAAATGCGCACCAATTAGCATCTTTTTCTACCAAATGGAACCTTTGGAGGCATATGATGAGTGTCATGATGGTAGGAGCAGAAAGACAAAACCAGGACTCAATGCATAAAATTGTCATCACCAGGCAGAAAAAAGATTAAATGGCCTAAAACAGATATGAACAATAATGAATCCAATGTATACAAGAATGCACTGCAAACAGATACAAATTACTATATACAAAATCATCAAAAGGATCCGAGGAATAGCAATCTTAACAGATACTGAAAGAATGAATAAAATCGAGCACAGATAAACAGGTGAAACAGCAATAAAGAATCATAAAAACTTCAATATATACACGCCCACACACGCACACACACATATAGAGAAGAGTAGAAGAATAGACTACGAAAGCCCTTAGATCTCATAGCACATCTGATCATTACAGGATAACATGAGAACTTTCATTACAAGCCTTAAGAGCACTCCCAATAGATAAATAGATATTTCCTGGAGAGAGAAAAAGAGAGAAATATATACACGCATGCACAGAGAGAGAGAGAGAGTTCAATATGTAACAAGGCTTATAATGCAGAACCATGAAACTGCTTCACAAATGAGTTTTCCATCACCGGGCAAAAAAACATATATCTTCATTTTGACTTCATTTGCACCATTTAATATAACGGAATAAGTTAATATTTTGTAGCTATGTAATCAGCCCATCTTAATGGATAAAAGCCCTCAGATTTAAAAGCTAAAAATTTCATGAACATTGAAAATTCATTAGAAACCAATCACATCTTCAAGGTTTAAACACCACCACTTCCACCACCATCATCGACATTCACCACCACCAACAGAAAACACAACATCATCATCATCATCAATACAACCACTACTACTACTACTACCACTACCACCACCACAACCAACATGAGACAATAATTATGATTGTGTAATATTTTGGTAACAATATTATAAAGGACTTTTGGAGATGATGGTGTTTACCAATGATGGTGGGAGCAGAAAAGATGGAGGCTCAAAATGAAATCAATGCACGAACGTATCAATACAAAAATAAAATCTCATCATTGGGCAGAAATAACTTGTCACTTTTAAATGATCTGAATCATTTTTAAGATAAACTGATGAAGTGTCAATATGTCACAAGCAAAGTTAACCATATTCCGAAAGTACACAATTTAGTAACATGAAAAACAAAAAAAAATCAGTAGTAACATCTATTACAAAAAGAAAAGATATCATGATGTTACCAACAATAAGGAAGAAGGTAAATGATGAAAACTCAGTGGAATTACTAGAAACTGCCAAATTTTTCATGCATCATCCTTTCTAGCTAAAATAAATAAACAAATACAAAAATCACATTTAATAAAAAAAACACTAATAATATTCAGAAAAGTTCATATGAATGTTGTAACATAGACAGAAAACCAACATACATTGACTGGTAGTTTATACAAGGGTTAGTTTACAATAAATTGAAGGAGAAACTAAGAGAATAGCATTTTTTTAAAAACACCTACAAGAAAACAACAACATGAGAGCCCTCAGATCTCACTGCAAAATTTTCAATCACATCATCCAAATGGCTTAACACCAATACTACTACAACGACCACTAGACATTCATCGCAATCAACTTAAGATGGAGATCATCACCAACAACAACAACAATTAAAAAGAGTACAGATATGCGCACACAAAATATGCACCAAAACATTACACACTGATAGAGCGTTGGTCACTTACTGAGAGTATCGATGAAGGTAGGAGCGGAAAGATGAAAGATCAAAATGAAAACTTATTGCAACAAAATGTCATCAGGAATTAAAAAGTTTAGATAAATGATTGAGGAGCCAAATATACTATAGCCGAAAAAATGATTAACTTCTACATAGTAGAGGTCAAATACAAAACCAAAACCTACTGCAAAGTAACTTCTAGTTACTAATAATAAAGATAATCATTATTTGTCATTAGAAAAATCTTCAATAACACATCTTATTAACAAGTAGCGTTATAAAACAACATGGATAAACAAACATGAATATTCAAAAGAAAAGAGTATGATCAAACAAAGAAAGCCCTCAGATCTCATAGCTAATCTGGTCATTAACAGTACACAACATGAGAATCTTCATTATGAGCCTTTATACACCGTCTACCCACCCTATGAGAGAGGAAGAGAGAGAGATATAAATATATATATATATATACACATACACACACGAGTATTGCTATAAGGCACCATAGAGAAGAGAAGAGAGAGACAGAGTGTGTAGGATAGATGTAACAAGGCTCATGATGCAACCCACGGAACTGCTTCCCACAATGAGTTTTTCCATCAAAGGTCAAAAAACACGTAAAGCACATGAAACCTAAAATACCGCATAAACAATATCTTGACATATCACAGGCCCATTTCTTGCAAGCCAAGTTATATGTAGAGACATCCTAATATGGCCTCAGAGATTTTAGTTAAAAATTTCTTAACATTGAAAATTCATTAAAAACCAATCACATACACCACTTCAACCACCACCTTCGGCATTCACTACCACCAACAACAAACATAGATCATCATAGTGCTGTGCATCATCACCATAACCACCAACAACAAAATAATAATAGATTAATGATATGTGCACATATCATTGTGTAATAATAATAATAAAGAATATAGCAGTATCCCATAATGTTTTAGTTCATATTTTGTGTGCACATATCATTACTCGTAAAAAGATTTTAGTGCCTTTTTTGTGTGCACAAATCATTACTCATAATAAAGATTGGATTTTTGAGGGTGATAAAATGTACAGAAGATGGTGGGAGCAGAAAAAGATGGAGGCTCAAAATGAAACCAATACAAAACATCCTCATCGTTGGGCAGAAACATAGATTAATTTCATTAGCTTTAGGCTTTAACTAATTGTCATTAATTGGGAGAGCTGCTCTATTTTGTTTAATGATAAAAAAATAATAATAATAATAATTAAAAAAACCTATTCAAAAAAGGGGAAAAAAACAAAAAATTTACAAGAATAACTGCATTGTCCCTGAATGATAATTCAATGAAGCAAAATGCTAATTGACATGAAACAGATAAAGTCCATTAAAATAAATAAAGTAACGGATATGATCAACAACATTTGAACAATAAAGGACATTAATAACAGATAAGAGAATATCATACCAGTAATTACAGATATCTTTAGCAATCAGATCTCATTCGGCAATTCCAGGCCATTTTAGAGATGCATCCAACTTTTTTCACTCAAACCAGTTTGTAGATTAACCATGATTTTCATTAAAGCCAGTTTACACCTTTATATACCTTGAGAGAGAGAGCACAGAGAATGCAAAAAAGTGTAATTTCTGAATGTTTTTCTCCAACTCAACGGATGCAAAAGATAATAATAAAAATATTAACGAGGGAAGAAACAAAATTTTAGAGGAACTAATTACAGAGAAATTTAAGAATTTTAATATTATGCTAAAGTATTACAAATAAAATGGAGAAGTTAAAGTGATCAAAAACTTCTTTTTGATGAAAATTTAAAAGCATTTTCCTAAACAAAGAAGAAAGATCGTGAATAATACTTTTTTACACAACAGAAACAGAAGATAAAAATTTCATTGGTCATTGAAGCATAAAAAAAAAACAAGTATTAAGAAGAATAAAATGCTGAGAAGATAATGAATGATAGTAACAGTTACAAAAATGAAACACTCGATGTAGTTTACACAATCCAAAAAGTGCTCCGGGCAGAAATAAAATATGAACTGAATGTTGCAATTTATTAAGAAAAATGCATTATCTTGCAGATTAAAATACAAGGGTTAGTTTATATTCAACAGACTAGAAGATTAGACGATAAAAGCCTTCAGTTCTCATAGCTAATCTGGTCATTAACAGAACATGAGAATTATCATTATAAGCCTTAGGAGCACTCACAATAGCTTGTGTAAAATAGACTTTTTCTCCAGAAAAAGTAGAGAGATACATAAACATATTCATAACTAGAATGCAAAACCATAAAACTGCTTTTCAAAATGAAATTTTCCATAGGGCAAAAAAACATGTAAGTACGTGAAAACTATGCATTAAAAAAATTAATTAAAAAAAAGCATTATAGTAAAGTATCATCACATCCTTTCCATGCAAAAAAAAAAGTACAGAAATATATACATGCATCCTCATATCCTCATTTTGAGTTCATATCAACCAATTATGCCCTCAGAGAGCTAGTTATATCATGAACATTGAAAACTAATCACATCTTCAAGGTTGAAACACCGCCACTTCAACCACCATCATCAGCATTCACCACCACCAACAGAAAACACAGAACATGGTCGTCCTTGTCGTCACCACCACATGAGAAAAAAATAACAATAAATATAAAACTTCTGGAGATGATGGTACCAAAGATGGTGGGAGCAGAAGAGATGGAGGCTCAAAAAAAAGTACTCATCATCAGGCAAAAATTTAAACGTTTAATAATCTTAATAACATTTTAAATAAGAAGCCCTAAAATATAGGAACAAAGTGAAGCATATCCCAAAAAAAAATCATAACTAGCTAATACAAAAGATTTAACACAGTTTAGAAACATGAAAAAACAAATAAAAGCAATTACAAAAATTAAAAAAATGAAGAGAAAGATCAACAACAGTTGCACCATGGACATAACTAACACAGAAAAGAGATTAAACATACTTAGATACACCCCTCTGTTCTTTTAGACAAACAATATAGTCAAAGAAATTCAAAATTGAAACACGAATTAGAGTAAGAATGAATGAACTATCATAAACAACACAAAATGCATTGACTGGTAGTTTATACAAGGGTTAACTTACAATAAATTGAGGAAGATACTACAAAAAAAAAACAACAATAATAATAATATGCACCAAAAATTTACATAGAGATAGGGCATTTTTGGCATATGGTGAGTATCGATGTTGTTAGGAGCAAAAAGATGAAAGATCAAAATGAAAGCTCATTGCAACAAAATGTCATCCTCGGGCATTATTTTTTTTAACAAAAAAAGATATATATTTTAACAGACAATATTACATTGATTAACTGGTGATACAACAAAGTAAAATAGAAAAACAAAGTTGAGCATTCAAAAAAGTGTATGATCAGTCAAAGAAAGCCCTCAGATCTCATAGCTAATCTGGTCATTAACAGAATACCATGAGAATTTTTATTATGAGCCTTGCTACACAGTCCAACCATCCTATGAGAGAGAGAGAGATGGAGAAATACAAATATATACGAGTGTTGTTATAAGGCACCACAAAGTAGAGAAGCTAATGGGAGTGCTCTTAAAGTGGCAATCACAACAAAAGAGAGAGAGAGAGAGAGCAGGACAGATGTAGCAAAGCTCATGATGCAAAACCATGAAACTGTTTCCCACAATGAGTTTTTCCATCACAGGGCCAAAAACATGTAAAGCACTTGAGACATAAAAACCCACATAAACAATATCTTAACATATCAAGACCCCTAATATTGTCAACCTCCAAACGTGAAAGCTATACGTAGAAAACATCCTATACAAGCCAAGCCCTCAGATATTATAGTTATAAATTTCAGAAAAATTGAAAATTCATTAAAAACCAATCACATCTTTAAGGTTGAAATACCACCACTTCAACCACCACCAACAGCAAACATAGAAAATCATCATCAGCATCACCACCAACAACAACAAGAAAATAATAATAATAATAACAACAACAGCAGTAAAGAATGAACTTTTGATGATGATAATATGTACCAAGTATGGTGAGAGCAGAAAGAGATGGAGGCTCAAAATGATATCAACAAATAAATCAATTTAGAACATTTTCATCATCGGGCAGAAACAAAGATTGATCTGAATAGTTTTAGCCATAAACAAATTGACAGATATAGCTTTAGATTGTAGAAAAACTATTCAAAAAGAAAGAAAAACAAAACCAGAAAATCAAAAAATTTGCAAGAATTAATGCAATATTAATTGACATCAAACAGATTAAGTTCATTGAAACAAATAATAAAAAAGCAAATAAAGTAATAGATGCAACAAAATGTCAACATTTGGCAGAAAAAAATATTTGATTAATAAATTAGCAGCCAATATAGCATGTAAAGAAGTCGACAAAAACACAACCAAATATAAACAAGAATGCAATGCAAAGAGATTAAATTTATTAAAATAAAATCATCCAAATGAGAATCAAAGAAAAGTGAAATGCACACAATTCAAACTGAAATGGAATGGTAAAGTTGTGGTCAAAGACACGTGAGTAGCAAAACAGATTAAAATAAATATTTAAAATAAAGTATATGATAAGTCTACCAAAGCCCTCAGATCTCATAGCTAACCTGGACATTAACAGTATAACATGAGAATTTTCATTATCAGCCTTAGTACACCGTTCAACCACCCTTAGAGAGAGAGAAATTTATTTATATATATATATAGATATGAGCAGTGCTACAAGGCACCAACAGTGCCCAGCACAAGATAGATAGAGAGATAGAGAGAGAGAGAAAGTAGGACAGATATAACAAGGCTCATGATGCAAAACCATGAAACTGCTTTCCACAATGAGTTTTTCCATCACAGAGCAAACAACATGTAAACCACCACGATAAACCTAAAAATCACATAAACAATGTCTCCACATATTACAGCCTACATTACACACAAAATGTTGTGCACAAAAAATATAATAAAAGTTTAGCACAATTTTGTGTGCACATGTCATATCTCATGATAGTAATTATAACAATGACATAAACAATGATATGTACCAAAGATGGTGGGAGATGGAGCTCAAAATGAAATCAACACAACACTCGCATAATCGAGCAAAACCAAAGATTGACAAATAACCACCAATAATTTGTAGACTCACTATAAACTGTTAAAGAATAAATTTAATAAGAAAAAAAAGGGAAAAAAATTAAATACTGCTCATTAGGAGAAAAAATATTATTTGACATCAACCTTAGTAAGTACATTAAGATAAAAAAAATACAAAAACTGTAATATAAATGATAAACAAAATTACATCATAAAGGACTGACAGAGAAGGGAATAACATACCAGTAATTTGAGATATCAGAAGGCTATTAATAAATAAAAACGGGCTTCTAGGGATACAACAAATGTTTAAAAATCATTTTAAAACAATCTTTCTTTATTCGCTCAAAGCATAATCATGAATTCCATAATTTTCAACTGAGAGGGAAAAATAACATAAATAAGAGAATTAGAGAGGCATAAGAGATTAAAGACAATTCATTTAATTTCTAAAATTTATTTTCACCACTATCAGATGCAAGAGAATGATAACTTAGGGAAGAAAAAATCAATTTACTCTAGCGAATAAAAATAAATTTTGCCACTGTAAGAATATTTTAGAAAAGTAAATTACAAAGAAAAGAATTTTAACAAGAAATCATAACTAAATCTATTTTAATAGTATTGTAAAGTGTTAGAAATAAATTGTAGACTAAAACTGTCCAATCTAAGATACAAATTCCAGAACACATCAAAAGAAGAAAGATATAATACGATTTTACAAAGAGAAACAAAATACAATATTTACAACAAAGGTTTGAATAAAAAAAAAGTACTGAAAAGAATGAAATCCATTCCCAGAAAAGTATCAATGAGAGTAGACGTTAAACAACAATGTAGTACTCAATCCAACAAGTTCCTGAAGAAAACAACAATGTTGAAGCCACCTTGTAGCAAAACTTGCTAAAAATTCAATCACATCATTCAGAAGGTTAAACCATTACCACTACGCCCACTGCTATCGACATTCACCAAAACCACCATAAATGCACTTCCAACAGATTATTTATTCTATCCTTTAGAGAACAACAATAATAATAGGAGTAACGATATGTTGACACAAAATATGCAGCAAATGGCCTTTGGAGGCTTACAATGAATGTTGATAATTGTGGGAACAGAAAGATAAAACCAAACAGAAGACTCGTACATAAAACTATCATCATCAGGCCAAAAAAAAAAGTTCATAATCTAAGAAGCAAAGATTGGCCAAAACAGATAACGACAAAATCAAATCCAATGTAAACAAGAATGCACTGCAAACAGGTTCAAGTTACTTGATACAAAAGCATCAAAGGCATTGTCAAGTAGTGGTCAAAAACATGCATTATAAAATAGATTAATAATAAAGGTAATCTTTAAATAATTCTTCCTCTAATCTATTAACAGGTGATAAAGCAAATAAAGCATTATAAAACAGAGAATAACAAACTTATATATTCAAAAGCCCTCAGATCTCATAAGCTAATCTGGTCATTAACAGTGTATATGAGAATTTTCATTATAAGCCTTAATAGCACTCACAATAGCTTCTGTAAAATAGACTTTTTCTGGTGAAAAAGTAGAGAGAGAGAGAGAGAGAGCAATATATATGTATGTATGTATGTATAGAGAGAGAGAGAGAGAAGGCTTATAGTGCAAAACCATGAAACTGCTTCTGAAAATTAGATTTTCCATCACAGGGCAAATAAGCATGCAAAGAAAGTGAAAACTAACAAAAAAAAATGACAATATCTTCATCTTATTACATTACGCAATAAAATATATATTTTGTAGCTATAAAAAGAGACCATTTTAATATATAAATGCCCTCAGAGACTAATGCTAGAAATTTCATGAACATTGAAAATTCATTAAGAACCAATCACATCTTCAAGGTTTAAACACCACCACTTCAACCATCACCTTTGGCATTCACCACCACCAACAGCAAACACAGATCATCATCATCATCACCACAGCCAACATGAGAAAATAATAATAAATAAATAAATAAATAAAATAAAATAAAATAATGGACTTTTGAAGATGATGGTGAGTACCAAAGATGGTGGGAGCAGAAAAGATGGAGGCTCAAAATGAAATCAATGCACATATCAATACAAAAATAAAAGTTCTCATCATCAGGCACAAAGTAATCTAGAAACAAACTAAAGAACTGTGGAAAAAAAACGTATATAATTAATAAAAAAAAAAATTACAAAAGACCCAATAAAAGAAAGTTATTAAAGGAAAGAGATTGTAGATATGACAACTTTACTCAGTAAAAAGAACAATGAAAATACATATATGATGAAGCAAATTTTAAATTTTAATCATCTAAACAACATTTCATATAAAAAGTACCAAAATATCAAATGGCAAAGTTAAAAATAGACCAAAAATATGAAGTCATAACAACGCAATTAAGAAAAATACAAATTTTGAAATAAAAAAAGTAATAAGAACACTTGCAAAAAAAAAATTGCAACATGAACAACTAACAAAGAAACGAAATCAAAACATAGCAGTCATTTGAGATAAAGCCCTCAATTCTTTTAGACATACACGTTTTAAAATCATATTAAAATGGAGCCTTTTTTATACTCAAGCACATAACCATGATTTTCATTAAAACCATTTTGCATCTTCACCAATCTAGAGAGAGAATGCAAAGAAAAAAAAAAGATCATCTTGTTACCATCTAAAGATGAAAACGTTTATGATGAAAAATCATGGACCCATTTGAAACTACTACTATTTTCATCATTGGGCTAATGAAACTACAATCCTCAACATTAAAACAAGAACATAGACAAATACATTTTACTAAGCTATACACAGATTGAATTTAGTGCAACAATTCAACTCGTTCAGAACAATTCACATAAAATAAGATTTTACAATTCTACTGATTCAAGTAATGAATATTTTATGTCAATCAATGATAAAACATAAAGGGTGTTAATAGTACACTGAGGAACATATTAACATACAACAGTACATGTAACATATAATAGTTATTAAAAGCCCTCAGATCTCATAGCTAAATCAGATCATTAACAAAATAACCACCGACTTTTCATCAACGCCATTCTACATCTTCAATAACCTCGTAAGAGAGAGAGAGAGAGAGAGAGAGAGGATAAAAAGAAGAAGATGATGATAATGAAGATGATGAGGCAAAAAAGACGTAGCGGCTCATGATGAAAAGCCAAGGCAATGTTTCCAACATTGAGTTTTTCCATCACAGGGCAAAGGATACTACCATATGTAAAACCCACTAACATTAAAAAGGAAAATACTGCAAGATCAACTTTACAGCTTACAAATAAAAAATCAGTACATAAGTTATATTGTAGACATCATTAGTTACTAATCATGGATTAAGTTCAGTTCGACATTACATATGATTTTTCAAGAGTATATGAGTGAGGAAGAGAGCACAAGGATTGCGACCAGGATCCATCTCAGTGAAGATGTTGACACAGTAAAAATGTCATCACAAATCAGCAACTCAAGTTATACATTATCTAAGAATCCGTAATGGATGTGAACAACCATTGAGGAAACACAAATTCATTATAGAAGTAACAAGCCCTCAGATCTCATAGCTATATCAGATCATTAACAATATTAACCACAGATTATTTTCAAACCCCATTTACATCTTCACCCACCTCGTAAGAGAGAGAGAGAGTAGTGGTAGTAGTAGTAATAGTAGTAAAGAAGGAAAGAAAGAGAGATAGATAGATAGATAGATCTGAGGGTGGTGGTGGGCAGCGATAATGAGGCGGCAAAGATGTAAAGGGCAATTATGAAAAACCAAGGAGAATTTGTTTCCAACAATGAGTTTTTCCATCACAGGGCAGAAACACTATTATACATGATATAATCATATTGAAAAGATCAGTGAACAATACAATGCAGAAATAAACACGAAAATGAAGTGAAAGTTCCTCCCTTAGGTTCATATAAAGCTTTCTAGGATGCATGTCCATCAATTAACGCAGCTAAAAAACTACTCATAAACATTTGCCATCATCTATTATGGAACCCATTAACATACCAAACCAGAACAACAAAATAACATTTAGTGAGAAAAATGCAAAGAAAAAAGCTCAAACTAGAGCCATAATCATAGAGATTGAGTTCGGTTGGAAATTAAATATGATTTTTCAAGAGAATGCGAGTGAGGACGAGAGCTAAAGGATTGCAAAAGATAGGTAGAGCGAGAGTATGAGAAACAATTAAATTTGCAATACAAACAACCAGAAACTAACCTAGTGATGTTATTTAGAAGTTGTAAACAAATGGGAATGGGACAAGTTAAAATATCGTCACAAATGAGAAACTCAAAGTCAGACGTGATCTAAGGATACGGTACAAAGTAACAGATGTGATCATCCACTGATGAAACAAACAGACATTAGAGAAGTAACAAGAAAAACCCATTAAATGTAATCACTGTATTATTAGAAAGCCCTCAGATCTCATAGCTATATCAGATCATTAACCTTGTTAACCACAGATTTTTCTTCGAAGCCCATTTACAACTTCACCCACCTCGTAAAAGAGAGAGAGAGAGAGAGAGAGAGAGAGAGAGAGAGAGAGTAAATAAAGAAAGAAAGAAAGAAAGAAAGAAAAAGGGAGATATAAATGGTTATGGTGGTGGTGCTAATGAGGCGGCAAAGATGTAAAGGGCAATGATGAAAAGCCAAGGAGAATTTGTTTCCAACAATGAGTTTTTCCATCATAGGGCAAGAGCACCATCATACACGCTATGATCATCTTAAGAAGTCAACTGAAAGATCAGCGAACGATACAATGCAGAAAATGACACGAAAAATGAACTAAAGTTCGTTCCTTTAAGAGAGTGTGTTCACATAAAGCTTTCTAGGCTGCATAGTCCATCAATTACCACAGTAAGAAAACTGCTCAGAGCCCAGTGCATTTATCATCATTCCTTCAAGACCCCATCAACAGAACAACAAAATAAACATTTAAAAAATAAATAAAGCCATAATCTTCCTACAAGACACTAAAAAAAATCATTGCTATAATCTTTAAAAAAAAAAATCAAACAAAACGCTAAAGGAATGGCTTCACTTCACAACACAATTTTAACCTGGTTTGGAGCTATACATTCTAAAATGTGTATAAAAAAAAAAAAACATGCAGAAAGCCCTCAGATCTCATAGCTTTAAAAAAGACTCATCTGCAGAAGAAGATAATGGGTGCTTTTCAGAAGCCCTAACACGCCACCACCGTACCACCTGCAGTGAATGTGTGTGGATTTGTATATGTGTATATATATATGAATGATGATGAAGTAGTAGAAGTAGTAGCAGTAGCAGGAGCAGTAGCAAAGATGGTGGCGACAGCGGGTTAAAGCTCGTGAAAACATGAACCATGCTCATTTTGATTTGAGTTTTCCATCGTCGGGCCCCAAAATGTAAAAAATAAGACGAAGTGAATAAATAGAAGTTGAAGGTTGTATTTTTGCGAGACTTGAACTGCCGAAAATACCCTTCGGCGGGAAATTGTTTGAGCCCCATGGCCGATTATATTATTATTGTAGGCTCTCGGGAAAAACGATGTGTTAGTATACTAATCCAATTTTATACTATACGAATCCAATCTGATTGTTGATCTATAAGAATCCAATTTTATCATTTAAAAATTTTGAAAATATTGAACCAATCACATTTTAAAAAATATGTTTTCACATTATAAATTTAAATTTTTATTTCAGAAATATATTTTTTGAAAATGTAATTTTCAATCGTGAACTAATCAGATCCTTAAGGTGTAATTGGTAGTTAATTTGGAAATGATTTTATGATTTTGAAAACTTAAAATTAGTGGAACCTACCAAAATATTTGATTGGTATATTGTTTTTTAAAACTATATCCTAATCAAAATTTTAATTTTGTTTTGTAATTTAGAAAACAACAATTTTGCGTTTTCTCTGTTTTGTGATTTTTTCTCCAAAAACTTAAAATCAAAATCAGGATTTGTTTATTCTCTATACTCCTATCCTTTGTATCATTGCTTGTATTTATTTATTTATTTTTTTGCCAATTTTTATAACTTGAGTATGTTCCCACTGGTAATAAGGTATTTATGGAACATTTTATGACATTTATGCACAATTCAAAAATAAGTTGTACTGGTATTTTTATAGATGACAATGCAATATTGTTATGAATTTAATCAATAATTATTATTAAATTTTAATTTATCAATATACTTAAATTTTACTTAATTAAATCTATTGATAAATCAAAATTTAATATTATACAACCTATGTATATAAAATATATAAAATTAAAATAATATTCAAATTCAGCTGTTCCAATCACATATTCAGCTTCTGTTACATTTTCAAATTTAATACCAATCACAGATTCATTTTTTTAAAACTCAAAAACAGTTTACTGACATTGAACCAATCATATTTTCAGAAACATGATTTTAGTTACTAAATTCAGATTTTCATTTTAGAATCCCACTTTTCAAAAATACAGT
This sequence comes from Humulus lupulus, assembly GCF_963169125.1. Classification (NCBI taxonomy): domain Eukaryota; kingdom Viridiplantae; phylum Streptophyta; class Magnoliopsida; order Rosales; family Cannabaceae; genus Humulus; species Humulus lupulus. The sequence goes on from NC_084802.1 coordinate 13,558,005, forward strand.
TTTCTAATCGCGAACCAATCAGACCCTTAGCATTTTAGCGGAAAAAAATAAAGGGTAATTCCGTATTTTTGCAATATTTACCGAATTAAATGACAATTCAAAGTCTATACTTTGCAAAATAGAACAAAATAATAACATAAGTCTGATTTTGGTTAAACTATTTTTTAATACGACTAAAATACCCTCATGTTTTACTAATTAATAAATTAATAATAAATAAATTATAAAAATAATTAAAATAATATTTTAAATAATAAAAAATTAACATAATATAACAAAATTTACATTTACAAACCCTATTCTAACTAAAATCATTTAAATCCTAAATCTAAACTAAAATAAATTAAAAAAAATTCTTATTCTTCTACTCGAGCTTAAACAGAACCATGTTTAAAATCAATCTCTATCCTAAATCAAAACACAAAATCAATATTTTTTTTCTTCATATTCTTCATCACCATCAAAACAAGAAATCTTCAATACAAAATATCACAAAATCAAAGTTCCATTTCCCTCACCTTCTCCTTCTTCTTGCTCGAACCCAGTTCCCATCCCTCGTCTTCTCCTTGTCCCATACTTATAAACAACATCGTTTCTCCTTGCTTCGCACAAATCAGAGGATGACAACGATACCCATAACCCACATCGACCCTCCCTCGCCTTGCATAGATCTAAGGACAAAAATGATGCCTAGAGTGAACCGCCCCTCCCTCACCCTCTTCTTGCCTCGCACAGATTTGAGGACGTATGAAAATGATACCCAGAACCCACCGCCCCTATAACACCATAGTTAGCCAAGACTGTCACACTGTGTACTTTTAAATAGAACTTGTTGACGCCTTTTTTGTCAACTTATAAATGAAGAACAATTAAACAAAATACCAGAGGAAACAACCAATAATAGACACGATTTTTACGTGGTTCAGCAGTTAAAATTTGCCTAGTCCACGAGTCGGTGTTATTCATTTATGGAATTCTCTCAAAGCTTTCTGGAAGCAATTTTACAGAGTCTTCCCAATACAAATTTCTTCGTCCTTACAAATGAATTGCTCCACACTATTTATAGAGTGGTTTACTAAATATCTCCCCTCATATTTTGGGGAGTTAATATATAAATCAATTAAATAAATGCAATTAAATGCATATAGTTACTACGTAAGCGTATAAATCCCATGATATTTGAGATTTTAACAACAAATTACAACCAATCCCTTAAACATAGGGATTTTATAACAATAAAGATGTTCACACTTAATTTGTGACCTTAAACATTCAATTCACACGCCTTCGAGACCGATCAACCATCACGAGCTCGGTACCTCGGTTCTCCTCAACTTTTAACAAGTAACATTGTTCATATCATCCTTTTCGAGCTCACAATGCCCGAGCTCGAACCGTCTTGTCTGATGGCGGGAAAGGAATCAAGGAATTTATACAAGTGTTGAACCACTGTCATTGTAGCTTTGAGCATGACATATATTCTCAGAACACCTTCGAGACCACGTAGTTTCCGAGCTCACAAATTCTGATGTTGTCGCGCTTACTGCACAACGAGGTTGTTCTTGATATTTTCATTAAAGTCATTATGACAAATCTGATTATTCCGAGCTTACACTTTACGAGCCTAACTTTCGAGATCAAAATTTATATTCTCGAATTTTTGGTGTAACATTTTTCCCCCTCAAAAGTATTAGTTCGAATCCTATGAGAAGGAAACTTTTGAACTGCTACCTCCAAAAACCGAGCCACCCACCACACTCAAGTGTGGACACGCATTAGCCATGGATTGCGCAGTCAGAGTACTCAAGTACTCTTTTCATCTGCCCACGTCTTTTCGTATCTCAGCTTTTTGCCGCCATTGTCATATTTGCACCCTGTCTGTTAGATCAAGTACCAAATCCAACCAAAGGCCCTGATTAGTTTGACATTTGACCTCCCTCTTGGACATATATATAGTCGCGTCATCTTCATCTTCCTCACTTTTATATTCTAATTTTCATAAAGAAGAAAATGAACCAGAGCTCTCTTCCTCTTTTATACATGTTCTCCAAGTCGAAGAAACAAAATAATCTTGGCATTTTTGACTCCGTGAGATCATTCTTGCAACCGATCCTTCAATCAACGATTTCTCTATATCCTCAAACTTCTGTGTGTAAGTTTTAGTTCTTTGCTTTCTCATTCATTTTTATGTTCTTCTCTATTGTATGAATGTGTTTACTAGTTCCCATTTCTAGCTATTGCACAGTAATTTATCTGATATTACACAAACTTTTGATTCAAATTTTTTGACATCACGGTTCTCAAACCCAGGTTTAGTGCAAAAAATGCAAAAATAGGGTTTTTTCATATTAAGGGTAGTGGGTCGTGTAAGCCAAGAAATAGGGGTTTTGATTTAGGGTTTTTAACTGCACAAATCTCAAAATTATCACCTTTTTTGGTAACTGTCAGCTTTATCCCCGAAAATCCAGGATCCTTAAAATGAATCCAAACTTCCCCACTCTCGTGTTAAGTACACGCTCGAAGCCCGAACTTTACAATAATTTGGGGTTCCATTTCGAATTTGATGTAACCTTTCGAGACCTCAGTCTCAATTGAGTTTACTCCGTGATCTCATGCTTTTGAGCTCGAATCACCAAAATTGTACTATGATTTCTTGCATGCCTGGCCCTCACCCTTTTATTTCTTGTTAGATGTCGCAGAACTCTGAGATTCAGTGGGGGTCAGTGCTCGCAATTCCTTACTCTCCATCAACTCCCAGTCCGAAGTCTCCCTTCACTCGGAACCAATGCTTGATACGCGAGCACCATGAGAGGTGCGAACAAGAGGACATCTGAGACCGTTTTCGACGTCAGATTGAAGAGGTCGAGAAAGGAAAAAGGAAGATACTCGAGGTCGCAATTTATCCAGATCTGGACCCCTAGATCAGACCTATCCTGCTTGATCCCAAACTCAAAGTCACTGTTGCTTACGAGCCTGGTGCACTTTCCTTCTCGCTGATGGAAGACCCTTTGAACCATTCTTCCACTTCTCGAGCTGCATCCATTCCCACCCTGCAAGAGGGTTTTTTTTTAGGCTGAGAATTATTGGAGCTGAGTCACCTCAACGGGCCAAATTTCTGAGCTATTAGCTTGCCATGGCCTGAAACTTTTCGGCGCACTGATGTGCTGACCTGCGACTCCGAGCGAGCGGAGCTGCTTCGCCCCGGGAGATGGCAATCCTGACAACAAGATTAAGCTTGCGGACTGGAGTCGCGAGCACATGAAGGCAGGGGCTCTACTACCCTTGAAATCCTATTTTAAGGATTTTCTGGACTTTGTTGGGCTTGTTCCCTTCTAATTCCAGACCAATTCATATAGGGTTTGTTACACCCAGATTTCGAGACCTGAGGGTGTGACCTCGAAAGCTGGACTCGTCAGGTATAAGCTCGTGATGACTAAAGTGAATGTTCGTAATCCAGGTGTCAAACCCTCGAAGCAAGGTGGCAACCTCGAAGATATGTAACCTCGGAATGATATCTAAGCTTGAAACTAGCGTCGGAGTATATCCGTTGTCGGGTGTCTTCGGATCAAGTAGCCCGAGCTCGACAAGGGTATAAGCTCGGAGTATAATGGCCTTGGTGGTGTTCACCCGCTCCGAGCTGGTCTTGGGGTAAAGTGACCAGCTCATAATTTACCTAAAGACCCGGTCCGGCATGATACTGATTACCGATCTCGAACAACGTAATGGGTCATCTGATGAGACGCGGTCCATGCGTTTAAAAGATATTTATTGTTGTAACTCCCCTACATTAAAGGGATATTAACTAGTATGTTATATGCCCCATGGTCTTCAGGGGACGTTTCCTTGTATATGGGAGTTACAAACTTTAAAGTAATTAAATTTATTAATTTACAGAATAACTTCCCGAAACGTGTGAGATTGGATTCTGAGATCTCCTCTATAAATAGAGATGTCATGTACCTTTGTAAATGACCGAATTTTTGTAATATGGAGAGAAATTCTGGAGAATTCATCCCTGAAGGATTTCCAGAAAATCCCAAAGTCCTAATAAAATTGACTCGTGGACTAGGCAGAGTTAACTGCTGAACCACGTAAAAAACTCTCATTGTTCTACTGTATTATTCTTCCTTGCCATAGTTATTACTGTTTACGTGCTCTATATTTTAAGTTGACGAAAAAAGGCGTCAACAGTTTGGTGCTTTCATTGAGAGCCTTAAGCGGTACAATCCCTAAACAACTATGGCCGCGAATGATCAAAATATTCCTGAAGAAAACTATCCACGACACCATGGGAAGCAGCCTATGGTAAATCCAGAAACTGAAGAGAGAAGCGAGTCCTTCGATTCTTGGGGGCCTCCAGCACCTCCGGCCCTAAGGGATGATGAGGACATGTACTATAATTCTGAACAGTACGTCCCCATTGTGGAACTTGAAAACCGACAGTTGAGAAAACAGTTGGCTGAGGCCAATAACCGAAACGAGGAATTAACTACGTTAGCCGCGGAGGCCCAGGTGGCTTAGCCCCCACCTCCGCGTGAGAACCAAGCCCCACCTCCGCGGGACGTGCATGTTCCTCCCCGCAGGCCTCGTGGGCGACCTCGGAAAAATGCTGCCACAAGGAGACCGGAGCAACCTCCGCCACCGGCGGAGCAACCTGCTCCCTCGAGACCCCGAAGAAGTACTCGGGTTAAGGCTCCGATTAACTCAACTACGGGGGTACCAGCGAAAATTGGGAATAATCGAGCCCCTGCAGAGGCTCGGACTCAGATTCCTAGTAACACGCAAAATGTTACCGAGCCAACACGGGCGAATTCAGGACCGTCCAGGCCCTGAAATGGGTGGCTCGGGATGTAGAGGAGTCGGGATGAGGATTATGATGAGGAGCTCAAACCATTCGCTCCCCATATTTCCAACACTCTGTTTCCTCAAGGGTTTCGAATTCCTCATGTCCGGCCTTTTGAAGGGAAGTCCGACCCGTACGGCCATCTGAGTACATTTAACACCATAATGAGAGCAAGTAATGTGGGTTACGAGCTCAGATGCATGTTATTTCCAACATCGCTTACAGGACCAGCAAAAAGCCGGTTTAAGAAATATAAAAGACATTCAATCACTTCTTGGGATCAGCTATCAAAGGATTTCAAGAAACAGTTTAGAGCCATGATTGGGGTAAGACCCGAGGCATCAACTCTGACCAACGTTCGGCAACAGCCAGGCGAAACGTTGAAAAGCTACCTTACGAGGTTTAATCTGGAGGTTGCCCGAGCTCGAAATGTGGATGACAGCGGTCATCTAATGGCTATCCAAGCTAGGGTAATGCCGGGAAGTCCTCTCTGGGACAATATGCAGAGAAAACTTGTGAGGTCCATAACCGAGTTTAATAGGCGAGCTCAGAGGTTTGTCAATGTAGAGGAGGCGAGGTCAACACTGAATATGACTTCTCAGCCCATAACTACAATGATAAACGTAAAATCTGCCTCGACCTCGGTGGACCCACCAGCTTCAAAGCCTCCTACGGAAAACCCTTCCAAAAGGAAGAAGAACGAAGGAAGTAACCCCAAGGCAGAAGGGGGAAAGAAAAAGAAGGGGGAAAGGTATTTCTCCGTGTACAAAGTGTACACCGAGCTCAACGAGTCTCGGGAGAATATATACCTGGCTAATGAAAACCAGGTCCCTTTCAGGCGTCCAGACCCCATGAGAAATCAAAAGTCCAAGAGGGACTCCAGCAAGTACTGTCGATTTCACAGAGACACTGGGCACACTACTAATGAATGCAGGCAGTTGAAGGATGAGATCGAAGGACTGATCTCGAGAGGATATTTTAGACAATATGTCAAAAACTAGAGTAACAATCAGGCTTCTACTAGCCAGAGGGCAGCTGCGCCATAACCTGCTCAAAATAATAATTCCCGAGCAAGAGAAGAAGATAGGCCCCCTCCAATTGATGGAGAAGACGTGATAACCATCTTGGGCGGGCCTCATCTCGCAGGGACGGGCAGGAATGCCCAAAAGCGGTATGTGAATGAGCTAAAAACTGGGGACGGGTCCCCCTATGAACCCGAACCTAGAGCTCCAAAGTGCCAAAAGATTGAATCTCAGCCGATAACCTTTACCGAGGACGATGCGTCCCATGTTCAGTTTCCCCACAATGACCCACTGGTCATCACTCTCCAGCTCGCGAATAAGAGAGTTCACCGAGTTCTCATAGACAATGGGAACTCAGTGAACATTCTCTATAAGGCCACCTTTGAAAAGATGGGACTCGCGCTTCGAGACCTAAAAGCCTGTGCAACGACCCTGTACGATTTTTCAGGAGAGGGGATTGCCTGTATGGGGTCCATTGAACTCCCGGTAACCTTGGGAGACTACCCAGTCTCAGCAACCAAGATGATGGAGTTTGTAGTAGTGGACCTGCTGATGAATGAGTTTTAGACTCATTTATCTATGTGTTTTTTTAGGAAAAATATTAGGTGTTTGTTTTGTTTTGTTCTATTTTACGTTTGTTTTTGTATGTTTTCAGGTGTCGAAGGGCTTAGGTGACTTAGGTGTGGAAACATGGTGGAAAAATCGACAAAATGACAAAAAATGGTGGAAAACTGTGTTTCGGAGCACTTCCTGCGACTGCAAGAAGTGTGTCTTGCGGCCGCAACTCCAGAGAAGTTTTTGCATTTCTAGAGCATTCCTGCGACCGCAGGAATGACATCCTGCAACCGCAGGATATGTCTACAAATGAGAAAAACACAGATTTTTAATTAAGGGTGTTTTGGTCCTTTCATGTTTAAAAAATCACTAATTAGGTTTAAATTACGATTAAGGAGAGGAAAGGAGACACTTTTTGATATCTGGACTGGGAGAAGAGGCTTAGGAGGCTTTGGATGAAGATTGGATTGATCATCTAGAGTTCTTTTCTTTTTAGTTTTAGTTTATGTTAATTTCATGTTTATGGATTTCTTAATGATAAACATGAACTAAATTTCTGTTTAGGTTTTCTAATTGACTCTCTTGAAACTCTATTATGATTTAATGCATTTATCTATTTCTTCTTCATCTGAAATCTATTCAATTTGTGTTTATTGTGTATGTGATTGATTGATCAACTTTTACATACGAATTATGAATTTGAATCAAAATCTGAAAAGTGAGATTTGAATATGCTAAAATTTAATAGACATAGATTTCAATTTAGAACGAGACTATTAAATTGGTTTATGTGATTTCTGGTTGTATTCATTGCTTCCTATTGTTTGAATTGACCATAGAAATATAGGGAATTCACATTAGGTTGAGTTTTCAATTTCTTAACTCGAATAGTTAACACTTTTGCATGCATATCATTTCAGTGAGAAGAGTTTCAGTAGTAATTGAATTAAAGATTAATAGAGTGGATAGTAGAGAAGATTATGATTCCTAATTGTTTTACAGTGAATTTAATCCTTGTGTTTTTGTTATTATTTGATTTCTGCAATTTTCATTTATTTCTGTTTTCTTGTTTTCAAAACTCACAAATCTAGTTTTCATTCGTCAAATAGAAACTAAAAATTAATTATTTGGTAATTGATAAATCAATCTCCGTGGGAACGATATCAGTCTTACCGAAATAAACTACAAAAGCAATTACGTATACTTGCGTAGCTTTAAATTTCGCAACAAGTTTTTGGCGCCGTTGCCGGGGACTGAAAAATTATCAATATTAAAATAGTTAATTTTATTTCTAATTTGGATGTTTTTTTTTACATAATTTCTAATTTGTTTGGCTGCAGTTGTTCTTTATCTCAGGTATTCTCCTTATATGCGCAGTAGAAGGGGAGTTGACAGTCAAAGTCCAATTAATCTTGAGATTGAGAAAGAGTACAAGCGAAACAGAAAAAACAAGAGGGTTGAAAGTTCCACTGTTGTTACAGCAGTTATTAATAAAACAGTGTGGAAAACATGAGCGGGGGAGCACCACAAAATCATAATCCTACCCGTCAAAGAGCTCTACGGGACTATGTACTCCCTACTATCACAGGGGTACACTTGTGCATTCGTCCTCCAGCAGTAGAGGAAAATAATTTTGAGATCAAGCCTGCTATATTCCAGATGGTCCAGACTGCTGTTCAATTTAGTGGCCTCCCCACTGAAGACCCCAATATGCACATAGCCAATTTCCTGGAGTTGTGTGCTACTTTCAAAATGAATGGGGTGAGTGATGATGCCATTAGATTGCATTTGTTCCCATTCTCACTACGGGAGCGAGCGAAAAGCTGGCTGAATTCACTTGAGGCCAATACTATCACCACTTGGGATGCTCTAGCTCAGAAGTTTTTAGCGAAGTTCTTTCCACCTGCTAAGGCTGCTAAACTGAGAGGGGAGATCAATAAATTTTCTCAATTTGAGGGAGAATCCTTGTATGATGCTTGGGAGAGGTTCAAGGACTTAATCAGAAAATGTCCCCACCACGGTATTGAGAAGTGGATGTTAGTCCACAACTTTTACAATGGTTTGTGCGGTACCACTCGCACAATCATTGATGCAGCAGCGGGAGGAGCGTTTATGAGCAAAAGTGCTAATGAAGCTTATGAACTCTTAAAGGAAATGGCCACTAATAATTACCAATGGCCAAGTGAACGAGCGGGCAGTAATAACAAGGTTGCAGGGGTTCATGAATTAGATGCAATCACAACCTTAACTGCTCAAGTTGCATCTCTAACTAAGCAGTTGCAACAAAATACCATGTCTGCCCAGGTTGTGCAAGCCCAAGTAATGTGTGAATTGTGTGGCGGGTCTCATCCTTTTGACCAGTGCCAAGCTGTTTTAGATCCCAACAATGTTCCATTAGATCAAGCTCAAGTTCAGGTAGTGGGTAGTTTTCAGAGGCCCTACAATAACCCTTACTCTAACTCATATAATCCGGGGTGGAGAAACCATCCTAACTTTTCCTGGAAAAATAATCAAGGACAACAACAACCGTTTCAACCACCGTATCAGCGGCCTATGACTCAAGCTCCACCACAAGCATCAACCTCTCAACAACCTGGGCCGCCAGCTCCTACAGAATAGCCTAGTGAATTACAGGCTGCCCTATTGACTCTCACCAATACTCAAACTCAGTTTATGACTGAGACTAGATCTTCCATCAGAAATTTGGAGATGCAAGTGGGGCAGTTGGCCAATATGTTGAATACTAGGCCTCAAGGGAATTTGCCTAGCAATACTGTGGTAAATCCTAAGGAGCAATGTCAAGCTATCATCTTGAGGAGCGGGAAAGAAATTGAGGGTCCTTCTCTTAAGGGGACTCAAGAAAAAAAGGCAGAGGAAGAGGAGAGTTATGAAAAAGTTGAGTCCCAAGTGAAGAAAAAGGTTACTGAAGATCTTACAACCCAAGAGAAGATTCATCCGGTAGTTGTTGATTCTAATGTCAAAATCTTGTATCCACAACGACTCCGGAAGAGTTCTCTTGACAAACAATTCTCAAAGTTTCTGGAGGTGTTTAAAAAGCTTCACATTAACATCCCATTTGTTGAGGCTTTGGAGCAAATGCCGAGTTATGTGAAATTCATGAAGGAGATTCTGTCCAAGAAGAGGAAGATGGAGGATTATGAGACGGTGGCGCTCACTGAAGAGTGCAGTGCCATTCTGCAAAGGAAGCTTCCTCAGAAACTAAGAGATCCTGGGAGTTTCATAATACCCTGCACTATTGGGAATTTTGAGAGCATGAATGCTCTATGTGATTTGGGGGCGAGCATTAACCTAATGCCGCTTTCTGTTTTCAGAAGATTGAAGCTTGGGGAAGCAAGACCTACAACAGTGACTCTTCAGTTGGCAGACAGATCAATAACACATCCTCGGGGTATTATTGAAGATGTTCTAGTAAAAGTGGACAAGTTCATCTTCCCAGCAGACTTTATTGTACTTGATATGGAGGAGGATGCCAACGTCCCAATCATTCTTGGAAGGCCATTCTTAGCCACAGGACGAGCTTTAATCGACGTATAAAAGGGGGAGTTACGGTTGCGAGTCCAAAATGAGGAAATAAGTTTTAATGTCTTTGCAACAACTGAAATTCCTACATGTTGTAGAGTTGATGTGGTGAATGATTGTCAAGAATCAATTGGTAAAAAGAAGAAGAAGACCAAAGAACAATTTCGAACAGTTCGACGTCGTATGAAAAGATTATTGTGTGGCAAGTTTGAAGGTTTCGATGACATTGGGGATAATTTCAATATTCTCAACAATAGAAGGGAATTCTCCTCGTATGACACGATGGCTCTCAAGGATGCAAGGGGTGGACTTGACCCGAGTTGAAGTTTAACAAAGGAAGTGAGCGTCCAGTTGGAGACGTTAAATAAAGCTCCATTGGGAGGCATCCCAAGTTCATTTAAATTTATTTAAGTTTGTTAAGTTTTTAAACTATTTTAGTTGAGACAATTTTTATTTTTTTTAGTTAGTTTTTGTTTAATTTTAATTTTCTTGTAAATATTGTTGATTATGGAATCGTGAAATACGTGAAAAAAATAGAAAAATGATGAAAAAAATGGAAAGAAAAAAAAAGCGCAGAACCAATATGCCTACAACCAAGCCTTCGCCACTCATTTTGGCATTGGCACTAGTGGATTTTCACCATATCCACAACCACCCAATTTTGCGTATCCTCCATCTAAGGGGGATGACAAGGCAGGACCTTCATCATGAGTCGAGTCAGGTAAGTTTCCTTTCCTTAGCTTTTATTTAAACATTGGGGACAATGTTTTTGTTAAGTTTTGGGAAGATGGATTTATGTTAGTTATTTGTGTTAGGTTAGTTGAGTCAAGTTTCTGTTTAGTTTGATGTTTTGTTAAATTGTGTTTGGTTTTGTGTGTTAATTGTGTTGTGTGCTAGGGTATCTAGAGAGTGTGTTGAATCAAGATAACAATGATTAGCCGATGAGAATACGTGAATGACTTGTAATATAATTCGAGAAAAATATGCTTGATTGTAAAAACAATCTGTGTGCTTAGTTTGACCACTTCTTTGGATTACTTTAATTCATTATAAAACTGAATATTTGATCATGATTGGTAAATTTTTACATTTAGATGTATTTACACTTGCTGAATTTTGAATGTGGAAAGAATGTATGAACAAATTCTAGAACTTGCTTGCTTACTATTTGAGGCGAAATCATAGACAATGCTTGTTTAGGAAAATGATTTAGGTGACTTTTTTGGAACGTTTGAGCCTTTCAAGCCATCCTTGATTAATTTATCCTTAGTTACCCTTTTTCGAGCCTAAAAGTATAACTTTTTATTGTTAACCACTTATGTTGAGCCTAATTGAACACTTCATTATAAATTTGGCATTCTCTTGATTTATACCATGAGCATATAAACATATAAATGGGGATTGAATTGTAATGGGTGTTATTGTTTGATTTGGTTGTGACAATAGAAAAATAAAAGGAAAGATTGAGAGGAAAATTCAGAAAAAAAAAGATTGAAAATAAATTACACTTTTTATGTTTGTTCACATTGAAAAACATAAGTTTGGGGAAGTGTAGTTGAAAAAAAAAAAGATGCATCTAGTGTGAATTTTTCTCAATCTTGGAAAATAAAGGGAAATTTGGGGTTGTTTGGATTACAAAGTGGATATCAGGTGTGGTTTGTTTGGATTATATGCTTATGGTATATATGAGCCTAAATGACTATTTTATCTACCGTTACCTAAGCCTTTCAATACAAGCTTTAAAAGACCTTTTGATTCTTGAACATGCATTGATTTATATTAGTGGAGAATAATAAGTTAGCAAGCATATGGAAATTCAGGATTTGATGGATTGATGGTGAGAGTTTAGCATGTGTAAATTATTTTAAATATGTGTTATTTACTGTTCATGATTGAGTAGACAAAAATGATCAATGGGTTAGGGTGAGTTGAAGAAGTGGTTGGATTAATAAATCTGGATGACTTGTTAGTTACTTTTCCAAAATTATATATGCTTGTCATTCATTAATTTTGAGGCTTAAAAAAAATTGTGGTTATCTTGATTCATTTGTTTAGTGTCTGTATTTATTTGTTTCGTTTATCTTGAGTCTTATTTTCTTTGCTCGAGGGCGAGCAACAATTAAGTTTGGGGAAGTTTGATAAATGAGTTTTAGACTCATTTATCTATGTGTTTTTTAGGAAAATATTAGGTGTTTGTTTTGTTTTGTTTTGTTCTATTTTACGTTTGTTTTTGTATGTTTTCAGGTGTCGAAGGGCTTAGGTGACTTAGGTGTGGAAACATGGTGGAAAAATCGACAAAATGACAAAAAATGGTGGAAAACTGTGTTTCGGAGCACTTCCTGCGACTGCAAGAAGTGTGTCTTGCGGCCGCAACTCCAGAGAAGTTTTTGCATTTCTAGAGCATTCCTGCGACTGCAGGAATGACATCCTGCAACCGCAGGATATGTCTACAAATGAGAAAAACACAGATTTTTAATTAAGGGTGCTTTGGTCCTTTCATGTTTAAAAAATCACTAATTAGGTTTAAATTACGATTAAGGAGAGGAAAGGAGACACTTTTTGATATCTGGACTGGGAGAAGAGGCTTAGGAGGCTTTGGATGAAGATTGGATTGATCATCTAGAGTTCTTTTCTTTTTAGTTTTAGTTTATGTTAATTTCATGTTTATGGATTTCTTAATGATAAACATGAACTAAATTTCTGTTTAGGTTTTCTAATTGACTCTCTTGAAACTCTATTATGATTTAATGCATTTATCTATTTCTTCTTCATCTGAAATCTATTCAATTTGTGTTTATTGTGTATGTGATTGATTGATCAACTTTTACATACGAATTATGAATTTGAATCAAAATCTGAAAAGTGAGATTTGAATATGCTAAAATTTAATAGACATAGATTTCAATTTAGAACGAGACTATTAAATTGGTTTATGTGATTTCTGGTTGTATTCATTGCTTCCTATTGTTTGAATTGACCATAGAAATATAGGGAATTCACATTAGGTCGAGTTTTCAATTTCTTAACTCGAATAGTTAACACTTTTGCATGCCTATCATTTCAGTGAGAAGAGTTTCAGTAGTAATTGAATTAAAGATTAATAGAGTGGATAGTAGAGAAGATTAGGATTCCTAATTATTTTACAGTGAATTTAATCCTTGTGTTTTTGTTCTTATTTGATTTCTGCAATTTTCATTTATTTCTGTTTTCTTGTTTTCAAAATTCACAAATCCAGTTTTCATTAGTCAAATAGAAACTAAAAATTAATTATTTGGTAATTGATAAATCAGTCTCCGTGGGAACGATATCGGTCTTACCGAAATAAACTACAAAAGCGATTACGTATACTTGCGTAGCTTTAAATTTTGCAACACCTGCCATCGACTTACAACGTGTTGCTCGGGAGACCCGCTCTAGTAGGGCTGGGGGTAGTCTCGTCTGTAAGGCATTTGGCCATCAAGTTCCCGACTTCTAGTGGCATCGGGACGCTAAAGGGAGACTAGTTAGCCGGAAGGGAATGCTACAGCATTTTCGTAAGAGGAAAGAAGCAGGCGAGCGTACAAGCAGTCATCGTTATCCAGACTAAGGACGGGACGGTCTTGGAGATAGATGAAGAGATCGATCCAAGAGTGGAGGAAAAAGCTGATCTCGAACCATTGGAAGAGCTCGAAGAAATCAAGCTCGAAGAGTCAAATCTCTCGAAAACGGTAAAGGTTAGGAAAAATCTCCATGAAGAAACTAAATAGCAATTAATTTTCTTTTTGAAGGAAAACCAGGATGTCTTCGCGTGGTCACATTCGGACATGGTAGGAATAAGTCCAAATATAGTGAGCCACGCGCTGAATATCGATAAAAGCTTTCCACCGAAGCAACAAAAGCGAAGACAACTGGACGACGATAGGAAAAAGGCCCCAAAAGAGGAAGTCGACAGGTTAAAGGCAAACCGATTCATTAGGGATGCTTTTTACCCCGATTGGGTAGCCAATCCAGTACTGGTCCCGAAGCCCAATGGGACATGGCGAACCTGCATTGACTACTCGGACCTCAACAAGACCTGTCCTAAAGACTGCTTTCCTTTACCACGAATTGATCAGCTCGTGGATGCCACGGCAGGGCATGGACTAATGTCATTCATGGATGCCTATTCTGGATATAACCAGATTGCCATGCATGCCCTCGACCAGGAACATACGAGCTTCATAACAAATAAAGGGTTATATTGTTATAATGCATGCCATTCGGGCTCAAAAATGCTGGGGCCACATACCAGCGGCTCGTGAACATGATGTTCTCCGAGTAAATAGGGAACAACATGGAATTTTATGTTGATGACATGTTAGTCAAGTCTCAACTTAATGATAACCATGTTGATGATCTCGAAGAATGCTTTGCCGTGCTCCGGAAATATAACATGAAGCTTAACCCTCAGAAATGCTCCTTTGGAGTATCTTCAGGAAAATTCCTGGGTTTCTTTGTAAATGCTCGAGGAATAGAAGCTAATCCAGAAAAGATCCAGGCCCTGATCGATATGCCCTCACCTCGAAAATACAAAGATGTCCAGAGTTTGACCGGCAGAATGGCGGCACTAAGTAGGTTTATCTCGAAATCTACAGATCGTTGTCTTCCGTTTTTCAACCTGTTGAGGGGAGGCAAGAAATTTGAATGGACAGAGGAGTGCGAGTTGGCTTTTCAGGAACTCAAGAAACACCTTGCAGAACCCCCTATACTGTCAAAACCTATTGCGGGAGAAGTTCTGTACTTATATCTTGCCACTACCGAGCACGCCGTAAGTGCAGTGCTCGTACGAGAGGAAGAAAAGGTGCAAAGGCCTGCATATTATGTCAGTAAAAGGTTATTGAGGGCAAAATCAAGATATCCCTTGATGGAAAAGCTAGCTCTCAGCTTAATTCACTCATCTCGGAAACTTCGACCCTACTTTCAAGCGCACCCCATCCATGTACTATCTGATCAACCACTAAGACAAGTCTTGTCTAAGCCAGAAGCTTCAGGTCGACTTCTTAAATGGGTAGTTGAACTCAGGCAATTCGAGATCACCTATCATCCAAGGACGACCATTAGGGCGTAAGCCTTGGCAGACTTCATAGTGGAATGTACTAGTATGACCAACGATGAAGTTATAACCCCGGCCCACGAGCTGTGGAAACTTTACGTTGATGGGTCATCTAATGAAAATGGATCAGGGGCAGGAGTAATTTTGATCACTCCTGCGGGAAGCATATTTTATTGTGCCTTGAGATTTGACTTCAAGGCATCAAATAATGAGGTCGAGTACGAGGCTTTACTGGCGGGACTTCGCATAGCCAAGGAGCTCAATGCTAAAGCAATACATTGCTACAGCGACTCCCAGCTAGTGGTTAACCAAATTTTGGGAGAATACCAGGCTTGTGGTACAAGAATGGCAGCTTACTTAGAAAAGGCAAAATCAGCATTGGAACACTTCGAGTTCTATGCGATAGAACAGGTCCCCCGAGAACAAAACTCGAATGCGGATGCCTTAGCCCGACTCGCTACCTCTACCGAGAATGGCGAGCTAAATGTCGTACCAATTGAACATCTCTCGGCACCTAGTATTAATGAGCCAGAGCAGGAAGACGTGTGTATAATCGATTCCGAGCCTACCTGGATGACTCTGATAGTTGAATATCTCGAGACCGGCGTCCTTCCGAAAGATCGGAACCAGGCTCGAAAGTTGATGTATCAAATCCCTCGTTATACCTATTGACCCAAACTCTTAAGTCTCCTTGTTTTGATGATTAACAAATATTTGATTATTATTTGTTACTAATGATTTGTTGATTTTGTAGCAAAAACCAAAGTGAATTAGCAATTCAAAGTCAAACTTATGAACAAGGGCAAAATGGTCATTCTACCAAATTTTCCGGAAATGACCCGAAATGGATTTCAAGACTCAAGAAACTCAAGATAAAGGTTTAATTTCATTTCTTAGTCATGTAAAGTGATTGCAAGTTTACTTTAAAGTCATAAGTATAAAATTTGGCTCATTCACGTGCTAAAAATGGTGATTTTTCAAAATGAGAACTAGACATCCTAAATTCACTTTTAAGAAAATACATCCCGATACGGTCGTAACGCAATTGGAATTTTCGAAATCAGATAAACGAGCTAAAAGTTATAAAGAATTGAAAAACGGGAAAATAGGCATATTTTGAACTTTTGCTCTCTGTCTGCCATCCGAAATTCCGGTTCCCCATCCGGACTTCCGGTTCGCGGCAGGCAGCTTCAAAAAATAACCCCCAACGGCTATAAACGGCTAGTTTTTTCCCAAACTCTATATAAACTCGTTTTTCACTCAAAATTGGTGGTTAGCTGAGCATTTATTACATACATCAAACCTAATCCATTGATTTCAAAGAGCTCTCAAAGTTTAAATCATCCAAACACATATTCACACACTTGAGCCAAAATTTGTATTTATTTCTTCTAAGTGTGCTTGCTAATCACTCTAGGTTTCTCATTGTATCATCATACTTCTAGAGTGATTTTTGCTTGTAATATCAAACACATTCCCATATTGTGATTGAGGTGAGGTTGGCACCGGTTTTGTAAACAACCCGGTTAGAGTGAGATTGGCACTTCAACAATCCGAAAAAGAGGTTGATAGTCCTTGGTGGTGGAAAACTATTGTAAGAGGTTTGGAAATACCTTGGTGAAAAATTCCCGGTTGTAAGGGTTAGTCAAGCCCGTTAACTTGGCTCGATAGTGGAACTCAAAGCTAGGTCCATAGCTTTGAAGACCAAGGACGTAGGTGGCTTAGTTCTACCGAACCTTGTAAAATTCGAGAGTTTGTAATTTCTTAACCTTAACCTCTTTACATTACAAGTTTGATTATTTGCTATATCTATTTGATTGCCATATTATTTGCTCTTACTTGATAAATTTGATTTATTGCATAATTTGGCATATTAAGTTTTAAATTTCCGAAATTAGTTTAAATTTCCAATTCACCCCCTCTCTTGGAAACATATCTTGGGTTAACAATACCATTATGGATGGAAGGCTGTATAGAAGAGGATATTCCATGCCATTACTTCAGTGTGTAACTCCACCCGAAGCCAAGAAAATCATTGAAGAAATTCACGAAGGGTTCTGTGGAGGCCATACTGGGGGGCATAGCCTGTCCAAGAAAATCATACGCCAAGGTTATTTCTGGCCTACCATCAAGTCAGATTCTTTTGATTACGTAAAAAAGTGTGATAAGTGCCAACGATTCGCCACAATTCCTTGAGCTCCACCGTCCGAGCTAACTTTGATGACCTCCCTATGGCCATTTGTGGTATGGGGAATCAACCTCATAGGCTCTCTTCCGACGGGCAAGGGCAGAGTAAAATACGTGGTAGTCGCCGTAGATTACTTCACAAAATGGACAGAAGCTGAACCGTTAGCGACTATAACCTCCAAAAAAGTCCTTGACTTTGTGGTGAAAAACATCATATGTCGATATGGGATGTCGAGGAAGATTGTATCCGATAACGGAGCCCAGTTCGACAGCGATTTGTTTACCAACTTTTGCGAAAAAAATGGAATAATAAAGAGTTTTTCGTCAGTGGCCCATCCCCAGGCGAACGGCCAGGTCGAAGCTGTGAACAAGACTCTAAAAAGCTCGTTGAAGAAAAAGTTGGATGAAGCAAAAGGAAGATGACCCAAAGAATTGCCCCGAGTCCTATGGGGATATAGGACTACGGCCCGTACATCGACAGGACATACCCCGTTCTCTTTGGCGTATGGTTGCGAGGCTATGTTGCCAGTTGAGGTCGAAATTCCCACAATTCGAGCCCTCGCTTACGATCAAGCCTCGAACCACTCTCAGCTCGAAGAAACTCTTGACTTGATTGAAGAAAGAAAGAATGAAGCTCAACTAAAAAATGTTGCATACCAACAGCGAGCTACCCGGTACTTCAACAAAAGAGTTCGGGATCAAAAATGTGGTGCGGGGGATTTAGTGCTAAGGTGTGTATTCTTGGCAATGCAGGATCCAGCAGCTGGTGTGCTCGGGCCAAATTGGGAAGGACCCTACCAGATAGAATCAGTCATCCGACCCAGTGTTTACAAGTTGGCGAGATTGGATGGAAATCTAGTACCGCGAGCATGGAATGGCGAACACCTACGACCGTACTATCAATAGTATAGGAAAGATGTTGCCTGTAACCATGCTTGTTTATCTGTACTGTTTTTCTATTGTTGGATTCTGTCAAATAAAGGTTGATTTCGTTTAATATGCTATATTTTTTGCAATCTCTCTTAATTTAATAACCTATGGTCACACTCATAGGATATTAAGGGGGCATTAGTGGTATATATACCATCAGCTTGAAAAATAAAATAACATATACGAAATACATACAAGTGTTTGGATATAACCAAATGCACGAGCTAAGATAGTTTGGATGTAACCAAGCTATCAAACACCAAAAAATATAAAAACGTGCAAGTGTTTGGACGTAACCAAATATGCGAGCTAAGATAGTTTGGATGTAACCAAATATGCAAACTAGATTACAATGTAAGTGTATGGATTACAAACCTAACACGACCTTAATAGGTTTGGAACAAACCAACTAAAACTAATTGGAAGTAAGTTGGAGCATAACCCACTTCGTGTTAAGCCGAGATCGAGGCTGGAATATCTTGCAAAACAATTGTTTCGACCTCATAACTTCGGAGAACTAACCTCGGACGAGAAAAAGTAACTAAAAAGTAAGATATAACTAAACCGTTTGCATTACACACCATACAAGTACTTTCGAGTGCATGGTTAAAGTAATATCCGACCTTGATAAATAACGAGATCGGAAGCGGATAATTCGAGCAAACTATGCATGAATGTATTGAACCTCGAGCTTAAATCCAAACTATGTTTGTGTGATTAAACAAGCATATATGGCTCTTTAATATAAAATGTGCAAAAATATTTCAAACCGAGAAATGTAAAGCATATATATTAAAAGGAAGTCAAAAAGAAAGAAAAATTGTACTAGCCCTATGGGCATTAATTAACAGAAAACAATTACAAAAAAAATAAAAATAAATAAAGGGACGCAACCCCGAGGTAAGTTTTATGAAGAGCAGTCTCCTTAGCCTTCTCAGCATCAGTAGCACTAGACTCACCAGGACGAATAGCATGACTACCCTTCTGAGCCTCCCAAGCAGCCTCCTCTGCTTCAAGCCGAGCATGCCATTAGGCCACGAATCCTGCCTCGAAAGAGCCTAGGAAGCTGGTGTCGAGGTCGGCGCTGCTAGCCCAGATCCTATACATGGCTAGATCAACCGCCTTGTCCTTCTTCTCTTTAAACTCGGTGAGGAGACGAGCCTTTTCATTCTCTATTATCTCGAAAGTGGTGGCCTTCTCTTCCTCAAGCTTGGCATTGGCCTTCTCTAACTCCGCAAGCTGAGCATTCACCTTTTCAATCTCGGTTGTCTTAGCCTCCATCTCTGTCTTTGTAGCCTTGAGCTCATCAGCCATCTTAAGCTGAAGATTCTTCGACTCTTGGGCAAAAGACATGCTCGAATGCACCTAGTTGGTCAGCTTATAATTAAGCTGAGCTGAGACAACAAGAGCCTGACACACAAAGAGTTTGAATTAGAACATATGCCAAGGCACATAAACAATTAAAAGTAAGTTGTGAAAAGTTATCGCGACAGTAAGCTCAATACTCTTATCATAAAGAGTATTGCAGTCCCGAGCTTTATTCAAAAACTCCCAATGCTCAGCGTCAAAACCACCAAGGCTCTGACCCACCCGAGACAGGATATCCGAGCCAAGTATAGCTCTGTGGGCCCCAACAGCATTGTCAATCACGAACTCATCAACATGAGTATGGATTGACAACATGTGTGACTTGGAAGTTGAGCGCTTCTTCGGGGGTGGGCCGAGTGCTGGGTGGACTATGACCGAGGGAGGCACGGAAGAAGTGGCCGAGATGGATGCTTCGACCTAGGCAGTTGGGTCCTCGGCTGTGCTCGCAGTAGTCGGAGCTGGTGGAGGAGTCTTCTCAGTGCACTTGAGGACTTTGGAGGGTCGGTCCGACCTCCGCGAGCCTCTCGGGCGATTACTTTTTTATGCCCCCTCGCCACTAGCGAGCACGATATCGAGATCGAAATCCATGGCACCTACACAATTGCAATGAAGATTTAGCATAGTGCTAATAGACAAAGAATAAAAGAATAAGTAAAGAAAAACCTAACTGGAACTCTCCCCCGAGCTCGTGCTCGGCGACCAAGAAATCCCTCTATCTTCAGAGGAGGCTGGGGGAGTACCTTCCCTGTAGGTGGAAGTCAATCTCGAAAGGTCCCTACAGTCATTAGTTCCGTACTGAACAGCTACTCCATCCCACACCTCGTTCAGGCTATACATGGTGTCGTATTTCCTGAGCCAGCTATCAAACCTATGTACCCTATCATCTACCCAAGACCATATATAGAAATGATCCCTATCATCCTTACATAATACTAACCTATCAGGTTTATGTTTTAGCAGTGAGGGAGACCACATATTCGAGCTAAGGATGACTGTACCTTGCTCATCGGAGCCCGAGCTCGAGGCCTCATTCCCCGATTGTGGACTCCTATGGCGGGCTAGAGATGGGGGCCTCGTATCTCTTCTCGGGGGGAGGTTACCGGTTGGCAGAGGAACGAGCTCCCATCGGGCGTATTTCTTATTGTACCAGTCCGATGTAGACTGATCATCCCCTAAGAGCCCACATGCCCAGAGTTTGTCTTCATGCAGGAGATAGGATAGGGATCTCCTGCCGTAAGGAATTTGGAGCAGAGTTTCTCTATGCTCCTTCATCTCATCAGTGGGAGCAGGGCGATGATAGTTGGCTGGAAAATCAAACGCATTTCAACTAAGTACGGGCCTAAAAACAAAGTTCGAGCACAGAAAAGAAGGAGGTTGAGATACTTACGAATCCATCTGAACGAGTAGTATCGAGACGGGGCTAGGCCATCTGTCCAGAAGAAGGCCTTCTTGAAGTCAGGAGGATGATTGGGAAGATCCTCGAACATCTTCTTCTCCTTGGGATAGGTCGAGAGATAGTAGAAGCCATCTCCTCCCCGAGCTCGGGAGGGATTGCTTTTCAAACAAAAGAGATATAAGATCTCTTCAGGCGAAGGCCCTTCCCACTTCAGCTCGTGGTAAAGCGACCTTAGGGCAGACAGAACCCTATAAGAATTGGTATTGAGTTGGAAGGGAACCAGCCCAACATAGTCCAAGAAGCCTTTAAAGAAGGACTTCAAGGGAAGGACAGCTCCCACCTTCATGTGCTCCTGGCTCCAAGTTGCATACCTCAGCCTGCTGTCAAGGTTTCCATCCCCCGGAGCACGGCAGCTCCGCTCGTGTGCAGTTGGAGCTTGGCACCTAAGCGAGCTCGACAGCCCTAAGTCGTGCAGGGCCAGAATATCAGATATCTGTCCCAGCGACGTGACCGAACTCTAGTAGTGTTCGGCCTCGAAGAATTCCCTCCTCGGCTGCGAAGTGGAGGGTTCCCCCATCAGTGAGAATCGAAGATCTCCAGGCTTGTACGCGACTGTCACTTTCAGCCTGGGATCAAGGGGGATCGGTCTAGGCTCGGAGTCAAAATTTGGATAGAGAGCCTCTCGGAGGATTTTTCTCTTCTTCTCTATGACCTCGATGATTTGACGTCGGTAATGAGCTCGAGTTTCTTCTTGTTCATGAGCTAGCTCGTGTTCACGAATCAGACACTGGTTCCGGGTAAACAACGACTCCAGGCTCGGAGTTTTTGGCGAATACGGGATGGCAAGCAACGACCCCCACTGTCTTTCCAGATTATGTGACATCTAGCAAGAAAGAAAAAGTGGTGAGGGCCATGCACGCAAGGAATCAAGAATAACGATCTCGATGGTTCAAGATCGAAAATGCTTGGATACGAAATGAGCTTGACCCTGGGGAACCGATTAGTGTCATGACGTATATTTGACGAAAAAGGGAGGAAAGTGGATTTAATTTTTGAAAATCCCGAAATATCAGGGAAAAAAGGTGGCGGTTATTCAAAAATGGTATTTTTGGGAATCGTGCATTCTTTAAAACCCAGATTTTGTACCCAATATCTTGGTATACAAGATATGTCCTCCAAAAATTGGGAAACCCAGAAAAAAGACCATATTTGGGTCTTCCTACACATGAACTAAGTGACGAAACCTAAATCTAATACCAATTAATCGAAGCATCCTAATGCATTAAACTAAAGAATGAACCAGCACAGTCCCAGAAACCAAAAAGCAACAGAGGCAGAAACGCACGTAAAATATATATATATAAATCCAAGAACAGATACTTACACATTGAAGATGGTGGTTGCAGAGAAATAGATGACTGAAGAAGAGGCTGTAAGTGTATTCTCACGGTCTCGAACAGGCTGATGGTTCTTTGTTTCTTTGGCTGAGAAAACATGCAAAAACAAAGCAAATTCTTTCTAGGCTTGCCTCTGGTTTTCTCTCATTTTTTCCCTCTGATAAACATAAAAATGAAAGGAGGAAGACGACTTGAGTCTTATTTATAGGTCCGGGGGAGTGTAAAGGGTCGGATTAACCTGGACCATTGACCAGATTCCGTATCAAATCCGACGGCCAGGGATAAGTGACATGATGGTACCGAAAAGGTGGCAGGCGAATGATCTTGGGAAAGTTTCCAAGGTACTCAAGTACATTGAGTGAGCAATACCCAGCTGACGCGTGTCCATACTCGAGTATGTGTGACGGTACGGTTCCCGAAGAAAGTAGTTCATAAGTTTCCTTCTCATAGGATTTGAACTAATACTTTTGAGGGGGCAAAATGTTACCCCCAGATTTCGAGACCTGAGGGTGTGACCTCGAAAGCTGGACTTGTCAGGTGTACGCTCGTGATGACTAAAGTGAATGTTCGTAATCCAGGTGTCAAACCCTTGAAGCAAGGTGGCAACCTCGAAGATATGTAATCTCGGAATGATATCTAAGCTCGAAAGACGTAGCATCGAAGTTTATCCGTTGTCGGGTGTCTTTGGATCAAGTAGCCCGAGCTCGGCAAGGGTATAAGCTCGGAGTATAATGGCCTCGGTGGTATTCACCCGCTCCGAGCTGGTCTTGGGGTAAAGTGACCAGCTTATAATTTACCTAAAGACCTGGTCCGGCATGATACTAATTACCGATCTCGAACAACGTAATGGGTCATCTGATGAGACGTGGTCCATGCGTTTAAAAGATATTTATTGTTGTAACTCCCCTACATTAAAGGGATATTAACTAGTCTGTTATATGCCCCCTGGTTTTCAGGGGACGTTTCCTTGTATATGGGAGTTACAAAATTTAAAGTAATTAAATTTATTAATTTACAGAATAACTTCCCGAAATGTGTGGGATTGGATTCTGAGATCTCCTCTATAAATAGAGATGTCATGTACCTTTGTAAATGACCAAATTTTTGTAATCTGGAGAGAAATTATGGAGAATTCATCCTTGAAGGATTTCCAAAAAATCCCAAAGTGCTAATAAAATTGACTCGTGGACTAGGCAGAGTTAACTGCTGAACCACGTAAAAAACTCTCATTGTTCTACTGTATTCTTCTTCTTTGCCATAGTTATTACTGTTTACGTGCTCTACATTTTAAGTTGACGAAAAACGGCGTCAACAGGGTTCTTTCCGCCCTTAGGTCCCTGTACCACGAATTGAAGTGGAAAGGACCCTCTCCCCAAGAGATTATGTATCTCTTCTGTCTCAAAAGCAACCCCTCTCGAGCTCGTGGAGGGGATGACTTCTACTATTTGTCGAGCTATCCGAAGGAGAAGAAACTTTTTGAGGATATGCCAAACCATCATCCGAACTTCTCGTGTTCTTCTGGATGAATGGCCTCGCTCCTTCTAGATTCTATTCATTCCAACGCATTCGTAAGTACTCATGGCATTAAGTTATATGTGATATATGCCTATTCATGGCATTGCTCACATGAGCGGCAAAGAGAAGAAAATAGGTGGCTTACATTCAAGGTGTATGCAAAATTTTGAAACCAAATCTCAAAGTCTCAAGTCAAACCATTAAAGCAAAAGTTAAGATATGTGTGCATATGAGTATTAAATTTGGAACCAAGTCCCAATATGGTGTGTATACAGTTTTAAACAAAATATATATATGTATGTTTTCAGTTTTGTGATCAGCCGATTTATATAAGCCAAACTCAAAACATATAGATATATATAGATATGTATATTAGATTAAGTGGAGAAAGAGACTCTGTATATATGATACCTCAAAAAAATGTGTATCGTGCATATACAATATATACATACAAGGGGCTTACCTTGAGGATAAAAAAACTGTTTGTATGCTCTGTCAATGAATTCCAACTTATCATATGACTCTTACTTTATCTCTGTAAAGCTATTAACTAGACTCAGAGATATAACTAATAATCAAATAATAATATATATTAAAAAATATATATCTCAAATTCGAAACCAAATTTAAATTCGAATTTCAAGATATTTATATTATTTGATAAATTCAAAACATAAATACAATCAGATTTTATCTCAAAATTTTAAATTCAAATTTAAAAAAATAAATTTTGAATTTTAAAATAATGATATTACCTGAAATAAAATTTTAGATTATTCCCGACAAGTTTTGGAATAATCAATTAAAATTTTGGTCAAATAATCTCTTTATATATAAAATAAATTATTGATAAAAATTATATATAAAGATATTTCAAGACATAAAATTGTCACCAAAATGATAAAATTCTAAAACCATGTGAAATGGTATGAAATTTCCAAATCTCAAATGAGTTCATCAAAATCAATTCAAATGATGAAATATCATTCCAAAATTTCAAAGAGGTCATTTACCTTAACAAAAATCCCAAAAGTGGTATTTTACCTCAAAATTAAAAAAGTGCACTAAAGTAACTTCAAAACCATATAAAATGGTATTTTAACGAGGTCTTTCGCCTCAAAATTAAAAAACACTCCAAAGTATCTCTAAAAATAAGAATACCCAAATTTCAAAGTGAGGTTGTCAACCTCAAGAATTCTAAAATATCACAAAAATCTTGAATTACGTTTGACTTGATTCCTATAAAAGGATACGTAGGCAACTTAGTTGCTGAAGCTAAGTGCAGTCACAAAATACCACAAAACGGTATAAGACACAAAATCTCAAAATTCCATAAAGGGTCATTCACCTCGGAATTTTTTTCCAAATTTTCAAAATGGTAAGGAATTCCTGAAAATGGTCATATACCAGAATTCTTCTATTCAAATCATAAATGAACTTATTCTGAACTACAAGTGGCTTGATCCTTCATAAAGAAGGTATGTAGGCAACTCAGTTAACCTAAATTACTGAGTTCAGTTGCAATTCCAAATTCACCCAAATTTTCCCCAAGTTTACCCCGAGTAATTAATATCATCGTAATTGAAATCAAAAGGTGTGTCCTTTAGACAAAAGGATTGTAATTAAGAGATTATTCTTATAATCGTGGATGGGTCGAACTTGAATTAATTAAAATCTTATGCTATAATTTAGCATAGGAGAAATTGTGTTTTGCATTTATTTTGTTTTATATTCTAAATGTGAAATTTTTGCTTAACATAATTTTTGGCACACCCGGTGGGTCTCATTCTCCTTTTCATCTCAAACTATGATGACTATTCTTGAATTTTACAATTTTGGTGCTAATTGTGTTTACCGTTTTCAGGAAAAATGGCACCATAAGTGATAGTTTACTTCCACAAGTTACCAACGACCTCTTCTAACCAAGGAGAGAAAAAGAATCGCTTCCTGGCAGCATTCTCTATTGATCGAGTACCCATTTCATATAGCGTACCCAAACTTGTAGAGGATGTGAAGAAAGCTAAACCAGCTAGAAAGGCTGGAAAAGGAAAAGTTGTGAAGGATGTCTTTAAGACTCAGCAAGCCTTGAGAGGCAAAGCTGCGAAATGCTTCAAAAAGAGGTAAACCCGGTCAATGAAGAGATCCATTTCAAAGGTTGGTAAGGTGGAAGAGAAGCCAACAACCAAAGGTTGTTCCATAACCACACAGAGGGAATGGAGCCAGGAGTGTATCATGATTGGTACGGCTGAGCATAAAATCCGAAAAACCGAAAAAATCGTGTACACCGACCTACCGAACACCGAAAAAACCAAAACCGTTTAAACCGAAAACCGAAAAAACCGCCGACGGTGCAAACCGCCACTGTCCGGTCGGTTTTGAAATTTTGGGTGAACCGACCAATAAAACCGAAACCGACCGAACATAATAAAATAATAATATAATATTATATAATTATTAATTTTTAAAATTTTTAAAATTTGTACTTTTAATTATGTTTCAAACTTTAAAATTTGTAAATGTAATTATGTTCTATATATTTATGTTTTAAAAATGCACAAAAATGAATTCCAACAATCCAAATTTTTTAATTTTTTAACTAAAACTTTCAAAAAAAATAAAAATAATAATCAATTCGGTTTGGTCGGTTTCACCGACCAAACCGCGGTCCAAAATGGTCGTTTTTTTTAAAAAATTGGTTTGGTTCGGTCGGTTTTTGGATTGCACCAATCCGGACCGAAAACCGAATTCTGGATTTTTTGTTGTGAAAAAACTGCCCAAACCGACCGATGCTCACCCCTAATGATTGGTTCCATCCTAATTTTCTTGCCCACTGTCGCTTCAGTGATGGTTATTTCTGCAAAGGAAACTGAAGCAAAACCAGTTTTTCGTACTCTAGGAGGCAGGAAGGCAACGAGAGGTGGGAAAGGAACAAGAGGCAAGAAGGCAACAATAATATTACCCTCGCCAAATCCTCTTGAAACACGGGAATTGGTAAGGGAAGGGCTGATCAAGCTTGCGATCGTGATACTTGCCAAACACCAAGGCCAACAAAGGGTATCCGTTGAGGACAGTGAACACCCATTATTACGTCTAAGACTAGATGAAGGGTTTACAGTGTCTCCTACCCTCTCAAAGAAGTCTAGAAGTGACAATGTAAGATCTCCCAAAGCAAACCCTAATTCGTTCCTAAAAAAACATGGTGATTGGGTGTTCCTTTAGGGATATCGACCAACAAGAGTCACTTCAAATATCAAGTCTACACCCTATACAGGACCCGTAACTCGATCGAGAGCCCGTGTCATGCGTTCAACTCCCGTTCAGGATTCTGTGAACCCCCTTGCTCAGGAAGAGGGGAGTGGCATATCTGAAAATTCTCTAAAAGACACTCTTTGTGCCAAACAAAGTAAGGAGGTCTCAGATGATCTCTGTTGTCGCGGTTTTTCGCCAATAGTGAATTATATGAATAACTAAGATGGATTAGTGCTTAATGATAAACCATACTAAGAAAATGATAGAAATCAAGGATGTGGGAAGACAAATGCAAAAAAGGTGATCACTCCCTTTTACGTGGTTCGGAGGTTAAAATCCCCCTAGTCCACGAGTCAGTGTTATTGCTATATTTCTCTCTATAATTTTACAGAACCTTGCCTTACAGAGAAAATCTAACCCTCCACACTACCCAGGGTCTTGGTATTTATAGGAGAATGATCCCTGGGTAAGTGTTGGGGTCATCCCGTGATCCTTTGATCCCTCACATCATATCTGTTATATCAATGATTAATATTTACATTTTATATTACAGTGTGGTCTAATCATTAGGTAAAATGGATCATGGGCCGCATGGTCTAATTTAGGCACGTGACATCTGATCACGCACATTTATATTGTGTATCCAGGAATTCGGGATAGAACAGACACGTGATGTTTGTTCACGCACGTTTACATTGCGTAGTCAACATTATAAAGATCCTAGGGTACGTCAGACCTCTGGTGTACCACGAGCTAGCGTACTATCAGCTCGTGCCTATGGATGCTGCATTCCACAAGTGGTTCCAAGCAATATGTTGCCAAGAACTCACCAGCGTGCGTTATTTGTCTAGGGAATCGTGCTAAACTTCCCCGGACAAAAGGTGGACACGTGGAACATTAATTATATCCTTTTGCTAGCCAGCTGTGCTCGAGCTGCCTCAAAAGGTACGTGCTGATTTCAGGGCGTACATTTTCCCCCCAAGTCCTTACTCGTGTTCCATGACATCACTTCTGACTCACACGGTGGGGACTTTTAAACTCCCATTGCGATCATCCAAACCCTGTCCATCACTTGAGTACTGGACACGTGGAACGCTGTGATTGGGGTCTGTTCGGGTTTCGAGGATTGTATTAAATGGTCTGGCAACCTTTTTGTCGTTGTTTCATCTTTCAAATCATGACCCTCATATCTCGCATCAGCTTGATTGGACGTCCCTTGTTTCCCTATGCCTTTTACGTATAAATAGGGCTGGCAATACTCAGTGTTCACCACCTTTCATTCGAAAATTTTCTCCATTTTCTCTTCTGAGCTTAGAAAACTCTTCTTCTTTTTCTGATTAAAACCTCCAAAATCTCCATAACCTTGCCACAAAAAACCCTCGGAAGCCCAGGCATCAAGGTATTCCCTCGAAAAATTTTCTCTACGTCACTTCCATCTTTCATTTGAAGAACATATTGTAAGTTCCCTGTCTTTTTCGAGGCTTGTTTGTTTTGTTTTTCTTTATTGTATTACTTTGCCATGTGAATCTGCACTTTATAGTAACAAACGATAGGTTGTTTCTAAATAACTCTGGTGCATAAGTTTCGATTATAGGCTTATTGAGTAGATCCTAAAATATGCTTAGGATTGTGATGTTCATAATTAGGAAATTTCTGGGTGACTTCTGGGTAATTTCCGGGTAAGTTTAGGAAATAGCCATTTGGGATATGGAAGATGAGAGGTTTTTAGGGTATAAAACCGGGTACCTTAGGGGTCACGCTTCCTAGGCGGTATTTCTCTAAAAACCTATCCTCCAAGGCAAGCAATAGCCTGATCCTCCTGACATATGGATCCCTGAACATCAGGGGTCTGTACGAAACCTAGGCGCGTGTCCACGACAGCACGTGGCATCACACCGCGGGCTGAGATTATCTCAGCTCATGTATAAAAACCTTTGTTCTTTCTGAGGTTTGTCCTTTCATAACTTTTAGGTCGCCTACTAAGTATTTCATCGTTCTTGTTCGCTAGGCGCGGCCGGCTCGTCGTCCCAGCAATCCAGCAGGGGAAAGGAGGTCGCGGTAGAATCCATCATCCCCCAGTTTGGTCCCACAGTGGAGGGTCAACAAAATTATGTTGTCCCATAACATCGAGATTGGGATTGGCGTTCTTATCACCCGACCTCCCTTGGAGGGGGAGAGGAGCTGCACACCCCTCGAAGATGACTTTGTGACCTGGAGTGACGAGCACTTGAGGGCCGGGGCCTTCCTCCCCCTCGACCAGTACTTTGCTGACTTCCTCAACTATGTGAAGTTGGCACCATTTCAAGTTCCTCTGAATTCGTATCGTATGTTGGTCGGGCTGAGGTATCTTTTCCTGAAGCAGATGTGGAAGGTACCCACCCCTGCAGATATCCTCTACTTCTTTTTCCTTAAGGCCAGCCCGGATCAATGGGGACGAGGCGACGAGTTCTACTACTTGACCCGCTTCCCGAACTCACCTACAGTCATCGAACTGCCCAGCCATCCAATTGACTTCAAAGACCAGTTATTTATGTCGAATGGGTATCGCAACTGCGACTACCATTATTTCAACCATCCTCGTAAGTTTCCTTTCTATTCTCAGCTCGTGAAATTATTATATTTTTTTTTGTCTTTTCGCGTGTATACTGATTGGAGCATCACCGTACAACCATTTTTGCGAGGACGGCCAAATCAGTGACCCTTGGGGGCCAATATGATACTTTGGCGGGGCTTCTGCCTAGTGAGAAGGACTACCGCCAGCTCGTGCCTGACGAGACGATGTTGGCGTGTAAGTTAATCTCTGCAGGCCAATTCTGGCCTTGAGGAGGACGCAGGATAACTACCCAGTAGCCCGCGAGCTAGCATTTATCCCCGAGGGAGATGCTGCAGTCGACGACGACGACGACGAGCAGGACGAAGAAAATGAGGTGCCGCTCATGCAGAAAAGGCGAGCTCCTGAGGTTGCTCGGGGCCCCGATGTGGAACGAGCTCAATCGGGGGCAGCAGTCGGCCCCTCCGGCCAAGGTAACCCATACCCTTTTAGGGACCTAGATAGGGCTGCCGCAGACCTTAGGCTTGTTAGGTTTAACCCATACCAGCTAGTACACCGTCACCAAAATGACCCAGACCGTAACATAAACTTGCTCCAGTGCGTAGATCAACTAGTATTACACCATGACATGGGCCGTCCTAGGGGTACCGTAGCAGTAGACAACACCTTGACCTTTAGGTCGGCCTTCTTTGAGGTGTACGAGACCAACCTTAGGTCGTGGCCCTCCCTTCTTGAGGGTGTAGTCGCTCCAGAACTTAGACAATACGTAGAGGAGTCCAGTCCTGAGGTAGATCCGGACCCAGAACCCCCTCTGATTCATGAAGTAGTGGACTTAGACTCCCCCTCCCCTATAGAAGTTCCGAGGCCGGAGGACGTGGCAATAGAGTCCTCTAGCTCGGAGGGTAGGACTTTTTTCAATACACCTTTAGATTTCCTTTGTAATAAAATAACTTTACATGTATAATAACGTCCTTTTCCTTTTGTTTCAGGCGAGGAGATGGCATAGCCCGGGGACAACGACCTGCGCTCCATTTTCCAGGAGGGGAATCCTTCCTCCGGGCCATCCGGGCCACTGGTAAAGAGGCCCCGACTGCCCAAGAAAACTCCTCCTGCTCTGGGACAGTCTCCAAATCCCCTGCCAAGGGGAGAAGTCAGACCCCCACAGCTATGGAGAAGATGCCTCCATCTCCCCCGCGACACCCAGCCCCTGCTCGGGAACAGGTGGCACCAGCTAGAACTCCGCCAGTCCCCACTCCCACCTTGCGCATCCCGGTTAATTCCCAAGATCTGGAGAAAATCCCAAACACCTTCTGGGGAACGGTCTATGAGACCACGAGCTATACGGTGGAGCATTTTTACAAGGCCAATCCGAAGGACTTGAGGGAGATCGAGGCGAAGAGCCCCAAGAATTTCGTGGAGTCCGCGATGGGGATGAACCTCACGGTAAGCCTACTTAGTTAAATTTATTATTTTGCCTTCTTCCCAGCACGTACCTAACTTTCTTTACTTTTTTGCAGGTGGCTTTGGCCCTACATCGCAGCGTAGCTCGGTCCAGGCCCAAGAATGACGAGCTCAGGGGCGAGCTCTAGACTGCTCAGGCCGATCTAGCCGCTGCTCAGGTTGCCCTCGCAACTGCTCAACAACAAGAGCAAAGTGCCAAGGCTGCCTTGACGGCTGCCCAAGAGGGCGAGCAGGCTGCGTAGGCCTCCTTGGCCACTGTGAAGGCTGAGCTCATGGAGGCCAGGGCTAGGCAGCTAGAGGCCGAGCCCGCCCCCAAGGCAGAGAAGGTGTCCTCCAGCTCCTCCGTGGAGGCCATGCTCTACCACTCCTGGGCCTTCAACCAGGACAACAACTTCTCTTTTCTGGCCCCTGAGGTGTGGGAGCCTTATCTCGAGAAGTTCAAGGCTCGTCTTCAACAGGAGCTGCCCTCTGAGACTGGGGAGACCTCTGCTGCCGACGAGCAAGAAACCGAGGAGGTGACCTCTTCGGGGCGTCCTGGGGAGTCCTAGTTTATTTTTTTGTTTAAAGAACCATTTTTTTTTGTAATCTGCCATTTTTGGCTTGACACGAGGTTATTTTCCTCGAGACAATTCGTCTGTACTTTTAAATATCTATTTTTCAATTATTCCTTGATTTTGATTATGTATATATATTTTACATGTCTATAACTTGTTCATCCAAAATTAAGGGAAGTGACTTTTAGGTCGAGATAGACACTTAGACTTTGGTCGTGACCAAAATTGATGCTGATTTACATCTTACATGTTAAACATCAGGCCTTGGACCTGGTTGTATCCAGGGTTTTAAATTAAAGCTTAGTTCGTGTTAACATTATTGATATTTTGTGTGTTTTAGGAAACACACTGGTCAATCAATTTTTACTAACTTCCAAGTTTTTTACCTAGTCGTATCCAGGATTTTAATTTAAAACGTAGTTTGTATTAGTATGATTGACACCTCGTGTTTTTTAGGAAAAACACTGGTCAATCAATTTTTACTAACTTCCAAGTTTTTTACCTGGTCGTATCTATGATTTTAATTTAAAACTTAGTTCGTGTTAGTATGATTGACACCTCGTGTTTTTTAGGAAAAACACTGGTCAATCAATTTTTACTAACTTCCAAGTTTTTTACCTGGTCGTATCCAGGATTTTAATTTAAAACTTAGTTCGTGTTAGTAGGGGTGCACACGGGTCGGATTTTCGGGTTTCGGGTTCATCGGGTTCGGGTTTTGCGGGTTTCGGGTTAAGAAAAATTGTACCGAAATCGATCCGAAATTTTCGGATTTTTTCGGGTTCGGGTTCACTCGGGTTCGGGTTTACTCGGGTTCGGGTTCGGGTGTAATTTCGGGTTTGATGGGCCATTTCCGAAAAGCCCAGATTTGCAAAAATGCCGTTTTTTTTCAAAAATGCCATTTTTTTTTACAAAGCTTCAAACCATTCTCATTCTATACATTTGACTTTCCCTGGTTTAATGCTAAATATTCATTTCTGGTTTTCCAAATCTGGTACACACCAGCAGCAACAAATGCAGCAAGAACTTGCTTCTTGAACCTGCTAATGTTAGCCTTCGAAATCCATCTCAGCAAGGGATAAATGGCCTCTGTTTGAACTCTCCAACCCAGCTTCTCTTTGAGACTTGTTAGACACCTATTACTGAAACAAAACTTTAACAGTTAATATATATGTTAGACCTGAAACCTGCCTAATATATATATACATATATATATTATAAATGTAAATATATATAGCAGTCGTGCTTACCGGACCGTTGCTGGCGTGGCGAGGCGAGGAGTGTCGCGCCGCTGGTGGTGGCCGTGAGATCTGGTGGTGCCACCGCATGAGAGCTGAGGTTGAGGGAGGCTCCGGGCTCTCGTCTCGATGGGTTGGGTCGGCAGGCAGTGGCACTCGGCTTCTCTTCTTCTCTCCTGCTTGCTGCCGTGCTGAAGCTTGAACCAAGAGGGAGGCTGCCGTGCTGGTGCTGAAGCTTGAACCAAGAGGGAGGGAGGCTGCCGAAACGAAGGAGAAGAAGACCAAAAAAAACAGGGGTCGGGTTGATGTGAAACTTAGTTTAGGGCTTAGATTTTTATTTATTTATTTTTAAAAAAAATTCGGTCGGGTTTCGGGTTACACCCGAACCCGACAGCACATATTTCATAAACCCGAACCCGACCCGATTTTTTCGGGTTCGGGTCGAGTTAAAACCGATTTTGTCGGGTTTTTCGAAAAAACGGGTTCTCCGGATTCGGGTCGGGCGGGTTTTGCGGGTTTTCGGGTTTTGCGGGTCCTGTGTGCACCCCTACGTGTTAGTATGATTGACACCTTGTGTTTTTTAGGAAAAACACTGGTCAATCAATTTTTACTAACTTCCAAGTTTTTTACCTGGTCGTATCCAGGATTTTAATTTAAAATTTAGTTCGTGTTAGTATGATTGACACCTCGTGTTTTTTAGGAAAAACACTGGTCAATCAATTTTTACTAACTTCCAAGTTTTTTACCTGGTCGTATCCAGGATTTTAATTTAAAACTTAGTTCGTGTTAGTAGGGGTGCACACGGGTCGGATTTTCGGGTTTCGGGTTCATCGGGTTCGGGTTTTGCGGGTTTCGGGTTAAGAAAAATTGTACCGAAATCGATCCGAAATTTTCGGATTTTTTCGGGTTCGGGTTCACTCGGGTTCGGGTTTACTCGGGTTCGGGTTCGGGTGTAATTTCGGGTTTGATGGGCCATTTCCGAAAAGCCCAGATTTGCAAAAATGCCGTTTTTTTTCAAAAATGCCATTTTTTTTTACAAAGCTTCAAACCATTCTCATTCTATACATTTGACTTTCCCTGGTTTAATGCTAAATATTCATTTCTGGTTTTCCAAATCTGGTACACACCAGCAGCAACAAATGCAGCAAGAACTTGCTTCTTGAACCTGCTAATGTTAGCCTTCGAAATCCATCTCAGCAAGGGATAAATGGCCTCTGTTTGAACTCTCCAACCCAGCTTCTCTTTGAGACTTGTTAGACACCTATTACTGAAACAAAACTTTAACAGTTAATATATATGTTAGACCTGAAACCTGCCTAATATATATATACATATATATATTATAAATGTAAATATATATAGCAGTCGTGCTTACCGGACCGTTGCTGGCGTGGCGAGGCGAGGAGTGTCGCGCCGCTGGTGGTGGCCGTGAGATCTGGTGGTGCCACCGCATGAGAGCTGAGGTTGAGGGAGGCTCCGGGCTCTCGTCTCGATGGGTTGGGTCGGCAGGCAGTGGCACTCGGCTTCTCTTCTTCTCTCCTGCTTGCTGCCGTGCTGAAGCTTGAACCAAGAGGGAGGCTGCCGTGCTGGTGCTGAAGCTTGAACCAAGAGGGAGGGAGGCTGCCGAAACGAAGGAGAAGAAGACCAAAAAAAACAGGGGTCGGGTTGATGTGAAACTTAGTTTAGGGCTTAGATTTTTATTTATTTATTTTTAAAAAAAATTCGGTCGGGTTTCGGGTTACACCCGAACCCGACAGCACATATTTCATAAACCCGAACCCGACCCGATTTTTTCGGGTTCGGGTCGAGTTAAAACCGATTTTGTCGGGTTTTTCGAAAAAACGGGTTCTCCAGATTCGGGTCGGGCGGGTTTTGCGGGTTTTCGGGTTTTGCGGGTCCTGTGTGCACCCCTACGTGTTAGTATGATTGACACCTTGTGTTTTTTAGGAAAAACACTGGTCAATCAATTTTTACTAACTTCCAAGTTTTTTACCTGGTCGTATCCAGGATTTTAATTTAAAATTTAGTTCGTGTTAGTATGATTGACACCTCGCATTTTTCAAGAAAAACACTGGTCAATCAATTTTTACTAACTTCCAAGTTTTTTACCTGGTCGTATCCAGGATTTTAATTTAAAACTTAGTTCGTGTTAGTATGATTGACACCTCGTGTTTTTTAGGAAAAACATTGGTCAATCAATTTTTACTAACTTCCAAGTTTTTTATTCCATTCTCGGGGTATGTGCCCCCCAAGTAATCAAAAAGAGAACTTTCTCGGTTACTTTGGACATGCCATCTTTCAAACCCACATGCACACGGAAACATACAACGATATAAGAAATATACTTCTCATTTTTTAATAAAAAAAGGGGTGGCTTTTATAATTAAGCCTTACAAAGGTACGATTATTGATAATATTTCTTTAGGTGCACAGCATTCCATGTCCGTGGGACTGTTTCTCCATTCAGTCGAGCTAGTTTAAAGGTCCCTTCCTTCACAACTTCTATTATTTGATAAGGTCATTCCCAGCTTGGTCCCAAAGCTCCGTCTTTGGGATCTTTACCGGCTAAAAAGAGTCTTCGGAGCACCAAGTCGCCTAAGTTAAAGATGCGTTTCTTGACCCTTGAATTAAAATAACGAGTGATTTTTTGTTGATAATGCGCGAGCTGTAGCTGTGAAGCTTCTCATTTTTTGTCAATTAGGTCAAGGGACGCGCTGAGCAATTTATCATTCTGCTCCTGGCTGAAGGCCTGGACCCTGTGCGTAGCTATCTTTTTTTTGACAGGAAGGACGACCTCACTTCCGAAAGTCAGGGAAAAAGGAGTATGCCCCGTCAAAGTTCGGTGTGAGGTCCGGTATGCCCATAGCACCTGCAAGAGCTGCTCGGGCCAAACTCCCTTAGCCTCATCCAGCCTCTTCTTAAGGCTTGCCTTGAGCGTCTTATTTACAGCCTCGACCTACCCATTAGCCTGTGGGTAAGCCACTGAAGAGAAACTCTTAATTATGCCATGTCTTCCACAAAATTCGGTGAAGAGATCGCTATCGAACTGGGTTCCATTGTCTGATACGATCTTCCTTGGCAGTCCGAACTGGCAGAAGATATTCTTAACTACAAAATCGAGGACTCTCTTTGACGTTATTGTTGCCAAGGGTTCTGCTTCTGCTCACTTCATGAAATAATCAATGGCCACTACTGCATAGCGAACTCCTCCTTTTCCCGTGGGCAGGGCTCCAATTAAATCAATTCCCCAGACCGCAAATGGCCATAGGGATAAGATCATCTTTAGCTCGACTGGTGGAGCTCGGGCGATCGTGTTAAACTGCTGACACTTGTCACACTTTCAGACGTAGAAAATTGAATCCTTCGATAGAGTGGGCCAATACTATCCTTGCCTTAAAATCTTTAAAGCCAGGTTTTGCCCCCCAGCGTGATCCCCACAAAAACCTTCATGCCCCTCCTGCAAAATAGTTTTAGCCTCCTCTGACAGAACACATCGCAGAAGAGGCAAAGAAAGGCCACATCGGTACAACGTCTCGTCTATGATTGTATACCTCAGAGCTTGATAGAGTATCCTCCTCGCGTCATTTCGCTCATCGGGTAACTTCCCTGTTGTAAGGTATTCGACTATGGGAGTCATCCAGGTTGGCCTGGTGTCGATCATCTCGACCTCTCTTGTATTCTCCTCAGTGCTTGGCCTTTCCAAGAATTCCACCAGTATTAGGCTCAAAGTTTCAGCCTCCTTGGAGATGGCGAGTTTTGCTAGAGCATCTGCATTGCCGTTCTGCTCACGAGGGATATGCTCGATTAGGCCATATTTAAACTCAGACAGCTCCTTCTTCACCTTGGCCAGGTAGGCCACCATCTTGCCTCCTCACGCTTGGTATACCCCTAATACTTGGTTTACCACGAGCTGGGAATCGCTGTAGCACTGGACGGCCTTGGCCTTTAACTCCTTAGACAGTCTAAGCCCAGCCAATAGAGCTTCGTACTCGACCTCGTTGTTGGACGCCTCGAATATGAATCGTAGCGTGGAGTGGAAATGATGCCCCTCTGGGGATATCAAAATGATTCCAACTCCAGACCCGTTCTCGTTAGATGAACCATCCACAAAGACTCTCCACATGGCCTGCACCGGTTCTCCCAAAGGTTCCTCTTGGAATCCAGTGCATTCAGCCATGAAATCAGCCAGAGCTTGGCTTTTGATTGCAGTCCGTGGGACATACAATATTTCAAATTGGCTGAGCTCAATAGCCCATTTCAAAAGATGCCCCGATGCCTCAGGTTTCTGAAGTACCTGCCTTAAAGGTTGATCGATCATGACGTGAATTGCATGGGATTGGAAGTACAGCCTAAGCTTTCTGGAGGTCGTGATAAGGCAGAAATCCATCTTTTCCATTAAAGGATATCGTGATTCCGCTCTGAGAAGTCTTTGTTGGAAAAACTTATACAGGATCTTTATTTATTTTCATGTATATCTGATATTAAACAAATTAATACGAGATAGCCTAAAACATATTTCTAAATTGAATTCAAAGAGAAACAAACAATATAATACTTACAGTATACGCAGCGGAATTAAGAGTCCTTCCTTCAGTTTCTCTAACTCTTGTATCCTCTCTGTCGCAGAGTATTATCAAGAAACTGAACCGATCTTCTATTTTCTTCACGATCTTCCAATGTATCCTTAGAACCACCTAGACTAGTGTGGGCAATTCTCAACACATGAGATAGATATAGAGAGAAGAAGAGAAAATACAAAGAGGCTTAGAAAAGGACTTGTGTTTAGAGAGAATATAAAACTATCAGAAAATCTGACTTATCAAAAACCATTTTTTTGACTTCTCTATAAGCACTCCTTTTATAGACTCAATTAGGCCATTTAATTTAATTAAAAAATCAATAAAATAACAGCCATTTTGAAGCCCTAGGTCGAAATTATCATGGGCTATAGGCCCGTGAAATTTCCCATTTGATTATAAGCCCATTGGACTTAAAATCAAGGCCTGTATTATTTTCTATTGATTTAATTAATTAAATAATTATTTAAATCCTTTATCAAATTAATTATTTATAATTTGAACCTTGATTTAAATTTATTTATTAATTTAGATACCAATTTATCTTAATTAATAAATCTGCCATAATTTCTCTTTTCTTCTCAAAATTACACAACTCTGTGAAACTATCCAAAATTGACCTGGTCAATTTTGATAATTCTAATTGATGATTAAATCAATTAATTGAGACTATCTAGATGATTTTATCCAAGGTACAATGGGGACCATGGGCCTATGAAATCAAGCTCCAATAAGTTATCATAAATCTAACAAATAAATTTACTAACTTATTAATTCCTCGTGACTCCACTATAGACTTGGAATTACACTCTTGAATTCATAGAACGCTCTATAACAAATATAGATACGCTATTAATTATCCATTGTTACAACCATAATTGTCACTCAATCCTCTATAGACGGTCTACAATGAGATAGGACTAAAATACCGTTTAACCCCTCATTGTATTTTATCCTTAAAACACTTAGTTCCTTGTAAATGATATTTCAGTAAACTAGTTTAATTACTGAAATGAGATCTCTATCATTTAACACCTTGAACCAAACTAAAAGGAAACCATCGTTTCACTTCTTCATCAGAAGCTATAGATGTTCATATCTATGATTAACACTCCCACTCAATTATACTACCGAGTTCCCAAGATGTAAGTATGGGCTAGTCCGTAGGGTAAGCTGGTAACGAACAAGTCAAAGAACTCAAATAATACAATCAGTTTGAATACTAACCACTCAGAATTGAGATTGAATTGACCTATGGTCAACTATATGATATGACTAGAATAGATAATAACGGTATGTTTACTTATCTTATCAACTGTCAATATCGGTCCTGTCCGATGTAACAAATACATCCGATCTTATCTACTTTGCTAATGTTCTGGAAAGAACATAACACTGTAATGTGTAAGTAGATCATATCGTAGATTGACAAGTCAGTGTAAATCCGGTGCACTGACTAATCTTAGGAATAACTTATTTTTGAACATATAATCATATTTATATTCCACTGTGATTACGTCACTATAAATAAGATTAGCTATATGCTCGGGATTTAATAGAAGTTTATATTAAACAAATAATCATGAAAATAAAACATGTGAGCAAAGTGATTGACCAAGTCAAAAAATGATTTCTATTCTTTTATTGATAATAAAAATGAGATTACAAAGAATTTGGGTTTTAATTAGGGCATAAAACCCCAACAGTCTTTTGCTAATGTAATAAACTGGCTTTTGAACACGATCCTCTTCTCGTAACAGCTAAGTAAAGAAAAATAGGCTCTTCTATCGTTGGTTTTGACAACATTGGCGACTCGGCTAAATGTGTTTTTAGATCGAGGAAGGCCCGCTCTCATTCCTCAGTCCATTTAAACTTTTTATTCCCCCGGAGCAGGTTATAGAATGGCAAACACTTGTCGGTTGACTTAGAAATAAACTGATTAAGGGCTACCACTCTTCCTGTCGGGCGGTGGCATTTCGAGCAGCGATCTGATTTTGTCAGGGTTCGCCTCTATCCCTCTAGTGTTGACTATGAACCCCAGAAATTTTCCTGATGCCACCCTGAAGGTACACTTTAGGGGATTCAGCCTCATACCATACTTCCTCAGGATCTCAAAACATTCCTTCAGACCGGGAACATGGTTATCGGCAGTTTTTGACTTAACCAACATATCGTCAACATACACTTCCATGTTTTTCCTGATCTGATTAGCGAACATTCTGTTGACCAATCTCTGATATGTATGTAGAGTCCAAGAACTTTACTTAGCTAATTGTTTAGTAGTATTATAGTATGTTTAGTGTTATCTTTGTTACTATGGATTTTTGGTTCAGACCGGGAATTATTTGGACACTCATAGTAGTACTTATAGATTTTCTAAGTTTAACCTATAGTTTAAGAATATTAAGTATAACCTAAGGTTTGATTAATGTGACTGATATTAAGGATTATATTATTATATTATAAGGTTTAGACATCAACCAATAGGATTTTAAGCACATGTTTTGAATGGTAATTAAGGATTAAGATTTTTGAGGATTAAATATAATAAGGAGTAAAGTTTGAATGTTATAAGGTCAGTCAGCAGCTTTGAGTACGTTGAGGGCTTAGTCAAGGCTGTTTACTCCATTCAAACTTAGCTAAAAATGTGTAATTTCGTGTCTAAATATTCAGCGTGTGCCGATATATCGCAGCTATAGGGGGCGATATGTCGCAGCACGTAGATACGGAAAACACGAAACGATGCACGGTCGCCTCGGGCATACTGGCCCAGGCGATATATCGCCTACAGGGGGCGATATATCGCCTCCTTCAGCATGGATTCAAACTCTTTTGAATTCATTTCCTTTCAGCCATTCAAACTCCTTCAACAGTCCAGCATCTTGTGAACGAGTCTTCAGCCTCTGCTGAACGATTATTCAAATGATTTTCACCTAAAAAGCCATTATTTTTATTCAAATAAAATCAAGATATTTTCATTCCCAAACTCTATAAATAGGACCTAGTACCCAGCCATTATTCACCATTTGCTCTAAGTTCAGAGGCTGCTAGTGTTAAGTGAGTGAGAGAGTGTAAACACTTGGTTTGGGGAAAAACTATAAGCTTAAACATCATAAGCTTATCAAACACTTGGGAAGTAAGTGAGTGTTATAGTATTTCGGTGGATGTTAGATTGATCTTGCAATCTTTGAGGTAAACCCAAAACTCTAGTCCTTTCTGTATTCTATGTTATTTCTTTTCTCAAAACCTTCTACTCAGTCCCCTAACCTTATTCTTATTTTGGTTAGGGAATCCAAGCTCTTAAGCATATAAGTTGGTAAGTATGTTTTTATGGTTTAGTCTTTCCATCTCTTTCATTTCATCTCCTCTCTTTAGACTCACTCTTTCTTATGGTTTTAGGAGTGTTCCAAAAGTCCCAACTCAGTCCATAATCTCGGTAACTTTGGTAAGGAAAATAGGCTAGAATCTATATGTTATGTGCTTATGTTATCTATATGTTTTATGTTATTAAAAGTGTTATGATATGTATATGTGTATGTTTGTAGGCTTGGGCATATGACCCATATGGCTAACAAGACCCCAAATGGGTTATGGGCATATGACCTACTTAGCTAGTAGGACCCCACTAATCCCATGGGCATATGCTTGTTTAGTCTATGGGACCCCAAGTAATAATGGCCATTATAATAAGTGAATTATGTGTTATGATATGTCTTTACGTTATTATGAAATTATGTTTATGTTTATGACTATGTGTTAGATTTTCCTTGCTGGGCATTAGGCTCATTCCTTTCTGTTTATGTGCAGGAAATAAGCTTTAGAGGCGGAAAGATTCGTGACGCTTAGAGGATGTGTATCGATGGTGAATGGAGTCAAGGGGCCGAGCGTTATTCGATTCGAGGATGTAGTCTTATTTATGTTTTTATGGTTTTTAAATGTATTTTTCCGCATTTTCTATGTAACCCTTTTTACTTTAAGTATTTCTTTTGTTTTAAAGACAATGGGTACCCATATCCTACTTATTTTATGAAAGTAACCTTTGTTTCCATAAGTTTTCAATATAATTATGGTATTTCCGCAAAAATATAAGTTTTATGTATAGATTCGTTAATGGTCCAAGTAGTCTAGATTAGTGGGTCGTTACAATGTAGCTCCTACGTTCTTCAGCCCGAAGGGCATGACTTTATAACAATAAACGTTGGTTGGAGTCATGAAGCTTGTATGCTCCTGGTCCGCAGGATTCATAGCGATCTGGTTATAACCAGAGTACGCATCCATGAAGGACATGAGCTCGTGCCCCGCAGTGGCATCCACCAATTGGTCAATTCTTGGCAAGGGGAAGCAATCTTTGGGACATGCTTTATTCAGATCAGAAAAGTCGATGCAGGTCCGCCACTTTCTGTTAGGTTTTGGGACCAGAACAGGATTGGCGACCTAGATCGAGTATTTTACCTCGCGAATAAAGCCGCATTTTAAAAGTCAAGCTACTTCCTCTTCAAGGGCTGCAGCTTGGGTCGTGCCCAGGCGCCTCTGTTTCTGGGACTTCGCAGGCATGCTTTTGTCCAAGTTAAGGGTATGCATGATGACGGTCAGGCTGATTCCTATCATGTCTTCATGAGACCAGACGAAAACATCTAGATTTCCTTATAGAAATTTTAGCAGCTCCACCTTTCTCTCATTGTTAAGATTTTTCCCGAGCCTAACCACCCCTGAAGGGTCTTTAGGATCGATGTTTACCTCTTCGAGCTCTTCGATAGCCTGGAGCTCGGATCTATCTTCGCCTATTCTCGGGTCGATATCACCACTCAGGGTAGTACCTACGCCACCAGCTTGCTGCGGTTTTTCTATCCCAGGATCAATTCTTACTTCCTGGGATTCCTCGCTCTCGCCCTAAATGGCCATCGTCTGCTGCCCGGATTGTGACTTTCCCTTCATGGAAATGCTATAGCATTCCTTAGCAGCGAGCTGATCGCCTCAGACTGTACATATCCCCATAGAGGAGGGGAATTTGACTACGAGGTGGCGTACAGAAGTTATGGCTTTGAATTCCATCAACGTAGGCCGACCCAAAATTGTATTGTACGCGGTGGGACAATCGATGACCACAAACTCGAGGAGTTTGGAAATAGTTCGTGGTCCCTCACCCAAGGTTATTACTAACTCGATTGTCCCTATCGCTGCCGATCCTTCGCCAGAA
Source organism: Humulus lupulus (assembly GCF_963169125.1). Taxonomy (NCBI): domain Eukaryota; kingdom Viridiplantae; phylum Streptophyta; class Magnoliopsida; order Rosales; family Cannabaceae; genus Humulus; species Humulus lupulus. Next base: position 13,600,653 of record NC_084802.1, read on the forward strand.
AACCCATACAACATCATGGAGATGGCCTTCAGCTCGGCTATAGACAACCCCATTTTTTCTAGCGTAGACCGGAACAGCAGGTTCACCGAACTCCCATTATCAACTAGTATTCTCCTAACTCTCCGATTGGCGAGCTAGGAAGTTATGACTAGAGGATCGTTATGCGGGAACTGGACATGACTAGCGTCCTCTTCGGTAAAACTGATTGGTTGCCTCTCCAATCACTGCTGTTTTGTAGATGATGCTCCAGGATAAACTCAACTCCATTATGAGACCTCAGTTCATTGATGTATCTCTTCTGGGCACCTCTGCTCGTGCCTGCCAGATGAGGGCCTCCGGAGATGGTGGTTATCTCTCCCCCTATTATGGGAGGAGTGGTATCCTGATTCACCCAGGCCTCGGGCTGGTTTATAAGAGCCTCTGGAGCTTGCTGACTGGTAGGGATTCGATTTTGCGCATACTGAGCCAAAGGTCCGGCTCTGATGAGTGTCTCGATCTCGTCCTTCAAATTCTTACAATCATCTGCGTTGTGACCAATGTCGTTGTGGAATCGACAAAACTTGGAAGGGTCTCTTTTTTCCCTTTGATTTTTCAAGGGCTACGGCTTTTTCCATGGAAGACGAGCATGATTTGCCAAAAAGATATGCTCTCTAGTATCCGTGAGGTCGGCATAAGTCGCGTAGACCGGTTTGAACTTTTCAACGAGCTTGTTTTTCTTTGGACCACTCTGGCCGCCCTCACCATTTCCCTTTCTCTTGCTCCCCCCCCCCCCCCGCCCCCCTTGGTTATTCTGGGCAATGGTTTGAGTCATAGTTACGACGTCCGTTTCCACTTCAGCGGGCTGGTCAGGGACCTGGCCGGTTCCTGCGACCGACGCTCGTGCTTCTTCCAAATTTATCCATCTTTGGGCCTTGTTTAGGAATTCATCCATGGTGTTGACGCCCTTCCTTTGGATTTCTTTCCATAGGTCGCCCCCAACAAGGATTCCGGTTCTCATAGCCATGAGTCTAGAACGTTCATCCGCGTCTCTAGCTCGGGCCGCAACATTGGCGAACCTGCTCAGATATGCTTTTAGGGGTTCCCCGGGCTACTGCTTCACGTTAACAAGGGAATCTGCCTTGACGCGAACTGCCTGAGAAGCCCGGAATGCCCTCTTGAAGTTGGCCGAGAAACTCTTCCACGAACTGATGGAATGTTTCTTGTATTGCTTAAACCATTGCCTAGCTGGCCCGATCATAGTCTAAGGGAATATCATGCATCTTAGCTCGAGCCCGATATTATGGGCCATCATTAGGGTGTTGAACATCCCCAAGTGATCCGACGGATCCCCATCCCCATCGAATTTGGATATATGGGGCATCCTGAAACCCGGTGGGTATGCCATGGCTGCGATGTTGGGGGAAAAATGCTCGAGCTCGTCCCCTGAGTCATATTAGTCTTTGCCCTTTTCTGATAAGAGTCTCTTCATTAGCTCCTCCATCTGAGCTAACCTTTCGAGGGTTTGGTCATTGATCCCTTGGTTGTTCTAGGGCTGTTCAACAGCTCCCGTTCCATTGTACGTGTTAGGTGGGTTATTGTCCCTCCAAGCTTGAGCTTGGTTTGGTGGGACATTCTCGTTGTCACGTATTTCAGAAGGACCATCCTCTTGGTGAGTATGACTTTCATTTCTGGTCGAATCCCCCCTCTACGAGTTGAGGCGATGTCGAAGGTCGGTCCGTGGATCGGCTCGAGGGCTTTATGTCGAACTTTGATGATTTCTCAAATCTCCACCAGATCTGCCACTTCGGTGGCTTTCGGTCCAATAGCTCCCATTAGAGAAGCTCAGAGCCTGCTGTCGAGAGTGAGGATCTGTGACATTTCTGCGCTCTCGCGGGGGGTGAGCAGGAGCAGCGGGAGGAAGATTCCTCCTGCTTTTTTTGTATGCAGGAATGTCTCGAGCAGGATGAGGAGGAGATAGATATCTTATCGGTGAAGGAGGATGTCTGATTGGTGATGCAATTCTAGTTCTGTCAGGTCGGACCAAACTAGCTCGCGGTCTCTCTGCTCCACCACCTCCAGCCCTTTGCGTCTGGCGATCCGAATGTGGCACAGGAGGGCTAGCTGGAGCAGGTTGGCCATGCGAGCTCCCCCCAGACCTCCTCTGTGAATTTTTGTGAGCTCTCCTGGGTGCATTCGAAGGTGGAGTCGAACTTGGGGTTAAAGTTTTGACCGATCGACTAGGCTTGGGCCGACTATCCCGGCGGGACTTGTGAGTCCTACCTTGCCTCTTTCCGATGTTAAAGTCGGTTGCAAGAAGGAGTAGTCGGGCCAAGACTTCCTCGATTTGCTTATTTGCTTTGGCTAGATGGCTTCTTAACTGCATGTTTTTCATCTCCACCACCGTCAGGTAACCCGGGTTTGGATTTGGCGGTAGGGGTGCTGAACTTCTGGTATCATCATGGCCCATCGGCTATTTTCCTGATCGTTGCTAAATCTCTGGGTTTTGCTCGTTGGACACAGCGGTATGGTGAGCCTCCTGCCCACCAAGCTGATCTGTTTCATTACCATGCCTTGAACGAGTGACCACTATGATGAATTACTGATATTATGATATTATATATATTTCGTGTAATTATATATATTTTTTTCTCTGTAATTGTATATGTTCATATATGTATTATATATATTTTTTTAATATAATATAATGGATTATATATAATATAAATACTTATATATTACTAAATCTAGATATTATATATCCATAAAATGATCCCTATATGTAAAAAAAAAAAAAAATACCCGTGAACCCGAGTCCCATATTCCCATTCAGTGGCTTCATCACATCAGCCCTCCTCTATAGTCGCCATCATCTCCTCCCTTCACCTCGACCCTCACAAGGCACCATATCCAAATCCAGCCATAGTCCCCTGCAACTCAGCACCACAAAGAAGTTGGTTTTCACTAGCCATATCTTCTCACAACCCATATTTGGCCAGGCGCCTCCAAGCCACAGCCAAGAATCACCAAACCAAGCCTTGAAACAGTGAAAAATTCACCCATATTGTGAGTTTCCCTGTGATTTTTGGAAATTTCACACAGCTTTATACAACCCATTCATTGAATATCCTCATGGGTCACTGCTTTATTTTCTATTGCTTGGGTGCCTTGTAATTGTGCCTATGCCGTAAATTCTGCTGGAAGTTTAGGGATTGTTATTTTGATCAATTTCAGGTTCTGTTCTGGTGTTTATTGATGGCATTGAGCAAGATCTATTTGTTGTGGTCCCTTTGTGCCTAGTGCCAATTTGTCCCCAAATCTACCCCACAACCAGCCAAAAAGAAACCCACCTCACAACTCCATGAGCCCACCACCAGCCCCTCACCCCCTCTCTACACCTCGCCTAGGCGAGGCCCCATCTACGCATCCCAAGCCAAACCCAGGCGCACACCACCCAGAGGCACACACAGCTCCCATCCTAGAGCCCCTCCATCAGTTTTGTTCAGGCACCAAGCAGCTCACGAGCCACACATTGGCTGGGTTTCCCAGCAGTCACCTCTCACACCAACCTGAGCCCAATGTCTCCCAGCCTCACCCAAGCACCGAGTGACCCAACTGCGCATCCCTTGAGCAGAGCCTGCATATTCATTGAATAAGCATTTCTGAACTCTACTCCCCAATTTGATTTTGTTTATGTTTGTTTCTTTGTATTCTTTGTTTTAGGTGTAGTTCTTAATCATTGGCAATTTTTTGTGTTGTGTTATACTTTGGTCTCAAGTGTTGTTAATGAATTTTTTGTTTTGTGTACTGGGTTCTCTGTGTTGTATTTAGTTATGTTTCTTTGGTGATTTTTGTGTAGTGAGCACCGAAACTTGAGTCATTTGTCTTGTGTTTTGTTGCTAGGAAGGTACTTTGTTAGTATAGTTATCTTTATTTTTATTTATTTTTTGTCTTTGTCTTGTTGTGTTGTCGTTCTTTTGAGGATATTCTTTGCTTTTGTTAGTGTTTAACTAGGGGGCTTGATGACGACTTTGCAAACTTAAAAAAAAAATATAATAAATCTTAGTGAAGCTGAATGTCTTTCTTTCTTGAGTTTTAAGCTAAATTCTTTGGATGTGAATGTTGCTAGCCATTGATTGATGAAAGTGTTTATCTTTTTAGTATGTGCATAGCTTGATTAAACATTTTTGACACCCGAGAAAGAGCTAGTTGCTTGTGAGAGCTTAAGTCTCTAGAATTACTTAGTGATTTTCCTTGAGGCGAAATCCTAGACACTACCACACCAATGACATGATTTAGGCCCTCTTTGGACCGTTTGAGCCTTTGAAGCCTACCTTGTATGCATTTTTATCCCTAGTCACCCCATTGAGCTTTAAGTGTCATTTTTCTTTCTTAGCCACTCATTCATGCTTGAAGAATTTGGTTTAAAACTTGTGAAAGATTGAAATTCAGCTTCTCTTTTTCAAAATAAAATTTCCCGAGAGCCTTCCCCTTGTTACCATTGGCATAGCAAAGTTTGTCCATTGTTGTGGTGTTTTGTCTTTGTGTTTTCTTGTCTTTTGTTGTTTAGTTTGTGCCTTTTGTGTCCTTTGTTAGTTGTATTTTGTTTTAGAGTCACCACTCGAGGACGAGTAATGTTGTAAGTTTGGGGGTGTGATAACTCTTGAATAAAGAGTTATTTCATGTGCTTTTGAACTTATAATTGTGAAAAAAGCATGGGTGATGTTAGTTTATTTTTAGTTTTTGTAGCTAACTTTGATGTTTTCATTATCTTAATTAAGTGTAATTATTTTTTAGTTTTTAATAGCTATTGGGTTAAAGATAATGATTTCATAGATAAATATTTGCACAAAGGAATGAGCTAGCATATGAATCTATTTTGATGTAATTATGTTGTTGATGGCTGAATATTCAGGTTTGCTGCAGCAAACTTGAAGCATTTTGATCAGGCAGATTTTGGGGTACAAGGTACGTGTGGCAGTCAATGGGTGAGCTGACATTTTGGCTGAGGTGGCAAGGGCTGAAAGAACCAGTCAGCATATTGGAGAAAAGGACAAAAATCAGAAAAAATGAGGACTTCATGTTTTTGGAGAAAAATGGGCAATATGGTACTTTTGGAAAGAAAAGGGAAAAACCTAATATACATAAAGGAAGGCTCCAGCCGTAACATACAACCAGCAACCATTTTTGGCAAAGAAAAAACCAGAATAAACAGAGAAAACAAGCTGAGATACCAACAAGGAAGAAGGAGGACAAGCATAGAGAGCTTAAGCATCATTTTGGATTTGTTCTTTCTTCTTTTCCTAAAATTTCTGTTATTAATTTCTGAGTTAGATTCTAAATCTGAATAGTATGGGCTGTTTTGATTGTGAATTAATGTTTATGAAACCAGCCATGAACTAATTTCTTGGTGGCTTGAATTGTTGATGAATCCTATGTTATAATCTATCCATTTCTTGCACTTTATTTTAGTAAAATCTCCCTTGATCATTCAAGTGTGCTTAAATTAATTTCTTGTTGTTGTTTGGCCAGCAATGGCAAGCTATTTTAATTATATTTAATGCTGGAAAGGTTAAATGTAATAGGAAAAACTTGGATGACACGAGTCATAATCTAGGTTAGGTTATGTTGGTAATTAATATAGGGATATGTTAATTACCTTGTGCAACATATGAGAATTGAATTATGATTGCATTCTTAAATGTGATTTTGCATAGGAATATGTTTAATTAGGTAGAAGAATTAAGGTCATAAGATTTGGGAAAGTTTTATGCATGTTAAATTAACTTTTTGTTATCCTGGGAGTTCTGCTAGAATATTGCTGCAGCAATATGTCCGCAATTTGTTCAGGACGAATAATATAGGGGAATTCAATAATTCAAGTCCATTTTGCAATTCATATATTTCTCTCAATTTTCTTGTTCAGTTCAGTTTTTAATTTCAGTATTTCCATTTTATTTTAATATTTTGCTTAGTCTATAAACAACCACTTGACTTTTAATTTTCTATAATTGTTTAGTAATTGTTTTGCTTACTTTTTAATTTGCAATCCCTGTGGACACGATCTTGAATACTTACTACTTTATTACTTGTTTTGTGACTGTGTACACTTGCACATTTTAATTGAATCAATTTTCACAACAAGTATTCAAGAATACCAAGCTGCAACAAGCATGCCTATTCTGGGATATCATAAGCCATACCCGGCTTTCTATGACTAAATCCCGTTTCCACCAAACTATGTCAAACAAAAGTTTGATGGAATTAACGGTTCTCCTCACGAGCATTTGGCATATTTTACTTCTGCATGTGGTGAATCTGCCCAATCAGACGCACTGTTGATTAGACAATTTGTGCAGTCGCTAAAAGAGGCAACGTTTTCCTGGTACACTCAACCGCCCCCAGGATCCATAAATACATGGGATGACATGCAAAAAGCCTTTCTGGCACAGTTTTTGAGTTCAAAAAAGACACTAAGCATCCATGATCTGGTGGAAACGAAGCAACGGGCCAGTGAAAATGCCAATGAATTCATAACGATATGGAGAAATCTTAATCTTCAATGTCTAGAAAGGTTATCAGAACAAGTTGTGGTTTCAATGTGTGCTAGAAACCTCAACCTTGAGGTGGCTACCTTCGTGGGCACAATAGAGCCCAAAACTTTCAACGAGCTTGTTTCAAAGGCATGTAATGTCGAAATAAAAATTGCTCGGCAGAAGGGTGGCAAACCCTGCCCAAGATTCGACAATAAGAAGCCATTGAAGAAGGGTGAATCAATGGCCACTATTGTCAATACTTGCAATAACAAGGACAAATGGAAGGCACGAGAGCCATAAAAGAAATTGACTCTCAAAGAGAGGAAGGAGGTCAAATACTCATTTGATGAGGATGATGTTGACCAAATTTTTGACAAGCTGTTAAAGGCTAAGGCAATAAGACTGCCCGAGCCTAAACGACCCAATGAAGTTAAGATGACAGATGACCCAAATTATTGTCGGTATCATCGAATTGTGAGCCATCCACTAACGGATTGCTACATCCTCAAAAATATTATCAAAGGCATGATCAAGAGAAAGGAAATCAAAATTGAATATTCTCTTGGAAAAGCGGCAACAAATACGACTTCCTTAATGGAAAATGACCAATTACCAAACGATCCTACACAAAAGGATGTAATTTCTGTGGCATTTGAAGTTGATAAGGAAGTTACAATAGCTCAAGCTCACTCAGACATGCCAATGCCAGGAAATCCAAATATTCCTACTTTGTATGAGCTCATGACAGAGCCCAATGTAGAAATTTGGGATGATTGGTATGACAATGAAGAGGATTCGGAAAGTACATGGCAAACGTGTACTCGGAAAAAGTCCACAAAAATTAAAAGTCCATCTCATAAATCATTTGGAAATTCCGGAGTCAAATTTTGGAGTAGACCAAAGACAAAGAATCACAAGAATAAGAGAAGGACTGGAAAGCAAAAAGTTGTTTTAAAAGGAAATGAGCTTGAACAGCCAAAACGAAATCTAGTAACTCTAGAGGAGTTTTTACTAGAAGAGTTATGGAAAAAGGCAGTTGTTGGTGACGGCAGTGTGTCAGATTGCTGCATGAATTTACTGGTAGAAGAAGGTCATGAATCTACCTCGTCAGAAAATGAAAAGGAGGTAGATGAAATTACCTTGCAAGATATGCAGTGTAAAATTGTCGCAAAGAATAAAAAAGAAGCGAAAAAGCTTGAAAAAGCTAAACAAGACCTTCAAAAGCCTTCATCTTCGACCAATAAAGAATTCATTAATGACGGTCAAAGAGACAAAAGCACTGGTGAAAACGAAATGTCGCAAGCAAAATATGACATATTGGCTCATCTAAAGCGCATCCCTGCTCTCTTGAGTGTTTACGATGCATTGCAAATGTCTCCTGAGCATAGAAATGCGCTTGTTGTTGCATTGACAAGTCCTGAATTTTATACGGAGATGATAGAGCCAATAAATCCTACATCACTCGAGACACATACCTCTTGTATGGCATGCATTGCCTTTGATGATAAGGATTGTCAATTGGGAGCCGCCTTGCATAATAGGCCTCTTTACGTGACAGGTATGGTTGCCAAGGTTTGCGTGAGTCGTATCATGTTGGATTGTGGATCAGCTGTGAATATACTTCCCTTAAAAACCTTGAGAGACGTTGGTTTACATCCATGCCAATTGTCTCCATCATCATTGACAATTCAAGGTTTTAATCAAGTCGAAGAAAAAGTAAGGGGAAGTACATTAAAAGTTGAAATAGGCGAACTAAATTTTGAAGCTTTATTTCATGTCATTGATTCAGACACATCCTACAATATGTTGTTAGGGCGACTTTGGCTTCATGAATATGGGGTCATTCCTTCAACACTTCACCAATGCTTTAAGTTTTGCAAGGAAAGAAAAGTCAAAAGTGTTAACGCAGACCCAAATCCTTTTTACGGGGAATAGGTGAATTACGCTGATGCAAAATTTTACAAGTCGGCTAATGTCACAGTTTTGAAAGGGAAATTTAAGGAGGCCAAATGTCCTGAAAGCTCAACTTCAAAAAAATCCCTTCAAGTTAAGCAACTACCCTCTGTGAAACATTGTCAACCAAAAGAGGAGGATTTGAAGGTATCTAGTAAAAAAAGAACCTTCAAATACATTCCTAAAAGTCAACGAGGAGTAGGGCAAAAAGCTTTGACACCAATTGAAGATTCGATGACAACCCTTATTACAAGCTTTATTTTACCACTAAGGAAAATTGATCAATCACTACCCAAGGGTAAAATGAAAATTTCAATTACTTTTGGTGAGAATAGCAAGAAAAATAAAAGGGTTGTTACTCTTAATAAAAAATCTTCAACTTCTATAACTCCGAAATCCTTCAAAGTGGATAAGACAAAGTTCCATGTTAAGAAGCAAAAAGGAATCACAATCCATCAAAATAGTGATTGTTAAAAGCTTCTTTTGAACCAAATGAGTTAATAGAAGAAGAACAAAAAATGTTTCGCAATGGCGATGTACACACACCCATCCCGCGGGTGTCGGTGTTCGACAGACTTGAAGCAAGCACATCCACCCCACGAGTGTCAGCAGTCGAGAGGCTTGTTTTCCCAAGCGTTCCACAGCCAAAGGCACCTAAAAAAACAAAAGCAATGGGTGCTAAAACAAAAGAAACCCTTGAGAATTACTATTTGTCAGGGGCATGAAACACAAGAAGATGAAGAAAATATTGCTCAAGTTAATTACCTCTCTTTTGGAGAAAGTCTGGCCGTAGAATATGAAAGCTCAAGCTCAAACCCTTCAGAAGATTTTATAGACATTGTTCAACCAGAACCCCAAGAACTCAAAAACGGAGGACAAGCAATAGTGGATGATTTAATAAAGATCAACTTTGGAACCGAAGATGATCCAAAGCCTGCATTTGTCAGTGCTCTATTAACCGAAGAAGAATTACCACAATACAAACAAGTCCTTCATGAATACAAGGATGTATTTGCTTGGGGGTATCAAGACATGCCAGGGTTGGATCCAAATGTCGCTGTACACAGGTTGTCAGTATTGAAAGACGCTACCCGTGTAAAACAATCTCAATGAAGAATTTGACCAAAGCTAATTCCCAAAATTGAGGCAGAAATTGACAAGTTAAGAAATTGTTGGTTTATTCAGGAAGTTAAGTATCCCATTTGGCTCACAAACATTGTCATTGTGATAAAGAAAAATGGGCAACTCCGCATATGTGTGGACTACAGATACCTTAATCGGGCTTGCCCAAAGGATGAATTCCCACTCCCCATCACTGAATTATTGGTAGATGCTACTACTGGCTTCGATGCTTTATCATTCATGGATGGGTTCTCTGGGTATAACCAAATCAAGATGGCACCTGAAGATGAAGAGCTCACCGCTTTTCGAACACCAAAAGGCATATTTTGTTATAAATTTATGCCATTTGGACTCAATAATGCAGGGGCAACTTGCCAAAGAGCAATGGCCATGATTTTCGAAGACATGCTTCACAATACTATTGAATGTTATGTTGATAATTTAGTGATCAAAACAAAAGAAAGGAAAGATCATCTTGATGATTTAAAATGAGTCTTTGATAGACTTAGAAAACATCAACTCAAGATGAACCCTTTAAAATGTGCATTTGGGGTAGCATCAGGAAAATTTCTCAGGTTTATTGTTAGACATCGAGGAATTGAAATTGACCCTGCAAAAATAAAAGCAATTTTGGAAATGCCTCCCCCACGTAACTTACGTCAATTACGTGGCCTACAAGGAAGACTTGCATATATTCGAAGGTTCATTTCAAATCTTTTCGGCAGATGTCAACCTCTTTCGAGATTGATGCAGAAAAATGTCTCATTCATATGGGATGAGGCATGCCAAAATGCTTTTGAAAGTATTAAGAAATACTTGTTACACCCACCCGTGTTGAGAGCTCCAATTTTAGGAAAGCCATTGATATTAGGGTTGTGCAAAAAATTTTACAACCCGAATAAACCGCCCAAACTAACCCGAAAAAACTGCCAAAAAACGCAACTGGAATAAACCGATCAAAATTTAAACCGCCCAATTGTTACATTGGGCGGGTTGAAAGTAATTATCAACCCGCCCAATATAACCCAACCCGCCCAATTAAGAATTTATTATTTTTAATATATTCAAATAAATATATAAATTAATTAAGTTTTGTTTTAATTTTTTTACTATAAATTTAAAATATTTTTTTAAGCTTAAAAATATAAACTTCACACTATTAGTACTAGTATTTAAAAGAAAAAAATTACAAAAATGTAAAAAAAAAAATACCACTTTTGTTTGGGCGGGTTGACCCGACCAACCTGCCAAAAAAAAATACTATTTCGGTTTGGGCGGGTTAACCCGACCAACCCGCCCAAATTATTGGACGGGTTAAATTTTTTTTTTCTTAATTGGGCAAGTTACGGGTCACTTTTGCTAACCCGATTATGACATTGGACGGGTAAAAATGCCTTGTAACCCGACCAACCCGCCCAATGCTCAGCCCTAATTGATATTATATATCACATCACTTGACCGCTCTTTAGGGGCCTTGCTGGTGCAGAACAATGAGGAGGGAAAAGAAGTTTCTCTTTACTAGCTAAGTAGAACTTTAGTAGGGGCAGAACAAAACTACCCTCCAATCGAGAAAGTATGTTTGGCTTTAATTTTTGCCGTCACAAAATTACGGCATTATTTACTCTCACACCCTGTGACTTTAGTGTCAAAAGCTGATCCCTTAGGACATATCTTATCAAAGCCCGTATTTTCTGGATGACTGACCAAATGGTCCATGATTTTGTCAGAATTTGAAATTAATTTTGTCCCACAAAAAGCAATAAAAGGACAAGCGTTGGCTGATTTTCTGGTAGCACACCCAATTCCGGACAATATGGAGTTACGAGAAGATCTTCCAGACGAAGAAGTTTTCACAGTCGAGACTTCATCATGGCAACTATTTTTTGATGGGGGAGCAAGAAACAGTAGGGCAGGTGTTGGCATTGTCTTTGTGATGCCGTCAGGAGGCCTGATACCTTACTCTTTTCATATTCTGGCTATATGCACCAATAATGTAGCAGAATACGAAGCATTAATTATCGCCCTCAAAATTGCACTCGAAATGAAAATACAGTCATTGGAAGTATTTGGTGATTCGATTTTGGATATTAAACAAATGAGTGGCGAATTTGCAATCAGGCATGAGAATTTAATCCCTTACCATGAAAAGGCTAAATACTTGCTTGCTCAATTTCAAGATATCACCCTAAATCATATCCCTATATCAAAAAATGGTAAAGCTAATGTGTTAGCTAACTTAACTGCATCGTTGACACTTCCTGAAGAAAGAGATATCCAAATTACAATAGGAGAATGCCATGTGCTACCTCAATCCACAGAAAGAGTTAAAGAGGAAAATACAGTCAACTTGATAACTTTCCATGACAATGCAAACGAAACTGACTGGCGCCAACCAATCAAAGACTACATCCAAAAAGGAGTCTTGCCAGAAGACTTAAAAGAAAAATAGTGGATGTAAGAAGAAGAGCGCCTCAATTTGTGATCTTTAATGACACGTTATACAAATGCTCATTCGATGGGATATTGTTGAGATGTCTCTCAAAAGAAGAGACGACATAGGCACTTCAAGAAACTCATGTTGGTAAATGTGGCGCTCATCAAGCTGGCCCAAAACTGTCAACTCAATTAAAGCGGTTGGGTTACTATTGGCCTACTATGGTTCAAGATGAGATTAATTTTGCCAAATGTTGTAAGTTATGCCAATTACATGGAGATTTCATCCACCAACCCCCTCAACCACTCCATCCTTCTATACTGTCATGGCCTTTCGAAACATGGGGAATGGACGTTATGGGTCCCTTTAAACCACCTTCATCCAAAGCCCACAAATACATCCTGGCTATTACAGATTACTTCTCCAAATGAGCCAAAGTTGTACCGTTAAAAGAAGTATGAGAAGAGGATGTCGCAGATTTTATAAGGACTCATGTAATTTATCAATACGGGGTTCCTTCAAAAATTATCTCCGACAATGCCCTTTATTTCAAATGTAAGGCAATGGTCAAATTGATGGACAAGTACAAATTCAAGCACAATTTCTCAGCTAGTTATAACCCGTCTTCAAATGGTCAAGCAGAAGCATTTAATAAGGTGTTATGCAAAATCATGAAGAAGACAACGACAAAGAATAAGAGGGACTGTCACGAACGCCTCCCAGAAGCTTTGTGGGCTTAAAGAACCACTGTAAGAACTACGACTGATTGTAAACCTTATAACTTGGTGTTTGGGTCTAAAGCAGTTTTACCTTTGGAGGTTCAAATACCTTCATTAAGAATTGCTACTCAACTAACGACCCCAGATGAAAATGTGCAAGTCTGTCTAGCTGAGCTTGAAGCATTAGATGAAAAACGACTTGATGTTCAACAAAAGCTCGAAATTTACCAAGCCCAGGTAGCTGGGGCATTCAACAAGAAAGTTAAATTCCAATATTTTTCAGTTGGAGACCTAGTGCTTATTGTAAAAAGACATGTTGTCATAATTAGAAGGATGAAAGGCAAATTTGAGGCAAAATGGGAAGGACCGTATGTTGTCACTAAGGTCTTCCTAAGAGGGGCATATGAACTTTTAGATTTAGAAGGTCGATGCATTTACCCATGCGTTAACGGGAAGTTCATCAAAAATTTCTACACTTAAACAAAAGGGTCTTTACCCATGGTGTAGACTGCGCATTTAAAAAAAATGTAAAGAACTACGAATGGCTTGATCCCTTAAAAGGGTACGTAGGCAATCTAAAAAAAAATTGGATGCAGCCACAAAAATAAAAACAAAATATTCCTCCCAACAAAGGAATCAAAGTTCTAAAAGGTCTGAATGACAAAATACTATTAGTCCTCAAGGCTAATAAACAAAAAAAATAACAAAAACTAAAACTAAAAGTTTTAGAAACAAAATGATGAGATCTTTAGACCATCTGGAGAAATAAAGTCAAAGCACCAAGTGTTTTCTGGAATTCTTCTTTTTGAACCTTGAGTGTCGATTTTTCCCTTCGGCTTCATAGGATTTTTCTACACCAGCTTGGTCCTTTGATCGACTTATCTCCTCAGCAAGATGTTGATGTTTATTCAAAGAGTCATTAATACTAAAAAGATCTTCCTCAAATGATGCTTTTTCAGCTTCAAACTTAGCTCGTCGTTGTTGTATGGCCAGTTCTGCTGTAATAATCTCTGCCTCCTCTGTTTTAAAATCTTCAAAGGCCTTTGTCTTGTTGGATACGGATATAGACACACGATTCATAGCTACCGAATTGTCTTCATCATGGCGAAGAAGGTCATGGATAAGAGATTCATCAAGGCTAAGGGCACTTTCAACAATTTGGGTAGAAGCGGCAAATTTTTCTTTTACCTCAAACGAATCATTGACAGAGTCAATAAACCATGTAATCTCTCTACTAAGTTACATTTAGACTTCTCATAAATGGTACTCAATATGTCAATTTTTGTGTCCATTTCAGCACGATCTCCCAAAATATCATCTGGTAGCAAATGAGAAGATAACAAACGGAGAATGTCTTTCATGATATCAATCACAAACCTTTTGGTATACTCGTTTAAATGGGTGTTGGTGATTGCTGAAGCTGACATTGTCGGAACCGGACTTGGCAGAGGAATAGGTGGATCTGGTGGAACAATAAGCTATTGTGAAACAATTGGTTCTGCTGAAATAGCATCTCCAGGTGACACCCCATCATCAAACCCAATATCAACATGATCATGAGACCCATCAAAGTCAACAAGTTCCTCAACTCTGGAGCTAGAGGTGTCAAAGCAGCCATCAGATGGCATAATCCCTACATCCTGAGTAACTGGGAGCGAGACACTTTCATTATGACTACGCTCATCATGTTTTGCATGCTTTACTCTTTTGAAATATGGATCTAAAGTATCGTCACTATCTGATTCTCTGTCAGCATAACTAGCATTGGCGAAGTCATCAGTCTGAGAAGTACGTTTCACAAATACCTCATCAAGGGTGGAGTAAATTTCACGGATGTCCTGGATTACATACTTCGACTCGTCCTCTTCGTAGGGTTGTTTTAATTCTGTATGAATCTTTTTGACAGGTCTCCTTAAGTACGGAAGGCTACTCCTCACCCACCAACGACAATACCACCTTGTACATTGACCTATACAAGTAATCTTAGGTATATGAAAGCGAATGTTGGTATTCCTCCTTAAAATCAAAACCCAAGCTTTGGAGATATCTTCTATTCCACATTGCACCCTCCTAGGGACACTCAAGCAAAAGTTCTTTGAGGGAACACCTTGGTCAAAACCAAATTGGCGAGCAAATCTGTTGGGATAATAAGGCTCCATATATATATCACTGCCAACTCTCACGGGTAATAAAGTAGAGCGCATTGACATTAAAAATTCAAATTTTTCATCAGACAAATCTTCATTATCCAAACAGTCATGATCTTCCTCTGAAGGGAAATAATATGGTCGATGAATAACATAATCCTCCCCCCTCAAAATATGTCTAGCCCTATTCAAAGTCTGGTATCTAGTAGGAACCCCAACATATTTACTCAGATGAGGCAAACCGGGAGTAAGATCCCAACCACAATAAAGATCACGAAAGTGCTCAACTAACCACCCCAGCACATAATGCACAGGTAAAAAACCTTCACCTCGTTCTTAACAATGTAATGCAGAATTATATAAAGCACAATATATATAGCCCAAGACAGAAGGTGCAAGTGAAACTCTGACTCCATGTGCCATTACTGAAGCCATATAAAAAGATTTAGGTCTAATGTTCTGGCCCAGGGTAGGAAAAACAAAGCGGCTTAGCCATAAAGACAAGAATGCTGCAAGACCACCCTCCTTCGATACATTCAAGGGGATAGAATGAAGATCATAAACTTCACCAATGTTCTGCTGGCTAAATTTTCTAGAGGTCTTAACAGTTGAGTTCATTTTTATCCCTTTAAAGATAATTGGCCCTCGATAAAAAAATTCAATCCATTGCTTCCAGGATACATCCATACCCTTAGAATGACTATATGCACCCTTGTTTTTTAGGTAATCACATAGTTGGGAATGGATTCTTAAAAGCTCCACAATAGTGGAACAATATGGATCACCACTCACCAACTTTTCATTAAGGGGGATGAACTCTTCATAAGGAACTCCTAAAATGGGCAAACCACCAATAACCTTCAAGTCATACAAAGAAATACCCATCTCACCACTACTATGATGGAAGGTGTTAGACAAAGGACCCCAAAGTTGTAAAAAAGCTCTCCAAACATGAAAACCCCATAAGAAAGGGTACCTGGACACAGAAATGGCACCATAAATCCCAGCTTTGTTCAAAACACTTTGGTGGTGGAGCAACACCTGTTCGGTCCACTCCATGAGGCACCGTATAAACTCGGCTCGCCCCCGAAAGGCAAAATTGTTATTTGCTTTCCTCTCCTTTAAATAACGATAAAGACATGGAAAGAAATCTTCGTTCACTTGGTAAGCCAAATCCCCATCCTCTTTATTATCAACATCTCCTAAGACATTTGCTCGAAAAAATGGCATTGTAACATCTGACATGGTGAACGACGTTATCATCATCAGAAGAATGGTATCTTAAGTCCCCTGAACTGACAACCTCAATCTTAAAAAGAGAGATAGGATCCTGGTGGTTATTAGATGCCTGAACTTCTATTAATGACATAGAACGATGATAACATAGCCCAATCTTGACTTCTTTCCCAAATTCATCCGGTGCTCGTTGAGAGCCTAAAGCCCCAAACGTAGATATACTGCACAAGAAACAATATTTAGTATGTCAAACAAAATAATATAGAAAAAATTCTTAAGCAAGGTACATTTACATAAATGACACGCACTTGCTTCAGGGGGGCATCTATTGAACAAAAAAAAAAGCAACAAGTTATTATTATTATTAATATATAAATATTTCCTTTATAAATCATTTAAAACCTGAAAGGAATATTTAGTTATTAAAATAATAATAATATATACAAAAAAGGGAAATGAGTCGGTCAAAATAAAAGAACAAATAAAGGAGATATTTTCTCCACTCCCACCACTTTTACGTTGAGTGGGTTTTTATTAAAAATAAAAATAATAAAATAAAAGGCTCTATAAAAAGGGAGAAAGCAGAACAATTACAGGATTTTTTTTGGGCAAAGGAAAATTTGATACGCAAGAGTGAAACAGAAAAAATTGAGAGAAGAAAAACACTGCATATTCTAAAGTCTTCCTTCAAGCTTTACAAGGGTAAGTGAAGATTCATAAAATGAATATATATCTTCTTCTTTTGACTCTTTTATTTTCAATCTATTGTGATTAAGAGTCATTCTAATCCCCTTTGATTCACTAGACTTCAGAAAATAAGTTGATGTGATATATAATCAAAGGGGAAAGGAAAAGACTAATATTTTATGTTGCTAATTTCATCATGGATTCTTATATTTCTCTTTGATTCATTAGACTTCAGAAAATAAGTCAACATGTGATACATAATCAAAGAGAAAAATATGAATTTTTCATGGTGTTATGCTGCCCGATTTATTGTAAATCTTTATGGTTTCCCTTTGGTTCACTAGACTTCAGAAAATAAGTCAATATGTGGTACATAACCAAAGGAAAGAATAAAAGATTTAAAAAAATTGTCATGTCGCCAAAATCATCACTAAGTGTGGATTTTAGTAAAAAATAATAAGAGCAAGATAGAAAACTTGGTTGAATAATTAAATACCTCCTAAAAGGAAAACACCCTGAGCCAAAAAAGATGTAAAACTAACTCAGTCAATTGATCTATTCAACCAAATTCACTCTTTGATGAAACAAAAATTGCCGGCGTGAACCTCTCTGCCAAAGTCAGATGTAAAATTAATGACTACGTATATATGCAAATATATATATCAACATTTATGAAGAATAGGAAATCATGATTCATGTATATGCATATGCCATGATAAAAAAATGTTGAATCATCGTGATGAAAGAAACAAAACAAAGAAGTCTGACTTATTCGTGTACAATTGCATGCCTCTGTTTCAAGAATGAACATGTATTATATATATCCGTATATAATGTTCAATCATGGCATTAAGTTATATGTGATACATGCCTATTCATGGCATTGCTCACGTGAGCAACAAAAAGAGAAGAGGATAGGTGGCTTACATTCAAGGTGTATGCAAAATTTTGAAACCAAATCTCAAAGTCTTAAGTCAAACCATTAAAGCAAAAGTTAAGAGATATGTGCATATGAGTATTAAATTTGGAACCAAGTCCCAACGTGGTGTGTATACAGTTTTAAACAATATAAATATGTATGCTTTTAGTTTTGTGATCAGCCGAATTTATATAAGCCAAACTCAAAACATATAGATATATATATGTATATTAGATTAATTGGAGAAAGAGACTCTGTATATATGATACCTCAAATGTAATGACCCAACTATTCTAGACTTTTGACCATTAATAAACGACTATACACATACACTAATCTTAAGAAAACATACATATGAAATCACCATAACTTTATTTAAAAACTGTAAAGTAAAGGTTTAATAAAAATTCATAAGTAGGATAGGGGATCTCATTGTTTTGAAAATAAAGCATAACATAACTTAAATCTTAAAATTTGTTACAACTCAGATGTGGAAAAATACATAGAAAATATGATTGAAAGACTTAAACAACTTCATCCTCGAATCGTTCGCGCAGTCCACCGATTTCCATTCTTCCTCAATACACATTCCCAAGCAGCCAAGAACCTTCCCGCCGCCATAACTATTTTCCTGCACATATAAAACATAAAGGAATGAGCCTAATGCCCAGCAAGGAAAATCTACTACAAGCATGAAACAAAATCATACACATAAACTATGAACATATATCATAATTCTAACCCATGTACATGTTAACTATTGGGGTTTGCCAACTAAACAACTATAAGTCTCAAACTACAATGAGATTTGCTAGTTAAGCAACCATAAGCCCCAAAACATAAAAATGTTGGGGTTTGCTATATAACAACTATAAGCCCAAAACGTAAAAGTGTTAGCGTTTGTTATATAACAACTATAAGCCCCAAAACATGCATATATCATAGCACATAAAATCATACTATAACACTTTTATATAAACATAGCACATATCACATAAGAACTATCCTATTTTCCTTACCAAAATACCAGGATGAGGAGAACAAGGTCGGGATTTTGGAACACTCCTAAAAACCATTAATAGAGAGGTGAGTATTCTAAAGAAAAGATATGAGAAAAATGAACTATACCATCAAAAAGATACTTACCAACAAGAACCTCATGTTCAAAGAACTTAGATGCCTAACCAAGAATAAAGAATAAGGAGTTAGGATTTGAGTAGAGAAAAACTATAAGAACTTAATGAAACAATACAGAAAGGAACTAAGAATAGGAATACCTTTGAAATTGCTATACCCGAACTACACCTCGAAATCGAAATACACTATGAACCTTACTTCCCAAGTGTTTAATAAGCTTATAACCCCAACCCAAGTGTTTAACACTCTAAAGTAATCCTAGCAGCTTGTAGGCTCTGAACTCAGCTTGAAGAATGAAGAAATGGCTGGGTACTAGGTCCTATTTATAGAGTTCAAGAATGAAAAGATATTCATTTAGCTTGAATAAAATAATGGCTTTTAATTGAAATTTTTTGAATAATCGTTCAGTAGAGGCTGAAGACTCGGTCAAAAAGATTCTGGACTTATCAAGAGGTTAAGGATTAAAATGAGGTCGGTTTCAAAATTATTAAAAAATCATGCACTGTAGCCGATATATCGCCTGGGCTGATATACCCGAGGCTCGTCGAAGTCGTCGTGCGAAGTTAAGTGTTTTTCGTATCCCCGTGTGGCAATATATCGCCCCCTAGAGCTGCGATATATCGACATACGCTGAAATATTATACACGTAATTACACTTTTTCAGCCAAATTTGAATTGAGTAAACAACCTTGACTAAGTCCTTTAACAATTTCAAAGCTGCTGGCAGATTCTGGGATCTTAAAATTTTACTCTTAATAAACTATTCCTAAAAAATACTTAATTTCTCATTAAACATACACATGACAAGTGTTATTATCTTATTGGGTCTATCTAAACCTTATAGTATAATAAATATCATCTCCATAATCAATCATATTAATCAAACCTTAGGTTATAATTAATATTCTTAAACTATAGGTTAAACTTATAAAATCTACAAGTGTTACTATAAGTGTCCAACTAAGTTCTGGCTTGAACCAAAATCCACAGTAATAAACATACTACTAGCTATTACTATTACTAATATTATCTAACTAGCTAAGTAAAGTTCTTGGACTCTACATCAAAATAATGTGTATCGTGCATATACAATATATACATACAAGGGGCTTACCTTGAGGATAAAAAAATTGTGTGTATGCTCTATCAAAGAATTGCAACTTATCATATGACTCTTACTTTATCTCTGTAAAGCTATTAAATAGACTCAGAGATATAACTAATAATCAAATAATAATCTATATTAAAAAAATATATCTCAAATTCGAAACCAAATTTAAATTGGAATTTCAAGATATTTATATTATTTGATAAATTCAAAACATAAATACAGTCAGATTTTATCTCAATATTTTAAATTCAAATTTTAAAAAATAAAATTTGAATTTTAAAATAATGATATTACCTGAAATAAAATTTTAGATTATTCCCCACAAATTTTGGAATAATCAATTAAAATTTTGGTCAAATAATCTCTTTATATATAAAATAAATTATTGATAAAAAATATATATATAAATAGATTTCAAGACATAAATTGTCACCACAATGATAAAATTCTAAAACCATGTGAAATGGTATGAAATTTCCAAATTCCAAATGAGTTCATCAAAATCAATTCAAATGATGAAATATCATTCCAAAATTTCAAAGAGGTCATTTACCTCAACAAAAATCCCAAAAGTGGTATTTTACCTCAAAATTCAAAAAGTGCACTAAAGTAACTTCAAAACCATGTAAAATGGTATTTTAATGAGGTCTTTCGCCTCAAAATTAAAAAACACTCCAAAGTATCTCTAAAAATAAGAATACCCAAATTTCAAAGTGAGGTTGTCAACCTCAAGACTTCTAAAATATACAAAAATCTTGAACTACGTTTGACTTGATTCCTATAAAAGGATACGTAGGCAATTTAGTTGCTGAAGCTAAGTGCAGTCACAAAATACCACAAAACGGTATAAGACACAAAATCTCAAAATTCCATAAAGGGTCATTCACCTCGGATTTTTTTTCCAAATTTTTGAAATGGTAAGGAATTCCTGAAAATGGTCATAGATCGGAATTCTTCTATTCAAATCCTAAATGAACTTATTATGAACTACAAGTGGCTTGATCATTCATAAAGAAGGTATATAGGCAGCTCAGTTAACCAAAATTACTGAGTTCAGTTGCAATTCCAGATTCACCCAAATTTTCCCCAAGTTTACCCCAAGTAATTAATATTATCGTAATTGGAATCAAAAGGTGTGTCCTTTATACATAAGGATTGTAATTAAGAGATTGTTGACCCACGATTTAGCCAACTGACACGGAGTCAAAATATGAATGATATAGATGAATGTATAGAGAATAACTTAATGACAAAAGTAAAGAAAACACAGTGATTTATAGTGGTTCGGCCCCAGGATCTGGAAATGACCTACGTCCACTTAGAATGATATTGATATAGAATCAAAAGTATGATCAGAGAACTTGGGTTCAATGAGTTTCAACACTTCTGACCAACAATACAAGTTTACTAGGAGAAATTCTATAATCTCTATGATTACCAAGCTCTCAAAAAAAAAAGGTCCCCTTCCCTTGAGCTATCTCTTGCTATTTATAGGCTCATGGAGGGTTACAAAAGATTGTTACAAATATTACCTCCTGAATAATAGGATATTCAGAAGATTGCATGAGATAAATTCGGGATTCACAAGGATCTTCCCGTAATTGTTGCCTTGGCTGCGGAACCTCCGACCAGACTGGTCGTAGGTAAGACAGGCTTGTCCTGCTTCTGCTGTGCATCTTGGTCGATACTCTAACAGTCGCCTTCCAGGTATCAGCCACGTGTCAAGAGATTATTTGCCACGTCACAAATGCTAATTTATTGGATAACATTTGCCCCCCAAAGTTTATTTTCTGCGAACAGTAAATAGACTTTGAACGAACGACTCTTCGGTAACCCCTCCTGACGTGTCAGAACCCTTCGTGTGTTCTTGAAAGAAGCAACCCACTCCTGTCCAATCATGTCTTTTCAGTTCCCCAGAAACGATTTCGACGGCCATCACGTTCCCCCATACTTTGAAAAAGGAAAAATAATGATTACACCTTTCTAGTATCAGAGACAAACTTATATAAGACCATCAGAGCCACCCCTTTTCTTTTCACACACGCCATTATTCTGCCAAAAACCCTAAAAACCAGAGCTTTAAACTTCTCCGGCGAACGTTCTCTTGCGCCTTTCACGACTCAGACGGTGTGCTCCTTAATCTCCGAAGACCTCTCTTCCGCCTTCACGACCACTATTCTTGGTAAGTTACTGAAACCCCATTCTTCTAATTTCTCGTGGTGCATGCCTTTTATGGTGTACTGTTTAAGTCTCTCGGCCTCTGGTTTTAGGTGCTTGTAGATAGAATGTTTTGTAGGCAGAGTAGGTTTACGAGTTAGTTTGAAACCCAGGATCATGCTTTTTAGGACATAAAACCGAAGTAATATTTCGATTTTTAAGCTAGTTGAAACAAATAATTTTTCCCGCCCTGAGGGGAGTTGAAAAAGCTTTTCAGGAAAAAATTTCATTTTCACCCATTAATCCGTTTTTCGAACTGTTCGTATAGAAAGATTTAGTTTCTTGTTAGAATGCTGTTGTATAAAGGCTTAACTTTTATACTCGACCAGCGCTATTCTAAAAAACCTTCTAAAGTTCTACAACCTCACCTCCCCATTCTTCTGTTTGCAGATTTTAATGCCAGATTTGTGGGGAGGTGAGAGACCCATCGACGACGACCTCCTCGCCCAGCTGCTCGAGGGAGAAGAACAACCAGCTGATCGTATCCATCAGATACCTTTTTCGCGATCTAGACCACATCCTTCCCCTCCAATGGCTCGTTCCAAGTCTTCTGGCAAGAAGAGGCCCGAGTCTGAAAGTAACACTACTCCCCCTGCCCAGCCTGATTCGCAGGCTAGGGCTCCCTCGACCAGTGGTCGAGAAAATCTTTTTCCTGACCCTAATATCCAAACTAGGGCTCGCCCTCGTCATCGGAATCTGCCTGACGTCGAGTGGCATACTCCCCCAGCCAGTTCAGTGACCATCCGAATGGTTGCTAACTGCTTCAGGAAATTCCCCCTCACGGGGGTAACCATTACACGTCCCACCGCGGACCAGAGGGCTAACCGTCCAGGAGGGGCGAACAGCGCCTGGTCCCGGTATCACATTGAGGCGGGAGCTTATCTCCCTCTTCATCCTTTCTTTGTGGGGGTGGTCAATTATTTTGGCGTCGCTCCCTTTCAAATAACCCCCAACGGATATAGGATGATGGCCGCACTCTATGTTCTGTACAAACTTAACAAATGGCCAGAACCTTCACCCCACGAGGTCAACTATCTTTTTGACCTCAAGTCCAACCCTCAGCACAACGGGACGGGCTTTTTCGACTTCTGCCACCAGGAAACCGGCCGGACGTTCTTGAGTGGTACAACCAATATATCAAACGTGGGGCATTACAACAAGGAGTATTTCTTTACTCCGGACATAACCAGTGACAACCTGGCCTTTGCGAGAGGAGGTATACACTTGTCTTTGTCTTGGTCGTCACTTTAACATAGAGTATTTCCTTTCATTTTCTCTCAAATTTGATCTGTTTTTCAGGCCCTTGGTTACGTCCGACCCCAACACCAAGCATGGTGTCGAGGTCTAATGCTCTGGCCAGGATGTCTGATGCAGCAAAGTGTGTCAAGACCCTGACACTCAAAAAGAACTTGAGGTCGTCTGGCCTCCTGGCTCCTCGCCATGAAAATAGAGGGCCCGTGGTGGGCGATGCCACTGCCGAGGGGGTTCCCAAGCAGCAACCTCCTGTGCCTCCTCCTAGGAGGAGGCCAACAGGATTTACGATCAGGGAATCCACGGGTAGCCCTTCTTTCGAAGGGCCTTCTGCTCCCCAAGGCAAGGGGAAAGAAAAGGCCACAGAGCCTGTTGTTGACTTGGGAGAGTCTTCTGATGACAATGGTAACGTTATTTCGCTTTTAAATGGTTTGTCAATCCCCTGTCATATGTTTGATGGGGATGGTAACTTTACATATGCTCCAAATCTAGGGCCAGACTTCTTCATGCCAGAAAATGAGTATATGATTAATAGAGTCAATAGTGTAGCGACCAGTAGTTGTAGCTCGGGTATTTACTTTGTTATCTTCTTTCTGTTGTATTACTTACTTTCACCTTTCTCTTTCCTGTTTAACCTCTTGTGTTTACTATCATGCAGATATGTCGACTCCCAACATCTTCGACATGTATCAGGCCGAGGAAGAAGAAGAAACCCCCCAACTTACACGGAAGCCAAAAAAGAGAACTGGTGAAACCAGTCGGGGCCCTCCAGCCAAGAAAAGTCGACCAGAAGACCCTCCTCAGGGCACACCGACTGGGCAAAGTCCTGCGCCAACTGGGCGAACTCCTACTCTTTCTCCAGCTCCTTCTGAACAGCAAACTACTCCTGTTCGGCCGAATCCTCCAGCTGCGCCTGCCAGGGAGCATCTTTCTCGTGAAGAGGCTCATGGGGCCAGACTTATGAGCCATGCCATCCGATCCGCCCGGGACCGCCTCGATCGCATTGGTAAAGGCGAGCGTGTTAGGGCAGCAATGGTTCAAGCTGAAGAGCTGCCAGTTGACCAGATCATGAACAGGGCTTTGAACGAAATCTCCAGCGTAAGTGCTTCTTTATTCTTTGAGTCTTTAGTTTTTTAGTCCTCGTGATAAGTTCTAACTCCTTTTTCTCTGTGCACAGGCCTTACTTTCTGCCATTACTGCCCGTACCCGAGCCCAGGCTTACCTCGAACAGGTCGAGGCAAAAGCCATCGAGAGGTTCCAGGTGAAAGCGGCCGAGGAGCTTTCGGCTGCTGAGGCTAAACATGCTAAGGAGTTGGAGGCGGTGATCCGAGAGAGGGATGCATCGGTGACTAAGCTGTCCGAGGCTGAAGCTGCAAAGGAAGCAGCGCTTAAGTTGAGGCAAGAGTACCGGGAGTTCAACAAAACCCATCTCCGCGAAATCAAGCATCTGGGGGAGGTACTCAAGACCAAGGATAAGGCTATCCTCTCCCTCGAGGGCAAAGTGAAGCAGTTGGAGCTTGACAACTCCAAGAATCTGGAAAAGTATAAGTGGACAACACTCCGATGTTTCTACAATTTCTGTAAACACAATCAGGGTGCTGACTTTAGCTACCTTTCAGAAGAAGTCAGAACTGCGGAGCTGGCTCGATGTGCTGCCCAACTGGCCGAGGAGGAAGCAAGAGCCGCGACCCCTGCCACTCCAAGCATCGCTGGTTTGGAAGAAGAAGATGATGTTGAGGACGTGACTAATCAGGATGCTGCCCAGGATCCTCCAGCCCCGAATGCCTCTTGAATTCTTATTTGTTTTTTCTTTTTTTTTTTGGATATACGACCTAAGGGTCGTGGTATAAAGACAATTTAAATTTTGCTGCACGGGCAATAAATCTTTTTACTTGAACAATTACATCCAAGCTGCGATGCTTGCGGTGTAAAAGCTTAACTCTTGGTGCTATAATTATTTATTATAACATTTGTCCGTATGACCGGACTTAGCATAGTACTTTGGCATGATTTAACAAAACAATTTTGAAAAATACTCTAAGTACTGTAGCATGCTTTCACTTATTTTGTTCATGTGTTTACATACCTTGAGAAGTATGCTTTGCTATCGATGTGCCTTATATGCCCCCCAAGTGATCGAGGAGCTTTAGGTCCTTGGTCACTTGCCTTGACCATAACCTGTTCGAACGTTAATGTTCGTAGTATAACTGATACTTTTAATACAGCAAAACAACACACGTAATGAACAAATACTTGTAAATATAAATTCACAAAGGTTGGGAAGAATGACTGGCTGAGCACAGTCCCTTATAATCTCGTATTAAAAATGGACTAAACATGTCTTTACGAGTGATTCTGAAATAGAATCTTACATATACGAGCAGTTAGCCATACATCGTGGCTAACCCTCTTTGCAAAACTTGTAAAAATTAAAAATAGAAATTTAAACAAGCCAGTCCTTTAAGAAGGGTTGTTCATTGATAGTACTTGCGCAAGTGTTCTCCATTCCAATAGCACGGGACGAGATCTCCGTTTAAGCGTGCAAGTTTGTAGGTGCCTGGGTGAAGGACTTCTTCAATCTGGTAAGGCCCTTCCCAGTTAGGTCCGAGCACTCTAGCAGTGGGGTCACGGGTGTTTAAGAAAACTCGTCGTAGCACCAAATCTCTGACGTTGAATTTTCTTTCTTTAACTTTGGAGTTAAAGTACCGGGCGACTTTTTGCTGGTAAGCAGCAACTCGGAGTTGAGATTTTTCTCGTATCTCATCAATCGAGTCTAGGGACTCCATCATCAACTGGTTGTTCACGTCCTGGTCGTAAGTCAAACGCCAATGTGAGGGGGGATCTAACTCGACAGGTAATATTGCC
This sequence comes from Humulus lupulus, assembly GCF_963169125.1. Lineage (NCBI taxonomy): Eukaryota > Viridiplantae > Streptophyta > Magnoliopsida > Rosales > Cannabaceae > Humulus > Humulus lupulus. The sequence goes on from NC_084802.1 coordinate 13,626,963, forward strand.
TCATATCCGTAGGCTAGAGAAAATGGGGTATGCCCTGTTGCTGTTCGATGAGATGTTCTATACGACCAGAGGACTTCAGGCAGCTGTTCTGGCCACGCTCCTTTAGCTTCTTCAAGTCTTTTCTTCAGGGTGTCCTTGAGAGTTTTGTTTACAGCCTCGACTTGCCCATTTGCTTGGGGGTGTGCGACTGAAGAAAAGCTCTTAATAACCCCGTGCCTCTCGCAGAAATCGGTGAACAGGTCACTGTCAAATTGGGTCCCGTTGTCTGAAACTATCTTCCTGGGCAAACCATACCGGCATACAATGTTCTTGATGAAAAAGTCAAGAACTTTTTTGGTCGTGATGGTTGCAAGTGGTTCAGCTTCGACCCATTTTGTGAAATAATCGACTGCCACAACTGCGTACTTTACTCCTCCTTTTCCTGTTGGCAGTGATCCAATCAAGTCTATTCCCCATATTGCGAAAGGCCACGGGCTCTGCATCTGCTTTAGCTCCTTTGGAGCTACTCGTGGGATCTTGGAGAACCTTTGACATTTATCACATCTTCGTACATACTCCATTGAATCCTCGTTCATTGTCGCCCAGAAGTAGCCTTGTCTTAGAACTTTTTTCGCCAAACTCTGCCCCCCAGCGTGATCTCCGCAGAAGCCTTCATGCACCTCTCTCATGAGTTCCTTAGCTTTTTCTGATGTAATGCACCTGAGTAATGGCATTGAATATCCTCTTCGGTACATAATACCGTCGAGCAGTATGTACCTAGCAGCCCGCCTTTGCAGAGTTCTGGCCTTGTTTCTATCTGCTGGCAATGTTCCATTTGTTAGATACTCCAAGTAAGGCGTCATCCATGTATCTTCTGCACGAATCTCCATGTTGGCTTTGGCCACTTCAATGCTTGGCTTACTCAATCTTTCTACCGGGACTATGTTCAAGGTGTCAGCATCCTTTGCACTCGCGAGTTTAGCTAAGGCATCTGCATTTGAATTTTGGTCTCGCGGAATGGAGGGTGTACTTTGTAAACTGGGCTAGCAAATCTTTTGTTTTATTAAGGTAGGCCATCATCTTTAATCCTCACGCTTGATATTCTCCCAGGACTTGATTCACGACCAGCTGAGAGTCGCTGTAAATATCGAGCACTTTTATACTCATATCCTTGGCCATTCTCAGTCCAGCGAGGAGCGCTTCGTATTCTGCTTCATTGTTTGATGCTGCGAAGTCAAACCTGATTGCGCAGTGAAATCGATGCCCTTCGGGCGTTATCAGTATCACTCCCGCTCCAGCATGGGATTCATTGGATGAACCATCCGTGAATAGTTTCCACGAAGGAGTCTCGTCTTGAGGCATGGGCGCTTCAGGCTGTTTGCACAGCTCACTGTTGGGGAGTTCGGTGAACTTCGCAATAAAATCGGCCAAGACTTGCCTTTTTATTGCTGCTCGTGGTAAATAAGTTACATCAAACTGTCCTAATTCGACCGCCCATTTCAACAATCGTCTAGCCGCCTCAGGTTTTTGGAGGACTTGCCGAAGGGACTGGTCAGTCAGAACTGTGATAGGATGGGCTTGGAAGTACGGACGCAACTTTCTGGAGGCCAGAATTAAGCAATATGCTAACCTCTCGATTGGTGGATATTTCAATTCTGCACCGATAAGCCTTTTGCTGACATAGTAAACAGCTTTCTGTACGCCTTCTTCTTCCCGTATTAGTACCGCACTAGCAGCAACTTCGGTAATTGCCAGATAAATATACAAAGTCTCTCCTTCGATTGGTTTTGATAGGATGGGAGGTTGCGACATATGAGTTTTTAAGGCCTGGAATGCTTGCTCGCAGTCTTCCGTCCATTCAAACTTCTTATTCCCCCTGAGTAGATTGAAGAACGGAACACACTTGTCAGTTGATTTTGAGATGAATCTACTTAGGGCAACGATCCTTCCGGTCAGGCTTTGTACATCCTTGATTCTCTCCGGCAACTTCATGTCGATCAGGGCTTTTATCTTGTCAGGGTTGGCTTCAATTCCCCTTGAATTTACTATAAACCCCAAAAACTTCCCTGATCCGACTCCAAAGGAACACTTGAGGGGATTCAACTTCATCTGATACTTGTTCAACAAATCAAAGCATTCTCGCAAATTCCTCACGTGTCCTTCTGCCTTCTTGGATTTTACCAACATGTCATCCACATATACCTCCATGCTTACCCCGATCAGCTCCTTGAACATGTGGTTGACCAGTCGTTGGTAAGTTGCGCCTGCGTTCTTCAGCCCGAAGGGCATTACTTTGTAACAGTATAAGCCCGTATCGGTCCGAAAGCTGGTATGTTCCTCGTCAAGGGGATGCATGCTGATCTGGTTGTAACCTGAATACGCGTCCATGAATGAGAGGATCTCATGTCCTGCAGTAGCATCGACCAACTGGTCGATCCTTGGGAGTGGGAAACAGTCTTTTGGGCAGGCTTTATTGAGATCTGTAAAATCCACGCAGGTCCGCCATTTGCCGTTAGGCTTGGGGACCAGCACCGGATTGGAGACCCACGATGGATAAAATGCCACCCTGATGAACCCATTCTCCTTAAGTCTTTCGACTTCTTCTTTCAAGGCTTTTGATCTGTCTTTATCGAGCAGCCTTCTTTTTTGTTGCACCGGTGGAAAGGCTTTGTTTATGTTCAGGACATGGCTGATCACTGCTGGATCTATCCCAACCATGTCTTTATGCGACCAGGCGAAAACTTCCTGGTTCTCTTGCAAGAATTTCACCAGTGCCAGCTTTGCGGTAGGCTCTAAATTCTTCCCAACCCTCACGACTCTGGTCGGATCTTTGTCATCGAGTTGGATCTCCTCCAGGTCCTCGACGGGTCCAACATTTTCTTCAAAATCCCCAAAGCGAGGATCCAAATCTATATCCTCACTTTGGGCAGTACCCTATTTGGTGACGTTACCACCTGATTGGGCTTGTCTGTCTTCTGCCATCTGCAATCGGTCTGGGGTAGCGCTCTTCGATGCTCCACTTTTTGCCTTCGTGATCGAGGCGTTATAGCACTCCCTGGCTTCCCTTTGGTTTCCTAAGACGCATCCTACCCCTGCGTCCGTCGGAAACTTCATGGCTAGGTGCCACATGGAGATGATGGCCCTTACATCAACCAGTATGGGCCTTCCAATAACGGCGTTATATGCTGAAGGACAATCGACCACTACAAAAGTGGTGAGTAATGTCCTTGAGGCAGGCGCTGTACCCGTTGTTACTGGGAGTTTGATCATTCCGGCTGGGGCGAGTCCTTCTCCAGAGAAGCCGTGTATGGTTTGATTGCAGGGCTCCAGGTCTTTTACGGACAACTTCATGCGTTCCAGTGTTGACTTATATAGGATGTTCACTGAACTTCCTGTATCGACCAGTACTCTTTTTACCATCATATTGGCCATCTGGACGTTCACAACCAGCGGATCGGAATGTGGGAACCGGACGTGTTGGGCATCGCCATCAGAGAATGTTATCCCATATTCCTCTGAGCGAGCCTTTTTTGGCGCACAGTCCTCCACAGTCATCATCTCGATGTCCTGGTCGTGACGTAGAGTCCGAGCATATCGTTCTCTAGCCTTTCCGCTATTTCCCGCGAGGTGCGGGCCTCCACAGATGGTTAAGAGTGTTCCGGCTACGGGGGCAGGCTGTAATGGTGGCGAGCGTTGGCGTGTGGACGTCTGCTCGTTGCCACCTGGAGCTTCTCGTTGGGAAGTTCCTGAGGCCCGTACGTATCTTCTCAAGTGTCCTTGTCTAATAAGGAACTCGATTTCGTCTTTTAACTGGTTGCATTCATTAGTGTCATGTCCGTAGTCGTTATGGTAACGACAGAACTTGGTAGTGTCTCTTTTCGAAATGTCTTTTCGAATGGGGCCAAGTTTCTTGTAAGGTACACTAGAGCTTGTGGCCTGGTAAACTTCTCCCCGAGACTCGATGAGGGCAGTGTAGTTAGTGAACCTAGGTTCATAACGATTACCCTTGGCTCGTTTATTATCGGAGGTCGAAGGCTCATTGTGCGGCCGTTTCCCACCATTCTTGCCATTACCGTTGCTGTGCCCGTTGCCTTCAGGTTTGGAACCATTGGCGGCTTTGGCGGGTTCGGCGGCCTTCTTACCCTTGTTCGAGGGTTTTCCATCATCAGCAATGGCCTCTTACCCTTGATATAACGATCAGCTCGGTCCAAGAACACCTGGGTGGTTCTAACCCCGTCCTTACGAAGACTCTTCCATAGAGGCGAACGGCGTCTCACTCCTGCGGTTATAGCCATCATTTTTCCTTCGTCTCCGACTGTCTTTGCTCCAGCTGCTGCTTGCATAAAACGCTGGATGTAATCCTTCAGTGATTCTCCATCCTGCTGGCGGATTTCGACCAGCTGGTTTGCTTCGGTTGGGTGCACACGACCCGCATAGAACTGTCCGTAGAATTCCCTTACGAACATTTCCCAGGAAACTATGCTTGCTGGCGGGAACTTAAAGAACCACTCCTGTGCTGCTTCAGAAAGTGTTGCAGGGAAGATCCTGCACCGAGCATCTTCAGACACTTTCTGAATGTCCATCTGAATCTCGAATTTATTCACATGCGAGACTGGGTCCCCATATCCATCAAAGTTCGGGAGTGTAGGCATTTTGAACTTGCTGGGAGTTTCGGCGTTAGCTATCCTCTGGACGAAAGGAGTACCTTTCCTCCTGTCATGGTCGATGTAAGAGGTCCTTCCTCCGACCAGCTGCTGCACAGCCTGATTGAGTGCATTTATCTGGGCTTGTACTGCGGCAGGAATTGTGGTGGCTTCTGTGGCTGGAGGGATGTTCTCGCCGTGCTTTTCTCGACGATCGTTGAGTACATCTCTCAGGTCCTCTTCTCTTCTTCGTTGCTCGCTACCTCCGAGCCGGTCGAAGACATTATTTTGTCTGGGCTGCCCCCCAGCATCTTGTCTATTTGGCTGGTCACCTTGAGGTATTTGGCTCATGCCTTTACCTCTTTCTCCATTCCTCCCACCAGCATTTCCCTTGCCCGAGTCGGCCTCATTGTACCCATGACCATCTCTGAACCTTGACTGGCTGTGGTGAGACTGACTGTTCCCTCTGTTACCGTCTCTAGCAGAAACGCCCCGAGCGTTAGAGGGTGGCCTGCGCTGGTCGCGGTGTCCCCGTGCATCGTTATGCCGTGGGGGTCCACGGACCGCAGAGCCTAATTCCGAGTCCCTTCTGTTACCAGGAGGGTAGTGACCTCTGTTTGCTTGGTTTGGCCTGTCATTCTCATGGCGCCTAGGGCTACGAGGCTGACGCTCGGTCCTATTCTGCCTCTGCCTCGGGGAATTACCCCGAGCAGCTTGGGATGGCGGATTTGCCTCGGGATCCATCGAGACATCGTCATGGGGCGCCTGAGGCTGTTCAGGCCTTTGCGGACTTGAAGGCTGAACTGGTGGGCTAGGATTGGGACCCTTCTGAGGTGGCCCATTTTCAGGTTGGTTGGGCTGCGAGGCAGGTGCGGCCTGATTTCTAGCCAACAGCAAGGCTGCTTTAAGGGCTGCCATGGCCTCGGTCTGGCGGCGATCCACCTCTGCTTGTCTCTCGCTCAACTCCGCCCGCTGACGATCAAGCTCCTGCTGCTGTCGCGCCATAACTTCTGCGGCAGTCTCTTGATTGGCCCTCAGACTAGCCAATTCTTCTTGCAACGCGCCCAGGGTGCTCTTCAGTGTCGCATCATCCATTTCCTCCTCTTCAAAATCTAGTTGCGGCTCATCTTCCGCCATGCTTGCAGGGGGAGGAGGAGGTGGTGGGTTCGACGGTGCAGCGGCAGTTGCCTGCCCAGTTTTCCTTCCCGCTTTCGCCATTGGTTTTCTTAATAGCAACAAATCGAACTCTCAATGACAGCATCAGAATGTTGACCCACGATTTAGGCAACTGACACGGAGTCAAAATATGAATGATATAGACGAATGTATAGAGAATAACTTAATGACAAAAGTAAAGAAAACACAGTGATTTATAGTGGTTCGGCCCCAGGATCTGGAAATGACCTACGTCCACTTAGAATGATATTGATATAGAATCAAAAGTATGATCAGAGAACTTGGGTTCAATGAGTTTCAACACTTCTGACCAACAATACAAGTTTACTAGGAGAAATTCTATAATCTCTATGATTACCAAGCTCTCAACAAAAAAAAAAGGTCCTCTTCCCTTGAGCTATCTCTTGCTATTTATAGGCTCATGGAGGGTTACAAAAGATTGTTACAGATATTACCTCCTGAATAATAGGATATTCAGAAGATTGCATGAGATAAATTCGGGATTCACAAGGATCTTCCCGTAATTGTTGCCTTGGCTGCGGAACCTCCGACCAGACTGGTCGTAGGTAAGACAGGCTTGTCCTGCTTCTGCTGTGCATCCTGGTCGATACTCTAACAGTCGCCTTCCAGGTATCAGCCACGTGTCAAGAGATTATTTGCCACGTCACAAATGCTAATTTATTGGATAACAGAGATTATTCTTATAATCGTGGATGGGTCGAACTTAAATTAATTAAAATCTTATGCTATAAATTTAGCATAGGAGAAATTGTGTTTTATGCCCAAATGCCTAACGGACGACACTGCCCCCAGCCCAACCAAGGCGGGTCTTCCGAGCAGTACGTTGTAGGCCGATGGGAGGTCCACCACCCATCATCTTGGTTACTGAGAGTGGGTAGTCTCCCAAGGTTATAGGGAGCTCAATGGATCCCATACAGGCAATCCCTTCTCCTGAAAAACCGTACAATGTTGTTGCACATGCTTTCAAATCGTGAAGCGCGAGTCCCATCTTTTCTAGAGTGGCTTTGTAAAGGATATTCACCAAGCTCCCATTATCAATCAGGACTCGGCGTACCCTCTTGTTCGCGAGTTGGAGAGTTATGACCAAGGGGTCGTTATGAGGAAACTGGACGTATGATGCGTCCTCTTTAGTAAACGTTATAGGTTGAGTCTCAACCCTCTGTTGTTTTGGAGCTCGTGGTTCAGGTTCGTAGGGAGAACCGTCTCTAGTCTTGAGCTCATTTATGTATCTTTTCTGGGCATTCCTGCCCAAACATGCGATATGAGGTCCCCCAGGAGGTTACTACATCCTCTCCATCAATCAGAGGGGGTCTCTCATCCTCCCAAGCTCGAGAGTTATTGTGTTGGGCAGGCTGTGCGGCTGTTGCCCTCTTACTTATTGATGCTTGATTGGGATTTCGGTTTCTGACGTACTGTCCGAAATATCCCCTCGAGATCAAACCTTCGATCTCGTCTTTCAATTGTTGACATTCATCGGTTGTGTGTCTGATATCTCTATGGAATCTATAGTGTTTATTTGAGTCCCTTTTTGCCTTTTGATTCCTCATGGGATCAGGTCGTCTGAACGAGACCTGGTTTTTATTGGTCAGGTAAATATTCTCCCGAGACTGAGCTCGGTATACACCTTGTATACGGAGAAGTATTTATCCCCTTTCTTCTTTTTACCTCCATCAGCCTTGGGGTTATTCCCTTTGTTCTTCTTCCTTTTAGAATGATTATCCCCGGAGGGTTTTGAAGTTGATGGGGCTGCCGAGGTCAAGGCAGAGTTCACATTTGTCGTTGTAGTTATGGGTTGAGAGGTCATGTTCAGCGCTAACCTCGCTTCTTCTACATTAACAAACCTCTGGGCCCTCCGATTGAACTCGGTTAGCGACCTGATAGGTTTCCTTTGTAAATCTTCCCAAAGGGGACTTCCTGGTAGAATACCCGCTCTAACAGCCATCATGTGACCGCTATTATCGACATCCCGAGCTCGGACCACTTCTAGGTTAAACCTTGTGAGGTAACTCTTTAATGACTCATTTTGTTGTTTTCGAACATTGGTTAAGGCCGAGGCCGAGGGCCTGATGCCAATCATAGCCTTAAACTGCTTCTTAAAATCACTAGATAATTGATCCTAGGACGAGATCGAATGTCTTTTAAACTTCTCAAACTAGTTTTTTGCTAGTCTTGTAAGTGTGGCTGGGAACAACACACATCTGAGCTCGTAGCCAACATTGCTGGCTCGCATGATGGTGTTGAAGGTACTTAGATGACTATACGGGTCTAAGTTTCCATCAAATGGCGGGACATGGGGTATCCTGAATCCCTGAGGAAACGGAGTGCTGGAGATATGCGGGGCAAATGGCTCGAGTTCCTCATCTAACTCTTCAGATTTGTTCCTGTTACACTCGTCTTACAGGAGCCTGAATGCTCTTTCTAACTGGTCAATCCTTTCCTGGACTAAATTCACTGGGGGTTGAGCCTAGACCTGAGGGGGCTGGTTATCATTAATAAAAATTCCAGCTCCCTTTCTTGGTATAGGGTTATATGCTGGTTGTTTTTTACCATTCAAATGGTCGCACAGATCAGGGTTCGGGGGTCGCCTTCGATTATGGTTTAGATGATCCCGCAGATTAGGGTGATTCCCTCGATTCCCTGTATGCCTTGGATCGGTGTTATAAATGCTTACGAACCAAGTGTAGTTCGAGCTTTCGCTTATGTAACTTGTAGCCCTCTCTGGATGCGTGGCTCGGTTATTACGAGGTGGGTCCCCTGCTGGCCTTCTTGTTCTAGTAGTTTGTGATCTTAACATTTGGCTTCCCGATGGCTGAGGAGCCATGCAATCTCGGGTAGCCTCTCTTTCGTTCCCCTATCCAGGCATAGCCTGTTGGTTCCATCTCGACTGCCACTGCGAGATGGCCTCCGTGGTGCAGTTCGTGGGACCTCTTGGATTGGCGGGGGGTGCCTTATTGGTGATGGTGGATGCCTTATGGGCGACGGGGGTTGTCTCTCATTTTCGAGCCTGGATGGCCTAGAGTTTGCCTGGACAAACTCCGGGTTGTTTCTTGCAGTATCAGGATTCGGGTTTCAAGCCAGTGGAGGGGCTCGGTTATTAATCGTTCCTGTAGGCAAGTCTGCAGTAGGGTTGGCAGTGGCCTCAGCCCGGGTACTCCTCCGGGGCCTTGGCTGATTCGGTTGTGATGCTTGTTCCGCCCTCCTGGCGGCCGTACTTCCACGGGGGTGTCCTCTAGGCCTCCGGGGAGGTGCCTGGGCGTCAGCTTCCTGTCTGGCTAATTCCTCATTGTGTTTTGTTGCCTCTGCTTGTATGCCTTGGCTTGGTGTTATAAATGCTTACGAACCGAGTGTAGTTCGAGCTTTCGCTTACGTAACTTGTAGCCTTCTCTGGATGTGTGGCTTAGTGATTACGAGGTGGGTCCCCTACTGGCCTTCTTGTTCCAGCAGTTTGTGATCTTGACATTTTGCTTCCCGATGGCTAAGGAGCCATGCGATCTCAGGTAGCCTCTATTTCGTTCCCCTATCCAGGCATAGCCTGTCGGTTCCATCTCGACTGCCGCTGCGAGATGGCCTCCGTGGTGTAGTTCGTGGGACCTCTCGGATCGGCGAGGGGTGCCTTATTGATGATGGTGGATGCCATATGGGAAACGAGGGTTGTCTCCCATTGTCGGGCCTGGATGGCCCAGAGTTTGCCTGGACAGGCTCCGGGTTGTTTCTTGCAGTATCAATATTCGGGTTTCGAGCCACTGGAGGGGCTCGGTTATTACCTGTTCCTGTAGGCAAGTCTGTAGTAGGGTTGGCAGTGGCCTCAGCCCGGGTACTCCTCCGGGGCCTTGGCTGATTCGATTGTGATGCTTGTTTCGCCCTCCTGGCAGCCGTGCTTCCACGGGGGTGTCCTCTAGGCCTCTGGGGAGGTGCCTAGGCGTCAGCTGCCTGTCTGGCTAATTCCTCATTGCGTTTTGTCGCCTATGCCAATTGTTTGCGTAGTTAGCGATTTTCAAGTTCCACGATAGGAACATACCTCTCAGGATTGTAATACAAATCCTCGTCAGGCCTGGGGGAAGGCGGCCCCCGAGAGTTGGATGAATCACTCCTCTCCTTAGGGTCCAGATCCACCATAGGCTGCTTTCTAGCTCGTCAGGGATATTCCTCGGTATGAGGGGTTTGTTCCTCGGGTATCTAGGGCAATGGTCGCCCACCAGTACTAGGGTTGCTTGCAGCAGCCATTGATGATTCAGGAGGTTTTCTGAATAAACAGGCTCACGTCTTGTTTAATGGCTCTCAATGAAAGCACCAAACTGTTGACGCCGTTTTTCATCAACTTATAAATGAAGAGCAATTAAACAAAATACCAGAGGAAACAACCAATAATAGACACGATTTTTACATGGTTCAGCAATTAAAATCTGCCTAGTTCACGAGCCGATGTTATTCACTTTATGGAATTCTCTCAAAGCTTTCTGGAAGTAATTTTACAGAGTCTTCCCAATATAAATTTCTCCGTCCTTAAAAATGAATTGCTCCACACTATTTATAGAGTGGTTTACCAAATATCTCCCCTCATATTTCGGGGAGTTATTATACAAATCAAGTAAATAAATGCAATTAAATGCATATAGTTACTACGTACGTGTATATAACAACAAATTACAACCAATCCCTTAAACATAGGGATTTTATAACAATAAAGATGTTCACACTCAGGTCGCGACCTTGAACATTCAATTCACATGCCTTCAAGACCGATCAACCATCATGATCTCGCTACCTGGGTTCGCCTCGAATTTTAACAAGTAACATTGTTCAGATCATCCTTTTCGAGCTCACAATGCCCAAGCTCGAACTGTCTTGTCTGATGGCAGGAAAGGAATCAGGGAATTTATACAAGTGTTGAACCACTATCATTGTAGCTTCGAGCTTGACATATATTCTCGGAACACCTTCGAGACCACGTAGTTTCCGAGCTCACCAATTCCGATGTTGTCGCACTTACTGCACAACGATGTCACTCTTTATATATTCATTAAAGCCGATTATGACAAACCTCATTATTCCGAGCTTACAACAAGCCTAACTTTCGAGATCAAAATTTCTATTCTCGAAATTTGGGTGCAACATTGCTTAACTCGCTAAACGAGTCATTAGGTCATAAATGTGCATCTAAGTGAAAATTTTGGTTAAAATGAATGGATATATTTTATTTAAAACATTAAACTATACATGTGATCCCATAAAAGTGTTTACAATCCAAAATGGTCATTACAGTTCAAAAGTTACAATCCGCCGACCTAAGCGGCAAAAATAGGGTTAAACCCTAGTTCCCCTCAGAAATACCTTGGCCGTGGTGGTCAAGCGGGCGCATATGTACACGTCGCCACCTAAGTAACTAGGCCATGACTCATTTTGAAAAGGACTATAGAGATACCAACTTTGCTTTTGCTTTCTTTACTATTATAGTTTTTTTTACTGGCTGTATAAAAAAATGCATTTATAACATATGCATCAATAACATTTGTTTCTTTGTATATATGGTATACATATATATATGTGTATACAAGACCAGACGATTTCCTTTTGCCATTTATATCTCTGTATATCATATAAATTTTGAATTGATTTATTTGCAAACATATGTCAATATTCATCCAGTTTTCATACCATGAGCCCATCCAGTTTTCACTTATTTGTTTTGGTATACAGCTATACACATATATGTCAATATTCATTCAAACTTTCAGAATGATTTTATCTCTTTTGAACTTGACCAGGAAATTTATTTTACAATCATCAACTAGCCAATCCCAACATCGGCTTAGACAAATACTTTTATTTTTTGCATTTTCAGCGAGGTATGAGATATTCAACCAAGTTTGTTTAACTGCTTTTTAATCAAAATTAATATTTTGTGGTAATTTTGATAGCATAACATTATAACTTTATTTTAAATTAAGGGCAGAATGAGTGCATTCTATAAATTTGGAGCGGAATGAGTGCATTCCATAGATTTAGAGCGGAATGTGTGCATTCCTTAGATTTAAGGATGAATGCATCCATTAATTTTTTTGGGGTTAGATTTAAGGATGAATGCATCCATTAATTTTTTTGTTTGGGGCGGAATGAGTGCATTCCTTAGATTTAAGGATGAATGCATCCATTAATTTTTTTTTTGGGCAGAATGAATGCATTCCATGGTAGATGAAGAAAAAGCCCAGGAAGAAGAAGAAATTTAGGGATAGATATTTACCTGTGAAACCTTGAGCAATTTGAAGAAATACTGTAATTTGATTTTTTTATTCTGGTTCTAACCTGATGCAAAATGTCGATCTTCTTTTTTCTTCTCCTCTCCTTTCCTCTTTTTTTCCTCTGTTTGATTTTTTTTTCCTATTTTGTAGACTTAATTTTACATTAAAGTGAAAAGAAAGTGTAGAAAGTGAAGAGTGGTCAGAATGGGAAGTGGGAAGGTAGAGAGAATAGTGGAGATATTTTTTTTCACTTTTTCTCCTTTACTCCAAACCGATTTTTTTCTTTTATTATTATTTTTTTATTTATTAATAATAATAATAAAAAAATGGTTCAACATCAGAACATCGACGTAATAAGGATTTTCAAAAATGCCAAAGGGAGTCGATATATCGCCCCCTATAGGCGATACATTGCCTGCCCCATAATCTCGAGCCTCCGTGGTTTCGTTTGTGCGAAGTCGACATGTTTTCTGTATCAATCATAGGCGATATATCGGCCCCTATAGCTGCGATATATCGGCATACACTGATATATCAAACACGTTTTTGCACACATTCAACACACTTGAATTTGTTTAATCCACTTTGACTGAGTAGTACGAGATCCTAGCAGCTGAGGGAAGGTTATAGAATTCCTAGGTTTATCCTAGATTAATTTATTCATCTAAAATCCTTAATAATCATACATGTGACAAATGTCACATTCTTAATTGGCATATTTTATAGAATATCTTTTTCTTGAGAGATAAATTGGTTGTTTCCCTTTATTGTAATTTTCAGAAATTCACTTTCCTTTTTTGTGAATTTCGGATTATATTAGCTTCCTTATTTAGCTTTATACTGTCCCAATTTGTTTGTAAAGGGAAGTTATATCTTGCAAATATTCAGTACTTACCCAATGTCATTTCTGGAATATTTGTTTATAGGCTATTTAGGTTTTTTACCCCTCGAACTATTACATATGCATATCGTGCCCCCCGAATTTTTCAGGCAGTTAAAAAATCCCCCCAATCTATTCACAGTCATGTAAATTAGGACTTCCGTCCAATTCCGTTCATTTTTTACAACGGGAGGATGATGTGGCCTGTTTTTTACATAATTTGGGATGACATATGGGACTCTAAAGTGTACAAAAAGAATTAAATAATTAATTAACAATCCCTCTTGTTATCCCAAAAATTTGAAAAGAATGACGTGGCAGTGAAATTGACACGTGGCATGAGTTAGTGGAGTGATCTGGCCTTATAATGGCCCAATACATCAGTTAAGGAATGGGACAGATAGTCAATACAATACGCCCGATCGAAGAGAGTATTTGGACTGGGGGTTGCTTGGCTCAGACCTCAGTTTAGAGATCCTTAGAATTCAATTGGTGCCAAGTCCAAGAAATTGAAGGGGAGGTATGAATTTTGGTTCAAGATATAAAAGCAGTAGGTCCGATCGGACCTAAGCTTAGGGGACCTCTTGTTTGTTAAGCTTGGCTCGAATGAGTTCAAAGAGAATGACCAAGGCTCAAGTTTTACTCAAGGGGAAAGCCACATAGTGGCCGATCGGGTATGATGTGGAAGAAGTGAACTTGGGCTTGAATGAGGTGAGGAGGAAAAGTATACCTCGGACCGTTTTGGTCTGAGGAGAAGAAATGGTGGTGTCCGATCGGACATGATGCGTATGAGGTACCTTGGACCATTTTGGTCCAAGGGGATGACTATGACCGATCGAGCATACTCATAGGAGGTACCTTGGACCATTCTGGTCCTAGGAGAAGTAGATGGTGGCTCGGACCACCTTGGTCCGAGGAGAAAAGTCTAATGCCCGATCGAGCATTGGTTAAACGAAGAAGGCTCGGACCACCTTGGTCCGAGGAGAGGAGTTGTGCCCGATCGGGGGTACCCATAGGAGAAGCTACCTTGGGTCATTTGGATCCAAGGTGATGATATATAAAAGAAGGCTCGGACCATTCTGGTTCAAGGAGAAGAGTCCAAGGTCCGATCGGACCTTGGTTGAGCGAAGAGGCTCGAACCTTGTTGGCCCGAGGAGAAGGAGGATGTGTCCGATCGGACATGGTGTTTGTGGAGTACCTTGGACCATTTAGGTCCAAGGAGAGGGGCATTGTGCCCGATCGCACAAGACGCCTGAAGGAGTGCTTTGGACTATTTTGGTCCGAGGAGATGATAGGAAGAAGATGGCTCGGACCACCTTGGTCCGAGGAGCAAAGTGCAAGGTCCGAACGGACCTTGATTGAAGGAGTCAAATAGGGTGGTTTGAACCACCTTAAGCCCAAGAAGACAACCATTTGGTCCAAGGAGAGCCATGCACATACCACCTTTGACCTACGTAAAGCTTGGAGAATAGTCAACATGCATGAGAAGCTACGTCAAACTGTCCGAAACTACTTCAGTGAGAATTGGTCCAAGCATCCGGGAATCACTCAATCCTCACTTGAAATTAGGGATCAGTTATATTTTGAATGTTTATTTTGTAATATAAATATTCGGTAAATAATGGAATATCCCTATCAAAAGGGGATATCAGTTGAGAATCCCAGGTCTATAAATAGAGACTTGGGAGGATCGTAAAGGGAATTTTGGCAAAATCAAGAGTGAACTTGTGTTCTAGAGAGAGAAAGTGTTTTCCCTAAGAGAACCCCTTTTGTATTCTGAAATATTTCATACTGAAGAAACTCAGTTGACACGGTTCATCTGATCTTGAGTGTGATTACATAATAAAATCTCTAAGTGGATTAGGCTGTTACTGATCATCGGGGCTGAACCACTATAAAATCTCGTGTTATTTACTTTCATTAAAAACTGTCTGTTGTCGTTTATAATTCTCTTGAAGGTTTGTCGTAGTTGACGTTCTTACGTCGTTGGCTAGATTTACAGTCAACACCTCTCTACATATAAATTTATATATATATATTTATTTATTTATTTATTTTCACTCTTATAACAAAGTTTACATGATTAGTTTACATTACACATGCCCCAAACAAAGTTTTCAATCTTGAACATCATCCTCCTGTTACAAAAAATGAACGGAATTGGACGGAAGTCCTAATTTACATGACTGTGAATAGATCTGGGGGATTTTTTAACGGCCTAAAAAAATCGGGGGGCACGATAATGCACATGTAATAGTTCAGGGGGTAAAAATCCTAAATAGCCTTTGTTTATATATTTTCGTGCAGCTCAAGAATTGAAAAACAGGAAACTGAACCCTTAATGTCATTAATTGTTGTTTCCTTTTTGAGCTTGTTTTTTATCCGACACAGGTCTGAGCTGTCCTCACCAAAATCGTATCTATTGGGTCAGCATCTTCTAAAAAAGGTAACTCTTCATCAATCAAGAATATCTTCAATTATTCTTGCCTTTATTAGGAGATTATTTCTCAGCCTTTATGAGCACGAAAAATGACTCTATAAATAGGGCTCTAAAGGCAGTGAGAAATGTGAACTCTTAGATGCATAATTTGTGAGTATATTGTAATATTTGAGAGAGTTCCTTATTTGTATTAAAGATCATAGTATTCACGTGATCTTGTAGAAATATGAGTGTTTAGTTTTTGTGGTGAGTCTATACCATGTTCATGAGTGAATACACATTGTAATTTGAACACAACTTTTATAGTCTTCGAGAGAAGATTTTTACAAGCCTTGCGTCGGTAGGATGCAAGCACTCGCTGGTCATTGAAGGGAGTTCAAGTGGTTGAGCGTTTCAATCAAGATCAGATTAGTGGAGAGAAGTACAACAAAGTTGCGGCAAATCTCAAGAAGGGGTCTTGTTTTGTTTAAGTCAATATTTTGTACTTGTGATTCTTTATTAATTGATTTTATTCTCTCGGCGTGGCCCCAATAAGTAGGTTATCCGAAATGGTTTCTGAACCTTATAAAAATTCGTTGTGTTCTTTATTGTTTTGCATTGTCTTTTTATTGTGTTCAGTTTCTGTCGTGACAAGTTCGGATTATGTCCCAACATAACTGAAATCTGTTTAAACAATTAATTACCATTTCGCACTTTAATTAATTCACATGGTTTAATTAATTTGGTAATTACTAAAAACGAAATTTCATAACCCAAACTCGAAGCTTGTGAAATTGGCCACCCGAATGAGACCCAAACCTATGGTCGGGTTTAACCCGATCAGACTCGAACACACGGGTTTCATCTTTTTCTCGGGTTTTTCGGGTGCGGGTCAGGCGGGTCTTGCAGATTTTCGGGTCCAGATGTGCACCCCTAATATATATATATATGGATTTCAAAGTTCAAACACATACATATTGATTTCAAGTTGAGGGTGGAAACAAAGATAAATTTATATTATTCAAATTTTAACACATACATTTTATTAAATATCAAATACATATACATATTGATTTTAAAGTTGGAACAAAGATACACATATACATATATTTTTTTAAACACTACTACAAAAAACCCTTTACGGTTCACTTTTTTAGGACACACACCTAAATGTAAGCCCTATAAAAGGTCTTTAAAGTTTTTAGGATACTCATTGAGAGTCCTTAAAAATCACATTTTAGAATGCGCAATGAGGGCCCTAATAAAATATGTGGTGGGTCATAAAAAAAACCCAAGGAAAGAATTTGGGAGTGGATAGGGTGTCCTAAAAGAGTATTAAGGGCGCTCAAAGCATGCCCTTAAAAATGTTAAGTAAAATGGGAAAAAAACTATATAGTTTTTACGAATTGGGGGAGGGTCATTTTTACTCGGCACACAAATTAAAGAAGAAGAAAAAGAATTGGGGCTTAGGGTTCATTCAGCACACGAATTGTGGTTGAGTTCTCATCTGCGCCTGGGGTTCTCAATGTCAACGGCAGCTGCAGAGGGACATGAACTCGACATCAGCGACAACTGCATACAGAGGTGAAGGTGACGACGCCACTTGCTGCAGACGAAGGAGAATGCGAATGCGCCTATTGTAGATGAAGGAGAAGGCAATGACACTACCTGTTTCTAGGGTTTCTGGTGAAGGCGCCACCTGTTCCTGGGGTTCTCGACGAAGGCACCACCTGTTCCTGGGGTTCTCGATGACGACGCCACCTGTTCCCATGGTTCTCAGGGACGACGTTAGGGCAACAGTACTGTAGTAGAAGTGGTAACATGTATCTTCTCTTAATTTCTTCATTTTTTATTTATAAATAATGGTTTCTATTTATTAAATATTTGAATGTTCTCTTTAAAATATATTTATTTATGAAAAAAGTAATTTGTATAAATGAATATTTGTAAAAAAATTATATTCACTTTTCTTTCCAAGTACGGCTGAGCATCGGTCGGTTTGGGCGGTTTTTTTCTATTCTAAAATCTAGATTTCGGTTTTTGGTTCGGATTGGTGTGATCCAAAAACCGACCGACCTATTTACAACACCAAAAAAAACCGACCGATTTAGACCGCGGTTCGGTCGGTTAAAACCGCCCAAAATGAACTTGATTTTTTTTATTTTTTAAATAATTTTTAAGGAAATTTAAGTTTAAAAAAATGTAGATTATTGGAATCCATTTTTTTAGCTTTTTTTTTAATATGAAATTGATTCATTTAATTTGTTAACTTAAAGATTTTAACTTTATGATTTGAAAATCTAAACACAACCTAACCATATTCGGTCGGTTTCGGTTTTTACGGTTGGTTTGCGACCAACTTATAAACTGACCGATTTAATGTCGGTTTTCGCCAAGGCGGTTTCAACGATTTTCAGTTCTGTCGGTTTCGGTTTTTTCGGTGTTCGGGTAATCGGTTTGAGCGGTTTATTCGGTTTTTTGGATTTTTTGCACAACCCTATTTCCAAGTGTGGAGAAAAAATTTCGACCCACTTTTCTCTCCCATCTTCTTTTCTAACCAACCAAACATATAAATTTTCTTCTTCCATACTTTTTCTCTCCAAACTTTTATTTCTTTTCATTTTTCTCTACTACCAAATATAGGGTAAAATGGAATATCAATTTCTTTACTTTGATCAAATGTGATTCCATGAAAGAAAAAAAAATTCATTGGTAAAAAAAATAAGCCAAACATAATAATAGCATTCCATTCTATTAATTTGGTAGAAATTAATTTTTAAGTAAAAAATAAACCAAATATATAATAGAATCCTTTGTTCTATTCTTGGTAAAAAAAAAAAAATTCCTCGGTAAAAAAAATAAGCCAAACAGTGACGTTTCCCTCCCTCCCAACCAAACAAATTCTGTACTAGTTTATTTTCTTTTCATAATAATATTTTAGGAAAGGTTATTTTAGTAAATGCATTGTTAGAATTGCATAAATAAATAAATAATAATTCAAAAACAAAATAAATTAAAACAAAAAAGAGAAGGTCAGTTTGTAGTTTGTACCGCCTCTAACTCCAACTCCCTCCTCACGCTCGGCGGCGATCTCTCTCAGTCACGACAACTCCACTCCACCGTCGACTCCATCACGACCGCACCGGTACCGGCACCGGCACCACAACTCCACTCCACCGTCGTCTCCACCACGGCGGCACCACCAGCCACCATCACAAACTCCATCAGCTCACACCTCAAACACTGCACCAGCTCTTCATTTATTAAGGTTTTTTTTTTCTCAACTCAGATGGTATTTTAACTTTTCGGCATACACGTTATGATACCAAGTTTTTTTCTGCATTTAAACTCAAAAGGTATATTGATTCTATTTTTTTTTCCGGCATAAGATTGTACCAAGTTTTGGGCATTTGATTTCTATGGAATCTATTTTAATTTTGTGATATTTTTTCTGTTATTGATTTTTTTTTTAATCAGATTCAAAACAAACAAAGTTTGGAACTGTCAAAGGAAAGCTGTGCAGCTGTTATTTTGCTAAATTGAGGTATTTTCTTCACTCTTATATGATTTGATTACTTTGTGTATATGCTGATTATATGTTGTTATATGCTGATAAAGTTCACAATGGGATTCCCTCGGAAGCGTTCAAAAAAGTCTCAGGACAGTGATGATGAATTTGATAATGATGAACTAAGTGTAAGTCTAATTTTTGGATTTGTAACTTTATATTTGGTTGTTAGTTAATTTGTTCATAGAAAAATTAAAGTAATAATAATGTAGGTAGAAGAGAAAGAAGAAGATGATGATGATGAGTTTGAGGATGAGGGTGATAGTGCTGACGACGATGATGAAGAGGACGAAGAGGAAGAGGTAGAAGAACATCAAAATAGTAATAAGCAAAACACCGATGCTGAGATGGAAGAGCTTGAGAAAGAGTATATGGATCTTCGCGACCAGGAGCAGTAAGACTTGTATTTTCATGCTCCTTTGTATGACATGCTTAGTAGCAAGAAACATAAACTCATTAGTCCTTTCTATGTGTTTGTTGATGTAAACAATTATTACTCAGTGTCTCAGTCGGATTTTTTTTGTTTTTCATTCACATTAGAAATATCTTACAGAATTTGAAACGTCACAAGGATGAAGATATTCTTAAAGGACAAGCAGTGAAGAATCAAAAGGTGTGGTCTTGTTTTCTGCAAGTTTACACTGATGCCCTTACTGAATTATTTATATATATATTTATATATATTGGGGTCTGGTTTGTAAATTCTTACAAATTACTTTTGTTGCTAGTATTATCATTTCAAAAGTTTCGGTCAGAGTAGATGATGACAGGGTTTTTAAGCACTCACACGGTTTTTAGCATTTTTTATTATTTTATTTATATACGTTTGCATATTAATAAACTTATTACTCTTTTATTTCTTGTCTTTTTTGTTTTTGAAAAGGCTCTTTGGGATAAAACTCTTGAGCTCAGATTTTTGCTTCAGAAAGCTTTCTCAAGTTCAAATAGATTACCACAGGTATGTTGTAATTGTTAAAATTCATTAATTTGGATACTAGTTACTTAAACATATTCAGATGGTCAATCATGTGATTTCGTTTGCAGGATCCACTAAGGTCTTCATTTTGTGATTCAGACGAGAGTGTCAATGCAGTGTATTCTGACCTAATTACATCCTCAAAGAAAACTTTAGATTCTCTGATGGAACTACAAGAGGTACTAAAATCCTTCTGTGTTTCTTGTCTGTTATGCTTTAATTAATGTGAAAATGGATATGCGCATACTTGGTTTTGTTAATATTGTCACATCTTTGCTGACTTCACTTTCCTTTGTTATTTCAGGTTTTACTTAAAAAAAATCCATCTATTCTTCAAGCCACGGATGGTACATATGATCTGTATATGGATTTTTTGTTGTTGTGCTGATTGCTGATTAAACATCACATATTAATAGAATGGGCCTTATGTTTGAAAACTCTTGTCATGCTTGCTACTTCTATTTCTTGTATTTTAAATGTAATGTTTTGGACGGTCAGAAAATTTCAAATTTTCAAATACACAATTATAGACCAGAAGAATAAATTACATGTATACATATGTTCTGCAATATTCTTTTTCAACATCGTCTGCACTCTTTGATGAGCTCCTTCTGCCATTGTTGTTTTTTACAAGGCAGATTGTAAATGATTGATACTTGTTGTCATTATTTGTTCTTTTTGTACACTCTGTCTCCAACTCTATGATGGACTATGTTACTGTGTATATAACTTTCACTCTGCATATCTGTTTAGTTTCCTTATAAAAATGAGTTGGATGTTGACATAGCTTCCTATTTTAAGGTAAACCTGGACAAGTATCTAATAATTTGCAATCTTTAAAGTGCTCTACCGCAAACGATGATGAAGTTTGGTCTCGATTATCTCAATTGCATGCAAGGTATTGAATCAAATATGGGATGTTCTTTTGCTATGTTTAATTAATATAATATAATGTTATGTGGACCTAAAGATGGTAAGTTTTAGATGGCTTTTCAATCTAACACAATTTTTTTTGCTGATGAATAAAAAAGACAATGTCATTTAAAGAAACTGATACGAAAAGATTATCCATTTAAGAAGCATTAATGCCTTAATGCTTTTTGCTTTTTCCATGTTCTATGTGGATGACAACATTATGTATCACCTCTTTATATTTATGCATTATTATAATAGCATTTTTATCATGAATAAATGCGTTAAGCTAACTTGACTATCCTTTGCAAACTTCTATTAATTACTAATTTAGTTTTTTGGTATTAATATTAGTATCTAATATCTGATATTAGATTTATACAGAATTTCAGATCAATGTTCTAGTTTTACATAAAAGCCTTGGTGGTATGTAGGTTTGATCACCGTTTTTGTTTTTTTCACTAGAAAGGATAAGGAATACTAAAATGCAATTTTGTACAATCATGTTAAATGCAGAAGCGCAAAGAATGAAATAATATTTCTGGTTAAGCCATTAAACCCTCCTGCTCATGCACAGACAACAAGATAGGGAATGCATAAAATGCAATTCTGTACAATCATGTCAAGATAGGGAATACATAAAAGGCATTTCATGCTTAAACGGTTAAACACCCTTGTTCATGCTCTGACAGCTTCAGTCACGTGCTTGCACTTTGACCTACCTGATTAATGTTTTATCCTTGGGTGTGTTAGCAGTCATAGATGCTGCATTTTAGAATTATAACTCATGCCTAGTTTGACTTGAGAGCTTTCATATTTGTATTCTGTAGTATAGCTGCTTTCAGAGACAAGTCAGTAGATAAGTGGCAAAGGAAGACTCAGGTGACAACTGGTGCTGCCGCTATTAAAGGCAAACTACAAGCTTTTAATCAGGTATAGCTGTGTGAATTAGATTATAGTCAGGCTACCCTGCCAGAATTACAAGAAGATTCATTTTTCATTTAACTATTTGCAGAATATTAGTGAACAAGTTGCTGCTTACATGAGAGATCCAAGTAGGATGATCAATCAGATGCAGCAAAGAAAATCAATAGTTGCCATATTTGGGACTGTAAGTTATAATCTTTTTTTAACTTTAATTTAGATTAATGATTGGATGGCTAATTAGTCCCCACCAGACAGGTTCACCACCAGTTACACTACTTATGACCTGGACTCTATTGTAATTTATAATTTTCTTAATTTGTATTTTTGCTTATGCATGTCAATTTTTTTTTGAAAAAAGCTTATGCATGTCAAATGAATGGCAGGTTCCTGGAGGGGAAGCTAATCTAAAGGGAGAGGTAATTTTTACATCTGGTGCATACCTGAGTTCATTTTGCTATAATAAGTGGAAACTTTTTTCTGAAAGTGAAAGTTTATATGTCTAATACAGGCTATTGAAACATTAACATAAATTGCACTTTGTATTTCAATATGATATTTCTAAATGGCCCACAAAATTAATTATACACTTCATTTAATAACTTGACGTGTATTAAGTATGACTTTTACTCTGGTAGGAGGCACAGACCGATGGTGATCCGGAGCTTTTAGATGATTCTGAGTTTTACCAGCATTTACTGAAGGAGTTTTTTGAAACGATTGACCCAACATCTAATGGTAAAATCTTATGCATTTTGTACCTTTTTATAGACTTAATCTTTAATCACTTTTGTTTTGTTTTTTGGGGTAGAATCTGTTAACTTTTATGTATCAGTATATCTGGTATTACTAAATTGTGCAAAGTTGTATTGTCTTTACATGCATATGCTTTGACATATGAGTGATGCTTGTTGATCCTGGTTTATATGCTGCTTTGTATATGAAGTGTGAAAATGCTTGGTTGTTGAGCCATTGACCTTTTCTCTGGCAGAATTTGATTAATTGGGCTATTTTTGTTTCATTTCATGTGTTATTTTATGAGTTCACTATTATATTTTTTTTTGGAAGTGAGGCTGACTTTTAGGCCATGTTGGTAGGAGTGGGAGAAGATTAGGAATGAAATGTATATATGCCTAGGAAGGAAATGTATAAAGAGATTATTTTTTTTATAATTATAATTTGCTTATTTGACAAGATACCCACGACCATGAGGGTTAGGTACTGTGATTAGACTCATGTTTTAATGAGGTTTAGGGTTTGATTCTTTATACAGATCTACCCATCATTTTTCTAGAATTGCTTGCTTGTCAAAGATCGTTGGGCTAACTGTGATGACAATCAAGAGAGGGAGTACTCTACCACCCGAGTGAATGTTTTCTTCTTAAAATATCTTCTAATCGAAAGTGGATAATAATTGAGAATTTGAAATCCACCCCTCTGACTCTGAGAAGCATTTCCATATTATTTCACACTGTGTAGAGTTGAGATACTAAATATTTCATGAACTTAATTTGTCAAATTTCAACTGTCCACAGAGACGGCCTTTTACGCTCTGAAAAGGTTGCAAACCAAGAAAAGGAAGATTGTTGATAGACGTGCTTCGAAGGGTCGCAAGATAAGGTAGGAATTAATTCATTGTTTGTTTCAACACTCGAGGTGCATTCATTTCATTGGAAATTAGAATAATGGAAGAATTGATCACAATTAACCTGTTCACTAACTTGTACCCTTTTGCCAGATATGATGTTCAAGAAAAGCTTGTGAATTTCATGGCTCCTGTGCCCATGAATATTCCTCCTGATGCTCAACAAGTGTTCAAGGATTTGTTTGGTTTGAGCTCTGGAAGTCATTAAAGCCACGATGGTTTAGCCAGCTGTAGAGTCCTGAAATCAAAACAGGCTCTGAAATTTTGTAATATTAGTTTTACTTGTTTTTTAATTAATTATTTTGATGGTGTTTCTTAATTTGATGTCTCACATGATAATTCCTGATGATAATTATTTGTGTGGCATTTTTAAGTGGAAAATTTGCTTAAAAAATGTCGTGAGTACTCTCTTTATTGATATAAGCATATTAGTGTTAAATTCTGATTTTTAGTTTTAGCACTTATGTCATTTTTAAGAGGATTAATATCACTTAAGGGTCCTTTATTCCCTTCATCTTTTCATCGAAGTATCACTATTTTTCTAAGAGAACTCGCATTAGAATGGTTCAAATACATATTGAGTTAATATATAGCTAAAAAATGCTAAAACATAAGATGAGGTAAAATATATACACTATTCATCTAGTGCTCTAATAATTTGTTAAAATTAGTCAATAATCTTCCCCAATGAAAGGAAAAAAGAAGGCATTAAGAAACCCTCCTGGCCCAACCCTAGACACTTAAGATGACTTTGTTAAAATTAGTAAATAATCACTCAGGGTTCTTTATTCTCTTATGTTATGCAGTGTACATGGGGTTCTTGTTAAAATAACCTCTTTTTAATCTTCTTTTATTTTATGTTTTAGTAAATGACTTCTTTTGCTTAATGAACATGATTGAAGATGTACATTTTCCCTTTCATTTAAATAATAGAATAACAAAACTAAAATACAAAAAAAAAAAAATCATAATTTCATCAACTCCCTCTTTTCATTGATTTGGTGGATTAATAGTAAAATATAATATTTGAAGGGCATAGAAATGATTCAGAATGAAAGTAGTTTGGAATCCAAACAACTTTCTCTAGAAAAAAAACAGGTCTACTAATTCATGATGATAATTAAACTACATCTCATTCATTCTTAATAATTTTTAATTTTGAGTTATGGGTTCCCTCAAAAAACCATGGAACTGTCTCCTACAATGAGTTTCTTCGAATTCAACTACTTTCATTTCCCATGCTTTGTCTCTCCCATTCTCACATGCATGGGCCAATGAAAAAAACCACATAAACAATAGTGTAAACCTCCATACATTAAAGCTATTGTATAGAAAAGACAACATCCTAATATGCCATGCCTTCAGAGAATATAGTTACAAAATTCATTAAAATCCAAGGTTGAAACACCAACACAAACAGAAAACATAAAACATCATCATCATCCTCCTCTGCGAAATCCCCATAACCTCCACCATCAACAACAAAATAGTAATAAAGGAGTAATGATCAGTATATTCATTATTATTATCAGAAAAAAAAAATTCACAATGTGGGATACTGAATAAAATTATTTAGCCATTTAAAGAAAAAGCAGTCGATTATGTTTAATAAAGACAATGCTATCCTTTAATAAAGACATGAATAAAAAAAATTGCAAATTTAAACAAAAATTATGTTATTGCTCTAATAATAATAACATTCCTCTTCACATTACAAGACAATGAATATGCTATATACCTATATATATATATTCCTAACGGCTAACAAGTAGTAAAATTAAACTCAACTCATCAAGACCCTAAATCAGATAAAGATATACCAAATAAATGATGATGATCATCATCATCAAAAGAGCATGAAGAACTTCCAGACCTCAATAGTCTCTCAGTGATTTTGTCAACAAGCACCACAAACTTTTGCTTCAAACCCTCCAAATCTTCCACCGAAGTAGTCTCTTTACAATCCTCAAACTCTTTCTCAATGCACTCCTTGAGCCCTAAAACAATCTTACTCTCCTCATCAAGACTCTCCCTTTCCTGCACCTGTTTCAGGCTCAACTTGAGGCCTTCGATTCTCTGCGTCTGGTGTCTGTGTTCGTCGGTGACGAAACTGGTGTTGATTGTTGTTTGACTAAGATAATGGCCAAGAACCTCATTCACCGAAGGGTGTCCGAAAGAGAAAGGATTACCAGTCGGAGACAAAACGACAATGGCGATTTGAGCTCCACACTTGGTGCACAACTCGCTCG
Organism: Humulus lupulus; assembly: GCF_963169125.1. NCBI lineage: Eukaryota > Viridiplantae > Streptophyta > Magnoliopsida > Rosales > Cannabaceae > Humulus > Humulus lupulus. Next base: position 13,652,594 of record NC_084802.1, read on the forward strand.
CCTTCTGGAAAAGCCCTTTGCGCCTCTTTGAGAATGATACAAACACGTTGGAGCAGCATTGTCCTCGTCCTCCTTCTTCCAACGTTCTCTTACCCATAGCGCTAGCTATAGAGAAAACACTTAAGGCCGCCGCAGTCGGGACAGTCGAAGGTTCAGTCCTCTAGCTCCGTCGCCGGCTGCCGCTTCGACTCTTTAAATGGCCACCGGAGCTCTTAGAGAATGAAAAATTAAATGAAGACTGTGATTCTCCGTTTTAACCCTTTCAACCTAATACCTATATATATATATAATCGACTTTACAATAAATAAATGAGGTAACTAAGTTCTTAATTTATTTATTTCGTTTTATTTAATTATTATTAACTGGAATGGAAACTAATGGAATAATCTTCTTGATTTGTTTTCCCTTTTCTGACTGTTACAATTAATGTATGTTACGTATTTTTCTCTCACCTTTTTTATTATAATAATTCCAAATCATATCATATCATATGAATATTTATTCTGTTGCTTTTATGGGTTTACCGTTTACTTTCTATTTTATTGAATTAATGGATTTAATAATAATAATAATAATAATAATAGTTGTAATTACAATTTCTCTTCCTCTGCTTCTCATTTTGTTGTATCTCTCATATTTGGTGATTATTTTTTTTTCTTCTTTTATTTGTGTATATATATATTAAATCATTTGGTGAGTGATTGTAGAACACATGACAATATTAAACTTTTAGTATATTATATTTATTTTGTGTTTGTATTCATTAAAGATAGTAATTTTATCATGTTTTTTTTTTGTATTTTTACATAAGATTAAATTATAGTTGAACGTATAGTGTTTTGTCAACTTTTTCAAATTTAGGGTGTGCTTAGAAGTATATGTGTAATTATTAGGCCTTGTAATTACTAGGGTAGTAATTACCCTATAATATAAAATACAAGGTATATTTGGATGTCAAATTATAATTATTTATAAATTTTTATTGTCATGTTTGACAAATCAGTTAGTAATTATATTAAAAATTAATACTATGCAATAAATACTATTTAAAATTGATAGTACTTGTTAATTACATAGAGTAATTACTCCTAATTCTCATGGGAGACTATGAAAATTGGAGAGTGTAATTGAAACCCATCAATTACCACAAATTACATGGCTACTCTGGAATTACATGGTCAGACAAACAAGTAAAATTGAGTAATTACTCCGAATTATACTCAATTCTAATTACAATGTGGTTTTCCAAACACACCCTACATGTAAAATTAGGAAGTGTAATTATTTTGTTTGGAATGGACTTGGAGCATTGGTTCTATAAAATTAATAGAAATTATAAGAGATGGCCTATATTTTTTCTTAGAGTGTTGTTATTTGGCACATTAATGTGTCAAACACTACATGAAGTGGCACCCTATGGTTAGTTAGCGATAGCTCATAATACTTATTAAATGCAAATGTGTGAGAATCGATATTGGATTACACCAATAGCACTATGCCACAAATTGTGGTATTTGAGCACTAATAATGGCCATTAACATTTATTTTTTTCTTATGCTTTAATAAATGTCTTTCTAAGAGATTTAGTAAGTAAATGGCTTTTAAATTGATAGATCGTCATTATTTGACTATTTTACAATTTATTTTAGTAATTTTTTATTTTTCTTATTTTTGCAATTACAATTATATATATTTTTTGTTTTATCTACAATATTATTGCCTTGTTTGACTTAGCTTATTTTAAGCTTCCAGAATTTAAAAAAAATATTTATTTTAAGTTGTTTTGCTTATTTTGAGTAAAAAATATAATTTTTTTTAATTTAAACTGTCTTTTTAGCCAGCTGTAGAGTCCTGAAATCAAAACAGGCTCTGAAATTTTGTAATATTAGTTTTACTTGTTCTTTAATTAATTATGTTGATGGTGTTTAAATATAATAATAATTTTGATAATGTGATGTCTCACATGATAATTCCTGATGATAATTATTTGTATGGCATTTTGAAGTTGAAAATTTGCTCAAAAAATGTCGTGAGTACCCTCTTTATTGATATAAGCATATTAGTGTTAAATTCTGATTTTTAGTTTTAGCATTGATGTCATTTTTAAGAGGATTAATATCACTTAAGGGTCTTTTATTCTCTTCATCTTTTCATCGAAGTATCACTATTTTTCTAAGAGAACTCGCATTAGAATAGTTAAAATATAGCTAAAAAAAATGCTAAAACATAAGATGAGGTAATATATATATATTTTAGTAAAATAAAAAAAAATAGAATTTTTGTAAAATATTTTAAAAATAAAGTAGAAAAGCTGGTAATTTGTTAAAATTAGTCAATAATCTTCCCCGATAAAAGGAAAAAATAAGGCATTAAGAAACCCTCCTGCCCAACCCTAGACACTTAAAGATGACTTTTTTAACACTTGGTTAAAATTAGTAAATAATCACTCAGGGTCCTTTATTCTCTTATCTTTACATGCTGCAGATTTTTGTTGTTATGCAGTGTACATGGGGTTCTTGGTAAAATAATCTCTTTTTAATCTTCTTTTATTTTATGTTTTAGTAAATGACTTCTTTTGCTTAATGAACATGATTGAAGATGCAAATTTTCCCTTTCATTTAAATAATAGAATAACAAAACTAAAATACAAAAAAAAAATCATAATTTCATCAACTCCCTCTTTTCATTGATTTGGTGGATTAATAGTAAAATATAATATTTGAAGGGCATAGAAATTATTCAGAATGAAAGTAGTTTGGAATCTAAACAACTTTCTCTAGAAAAAACAGGTCTACTAATTCATGATGATAATTAAACTACATTTTATTCATTCTTAATAATTTTTAATTTTGAGTTATGGGTTCCTTCAAAAAAAACCATGGAACTGCCTCCTACAATGAGTCTCTTCGAATTTCAACAACCTTCATTTCGCATGCTTTGTCTCTCCCATTCTCACATGCATGGGCCGAGGAAAAAAACCACATAAACAATAGTGTAAACCTCCATACATTAAAGCTATATAGTTACAAAATTCATTAAAATCCAAGGTTTAAACACCACCACAAACAGAAAACATAAAACATCATCATCCTCCTCCTCTGCGAAATCTCCATAACCTCCACCATCAACAACAAAATAGTAACAAAGGAGTAATGATATGTGAACATATCACTGTGTAATAATAATAATAAAAAAAAATACCACATCATTTTGTAATATTTAGGTGCATATTTAGTGTTGCACATATATTCAACAAAGATGGGACTTTTTGAGGATATAAAATGTACTGAATAAAATAAAACATCCTAATATTCCATTAAAGATTATATTTATAAATTTCAACATTGAAAATTAATCAAAGATTTGACTTTTGATGGAGGCTCAAATGAAATAAGGCATAAATCAATACATAACATTTTCATAATCCATTAGAAACAAAAATTTATCTAATTATTTTAGTCATAAACAACTTGACAGAGGTTGTTTATTTTGTAGGAAAAAACTATTCAAACATATTAAGTATAATTGAATGGAGCAAAATACTTGTTCACATCAAACAAATTCAGTCCATCAAAACAAACAAATTAATAGATAAGCCATTAATCAGAGATATCATTTAGATAGCGCTAAGATCTCTTATGTCAATTTTAAATATGCAACTAACAATTTAAATTCATGTCTTCTTTTTTTTCTGTTAAAGTTTGATTACATCTCCATCAACCTTGAGAGAGAACATAAATAAAATAAGCGAATAAGTGGGCATTTTTTATATACTACAAAAGTAAAGAATTTACTATAATAATATTACATATATTATTCACAAAATTATATACAATATATACTATTTTATTAAACATAATTATATAAACATAATACCACCAATTAAGCTACTTTCCTAATTTGTTATATATATATATATATACTAGGTAGAAAAAATGTGTAATGCATGTTGCTTAATTTTAAAATTGTAAACATTAATTATAATTTTAATAAAAATTAGTTCACTGTTTTTAAAAATATACATATAATAATTAGAATTATAGTTCTATAATATTTATATCAATAACCTCTACATATATAATATCTAAATACAACGTTGACATAGATATATATATTTACATGACTACACAACATATATATATATATATAAAATACAATAATATTTAAAAAGAAATTAATAATAGAAATAAAATAAAAATAGAAAAAGTCATAGTGTAGACAATAGTATACATGCATCAACTATTTTTAGTTTTTAATGTATCTCACAATGTCCTTTAGTGAATTCGATAAAGAAAAAGAGCTACAATTACTTGATAAAAAATAAACTATCACAAAAATTTATAAGATAAAAAAATAATATGTATGCCTTTATTATTTTTAAATAAATATAATTTAATTATTAAAATTATGATAAAATATCTTAAAAATATCATATTTTAATTTTTTTTTTTTTTGCTTAAGTTTATGTTTATTCTAGTTTTTGAATTTGGCAGTGATAACAAAAATTATATATTATATGTTTAATATAATATTAAGTTTAGTTAATTTTATTAAAGTTATAAAATATACGGTTTTATTATTTTTAAATAATTATTATTGTAAAATATCTCAAAAGTATCTTATTTTAATTTGTTTAATTATTCATTTATTTAAGTTTAAATCATATTTACAATCTACCGTTATATATAAGAATATTCCGTTAAAATTAACAAAAAATAAATAAAAAACCATTAAAACCAATAATTTTCATTATCTACACATTTTTTATATAGAAGAGATATATATATAACTTCACATATTTAATATTATAGGAATTCAATTAATAAATCAAATAGTAATTATATAATATACAAATTATTATCTCAATTAAATGAGATACCATAATTAACTTGCGTTAATTCATGAAATATTTGAATAACAATCTTTACAAAGACAAATAAATTGTCTAAATAAAATAAATTATCTAAATAAAATTATTTAATCTGATAAACTAATATAGTAAAAAAAACACATAAAAGTATTCAGTATAAAGTACACATGGAACAATAAATTAACAAAATGTTTATATAACTATAATATGCTATTCTAATGTATTATTTTATTGATAAAGATTTTTTTTTTTTAAAAAGACAACTATGTATAATTATAACCTACTCATCTAGCTAAAATATTTTTGTTTATTTTACTATACCATGATAAAAATAAATAAAAATGGTGTTTAACAATAGCTTTATTGTCTAACATATACGATACTGTTTATTTTATTAAAACTTAATACACAAATATGACAACTGTATATATTTACCATATCTACCAATTTAAAGCAAAAAATAAAAATTAAAAAATAAACAAATATGTTTAAAGTACAATATATCCATTCAACATTGACAGAATAAACAATGTTTTCCAAAAAATAAACATAAACTTCCTTCTATATTCATAGCAAGCAATATTCATAAAAATAAATATAAACATAATTGTATATTCATAAAAAGGAAAAAAAATTACCATCAAAACAATCCAAAAATAAAAAATGACATCATGAGCATAAACATAAAAATAAACAAAATTGCTCCTAATAATAACCAATACATTAAATTTAAAATAAAAAATATTATTTAGTTTAGAAAAATAAACAAACAGTGATGTTAAAAATAATAATAAACATATTTGTTTATAACAATGAATAATAATCAATGATCAATAAAACATAGTCTTGAAACAAACTAACATTAGAAAATAATAAATGCCAATGTGAAAGAGTCGCGGTTTTTATTTAGTTTTTGACATATATGTGTTGATTTTTTGAAATAAATGTCAATGTGAAAGGATTACTAAAATAGGAAGTTATGATTACAAATCCCTAATTTCACAATTTTAACAATAAATTGTATCTTAAAAAGTATAAAATAAAATCAGAAATAAAAAAATATATTAATTAAAATCTAAAAAATGGTTAAAAATTGTATACAAAAATGAAATTAGTATTATCTCAATTAATATAGTAATATAAAATACTATTGTAATAATATCGGGAGAGTATTGAACATACTAGATATAGCCCTATGCTCAGATCTTTTAGAAAAACAATTTAGTATACATCCATTTGATTTTCATTAAAACCAACTTGCATCTTCATCAACCTTGAGAGAGAGAGAGCGAGAACATTAAAAAAGAAATAGATAAAGATGTTTCCAACGTAAAAATAAAACAAAATTCAAAACAACTCCGCTTTTTTTCTAAGCTATACACTGAGGAAGTGTTTGGTATGAAGATTTTGTTTGGTGGGAATGAGAATAAGAATATTAAATCTAACCATGTTTCGTAAATTTATTTTGAATGGTTCAGAAATTTGTGTTTTCAAGTGGATCTCATTTGTTAGTTTGATTTGAATGTAATATTAACCATTTTAAACACTTTAGCTTCATATTTGATTAATAAACTTTCTCTAACTCTACTCCTACAATCTCAAACATCGTACCAAACACCATAATATTAGTAACAATGCAACTCATTCACTTTTCAGCACAAAAAGAAAATAGTTTCATCCGTTTTAGCTTTATTGTCTTATTTTAAGTTAATCTTATTCTATTATGAATGGCATGGATGTGTGGTAGCCAGTTTTAGAGTTGCATGAATCAACGTTTCTAGCTAAAAAAAATACCACATCTACAAAGAAAAAAATAAATACAAATGGGGAGCAGTTATTATATAGTAAGAGAAGTTCAAAATTAAAAATTAAAATAAAATATAAACGAATATTCTCACTTGAACAAATAAAAAAAACACAAAATATATATTGTTTATATTTATAGGAGAGTTAGCTAAAATTAAATAAGGAAGACAACAACATAAAACAACAATGTAAAAGCCATCAGATCTTAATGCATTCAAATAATCGAGAGGCCAACTAAAATGGAATTGCAAAATGGTGGTCAAAGACACCAAAACCTAATGCAAAGCACTTAAATATTCAAAAGAGTATATGATCAGTCTACAAAACCATTAGATGTTATAGCCAATCATATCATTAACAATAGAATTTTCATTCTCGGCCTTCTTAGGGTGTGTGAGATATATATCTACTATATTAATATATGCGGTGATGATTAAATATAACTAGAATATTCCATATCGATAGAAATATTCTTTAGTGTATTTTGTAGCTTGATTGTTTTTTTAGTTATCTTTATTTTGTGTGTTTTACATTTGTATTTAAGCTTCGCTTTTGTAGTTTTATGAGTACTACCGCGAGAGAGAGTAAGACTATTTTTCATTCTTTTTTTTTTTGTGATTTTTATTTTAATAATTTTATTTTATTATTTTTGTATTGTAATGAGAATTGAAAATTGGAAACAACTTGGACTTGAAAGAATTGGGTTTTCTAAATACTGGGCTCTTGAGACTGGCAATAATCTTTACAAGAAAACAATAAAATGTTCTTATGCATGTGATACATTCTTCAAATTATAAAGTTATATAAATATATAATCAATTTTTTTAATATATCTCATATAGTAAAAATTATATGAGATTAACTACATGATCATAGGTGGTTAACTGAATACAAAATATTAATCACAAAGTATTAATTATTCAATCATGTTTCAAGAGTTTTATCAATTGGTTGAAAATACTTTTTTTTTCAAGAGTGTTTAAATAAATTATTTATATAATCTATTTGAATGTTTATAAAATACAGTTTTATTAAAAAGTAAAATTAGTATTTGTAAATATTTTGTACGATTCTTATAAGAAAAATAATTATTTTTAGAAGTAATATAATGTACATGAAAAATATATATAGAGAGAGAGAGGAAGTAATTAAAAACTAGCTCTATTTTCCATTATTCTTCCTTTTGTCATTTCAATAAATTTTTTTAATTTTTTAATCTTACTTTATAGATATTATTGTAATTATCTTTCATTCATAATATTTGGTGATATATTCGATTTAAATATTACTTGTTTTAAATATTATTATTATATGTATAAGATTTGGGCTAATTATTTATTTATTTTACTTTAATGAGTTTATGATTACTATTGCTATTTCTATTTATATTTTATTTCTTAATATTTGGTAATATATATTGGATTTAAGTATTGTTTTCTTAATTAAATAAAAGATATATAGAAACATTTTAGTAATGAATATTTGGTTTTAAAAAAATGTTTCTCATTAGTTTTTTTTTTTTTTTTTGGAATGAATATCATTAGTTTTTTAAGTATTTAAAATAAATTTTACTTTAAATTTAATTCTTTTAAGTATTTTACATTAAAAAATTATGTTTTGGTCTTATTATTATATTTGTAAAATTTTGGTTAATTTTTTTTAGATAAGATAACATAACTTCTGATTTTTGTTTTGATAATTATAACATATTGCGTGTATAAATTATTTGTTTTTTTAAACAATTTTCCTTAGTAATATCAAGTAACCAAATGTGGTGTCTCATATATATTCTTACAATTAAGTTATTAATTTATTTCTCATTCAAAAAATTCTTTTTCAAATTATAAAATACTTTTGGTTTATTTAAATTATTATATATTTTTTATATTTTAATTTTAAAATAAATATATATATATATATATTCAGAAACTTGTTTTTCATTAATCCACCTTTTTATTCTTCAACTTCTTATATTAATAATAATTCAAGATAATAAATATGAGAATCCATAAAAATAACTTATAATGGGTGGTTTTCTTTATTTGTTTTTTATTTTTTAAGAATGGGTGGTATTTTATTGATTGTATTTCATATTTTATTTTATTTTGGTGTTGTTTGGTAACCATTAAAAAAACAGTTTTTTATTTAATTAATTAAAAATTTGACAATTAAACATAAAATAGTGTTTGGTAACTCTATTTTTATTTTTTTATTTTTTTAAATTTTAAACAAAATTTATTAAATTTTGAAAATATAAAATTTTCACTTTCAAATTTTTTTTAAATTGTTTTCAACTTTTAGTTTTTTTTTTCTTCTCTTCTTCAAATCACCACCTTATTTTATATTGCTAAACAAAACATAAAAATAAAAGTTATCAAACACATTTATTTTTTTTATTTTTAAAAACAAAAATAATTATCAAACATATTTTTATTTTTTAAAAATAAAAAACAAAAATAAAAATAATATTTTCATTTTTGTATTTAAAAAATTCAAAAACAAAAATTTTACCAAACACAATCTTTATTGTTGATTAATTTTTCTACCTACTCTTATTTAATTTTTTCTTTTCATTCATCCTCAATCAATCTATTTTTCTCTTTAATTCTATGATCTATATAGATGTCTAGAATAATGAAAAATAAAATACAAATATATATATATATTATTTTTGGTATTTGTTTTCACCACAATTGAAGCTATTTTTGTAATTTGTAATAAATAGTAGTAATTTCTTTATAAAAAAAATATAATATTATATGAGACTGGGTGAATGTGAGATTTTATTATTTTGTTAATATGTATTTTTTATTCAAATATTTTTGTTATTATTGTTGTACATAATATGTAAGTTCTTTTTTATTTTATTAAAATGTAATCTTATTTTATTTTACATTTAATGATGTTTTAAAAAAACATTACCATTTTTAAATATAAGTAATTTGATTTAAATTTATGTGATAAATATTTTAATTTTTATAAATAATTAATATGTACACAAATAAAAACTACACTTTTATTTCAAAGGTTTCGTGCCTGGCACAAAATAAAACGAAATAATAAAATTAGTATATATATATATAAATATTGCTATAAGGTACCATAAAATGTCCAACACAAAGATAGACGAATATAAAAATGTAGAACAGATATAACAAGGCTCACAATGCAAAACCATGACTAATTCCCACGATGAGTGAGCAAACATGTAAAGCACCTCAAATCTTCAAGGTTTAAAACATCCCATACATGCCCTCAGAAATTAAATTTAAAAATTTCATGAATATAAAAAATTCAAGAAAAGTCCATCACATCTTCAAGGTTTAACATCATAGATTAAATTTTAAAATTTCATGAACATAAAAAATTATTGGAAAGCTCATCAAATCTTTAAGGTTTAAACACCACCGTCGTCATTCCTCACCAATCCAAAACATTACGAGCAGTCCCAATAGATGCTTTATATATGTCAATATATATAAAAAAAAATAGCTAAATGAGTTAAAATCATTCTCCATTGGATACTTTAAATGTTTAGTTAGAATACATTTGTACGAACATCCATAATTGTAAAACTAAATGTAGCTAAGCATTAAAAGTGAATGTAAATATTTTTTTAATATATTTTTTTCATCTTTTTTCCTTTCTCTCTCCCATTAGCTATTTTTTATTATTATTTTTTTCTTTTTCAATTTTTTTATTTGATTTTAACTAATAAATAATATTTATAAATATAATATTTAAATAATGTAAAATACAAAGAACTTGATGTACATGTAATGGAAAAGTGTAAGGTAAAATAAAAAATAAAAAAAATTTGACAAAGAATTTTAAAATATAGGGTAGAACCCCCATTGAATATGTTCTATAAAATGTTATTTATGTTTTCCTATTATAATAAGAGTCTCCAACTTTGAGAGCTCACATGTCATAATAGTAATTATAAACAATACATAGTGAGCTTTTCCGGATGTTGCATTTAATTGTGGACTCACCATAAACTGTTAAAGATAAATTTAAATTAAAAAAATGGGATAAAAACATTAATTGACATTAACCTTATTATGTACATTAAGACCAAAAATAAAATATCAAATAATGAAAATATATATATGATCAACAAAAATTACACCATAAAGGACATATATGATATATCAAACGAGAGAAAAAAATTGGGATTTACTACTCAAAATACTTCAAAATACATTAAAAAAATTTATTTATTATAATTATAATAATACTTCTATAAAATACTAGTAATTTGATATATCAAACGATAATTGATAAAGAAAAAGGTGCTTTTAAAGATACAAAAACGTGTAAAAGTCATTTAAAAAACTATCCTTCTTTTACAAAATCATGATGATATTAAACCTTGAGAGCACAAATTTCTTTTCCCAAGAGAAAATGATAATAATACAACTTGGGGAAGAAACAATCAAATCACTCTGGCGAATAAAAATAAATTTTGCCACTGCAAGAACATGGTTAAAAAGCAAATTACAAAGAAAAACAAGAAATCATAAATAAATCTACTTTAACAGTATTGTAAAGTAATACAAATCAAATGTACTTTAAAAGTACCCAATCTACAATACAAATCAACGCAACAAAAGAAAGAAAGGTAAAATAAACTTTTTACAAAAGAGAAGCGAAAGATAATATTTACAACAAAGAATTCAATAAAAGAAGAATAAAATGCTTGCCCAGAAAGGCATCAATGAGAGTGGACCTTTAAAAATAAAACAATACTCAATCCAACAGGCTCTCTTGTGGCAAATCTAATCCAATCACGTCTTTAGGAAGGTTAAATCAATTACCACTATGACCATCTCCAATGACATTCACCAAAACCAATCACATCTTCAAGGTTTAAACACCACCACTTCAACCATCACCTTTGGCATTCACCACCACCAACAGCAAACACAGATCATCATCACCACAACCACCACCACACACATTCACTGCAACCAACTCGAGAAGGAGATCATCATCACCAATAGGGCATTGGTGGCTTGTGGTGAGTATGGATTGATGGTAGGAGCGAAAAGATGGAAGATCAAAATGAAAACTTACTGCAACAAAATGTTATAATCAGGCATTAAAAAGCTTAGAGGAAAATATCACATAGCCTGCAAAATGATTACCAAAACCTACTGCAATGTAACTTCTAGTTACTAATAATAAAGATAATCATTAGATGTCATTAGAAAAATCTTCAATAACACATCTGATTAACTAGTACCATTATAAAACAACATGGAGAAACAAACATGAACATTGAAAAGAGTATATGATCAGGCCCTCAGATCTCATAGCTTATCTGGTCATTAACAGTACACAACATGAGAATTTCCATTATGAGCCTTGCTACACCGTCCAACCACACCATGAGAGAGAGAGAAATAAATATATCTCTTCTATATAATAAGTGTGTAGATAACGAAAATTCTTGATTTTAAAAAGAGAGAGACAGGGTGTGTAGGACAAATATAACAAGACTCATGATGCAAACCATGGAACTGCTTTCCACATTGAATTTTTCCATCATAGGGCAAAAAACATGTAAAGCACATAAAACCTAAAATACCACATAAACAAACGTCCCCTGTTCTTGTAAACCTCAGGGGATACCTATCTAAGAACCCATTACCTGTACATGCCCTCAGAGATTATACTTGTAAATTTCATGAACAGTGAAAAAATTCATTAAAAACCAACCAACTTAACAAGGCTAAAACACCACCATTTTTTAAAGTCATTTTGAAACATGGGGACATTTAAACATTGAAGCATATAACCAGGATTTTCATTCAAGCATATAACTAGATATAGCCCTCAGTTCTACATCCACCCTGAGAGAGAATGAAAATACAAAGGAAAACAAAAGACGGATCGTCTTGTTAACAAATTATAAGGAAGCGAAGATGGAAAGGTTTGCGATGAGAAATCATGGAATTATTTGAATCTACCAATACTTTCATCGTAGGGCTAATGAAACAACAACCCTTTACTAAGTAAGCTACACATAGATTGAGTCTAGTTAAACAATACAACTCATTTACTTTTCAGCACAGAAGGAATATCATTTGAGGGAAAGGACATACCTCGAAATTGAAAATTGCCGATTCCTTTAATGCAATTTAGCTTTATTGTCTTATTTTAAGTTCTCCTATTCTATTATTGATGGTATGGCTAAGTGGACTACTGCATGAGTTAACCTTCCTAGCTAAAAAAAACACAGGAAAAATAATTACAAAGAGAAGCACTAATAATATAGTCAACGAAGTTCAAAACTGAAACACAAATTAAAGTAAGAATGAATGAACTAACCTAAACAAAAACAACACAAAATACATTGACTAACTGGTAGTTTATGCAAGGGTTAGCTTACAATTAATTAAGGAAGACCCTTCAAGAAAAAACCAATATTAAAGCCCTCAGATCTTATTGCAAAATTTTCAATCACATCATCCTGTTAGCTTAACACCAATACCACTACAACCACCACCATAGACATTCACCACAACCACCTTAAGATGGAGATCATCATCATCAACAGCAACAGCAACAAATTATATATACGAGTAATGATATGTGCACACAAAATATTTATCAAAACATCACACATATAGGGTCTTGGTGGCTTATGATGAGTATAGATGATGGTAGGAGCGGAAAGATGGAAACTCTAAATAAAAACTCATTGCAACAAAATATCATCATCAGGCGTTAAATAAGACTAGATAAATATATTAGCAGCCAAAATAACATAGCCTGCAACGGGAGTGGACAAAAATAAGAATGCAATGCAAACAGATTAACTTCAGCAAAGTAATTGTTAAATGCCAAAAGCTACGCTAAGAAACTTCTAGTTCTTGATAATAAAGATAATGCAACTCAAGGTCTTCAATAAACACATCTGATTAATTGGTGATACAACAAAAGAACATTATATAATAACATGGAAAAATAAACTTGAACATTCAAAAGAGTATGTGACCAGTTAAAGAAATCCCTCAGATCTCATAGCTAATCTGGTCAATAACAATATAACATGAGAAGCCAATCGGAGTGCTCTTAAAGTGGTTATCACAACAAGAGAGCGTGAGAAAGAGAGTGACAGATGTAACAAGGCTCGTGATGCAAAACCATGAAACTGCTTCCCAGAGTTTTTCCATCACAGAGCCAAAAACATGTAAAGCACAAAGACCTAATGTTGTAAACCTCCGGACATTAAGTAAATATCCTATAAGCCCTCAGAGATTATAGTTATAAATTTCAGAAAAATTGAAAATTCATTAAAAACCAATCACATCTTCAAGGTTGAAATACCATCACTTCAACCACCACCAACAGCAAACATAGAACATCATCATCAAAACCACCGCCCCAACAGCAAAATAATAATAATAATAATAATAATGATAATACAAAAAACAGCAACAGCAGCAGCAGCATTAAGGACTGTGCTTGTGATGATGACAATATGTACCGAGGACGGTGGGAGCAATGGGAGCAGAGAGAGATGGAGGCTTAAATGAAATCAAGGCATAAATCAATGCAAAACATTTTCATCATCGGGCATTATTCAAAACAACTTAACAGATACTGTATTAGTTTGTAGAAAAAACTATTCAAAGATTAAGTCCCTGATTGATAATTGAATAGAGAAAAATACTAATTGACATCAAACAAATTCTGCCCATTAAAACAAATAAATTAATAGATTAGATCAACAAACAAAACCACTTGAATAACGTTTCTAACAAAAAAAAATACCACATCAACAAAGTAAAAATAAATACAAATGGGGAGCACTTATAATATAGAAAGAGAAGTTTAAGAAAACAACAAAACAATCCATCAGATCTTAATGCAAAAATTTCTAATAACATTTTGCATTATTCTCAACACCAATACCATTACAACCACAGAAATTCACCACAAACAAATTAAAATGGAATTGTAAATATTTAAAAGAGTATATGATCAGTCTATAAATACCGTCAAATGAAATTGTAAATATTCAGAAGAGTATAATTAGTCTATAAAAGCTGTCAGATATTATAACTAATCATTTTCATAGATAATCATATCATTAACATAACATTAGAATTTTCATAATCAGACTTCCACACCGATATAGAAATATATGCTATAATGCACCATAAAGAGTTTCCTACCATGAGTGGGCAAATAACATATAAAGCAAGTCAAATTTTCAAGGTTTAAACATTGTATACATGCCCTCATATATTAAATTTAATAATTTCATGAATATAAAAAATTCATGAAAAGCCCATCACTCTTCAAAGTAATTTAACGTTTAAAGTAATTTAATGTAAAGTTTAAACACCACCTCTTCAACCACCACCATCGCCATTCACCACCAACAGCAAACGTAGAACAAACAACACCACAACCACAAAAAAAAACAAGATGTGTTCGTCAAAACATCACACACATTAACATAGAATGTCTTCCTGATATAATAAGAGTCCAACTTTGAGTGCACGTCACATTTCATAATAGTAACTATAACAATACATATTGAGCTTTTACGGATGGTGAAATGTACGACAATGGTGGTAACATAAAAAGATGGAGGCTCAGAATGATATTATCAACACAACATTCTCATATCCAGCAAAACAAAGATTGACAGATGTTGCATTAATTGTAGACTCACCATAAACTGTTAAAAGATAAATTTAAATAAAAAAATGGGAAAAAAAGTTGAATAATACTCGATAGGGCTAAAAAAATATTAATGGACATCAATCTGATTATGTACATTAAGACCAAAAAAATATCAAATAATGAAAATATATATAATCAACAAAAAATACAGGACATATATAACTAACAGACAAAAAAATGGAATTTACTACTCAAAAACTTCCAAATAAATTAGAATTTTTTATTTATTAGAATTATAATAATACCTAATAAAGAAAAAGGGGCTATTAGAGATGCAAAAACGTTTAAAAGTCATTTAAAAAACAATCCTGTTTTACAAAATCATGATGATATTAAACCTTGAGAGCACAAATTTCTTTTCCCACTTATCGGATGCAAGAGTTTATGATAATAATACAACTTAGGGAAGAAACAATCAAATTACTCGGGCGAATAAAAATACTGTTAAAGTAATACAAATAAAATGTACTTTTAAAGTACCCAATCTACAATACAAATTCGAAATCAACACATCAAAAGAAAGAAAGGTAAAATACACTTTTTACACAAGAGAAACAAAATATAATATTTACAACAAAGATTCCAATAAAAAATTCTAAAACAGTACTGAGAAGAATAAAATGCTTGCCCAGAAAGGCATCAATGAGAGTAGACCTTGAAAAATAAAACAATACTCAATCCAACAAGTTCTCCATGAACCCCTCAAACATTTTGGCAAAACTTGCATTACAATCCAATCACATCTTTGGGAAGGTTAAATCATTACCACTATGACCATCTCCATCGTCGACATTAACAGAAGCCACTGTAAAACCATTCACAAAAACCACCATAAAAGCACTCCCAATAGCTTCGCCACTCTATTCTTTTAAATAAAATATACAATGAATGCTCTTTTGGCCAAAAAGGAATGTCTATTTTACATCATCCACTGCGAGCGCTCTAAGATGAAATGATCAACGACAACAAGGAGTAACAATATGCACACAAATATGCGGCATATGGCCATGGAAGATTATAATGAAATGTCTATTATGGTGGGAGCAGGAAAAAAACTGTTATCTAGCCTGAAAAAAAAAATTAGCTAACAATTTAAGAAGCTAAAATAGCCCCAAACAGATGTGAAAAAAAGTAAATCCAATAAAAAACAGCAAACAGGTTCATTGAAAGGCATCATAGAAAAATAAACGTAATCTTTAAATAATTTTCCACTCGTGTCTATTAACAGATGATAAAGAAAAATAAAACAGAGAATAACAAACTTAAATATTCAAGAGTAGATGACAAGACAATATAAGCCCTCAGATCTCATAGCTAATCTGGTCATTAATAGTATAACATGGGAATTTTCATTATAAGCCTTAAAAGCTTTCACAACAGCTTCTGTAATTGAGAGAGAGAGAAAGAGTGAGAGAGAAATATGTATATATATATATATATATGTATAGAGAGAGATGTAACAAGGCTTATGATGCAAAACCATGAAACTGCTTCTCAAAATGAGTTTTCCATCACAGGGCAAAAAATCATGTAAAGTACGTGAATTCTAAAAAAAATGACCATATCTTCAAATTATTATATAACGCAATAAAATATATATTTTGTAGCTATAAAAAGAGACCATTTTAATAGATAAATGCCCTCAGAGATTAATGCTAGAAATTTCATGAACATTGAAAATTCATTAAGAACCAATCACATCAGCAAGGTTTAAACACCACCACTTCAACCATCACCTTTGGCATTCACCACCACCAACAGCAAACACAGATCATCATCATCATCATCATCATCATCACCACAACCACAACCACAACCACAACCACAACCACAACCACAACCACAACCACAACCACAACCACAAAATAATAATAATAATAATAATAATAAATAAATAAAAATTGAACCTTCAAAGATGATGGTGAGTACCAAAGATGGTGGGAGCAGAAGAAGATGGAGGCTCAAAATGAAATCAATGCACACATCAATACAAAAATAAAAGGTCTCATCATCCGGCACAAACTTAATGGATCTCATCAGTTTTTTATTGCTTTTTATTTAAATCATTCAAAAAGGAGAAAAGAACAGGAAAAAATAACACCCGAATAGATAAAATATATGATAAGGAAAATTTTTAATTTTATTCACATGAATAATTTTAACCAAAAAAGTGCCAAAATATCAAATGCAAAGTTCACCGTAGACCAAACAAAAAGTCATAATGCAACTTACAAAAATACAAATCAAATTTGAAATTAAAAAATAATGACCAAAAAAGAGTAGCATCATGCACGTAACACAGTAAAAAGACCAATCCATACAAATCATTTGAGATATAGCCCTCAGTTATTTTAGAGAAAACAACGTTTTAAAGTCATTTTAAAACGGCACTCAAGCACATAACCATGATTTTCATTAAAACCAGTTTGCATCTTCATCAATCTAGAGAGAGAGAGAGAGAGAGAGAATACAAAGAAAAGAAAAAAAAAAAAGATCATCTTGTTACCATGCAAAGATGAAAAGGATTTTAATGAAAAATCATGGAACTATTTGAAACTACCTCTATTTTCGTCATTGGGCTAATAATATTACAACAAGACCATAAACAAATACCACTTCTTTACTAAGCCATACACAGATTGAGTTTAGTTCAAAACTTGAACTCATTCACTCACTTGTTCAGCACTAATAGAAAATCATACGATAGAAACAACAGACTTTCATCAGTTCGCGTGTGCCCTGACACAGAAATATCCTTGAAAACATTTATCATCATTTATGACAAATTAATATCAATTATTGAAATAAATAACTCAGTTTAAAACAAAAGAGAAAGGAAACATGAAATAAGAATTTTCAATTAGAACTAGAGTGCACACAATAGCAATGTCTAGCTTATTTAATATTCTCCTGATTAATGAATGTTTTTTTATATGTCAATCGATAAGGGTATTGTGGGAGTAGAAACATATCAAAATTCAACAGTGCATGTAATATATAATAGTTATTAAAAGCCCTCAGATCTCATAGCTAAATCAGATCATTAACAAAATAACCACTGACTTTTCATCAACGCCAATCTACATCTTCAATAACCTCGTGAGAGAGAGAGAGAGAGAGAGAGAGAAGAAAAAGAAGAAGAAGAAGAGTACGATGATGATGATGATGATGAAGATGATGAGGCAAAAAAGATGTAGCGGCTCATGATGAAAAGCCAAGGAATTGTTTCCAACATTGAGTTTTTCCATCACTGGGCAAAGTATCAATCATTTGTAAAACCCACTAACAACTAAAAAGTCAGTGCATATATTATATTGTAGACATCATTAGTTACTAATCATGGATTAAGTTCAGTTCGACATTACATATAGTTTTTCAATACAAACAACCAGAAACTATCTTAGTGAGGATGTAAACTACTGGAAATGACACAGTAAAAATGTCATCACAAATCAGCAACTCAAAGTTATACATGATCCAAGGATACGGTACGAAATAATGGATGTGATCAACCATTGAGGAATAACAAATTCATTATATAAGTAACCATAGCAACCCATTAAATGTATTATTAGAGAGCCCTCAGATCTCATAGCTATATCAGATCATTAACAATATTAACCACAGATTTTTCTTCAAAGCCCATTTACAACTTCACCCACCTCGTAAGAGAGAGAGAGAGAGAGAGTAGTATATAATGAAAGAAAAAAAGAAAGAAAGATAGATAGATAGATATAGTGGTGGTGGTGATAATGACGCAACAAAGATGTAAAGGGCAATTATGAAAAACCAAGGAGAATTTGTTTCCAACAATGAGTTTTTTTCCATCACAGGGCAAAAGCATTATTATACACGATATAATCATCTCTAGGAGTCAATCGAAAAGATCAGTGAACAGTAATACAATGCAGAAATAAACACGAATATAAAGTGAAAGTTCCTCCCTTCAAGTGGGTTGGTTCATATAAAGCTTTCTAGGCTGCATGTCCATCAATTAACGCGGCAAGAAAACTGTTCAGAGCCCAATGCATTCATCATCATTCCTTAAAGAACCCATCTACAGGACACACCAGAACAACAAAATAAACATTTAAAAACAAAATATGGATAGAGAAAGGTTCAAAACAGAGCAATAATCTGTCCTACGAGACACTAAAAAAATCATCATTGCGTTAATCTATTCAATACCCAGAAAGGAAACAAATCAAACAAAACGCTAATGCAATGGCTTCACACAACAATTATAAACTGGTTTGGAGCTATATAAAAACACATTTGAAGAGCCCTCAGATCTCATAGCTTCAGTAGACTCATCTGCGGAAGAAGCTAATGGGTGTTCTTCAGAAGCCCTAACACGCCGCCACCGTACCACCTGCAGTGAATGTGTGTGGATTTGTATGTGTGTATATATATATATATTTATATGAATGATGATAAAGAAGAAGAAGAAGAAGAAGAAGTAGTAGTAGCAGCAGTAGCAAAGGTGGTGGCGATGGCGAGTTAATGCTCGTGTAAACAAGAACCACGCTACCGCTCATTTTGATTTGAGTTTTTCATCATCGGGCCCCAAAACACAACCAAAAACAAGAAGAAGAAGAAGAAGACGAAGACGAACTAGAAAAATTGAAAATTAGGGTTAGAGCTAAGACGAAGGCTGTATTTATTCGAGACTTGAACTGCCGAAAATACCCTTCAGCGGGAAATTGATTGGGCCAGTAGCGGATCAATTTTTTAAGGAGAAAATTACATAATACACCGTATAAAGCAAAAAAATTTGAAATATACGGTTGCCTACTTTTATACGGTTTTTTATTTCAAATATACGGTTTTTTATAAAGTCTTTTTTTCAAATTTCAAACCCCGAAGTTTTTTTGTATTCTCTTTCTCTTTCATCTGTTTCATTCTCCGTTTCTCATTTTTTCTTTGGCCGAGTCCGAAAACCTAACTGAGTTTCTTCATTTTTTTTCAAAATCGTTTGGCATTGACTGGTTAAACAATGGTTGTCACTCGTGCGGGGTCTGCATCTCCTGCTCGGTCGGGTGCTGCGTTCTCTGGCCCAGCATCCTCGAAGCATTCCGACGATCAAGAGTCTTCCGAAACGAAGGGGAAACTTCTGAAGAGTAATCTTTCTCCTTTGTCTAAAGGGAAAGCTGTTTTGAAGTATTCATTGGATTCTCCCCTTCCTAATGTGATCGAGGATGATGTTGGTGGTTCAAATGAGTTGAAGGAGGGCGACATGCATGCGAGTGTTGACTTAATTGGGAAAAAGTTGAAGCGAAAACATGTTGCATTGTCAAAGAGCAAAGTCAGTGCGAAGAAATCTAAGAAACTATCTATTGAAGGTTCTAGTCGAGTAAAGTGCAAGGCTAACAGAAAAATTGCGAAGAAGAATGTTGGTTTACTGGATAAACCGAAGGTATTTATGTTTGTGTCGTTTAAATTCGTTTTGTTCTTTTTTTTCTGTTTTTTATGGGTCTATTTGTCTTGTTGCTGTTAACAATTGTTATTTTTTTGTATCAAAGTGTTACAGGTTTGTTAATGGTATTTCTGATGTTTGTAACCTTGTTTTCCATTTTTGTAAACATATGTTACAAGTCATAATTTGGTAGTTTTGTAACGAAGTGTTACAAGTTTGTTAATGTTCTTTCCGACGTTTGTAAATATGTTTTTCTTTTCTTTAAACTTATGTTACAGGTTCTAATTTGGTAGTTTGTGTATTTTATATATTAGGTTTTATATTCTTGAAATATGTTTTCTATGTTGTTCATGCTCTGATCTGATTTATGTTTTTAATTTTGTTAATTTTTGTTAGGTTTTTGTACCTATATGTTACATGTTTGTTAATGGTATTACTGAAACCATGTTTTTGTTTTTTTGTAAACATATGTTACAGGTCCTATATTGTTAGTTTTGTAACCAAGTGTTACAAGGTTGTTAATGTTCTTTCTGATGTTGTAAATATGTTTTTTCTTTTTTTGTAAACATATGTTACAAGTTCCTATTGTTAGTTTTTGTAACCAAGTGTTACAAGGTTGTTAATGTTCTTTCTGATGTTGTAAATATGTTTTTCTTTTTCTGTAAACATATGTTACAAGTTCCAATTTGTTAGTTTTTGTATTTAAAGATAATAGGTTTTATATTATTGAAATATGTTTTCATTTTTTCAAGTTTTGATTGTATCTGTTTTAATTTCATTTCATCAATTTGTGTTTTTCTTGTCATCTAATCATTTGATTTGTCTTGTTTTAAAATTTTGTTGGTTGTCTATTATTCTATGCAGCATATGGAATGTTTTATCAAACATGAGGATCATTATAGAGCAAGAGTCAATTTTCACTGTGGTTTTGAGAAGATCAATGTGATCTCAGAAAAATTGACTGACTCTCAAAAGGTTTTGTTTAGTAAGACTTGCTTTGGTCATTTTCTAAACCTTAAATCTTATGCTAATCAAGCTAAATTGGTTCACCATGTTTTGTTGAGAGAAGTTAACCAACCAAACTTAAATGAAATGTGGTTTAAAGTTTGTGGAAAGCTGATTAGGTTTTCTTTGGGTGAATTTGGGTTATTGTCTGGGTTAAATGTGTTTGGTGATATTGATAGAGGTGGAATTAAGAATAGTAATCCTATTGGATTGTATTCGAAATTTTTTGGTGACCATACAAGGGGCATTTCAAGAATTATTGTTGAAGAAAGGTTTAAGGCTGCCAATTTTGATAATGATGATGAGGCTGTTAGGATGGCTGTACTTTACCTGATCACTAACTTTTTGTATGCTTGGCAAAAAGAGAAGAACATTGAAAAAACTGACTTGTATCTTTGTGATAGTGGTGGTTTTAATCATTTTCCATGGGGAAAGGATATTTTTAATGTGACTCTCTCATCTTTGAGAGATGCTTTAAGGGAAAATGAAGTTGTTATTACTCGGCAAGGTTCTTACCCAACCTATAAGTTGAATGGTTTGCCATTTGTTTTCCAAGTTTTCATTTACGAATCAATTCCTAGTTTAGAGGGAACTTATTGTGAGAAGGTTAGTTGTGGTCTGCCTAGGATTATAAATTGGTCATCTGTTGCAATCCCATCTCATAAGGAGCTTGAGAGGAATGTGTTTTCATTACATAAGGTAATTTTTATTCTTTTTGCTTTTCTTTATATATGAATTTATTTGATTTTTTTAATATTGTAAACTGATTTTTCTGTGTTGTTATTTGCAGACCAAAATTGTTAAAGTTTTGCCCACTGATGAAGAGAACAATGCCTTCAAGCTTGAAGGTTTTTTCCAGTGCAACAAGGATATGAATGTTGCTGATTTTGAGGATGATGATTTTGTTGCTCCTCCAAAGAAACCAACCAGTGAGGCTCCTTCCTCATCATATGTTCCTTGTGTGACATTTGGTTTTTCTGATATGAAAATTATTGTGGATGAATGTCAGAAGAAGTGTAACATTATGTCTAAGGAAATTGCATTTTTAAAGTCTGCTAGTGAATCTAGACATAGGGCATTGATGGAGATGTTGGTTAATCTGAAAAACGATCAAGATTTAAAACACAAGGCAGTTATGGAAATGTTAGGTGAGTTGAGGCCAAAATCATGTGGTATTAATGATGATATTGATCATGTTGATGTTGGTTTTGTGGGAGCTGATGTTGGTGATACTTCTGGTGGTGGTGGTGTTTCAAAGGAAAAGGATAAGTTTTTTGAGAATGAAAGTTTTACCCAAGTTTTTGATGAATGCATTCAAGCAATGCAAGAAGATGCTGCTGGAGATATGGTAATTGCAGATGATAAGAATGATACAGTAAATGAGAATGAGAAGACTACTGGGAATGATGTTGAAGAAACAATGGTATGTATTCTTATCTAAATATTAATTTTATTGCTTGGTTGGTTTGTTATTTTTTATTTTATATTTTATAGATGTTTATATTTCTGTTAATATATATAATTAATATTTTCTTTTTATTAATTTTTGTTTTCCCTTTTTGATAGGAATCTGATTTTGTTTCCATTGGAATATGAGAAGTGGAAGAGAAAGTTTAGAATTCTTGTTTTGTAAACCTCTTGTTATTAATTTGTAAACTTTTTTTTTCTTAGTTAGTTTTGTACAAGACTTTTCCAGAGCATGTATAAACTCTGTTATGTTTTTGTAAACTTATGAATTTTGGAATTTTTTGTTTGGCAATTATTATTTTTTATTATATATACAACTTTTTTTTCCAGAGCTATGACCAGGTTATTTTGGTTTCATGATTTGTATTTTTTTAAGGTAATGTATTCATGTATTTCTGTATTAATTTATAAAATTTTGTTTTTCCATAGAATATTGTCAAACCTCATGATGATGTAGCTGATGTTGTTAAAGATCTAGAAGAAGAGGCTCATATTTTTAACAACATGAATGTGGAGATTTTTGATAAAGTTGTTCATGCAGCTGTTGGTGATTTGGCAAAGAAAAAGGTAACTAAACAAGGCAGATATTGTATTTTGTTTTCTCTTTTTGCAATATGTTCCAATAGTTGTATTATTGAGTTTTTCATATTATTTTTGTTTCTAGGAAGTTATTATGGCAACACCCATTGCTGGTTCTTTGATGAATCCAGTAGTTGTGTCTACTCCTGTTGTTGGCAAAAGGAATCCAAAGCCTGCTACAGTTTTGCAATCTCCTTTTGTTAACCAATTTGGATCATCTTCTTCTAAGGATATGAAACATTTGGAGGTTGTGAAGTCTAAAAGGAAGGTTGTGGGACGATATGCTTTTGGAGACAATCTTTTTGATCTGCCTAATCAAATTGACCAAGACTCTTTTAACAAGTGGTTTTCTCTGGGGCTGAGAAAAAATAATAAGTATGCTTCTATTTTTTAATTGTTTTTTTATTTATTTTGTATTTCAGTTTCTGTTTCACCATAATTCACTTTTAAATGTTTATAATTGTTATAGGTATAAGAAATTTGATGATAATAATAGTATCATTAAGGAGCCATTTCAGTTTTGTGTAACTGAGATTGAGAGAAAAATTTGGTTTTATGATTTAGTTAAAGATGGGAGGGATTTGGACAATGAGGTATTTTTTTCCCTTATTATTATTAAGTTGTTTTAGTTTTACTGTTTTCATTATTCTCATTATGGTTTGCTTCTTGTTTTTTCAGCATATTAATGTGGCATTTTATTACCTTAGAAAAAAAGCCAAGTATTGTGAGTTGATAAATGTTAGAGTTACTACTACAGATAACTCTTTTGATCAAGTTATCACTTCTCTGTATGATGTGTATCTGTCAAGTGACTGTGATCGATCTGTTATATCGCATAACAGTGTTATTTTTGAGTATATTTGTGGTTATAAAATGCTTTGTAACACCCCTTGGTCGCTAGTAGATTTCATTTTATTCCCTATTAATATGACTGTTGTTGGCTGTAATCATTGGATTCTTGGGGAGTTCAACGTGAAGCAGAGATTTTTTAAAGTCTACAACTCAATGAGGAATAGAGTTATGGATAAGAAAGTGTTGAAAGTTGTTGAAGCATATTCTACTTTGTTGCCCTTGTTTCTTTCTTTAAATAATTTTTATGAGTCAAGGGAAGATATTGATCTAAATGCACAAGCATTCAAGGGCATTGATATGTGTCACCCGTTGGACATTGTGTTTGATGATGAGGTTCCACAACAGAGTAACAAGTAAGTGGTTTTTTTTTAGTTATTGTTATTTTTTGGTTGCATTATTTTGTTTATATGCATTTATGTGTTACTGATTTTGTTGTTTTTTTTTTGTAGCGATTGTGGGATTTTTATCATAAAGTTTGCTGAATTTCTTATGCATGGACTTATTGAAAATATCCCCAATCCTCTGAATGTTAGTTTCCAGAGAAACAAAATTGCAGTCGAGCTATATGTCCATGCTAAAAGAAAGAAAGATGAAGGCTATCTATCTGATGGGGAGTTCAGAGGAAGAATGAGCAAGAAGATGTTGAATGTTAATGCAATGGAAGTATGAGAGCATCAAAGTAGTTAACATTTTGGCTTTTATCTTGTAAAGAAGATACATACTTATGGCAAGATAACTTTTGTGTCTTTGTTTTGCAAACTTTCAAGCAAGTATCATGTTTGAATATTTTGAATACTGTGGCATATCATTGAATTTTGATATTAGCCCTTTTTTATGAGGAATGTTGTACAGAGGTGTCTCAAGTTTGTAACTTGAGTTCACAACTTTATTTTTATATTTCATGTTTTAGGTAACATCTGTTAAAAGTTTGTAACCTAAGTTCATGCAAAATTGCGTAGCATTACTTAACGTCTATTAATAGTCACGATAACTTCAGTTTCAAATATGTATCAAATCGTTTCAAACTTTTGAAGTTAATCCTTTTAAATGGACTGGAAATTTACAAATGAAAATCAAATATTTTTGTTTCAAAACTGTAACATAAGCTGATAAAAGAACTTATTTCACATTTATTTGATGTTGGAAGTGTCTGTGAGAAACTAGTAACATATCTGTAACAATTATGTAACAAAATGTTACATTAATATTCATTTCAGATATATCTGTATCAAATATGTAACAAAAATTTACAGATAACGCCCTGAACATTAATTCTGATATATTGATGCAAATTTTTTCCTAAGTTTTTATAATATTCCATATATTCAATAAAATTTCATAATTCTTTATCACAAGTAATAGTGATAAGTAATGTTCCAATCACCGTACTGAAACATACAAAGTTTCAAAATTCAAATAAAAAGTATTTTTAATCTATAAGCTTTGAGTGCTTTTTTGTTTTTTTGTTCTCAATAGAGGCTGGTTTGTGCAGGTTTTTCGGTTGTGCCCAAGCTCTCCACACCTTCCACATTTAAGCTGATAAGACCCTTCTCTTGCTGAGACAAACCTTTTTTTCCTTGGCCTTCCACTTTTTCTGTTTCCCTTTGGAGGTAGTACTTCTATTTCCTCAACATCAGGCGGAACTCTCCATGTTTTTGGATCTCCCAATGGATGTATTGATGCATTATAGGTGTTCAACATGGCTTGTTTTGTGAAATAATATGAGCAATATTTTTTATACTGAAGGTTCATCTTTCTAATGACTGCCATGGCATGTTCACAAGGTAATTCATCCAAATCAAACTTGTTACAAGAGCAAGATTTCTTTGCAATGTCAACAATGTTTGTTGTTAAACCATTGTGTACACTGTAAATGAGTGTGCTAGCTGGTTCTACCTGCAATGAAATTATAATAATGAACAAGGAAGTATATTAATACAGAGGTATTTATAAATAAAGGAAATAGTTGTACTTACAGTCATTCTTAATGACTTGACAAAGTTCTTTCTTAAGTATTCCTCTTGTTTCTTTGGCAATTCTGTAAATGTTGCTTCTGCTTCTTTTTTGTTGTTGTAGCTCCATTTTTGAATCAGGTTTCTAAGGCACTCGAGTAATGTTGTTACTGGAAGCTCTCTCATTTCTTTTAGTGCTGCATTAATGGATTCAGCTATGTTTGAAGTCATAGCTGCATATCTACGACTTTTGGAGTGGATTCTTGCCCACTTTTCATATTTAACCTCATTGGCCAGAAAAGGACGGATTCCTTCATGTAAACTGTCCAAGTCCTTCATGTATTTTTCAAAATCTTCCATGTTATAAGCTTTTGCAGCAGCATGAAATGCAATACTGGTTGCCTCTGCGTCTGTTTTAAACTTGGTCTTTATGTTGCAGAAAAGATGGTAGGAGCACACTCCATGAGTTACATTTGGAAAGACATTTTTTATAGCATTCTCTATGCTTTCGTGTCTATCTGAAACTATACACAACTCTTCTCTTTCTCCATAACATTCTTTTATTTTTCTGAAGAACCACTCCCATGAATCATTGTTTTCCGAATCTGTTATAGCAAAAGCCAATGGGAAGATGTGTCTATTTGCATCTTGTGTTGAAGCTGTGAGAAGTGTACCGCCAAATGCAGCTTTTAGGAATGTTCCATCAACAACAATTACTGGAATGCAATGTTTCCAACCTAGAATTGATTGTCCCATAGCCATATAAAGATATTTAAATCTGTTTATACTATCAATTTGCAAATCTGTTACAGTACCTGGATTTTTGTGCTTCAAAATGTGCAGATATCGTGGAATGTCTCGGTAGGAATCTTGACTTGAACCATGTACATAATTAACTGCTTTTTCCTTAGATCGCCATGCTTTTTGGTAACTCATGGAAACTCCATATCTGTCCAACATGTCTTTAGCTATATCTTTAGGTCTATAATTTGTTTTTGGATCTGTGAACTTGGTCTTCACAACATTCCCAACCATACTACTTGAAGCCTGTCGGTGATCTCCAAGAATAATGTCCAAGGAACATGTGTGGGCACGATTGAACTTCCTAAGTTGGAACATATCTGTCTTTCCATATCTTGCAGCACGAAATGACCACGTACATTCTGAATCAAGGCACTTCAACTGATATTCTTTTTTGCAAGATTTGTGGACCTTGAACTGAAAATTGTTTTTTATGGCATAGAGACCAATTGTTGTTGTAAGAACCTCTTTGTTTTTGTATACCTGTTTTTCTCTTATTCCATCAGAAATTGCATGAGTTATAATTGTAGTTTCTGTTCCAATATGTTCAGGAATTGATTCATGTCGTTCCTTCTCCAAAATCAAATCTGTAATTTGATCTGCCAACTGAATAAAATTTGGTAGTCCTTGAGGTTCATCTATAGAGAATGTCGATGTGTCCGAAATATCATTCTCTATATTATTACTACTTGAAGCAACAGTAGAACTCATCTTTTGAAGTGCTCCACAGGTAATTGTTTGGTTGTTCTCTGTTACAGAAACTATCAAAGGGTATTTTGTGAGTGTTTTGTCATTTCTTTTGCACTCCAAGTAGAATTGTATAGAGCTATCACTTTTGATCTTCAATGGAGGCAATGTTTCTGCAATCTGGTACTCAATTGTTGCATTTTCTGTTGACAGAATGGTAGACAACTCTGTAGACAAGATATTCATTAGTGTTGTAAATGAGCAATCTAATGGTATTAACACTCCCAGCATTTTGAAATCCTCATACACATTATTTTCATTCCAATGACCATCATAATATACCAAAGATGTTATTGGATTCATGGCTGCAGATGAATAAAAAGAAAAATTAGATTGATATGTAGAAATTTTATATTTTCATTATAAAACAAAATAGGATATAAACTACCTTATGGGTTAAAAACTACCCAATCCAGCACAAGCTATTCAATAACACATCCCCCAACAAAATGAGAATTTAGCATATAAACTCGTCCCTTTATTGGTTTTTAAATGACCAAATTCTGCACAAGGAAGAGCAAATAACTTAAAGATGAGACAATCTAAGAAACATCTTTATAATATTGTAACAGTTTCTTTTTTTTATAAAAGGTTTTCAGGATTTTCAAATGTTTCTATGGTAAAATTTGTTTATGATTCTGTGGAGATATGTGTTAAAATATATGTTTTTGCTATAATTATCTTAATGATTTCCGAAAGCTATAAATTATGTTCCAAGAACAAAATAGAAGACCCATCGATTCAAGGAAACTTACCACAAAACAGATATCGTGTAATTTGTTTTGTAGACCCATCGATTCAAAAAATTTGCAGTAGATTGCAGAAGAAAATTTCTCATTTTTTCCCAGTTTTCTCGGTTTTGTTAGCTGAAATCCATGGAAATGTTGAGTACAGCATGTTACAAAAACTTTGGCCGAGTTGTGATGGTTGGGTTGGGTCTTCGGTATATAATGGTGGGAAATGTTGGGTCTTCCGTATTGGGTTGGGTCTTCCGTGAATTGTGGGCTTCACTTTTACCGTAATATTGTAAGAAGTATGGATTACCGTATTTTTCGAATTCTTTTGGTGAAATGCCGTATATATAAAATTTTCCCTTTTTTAAGACAGCGGAGAAAAATACAAAATCGGCCCTTTCAAATAGGACATGGGTTTCTACTTTTTCAAGCGGTAAATAAATTATGGTATCTTTGAAAAATAAATTACGGTATGTTTAAACAAATATGATAAATATTGGTGTTATTAAAAAATTGTGATTATAATATTGTATTTTTTTTCTAGGGCTCCTGGGAAAATAACTTATTTTTAAAATTTATTTTGTACTTCAGTCTAGTTTGGATATTTTGCAAATGACCTCTGACACTCTTGACGCTATTGTTGGGAATTCTAAATAATTTGTTGGGATTTCCAGACAACCCATCGAGAATTTTAGATACTTTCACCACCAGAAATAGACATTTTGAAAATAATTATAAACAATGTCAAAGTGTAAAATAAACTCTAAAAATGGTTACTTTTTACCAATTACTATCTTTTCAATCTATTATTTTATTTTTGGAAATGATATTTTTTTTAGAATGTGAGAATCTAAATACATGTTTAGTCTTTTTTTATTTTTGTTTTCAAAAATAAATATATTAAAAATATTTGTTGTTTCCAAAAAGACAAAAGATGTTTACTAAATATTTTATATTTTTTATTAATATTTTAAAGATCTTAAATAAAAAAATTAATAAATATATTTAAAAAGAAAAAATAGGATGAAAGTTTGTAATAAATGAAAGACAGAGAGAAGTGTGTGAAAAGGTTGTATTGAATATAATGCTCTTGAATATTTACAATTACAGGTAAAGTTTTATACTCAAGGCTAGAGACAACCAAAAAGTGACATCTATACAAAATAGGTAATACAAGTCTAATAACTAATTATGTGCACTAAATAGAATTAAGAACCACTACTTATCATCCCCCCTCAAACTCATGGGGCAAGGAAGGACCGTGAGTTTGGATTGTAAGAGGAGAAATCGAGCAGCAGGCAAAGCCTTTGTTAAGCAGTCAGCAAGTTGATCTTCAAAAGGTGTGAACCGAACTACAAGCTGATTAGAAGCAACACGTTCACGAATGAAGTGAAAGTCGATCTCAACGTGTTTCGTTCGAGCATGAAGTACCGGATTGGAGGTGAGATAAGTGGTACTGATGTTGTCGCAAAGCAAGAGAGGAGCAGTGAGCTGAGTCATACGAAGATCACGCAAAAGAAATTGAAGCCACGACAATTCAGCAACACCATCAGCGAGAGCACAAAATTCGGACTCAGTGCTAAAGAGAGAGACAACTCGTTGTTTTGACGAGGACCAAAAGATGAGGTTTGTACCCAAGAAAATACAATAAGCACTGGTACTACGACGGTCATCAGGACATGAAGCCCAGTCAGCATCGGTATAGCACAGTAAGTTAAAATCAGGAGAGGGCAGGAGAGACAAACCATGATGAGTCGTGCCTTTGAGATAGCGCAAAATACGCTTGACAGCTTGCCAATGAACATCGGTTGGAGAATATATTGGCACACTCTATTGACAGCAAAGGAGATATCAGGCGAGTCATAATACAATATTGAAGGGCTCCAACAATGCTACGATATTGGGACCCATCAGCCAAAGGAGCACCGTCCCGAGCAGAGAGAACAGAGGCTGTAGACATGGGAGTAGGAAACAGTTTGGAATCGAGCATCTCAGCACGGTGAAGAAGATCCTGGATATACTTATATTGGCTGAGATGAAGACTTGAAGAGGAGTGCACAACTTGAATGCCCAAGAAGTAGTGTAGGCTGCCTAAGTCTTTGATGGCAAAGGCAGAACTAAGAGCAGTGAGAAGAGTAGCCAAGACAGAGGTGCTACTACCAGTCAATATAATATCGTCCACGTATACTAAAACAACGAAGAAAGCATCAAACTTAGAGCAAGTGAACATGGAGGAATCAGCAGATGAGTTCTCAAAACCCCAAGAAAGAAGGAAAGAGCTCAATTTATTGTACCAGGAACGCGGGGACTGCTTGAGGCCGTAGAGAGCCTTGTCCAAATGGCAAACATAGTCAGGATGCTCAGAGTCTTGAAACCCCTCCGGTTGAGCCATAAACACAGTTTCAGTGAGCTCACCATGAAGGAAAGCATTTTGAACATCAAGTTGTCGGATAGACCACCCTTGAGATATGGCAAGTGTAAGAACTGTACGAACGGTGGCAGGTTTGACAACGGGACTAAAGGTCTCAGAGTAGTCTAAACCTTCAGTTTGGTGATACCTTTTCGCAACCAGGCGAGCCTTGTAGCAATCAATTGTATCATTAGCCTTGAGCTTAACACGGTATACCCATTTACAGCCAACTATTTTGCCGTGAGAAGGGGCTGGAACAAGGTGCCAAGTGCGGTTTCGTTGAAGAGCAACAAACTCAGTGAGCATGGCTTGATTCCAGTGAGAAAAGCGGATTGCCTGTTTATAAGTAGTTGGTTCATAATAAGCATCAGCAAGAGTACTAACAAATAGTTTGGGCTTGTGAATCCCGGCTTTTGCACGTGTGATCATAGGATGAGCATTACTAATTGGTGCAACGGTATTCTCACAATGGTCAGGAGGCTCAACCACCAAAGGTACAGTGGCAGGGGACTCAATAGGGAATAGAAGGAGGAGGCAAAGGAGAAGAAGTGGAGGCAGGAGGAGAACTAGAGGAAGGGGAGGTGGGAGACGAAGCTAGAGCTGGACAAGGAGAAAGAGAAGAGGACGGAATAGATGAAGGAGAGGGAGAAGGAAGGACGACAGAGGCGGAAGGTGGAGGATGAGGAGATGGAAAAGAAGTGACAGTGGGGGAAAGAAGATAAAAGGAAGGAGAAGGAGAGGAGGAGGAAGAAGGAAAAATAGAAGATGAGAAAGGGAAAGAGTGTTCATTAAACACTACATGGCGAGAGATATAAATTCTGCCAGTAGGTTGAGAAAGGCACAAGTAGCCTTTGTGCTGCGAGCTATAGCCCAGGAAAACGCACTCTTGAGAGCGAAATTGGAGCTTATGAGAGTTAAAGGGCCGGAGATAAGGAAAGCACGAACAGCCGAAGGTGCGGAGATGAGCATAGGAAGGTAATTTGTGATAGAGAGTGAAATATGGGCTGGCATTATCAAGAACAAGGGAGGGAAGACGATTTATTAAGTATGCTGCGGTGCTAAAAACATAAGGCCAGAAAGAGAGAGGAACATGTGATTGAGAAAGAAGAGATAAGCCAACCTCGACAATATGCCTATGTTTACGCTCAACACGGCCATTTTGTTCAGCCGTGTGGGGACAAGAAACTTGGTGAAGGATACCAAGAGAAGCAAAATGAGATTTAAAACTACGATATTCACCACCCCAATCACTTTGAAGACGTTTGATTTTAGTGTTAAATTGTCGTTCAACCATTTTTTGAAATTGTAAGAAAGTAGAGAAAACTTGATCCTTAGTGTGCAACAGATAAAGCCAAGTAAAACGACTATAATCATCAATAAACAAGACAAAATAACGAACACCAGTGATTGATTGTTCAGGGGCAGCACCCCATAAATCACTATGAATCAGTTCAAAGGGAGCAGCAGCTCGGGATACAGATAATTGAAATGGTAAACGATGAGACTTAGCCATTTGGCAAGCATTACAAAATTCAAAATGAGAACCAGATTGTTTTGGAAAATTACAAGCATAAAAAACATGGGAAATGACTCGAGAGGAAGGATGTCCGAGGCAATTGTGCCAAAGAGAGAAATCACGAACACGAGTAAGATGAGCTTGGCAGGAGGATGAGGCAGAGGAGAAGTTGAATTGAGTTTGTAGAGGCCACGATCAAGCACCCCTGTGAGAAGGATTTTCTTGGTGACCGATCCTTGACAAAAAATTGGTGGGGTGAAACTCAATGAGAGCATTGTTATCACGACAAAATTTGGAAACACTAATTAGATTATTCGTAAGAGCAGGGGTATGGTAGACATGTTTAAGAGTAAGGGGAACAACCTTGGAAGGTAGAGTAACATGACCAATGCGAGAAATGTTCAAAAACTTACCATCACCAACCTGAACCTGCTCATGACCATGATAAGGAGAAGCTTGATCTAGAAGCTGAAAATCTGGAGTAAAATGGTGAATAGCATCAGAGTCCATGAACCAGTTCACAATGGAGGGAGCAGAAACAGTGTCGGAACTAGAAAATCCAGAGAATGGAACCATGGGTTGAGAAGGATGAATCATTGTATTGAAGTTACGAAGTGGTTGAGGAACATAGGATAAGTTGGTACGATGGTAACATATATTAGCAGTGTGACCAGTTTTGCCACAAATTTGACAGGTAGGGCGAGGGTTAGGCTGTTTTGAAGGCAAAGGATTAGATGATGGAATGGAAAAGGGAGGACGAAGCCAAGAACTCCAGGAAGAGACACTGAAGGGTGAGAAGGTGGTATCGAATGAGATGTATACTGATTTTGGGAAAAGGAGTTTTGGGAATGAGGTTTTTGATTGTTTTGGTAAGTGTTTGGGTATTGATTTGGGTAAGTGTTTTTGGTAAATTTCTTCGCAGAATTCATCTGAGAGAGATTAGCTTGAAGGGAGCTCTGAGATTCATCAGTAGTGTTTCGTTCCATTCGATAATCAAAACTCAGCAATAAGCTATAGCAAGTTTCCATGGAGGGTTGATCGGCTCTATTGAGGATACCTGAAACATAGGAGTCATAGGCTGGTCCCAAACCATTGAGGAAGTAGACCATCTGATCTTTGTGAGAAACTGATTCTCCAATCGCAACAAGTTGATTACAATATCCTTTAAGTCGCTGAATATATTGTTGTGCAGTGAGTCCAGCCTTCTTAATAGTCTAAAGCTTGCCACGAATTTCTGTTATACGAGCCATTGAGGAGGAGGAGTAAATTTCGTCAAGTGCGTCCCAGATCTCGCGTGCGGTCCTGAAGTGCATGATTTCTCCGAGCATCGCTTCAGTGAGAGACGAGTAAAACCAAGACATAATCAAGCGATTGTATCAATTCCATGTTGTGTTAGCTGGGTTGAGAATCGTGGGTTGGTCAAGAAGAAATCTGGGTGGGCATGGATGAGTACCATCCAAGAACTCATCAAGTACATGTGCCATAATCACATTGAGCAGCTGATTTTTCCAAATAAGATCATTATTCTCATCAAGTTTCACAGAAAATGTCTAATTCATAGAAGGAAAAGTAAGATTGGTTTGGGAATTTTGTGAAGAAGAAGGATTTGTATTTGTGAAATTAATTTGAGATTGATGAAGAGTAGCATCACAATTGTTGGGGATTTCTTGAGATTGATTTTGGTTTGAGGAGACTTGTGATAAATCTTGTTCTTGAGCCATGGCTCTGATACCATGAAAGACGAAGAGAAGTGTGTGAAAAGGTTGTATTGAATATACTGCTCTTGAATATTTACAATTACAGAGTAGAGCTTTATACTCAAAGCTAGAGACAACCAAAAAGTGACATCCGTACAAAATAGGTAATACAAGTCTAATAACTAATTATGTTCACTAAATAGAATTAAGAACCACTACTTATCAATAAATAATGAGATATAAAATAATGTGAAAAATAAAATTAAAAAATATATAAGGATAGAGGAAGGAATAAGAAAGAAATTGGATAGGACTTAACTAAAATAGAGAAATATAAAAATAACGACGGATAGTTAATTAATCAATTGATATATGAAATTTTGGTTTTTTTTACTACCTTATTCTAAAATGAGATTTGCACATCTAGTTGTGGGCAAATTGTTCGAATTTAATCCATAATTGAAAATTAGTATTTGCAATTTTTAGTAATTTTGGTTGATCTAGTTGATGTGTAATTACATACATGACAATTAAACCCCTCCCTTTTATACCCATTTCTAGTCCACCATAGAACCTAAGGTCTCATATCCTTCCTTGTGCTTTGGGTTGGAGTTTGTCTCTGTTTGGTTTTATGCCCTTATGAGACTACATTTTTAATGTAACTCATTTAAATATCAATAAAAAATGATAAATTGGTTTTTGTCTATAAATTGCATTATCTCGAACATATAGACAGTTACACTTTTAGTGACTAGATCACAGTGGATTCTAAATATAACTATATGTTAAAAAAGAATTAGTCCTAAGATTAAATTAGTGCACATGATTTTCGCTAAATTGTTAAACTATGTAAAATCTACTTACACAATGGTGTGATGTTTTATCCAAGACATTGACCAAGTAGATAAGATCGAATGTATTTTGTTACATTGGACTAGGACCGACACTGATTATCAATAGATAAATAAGTATCGATATATCGTATCTAACCAGCATCACAACGTTGACCATAGGTCAAGTCGATCTTAATTCTGAGTGATGATATTTTGATGCGTGTCGTATTGCATACCAAATTTAACAAATATTTTATTTACTCTCAAACCAATTATTTAGTATAACGACAAATAGAGGTCGAACCCAAGGGAACTATATTCAGTTTATTATTCACAAAAGCTTAACAAAGTTAAATTGGAAAGGGGGGGTTTTGGAAAGTAAAAGTAAAAGCAAGAATTAAGAAAACAATTGATAGCAAGAAGAAATTAACAACGATTTCAAAAATGGTTAAGAATTATTCTCCACCTCAGACAATCATGCATGAATATCAATAATGAATATTATTCCGATTCCCAATTAAACTATTAACCCTGTAGATAACGCTTAAGCAGTCAATTATCCCAATCTCCCTATCACAATCAATTACGGCTAAGCGCTCAATAATCAATTCTTTTTACCAAACAACAAACCTATTAAGCATACGATTCATTCAATTTAGGAAAAGCATTAACAACAGTGGAGATAGGTTAATCTAGGCAATAAATCAATGAAGCATTTAATTCATTTAACCTAGGTTCTATTCTTCATCACAATCAACAATGCTTTTGACCACATCATCAATTGCAATTTATCACAAACACTTAGAATCCTAAACTATTAGGTGAATAGAAATTCTAAGATGACAGTAAAATAATGCAAGCCCTAATTAGTTGTACACCCTAACAAGGAATCACAATATTTCATACAATAGGCATAGAAGAATAGAAGCAATTTAACATTATGGAAATCAAGAACAATATTCACATCTCAAATCAAACATTCATGTCTGGGTTTTGAATAACCCTTAACCTAAAAGAAACTTAGCCAACAATCATGATGAAAAACATAACCAGAATCAAAGAATAGAAGAGTTTAGAGAAGAAGAAAACTATTGAAAAAGTTGAATGCGATCCTCCTTCTTCTCCTCCGCTCTCTCTGTGTTCCTCTCTCTAAAATCGTGTATCTCAAACTTCCTTTACGACTATGACCTAATCCCCCTTTTATTTCCCGTCCAAAAATTAAGAAAAATCGAATTTGAATTTGAATTTTAACGCGTGCTGCGGCGGCCATATTTCCTTGCCGCGGCACGAGGCTTCAGATATGCGATATAGGCTTTGCGTGCCGCGGTATGCAACTTTCCTTGCCGCGGCACGAGACTCTATGTTTCTCTTGTAGCGGCAGGGACTTTTCCCTGTAGCGGCAAGGACCTGTCTGACTTGCCTCGTAGCGGCAGGGACTTTTCCCTGTAGCGGCAAGCTCTCAGATTTCTCGTACTCTTGTTCTTTTCTCGATTTTTCTTCTCTTTAACACTTTACTCCAATGGTTAGAATCCTACGAAATCATCATTCAACCAAAAATCATCAAAAATATACAATTATCTTTAAAAATAATGATTTAGATTAAATGAAACAAATAAAAAAAAACGATTCTAACTATCCCCAAACACACTACTTATGAACACAAAATCTGATAAGTAGAAAGGTAAACTTTATACAAAAATATACTTATCAAATTCCCCCACACTTGAACTTTGCTAGTCCCTTAGCAAACCCACTAGACTCTAAACAAAACTAAAAACTAAAACAAAGGCGGTCTTACTGAATACGATGATTGTCTCAGAGAATTACACTAAAATATTATGCTATAGTGACTTTGAATTTCATAACCATCAGATTTTCAACTCCCAAATTGATGAACCACTTGAAATTTGTCTTAAACCACGAGTTATAACAGTCCTACTTACCAACTCACTTGAATCAAGATGAATTTATACATGTCGTTTTATTCATATTTTTTAGCAAACTAGCCCCTCATCAGAAAATGAGTATATATATATAAAGGACAACCACTCCATAGACGATAACCAATTACTCTCCACTAATATAAACACACAGAATCAAGAATCAAAAGGTCTTTATCAACTTATAATGTATGGCTAGGGTACAGGGTAGATGAGAATGATACATTTTAGGCTCATATTGCACCATAGCCTACCTAATATATATATTTTTTCTATTTCTACTTTGGATCTTCTTCAACAATTCCCTCATAGATTTCATACATTGTTGATCTCTCTATTTTCCCCCACACTTATTTTCATGCAAGAAAAAAAAAAATTCTTTTCTTTTTCTCTTTTTTGCTTTTAACATATTTCTTGGGGATAAATAGGAGATATTTACACTTATAACCACATCATATACAGAAACTCTTACTATACTTCTCTTTTTTCTTTCTTTCTTCTTTTTTTTTTCATATAACCACTCATCCCATAGTAGAAATTTAACTAGCTAAGCCATGGTGCAATGGGTTATCAACACAGATAAAGAAAAAGAAAGAAGTTTAGGGTTAAGTAATGAGTTTTCATCGAAAAAATATATGGTCAATAAGGCTCAAAACAGGGAACTAAGGATACATTATTGATATGGTAGGCTTGAAAGGCTCAAACGATCCAAAGAAATTGCCTTTATCATTTTCCTAATTTTGTGCACTTATGATTTCGCCTCAAGCAATTAACTAGTGTGTTCTAGAGTGGCGGGGGCTAAGTTGAATATATCTATATTTCTTTTTTTTTTTTTTTTTCCCGACATGCATAAACTATTCCTAAAACAAGTAAGTAGCAAATCTAACTGTAATAAATCGCTATTTAAATCACAAATTCAAGTAGTCATCAAAACAGGAGTCAATCACACGAATCATAATCTATCCATCATCTTCTAGCATTCAAGTTTAGTGTCACTCATAAACTCATCATCGACCATTGCATTCAATAAGACCAACCCAAGACACAAAACAAAACAACACACACACAAACAATTTGTTACCCGTCCCCCACACTTAAAGTGAACATTGTCCTCAATGGAGATAAGTACAAATTGAGACAAGAACAGTAAAGAAAAGAAAAATAAGAAAAGAAAATAAAAGAAAAATAAGAAAATAAGAAAAAAGAAAACTCCCTCATCAGTTGCGACTAAAAGTGTCATCCTCATCATAGTTGAAATCCTCTGTGCCACAAGCTTCATCATCAGCACCATACTCCTGAGTGTGACTCGGCTGTACTGGAACAGCTGGAGGATAAGGTGGCAACCAATTTGGGGCCGGTGGGAATGCAGACATATCCGCCCCTAGATGGGTTTGCTGCATCCTGAAGCATAGGTCTTGATAAGCAGCAATCTCCATCATCCGCTGGTTGTGGGCCACCATTTCATCATGATATGCTCGCATGTCAATGCGAGCTCGGTAAAGTTCCGTCTCCATGGCGGCAACCCGATCAGTAAGTGACCTGGATCGGCCTGTGTGAGGCTGCACAGGTACATTGGGAACATTATCGGGTTGTACGGATGATGTGGCGGTGGGCTTGTCAAATCTCTGAATAGTATTTCTGTCAATAATGTGCATTGGGTTTAAGACCTCTTCATTATCATTCCAGCGCACACCGGCTTTCTTGCATAGGTCTGTGATTAATGAAGGATGGTAGAACCCGTACTGTGTGCTAGCCATACTCTTCAGAATAGAGGCGTGAATGATCTTGCCAGCGTCAATAGACTTGTTGGTGACAATGGCATACAACAAGTTCCCATACGCCACGTCCACTGTCCCAAAATGTTTTGTGGGGAACAATTTTGCCCCAACAAAACGGTGCCACGCCTTGAGTTCATAGTCCATATATTTGGACTCCAGTTTGTGTGACAAGGCATTCTCTGTCGTCCTCCACCGTGCTCCTTGAATGCCAATAGCCTGAATAATGGCATCAGGATCCAAGTTATGTTCAGAGGCATTGAATTCATCATCGGGAATGTCCCGCAAACCGTAATAACGGTTTATAGCAGAAGCTGAATAAGCAACAAGAACACCCCGAACCACCACCTGTAAGTTCTTGCGATCAATGGCATTGGCATAAAACTCACGAACTACGGATACTACTGCAGGCTGTGGTTGAGCACATAGTTTTTGCCAGCCCCTCTGTTCAATTATACTCATCAACCTCGGATAAGGGTGATGCATGTCTAGATCGAAGCCCCTCTCAGCCACCCAAGCTTTCTTTTTATCAATTGCCTCTTTATAACTTTCGAAAGCTTCTTTGGAGGTGAATTTCTTGTTATCATATTTGACTTTGGCTGTGTTCGACGGCCCTGCTTCGGTTCGTGATCGCTTACTTGACATTATAGCACAGAGCAGACAATGTATAACCTTCAAATGTGACTATGCAACTCACTGATGCATTTCGTCGAACAGGTGGTGTGCACACTTCAAAACTCCAAGGATCACAAAATTATAGCTTGAACAATTACCCCCAGATACAGATTGAATCAACAGATAAGCAGTTTCACCACAGGAAGTATTATCACAAAAGAGATCCAACAAAACCCGTCCACTCTAATAATGGGTTTGAATGATGCCAAGTCTCAAACAAAGGGGGGGCAAATGAGAATATTACCTTGAATCTAGTGAAAAACTGTGATAATGTGCTTGATTACTCCTTGATCCCTTGCAAAGACTTCCAAATGAGCATGAATTGAAGAGAAGAAGAGTGGGTGGCAAATGATGTGGTGAATTTTGAGGAAAAGTTTAGGAATGGGTATGGTGGAGGATGGGTAGATGGGTAAGATTGATGAGGAAGATGAGGATTTAGGAATGGGATTATTGTTGCTAAGGATGGAGAGGGAGAATGGGAGAATGATGAGGGTATTTAGGATTGATAATGGTGTTTAGGGCTTAAGAGAAGAAAAAGAAATGGGATATTCAGTTTGTATTTAGGAGAAGGGTGAATGAGTGGTGAAAAGGGCAAGAAAAATGCATTTAGGCAGTTCTGGAAGTCGTGCCGCGGCACGCATGTTTATGTGCCGCGGCAGGGAAGCTTCGGTTCTGGGGGTTCTTCACGTGCCGCGGCAGGGATTTTCTGTGCCGCGGCACACTCCTCTCGGCTTGTGGGTGTGCATCGTGTGCCGCGGCAGGAACTTTTATGTGCCGCGGCACACTCCTCTCGGCTTCGCGCCTTCTTCTCGTGCCGCGGCATGGTGCCTTTTTTTGCATTTTCTTACTTATTTATTTTTTTATTTTTTTATTTTTTTCACGTTTTTCACGGTTTAAAGAGAGAATCAGAGTACATAAAATTGAAATACTAAATGTTCAACTCAAAAATAAAAATAAAAATAAAAAATAACTAAAACTGAAAACAATAAAGATGGCTACGTTTAACGTCGCTAGCTCGACTTAAAACTTCACTCTTCATCAACATAAACTGGGTCTTCAAGGTACATCACATGAACTTGCTCCTCCTTGGCCATTGACTCATAATAAGGCTTCAGTCTCTGGCCATTCACCTTGAAAGACTTCCCCGTGCTTGGGCTTACAACTTCGACCGCTCCATGAGGAAAAACCTTGGTAACAATGAACGGACCTAACCAGCGAGACTTCAACTTCCCAGGAAAGAGTTTAAGGCGAGAGTGATACATGAGAACTTTCTGACCTTCCACAAAGCTCTTCCGAAGAATATGTTTGTCATGAAAAGCTTTGGTTTTCTCCTTGTAGATTTTCGAACTCTCATATGTTTCATTTCGTATTTCTTCTAACTCATGCAATTGAAGCATTCTTTGTTGTCCTACAGCAACCATGTCCATGTTACACTTCTTTACAGCCCACCATGCCTTGTGCTCTAGCTCCACCGGTAGATGGCAAGGTTTACCATACACCAACCGATAAGGTGACATACCGATAGGTGTTTTATATGCCGTTCGATACGCCCACAAGGCATCATCAAGCCTTGTACTCCAATCTTTCCGGTTTGGATTTACAGTTTTCTCAAGGATCAATTTGATTTCACGATTAGAAACCTCCGCTTGCCCGTTGGCTTGTGGATGATAAGCAACTGTCACCTTGTGAGTTACACTATAGCGTCGAAACAATGCTTCTATACTCTTGTTACAAAAATGAGTGCCTCGATCACTAAGTATAGCCTTAGGTGTACCAAAACGCACAAAAATGTTGGAACGAATGAAATCCACTACTGTTTTGGAATTGTCCGTTCTAGTTGCAATCGCTTCCACCCATTTAGACACGTAGTCTACCGCCAATAAAATATATTCATAGCCGAAAGAGGATGGGAATGGTCCCATGAAATCCATACCCCAAACATCAAAGATCTCAAGAATTAAAATGGGAGTTTGAGGCATTTGATCCTTGGCCGTTATGTTACCAACTCGTTGACAACGATCACATGCCTTACAATAAGCATAAGCATCTTTGAAAATTGTGGGCCAATAGAAACCGCTGTCAAATATCTTACGAGCTGTCCTCTTAGGTCCAAAGTGTCCACCACAAGCATAAGCATGACAAAAAGCAAGGATGGAACGAAATTCAGATTCCGGTACACACCTACGAATGATTTGATCAGTACAATGCTTCCAAAGATAAGGTTCATCCCATATATAGTGGCGAGCATCATGCTTAATCTTGTTCCGTTGTGCTTGTGTGAGATCACTTGGTAACTCCTTTGAAGCAAGGTAGTTTACAATGTCGGCATACCAAGGAATAACTTCTTGCATGGCAAGGAGTTGCTCATCTGGAAACCGCTCATGCAATGGTAAGAACTCCTCCTCCCGAATCAACCGACTCAAGTGATCAGCCACTAGATTTTCCGAGCCGCTTTTATCTTTTATCTCCAAGTCAAACTCTTGTAACAATAAAATCCACCGAATAAGTCTTGGTTTTGCCTCCTTCTTTGCTAGCAAATATTTAAGAGCAGCATGGTCGGTGTATATGATTACTTTCGTCCCAATCAAATAAGAACGAAACTTCTCCAAAGCAAAGATAACCGCCAATAGTTCCTTCTCAGTGGTAGAGTAATTTAACTGTGCATCATTTAGAGTTCTAGAAGCATAGTAAATCACATGAGGAAGCTTACCAACCCGCTGCCCTAGGACTGCACCCACTGCATAATCACTAGCGTCACACATAAGCTCAAAAGGCAACTCCCAATTCGGTGGCTGGATAATAGGCGCTGTAGTCAAAGATTCTTTTAATATGTTAAAGGCCAGTAGACACTTCTCATCAAACTCGAACTTAACATCTTTTTGGAGAAGCTTGCACAGTGGTGTAGAGATTTTAGAGAAGTCCTTTATAAATCTTCGATAGAAACCCGCATGACCAAGAAACGACCGTATTTCCTTGACACTAGATGGAGGTGGTAAAGACCGAATGAGATCAACTTTGGCCTTGTCCACTTCAATTCCTTTTTCCGAGATAACATGTCCCAAAACAATCCCCTGCTGTACCATAAAATGGCATTTCTCTTAATTCAAAACTAGATTGGTCTCAATGCAGCGTTTGAGAACCAAAGTAAGATTATGCAGGCATTTATCAAATGAATCGCCATATACACTGAAATCATCCATGAACACCTCAATAATGCTCTCAATGTAATCTGAAAAGATACTAACCATACATCTCTGAAATGTAGCAGGAGCGTTGCATAAACCGAATGGCATTCTCCGAAAAGCAAATGTGCCAAAGGGACATGTGAAGGTCGTCTTCTCCTGGTCTTCTGGGGCTATGACAATCTGATTATACCCCAAATAACCATCTAAGAAACAGTAATAGGAGTGGCCAGCCAATCTCTCGAGCATCTGATCAATGAATGGTAGGGGGAAGTGATCCTTCCGAGTTGTCGAATTTAGCTTGCGGTAATCAATACACACCCGCCACCCTGTTTGAACTCGAGTTGGAACCAGCTCATTCTCATTATTCTTCACCACAGTAATGCCAGACTTCTTGGGTACCACTTGAACTGGACTCACCCATTTACTGTCAGAGATTGGGTAAATCACACCCACACTAAGGAGCTTCAGTATCTCCTTTTTCACAACCTCCATCATAGGTGGATTCAATCTCCGTTGCGCCTCACGTGTTGGTTTAGACCCTTCTTCAAGTAAAATTCGGTGCATGCACATGGAAGGGCTAATCCCCTTAATATCCGCAATAGACCAACCAATGGCTGTTTTATACTCTCGGAGTACTCTCATTAATTTTTCTTGTTGACCTTGGTTAAGATTTCTTGCAATTATAACAGGAAGTGTCTCGTTCTTCCCCAAGTAAACATATTTGAGATGCCGGGAGAGGCTTCAATTCAAGTGTAGGAGCTTCAATAATTGATGGCTGCAATTTCTCATTAGAAATCGACAAATTAAGAAATGCAACCTTCTTAAAAGTCTTGTCAAAACCACTATTGAGTGTGGTTATGACATCCATGATCTCATGAGACAAATCTTCATCGGTCAACACAAGATGCTCTCTCAACGCAACCTCCAAACCATCTTCACTATGCAAATCTAAAACTCTTTGAGAAAGAATATCCAACACATCAAGAGAGTAAACAGCATGAACATCACTTGGATACCTCATAGCCTCAAAAATATTAAATCGAATTGTCTCCCCATCAAATTCCATGGTCAACGTACCGTCATGCACATCAATCTTAGTTCTTGCAGTCTTCATGAATGGTCTCCCCAACAAAATTGGAGTGGAGCACGGAATAGATTCATCTTCCATATCAAGAACATAAAAATCAACCGGAAACACCAATTCATTTACTTGAACTAAAACATCTTCTATTACACCCCTGGGATAAGCATTCGACCTATCAGCAAGTTGAATAATCACCCCTGTTTCTTCAAGTGGACCGAG
Source organism: Humulus lupulus (assembly GCF_963169125.1). Classification (NCBI taxonomy): domain Eukaryota; kingdom Viridiplantae; phylum Streptophyta; class Magnoliopsida; order Rosales; family Cannabaceae; genus Humulus; species Humulus lupulus. Next base: position 13,696,864 of record NC_084802.1, read on the forward strand.
ATTCAATGAAGCATAAATGGAGAATGGCATGACATTGATAGAGGCTCCCAAATCCAACATACACCGCTCAATTCTTTTATTCCCAATAGTGCAAGGGATAGTAAAAGTACCAGGATCCTTACACTTTGGTGGAAGCTTCTTTTGTAGAACTGCGGAAACATTCTCCCCCACACTAACTTTTTCATCACCCCTCAACTTACGCTTATTAGTGCACAACTCTTTCAGAAACTTGGCATAGCGCGGCACTTGTTTAATAGCGTCAAGAAGAGGAATATTCACTTCTACCTTTCGGAATGTATCAAGAATCTCCTTGTCAACCTCTTCCTTTTTAGTCTTTTTCAGTCTGCTCGGGAATGGAGGTGGAATGACAATAGTAGGCTCAGGGCTGAGTTGTGTAGGGGTGGTTGGCTTTGGAGGAACATCTTCATTAACTGAGCAATCAACTTGGGGCGTGGATGACAATTTACTGGGCATTGGAGGATTAGGTGGATCATATTGCATCCCACTACGCAAAGTTACTGCACTAGCATTCTCTTTGGGATTCATCTCAGGTTGTGAAGGCAATTTATTTGACAGATGAGCCTCCAACCGGTTATATGATGCCGCTAATTGTCCCACCTGATTCTCCAAACTCTTGATGGAAGCTTGGGTGGTTTGCTGAAATTGAAGAGTATTTGTGGCAAGGGCATTGACTAAATCCTCAGTAGAAGGTTTAGTATTTGGTGGTGGAGCAGCCTGCGGTGGTTGTGATGGTCTAGGTACATAATTATTTTGAGACCTCTGTTGTGTAGTGAAACCAGGTGGTCTTGCTGTTGTTGGTTGTGGAGCTAGTTGTTGTTGATTCCCATATCGAAGGTTTGGATGATCACGCCAGCCAGGATTATAGGTTTGTGAAAATGGTTCATAATACATCTGACGTAATTGACCAGGAAAATTTCCTACAGCGTTAACACCCTCAGTTTCTCCCTCTACTAGAGTGGGGCACGTATCAGTAGGGTGCCCCACTACTTGACAGATTCCACATGGCCGCACCTGTTGGCCCAAAGCTAGTTGTTGTACCACTGAAGTCAGTTGAGCTATCTGTTGACCAAGTTGATTATCAACAGTAGTTTGCACCTCGTTAACCCTTCTTGAAGTTGACATATGCTCCTGGCGAATACCAAACTGTTGGGAATTAGCTGCCATATTAGAAATCAAGCTCCTGGCTGCTGCAGGAGTCTTGTCCACTAGTGCCCCTCCACTGGCTGCATCAATCATACTTCTGTCCAACGACAGTAATCCCTCATAGAAATATTGAATCAATAGTTGCTCACTGATCTGATGGTGAGGACAACTAGCACACAACCGCTTAAAGCGCTCCCAGTAATCATAGAGTGATTCTCCCACAGCCTGCCTGATGCCACAAATTTCTTTCCTTATACTCCCCACTTTAGACGCTGGAAAATACCGCTCCAAAAACAAGATCTTCATAGTGTTCCAGGTCTCCACAGTACCAGGGGGGAGATAATACAGCCACTCCTTTGCTGAATCCTTTAGAGAGAAAGGAAAAGCTCGGAGTTTTATTTGTTCTTCTGTCACTGAGGCTGGCTTCATACTGGAGCATACAATATGGAACTCCTTGAGATGATTATTCGGATCCTCACCAGGCAGCCCATGGAACGATGGCAATAGATGAATGAGGCCCGACTTAAGCTCAAAATTCACATCAAGAGGTGCATATTGAATGCATAGCGGTTGTTGATCAATATCTGGCGCAGCCAACTCTTTCAACGTCCTATTTTGTGCCATATCTCTGTAAGATGTAATAGAATCGTCTGAATCTGAGTCGTGAGATGTTAAGGGCACTTTCACAGGATCCACTTGATGAGCAAGACGTTGAAAGAGTGGATTATCAGTAATAGTCCGCGAAGTCCGAGAAGAAGATGAAGTAGCAAGATACTGTTTGATTGCCTCCAACCTGTTCTGAGTTTCTTCGCCAGACATATAACTATGCGATGCCAAGAGAAATCAAGTTAGTAAGCGTAAACCAATATGAATAATAAAAAGAATTAAATAGTTCCCCGGCAACGGCGCCAAAAATTTGATGCGTGTCGTATTGCGTACCAAATTTAACAAATATTTTATTTACTCTCAAACCAATTATTTAGTATAACGACAAATAGAGGTCGAACCCAAGGGAACTATATTCAGTTTATTATTCACAAAAGCTTAACAAAGTTAAATTGGAAAGGGGGGGTTTTGGAAAGTAAAAGTAAAAGCAAGAATTAAGAAAACAATTGATAGCAAGAAGAAATTAACAACGATTTCAAAAATGGTTAAGAATTATTCTCCACCTCAGACAATCATGCATGAATATCAATAATGAATATTATTCCGATTCCCAATTAAACTATTAACCCTGTAGATAATGCTTAAGCAGTCAATTATCCCAATCTCCCTATCACAATCAATTACGGCTAAGCGCTCAATAATCAATTCTTTTTACCAAACAACAAACCTATTAAGCATACGATTCATTCAATTTAGGAAAAGCATTAACAACAGTGGAGATAGGTTAATCTAGGCAATAAATCAATGAAGCATTTAATTCATTTAACCTAGGTTCTATTCTTCATCACAATCAACAATGCTTTTGACCACATCATCAATTGCAATTTATCACAAACACTTAGAATCCTAAACTATTAGGTGAATAGAAATTCTAAGATGACAGTAAAATAATGCAAGCCCTAATTAGTTGTACACCCTAACAAGGAATCACAATATTTCATACAATAGGCATAGAAGAATAGAAGCAATTTAACATTATGGAAATCAAGAACAATATTCACATCTCAAATCAAACATTCATGTCTGGGTTTTGAATAACCCTTAACCTAAAAGAAACTTAGCCAACAATCATGATGAAAAACATAACCAGAATCAAAGAATAGAAGAGTTTAGAGAAGAAGAAAACTATTGAAAAAGTTGAATGCGATCCTCCTTCTTCTCCTCCGCTCTCTCTGTGTTCCTCTCTCTAAAATCGTGTATCTCAAACTTCCTTTACGACTATGACCTAATCCCCCTTTTATTTCCCGTCCAAAAATTAAGAAAAATCGAATTTGAATTTGAATTTTAACGCGTGCTGCGGCGGCCATATTTCCTTGCCGCGGCACGAGGCTTCAGATATGCGATATAGGCTTTGCGTGCCGCGGTATGCAACTTTCCTTGCCGCGGCACGAGACTCTATGTTTCTCTTGTAGCGGCAGGGACTTTTCCCTGTAGCGGCAAGGACCTGTCTGACTTGCCTCGTAGCGGCAGGGACTTTTCCCTGTAGCGGCAAGCTCTCAGATTTCTCGTACTCTTGTTCTTTTCTCGATTTTTCTTCTCTTTAACACTTTACTCCAATGGTTAGAATCCTACGAAATCATCATTCAACCAAAAATCATCAAAAATATACAATTATCTTTAAAAATAATGATTTAGATTAAATGAAACAAATAAAAAAAAATGATTCTAACTATCCCCAAACACACTACTTATGAACACAAAATCTGATAAGTAGAAAGGTAAACTTTATACAAAAATATACTTATCATATTTCTATTAATTTTGTTATTTGAATCTTTTAATTTGTTCGTTAAAAAGTTACCCTACATCATAGTCTATACTTACATCTTGGAGGTTCAATAGTGTAATTGAATGAGAGTATCTATCATAGATATGAAATCCATGGCTTCTATCACTACTAACAAAAAAAGGCTTTTTAGGACTCGCAGGGCGCGAGTCCTCTATTTGAGAGCCTTAAAAACTGAAGTTTTTTAGGACTCGTATTGTAAGTCCTGGAAAAATTTTATTTTTAAAAAATTAATTGGTGGGTTTTGAATCCAGTGGCGGGGCTCCGGTGACGGTGGTGGTGCCACCATTTAAAGGTGGTGGTTCGGAAAACAAACTATTGGGTTTTAAAGCCCAAGAAGCAAGAAGTATGGTGGTGGTGGTGGTGGTTCAGCTCGTGGTGGCTCGAGGTGGCCGAAATATGCTCGGAAAGTTTGGGAGAAACCCATGAACGACCGAACTTCAAGTGCCCCGTTGAGGGCCTTAGGCCGCGCATGAGGTCGCCAACTCCGGGGGTCGAGGGTTTCGGGTGACGGCGGTTCCACTGGTCTGGCACGTGGCGGTGGCCAGAGACGGGCCGTTCGGCGTTGGCACTTCGGGAGAGATGGAGAGAGAGAAGGAACTTTGGGAGAGAGAGAGAGGGAACCGAGGAGAGATTGAAAAATAGGTTGAGTGATTTTTTTTGTTTTTTTTAATAAATAATAATAAAACTTTTGTTAAAAAAAAATTGGAGGGAATTTGAATTTTTTTAAAATTCAAAATTTTATGATACACTTAAGTATTTAGGACTCGCAAAAAAAATCCAGTTTGTGTTTGTTTAAAAAAAAACTCAAACTTTTAGGACACACATAGTTTTTAGGACTCGCGAAAACAAATTCTTTAAGGACTCGTCCAAAAGGCTTTTTTAGGGCTCACATTTAGGTGAATGTCCTAAAAATGTATTTTTGTAGTAGTGTATATACGAAGAGAGAAGATAATTTTCATAATAACTTAGTTCATGTGTTAAATGATTGAGATCTTATTTATATGATTAAGTTCACAAATTTATCATTTATAAGGAACTTAGTGGGAGTTAATGATAAAATACTAATGAGGGATAAAATGTTAATTTGCACCCGACTCATTAGTAAACCATCCATAGAGGATTAACAGACAATAATGATTATAACAATGGATAATGTATATATATTTTTGGGAAATACGTTCGATGAGTTCAAGAGTTCAATTCCGAATCTATAGTAGAGTCATGCAGAATTAATGAGTTGTAAGATAATTTATAATATAAATAAACTCATGATAACTCATTGAAGCTTGTGTTCATGGATCCATGATCCCCACACCGTCTTTGATTAAATCAAGTATAAATGTCTTAAATAATTGATTTTATTATCAATTGTAAATATCAAATTGACTAGGTCAATTTTATGATACTTGCATTAGAGATATTCGTGGTGCAGGTGTAACATCCCACAAATTCCACATTAAGAATTTTTTAAATAAAACTAATATTTAATTATGAAAATTAAATCAGTATTAATTTGATTACATATTGGGATGATAAATGAAATTTTATGTCCTAAATTAAGTAATATTCTTTGGAATAAATAATAATAGAAATTAAAGTTTATAATTGGAAAATAAATTGAATTTAAAAGAGTTTTGTCCTTTAATTCAAATTATTATTATTTATTGGGAAATAAATAATAAGGAGAAATATCTTTAGATTGAAGAAGAATATATGCTAGCATTTTATGAAATACAATATTTTTTATAGATATTGTGTATATTATATTATATAAATATATATATGCATTTAAGTTTAAATGTAATAAAATTGAAAATAGATATATATATATAATAATGCGATACGATGCGGTTTGAATCGAATATATAAAATTCGAAACCGCATACCGTACCACACCACGCGGTTTGGCAAAAATGCAAACCGCAACCGCACCGCGAAGAATTTCAAACCGCAAATTGTGATGTGGTGAGGTGCGGTGTAGGCTGTTTGTGCGGTTTGATGAACACCCTTAATTTGCATGAATTAGGAATTAAGGGTTAAAGAGAGATTTTGTAAACTATTGTGAGGATTTATTAATATTGACAAATTTGTGTGAATATTATTAAATTAAGGTTCAAACTATAAATAGTTAATTTGAATAGTGATTTAATTATTTATTTAACCAATTAATTGTAAAGCAAATAAATTAAAGTTTGAATCAAAATTCAATAGCTAATTTTTGTTTTTATTAAATTAATAACAAATGTTAAATAATTGATAACTATGGTTAAGTGTATCAGTTAGTGCTTGCATAAAGGAAGTGATAGGTGAGTGTTATGTGAATCTTTTTTTATCTCTTGGTAAGTAAATCAAAAAAAGAAAACACATAAACACTTTGTCCCTTATTTCTCTTGGCCCATCTTCTCTTCTTCTTCTCCTAGAGAATTCTCAAGCGTTGAGAGTCTGCCCACACTAGTTTAGGCTTGATCGGAGAACGTCGATGAAGACCGTGGTTAAGATGATAGCAGTTTCAGTTTTTGGCAATTCCTAGCGATTCAAACAGGACAAAAGGATAAAAAACTAAGAGGGTAGAGTTGTTGTTCTGTTGTGTATTACGTAAGTAATTATGGTTTTATTTATTTTCATAAAAGTTCCATTCAAGCATGATTCTTTATTTTTTTATTTTTTTTTATTGTTTACGTAAAAATAAAAGACATGCATATAGACTTTATTATTCAAATCCTATAGTCTCTTGGATTCTAAATTTGGGATTGTCTAGCTTTAAGAATAATGAGGAGTTCCTGGTTTTTGCAGCGACGATTTATTATATATTTGGATCGCTATAAATAAATACTATACATTTTGTTTTCTAATTAAAAAAAATACTATGGCTGATCATTGGGTGGGTTGGTCAGGTTACAAGGCATTTTTACCCGTTCAATGCTATAATTGGGTTAGTAAAAGTGACCCGTAACTTGCCAAATTAAGAATTTTTTTTAACCCATCCAATAATTTGGGCGGGTTGGTCGGGTTAACCCGCCCAAACCAAAATGGTATTTTTTTTTTGGCAGGTTGGTCGGGTCAACCCGCCCAAACAAAAGTGATATTTTTTTTTTTACATTTTTGTAATTTTTTTATTTTAAATACTAGTACTAATAGTGTGAAGTTTATCTTTTTAAGCTTAAAACAATATTTTAAATTTATAGTAAAAAAATTAAAACAAAACTTAATTAATTTATATATTTATTTGAATATATTAAAAATAATAAATTCTTAATTGGGCGGGTTGGGTTATATTGGGTGGTTTAAATTTTGGTCGGTTTATTCGGGTTGCGTTTTTTAGCAGTTTTTTCGGGTTGGTTTGGGCAGATTATTCAGATTGGGCGGGTTGTAAAAATTTCTGCACAGCCCTAAAAAATACTACAAAAACGTTAAAGTGAAAGAAACATCTACAAATCGTAAAAGTGAAATGTAAACATGTACAATGTAGAAATGAACAAAAAAAAAATTATGTTATATATATTTATTAGTAACAAAAAAAACCTTAATTTTATCTATTATACATAGGGCTGGCATTGGAAAATTTTGCTCTTGCATGTAATTTTCAAGTTTTCTTTTCTTTTCTTCATTTTAGTTAAAGAAAAAATAAAGTTTTGTATTTTTTATTTTTAAAAAGAAGAAGTTGTTGCTCTATCGAGCTTTATTAGGCAATGCATGTCACACACAGTAGGTTTTGGAGGGGTCCAGAAAATGTCATTTCATTTGCACAACACAACTTAACAACAAGGAATAGGCAAGTCAAAAGCCAAAGTTTGACAAGTAGTAAGGACGGAGTAAGTACCCAAGATAAATCATTCTTGGCTAAAAAGTGAAAGAAAATTGGTCCATCTTGGGCTAATTAATTAAATTGAATTTCAATGCGAATAGGGATTTGATTGATTGTAGTAGTCCCTCAAAGTCGTAGCTAACGTATGTTGACACAATGAGATTCAACAATAAATAATCTACCCAAATTCAGCTCCACACCCAGCTTAAATCCTTCAAAAATGGCAAACAATTCAAGAGATTACACGCACGCACACCATCATCAACATTGATCTTTAAGCATCCTAGAGAGGTAAATGGGGCGGGTCGGCCCCGCCCCGCTAAAGATCCGCCTCAATCTGCTAAGTTTATGCCTTGACCCGCCCCCTTAAGGCATTTGATGTGGGTCAGGTCAGACCCGCCCCGAATGGGACCCACATCATGAGGTTTCCACTTCTCATTGGGTTTGTTGATTTTTTGGTCTCTGAAGTCCTTTAAATAAATACTTCCAACACCATTCAAGCATGTCACACATAGAAGGAATAGAACCCTTTCTAACAACTTTATTTATCAAGAAAAGTTGTTTAAGAGACAAAGTTATCAAACATAATCTCAAATAACTTTGCTTAAACTATAAACTACATAATAAAACTGAGAGTAGTATCATAGAGAAACAAACTACTCTCTTTACAATTTACTTGCCCAATTCTCAAGTATATTTGTAAGTTTTTAAGTAAGTCCCACATGTAAACCTAACTATCTTAAATTATTAGTATCATTTTAACCCAACAACATTTTTCAATACACAATAATAAAAACTTCCAATTAAATTTAACAATTTTTTGTTTTTTTTTAAATAAATAAATATATATTATATAAATTATTATAAAGTGTAGTTTGATTTAACAGCACACTTGATATTAAAACAATAATTGCACTCTTGATAATTAAGTAGAAATTTATGGATTTGTAAATTTTAGTGGTGTGGTGTAGTGTGATCATAAAACTTCTTCTAATGATTCTATATCACTTCAACTAATAAGTGTAAAAAAAAAAAAACTTGATCCTCATCCTAATGGATAAAAAAAGTTAGTATATAGTGTCAATAAAAAACAATAGATGTAAAAATAATTTTTTTTAAACAAATTACTTATATGAGTAGTGTTCAAAAAAAGTTTATAATGCAAATAAGTTACAGATTTTAAAGTTGCTTTAATAACTAAATAATATACATATATTTAAAAAAAATTATCAATTTTTCAATGATATATTATCTATAGAAAAACAATAAAATGTAAAATTATTTAACGGAGAAATGAAAAAATTTCCTCTCGAATTATTGAATTTGTCCAGTTTTATCTCCTATATATTTTTTTTGAGTTGTGAAACACCCTTAAACTATCATCATATTGGTAAAAAAAAAAGCTTTTAGTTATTTTTCATCTATTTATTGTATGTATAGATTACTCACGTTGTTATTTGTCAATAATATTATTATAAGTTATAAATAAGATTCATGGTTAAAATAGGCTACAGATGATGAAATGTGTCTCAAAATATGATAACTACATCAATAAATCTAAAAAAAATAGACAAACATATCAGAGTGACTATTTTTAAAATATGTCAGTAGTTTTTTATTTTCAGGGGATTTTTTTGTAATTGTTTAAATTATGTTTTTGCAACATAATGAAATATATGGAGTAAAATAAATATTTACAATAAAAACAAACTAACTAGAAAGTAATGCTTGAGTGATGAGGAAGGTTCAACCAAACTAGCAACTGCCCATACTAAACTTTTGATAAAAAAAAAACAGAAATTGACAATTTTTCATTATAATCAAAAGAAAAGGTTTTGGTTACCAGAAGCAGAAGATAGAACATGACCTTTCGAAAATAAAGAGAACAAAAGAAAATAAAAATAAAAATTCCTTTTAAAAATAAAATAGATAAAGTTGGCACATTGTTTATTTTATTGTTTTTGGGAACAAAACAAAGGGACGAGAGAAAAAGCCAAAGCTTTCGCCACTATCCACCACCATCATCATAAACTTGGCTCACCAATAATGCCCCAAGTTTTAATATTATGAGTGGATAATATTATTTATAATACATATGGCAGAATATGATAATAATAAAATAAATTTGTGAAAATTGCTTCTTTTTTTTTTAATAATTTTGTCCTTTGACCTATTTTTGACAATTTTTTGCAAAATGATGTCTAAAATTTGACTAGTCGTCTAAAATTTTCAACCAACTGTTTGAATTTTTCAACTACCTATCTAAATTTTTTACTAGCTGTCTAAATTATGAGATGTTATTTTGTAAATAATTATTAAAATTAGGCTAAAGTGCAAAATAATTTTTTTTAAAAATAGAATATTTTACTAAAGGACTCCAATAATAATAATAATAATAATAATTGTAGATAATATTTATTTGTCCCATTGTTTTTTTATGAAGTATAACTAATGTTCAAAAAAGAGCATGGAATTGTTTTTGGATTTTCCATGTGTGATTTGGTAGTAATTATTCTTGGTGTTTTTACTAATTTACTATTTTGGATAGGTTTTTCTTTTTTTGTAGGGACCATGATTTTGTTTTGTATGCCATACTAGTCTTGTTGGCTTTAGTTGTAGTTTGTTCATTTTTGGGGATAGTGATTTATTATCGTGGCTTATGGTGCGTGTTACATGTTATACGAAAATTCTTGGATTTTTACTCATACAAAAAGTGTTGTTACTTTCGTCGCGAAGGATTTCAAACTCAAGATTTTGTTATTAAGAATGTGATATTTTAAGGTATCTAACACCATGTGTAAAATGTGATATACAATTATTAGTGTAATTTAATATCGAATCATATATGTTCTATTCAATATTAAAAAAATAAAATTTTTTATCATCGACTATATAATATTAGGACAGCTCCAATCGGACTGTAAAACAACAAATATAATGTTGAAAAGTCACGAAAACAAATCCAGCCTAACTGCATTTCTCTTACTATTATAATGTCAAATTACAGTATCCCACCAAATATGGTATAGTCTTGTAGCAATGATAAAAAAATTATTTACTTTTTTGCTTTTATATTAGTATTTAATAATAAATATATATATATTATTTTATATATAAAATAAAATAATATATAATATATTTTTAATATAAATTTTAGTATTGTGATTGAATTGAAAAAAATATATATGATACTAAAATTATAGCATTTTAATATTCGTTCAACATCAAAATGCATCTACGGTTGAAGTTAGGTTAATAAAAGAGAATTTGGTGAGTAGTCCATTTGAGATTTGTTGTGAGTAGCCAAGCTAGCTATGAGTAGGCATCATAATGCAACATCACAAAAGGAGACCCTATTAGGTGGTTTCCTATTGTTAGTAGCCCAAAGAAGGGAGACATGAAATGCACGATCCCATTTCTCTTTATTTACGAGGAAAAGTATAAATATTCCATCATTTTATATACATACTTTTCATGACAATATATTTATATATATGTGGGAACTACTTTGTCTCACCCAGTTTTTTGGGTGAATAAGTTTTCTTCACCTTGATAATTATGATTTTAATTTTTTTAATATGACAAAATATATTGTAATTATTTAAGATATTGAAGTAATTTATAGGATTGAAAATAATATTCAAACAGTTGAATTTTTTACACATATACAAAACAAAACAAAAATAGTTACGCGTGCAATGAACTGTTTCAATCTTATTTTCGACACTCTAAATTATTCAGAATTTATTAAAAATTTGTCGAATGTTTTAAATTACTACAATGTATAACTTCATATAAAAAAAAATTAAAATTATAACTATCTAGGTGCCAAAAATAACCGAAAAACAAAAACTGGTTGCACCAAAGTGGCCTCTTGTGTGTATATATATATCTTCTGTATAAAAAGTGTGTAGATAACGAAAATTCTTGATTTTAACCGTTTGTTTTGATAATTTTAACGGAATATTTTAAATATTTAACAGAATATACATTTAAAACTAATTAAAAATAGATATTTATTAATTATATTAATATAAATTTAAATATTATAATATAAATTTAAATTCAAATATTATAAAATATCATTATTATAGATATTTAATAATTATATATTAATATAAATTTAGATGTTATAAAATACTATTATGATGATAATATATAATCCTAATTTTTTACTAATTATATTAATATGAATTCAAATATTATAAAATATTATTATAATAATAATATATAATACAGAACTAGATATTTAATACTTATGTTAATGTAAATTTAAATTTAAATATTATAAAATATAATAATAATACATAATACATAATCTTTAATAAAAATTATTATTTATAATTTAAAAGGTTGTTATATTATATATATATTTTAATCATAAATAATATTTTGGTTTAATTTTTCATTTAATATGTTAATATCATTCGTTTATATATAATATTGTTTATTTACATGATAATTATATAAATTTAATAAAAATAATTATTTTTAATAAAACTAAGCAAATATGTATTTATTTTTATTATTTTTTTAATTATCATATAAATTTTAAATAAATAAACAATATCATGAAAATAAATAAAATATGTTTAATATAATGTATGACATAAATGTATTAAAAAATTATGACAACACATTGTCTGTAATTTTAATGAAAACCGGTTCATTTTTTTTTCTTCAATATATAATAGAATGAATTACACTTTTATAGTATATATAAATATTTATATCAATAATCTCTAAATATATGATAGCTAAACACAATATTGACATATATATTTACATGACTAGATGACATATATATAAATTACAATAATATTTAAAAATAAATTAATAATAGAATAAAATAATAATAGAAAAAGTCATAGTGTAGAGTAGTATACATGCATCAACTATTTTTAGTTTCTAATGTAACTCGCAATGTCCTTTGGTAAATTTGATGAAAAAATAAAAGAGTTCCAATTATTTGATAAAAAATATACTATCACACAAATTTATAAGATAAAAAAATATGATATGTATAGTTTTATTATTTTTAAATAAATATAATTTAATTATTTAAATTATCATAAAATATCTTAAAAATATCCCATTTTAATTAATTAATAAATTAATATTTTTTTTAAGTTTATGTTTCTTCTAGTTTTTTAATTTGGTGGTGACAACAAAAGATTATATATTATATGTTTAATATAATATTAATATTATACATGCATTTTCAAATTTAAGTTTGTTGCTAGTTTTTTATTTAAAAAAAAAAAAGAAGTTTGTTTCTAGTTGATAGTAAATTATATTATGTTATATATTTAATATGATATTATTCTAATATGTGAAGTTTAAGTTTAATTAAATTTTATTTAAGTTATAAAACATATATTTTTATTATTTTAAATAATTGTTATTGTAACATATCTCAAAAATATATTATTTTAATTTGTTTAATTATTTATTTATTTAATTTGATTTAATTTTAAATCATGTTTATAATCTACTGTTAAATATAAAATTTTTTTGTTATATATAAAAATTTTCTACTAAAGTTAATAATAAAAAATAAAAAATCATTAAAACAAAAAATTTATGTATATACACATTTATTATATAGAAAATATATATATGTATATCAGATGGGTTATACCCATTAATTTGTATATATTTATTCCTTAGAAAATAAAAAAAATTAGATCATCTACACTATTAATCGTAAGAAATTCTTTCAGTCAAAATAGATAAAAGAATATTAATTTACAAAGAGTTTTAAAAAATAAACCTTTTAAATGAGAATTACATTCAAAATAGTATATTTTGTAAAATCCTTAATTGAATTGTATTTACCAAAGATTAAAAAATGGTGTACAAGTAATATTTATTTCCGAAATTTGGCAATTATATTATTATATTTTGGGTTGCTACCTTCGAAAGCTAATGTGTAAAAATAAAATCAATTGATATGATTGGTTGGAAGTAATATGAACAAAAGATTAACAATGTGATGAAAAAATAAATAGAAATGGAATTGAATTGAATAAAATTTAATATAAGCAATTTTCTTTTATGCATTAAAATGACATTTTTTTAAAGAATAGTGTTATATCCAATTTTCTTTATTGTAATTAGATAGGTGGAGTGGTTAGATATAGCCTTGAGTTGGCAACATCTCAGCAAGTAGATAAATTAAAAATACAATAATATTATGAAGATAGTTTTGTAGATTAATAGTAATAATCTTGTGTCACGCTAGGTTGGCAAAGTAAGATATTGTAGATAAAATATAAAGATTATGCCTAAGATATCTTAACAATTAGTCACTCATTTTTTAAATTAAGTTATTGTGTTTATCGTTAATGAATCACATGTCAAATCAAGTAATTATCTCAATTTGTGCTATTTGAATTATAGACAAACCTCCTATAAATAGGAGATGACTCGTTATAATGCATATATAGGCATATTAAAACTCATTTGTAAACTCATGAAACTTACAAAAAACTTAGGGTTTGATTGATATACAATCAAGATCCTATTTTATGAATTTGGAAACAAAAAATTAGTGGACCCAACAAAAAAACATGATTGGTTCACTATTTTCAAAAATTATTTTCAAATTTGAATTAAAAAATTAGGCCAAAAATTGAAAACGATAATATCACGTTTTCATTTTATCCAATCCTAAAATCCCAAAGTTTGACTTTTTTTTTTAAAATGCATTAAATTTGACTTAAATATTTAATAATATATTTCAGTTACCTATTCCATTAGAAATGCTATTTGGATGTGTATATATGTTTATTAAAAATTTAAAAATTTAAGCATTTTTTTGTACTTAAATTCAAGTAATGTTATAATTATGTACTAATTATAAATTAATATATTTGATTATAAATTAAAAAGATAAAAAAAAAATATTTAGAGTTCAATGTGTAGATAATGTAAATATTAAAAGATATAAAGATATTATTGATAATTAAAAGTAAAAATTTGAAAAGAATAATATATATATATAAAAATTATTGTATATAAATGATATAAAGAAATTTAGTTTGATAAATTAAAATTTAATATCATGCAATATTTCTTTACAATTATTAAATTAGTTTTCAGATTTAATTGAACTAATCACATATTCTGTTATTGTTATATTTTCAAATTTTTTACCAATCATAGATTCAACTTTTTAAAACTCAAAAACAATTTACAGACTGTGAACCAATCATATGTTCAGAAATATGTTTTCAGTCACAGTATTCAGATTTTCATTTCAGAATAACAATATTTAAAACTATTATTTTTCAATCACGAACCAATCAGACCCTTAGTGGTCTCATCTCTTATTCTAAAAGCTTTCATTCAATAAAAGGGACTTACAAAAGTAAGATTTGTTAATACTCGAACCTCATAAAAACCTCGGCATTCAAATTATCATTTCTCTCTTATTTAGTAGTTGACAAAAAAGGAGGTCAACAAATTTTTATTTTAATATTTTAAATTGCAACCGAACAAAGAAATTGAATGAAAAAAAATTTATTAACACTCCATTAAACCCAACCAAATATATACTTTTCATTCTATTATTGTGAGGTTATGTATTAAATTTGAACATATTTTTTCTTTGATTCTGGAAACAATTCTTCTTAAGTGGAAAAAAAAGGCCCATTATACACCATTATCATACAATTCCAAAAAAAACGTGTGTATCTTCATCATGAATCTTTATAATGCTATGAATGTATCAAAAAACCATCTCCAAATCTTAATTGTACTTTTGAAAATACTAGATTTTACACTTTCAATATAACATATATTTATATATTTATAAAGGCTTTTATTGATACTTATTAGGTTAATCTTCTGGTCTTGGTCTTGTGCAGAAAAAGTCCCCTCTAGAATGTAATGATTATTGAATTCCAAAAGACTTTTTTGTATATATATTCAATGGATCTTTTTATTAAATGCTCTTTTGAAGTCTAGTGCTTAGGTTTTATCCTCTTAAAAAAAAATTGAGTCTTTTTCTTCAGTGATCATATTATTCACTATACTAGTCCAAGGTGCAATCCATGCTAACAAATACTATTTTTATATATAAAAAAACACACACACACACAATATGACAGCATTAAAAAATTTAGTGCTCCACCAACAGTTTCTACATACCCCACAAAATATATCACTATCTATACCACTTTGCAAATCTTGTTAGGTCAAGTCTACAAAGATTCAATTTTTATCTTCCTTCTATTCATTTTGGTGCCAAATGAGGAGGCTTTAATTATCTTCCAATAAACTTGTTTAAGCATATGATTATATTATGATTATACAAAATTATCTCAGCTATGCGCGTGAAAACCATGAAATTATTATCTCAAAAAGAAAGAAAACTAAACCCAACCAGAAATCAACAACCAAGATTCTCAATCTCAATGCTACAATATTCTTCTTTTTTTACCAAAATTTCAACACTTTCTAAGGTTGTCAAACCAGCTCATATTAAAAAATTGGTAATAACAAACAAAAGGGCTCAAGGGTTTGCTAGCACATAGCACAACCAATTATTATTTTAAATTAAAAAACCATTTTTTTTTCTCCACAATGACGTATCAAGTATGTGATACCATGACCTATAATAACAATATATAGTATATAATAACATTAAGATCTATATAAGTTATAATTATATATTAGTAGGTTTGGTATGTAGACTGAGCCATCCTTATCTTCCTTGACACCTTTTAACATGGTCAAGTAAAGTAGTCTAAATTGTCTACTTTTACCAATGAAACTTTAAGCCTTTTTGTAGATTAGTAGGGTTAGCTCACATATATTTATATATTATATATTTATTATTGGTCCACATAGACAATTTGGTTTGTAGCCATGTGTATGTGTGTGTCTATTAATATTATATATATATATAGGTCTCCATTATATGGCTTACAAAGCTGCTGAATATCTTTTGTTTGGAATTATGGAAACACCAAAGGAAATTACTCATGACCTCATTTTCTTGAGTCTTTGTTTAGTGGTGTTGTTAAGTTCTACAAGAACTTTTGGCTTTGATCAAGAGAAGTTTGATGATCATACAACTTATTATAAGAAGATCAGCTTCTTATTCTGATCATCATCATCATCATCATCCTCATCTTCATCTTCATCTTCATCATCATCAAACTATGAAGCTTTGAAAAAGAGCTTCTATGTTCAGTGGCCAAAGAAGTGCTCACTTTCGTAAGTCTGTCAAGAAAGACAGAGCTAAGCCCTCCACCATTGATGGCTCAGTCTTTGTTCTTTAAAATCCATTATGCATGAGAAAATCCCATAGTTTTTTTCTTAATATTATTATTATTATTATTATGTAGAAATTGTTGTAAGAAAGTTTCTTATATATCATCTTAATTTAGAAACTGTTGTAAGAAAGATTCTTATATGTATCATCTTCTGTAGTTGGCTGGCTAAATATTTATATGAATATCATGTGAACTATTTTAATAGCTTGATTCTTTCCATGGAATTTTATATTTATAGTAATAATAATAATAATATAGCTACTGCTGATTTTCTTATTAGGTGTGTTTTTAAAATTTTCAACTTCTTTAAAAAAAAATTCATTGAAATAATCATAATGTAGTACATTAATACAGAAGGAAAACCCTTAAATTAAATAAAAACTAAATCTCTTGTAAGAAGTTTTTTTTAAAATTTTTTTTTTACTAATGGACCATGAGGCTAGTTATGGGATTGAAACTTAACTAAAAATAATAAACCAATCTGAAAGAGATTGACAAAATGAATATTATGCAACAAAACTTGTAAAACTTTTTTATGAAGATAAATCCAAAGTAGATTTTTAAAAAATAAAATAAAATTGTTGTCGTTTTGTTTAAATACAAAGAAGATAGGAAGTGGAGGAGAGTGGTTTTGATCAATGGAAATGGTTGTATGTTCAATCGGTGGATCTGTTTATGTATCTGCCAAAATTTGCAACTTTTGAGCTGTTTACTCATATGCCACGTGTCCAATTACCCCCATGTGTTTGGACTCACATGTTTAATAGTAGATTTTGAATTTATCAAATAATAACCAATAATAAAATTTAATCAAGGGAATTATTTCAAACTTTTTAGGTGGAGAAATTAAGAAATATGGTTGATGAATAATATATTTTTTTTACTTTAGAGATGTCATTCAATCACTTCTGTATTTCTCTGAATTATTTTTAGTAATAATGATAAATATGCTCTCAAACTGAAGTGATAGTTTCCAGTAAAATTTATATCAGAGGCGAATCAATCTTCTAAAAAATAATGTCAATTTAGTTTGGTATAATGTTTGGTGGACATATTTTACTCTTTTTTTTTTATGACAAACTCGAGGGTTTTGTTCAAATTAATAATAAAAAAAATCGTATATATTTTTGTTCAAATTACACGTTATTTCTGCACAATAATTTCAAGTGGGACTACCATTAATATTATGCTGTAAAATTTATTGTGAACATCAGGAGAAAAAGATATTTCCAAAAATAAAACTTATAAAACAAAAATAAAATTATAAAAATAAAAAAATCCCTAGATTTATATATATTTTTGAATAAATATTATTTTTTTCTCTAAATTTTTGACATTATCAGAGCCCTTAAAATATATGTTAAAATTTTTTTCTGAACCACTGACACTATCAGATTGTACTCCCTGTTACGATTTGCATAAAATAATTAGTATTTTTGCCTCTAAACTTTGACAATTACTAAATTGTGCCTCATTTAATCATAAATTTTTTTAAATCTATTTTCCTATTAGTTCTTAAAAAAAATTAACAAAGATTATTAAAAAACTCAATAATTTACTAAAATTCTTTTTAAAAATATTTAAGTTTAACATTATTTAAAAAAAAAAAACTAAATTGTTACAATTAAAAAAAATATATTCTCATCTTCTTTATTCTTTTTATTAATTATTCTAATTACTTTCTATTATCTTATTTTTGGCTCCTAAAATCATTTTGAAAATTAAATACATATAAAATATTATAAATTTAAAATATACTAATTTAAAAAATATATAAAACTTAATTAACTATAAATATATAAAATATAGTGTCAAAAGTTTAAGAGGGAAAAATATTATTAATTATATATTTTTTATATGAATATATAAACATCTTGGAGTTATATTATTCATTAAATTAAGGAGAGGATAGGACTGCCTACTCATCAATTTACCCCTGAAATGTCATTTATTTGGAGGGAAAAAAAAAGATGAAAGTATTCTTACTTATTGTTATTAATTCATTATCAATGCCAAATTTATGTCGTTTTGAATAGGAAAAAATTGATTTTTTTTGGTCAGAAATTTGTGAGTTTTGGGACCATTATTAGCATATGAACCATTACCATATGAGGACTGGTATGCATGAGTTTCATATATGTCAGTCAACGTCTAATAATAGATTAGAGTTAGTCAATTATATGTCAGTAATAATAGTACTAATAATAATAGCACACTTAATATCTGACCGACTGGTATAAATGCCATTAAATGTTTTATTTAAAAAAAATAATGTGTTTTTTTTTTCCACTAAAAAATCTTGATATGTTAAAATATTTATTCATATTTAAAAATATATGATAATTTTTAAGTTGGGACATGGAAAATGTTCTTACTATAAGGTTATTTTTTAATTTTAGTATTTTTTCATAACAGTATTACAATTATAACAGACATTCACCTATTTTCCATAAATTTTGATTAATTTACAATTGTTAAATTAGAATTCAAACAGTTTGTTTTCCATGCGTATAAAAAAAATTAGTCACGAGTGCAATTGACTGTTTAAACTCTGATTTAGGCACCGTAAATTATTCAGAATTTCCAAAAAATTAGTGAGAAATTTACTATGACTATAATATATATTGTCGTGAAAAAAAATTGGTTATAATTTTTTCAAATACCAAAAATAAATATATATACATAATTAAAAATATATCAAACATTATTGAAGATTAAATTTTATATCTCTATGATCGCTATATGTACATAGTCCTCTAATTTTCATTTCTCTTCTATATAAAAGTGTGTAGATAACATAAATTCTTGGTTTTAACGGTTTTTTATTTTTTTTTCGTTAACTTTAACTAAATATTATTATATTTAATAGAATATTTTTATATTTAACAGTAGATTGTAAACATGACTTAAACTTAAATAAATAAATAATTAAACAAATTAAAATAAGATATTTTTGAGATATTTTACAATGATAATTATTTAAAAATAATAAAACCATACATCTTATAACTTAAATAAAATTTAATTAAACTTAATATCATATTAAACATATAATATATAATCTTTTGTTGTCACTGTCAAATTCAAAAGCTAGAACAAACATAAACTTAAGCAAAAATAAATAAATTAATTAATTATTAAAATAGGATATTTTTAAGATATTTTATGATAATTTAAATAATTAAATCATATTTATTTAAAAATAATAAAGACATATATATATCATTTTTTTATCTTATAAATTTGTGTGATAGTTCATTTTTTATCAAGTGATTTGAGCTCTTTTTCTTCATAAAATTCATCACAGGACATTGCGAGATATATTATAAACTAAAAAAAGTTGATGCATATATTCTATTGTCTACACTATGATTTCTTCTATTCTTATTTTATTTTTATTATTAATTTCTTTTTAAATATTATTGTATTTTATATATATGTCATGTAGCCATGTAAATATATATCTATGTCAACGTTGTGTTTAGATGTCATATATGTAGAGATTATTGATATAAATATTTATATATACTAAGAACTATAATTTATTTTATTATATATATTTTTATTAAAAAAAATAGTTAACCAGTTTTTATTAAAATTATTGACAATATTTACAATTTTAAAACTAAGCAAACGTGCATTGCACGTTACTTCTACCTAGTATATATAATAGATACGACTTACTTCTTAGGTGTTAAATATCATCAAATTCAAGAGGATTAATAAATATAAAAATATCTTTAATATAATAGTAACCACTTCATTATTTATTATTAATGTCACAAAAATTATCATGTTAGTATAGAAATAAAATGATGACTTTTATTTTAATTTAAAAACTATAATTTTGTGGCAATTTTAAAACTATAGTTTTATTAATAAAAATTCATAAAAATATAAATTTTGTATACACCTTACTTCTTTGTATGCCATGCACAAAGCAGCCTTTGACTAAAGATTGTAAATAACATTGATTTGGGTCTAGGGAATTTCCATAAAGTCTCATATGTAATTACAAAAAACTAAAAAAATAAAGAGTTGGAACACCATTATAATTCAAAATATTAAAAATTTAAACCATTATACGATACTTTGCAACTCAAAATATAAAAATATTACACAAAATAAGATTTAAAAAATTAAACCTCAAAGGTTACCATAGTAATAAATGTAAATAAAAAAAAATTACATTACATTACCAATATGACTAATCATTTTTCTATCTAAAGTGACCTAGAGTCGGCCCTAAGAGACTCTGAGATTTTTCTCTCTTCTCGGCTAGGACATCATCGACGGTGCTCTGTCGTGCGTATGGTTGCTCCTGGCCGAGTGGAGATGGTTGTGGTTCGTTTCATGGCTGAGAAGTGGAGTTCTTTGTTCCTTCGTTGGGATGTTTGGTTGGGGCAATTTTTTACGATTCCTTCTGCCATCGGTGCCATTGGAAGGCTGAAGGGTGGTTATCTCCAGCGCTGGTTTGGTCTTTAGTGGTGGTGGTTTCCCAGGCTATGATTTCTTAGCAGGGGAGAAGCAGATCTACCTAACCATTTGCCTTTGGAGTGCTCTTTGGGTCAGATCTGAAGCGGTGAAGGCACAATAGTGATGGTTGGGGATCAGAGGCTCTATGAAAATATATTATTGGCTGGCTTTTGTTATGTTTTCTGAGTTTCTTTAGTGCTATTTTATTTTCTAGTTTATATTGTTATTTTGTTTTCTATATTTTATTTGTGTAATTTTACCGTCAAGAACTTCGTTGAGGGGTTCGTGGCTTTCGAAACGGCGGTATTTTCCTTTTTGGACTTTAGTCAGGTTTGGATCTGGAGTTGGACAAATAGGATATTGGTCCATTGGTTTGTGATTGGACGTCGTTCTACGTCAATCTTCACGAATCTGGTTGACCGTTGTTTATTTTTCAATAATAAAGTATTTATTCTTATGATTGATTTTAGGTGTTATTTCATTACTGGAGTTGATAAGTCATTTTTTCATTCATAAAGGACGCTTTATTTACTTCACACTTGTTCGATGCTAAATCATTTGAGCCTATTGGACTTAGTTGAAGTTTTTGTATGAATTATTTCTTTTGAAAATTGTAACAATTTGTTACTGATATTGCTCATTTTGAACTTGTAATGAGTTTTGTCATATTGATTTTACTGATGAAGATTACTTATTTTCCATAAAAAAAAAACAAATAAATGTAAAAATAATGATAATGACACACCTAATTCACACACAAAATATACACATTATATTGTGTTATTATTAATTTGTTTTCTCATAATTGTTCATTTTGTATTGGTTGCTTTTCCATTTTGTTTTCATCAAAACTTGATTATACAATAATAAATAATCAACTTTAGATCAAGATCCTCTCACATTATTTAAAACATTTAAACAAAAGTAATAAAATTAGAAAATTTAATTAATAATTACCAATTTTAAATGATTTATCATGAGAGTTATTGGTTAGACATGAATTAAGAAATCAAAATTAGAAGTATATTGTGTTCCTTGGCTCATCTTCAATTAAATTTTTTTTCATTATTATTTCCTTCACCATGTACGGTGAGAACTCAGCTACCTCAAGCCATAATTAAACCACTACCAACACAAACAACCCCAATAACCATATCTCATTAAAGTCACATTCTCAATTGAATGGGTCTTGAATTTAAATAGCTGCTAATGTACGGACTTGAGAGACACGTTGATAAATTTTGCTTAACTTTACAACAAACTTATTGAATATAAAGCTTTTCTCATAAGAGAAGAGTTTCACTCCAATAGAAATCTTGGTAACATGACTGCCAACATTGTATGTTTCCACAAAAAATGGAAATCAATCAAATGATACAATTTTTCAAATTAATAAGGGAAACCAACGTCAACTTCCAGAACTCAATTTCAATAATAATAGTAATTATGGAAACCATGGCAAAAACTTTAATTTTATTCTTTGAATTTGTGAGAAACAGAATCAGAGCTCGCCTAAAATACACTACTAATAAATTAATTTCTCCATCGTCACTGTCACTGTAAAATCAGACACAAGCTTCTACCAACCCATAACTTGGATGGTTTTAGACTCGGAAAAATCTCACTATTTTATTGTCAATCTCAATAATTTATCATTTAGTCAACTTTATGAATAACCTAAACTATATATCTTTTATTTGTTTCGCTACTTAAAATAAAAATAAAAGGAAAAATTGCACCGGTGTAGTCAGTGGTGTTTTCTATACCTCAATAATTTTTTTTATATGACGGTGTACATTATAGTCATTTAAGCCAACATGCAAAATTCTGAATAATTTACAGTGTCGAAAACAATGTTCAAACAGTTTATTGCACACATGCTTATTTTTTTGTACACGAGTATAAAATTCAATTGTTTATACCTTATTTTCGGTACTGTAAATTATTCAAAATTGTTAAAAAATTTCTAGATGTCTTAAATGACTACAATATATATCATCATATAAAAAAAATTGTATTATCTAGATGTAGAAAATAACCCAAACTTAGTCTTACCCTAAAAATAAATTTGTGAAATCAGGCAAACAAAACAGCGGTTAAGACCTCCCCTTTAGTAGGGATTAAAATGGTATTGATAAGACTTGGAGGTTTCATTTGCCGCTACCATGCCCTACCAACTTTTCTACGTAGCTTTATAAGAATTAGCCATATATCGACCAACAACACTATACCATAAGCCAAATCAACACATTAGAGACAATACCATAAATATATATATATATATAAATATTTTTATTTTACTACAAACCAATCCTAGCATAAACTAAATATGGGGTAAACTATGGGAATGAGAATTTAAAATTCTTTCTATATTTGGTTTAAATTTTAAGAGAGTAAAGTTAATAATTTGTATGCCTCACATATATTTTAAAGATAAAGTGAACTCTTTTTGTACACAAAAATTTAATATTACCTACATCTTAAATTATTCTACACTTACCAAAACAACTCAACTACTCAAAATAAACACCCTTGTATTTCATCCCCTCAGGTGCTTGACTTGTCAAGAGTTTAAAATGTTGGGACAATAAGTGGACCAGAATCACCGAAGCTATAGTAAAACACACAACAATTTTATGGTATAAAGATAGAACGAAAGTGTATTCACTTTTATGTGTTGTCAAAAGGAATATAGTTGCAATGCAACTTGTTTACTTCCACTAAACTAAAAATGGTGTCGTAATCATCTTTATTGTGTGCTCTCTTTTCGTCCGTAAAAAATAATACCAAGTTGTTTGCATTATAGAGAAAAAAAAAATACATAAAAATACAAGTGTCGTGTATAAATCTATTGAACAAATTAAATTAACCTGTGTTGTCCTTGTAGAACTAGAATCTTCTGTATAAATATGCCAAGATATTGCATAATCTAATACCACCATGCAGTTTATTCCAATTTATTCTTTTTAAGCAACCTAAAAACAAATAATAAACACTATTACAACAAAGACTCTGCACATAAATAAATATATACACAAATATATTGTATACAGGATTGGTTGAAATGTATGCATTGACTTCTAATAGTGAAAGATAAAATAAACCCCATTTAATTCAAAAGACAATAAACGATGATGAAAGAGCTGCATCAACCAACTACCTATTGAGAGAGAAAACATGAAATGAAACCACATTGATATGACACCCTCCTAAAGTAGTTGATAATCATTCTCTTTAAATGTGTATTAAAATGCAAATTTAATAGCAATTTTCTTCTTTGATCATAACTTTGGGAAATTCAAACAAGGCAACCTGTAATTGAGTAAAGCCACTAGGGGCAATTTGAAAAGGACAAAAGGAAAAAATAAGGCAAATTCACCAGCCCAACTACTCGAGTTAATGCCATTCATAAAGTCGGTTTTTGCATAAATTTTCCAAGTAATAAACGACCAGTCATGTGTGAAAGGCATTCCGGATTACTGTCCAAGTTCAAGTTCCCATAAATGAACCTTCTACTCATAAATAGAGAGAAAAAGAAAGGCTTTCCGAGATGGTTACTAAGATAGTTCCAACTTAATAACTCTTATTTCAAGAATCCACCAGTGTCTAGTGTAGTAGTGTAGTAGTAGTACCACAAATTTTTTGGTTGAATTGAATCGAAAGGATAGATAACCAAGTCAGAATCCACATTATGAAGCCTACCCAATGCGAATAGGGGGCCCTTTTCATGTCTAATCTGTTCTTTCCAAAGCATATAATATAACAACAAAAGTTAAATGAGAAGATGACACAGATAGACAAGAGAATCAATCAACGCAAACTAAGCCAAAAGATAAGAATTAAAAAAAATAAAAATAAAAAAAAAGGAAGAGGACTCATCCCCCCATTGTGCACTGATAATGTTTCTGCACTCCCCGGTCGCAGCCGGAGTTCTTAGCCTACCATGAGTTTGTACGGTGACTTGATACAACAGCAATAACAACAACCACATTCTATGTAGAGAGCCCTAGAAAGGAAGAAACATTTCAAGCTAATTTTTTTTTTCTTTTTCCTTTTTCTTCTATTGCTTACCGTAAATCTCTTTTCATTTTTCTCTTCTATTCACATGCCAATTTGGTGTCGAAGCTGCTCAAGCAGATGGCGAAAGCCTGAAACGCAGATAATGGATATCTGTAATCCATAGTAAACATGTCCTTCCCTACCTTGCCGAACTGAAGTATAATCTTGTCATGGTCAGATTGGGCTGGTGGCTGTGATGGCGTTGGTGCACCAGCAGCAGCCTGTGTTGCAGCAATTAGCTGAAAGTTTTTGACAGAGGCAACTGTCACCCTTCCCCGGAAGTTAAGACACCAACACTGCAACTGTTCATGCCACCTTGGTGCTTTGTTCCGAAGAACTAGTGGTCTCTCCTTACCCTCCTCATCTTCATCGCGGGGCCCGATAATATCGGAGAATCGAGCACTGCTAAACTCAGTTGAGTGGTCAATTGATTTTGAGAAGGAAATGCTGCGGAATGAGTCCTCAAGGGAGCGAGGAGCAAGCTCCGGCTGGCCTGGAACAGCACCGCCGGGCTCAAGGGATGAGGAAGGGATTGAATGCATAACACAATGCATTCTTCGTGGGCCCCTAGTGCCAAGCACATTTAACTCATAAGTGACTTGGGCAATATTGTAACTTCCTGTAGGAACCTTTGGAGAAACTTTCTTAGAGTAAAATCTACGGCTTCTGCCAGGTGGGGATAGCTGAGTAATATTGTAGGGAGGTTGGGTATCATAAATAATGAATTTTGTGCCTAGAAAGTTAGACCT
The DNA here is from genome assembly GCF_963169125.1 of Humulus lupulus. NCBI lineage: Eukaryota > Viridiplantae > Streptophyta > Magnoliopsida > Rosales > Cannabaceae > Humulus > Humulus lupulus. The sequence continues at coordinate 13,722,856 of NC_084802.1, forward strand.
GAAACAAGAAAAAGACTGATCAATTTACTGCACCCAAGAAAGTATATGTTATCAAGCTTTATATCACTTTTCACACTGTAAACCAAAATACAAAGCATCCTACAGCAAACTACTCTAGTGCTTTCTCAATAACTAAAATACGCCATATATCAAAAAGCAAGTACAAAATTTTCAGTAGCACAACTGAGATAAATGTTCATAGGGATGAAGAAAACAGGGCTAAGAAACAGACCACGAGACATTAGTAGCATTGAAAGAATGATTTCAAAAAAGGCTAGAGAGTAGCGTCAAAAGAATGCTACACATGCAGTCCAGTCAAGCACGCTGATTTTGACATGTTGGATGAACAAAAGTATAAGTACAAGTAGTAAAAGGTAAGTTGATTTGAATAGAGAGCTTTGCTCTATTTAGACAGAATATATGTGTGCGCATGCGTGTGTGTTGGGCTGTTGTTGTGGGAGAAAACATGTATAAAAGTGCTAAAATGAAGATAGGTACTACGTGATTTTCAATTTGATAGTACATATAAAAAAACTTAATACCCAAATTGTTTACATGCTTAAAACAAAGTTTGTAATCTGACAAGTTTTATAATTACAAGCCATGTGAAAACAACGTGGAAAACTATAAGAATCCGTTGACTAGCACAATGGGAAGAAAAAAAAAGTGGGTATGCAGCCAAATCATATAACAGACTAGGTATACCCAAATGTGAAAGAGAAATTTTTTCAATTTTAATTTTTTACAACGAAAATTGAAATCAATGATCTGCATTCCAAACCCTTAATATTTCTTAATCTATATAGGCAATAGTTTACTTATTGATTCATTTTTTTGGATCAGTAAAACAGTGTTCAAAAAATAAAAACTCACAGTAGCAGTGTGTCACAGCTCAGTACCTGAGTTTGCCAATGTAAGTGCTGCTTGATCGTGATATATTATCTGCATCCATGGAGATCACATACTCTGTGCAAGTTGTTCTACGCGTTCGCTTTGCACAAAGAAGAAATTTTCCATTTTCAACAAGCAAAGCTGCAAAAGCAGTGCACTAATCAAATGGCAATACAAAAGAGAATAAATAAATTATTCTTAAAACATCTTATTCCAATTAAAGGCAAACACAAGTTCATAAACACCTCACATAAATTAAAAGGCTAATAAATCAGTTTAGAGTCTCTAGACAAAGCAACCATTATCAAATTTTCCATATGACATTACAGTTTCACATTCATAGACTCGTGATGCTTTTCTTCAACTAAATTATGAGAAGACAAGCAAGGCTAACAGCAGTTTTCATTCACTAAGCCCTCAATCAAAGAACAAGAAAGATTTGCTTGAGCTCAATACAAAATTACAGCATAAACAAAATAATCATTTAGAATCTCACCAGGGCTAAGGCAAAGGAAAAGGTGGTAAGTTAGGTTAGACTTATCCCTCTTTATAAAACACTGAATAGTTCCATCCCGAGGTCCTGGCTGAAATGACAAATTATAAAATCATGTTAGTTGTCACTCATCTTAGAATAACATGTCTCGGACGGAATAAGATACAATAAGGCCTTGCTTGGTAACATTTTATTTTACCTTGTGTTTTTGTGTTAAAGTTTCAAAAATTAAAATAAAGGACTTGGGAAAAGCTCCACCATTCATTTCAGTTTTAAAAACAAAAAGAAAATATTACAACATTACCAAGCAATGAATAGGTCATGACTCGTGTGTGAGCATACATTTAAGCAGATAATCACTAAAATACGAAGAAAAAGGTAATAACCAAGGATAAGACACTGTGGTAAATACATATTAGTGACTCTCACCTGCTTTAAAGAGACTGGGAATGTAATCTTGCCAGAAAATTCAGGACTTTTAACAATTTCTCTGCAAATTTCCCTCCAAGACCTGCAAACAGCAGCACATGCCACAACATGTTTCCTAGTAGGCCACGTACTCTCACTTGCCTCTAATCTTTTAATCACATCACGTAATAGTTCAGGTGGAAGACTAGCCCACCGGCTGTTCTGAATAACCAGAGGCTGCTCATGCAATTCATGGACTGAGCCATGTGATTTCCCCCTACTATGGCCAGGCAGTCTTACCTCAAAACTTCGCCTTGATAGACTACCAAAACCATCCCTAACATCACGAACAATGCTGCGAAACGACATCTACTCCAAAAATACTAGCTGTCCCAGATGTTCAATATGGATGTATCTTCACTAGAGTTACATAAATTGTATTCCACTTTACTTCTAAAAGTGACCAGAGACCATTCAGCACTATTAAGCTGCAAAAATAAATAAATAATGTTGGAAATACATTTTTAAACACTTGATAATCAAGAAAGTAAAAGAGATATAAGAAGAAAAATGACGAAAAGCACAAACAAGAAAAAGAGATTCTCAGAAAAGAAAGCTTCTCACATGGAGCTAAAGTAGTCTTAAGCTCTACACTTTAGTCAGAAACATCTTTAAATGGATTTCTAAAACTTTTTTTTTTCAGAATCTAAATTCGCCCATTTTTAATTATTAACTTCCTGATGATACAACCATCAAGCGAAACACAAGAGAGAGAGAGAAGGAGAGAGAACACTGCAATTAACAAGCCGAGCTAAAGATAGAATTTAACATAATATATTTAAAAATCAAATAACCATCAAGGCAAACTAATAAACTAAAACCAAAGATAGCAATTAAAAAGCTGATAACTCTAAAAATAGCATCTTCTTAGTGAGCAGCAAACTAAGAAATAAACTAATGAAGGAATAAAGTGCCCAGATGGGAACAAACCTGAAAAGTGCACCAAAATAATAGTGCCAAATGACTAAGCCCTAGGCCTTAACATAATCAAAGATCCATTACTTCTCCACTAGGGCTTCCAAAGATCGGTGCTAAGCATACAAAGATCAAACCTTTCTGGTCAAATCCCTGCTAGTGTACATACTGAAACCCTAGACATTAGTTCTCAGGAAAAGCATTTTACACCAGAAAATTAGAAACGTATGAAATTTTTTCCTAAGTACCATACAATAAAAGTTACAAATACAGGAGAAAAATCACAAACAAACAGAAAAACAATCTTCCATAAGTGACTGAGACCTCCAATGTTTTTTAAAAAAAATTAAATTTTAAAATTGAAGAAAATTGTAGCCAATAATAAAAAATAAAAAAAAAAGAAACAACAAAAACCTTTTAAGAAATTATACAAAGTAAAGCATAATACAGATCTCTAGAAGCTAAGAACGTTCTCAAACACGCAAAAAATACCCCAACAAAAAAAATTGAGAACATTTTGAAATTTCCATAGAAGTGTAAAAAATTTACGCTCCTACCAGCTGAAAAAACACTCACTGAACCCTCAAAAAATTAGTCTTTAAAAACCTTTTCGCCATAGGTAAGGTAGAATAGGGGACACTAACCTGAAACCGAAACGGATCAGAGAAACGAAACTTGGTGTTAGCCTGCAAATTTTGCCGAGAAACAAACAGAAAAAGGCGAGACGTAATCTGTACAAAAAATTGAGTAACAAGAAGATACAAATTCTTCAGCACCAACCACGAAGATCAGAACAAAACCAGCTAAACCTCAAACCTTTTCCTCTACTTCTTCCCCTTTATCTCTCTGAGTCTCTCTCTAAAAAGTCTTCTGTCTCTCTCTAAGGACCCGGACTTGAACTCTTTATTAAATCCAATTCACGAACTCCAAAAATAAAAAAACATTAAAAACGAAGCAGCTTTAATTACTTTAATCCCAATTATTTTGTTTAAATTTTCAATTTTTTTAAAATAAACAATTCTTCTAATTTACCATTTAACCCCTAACGGTTGACTTGGACGGTTGACCTTACCGTTCCCTAATTTAAGTTCCTCCGTTTCTGTTCTTACCAGGACAAAGCCGCGTAATTTCGCACGCGCCGCTTGCGGATTAGTCTGTTTCTAGAGGGAGGGGTTTAGGCAGCGTGCGGTCAGGTCTACGAGAAGACCACGCGTTCTTTGATCGTAGCCGTTGAAATTCTTGATCAGGTGGAAACGTGGAGGGCTGTGATTGGTTTTTGTTTATCAAGGCAGGGGGTGGGTGAGGTTGCGAGGGGAATGATAACATGGGTCACGCTGTCATGATGGAAGAAGGCTGTTGTAGTGGTGGAATGACGATTTTGTCCCTATTGAAATTGCATTGTGACGACCCTCCAATTTTGATTTTGGAATATATTTATAATATAAAATAGGGCTGTCCTGTCTGCATGCAGGTGGCACGTGTACATAATCTATACATGAATATTCTTCAGTTAAGGTGATGATAGAAAAGAATAGGAATAGGAATAGGATTAGAAGACATTGTCGTTTGCAGCAACAAGAAGAGCATTTGGAATTTGTCGTTTTCTCAGACTTTGTTGTCGTTTGGGACCAAAATTACAGTTTAATTATTAATTATTTCTTTAATTTTCTCCAGGGAATGAGGAATGGAGAGTGGGGTATGTATTTACAGACACAATCGATATATATATATATAAATATCAAAGTACGAGGATTACTACTATGCCCATAATCTTGCTAAATGGACGAAAGTCGAGGGAGAATTTGGAGAACTCGACTTAATCTATTTTGTTGTTCTTGTGCTTATATTTCATAAATATTTTCACATTAACATGTTACTTGATTTTTAATAGAATTTTCAAGAAATATAAGATTAACTAATTTTTTTTAACTTGGAAACTTTAGGCTTGGGCCTAAGCCATCTTTATTTATTATGCATGTTAAATGTGTTAGCTTAAAGGTTAAATATATGTCAATTAAATTTATTTATTTTGTTCGTTTTTTAATCATATTAATTACCAACTATCAACCTAATAACAATATTAGAGATAAACTTTACACCTAAAATATGTATTCACTCTTATTACTCTTTTAATCACCCATAAAAAAATAATGCAATTCTACTTTAAAGATATGAGTGGTTTAAAATTCTAGTGAGTGTGCAAGAGTACATATAGTACATGTAGTCCAGCTCAAAGGCTAGGTTACCAAAGTTGTCCAAAGTTCTAAAAAAAAAGTACAAATAATAATAATAATAATTTATTACAACTACAAATCCCATACTTGATATATCTAATTGCTCTTTATTTTTTAAAATAATAATAATTTTTTTAGTTAAATAATAAAGGTGTTTCTCTTGTGAACCCCTACTTTTGGTGTACGGTGCACTTCTTTTCTCACTTTCGGTGTTGGAAGGATTTTCGACATAATTTTTTTTATGACCGTATACATTGTAGTTATTTAAATTATTTTATAAATTTTTAAAAAATTCCAAATAATTTACAGTGCCGAAAACAGAGTCAAACAAGCTACTTTCCGCGCATTAAAAAAAACAATCATGTGTTCAACAAGCTATTTAATGTTTTTAACATTGTAAATTATTTAGAATTTCATGATAATTTACAAATTACTCTAAATAACTACAATATACACAATCATAAAAAATTACACCGAAAATCATCATAATATTGAAAACTAAGAGTGTGCTGATACATCCAAAAATAGAGTGTACATCGTATAATTTCCCAATAATAATTATATAATTTCCTAATATTATTACATTAATTTCCATAATAAATAATAATATTTTTTTTTAATTAATTTAATGGTTAGACTTTACCTATATGTTTATTAAAATATATAATACGATTTTATCTCTCTATTTTAATTACCAATTTTAGACTTTTGTTTAATGAAATTATTTACCATTTTTTAATAAAATCGAGTTGCCCTCCATTTTATATACCTTTCTAAATTTAAAATAGAGTTTCAAATCTTAATAAAAGAAAACTAATAAGCTAAGAAATAATAAAATAATATTTCTCTCTTTATCTCCATTAAAAATAAAATAAATAAATTTTTTGACTCCAATTTATACTATTTTACATTTTATAACATTTAAGTTCCAAAAGTTGATTTTCTATAAATTAGGTCTCAACCTTTTTTAAATTGTCTCAGTTTGGTCTAAACCTTTCCAAATTATATTAGTTAGGTTAAGAAGTATTGTATGTTTTCTTTTCTTTTTATTTACAGCTTCACAAAAAATTAAATTGTTTTAATTTTACTTTATAAAATATATACGTTGTTTGTGTTTTCATCAAGTGACACATGACACACATTAAAAAGTAATTAAGACTTCACAGAAGTTTATTAAGTCCCTTGGAGCTTGCTTTGAGCTCCACGGGAGATAAGTCTTGCCTTCAATCACAGTTCACCACCACCGGAGGAGTATGTTCTCGTGGAAACGTTACTTCCCGAGGACCATGTTCCACGACAATGCTCCAAGTCTCCTCCATGCATTTCCTTTAGGTCTACGAGAAGCCTCTTCCGAACATGGAGAAGGGTTGTCAGGTGTTAAGCACATTGACCTTGAACCACTAACAACCATTTGGCACTTACTATTGCATAGATCGTGGTGTCGATCTGGTTCAAGTGACAAGTAGGATATCTCACGACGCCGCCTATGAGAAAATATATTGCTGCCCTCGTGACATTGTTAGGAGTATGTTGCCCAATAAAGTAGTGTGTTGGTACCTCGTATTGGGTCAACTGAGATATGCATGGGTCCACCAACACCTTAATTGGAGGAATTTATCATTCATTGTACATTTAAGTCCCCATTAAGGGAGAACAATTGTAATTACTCCTAATGAGGGAATTAATTGCCCTTAACCATTTATAAATAGGATTAGGGCACACTTTGTAAATGATCCCTGATTTCATTTTCTTGTTTTCAGAGCATTGTCAAAACGCTGCCTGAAAACATTTATAGAAGCTTGACATTTGCAAGCTTTTAATATCCTAAATATAAGTAACTCGTGGACTAGGGTTGATTCACAACCTGAACCACGTAAAATCCAGTGTCTCAACTTCTATTTTTTGAAACTTTGTTTTAATTAGTTGTTAGCGAAATTGCAAGTCAACAATATATTTTGCATTATAATAAAAAAACTCTAAACAAACTATTAAGTTAATAAAATGAAGGGTATTGGTCACAAGAAAAATAGTTTGACCAAAAATAAGTTCAGAGCACTACTTTATATTAAATTGAAAAACTTAAAGTTAATTTTTTTTAGGAACTTAAATGGGGTATTTGGCTTATAAATACATGAGGTTGGTTGGCCGGGCTTCTAAAAGCTACTTTTTGGCTTTTAGGCTTCTAAAAACTTATAATGTACTTTGACTTTTAGCTCTAAAAAATATTTTTAAAGAAATCTAGTCCCATCAACTTTTTGGGAAAATACTTTTTGAAAAGCAAAAACTTAGCCAACTAATCATGATAATAAGTACTCACAAAATTTGCACAATAAATTATACAAAACAATGTAATAAATAGTGATGCACATGGGCGGGGAATTACGGGGAGTTCCACCTGTCCCTGTCTCCATTTATATTTTTAATCCCCATCCCCGCTTATTCCTCGTCGAAGGCGGGGTAGGGAATCCCCTATTGGGGCGAGGAACCCATTTGTTTAAAAAATAAATTTTAAATTAAAATTTTAAAATAAAAGTCATAAACTATATGTAAATTAAAATATTAAATATTATCCTAAATAAAATTTAAAATATTAACAAAGTTACTACTATACTATAATAACACATAAAAAAAGATATAAACCAAATATAAAATATTACAAAAAATATAAAAATTTAAACGGGGCCCCGTCAGAACGAGGAGTGCTATCCCTATCCCCGCTCTATTTAACATTCGGTGATTAAAAATTATCCTCGTCCCTGTTCCGTTCCCCATTTAAACGGGGATTCCCTACCCCATTAAGGGCAGGTCCCTATGGAGAAAATGTGCATCCCTAGTAATAAACTTTTTTTTAACTATTTATATTTATTTTAGATTAAATCTATTGTAATATTAAAAAAAAAAAAACATTTTAGTGCATGTGTTTATGTGCATATTTTTCAACCAAATACATCTGGTGTATGTATTAAATTAAGATCGATAACTATTTCAACCTATTATTATTTTGCTAGAATTTTAATCATACTTATATTTCTTTAGTGTAATAATATACTAATTAAATATGTATGTTGACTAAAAAGGAGTTGATTAGTCACCCTAACGTCTTAATATATTTTTTAACGTTAAGTAAGCTACAAATTCAAATTGAACTGATCAATTTATAAACCAGAAATTAGTATATTTTTCAAGTAGTAGTTTATTTTATATTTGGTGTCGATATTAATTGAACAAAAATCAAGAATCACACACAAATTTGGCTCTTCACAATAACCTATAGTAGCCCTGACCCATTATCCATTTTAAAGGGTGGGACATGCACTGAACAAAGTAGTTGTGCCCTTTTGACTATATTTGTACAAGGTACGTGAATATGAATATAAGAGTTGAAAAATCCACATTTCGAAATTTCTGTATTAAAAAATTATTGATTATGTCTTTATAATATCTAGACGTACGTGGATTATCGATGCTTTACATCCATATATTATTGAACAAGCCAACTCTCAACAGTATAATGTACGTATAAATATACGTACACTGACTGAGCTCAGGCTATGCTATACTTCTCATTTGCCTGCTTCTTCTGTCTCAATAATTTTAATATAATTCTTTCGGTTATAAATATAGGGAGCAGATTTTGTCATGCATCTTGCTTATTTTTACAATAGTCAGATTAATAACTAGATTGATCAAATAATTATTAATTATGAGATGTTGGTACATCGAGACTTAAACTTAGTTTAAGTACATAAAACTAAGACTATCTCTCATTCGAGATGTAAATTTTGGGTCAAATTTAGTTAAAAAAAATGAGTTAATGCTATATTTGGTTTAATATATATATAATTGTGCTCCATTGCACAATATATAAATTAATACAAAAAAATTAATAATTTATTTAATATTTATTGAGAACGTACAAAAATTAATTATTTCTTATTTTTTATTATTCAAATTATGTATTCCAAAAAATTAGTCATTAAAAAAATAAAAAATGACATATGATTGGTAATTAATTGTCAATTACTAAATTATAATAATCGATATCAATATGGTAAATAAAAAATAGCATTTATTGATGCATCAAATTTGGTACATGCTATATTTTGTGTAAAATTTGTCACAACTTTTAACATGGGTCAAATTTGACACACTTTTTGAAACACCTTTGAAGTCATAAATTTTTGTAAGATAAAATATGTTAAATATAACATTACACAATTTTTGGCACTCCATTAGGGTTGGAGACGCTCTATGCAATACATAACAAAGACATGCATTCATTTTTGCAAAAGGATAAAATTTGTTCATATATATTACATAAATATATATTCCATATGTTCATATATATTAACAGATTTTTTTTAAAAGAAAAAAACTCTTTTGTTTTATCTTATAAAAATAATCATTTTAAGTTTTTTAAAATCATTTTTACTGTTTAAAATTATTTCAGTTTTTAGCTTTTTAATTTAGAAATATATTTTTTTTTTATAAATGATACTAAACATATATTCATTACAAAATATTTTACTTTTAGTCCCAACAAAATTTGTGACTTAAAAATCACATATTTTTTTAGTCACACAAATCACAATTATTGTGACTCTTGAGTTAATTTTTGTTTTGTTTTTTTTTTAAAAAAAAATCCTCTTGAGTAAATATGTAAAAATTTCGTGCTATTACATTATTATGTAATGAGATTTTATTTTATGTAAGGCTGTGACTATTGACATACACATTTTTTCTCCCATCGCCGCCCTTTTATAATTAATGGGTAATTAATTAGCTATTTACAAATATAATTATGTGTAAATTAACATAAATATCCTCAAACAATTATAATTATAAATTATAATTCTTAACACATACCCTCTCAACATATTACCTATAAACATTAAAACAAAATGTTAGATTATCAATTTAAAAATCAAAACTCTAAAAAAAAAAGTAATGGGTGAACAAAATATAAATATGAATATGGATGTGGATGTGAAGATGCTAAATATTTTAATTCTAATAAGTTTTTTTTTGTTTTTTTTTGTATCTTATGTATGAACTTTTTTTTTATTGCATTTTTAAAATATGTATAATAACAACAAGTCACTCAAGATTGACATCGTTAAAAAGACTAAATAAAAACATAAAAGGGAAAGAAAGACCATTAAACTATGAAAATGAGATGTAAAAGACATAACATTGATCATAATATGAGTCATTGATCATTATGAGTATTTTACATTAGTTTCTTTAAGAGATAGTAGTTTTAATAATATTTGTATTATTTAGTAATAATAATTTAAAGAGGTGTGGGAAGAAAGTTTTATGGATAATATTATACTTATTAAAAATTTAAGAGGGGTGTGAAAATAAATTCTTTTATTTTAAATTTTGAAAGGGATTTAATTAGAAAATGTGTGAGAGAATAAAAAAAGTGTGTGAGAATAGTGATTACAAACAAAATTGGTATATACATGTATTTTGTTGCACATCTCAATGTAGTATAGACTATATTATTGTTCAATTTATGTGTCGGTCGAAATGGGAAAATGTTAGGATTGAAGTAATTAATTATTTGGATTCTCTTGTTGACAATAAACAATCCTTTCTTTTCAACAATAATACCAAAAAAAAAGCACTTAATTAATAAAGCAAATATTATTCAATATGTATACTTAAGTTCACAATAGAAATGCATTGGATAATGTAGTTATTAATTTATAAACAAAATAAACTTTTACTTGTTATGAAAGAAAATCATGCGAGCCAATTATTTGGGTTTTGTCAACTGGGTTTTGATGATTTTTTATAGCACCATTGGGTTAATATTTTTCTCAATTGTTAAGTTATGGGCTCACATCAAGCTCATATAAATATATATTTATATATATATATATACATATATGTACATGGATATGATGTGATGTGGGGGCCACCCACTAAATTATCAATGACTAATTAATTTGATCAAGCAGCCTCGTTCTAACTTCTAATCTTGATGGTTTTTATGGAAATGGTTTGACTTCAATGTATTTAAATTGACTACATTAATATTCAATTAAATAATATTATTGATGCTTGTCCCCAATTAAAAAAATTCAAATAGTTAAGCTTTCTTTAGGAAGAAATCATCTTACTTAGATATGATATTATCTAATTAAGAAGAGAGGCATGCTTTTGTTTTTATTTGTAAAGAAAGAAAAACTATTGTTGACACTTGACACAGTACCCGATTGTTGACCCTAATTAACAAGTTGGCCCTGAAAAAAGATTGTTACTTCAAATTTATTGATTTTGAATTTTGATTTTCACATATAAATATATATATCTTTTACTAGATAGTAGAAGTAATATACAATACATGTTTGTTTAGTTTTAAAATTGTAAATATTGTCTATAAATTTAATAAAAAATAGTTTATTATTTTTTTAAATATATATACAATAGAATGAATTATAATTCTATACTATATATAAATATTTGGGGGCACTCTTAACATTTACTACTCATGAATGATTATTTTAATATTAACTATTAGATTAAGATCAGTAATCTATATTTATATTTGTTAATTAATATTTTTTAAAAATAAAATTTGACTTTTTCAAATTTTTAAAAAGGTTACATGATGACATGGCAGTCACAAATTTATTAATTAAATAATAAAAATATATTATTTAATATTAATTATTCATTCATTCTGCGAGAAAAAAAATCATTTTGGAATTAATGATAATTAATGTGATCATTATCTTTCAAACTAATGTTTATTATCTAATTAGTCTAAAAACTTCGAAATTGTTGATTTTATATATTTTATTTATTTATTCTCGTTATCATTATAATCACTTCTCATCAAAAATGTGTTTAGTGTTTTATGTTAACCATCCATGGGTAAAAACTATTGAGAAGTCTTCCATAAATATTTATATCAATAATCTCTATATATATGACATCTAAACATAAATATGTTAAATATATGCATCAACTATTTTTAGTTTCTAATGTATCTCGCAATGTCTTTTGGTGAATTTGATGAAGAAAAAGAGCTCAAATTATTTGATAAAAAATAAACTATCACACAAATTTATAAGATAAAAAAATGATATGTTTGCATTTATTATTTTTAAATAAATATAATTTAATTATTTAAATTATCATAAAATATCTTAAAAATATCATATTTTAATTAATTAATTAATTTTTATTTAAGTTTATGTTTGTTCTAATTTTTGAATTTGGCAATGACAACAAAAGATTATATATTATGTGTTTAATATAATATTAAGTTTAATTAAATTTTATTTAAGTTATAAAATGTATGATTTTATTACTGTTAAATAATTATCATTGTATAGTATCTCAAAAATATCTTATTTTAATTTTTTCGATTATTTATTTATTTAAGTTTAAGTCATTTTTACAATCTACTGTTAAATATAATAATATTCCATTAAAGTTAATGGAAAAAAATAAAAAACTGTTAAAACCAAGAATTTCTGTTATCTACACACTTTTTATATAGAAGAGATATACAAAGTGTGTAGTAACCATTTTTTTTAACAATTTATTTTGTTAACTTTAACAGAATATTCCACATATTTAACGAAATATATTTTTAAAATAAATATTTATTAATTATATTAATATAAATTCAAATATTATAAAATATCATTATTGTGTCTAGATATTTATTAATTATATTAATATAAATTCAAATGTTATAAAATATCATTATTATAATAATATATAATACAAAACTAGATATTTAATAATTATATTAATATAAATTCAAATATTATAATAATATATAACATATAATATATAATCTTCATTTTTAATAAATTTGGCTATAATAAATATTTAGTAATTATATTAATATAAATTCAAATATTATAAAATATCATTATTATAATTAGATATTTATTATTTATATTAATATAAATTCAAATTCAAATGTTATACAATATTATTATTATAATAACATGTAATATTAGAGTAGACATTCATTAATTATATTTATATAATTTTAATTAAAATATTATTATTGTAATAATATATAATACAAAACTTGTAATTTAATAATTATATTAATATAAATTCAAATTTATAAAATATTATTATAATAATATATAACATATAATATATAATCCTCTTTTTTATAAATTTTGCTAGAATAAATATTTAGTAATTATATTCATATAAATTCAAATATTATTAAATATTATTATTATAATAAATTAATTAATTAAATTTTTAAATAAAACTAAGCAAACTTACCCATTACGTAATATATATATATTTGCGTGTAACTTATCTATATAAACATTTTTAATTTTTTGGTCATAAGCTTAACCTATTGGTATTATACCTATGGACATCCCAAGTTCCAATCCCTCTCCCCACTATAAAAAAAAAAAACTTTACAGAAGGAAAAAATCATTTATGATACTTTTCTTGATTTGGAATATTCAATATATATATTCTATAGAAAGAAATAATACAATTGTTAATATTATTGACCACTTTTAACAATGTTAGTCTAAAAAACGTATTTGCACCAAAACAAATATAGTATGAGGACTAATTTGTCAAGACATATAGTTTAGCATCCTTTCGTACAAATAAGCCTACTTTAAAACTTAAATCTAATAACATTCAACAACTTAGAAGGCCACTAATTTTTATCTAACATATAATAAAATTTATCAAATATGCCATACAAAATTTAAAATATCTCGTAACATTATACACTATGATGTGTAAGTATAATCTCAATTATAGATATTTTTAAGTTGAGTTCACGTAATATTATTTAATTGTATAGTTAAGATTAATTATATATAATTGTGTATAATTTGAGTGTACAAATTGCGAGTGCATCTATCATTACTCTTAACTAAAGAGTAAAGATAGATCACTCCCAATTTACACTATCAAATTATACACTATTATGTGTACGTAATCTCAATCATATATATTTTGAAGTGAGGTCCACATAATACTTAATTATATAGTTAAGATTAATTACATATTATGGTGTATAATTTGAGTGTATAAATTGTGAGTGCATCTATCATCACTCTTAGCTAAATTCTAATAAATTAAATTAATAATTAAGGAAATAGTAATTATTAAGTTTTGATGAATAGTAACTATTAAATTTTGATAAATAGTAATTAAGAATTAATAAAACTATAGAGTTTAATAAATAATGACAATTTAGTTTTATTGAAAAGGTTATTGATTAAATTTGAGTGGAATATTTCATTTATATCGATTTCATAATTAAAAGATACATGTTAAAAGAATGTACTAATAAGTTGTACTTCGTTAAAATACAAAGTTACGAATATAGTACCAAATGAGTATAATTTTTCAACACAAATTACATATTACTAAAAGAGTAATGATATGTGCACTTAAATATTACACAAAGTGACATGATAGTTTAATCTTTCCAATCACATTTATTAAAATTGGAATCTAATATTTTAAAAAGCAAGTCATATAATTGTGTGTAATATTTAAATACCTATCTTATCTTAGGTGCACATATCTTTACACTTACCAAAATAGTATAATCTTCTTATCAAATAACAAATTGGAAAAGAAACATCATTCATGTTGCTAGCAATGACCAATGAGAATAAAATCACTTGTTAGGTTAACTTTTTTGTTTCCTATAATAATAATAATAATAATAATAATCATCATCTAAGTAAAGTAGCAATCTCGGTGACATGTGAAAACGTTAAGTTGCATGCTTTGTCAAGTTAAGCGATAGGAAATAAACGACAAAGGCAAGATCTGAACAATTCCTTGTAATGTTGTATTTTATTTATTTGTATTTCACATGGTTTTGGGCCCTTGAGAAATCTGGTCACTTCTCTGCCAAGAGCATATATCGTATTATGCAGGAAAGGAAGGAGGCAGCGGCTTTAGCGGCTCAAACGAATATCTGGTTGAATTTGTGGAAGGTTCGAAGTCCTCCCAAGGTGAAAGACTTGCTTTGGCGTGCAGCAAAAGGAAGTCTCCCCACACGATTGCAATTACATCTGAAGCATGTTGATATTGAGAAAAATTGCCCTTATTGTCACGGTGAACTTGAATCTATTCTTCACTGCCTTATAAACTGCCCTTTTGTGCAGAATTGCTGGAGGTATTCTGGGCTGAAAGTTGTTTGTCCTTTTTTTGGGTCGTTTGCCAAATGGCTGGAGCAAAGCTTTAACAACAATGATGAGGACAGTAGGCAAAAAATTGCATCTCTGTATTGGAGTGTATGGAGAACACGTAATGAACTTGTGTGGCATAACAAGAAGACATATGCAGCTTCAGTAAATATACTGGCCACGTCGATGCTCCACCAGTGGGTTCAGGCTCAAAATAAGGTCGATGTGCCATTTGCGGCCTTTTTGTCCAATGGAGATGGAGCAACTACCTGGCGGAAACCACATGGGAATGACATAAAAATTAACGTTGATGCCGCTATTTTTCTGAAAGGGGCACATTCAGTTTCGCGTGTATGGCCAGAAATGCGATAGGTTATCCCATTGAGGCGTTAGCTAGTTGTAAGCAGGGGTCGATCTCACCAGAACTAGCTGAGATAATGGGCATAAGGGAGACATTAAGTTGGATCAAAAGGAAAAATTAGTCAAATGTTACAATTGAAACAGATTGCCTCTTGGTAGTTCAAGCTCTCCGATGTAGCTCTCCTATGGCATCTTATTTTGGAGATATTGTACTTGAATGTAAAACCATGTGACAAATGCGTAGTGATATTTCTATTGTGTTTGTTAAGCGGTCCGCGAATAAGGTTGCTCATGCTTTAGCTAGAGTATTTTGTTCCCCTGCTGATCGTACATTTAAGGTTGGGGAGATCCCAGCCTCTATTATGGATGTATTGTTGAATGAAGTTTATTAATAAAGCTTATAATTTTCAAAAAAAAAAAAAAACAATGATTAATACTCAAACTCATACATATCTATATATATATATATATATTAGATATCCAAGTATGTTAAAGTTGTAAATATTATTTATAATTTTAATAAAAATTAATTTATTATTTAAATATATATATATAATAGAATAAATTATAATTCTATAGTATATATAAATATTTATATCAAGAATCTCTATATATATAATATCTAAACACAACATTGACATATATATATTTATATAGTTACATGACATACATATAAAATACAATAATATTTAAAAAGAAATTATTAATAGAAATAAAATAAGACTAGAAAAAATCATAGTGTAGACAGTAGTATACATGCATAAACTATTTTTAGTTTATAATATATCTTACAATATCATTTGGTGTAATTGATGAAGAAAAAGAGCTTCAATCATTTGATAAAAAAAACGATCACACAAATTTATACGATAAAAAAATGATGTATGCATTTATGATTTTTAAATAAATATGATTTAATTATTTAAATTATCATAAAATATCTATAAAATATTCTATTTTAATTGATTAATTAATTTATTTTTGTTTAATTTTATGTTTATTATAGTTTTTGAATTTGACAGTGACAACAAAATATTATATATTATATATTTAATATAATATTAATTTTAGGTTTAATGAAATTTTATTTAAGTTATAAAATATATGGTTTTATTATTTTTTAAATAATTATTATTGTAAAATATCTCAAAAATATCATATTTTAATTTTTGTTTATTTATTTATTTAAGTTTAAATATAAGAATATTCTGTTAAATATAAGAATATTATGTTAAAGTTAAGGAAAAAAATAAAAACGGTTAAAACCAAGAATTTATGTTATCTACACACTTTTTATATAAAAGAGATATATTAAATACAAATAATATGCAATGCTTTAATTTTATTTATAGAATTTATTAATATTTTATTAAAATTGTATCATTGTCATATAAATTTCAAATAAATAAACAATATTATATATAAAAGAATGACATAAACATATAAATAAAAAAATAAACCAAAATATTGATTATGATTTTTTAAAATATATATTTATAACATGTAACATTTTTTAACATAAATGATATTTTATTATATTTAAATATATATTAATATAAGTTTTAAATATCTAGTCTTGTATTAAATATTATTATTATAATAATAATATTTTATAATATTTGAATTCATATTTTTATAATTAGTAAAAAATTAGGATTGTATATTATTATCATAATGATATTTTATAACATTTAAATTTATATTAATTAATATAATTATTATATGGTGAATTCTTTAGTCCCTCACAAGACTGAGTCCTTCAGCTTGGGGCCCATTTTTTTGCCGAGTGTCAAAATTTTATAGGAGTTTGTCTCTTTTTCACATTTATTTTTGACTTGCAATCACCGGTTGTGTGAACCGGTTGGAAAGTTGTTGGTGATGTGGATATAAAAAGTATGGGCAAAAAAGTAATTCCCTGTCAAAAAATATGTACAGTTGAGGGCTTGATTGTAAACTCAATATAAACTTGAGAGATATTTACGATTTTGGTAACGTAAATATTGTGCTTCCGCTAAGTGATTTATATGTTATATTGAGTAAAACGCAACAATAACCACGTAAGTAAAACTTATATATATATATTTTGTAGTTGTTTTATAAGATTTTTTTAAAGTTTTTTCCCTGGAGATGTTTCATTTATTTCCCAACAATCCTACTCTCTCCCCCTTCAAGCATAAATATATATATATCATTTTCAACAACATATACAAAAAATCTAAACATCATTCATAGAAACAAATTATAAAAATGCACACAAAACCTTATTTTGAACTGACCCAAGGCCACCATCATGTGTGAAGAGCTCTGTTAGCCTACGTTAACGAAGAACTCGACCCACCGTAATGGAGAAGTTGAGCCACCGTTTCTAGCCCTGCGCATGTGCTCTACGCCTTGTCGCCGCCAACCCAGGAGAATGAAAGAGATGGAGATATTTTACAACCAGTAGAGATTACTGATTCATGGAATATATCCAAAAGAAGAATCAACATATATCTAATGCCTAACCAAAAATACACAAACAAATAATAGATATAATAGGAAAGGAAGATTTAGAGTTAGAGTCCACTTGACAGTTGGGTGGAGTAGAAAATTGACTGGGTCCACTGAGTTAGAGTTGCATTCTTAAGGTTACAACAGCCATGCCGACAAGGATTGAGATGGGAAGACAAATATGGTCTTTTGAAGTGAGTAGGAAGGACATGCATGGATGATGGAAGGGAGGGAAGAAGAGAGACAAAAGCTTGCTTTTTTATTTAAAAACAATTGATTGATAAAGTGTAATAGACCAGTTACAGATTTTTAAGGGTAGTGTGATATTTTAACAAATTTTTAGAAAATAAATTAATCTGATGGCTGACAATCTTTATAACTTAATCTAATGGTTAAAAATTTATGATGAATTTAGTTCCTCAAAAGCAAGTGATAGACTAAAGAATTTCCTTTATTATATATGTAGTATTATATTATATATTATTATAATATTGAGTTTATATTTTTAGTTAGTTTAAAAGCATATTCTGTTAAATATTTAGAATATTTCACTAAAATTAACCAAATAAACTGTTAAAATCAAGAATTTTTGTTATCTACATATTTTCTATGTAAAAGAGATATATAATATAGTGTATAAAGAGATAGAGAAAAGTACATTTAATTTGCACATATATAGTTTAGGTGGGATGTCTTCAGCAATCTTGTTAGATTGAATATATTTCTTGTTGTTATATTAATGATGTTCTCATAATTATTTTATAAGGTGTTTAAATGGTCATTGTTTTTATTTACTCTATTTTTTTATATTATTATTATTTAATTTGAAAAAGAAATATCAACAATTTGGTTTCTAACTATTGGTATAAGGACGACTCTTCAAACCCAGTGCCATGATAAAGCTTTACTTCAAATATTCTCCAACAAGTAAGTAAGGAGCAAAGCCTGCAAAAAGAAATTAGAGAGAGAACAAAATTGATAATAATTTTTTTTATTATGGGTAAAACAATAATATAATAAGAATATTATTGAAAAATATTATCGTTTCTGGGACCGAAATGAAAATAAGTTGTAAATTTAAAAGTGCTATTTTTTTTTCCCACTCTTTTAATTTATTATTTTACCCACCACTTGGATTTTATTGATTCTTTATAATATTATCTTTCAAAATAAAATATTCAAACATTAACACTTCTCAATTATTTACTAGAGAAAGTACGTAACAAAAACTATTTTAATACCACATGAGTGTGTCTTATTTATTTTAATTTAATAAGGGGATAATTTGAAAAGTACTAACTTTTAAGAATAATCAACCAAAATTAGCTACTAAATACATTTAGTTTAATATTACTTATTTTTATAATTACATTTCACATCGTACCAATTGAAAATTACACTGTGTTGTGAGTATTTGAGTATGAAAAATGGTATAACAAGAATAGTAACTAAAATACTAGATATAAAAAGAAAAATATTCAAAATATGACTACAAATGAAAAATGATCACTTAAATTGGGTACTCTATATAATTTTTCCTTTAATAATAAGTAGTATTAGAAATGACCAATCAGTCCTAGAATATCAACTCATATAGTAATTAACACATTAAGATGTTAAATATCAATACTCTAAAAATAAAATTTCTTTTACCATATTTAACACCCCAACAAAAAGAGAAATAGTTAATATATCCTCAATTCTCTATTGTGAGAAAGTTGATAATTACATAAGTTGGAAATTGTTGACTGAAAAATGAAAATAATTTTATTTATTGAATTTTATATAATTTAAAATTAAGTTTTTATTAAATTTAATTAATTAATAATTTTTTAAAGTAAATTGTTAGTATTTTAGACAAAAGTACACAAATAGTATAATTCGGGGATAATTTTGACAAGCAAAAAGATTTGAATGACAAAAACCTAGAGTGCTATAGTTTGTCCTAAAGAATATAATGTGGGGTTAAATACTATTTTTGATTTTCTTTATGCTTTTCTCTCCCAACCCTTTAATTCCGGATTCAATTTTATTTTTCTTCAAATCGACCAAACATAATGTGAGAAAAAGAAGGTAAGAGCATACCTACTATCTTTGTTATTTACTTATTTATTGTTTTTAATCATTATTATCCTATTCTTTCGAATACGTATGGATCATACCTAATAAAATTGTTTAAGATTAACATACCCTTATTAACACAATTAAAACATAATCAATATCTTAATTAAGTAGAGGCGTAACATTAATGATGGAGTCATTAACTAATTAACTGAATATTATATATGATTCTTGTTATACGTGTACATACATAGTTGCGTAAACACGAATTCTTGTTTAAAATTTAGAGAAGGAATAATCTATAGACCTACCCAACACTTTTGTCGATTAAGTATTGGATAATTTGAATTTTCAGCTACACAAAACAAGTTAGTATATCTAATGGATCGATTTTTCTGGTATATATTGACAAAATTTAGTGCCCTTAGGTCAACTCTTGATTTTTCATAAAAGAAAAAAAAAACACACTTGTTTTTTCATTGGCCACTTTTAATATACTATAATTTTTTATTATATAGGGACACAAATTAGCATAAGAAATTAAAAAAAAACATTAACATAAAATATTGGGTTTAGCATAAATGCTCCTTGAGTTTTTCGTTGTTAACAATTCAGTCCCTGAGAATAAAAATTTGGCAATCAAGTCCTTAAGTTTTAAAAACAGAAGCAATCAAGTCCTTATAGTTATTTTTAAAAAATATTCTAAGTTTTTTTTACGAATAATTTCAACATTTTTTTAAATATTACTTCCAAACATGTTTACACATCATATTGTATAGAATAATTAAAAAACTAAGAATTTTGTAAAAAAATAAATAAACAATAAGGGCCGAACTGATGATGTTTATAAAACTCAAGGACTTAATTGCCAAAATAAATATTTTAGGAATTGAATTGCCAAACAAAGAAAATCTCACTTAACATTTATGCTAAAATCCCTAAAATATATGCTTATCATTATATTAATACTTTAACAAACTAAATCAATCTTAATTTTATATAAGACCATCTCAAATGGAAGATGTAAATATTGTGCTATATTTGGCACAAAAAATCAATATGTGGTATATTTGATGCGATTTTTAGCACTATGCTCAAATGCACAATTGTAAAAGTTGATGCATAAATCAATCTTTCATTAATGCTCATTTGATATTTATTGAAAATACACAAAAAATAATATTTTGTTTATATTTTATTGTTGATAGTTAAAGATAATAATAAAATAATTAGGTAAAAAATCTAGCAATTAATGGTAATTATTAAAAATAATATTATAATATTAAAAATGTCATAAAAGTAAATAGAAAGTGTAATATTTATGGTGATGTAAAATATGCATCATATTATATTGTGTGCCAAATTTGGCACAACTTTTAGCATATACAAAATTTGGCACAACTTTGCTATACCATCGGAGCAATATTTTTATAAAGTGAACTATATTTTATAAATGCATCAACAATTTGGTAATCTATTGAAGATGTTCTAAAGAAGCTAATTTCACAAACTATTTTTATTA
Source organism: Humulus lupulus (assembly GCF_963169125.1). Taxonomy (NCBI): domain Eukaryota; kingdom Viridiplantae; phylum Streptophyta; class Magnoliopsida; order Rosales; family Cannabaceae; genus Humulus; species Humulus lupulus. Next base: position 13,744,456 of record NC_084802.1, read on the forward strand.
TTTTAAAAGTAGATAATAATTAAAAGAAGAAATAATTGTAATTAAAATGACTTGTTATTCTTGTGGCACATGGTGGGCATATCTATAAGGTAGGTTTCTAAGATAGTTGGTATCCAACTGTCCATTATAAATGGCATTATTTTTGTACCAATAGTTGAGTAGTGACCAAATTAGAGGTTAAAATGGGCACTAATTAATGACCCATTTTCACAATTCTTGTACCAAAATAGCTTGGCTTAGAAGAATACAGTCTTTTTTTTTGTTTTAATTATGACACATTTCAATGATTGGTAAATTATGGTAGTTAAGTGTAATATCTATATATGGTCCACCGGTAGGTATAGAGTTTGAAGATTTGTACTATTGTTTTTTATTGGTTAATATATTTCTGAATGGACTTAGATTTTTTTAAGATCCTTGTTCTTGAAAAATTCTATATATACGTACAATTTAAATCGAATATGTTCGTGTAAATATTATATGTTTGACCTTTAGAAACATACACGTACAACAATAGAATATTTCATTTCACAAGTATCTTTTAAATTTGTTATTATTATAAAAATGAGAATTAGCCGCAAAATAACTATTTAAAAAAAAATTGTGAATTATTTTTTTTACGGTAAAAGTACTCAATGTTCACTTTCGTTGGACACCATAAGTACTTACTCTAACAGTGTTGTTACTTACTGATTAGGTGTATTCGTGACACAATGTAATTAGTCTATTTCATAATTTTTTTAAATATATTAAATTTAAAATAGAACATTTTTTAAATTTATTTTAAATTTAAATAAATTAATTCAAAAGCTAATTTAAAATTAAAAAAATAAATAAAACTCATCCTTCTCGAGTACCCATTTTTCATCTTCTTCTCCCTTTCTTCTTTTTCTTTTTCTTCTTCTTTTTACCTTGTGCAGATCTTCTAACAGATGATCTGAGGACCCATTCCTAGGGTTGGGCATGGGTTGAATTAGTCGGGTTAAGGGTGTTTGAATGAGTCAACTCAATTACATCGATATAGAGAACTCTAACACATTTGAAACACTTTTAATATATAACCCAATTCTACTAACTATATTAAGGGTTGGGTTATACTCATTTAAAAAAAATCTATCAAGTTTATCAAAATCATTAATTCAATACAAAGAAAAGATGATCAAATTAAAACCTAAAATGAATAAAATCATATCTTAGTAGTTTCTACTACCAGACCCAATTATTAAAGCTATCCAAATTCCAAACACAAGTCCGTCCTAAAATTATTAAAGTCATTCATTACAGCAACTAGATAGTTCATATAATTTTAAACAAAATAAAAAAACTTGAATCCATTAATCAACAATGCATTAAGTATCCTGGTCTTCTGTTTTGTTGCTGCATTGTCTTTAAGTTTATTGTCTACAAAATAATCAATCAATTCCAGCACTAATTTATTTTAGAAAACAAATTCACCAAGCAATATGTTCATAAATCAGCATCAAAGCAATATTAATCAAATAATCACAGAAAAAATATCATAATAAAATCAATTCTAGTAAAATGCATAATAAAATCATATTAAAACTATACTAAATCTAAATCTATTATAATATCATGAAGCAATAACGTAACAAAAATAAATTACAAATATTATATCATAGAATAGAAGAGTGAAGAAAATACATTTTTCCCAAAATCTCAATCAAGCAAAATACCAACCTAATGCAGAGTTTTCCTTTGACAGTTCCAAAATTTGTTAATTTGTTGTGAATCTGATTAACATATGGAGCTCGTACTGAATATATATATAATTATGTTTTTTAAATTACCAATTGAATTTAACGAACAATTTAATTAACGCGGAATAGTTAAACGATTGTTTGATCAGACAAATATTCTGATGTATCAGGACAGATTGCTGATAAATTAGAATATACAAACAGAAAGTAAATAAACTAAAAGTAACGTGACACAAGAAGTTTTTTACGCAGTTCGGAAAACCTAGTCCATGAGGCTATGCTCAGAGATAAAATCAATTAGTAAAGTCTCAAGTATACAATGAGCAATCGATTTATACAAGTTTAGACTCCCTCTAAATTCTTGCCGCAATCTTGAAGTACTCCACTTTAATAATCTGATTAATAACCTGATTTTGATAAACACCAAGAACACGAAATCCCTTCCGAACTTGATGAGTGCTCGCTTCCTCCCGAAGTAAGACTTATGAGAATCTTTTCCTGAAGATTATATGTCACGTTCATAAGCTTTATGGCCTGTTTAAGAATAAATAACACAAAACAAAACAAACAAACAAAGAGATAGTTTAACAAAAACTACTCTTTACATATAAAAGAACTCTTCAAAATATAAAACGTTAGAGTGGTGAAGAGATGATATTAGTTGTTGCTTATGTTTGTATTTATAGAGTTTAGGAAACCCTAAGCCAACTAATCTCGTTTATGGTCCCAATCAAACCAAATCAGAAAGTTTCTAAAAGTAGCTTCCAATTACATTAATTGCATGATTTTCCAGATGAGACAGAGAATCATTTTGTAGTATCAGGAAAATAGACGAACCTGGACTTAAATCCTAACCAGGTTCATTTCAAAATTTCCTTCCTTGGGCACAAAGCATCATTCAGTTTCATCTTTTTAAATCAAATAAAATCAAGGAAAATATGTAGAGAATAATTCTATAACATACATACCTATTATAGACAAGGTTTCCATAAATAAATAAGGAAACTTGACTATATATAAAATGCACTTAATAAATAATTTATTCTTACCAAAAAGAGACACAATTCACTTACTTACCCAATATATAATTTTGAAAAAACCAATTAAATAAAAAATATATTTATTAAAAAGGTTAGCCAATTTAGGATTTTACAATCTCCCCCTTCGGCAACTTTTTAGACAAAATATATTTTATCAATAAGATTTAAAAAACATGCAGTAAACACTTTGTTAGAAAGAAAGAATTAAGTTCCTAAGAACTCCTCCTGCAAACAAAGCATACTAACAAAGATAAAAATGGTCAACTTTTTGAAAAAGTTTAACAACACATACCACACAACTCCCCCTGAAAATAGGTACTAGAGCTGTACATAAAAAATTAAAAAATACCAAATACTCCCCCTTTTTGTCTATCAAGGAGCCAAAGTAACGAAAATAAAAAACAAAAGACAAAGAAACTTGTTCTTTGGACATGTAACGAAAGTCAGATTTGACAACATGAAGTTCTGATGTCTCAAGACTAACACCAAATGAAGAAGAGGAACTTGAAGCCCGGTAGAGGGCTTCAGAGTAGCGACAGTCTTGGTTCGAACCATTGATTCCGGCACACTAGAAAGCACAAGAAAGAAAAACAGCAGAGAAGAACCAAAGAGAAATAACAACAAAAAACGATAGAGTGAGTAAATGGGCGAGTGATCGTGAGGATGTGAGGACCAACGTGAGGTTATAGGCACAAAATGAGTAGTTACTCGATTTTGACTACCAGAGAAAAAAAAAGTTTTGTCTTAATTGTGAGCAAACCAAAAAATGCAACAAAATATTTTTTTCAAGAGTCCTATTCAGACAAACCTTAACTTTAGAGAGAATATTGACAAAAATGATACTTAATCAATTAGAAAAAAAAAATTCAAGCAAGATTTTCAAACCCCACACAATTCATTCGGTTTTCTTTCCCCTTATTTTTTTTTTTTTGATATTCCCATTTTTTTGTATTTTATTTTTATTATTTTATGACCATAACATTTCCTTTTGTTGCTAACAAAAATTCAAAATCTAAAAAACTATTACCAAACAATAAAAAATTAAATGAGTACTATAATGTTAGAAAAATTATTTGATATGTATAACATGCTTGAGAGTGTTGGAATCAAAATAAATTTTTCGAGAGCACAAAATATTTTTAGGAAAAATATTAACACAGAGGACGAGATTTACAATTTTTACTTTTTCTTCATCAAGAACAGGTATTAGTGTGTGCAGTGTAAAAATAGGGTCATTGTCCATGTTGGCAATTTCGGCCTTTTTTTTGTAGTACCCAATGGAGATACTGTCACATTACACCAGTGGTAGTGTAGAGTCCAAGAACTTTACTTAGCTAGTTAGATAGTAGTATTATAGTATTTATAGCATTATCTTTGTAACTGTGGATTTTTGGTTCAGACCGGGAATTATTTGGACACTCATAGTAGTACTTGTAGATTTTCTAAGTTTAACCTATAGTTTAAGAATATTAATGTTAACCTAAGGTTTGATTATATGACTGATATTAAGGATAATATTTATTATACTATAAGGTTTAGATAAGGACCAATAGGATTTTAAGCACATGTTATGTATGGATGATTAAGGATTAAGTATTTTGAGGATTAAATTTAATAAGGGTAAAAGTTTGAATGCTATAAGGTCAGTCAGCAGCTTTGAATACGTTGAGGGCTTAGTCAAGGTTGTTTACTCCATTCAAACTTAGCTAAAAATGTGTAATTTCGTGTTTAATTAATCAGCGTGTGTCGATATATCGCAGCACGTAGATACGGAAAACACGAGACGATGCACGACAGTCTCGGGCATACTGGCCCAAGCGATATATCGCCTACAGGGGGCGATATATCGCCTCCTTCAGCATATTTTGAAACATTTTGAATTTGTTTTCCATTCATCCATTCAACCTCTTGATAAGTCCAGCACCTTTTTGAACGAGTCTTCAGCCTCTGCTGAACGATTATTCAAATTATTTTCACCTAAAAAGCTATTATTTTTATTCAAGTAAAATTAAGATCCTTTCATTCCTAAACTCTATAAATAGGACCTAGTACCCAGCCATTATTCACCTTTTACTCTAAGTTCAGAGGCTGCAAGTGCTAGGAGAGTGTGAGAGTTAAATACTTGGGTGGGGAAATCATAAGCTTGATCATCATAAGCTTATCAAACACTTGGGGAAGTAAGGTTTCATAGTATTTCGGTTCGAGGTTTAGATTGGTCTACAAGTCTTCAAGGTATTTCTATACCCTAGTTCATTGGTATTATGTTATTTTCTTTCTCATAGTCTTCTACTCAGTCTTCTAACCTTATTCTTATTTTGGTTAGGAAATCTAAGAACTTGCACATAAGTTTTTGGTAAGTATGTTTCTCCAAGGTTTTGTCCTTCCATTCCTTTCAATTCTTTTTCTTCAAATCTACTCACCCTGTTATATATGGTTTTAGGAGTGTTCCAAAAGTCCCAACTCTGTCCTCACATCCCGGTAGCTTTGGTAAGGAAAATAGGATAGAATCTATATGTTTTATGCTCATGTTATCTTATGTTTTATGTTATGAAATATGTTATGAATATGTATGTTTGTAGGCTTGGGCATATGACCCATATGACTAACAAGACCCCAAATAGATTATGGGCATATGACCTACTTAGCTAGTAGGACCCCACTAATCTCATGGGCATATGACTTGTTTAGTCTATGGGACCCCAAGTAATAATGGCCATTATAGTATGTGTAAAGTGTTATGTTAAGTTTTTTATGTTTCTTATGAAATTATGTATATGAACTATGTGTTAGATTTTTCCTTGCTGGGCATTAGGCTCATTCCTTTTTGTTTATATGTGCAGGAAAATAGCTATAGTGGCGGTAAGATTCATGGATGCTTGGGAGAATGTGTATCGATGGTGAATGGAGTCAAGGAGTCAAGAGTTCGATTTTCGAGGATGTAGTCTTGTTTTACCTTTTTTTATGGTTTTACATGTATTTTTCCGCACTTTCTATGTAACTCCTTTCTACTTTAAATTATGTTTTGTTTTAAAGACAATGGGATCCCATATCCTACTTGATATTTTATGAGAGTAATTTTTTATTTCTACAAGTTTCTAATAAATTTATGGTATTTTCGCAAATGTAAGTTTTATTAAGGATTTGTATGTATAGTTTCGTTAATGGTCCAAAAGTCTAGAGTAGTGGGTCATTACAGGTAGCCATTTTCAATGGTAGTGTATCCTCTACATAGGTCTAATTACACAGACTAAACTTACTTAATACTGGCTTTCACACACTGGCATAGGTAGCTCTATTCTCTCAGGGGAACTTGAAACTGAAGAAATTCTGTTAATTTTGCTCAATACAATTTTATTAAGCATTTTTCCCTAAAATATATCATGATGAAATTTTTATTTCGAAACCAACATACTTATCATGACATATATAAAAAATAATTAATCTAAAAGAAGTACTCACAATTTTTTTGAATAAGTTTGAAAATCGTTTAAATAGGTATACAATTATTTAATTAGCAGCTAGGGAAAAATTAGTCAAGAACAAAACAAAAATTACATGCTACAAACCCCAAAGATTTCTAGAGGGAACCAAACCGAACAAAATCTAGGGACTTTGTGAAAATATCAACATTTTTCTTGTTAGTCTCATTGTATTCCAAGATTAGTGTTTTATTCTCAACAAGCTCTCTAATGAAATGATGCCTAATATCAATATGTTTTGTGCGTGAGTGTTGAACTGGATTTTTAGAAATACTTGTTGCACTAGTGTTGTCACAAAAAACAATTAAAGTATCCAATTCAAACCCATAGTCAGCCATTATTTGTTTCTTCCACAACAGTTGAGTACAATAACTGTCAGCATCAATGTACTCAGCCTCAACAATAGATAATAAAATGGAATTGTTCTTTTTGCTGTGCCATGATACCAAGTTGTTTCCCAGATAGAAACATTCTCCATTTGTCCTGTCATCCTCTTCTTGCATAGCTTTAATCCAAGACTCGTAAGTTAAAGCTTCTTTCACTTTTTTTTGTTCAAGTGAAGAGGTAAAACACACATATTGGACGAGATTTACATACCTTTTCCTTGTGACCATGCTTTCTTCTAAATCTCCCAGAATGAGATTAGATGGATGATTCTTTTTAACTCTGGCTGAAGGTTCTCTCTGAATTGGATCAGTGATAATTTTAGGCATTTGCGTCTCTGTCTGTTCAGATGAGGATGTATCAGGTGATGATTCAGTTTCAGTTCCTATGGCAACAGATGAAATTTCTGATACATCATTATGGACTTTTGATTGATCAACAGATTGTTCCATAAATTTATCTATCTCGTCATCTGTTGAGAATTTTGAAAAATCTTTGCAATCATAAAAAACAACATTAGCAGACTCCATAATAATTTGGGTTCTCATGTTGTACACACGATATGCCCTACTATTTATGGAATAACTAAGAAATAAACCTACATCATTTTAGCATCAAATTTTCTAACATTTTCTCGATCTCTCAATATGTAACACACACCAAAAAATGTGAAAATAATTTACATTTGGACGCTTACATTTCCAAATCTCATAAGGAGTTTTGGCAATACCTGGACATAAAAACACTCTATTTATTGTGTAGCAAGCACGATTAATAGCATTTGCCCACAATCGTTGGGACAGTTTCTTGCTATTCAACATTACTCTTGCCATTTCTTGAAGAGCGCGATTCTTTCTCTTAACAACTCCATTTTGCTTAAGAGTTTTGGGAGCTAAAAATTCCTGAGATATTCCACAAGATTTATAGAATTCATCATACACAACATTCTCAAATTCTTTTCCATTATCACTAAGAATCCTAACAATCTTGCCAATATTACATTCTTTTTCAACTTTTAATTTTAAACAAAGAGTTTTGAAAGCTACAAAAGTGTCAGATTTTTCTCTTAAAAAATCAACCCAAGTAAAACAAGAGAAATCATCTACACACACAAAGATGTATCATTTTCCATTTAAGCTTTCAACCTGAATTGGACCCATTAGATTTTAGGAAATGTTCCTATTGCGCATCAGAAATTGTGGTAATGGTAGCATTGTATACGACAATTTTTTTTCTAAATAAACAACTTTATATGAGGATCCTTTAATATGCAATATGTTAATCAATAAAATATGTATACGTAAAATTGATATGAAATGATTTACCTCTTGTAGCCTATTAAGAGTCCTTGAATCTTTTTGTATATAATTCGATCTTTCTATCCTCGCTAGAGTACTCACACCAAGATCTTCCAAGATGTTCTCTACACCTCAAGATGTGGGTGGGCACGTAGAGAACAATAATAACAAATTTGTGAGTCAAAAGTATTCTCAACACATGAGACTCTTGATTATTGGCTAGATAGAAAATGTTTTCTTTTTGTGAGAATATGGTGATCACTTTTACTGATGCTTCCAAAATACTATATCTCTTATTTTCTATCAGACAGTGTATATAGGTATAATAATAATAATAATAAGACAATAGTGATCATTTTAATAATAATAAAAATAAATGATAATTGAAGACAAAGTCTTACATTTCATTTTAAAAACTTTTTCAAAATGTTTTATTAATTAAGTAAATGAAAGAAAAAACCAATAACTGATCATTATCAGTAGTGGTACACGCATAGGACAGTCCAGGAAACCCTATGCGTGTAACACTTCCCTAATTAATTAATTATTTATTTTCATACATATTTATTTTAATTAATTAATAATTAGAAATTCAAATAAGGTATCATCTTTTTAAGGAAAAGATAACAACTTGAATTTCAAAATTCAAAATTTGAATTTTCATTATCATCTTATTATTAATTAAATAAATATAATAATCAAAACCAATTTTGATTATCCATATTTATCATTTCTCACTTAAATAAAATAATTGATTAAAATAAATGTCTTTTATTTCTATACAATTTCGAAATTTGCATTAATGCAATAATAAATTGTACAACTTCAATTATCACATAATTGTATATTTATTCAAAAGAATAAATATTCTCTCAAAATAGTCAATTCATAGTTTGACCCTTGTATCAACTCTTACCTTGAATAGTGTTGATAGAGTCGTCTCGGGGATCTATGGACCAATAATTCCAAGTTCCAATAAATAATAGATTATTAACCAAAACACTTTGATTTAATAATCATATTTATTAACCTCATGATTACTCCACTATAAATATGAGAATGCACTCTTGAGAATTAAAGACATATATTTATTGAGTATTTTATTGTAACCATAAAATGTCCATTGATATAATCATTACATACAAATTAATCATCTGTTGATGATTCATAATTAAGTAGGAATGAAATTACCGTTTTACCATTTTAATTATATCTTGATTCCTAGTGTACCATCGACTTTACTAGTGAAGGTTAATTTATAATCTGATTATGAATTTGACGTCAATAACCTTTTCAGTTCCAAAAGTCAACCCAATAGGGAACCGTTATTCAATCTATAAGAAGGTATAGATTTTATATCTGTTAAGCTATGTCCCTAGCCATTTACATCATTGAGTCCCCAAAACAATAGTTCCTAGTCTGATAATTCTAACGAATCGTAACGCATGAATCAAAGGATCAAATGACATATATAGGAGTTAAAGGTAACTTCATGATCAAGAACAGTTTGTACATGATCATCAGTTGATGTGTTTTATAATACTATGAAACGGTATTCAAACAAGTATTATCAAATCACATCTGATCCAGTTCTACACACTCTCAGTATGCAAAGTACATCTACTAAAGTATCCTACTACACTACTAACCTGAATCTAGGTCACATGTATTAATAATACTAGTGGACCGTACTACCAGTAATTAATCTAAAGATTCCACAACTTTATTTTACTGCAAACTATTTAAGTCCACTATCTCAATCTTGATCCTCTCATACCAATATGAGATTGAGAATTTTCTGATATTTACTTAATATTATTAACAATAATATAGTACATAAGCTACATATACACAATAATTCAATTCATTTTTTCATTTCATTAAAACAATTGCCAACTACAATTGCTTTAAGGGAACTATTCCTAACATTAGATCCATGTGAAGTAGTTCTAAGACCTTGGTGATATTCACATTTGTGAGTGATCTTTAATTGCTTACCAAGTTGGCAAGGTTCACACTTACCAATGGATTCTCTACCCAGTTTGGGTAAACCATGAACAATACCTGCATTTGAAATTTTTTTCAAGTTTTTGAAATAAATGTGACCAAGTTTTTCATGCCACAAATCAGTAGAATTGCTTATAGCTGAGTGACATGACAAATTTTGAGAGATAGTATAGCAATTATTAATTGATCTGAATCCTTTTTGTAACGCCCCAACTCCAGGGACCGTTACGGTGTGCCTTGTAAACAGTGCTAAACTCGCTAATCGAGTTAGTTGGCCAAAATCGTGTAACTAAGTATGATTAGCGGTTTAGGGATTAAAAACTTTGGATAAGATGTAACGTTTCACTAAAACGTTTAATATATACATTGGGATCCCAAAAATATAATTTTAAAGTCTACTACAAGAAAATGTTTACAACAGGCCGTTCTATGCGGCAAAACAGGGTTTCACCCTAGTTCCACTTTAAACCTCGACCGTGGCGGACGAGCAGCTGCATATGTACACGTCATCACCTAAGCCCTCCAACTCAGGGATGGTCCAGCTTCCTTTTACCTTTACCTGCACCACATAGCACCCGTGAGCCGAAGCCCAGCAATAAAACACAATATAATATGATATAATATCAACAGTGATTGTATTAATTATTCAGGACCAACAGTCCAAACAAATAGGTGACTAACGCAAGAGTCACGAATGTGGGGACAACACCCTTTAGCCTTGTGATGATAAGATCACTAGGGCTTAATAAATAAGTGAACATCTCACTAACTTCAACAGGATAGGTGCATGGTGATTGGTCACCAACATAACCTTCCTCCCGACTCTAGAGTCGTAACTATGGAACAGCGTTCCCTAGCCATTTGACAAACAGTCACCGGGGCCCTATGCCCTGGCTCTGAACATCTGGTCTTAGACCAGGCAAGCACTTATAAGTTCATCGACTTTAGGGTCGGTCCAGCATTAATGCCATAGAGCCATTCAATGCTGATATCGATTAGATCTAATCTTCATTTGGCCCTGCGTCCTCGACGCTTATGCCGTTTCTGACCCTCAGGTCAGTGAAACACGACCAATGTTCGGCTCATTGTGAACTTGATTAATAAATCACAGCTTCACAGATGGATCCAACACCATTGCCGATTCTGACTAATAAGTCAGTGCCATACACAAGTAAGCCATGCCACCAAACATATGTCACATTTTCAATAGCCATAAACAAGGTATTCAACATGCTTACTCAACAAGTATTAATACAGCTAGCTTACTCAACAAGTATTAATACAGCTAGGACCATGCACAAACCCAGAGGCACAAGCTCTGCACAATATCATACTCAGTACTCAAAGCATGTCCTAATCACATGTTTCTTGTGCATCGCATGCATTATATTTAACAATCCAACATGCACCAATAATAGCCATGCATGTCACATTTAATAGTCAACCAACATGCATCAATAGTAGCCATGCATGTCACATATCCACAGGGTGCAGTTTTCTTACCTCAGAGTCGAGCTAGAATGAATAAGAGAACAACCCTTGAGAACGATCAACTTTTAGTCCTTTAGCGGTCACCTAGTCATAACCAAACATATAGGATACCATTAATAAAAATGACCAACATAGGTTCCCAAACCAATATCTAGCCTCCGGGACATCAATCCACACTTAACTGGATAGTAGGATCAACCCCGAGGCCTATGGCTAGCATCCCAAAGTCAAAAACCTATTTCTGGCCAAAAATGCCCTGATGGGCCGCGGCTCACCCTCAGACAGAAGCATAATTCTTCCTAGAAACACACTCAGGCCGCGACACACCATAGCCAGGCCGCGGCACATTACGCAAACCAGCAAGCTACCAGCTTGCTTCCCCTGCGTTTCTCCTCGAAACCAAACCTTCAAACCAGTCCCAAACTTCAACTTAACATCCAATTCGACCACTAAACATTATCAACAACTCACCCACATCAAAACCCAAGTTAAACATCAACTAAACTTCTATTAATTCCAACTATTTACCAAGAAATCACAAGCTGAAAGTTTAAAGCCAAAACAGAGTATACCATGAAACTAATGGCTGGAACTTACCTCAAACTTGATTTTGAATCCCCTTTAATGGCTGAATCAAGTTCCTAAGCTCCCACCTTTGATCTCCTAGCTTAACTTCTCAATTTGGGCTCTCAAAATTCAAAGAAAAGCAAAGGAGAAAAACATGTACGGGAGAGAAGAAGAAGATGAGGATGGGGCTCTGTTTTGGTTCTGTTTTCCACAGCCTACTAACCCTCATATAAATCCAAGCTAAATGACCTAAATGCCCCTAGGTCATTTAAGGTTCCTAAAGCCACCCCAAGGGCAAAACCGTCCTTTCCCGCCTATCTCGTTAATTATAATTAATGCTCTCCAATTCCCGCTATTCTCAATAATCTCAAATACCAATAAATCATATCCCATTCCCCTTTTATTCCCGGTAATGTTCTAGCCATCAAAATGACCCCGAGACTCACCCCGAGCCCTGAACTTAAACCCATTATGACTAGACCGAACACTTACATCTCATGATCGTCTCATGCCGAATAGCTCGAACCAATCCATCTTATGATGTGGCTATATTAATTAATCACAACCACGCACTCAAAATACACAATTACGCCCACAACGGCCAAATTACCCTTATAATCATAAATACACCCATATGCATGCATTTACCATCACATAGTAATATAATTCACATGAACATGCATATGATCATTAAATAGCGTCACAATTCAATTATGGCCCTCCCGGCCTCCTAATCAAGGTCCTAACCCTTATTAGGAAATTCGGGGCATTACACTTTTAGAACACAATTTCCATTTTGACCAATCACACTACAATCATCACAAGAAAAATTAATAGTGTATCCTTGATCACAAATTTGACTTATGCTAATTATATTAGCTTTCAATCCATCAACTAGCAGAACATTTTTTAGTTTAGGTAACCTTTCCAAATTTAGGGTTCCATTTCTAAGAACTTTACCTAGTACACCATTACAAAAAGTGATTATACCACAATTTACGGTCTTGAAATTGATGAGAATATTTTTGTCACCTATCATATGTCTAGAATATCCACTATCAATGTACCGAGAATTAGATGTATAAGTTCTATGACAAGTAAATGCACCAAGACAATTATTCTCATCCTTTTTGACCCATTTTTGTTTAGGTGTAGGATGTTTCTTTTGCACATTTTTTTAAATTTGCATGATAAAAATAATTTGAATTGAAAAAATAATACTCCTACCTAAAAGAATTCCTAAAAATATAGATTTATATATATATAATATGTATATAATATATTAATGGGATAGGACATGGTGGGGAATCTACATGAAACAACCTTTTGGTTTTGAAGAGTCTCAAGCACTAAATATGGTTTGCAAATTGTATAAAGCAATTTATAGTCTAAAACAAGTTCCTCGAGTTTAGTTTGAAAAACTACATAATGTCGTAAAATCTTTTGAGGTTTAATCCTTAAAAGCTGATCATTTTTTCTTCATACACAACTATTTAAACTTAACAATTTTAATTTTAGATTACTAGAAATAATAAACTTACTATTACAACTCTGATTTGTAGGCTTTATCAATAGTTTGTTCTTAAGGATTTAGGATCTCTCAACTATTTTTGGGCATTCAAGTTAGCAAACTAGAAGATGGGAGCCTACATCTCAAACAAATTATACAATGGATGTTCTCATCCATGCTATAATGTAAAATGCAAAACAATTTTCAACTTCTATGACAAATGGTCAAAAACTAACAAGAAAGCGATCCAATTCGAGATACCCAACTCTATAGAAGCATTGTAAGTGCATTACAATATGTAACCATCACTCGATTTGAAATTTCATAGAATGTTAATCTGTATGTCAATTATGTAAGAACCTTCTGAAGATTATTGGCAAGTGGGATTGCATCTTAAACCATGCAATTTACTTAATTTAGAAGCATTTTGTGATGCTGATTGGGCATTAGACCCAGATGACAGAAGATCAACATCAGTTGATTATAATTTTCTTGGCCAAAACTTGATCTCTGGTAGTCCAGCAAGCTACAAATTGTCTCTCGTTTCAGCACAAAGGCAAAGTATAAGAGTCTTACTCATGTTGTAGCTGAAAAAACTTGGTTACGATATGTACTTGATGAGCTACAAGTAAAGCTTTCTAATGTTCCTATATAGTGCGGTGTGACAACTTATGCACTATTCTTCTGTCCGCCAAACACATAGAGCTTGACCTTTACTTTGTTCGAGAAAAAATATCTCAAGGCTTCTTAAAAATTAAAAATGTGTCTACCATTGATCGAATTGCAGATCTCCTTATGAAATCTATTTCAAGTAAAAGATTTTTTGAGCTAAGGACCAAACTCATGGTTCACTCTTTATCAAACCTGAGTTTGAGGGGAGATATTAAGGATACTAATTAGTTAGTTTCGTTACATGTTATGTTACTAGTAACAGTTTGTAACTCCTTTGTATTCATTAGTTACTAGTATCTTTATATACCTTTGTATTCATTTTTCTTCTACAATATCAATAACATTCAGAGTATTCTTTCTTTCCTAATACTCTAAACAATTTTAGGGCTATAGCCAACTTTAGATTTGTGTTTTTCGTCTATTTATAATATACAAAGGTATACTTTCCTTTTCTTCTTTTGACTCTACTCTAGATACAAAAATATGATTTACCTTTACTTTCTTTTGGACAAAATAATTTTCCTTTATATTTTCATACTTGCACATATCGTTTCTAAGAACATATAGTTAATATCATGAATCATAGATTAATTAATTAATACATATATATTGGAAACTATACAAACAAAAAGATTTGTATGTGAAATTAACTTAAGCACGAAAATTTTCTTACAATATTTGACTTTTCTTCCTCTTCTTCTTCTTTTAAAATCACATATACAAATACAATAATAAAAAGCTGTATAGCTTGCCCAGCTATAGGGTGCTTGATTATTAATTTCAAAGTAGAAGTTGCTTTATTTTTAATTTTGGAATTATTCAAAAGCTAGAGTCTCAATTTTTGACGAATAAAAAAGAAAAATCAAAAGCGAGTAGAGACCCAAAATTCTTCATTCTTCTTCTTCTTCTTTAACTTCATTGATATATTAATGTAATAATATACTTATTTTTCTTATAGTCTTCTAGATATAACTTTTATAATTTCACTTTTTCAACGTTGAAGTGAATTTCGTTTCTCTCACCATTTTTTTTTTCTAGGAAAATATTTATTACCAATAAAAGAGATTACTTTAATTTTTGTGAAAAAAGTAGACTAGTGTATAGGTATATAATATATGTTAAAATATAGTGGCGTGACATGCATATGTCTTCCTTTTTCACCTGTCTCAAAAATATTATTTGTTTGGACATGATTCTCTTTGTTCCTACTTCCAAATTCCAAATTCCAAATTCCACCTGTAGTGCACTCTATGGTTTATGGGAATCTTCTACTCCATCTAAGATCCTTATGTTTTTCTTTTCCAATTTATAGATTTTCTTCTTCTTTTTGGGTAACCTATATTATATATTATTATAATAATAATATTTTATAATATAAATTTATATTAATATAATAATTATTATGTATATATATAATCTTATATTAAATATTATAATATTTAAATTTATATTAATATAATTAATAAACATTTATTTTTAGTTAATTTGAAATGTATATTTCATTAAATATTTAGAATATTATGTTAAACTTAACTAAACAAATTATTAAAATAAGTTATTTACACATTTTTTGTATAGAAGAGATATAGAAATATATTATAGGGTTGTGTTTTGTCCTATTAATTGTTGGATCCTGTATTTTGATAAATTATTTTTTAGATCTTATATTTTGTAAAATTGTTTAAATAGAACCCTAAATCTAATTTTAGTCAAAATTTTCTCAACTGAAATCACAAATAATTCACAAAACTAACAATTTAGAATAAAACTAAAATTAATATGATTAAAAACTGTAATGTTATATTAAATTTTTTTCCATCAAAATTGAATTTAAGAGTCTATTTGAATTATTTTATAAAATATATAATTCAAAAATAAATGTTTTAAAACATAAAATCTAAAAAAAAAATATGATCCAAAAAACACTGTATTATATGCATTTTATGATATGGAAGATTCCTCTCAATAAACATGAAAAGTAAGCCAAAGTGCTTATTGCCCATTAAAACGTGGTATCCATATCAACGAAGATACCACTTGTCTCTATTTTATGACAAAAGAATTGTGTGCCAAGCCAAAAGTCACTCAATTCTTTTTTTTTTTTTTTAATTATATTCATAAATTTAAGTATCTTATAGGTCTATCAAGATATATTGGATGATAATCAACCATGTATTTTTTCAAAATAAATTTTGAAAAATTATGGAGCTGTAATTTTTCAAAATAAATTTTTTTAATGTTCTTAAAAGTAATTTTATGTTTATTTAAATAAAAAAGTAAAAAAATAAAAATTTGTTCGATAACCGAATTTCTATTTTCTATCAAAATTTCAAGAACAAATTTAATTTATTTACTTTTAATTTTTTTTCTCCTCACTTCTGATTGATTCCATTTTTTTCTTTCTCTTCTGGGTAGAATTGCCCGCAACTATAATATCTTCCTCCATTAATTTACTAAGCTTTAATTTATTCTTAAAAATTAAAAAACAAAAATATATAATTTTAATTTTTGTCATTGAAAAACAAAAAAATAATTTTTTTGTATAGGACAAACCTATTATATAAACACTTGTTTTTTCCCCTTCAAATCTTCCCTTGCTCACCTTAGTTAATAAAAAATAATTAGTTAAAGTATAAATTTGTCTTACACAAACACTAAAATAATACTTAACCTAATAAGTATAGTCCTAAAAAATCTACAGCATAAGATAAGATATTACATACTTAAATAGCTACAAATGTTCACATTTGTCTTCTGCTTCTTCTCTTTTGCTCTTCATAGTTTTTTATATTTATATTGTTTATTAGTGTTTAATTTTCACAAAGTAATAATTTTATTAACTGAGTGTTCTATAGTTTCAAGTGAATTTAGTAGTATGTACAGCGGTGAACTTCTAAAGCACATTTACAGATTGAAAAATACAATATAATGTAAAAGTTAAATTCAAATAATAAAACATAATTACGAACTTAATTATTGCCCTGACGAACAGCAATACGACTCATTTGTTTTATTGTTATTAGATGTTTGTAATTTTTTATTTTAATATATATTCAATCTATTTTAGCGACCGATTGATATTTTTCTGTCAGTTCAACTCGAGAATTCAAACATGATGTAAAGTTTTTTTGTTTTTTGTTTTTAAGAAATAACCATAATTAAATCTTAAAAGATATATGTCTACTATTATTTTCTTTAAGTTCTTGAATACAACCCTAACAAATTAAACTCTAATCAATCATTAAACAAAAAATCAAATAAAGCCAAACTTTGAAACATCAGAGTTGATTAATAGATGTGATATCTTGGCACATATTATTAGAGTAATCTCTATGCTAAAAGTGTGTGATTATAAATCATTTATAAAAACACAAGTTATTTTACTTATTGCTAATTATTAATTTTAAGATATATCTTCATTTTTTTTTGTACATATCCACATGAAAAATATTAATATTAAAACATGTAATTTTTTGGAACAACTTGTTTAATTAGCAAATAAATATTATATATTTAAGGAAAACAAGTACAGAAGTCTCATTAGAAAAAAAAATATATATAAACATGCATTAGATCCAACAAGAATAGACGAAACTTTACTGATATGGGATGGAGAATATGAATAAAAATATCTTCTTCTTACATTTGTTGAATAAAATTAATTTCTTTTCTTGTCTCTAGACTCTAATGTGTCTCACTTATTATGAAGTGACACATTATTTTATTTTTAATTATTTATAATTATTATCAAGAAAACATAATCGCTTTTTGTGTAGTCTTTTGTAATTATTAAAAAATATATATTTTTAAATATTTTTTGGAAGATTGTAGAGGTTAGTGATTCATTTTTACCATACTCATACAACATGCTTTTTATATGGATACGTGAATGCATCTTGACCATAGTTTTTTATTTCATGATGATGTTCACTGTTCATTATATAGCGAACTTCCTGTAGGTTTTTTAAAATTCTGACAAATTAAAATACCGAAAACAACGTTAAAAAAAATTGTTATACATGTACTTTTATTTATTATTATTATACGCTTTGCGTAGTTTTTTTTTATAAAAAATCTAAATTATGTATAAGAAAATTTATATTTTATGTAAGACTTGTTTTGGTTGATTATCTGTTTGAAGCCTTTATTTTTAAAAAATTAACTTTTAGATCTCGTGTTTTGCCAAAATGTTAAAAATTGGAATTAATAAACTGATTATTTGAATATTATATTTTTGCTCATTACCCGTTCTGATTATTTTTAAAAATGAACCTTTGGACCATGTATTTATTTAAAATGTTCAAACTTCTTATAAAAATTAAATTATATATTTATATAATTTTTGTTTTCTGTAAGGGTTCATACCATTTTGAACCTTGTATCTTAGTCGATTATCCGTTGGAACCTTTATTTTTAAAAATTAACTTGTAGACCTCAAGTTTTGTCAAAAGATTAAAATAGAAATAGATAGATCAATTATTAGAACACCATATTTTGGCCGATTACTCGTTTTGATTCTTTATTTTTAAAAATTAACCTTTGGATCATATATTTTTTCAAAAGGTTAAAAATTATTTATAAAAAGTCAATTATATAAATATATAATTTATGTTTTCTATAAGAGTTCCCACCATTTTGAATCTTGCATTTTAGTAGTTTACCCATTTGGACCATTCATTTTTTTAAGTTAACTTGTGGATATTGTGTTTTGTCAAAAAGTTAAAAATAGAAATGTAAAAATAGATTATTTGAACCACGTATAATTTGGTTGATTACCCGTTTGTATATTTTATTATTAAAAGCTAACATTTGGTTCCTGTGTTTTGTAAAAAGCTCAAATATAAATAGATAGATTTTATTATTATTATTATTATTATAAATATATTTTTATCTATTATAATTTTTATTAAAATAAAAATGAGAACATAGATAAAAAAAAATTATTCATTAATTAATAGCCATAAATTAGAAAAGTAAAATAAAAAAAATGAGAAAAAATATTGTTTACTTATATTTATAATTTAATTAAATAGTTGTGCTAATTAAATATCTAATCAAATTTAAATTCAATATATATATGGTTGAAATAAATCAAATTGAAATTATATATGTAGTTAAGATATATTTTTGTAAAACTATTACATTTAAATTAAAAAATAAAAATAATTTAAATAAATATTTATTATATTTATTATTATTATTATTATTGTTGTTGTCATCGTTGATCATAAATTAGAGGTGTCATTTGTTTAAGCACATGCATATGCATAACTTGAAAATGATTTATTTGATTTAAATTTTTTTAAATTAATTTATTTTTATTAATATTCTTTTTAATTAATAATGTGTTCCTTGTTTCTAAAAAAAATTGTTCATGTTTCACATCAACCTCCGCATCTTTTGTTGATGTGGGAGTTTCTACTAAAATTACAATCTAGAAAACATTTATTTACTATGGTGAAAATAAATCACAAATCAAAACAATATCATTAGTAATATCGTATTGTCACAAGCTTAATAAAATATCAAATGAGAGAAAAATACAATTATTAATATTAATAATTGGTGATAATAATTATAATATTTTGTAAAACTATTCACTTTTGAATAAAAAAATATAATTATAATGTAATAAGAAAAATAGATAGATAGAAAACTGAAAAGTATTGCGTAATTTTTAATTATTTTATTTTAGTATTTTTCAATGATTAAGTAGTTAAGATATTTAAGCTAAATAATTTCTTAATCAAATTAATATGTATGTATATTGATATTTTTAATTGTTAAGATATTTTAGAAAATAACAAAAAATAAAAAAATTAGATTAAAAGAGAAAATAAAAATAGTGCTTTGAAGAGATGTTAAAGTGTTACATAATCTTCTTGATGCTTTCCTTTATATATATATATATATAGAGAGATTAATGATTCATATACTAATAATTCACTATTATTATTATGTTAGTGATTATATGTATTAATACACAAACATAATAAATTTAAGGACACAAAGTTTGAATTTGAAGTATATGAATTAAAATAAATAGATAAATGATAATACTAATTACAAAGTGAGTAAATTCATATTTCATTGTTTAGAGATCTTTTTACAACTCTAGGGCTTTAAAATTCACATGTTTTGACATATATATATATATACTAGTGTTATCCCAAAAAATTGGAGATAAATGACATGGCAATAGAGGTGACAAGTGGCAGTACATGATCCGTAAAAGACACATTAAATAGTCAATAAATACATTGACTCCTCAGAGTTGTGATAAAGTTACCCGGTAGACTGATGAAGAATTTTGACTGGCTTGAGAAGTGTCATGACCGACCAGGAATGACTTGTCTGCCCAGTAATGACTTTGCTGCCCAGGAATGACTTTGCTGCCCAGTAATGACTTTGCTGCCCAGGAATGACCTTGCTGCCCAGTCATGACCTTGCTGCCCAAGAATGAACTTGGCCGATCGGTCATGCACATGTTCGACCAGCTAAGTACATGTCTTACCAGCCAAGTGCATGTCCTACCAGCCAAGTGCATGTCCTACCAACTAAGTGCATGACTGCCCAGTCATAGAGTATATTGGCGTGCACATAAGGTATACTGGCATGCACATAGAGTATACTGGCGTGCACATAAAGTATACTGGCATGCACTTCAACACAGGCAATCTGCCCAGTGAAGGTGTGTTCGACCAGAATGAAGGTGATGTGGATCAACTAGATAGAGCATGACTACGTCAAGATTCCCAGAAACGACTTCAACAAGAATCGGTCTTGGCACACGCGGGAATCTCTCATTCTTCCCACAAATTTGGTGTTCTGTTACATTTTGAATATTTTTGTAATTTAAATATAATAAGAATAATAAAATATCCTGATTCTAGAGATATCAGATGTATGATCCTAAGCCTATAAATATATGGCTTATGGATCAGAAAGGGACTTTTGGAAATTTTGGGTCTGAATTTTCTAGAGAGAGAAAGTGCTTGTATCTGAAAGAATTCTTGTATTCTTGTAATCTGTACTGAAGAAACTCAGTTGGCTCAGTTCATCTGATCTTGAGTACAGATCTATAATCACAACTCTAAGTGGATTAGGCTATTACCAACACATTGGGGCTGAACCACTATAAAAATTGCGTGTGTTATTTACATTCTTTAAAAAACCGTCTGTGTCGTTTAATTTCTCTTGAAGGTTTTATCGTTTTTGACGTTCTCACGTCGTTGGCCAAAAACGCGGTCAACAACTAGATACAAGCAACGTGCAATATGCATGTTTACTTAATTTTATTTATAGAATTTATTAATTATTTTTATTAAATTTATATTAATGTCATATAAATTTTAAATAAATATCATATTTTAATTAAATAATTTATTTTTTTGTTTTTGTTTAAGTTTGTGTTTTTTCTAGTTTTTTAATTTGGGAGTGACAATAAAATATTATATATTATATGTTTAATGTAATATTAAATATTATACGTGGATTTTAAAATTAAGTTTCTTGCTAGTTTTTTTTTAAAAACAATTTGTTGCTAATTGACATAAATTATATTATATGTTTAATATGATATTATTCTAATAAGTGAGTTTAAGTTTAATTAAATTTTATTTAAGTTATAAAACGTATGATTTTATTATTTTTAAATAATTATCATTGTAAAATATCTAAAAAATATTATATTTTAATTTGTTTAATTATTTATTATTTTTAAATAATTATCATTGTAATCTCAAAAATATCCTATTTTGATTTGTTTAATTATTTATTATTTTTAAATAATTATCACAATAAAATATCTAAAAAATATCCTATTTTAATTTTTTAATTTTTAATTTAATTTTATTTAAGTTTAAGTGTTTACAAACTTGTTACACCCAGATTTCGAGCTATGTTAAATATGATCTCGAAAGTTGGATTCGCAAACAAGTGGACTCATAAGGTTGGAAATATGCTCCAGGATTAAATATCGAGCCTGCAGGACATAGACAACCTCGAATATGGTGACCTCGGAGTGTTCATGATCTCGAAAGGCAGCTCCAAGGAAGCATTCATCTTCAGGGATGACCTCGGATCAGGGGTCCCGAGCTCGACGCACATACGACCTCGAAAGCCGTGTGACCTCGGGAGATATCTCTAGCTCGAAAGATGACAGGAAACCTGGGGGGCTAAAGCCTTACAGATACGTGATGACTACCTTGAATATCTATAAGTGTTGTAAATATGAGATGTAATCCTCATTTATTATTGTAAATCCCCTAGAATCGTGGGATATTATTTGGTCAGTTATACGTCCCCTGGTTTTCAGGGGACGTTTCCTTTTATATCTGATTATAGGCATTTAAAGTCATTTATTTGATTTACACAAAAAGAGTAAATACCTAAAATATGTGGGATAGTATTCTTCGATCTTCTCTATAAATAGAGAGGCCATGCACCATTGTAAATGATCGAAATTCTAATCCTTGAGAGAAAACTCTGAAGAATTCATGCTGAAGAATTCTCAGAGATAATCTTGAGTATTAATAACAGAGACTCGTGGACTAGGCAGATTTAACTGCTGAACCACGTAAAAATCGTGTGTTTGTATTGTCTTATTTCAATTGGCCATTATCAGTTATTGTTTATGTGCTCTTCTTTCACTGTTTGACGAAAAACAGCGTCAACAGTTTGGTGCTTTCATTGAGAGTCTTAAGCATTCATCCCTGAGAAAATCATGGCCACAAACAATCAGAACACACCTGAGGAAAATTACCCAAGACGTCTTGGAAAACAACCAATGGAGAACCCGGATGTTGAAGAGAGAAGTGGGTCCTCTGATTCCCGGGGACCACCTCCTCCACCAAGAGATGAGGATATGTACTACAATCCTGAGCGGTACGTTCCTATTGTGGAACTTGAAAACCGACAACTGAAGCAGCTGTTGGCAGAAGCCAACAAACGGAATGAGGAGTTGACAAGGATAGCCGCAGAGGCGCAGGCGGCTCAGCCCCCTCCTCCGCGCGAAAACCAAGTCCCTCCTCCAAGGGACGTACATGTTCCTCCCCGAAGGCCCCACGGGCGTCCACGAAAGGATGCTGCCACAAGGAGGCTGACTCAACCTCCGGCACCAGCAGAGCCATCCGCTCCACCTAGGCCCCAGAGGAATACCCGAGCTCGGGTCCCGCCTAACCCGCCTGTAGAAGTGCCTGCAGGAGCTGAGAATAACCGAACCCCTGTAGAGGCTTGGACTCAGGTACCTGGGAGCGCACCGAATGCGACTGACCCATCTCGGGCAAATTCCGGACCCTCTAGGCCGCGACAAGGGTGGCAGCCACCGTCGCCTATACGGTTCCCTCCGTCACCCATAAGATATCCTTCGCCCCCACACAGAAATGCTCAACCTGTTCGAGATCAGGATCAAGGGCGTGCGGGGGAAAGACAAGGAAACAGAGAGACTTTCCAGGAGCGGAGAGGCGCTCCATCTGAGAGAAGTCAGACGTCTCGGTCTCGCACTGCGGAGACGAGGCGACGTGGAAAGAATCCATCGCAAAATAACCGAGCAATGAGTTTCACCAGTGACGAGTCCGGAGAGACCAGGTCCGTCAGTAAAAACGACCGAGGTCGTAAGAATACTGGAAGTCGCAAGAATCGTCCCGACCTGCGAAATCATCTGAATCAGAGTCGGGGGAATGGAGATCAAACAAATCCGAACCTGAGGGATCGCTTGAATAAGCGTAGAGATCCCTTGCGAAGACGCGAGCCTAGAATCACTATCAATGATAGTCAATTCCAGACAGCACCTCCTACTGACCCAGTCCAAGAAAGAATCGATCAGCTCGAAAGGGCCTTTAGGCTTTTAAAAAATGAACGAGGAAATGGTCGATATGAGGACTCTGATGAGGAGATCGAGCCGTTTGCTCCCCATATTTCTGACACTCAATTTCCTCAAGGGTTTCAGATTCCTCACGTCCCTACGTTTGAAGGAAAGACCGACCCATGTAGTCACCTGAGCACGTTCAACACAATCATGAGAGCCAGTAACGTGGGTTACGAGCTCAGGTGCATGTTGTTTCCAACATCATTGGCAGGACCTGCCAAAAGTTGGTTCGAAAAGTATAAGAGACACTCAATAACCTCATGGGAGCAGTTGTCTAAAGACTTTAAGAAACAGTTCAGAGCAATGGTAGGGGTCAGACCAGAAGCATCCACCTTAACTAACGTCCGGCAGCAACCGGGCGAAACATTGAAGAGTTATTTAACAAGATAAAATCTGGAAGTAGCCCGAGCTCGGGACGTGGATGACAGTGGGCACCTAATGGCTATCCGAGCTGGCGTATTACCGGGAAGTGCCCTTTGGGAAGACATGCAAGGGAAACCGGTAAGGTCAATAACCGAGTTCAACAGACGAGCGCAGAGGTTTGTCAATGTAGAGGAAGCGAGGTCGACGCTCAAAGCGACCTCCCAGTCCGAAACTACAACGATAAACATCAACTCTGCCTCAACCTCGGCGGACCCAGCAGCACCAAAGCCTGCCTCAGAGAACCCCTCCAAGAGGAAAAAGAACGAAGGAAGTAACCCCGAAGCTGAGGGAGGAAAGAAAAAGAAAGGGGAGAGGTATTTCTCCGTGTATAAGGTACACACCGAGCTCAATGAGTCTCGGGAGAACATATATCTGGCTAATGAAAACCAGGTCCCCTTTAGGCGTCCGGACCCGATGAGAAATCAAAAATCCAAGAGGGATTCTAGTAAATATTGTCGGTTCCACAGAGACATCGGACATACAACCGATGAATGTCGGCAACTGAAGGACGAGATCGAAGGGTTGATCTCGAGAGGTTACTTCCGACATTATGTAAAAAACCAGAGTACTGGTCAGGCAGCCGCGAGCCAGAGAGCAGCCGCGCCTCCGACCACTCAAAACAATAACTCCCGAGTTCGGGAAGAGGACATGCCCCCGCCGATTGATGGATAGGATGTAATAACCATCTCGGGAGGGCCTCACCTCGCAGGAGGGGGCAGGAATGCCCAAAAGAGGTATGTTAACGAGTTGAAGACAGGGGACGGGTCTCCTTATGAACCCGAACCTAGGGCTCCAAAAAGCTAGAGGATTGAAACACAGCCAATAACATTCACCGAGGAAGACGCCTCTCATGTTCAGTTCCCTCATCATGATCCGCTGGTCATTACTCTTCAGTTGGCCAATAAAAGGGTTCACCGAGTTCTCATAGATAATGGGAGCTCAGTCAACATCCTTTACAAAGCAACCCTCGAGAAGATGGGACTCTCCCTTCGCGACCTGAAAGCGTGTGCAACTACTTTGTACGGCTTTTCAGGAGAAGGAACTGCCTGTATGGGATCTATTGAGCTCCCCGTAACCTTAGGAGACTACCCAGTCTCGGTGACCAAGGTAATGGAGTTCGTAGTAGTAGACTTACCATCTGCCTACAATGTGCTGCTCGGGAGACCCGCCCTGGTCGGGCTGGGGGCAGTCTCATCAGTAAGGCATCTGGCCCTTAAGTTCCTGACTCCCAGCGGAGTCGGGACACTAAAAGGAGACCAGTTGGCAGGGAGAGAATGCTATAGCATCTCCTTGAGGGGAAAGAAACAAACGAACGCTCAAGCACTCGTTATCATACAAAACAAAGACGGAACAGTTTTAGAAATTGACGAGGAGATTGATCCGAGGATTGAGGAGAAAGCTGACCTCGAACCTTTAGAGGAGCTCGAAGAAATTCAGCTCGAAGAAACTGATACCTCGAAGAAAGTGAAGGTCGGAAAACACCTCCAAGATGAGGCAAAATAGCAATTAATTTGCTTTCTGAAGAAAAACCAGGATGTCTTCGCGTGGTCGCACTCAGACATGGTGGGAATAAGCCCGAATGTAGCAAGCCACGCTCTAAACATAGACAAAAGCTTTCCCCCAAAGCAACAAAAACAAAGACAGCTGGACGAAAACAGAAAGAAAGCACTGAAGGAGGAGGTTGACAGGTTAAAGGCAAACCATTTCATTAGAGACGCCTTTTACCCTGACTGGGTAGCCAATCCAGTTTTGGTCCCGAAGCCCAATGGGACGTGGCGAACCTGTATTGATTACTCAGATCTCAACAAAGCTTGCCCAAAAGATTGTTTTCCGTTACCAAGGATTGACCAGCTCGTAGATGCCACGGCGGGACATGGCTTGATGTCGTTCATGGATGCCTATTCTGGATATAACCAGATTCCCATGCATGCCCCCGACCAAGAACACACGAGCTTCATCACGGATAAAGGGCTATATTGCTATAATGTCATGCCATTCGGGCTCAAGAATGCTGGAGCCACATACCAGCGGCTCGTAAATATGATGTTTTCAGAACAAATAGGGAACAACATGGAGGTTTATGTTGATGACATACTTGTAAAGTCTCAACTCAACAACAACCATGTTGATGACCTCGAAGAGTGCTTCGGCGTGCTCAGGAAGTATAACATGAAGCTAAACCCTCAGAAGTGCACTTTTGGGGTATCTTCAGGAAAATTTCTGGGCTTTATTGTGAACTCCCGTGGAATCGAGGCTAACCCCGACAAGATCAAGGCCCTGATTGATATGCCCTCGCCTCGAAAGCACAAAGATGTCCAAAGTCTGACTGGCAGGATGGCAGCCCTAAGTAGATTCATCTCGAAATCTACGGATCGTGGTCTTCCATTTTTCAACTTACTGAGAGGAGGTAAGAAGTTTGAATGGACAGAGGAATGCCAGCTGGCCTTTCAGGAGCTCAAAAAGCACCTTGCAGAACCACCCATCCTGTCAAAACCTGAAACGGGAGAAATACTGTACCTATACCTTTCAACTACCGAACACGCGATAAGTGCGGTGCTCGTTCGAGAAGAAGAGAGGTTGCAAAGACCCGTTTACTACATCAGTAAAAGATTACTGGGGCAGAGTCAAGATATCCACTGATGGAGAAACTCGCGCTCAACCTGATTCATTCATCCCGTAAGCTCCGCCCCTACTTTCAGGCACATCCCATCCATGTCCTGACTGATCAACCACTTAGACAAGTCTTATCTAAACCAGAGGCTTCAGGTCGACTTCTTAAATGGGCTGTTGAGCTCGAACAGTTCGAGATCACCTACCACCCAAGAACGACCATTAAGGCACAGGCATTGGCGGACTTTATAGTGGAATGTACGGGTATAGCCGATGACGAGGTAATAACCACGGCCCACGAGCTGTGGAAACTTTACGTCGACGGCTCGTCAAATGAAAATGGAGCGGGGGCAGGGGTCATTTTGGTTACCCCCGCAGGAAGCAGATTTCATTCTGCCCTAAGATTTGGCTTTAAAGCATCGAATAATGAGGCCGAATACGAGGTTTTACTCGCGGGACTTCGTATAGCTAAGGAGCTTAAAGCTAAAGCTATACATTGCTACAGTGACTCCCAGCTCGTGGTTAATCAAATCTTGGGTGAATATCAGGCTCGCGGCACGAGAATGGCAGCCTATTTGGAGAAGGCAAAATCCGCGTTAGAGTGTTTCGAATTCTATACAATCGAACAGGTTCCCCGCGAGCAGAACTCGAATGCAGATGCCTTAGCTCGACTCGCCACGTCCACCGAAAACGAAGAGCTGAATGTTGTGCCCGTAGAACACCTATCAGCACCTAGCATTAACGAGCCAGAAGAGGAAGATGTGTGCATGATCGAAACAGAGCTGACCTGGATGACCCCCATAGTTGATTATCTCAAAAACGGAATTCTTCCAAAAGATCGGAGCCAAGCTTGAAAGTTGATGTATCAACTTCCCCGTTACACAAATTTGGATGGAAGGCTATACCGAAGGGGATATTCCATGCCGTTACTCAGGTGCGTAACCCCTCCCGAAGCTAAGAAAATCATTGAAGAAATTCATGAAGGTTTCTGCGGAGATCACACCGGGGGGCACAACCTTTCCAAGAAGATCATACGCCAGGGATATTTCTGGCCAACCATTAAAACAGATTCTTTCGAGTATGTGAAGAAGTACGACAAATGCCAGAGATTCTCCATGATACCCCGAGCCCCACCATCCGAGCTGACCATGTTGACATCCCCATGGCCTTTCGCAGTATGGGGCATCGACCTCATAGGCTCTCTCCTGACTGGCAAAGGCGGAGTGAAATATGCTGTAGTCGCCGTGGATTACTTCACAAAATGGATGGAGGCTGAACCGTTGGCAACTATAACCTTGAAGAAGATCCTTGATTTCGTTGTAAAGAGCATCGTGTGCCGATACGGAGTACCGAGGAAGATTGTATCCGACAACGGAACCCAGTTTGATTGCGACCTATTCACCAACTTTTGTGAAAAGAACGGTATAATAAAGAGTTTTTCATCAGTGGCTCATCCTTAAGCGAATGGCCAGGTCGAAGCTGTGAACAAAACTCTCAAGAGTTCTCTAAAGAAAAAGTTGGAAGAAGCAAAGGGACGGTGGCCCGAAGAATTGTCCCGAGTCCTCTGGGGATACAGGACAACGGCTCGAACCTCGACAGGACATACCCCGTTCTCTCTAGCATACGGCTGCGAGGCAATGTTGCCCATAGAAGTCGAAATCCCAACGATCCAAACTCAGATTTACGACCAAAGTTCAAACCATGCTCAGCTCGAGGAAACCTTAGACTTGATTGAAGAAAAAAGAGAAGAGGCTCAGCTGAGAAATGCTGCCTACCAGCAACGAACTACCAGATATTTCAACAAGAGGGTTCGAGATCGAAAATTCGGAATGGGAGATCTGGTGTTAAGACGCGTATTCTTGGCAACTCGAGATCCGGCAGTTGGAGTGCTTGGGCCGAACTGGGAAGGACCATACCAGATAGAGTCAGTCATCCGACCTGGTGTGTACAAACTTGCGAGATTGGACGAGAGCCTAGTACCGCGAGCATGGAATGGCGAACACCTTAGACCTTACTATCAGTAGTGTAGGAAAAGTGTTGCCTGTAACTAGGGGTGGAAATTTGGGTCACGACACGATGACACGACACGACACGACACGACACGATTAAGGTAAACACGAACACGACACGTTTAATAATCGTGTTGTGTTCGTGTTTGAGTTTTTGACACGTTTAATAATCGTGTCGTGTCATAATCGTGTCAGACACGATAACACGAATACTTTACATAGGTTTTCTGATTTTTTTCATATAATTATGATTAATCGTGTCATAATCGTGTTATCGTGTTCGTGTCGTGTTGACCCGTTTAATAATCGTGTCGTGTTCGTGTTCGTATTTTTGACACGTTTAATAATTGTGTCATGTTCGTGTTTACCTTAATCGTGTCGTGTCATAATCGTGTCGACACGAATCTGACACGTTTACACGAATTGCCACCCCTACCTGTAACCATGAATTTCTATTTGTATTAGCTCGTCTGTTTATGAATTTCATCAAATAAAAGATCCATTTCGTTCAAATATGTTATTTCTTTTTATTTTTGCAATCTCTCTTAATTTAATAACCTATGGTCACACTCATAGGATATTAAGGGGGCATCATTGGTACATATACCATCAGCTTAAAAAATAAAATAACATATACAAAAACATATAAAGTATTTGGATATAACCAAATACGCGAGCCTAGATAGTTTGGACATAGCCGAATTATCAAAAATATATAAAGTATTTGGATGCAACCAAACACGCGAGCCTAGATAGTTCGGACATAACCGAATTATCAAAAATATATAAAGTATTTGGATGCAACCAAACACGCGAGCCTAGATAGTTCGAATATAACCGAATTATCAAAAACATATAAAGTATTTGGATATAACCAAATACGCGAGCTGAGATAGTTCGGACATAACCGAATTATCAAAAACCGAAAATGTTTGGAGTTAAACCAGATGTGCAAACTTAACAGGTTTGGAACAAACCAGCCAAAGGATAAAAACTAATCGATGGTAAGTAGGAACCTAAACCTATTTCGAAATCGAGGCTGGAATATCTTAAAGAAAATAGTTTCGAACTCTTAACCTTGGAGCGAAAACCGAGGATGAGAAAAACTGACTAAGCAAAAAAGATAAAACCAAATCATCCACATTGCATACCATATAAGTACTTTTGGGTTCATGGTTGAAGTAATATCCGGCTTTGAAGAATAACGAGATCGGAAGCGGATAAGTTGAACAAACTATGCATGAACGCATTGAGCTTCGAACTTAAATCCATAATATGTTTGTAAGATAAATAAACATAAATGATTCATCCATAAAAAAATGTGCCAAATATTTCGAGCCAAGAAATGTAAAGCATATATAAGTAATATTTAAAGAAATTATATCAGCCCCGAGGGCATAAATTAAAATAATTACAGAAATAAGGGGACGCAGCCCCAATAGATGGTTTCCCCGAGATCAGATCTAAGAAAGAGGAGTCTCCTTGGCCTTCTCAGCATCTGCAGCACCGGATTCCTCAGGACGAATAGCATGGCTATCCTCCTGGGCTCCCTCCGAGACGGCATCCCGAGCAGCATTCTCCTTCTCGAGCTGCTCAGCCTCTTCCTTCTCGAGCCGAGCATTCCACCTGTCGAGAAATGCCGCCTCGTGAGGACCTAAGAAGCTGGTGTCCAGATCTTCATTGTATGCCCACATTCGGTACATGGCCGAGTCAACTGCTTGTTCCTTCTTCTCTTTGTATTCAGCAAGGAGACGAGCTTTTGCATCCTCCATGATGTCAAAGGTGGCAGCCTTTTCCTCTTCAAGCTTCTTGTTGGTCTCCTGAAGCTGGGTGACCTCCTTCTTATGCTCCTCGAGCTCAGCTTTCAGCTTCCCGAGCTCAGTGGCCATGTCCTCACGTTCCTTGGCTCCTGCCTCAAGCTTCGCATTCGCTGCCTTCAGATCATCGCATGCTTTGAGCTGGAGATCCTTCGCCTCCTGAGCATGAGACTTGCTCGAGTGGATCTCATTGTTCAGCTTATAGTTGAGCTGGGCAGTGAAGGCAAGAGCCTGAAAAAGGAAAAAACCACCATTAGCTCCAGGTCAGTGTGATTATAAGCAGAAAATGAAGGACTATAGAAGGATACTCACCGCAACAGTATGCTCGATACTCTTCTCGTAGAGAACAATGCAGTATCGGGTGTCATTTAAGCACTGCCATTGGGGAGCTTCGAGGCTGCCATAGCTCTGGCCGATCCAGGACATAACATTCGAGATCAGCGTAGATCCATGGGACCCAGCGGCATTATCGACCACATATGCATCCATGTGGGTGGAAATTGATAGCTTCTGAGCTCGAGAAGCAGAAGGCCTTCTGGAAGGCGGAGCTAAGGATGGCTGAACCACCACAGGAGGTTGGGACTCAACCATAGCGGAGGGACCAACCAGTGAAGTCGGCGCCGCAGCCGAGGCGACGACCTGCGAGGACGGCGCCGTTGTGGATGCGCCGGCCTTAGAAGTCGCTTTGGCGATGGAGCTCGAAGCCGGCGGAGCAGGAGGAGGGGTTTTCTTGGACCTTTTGGGACCTTTACCCGGCCGGTCGGACTTCAGCGACCCCGCTCTTGGACGCTTGCTCCTCTTGGCGCCAGCACCATCGATGATGTTGTCGAGGTCGGAGTCCATCTTGCCTGCACATGTCACAACACAGAATGAGTTAATAAAAGAGAAGCATACAAGTTTTTTCAGTATCACAGACATATAAAGTGGTGATAGAAGAAACCTAACTGGAACTCTCCCCCGAGCTCGAACTTGGGGACCATGAAATTCCCCCGTCTTCGGAGGAGGCGGGGGGAGTGCCTTCCCTATATGTGGGCGATAACCTCAAAAGGTCCCTATAATCGTTGGTCCCATACTGAACGGATATCCCGTTCCACATCTCGTCCGTGGTGTACATGGTGTCGTATTTCCCGAGCCCACTATCGAACCTATGGACACAGTCATCTACCCAACTCCATATGTAGAAGTGGTATCTATCCTGTGGGCACGAGACTAACCTATTGGGCCTGTGTTTTAGTAAAGTGGAGGACCACATTCTCGAGGTAGGAAGGACTTTACCTTCATCCGAATCCGAGCTCGAGGCTTCATCATTAGCCTCATTCCCCGACTGCAGACTCCTCAGGCGAACTGGAAGAGGTGGCCTCGTTTCTCTCCTCGGAGGAAGGGCGCCTGTGGGCAGGGGCACCTGCTCCCAGTGTTCATATTTTATATTGGACCAATCAAAGGTGGACTGGCCCTCCTCCAAAAGTCCGCACTTTCGGAGCTTATCCTCGTGTAAAAGATATAGGAGAGACCTCCTGCCACGGGGGAGTTGGAGCAGGGTCTCTCTATGCTCCTTCATTGTATCGTTAGGAGTGGGACGCTGAAAATTGGCTGAAAGACAACATATTTTTACTAAGAACGGATCTAAGAGCTAAAGTCACAAGCACGGAAATAAAGATGACAAGAATACTTACGAATCCGCCTGAACGAATAGTGTCGAGACGGGGACAGACCGTCTGTCCAGAAGAAGGCCCTTTTGAAATCGGACGGATGATTGGGAAGATCTTCAAAGACCTTCTTTTCCTTGGGATAGCTCGAGAGGTAATAAAAGCCATCCCCTCCCCGAGATCGGGAGGGGTTACTTTTTAGACAAAAGAGATACAAGATCTCTTGAGGCGAAGGTCCTTCCCACCCCATCTCGTGGTATAAGGACCTCAGGGCAGACAGTACCCTGTAAGAGTTGGTGTTGAGTTGGAAGGGGGCCAACCCAACGAAATCCGTGAAGTCCTTGAAAAAAGACTTCAAGGGCAACAGAGCTCCTGCCCTCATGTGTTCCTGGCTCCAGGCCGCGTATTTCACACTGGCGTCGCGGCCCCCAGGGGCGAAGCAGCTTCGTTCATGATCGACCGGAGCTCGACACTTCAAGGAGCCTGACAGGCTAAGGCCGTGGAAAGCCAGGATGTCAGTTATCTGACTAGTTGTGGTAACCGAGCTCCAGTAGTGCTCGGCCTCAAACATTTCTCTCCTCGGCTGCGAGGAAGAAGGTTCCCCCATTAGTGAAAATTTGAGCTCTCCTGGATGGTATGCGACAGTAACCTTTAATGCAGGATCGAGAGGAATCGGCCTAGGTCCTGAATTGGATTCCGGATAGAGGGCCTCCCGAAGAACTCTCCTCTTTCCCTCTATGACCTCGTCTATCTGGCGGCGGTAGTGAGCTCGAATGTCCTCTTGCTCGCGCGCAAGCTCGTATTCTCTTATCCGACGTTGATTCCGGGCGAACAGCGATTCTGGGCTCGGAGATTTTGGCTCGTAAGGGATTGCCAGCAACGACCCCCACCGTCTTTCCAGATTCTGTGACATCTAGCGAGAAAGAAAAAATGGTGAGGGCCATGCATGCAAGAGTTCCGAGCTCGAACTTACGAGCTCGGGGTTAAGGAGCAAAACAAGCTAAATATTAAGACCCTTATTGAAGAGTCAGGGCGTGCGTTCCACGGGAAAGGAAGGAGAGTGGATTTTTTTTTGAAAATCCTGAAAATCAAGGGAAAGGAGAGTGGCGGTTAACCAGGAAAGGTAGCCTTGGGTTTCGTGCATTTATCAAGGCCCATGTTTTTTGCCCGAAAACTTAGTGTACAAGAAACGTCGCCTAAAAAATTTCAAAACCCAGAAAATAGGAACCTCACTCAAATATGAAAACTGAGTATAAGCCAGTGATGCAAATCCAGTATGGAAGTCTAAAAAAGCATAAGAACCTATCGGATCAAAACCTCCTATCATATTATGCTAAGGATGTAAACTAGTACATACACATACACAGCAAGAACAGTATGAACAAAAAACTGGCAAAATGGAAAACAAAGATTGCATACTTACACAATAATGGCGATTGCAGAGAGATTGTCGATTGAAGAAGAGGTTGCAAATAAGAACTCACGGACTCGAACAGACCAGGGTTTCTTTGTTTCTTTGGCCGAGAAAACATGCACAGAATAGAAAGTTTATAAAGAGGTCTTTGGTTTCGTTTTTCTTCTTTTCTTGCTTTTGGTGAACGAAGGTAAAAATGAAGACGAAGAGTGGGGTCTTGTATATATAGATGGAAAAAGGGGGATTAATTCGGGGTGTTGAGTGAAATCCTTGCTAAATAGGACGGATGGGAATCAATGACAAGATGGCGCCGAAAAGGTGGCAGACGGATGATCGTGGGCATGTTTCCAAGGTACTCAAGTACCAAAAATGAGCAATACCCAGCTGACGCATGTCCATTTTCAAAAAGTGTGACGGTACAGTTCTCAAAGAAAGTAGTTCAAAAGTTTCCTTCTCTTAGGATTCGAACAAATACTTTTGAGGGGGCAAGATGTTACACCCAGATTTCGAGCTATGTTAAATATGATCTCGAAAGTTGGATTTGCAAACAAGTGGACTCATAAGGTTGGAAATATGCTCCAGGATTAAATATCGAACATGCAGGACATAAACAACCTCGAATATGGTGACCTCGGAGTGTTCATGATCTCGAAAGGCAGCTCCGGGGAAACATTCATCTTCAGGGATGACCTCGGATCAGGGGTTCCGAGCTCGACGCACATACGACCTCGAAAGCCGTGTGACCTCGGGAGATATCTCTAGCTCGAAAAATGACAGGAAACCTGGGGGGCTAAAGCCTTAGAGATACGTGATGACTACCTTGAATATCTATAAGTGTTGTAAATATGAGATGTAATCCTCATTTATTATTGTAAATCCCCTAGAATCGTGAGATATTATTTGGTCAGTTATACGTCCCCTGGTCTTTAGATGACGTTTCCTTTTATATCTGATTATAGGCATTTAAAGTCATTTATTTGATTTACACAAAAAGAGTAACTACCCAAAATATGTGGGATAGTATTCTTCGATCTTCTCTATAAATAGAGAGGCCATGCACCATTGTAAAGGATCGAAATTCTAATCCTTGAGAGAAAACTCTGAAGAATTCATGCTGAAGAATTCTCAGAGATAATCTTGAGTATTAATAACAGAGACTCGTGGACTAGGTAG
Organism: Humulus lupulus; assembly: GCF_963169125.1. Classification (NCBI taxonomy): domain Eukaryota; kingdom Viridiplantae; phylum Streptophyta; class Magnoliopsida; order Rosales; family Cannabaceae; genus Humulus; species Humulus lupulus. The sequence continues at coordinate 13,779,585 of NC_084802.1, forward strand.
ATTTAACTGCTGAACCACGTAAAAATCGTGTGTTTGTATTGTCTTATTTCAATTGGTCATTATCAGTTATTGTTTATGTGCTCTTCTTTCACTGTTTGACGAAAAACGGCGTCAACAAAACTATTGATAAATATAAGAATATTCTGTTAAATATAAGAATATTCTATTAAAGTTAACATTAAAAAAATAAAAAACTGTTAAAACCATTATATAGAAGAGATATATATACTAGGTAGAAGCAATGTGCAATGCACGTTTGTTTAGTTTTAAAGTTGTAAACATTGTTTATAATTTTAATAAAATCTGGTTCACTGATTTTTTTTAAAATATATATATATATATAATAGAATGAATTATAGTTCTATAACATATATAAATATTTATATCAACATGCACTATGTCTTTTATTATATATGTACAACATGCATTATACTCTCTAGATTTATGTCGTATATATATATAATAAAACACATAGTGCATGTTGATATAAATATTTATATATAATATAAAACTATAATTATTTCTATTATATATATATATTAAAAACAGTAAACCTGTTTTTATTAAAATTATAGACAATGTTTACAACTTTAAAACTAAGTAAATGTACATTGCACATGGCTTCTACCTAATATATATATACGACTAGCTAATAATGGTAATTTTTTAAATCAATTCTTCATTTTTTTTGTCAATTAAGATATTATTTACTTAATAATTCTTTTAGAGAAATATATAATAGCGTAAATCTAAAGTTTATTTGAAGGATAAAGTATAATTTTTCATTGGGTATTTACTCATTTGGTACTATGTGTTTTTGCAAAGTATCATTTTTGTATTTTTTTCCCAATAATGCTCATATAATATCTTATATTTTAACACATTCATATTTGATACATTAAACTCAAATTTGATAAATAAAATTTTGTCAATATAACAAAATTGCCATCCGTTATAAGTAATTAGATTTGAATTTGAAACTAATATAATTGAGAGGAATTTGATTAAATTAGTAAAATTTTATCAATTAAATTTGAGTTTAGAGTACCAAATATATACGATTTTAAAATACAAGGTACCAAATATATTTGATTTCAAAATACAAGGTATCCAATGAGCATTATTATAAATATAAGGTACCGAAATGATATTTTACAAAACCACATGGTGCCAAATATATATATCATTTTTCTAAACTCAAATTTTTACTTCAAATATATATTGTTTAATTTTAATAGATTTCATACAACATATTTTATAATTTTTTGAAGATAGACATTCTGTTTGAACATTATATAAAGATACTAAACTGAAACTAAATTCAAAACATGTACCAAAACACTTAAACATTTGCCATATATAGAAACCAAAATTTGCACAAAAAAATATACTTAAGAAAAGAGAAATTGGTGAAAATAACCTATTTTTTTAATTGATTTTGGATTCTGACTTGCTTTTGATAATTTTTTGGAAAATAACCTTTGTTTAAAATTCGATCAGCTGTCTAAATTTTTCGACCAGCTGTCTAATATTTTTGATCGACTATTTAAATTTTTTGACCACCTGTCTAAATTTTCGACCGGTTATCTAAATTATTAGATGTCATTTTGCAAAAAATTATTAAAACTAAACTAAAGTGCAAAATAACTTTAAAAAATATGTAAAAAAACCAACTAACAATAAACGAGAAATCAATATAACAAAAGTTAAATACTAAAAAACCACAATGTACTTAACTACTATTGGTACAAAAAAGTCATCGATCATTTAATTGGCTTTAATGTAGTGATGCATATGATACACTACCAAATAATTTATAGCAAGAATCATATTCATCCACATCGACACATATTAAAAACTTAGCTTATAGAATAATGAAAATATATCAAAATATAATTTATATTAGAATCTTATCTCTTATAACTTGGATAAGGAGATGATATAAGGCTCATATTTATCTAAAAAGCAAACATCACAATAATAAAAATAACTAGGGAGGTACAAACAACCTTGACATAGGCCAGACCCGTGTCTAGAGTTCCAAATTTTATAAAAATATTATTAATTTTTTCAATACAAAAAGCTTTTGTTTTTTGTTTTAAATACCATTTTATATATAATTATTACAAAAATATCAATAATTATAGTAGACCTCTAATATTTCAAGGCCGACTCTGAATGCACATTACTCATATAACACACAACTTGCTATTTCTCTTGACATACCATATACACAATACTAAGTGTAATTAGTGATCAAAATGTAAGTGTAAATTTTAATACGAAAAGCAAATTAGTGATCAAAATGGGTGCATCCATATACTTTTAAGTATAATTAGTATCATTATTCATCTGATTACAATCTTAATTAATAAACAATAAGCACCATATCATAATATCTTACACATAAATATGTCATTAATAAAATTTTCGTAATCAACACATCATTATACTATAGTCCACACAAAAATTTCTATCACCCATCAATAAGCAAATATGATATCTTTGATAAAGTTCTCACGAAATTTAGACTCATATTTGAGTATTCTAGTACTTGTAGATTTCAACATTTAATTTCTTTCGGTGGATAAGACATCTCTCCAATGAAATTTATTTTCCTTTAAAAAACTCAACACATCTTTCTTGTAGTAACACATGTTTCTAATAAATAGACATGTGTGTTAGGGGTTAGCAAAACAAACATGAAGATTTTCTCTCTCTTTTTTTTTAATCCATTTTTAATAAATATATATACAAAGAGAGTGGTATAGGTGAGGTAGTTGGTTATTCTTGCTTTTTTTTAATATATATATTTATATATATATTTTCTTTTAAAAAGTAAATATATACCTTATAGTAGTTAGGGTAGTAGGCTTTATCAATCACTTTTAAGATCCTTTTTTTCACATGGGTTACCATTGTTACGGCTTTAGCACAAAAGGGACATAGAATCTTTGAATAAACAAGCCCTATAAATTCAAGAGGAATAAGATGAATATGGAGAGCTTTTTACCTTTTTACTTACCTAAAGCTTTAAGTTAAAGTCAGTGAAATTTACTTTATCGTCTTCCTTGTCTACTTCTTTAAGCAAACACCAAAACAAGGAGGTGAAAAGAGAAGGTATAAGGTATTATTACTCATTCTTTAACCTTTTCTCAATTGAGAATGGGCTATTGATCACATGGACACAAAATTTCACATCTTAAATTTATATTCACTTTTTTAATAAAAGGAAGTATGAAACAAAATCAATTGAGTCTTTCCATTAAGTTAAAGAAAAAAAAAATGAAAAATACATTATGTGTATGACAAAATAACAATTGCCATTTTTAATTTCATTCTTGTATAAACACTACATTGGACTTTATATCAATTGGGCTGGGCCACTCATTGTGGTGCCTGGCCCAATTCTTATGATACTTCAGCTTTGCTCAGCTCAAAAAGATCCAATTAAAGGTACAAATCGTCGTCACAGAATAGCAGGCCCAATTCTGCAATAGACTTCTGATTTTTGGTTTCGTTTTGTTTTCTTTAAAAAATACTACATTTACGACCATCCAAGAATTCTTTCAAAAATACGACTTTAGCTTATGATTACTAAAATAACATTTTTGTAAGAGAAAGTATGAAAGTACTACATTATAGTATGAGATACTATAATTCTAACCAACTTATAATAATTTTTATAATTTATAAAAGATCATATCTATTTGGTTTCTTAACTTAGTTTAATAGGGATGTTTGTGCTTGATGGTGGTCGGACCATTTTGCATTTAAAAAAGAGAAATTTATAGAAATATAGTAAATTTAAACTTAGTATCTACAAATATGGACAAAAAAGTAATATCACCACAGTATGGTTTTTTTATGCTTTTTTAGCATTTTTATGGGTTTCGTTTTTTCATATGGCAATAATATTTTTGTTTCACATTTTTTTTACGATAATCAGTTACTAGTGCTGAATTAATTATTTTAAAAATTGATGTGACCGTAACTAGTTACTACGATCAAAATAGTTTTTTTAGAGGTTTTTTTTATAGGAAAAAATAAAAATATATATAAAAAAAACACATAAAGTTGAAAACCTCATAGTTATCAAACTTATAGAAAAAATATCATATTTCATGAAATTTCCACTTTTAAAAAAATTATTTGATCAAGTAAGTTTGCACAAAAAAACAAAATAATTGCCAATAATTGCAAATTATTCCTTAAATTTAATTTGCAAGATTAAGTCCATTCCATTGTCATTGTTTGGTGTAAAAGTGGTTTACAAGATCATGTCCATTCAAATCCTTTCAACTCCTAAGGCCTTTTGAATAAAAAAAAATTACTTTTGAAAGTGTTTGGATATAAAATAAAATGTAATTTTTTTTTTAAATTTAAAAAGTCCTATTCAAGAAGCTATTTTTTAAATTATAATAATTTTATTATTCTTACTTTACTTATAGAAGATCTTTTTTTTTTTATTGATATCCAAACTCTTTAAAAAATAATTATTAAGAAAATATTTATCAAAACAGAAAAATAAGTCAAATTTTTTACTTATGCTTTTAACTATAATCAAAAGCAGAAACTTTACTAAACTGGACCTAAATCTAATTGTCTAATTTGGAAACAGTCAAACTCATGGAAAATTTCTACTAAAGGGGTGTATTACTATATTGGGAGGATCAAAACCGTAGATTTAAGGAATCACATTCCATTTGGAATCATCATTTTGGAAAATGATTTCTAGGGCCATTCTGGCCAAAGATAAATCGTCTTTCATTGAAGATAACAAGTGTAAAAGTTTATCACATCTGTTCCAAGAGTGCCAATTTGTTGAAGCACTATGCATGGTTTGCCAATCCTTTTGTTTTGAGAGTGGAATACTTTAAAAATGATATAGGATGTTTGACTCAACTAAAAAAGTAATTTTTTGAAAACAAGTAGTAGTATTTTGCATTGTTTTCATAAAATAATTTTTAAAAATAAAGTTATAAAAAGTAGAAAATTTTGAGAATAATAAAAAATTATTTTACGTTGTTTTCAATTTTTTTTGTCTATCTTGTTTTTCCTCACATCATTTTATTTTAATTATTATTACCTCACATAATTTATTCTAACATCATTTTCTTTCTCCTCACTTTATCTCACACTATTTTTTCTCCTATTACTTTCTCTCTCGCTACCTCATTTTCTTTCTTCTCATTTTTTTCTCTCACACAATTTTCTTTCTCATCACTTTCTCTTCTCACTTCATCGTCTTCATTTTTTTTTCTCATCATTTTCTCTCTAATTTTTTCTCGTATCATTTTTTCTCTTCTCACTTTCTCTTTTATCACTTTCTTTTGCCTCAAATTTTCTCTCCTTACTTTCTCACGCGTTATTTTTCATCAATTTTTCTCTCACATTACTTTATTTAATTATTTATTACAAACTTTTAAAATGTTTTTCTTTTTGTAAATATGTTTATTAATTTTTTTATTTAAGAATTTTTTAAAAAAAAATAAAAACTAAAAAAAATGTTTTTTGAAAACATTAGCCAAACACCGCTTGTTTTTTAAAAATTACAAAAATTATTTTATGTTCTCAATTCTGAAAACACAACTTTGAAAAAAACAGAAATCAATACCAAACAGGCCCATAGCTTCCCTTGAGCTTGTTATTTTCTTAATATTAATGAAATTATTCAGTCAATTAGATGCAGGTTTGCTAAATTTGTAATTACTAGAGTTGGTGAAATTTTGTTTTTTATGATTACTAACTTAATTATTCAAATTAAATTATTAATTGTTGAACTGTTACAGAAATGTTTAAACATACACAGAGATTGTTTGAACAGAAACCAAATATGTTTAAACAATTTATCACCAGAAGATAAAAACGAACATAAGGTAAAGAACACACTGAATTATACGTGGTATCAGCAATCTTTGCAGATTGCTACTAGTCCACGGGGCCACGCCCAAAGAATGAAATTTATTAGAAGAATATCTAAACGATTATAAAACCAAATTGACTTATACAAATAAAGACTCCCTCTTGAATTTGTCGCAACTGTTGTAATCTAAACTCCTAATCAAATTTTTGAAGTGCTAAGATCTTGAACTTCCTTCAAATCATAACACTTGCACTTTTCCTCCCGAAAAGTGACTTCACGAACAAGACTTCTCCCGAAGCTTGATGAACAATGTCCAAGTGTGTTCAACTTGCACAATTAACACAAAGAAAAAAATACAGAAGTACACTGTAATAAACCACTAAGAACTTACTGGACTCAAGTTCTTCACATAATAAAAAGTCTCTCTAAAACTTGAAAAATATTTGGAAAATAATACACCAAAAGAGATGATCAAAAAACCAGCGACCTAAGGATGATTATATACTTTTTAGAATCCCTTTAGGTCGTGGAAAACAAATTAGAAACCAATCAGCCAATAAATGAAAAATCTTCCAAAACAGGAAAGTCAGAATCTGTTCAAACAGACTGGCAATCCGTTCAAATAGATTCATTGAACATGGACAGTTTTTAAACCCAGTTTCCCTAAATAAATAAAGAAATAATATATTCTTTATCTCTGCAAGCTGTACACGATTTCTGAACAAATAAATCAGATAAAAAATAAATACCAATAATTTCCATTTCAAGAAAAGATATTCTTTTATAGGAAATTATATATTTATTTTATTAACATATATATAATAATCTGATTATAAAAAGACAAATTTCAACAAAACAGGAAACTACCAATTTTTCGAAATTTCTCCTTTAATTAATTTTGTCAATATTGTCAAATATGCCAATAAAGGATTTTATAATCTCCCCCTTTGGCAATTTGATAGACAAAATTAATTCAAAAACCTGCAACACAAATGTTAGTGACAAGTAAAGAGAAAGAACTCCCCCTGCAAACATGCATTAACTTATAACAAACATTTAAAGAAACTAGACTTAACTCCCTCTCAAAATAAGAAGGTCCAGAGTTAAACAAAACAACAAACAAACAACTTTTTGGAAGTATCTACTTAAATCTCCCCCTTTGGAAATTTGATAGACAAAATTAATTCAAAAACCTGCAACACAAATGTTAGTGACAAGTAAAGAGAAAGAATTCCCCCTGCAAACATGCATTAACTTATAACAAACATTTAAAAAAACTAGACTTAACTCCCTCTCAAAATAAGAAGGTCCATAGTTAAACAAAACAACAAACAAACAGGTTTTTGGAAGATTCTACTCCCCCCCCTTTGTGTCTTTCAAAGAAGCCAAAGAACCACAAGACATAAAACAAAATAGAGTATCAATGTTCAATAGCCAAAAACTAAAGAAAACTAAACGACTGGATCTTTGGACAGAGATTGAACAGCTTCCAACATAGAACGTTGCAGTCCTTCAATTGACATCACTCGAGCAGCCAAAGAATCAATAGAGGCTCGAATAGCAGCTATTTCTGTTGCAACAAGTCCTGAATCTGTGGCAACAGAGGAGGACGCATGTGGAATGTCATCCGAGGAAAACTTCAGAGATTGGGGCTTGACTTTCTTGGTTGATGGAGCATTAGTGGCTTCAGTAGAAGGAGCAGAGGCCTTATAGGAAGCCGCAGTAGTGGGAGCCACCAAGTCTTCTTGATCACGTTGGAGATCTTTTTTCTGCATACTCAACACTTTATAAATAACTTGAGGAAAAGGAAGATTCAAGTTTTTCCTATTACCTTTTCAAAACCCAATGATTTGATCATGAATAACCATAGCCAAATTTATACCAAGATCGGTCCCCACCTTGTACAAAAATGAAGCCATGTCAAAAGAGATAGTTGCGGTGTGAGAAGTTGGCTTCCAATTCGTTGTGGCAAACTTATGGAGGACAACATAAGTGTAGGTGAGATTAGAGACCGAGATGACTGTATTAGATGGCCATACCATTTTTTGCCCTACTAATTCAGTGATAACCGTATCCTTGTCAAGAGAGGCAATATCATCATCATCCTCGACATCAAGAGGAAGATGCAAAGCATGGGCAATGTCTTGAGGGGAAAAAGAGAACCAATGGCCCCTAACAAACACTTTATTATACAGGGGAGATTTAGGTTCAATAATTTCATTAGTAAGATTGACATAGAATTCCTTGACTATTCTATCCACAAAACCAGTAAACTTAACCAAAGAACCTGTCCATTTTCGTTCTTGAAGCATTGTTAGCACACCAAAAGGCCGATGATCACTCAAGACATAATTTCTCTCAATGATAAATTTCCTTTGAGCATATAGAACCATATCACGAGCATTATCATTATAGCAAAAAGTGGAAGAATAAGGTTTAAAATTTACACCTGAACGTTTTGGAGAAGGTGTAGGATCAGAAATAGGTCTCTTCCCTTTAGCCTTGGATGACAAAGGAGATGCAATTGGCTCTGAGTCAGATTCAGCTTCTTGTTCAGAGGGGACAATGTCTTCTTGTTCTGGCTCATCAGACTCAGCCTCTGATTCTACATTGTTAGGAACCGTTTCATCAGATAAGGTGGTATCACGGGTTGCTTCAGATTCAGACTTGCCTTCCTCAAGATCGGATTCGGAGGTAGACAGTGAAGGGGGATGAACCTTCAATCGTTTCTTGGCAGCAGTCAAGGGAGAAGAAGATGCGTCCAATCCCAATTTCCTTTTGGGAGCCACATAATTTTTCTTGGACTGGCTTAGCTTCAAGGGCAACTTGAGCAACCCAGCAGCATCAACTTTTGAAGAAACGGATTTTGATTTTGCCCTAGCCGCCAGAGATGAATCAATCGGAAGAGGAGATGGGTCCTTGGCTCTAGAGGGCACCACCACTTCAGATGGTGGTGCAACATCGACAATGTCAGCTGAGATATCTGGAAACACCATGGGGTGTTCATTAGAGAGGGAGAACACCTTCTTGCGTGCCTTGGATTTGCAAGTTTTCCCAACAGATGTGGCAGCTGCTGGAACAGATGGAGGCGCAGTTGACACAGATGGAGGAGGCGAAGGAGATGGCACCTTTCTGGATTGAGAAGCAGGGGTCTTCTTAGAGGAAGCTCCAGGAGTTCTCACCATTGTTCCTTCTCTGAAAAACAACAAACACTTACATAAAGATGAGGGAAAAAAAATTAGAAGAAGAAGAGGTGACTTAGAGAGATCGTGGGTGAGAAGAAAAATGGTAATGGAAAGCTTTTTAAATACAACACTTACCCAATTTGGACACCCACGGCAATAAGAGGTTTCCTTTTTTTTTTTTAAAAAAAAAAATTGTCTTAATTAAACAATAAAAGGAAACAACCTTTAATACACACGATCTACATACAACTTACCCTTTTTTTTATTTTATTTTATAAAGGAAAATAGAATATTTATAAAATCCCAATCCAAAAAAAAAAATAACCAGAAAAAAAAAATTAACCCCACACGATCTGCCTATTGACCTTTTCCTTTTTTTAAAAAAAAAACAATTCTAAACAAGGTACAAACACAATAAAGATACAAATCATGGTATTTCAAATTAAGAAATGAGACAAAATAAATTCCTTGGAGACAAAGAATATATTAAATCACACAAAATAAATGCATAATTTCACATAATTACCACATAGATTCGGTCCACCATGAATTTCCTTGTCAATCAAAATTTTATTATTATTATTATTTTTTTATTTTTATTTTATATAATAAAATGCCCAAAAATAAGCTCAACCAAAAATTTCTGCTTTGATCAATTGTGAGTCATCCTGATAAGAATAGAATCAAGCAACTGAAAATAAGTGTTAGTGTATACCATGGATAAGAACACTTGTGAAAATGAAAAATTAGAAAGAATATTCGAGAGAAATAAAGCACAATTCAGTCACAAGCACATATTCTTAAGTGAATCAATCAACATGTATGAGTCTTACACACATTTTTTTTATTATATTATAAACTGTGTACAATTTTTCTTGCATAGTTTCAAGCATAAGTGTGTGACAGTGTATGCAAGGGAATATTGCCCAATGACAAATAAGTCTTTTTCGAAATTGTAAAAAATTGTAACCCATGAAGACGCTGTCACACTACACCAGTGGTAGCCCTTTTCTATGGTAGCGTATCCTCTTTATAACTTCAAATTACAAAGTTCCAACTTACTCAAAAGACGACTTTCACACACTGATGTAGGTAGCTCTATTCTTGCACAGGAGCTTGAAACAATGCTACACAAAAGGAAGCTCAAACATTAAACATTGATTAATTTACTCGAATATGCCTAGGAGGAATTGATTAAATTTCTCTCAAGAATATATAACCAAAGGCTCATAAACACAAGTCAGATTATCCAGCTTGACACACAACAAAATTTTCAAATTGATTGACAATTTTCTTAACCTTAAATAACACACATTTGATCAAGAGGACAACACAATAACAAGGAAATTTAAAGGGAACAAACCCCCAAGTATTTTCGGAGGAAATCAAAGCGAACCGAAGCAAGAGCTTTAGTGAAAATATCAGCAATCTGATTATGTGTTTCAATATATTCCAAGACAAGAACTTTATTTTCAACTAATTCTCTTATGAAGTGATGACGAATATCAATATGTTTAGTACGGGAATGTTGCACAGGATTTGTTGAAATATTAATTGCACTTGTATTATCACAAAAAATAGTTAAAATGTCAAGATCAAACCCATAATCCATCATCATTTGCTTCATCCACAAAAGTTGTGCACAACAACTTCCTGCTGCAATATATTCGGCCTCAGCTGTTGAGAGAGAAATAGAATTCTGCTTCTTGCTGTGCCAAGAGACTAGATTATTTCCCAAGAAGAAACATCCTCCACTAATGCTTTTTCTGTCATCAGTGTTACCTGCCCAATCAGCATCACTAAACCACACTAGATTAGGGTTAGTTTCTTTGAGTACCAAATACCATAATCAGCAGTCCCATGAACATATTGAATGATTTTTTTGACAGCTATAACATGAGACTCCATGGGATTTCCTTGGTACCTGGCACACACACCAACACTATAACTCAAATCAGGTCGACTAGCAGTGAGATAAAGAAGACTACCAATCATGCTCCTATACAATGTTGGATCAACTTTGACACCATTTTCATCTTTGGATAGCTTCACAGTCGTTCCCATTGGTGTTTTGGCAATCTTTGAACTTTTAAGTCCAAACTTTTTCACCAAGTTCTTAACATATTTGCTTTGAGAAATAAATGTGCCTTCATCTAACTGCTTGACTTGCAAACCTAAGAAATAGGTCAATTCTCCCACCATGCTCATTTCAAATTCCTCTTTCATTTGTTTCACAAATACCTGCACCTCATTGTCAGAAGTAGAACCAAACACAATATCATCAACATAAATCTGAGCAATAATTATGTTAGATTTAATATTTTTGATAAATAAAGTTTTATCTACTCCACCCCTTTTGTATCCATGAGAAACAAGAAATTGAGAGAGTCTCTCATACCAAGCCCGAGGGGCTTGCTTCAACCCATATAGAGCTTTCTCCAATTTGTAAACATGATCAGGTGCATGGGGATCTTCAAACCCTTTGGGTTGTTCAACATATACCTCTTCATTCAAGATCCCATTGAGAAATGCGGATTTGACATCCATTTGGAACAACCTGAAACCAATCAAGAAAGCAATAGACAATAATAATCTAATTGATTCAAGTCTTTCAACATGTTCAAATGTTTCATCAAAGTCTATTCCTTTCACTTGTGTGTAACCTTGTGCCACCAATCTTGCTTTATTTCGCACAATTGTACCAAATTCATCAGATTTATTCTTGAAAATCCATTTTGTGCCAATAATATTTGTATGCAACGGTCTTGGCACAAGGATCCACACTTTGTTTCTAAAAAATTGTTCCAATTCCTCCTGCATAGCTTTAATCCAATTTTCATCAGTTAAAGCTTCTTTCACATTTTTAGGCTCAATTAAAGATGAGAAACAAACAATTTGAACAACATTACTAAACCTTCTTCTTGTCACCATACTATCTTTTGGATTTCCAAGTATTAAATCTGCTGGATGATTTAATTTAACTCTGGTTGATGGCTCCTTTTGGACTTCATCCAAAATAATATGTAGAAATTTCTTTCTATCTGTCCAGAATCCATTTCATCGGATTCATGCTCTATTGGAACAGATGGACCATGCGTTGCAACAGTAGTATCACTAATAGAAGCTTCTTCGTGTTTTTCAGTAGGTTCATCAATAAACCTATCAATTTCTTCCTCAGTAGAAAACTCAAAAAAATCCCTGACATCATCAATAACAACGATAGCCGACTCCATTACAGTTTGGGTTCTCATGTTATACACACGATACACCCTACTGTTAGTGGAGTATCCAATAAAAACACCTTCATCACTCTTAGCATCAAATTTACCAAGATTTTCTCTATCTCTCAAAATGTAACAAACACATCCAAAAACATGAAAGTAAGCCACACTTGGTTTCTTACCTTTCCAAATTTCATAAGATGTTTTAGATGTACCTGGATGGAGAAAAACACGATTTATGATATAGCAAGCAGTGTTAATTGCTTCTGCCCATAACCGTTTGGTCAATTTTTTGCTATTTAACATCACTCTAGCCATTTCTTGAAGAGTGCAGTTTTTCCTTTCTACAACTCCATTCTGTTGTGGAGTTTTGGGAGCTGAAAACTCATGAGAGATACCTGCAGACTTACAAAGATCATCATAGACAGAATTCTCAAATTCTTTACCATGATCACTTCTTATACGAACAATTTTTCCAATGTTGCAATCTTTTTCAACTTTTAATTTCAAGCAAAGAGTTTTAAAGGCATCAAAAGTGTTAGATTTTTCTTTCAAGAAATCCACCCAAGTATATCTAGAAAAATCATCCACACACACAAAAATATACCTTTTCCCATTTAAACTCTCAATTTGAATTGGACCCATAAGATCCATGTGAAGCAATTCTAAAACTTTCAAAGTGTTTATGTCAGAAATACTTTTATGTGTAATTTTTAATTGCTTACCAAGTTGACAACTCTTGCACTTACCATCCGATTCTTTACCTAGCTTAGGTAAACCACGAACACTCCATGTATGTGACAATTTTTTCAAAGTTTTAAAATGTATGTGACCAAGTTTAGCATGCCACACATCAGTGTTATTACTCACAACAAATTGACACATAATAGATGGCAGAAGAGTGTAGCAATTGTCATTAGATCTATAACCTTCAAGAACATTCTCACCATCTTTGTTTAAAACAAAACAATTCTCTTTATCAAAGTTAACAGTATAACCTTGATCACAAATTTGACTTATGCTTAGAAGATTAGCTTTAAGTCCTTCCATAAGTAACACTCTTTTGATTCTAGGCAACCCTTCAAAGTTAAGAGTGCCCATTCCAAGAACATTACCCTCAATTCCATTGCCAAAAGTAACAGACCCACAATGCATAGGTTTTATGTTTGTAAGAATAGACTTGTCACCTGTCATATGTCTTGAACAACCATTGTCAAAATGCCAAAAATATGAAGAAGCAGATCTATCATATTCACTAGTAAAACCAGCAAAACAATTATTCTTTTTGATCCATATTTTCTTTGATTGAACATTTTCCTTTTTTACTATTTTGAAATTATCAAAATAATTGAATTTTTCAAAATATTCATTTTTGGCAAAATTCATAAGAGTAAAACACTTAGGACGAATATGACCCTTCCTGCCACAAAAATGATAGATTGGAATGAATTTTTCCAATTTTCCATTAGATTTTCCTGCTAACTGTGTCCATTCTGTTGGAACAATCCGAGAACTGGATGCAACAGATTTCAGTGAAGATGACACAGGAACATCAGACGATAGCATCCCAGCTGAGATAAAGACAATTTTATTTGATTTTTGAGAACTTGAAGCACCAAGTCCCACATGACTTCTTTGATCTGCATTCTGAATTTTCTTAAAAACAGTAGAACTGGGGTTAAGCATTCTAACATTTTTCTCAAGAGTATCCAAATCTTTAGACAACTTATTTATTTCAACATTTTTTGAAATTATTTCTTTTTCAAAATTTTCATTTAAGTCAGTAAGTTGTTTTATTTCAGAGGATAAATCTTTATTTTTGCTTACCAATGACCAATTCTCATAACACACTTTCACCCATGAACCATACATCTTCTTGTAAGATTCACTCAAAGACTCATCATTTAATTCAAATTCATCACTCTCAGTATTTTCTTCATCTTTTGAAACATTATTTAAGCAAACAATTTTCTCATTTTCAAATTTAGAAACAGGCAAAATAGAAGTGAGAGCGACATTACCTTCCTCATCTTCACTACTTTCAGAGTCATTATCACTCCAAGTAGCAATCATACCTTTTTTGTTCCTTTTCAAGGTGTTTGCACATTCAGACTGGATGTGACCAAATCCCTCACATTCCCTGCACTGAATACCCTTTTTATTAGTTTGAAAAGGTTTAAGAGAAGAAGGATTACCTTTTGTCATCTTGCCATTGAATTTCTTGTTTCCAATCTTATTCATATATTTTTGAAAAATTCTTTGCAAGCATTGCCATTTCATTATCACCATCTTCATCATCTGACACTTCTTTTTCAGTGCTCTTGAAAGCTATGGCTTTCTCTTTTTCTTTGGAAGTATTTGGCTTGTCTTTTTGACGAATCTTTTGATTTAACTCAAAGGTACGATGTGACCCCATCAATTCTTCTACCTTCATAGTACTGAAGTTCTTTGCCTCTTCCATAGCAGTGAGCTTAACATTGAACCTGTCAGGAAGAACTCGAACGATTTTTCTAACAAGAACAGAATCATCAAGTTTCTCACCAAGTGCAAAATACTCATTAGAAATATCAGATAATCTCTCATAAAATTCAGATAGTGTTTCAGAATCAGACATTCTAAGGTCATCAAACCTAGTTTGTAACATAATAAATCCAGACCTTTTAACATCTACAGTTCCTTCAAACTGAGTTTGAAGAATTGTCCAAGCATCTTTGGCTGAGACACGTGTGGAAACAAGTTTTATAAAACTTTCTCCAACACCATTAAATATGGCGTGAAGAGCTTTATTATTATAATTGGATAATTTTTCTTCTTCTGTATCCCAAATAAGTTCAGATTTTACAATTGTGCTTCCATCTTCATCTTTTTCAGTAGGAGGTGACCATCCAGAAAAAATTGATCTCCATGCTTTCTCATCTTGAGCTTTTATGAAAGCTCTCATCCTAACTTTCCAATATGGATAGTTTGAGTCATTTAGCAATGGAGGTCGAGACACCGAACTACCTTCTGCAAAGAAGGACATTTCACACAAAACAAATCAAACGGAAAATAACCACAAGATCTCACTAAGAGTTTAGTGAACCTGGCTCTGATACCAATTGAAATTTCATTTTTTATGATTACCAACTTAATTATTCAAATTAAATAATTAATTGTTGAACTGTTACAGAAATTTTTAAACAAACACAGAGACTGTTTGAACAGAAACCAGATATGTTTAAACAGTTTATCACCAGAAGATAAAAACGAACATAAGGTAAATAACACACTGAATTATACGCGGTATCAGCAATCTTTGCAGATTGCTACTAGTCCACGGGGCCACGCCCAAAGAATGAAATTTATTAGAAGAATATCTAAACGATTACAAAACCAAATTGACTTATACAAATAAAGACTCCCTCTTGAATTTGTCGCAACTGTTGTAATCTAAACTCCTAATCAAATTTCTGAAGTGCCAAGATCTTGAACTCCCTTCAAATCATAACACTTGCACTTTTCCTCCCTAAAAGTGACTTCACGAACAAGTTTCTCCCGAAGCTTGATGAACAATGTCCAAGTGTATTCAACCTGCACAATTCCACAAAGAAAACAATACAGAAGTACACTGTAATAAACCATTAAGAACTTGCTGGACTCAAGTTCTTCACATAATAAAAAGTCCCTCTAAAACTTGAAAAATATTTGGAAAATAATACACCAAGAGAGATGATAAAAAAACCAGCGACCTAAGGATGATTATATACTTTTTAGAATCCCTTTAGGTCGTGGAAAACAAATTAGAAACCAATCAGCCAATAAATGGAAAATCTTCCAAAACAGGAAAGTCAGAATCTGTTCAAACAGATTGGCAATCCATTCAAACAGATTCATTGAACCTGGGCAGATTTTAAACCCAGTTTCCCTATTTAAATAAGGAAACAATATATTCTTTATCTCTGCAAGCTGTACACGATTTCTGGACAAATAAATCAGATAAAAAATAAATACCAATAATTTCCATTTCAAGAAAAGATATTCTTTTACAGGAAATTATATATTTATTTTATTAACATATATATATATATAATAATCTGATTATAAAAAGACAAATTTCAACAAAACAGGAAATTACCCATTTTCGAAATTTCTCCTTTAATTAATTTGGTCAATATTGTCAAATATGCCAATAAAGGATTTTACAGTTGGTATGGAAGACAATAACTAAGCAAACTAGCTTGTTATGGATGGAAGGAGACTAACTTTCAATGGGAAATTTTATGTTCTATGCATAATAACTTACTGAAATTTTTTATTATGCCAACATAAATTACTATCCCAAATATATGACAATTTTAATTTTTTGGACAAAAATACCCCTGGCATTCAAACACACATTTTCTCTCTCGGTCCGAAAATTATCTCTCTCTCTAACGTCTCTCATCCTCTCACTCTCTCTCTCATTCTAATCTTGTAGATTTTAAAAAAAAAAATTGAAACAGACATTTGAGTGAAAAAAATATGAACCTCCAAAGTTTTCGTCAAATTTCAGTGTAGAACATTGAAATTGCATTGAAAAAGCATCGGTGTGACGCCCCTAAGGTAGGGTACGTCTGCCACATACTCGTAATTCCAGGGTTTACGAGTATGTTAAGCACTTGATCAAATGATACTATGAAAGACAAAAAAAATAAAACTGTTATATAATCTTATTAATAGAAATTATTACACATATGAATACTTTAAATTTAAATATAACAATATGAAAAACCATAAACCACTATTGCATTGCTACTGAGTTTGTGCTCCACAAGTTGCCCAACATCTAAAGCCACATTTGGAAAAATGTTGGAAAATAACATAATGAGCTAACGCTCAGTAAATAGATCTCATGCACACACATTGTAACGCCCTACTTCCTTAGAGCCGTTACTAAGTGGGTTTAAAATGTGCTCTCAACTCGCTAAACGAGGTTTTAATGATAAAAGTGTGATTAAACTGAGATCAAGGCTGTAGTTTTTTTCAAAATCCCTTAATTCATTGAAAATTTCAAGTGTCTTACATTTGGGATCCCAAAACATGGTTTATAAAATATGTACAACTCAAATATAGGTTTACAGGAAATTAACCATCAAACTATAGTTTAATATAGCCATTTCTCAAAAATACCCCCAACCAAAGCAGTCGGGCAGGCCAAACATGTACGCGCCGCCCCCACACTCTCCGTACTCATGGCTGGTTGACTTTCTCTTTGCCCTTACCTACAACACAGAGCACCCGTGAGCCGAAGCCCAGCAAGAAAACTCATACAGCACATAACACACGCATAATATATAACCATTATGTCAGATAAACCCACAGATTAACAGATAGTCCAACAGTTAAAACATGTACGGCCATGCCGTCCCAGAAGCATTATCAAAGCCTGGGATCTCGGTCCTCATTGTAAGGATATCCCATGTATCCATTGGGGTCTCTCCCTAACTTCAAGGACTCCATGTGCTAAGTGTTATTCCCAGCCCCACTGCCGTTCTCGGCCTTTCGCCGTTCTCGGCTCCTTGCCGTTCCCGGCCCTTTTGCCATTTGTTCCACTATAACCACATACAACATTCTCAATAGCATTCAGGCATATAGTAATTCAATCAAGGCTACACCCTAACAATAATCCAATCTAGGGCCGTGCCCTGCAACAACACTAAGGGCCCATGCCCTGCTCTACGGGTGTTATAGTTTCCTTACCTGTATCCCGAGCTTTCAAATGCACCAAGGTCACAAGCACGCTCCTCTATCCCGAGCCTCTTCGAAATCCTAGTCACAACACATATAAGACACTTTTAGTACAAACCAATCCCAAAACCACTTCCCGGGACCAATCCCGTACTCTCGGGACCTCTAATTCCCTAAAACAATGTATTGGAACCATCCCCCGAGCCCCCGGGCAAAAGCCCTAAAAATGCAAAAATTGACTGTAAAAAAGATAGCCTAGGGCCGCGGCACTCCCCATCAAGGGCCGCGGTGCCCAGAAGCTATCCCTAATCCTGATGCAAGCCTGCGCTGCGACACCAAAGAACAGGGCCGCGACGCCCCTACGCGAATCCAGATTTCTGGGTTTTCCCCTGCATTTTTCCCAAGCCAAAACAACTCCAATTCAACCCAAACAAGTGCCTAAGCCCCAAAATCAATTTAAAACCCCAAATGAACCCTTTAACAACCTATAAACATAAAAAACAAACTCAATTACACAATCACACTCAAAAATCCATTCTTGAGTTTCAAATTTCAGAAATTCAAACCATGGCTTCTAAAACATAAACCAAAGCTTAAAAACTACAAACCATACTTCTAAAATCTTAAACCACACCAGGTACGAAATTTAAACATGCTAAGGATTCATACCTCAATCAAAACTCAGCTTGAACTCTTCTCAATTCCAGCTTCAAGCCTCTTTCCTTTTGATTATCCTAACTGAATTTCCAAGTAAAACCAGCCATATTTCCTTTAGGTTCCCACACTTAATCTCTATAAATTCAAGCTTAATTTCAACAAAAACATAGCACAAATTCTTACCTTTGATCAATCCTTGCTTAAATTCGAATTTGATTGCCTCAAACTCCCTTAATTCTCTCCTAGGTTTCAAGAATTCCGTTTTCCTCTTCTTCTCCTCTTTTCCTCTAGCTTTTCCTTCAATTTCAGCATAAACCAATTTCTAACTAAGTGTTATACGTGAATCCTTATCCCTTCAGCTGAAACTTATTTACCCTTAGCCAAATGACCATTCTATCCTTCCATAAATATCCTTTCCTAACTAAACCTCAAGGACACTTTTGTCATTTCATCTCTATTATAATTCTACCATTTTCCCATCACAACTTGTTACTCTCAGTAGTTACTAATGGTTACTCAAGTTACTCAATTACCATTAACCATTAACCACTAATTCTCAAATTTACAAAATTCCCAAAATACCCCTAGGCTCCTCTCGAGCCGGGTATAAGATCCTGTTGCGACCTTTGAGTTAACTAGCTCCCTAGGACCGTCTTGGCACATGCATCACATTAATATCAATACACTCATGTGGTACAAATCACATAATACAATTATCACATTTATGCCCTCAGCGGGCTAAAATTACCAATTTACCCCTAACATACAAACGGGGCCCACATGCATATTTATATCACCTAAACATGCATTCTAATCACATATTCATTCAAATTCATATATTATCATGTTAATTCACTTATTGCCCTCCAAGCACGCTCATCAAGGTCCTAAACCTTATTAGCAACTTGGGGTGTTACACACATACACATGAATGTCGTGAGTTTGAAGTGCACATATACTGACTTATAATACTTATGCATTTCATTTATTAATCATGCACTTTCAAACTTTACTTTTATGCTTTTTTTTTTACTCTTACTTTTTTATGGGCCCAATATCTTTTGTGCACATTGTTCGATTTAACCAATGCATGCAGGGTTTGTCACACATATAATATAAAATCCCATGGGTTCTCATCCGACTAGCCATCATCACAACTGACTCATCATATTACTCATTTCATTGTTGCCATAGCTGCCATACTTATTTCACATATAAATGGAGGAGAAAGATGGGAACATGGCAAACATATTCGAATGGTCAACTATGACCTAGCCCACTCTAGTGGGCTGCCACTATAAGCCTTATAGACCTCCTTCTTCTTTACTGAACTTACTTAATGGGTTCATCAAAATAGTGTCACACTTTTTAACATCTTATTATCACTTTGCTTAAGTCTTGTTGTCATTAGAATGTTTAACTTTAGGACATTTCATAACTTTTCTCATATTCTTATGCATGGTCTTATATCACATAATAACGTATCACATAACTGTACGTGCCATGCATACATGCTGATGCTAAAATACCAATGTTCATGTTCATAATTCATGTTTGATGGTATTCAATCAAGGCACTGTATCACATCTCATTAAATTAAAAATAACTTTAGTCATAATATATGAAACTTTGGGTGGGTGGCGTTGTTATACCTTAACGTAGAGCTATGACTTAGGTCTAAGGTTTCCAGCCTAAAACTTAAAGGCTTCATATATCTTAACATGTAACAAAATCATGAACATATAATGTAATCCACATATTCATTAGCATGAGAACACATACTTCCACATAAATCTTATCAAACTTAAACAAATAAGAAACTTTTACATATCACGAAATTCATCTATTATATGTCATACAATCCATTATGGTATTCATACCGCACATAACTCATATAACCATTTATCACATACTCATCATGTGCATCATCATTCCATACTTAACACATCGGACAAACACAATCAATGTAATCATGCATATCACACTTAAACACAAAATGTGAAATTTACTTACCTTAGGTCCTTAGCTTATTTTAAAACTGCTCACCAAGAGTCAATCAATCAAATCCATACAAATCCTATTCAAGGTACATCATTTATTAAATTCTATCAAAATCATAAATATACACTATTGATATTGTATATTAACAATACCAGAAACTACATAAATGATAATAATAATTATTATCAATATAATGCCAATAACTTTTCTACATCACTTCTATTATAACATTAATAACAAAATATATCAATAAGAATGTGTATGTGAACGTATATATTTCTAACATAAAATTGTAATGATCAATATAATGGTAATAATATAAATATAAATATAAATATAAATATTTATATTATTATTAATCAGCCATAAAGTCGATCACATTGATAAAATAAATACAATTTTTACAAAATTCAATGTTCTTACAAATATTAATAACTGTATGAAAATAGTATTTTATATTATCTTAGTATTCAAATATTAACCAAAATATTAATACACCATAATAAATATTAAATAATAGTTTAACCACAATCACACTTTGCATATAAACATTATATTCTTGATTTACCAAACAAAATAATAAAAATAAATTATTAAAATTAACTATTCATAATAATTTCCATATTAACAGAAAATCAATTAAATATGTCTTTTTTACAATTTATTTAATGTCTAATATTTTCTAAAAAATTGGACAGCACAACGACTATAAAATATACAATCCCAAAATCAAAACCTGTATAAAAATATATATATAATCACAGACATCTAGTATAATTATAGAAAAATATTAAGTGTATCAAGAATATATAAATATATACTATATGTACACATAACAACAATTACTCTAATTAATCATAATTAAATCACAATATGTTGGTCAAAGAAATTATACCACATTGATCGGCGTTTCAAAATGAGTTAAATGATGATTTCTGAAATTCAAAATGAACTCCGTAACCTCGAAACTAAGTTTTGACCGCCAGTCTACAGTGGATCGCGGTGGCTCATGGTGGACCTGATACCCAACTATAGTAGATGTGGGAACAATTTATTAGGTTTTGAAGCCCACAACACGAGGAACACGATGGTGGTGACAGATCAGCTAACAGATGCTTGAGGTGGTCGGATCGCAACTTTGAAGTCGCGCGGTGGCCGAACTTAAATCGACTGGTTGGGGTGCTTAACTGGCCCGCATGGTTGATAGTTTAGAGGATTCTGTGCATTTTGGTCAGGCGCGTGTCTATATGTGGCAGTCAGAAAGTGGTCGTTCGTCGTCTGCAACAATAGCATTCAAAGAGGAAAAAGAGAGAGAAAAAAAGAGGAAGAGAATGAGAGAGAAAGAAAATAAATTTTCTGAGCAGAGAGAGAGTTACGGGAAAATAAGTCTTTTCAAATTACATTTGGACCCATTATATTAAAATTCTTTTCAAATAAGCCCTTTATCAAAACTTTCTTGATTCTATAAAAATCTCCAATTAAAATTATATGACATTTTGGTCAATAGTTGACCACTTAAGTTTTTCTCTCTCTTTAATCTCGTTAATAACATAATTTCATGTTTTAAACACTATTTTACCATTACTATTTCTTAAATTTGTATACTTGTACATTTTATGTATTGAAACTCTGATTTATAATAAAAATGTATTAGGAAAATGTTGAGTGTTACAATCGTTTTGGCCAAGCTAAGCTAAGGAAAATGTATTAGGAAAATGTTGGGTGTATCGATTAAGTTGATTGGCTTTTGGTGAGAAGTTTTAAGATAAGCTAACGACCTAAGGTAAGTAAATTTCACCTTTTTTGCTTAAGTGTGAGATGCATGACTACATTGATTATGTATGTCTAATGTGTTAAATATGGTATGATGATGCATATGATGAGTATGTGATGAATGGTTATATGAGTTATGTGAGGTATGAATATCATAATGGATTGTATGACATATAATAAATGAATTTTGTGATCTAGAAGCTCTAGAACCTTCCAACAGCTGTTAGGATCGTATTATGACTCAGTCAAAGCTATTTATCCAATTCAAATTATGCTGAAAAAGAGCAAATACATGTTTAATATATCAACGTATGCCGATATATCGCAGCATAAGGGCTGATATATAGCCTACGGAAGATATGGAAAACACGTCGACTTTGCATGAACGATCGAACGAGGGTCGGGAATACAGGGGGGGGGGGGGGGGCGATATATCGACTCAATTTATGTATTTTTGAAAGTTTAATTTTTGAATTTTAAAAATACCCTTAACCACTTAGACCTACCTTTGAATGATTTTGACCAAGTTCTGGGCGTCAGTTGAACGAAAATTCAAATATTTTCCATTTTATAATCATTTATTTATTCAAATTAAAAGGGGTTAGTTTCACTCCTTGAACTCTATAAATAGGACCTAATACTCAGCCATTGTCTTCATTCTTCAAGCATTTAATCAAAGCCTCCAAGGTGCGAGTGTTATTATAGAGAGATACACTTGGGTTTTGGGTTAAGCCTTTAATCATTCTAAGCTTTTATAAACACTTGGGAAGCGAGAAATATTGTGATTTCGGTATTGAGGTTTAGACCAATCCATAAGGTCATTCAAGGTATTCCTATTCCTAAGTTCAGTTTTATATGGTTCTTTAGTTTTCTTTTATTCAGATCCTAACTCTTGTTTATGATTCTTGATTAGGTATTTAAGTTCTTGAAACTTAAGGTTCTTTTTGGTAAGTTTCTTCTTGATGGTTTAGTTCTCATTTCATCTTTATTCTTTAGAGATTCTCACCATTTTACTGATGGTTTATAGGAGTTTCTAATCCCGTTCTTGTTCCCAAATATCCCGGTTTTTGGTAAGGAAAATATGATAGATTTTATGTTCTTATATGTTATAATATGTTATGATATGATATGTTTATGTTATGATATGTATATGTATAGTATGTTTTATAGTCCTTGGGCATATGACTTGTTTAGCTAGCAAGCCTCAAGAATTTATGGGTAGATGACTTGCTTAGATAGTAATCCCCACAAATTTATGGGTATATGACTTGCTTAGCTAACGAGCCCCAAGAAGTGTGATGACCATTGTAGTCCTATATGATATATGTTTTTATAGTCATATGTTTTCTAGTATATGTTTATGATATAGTTTTATGTTTATGTTATATGATTATTAGTAGATTTTCCTTGCTGAGCATTAGGCTCACTCCTTTATTTTTAGTGTGATGCAGGAAAATAAATATGGAAGGGGGAAGGATTCTTGGTAGCTTGGCTTGTGTGTTAAGGATGAATGGACTGCATGTCGATCGAGGATGACGTTATTTAGTCTTTTGAATTATGTTTCTTTTTTAATTTCGCATTTAGTTTTTAAACAATTGAATTAAAGTTTATGTTTTATATTTTATTAAACAATGGGTAGCCATACCATATTTTACATCTTATTTTATAATTTGCACAATATTTATTTTGGGGTTTTAATAAAGTTATGATTATTTTCGTATGTATGTTTTCTAAAAAATAGTAGCTATGTCTAGTAGTTTTAATGGCCCAATGTCTTAGAAATAGTTGGGTCATTACAATTGGTATCAGAGCCAACGGTCCATATGCATGAATATCTCCTTGATACACACGCTCAAGCTCCGAATCTAACTGCCAATGTAAGTGCTTATGTTATAGTTATTATGTTTATGTGTTTAGCTAACATTTTTTTAGCTTTATGTTTTCAGTTAAGAATGGATGGAGCCTTGACCTATGAGGATATCCGAGCCATTAAGGCCTTGAAAAGAATTAAAGAGCCAAGAAATACAGTAGGAGTGCTAGAAATAATCACTCGGAGATTACTCTTATTCTACAGGGAGATAGTTCACCTCCAAACAACTAAGCAAATTATGATGAGAGCTACGGAACAATATGTTTTAGTGATTAGACTTTTTAAAGATTATCCCACTATAATTTCAGCTTTAGAAGAAATATGGGAGACTATAGATGATGAAGATGAATTACCAGTAGCTATGAGATATTATTTTCTCATACTTAGATTCACCTCTAAGATGGAATTCCAATTCACAAATGAGAAAAAACATAGAATCTTTACAAATCTTCCTCGAGGAAATTTTGAGGCTCAAGATAATGATGATTATGAGGAGATAGATGATGATATGTTAGATGAAGGGTCAAATGTAGAAGATCCTGATTTTTAGATTGGTTAATTTTCTTTTTATTTCTTTTTGCAATTATGATTGTACATAGTGAATGTAATATCCGTTTTCTCGAAAGGGTCATTTTGTAATTTTGCCGCTGAGAGTATTCTGTCATTTTACATATTTATGGGTTTAGATATGTATGGATTCCAATGTTAACAAATATTCTCGATTTCTTATGTTTGAGAACCTGGAATGAGATTTAATTCTCGGCATGTGCATAATGCCTAATAAATAATTAATTACGCGGGTTAATTTAATTATTTATTTATGTTGTGAATGTTATTATTATTATGAGCATAATAATATTAATAACATGATATGAATTCATTTTATTTTATTATACGGTTTATTGCATTATTATTTAAATGTATTAAATAATGGTAATTGCATGTAATTATGAAATGACCATAATGTCCCTATGTTTGAACTTAGTTTGAGGGGAATTTAAATGACATTAGAATATGATTTCAAATGAAACTAGCTGATTAAATTCGAAATTTAAATCAGTTATAATAATATCACAATTTCTTTTATTTTATTTTAAAAGAAATACAAGAAATTCCTTAACAATAGGCTTAAAATCGGTAAACAATAACTAAGAGGTTAAGCATTCGTTTCTTTTTGTTTAAGCATGATTTAGAGGGCCTCTCAACAGTTCAAAACCGTGGGAAGAGAGGGAGAGTCGCAATAATGGAAGAAAATAGATGTTCTTGAATTTTCTAGAGAGAGAAAGAGAGATTTCGGGTTTGAGAGCTCTAGGAAATTTCTAGGTGGTTTTGAATGTTTGAAATATATTTCCTATAATCTAAGGAACGTTTTTGACGTGACAAAAAGGGGCTAGAAGGGTCGTTTTAAAAAATTACAAATTTTCACCATTAAAGTGGGTGTTGAATAATTTCGGATCTAAGAGAACATGGGAGGTTTCTGGTTTGTTTGAAGTGTTTAGAAAGCTTAGAGGGACCCTAAGAAGTGTTTTGGACGTGAAGAAACAGATCAAAGAGCTCTGAAACAAAATTTTGTATTTTGACCGCCATTTTTGGCGGTACATCAGCGACGGGGAAGACAACCATGATCCGGCCATCATGGGTTGATTTTCTTGAGCTTCAAGGGTTATTTGAGGTGCTGGGATCTTTGGGAACTGTTATCCAAAGAATAGGCATGGATGACGTGGCAGACATTTTTAACACGTGGCTGACACTTGGCAGAGGTTCTGTTCGACTATCGACCAGGGAAATTCCCATGGCGTAACATTTGAATTTTATATACGACCAGCCTGGTCGTATACTCCGTATATTTGAGAAGATCTTGTGCAATTATGATCATATCCGAGATTATCTCCCATGATTCCTGAGTATCCGATTAATTAGGAAAGAATATCTGTAACAAATTTATCTAATCTTCCTTGAGCCTATAAATAAAGAGAAATAGCTCAAGGAAGGGGAGGATCTTCTTTCTTTTTGGGCTAATTTGAGTTTATGCTTTACAAGAGAATTAAAGCTATTACTTTCTGATTGTATTATTCATCCCTCTAAGGTTAGTGAAACTTGAAGAACCTTAGTTCTTTGATCACTCCTTTGAGATTCAATATCAATAATAGCTTAAGTGGACGTAGGTCATTACCAATTATTGGGGCCGAACCACTATAATATCTTTGTGTCGTTTACTGTTCTTTCCGTTAAATCTGTTTCAATACCTTCTGTCACATCAAGCATTTGACTCCGTGTTAGTTGACCAAAACAAGGGTCAACATTCTGGTGCTTTCATTGAGAGCTTGAGACAAGGTTGTTGAAGCACGAATGGCAAAAATAACAAAGAAGACTGGGCAGGCGGCTGGCGCTGCACCATCTCAACCTCCTCCTCTAAACATGGCTGAAAATGAGCCACACTTGGAATTTGATGAGGAAGAACTGGACTCCGAAACACTGAGAAATACCCTGGGAGTATTGCAAGATGAATTGGCCAATCTGAGGGCCAGTCAAGAAAGTGCTGCGGAGACCATGGCGCGACAGCAGCAAGAAATAGAGCGTCAGCACCAAGAACTGAGTGAAAGACAGGCGGAGATGGACCGTCATCAAAGGGAGGCCATGGCAGCCCTCGAAGCCGCCCTTCGATTGGCTAGGAGTCAGGCTGCACCTGTCTCGCAGCCTGACCAGACCCCAAATGGGCCACCTCAAAGGGGTCCCAATCCTAGCCCTCCAATCCAGCCAACGAGCCCTCAAAGGCCGGAGCAGCCACCAATGCCTCAGGACGATGTCCCACTTAAGGAACCTGAGGCGCAGCCTCCATCCCAGGCTGGTTGAGGCAATCCCCCACTGCCAAGGTAGAATAGGGCTGGGCAGCAGCCCTGCAGCCCTAGACGCCAGGGGGTGAAGAGCCGCACCCACCGAGCAGGGGACATCGTCCTTCTGGTAACAGAAGAATCTCAGAGATAGGCGCTGCAGTCAGGGCCCCCCCACGACATGATAATGCATGGGAACCTATCGACCAGCACAGGCCTCCCCCTAACGCTCGAGAAGTTCCAGCCCGAGGAGGCAACCAAGGAGATAGTCGGTCTCACCATAGCCAATCGAGGTTCAGAGATGGCCATGGCTACAATGAGGCCGACTCAGGCAGAGGGAACGTCAGTCGGAGGTATGAGGAGAGAGGTGGAGGCAGAAGCCTACCACCTAGAGAAGACCAACAAGCAAGACGTAATGCTGGGGGGCAGTCCAGACAAAACAACGTCTTTAGCCGGCTCGGAGCCAACAAGAAACGGCGGAGAGACGACGACTTAAGGGATGTACTCAATGACTGCCGAGAACGGCACGACGAGTACATTCCCCCGGCACCTGAGCCCCCGGAAATTCCTGAAGCTGTTCAAGCTCAAATAGATGCCCTGAACTAGGCAGTGCAACAGTTGGTCGGGGGAAGAACGTCTTACATCGAGTACGACAGGAGAAAGGGCACTCCTTTCGTTCAAAGAATTGCTCTGGCAGAGACTCCCAGTAAGTTTAAAATGCCCACTCTGCCGAACTTTGACGGGTATGGTGACCCGGTATCTCACGTCAACAAATTTGAGATACAAATGGACATTCAAAAGGTGTTCGAAGACGCTCGGTGCAAGATCTTTCCTGAAACACTTTCTGATGCCGCACAGGAGTGGTTCTTTAAGTTCCCTCCTGCCAGTATTGTATCTTGGGAGATGTTCGTAAATGAGTTTTATGGATAATTCTATGTGGGTCGTGTGCACCCAACTGAGGCAAACCAGTTGGTGGAGATATGCCAGAAAGAGGGGGAGCCTTTGAAGGAGTATGTTCAGCGCTTCATGCGTGCCGCAGCAGGAGCCAAGACTGTGGGCGATGAAGGAAAAATGATGGTCCTAACTGTAGGAGTTAGGTGCCATATGCCCCTCTAGAATAGCCTTAGGAAGCATGGGGTTAAAACTACCCAAGAGTTTTTAGATAGAGCTGATCGGTACATCAAGCTCGAGGATGCGATTGCCGACGAAGGCAAGTCGACAGCAAAGGACAAGGGGCCCAAAGAAGACCCCGCCAAAGCCGCCAATGGGTCAAAACCTAACGGCAACAGCAAGGGCAACAGGAACGACAATGGCAAGAATGGGGGAAAGAGGCCCCATAATGAACCCTCTACCTCCGAGAGTAAGCGCGCAAAGGGCAATCGTTATGAACCAAGGTTCACCAACTACACTGCCCTCGTCGAGTCTCGAGCAGAGGTGTATCAGGCCACAAGTTCCAGTGTGCCTTATAAAAGACCCGCTCCCATTCGAAAGGATATGTCAAAAAGAGACACGACCAAGTTCTGTCATTTTCACAACGACTACGGACACAATACGAACGAGTGTAACTAGCTGAAGGATGAAATCGAGTTCTTTATTAGACAAGGACTCTTGAAGAGATACGTACGGGTCTCGGGAGCTTCCCAACGAGAGGCTCCGAGTGGAAACGAGAAGGCGCCTACATGCCAACGCTCGCCACCTTTACAGCCTGACCCCGTGACTGACACCTTACTCACCATCTCCGGAGGCCCGCATCTCGCAGGAAACAGCGGAAAGGCAAGGGAACGATACGCTCGGACCCTACGCCACAACCAGGACATCGAGATGATGACTGTGGAGGATCGGTCATCAAAGAAGGCTCAGACAGAGGAAGGTGCAATAACCTTCTCTGATAGTGACGCCCAGCATGTCCGGTTCCCACATTCCGATCCGCTGGTCGTGGATGTTCAGATTGCCAATATGATGGTGAAAAGAGTGCTAGTCGATACAGGAAGTTCAGTTAACATCCTGTATAAATCTTCGCTGGAACGAATGAAGTTGTCCGTCAAGGACTTGGAGCCCTGCAACCAAACAATTTACGGTTTGTCTGGTGAGGGACTTGCTCCAACAGGGTCAATCAGGCTTCCAGTAACAGCAGGTACCGCACCTGCTATCAGGACATTACTCACTACTTTCATAGTAGTTGATTGTCCTTCGGCCTACAATTTTGTAATTGGAAGGCCCATACTAGTTGACCTTCGGGCTGTCACCTCTATATGGCACCTGGCCATGAAATTCCCAACAGACGCAGGGGTAGGACGCGTATTAGGAAACTAGAGGGAAGCAAGGGAGTGCTACAATGCCTTAATCACCAAGGCCAAGAAAGGTCTGTCGAGGAGCGCTCCCCCAGAAAAGTTGCAGATGGCCATTGATGTACAAGCCCAATCAAGTGATGAAGTCACCAAATAGGGTGTTGACCAAAGTGAGGATAGAGACTTAGATCCTCGCTTTGGGGATTTTGAAGAAGATGTAGGACCTGTCGAGGACCTTGAAGAGGTCCAACTTGATAAAGAGTTTCCGACCAGAGTTGTAAAGGTCGGCAAAAATTTAGAAGCAACAACCAAACACACACTGGTGAAGTTTTTGAGGAAGAACTAGGAAGTTTTCGCCTGGTCACATAAAGACATGGCTGGGATAGACCCTGCAGTAATCAGCCATGTCCTGAACGTTGAAAAAAGATTTCCACCCGTGCAATAGAAAAGAAGGCTGCTCGATAAAGACAGATCAAAAGCCTTAAAAGAAGAAGTTGAAAAACTAAAGGAGAATGGGTTCATTAGGGTGGTGTTTTATCCATCGTGGGTCTCTAATCCAGTGCTGGTTCCCAAGCCGAATGGAAAATGGCGAACTTGTGTGGATTTCATAGACCTTAATAAAGCCTGCCCTAAAGATTGCTTCCCACTCCCAAGGATCGACCAGCTGGTCGATGCAACTGCAGGACATGAGATCCTCTCTTTCATGGATGCATACTCAGGTTACAATCAGATTAGTATGCATCCCCCTGACAAGGATCACACTAGCTTTCGGACCGATACAGGGCTATACTGTTACAAAGTAATGCCCTTCGGATTGAAAAACGCTGGCGTGACTTACCAGCGACTAGTTAACCACATGTTTAAAGAGCTGATCGGAGTAAACATGGAGGTATACATTGATGACATGCTAGTAAAGTCGAAGAAGGCGGAAGGACATGTGAAGGATTTACAAGAGTGTTTCAATGTTTTGAATAAATATCAAATGAAACTAAATTCTCTCAAGTGTTCCTTCGGGGTAGGATCAGGGAAGTTCTTGGGATTCATCGTTAATTTGAAAGGAATCGGGGCTAATCCCAAAAAAATCAAGGCCCTGATCGATATGAAATCGCCAGTAAAGATCAAAGATGTGCAAAGTTTAACTGAAAGAATTACCGCGCTCAGTAGATTTATTTCAAAGTCAACATATAAGTGCGTCCCTTTCTTTAACTACTTAGGGGCAACAAGAAGTTTGAGTGGACTGAAGACTGCGAACAGGCTTTCCAAGCCCTAAAAGCCCACATGGCACAACCTCCCATCTTATCAAAGCTAGTAGATGGGGAAACTTTGTTCATTTACCTGGCGATCACCGAGTATGCTGCTAGTGCGGTGCTGGTAAGAGAAGAAGAAGGCATACAAAAGGCAGTGTATTATGTGAGCAAGAGGTTAATCGGGGCCGAATTGAGATATCTTCCCATTGAAAGATTAGCCTATTGCCTAATTTTGGCCTAACGGAAGTTACGTCCTTATTTCCAAGCCCATCCAATCACAGTCTTGACTGATCAGCCCCTTCAGCAAGTTTTGCAAAAGCCAGAGGCTGCTGGTCGTTTGTTGAAATGGGCAGTCGAACTCGGGAAGTTTGATATAACATACTCACCGCGAGCAGCAATAAAGGGACAAGTCTTGGCTGATTTCATTGCTGAATTTACTGAACTCCCAGATTGCAAACAAGGCGAGAAGCCTAGTGCGCCTGAGCCTCAAGTTGAAACTCCTTCATGGAAGCTATTCACGGATGGATCATCCAACGAATCTCATGCAGGAGCAGGAGTGATATTGATAACGCCGGAAGGGCATCGATTTCCCTGCGCAATTAGGTTCGATTTCACCGCTTCGAACAACAAAGCTGAGTATGAAGCCCTACTCTCTGGGTTAAGGTTAGCCAAAGACATGGGTATAAAAGTGCTGGATATCTACAGTGATTCACAGCTGGTAGTAAATCAGGTCTTAGGGGAGTATCTGACACGAGGCCTAAAAATGGTGGCCTATCTGAACAAAATAAAAGATCTGTTGGTGCAATTTGAAAAATATACCCTCCAACAAATACCCCGAGATCATAATTCAAACGCAGATGCCTTAGCCAAGCTCGCTAGTGCAAAAGATGCTGACACTTTGAATATAGTGCCAGTCGAGCGGCTACACACGCCAAGCGTATGAGCAGACGAGACCAATATGGAGATTCGGTTAACAGATATGTGGATGGCACCTTACCTGGAGTATCTCATGAGCAGCACACTACCTGCAGATAGAAACAAAGCTAGGACCCTTTAGAGACGGGCTGCTAGGTATATACTGGTCGATGGTATTTTATACCAAAGGGGATACTCAATGCTGCTGCTCAGGTGTGTTACACCAGAAAAGGCTAAAGAGCTGATGAAGGAAGTACATGAAGGCTTCTGTGGAGACCACGCTGGGGGGCAGAGCTTATCGAAGAAGATTCCAAGGCAAGGTTATTTCTGGCCAACAATGAACGAAGACTCGATGGAGTTTGTGCGAAAATGTGATAAGTGTCAGAGATTTTCCAAGATCCCACGGGCACCTCCTAATGAGTTAAAGCAAATGCAGAGGCCATGGCTCTTCGCAGTCTGTGGTATCGATTTAATCGGGTCTTTGCCGACAGGAAAAGCTGGGGTGAAATATGCAGTGGTGGCGGTCGAATACTTCACCAAATGGGCCGAGGCTGAACCACTCGCAACCATAACGACAAAGAAAGTACTTGATTTTGTCATCAAGAACATTGTTTATCGATATGGATTGCCAAAAAAGATTGTCTCAGACAATGGCACCTAGTTTGATAGTGACCTGTTCACAGACTTCTGCGAAAGGCATGGCATCATCAAGAGCTTTTCTTCAGTTGCTCATCCGCAAGCAAACAGGCAAGTCGAAGCAGTAAATAAGACATTGAAGGATACTCTGAAGAAAAGGCTCGAAGAAGATAAAGGAGCATGGCCAGAACAACTGCCTGAAGTACTCTAGTCGTATAGAACTTCTCATCGAACATTAAAAGGTCATACCCCATTTTCCTTAGCATATGGGTATGAAGCTATGTTGCCTGTCAAGTTAGATCCGCCCTCACATCGAAGAATCACATACGACCAAGGCCAAAATAGCCAACTATTGATGGAGTCCCTAGACCTGATCGAGGAGAAACGAGAAAAGGCCCAACTCCGAGTAGCTGCGTACCAGCAAAAAGTCGCTCGATATTTCAATGCTAGAGTAAAAGAAAGAAAATTAGTGCTTCGACGAGTTTTCTTAAACACTCGCAACCCAGCTGCTGGAGTACTCGGACCAAACTGGGAAGGACCTTACCAGATTGAAGAAGTCCTTCATCCAGGCACCTATAAACTTGCACGCTTAAATGGAGATCTCGTTCCGTGTTATTAGAATGGAGAACACTTGCGCAAGTACTATCAATAAAAAATCCTTCTTAAAGGACTAGCTTGTATTAATTTTTACTTTTTACAAGTTCTGAAAAAGGGTTAGCCATGTTATATGGCTAATCACTTATAAGTGTAAGATCTTTCAAAGATCACTCGTAAAGACACGTTTAGTCCATTTAAATACAAGAATTATAAGGGACTGTGCGTAGCTAGTCATTCTTGCCAAACTTTGTAATTTTTTACAAGTATTTGTTCATTACGTGTGTTGTTTTACTGTATTACCAAATCTACATTTTATATCGAGCAGTAATGTTCGTACAGGTTTTGGTCAAGGCAAGTGACCAAGGACCTAAAGCTCCGCAGTCACTTGGGGGGCATATAAGGTACACCGATAGCAAAGCATACCAAGGGGTATGTAAACACATGAACATAATAAGTGAAAGCATACTACGGTACTTAGAGTATTTTTCAAAATTTATATTTTGAAAAATCAAGGCAAAGTACTATGCTAAGTTCGGTCATGCGAACAAGATATTATAATAAAGCAAAAATATTATGATATCCAAGGAATTATTTTACACTGCGAGCAGTATTGCTCGGATGTAACTGTTCAAATAAAAGAAAAATTGCTGCCCTTGCAGCAATAAAAGATAAATTGTCTTTACAACACGACCTGTAGGTTGTGTAGTTGAGATAAAAGAAGGGAAAAAAAAGAGAATTAAGGAGCTGGAGGGTCCTGAGGGTCTTGAGGAGCGCCTTGGTCGACGGTTGGGCCAGCTTCAGCGTCTGCACCATCTATCCCCACTGCCAGGGAGATCTCTGGGGAAGCAGGCACTTCAGCTTTCCCTTCATCTTCTAGGCGAATGGCACACTGCGCCATTAAAGTTGTCCTCAAGCGTTTGGATAGATAGCTGAAGTTAGCCTCCCAGTTTTGCTTTCAGAACTCGTAGAAGCAAAGGTGGGTGGCTTTCTTGTACCTCTCCAAGTTCTTGGCACCAACCTCCTTAAGCTGTTGCACTTGTTTGTCGAGTTCCTCCGCCTCTTGCCTGCTGGCGATCAGATCAAGCTCGAGTTGTACAGCTTGTTGATAGTTGAGCTTGGCGTTTTCCCTGAAATTTTCCCTGGCATCATTGGATTTCTTCAGGGCGTCCCGGGTTTCCAGCAGGTCTTTGGTCAGGTTAGCCTTGTCCTCGAGCAGCTCATCCTTCTGCTTAGACAGCGCCGTCTTCTCCCCGAGCAGCTCACCATTCTGCTTAGCATGCTCGTTTTTTTTATCTTCGAGCGCTTGCTTAGCTTCGGTAAGCCTGGTGTCGAAGTTCCTACCCCGAGACACCAACACCCCAGCACAACGCCAACCAGCAATTATGGTCAGCAGTCCCCGAAATCAGATAGAAAAAGATGAAGTAAAGGCAGGGAATCAAGAATAAATTTTACATCAGCAGGAGTTGACTTACGCTAACTATCTCGTTCAGCCCTCTGTTGAGGACTTGATCAGCCTCCATAGAAGCAGTTTTAGTAATAGTTGCCTGGCTACGTTTGTGCTTGGAAAGCTTGTAGATCCTCTCCCTGGCAGAACTGATCACGAGGCTGGGCAGGGAGCCTTCGGGCTGAGTGTGCAATGTGTGGCTACTAGGAGCCTTAGGAGAAGGCTGCTGGTCGGCAGGAATTGAGGCTGGCTGCTCGGGGGGCGGTGGAGGTGGTGAGTTCTCCTTCGAGGGGGCGGTGGCTAGAGGATCATCAGTTCGGGCCTTCTTCAAGGCAGTCTTACTGCTTTCCCCTCAAGCCCTCTTATTGTCCTTCTTTTGGCCAGAAGAGGCGACAGTAGCTTGGTAATGCTCGAAGACATCATCGGAGTCCATATCTGCACAAAAGGAAACAACACGGGCATTAAGACAGGATGATCACATAGGGCCAAAAAATAAAAGTGAAAAGATTACAAGTAAAGTACCCGCGCTACAACTATTGGTCGCTACATTATTTACTGAACTACCTACTGCATGGAAGAAATCTGAATTTAAGGAGGGAGCATTCTTAAAGTTGCCATCCTCGTCGAACAGATGACAGGGAATTGGCAAATGGTTTAAAAGCAAAATTACTATACCGTTACCATCCGATGAGTCGCCAGAGAGTTCGGTAGGCTCGGCAGCCTTTTGCTTCCCTTTTCCCTTGGGAGCCAAGGGCCTCTCCGCTCGATGAGTGTCGGATGGATCCCTGATCATAACCCCAGTTGGTCTCCTCCGCGGAGGAGACGCTTGGGGTTGCTGCTCGGGTTCCGCTTCGGCGCGAGCGTTCCCCAACCGAAGGCCCACTCAGAGTTGGTTGAGGGTCCTAGAGACCAGCCAGCCTAAGGTTGGCCTCTGTAACTAAGTTTTTGATACTCTTCTCAGCATCTGGCATGCTGGCTAAGAGTGCCGCCCTTGAATCCATTCCTGGAGTTGGGTTCGGTCGCAGCCATGGGCCTGAAACACATTGAAAGTTCAAGACATTGTGGTGGAAAAACACTAAGTGAAGAAGCCAGCGATGTGAAAGTTTTACCTCCTCGTGTGAAAGCCAAGTTCTCCGTGACCAGATCAGGCGTAAGGAAGTACTCCTGGTAGTACCTCCCCACGTTGGAGATATGGGTGGTGTCAGTCAGGAAAGTGCACCCGGTTTCCTGATGACAAAGATGGAAGAACCCCGTGCCTTCTTGGTTGGGGTTAGACTTAAGGTCGAACAGGTAGTTGACCTCGTGTGGCGACGTCGCATGCCATTTTTTATGGTTATACAAGATATAAAGTGCAGCCAGCATTCTATATCCGTTTGGGGTAATTTGGAAGGGGGCAACTCCAAAGTAGTTGGCTACCCCCTGAAAGAATGCATGAAGAGGCAAAGTGGCTCCTGCCTCAACATGAAACCGCGACCAGGCGCTGTAAGCACCTCCAGGCAGGTTGGCCCTTTGGTCGGGGTCAGGTTTGACTAGGGTCACCCCTATCAGATTATACTTTTTCAAGTAGTTGGCGATCATTCTGACCATCACCTTACTTGCGGAGACAACATGCCACTCGACGTCCGGCTGAATAGCCTGTTGAGGGCGGGCATGAACTTGAACGTTTGGGTCAGGAATATTTTCGTCTCGACCACTGGTCGAGGGAGCATCAGCAGTAGGCTGATGAAAAGTGGTGGAATTTTTTCTTTTCTTGGCTTTGGTTTTGGTGTGAGCCATATGATGGGCGAGATTGAGGATGTGTTTAGGTTAATTCGAGAGAAAGGAATATCTGGTAACAAAGTAGAAGGATGTTCTTCATCTTTAAGCAGCTGAGCTAGGAGGTCGTCGTCAATGGGTCTTTCTCCTCCCCACGGGTCTTGCATATGAACTGCAAACAGACAAAGGAAGATATAAGACGCATAGCCTGGGAATTTATGTGGAAAGTTGGGATAACGTTGCTCGCGTCTATCGACCAGCAACATTCTAACTAAACACTAAGTTTTATGCTAGCAGTTTGAAAAACAGATCAAAAAGGAAAGTAAAAAGTTTTATGAAAAGAAGCTTTTTCAAATCCTAAAGGGTGGGAAAAACCTAGTTTTTCGACTAGCCTAAAAATCGAATTTTTACGTCGATTTTACGCCCTAAACCTATGATCCTGACTATCGAACTGATTCCTAACTTATGTAGAGCAAAAATACACTACCCTATCAAGCATCAAACGGTTTATACAAAATCCTCACAAATTTCGACTCAAGAGCGCAAAAAATTTATGAGCACAGTAGCAGTATGCATGGCATATTAAAAAGTTAAACGTCAAAGAAGAGTTACCTGAACGAAGGTTGGAGATTTAGAAAAATGGAAGCTTTGAGTTTGAAAGATCCTCGGCAGGGCGTTTGAAAATTTTGAAGTTCTGGGCTCTAGAGTATGCTCTTGAAAGTTCTTGGCAGAAAATGGCGAATAAAAGGTTAAAAGGTGAATGAGAGGGTTACTTATAGAAGCCGAGGTGTGGCAAAAAGTAGTAATCATGAATTCCCTTTTTTGAAGCATGGGGGAGTGTATCAGCCGTCAGAGTGGTTTCTTGAAAACTGAAAAGGCTTGATTAGACATGATTAGGTCACGATTTTAAAAAATGCACGAGGGCTCTGACATATTTCGTGGGGCATATGAAAGGTTTTTTTCCTAAGTTTACTTATTGCTGGTCGCAATAAATAAACTTAGGGGGCAAATGTTATCCAAAGAACAGGCGTGGATGACGTGGCAGACATTTTTAACACGTGGCTGACACCTGGCAGAGGTTCTGTTCGACTATCGACCAGGGAGATTCCCATGGCGTAACATTTGAACTTTATATACGACCAGCCTGGTCGTATACTCCATATATTTGAGAAGATCTTGTGCAATTATGATCATATCCGAGATTATCTCCAATGATTCTTGAGTATCCGATTAATTAGGAAAGAATATCTGTAACAAATTTATGTAATCTTCCTTGAGCCTATAAATAAAGAGAAATAACTCAAGGAAGGGGAGGATCTTCTTTCTTTTTGGGCTAATTTGAGTTTATGCTTTACAAGAGAATTAGAGCTATTACTTTCTGATTGTATTATTCACCCCTCTAAGGTTAGTGAAACTCAAAGAACCCTAGTTCTTTGATCACTCCTTTGAGATTCAATATCAATAATAGCTTAAGTGGACGTAGGTCATTACCAATTCTTGGGGCCGAACCACCATAATATCTTTGTGTCGTTTACTGTTCTTTCCATTAGATCTGTTTCAATACCTTCTGTCACATCAAGCATTTGACTCCGTGTCAGTTGACCAAAACAAGGGTCAACAGGAACAAATTCCAACCGGTTAGGAGTGTCAAAAACAAGTGGAAAGAGGAGTTAAAATCTCGCCGGCGACGGAGAAGAAGAAGATTCCGGCGAGGGTCCGGTGAACCCGATCTGGGTATTTATGGAGGTTTTTTCTTTTATTTTTGAATCCTAAAAATTATTACATTAATTTTAGAGCATTTTCCAACTGGTTTGGTATTTTTCTGATTTTTTTTTAATTACTATGATTTATTTAAGTTTAAATAGAGGTTAATTATGAAAAATATTTTTATTGCTCAGAAAAATATTATTTTATGTTTGAATGAATTCTGTATGATTTATAATTGTTTTGTATGTTTAGATTTAAGTTTTGATAGTATTTGATAATTTCTTCAATTATTTGCTTTTAAATATGTGATTTAAGAAAATAAATGTGGAAAAATTATTTAAAGTATTCTAAAAATTCTAAGAATTTTTTTATATGTTTAAAATAAGATTCTAAGGCTCTGTGTAATTTTATTTCAAATTTTTATTGCTTATATAATTTTCATGATTTATTTGGCTTATTCTATATTTTAAATATGAAAAATATTAATGTTACTGTTCTGAAACCTAGGTAATTTTTTTTGTGTTACTTTAGGGTATAGAAACCAGTCTGTACAGTTAGCTTTTATTTTTAAATCGTTTATGTATTTTTCTTGAATTAATTGGTTTTTCTATCAAATCAATTAAGAAAAATAGTTATTTTGCCCAGAAAATTCTAAAATAATTTTATAAGTTTATTTTGGTTTTTTTTTAATAGTTATGCATGATTAGTTTGAATTTTAGGATGACTCTATAATTATTTTGAATTATTTGGGAAATTGAGGAAAAATAATTTATAAATGTTAAAAAATTATTTTTCTGGTCTTATATGGAATTTGCTGATTATTTAGTGTTTTGGAAAAGTTGTTTATTAAATTTTGTTGTCATATGATAATTTTTTATAAAATTATTGAGTCTTTAATGTAATTATGATATTAAAGGGTATTTTGGTAATTTTCACATAAAAATATTTATATGAATTCATGCGATACATTAGAAATATTATTGTTTGTACATGTGACATGATAGTTTGAACCTTTGTGGAAAATGATTTTAATTTACGTGTCATGCATGTTAAAATTGCATAGTTAAATTATCTCGATAATTAGGGTTTCGAAATAAAACCCTAACACCTATTTTTATTTTCCTGAATTGTCGCTGTGTAATCGGTCATTTAGGAGCTAGTGGTCGTCGATGTGACACAGCAAGTGGTTCGGGACACGTCAGCGGACAATTCACTGCTTAAGGTAAGAAGAGTGGACATATGTGCACAGGGTGTACGTTATGCGTACAACCTTATTTTCTTATTTGTCTAATTATGTAATTATATTGTGACTTGAATTGTTGCATTAGGTTGACTAGCATGAGGATAGTGCTAGGGATTTTAGTTAGTAGACATGCTCATATGATAGAGTAGGCGTTGTAACGACCCAAATTCGCTAATAAGGCTTAAGGGCCTTGATTAGCGTGCCAGGAGGGCACGATGGGAATTATGTGTGATTTTATGAGTTAAATGCATGGTTATGATTTAAAGCATGTTATTTGACTATTAATTTATCTTAGACGCATGTATATGTGTATTAGTATGCATGTAGGCCCTGATCGTGTTTGAAGGGCATAATTGTAATTTTAGCCTGCCGAGGGCATATTTGTGATAATTGTATTCCGTGATTTGTGCCACGTGAGTGTGGTGTTATTTTGTGATGCACGTGCCGAGACGGCCCTAGAGAGAGATTTAACTTAAGAGTCACAACGGGATTTCTATACCCGGCTCGGGAGGAGCCTAGGGGTACCTCGGGAATTTTATGGTTAAGTTGAGATTTAGCGGGTAATGGTTATTGGAGATTTAGTAACCTGGGTAACCATTAGTTACTGCTGAGAGTAACAAGTTCTAGGTAGAAAATGGTAGAAATGAAATAGAAGTAAAAGGACTTAAGTGCCCTTGAGGTTTAGTTGGGAAAGGATAGGCAAGGAGGGGTAAAATGGTCATTTGGCTGGGAAATTGATTTATGGCAGCTGGGTTATAGGGGGTACACGGTTTGGGGCTTGGCATTGATTGGTTTTGATAAAAACCAAAGAGAAGAAAAGTTAGGGCAATGAGAAGAAGAAGAAGAAGAGAAGTGAAGGAGCTGAAATTTGGAGACTTAGGAGATGAATCAAGGGAGCTTGGGAAGGGATTCTCTACTTGAGGTAAGGAGTTTTTACACATTTAAGACTTGATTATGTTATGGGTTAAGAGATTTGAGCATGGTTTAAGTTTGAACTTTGAGTTTTTAATTTTCTGAAATTTAAATCAAGGATGTGGATTTTGGGGATTTGATTGTGTGTTTGATTGCTTTGATGATGTTTATGGGTTGTTAGATGGGTCATATGAAGTTTGGATTTGATTTTGGGGTTTGGGTATTGGTTTGGTATGAATTGGGAAGGTTTTAGCTCGGAGAAAACGCAGGAGAAAACCCAGAATTCTGGGTCTGCGAAGGCGTGCCGCGACACAGCTTTTTCGTGCCGCGGCAAGGAGCCCCTGTCTGATGGGTGCCGCGGCACAACTTTCTTGTGCCGCGGCACAAGGCCATTTTCAGGGCACCAAAAGTTGCATTTTTGAGCTTTTGCTCCGGGGGTTCGGGGGATGTTTCCGGTGAATTGTTTTAGGGATTTGGGAGTCCCGAGAGTGCGGGATTGGTCCCGGGAAGTGGTTTTGGGTTGATTAGTATTGAGGGATGTTTCTTGTGTGTTGTGACTAGGTTGTTGGTGAGGCTCGTGCTTGAGGACCGTGCTCGCGGCTTTAGTGCATCAGGAGGCTCGGAATTCAGGTAAGAAAACTATAACACCCGTAGGATAGGGCGTGGGCCCATAGTATGATTGCGGGGCGCGGCCCTATATTGCATCACATGTTAGGGTGCAGACTTAAATGAATTAATATTTGATTGCATGTTGTTGGTTATATTATATGTGTGATTATGATGAAATGAGCGGCAAGGGCCGAGTACGGCGTAGGCCGGGGCGGCCGTGGGCCGAGTACGGCGTAGGCCGGGGCGGCCGTGGGCCGAAAGTAACACCTAGCACATGGGATGCTATATTCAGGGTGGGACCCAAGGGATACATGAGTTATCCTCGCGGTGAGAACCGATACCCCAGGGCTTTGGTAAGGTCTCTGGGGCGGCATGGCCGTGTTTGTTTAGTCTAATGGTTGACTTGTTTGTTTGAGGATTATCTGTTATGATACACTGTATACATTGCATATGTTATGTTCTGCATGAGTTTTCTTGCTGGGCTTCGGCTCACGGGTGCTCTGTGTTGCAGGTAGGGCAATGACTGAGTCAACCAACCATGAGTACGGAGAGCGTGAAGCGACGCGTACATGTTTGGCCTGCCCGACTGCTTTGGTTGGGGGTTTATTTGAAAATGGCTGTAATAATCTATGATTTTATGATTTATCGACTGTAAACTTATTTCAAGATATAAATAGTTTTCAAACCTCATTTTGGGATCCCAAATGTTTAATACTAGCAGTTTTAAATGAAACGACGCATTTTCTAAGATTACAGCCTTAAATTTTAATTAGTCACACTTTCGTTTCAAAACCTCGGTTAGCGAGTTCATTGCACACTGTTTTGTCTTAAAAACTCACTTAGTAACGGCTCTAAGGTAGTAGGGCGTTACAGGCGTGCTACTAGATTTTAGCTGCTTGTGTGAGTATAGCACTTGCAGGAATTATCTTGGGTGTGTATAACTCAGGATAATAGGATGCCACCACAGAACTGCCGAGTGTGAGTACAGCGCAGGCAGGGCAACGATGTCTCGAGGGAATGGCTGAGTGTAAGTACAGCGCAGGCTAGACTAGGTACCACCATGGGAATGCCGAGTGTGAGTACAGATCAGGCAAGGCACATTACATTTCATGTCCGATCAACATGACTTGTTAGTATTTATGTGTGTGAGTGTAACGCACATTATGTTAGTGTGATATGGTGTTTATATATCACGATGATTATTATGCTTATGATGTTTATTTATGTTTAGTTGAAAGTTTATGATTTCTGGTTTGGGGAGTTATGTCCTACATAGCTCTTCTTACTGAGCGTAAGCTCACGGGTACTCTGTGTGCAGGTAAAGGCAAAGCAAAGCAGTGAGTGGTGTGGGCTCGAGGCATGGAGGGAACATGTTAGAGGCTGGGCTCCAGTTATTTTATGTTTTTAGAAATAAATGTTATGTTTTTAAATTTTCAAACTTGAATGGTTATTTTCTTTATGTTGTTGTTATTAAACCTAGCGTCCAATATTTTTATTTTTAAATAATGAGATCTCATTGTCTGTTTAAATTTTAAATAAATATTTTCTCTTAGTGTCTTAAAGTATTTATTGTTTATTATTTTTAAATGGACTCCCTAAGTAACGTCTCGGGAAATCGGGGCGTTACAGTGAAAACCTTTTTCCAAATAAATATCATTGTTATTTTTGATGACATGTATGAGTTTGATTTTCTTTTATAATCATAATAAATAATAAATTTAATAAATAATGACCAAGTTCAGTGAGGGTGGATACAAATCAATGGACCGGGTTCTATATTGAGAGTTAGGGGGCCATAGTAGTGGGAACGATTTTACTGATCCCAGCCCTCCCTCTATATGGTTAACTTTGGAACAACGATGAGTTTCGAGCCTGAGAATTAAGTCATATAGGATGATTAGAAACAGACTTAGAAAATAATAAAGATGGCTTATTTTTCTAAGTATAGAAACACACCCTAATTATAAAGAAGGCTTATATAATTCTTTTCATAGGAAGTCATAATTAATAGGTGTGAGTTATGTTTGCTTAGATTAAGTTTTGTTTTAGAGCCTATTAGGGTAAGTTCTAATATGTTTTTCTCGACTGTTAGAACTCTGCTGAAGATGTCGCTTAGAAGGTCTGCACGCACCAATGTCAATGCCTCCAGCGTTGCTCCTGAGACTAATGAAGCCCCTCCAGTTCGCAGAAGGGGAGCACATACTACCACTACTGCTACTAACCGAAGTGCGCCACCGCCACCGCCGGTTGACAACACCATAGAAATTGTCAGACTTTGACAACAAGTGGAGGAATTGCTGCAGCAACAGCGACAACAGGCTCAACCGCAGACTCAGATTCAGCCTCCGCCTAAGTCGCAGCTGCAGCCTCAGTAAATGGCTCAAGCACCCCATCAAGTAGGTCCTTATGGGGGATGGACAATGGAAAACTATGCACCCTACCTAGCATAGTACATGGAACCAATCTACGAGCAGAAGGGACGACCGACCCCTTCGAGGCAGAAGAATGGCTCAGAAATGTAGAGTTGATCCTAGCGCATATGAATCTCAGCAACGCGGACCGCATATCCTACATTTCGTCTCTACTTAAGAAGGATGCTAGAATATGGTGGGACTTAGTTCAGCAGATTCACGACGTCACCACCATGACATGGACCAGATTTGTGGAGCTGTTCCACAAGAAGTACTACAACTCAGCAGTCATTGCTACAAGGGTTGAGAAGTTTACTAGTCTGAAACAAGGCAACTTGATGGTAGCAGAGTATGCTCGACAATTGGATCGATTAGCTAAGTTTGCACCAGAGTTGGTTCCAACTGACTTTCTGAGGGTTAC
The DNA here is from genome assembly GCF_963169125.1 of Humulus lupulus. NCBI lineage: Eukaryota > Viridiplantae > Streptophyta > Magnoliopsida > Rosales > Cannabaceae > Humulus > Humulus lupulus. The sequence continues at coordinate 13,822,880 of NC_084802.1, forward strand.
CAAATTTGTTAGAGGACTTAGACCAAAGATTGAGCTAGGGGTTAAGCTAGAAAACCCTGGAACTACTACTTATGCCGATGTTTTAGAAACGGCTATGGAAGTAGAAAGGCTTCAGGAGAATGTTAGTAAGGAGGAGGCCAGTAAGCCTGAGCCAGCAAGTGAAAGCAGAACATCAGCGGCCTGCAGGCTTATTGCAACCACTTAGCATTCCAAAATGGAAATGGGATGATATAGCCATAGATTTCGTGATGGGTTTACCACGAACAAGTAAGCAGCATGATTCTGCTTGGATAGTAATAGATAGATTAACCAAGTCAGTTCATTTCCTGTCTGTTAAGACTTCGTACACAGCAGATCTTTATGGAGACGTTTAAGTCCAAGAAATAGTACGATTGCATAGAATCTCTAAGACAATAGTATTCGATAGAGAATCGGTGTTTACATCGAGATCTGGGAGTGAGTATCTGCCACTGATAGAATTCTCCTACAACAATAGCTACCAGTCAACGATCGGGATGGCACCTTATGAGTTGCTTTAGGGAAGAAGGTGCCGATCGCCGTTGCATTATGATGAGGTAGGAAAAAGGCAACTACTTGGAACTGAAGCTGTTAGAGGAGCTCAGGATGTAGTAGCCCTGATTAGAAAGTGTATGCTCGCTGCTCAAAGCCGTTTGAAAAGTTATGCGGATGCCAAGCGGTATGATGTGGAATTCAAAGTCGGAGATCAAGTTTTCTTAAGAATGTCTCCTATGAAAGGTGTGAAGCGGTTTGGGAAGAAAGGCAAACTTAGTCCCTAATTTATAGGTCCTTTTTAGATATTGGACAAAGTGGGAGCAGTTGTGTATAGAATAGCCCTACCACCAGCCCTAGCAGATAGTCACAACATGTTCCCCATCTCAATGCTATGCAAGTATGTGTCAGACCCATCTCACGTCCTCAAGTACGATACGATAGCACTCCAGAAATACTTGAGTTATGAGGAACGACCGATTAGCATCCTATATAGAGGGATGAAAAAGTTACGGTCTAAGAGTTTTCCGATAGTCAAGGTCCTATGGAGTAATAGCTCTGAACGGGAGGCAACGTGGGAGTGGAGGAGGACATGTTAGCCCGGTATCTGGAATTGTTTGATAAGTAAATTTCGGGGACGAAATTCTTTGTAGTAGGGGAGAATTGTAGAGTCCTAGAATTTACTTAGCTAGTAGAAGTAGTAGTAGCTAGTTTTAGTTATAGTATGTTCATTACTATGGATTTTGGTTCAAGCCGGGACTTAGTTGGAAACCCCTAGTAATAGTTATGGATTTTATGAGTTTAACCTATAGTTTAAGAATATTAATTATAACATAAGGTTTGATTAATATTGCTGGTTATTAATATGATAATTATTATAACCTAAGGTTTAGATAGAGCTAATAAGAATATGACACTTGTCATGAGCATGGTTATTACTAAGGTTATGATTATTAAGGAATTATTATTTTAATGATAAAATAAGAGAAATATAAGACTTAGTCTTCACCAAAATCTGATAGGAGCATGATATTTGTCACAATTTTATTTATTTGTGGATTAGGATGTAAATAGATTTTTCGTAACTTTAGGATACTGTAACTTCCGACCTGTTTTTGACCCAGTTATGTTATGAATTTCGAAAAATAGTATTTGTATAAAGTTGTAGATAATTTAATTAGATTTCTAACGGTATAAAGAGAGTCCAAATCGAAGTTCTACAACTCTAGATATGTTGATTTTACTGTAGGGGAGTTTAGAGTTACGAGATTTAGGGAGTTAGAAGTTAGGATTCTATTTGTTTTTATTATTTTAAAAATCAAGCTTTGAATCCTTAAAGCTCTCTGAAATTTTTTACCAATTCCTAAGCCTTTGGCTGAAGGATATTAAAATATTTTCAATTAAATTTATTATTTTTTTTCAAAGCCAAAAAGAAGATTTTTATTCCTAGAACTCTTGTAATGACCCACTACTCTAGACTTTTGGACCATTAATGAACTATACATACAAACCTTAATAAGACTTACATTTGCAAAAATACCATAAATTTATTAGAAACTTGTAGAACAAAAGTTACTTTCATAAAATAAGTAGGATATGGGTACCCATTGTCTTTAAAACAAAACATAACTTTAAGTAAAAAGACATTACATAAATAGTGCGGAAAATACATGTAAAAAGACATAAAACAAAACTACATCCTCGAATGATCGAACTCTCGACTCCTTGAATCCATTCACAATCGATACACAATCTCCAAGCATCCACGAACCTTACCGCCACTAATAGCTATTTTCCTGCACATAAAACAAAAAGGAATGAGCCTAATGCCCAGCAAGGAAAATCTAACACATAGTCATAAACATAAAGACATATCGTAACACTTATTACATACACTTATTATAATGGCCATTATTACTTGGGGTCCCATAGACTAAACAAGTCATATGCCCATGGGGTTAGTGGGGTCCTACTAGCTAAGTAGGTCATATGCCCATAACCCATTTGGGGTCTTGTTAGTTATATGGGTCATATGCCCAAGCCTACAAACATATATACATACATATCATAACACATTTAATAACATAAAACATAAGATAACATAAACATATAACATATTGATTCTAGCCTATTTTCCTTACCAAAGTTACCCGGATAAGAGGACAGCGTTGGGACTTTTTGGAACACTCCTAAAACCATATATAACAGGGTGAGTCTAATGAAGAAAAAGGGATGAAATGAAAGGAATGGAAAGACTAAACCATTGAAAGTCACACTTACCAAAACTTATGTGCTCAAGAACTTAGATTCCCTAACCAAGATAAGAATGAGGTTAGAAGACTGAATAGAAGACTAAGAGAAAGAAAATAACAAATGAACTAGAGTTTTGGTTTACCTCAAAGACTTGTAAGACCATTCTACACCACAACCGAAATACTATAGAACCTTACTTCCCAAAGTGTTTGACAAGCTTATGATGATTAAGCTTATGATTTCCCCACCCAAGTGTTTAACTCTCACACTCTCCTAGCACTTGCAGCTTCTGAACTTAGAGTAAAAGGTGAATAATGGCTGGGTACTAGGTCCTATTTATAGAGTTTGGGAATGAAGGAATCTTAATTTTACTTGAATAAAAATAATAGCTTTTTAGGTGAAAATAATTTGAATAATCGTTCAGTAGAGGCTGAAGACTCGTTCAAAAGATGCTGGACTTATGAAGAAGTTGAATGGCTGAAAGGAAAAAGAATTCAAAAACATTTGAATTATGCTGAAGGAGGCGATATATCGCCCCTGTAGGCGATATATCGCCTGGGCCAGTATGCCCGAGGCGACCGTGCATCGTTTCGTGTTTTCCGTATCTACGTGCTGCGATATATCGCCCCCTATAGCTGCGATATATCGGCACACGCTGAATATTTAAACATGAAATTACACATTTTTAGCTAAGTTTGAATGGACTAAACAGCCTTGACTAAGCCCTCAACGTATTCAAAGCTGCTGACTGACCCTATTGCATTCAAACTTTACTCCTTATTAAATTAAATCCTCAAAATACTTAATCCTTAATCACCCATTCATAACATGTGCTTAAAATCTTATTGGTCCTCATCTAAACCTTATAGTATAACAAATATTATCCTTAATATCAGTCATATAATCAAACCTTAGGTTATACTTAATATTCTTAAACTATAGGTTAAACTTAGAAAATCTATAAGTACTACTATGAGTGTCCAAATCATTCCCGGTCTGAACCAAAAATCCACAGTTACAAAGATAACACTATACATACTATAATACTACTATCTAACTAGCTAAGTAAAGTTCTTGGACTCTACAACTCTATAAATAGGACCTAGCACCAAGCCTTTTCATTCATTCTTCAAGCATTGATCAGAGCCTTCCATGTGCTAGTGAGACTATAGAGTGATAAACACTTGGATTGGGGTTCTAAGCTTAATCATTATAAGCTTAATAAACACTTGGGAAGTAAGGTTATAGTGTATTTCAGTTTCGAGGTATAGTTCGGTCATAGAAGCATTCAAGGTATTCCTAATTCTAGTTCCTTTATGTATTGATTCTTATAGTTCTTCTCTACTCAAATCCTAACTCAGTCTTTTCTATTCTTAGGCATCTAAGTTCTTTGAACTTAAGGTTTTCATTGGTAAGTATCGTTTCGATGGTGTAGTTTATTCTTTCCATCTCTTTTCTTTAGTATACTCACCTCTATATTATGGTTTTTAGGAGTGTTCCAAAATCCCGACTTTGTTCTCATATCCCGGTATTTTTGGTAAGGAAAATAGGATAGGATTTTATATGTTATATGATATGTGATATGTTATCTTATGTTATGTTGTGTTATGAAATGTTATATCATGTATGTTTGTAGACTTGGGCATATGACCCGTACAACTAACAAGCCCCAATAAATTATGGGCATATGACTTGCTTAGCTAGCAAGCCCCACTAATCTAATGGGCATATGACTTGTTAGTTTATGGGACCCCAAGTAATAATGGCCATTATAGTATGTATGCGACATAAGTGTTATGATATGTTTTATGTTACGTTATGAAATTTATGTGTATGGTTATATGTTAGATTTTCCTTGCTGGGCATTAGGCTCACTCCTTTTTGTTTATATGTGCAAGAAAATAGTTTTAGTGGCGGGGAAGGTTCTTGGAAGCTTGGGGAATGTGTATTGAGGCGGAATGGATTCAAAGAGCCGAGAGTTTCGATTCGAGGATGAAGTCTTTACTTATGGTTTTATGTGTATTTTTCCGCACTTATTTATGTAATCTCTTTTAATTACAATTATGTTATGTTTTGATTTTAACAAACAATGGGATCCCATATCCTACTTTAAATTTTATGTAAGTTTAACATTTATTTTTACAAGTTTTAATAAAGTTATGATCTTTTCACTTGTAAGTTCTATTAAGGATTAGGGTCTATGTGTAGTTTTCATTAATGGTCCAAAGTCTAGAGTAGTTGGGTCATTACATCTGCAAACGCAAGAAAGTGATGCTCGAGACTCCTGACGGTCAGAGACTATGCTTTATGGGAAAAGTTTGAGGACTATGTACGCCGCTTATTTTGTTTCTCAAAGCTCAGAGGATGATAGAAAAAGGATGTCACACATTCTTAGCCAGCATCACAGATGTGGTAAAGGAAACACCACTAAAAGTTGGAGACATTCGCATTGTAAAGGAATTCCCAGAAGTATTTCCTGACGACCTACCAGGGTTGTCACCGACTCGGGAAATTGACTTCACAATCGAACTAGTATCGGGCACCGAGCCTATCTCAAAGGCACCATATTGGATGGCATCGACCGAACTCAAGGAGTTGAAGACGCAACTACAAGAACTCTTAGACTTGGGTTTCATTAGACCGATCCATTCACCATGGGGAACACCTGTGTTATTTGTGAAGAAGAAGGACGGAAGCATGCAGATGTGCATAGATTATCGCGAGCTAAATAATGTGACAATTAAGAATAAGCCCCCGCTACCCTGGATTGATGACTTGTTTGATCAACTTCGAGGAGCGACCATGTTTTCAAAGATTGATCTACGGTTTGGGTATCACCAGCTCAAGGTACGGGAAAATGATATTCCCAAGATAGTTTTCAGAACTCGTTATGGGCATTACGAGTTTCTAGTTATGTCTTTCGGTCTTACCAACGCTACAACTGCATTCATGGATTTAATGAATAGGGTCTTCAAGGATTACCTGGACAAATTTGTCGTAGTGTTCATCGATGATATCTTGGTGTACTCAAAGGATGAAGCCGAGCACGAGGAACATTTAAGGTTGACCTTGTTGCGATTAAAAGAGCATCAACTTTATGCCAAGTTCAAGAAGTGCGAATTTTGGCTTTCGCAAGTAGCGTTCCTCGGCCACATAGTATCCAAGGAAGGAGTTGCTGTTGACCCATCTAAGGTAGAGGCTGTGAATTATTGGCCAAGACCTAAGAACGCGTCAGAGGTTAGAAGCTTTCTTGGACTAGCAGGTTATTATCAGAGGTTTGTAGAAGGCTTCTCTAAGATAGCCACTTCGCTTACCAACCTAACCCAGAAGCAGCAAAGGTTCAACTGGACTAATAAGTGTGAAGAGAGCTTCCAGTTGCTTAAGGATAAGCTATGTACAACACCAGTACTTTGTGTTTAGATACCTGATAAACGAGTTTTAGGCTCGTTTATGGTCCTAGTTTTTAGGCTATTTTTCATTAGTTAGGATTATTTTATTTCGGAATTATGCTCGTTTGTTCTTGTTTCAGGGTGATTAATGTTAAGTGATGCAAATATTGAAAAGGACCGAAAATGGAATGAAATCGAGACAGATTTGTGAATTTTGTTGGTTCTGTAAGTAGCGCTACAGCGCCACTAAGGGAGCGCCATAGCGCTAGAAAGGAATTTTGAAGAAGATCGGCACTGACTTTAGCGCTACAGCGCTTGGACGCAGTTTTCAGAAAGTTGGTTTCTGACTTTAGTGCTATAACGCTACCAAAAGAGCGCTACAGCACTGGTGCCCAGATTTCCCCCATTTCGGCTCTGAGTTTAGCGCTATAGCGCTACAAGGGTAGCGCTACAGCGCTGGGTTTGCAATTTCTGATATATCTGGTTATTTTTGATGGGCAATTCAGTCTTTTCCAGAGGGAACTTTTAGTAGGGATTTTTGGGAATCATATAGGCGACAGAGACAAGGAAAAAGGGGATAACGACGGCTGGAGTGTGAGAAACCATCTTGGAGGATTCATCCCTGAGATTTTTATCTTTTTCTTTAAATTTTTATGTTTGTAATTGAATTATCTTATTGCTAGAATGAATATCATAGGCTAAATTGTCTTTTTAGGGCTTTTATGTGAATCTTTTGGAAACCCTCTTTATGGTTTAATGAAAAATTGATGTTCTTCTTCATCTCTTTCAATTCCTTATAATCTATGTTATTTGTGCGATTATTGATTGATCACCTCTAATTGCTATTTTATGAATCAAATTGAAATCTGAAAAGTGAAATTTGATATGATTTGATTGTTTGGATGCAAATTTAATTTAGAACGAAAGTATCTAGATTATTTGCCTATTTTTCTGAGTTGCGTGGCTAATGCCTTCTACATGATTCAACTTACCATAGAAATATAGGAAGTTGTCATTTAGATTGAATTTCATAAATCTTGACCAGATTATGAATTGTTTTTGCAACTTATTCTTGAATAGGGAGAAGGGGATATAAATTCTTGCATTAGGAAATAAGAGGGTGGAAAATAGAGGATCATAATTGTCCTAATTTCATTTTCTCTGTTATTTTGTTTAAATTTTCATTGTGCTTCGTTAGTATTTTTCTTAGTTTAAAATCTCTGAAAATTGTTTAATCAAATAGAATTAAAAAGATTGATTGATTGGTAATTGATAAATCAGTCCTTGAGGACGATACTTGGTTTTTACCATTTTATTACGAATTGCGACTTTGTGCACTTGCATAGCAAAAAATATCGCAACAATACCCAACGACAAGTTTGTAGTTTACTGCGATGTGTCAAAGCAAGGGTTGGATTGTGTGTTAATGCAAAATGACAAGGTGATAGCTTACGTCTCAAGGCAGCTGAAGGAGTACGAGCAACGCTACCCAACACATGATATGGAGTTGGCAGCAGTGGTCTTTGCATTGAAAATATGGCGCCATTATCTTTATGGAAAACGGTGTGAGATATATATGGACCACAAAAGCTTAAAGTATTTCTTCACTCAGAAGGAGCTTAATATGAGGCATCGCATGTGGTTAGAACTAGTGAAGGGTTATGACTGCGAAATCCTATACCACCCGGGAAAGGAAAACGTAGTTATGGAAGTCTAGCAACGTTAGCTGGAATAGAAAAGTCGCTATAGTAGGAGCTGATCAATGCCAGAATATAAGTAGTCATTGGCAAACTGGCTAACTTGTCCATCCAGTCAAGTCTGTTAGAAGATATACGGATTGGGCAAGGGCACGATGATACATTGGTAGCATATATGGATGCAGTTAAAGAAGGCAAGGCCACAGACTTCTCGATATCAGGATAGGGGTTCTTGAGATATAAGGATCGGGTATGCGTGCCGAATGATCAAGGGATTAAGATGAAGATTTTAGAAGAAGCGCACAATACCCCATACTCAGTTTAAGATGACTCACGATCTTAAAGCGTTATATTGGTGGCCAGGAATGAAGAAAGATGTAGCGGAGTATGTGTCTATATGCTTAGATTGCCAGCAAGTGAAAGTAGAACATCAGCGGCCTGCAGGCTTATTGCAATTGCTTAGTATTCCAGAATGGAAGTGGGACGACATAGCCATGGATTTCGTGACATGACTTCCACAAACAAATAAGCAGCACGACTCGACTTGGGTAGTAATAGATAGACTAACTAAGTCAGCTCACTTCCTGCATGTCAAGACTACGTACACAGCAGATTAGTATGCAGAAATTTATGTTCAAGAAATAGTAAGATTGCATGGAATCCCTAAGACCATAGTATCCGATAGAGGATCAGTGTTTACATCAAGATTTTGGGGAAGCTTGCAGCAAACCATGGGTACCAAGTTAAGTCTTAGTACAGCGTTTCATCCTCAGATCGATGGTCAGTTTGAGCGTACCATACAGATTTTAGAAGATATGTTGCGCGTTTGTGTACTTGATTTCGGAGGATCATGGAGTAAGTATTTGCCACTGATAGAATTATCCTACAACAATAGTTATCAGTCAACAATCGGGATGGCACCCTACAAGCTACTTTATGGAAGGAGGTGTCGATCGCCGTTACATTGGGACGGGTAGGAGAGAGGTAACTTCTTGGACCCGAAGCTGTTAGAGAAGCTCAGGAAGCAGTAGTGCTGATTAGAAAACGGATGCTTGCTGCTCAGAGCCGTCAGAAAAGTTATGCGTATGCCAAGCGGCGTGATGTGGAATTCAAAGTCTGAGATCAAGTCTTCTTAAAGCTATCTCTTATGAAAGGTGTGAAGCGGTTTGGGAAGAAAGGCAAACTTAGTCCCAGATTTATAGGTCCTTTTGAGATATTGGACAAGGTGGGAACAATTGCATATAGATTAGCCCTACCGCCAGCTCTAGCAGATAGCCACAATGTGTTCCACATCTCGATGCTGCATAGATACGTGTCAGACCCATCTCACGTCCTCAAATATGATGCGATAGCACTCCACAAAGACTTGAGTTACGAGGAGTGACCGGTTAGCATCCTAGATAGAGGGATGAAGGAATTGCAGTCTAAGAGTATTCCGATAGTCAAAGTCTTATGGTGTAATAGTTCTGAACGGGAGGTAACGTGGGAGTTGAAGGAGGACATGTTAGCCCGGTATCCGGAAGTGTTTGGTAAGTAAATTTCGGGGATGAAATTCTTTGTAGCAGGGGAGAATTGTAAAGTCCCAGAATGTTTACTTAGCTAGCTAGATAGTTGCCGTGGATTTTGGTTCAAGTCGGGACTTAGTTGGAAACTCATAGCAACAATTATGGATTTTATAAGTTTAACCTATAGCTTAAGAATATTAATTATAACATAAGGTTTGATTAATATTGCTGGTTCTAGATGTATTATTTATTATAACCTAAGGTTTAGATAGAGCCAATAAGAGTATGGCACTTGTCATAACCATGATTATTAGGGAATTAAGTATTTTGATGAATAATTTTAATAAAAGAAAGATCTAGAAGCTCTAGAACCTTCCGGCTGCTGTTAGAATCGTATTATGACTCAGTCAAAGCTGTTTATCCAATTCAAATTATGTTGAAAAAGTACAAATACGTGTTTAATATATCAACATATGTTGATATATCGCAGCATAGGAGTCGATATATCGCCTACGGAAGATACGAAAAACATGTCGACTTTGCATGAACGATCGAACGAGGGTCGGGAATACAGGGGGAGGCGATATATCGGCTCAATTTATGTATTTTTGAAAGTTTAATTTTTGAATTTTAAAAACACCCTTAACCACTTAGACCTACCTTGGAATGATTTTGACCGAGTTCTGGGCGTCAGTTGAACGAAAATTCAAATCTTTTCCATTTTATAATCATTTATTTATTCAAATTAAAAGGGGTTAGTTTCATTCCTTGAACTCTATAAATAGGACCTAATACTCAGCCATTTTCTTCATTCTTCAAGCATTTAATCAGAACCTCAAAGGTGCTAGTGTTACAATAGAGAGATACACTTGGGTTTTGGGGTTAAAGCTTTAATCATTCTAAGCTTTTATAAACAATTGGGAAGCGAGAAATAGTGTGATTTCATTATTGAGGTTTAGACCAATCCATAAGGTCATTCAAGGTATTCCTATTCCTAAGTTCAATTTATATGGTTCTTTAGTTTTCTTTTATTTTGATCCTAACTCTTGTTTATGATTCTTGATTAGGTATTTAAGTTCTTGAAACTTAAGGTTCTTCTTGGTAAGTTTCTTCTTGATGGTTTAGTTCTCATTTCATCTTTATTCTTTAGAGATTCTCACAATTTTACTGTTGGTTTATAGGAGTTTCTAATCCCGTTCTTGTTCCCAAATATCCCGGTTTTTGGTAAGGAAAATATGATAGATTTTATGTTCTTATATGTTATAATATGTTATGATATGTTATGATATGATATATTTATGTTATGTTATGTATATGTATAGTATGTTTTATAGTCCTTGGGTATATGACTTGTTGAGCTAGCAAGCCTCAAGAATTTATGGGCTTATGACTTGCTTAGATAACAAGCCCCACAAATTTATGGGCATATGACTTGTTTAGCTAACGAGCCCCATGAAGTATGATGGCCATTGTAGTCCTATATGATATATGTTTTTATAGTCATATGTTTTCTAGTATATGTTTATGATATAGTTTTATGCTTATGTTATATGATTATTAGTAGATTTTCCTTGCTGGGCATTAGGCTCACTCCTTTATTTCTAGTGTGATGCAGGAAAATAAATATGGAAGGGGGAAGGATTCTTGATAGCTTGACTTGTGTGTTGAGGATGAATGGACTGCGTGTTGATCGAGGATGACGTTATTTAGTCTTTTGAATTATGTTTCTTTTGTAATTCCACATTTAGTTTTTAAACAATTGAATTAAAGTTTATGTTTTATATTTTATTCAACAATGGGTAGCTATACCATATTTTACATCTTATTTTGTAATTTGCACAATATTTATTTTGGGGTTTTAATAAAGTTTTGATTATTTTCGTATGTATGTTTTCTAAAAAATAATAGCTATGTCTAGTAGTTTTAATGGCCCAAGGTCTTAGAAATAGTTGGGTCATTACAGTTTGCCATTTTGAGCCGCGACACCTGCAGGGAGCGCCGCGACGCGTGTGGTCCAGAGGAGAGCCCTTGGTCTCTCTGACTTGAGGCGGGCCGCGACTCTTGGGCCTTGGGCCGTGGCGCTTGAAGGGCTTTTGAGCCCTGGGAAGGTTTTGAGTGCGGGAACTCAAACCTAGAGGCTCGAGATTAATTCTACTGCCCGGTTTAGTAGAATTCATCGTCCCGGAGGCTAGGACTCGGTTCGGAAGCCTTTATTTGCTCGTTTTTGACGAGATTCTTTATTATAATTGTGACTAGGTTATCGCTAGGGGCTCGAAACTGGGATTGTGCTCGAGGGTCGTTCTTAATATACATTGCACTCGGACCTAAGGTAAGAAAACTGCACCCAATACGTAATGAATGTGATTAGGGCTTGGCCCGGTTGTTAGATATAGTTATGGTTAGGGCTTGGGCCCCTGTAAACGAGCATGATTATATGCGATTGTCTACGTGATTAGGGCTCGACCCTGTTAAGGAACATGGTCATTACTTAGTTTGTATCTAATTGGCTGAGATGTATGATTAATATGCATGCATACTTGTATTATCTAAAGTATGCTTATCATTAACTAGTTATCTGTTTATCTGGTTGATTAATGTGATTATGAATAGGGCTCGGGCCCCTGAGAATGAACAAGATTATGATTATGTTTGTGATTAATTGATTAAGCATGCATGAATGCTTTGTTTTGGGATAACTGTTAAAAGGTGTAAGATTGTTAACATTATCTGATTGAAAAACCTTGGCTCATAAGTCAAGGGCAGCAATAGCGTCCTGAGCGCTGGTCGATATGGTTAGGCCTAATCAGGAGCGCATTATACGCTTGTCCGACCCAATGGTCGTGGAAAATTAAAGCACCAGGTACGCTGGGCCAACTCTAAGGCTGGTTATATAGAAGATATGGCACGAGCCCTCGGGGTGACTCATTAGTCCCAGATCCTAGGGCGCTGGGCCTCAGTATGACTTATTAACCATTTATTTAGGGCAGCGACCCCCCGTTATGACATGGTAGTCATTTATTTGTAATTGTATGCATGCATGCATGAGTAGGTTATTACTGCTGGGCATGCTAGATATGTATTTGGAATCTGTATTTACTATTTATGCACATGTTTAAGTTTTCTTGTTTAGCCTTGGCTCACGGGTGCTATGTGGTGCAAGTAAGGGGAAAGGAAAGCTGGAACATGCATGAATTGGAGAGCTTCGGTGGCGACGTGTACATATGCGGCTGCTCGACCACCACGACCGGGGTGGTCTTGGAGGAACTAGGGTTGTATCCCTTATTTTGCCGCTTAGGTCGGTTGGTTGTAACTTTTGAACTGTAATAACCCTTTTAAACATCTGTTTATATTATTTTGGGACCCCATGTATGTACTAAACTTTTAAATGAAAAGTCAACGTTTCCCTTGACCAAAATTTTTAACCCTAACCCTTGTCACTAACCTTAGTTACACGTTTATGTCCAAGGGACTTGATCAGCAAGTCTAGCACTATTTAAAGTATATAGTGTAATGATCCTGGATTAGGAGGATGTTACAATGAAGGTATTTGATATTGTTTACCCAAAAATACCTAGCTTCTCTCTAGCCTTCCAGGATCGCAAATAGAGAATTTTTGGATTTGAAGGATCGGTTCTTGGCAAGGGAATCATTTTTTGGCAAGAGAGTTTTGAGCTCTGGTGTAAATTTCAAATGAACGTAAGTGGAAACGATGAGCCAAATTTTGAACTTATACCCCTGAACTTGGATGGGGAGCTATCAATTTTTGACCTTTGATCACCTAGGGAGTAGGCACTCGAAGGTAATCCAGCAATCATGATTATTAAGGCGCGAATCGTGATCAAAATATGGGAAAATGACACCTCGGGTACAGCGTGAAAGGACACTTCGGGTACGGAATGTACATTTTGGGCGTGGACGAGACCCCTCATTAATTAGCACAGATTGATGGGCCCAACAATGGGGAGTTGCACGTGGCATCATCTTTTGGTAGGTTTGATTCCTCGAAAGCCCAAGCGTCTCCCCCCAAGCATGTCCCTTGAAATTACTCCTCTAAGACTAAGTATCCACTGTCCGAGGACAAGTGGTGACTTGGGGACAAATGTTGTTCATGTTTTCACCAATTGACACGTGACATTCATTAGAGTAATTAAGCTCTGTGGATGGTAAGGAATCCCTGGTGAGTTCGTCCAGAGTTCCTCGGGGGGTAGGATGTTTGCCATAATCATGCATTACCCCCATAGAAGATAGTCCTCAAGTGAGCTATATCCTAAGGACCACATTTATGATGCTCTCCCCCTTTCCTCGATCTTATTCCTCTAGGTCTGCGAGAGGCGTTCTCCGAACTTGGAGCATATTTCCAGGTGCAAGCACAACGACTTTGGATCACAAGCAGCCGTCTGACATGCTACTGTTACTTAAGTCGTGGTGTCGAGTCCATACAAGCGACAAACAACATGTCCCAATGCGCTGCCTGACATGAGAATCGTGCAGTTATCCCCTGACACTGTCAGGGACGTGCTACCCAAAAAGTCGTGGGCTGTAACCTCGTATATGGGCCCCATGTGATACGCATGGGCCCACAACCTTTTTAATTACGAGAACATGTATTAATTAGTGTTTATATCTCAATTAATTGTAATTGTTTGTAATAACTCCCCATTAAGGGAATTAAATGTCCTTAGCCTCTATAAATAGGGCTACGACATCTATTGTAAGGGGGTCAAACTTTTGTATTTCAGAGCATTGCTAAGAGCTGCCTGAACTCCATAGAAGCTTGAAACCTTCAAGCTTCTTCACGTTCTAATACAATAGACTCATGGACTAGGGTTAATTAATAACATGAATCACGTAAAATCCGTGTCTTCTTATTGTATTTTCTTTAAGTTCAGTTAATTAGTTGATAGCAAAAAATGCAGTCAACAACTATAATGGATTTGAATAAGATTTCATATTAATCTATATTGATTGAACACCTTCATTATGTTATTGTTAGCAAATATCATTATTATTTTGTTTTGGTTCTTCAAAATCATTCCCCAAAATGGTCTTAGACCTTAAAATGATTCATTTTCTTAAAAAAAAAAAAAAGTAGAACCAATCATATGAAGTTGTAAAGATTATGAACTATTTAGTTTCTGTCAAGTTTGTTTTATTAATAGGAATACTAGTGTTATTGCTGACCACTTATCCAAGTGGGTTAAGACTTAGTGGATGGTGCCACTAGTTTCTCTTAGTATCCTAGGGAGGGACCCTTTTTGTGGTTTTCATTTTGGCTTCAGCTTAATATATTTTTACCTTATTTATTAACAAAAAAGAAAAAGAAAAAGAAAAAGTGATTATGAGATATTGAACTGATAGAGGGAAATGTGTCATGGAAACATATGCATATAAAAACAAAAGAAAAAAAATGGAACAAGAGAAGATTGGCAATCGAAAAGGTTATAATGGGATCCAAGACATATATTATTCATAGGACATGTGTACCAAGAAAGTTACTCTTTGCCACTGTAAAGATAAACATATCAAAGGAAGAGTTTCATGGTGGGTAGTGACCTATCTTTTCTTTTTAACCATAAAAAATCTAGCTAGCCAGAACCTACACACACACATATATATATATCCATCTCAGTAAGTGATGTGTAATGCACTCTTAGACAATTTCCTCCTTGCTTTCTTGCCTTTGTGCATTCGTTTCACTTCCCCTATCACCATCTTTCTTCTTTCCCCACAAAACGCTGTAGAGCCCTCCCACCAGCAAAATTGCCCCACCAACACTGCCATTGTTTTTAATAATGGAATACTTGTCAGTTTACCCATGCATGTATGTGATTTTGGTGCTTTAGTTATACATATCATTAATCTACATTTATACACATATACATATATACAATATGATCATGACGTCTATAAAGGAAAAATAAATATAGGGTTGAGGTTGATAGCATATTTGACAGTATATATAACAACACAGAATCATGTTAGTAGCTAAGGTCACCAAATGAATGATCACTATCATATTTGTCACCATATATGTATGTTTTTACACACAATTTAACTCATGATATAAAATGACATATCAATACTGTCACATAACATTATGACAATATCCATTTAGCAGTCTCACTCAACACATAGTGGGCATTTGGCAAAATAGACTATTTTTTTTTCTTTTTTAAAAGTTTGGGTTTCATTCATATATGGAATATCGATGATATCTAATTATTTTTCCTAATATGATTAATTCATAACTTTTTTTCGAAAAGATGTAAAGTTAAGTTGTAGTTGGAAAGTGTTTAGACCTTCCCCAGTAAAAAGTTTCTTTCCAAATGATCGCTGATAGGATTGCGGTTATAATAAGAGCTAATGGAGTGAATAGTGATGTGAAAACAGGACCCTTTTTCTCTATAGCCCAAACTTGAAGCCAATAAGTTATGCCAGTTACAATTATACCCTGCAAAAAGAAAATACCATAAAATTAGTATGCTCTTCAAAACTCATGTCTGTATAATTAATTGGGAATCGCTAGCTAGGGTGGGGTATACGCTATAAGTAGGTACAATTGTAGTAATTTAAGATCGTACAATATCTTACTAGTAAAGTGTATTTGATTCTTTTCTTGAGGAATGATCATGATTATACCCTATCTTAATGGTCAGAACAGTACAACTACTCACTTATTAATTTGCTTGAAAGTATTGTATTTTTGCCACTTTTGTTTTGTTTTGCTTTAGCAACCTTAAAATAATAATTTTGGAGTCTAAGAGCACTTTCAATGGATGAGGAACAATGAATAATTAATTTTACAAATATTTTTAGATAGATCTACGTTACAAAGCTAGATAGCTATATCTAATGTCTACTATTCATTATTTAAAACAATATTTTATTAATTTTTCACTTTTCCTCCCTTTCTCTATCTTCAAAATATTATATTATATATAAATATTTCCCCTGAATACTCTCAAAATATACTTTGAGAATAATAAAATTTCTTATTTGTAATTTTTTTTAGATTAATTGATATTTTAGTTTATCTTATAAATTTGGATAAATTTAAATTATAATATAATTATGTGATATCAAATATGGGTAGATATTGTAAATATTAAAATATATAAAGATATTATTGATAGCTTTAGAAAATATTTGAAATGAATAAAAAATATTTAAAAATATAATATAGAAATGATATAGAGAAAAAAAAAATAGAGAAGCTGATGTATGGTATAATGTAAAACTTAGAGATAAAATAGAAAAATATGTATTTTGTAGAGATATTTTAAAAGATGGAGTAGAGCACCCATTGGGAGTGCTCTTAGAGCACTCCTAGTAGCTCCTTCAAAGTAGAGTATTCTTAAAAAAATTGAAGAATCAAGACATAAATCACATTCCAACAGTTGATATAAACTAGTTTTCTATTTTAGAGTTTCTCTATTTTTTTTCTTTCATTTTCATCTCTACATGTAGGGAAATGATATTTTTTCTTTCTTTCTCTCTCTTATTAATTATTTTCTATTATTTATCTTTCTCTTTTATTTTTTATTTTAATTAATAAAAAATGTTTAAAAATATATTATTTAAATGAGATAAAGAGAAATATAGAAAAACTGAATGTATTGTAAAATCAGAAAATGAGAATTTTAGTGATATATTTTGAAGAATAGAGTAAAGGAGTTGCTCGGAGTACATGTACTATAATGCAAAATTTTTAATCATGTTAAAGAAACCTTATCTTTTGAATACATAGTGTTCATAATCATAACTTCTCACGTCACAAAGGTGATTGATGAAAAAAAAAAGTCATCAATAAACCAATAATTGTTATATTATATATAATAACTAAATTATATATAAATGTAGTATCTAATGATAAATCATATTTAAAGTATATCCTATGATCATAGATTACTTGATTACAATTAAAGGCACCACTTCAAAAACTAATATATTTGATTGTATATAAAACAATAAATAATGATATATATATATATATATATATGTAGGTTGTTGATGGGGAAAGTTTGATGCTGCGGATCACTTAAAAAAGTGATCAGAAGTAGGCTTTAGTACATCACTTAATAATTTGGCTTGCAAGTAACATTTTTTAGGCTAAGTTTTTTTTTTTTTTTAGATTAGATTTATTAAAGTATGGGCAATCTTTATTTGTTGTTGTCAATGTCTTAAAATTTCTTTATTTTATTAGCATGCTTTATATAAATATATGTACGTTATATTTATATACAGTTCCCACGTGGAAACACCTGCATAAAAAAAATTGCATATCATCATATTTGTACGTTTTGTTTTTATCTATTCAATCATATATATATATATATATATATTTATATATGTAATAAATATTTGTACCCACACGTTTTTTTTTGTGACAACATAAAAGGTGTGGTAAGAATTTTGTCTTTGACAAGTAAATGACACTATAAAAAGACTATTAAAGACACTCATATTTATACAAATACATGCCAATCTATTGTTTTTGCGGATATGATTATATTAATATTAGACTATACCATTTATTTTTAATTAGCAATGTTAAAACAATATATATTCTATATCACTACAAGATTAATCTTACCTGTAATCACAAAATAATATAGTTGTGACTAATATTTTAAAAACCATTAACTTCATCATTACATAAAAAGAAAGTGTAAGTGTAACCATAATTATGTGAGTAACCACTTGTGGCCAAACATTATTATAAATTCATATCATGGCTAGATTGTTCTAAATAGTTTTTCTTTTGGTAATGCACATGAACAGTTCTATAATCTATTTAAAAAGAAAAAAAAACTCATCACGAGAGAGACTTGGAGTATGGTTGGTTGATTTATTATGTAACTAATCATATGTTGAATAATTGACTCAAATGATTTCTTCCATAGAAAAAGAAAGGGCAACCATTTGTGAGTGCTTAGCAAAAAAACAACAAATAAATAATAATTATTATTTTTTTATAAAAAAAAAAAAGAGAAAGGGAACATACACAGTAAGCAACAGAAAGAAGATTAATGTCCCATCCAAGTTTCCATGATGATGGGTTTCTCTCCATTGCAATGGCTAAAAACGCAGATTGTATGCAGCTAAAGAGGCATTGAAGCGTGGTGAGTCTCAACTTTGCTGGATATTGCTTCACTATAGGACCCTACATACACCTCATAATATATACTTAATGTTTCCTCTAATAAATAATATTGTCAATGAAACATGATATGTGCCCCATCTTAAATAAATATGATTGATTGAAGTAATTTGCCATATAAATGTATAGTATTTGTGTGTAATTTATCTCTACATATATCATTACTCTTATCAAGAATGAGTTTTCATAGAGATATAAAATTTCTGCCTACAAATTTTACTTAGCATTCAACTTGCTGATGTCACTTTCCATTACTATTTTTATACATGCATGTGTCATCAGTAACAATTAATGTATTTACCATAAAAAAAACAACACATGAAAGATAGATTTTGAATCATTAAATGTAATTTGACAACAGTACGACAAATCAATGATGGGTTCTATCTTGGCATCCGTTTTAGGCGCCCAAATCGGACCAAACCATTTGTTAGGCTATTATTCTCTTCTTTTGTTTCCCAAAAGCATAGAGTAAGACATCCATTGTCCAATAAGATCAAATATTTTGATTACGCAATGGACTCCTCTGAAAAACATTTATAACTTTTTGTATGTAACGAAACTGATGCTCTATTATTACCGAATTAAAAGCTCCTTGGCTAAGTCATTGTTTATATTCTTACCATCATACTATAAGAAAAGATTTGAGTATGTTTATATAACATGGATAAGAGATCAGAAGAAAACATCAAATTATACAAAAGAAGACAAATACCTTTATATGTAAGAAAGAGTAGTTTAAAATAATGAACCTGGAGAATAAGCCATAAAGACCAAGCAGTGTTGGCTGAAAGCATCATAAGTGAACCTTTGATCCAGTCATGTCTGTGGTAATTGTGTTTGGTGATTTGATGATGGTGATGATGATCATCATGATCTGATAAGTACCAATTCTTCATTAATTTCAATGGAGGGCCCTTCACAAAAGCATACACCATTGCCCCAGATAGACTCACCACTGATCCCACCACCTTGGCCACACCATGCACATTTTTTATACAGACACCCTCCATTCTGATTAGATATAATATTCAATTTTATCATCAAATTGTTTTTATTATATTATGTTGTGTTAATATCAAAATTAATCAAATAATTTTAACTACAATAACCTTAGTAAAACTGCCATGACAAAAGTAATGGCTGGGATGGCGTTGGTGGTGGCTGCAGCAAATGTTGCTGACGTGAAGTTGAGGGCAACATAGAAGAGATTCATGCTCAGAGTGATCCTAATAAAACAATTATATTGTCTCAATATATATTTTTATATATATATATATATGTGTGTGTGTGTAAAAATTATTGTGTGGTGGTGTTCAATACTTGATGATCATACCCAATCAAGGAGATGAAGAAAATTTTGCAGAGCAAAGACCATGACAAAGGAGTCACTTTCCCACTGCAATATATAATTACATACATATTAGTTCTATATATGAAGAAAAATAATGTATAATAATTGATTAATAAATATTAATTACCTTTCTAAGAAGAAAGCAAAAGGAGCCAAGACAAAAGCTGCAAAAGCTTGACGATAGACAACAAAGACAAAGGGATTCATTCCTTGGGCGATTGCAGCCTTGGAGAACAAGGCCATGCCTGCATAAATAAGCTGTACAAAAATCATAGCAATATAAGGCTTTTGGCTCTCCAATGCCATGGGATACCCTATCAAACTACTACTACTACTACTACTACTCTTCATCATATTCTTAATTCTGATATTTTAAACATTAATCTACCACTTATTCTAAAAGGGTTTTTTGGACTAGTTTTTATGTGTCGTTATTGAGAAGAAAACACTTAAAGAAAAATATGGGTGAGATGAGCTTTGGTATGGATGTGTGATGTCCTTTTATAAGTTGCCAAGTCTTTGGTTGCTTTTGATCTCAGCCCTAAACTACGTGCCTTGTTGATAAAGTGGCATAGTTCAACTCCACCCACTATAATTTACTTCTCTTTCAAATTTATAACAAAATGACACAAATCCATAACTTATTATATAGAAAATGAAAAAAGATACTGCCTTATAGTACGGAAAGTGTTGAAAGTTACCGCATTCAGCGCCAACCCAATAATTCTAGCATGGAAAATATTGTCCCCAAAAATATTTATCTTTCTTTTACCCTATGTTTGGAAATTACCAAAAAAAAAAAGGTGTTGAAGAGTGCTCACTTCTCCTATTTCTCTTATGGCTACTTTCTCAAAACTAAATATACATTATGCCAATTCTAAATTTCTCAAGGGAGGGGTGAGCAATAATGCTTCCTTTGCAAAGTATTATTTGTTGGGAATGAAGCTTTTGAAGTTGGGGGTTCGTTGGAGAATAGAAAATTAATGGGTAAATTATTAGATTGTACCATGATCAAAGTTCTGCTACCTTCCACCTTCATGCCTATTACCCCTTGTAACAATGTCACTAATGGTAGAAGGTGGTTGATCATTGGAGCACAATCCACTTTGGTGGACTGAGTCTCTTGTGCAACGAATCTTTTTGGGGATACAGACACTATTTTGAATATTCCCTCGAGTCTGAGAGAATGAGATGATACTATGTTATGGCATTATGAGGAGAAGGGGGTTTATACAGTGAAATTAGGATATAGTGATGTGGATGGCTTGAGTGTGGGTGGGGATGATTGGTGGTGAAAGGTGTTATGGCATTCTTATTATCCCTCCCAAGGTGAAGGTATTTTGTTGGAGAGTGTTTCATAAATTATCCCGAGAATTGCTAAGGGGCACCACTGGTGCCCAACACCACAAGGATGTGACATACTGTTATTGGTGCAATCCAATATCGAGTCCCACTTATTTGAATTTAATAAGTATTATGAGGTACCATTAACCAATCATGGGGTGCCACCTCATGTATTGTTGGGTACCTTAAGGTGCCAAATAACAACACTCTATTATCTCCATTGCCTTTAACATAGTAAATCTTCATATCCATTGCGGAATATGCTTTCGATATTGGAATTACGTTTTTAGCAATTACCAAACTAATTAAACCATGTGAATTAATTAAGTTGCGGAATGATAATTAAATGTTGAAATAAAGTTTAGATCTGTCGGGACAGAATCCAAACTTATCACGACAGAAACTGAATACAATAAAAAGAGAATGCAAAACAATAAAGAACACAACGAATTTTTACAAGGTTCAGAAACCCTTTCGAAGAACCTACTCCTTGGGGCCACACCCAGAGAATAAAACCAATTAATAAAGAATCACAAGTACAAAATATTGACTTAAACAAAACAAGACTCCCTCTTGAGATTTGCCGCAACTTGGTTGTACTTCTCTTCACTAATTCGATCTTGATTGAAACGCTCAACCACTTGAACTCCCTTCAATGGCCAGCGAGTGCTTGCATCCTCTCGATGCAAGGCTTGTAAAAATCCTCTCCCGAAGACTTTAAAAGTTGTGTTCAAATTACAATGTGTATTCACTCATGAACGTGGTATAACCTCACCACAAAAACTAAACACTCATTTTTCTACAAGATCACATGAATACTATGATCTTGAATACAAGTAAGGAACTCTCACAATTATTACAATACACTCACAAATTATGCACCAATGAGTTCACTTTTTCTCAATGCCTTAGAAGCCTATTTATAGAGTCCATTTCGTGCTCAGAAAGGCTGAGAAAGAATCTCCTAATAAAAGCAAGAATATTTGAAGATATTCTTGATTGATGAAGAATTTCTTTTTTTAGAAGATTCAGATTCGAAAGATACGATTTTGTTGGGGACATCTAATACCCGTCGAATCAAAATGCTCAAGATAGAAATAATTATTAATGACATCAAAGATTCAATTTTCTGAATTTTAATATCTTGAGTTGAACGAAAATTAAAAGTCAAATATCTAGAAATAATTGTGAGTAAGTACATAATATTTGCTTTAAATAAACAAGATATATCTTCCATTTATAATCATATTGTGATAGTATAAAGCTAAATAATGAATGTAAATATTCCGAAAATCATAAGAAAGGGAAAGTGAATTCCGAAAATCACAATAAAAGGAAAACAAAAAATGATCTTTTAATTAAAAAGACATTTCTATAAAATATGCCAATTTTAGGATTTACAATCTCCCCCTTTGGCAATTTTATAGACAATGCATATCTATTTTTTAAAAGATCCTGCATAAAATAAATGAGTGCTTAAAGTCACAAGAGTCACAAAATGACTCCCCCTACCAAAAATAACCAAAGCACATAACAAAAACAATGAGCAACTGTAGGTCAAACAACATAATCAAAGAACCAAAAATAGAGTTACTCTATCCCTCTCATTGTCTAAGAAAATGTCAAAGAATAAATGAAACCAAAACAAAGACACTTTTAGTGTTCTTTTACATTTATCAAAAGCAAATAAAAATAGATTGAAAGAACCGGAAACCTCCATGGAGCTAGAGTGGTAGATGCATTGATGATCGCCAACGAAGCAAGAATTTAGCGCTAAATATCCTCCATGGTAGTGAACCACTCGAAAAGACTTGAAAGTCCTGTCTGGACAAAAGCAAGAGCAGTCGGGATAGCAGGGGTGTCAGACTCGACATCTCCAGACCCAGAACCAGCCAAATTAATGTCTTTGAACTTTCTAGCTTTGGTGGTGGAACCAAGGCCTCGAGTCTTCATGGCTGCTAGAATATAAACAAACGGAGACACACAAAGAACAAAAACCTAAACAACTTGGGTACAAGTGAGAGAGAAAGAAAAGCAAGAAAACACTTAGAATTAACACAGCCAAGGTGAATCTGAATATATAGAGAATTCGGTGCACAAATGAGGCAAGTTCGAAAATGGGTAACCAAATTTAATGTGATAAATGCCAAAATATCTCCTTTTTTAAAAAAATTTATTTCACACCTCAAAATTGGAAACTTTTTGCATGATTTTGAATATAATAAGTTCAAACAAATAAATTATATCAATTAATTTTTTTTCAAACTTGATTTTTTTAAGTACACGGTCAAAAAAACATATTTTATTTTATTTTATTTTTATTTAAGAAAAATTGCCGAAAATAAAAGGTAAATTTCCATACCATATGTGTCCATGTAAATGCCAAGTCCTGTTCAAGAGAAACAAGATAACCATTTTTTTTTTTCACAAATTAGAAAAATGAGTTATAATTAAAATACTATGTGACCATAATTCGAAAAAATATACCAATCACAAAACATATTTTAATCAATTCATTATATGTATGAGTCTTACAACAATCTTACACAGTCTAGTCAACACGCATGTGTATGTGCATGTGTAATCAATTTGGCGTTTCTTTTTGGCCTTTTAAAGCTAGGGTCATTTCCCATATTTGACAATTGTATCCTTTTTCAAATTGTAACCATAATGGAGGCTATAACTCTTATACTGATGGTAGTCTTTTACACCGGTAGAGTATCCTCCAATATAATTGCTAATTACCTAGTACCAACTTACTCAGTGTCGGCTTTCACACATTAGTATAGGTAGCTCTTTTCCAAAATGGAGCCTGAAAAAGAAACCAGATTAAGGAATGCTCATACAAAAACAAACATAATGATTTGATTAAATATAAATTGGATGGTCCATAATTTTTCAAATATGGTTTTTATTCCTCACAAAGTATAAGAATTATAACGTTCATTTTCTAATTTTTTTTAAGAAATGCTCATCAAATTTCTTCCAAACAGGACAAGATATTTACACAATCACATATGCAAGGCAAGACAATCAATTATTGACAATTTCAAATAAAACAAACCCCCAAAGATTTCCTGAGGGAATCAAATCTGACCGTGTCTAAAGCTGTAGTAAAAATATATGCAATTTATTTGTTAGTCTTAACATATTCTAAAATCAGAGTTTTGTTTTCAACAAGTTCCCTAAAAAAATGATGACGAATGTCAATATGTTTGGTGCGAGAGTCCTAATAAAAAAGATTTTTAGAGATATTAATAACACTTGTATCATCACAAAAAATGGTTAAAGTTTTAAGATCAAACCCATAGTTAGCCAACATTTGTTTCATCCACAAAAGTTGTGTACAACAGCTTCGGACAACTATGTACTCAGCTTCGGCTGTTGACAAGGAGATGGAGTTTTGTTTTTTACTATGCCAGGAGACCAAATTGTTTCCTAAGTAAAAACAACCACCACTTGTACTTTTGCGGTCATCAGTGTTTCCTGCCCAATCTGCATCACTATAACACACAAGGTTAGAGTTTGTTTCTTTGGAGTACCAAATGCCTGGATCAAGAGTATTATTAATATAACAAATAATTCTTTTTACAGCAGTCACATGAGACTTCATGGGGTTCCCTTGGAAGCGAGCACACACTCCAACATTAAAAAATTTTTTATGGGAAATTTTCAAATGTTTTCCCAATCGACATGGTTCACATTTACCAAAAAAATATTTACTTAAATTCGGTAAATCATGAACATGACTCAAACTTCCAATTTTTCTCAAATTTTCAAAAACCACATGACCATGTTTTTCATGACACAAATTAGTATCACTCCTTGTATTTGTGTGACAACTGCGTGATTGAGATAATGTGTAACAATTGTCAACAGATTTATAACCCTTCAAAACACAATTTCTATTTTGGTCAAGCACAAAACAATTATCATGAGAAAAATTTACAAACAAGTCTTGGTCACAAATTTGACTTATACTAATTAGATTAGTTTTAAGTCCATCAACCAAAAGAACATTTTGCAACTTTGGTAGTCCTTCGTAATTTAGAGTGCCACTACCAAATACCTTACACGACTTACCATCTCCAAATGTGACTTCCCCATTTTTCAAAGTCTAGAAATCAGTGAGTATGCTTTTGTTACCTGTCATATGCCGAGAACAACCACTATCAAAATACCAAGAGTTAAAAACATATGTTCTAAAACAAGTAAAGGCAACAAGACATTTGAATTCATTTTTATTCACCCAAACTTTCTTAGGCCGTGTCCTTTTCTTCAAGGGCATTTGTCTCAAATTACCATGATGATTAAAGTAATTTTTTTGAAGAAAAATCATCAAGGTAAAATATTTAGGTCGAATATGACCTTTCACTCCACAGAAATGGAAAATTGGAATAAAATGACCAGTTTTTTTATTCTCGAAATTTCTGGTCTGTTTCTCATGTGTTGTGACACATTGAAGAGATGATGCCACATGAGTTTGAGTTGTTCCTACAGAAGGGTCAGTTGTCGAAACAATAGGAAGATTTCTAGAAATATAAATTGTTTTTCCTTTAGGTTTAGATCCATTTGATCCTAACCTAGAAAAATCACAAGCTTTTTGACCTGCAAGCAGAACATCATCCAAAACCATAGATCTATGATTAAGAAATTTGACACCTTTCACAATTTTATCAACTTCATTAGACAAACGATTGATTTTAGAATCTTTAGCAACAATCTCAATTTCATATTTTTTAACAAGAGAGTCAAGTTCTTCATTTCTCTTCTTGAAAAATTTGTTATTGTTTGCCATTAAACGATTATCTGAACATACTTTCAACCATTGATCATACATGTTTTTGTATGATTCTTTCAAGGAATCCTCATCCAAATCGGATTCATCCAAATCACCATGGGAACCCTCATCTGTTGAAATAGTATTATTTAAACAAACAAGGTTCTCATTCACCTACACAGAAAGAGGCAAGCAAGAAAAAATAGAAGTTAAGGCAAGATTAGAATTTTCTTCCTCATCACTACTTTCAGAGTCCTGGTCACTCCAAGTGACTGCCATGACCTTCTTATTTTTCTTTAAGGTATTGGCACATTCAGATTGAATATGTCCAAAACCTTCACACTCCCTGCATTGAATACCATTTTTATTATTAGATTCAAAAGGTTTTGAAAAATTATTACCTTTGGAGGATTTAGATATGTTTTTCTTGTTACCAATATTTTTCATAAACTTCTTAAATTTTTTTGATAACAAGATCATTTCATCATCATCATCATCATCATCATCTTCCTCATCTGAGCTTTCCATTTTCTCTTTGGAAGATTTCAAGGCAATTGATTTCTCCTTTCACGACAATTGATTTCTCTTGATGGCGGATATTTTGATTAAGTTCAAATGTTCGAACAGATCCCATCAATTCCTCAAATTTCAAGGTGTCAAGGTTCTTTACCTCCTCAATGGCTGTGATATTGGATTGAAACCTGTCAGGAAGAGATCTAACAATTTTCGTAACCAAAACAGAGTTAGAAAACTTTTCTCCTAAAGCCAAATATTCATTAGCAATGTCAGACAATTATTCATAAAACTCAGTGAGGGTTTCTTTTTCAAACATGCGAAGGTTTTCAAATCTTGTGGTCAACAGTACAAGCCTAGATCTCTTAACATCAGTGGTTCCTTCAAATTGAGTTTGAAGGATTTCCTAAGCATCTTTGGCAAACTCACAAGATGGAATCAATTTTATATAACTCTTACCAACACCATTAAAAATTGCATGTAAAGCTTTATTATTACAAATTGAGAATTTATCTTCTCCATTAGACCATTCAAGTTCAGATTTTACCTGTGTCTTACCAGATTTTGAATCTGTCTCGACAGGTGGTGTCCAATCGGTCAATATTGATCTCCAAGCCTTTTCATCAAGGGATTTGACAAAAGCTTTCATCCTTACTTTCCAGTATGGATTGTTAGTATCATTCAGCAATGGAGGGCGAGTTATAGATCCACCTTCTGTAAAGAAAGACATTTCACAAGAAAAAAAACAAACAGAAAACCACAAAATCTAACTAAGAGTTTAGTGATCCGCTCTGATATCAATTGAAATTCCATTTTTAGTAATTACCAAACTAATTAAACCATGTGAATTAATTAAGTTGCAGAATGGTAATTAAATGTTGAATAGAGTTCAGATCTGTCGGGACAGAATCCAAACTTGTTCAGAAACCCTTTCGGTAACCTATTCCTTGGGGCCACGCCCAGAGAATAAAACCAATTAATAAAGAATCACAAGTACAAAATATTGACTTAAACAAAACAAGACTCCCTCTTGAGATTTGCCGCAACTTGGTTGTACTTCTCTTCACTAATCTGATCTTGATTGAAACGCTCAACCACTTGAACTCCCTTCAATGGCCAGCGAGTGCTTGCATCCTCCCGATGCAAGGCTTATAAAAATCCTCTCCCGAAGACTTTAAAAGTTGTGTTCAAATTACAATGTGTATTCACTCATGAACGTGGTATAACCTCACTACAAAAACTAAACACTCATTTTTCCACAAGATCACATGAATACTATGATCTTGAATACAAATAAGGAACTCTCACATTTATTACAATACACTCACAAATTATGCACCAATGAGTTCACTTTTTCTCAATGCCTTAGAAGCCTATTTATAGAGTCCATTTCGTGCTCAGAAAGGCTGAGAAAGAATCTCCTAATAAAAACAAGAATATTTAAAGATATTCTTGATTGATGAAGAATTTTCTTTTTTAGAAGATTCAGATCCGACAGATAGGATTTTGGTGGGGAAAACTAATACCTGTGCCGAATCAAAATGCTCAAGATAGAAATAATTATTAATGACATCAAAGATTCAGTTTCCTGAATTTTAATATCTTGAGCTGCACGAAAATTTAAAGTCAAATATCCAGAAATAATTGTGAGTAAGTACAGAATAATTTGCTTTAAATAAACAAGATATATTTTCCCTTTATAATCATATTGTGATAGTATAAAGCTAAATAATGAATGTAAATATTCCGAAAATCACAAAAAATGGAAAGTGAATTCCGAAAATCACAATAAAAGGAAAACAAAAAATGATCTTTTAATTAACAAGATATTTCTATAAAATATGCCAATTTTAGGATTTACAATTTCCCCATTTGGTAATTTTATAGACAATGCATATCTATTTTTTAAAAGATCTATGCATAAAATAAGTGAGTGCTTAAAGTCACAAGAGTCACAAAATGACTTCCTCTGCCAAAAATAACCAAAGCACATAACAAAAACAATCAACAAAATACATACATAGATAGTTTTCTAATGATAAATTGTGGGAGTATGTATGTATGTATGTATGTATGTATGTATGTATGTATGTATGTATGTATATGTATTCTTAGAGCTAATCTTGTATGTTTAGCCCCAATAAACTCGATTTTTGGTTAGCTTTAATTAGTTAAATATATCATCATACTGCAATTATGCATGTGGCATGTTGCCACATCAACAAATCATTTAGAAAATGAATGCAATGCAATAGAAGATGCACGTTTTCAATGATTACTATAGTTCAAGAGGATTTTTACCACACAAAAAAATTTGGGAGGCAGGACTCTATAAGGTCCATAGTTCGGGGGAGGGGAGGGGAGGGGTAAACCTATTTGTCCTTTGTGGAATGTAAGATCCACACAAATATGGCATGACCCTCAACTCTTCTAATTAATTGAGGATTGTGGTTGGACAACTTATTTTAAATTCCCAAATACTAGGGAGAGAGTTATTGACAACCGTGTAGCTTTGAGGGGTAGAGCTAAGTTGGGCAGTGTAAGGTATCATCTGAAATAAGGGGTTTGAACTTAAGTGTTGATGCAACTCTTTGGGTTAATGATAGATTAATTGGCCTTTAGGGGTGTAGTGAAGGATGATGTAAGTAGAGTAGTGGATTGTTGGGTGCATTGTAGGCATAGGGTCATGAGCCTTCTTTGTAGTGCACCAAAATTTCTTTTAGATTATTAAAATTTTTGTGATTTATTTTATTTAAATGTTAAGTGTGATGAATTGTTTTATTTAAGTGTTGTTATTTTTATTTGGATAATTATTTGTTTTATTTGATTGTTTATTATTTTATTTAATTGTTAGAATTGTTTGGTTAATTAATTTAATAAGTGAATAATTGTGTAACATGTTTATTTTACTATTAGTGTTACATTTTATTTAAGTGTGACAATTGAGGTAATTATGTGAGCTATGGTGGAATGCACTAAGGTGCATGATAGATAGTAATGCACCCTAGTGATTTAGTGTGTGCTAGTGCATGGTAGCATGGTGCACATGTGTAGATTTTTCTACACATTTTATACTTCCTTATTTTAGATTTTAATTGGGTTAATTTATTTATAAAAAAAAAAAGAAAAGAAAAGGGAAGAAGAGTGTTGGGCGTGTGACCTAGTGGGAAAGGAAGGATTTCCTTAAAATGATAAAAATAAAAAATTGAAGACCATAATTATTTTGGGGATAGGCATGATCATTTTGTTCCTTTATATCTTTTTAAAATAAAGAGGAATTAAGAGAAAATAAATGGGAAATGGAAACTTACCTTATTGTGTTAGGGGAGACTTTATGGGAGGATTTTTGATAAAAGGGTTATGAAAGGAGAGAAGAGCCATTGCTCTTGTGTGTGGCTGCCGTGACCTAGAGAGAGAGAGAGAGTGGCGTGTAGAGAGAGAGAGAGAGAGGAAGAAAGAAAGAAAGGAAGAAGGAAGGAGAAGGCGAGGAGGAGCCCCTCCTAGAGTATGTCTTCATGTTTTCTCTTTTGCATAATCTCTTTATTTGATAATATGATATTGATTTGTGTTATTTTTTTGTGTGTGTGTTTGGGTTCTTCCTTCTCCTCATGGTGGTTTTCCAATAAAAAAACCCTAGGCTTGAACAAGGGTGTGAAGTTTGGGTATTGATCTTTTGTGTTCTTGATTTTACAATCAAGAGAGGTAATGGTCTTTTCTTAGCCCTTATATTGTTTCTGGTGGGTTGTCTATGAGGTTTTGTTAATAATGCTAATGGTTAATTTTGGTAGGATTGATGTATAGGTTTTGGATATTGTGAGAGTATGATTTGTGTTAAAGGGTTGTGATGTTGATTTTGCTATGCATAAAAAAATTGTGATAATCTATGAGTGCATGTTTGGTGATTTCGGCCTAGGTACACCCAAGGGTGTTCTTGATATGTTGTGTGATTTACAATATATTAGATCCATGTTTTAGGACCTATGTTATATGGGTAAGAGAATAAGTGGCAATCTTGATATCTTGATCATGAAATTTTGTTAGATGCATGTTATATTTTGAATGATTAAATTATAAGATGCATGAAATAATGATAGAAACATGTTAGGTTAATATAAGGCATATGTGAATATGGTGCTTATAATTACTATATGTTATTTTATTGATAGTGTTTTGTTGGTTTTCATGGAATTGCAACAAATGGTTTTTAAAAGGATTCATGTGAATATGTTAGTGATATTAGAATCATGCATATTATAAGAGTATAATGAGATTTTAAGCATGTATGATTTTATGTAATTTTTGAGACAAAAGTTGAGTTTTATAAAGAATTAAGCTTGCTGTTTTTTTTTGTAAATAATTGGGTAAAAGTTGATAAAAAGATGAGTTGCATGCATAAATAATGTTCTTGATGAATATATTAATTTTTATGAAATTAAAAGAGGATTTTAAGTCTCATGTTATGATATTTTACTAAATTAATTTCCTACAGAATTTTTATTGAGTTTTGGGAAAATATGGGTTTATAAACTTGAATATGGTGATTTTTAATGATAATAATAGTTGCTGGAATTTTGTAATAAAATATGAAGTAAGTTTCACTAAAAATGAATTTGATTAATTTTTTGGAATAAATTATTTTTCCTAAGTTATGGTAATATTGAAAAATGATATTTTTAATGGTATAAATGCATATTTTGATAAAAAATGATTTTCATTTATTATGATTAAGAAAAATATTTAGACTCTATTTATTTGTGATTTTTGAATAAAATAAATGGTGGCTGAAAGTTTGTTTTAAAAAGGCTAACAATTGTTATTAAATTGTCACATATGGATTTTTGCTACTTAAAAACTAAGTCTTAAGTAATTTAAATCAAAATGTATTATTCCACACTTAAAATATATTTTTCACATCATTTTTGTAACACAATGATAAAATATATTTTTCTAAAGAAACATATTAAAATAGGTATTTTAATTAAATCCAAGCTTGTTGGGTAATTCTTGGTAAATTAGTATTTATTTAATGAAAATGTCACATATTTTATTTTGAGCTAAAATAAAATAAATTTATAAAAAAAAAAAAAAAGTTTTTGAGAAATTTAATCAACTTAGAAGTTTTAAGAAAATAAAGCGTGTAATATGTCTATGAATTTTAAAATAATAAAAGAAATGTAGAATTATTGTTTTTGAAAACGTCTTTATTACGCAATGTTCCCACGTATGCATGTTACATGCAAATCAACTTTTACGTCCAAAATCATGATTATTATTCAACTATGAGATTTTTATAAAACAATCATGTTAGTAAAATGGGTAGAACGAGCATTATTCTTTTTGGCGATAATTGCATGTTTAGTGTAACTGTTATCATGAGTGCATGGCCCATGCACACATGAGTTGTATGGAAGGGCAAAATAGTAATTTTATGAACCTAAGAAATGTTATTTTGATTATGATATAGGCTCGTTGAAAGATTGTGAAATTCTTAGCTTGGACCTGAGGTAAGGAAGTTAGATAGATTTTATGATTTTATGCTATGAATGGTAAGGTTGTTATATGAATGAACTGTTATGAAATTATGAATGCCTTAATGTGATGATCTGTTGAATGTGATATGTGTATGGATGTTAGATACATCAAACAGAATACGATGTTAGATACATCAAACAAATTACGATGTCAGATACATCGAACGAGTTACTAAGGACATTGAGACGTGACTCCTAGGGCGGACGCGCCGAGGTTATTCAAGGACCAGTGATCTCCTGTTTACCTCATAGGGTGACATGGACAACTAGCGTTCCATGCTCATCATGTATGCTGTATGTTTGTGATATGATGATATGTCACATTTATGTTATGATATGATGATATGTTACGTTATGTTATGATATGATGATATGTTACGTTATGATATGATGATATGTACGACTATGTTATGATATGATGATATGTACGATTACGTTATGATATGATGATATGTTACGATTACGTTATGACGTACCATGATGTCTTAGATGAATGTTAGTGTTTTGTTTTTTGTTGTTTTTCTTACTTGCTTATTTGTTTGTACTTCCTTACTGGGCTTTTAGCTCACCCCCTTACTTTCTTTCCAGGTAGCAAATAGGATTTCTCTATGGCACGCGTGGTGACGTGAGGAGTTCTTTCATCATGGGGTGTATGGCGTGGGGCAATCCTATGGACGATAAAACGATCAACGTAGAACGCCATTTAAATTATGTTTTGTTTTTAAGAGACTTTCCTAAATTATCAGCGGGACTCTGTTATTTAAATTATTTGGTTTTCTTTGAACTTTGCATAAAAACCTATGTTTTATTTTAAACTTATGGCGCCAACTTGCATGATTTTAAATAAGTCCCCCTGAGACTTTAATAATGGATGGTATTCTTTTATAAATTATGTTATGCGAATGTTTTGTAAGTATTAGTCTAGGGCGTTCTTTACATTCTTCCGGCAGAGTTGCTTGCTTTAGGGAAGACATTGCTTGGACTGCAAATATCGTGTATGTACTTGAGCAAAAAGAAAGTGATTGCGCTAATGTCGTTTCATCCATTTTAGCTTCGAATAGGTGCTCGAGTGATAGTTTGATTATGGAGGATATTATTGTTTTATTGAGTGGTCATGGAAGTGGTTCTTGCAAATTCATTCCCTCAAATGGAGAGTAGAGTTGCTCACACTCTTGCTAGTTTATGTTTTGATATTGATGTTTCTCATGTTTCCAATTCTTGGCTATGTAATTCTGTTGGTAGGCTTGAAACAACTTATTTAAGTTAATAAGATCTCCTCTTTATTAAAAAAAATGAATTTAAACTAATTTTATTTTCTCATATTTTTATTCAAGCGAAAAGATATAGAAAAAATAAAATAAAATTTAATGTAATTTTATAACATCTTGAATTTTTATAAATATATTAAAAAAAATTAAAAAAAATCAAAATATGTAGTCCATTATTCTTAAAAGAATATTTTTGTATATTTTTCATGAGGTTTTTCTTCTCTCATCAATCATCATCATAATCTAAGTTGTAAACAAAACCTCATCAAGTTGCCATTGATTTGTTTCCTATAATTTATTTAAAGAGAATTAGGAGTGCTTTATTTAATTTATTTATTGTTCTTCTTCCATTGTATTTAAAGTGAGTTTATAAATGATTTCCATAGTGAACCTCTCCTTATCTATGGAATCTAACCTAAATTATAGGTGAAACACATTAATTTTTACATAATTTAAATTCTTTATTTCCTACTCCTAAAGTTTCTCAATACATAACTCTCAAAATTGCATAACCCTCGAAAATACAAGAAACACGGATTTTATAGGCATTCCATTGGATTTCTTCATTGTAACGAGGAATGACCTTGGTTGCGATAAGAAGCAACTCGAGAGTTAGGGTTGCGGTAAGATAAAGTCCTAGCTACAACGAGGATTGAAAGCATCAGACTATGGCGTTGCAATGAAGAATAAGCACGATTAGAGCATTGCCGAATTTTAGGGGAGGCTCTTTCCTGTGAATTTAAAAAAAAATATATTTTATTTACATTTTAGTCCTTTTTTATAAATCTTTACATTTATACTTATGATGAAATTTTTATATTAATATTTATATATTTATGATGTTATGTGCTTAATTATTTTTTATTAATATGTATATTTCACTTCCAATGAAAAAAAAGTCTGGGTCTGCCAGTAGTCTCGCGTAAATATCTGGTGTTGTGGTATGAAGCTCAAATCCTCCAAAAATAAACATCTTCAATCTTTCTAGTATTGTAATTTCATAAATTAATATGAAAAGTTATTTTGGATACTTTGGGCATGTTTGATATTGTTTTCTATTTTTTGTTTTCAAAATTGTGTTTTTAGAAATAAGAATAGAAAACAGTTTTTGTAGTTTTAAAAAAACAACAGGTAATTGGCTAATGTTTTCTAAAAATAATTTTTTGTTTTTATTTAAAAAAAATCTTAAATAAAAAATTAATAAATATATTTACAAAGAGAAAAATCTTGTAAGAGTTTGTAATAAATAATGAGATAAAGTAATGTGAAAGAAAAATTGATGAAAAATAAGGAGAGAAATTTTGTGGAAGAAAAATTGAGAAGAGAGAAATTGATGCAAAAAAAAAAAGAGAAAGAAAGTGATGAGAGAGAAAATGGCGAGATAAAAAAAAATAAGGAGAGAGAAAATAAGAAAATAAAAAAATGATGAGAGAGAAAGTGATGTTAGAGAAATTAAGGAGAGAAAAAGTGATGAGAGATAAATTAATAAGAGAGAAAGTGATGTGAGATAATAATAATTAAAAATGTTATGTGAGAAAAAAAATTGACAAATTTTTTTTTGAGAACTGAAAACAACTTTCGTTGTTATCAAAATTTCATGTTTTTTGTAACCTTGTTTTTAAAAATTGTTTTATGAAAATAATGTCAAACACTTTTACTTGTTTTCAGAAAACTGTTTTTAGATTTTAAAAACAAAAAATAATTTTTTAGTTAAGGAGCCAAACACCCTCTTTGTTTCTAATTCTAAAATT
Organism: Humulus lupulus; assembly: GCF_963169125.1. NCBI lineage: Eukaryota > Viridiplantae > Streptophyta > Magnoliopsida > Rosales > Cannabaceae > Humulus > Humulus lupulus. The sequence continues at coordinate 13,857,935 of NC_084802.1, forward strand.
TAGATGTGTTGTCGCTTTCATATAGTGTAATTTCATAAGCTATATATATATATATGAAAATTTTCTTATAGGGACTTCACTTTAAGCTTTATCGGTGGGGCTCTCAGTGTTCTCAACCCGTGAACAGTTTTCGGTGCGATTTTTTTTATGACCGTGTATATTGTAGTTATCTAGAGCATCCTGCAAATTTTCAGAAAATTTCGAATAATTTACAGTACCGAAAACTATGTTCAAACATGTTGTTGTATGCGTGACTATTTTTTTTATGCGCGTGGAAAGCTAGCTACAATATACATAGTCATAAAAAAAAATATCGTGCCGAAAACTGTTCACGGGTTGAGAATACTAAGAGCCCTATCGGTAGGACTTAAAATGAAGCCTCTATAAGAGAAATCCCCTATATATGGGCTTGTGTGGCTAATTAATGCGCCTATTCTAGTCTAGAGAATAAACTAAAGTGCCATGTATATATTGGTTCACAATTACATAAGTAAAAACATAAAATAAGAGTTACTCAAAAAAAAAAAAAAAACATTACTACAAAATAAGGCTTTCTCTGCTGTTATTTTCCTCAATACACTACGATTTTGGGAAGTAATGGGAACCACAGTGTATTCGACCGCATAGAAAAATTCACGAAAAGACCGTAGAGTTAAAAAACCATTTTGAAAAGATTTATATATATATAATTATTTTTATTTTCTTTTCATACATAATTAGATTTCAGATGAATTTTTTTTAATACCAATACAATTATATTAATAATACTATATTCAATACCAAATTATATTTAAATTTTTTAATATAAAATACCATGTTTTATATAACTAAAATTTATATAATAGTATAACATATAACATATTATTATATACTTAATTTTAAAAATTATTATCTAAATAAACATAATGTATAAATTAAAATTAAGAAAAATATTCACATATCATTACTAGTTAAAAAATGTCATTTATATATATACATAAGTAGTTCTTTATACATACATAAGAAAAATTAATAAGAACATTCGAATCAAGTTAGTAAGTTACATATAAGAAAAGTCAGACTTCATAAATAAATGACATCTATCTTGCTAGCTAGTCAGTTTGTAGTGGGAGTAGGTCGTCTTTGCCATTGAGTACTTTTTTGTCAAACCACTACAAAATTGACAAGTAAATATATATTAGATGATTAAGTACTATATATAGTTTTTCTTAAACAAAAAAAAAAGAATAAAATATAACATACTTTCTTCTTGATAACTTCTGTTGGATTTTGTACATTTACAAGATCATAAATGTATCTTAATACATAAAAACTACATTCACGACTTTCGCGTGGGCTTTCTAGAACAAAATCCTCTCGTCAGTTTTACAAATTCTCCATTGTACTCATTTCCCAAACATTGTGCGTATGCTCTACAAAAATTAAAATAAATTATAATCTCAATTCTAAAAAATTAACGTTGAATATATTCAAACTGAAAAAACTTACTTTTCCATTGTGCCTATGCTCTACAAAAATTAAAATAAATTATAACCTTAACTTTAAAAAATTAACGTCGAATACATTAAATCTGAAAAAAAAATTACTCTTCCATAACCTCATTTATTATTGATGGAGATTTATAATTTCACAATGGGTCCAGAATTATGGTCGTCTCCCTCATCATCATGAGCACCAACATCCAATGTCGGCTAAAACAATAATAAATGATAATTATTATATGATGAAAAGCCAATGATAGTAGTGATAATGTTTTAGGTAGTTTGTTCTTACTTAACAATCCAAGGAATGAAATATATTTGGCCTTGTCTATCCATAGTCATCATTTATTTGGCTATAAGATCCACCGTATTATTTTTACTATTGTCATTGCCAATAGAAAGATGTTCAGTATCAATTTTTTTTATAGTTGTCGTGAATTTTGGTGCATGCTTTCCCAAATGCATCTATAGAATCAGTCACGCATATTACACTTTTAAAAATATTTCCAATTAATAATATAACATATCATAAAAAAAAAACTGGGCAGAGTTTCCTCTGATCCTATAACATATCCCAAATTATTAGTACCTATTGGGGGTGTTCATCAAACCGGCCACACCATACCACACCACACCATTCCACACAACAATTTGTGGTTTGGAACTTTTCACGGTGCGGTTGCAGTTTGTATTTTTTCCAAACTGCGTGGTGCGGTGCTGTATCGTCCCAAATTTCCTAATAAGGCTTAGGGCCTTGATTAGGGGGCCAGGATGGAAAATTGTGGAAATTATATGATTATGTGATATATATGTGCATCATTATGTGATTATGTTAGTTATATTATAAAATGACTTGATATGCATGTTTTGGTGTATTAAATATGCATGTGGGCTTATGTATGATTAATTGGGTAATTTTCGTAATTTGGCCTATTATGAGTATATTTGGCATATATGTGGTATGCGTGAGATATTACATTACTATGTGGATATGTTTGGGTTACTCGGCACGAGACAATCCTAGGGAGTAAGCTAATGGGAAAGTCACAACGGGACTCATACTTGACTCGGAGTGAGTCAATGGATATATTGGATATTTAGCACATTACCGGGATATTGGGTAATGGGAATAATTATTTGATGATATATTGTGAGTTAGTGAGATCAGAAGGGAATTCTGGGTATTTTGACTATTTTACCCCGATGGGCGTTTTTGGGACCTCGAGCATTAGGATTTGCTTAAGGTTACTTAAGCTCGAAGTAACCTGTCAGAAACATAAAAGAACGTTCAGGACATTCACTCTCTCCTGTTATTCCTTTTTGACGTCATTCGCATTTTCGAAGGAAACCCAAGTTTTAGGACTCGGATTCAAGCAAGGATCGAGTCATAGCAATCCTAGGGAAGATTATAAGCTTATTAGCTGGAGGATTTAATTGGGAATCGACTCAATCAGAGGTGATCCAAACTTTAAGTTTTGAGTTTACGAGTTTTTAAGCTTTGATTGGATTTTATGCTTTGATGAGTTTTTGGGTTGTTTGAGGCTCGGGATTTTATGGTTTTGGGCCATTGGGATGTTTGAGAACTTTGTTTTTGAGATTTGGATACGTTTGGATAGGTTTTTGGAGGATTTTAAATGGGAGAAAACGTAGGAGATGGCTGAGTTCGAGGTTGGGTCGCGACCTTATTCTAGCAAGTCGTGACCTGTGTGAACCCAGAACCAGGAGGGTTCTACCTGGGGGGCACCCTGCGACTCTAGAGGGCCAAGTTGCGGCCCGCACCCTGAAGCCCATGTAGAGGGCTCTCTGTCAGGGAGGCGCGCCGCGAGCCCAGGGCCAAGTTGTGGCTCGCCTATGCATTTTTGGCCAGATTTGGTTTTTAGTTGTGGGAACTTAACTCTAAGGGCCCAGGATCGATCCTACTACCCGGTTTGATAGGATTCGGCGTCCCGGAGGCTAGGACTTGGTTTGGAAGTCTTTAATTACTCGTTTTTGACGGGATTCTATATTATGGTTATGACTAGGTTGTCGCTAGGGGCTCAGAATCAAGATCGTGCTTGAGGGTCATTTATTGGTAACCTGTGATTGGACCAAAGGTAAGAAAACCTCACCCAATATGTGAAGCATGTGATACATGTGATTGTGGCATGGCATGAATGTTGAATATGAAATCGATCAGAGCTTGAGTCTTTGTAAATGTGCATGATCATAATTATGCTAGTGATTGTTGATGAAGCATGTTGAGTGCTCTATATTTGAATATCTGTTGCATTGTGAATGCTTGAATACATTGTTTATCTGAGCTACGCACTGACTTATTAGTCAGAAATGACAATGGTGTTTAGTGCTGGTCGTGAAGCTCTGACTTATCAGTCATGATTGGCAATACTATTGAGCGCTGGTCGTATGGAATTGACTTATGAGTCAAGAGCGACAATAACACATTGAACGCTGGTCGATATGATTAGATCTAATCAATAGGAGCATTATTGTAGAGTCCAAGAACTTTACTTAGCTAAGTTAGATAGTAGTATAATAGTAATAATAGTATTATCTTTATAACTGTGGATTTTTGGTTCAGACCGGGATTTATTTGGACACTCATAGTAGTACTTGTAGATTTTCTAAGTTTAACCTATAGTTTAGGAATATTAATTTTAACCTAAGGTTTGATTAATATGACTGATATTGAGGATAATATTTATTATACTATAAGGTTTAGATAAGAACCAATTAGATAATAACACATGTTATGTATGGGTTTATTAATGTTGACCCAAGATTTGGCCAACTGACACGGAGTCAGAATATGCTTGATATGAATGAATATATGAGAAGAACGTAATGACGAAAGTAAATAAGACACAGTATTTTATAGTCGTTCGGCCCCAGAATCTGGTAATGACCTACGTCCACTTAGACTGATATTGACATAAAAATCAGAAGAGTGATCAAAGAACTAGGGTTCAATGAGTTTCACCACTTTCTGAAGAACAATACAATATTGCTAGGATAATTACTATAATCTCTCACGATTCAAAAGCCAAAAAGTCCTCTCCCTTAGGCTCAAGGGGGATTACAAAAGATTGTTACAGATATTCTTTCCTGAATAATCGGATACTCAGGAGATTGTGTGAGATAAATTCGGGATTCACAAAGATCTTCCCATTAATGTTGCCTTGTACGCGGAACTATCGACCAGACTGGTCGCAGGTAAGACAGGTTCGTACTGCTTCCAATGTGTCTTCTGGTCGATACTCTAGCAGAACGTTTCCAGGTGTCAGCCACGTGTCCAGGGATCACTTGCCACGTCATCAATGCTAATTTTTTGGATAACAATTAATGATTACGTATTTTGAGGATTAAATTTATTAAGGTTAAAATTTGAATACTCTAAGGTCAGTCAGCAGCTTTGAAAACGTTAGAGGGCTTAGTCAAGGCTATTTACTCAATTTAAATTAAGCTAAAAATGTGTAATTTCGTGTTTAAATAATCAGCGTATGCCGATATATCGTAGCTATAGGGGGCGATATATCGCAGCACGAAGATACGAAAAACACGAAACGTTGCACGATTGCCTCGGGCATATTGGCCCAGGCGATATATCGCCTACAGGGGCGATATATCGCCTCCCTCAGCATATTTTGAAAGTTTTCAAAAACGTTTTCCATTCAAACCTTCAACCTCTTGATAAGTCCAGCACCTTTCTGAACGAGTCTTCAGCCTCTGCTGAACGATAATTCAAATTATTTTCACTTAAAAAGCCATTATTTTTATTCAAGTTAAATGAGATCTTTTCATTCCTAAAACTCTATAAATAGGACCTAGTACCCAGCCATTTGTTCATCTATTACTCTAAGTTCAGAGGCTGCAAGTTGCTATTTGAGTGTGAGAGTGTAAACACTTGGGTTGGGAATTATAAGCTTGATCATTATAAGCTTATCAAATACTTGGGGAAGTAAGGTTTATTCACATTTCGGTTCAAGGTTTAGATTGGTCATATAAGTCTTCAAGGTATTTCCAAACTCTAGTCCATTTCTGTATTATGTTCTTTAAAAATTCTCTTAGTCTTCTACCCCTTCTAACCTTATTCTTATTTTTGGTTAGGAAATCCAAGTTCTTAAGCACATAAGTTTTTGGTAAGTATATTCTCAATGGTATAGTTCTTCCATTCTTTTCATCCCTTTTCTTCAATATTCTCACCCTGTTATAAATGGTTTTTAGGAGTGTTCCAAGGTCCCAAATCAGTCCTCATATCCCGGTTATTTTGGTATGGAAAATAGGATAAGATTTATGTGTTATATGCTTTTATATGTTATCTTATGATTTTATGTTATGCAATATGTTATGATAAGTATGATTGTAGACTTGGGCATATGACCCATATGACTAACAAGCCCCAAATAGATTATGGGCATATGACTTGTTTAGTTTATGGGACCCCAAGTAATAATGGCCATTATAGTATGTATGTGACATAAGTGTTATAGTATGTTTTATGTTACTTTATGAATTTTATGTGTATGACTATATGTTAGATTTTCCTTGCTGGGCATTAGGCTTATTCCTTTATGTTTATATGTGCAGGAAAATAGCTATAGTGGCGGGAAAGGTTCTTGGAAGCTTGAGGAATGTGTATTGAGGCAGAATGGATTCAAAGAGCCGAGAGTTTCGATTCGAGGATGTAGTTTTTGTTCTTATGGTTTTTATATGTATTTTTCTGCATTTTATTATGTAATCTCTTTTTAAATTATCATTATGTCATGTTTTGGTTTTAAAACAATGGGATCCCATATCCTAACTTAAATTTTATGTAAGTTTGACCTTTGTTTTTTTTAAAGTTTTAATAAAGTTATGATCTTATCACTTGTAAGTGTTATTAAGAATTAGTGTTTATGTATAGTTTTCGTTAATGGTCCAAAAGTCTAGAGTAGTTGGGTCATTACAATTATATGCTCGACCAACCTATTGGTCGAAGAAATCTAAAGCGCTTGGCTAGTCTAAGACTAATTACTCAGAGACAGGGCTAAAAAGGCTCAAGTGACTGGAACGTCACATGACTTAAGGCGCAGGACCCCAGATTGACTTAATAGTCATTTATTCAGGGCACATGACCCTAGAATGACTTAATAGTCATCTATTCAGGGTGCCAGACCCCAAAGTGACTTAATAGTCATCTATTCAGGGCGCATGACCCCAGATTGACTCAATAGTCATCCATTCAGGGCGCAGGACCCCAGAGTGACTTAATAGTCATTTATTCAGGGCACAAGACCCCAGATTGACTTAACAGTCATCTACTCAGGGCGCAGGACCCCATAATCATTTATTTGTACTTGCTTGCATGCATGAATATGGTTATTATTGCTAGGCATGCTTATTATGATTTGGTGGCATGTTATTATCTGCTTATGAGCATGTTTGAGTTTTCTTGCTGAGCCTCGACTCACAGGTGCTATGTGGTGCGGGTAATGGTAAAAGAAAGTTGGACCATCCTTGAGTTGGAGAGCTTAGGTGACGATGTGTACAACAATGACCGAGGGTTTAAAGAGGAACTAGGGTTAAACCCTATTTTGTCGCTTAGGTCGGCTTGTTGTAATTCTTTTATTGTAATTAACCTTTTAAATGTATTTTGAGATCCCAATGCATACAGTAAACGTTTTAGTGAAACATTGTATCTTTGACCAAAATTTTTAACCCTAAACTGTTAATCACATTTAGTTACACAATTATGGCCAAATGACTCGTTTAACGAGTTTAGCGCTATTTAAAATACACAGTGTAACGGTTCCTGGGTAGTAGGGTGTTACAAGTGCGGTTTGCAGTTTTGAATTTATAAATATGGTTAAAACCGCACCGCACCGCAACTCATGGTTATATATATTAATTGTTTTTTATATATTTTTTCAATTTTACTACATTTAAAATTAAATACATATATATATATTTATAAAGTATAATATGCACACTATCTAAAAAAATATAATATATTTCATAGGATGCTAATACATATTCTACTTCAACATAAATGTATTCCTCCTTAATCAAAACATTTACTTCTATATCACATTTTTTATTTGTTATTAGTTTGTTGTATTTTTATTGTTTTGTTAAAAGTTTATTAGTTTGTTGTATATTTATTATTTTGTTAAACACTCTTTAATTATGAGCTTTATTATTAATCTTTATAAATTATAATATTTAATTGTTATAAGCCGCCCACACCGCATTTTTGTAGTGCGGTTTATATGCTTTGAGATCTATGCGGTGCCGTCCAAAAAATTGGCAAAAAACTGCACCGCCCGCACCGCGAACACCCCTAGTTCCTATATATTTAATTCAAACAAAACAAAACAAAACAAAACAATCATCTTGCACAATTTCGTCCATAAACAACTGCAACACACAAAATTCGCAGAACCTACTTCACTAAGATACACATGTTCTCAACCTTCTGTTATCTTCGCAACACACAATTTAATCTCAGAACCTACTTCACTACGGATGAATATCTGATATATTCAAATTCCTCTAACAATTTGTTATCACAGAACAAATTGAGTTCAAGTTTAATTATTACATACCTCAAACCAAACAACATAACTGAGGATCTAATATTATACATGAAGGCTGCTTCATAAACGTTTTCCGATTTGAGAAAGATGGCCTTACGATTTTCTATAACCTCTGGGTCAACTAGAACTTGTACAAATCCATTTGATCCTTTAATAGAAAATAGCTCATTCAATATAAAATTTGGACTAATGTCAATTTTGTTCCATTCGTCATCTGTTAACCATTTTAAAGGTCTGAAGCTCCTTCAGTGGGGACAACTACGTGACATCCAACTGATGATAAATGTGAGCTTGGTGATAGAGATTTGCATTTAGAATTTGATGGGCATGGTGCACTTCAGAGTTCTTTATTAAGGGGCCCTACATAATATCATTTAACATATCAATAAAATGTACCCATGTTAAAATATAATTTAAATATCTAAGCAAATTATTTTATGCCTGATCAGTCACGATTAAATATTTTGGCCAAGGAAGGAATGTGTCTTGTGCGTCACCAACATATTTGTAATGACCCACTACTCTAGACTTTTGGACCATTAACGAAACTATACATACAAATCCTTAAGAAAACTTACATTTGCGAAAATACCATAATTTTATTAGGTAACTTGTAAAAATAAGAGTTACTTACAAAATAAATACCAAGAAGGATATGGGATCCCATTGTCTTAAAAACAAAACATAATTTAAAATAAAGGAGTTACATAGAAAATGCGGAAAAATTACACATAAACCCATAAATAAAAGACTACATCCTCGAAATCGAACTCTCAACTCCTTGAATCCATTCACCATCGATACACAATCTCCAAGCATCCACGAACCTTACCGCCACTAATAGCTATTTTCCTGCACATTTAAACAAAAAGGAATGAGCCTAATGCCCAGCAAGGAAAAAATCTAACACATACTTCATATACATAAATTTCATAATAAACATAAAGACATAAGATAACACTTATTACATACACATACTATAATGTCCATTATTACTTGGGGTCCCATAGACTAAACAAGTCATATGCCCATGAGATTAGTGGGGTCCTACTAGCTAAGTAGGTCATATGCCCATAATCTATTTGGGGTCTTGTTAGTCATATGGGTCATATGCCCAAGCCTACAAACATACACATCATAACACTTATCATAACATAAGAAGCATAAGATAACATATAGAACATATAACATATGCATTTCTATCCTATTTTCCTTACCAAAGTTACCGGGATAAGAGGACAGCGTTGGGACCTTTGGAACACTCCTAAAACCATATATAACAGGGTAAGTAGATTGAAGAAAAAGTAATGAAAAGAATGGAAGGAATGGAATGACTAAACCTTTGAGAAACATACTTACCAAAAACTTATGTGTAAGTTCTTATATTTCCTAACCAAAATAAGAATAAGGTTAGAAGATTGAGTAGAAGACTATGAGAAAGAAAATAACATAATACCAATGAACTAGGGTATAGAAATACCTTGAAGACTTGTAGACCAATCTAAACCTCGAACCGAAATACTATGAAACCTTACTTCCCCAAGTGTTTGATAAGCTTATAATGATCAAGCTTATGATTCCCCAACCCAGGTGTTTACACTCTCACACTCACTTAGCACTTGCAGCCTTTGAACTTAGAGCAGAAGATGAATAATGGCTGGGTACTAGGTCCAATTTATAGAGTTTAGGGATGAAAGGATCTTAATTTTACTTGAATAAAAATAATAGCTTTTTAGGTGAAAATAATTTGAATAATCGTTCAGCAGAGGCTGAAGACTCGTTCAAAAAGGTGCTGGACTTATCAAGAGGTTGAATGGTTGAAAGGAAAAAGAATTCAAAAACTTTTGAAATATACTGAAGGAGGCGATATATCGCCCCCTGTAGGCAATATATCGCCTGGGCCAGTATGCCCGAGGCTGTTGTGCATCATCTCGTGTTTTCCGTATCTACGTGCTGCGATATATCGCCCCCTATAGCTGCGATATATCGGCACACGCTGATTAATTAAACATGAAATTACACATTTTTAGCTAAGTTTGAATGGAGTAAACAGCCTTGACTAAGCCCTCAACGTATTCAAAGCTGCTGACTGACCTTATAGCATTCAAACTTTACCCCTTATTAAATTTAATCCTCAAAATACTTAATCCTTAATCATCCATACATAACATGTGCTTAAAATCCTATTGGTCCTTATCTAAACCTTATAGTATAATAAATATTATCCTTAATATCAGTCATATAATCAAACCTTAGGTTAAAATTAATATTCTTAAACTATAGATTAAACTTAGAAAATCTATAAGTACTACTATGAGTGTCCAAATAATTCCCGGTCTGAACCAAAAATCCACAGTTACAAAGATAATACTATAAATACTATAATACTACTATCTAACTAGCTAAGTAAAGTTCTTTGGACTCTACAATATTGTATGTTACCAAAGGGAATCGGGATTTCAGCTTCTTCTTGTAAGACATTTATAAGCCAAACCCTTGAAACTGAATCATCAAGTATAACTCCATGGATGGTCATTTGACTACCCAAGTTCGGTACAATGATGACGCCCTTAGCCACTACATTGTCAATATTTTCAGAACACAGTTGCACTTAATAGCTCGACAATGACGAATAGTCATAGATTGATCGACCATCTTCATCAAAAGGATCATCTACGGTTTGGTGGACATGTCAATAGAATTCATCAAAGACCTCCTCTGCGGTTTGGGGGACATGTCGATAGACTTCATCAATAGGACAGTCTTTATCGTAGGGGGCAGGTCGATAGACTTCATCATTTGGATTCTCATAGTATTGTCCTTCATCATAGTAGTCCCCATCGTCATTTTCCTCATTGTATTCCTCATTTCGAGCTAGTTATTCTTTTGTTGTAGATTTATGTTTCTTTAACTCTTCAATCTCAGCTTTTAGCAGAGCAATCTCCTTTTTTGTAGTCATTTTCCTTGGTTTTTTTTCCAAAACCTACAAAATAATCAACCAAGTCAATCAATAAAGAAAGCTAAATAATTCTTTAAAGAACACAACTATGATGAAGTATCATACCCGCCAGCTCGAACACGACCTGAGTGCTCCGGTGTCCCTAACGCTTGAGTCAAGATGTCACCGCGACTCAGTTTTTCTTTGATTTCCCTTATCCAAGATGTTGTTTGGTCAAATTAGTTTATATAAATAAAACCAATATGTTATAATATCGTAGAACACTTACTCTCTTATTAACAATCTTTTGGCCTAAGTCTATCACAAGAACTTTATTCTTTTCATGCGATCTAAGCCAAACTTCATATCACTCCGGATTTTGAATACCTTGTTCTTTTTTCTACAACATACAAGATAATTAAACTTATTGTGTGATAATATCAACCATTGTTTAAACTATAATATCAATTATACTTACCAAATCTTCTCTTATATTAGTCATTCCTCTACGAGATGTTCGATGTCTTGACTTCTGTTGTAATGCACATGATTTTTGTTCTTTGTGCTTTTTTTGAAACTCTAGACTTAGACGGTCAATTACAAGTTCTAACCAATCTTTTTTGTCAAGCACATATTCATACTAAGCTAGGAAAAATTTGAGTTCTTCCATAGTACCCATTTAAGCCAAAGGCTTAATGTACTCTGTAGTGAGTTCACTTTTAAAATCCTTTATTATTGTAACGCCCCACGCTACTATGGTTGTTTCTTGGAATGACAACTGGCCCTGCAAACCAACATGAGTCTTTCCAGCATACTTTGTCCTCACTCGCACGCTTCCCAAGAGGTCACCCATCATGAGACTACTCCAGGTCAAGCACGCTTAACTTTGGAGCTCTCAATTGATGGGCTACCGAAATAAAAATGCATCTTGTTGGCATAGGTAGTACCCATCAATCCATTAAAGCCATCTTCAACTGTGTCTTTCCCCCGCGGATCATGGGATTCTGACTGTCACAATCACCCACCCTTAGGGGTTTGACGTCCCCGTCGGCCACACTTCCGGCTAGGTCAATGCTCTGATACCATTTTGTAATGTCCCACGTCACTATTGGTTCTTCCTAGAATGATGACTGGCTCTGCAAACCAACATGAGTCTTTCCACCGTAATTTTTCCTCACTCGCATGCTTCTTGGGAAATCTTCCCAGGAGGTCACCCATCATGAGACTACTCCAGGTCAAGCACGCTTAACTTTGGAGTTCTCAAGTGACGGGCTACCGAAAAGAGGATGCATCTTATTGGCATAGGTAGTACCCATAAATCCAATTAAGCCATCTTTAGCTGTGTAGTCCCATACGTACATAGTCTTAGAATCATCACACTTGACCTTCCCCAGGCGGTGTCGGATTACACAACTTTTTGCCCGGTCTTTCCCTTGTGGATCACGGGATTTTGGCTGTCACAATTATGTTTCCAACTTTTTTCAAAAGCTCACGTTTGAAGGACTGAGGAGCATTGTGACTAGCCTAAGAATCATTGAATCATCAACTGTAATAACTCCATGTGATCACTAAAGCAGAAAAAAATAGTACAAACAAGTTTTAACAACAAAAATAAAATCATTACTCTAATATATATGATTAAATCTCGAGATTATTTTGCATCACAACTAATTGAGCTTGATCTAATTTTGTCCTAGATACGGTGATCACTGTTCCGTTCTCTCATAGTCCTTTATCAACCCCATCTGAGTTATTTCGTGGTTTGTTGATTCCGATTGCCTCAACCCCACACATGTATTCTGAGCAAAATTCCACTGCCTCTTCCGATATATAACATTCAACCATACTAGCTTCAGAACAATAATGATTACACACATAACCTTTCAAAACATTCATATTCATTTCAAATGGATACATCCATCTCGTCCAAACAGGTCCACACAACTTAGCTTCCCTTACTAGATGAACCATCAAATGTATCATAATGTTAAAGAAGGATGGCAGAAATTTTTTTTCAAGGTTCCATAGAGTTTCCACTATCTTACCATGCAATGCATCCAATTTTTTCATTTTTAATTATTTTCTGCATAAATGATTGAAGAATATGAAAACATTTGTCAAACAATCTCAAAAAAAATTCAGTAAGACTAACCAGATGGCAATTGGAAGTAATTGTTGCACTAACATATGACAATCATGTGATTTCATAGCCATTAACTTCAAATCCCCCATGGATACCAAATTTTGAATGTTGGATGAATATCCATCAGGCACTTTCATCTCTGCAAATGATTTACATACGAATTTTTTCTCTTCTCTGGACAACGTGAAATATGAATGAGGTAAATATATGTGTTTACCTTTCTCTTTAGGTGCCAAATCAGTTCTTATACTCATTTCAATAAGATCTAACGACTAGTCAGACCATACTTAGTTTTACTGGGAATATAAAGTAATGTACCTATAATACTTTCACACACATTTTTTTTCTATGTGCATGACATCTAAATAATATCAAACAAGTAAATCTTTCCATTAAGGAAGATGAAAAAAATTGATTTCCTTTGGAAACATCCATTTACTTTCTTAGTTTTCTTCATTTTTTCGTACTTGAAATCAACTTTCTCTACTTCTTTAAGAACTTGTCGCCCCAATAGTGGCAAATGAGCAACACCTTGTTCTTTAGAACCATAAAATGCTTTTTTTTTTTTTCCTACAATGATGATTTAGGGGCAAGTATCGTTTATGACCCATATAACACATTTTGTGCCCATTTAACAGACGACGTGTCCATGTGTTAGTGCAACAAATTGGACATCCTTGGTAACCTTTTGTGCTTAACCCTGATAGGTTACCACTAGGGGTGAGCATCTAAATCGGCAAACCGCGGTGACCGACCGCACCGCACCACACTACACCGCAAACCGCGGTGTCAAAAGTAGAATGGTTCGGTATGGTTTGTATCTTAGCTAAACCGCGCAGTGCGGTGCGCGGTTTGGCGGTGTGAAATTTTGGTTTGCACCACACCGCACCGTATACTTACAAATATGTTAAAAAAAATTATACTTTACATATATACCATTCTTTAGTAACCCAATCTAAAACTAGGAGCCCACTTAAATTAGGGTATAACCTTATTCTCTAACACATCATACACGACAACAACTCCTTCCTCTCTCATCTCATTTGCGCCTTCTCCCTATCACCTGTCTATGTCACACATATTTTTTAACACACTTACACCGTGGAAAACCACCCAAACCACACTGCAAAAAATGGTTTGGTTTGGTCGGTTTGGTGCAACGAAATCACACCACACGGTGTGTTCTAGCTACTACACCGCACTTGTGGCATGGTGTATTAAAAAGTATTCAAACTGCCCAAACCACACCGTGCACACCCCTAGTTACCACAATAACACAACTTTTAAGTTAAACACTTCTTTCTTAAAACCGTTATATGCCTCAACACCATTTTCATAAAAATATTTCAAATCATCAATTAGTGGTGCCAAATAAACATCTACATCATGTCTTGGTTGTTTTGTGCCTAAAATCATTAACGTGAGCATTACAAACTTTCTTCTCATCACTAACCACGGAGGAAGATTGTACATAACAAGGAAGACAGACCACGAACTATGCCTACTACTTGGAGATTTATGTGGGTTTACTCCATCGGCAGGTAGACCTAGACAAAGATGTCTTGCTTCAATTTTAAATTTTGGATTTATACAATTTACTTTTTTCCAAGCCTGTGAATGTGTAGGATGTTGGAGTTTACCATCTTTCACTTAGTCTTATGCCATATTAAGTTTTTAGAGTGTTTTACACTTCGATATAATCGCTTAAGCCGCAGAATCAAAGGTAAGTACCACACCACTTTATGAGGAATAAATTTCCTAATCTTCTTACTCTTGTTAGGTTTGTAGCACGGTAAATCATATTCTAGGCAAGTGTCCATGTCTGCATACTTTTTACGATATAACACACAATTGTTTGGACATGTATGGATCTTCTCATACTTCAACCCTATGCAATTAAAAATTTTGTTCACTTCATAGGTAGACACAAGGAAGAAATTATCTGACGACAAAATCTCCTTAAAAACATCTCAAAATTGACTAAAACATGTATCACTCACTCCATTTTCTGCTTTTATGCTGAAAAATTTCACCATTGAATAATGGTTTATCTGCATCTCTAACCAATTTATCGAATTTTGAAGGATCATCAACAAGCTCATGTTTTGCTTCATCAAGCAATCCCATAGGATGATCGTAAAAATCACTATAATCCAAATCATCAACCCCTCGCCTCCCGAATGGATAGGGATTATTATTTTTCAATGATTCCCCATGCCAATACCATGTACGATAACTTGTATCAAATCCCCGAAAAATACATGATTCTTTATCATGGTAATATTTCATTTTGATCAATTATCACAATATATACATGGACAAGGAATTCTTTCTGGATCACTACAATTTATTTGACAAAATTCTAAAAAATTATTGAATTCGTCTTGAAATTATTGTGCTTCTCTATTCTCAAGCATCCATGAGTTATCCTTGGTGATAATATCTACCTAATTCCTAAGTCAATATTGAAAAATAAAATTGATATAGTAATTGAAAAAAAATATACGTTCAATTAATAAATTCTAAAATAAAATGGGTAGAGTTTCCTCTGTTTTTATAACATATCCCAAATTCATATGTATTTACACTTTCAACATAAGCAAACATAATTATTACATATATTAACCTATAAAACACCTTCAATAAATATATTAATCTAAAAAAAATTGATCAGGTTTTCCTCTGTTTCTATAGCTTATTACAAATTATTACTACCTATAAATTTAATTCAAAAAAAACACAACAATCAACAGGCATAGTTTTATCCATAACCTCCGCAACATACAAAATTCATAGAACATACTTCACTAAGACACACATGTTCTCAACCTTCTGTTATCTCTGCTGCACACAATTTGATCTCATAACCTACTTCACTATAGGTGAATATCTAATATATTCAAACTCTTCTAACAATAGTTTGTATAATATAAAAAATAAATTAAAATATTAAGTAGTAATTATTACACACCTTCAAAATTAATCTTCAACAATTTCAACACACTTCAAATTCAAACAAGTAAATATATTCCCTTCAATAAAACTTTAAACAATAATTAGTAAATATGGTAATTGGTATGATTTAGAGTATTCAAAATTACTTATTAAATTAAAACAAGTAAACTCAAATTTTAACTAGTAACTTTCTAATACATTAATAATAAATTTGGATTCCTAAAATAATTAACAATATCTAACTTAAAAAAATTCATTATGTAAATAATATAAAAAATCATGTAAAAATAATATATTGTAAATAATTATTATTAAAAAAATACATTATGTAAATTATATAAAAAATTCCCAAAATTTAAAATATACAAAAAAAAAAGTTAAGATTTAGTGATCTCACTACTACAAAAAAGACTTTTAGGGCCCGCAACAAAGTTTGTAGGACCTGCGGAGCTCGAGCCCTCTATTTGAGAGCCTTAAAAAGTGAAGTTTTTTAGGACTCGCGTTGCGAACCCTAAAAGAATGTTTTTAGGGCTTGTATTGCGAGTCCTGAAAATTTTATTTTTAATTTTTTAAAAATTAATTGGTAGCCATAGCTCCCGCCAGAGCTCCGACGATGACGGCGGTGCCACCACCCCATGGTGGTGGTTCAGTCCAATCCTTTAGTGGGTTTTGAAGCCCAGAGCACAAGGAATGTAGTGGTGGTGGTCATTTGGCTCAGGGTGGCTCGAGGTGATCAGAAAATTCCCAAAAAGTTTCAAAAACCCACATAGTCGTCGAACTTTGGAGGCTTCGTCGAGAGAGATAGGGGATGTGTGCAGCTAGGGGCTCGTGGGGTTGGGGGTTTCAGGGGTCGGGGAAGAAGGCTGGGCGACGCGTGTAGGCGGGAGGTAGCTGGATGGCTGACAGCAAGTTGAGAGAGAGAGAGAGAGAGAGAGAGAGAGAGAGAGAGAGAGAGAGAGAGAATGGGCTGAGTGTTTTTTCTTTTCTTTTCTGATTTAATATATAATAAAACTTTTGTTAAAAAAATTATTCAAACTTTTAGGACACACATAAATTTTTAGGGCTCGCATTGCGTGTCCTAAAAGAAATTCTTTAAGGACTCTCAATGAGTTTTCTAAAAAGTTCATGAACTTTTGTTAAAAACAATCAAACTTTTAGGACACACATCAGCTTTTAGAGCTTGCACTGCGTGTCCTAAAAGAAATTCTTTAGGGACTCTCAATGAGTGTTCTAAAAAGTCTAGAAGCTGTTTTTAGGGCTTGCATCTAGGTGAGTGCCCTAAAAAAGTGTCATAAAAGCATGTTTTTGTAGTAGTGTCTATACATGTTTTGAAGCTTGAAAATGTCTTCTAATCCTCCAAAAATATTCGAAAATGCAAAAGAGAAAAAAAAACCTACGAAACATACATTACAAACCCCATTACCAATTTCTTCATTTTTGTCCTAAAACTTTCAAATAAATCAATTTTATGAATATATACATGTGATTTAAAGCATAAATAATGGAATAAAATTTTAAAAAAACACAATAAAATGTGAAAATGGTGATTATCGTGACTAGGTATGTGAAGCTTTTCCGTTCTTGCGTAGTGTAGAAAAAAATGTGTGAAATAAGGAGAGTGCAGGGTCAGGTGGGAGGTTAGTGGCGATTGGGGATTTTCTCAGCAGTTTTTTCATAAAAACCGATGAGAAAAGTGTGCAACTTTTCTCTACGAAAAACTGTTAAGAAAAAGGGTACTTTCCCCAAATCTAATACTTTACAATGCCTTTTTTAACATAATATTTTTTAGGTGGGTTTTAAATGTGATATTTGATTGTCATTTAAACATTTTCTATGCACTATTTATTTAAGGTTGAAACAAAAAACACAGAGAAAACTTATACTTGTATTAGTGAAAACTTAAAATAAGAGGTGTTTGAATCTGTGTTTCCACACTATAATTATATGAAAATGGAAAAAATGCAAATGTGAAATAAATATGATATGTTATAATTACTAAAACCTATATTAGGAAAGAGATTTATATTTCAGTCAAAAAGAAAAGTGAATCAAGTGTTTGATACAAGTATTGAAAGAGCCTATATATATATATAGGCAAAGTAAAATGGTTAAAACAACGTAACCAACCAACTTAAATTAGTTAGACCAAAATTAAAACATAATAGGTTACTAATACACTCTTAATAAACTATTATTCTAATTATAGTCAATATTGCTGAGCTGTTGACTATAGGTCAATATTGCTGCGTTGTTGACTATTAAAAATTAATAGTTTGACGTTTTATCATTTTGTTGTAGAAAATCTTGGTGTGTGCTATTTTTGTATGATCTATTCCCTTATTTAGATCGCATTTGAGTGGTGTAGTTGATTCAATTTTGAGCACCGTAATTCGATTGCAAGAGTTTTAAAAAGCGAACTACTATTTTTTATATTTGGGTGGGGACTAGATTTGTTTTACCTATTGTTATTTGGTATTTGTTCTTGTTAGGGAATGTTTTAGTTATTGAGTTGATTTGTTCTATTAGTGTATTCAACTTGGTTAGTCTTTATTTGGGTAATCTCCTTGTAAAACCTGTGTAACTCTTTGAATATTATATATCTACCGCTAAAACTGTGGTCCATTTTAATCCGTGAGTGAAAGTTCATTTTCTTAAAAAAAAAAAAACAATAATTTATAGTTAATATTGATTCTCAAGGTCATCATTAAAACTAGAACACATATAAATATTAAACACAATAATATTTATAATAATGATGATATATGTTAATATGAAAAGTAGTAGTGACCATTGGAAATAAATTGCAAAGGAATTTAGAGATAATGGGATGTGGGTTATAAATAGGAGAGTCTACATGACATTATATTTGGGTGAGGTTGATCACTAAGGGAGAATATATCATACTTTTTGTTGACCTTTTCGTTGCTATTAAAAAGAACCACTAGGATGGTTGAGTGGACATAATGCATTGTATGTACAATATATCAGCTAGACGTACGAACTAATTGGCATTATAATTAGTAGTGGCATACTATATTTAATTTTTTTTGACTACATATAGTATTTTACACCATTAATTAATTTGGCAAAGGAATAATATTACATGATATATCATATGATTTAATTTCTATTATGTTTTTCTAGTCTTCAACGAAATTTTTTAAACTTTGGAATCTCTTTACAAAGAAAGAAAAGGAGAAAAAAGTTCGATTATAATTCATATTCAATCCCTGAGAGCGATTAAGAATAAAAAGAAATATGAACTTTATTTATCTTTTTGAAAGAGTTAATTATAAATATTGACTTATTAATAAATTTAATTAAAGGCATATTATTTGTCATACAGTTGATGAATCTTTATATAGCATATATCACACATCACAAGGGATATATATTATTTGCAAATAACTTAAGAAATTGGTGAAGGTAGTTCAATAATAATATCATTATTCTTTTGATTGATTACAATTGTTTTGTACGGATATTGAATTTATAATAAAATAGCATGACAAAAAAAAAATGAAAGATGTGGTTTCTGTTTTGTCAATTTAGGTAGTGGACTTTATGGTTAATTATTATTCTTATAAGGAACCAATAAATAGATATTCTAGAGTATAAATAGTTAGGAATAGTTTGGGTAAATGTTTAAAAAATATTTAAACTTAATTAAGCATATTCTCTTTTAAGAAAAGTTGAATGGCCTTGAACTAGCTTCAGATCTTATTAGTTGCCTAGATTTGGCCTAAATTATTCACTTATTACTCTAATGCCTTTAAAAAGATGGTTACGAATACTTGAAATTAGAGTATACAAAAATTTATATATATATATAAATTATCTTTATATATATGAGCTTAGATTTGGTGTCTGGTGCGATTATGTGTCAAAAGCTATATTGTATGTGTCATGAGTTTTTGATATGTA
This sequence comes from Humulus lupulus, assembly GCF_963169125.1. Classification (NCBI taxonomy): domain Eukaryota; kingdom Viridiplantae; phylum Streptophyta; class Magnoliopsida; order Rosales; family Cannabaceae; genus Humulus; species Humulus lupulus. The sequence continues at coordinate 13,877,948 of NC_084802.1, forward strand.
ATTTTTGGAATATATATAAAACTTAGCTTTTGACATATAATAAGATTGTAATAACCCAAACAAGCTATATCATTAGGTTATGTTTATAATTATTTTTTGAAATATTTATTAATAATATATTATATATATTAATATAAATTAGAAAGAAAAAAAGATGAAAAATAATAATCCCACTTGTATGGATTTATGTAATCCACTCTTGTTTGGGTTAAATAATCCACTTTGCTGAATTATTTTGGAGGACTGGATTAATTTATCAAATTCTTCCAACAAAATTAGTCCAATCAAATACTTTTATCCAGTTAACCAAACAAGCCTATTTTGGATTTAAAGACATTATCACTGTGGTTTTGTTTAGAATCGTTATGATATTAATTTATTTAGAGGAAATTATTCAATTACATTTTTCTAGAGAATTGCCAATAATATAATATATATATAAATATTTCATAAAAATCTTCAATTCTCATTCTTCTTTTGTTATTTTCAGTCATAGTAGAAATCCTCTATTACAAATAATTGATCATTTGGATAAGTACATACATATTAGTTTCATTCATTACTTTAATCTTTATACAAGTGAAATTATGTATATTAATTTGATCACACTTTAAAAAAAAATTCATTTCTCCAATAAATAAAATGATCATACTAATAAATAAAATGAAAAGTCTTCCAATATTATCAAGGATAGATAACATTTGGATTCTGTATTGTGTAAAAAATACCGATTGGACCATTTATTTTGTTAATGACAATTCAATTCTTATGTTTTGCAAAATGGAATAAAATAATATCTTAAGCATGATTTCGATTGATTTTTTTTTAAATATGACTAAAATACCTTCAATTTTTTAATTAATGTAATTATAAATAAATTAAATTAATTTTAAAATAAAAAATACTTACAAAACTATTTTAAACGATAAAAAACTTAACATAACTTGATGAAAACAAATATGTCGTTCTTTTCCATTTCTTTTCTTTTCCTCTTCTTCTTCATCTTCAAAGCACCGTCGCTCTTCTTCTGTTCTTGGATCCATCCTCATTGTCGTTAGCTTCTGTTTGTGGGCTGGTGGCTTGGCTATGGTCGGTTCATGGGTAGGTGTGGTTAGATCTAAAGTTTTGATTGTGGCTAAGGTTGGGACTGCGCTAGGTGCGCAACAGCGATGAAAAAGCCGCGAAGATGATCTAAAGCTTCAATCTCCTTGGTTGGGTTGGGAACTGACATTTGCTAGATCTGGGATGAAGGGAATGTGGGAGAAGGAATGAGGGTTGCAATGGTTGAGTGTCGATTGGAGGTACCATGCAAAGCCCAGTTGTGTTGGTCAAAGCTGTAGAGCATAGCTATGTCAATCAAATCTTTGTACGCTTGAAAACAACATACGACAACCACAGATTTGCCGGGATGGGTGAAGAAAAACGGTTGTGTTTGCATAGATCCGTTATTGATGTTGCTAGGTTTTTGTGTTGTGTGAATTGTTTTCTTTCTTTCTAGATTTTCTATTGTGTTGTGTGAATTGTTATATGGTTTGATGATTGAATAAGAAGAGTAAACAAATGGTTTGAGTTTTGATTTTGAAATGTGATATGAAATCTGGCCGAGTTTGATTATAAAATCTAGATTAAGTTTTCTAGGTTGCAGGTTACGTTCTTCTATCAAAAAAATAAGTTTTGATTTATTAATTTTACAAGATTTGTTGGATTTGAGTTCACAGACATGTTGATGTTGTAATTTTGATTTTGAATTTTGTTGATGTTTTGAGTTTCTGGGTTCTGTTCATGAACTTTGGATTTATTTTTTTTAATTTGAGATTTTTATGTTTTATGATTATAGATGAACAAGATTTTGGAAAAAAAATGGGGATGAATGTGGAAGGATATGAAAAAAAAATTGTATTTATTTTTGGTTTATGATTGGTTTTATTTTGTTTTTTATTTAAGATTTAAGATCAATTTTGGTTAGATTTAGGTTTAAAATAGGTTTTTTATTATAAAATATAATTTTAATCAATTCAATAATTAATAAAACGTAAAGGCATTTTGGTCATATTTATTTTTTTTTTTACTAGAATCAGGCTCTCATGGTATTATTTTGTTCCATTTTGTAAAACGCAGGGTCTGAATTATTATTTAACAAAATAGAAGGTCTGATCGTTAACTTTTGCACAACATGGAATCCAAAATGACATTTACCCTATTATCAAATATAAAATCTTTATGAACATGATGGCCATGTTGTGTGGACTTACTTTAAATAGTACGTTCTGGTACTTGTATTGTAATTTATGGCTTTACAATTTCTTAATCAGCAATGCATAATAGGAAAAATTCAATATTACAAATCCTAGATGCTAATCAAGAACCTTATTCGAAGTATGAATGAAAATCTTGATAAACAAATAACCATGTTCATAGTATGAATGCAAATCTTGATTATAAAGGATTAAGTGGTTAAATGATTATAAGACGAACTTAGAAACATTTAATCATGAATACTAACAACATAAACTCAATAGAATGACAAAATACAAGATTATAGTTAGAAAGATACAACCTTTTGTATTGAGAAACTTGAATATTCAAGCTTGAGAAACTTCTAAGGCTTATACACAATAAGAATATTGTTGTCCAAAATCTTTACTCCAAGTCTTCCCTTATTGCTTGAAGCTTCAACCAAGTAGAATGAGATTTGAGGTTGAACAAGCCTTAAAACTCATGCAAGTCAAGCAATGCTTGATGCGTTTCTCAGAGAAAACTTTTGGTCTTTGAGAGCTAGAGAGTTAGTTGAAAGGTGTGATCAAGGCTGTTCAACTCTAATAACCCTTATTTATAATGTAGGCACCGTCATTAAGTCTAATCAATAGGATTAGAGCTTTTAAACACATCATTTGGAGCTAAGTCACGTAATTGTACAATCTAGTACGGATAGCCCAGGCGATGCATCACCTTCTAGGTGACGATGTATTGCTTGCCAGGCGATGCGTCGCCACTCAGCAGGTGATGCATATCCAGCTAGGGTTTTTCCTCCTGGGCTCTTTTAGGCGATGCGTTGCCTCACACAAGCGACACAACACAAATGGCTTTGTAATAACACCCCAAGCATGACCCCAAAATGTCTCCAAATGCCTCCAAAATTTTTGGGAATGTTTGAATATCTCATTATATCACTTTAGACCCATAAAAGATACTTTTGGATGCCTACTTCACAATCTCATGTTTTCACTTCAACTTAAGTGAGAATCGTTAAGTGTTTTTCACCTCAACATGTAAACATCTTAACCAATCTCAACATCCCCCCACTTGGTTAAATATAATCCTCTCTTCTTCGCTTAATAGTTTTGGTGCATAAAATAAAGTATCTTTCGATTTGAACTTTACCTTATTGAAAGTATTACAAAGCCTTATCGAAGTCATTGGTGTCTTAAATATTGAACCAAGTACTCCTTAATGATAAGACTGGTAACACCTCGCACACCTCCACTTGACCATTCATTTCCCACTGTCGTGCTTTAGCACTTTTCATGGCCTTGTGCTGATCCATTTCATGAACTTTCAGGGGAGAAACTCCAACTCCCATGAGAGGCGGCACCACCTCTAAGTTCACATAGGTGAAGTTCTTACAACATATCTGCTACCTTTAGAGATGCTTGTTGCACACAACTAAACTTCATTAAAAGCCCTGGCTTACCCTTCACTTGATAGCAACCAACACTAACCATCCTTGGATGGAACTCACAACTTTGTTAGTGTTGAAACTATTCACTCAATGACTTGTTCTTACCCATTGATCTCTTGCCCTTGATGTATACAAGTTTGGAGTTGGTTGCCATCATTGATGAATATATTATTCTATGAGTTTCAGTCTCATCCCTTTTGAAGTGGAACTTACTAACCTCTTCACAAGATGTTTTGTAAATTGATCTGCTAAGCTCTCACTTGTCTTAACATATGAGATTGATATGATTCCATCTTGAATCAATTGTCTCACATATTCATTTCTAGACTTCCCATTATATATGTCATTTTAAGCTCTAGCTAATGTAGCTTGACTATCACAATATATCGAGATCATCGATACCTTATCCCCAGGTAATTGAGATATCCAACATGAGATCTTTAAACCACTAGGCCTCTTCACCGGTTGCCGCTAGAGCTATAAACTCGACATCCATGGTTGAGTGTAAAATGCATGTTTGTTTCTTTGAACCTAAAGAAACCGATCCTCCTCCAATCATAAACACTCAACCGGTTGTGGAGAGATTATCTCATACTCTCGATATCCAACTTGCATTAGAATATCCCTTAAGTATCTTAGAAACTTTGAACATTGGAGGCTTAGTTTCTTGGTCATCTATAGGTAACTTAGAATTTTCTCAATTGCCTTCCAATGTTCGATACTTAGAGTGCTAGTAAACCTACTTAGTCTACTATCCGCTCTACCATTGTTCATTTCAAGCTTTATACTTGAATCAAATGGTGTATTCGCCTCTTTTATTTTGAGATTACTAAACTTGTCAAGTACTTTCTCAAAAAAGTGAGCTTGACTTAAGGCATAACCCCCACTATTTCTTCTCACTTTTATACCCAAGACCAAGGTCTTTCATCTTGAAAGTGGAAGAAAGAAACCTCTTCGTTTCTATTATGCCTCTTATCTCAATACTCAAAATGAACAATCATCAATATATAGACACACTGAGATGACTAGATCAGCAACAAAGTCTTCCTCACTAAGCCTTTGATCAGCAAGACAATCCTCCTCACCAAACCTTTGATCAACCTAGAACTAGTGTGGGCTCGTTCTCAACACATGAGATAAGATCTAGAAGAGAAGAATAAGAGAGTGAGTGGCCAAGAAATGATTAGATTGTCTAGGTTTTCACTTACCCAATGAATCAACTGAGACATCCTTATGAAAACACTAGATACCATATTCCTTATATAGGCAACTTAATGGGCTTTAGTTAAATTTAAATTAATTAAAAACAATAAACAAAAAATAAAAGGCTTGAGCTCCCACAAATGGACTTGAGCCTAATCTCTTTGTTTTGAATTTAAATATCAATTTGGCCTAAATTCAAAACCTTTTTATTTATTTATCTTTAATTAATTAATTAAATTCATATTCAAATTAACTAATTATAATTTGAAACTTGATTTAATATTATTTATTTATATTGAAACCAATTTATCAATATTAATAAATTTACCCAAAGATTCTCTTTTATTCTCTAAATCTCACATCTCTGTAAAATTTTCCAAAATTGACCTAGTCAACTTTAAAACTCCTAATTGATAATTAAACCAATTAATTGAGACATTCTAGACGATTTAATCAAATGTGATACAAAGACCATGGATCCATGAAATCAAGCTCCAATAAGTTACTGTGAATTTATTTATGAATAATTTCACTACCTTATTAATTTATCGTGACTCCACTATAGACTCGGAATTGAACTCTTGAATTCATAGAACGTATTTTCCAAACCATAAATACATTATCCATTGTTATAACCATTAAAGTCAGTCAATCCTCTATCGATGACATACTAACGAGCTGGGTGCAAATTACTGTTTTACCCCTCATCAATATTTTATCCTTAACTCCCACTAAGTTCCTTATAAATGATATTTCCGTGAACTTAATCATAGAAATGAGATCTCAATCATTTAACCTTTTGAAAAAAGTAATTAATGAAATCATCTTTTCACCTGAAAAGACTAACATATAGTCTCTAGTCCATCAACGATACTGACCTTCATCTATTGTTCATTTCCAAGGTTTTACTGGAACTTGCTCACCACTCCCACTACATAGCAGATCTTCGGTGATAACATACAACATATCATGAATTAGACTTCTAATTTCAAATGCATAAGTAATTCGTTACATCTTTTCTTTCTCTTGAGGAGTCTGTGGAGGCTGTTTCTTAGAAAAATAAATTTCATGTCAAAACTGCTTCTAAGGCTTATGCACAATAAGAATATTGTTTTTCAAAATCTGTATTCAAAGTCTTCCCTTCTTGCTTGAAGCTTCAACCAAGTAAAATAAGATTTTGGATTGAACAAGCCTTAAAACTCATTCAAGTCAAGCAATGCTTGATGAGTTTCTTGGAGAAAACTTTTGGTCTTTGAGAGCTAGATAGAGAGAGAGGTTAGAGAGATAGTTGAAAAGTGTGATCAAGGCTTTTCAACTATAATAACCCTTATTTATAATGTAGGCAAGTCTAATAAATAGGATTAGATCTTTTAAACACATCATTTAGAGCTAAGTCATGTAACTGTACGATCCTGTATGGACCGCCCATGCGACGCGTCGCTTGCTAGGTGGCGATAGGTGATGAGTTGCCACTTAGCAGGTGATGCATTGCCTGCTAGAGTTTTTCCTCCTAGGCTCTTTTAGGAGATGCGTCGTCTCCCACAAGTGACACAACACATATGCCTCTGTAATAACGCCTCGAGCATGACCCCAAAATATTTTCAAATGCCTCCAAATTGTTTGGGAATGTTTGGATACCTCATTGTATCACTTTAGACTCATAAAAGTCACTTTTGGATGCCTACTACACAATCTCTTGTTTTCATTTCAACTTAAGTGAAAATCATTAAGTATTTTGCACCTTAATGTGTAAACATCTTAACCATTATATTTAACCAATCTCAACAATTCTTACTAGACAATCTTTAGAGTTAAGTAGGATATGTGGTACACATATCGATGTTGAATAAGTTCAAAAGTTTCACTGAAACTTTTCTTGAATTTTGTTTATTTGTTTTTCATTCTTTTATTGTTCATATGTACATGCATTTATACTTCTTTATTCTATATGAATAAATGGAGCTTTATTTTTTATATATATATTTTAAATGGGTTGAAAATAATTGTTAGGTCATTGTTACACATCTCCAATGAAATATTAATTTCAAAACTTACTTATTTATTTATTTAATTTTTCTCAGTTCAATCTAATATATATTAGTTAGATTCTAATTTCTAAACTTTTCATAATTTTTTTCCTCTCTAAAAAAAAGCTTAGGGCATGATTGGTATAGTATTCAAAAATGATTTTATGTTTTCAAAAATTAAAAGTTGTGGGACCTACAAATAATACTTGATTGGTTAAATGTTTTTGGAAACTAATTCCAAAAACAACTTCAATTTTAATAAAGGATTTTGAAAACGAAAATTTATTGTTTTCAGTATAATCTTACTATTTAAAAATAAATAAAAAATTCTTGCTAATTTTCTTTTATTTTTCTTATAGTCTTGATTTTTTTTCTTTTGTCATTTTTACAAGTCAATTTACTTTTTAAAATTTTTATCTATATAAATTTAGTAAAATAATTAATTATAAAATTATATAACAGAATATAATTTTATTATAATTTACAATATATTTGCTAAAAAAAATCATTGATCAAATAAAAATTACAATAAATAAATAAAAAAATATTTTCACTTCAATTATTATTATACCAAAAATAAAAAAATATATATTACATATTCAATTTTTAGATTTTCTACCAAAAAATTATTCAATTTTATAAAACTCAAAAATAGTTAATGGACAATACATTCAATCACATTTTGATAAACATATTTTCAGACACTAAATCTAGATTCTTTTTTCAGAATCATACTTTTTTAAAATACAATTTTTAAATCACTAATCAACCATGCCCTAAAAAAATATAACTTTAATATAAAAAAAAAATCAAAGTTAATGACAATGCAAAATTGTTATGAATTGAATTAATGCACTATTATTAAATTTTAATTTATCAATATAATTAAATTTTACTTTCAGCTAAACCAATCACATATTCAGTTTCTGTTATATTTTCAAATTTAATCTCAATCACAGATTCAGTTTTTTAAAACTCAAAAACAGTTTACTGACATTGAACCAATCACATTTTCAGAAACATGTTTTCAGTCACTAAATTCAGATTTTCATTTCAGAATCCCACTTTTCAAAAATACAGTTTTCTAATCGCGAACCAATCAGACCCTTACTTATTTTTTATATTTTATTTTTGGGTAGATATTTTTGGGTAGGTAACCATTTGGTACCCTGTATTTTTGTAAAGTATCATTTTAGTACTCTGTGTTTACAATAATGTTCATTTGGTACCATTTATTTTGAAATCGTACATATTTGGTACCCTGTATTTTGAAATCATACATATTTGGTACCCTAAACTTAAATTTATTTAATAAAATTTTACCAATTTAATCACCATGCTTTCAATTATGTGAGTTCCAAAATCAAATTTAATTATTTAATTACATATAAATTATGACAGTTTTGTCATATTGATAAAATTTTATTTATCAAATATGAGTTTAGGGTACCAAATATGTATAATTTTAAAATACAGGGTAACATACGAGCATTATTGAAAAAAGAGGGTACCAAAATGATATTTTGCAAAAACACAGAGTACCAAATAAGTAAATTCCCTTTATTTTTCTTAGTTCAATCTAATATATACAATCAGTATCACGAATGAATATGATGTTGGGTCTTCTAAGTGTGATATTACAACACTAATGTTTGAGAAATGAGAACACATAGGATATGGTTATAAAGAGAATCATGGGTAAATAGATATATTGTGTTTCCCAATATATTAAAAGCATATCTTTCAACATATCAGTCCTAATCGAAAGCAACCAACCCCTAAAATAATGACATACTATAAATATTACTTGAAAAAAAAGGACATCGGTAGGATACTTGTTTAGACATTTCCACCATTTTTGTAGGCACATTAGGGTTATTTTATTTTTATCTTCAAACTATTATTCTAGGTTATTTTGATTTGTTTGATGTCCCTTTTAATATATGGGAATATATTGTTTAGGACACTTAATTTTATATCAATTTGTACTATCTATTTTGAGAAATATCTTTTAGACTTCGTATTTTGTCAAACATTTTATAATAATTTTATGAATCCAATTTTAGTTAAAATATTTTTTAATACAACCCAAATACTACTCTTGCTTTTGCAAATTATTTAATCAAACCAAAATAATAAAGCAATTTTATGATAAATAAATATTATAATTATTAAAATATATTATAGTTAATAAAATAAAAGGCAAAAACAAAAATGAATTTAATAATTTTAATTAAGAGTTTGTTACGTCCTAATTTCTCATAATTTTATCGAGAACACATCATTGAATCGTAAACACAAATGCTGCTCTTTTATTCAAGAAAATACCGTAAAATAAAGGGATCCCATGTTTGACAAAATAAATAAGGTCTTTAACAAAATTAACTAAGCAACATTTGAATTTAAAGAAATAAATATACTTAAAATTCTTCATAATCAAAATCGTAGGCCTTTGATCATTCCAGCGGCTACATGGTCCTCGCGAATACATCACTAAGCTCTTTAGGTCCCACTCGCCACTGGCTATTCTAACCTCAATTATCTGCACAATAACATCATAAGGAATGAGTTCTAAGCCCAGTAAGGAAAATGCATACAAGCAATCATATAATCACACAGTCGTAACAAATCATATCATAAGTTCATACAAGAATTCATAACAATACTAATTTATACTAATCATATAAGATCATAATACATTCTAGGTCATAAGCATACTCTTTTACTTAGCTAGTGAGATAGTAGTAGTAGTAGCAATATCTAGTATTAGTTTGTAGTATGTTAGATTTCGTGGATTTTGGTTCAAATCGGGACTTAGTTTGAAACTCCTAGTAATAGTTATGGATTTTATAAGTTTAATCTATAGTTTAAGAATATTAATTATAACATAAGATTTGATTAATATTGCTGGTTATTAATATGATAATTATTATAACCTAAGGTTTAGATAGAGTCAATAAGAATATGACACTTGTCATGAGCATGGTTATTCCTAAGGTTTAGATAGAATTAATAAGATCATGACACTTGTCGTGTGCATGTTTATTTAAGGATTTAATTATAGTTTAAATAAAAGAAAGTTCAAGAAAGCTCTAGAATCTTCCAAGACCATTAGGAGCATGTCATTTGTCACAATCTTGTTAATTTGTGGATTAGGTTGTTATTTAGATAATTAAATAGATTTTCCCGTAACTTTAAAGTACTGTAACTTCCACCTATTTTTGACCCAGTTTTGTTATGAATTTCGAAAAATATTATTTATAGAAAGTTGTAGATAATTGAATTAGCTTTCTAACGGTATAAAGATGGTCTAAATCAGAGTCCTATAGCACCAGTTATGTTGATTTTACTGCAGGTGAGTTTAGAGTTACGAGATTTATGGAGTTAGAAGTTAGAATTCTATTTGTTTTTAATTTTAAAAATCAAGCTTTGACTCCTTCAACCTCTCTCTAAAAAATTTGACCAAGTCCTAAGCCTTTGACCGAAGAATATTCAAATATTTTCAATTAAATTCATTATTTTTATTCAAAGCCAAAAAGAAGATCTTTATTCCTAGAACTCTATAAATAGGACTTAGAACCCAGCCCTTTCACTTATTCTTCAGCTGTGATCATACTCCAAGGTGTTAGTGAGAACATAAGAGTGATACACTTGGGTGGGAAAGGAAAAAAAAGCTTATCATTCTTAAGCTTTACAAAACACTTGGGAAGTTAGAGTATTTCGGTATTGGAGTTAGGCCAATCTATAAGGTCAACAAAGGTACCCTTATTCTTAAGTTCAATCATGTTTGATTCCTTAGTTTCTTTAGTTTTCATTCAGGTTCTAACTTTTGTTATGATTTTTTGGTTAGGTTTTTAAGTTTTTTGAACTTAAGGTGTCTTTTCGGTAAGTATTCTCTTGGTGGTTTAGTTCTAGTCTTTTCATTCTTTATTCTTTAGAAATACTCACCATTTGTATTATTGGTTTTAGAAGTGCTCCAAATCCCGCATTTGTTCTCATATCCCAGTTTTGGTAAGGAAAATAGGATAGTTTCTATATGCTTATGTGTACGCTTATGTTTATCTGGGGCTTATAGTTGCTTAGTGCCCCAGTGTTTATCATTTTTATGTTTATAGTTATGATTTACCCTACCTCAAATATTAGACAGGGGACCAAGATGGGTTATCATATACTATCATGTGATCTACCCTACCTCAGATATTAGACAGGGGACCTAGATGGGTTATCATATACTATCATGTGATCTAACCTACCTCAGATATTAGACAGAGGACGTAGATGGTTTATCACATGTCTTAATGGCCATTAATAGTGTAGTCCTATATGGTATACGTCTTTATAGTCATATGTTCATATGTTTATGTTTATGATATATGTTTTTATAGTCATATGTTTTTAGTGTATGCTTATGATTTATTATGTATGTTTTAGATAGTATTATGTTTTATAGTATATGATGTAGTTTTATGCTCATGTATGTGATGTATGTTTTTAGTAGGTTTTCCTTGCTCGGCATTAGGCTCATTTCTTTATTTTTAGTGTGATGCAGGAAATTAAATATGGAGGGTGGAAGGATTCTTGGAAGCTTGCCATGTGTGTTGAGGATGAACAGACTGAGTGGACTGCGTGTCGATCGAGGATGACGTTTATTTTAGTCTTTTAAATTATGTTTTGATGTAATTCCGCAATTAGTATTTAAAGTTTATGTTTTTTTGTTTTATCAAACAATGTTTTTACGTTTTAAATAATGGGTACCCATACCATATTTTACGTTCTATTTGTGATATTTACTTTGGAATTTTAATAAAGTTATTATTATTTCTTATGTATGTTTTCTTCAAAGTAGCACTGAGTCTGGTAGTTTTAATGGTCCAAGGTCTTAGAAATAGTTGGGTCATTACAATAATAACACTCTAAATCATAAACATATTCTAATGGTCATACATACATAGGTCATAATAACAAATCAGGCAAGAGAAAGAATAAGTGCATATAAAGGTTGTGTTACACCCAAATTTCGAGAATGGAAATTTTGATCTCGAAAGTCAGGCTCGTAAGGTGTAAGCTTAAAATAAGTACATTCGTTATATAATCAGCATTAATGAGAATATCAGGGACAGTCTCGCCGAGTATTAAAATGATGACGTCGGAATTGGTGAGTTTGGAGGTGTTCCAAGGTTACAAGTCGAGCTCGAAGCTACAATGACAAAGGTTCAACACTTGTATAAATCTCCTAGTTCATCAAAAGTGGGAAGTTGATTGTTGGTTTTTATTCCTCACTCTCGTATAGGTGAACTTGGTTCGTTCAATTCTTAGGGAGAAGAAGGATCCACTGGGAATGAATGGGAAGGACTGGAGTAGTATCTTCATTAGCCGGAAGGAATTTGTCTCCACTAGCGTCATTCGAAGAACGAACAAAAAAAGGGTTACTGTTTAGGTAGGATAGATGGATGTAGTCCAATGGCTAAAGCTCTGCCAGCTTCTTGTAGACTGAGCCATCAGACAAGACAGTTCGAGCTCGGGTGAGCTCAGAGAGGATGGTCTCGACAAAGTTACTTGTTAAGACTGAGGCAAACCGAGCTAGCAAGCTCATGATGATTGTTTATCTCGAAGGCATTCGAATATTCGAGGTCGATAGCCAAATGTGAACATAGTCACTTTTTAAGAATCCCTATATCTAAGGGATTGGTTGTTATCTGTTATTAAATCCTGAATATCATGGGATTTATACTCGTATTACATAATTATATGCATTTATTTGTATTTAATTTGAGATTTGAATAATAACTCCCCGAAATGTGAGGGGAGATATTCAATAAATCAATCTATAAATATATTAGAGCTATTAATTTGTAAAGGACAGAGAAATTGGTATTGGGAATACTCTGTTAAATTGCTTCCAAAAAGCTTTGAGAGAATTCCATAGTTGAATAACATTGACTCGCGGACTAGACAGATTTTAACTGCTGAACCACGTAAAAGATCGTGTCTTCTATTGTTTGTTTCTTCTGGTATTTTGTTTAATTGCTCTTCACTTCTAAGTTCATGAAAAACGGCGTCAACAGGTTGGCATTCAAGCCCCAAACATCACTTAGGTCTGTCATACAAGTTTTTGGCAACCGAACCTACCAGACATCACCTAGGTCCATCATACAAGTTTGAACACAAGGTCCAGCCACACTTATCTCCTTGTACCTGAAATGTGAGGGTCATACAAATCACTTAAATGTCATAACTAAAACCATATAATTTTCCTTACCTTTAGTGTGGAATAAGAGAAGAAAAAGAGATTGCTTGTGCTAATAGATCTCACCCAAAACCTTATATATAACATAAAATATTTAAGATTAGAGACTATAATAATAATTAAACTTTCAAGAATTCTAAACCTTATAAAATTCATACCTTAATCGTAGAACGAAATATCAAAACTTCCAAAACCCCGAGCCTCCACCAAAAGTGCCTATCTCCAACAACAATACTAAGAGCTTGATACTTTGTAATTTCGGCTATATAGAGGTTTGATAGGGTTTAGTGTTTCAGCTATATAGGGTTTATAATGGCTTATAGTGTTTGAGGCTTTATAGAGAAAATAGAAGAAAAATAATTCTCGAGCACTATAAAGGATATAGTGGTTCGGCTATATGGTGTGTTTATGGAGCAAAAAGATGAGAACTTTGGGAGATATAGATTTAAAAAATGGAGAGCACTTGAAGGCTTTGTTGAGTGTGAAAAATGATGATGGGAATAGCTCTATTTATAGGGTCCAACTCCAACCCCTTTCCTTAATCCTCTCCACCTCCATTCAACAAATTTTGAACTCTCCCTCCACTTAGGTAGTTTCGGTCAGCTCCTAAATTACTCATTCAAAGGTGCTACAAAATCTTTTAATATGACACATACACTAACAAGTAACCAAAGTAGCCAAAGTCTACACTTGATTCTCTAAGAACTCTCCCACACCTACACATGTACCATTTCAAATTCAAAACTCTTCATATGGTTTCAACTATCACCAACATAGTCACTTAGTTCAAGCTTAGTGTGACACCTATCATGTAAATTCAAAATTTAGTCTAATCCTCGCCTAAATATTGTAATGACACGACTATTTCTAATACCTCGGACCATTAAAAGCTACTATGACATAGCTACTAATTTGAATACATACATAATAAATAACATAACTTTATTTAAAACCCAAAATATTGTACCAATACAAAATAAGATAAAAATATAAAATAAAATGTGATATGGTATGGGATGGGATCCCATTGTTTATAAAACATAAAACATAAACTTTGATTGTTTAAACACTAAATGCAGAAATACATCAAATCATAATTTAAAAGACTAAAAAAAATGTCATCCACGATCATCACGCAGTCCATTCAATCCATTCATCTTCAACACACATGCCAAGCTACCACGAATCTTTCCACCTTCCATATTTATTTTCCTGCATTATGCTAAAAATAAAGGAATGAGTCTAATGCCCAGCAAGGAAAATCTACTAACAATATATATCATAAATTATAACATAAGGTTATATCATATACATATACTATAAAACATATGACTATAAAAACATATAACATATATAGGACTACAATATTAATGGCCATTAACTCATTAACATGGTATGTGATAAACCATCTAGGTCCTCTGTCTACTAATCGAGGTAGGTTAAATCACATGGTAGTATACGATAACTCATCTAGGTCCTCTGTCTACTAATCAAGGTAGGGTAAATCATAACTCTAAACCATGAAAATGATAAAAATTCTTCTGGCTTGCTATCTAAGCAAGTCATATGCCCAAGCGACTATAAAACATATTCTTGGGGCTTGCAATCTAAGCAAGTCATATGCCCAAGCGACTATAAAACATATTCTTGGGGCCTGCTATCTAAGCAAGTCATATGCCCAAGGACTACAAAATATTTATACATATACATATCATAGCATAAAACATATCATAACATAAACATACAAACACATATAATCTAAAATATTTTCCTTACCAAAATTCGAGATATGGAGACAAGAACGGGATTTGAAACACTCCAAAAACCAACAGTAAGACTGGTGAGTTTCTAAAGAAAAAGAGATGAAAAGAAAACTAAACTATCCAAGAAGAAACTTACCAAAAAGAACCTTAAGTTTCAAGAAACTTAAACACCTATTCAAGAATCATAAACAAGAGTTAGGATCTGAAAAGAAAATAAAAGAAAACTAAAGAACCATAAAGAACTGAACTTAGGGTTAAGAATACCTTGAATGATCTTATGAATTGATCTAAACCTCGATATCGAAATCTCACTATATCTCACTCCCCAAGTGTTTAGAAAATCTTAGAATGATAAAGCTTTTAACCCAAAACCCAATTATTTCTCTCTATAGTAACCTTAGCAACTTGGAGGCTCTAAACAAATGCTTGAAGAATGAAGAAAATGGCTGAGTATTAGGTCTTATTTATAGAGTTCAATGAGTGAAACTAACCCCTTTTAATTTGAATAAATAAATGAATATAAAATGAAAAATATTTGAATTTTCGTTCAACAAACGCCCATAACTCGGTCAAAATCGTTCAAAGGCAGGTCTAAGTGGTTAAGGTTATTTTTAAATTGAAAAAATCCTCAAACTTCCAAAAATGAGACTTGGAGCCGATATATCGCCCCCTATAGGCGATATATCGCCTCCCCCATATTCCCGAGCCCCGTTCGATCGTTCGTGCGAAGTCGACGTGTTCTCCGTATATTCCGTAGGTGATATATCGGCCCCGGCATACGTTGATATATCAAACACGTATTTGCACCTTTTCAGCTTATTTTGAATTGATAAAACATCTTTGACTAAGTCTAAACGTGATCCTAACAACTACTGGAAGGTTCTAGAGCTTCTAGATTTTTCTTTTAATTAATTTATTCATAAAAAATACTTAAATCCTTAATAAACATGATTATGACAAGTGTCATGCTCTTAATAATTCTATCTAAACTTTAGGTTATAATAAATAATATTTCTAAGACCAGCAATATTAATCAAACCTTATGTTATAATTAATATTTCTAAATTATAGGTTAAACTTATAAAATCCATAACTGTTGCTTTGAGTTTCCAACTAAATCCCGACTTGAATCAAAATCCACGGAAACTAACATACTACAAACTAATACTAACTACTACTACTATCTAGCTAAGTAAAATTTCAGAACACTACAAATATGCTCCATAAGCCTATGACTAAGCTTGGTCTTCAACAAATTAAAACTTGATTATTTAATTAAACTTTGTTACCTATTTAATTAATTCATGAAAAATTCCACCTAATAAAACTACAGGGAATTTCGACTATGACTAATGAAGTTCAAATTTTGTGGCTTATTTTAATGCCACATGTATACTTCTTAAACCACCAAATAACATGTGCACATAATTTTATAAAGACTTAAAACTATAAACTAATTTGATCATATGATAAAATATTATAAATACTAACCATAATTATTATTATTATCTAAATTATAATTATTTTCTAAGTCATAGAAATCATATCCTAAAATAAATAATTAAACTTAAAGAATTCCTTTTAAATTCTATCACTCAAGTTATAACTATAAACTAATAAAACTAACCTATGGTCATAATTAAGAAACTTATAAGAAAATAATAACCTTGGTTATTACAGAGTTAGGGTCGACGAAAAGGCACGTTGGCGAGGAAAATAGTGGATCTGGGTCACATGAATCTGCTTGGCTCCCTTGACGACTACATATCTAGTTGGTGATGGCGCTGCGCTCCCTCGATGGTGAAGGCGTTGGGTACAAGTCTCTTTATTCTCTTCTTCTTCCTCCTCTCTCTTATTATTCTTACTACACAGGTCAACAAAGGTGGAAGCTTGGTGTCACCGTCGACGACCACACTAGAGGTTGGTTTGGCTGCAATGAGGTCGAGGAGGGCAGAGGCTCAACAAGATTAAAGGAGCAAGGGCTTTAGCGGATTGGGTTTGTCTTGGTTATATGAATTTTTTTTATTTGTTTTGGCATTAGTATTGGATGTGGGTGTGCTCTTGTGAGAGATGGTTGAGTGTTGGGATGATTTTGGAATAATTTTGGATTTTGATTTTTGAATGATTTTGAAGATTTAATTTACGGATTTAAGATATAAATTGTGAAGAAAATGAGATGAAGAACATGACAACATGCTAAAAAATTGTTTAGTTTTTTTTTTTAATTTGTTATTAAATTTATGTTTAAGATTTTTATTAATCTAATTAGAGTATATTTTAATGTTTTTCAACTAATTAAAATAAATGTTTTTCTTTTTATAATTTTTTTAAGAAAATGAATATTTAATATCTAAAATTAATTAAACAAAATTTAAAATTAAATATTTATGAAAAATTGAGGGCATTTTGGCTATTTTGAACTGATTTTACAAAAAAAATAAAATTTTCAAAATAGAGGATTCAAATTAATATAAAAGTAAAGCAAATGGTCCAAAATGATATTTTCCCCATATATTTTGCCAATTTCATTACCTTTTCTTTTATAAAGATGAAAAATAAAATCACATGTTAGTCCTCCAACTATACATGCAATATATCTTCAATCCTAAATTTTTAATGTTACATTGATTTTGGCACTCATTTTAACGTTGGCTATATTTTTATATTTGAAACAAACAAAAAAAGTGTACGATAGCCATGTGGTGTTATTTTTATTAGGGATATTTGTGGTAAAATTACCTAAATTATTACGTTTCTAGCACTTAAGTATCCAAGTTATTTTTTTGCTTGCAAAAGTACATTTCGTCCATGTTTTGTTGCAGTCGTCAATTCCTACCTTTAAGTGTGTTTGTGACGTGTTGGTGAAAGTACCAAATTAAATGAATATTTGTGGCGAAAGTACCTAATTTAATAGATTTGTGCGGCAAAAGTACCCAAGTTATAATATATTTGCAGAAAAAGTATCTGGTTATAAGCAAATTTGACATCACATGGTGAATTTAACGGAAAAATAAACAACTGCAACAATATATGAACGAAAGGTACTTTCATCACAAATATCTATTTTTATTATTATTTGTAGAAAAGATGATGCAATTTCATTAAACCAGATATAAGAAGGATATCCCTCGCCACCAAATATGATCATTTTCCACAAATAGTGCAAGTTTTGCCAATGCTTGAGCACTTTTGGAAACTAATAGTTGGAGGATTATTATATACATAGATAATGTCTCCAACAATAATACCTTAAAAAAGATTCTTTAATTTTCCTTTTGCTGATACCATTAGTTATATTTAATCAGTCAAACTCTATGATAATATATCCAAACTCCATGAATCTATAGTTGTACCCAAAAATACATCAGAAAGAAAAGAAAAGAAAAAAGTGTTCATTGTGTTCAGGATAAATGAACTCCACTGTGGCATTGTAAAGAAGCCCTGACTCTTCACCGTAGTTAGAAAAATAATCCCAAATTGGACTCAAGCGAGACAACCTTCTGCTTGATTATGCTTCATTAAGCGAGAATGTTAACTACAATGCATTGGGCGATAAGCTCATTCATCAAACACTCAGCAAGTTGCCCAAATCCTTCATCATCACAAGAATATAACTAGGTCTCGACTCGAAGCTCGAACGTAGAAGGAGACCAATGAGATAAGAAAGCCATTTCAATCTCTCACATTAAAGGTAGACACTCTCGCAAAAATGCCTAGCAAGAAGAGATGAACACTAATTCCCAAATACCTTCGATGTCGTACTAGAAAATCAAGATTCTGACATACCTCTTCCCCAGAAAAGCACACATTAGGCACACCTCTTCCCCATAATAGCATGCTTTAGACACATCTTTTCCCTAGAAGCATGCCTTTGGCATGACACACTACCCCAAAACTATATTACGCATTAAAGTTAGTTGACCAACCGTACTTGTTTGTCTTATTAGCTATAAAGACTTTAATGATATTAGGGTAAGTTGTGAACCTCTCCTCCTATAAATAGGTGAGTTAAAACCCCATTATAGGGGAGAGGAACCAAACGCTTTGTAAAAAAGATGCTTCAATAATAAAACTACTATTCTCAAATTTTGTAATTTACCGTGAAAAAATTAGAAAGTAATTAGTCTTAGGTTGTTTCCTTAGAAATAGGAATTAGTTGTTGTTAGTTCCTATTTTATGGCTTTTATATTTCAGATCTGTTAGGTGATGCAATCTATAAATATGCTGATTGGCACATTAATAAATATACAAATAATTATTCTCCTAAGCTACATGGTATCAGAGCCAAATAAACCCTAGAACCCTAGAACCTTAGAAAACCCTAGATAGACTAAAGATTATTTCTTCAATGGCTAATATAGCTAAAGATTCTACCAGAGAAAACCCAAGTACTACCCCAACCCAGAAAAATACCATCACACCTGTTCAACGGACTGCTGCCATTGATGATGTTCATTCATCTATGCAAATTACTGTGCATAGATTGAATGGACAGAATTATTTAGAATGGTCACAATCTGTCAAGCTTGCTGTTGATGGCCGAGGGAAGTTTGGATTTCTCACTGGAGAGAAGAAGAAGCCGAAGATGGATGATGCTGGTTATGGGGTGTGGAGATTAGAAAACTCACTGGTCACGGAATGACTGCTCAATTCTATGGATGCTTCGATTGCAAAGACTCACATGTTTATGACTACAGCCAAGGAGGTATGGGACTCAGTGCACGATACTTATTCTGATTTAGAGAATTATTCTCAAATATTTGAGCTAAAGGCTCGGCTATGGCAATCCAAGCAAGGACATCGTAGTGTCACAAGCTATTATAATGAGATGGTGGCTTGGTGGTAAGAACTGGACCAATACAATGATGACATTTGGGAAAGTCAGGCTAATTTTCTCCAACACAAGAAGCGTGAAGAAAGTGACCGTGTATACATGATCCTTGCTGGAATTAACCAAAATATGGATAAGGTAAAAGGGAGGATTCTTGGCTGCAGACCATTACCATTAATCAGAGAGGTTTTCTCTGAAATACGGGTGGAGGAGAGTCACCGAAAAGTCATGTCCAGCAATGAATCATCATTTGTATCAGGTAACAAAGTTTTAGCTTTATTTGTTAAAGAAGCTGAGACTAATAATGATAAGAAAAAGAAGCCATGGTGTGATTTTTTCAAGAAGCATTGGCCCACACGAGATACTTACTGGAAAATACATGGAAAGCCGCCTGGAGGAAAGCCCACCCGACCTGGAGCACTACAATCTGTGGTTGATTCTGCTTTAGAACTGAGTGTCAAATCAGGGTAGTCTCCATTCACCAAGGAACAAGTTAAGCAACTGTTGAATCTGTTACATTCTAAATCAAAACCTTCATGTTCCCTTGTTCAACATGGTAATCCTAGTCTCTTATGTTCTTCTCTTATTTGTATTCAATCTAAAAACTCTTGGATCATTGATTCAGGAGCATATGATCACATGACCAGCTGTTTGTAATGACCCAACTACTCTAGACTTTTGGACCATTAATAAAACTATACATACAAATCCTTAATAAAGCTTACATTGCGAAAATACCATAATTTTATTAGGTAACTTGTAAAAATAAGAGTTACTTACAAAAAATATCAAGAAGGATGTGGGATCCCATTGTTTGAAAAACAAAACATAACATGATTTATAAAATAAAGGGATTACATAGTAAGTGGGGAAAATACATATAAAGACCATAAACAAATGACTACATCCTCGAAATCGAACTCTCGACTCCTTGACTCCATTCATCATCGATACACAATCTCCAAGCATCACGAACCTTACCGCCATTAATAGCTATTTTCCTGCACATTTAAACAAAAAGGAATGAGCCTAATGCCCAGCAAGGAAAAATCTAACACATACTTCACATACATAAATTTCATAATAAACATAAAGACATATCATAACACTTATTACATACACATACTATAATGATCATTATTACTTGGGGTCCCATAGACTAAACAAGTCATATGCCCATGAGATTAGTGGGGTCCTACTAGCTAAGTAGGTCATATGCCCATAATCTTTTTGGGGTCTTGTTAGTCATATGGGTCATATGCCCAAGCCTACAAACATACATATCATAACACTTATCATAACATAAGAAACATAAGATAACATATAGAACATATAACATATGCATTTCTATCCTATTTTCCTTACCAAAGTTACCGGGATATGTGGACAGCGTTGGGACTTTGGAACACTCCTAATAATCATTATGAAAAAAAAGTGAGTCTAATGAAGAAAAAGAGATGAAAAGGAATGGGAAGGCTAAACCATTGAGAAACATACTTACCGAAACTTATGTGCTCAAGAACTTAGAGTTCCTAACCAAAATAAGAATGAGGTTAGAAGACTGAGTAGAAGGCTATGAGAAAGAAAATAACATAAAACCAATGAACTAGAGTTTTGGGTTACCTTAAAGACTTGTAAGACCAATCTACACCACAAACCGAAATACTATAGAACCTTACTTCCCAAAGTGTTTGATAAGCTTATGAGGATCAAGCTTATGATTTCCCCAAACCAGGTGTTTACACTCTCACACTCACTTAGCACTTGCAGCCTCTGAACTTAGAGCAAAAGATGAATAATGGCTGGGTACTAGGTCCTATTTATAGAGTTTAGGAATGAAAGGATCTTGATTTTACTTGAATAAAAATAATAGCTTTTTAGGTGAAAATAATTTGAATAATTGTTCAGCAGAGGCTGAAGACTCGTTCAAAAAGGTACTGGACTTATCAAGAGGTTGAATGGCTGAATGGAAAACAAATTCAAAATGTTCCAAATTATGCTGAAGGAGGCGATATATCGCCCCCTGTAGGCGATATATCGCCTGGGCCAGTATGCCCGAGGCTGTCGTGCATCGTCTTGTGTTTTCCGTATCTACGTACTGCGATATATCGCCCCCTACAGCTGCGATATATCGGCACACACTGATTATTTAAACACGAAATTACACATTTTTAGCTAAGTTTGAATGGAGTAAACAACCTTGACTAAGCCCTCAACGTAGTCAAAGCTGCTGACTGACCTTAAAGCATTCAAACTTTACCCTTATTAAATTAAATCCTCAAAATACTTAATCCTTAATCATCCATACATAACATGTGCTTAAAATCCTATTGGTCCTTATCTAAACCTTATAGTATAATAAATATTATCCTTAATATCAGTCATATAATCAAACCTTAGGTTAACATTAATATTTTTAAACTATAGGTTAAACTTAGAAAATCTATAAGTACTACTATGAGTGTCCAAATAATTCCCGGTCTGAACCAAAAATCCACAGTTACAAAGATAATACTATACATACTATAATACTACTAAATAATTAGCTAAGTAAAGTTCTTGGACTCTACACTGTTCTAGTTTTTTCTTCTCATATGAACCTTATGCAGGAAATAATAAAATTCATATAGCAGATGGTTCGTTTTCTTCTATTGCTGGTGTAGGAGATGTAAAACTCTTTGATACACTTACTTTGTCTAATGTTCTTCACGTTCCTAAACTATCTTGCAATCTCATCTCTATTAGTAAACTAACCTCTACACTAAATTGCACTGCAAATTTTTTTTCTTCTCATTGTGTCTTTCAGAATCCGGTCTTGGAGACAATGATTGGAAGTGCTAGGGAGTGTGGTGGCCTTTACATTCTAGATGAGGGAACGTTAGTGAATAAAGAGACTCAACAAAGTTCTTGTCTTCAAGTTGCATCTGATTTCCAAGATGATGAGATTTATTAATGGCACTTTAGATTGAGACATGCAAATTTTCATTATTTAAAACATTTGTTTCCTGTTTTGTTTACAAATAAAAATCCCTCTTCTTTTCAATGTGAAATCTATGTTTTATCTAAGCATCATAGGACTACTTATTCTCCACGTGTGTATACACCTTCACAACCATTTTCTCTTGTGCATAGTGACTTGTGGGGGCCATCAAGGGTCTCTACATGTAATGGTAAACGCTGGTTTATGACTCTTATTGATGATCACACTAGGGTGAGTTGGGTTTATCTGCTGAAAGAGAAATCTGAAGTAGAAATTATTTAAAAAAAAATTTATAACATGATTCAAAATCAATTTCAAACGAGTATAAATATTTTATGAAGTGATAATGGGCGAGAATATTTTGCACAAGTTTTAGGTACATTTTTTGCTGAAAAAAGGATTGTTCAACAAAATTTGTGTAACGACACTCCTAAAAAAAATGGCATTGCTGAAAGGAAAAATAGGCACCTTCTTGAGATAAGTCGTGCTTTACTTTTTTCAAATAATGTACCTAAATATCTTTGGGGGGATTCTATCTTAATGCTACCTATTTAATCAATAGAATTCCTTCTAAACTTTTAAACTTCAAAATGCCTATTTCTATACTTCAACAATGTTTTCCAAACTCTCGTTTATTTTATGAAATATCTATAAAAATATTTGGTTGCACTATTTTTATTAGGAATCTGAATAGGGCTGCTAGTAAACTTGATCCCAAAACGAAAAAGTGTGTTTTCATTGGTATTGCTCCCAACCAAAAAGGATACAAGTGTTTTGATCCTATTCTGAAAAAAAAAATCTTTATCACTATGGATGTTAATTTTTTTGAAAATATTCCATTTTTAAATCCTAATCTTCAGGGGGAGAATCAAGGAAAAAATAAAGATTTGGATTTTAAAATTACCAATAATAAATTTAATCCACACCATAATCTCAGGAATATTGCTAGTAATTTTTGTGATCCTTCATTAGACCTAGGTTTTCTAGGATATGACTTAGGGCACGAAAATATAAGGCAAGTTGGAGAGGTTCATGAGTAGGAAAATCCACAAGAAAATAAGTAGGGAAATCTCATAAATGTTGAGAATATTGAAAGTGTTGAAAATATTGTCCCACATGATAATTCTCAGGAGCTTGATGAACAAGGGTGCAACCTGAACAGAGGTAAATATGGTCAGGTATATGCACGAAAATTCCCTCATCGAAGAGCTGAAGTCACAACATCACCAACCCCTTGCCAAACATCTGAATTGAGACCAGAAACTGAGTCAGGTAACAATTCTAATCTTGTTTTTTCTGATCAAATTTCTTCTGATTCTATTCCTGAAATAGACCTTCCAATAGCTATAAGAAAAGGCAAGCGATCTTGTGTCAAATATCCTATATCTCAGTTTGTTTCTACCTCAAAACTCTCATCCTCTTTTGTCACTTTTACCAATAGTGTTTCAAGTGTTTAGATTCCAAATAATATACAGCAAGATTTACTTGTTCCGGAGTGGAAGGAGGCTATTTTTGAGGAGATGAGGGCTCTTGAGAAAGAATCAAACATGGAAGCTTGAAGAACTTCCTAAGGGAACTCCAACCGTGGGCTGTAAGTGGATCTTTACACCAAAATTTAATAGTGATGGGACTCTAGAAAGACGCAAAACTCGGCTGGTGGCCAAAGGATTTACACAAACTTATGGTATTGACTATACCAAGACGTTTGCTCCAGTTGCCAAGCTAAATACTGTTTGAATTTTGTTGTATGTTGCAGCCAATTTGGATTGGCCTTTACGACAGTTCGCGTAGAGTCCCAGAATTTTACTTAGCTAGTTAGATAGTAGTAGTAGTAGCAATATCTAGTAGTAGTTATAGTATGTTAGTTACCGTGGATTTTGGTTCAAACCGGGACATAGTTGGAAACTCATAGCAACAGTTATAAATTTTATAAGTTTAACCTAAAGTTTAAGAATATTAATTATAACATAAGGTTTGATTAATATTGCTGGTCCTAGATGTATTATTTATTATAACCTAAGGTTTAGATGAAGCCAATAAGAATATGACACTTGTCATAAGCATGATTATTAAGGAATTAGTATTTTAATGATAAAATAAGGAAATATAAGCTTTATTCCTCACCAGAAACTGTTAGGGTCGTAGTTTGACTCAGTCAAAGTAGTTATCCAACCTTAATTATGCTGAAAAAAATGCAATTATGTGTTTAAAATATTCACGTATGCCGATATATCGCAGCTGGGAGCCGATATATCGCCCGTCGAAGGATACGAAAAACACGTTGACGTTACACGAACGAGCAAACGAGCCTCGGGATTACTGGGGGAGGCGATATATCGCCTAGGGTGGGCGATATATCGGCTCCATGTAGGTTGTTTTGGAAGTTTGACTTTTTGTTATTTTAAAAATACCCTTAACCACTTAGACCTGCTTCTGAACGTTTTGA
This sequence comes from Humulus lupulus, assembly GCF_963169125.1. Lineage (NCBI taxonomy): Eukaryota > Viridiplantae > Streptophyta > Magnoliopsida > Rosales > Cannabaceae > Humulus > Humulus lupulus. The sequence continues at coordinate 13,903,124 of NC_084802.1, forward strand.
ATGAGTCTTTAGCATCTGATTGGCGAAAATTCAATTATTTTCATTATTTTTATTCAAATCAAAATGAGGATAGTTTCACTCCTTACCTCTATAAATAGGACCTAGTACCCAGCCCTTCCTCTCATTCTTCAAGCTGTGATCAGAGACTCCAAGGTGCTAGTGCTACCATAGAGTGATAAACACTTGGGTTGGGAATAAACTTTGCCATTCTTAGGTTTTTATAAACACTAGGAAGTGAGTTTTGAGTGTTTTCGGTGTTGAGGTTTAGAACAAACTATAAGGTCATTCAAGATATTCCTATTCTTTAAGTCCAACTCTATATGATTCTATAGTTTTCTTTAGTTTCTTTTATTCAGATCCTAACTCTTGTTATTGGTTCTTAATTAGGTTCTTGAAACTTAAGTTCTTTCTTGGTAAGTTTCTTCTTGATGGTTTAGTTCCCACATTCATTATTTATTTTTTAGAAATACTCACTATTCTTATTGTTGGTTTTAGGAGTGTTCCAAGTCCCGCATTTGTTCTCAAATATCTCAGTGTTGGTAAGGAAAATAGGATAGATCTTGTATGTTTGTATGACATGTTATGTTTATGTATAATATGTTACGATAAGTTTATGTTATAATATGTTATGTTATGTTTTTATGTTATCTAGGGTTCATAGTTGCTTAGCTAGCAAGCCCTAGTGTTTATCATTTTCATGGTTTAGAGTTATGGTTTACCCTATCTCAGATATTAGATAGAGGACCTAGAAGGGTTATCATATACTACCATGTGATCTAACCTACCTCAGATATTAGACAGGGGACCCAAATGGTTTATCACATGCCATGTTAATGAGTTAATGGCCATTAACATTGTAGTCTTATATGATGTATGTTTTTATAGTCATATGTTTTATAGTGTATGCTTATGATATAGGGTATATGTTTTAGATAGTTTTATGTTTTTTTATAGTATATGATATAGTCTTATGCTTATGTTTGCAATGTATGTTTTTAGTAGATTTTCCTTGCTGGGCACTAGGCTTATTCCTTTTTTTTTTTTCAGTGTGATGCAGGAAACTAGATATAGAGGCGGAAAGATTCTTGGTAGCTTGGCTTGTGTGTTGAGGATGAACAAACTGAGTGGACTCCGTGTCGATCGAGGATGACGTTGCTTTTAGTTTTTTTTAAAATTATGTTTCTATGTATTTTCCGCATTTAGTTTTTTTTAAACAATTGAATTAAAGTTTATGTTTTTCTTTTAAACAATGGGTACCCATGCCATATTTTCTATTGTTATGTATTTGATACAATATTTTAAGTTTTAATAAAGATATATTATTTCTTATGTATCTTTCCAAAATAGTAGCTATGTCTAGTAGTTTTTAATGGTCCAAGGTCTTAGAATAGTTGAGTCATTACAGTTCGATGTGAAAAATGCTTTCTTGAATGGAAGATTGGAAGAAGTAGTGTATATGCTTCCTCCACCAGGTTTTGAGAACAAATTTGGCACAAAAGTTTGTAAGCTGGAAAAGGCTCTTTACGGGTTAAAACAATCACCAAGAGCGTGGTTTGAGAGGTGTACTCAAGTGGTAAAAAAACAAGGCTATTCTCAAGCACAATGTGATCATACTATGTTCACTCCTCATTCTAACAATGGAAAAATTGCAGTTCTAATTGTTTATGTTAATGATATTCTCCTCACGGGGGATGACCTAGAAGAATTAGAAGCAATGAAAAACAAACTCTCCAAGGCATTTGAGATAAAAGATCTAGGAGAGATGAAATATTTTTTGGCTATGGAAGTGGCACGGTCCAAACAAGGGATTGTTATTTCCCAACGGAAATATGTTCTTGATCTGTTAAAAGATTCAGGAATGAGTGAGTGTTGTCCAATAGACACTCCTATTGATCTGAACAAGAAGCTTGGTGCAATTCACCAAGGAAGATTAGTAGATGTGGAACACTATCAAAGACTTGTTGGGAGGCTTATCTACCTATCTCACACTCGACCTGATATTGCTTTCGGTGTGAGTATGGTAAGTCAGTTCATGCATCGCCCTTACAAGGAACATCTTGAAGTTGCTTATCGCATTTTAAGGTATCTAAAAGGTAGTCCTGGTAGAGTTCTTCTCTTCAAGAAGAATAATAACAGAAGTATTGAAGCATTTACTAATGCTGATTGGGCAGGTTCGGTCACAGATAGGAAGGCTACTTCGGGATATTGCACGTTTGTTTGGGGAAATTTAGTGACTTGGAGAAGCAAGAAACAAAGTGTGGTTGCAAGGAGTAGTGCAGAAGCAGAATATAGAGCTATGGCTAACGGGATATGTGAGATTTTGTGGATAAACAGTGTGCTTAAGGAGGTGAAGTTACAAGTTAGTATGCCTATGAAGCTGTTTTGCGACAACAAGGCTGCCATAAGTATTGCACATAATCCTATGCAACACGATCGGATCAAACATATAGAAGTTGATCGACACTTTATAAAAGAGAATCTGGAAGCAAGAATAATTTGTATACCATTTGTAAGATCTGAATATCAGATTGCAGATATTCTTACAAAAGGATTATTTAAACCTACTTTTGATTTACTTGTAAACAAGTTGGGTATGTTTGATATTTACATACCAACTTGAGAGGGAGTGTAAGTTACCGTGAAAAAATTAGAAAGTAATTAGTCTTAGGTTGTTTCCTTAGAAATAGGAATTAGTTGTTGTTAGTTCCTATTTTTACGGCTTTTATATTTCAGATCCATTAGGTGATGTAATCTATAAATATTCTGATTGGCACATTAATAAATATACATTATTATCCTAAACTACAAATTTCTTAGAAGAATTTTTCTTGAACATTTTCTATGTCATCATCTCATTTTCTGCCCCTCTTAATTATTCTCACAACAAATATATAATTAACAAAAAACGAGTGTTAACACCTACCAACTTGATTACTTTGTAAGATAGATTTATCTTCAGCCACAACAAGTTCAAAAATGGCAACTAGGGTCATGATTGTTGATGCCAAAACTTGGCCCTTGAAACTCTATATCACTAACTCCAATCCAACATTTCTATCATTGCTATCTACAACAACGTCGACATTAACTTTAATAATATCTTGAGAGCGAGTGCACCAGCAAACTAAAAATAAATGCAATAATATTTTATATATAAAACATGAAATAAAAAATAAAAAGTAAAAGCAATATTTATAATTTTAATAATACTTTTTTTCACAAAAAAAAAGTTAATTATAATCTTATATTATAATTATAATAATATAAAAGCATTTAAACTTATCTCAATCACATAATACATTCTAGTTTATTACTATAATCCTAATCAATGTTCCATATCATACACTCATCCTTGTAAAATAGTCATTTGGATTAACAACAAAATAACCCTTGATTAAAAATATGTATTTTTTTACAACCAATTAAAGTAAGTGTCGTACAATTTCCCCCTTTTTTCTTGAATAAGAAAATAAAGAAGAATATTTTTTAAAAAAAAAAAATAGAAAGAAAAAAGAAAAGGAGTTGAATAAACAATATCAAATTAGAGTCCTTTCTTATCTTTTAATTACTTTTCCCTTCCAAAAAAATAAGAGCCGTTATTTATACATGCATGAACCATGTGCAGCATTTATGATAAAGGTCAATGAAGCTTCAAGGTGGATCATATGCTCACATTCTTTTCTCATTGTATGGAAGCAAATGGTGATGTGCTTAGCTTACGGGGCCTTCTACCACTGTAGCACTGTAGCACATTTCCTTTCAATAGTAAAAATATAAAGACACACTCCATCCATGCATAAGCCTTTTTAAGTATCATATATATATATATATATAATTTTCAATATAATGATCAACATGCGCCTAGGAGTGCTCAACATTCAATCCATCAAATCTAATTTAGTCCAATCATAATTAGATTAGATATCAAAAGTTAGATCATAATTGGATAGGGTTGATTGGTGTATAAGAATGTCAAAATTTTAATTAAAATTTAGATGATCTATTATATATTAAATTGAATATAAATTACTTGAAAAATTAGAAATATAAGTGATTTTTTTAAGAATAAATTTAGCATAGCTATACAATGACCATATATAGTAATCAATTTCAATATTATGTATTATTAATTATTGGTTTCTATTTTAAAAAAAAATTCATATGACATTTTAAAAGCTGATATAATTTATTGTGTAATTGTATTGGATTGGATGTTATAGGCAAATTAGAGTGGATTAGATGAGAATTTTCAATAGAGAATATATACAATTTCAGTAACCTATTGTTTGTTCTAGAACCTTTTTTTTCTTTTGAGAAAAAAATAATCTGATTGATGAACTTAAGTTTCAATTACAATAACAGAGAAAATTGGAGATGGAATATGTAGCCACCAAGAATATTTGTTTGTTAATTTATTTAATTGTTCATATAATAATTGAATTTTATTTAGTGATGATTATTTTTTCTCATAATTAATTTAATTGTATTGTTTGATTTTTGTGATTATTTGAAAATTTATTGTAATTAAAATTTTGTGACATAGTATGTTATCATGTGATATGGGTGTGTGGTGCAAGGCAAGGGGCAAGTGAAGTAATTTGCCTTAGCAATGATTCAAGAAAAAGAAAGAATATGTGGTGATAGTTATTTTTTTGGGGTGTTTTATTTTATTTACCTTGTATTATTTTAAAATAAAGAAAATGAAATATGAGTATGCATGAATGTAGTTTCTTTTTAGACCAATAACAAGATTTATGAAATTCACATTATTTGTATATCTTGGGTGCTTATGTTTTTATTGAAAATAAGTTGATTTCCCCCTTTTTGGCTGGTGATACTTAGCCAAGTATGGAAAGAGGGAATGAGAGAGTGTGGAGCAAGTTTTCATAGTTGCCATGTTTAGAAATCTTGTAACTCTATACCCAGTCCCAGTAATTTGGCCATAACAGGAGTTGTAGAATCCAATTTGGGCAAATTAGGTATCGTTGGAAAACTAATTTAAAGACCTACAATTTTGTAGAAGAAGTCGTGGCCTAATTCATGGGTTATCATAGTCAAAACTGTGCTCGAAGTTACAGGACCCAATGGTTACACAAATCAATCTAGATTCTTACATTTTATTTTCCTTAACCTAGTAATCACCTATAAATAGACCCTTAAGCCTCTTTCTCCTAGTTTTCACAACCATAAACCGCTACCTATAGAGGGTGTAGCAAGTTTCAAGTTTTCTTTGTCTCCAAGTTTTTAGGATTAGAGGTAATGTGTACATGAAATCTCAAAGTTCAATTTTATTTTTCTTCTTCTTTATTCTAAGGGGATTGGTAAGCTTTCCTCCTATTGAATCATGTTTCCCTTCTTCTTCTTGTTCCTAAAATCTTGTTGTTTGGGTGGTTGAGGAGACTAAGTCATGGTGCTAACTAGAGTGTCAAAAAGTTTATCCATAGTGCTAAGTTTTGGTCTACACTATCAAGAGGTAAGTGGAGTTTGCTTGGTTTTTTATTTTTTCCTCTAGAAACATGTTAGGGTTTGTTGTAAAATATTTGAGACTTTGATTTTGGCATGAGGTTTCGGCATGGGGTTTGAAAACCCATTATATGTATATATGACCAAGCATGTTTATGTGTGATAGTTTTTGGGTTTGAGGAATTAACGTGAAATGTATGTGAATATGCATTTCTATTCTTGATTTTTGGGTATACTTATTGTGAAATGAGAAGTTGTTTGTAGCTTGTGTATAGGTTCGACTAGTATATGTTTATGAGTAATGCTTATTTGTTTAATCTCTAATAAATGGTGTGAAGCTTGCTAAGATTTATATATATATATATATTATTGGTATTAATATGATTGTTACCTTTGCATTTTTGGTTAAGGGTATTCGACCATACACTTATAACATTAAGGTCTTTTTTCATGTTATAAGCATGACTAATATATATGTAATAAAAAACATAATAGGCTATTTGTTCTATTTATATGAGCTAGAGTTTGTGATAGTTTTATATCATGAATATATTTAGAAACATGATAGGATTGGCTTGGGCCTATTATAACAAATTATGATACGTGCTTTATAAATCTAACAACATGACAATTATTTTGTTTGCAATTTTATTCTTTAAGGAGCATGTTAGGTTTTGTACAATAAAAATGGGTAGAAAGAATGGTTAGGGCTTTGATTTATAGTTCATGATTTTATGTGACTATGTGTGCAAAAAATATAGAAGCAGGCCAAATATTTTGATCATTCTTTTAGCAAACATGAATCAAGCCAATATCTTATCTTTTTCTTATGATTTTATGAGCATAAATAAATGTGTGAGTCTTTATTCATATTAGACCATGTATTGTCTTATGTGTCTAAGTATTATTTTAAGTGGTATATATTTTATGCAAGTAATGAATATAGTAACATGCTAGACTTGATTGTTTATGTGTATCTAAGTGATAAAGATTAAAGTATGCTAATGATATATGTGGTTTAGGAAAATTAAGTTATTATTTTATGGGAGAAAATTTTATGTTGTTAGTATGCCATGTGTTTCGACCTACACTTATTTTTGGAATTGAAGTTTGTTTAAAATTGTTTTATAATAGTGTAAAAAAATGAATTCTTATGAAAAAAACATGCGATAAAATCTTTAATGCCATTTTTGTTGGAAATGTGCCCTGAAAGCATATGTAGTAGACATTGTTTTTATGAAATAAATAAATGAATTGAATTTGTTATGCATATATTTTATGGACTATATTATTCTGTGATAATATTAAGTAAATATCAGGAAAATTCCTAAGTTCATATATGTAATCTCAAACACGTATTGGTACGAGAGGATTGCGTTTGAGATAAATGAACTTGAATAGTTCGCAGTAAAATAAAGTTGTGGAATCTTTAGATTAATTACTGCAAGCACGGTCCACTAGTATTATGAATACATGTGATCTAGATCCGGATCACTAGTGTGGTAGGACACTTTAGTGGAGGTGCCTTATATATTAGAGAATATATAGAACTGGACCAGATATGTTTATTAATACTTAGTTAAATACCGTTTCGAAGTATTAATTAAATATATCAACTGATGATCATATACAAATAGATCTTAATCCTGAAGTTACTATGAACTCCTGTTTATGTTATATGAGTTCTTTGATTCACTTGTTAGGGTCTGTCAGAATGATCAGGCTAGAAACTTTTGTTTTGGGAACTCATTAATGTAGATGGCTGGGGACATAGTATACAGATATGGAATCTATGCCTTCTCGCAAGAGATTGAATGATGGTTCTCTTAAGGGTTGACTTTTGGGACTGAAAGGTTATTGAGCTCAAATTCATAATTTAGTTATGAATTAACCTTCACTAGTAGAGTCAATGGTACTTAAGGAAACAAGAGATAATTAAATGGGTAAAACGGTAATTTTATTCCCGATTAATTATGAACCATCATTAGAGGGTCAAGTTGTATGAAATGATTATATCAATGGACGCTTTATGATTATAAAGTACTCAGTAAATGAAATTTCTATAATTACAAGAGTGCAGTCTCATATTTATAGTGGAATAATCATGAGATTAATAAATTAAGATTATTTAATTAAATAGTTTAATTAATAATCTCAAATTTATTGGAGCTTGGAACTATAGGTCCCCATAGCGGCTCTATCAACACTGTTCAAGGTAAGAGTTGATATGAAGGGAAAATAGTTTAAAGACATATTTAAGAAGAAATTTGTTCTTCAGGCCAAATATGCAATTATATGATAATAGTGATTAATTAATTAATTAAAAATTAGTTGTAGTTAACAAAATTAATTAATATTTAATTATTGTATAATTTTTGAAATTATATTAAATAATTAAAGTAATTTCGAAATTTAATTAAATAATTAATTAATTATAATTTTTGAAATTATAATAAATTAAATATTTATTTTTCGAAAATTTTGGATTTAATTAATTGGTAGAATTAATTAAATATCTTTATTTGAGTGGGAGATAATAATCTGATAAGTTCAAATCGGATTTGAATTTAAAAGATTAATATTTATTCAAATAATTAATTATATTTGATAGTTAATTAAAAAGATAATTAATTTAAATTTGAATTCAAATTTGAATTAGTTATCAGGTTGTTAGATCTAATCTGACAAAATAGTTTGAATAAATAATTAAATAAAAATTGAAAAAACAACATCCCTAAAATTCGGGAGGCTACACGTGCACACACAGTCCATGGACTGTGTGTGGCGTGTAGGGCAATTTTTAGGGATGAGATTTTCATTTTTATTTATTTAATTAATTAATGGATAATTCAAAATATGGTTTTTGGATTTTTTCATTAATATAATAATTAATTAATTAAAAAGTAAATTGTAAAATGGTTACAGATTTATTTTTAAAATTTGAATATTTTCTTTTAAGTATGACTAATCAGAAAAATATTCAGAGAGTGTGAGACAACTCAGACTATTCGCTCTGTGAAAAATAGAACGATATTTTTCTCTCCCTGAAAATAAAGAACCAATTCTCAGGCCTATTCTCTTGATCTCATGAGTTGAGTACATCAAGTAGAATCACAAATAAACTATCCTTCATTCTCTAAGTGCCCACACATTTCTTGAGGTGTAGAGAACGCTTTGGAAGATCTTGGTGTGAGTATGTGGGAGTGGCTTGGATAGGAAGATCGTTCTAAATACGAAAAGATAGCAATGACACTTGATAGGCTTCAAGAGGTATGATTTCTATTATTATCTTGCTTATGATTAATGTATGTATATTAATGGATCCGCATATTTAAAGGTAGTTTAAGTATGTTACAAAAATTTTGTTGTACACTGGGCCAACCCCCCACCATTCCGCTGCGTATTAGGAAACTCGTTCCTAACAATTTTATGATTTAAAGTGAGAATTTTAAAGGCCTACATGGTTTCGGCCATGACTGTTTTCAAAGTTTAAAAATTGTTTTGGAATTGGTAATGAGATCCATGTAATTTTGTTTGATACTAAGGTGTTTGAATGTTAGTAATCATGCTTTATAAACTTGTTGGGAGGAGCTTCGAGTTTTCGACCTAGGGGTATTATTAAGCATATTAAATGGTTCTTAATGCTTTGATAAAGTTTGGTGAATCATGTGTTGTCTATAACATGTTTAAAAAAGCTAAGAAGTGTACTTTTGAATGAATGACACGTTTAATGACCCTTGCAAATGTAAATGTAGTTTTGTGTAATTATGTATGATGTGAAATTGAGACAAGTTGTATGTTTTAAATTCTAGGCTCTTTGTGAAGTAGTGTTGATATTTATGTGCTTGGAATTGAGGTAAGAAAATTAGATAGATTTTCTTTCATTATGTTGCTGTTATGTTTAGTCTTTCCTTGAGTTTTATGCTTGTTGTTTGCACCTAGAAAATGCTACAACATTTTGTTTATTATTTATGAGTTATATGATGCTGCCAGGATGCTACAACATTCACTGTTTGTTAATTCTAAATTATATGTTGCTGCTAGAATGCTAAAGCATTCACTGTTTGATATTTTTGGGTTATATGTTGCTACTAGAATGCTACAACATTCACTGAATATTGTTTCCGGAATAAATGCTACTAATTTGATGCAACAACATTGTAACGCCCTACTACCTTAGAGCCGTTACCATGTGATTTATAAATGTATCATTAACTCGCTAATTGAGGTATTAGGTTAAAAGTGTGATTAAATTAAAATAAAGACTCATTTGACAAATGTTAATTACAAAAGATTAGGACATTCATTAAAGTCATAAAAGTTATACATCGGGATCCCAAAATATTGTTTCAAAAATGTATTACAATTCAAAAGCTACAATACAGTCGACCTAAGCGACAAAACCAATCCTTTACAGTATATTCCTCAAAACAACCTCGGTCGTGGTAGCTAGGTACGCCGAACATGTACAAGTCGCTCCACGCTCTCCAACTCATGGTTGATCGACCTTTCCCTTGCCCTTAGCTACACCATAGAGCACCCGTGAGCCGAGGCCCAACAAGAAAACTCAACACATAGCCTATCACAATCTAATCCAATAATATACAGCTTAAACAGACATTAGATTAAGGACATAGCGACCTATGCCAACCCGGGTGCTTTACTAGGCACTTGGTTCACGGTCTTCACCGTGCGGGTGAATACAACACTGTTAGAGGGTCTCGTCCTAGTGGCTTGCATTCAGCATGCCTTTTTCGTTCCCGACCTTTGTCGTTCTCAGCCTTCGTTGTTCTCGGCCATCACCATTCCTAGCCTTTGTCGTTCATTCACAATCATACAAACATTGCACAACAAGTCATAAATATTCACATAAAGCATTCAACATAGACAATCAGGCCATTCCCTGCTCTACGGGCACAAATAGTTTTCTTACCTATGTCCCGAGTTGATTGATTAATGCGATCCCGAGCACGATCCCCTAAACCCGATCCTTGATGAAAAACCTAGTCACAACGCATTAATAAATAGACATCCATCAAGCCTTAACCAATTAAGAGCTTCAGATTAAAATACTAGCCTTCGGAACCTCGAATTCTACTAAACCGAGTAGTAGAATCCTTCTTGAGCCCTAAGATTTGGGTTCCCGACCTTAAAACCCTATTTTGGTCATTTTCCCTAATTTGAGCTGCGACCCACACTACAAGTCAGAGAGCCTTGGGGCTCTCTATAGGGGGATATGGGTCGCGGCGCCTGGGCAAAACCAGAGGCTTCCCAAGCCTCTTCACACACACAGGCCACGACACCTGAAGATTTGGGTTGCAGCTTGAACCCTTAAACCTAGAAATTCCACCATCTTTCTGTGTTTTTCTTGAGCCAAAATCGCCAAATCACTCCCCAAACAACATTTAAACCCAGAATTAAGTCTAGAATTCTCACCCACACAGCCTAAGCATCACAATAACCCTAGAAATTACTCCATATCCTCACCAAAACTCAAAACCAATCTAGAGTTTAAACCTCATCCAGGCCTTTGGATCACAGCAGAATTCAACAGAAAAATATCAAATTGAAATCCTTACCTCACTGAGAATTCAACCTGAGCTAATCCCCAAGCACTTCAAACCTCCAGTTCTTCAATTCCTTAGCCAAACTCCTCAAAATTCACTAAGGTTTCCAAGCTTAGAGATGGAGAGAGAGAGTGCCGAGAGAGAGAAGTGTTAAAGAGAAAGATAGTTGTGTTTATTCTGTTTTCTGGTTAGTTCTAGTGTTCCTAGCCAAAACTAAGTCTATCCACAGCTTCCAAAATGTCTAAATGCCCTCAAGTATACCCTTAGCCACTTAATGCCTCCAAGGGCAATCCCTCCATTTTCCATATCCCGCTACTTCCTCGAGTATTCCTATAAATCCCCATTTAGTCCCAACATACCCAAATGAACGCTAAATCACTAACCATTACCCAGTGATCTTAACCATGTACTATAATCCCAAAATATCCCTAGACCCACTCAAAGCCAGCTATTCGACTCCGTTGTGACTATTTCGCTCCCTAGCACTGTCACGGATCACACATCACAAATAAATCTCCACAATCTTGTGGTCTCAAGAATAACACACATATAATTCACATTTATGCCCTCAGTGAGCTAAAATTACAAATATGCCCATATTAACTAAAATGGGCCCACATGCATATTTAATTCACATAATCATTTAATCCGCGTAATAACATAATTAAATCAATTATTGCCCTCCCGACACGCTAATCAAGACACTAAGCCTTATTAGAAAATTTGGGACATTACAAGCATAGAACAATTTGATTTATGGAATAAAAGGTTGCTGAATTTAATGCTACAACATTTTATATGTTGCTGAATATGAATGCTACAACATAGTTTTATGTGTTATGTATGGTAAGCTTATGATTTGTGATTATGTTGTGTATTGCCATGCTACTAAAGTATGATGTAGCATCAAAACATAAGTGTTACTAAGGTATGACGTAACATTTGTGCTACGAAGGTATGTGTAGCACTTGAAATAGAAGTGTTACTATGGTATGAAGTAACACTAGGGCAGACGTGCCAACAGATGTCGCTCGAGGGAAGGCCACAAGGGGACAAGTCCCATAGTTATTATGTATTATGTTTACACCTTATGTATTATGATTATGTTAGAGAACAATGCTCTTATCATAAGTTTCACGAGATTAAAAAGGGACAAGCTCCAAAAGATTAAAAAGGGACAAGTCCCACAAATGTTATGAATTTTTTTCTGAATGTTATGTATGAGTTATGATAATGATATGATGATAATGAATAACATATGTGGAGTTTTCTGATTATGAGACTAATGATATTTTAGGTGGTGGAATGATAAGACTATAGTAGACAACTACATATATTTGTGATTATGTTATGACTATGCATATGTTCTAGGCTCTTTTGTTTGGCAAGTACAAACATTTTTGTATATGTTGATCTGATTGTCAAAGAATATAAGTAAATGATGAGAATGAGTTGTATTTTCTCTTGTTTAGATTATGTTTATGATACGTTATGATATGCCTGTTATGAATGCATATGTACGTTATGGATGGTTAATGTAATATCTACTTCTACTAGTAAGGGTATGTAACGCCCTAATTTCTCATAGATTATCGAGAATACAGCGTTGGGTCATAATCATAAATATTGCTATTTTATTTAATAAAAACTTAAAAATAAATACATGGATCCATGGTTTTATAAAAATAGAATACTTGTCTTTAACACACAAATGAGCAATATTTAAATAAAACAAACTTTAAAATAAATAAATAAATAAATAATTTGGCCCCGCTTGATCTTGCTCGACTATATGGTTCCCAACGAATACATCATGAAGCTCTTAGGTCCCACTCGCCACCGCCCTTTCTATCCTTAATTTCCTGAAATAACAACATCATAAGGAGTGAGCTTCTAAGCCCATTAAGGAAAATACAAACAAGGGTTAGTCATATAATCAAACATAACATATATTCACCAAAGTCATACAAACACAACATCTAGATCATATCATATCTTAAGTCATAATTCTAAATCATAATCTAAGCCATAAATCATACTCTAAGTCATAAGTCATAGGTCATAAGTCATAGGTCATAAATCATAGGTCATAAATCATAACTATAGGTCATATATCATAATCATAACTAAATCAGATATAATAAAAAGATAAGTGCTTATACAGGGGTGGCAATTAAGCCCCGGACAAAAGTCTGTCATACATCGGACATAGGTCCGTCATAAAGTTTTGGCAACCGAGCCTACCGGACATAGTCCGTCATACATCATTGGACACCTTAGGTCCAAACACACTTACCCCTTTATTGTACCTGAAATGTTAGGTCATACAAACATAAACTATATCATATATTACATAAACTAGATCATAATACTAAACTATCTAATTTTCCTTACCAACACTGGGATAATTGAGAACATATGCGAAACTTGGAACACTCCTAAAACCAGCAATAAAAATAGTGAGTATTTCTAAAGGACAAAGATGAAAGGAATAGAACTAAACCACCAAGAAGAAACTTACCGAAAAGACACCTTAAGTTCAAAGAACTTAAAATCCTAACCACAAAACCATAACAAAAGTTAGAACCTGAATGAAAACTAAAGAAACTAATGAATCAAATAGAATGAAACTTAAGAATAAGAGTACCTCAGTTGACCTTATGGATTAGTCTAACTCCAATACCGAAACACTCTAACCTCACTTCCCAAAGTGTTTTATAAAGCTTCAGAATAGAAAAGCTTTTTCCCAACCCAAGTGTTTATCACTCTTATGGTCTCACTAGCGCCTTGGAGTCTGATCATAGCTGAAGAGTAAGTGAAAGAGCTGGGTCCTAAGTCCTATTTATAGAGTTCTAGGAATAAAAATCTTCTTTTTGGCTTCAATAAAAAAATAATGAATTTTATTGAAGATATTTGAATATTCGTCAGTCAAAGGCTTAGGACTTGGTCAAATTGTTCAGAGAGAGGTTTAAGGCGTCAAAGCTTGATTTTTTAAAATTAAAAACAAAAATAATAAAAACAAATAGAATCTTAACTTCTAACTCCCTAAATCTCGTAACTCTAAACTCATCTACAATAAAAATCAACATAAGTGGAGCTGTAAGACTCCGATTTAGACCATCTTTATACTGTTAGAAAGATAATTCAATTATCTACAACTTTCTAGAAATACTATTTTTCAAAATTCATAACATAACTGGGTCAAAAATAGGTTGGAAGTTACAGTACCCTAAAGTTACGGAAAATCTATTTAATTATGTGCAAGGGAGCTGGTATTGGAGGAGACTTGTGGCCATTAAGGATAAGGTGAAGAATTTAGTTGATATATCTCTGTTTACTCTTGATAGGTTCACGGTTTCACAGGGGTATCGGCTGTTGTGTCCTATAACTGAAAGAGTTTTTTGGAGCAAAGTGGTTTGGAGCAGACTTAACATTCCCAAGCATAGCTTTATGATGTGGTTAGCTGTTCTAAAAAGACTTAAGACTAAGGACAGATTGCTAAGATTTCAGGTAATAGATAATGCTGAATGCATTCTCTGTAGCAGGAGTACAGAATCAGTAGACCATTTATTCTTTGATTGCCCATACTCATTTGACTGTTTGAAAAAAGTTAAAGATTGGTTGAATTGGGGTGTGAGTTCAACTTCATTACCAAGGATAATTAGGTGGATTGGAAAGGCCAAGCTTACCAAGTTTAAGAAGAGCTTGTATTCGGCAGTCACTGCAGCTCTTGTATACCAGATTTGGCGCACCAGAAATTGTAAATTGTGGATGTCAACTTTGGAAAGTACTATACAGTTGTGTATGTATGTGGCCTAGGAATGTAACTAAAAGAGATATAGATTGGTTTAATACATTGCAAAGATAGTTTTTCCTGTATAGTTTACCAGATCTTCCTGTTGGAGGATGCTAATAGTTTGTAAAATTTGTTTTTTGGAGTAATGATATACTTGCTGATTCATAAAAAAAAAAAAAAATCTATTTAATTATCTAAATAACCACCTAATCCACAAATAAATAAAATTGTGACAAATGTCATGCTCCTAACAGATTCTGGTGAAGACTAAGTCTTATATTTCCCTTATTTTATCATTAAAATAATAATTCCTCAATAATCATGCATATGACAAGTGTCATAATCCTATTGGCTCTATCTGAATCTTAGGAATAATCATGCTCATGACAAGTGTCATATTCTTATTGGCTCTATCTAAACCTTAGGTTATAATAATTATCATATTAATAACCAGCAATATTAATCAAACCTTATGTTATAATTAATATTCTTAAACTATAGGTTAAACTTATAAAATTCATAACTATTGCTATGAGTTTCCAACTAACTCCCGGTTTGAACCAAAATCCACGAAATCTAAAATACTACAACTACTACTATCTAGCTAACTAAGTAAAATTCTGGGACGCTACAGGGTATTATGGTAATCTGGCTTGGGTCAGGGTATTATGGTAAATTGTATGTTCTTATATGTTTAATTATATGAACTATGATATGCATGATTCATGATGTATGTTTATTTTATGTTTTCCGCCAGGAAATCCACAAACATTTGTTTCTTCAAGTATTAGGGGCCAAAGTGTGATAGAAGTTGAGTTATGTGGGTCAAAGTAGAATTATGGATTTTATGATAGAAAGTGTAATTATGGGAAGTTTAAACTATTAGTTTTGAATAAAAATTACAATAAGGGGCTTAAATAATTATTAAGGAAAAGTTAGAGGTTGGGGATTGTAATGTAATTTGGTTATTATACGATTAAAATTAGATTAAATAAATGAATAATAAAGAGAATATGTTTAGATGTCGTATGAATTCCTCAGACATCTAGTTTTGCTATATACGAAAGGAAAACAGACCAAGAACAATTCTCTCATTCTTGATTTGAGTCTTGAAGCCTAAAGTGTTGGAGGAGATCATCAATCTGGGTTATTGAAGTGCTAGGAGATCTCATAGACGACAAGATATAAGTTTTGTGGCTAGATTTGGAGCTTTATGCAGTAGAGTTTTAAGACTTTCTTAAGAATATTGTAGTGATGAATTAGTCTTAAAAAGAATATTAGTGGGTCTTAATATAGTTTGGTTTGGTTGAGGTTCTAAAATTTTGATGTTATGTGTTATAATTAGGCTCACTGAGGATATTCGAAGAGACGTGTTAGGGTGTGTGGATCATTGCTACTTTTGAGGTAAGACGAGTGGACACCTGCACACAGGGTGTACGCTTGACGTACTTTATGGTAGAACTTGTCTTACACGATATGTTTATGATAATGTATGACTATGCTAGTGCATGATTATGTTTAATAGCTTATATGTAATTATGGTTTATGTGTTTTGTGTGTATATGTGATAACTGTGTGACATGCTTATGTTCTAAAATGTATGTCTACGTTAGAAAACTACATGCTTATGATATGTTGAAATTAAAAGCTTACGTTATATGACACTTGTCCAACTCAACTTGGGCTACGATATTTCATTTTATGTTATGTTTGTCTTTATTGTTATTGATTTAAATTCATGGTTAAGGATATGGGGTTGTGTCCTACACGACCTTCTTGTTGGACTTTGACTCATGGGTACTCTGTGTTGCAGGTAAAGGAAAATATGTGGTTACAACGCAATAAGTTGGAGAGCTTTGACGAAGGGCGTACATGTCACAGATAGAATTTATCAAACACATCATCTTCATATTTTAGAAAAAAAGAAAAAAAATTATAATTTAACATGTTTAAATAAATACAATATTTATATTGAAATCTATTGAGTATGTTTAATATCTGTGAGTTTATTTTAATAAAATAAATATGACATCTATTTTGATCTTTTAATGTTTAACAACACTTTAATCATATATAGACTTGTAAATACGGGCCGAGCTTTTTAGCACGACATGAAACCGGCATGAGTCTGGGAGGCACGAGCACAACACGGCATGAAAAAATATAGGCTTGGGCCATGAACGACATGAATTGAAAATTGGTATGGCACGACACGACACGAAAGCACGGACAAACTAGCCCGAAAGCACGACACAATAAAAAGCCCGATGTGTTGACATTAATAATGATAATAAATTTTTATTTGTTAATTATATATAAATTAAAATGATAATAAAAGTCTATTATTTTTCTCAATGTTTATAATTTCATAATTATATTTATTTGTTTTAAGATTTGTTAGTTATATTTTTTAGCATTTATTAGTAGGTATTCAAATTCTAATAATTATCTTTGATATAATTTTGTGTAAAGTATTGTTGAAAAGTATATAAACATATCTCAAATTATAATTTAAATAAAGAAATGTATTTGGATTGGTGGTGAGTCCATTGATTATTAAAGAGGAGGTGGAGGGTTCAATTCTCCATCATCACATTTTTTGGCAATAATAAAATGGGCTTAAAAATGTGCATGAATTCGGGCTTGAATAAGGAAAGTAGGCTGGCTCAATTTGGGCTCGGCACTGCACAAAGCATGACATGAGATGTGTTGGACTTACTCTTTCAAAAATGGGTCAGCCCAGCCCAGCACGAATTTGAATACATGCCCGACTCGAATTATTCGAAGACATGAAAATGTAGGTCGAATCGGTTCATATTTACAACTCTAATCATATATATGGGAATAAATTAGATTAGGTGCCCACTTTTAGAAAACTATTTTAATTTTTACCCATTTATTAATCCTCTTACTTTTATACCTCGATTTATAATGAATGACCCATTATATCCATTCTCTACACAAGTGTCCAGGCATGCTATAAAAATAATTGCATCAATTGTAGTTGCCAAGAGTTGAACACATGCCCCTTAGGATAGCATAAGAAGCCGCATAACCATCATATCCAACTCTTTTTACTGTTAGTTAATAGCTTTGAATAATATTTAATAATAAATAAACACAACAAATACATAGTTAAATTATTAGCTAAAAATCTATACATTTTATTTTGTTAAACCTAGTAGTATGACTTTTAAGCCTTGTGGTTTATATTTTAAAGAGTCATGATTTAAATTTTAAGTCTTTGTGGTTTAAATTTTAAAAATTTGTGGTTTAAATTTTAAGTCTTGTAGTTTAAATTTTAAAGACTAGTGATTTAAATTTTAAGGAGTCATGGTTTAGATTTTAAAGGATCATGGTTTGTATTTTATATGGTCGCGATTTAGATTTTAATCGCGTAGTTTAACTTTTAAACCTTGTGGTTTAAATTTTAAGCCTTGTGGTTTAAATTTTAAAGAGTCGTGATTTAAATTTTAAGTCTTATGGTTTAAATTTTAAAAAGTTGTGGTTTAAATTTTAAGTCTTGTAGTTTAAATTTTAAAGACTAGGGGTTTAAATTTTAAGGATCCGTGGTTTAGATTTTAAAGGATCATGATTTATATTTTATATGTCGCGATTTAGATTTTAATCGCGTGGTTTAACTTTTAAGCCTTGTCGTTTAAATTTTAAAGAGTTTTTGTTTAAATTTTAAGCATTGTGGTTTAAATTTTAAAGAGACGTAGTTTAAATTTTAAAGAGTCGTGGTTTAAATTTTAAGTCTTGAAGTTTAAATTTTAAAGAGTCGTGGTTTAGATTTTTAAAGATCATGGTTTATATTTTATACGATCATGGTTTAGATTTTAAGCTTAATGGTTTAACTTTTAAGCATTGTAGTTTAGATTTTAAAATGTCGTAGTTTAAATTTTAAGCCTTGTCGTTTAAATTTTAAAGAGTCGTGGATTAAAATTTAAAAACTAATTATTTAAATTTTAAAGAGTCGTGATTTAGATTTTAAATGATCATGATTTATATTTTATATGGCCGTGGTTTAGATTTTAAGCAAAGTAGTTTAACTTTAAAACATCGTGGTTTAAATTTTAAAGAGCGTGGTTTAAATTTTAAAGAGTTATTATTTAAATTTTAAGTCTCGTGGTTTAAATTTTAAAGAGACGTTGTTTAAATTTTAAGCCTTGTGGTAGTTTAAATTTTAAAGACTTGTGGTTTAAATTTTAAAGACTAGTGGCTTAAATTTTAAAAAATCGTGACTTAAATTTTAAAAAATTATGATTTATATTTTATATGGTCGTGATTTAGATTTTAAGTCTAGTGGTTTAACTTTAAGCCTTATGATTTAAATTTTTACAAGTGGCGGTTTAAATTTTAAGGTTTCTAGTTTAAATTTTAAAGAGTGATGATTTATATTTTAAGCTTTGTGGTTTATAATTTGAAGAGTTGTGGTTTAGATTTTAAGCCTTGAGGTTAAACTTTTAATGGGTCATGGTTTAGATTTTATGTCTTGAGGTTTATATTTTAAATGATTTTTGTTTACATTTTAAGATTTATGGTTTACATTTTAAGCCTTGATTTTTACATTTTAAAGAATAATTTTACATAGATTAAATACATTTCTATAAATATAGTTGTCCCACATATATATGACGCACTATAATTAGAATGCATTTCCAATTTAACTATAATATAACACATATAACACACATTACAACAACACTTATAACCATGTGCTCAAATAAAGGTAATTTGTGAAGTCTCATGATAATAATGGGTAAAGTTCAACTAAATATATTTAGTGTCTAATTTTAGTTAACTACTCCTTAAAATGAGTAGTTCTCAACTTTTCCCTATATATGGTTTACCAAACACTCTCATACAATTTTTCCAACTCACAACACTTTAAAATATATTATTTACCAAACACTCAACAACTTTTTCTTACATCACAACTATATCTACTTTTTCCCACAACATAGCTAACTTGGCTGCCATGTAATTCCTTATTTGGTGCACCCCATATACATAAATACATTTGAAATCTTTTAATTCTTTGGTAGTGCAGAGTCCCAGAATATTTACTTAACTAGCTAGATAGTAGTAGTAGTAGTTAGTATTAGTTTGTAGTATGTTAGATTCCGTGGATTTTGGTTCAAGTCAGGACTTAGTTGGAAACTCATAGCAATAGTTATGAATTTTATAAGTTTAACATATAGTTTAAGAATATTAATTATAACATAAGGTTTGATTAATATTACTGGTCCTAGATGTATTATTTATTATAAACTAAGGTTTAGATAGAGCCAATAAGAATATGACACTTGTCATAAGCATGATTATTAGGGAATTAGAGTTTGTTATTTTATGGTTAGTTAAGAAATTTGTGGATTAGGTTGTTATTTAGATAATTAAATAAAATTTCCGTAACTTTAGGGTACTGTAACTTCCGACCTATTTTTGACCTAGTTATATTATGAATTTCGAAAAATAATATTTCTAGAAAGTTGTAGATAATTGCATTATAGCTTTCTAATGGTATAAATATGGTCTAAATCAGAGTCCTACAGCTCCTGTTATGTTGATTTTACTACATGTGAGTTTAGAACTACGAGATTTAGGAAGTTAGAAGTTAGGATTCTATTTTTATTTTTATTTTTTTTATTTTTTAAAACAAGCTTTGACTCCTTAGACCTACCTCTGAACGATTTGACCAAGTCCTAAGCCTTTGACTGAAGAATATTCAAATATTTTCAATTAAATTCATTATTTTTATTCAAAGCCAAAAAGAAGATTTTTATTCCTATAACTCTATAAATAGGACTTAGAACCCAACCCTTCCACTCACTCTTCAAGCTGTGATCAGACTCCAAGGTGTTAGTGTGACCATAGAGTGATAAACACTTGGGTTGTGGAAAAACTTTGTTATTCTTAAGCTTTATAAAATACTTGGGAAGTGAGGTTTAGTGTATTTTGGTATTGGAGTTAGACCAATCCATATGGTCAACTAAGGTACTCTTATTCTTTAAGTTCAATCCTTTAAACTCTTTAGTTTTCTTTAGTTCATTTTATTCAGATCTTAACTTTTGATATTGGTTTTCGATTAGGCTCTTGAAACTTAAAGTTCTTTCTTGGTAAGTTTCTTCTTGATGGTTTAGTTTCCACATTCATTCTTTATTCTTTAGAAATACTCACCATTTGTATTGTTGGTTTTAGGAGTGTTCCAAATCCCGTCCTTGTTCTCATATCCCGGTGTTGGCAAGGTAAATAGGATAGATTTTATGTGCTTATATGTTATGTTATGTTATATGTTTATGCTATGATATGTATATGTATGATATGTTTTAGTTCTTGGGTATATGTTTTGTTTAGATAACAATCATATAATTTGTTTAGATAACAAATAACCTGTTAGATAACAAGTCCCAATAGTATATTCTTTGGGCATATGATTTGTTTAGATAACAAGCCCCATAAATTTATATGACTTGTTTAGATAACTAGCCCTACAGAATTATGGGCATATGATTGCCTAGCTAGCAAGCCCCAAGGTGTATGATGGCCATTGTAATAGATGTTTTTGTAGCCATATGTTTTATAGTGTATGCTTATGGTATATGATATATGTTTTAGATAGTCTTATGTTCTTTTATAGTATTTGATGTAGTCTTATGCTTATGTTTATGATGTATGTTTTGTTTTTAGTAGATTTTTCTTGTTGGGCATTAGACTCATTCCTTTATTTTAGTGTGATGCAGGAAAATGATTATGGAGGCGGAATGATTCTTGGTAGCATGACATGTGTGTTGAGGATGAATGTAATTGATGGGCTGCGTGTCGATCGAGGATAACATTTATTTTAGTCTTTTGAAATATGTCTCTTTTGTAATTCCACATTCAATTTTTTTTGAACTTGTTTTTAAAGCTATGTTTTATGTTTTGTAAATAATGAGATCCCATACCTTATCACATTTTATTTTACATTTTTAATAAAGACATGCTATTTCTTATATTTTGGGTTTTCAATAAAGGCATGTTATTTCTTATGTTTGTATCGAAATAGTAACTATGTCTAGTAGTTTTAATGGTCCAAAGTCTTAGAAATAGTTGGGTCATTACAGATAATGAGAAAGTGGGATATCCTGAAAATGAAGTCACCACAAGATAATATTTGGGCAGCATGGAAGTCAATATGGAACTTTAAGAGTCTCCATATAGAATTAGCATGTTTGCAAGTGAAAAGTCCATGCCCAATGGATTCCCAAGTATTCGAGCACAATGGACATTGTGCTAAAGTGATAGTTTTCTTTTTGAAAAGAGGCAGTCGTAGGTAGAGCATTTTGAATAGCCATCCAAGCAAAATATTTGACCGTCAAAGGGAGATTTAAGGACCAAAATTTTAGCCACCATGTTGGATTGTGTCAATACTAGAACTGGAGGAATCATTTCTTTGTAGCCATAGAAGAGACAACCCAATATCCACTTTTAATTGTATAGATTCCTGTTGGTGAATGAAACTGAACAAGATGGTCATCATGGGAAAGAGACTTAAGGGAAAAGAGTCCAGGGACGCCAATAGTATTGATATAATTTGGTTCTAAGTTGGTTCCAAGTCATAGTAAAATAGTATTAATTAAATAATAGGATATTATAAAGGCAAAGTAATGTTTACTAAAAAGATCAAGTAAATCATTATTAGGGAAAGTTATGTATTACTATTTACTAGAAAAGATCATCAAACAAATAATTAGTGGGCAACCTAGCTAGGTCAGTGATTTCAATGATGGCGCTGAATAGCAATATTGCAGTGTTCCCAGGCTTTATTTAGTGTGTCCTTATAGTGCTTATATTGCTTATGAATTATGATATTAAAATTTGCCTATAAACTTGATTCTAGATATTTCTTCTATAAAAAAGGTAGATAACCATAATTTTTAGTTTTATCAGATTTTTTTTTTATTTTAACGAAATATTTTTATATTTAATAAAATATTTTTATATTTAACAATAAATTATAAACATGACTTAAACTTAAATAAAATTTCATAAATAAATAATTAAACAAATTAAAATAAGATATTTTTGAGATATTAACTTAAACTTAAACAAAAAAAATAAAATAAATTAAAATATAATATTTTTTTTAGATATTTTACAATTATAATTATTTAAAAATAATAAAATCATACATTTTATAACTTAAATAAAATTTAATTAAATTTAAATTTCATGTATTAGAATAATATCATATTAAACATATAATATAATATAATCTACTAATTTTTGAGATATTGATTTTGTTATACCCAGATTTCGAGCCATGGTAAATATGACCTCGAAAGCTGAGTTCGCAATAAATGGTCTCGTGAGGATTAGAGTATGATCTAGGATTGTAAATCGAGCATGCAAAGTATGATATATGATCTCGAATGCGGTGACCTCGAAATGATCTCGATCTCGAAAGGTAGCTCCGAGAACACCTTCATCTTCAGGAACTTCGGAGCATGGGTCTTGAGCTCGATGTACTATCTCGAAAGCAATGTTAGCTCGGGAGATGTCAGTGGCTCGCGCAATGACATGAAACCTGAGATGCTGAAGCCTTGGAGATACGCTATAACCACCTTGAATATCTACAAGTATTGTAAACATGAGATGTAATCCTCATTTATTGATGTAAATCCCCAAGAATCGTGGGATATTATTTAGTCAGTCATGCATTCCCTGGTCTTCAGGGACGTTTCCTTTTTTATCTGATTAAAGGCATTTAAAGCCATTTATTTTTATTCACAAAAGGGTAACTACCCAAAATATGTGGGATAGTATTCTGCATCCTTCTCTATAAATAGAGAAGCCATGCACCATTGTAGAGGACCGAAATTCTGATCCTTGAGAGAAAACTCTGGAGAATTCATGCTAAAGAATTGTTCAGAGATAATCTTGAGATTAATAACAGAGACTCGTGGACTAGGCAGATTTAACTGCTGAACCACGTAAAAAACCGTGTGTTTGATTCGTTTATTTCTTTTGGCCATTATCTTTAATTGTTTACGTGCTCTCTTCTTTTATCTGTTGACGAAAAACGGCGTCAAAAGTTTGGTGCTTTCATTGAGAGCCTTAAGCATCCATCCCTGAGAGATTCATGGCTGCAAAAAATCAGAACACTCCTGAAGAAAATTACCCAAGGCGCCCTGGAAAACAACCAATGGAGAACCCGGATGCTGATGAAAGAAGTGGGTCCTCTGATTCCCGGGGACCACCTCCACAACCAAGGGATGAGGACATGTACTACAATCCTGAGCGTTATGTCCCTATTGTAGAATTGGAGAATTGACAGCTGAAACAGTTGTTGGCAGAAGCCAACAAACGTAACGAGGAGTTGACCAGGATAGCCGCAGAGGTGCATGTGGCTTAGCCCCCGCCTCTGCGCGAAAACCAAGTCCCTCCTCCAAGGGACGTGCACGTTCCTCCCCGGAGGCCCCGTGGACGTCCACGAAAAAATGCTGCCACAAGGAGGCCGACACAACCTCCAGCACCAGCAGAGCCATCTGCTCCTTCTAGGCCTTAGAGGAGTACCCGAGCTCGGGTCCCGCCTAATCCACCTGTGGAAGTTCCTGCAGGAACTGAGAACAACCGAGCTCCTGCCGAGGCTCGGACTCAGGTTCCTGGTAGTGCACTGAACGCGACTGACCCATCTCGGGCAAATTCTGGACCCTCTAGGCCGAGGCAAGGGCGACAACCACCGTCGCCTATACGGTTCCCTCCGTCTCCCATAAGATATCCTTCACCTCCTCGCAGAAACGCTCAACCTGTTCGAAATCAGGATCAAGGGCGTACAGGGGAAAGACAAGGAAACAGGGAGACGTTCCAGGAGCGGAGAGGCGCACCATCTGAGAGAAGTCAGACGTCTCGATCTCGCACTGCGGAGACAAGGCGACGTAGAAAGGATCCACCAAGAAATGCCCGATCAATGAGTTTCACCAGTGATGAGTCCGGAGAGACTAGGTCCGTCAGTAAACACGACCGAGGTCATAAAAATACTGGAAATCGCAAGAGTCATCCTGACCTACGAAATCATCTGAATCAAAGCAGGGGAAATGGAGATCAGACAAATTCGGATCTAAGGAATCAATTGAATGGGCGTAGAGATCCCTCACGGAGACGCGAGCCTGGGATCACGATTAATGACTATCAATTCCAGACACCACCTAAGGACCCAGTTCAAGAAAGGATTGATCAGCTCGAAAAAGCCTTTAGGCTTTTGAAGAATGAACGAGGAAGTGGTCGATACGAGGACTCTGATGAGGAGCTCGAGCCATTTGCTCCTAATATTTCTAACACTCAGTTTCCTCAAGGGTTCCGGATTCCTCACGTCCCAGCGTTTGAAGGAAAAACCGACCCATGTAGCCACCTGATTACATTCAACACTGTTATGAGAGCTAGTAATGTAGGTTACGAGCTCAGATGCATGTTGTTTCCGACATCATTGGCCGGACCTGCCAAGAGTCGGTTCGAGAGGTACAAGAGACACTCTATAACTTCGTGGGATCAATTGTCTAGAGACTTCAAGAAGCAGTTCCGGGCTATGATGGGAGTCAGACCCGAAGCATCCACTTTGACTAACGTCCGACAACAACCGGGCGAAACACTGAAAAGCTACCTGACAAGATTTAATCTAGAGGTCGCCCGAGCTCGGGACGTGGATGACAGTGGGCACTTGATGGCCATCTGAGCTGGTGTGTTACCTGGAAGTGCCCTTTGGGATGACATGCAAGGGAAACCGGTGAGGTCAATAACCGAGTTTAACAAGCGGGCGCAGAGATTTGTCAATGCAGAGGAGGCGAGGTCAACGCTAAAAGCAACCTCGCAAACCGAAACTACAACGATAAACATTAACTCCGCCCCAACCTCGGCTGACCCAGCGGATTCACAGCCTACCTCAGAGAATCCCTCCAAGAGGAAAAAGAGCGAGGGAAATAACCCCGAGGCTGAAGGAGGAAAGAAAAAGAAAGGAGAAAGGTATTACTCCGTATATAAAGTACACACCGAGCTCAACGAGTCTCGGGAAAATATATACCTGGCTAATGAAAACCAGGTCCCCTTCAGGCGTCCGGACCCAATGAGGAATCAAAAGTCCAAAAGGGATTCCAGTAAGTATTGCCGGTTTCATAGAGACACCGGACACACAACTGATGAGTGCCGACAGCTGAAGGACGAGATCGAATGGTTGATCTCGAGAGGTTATTTCCGGCAGTATGTCAAAAACCAGAGTACTGGACAGACTACTGCAAGCCAGAGAGTAGCCGCACTTCCGGCAGCACAAAATAATAACTCCCGATCTCGGGAAGAAGACAGGCCTCCGCCGATAGATGGAGAGGACGTAATAACCATCTCGGGAGGTCCTCATCTCGCAGGAGGGGGTAGAAATGCTCAAAAGCAATATGTGAATGAGCTGAAGACAGGGGACGGGTCTCCTTATGAACCCGAACCAAGGGCACCAAAAAGCCAAAGAGTTGAAACTCAGCCTATAACCTTCACCGAGGAAGATGCCTCCCATGTCCAGTTCCCTCATCATGATCCACTTGTCATCACCCTGCAGCTTGCCAACAGAAGAGTGCACCGAGTTCTCATAGATAATGGGAGCTCAGTTAACATTCTTTATAAAGCAACGCTAGAGAAAATGGGACTCTCCCTTCGCGACCTGAAGGCTTGTGCAACCACTTTGTACGGCTTTTCTGGAGAAGGAACTGCCTGTATGGGATCCGTTGAACTCCCTGTGACCTTGGGAGACTATCCAGTCTCGGTGACCAAGATAATGGAGTTTGTGGTAGTAGAGTTACCATCTGCCTACAATGTACTGCTCGGGAGACCCGCCCTGGTCGGGCTGGGGGCAGTATCATCTGTAAGGCATCTGGCCCTTAAGTTCCCAACCCCAAGCGGGGTCGGAACATTAAAAGGAGATCAATTGGTAGGAAGGGAGTGCTACGGCATTTCCTTGAGGGGAAAGAAACAAACGAGCGCTCAAGCACACGTCATACAAAATAAAGATGGGACAGTTTTAGAAATTGATGAGGAGATCAATCCGAGGATTGAGGAAAAGGTTGACCTCCAGCCTTTGGAAGAGCTCGAGGAGGTTCAGCTCGAGGAGGCTGATCCCTCAAAGAAGGTGAAAGTCGGAAAACACCTCCAAGACGAATCAAAATAGCAATTAATTTGCTTTCTGAAGAAAAACTAGGATGTCTTCGCATGGTCACACTCTGACATGGTGGGAATAAGCCCTAATGTAGCGAGCCACGCATTGAATATAGACAAAAGCTTTCCCCCGAAGCAACAAAAGCGAAGACAGCTGGATGAAGACAGAAAGAAAGCACTAAAGGAGGAAGTTGACAGGCTGAAAGCAAATAATTTCATTAGGGACGCCTTTTACCCTGACTGGGTGGCCAATCCAGTGTTGGTCCCGAAGCCCAATGGGACGTGGAGAACGTGCATTGACTACTCAGACCTCAACAAGGCCTGCCCAAAAGACTGTTTTCCACTGCCGAGAATTGACCAGCTCGTAGACGCCACGGCGGGGCATGGTCTGATGTCGTTCATGGATGCCTATTCTGGATATAACCAGATTCCCATGCACGCCCCCGACCAAGAGCATACGAGCTTCATCACAGATAAAGGGCTCTACTGCTACAATGTCATGCCATTCGGACTCAAGAATGCCGGAGCCACGTACCAGCGGCTCGTAAACATGATGTTCTCAGAGCAAATAGGGAACAACATGGAAGTTTATGTTGATGACATGCTCGTAAAGTCTCAACTTAACAAGAACCATGTTGATGACCACGAAGAGTGCTTTGGCGTGCTCAGAAAGTACAACATGAAGTTGAATCCTCAGAAGTGCACTTTTGGGGTGTCTTCAGGAAAATTTCTGGGTTTCATTGTCAACTCTCGTGGGATCGAGGCTAATCTCGACAAAATAAAGGCCCTGATCGATATGCCTTCGCCTCAGAAGCATAAAGATGTTCAAAGCTTGACTGGCAGGATGGCAGCTCTGAGCAGGTTCATCTCGAAGTCAACAGACCGCGGTCTCCCATTCTTCAACTTATTGAAAGGAAGTAAGAAGTTCGAATGGACAGATGAGTGCGAGCTAGCCTTTCAGGAGCTCAAAAAGCACTTAGCCAAACCACCCATCCTATCGAAGCCTGAGACGGGAGAAGTACTGTTCCTATACCTCTCAACTACCGAACACGCGATAAGCGCGATGCTCGTTCGAGAAGAAGAGAGAATACAGAAACCCGTCTACTATATCAGTAAAAGATTACTGGGGGCAGAGTCAAGATATCCACTGATGGAGAAGCTCGCCCTCAGTCTAATCCACTCATCTCGCAAGCTCCGCCCTTACTTTCAGGCACGTCCTATCCATGTACTAACAGATCAACCACTAAGGCAAGTCTTGTCTAAACCAGAGGCGTCTGGTCGACTCCTTAAATGGGTTGTTGAGCTCGGACAGTTCGAGATCACCTACCATCCGAGAACGACCATTAAGGCACAAGCGTTGGCGGATTTTATAGTGGAGTGCACCGGTATAGCCGACGACGAGGTAACAACCACGGCCCACGAGCTGTGGAAACTTTACGTCGACGGGTCGTCAAATGAAAATGGAGCGGGGGCAGGAGTTATTCTGATCACTCCTGCAGGGAGCAAATTTCACTCTGCTTTAAGGTTCGACTTTAAAGCATCTAATAATGAAGCTAAGTACGAGGCTTTACTTGCGGGACTACGAATAGCAAAAGAGCTCAAGGCCAAAGCTATACATTGCTACAGCGACTCCCAGCTCGTGGTTAATCAAATCTTGGGAGAATACCAGGCTCGTGGCACAAAAATGGCAGCTTACCTGGAGAAGGAAAAATCCGCATTAGAGTATTTCGAGTTTTATGCAATCGAACAGGTTCCCCGAGAGCAAAACTCAAATGCAGATGCCTTAGCTCGGCTCGCCACTTCCGCCGAAAATGAAGAGTTGAATGTTGTACCCGTAGAACACCTGTCAGCACCCAGCATTACTGAGCCAGACGAGGAAGATGTGTGTATGATCGAGACAGAGCCGACCTGGATGAGCCCGATAGTTGATTATCTCGAAAATGGAATTCTTCCAAAAGATCGAAATCAGGCTCGGAAACTAATGTATCAAATTCCTCGTTACACCATCCTGGACGGAAGGCTATACAGAAGAGGGTATTCCATGTCGTTGCTCAGATGTGTGACTCCTCCCGAGGCAAAGAAGATTATTGAAGAAATTCATGAAGGGTTCTGCGGAGACCATACCGGGGGGCATAGCCTGTCCAAGAAGATTATACGCCAAGGATATTTCTGGCCAACCATTAAAACGGACTCTTTCGAGTACGTGAAAAAGTGCGACAAATGCCAAAGATTCGCCACGATACCCCGAGCTCCACCTTCCGAACTGACCATGTTGACATCCCCATGGCCTTTCGCGGTATGGGGCATCGACCTCATAGGCTTACTCCCAACTGGCAAAGGAGGAGTAAAATATGCTGTGGTCGCGGTTGATTACTTCACAAAATGGACGGAGGCTGAACCATTGGCGACCATAACTTCGAAAAAGATCCTAGATTTCGTGGTAAAGAACATCGTATGCCGATATGGAGTACCAAGAAAGATTGTATCTGATAACGGAACCCAGTTTGATTGCGACTTATTCACCAACTTTTGTAACAAGAACGACATAATAAAGAGCTTTTCGTCAGTGGCTCACCCTCAGGCGAATGGTCAGGTAGAAGCCGTTAACAAAACTCTCAAGAGTTCTCTAAAGAAAAAGTTGGAGGAGGCAAAGGGACGATGGCCCGAGGAATTACCCCAAGTCCTTTGGGGATATAGAACTACAGCTCGGACATCGACGGGACATACCCCGTTCTCTCTAGCGTACGGCTGCGAGGCAATGTTGCCCATCGAGGTCGAAATCCCAATAATTCGAACTCAAATTTACGATCAGGATTCAAACCACACTCAGCTCGAAGAAACCCTAGACTTGATCGAAGAAAAAAGGGAAGAGGCTCAGCTAAGAAATGCTGCTTACCAGCAACGAACCACAAGATATTTCAATAAAAGGGTTCGAGATCGAAAGTTCGGAGTGGGAGATCTGATATTGAGACGCGTATTCTTAGCAACCCGAGATCCAGCGGCTGGAGTGCTCGGGCCAAACTGGGAAGGACCGTACCAGATAGAATCAGTCATCCGACCTGGCGTGTACAAGCTGGCGAGATTAGATGGGAACCTGATACCGCGAGCATGGAATGGCGAACACCTTAGACCTTATTATCAATAGTATAGGAAAAGTGTTGCCTGTAACCATGATTTTCTATCTATATTAGTTTGTTTTTGAATTTCATCAAATGAAAGGTCTACTTTGTTTCACATGTAATTTATTTTTATTTTTGCAATCTCTCTTAATTTAATAACCTATGGTCACACTCATAGGATATTAAGGGGGCATCATTGGTATACATACCACCAGCTTAAAAAATAAAAAATATATAAAGTATTTGGATATAACCAAGTACGCGATCTTAGATAGTACGGACAAAACCGAATTATCAAAAACATAAAGTATTTGGACATGACCAAATATGCGAGCTTAGATAGTTCGGATATAACCGAACCATCAAAAAACCTAGATATTTGGAGTTAACTAGATGTGCAAACACAACAGGTTTGGAACAAACCAGCCAAATTATCGATCGATGATAAATGGGAGCCTAAACCTATTACGAGATAAGTCAAAGTCGAGGCTGGAATATCTTAGAAAAATAGTTTCGAACTCTTAACCTCGGAGCCAAAATACTGAGGATGAGGAAAAGTGACTAAAAAAAGATATAACCAAATCATTCATATTACATGCCATATAAGTACTTTTCAGTTCATGGTTAAAGTAATGTCCGACCTTGATAAATAACGAGGTTGGAAGCGGATAATTCGAATAAACTTTGCATGAATGCATCGAATTTCGAGCCTAAATCTAAACTATGTTTGTATGAATTAAATAAACATAACTAGCTCATCAATGTAAGAATAT
Source organism: Humulus lupulus (assembly GCF_963169125.1). Taxonomy (NCBI): domain Eukaryota; kingdom Viridiplantae; phylum Streptophyta; class Magnoliopsida; order Rosales; family Cannabaceae; genus Humulus; species Humulus lupulus. The sequence continues at coordinate 13,934,016 of NC_084802.1, forward strand.
GCAAAATATTTCGAGCCAAGAAATGTAAAGCATATAAAAGGAATAGTTAAAGAAATTGTGTCAGCCCCGTGGGCACAAATTTAAATAGTTATAGGAATGAGGGGACGCAGCCCCGATAACTGATTTCTCCGAGATCGGATTTAAGGAAGAGGAGTATCCTTGGCCCTCTCAGCATCAGTATCGCCAGACCCTCCAGGACGAATAGCATGGCTATCCTGCTGGGCCGCCTCTCGAGCAGCTACACTTGCCTCGAGACGGGCATTCCACCGCTCAATATATGTGGCTTCGAGAGGACCCAGGAAGCTGGTGTCGAGGTCGGCATTGTCGGCCCAAAGCTTGTACATGGCCTGGTCGACCGCTTTCTCCTTCTGCTCCTTAGACTCGTTCAGGAGGCGGACCTTCTCACTCTCCATGAGGTCGAGGGTAGCAACTTTCTTCTCTTCGAGCTTGGCATTGGCCTTCTCGAGCTCAGTATTTGACTTTTCCAGCTCCTCGAGACGGGCCTTCAGTTTTTCAAGTTCAGACTTCGAGTCTTTGAGCTTGTCAACCATCTTAAGCTCGAGATCCTTCGACTTCTGAGCCAGAGACAAGCTCGTTTGCACCTCGTTGGTCAGTTTATAGTTGAGCTGTGCTGAAACAACAAGGGCCTGAAACACAAACGAATCAGAATTGCAAATTGAGGCATAAATACTTAAAATAGAGTTGAGAAGGCTACCGCGGCGGCGAGTTCGATACTCTTCTCATAAAGAGTGTTGCAGTCCGAGGCCTTGCGCACGAGATCCCAGTGGTCGGCGCCAAAGCCAGAAAAGCTCTGACCTACCCGAGAAAGGACGTCCGAGCTGAGTACAACCCCTTCTGTCCTAGCGGCACCATCAAGTACATACTCCTTAGTGTGGGTTCGAGCCGTTGGCAGCTGAACCGTTGAGGTAGAAGGTTTCTTCGGGGGCCGAACAACTGTTAACCGGGTTTCGGAGGGAGGCAGCGAGATGGATGCTGTCGGGCCTGACCCATCAATCTGGGAAGTCGGTTCCTTGGAGGTGTTCGCAGTGGTCTGGGCCGTGGGAGTCGTCTCGCGATGTTTAGGTACCTTGGACGGTCGGTCGGATCTCTTTGGTATCCTCGGGCGTTTACTCTTCTGGGCGCCAGCTCCCCCATCGCTAAAAAGCACGGCGTCGAGGTCGGGATTCATGGCACCTGCACAATGACAGTGAGTTAAACAATAATAATAACTTTGAAAAAAGATGGAAACCAGTTGAAGAAAAAACCTAACTGAGACTCTCCCCCGAGCTCGAGCTTGGGGAGCATGAAATTCCCCCGTCTTCAGAAGAGGCGGGGGGAGTGCCTTCCCTATAAGTTGGTGATAACCTCGAGAGGTCCCTATAATCATTGGTCCCATACTGCATAGCTATCCCATTCCACACCTCGTCCGTGGTGTACATAGTGTCGTATTTCCCGAGCCCACTATCAAACCTATGGACACAGTCATCTACCCAACTCCATATGTAGAAGTGGTATCTATCCTGTGGGCACGAGACTAGTCTATTGGGCCTGTGTTTTAATAAAGTGGGGGACCACATTCGCGAAGTAGGAAGGGTTTTACCTCCATCGGAGTCCGAACCCGAGGCTTCGTCATTGGCCTCATTCCCCGACCGCGGACTTCTCGAGCGAATTGGGAGAGATGCCCTCCTTTCTCTCCTCGGAGGAAGGATGCCTGCGGGCAGTGGCACTTCCTCCCAGCGTTCATATTTTTTACTGGACCAGTCAGAGGTTGACTGGCCCTGTCCCAACAACCCACAAGCTCGTAGCTTGTCCTCATGTAATAGAAATGAGAGAGATTTCCTGCCGTAAGGGAGTCGGAGCAAGGTCTCTCTGTGCCCCTTCATTGTCTCGTCAGGGGTGGGACGCTGAAAGTTAGCTGAAAGGCGAGATACACTTCAACTAAATATGGACTTAAGGGCTAAAATTCCGAGCTCAAAAATAGAAAGTAACGAGAATACTTACGAATCTGCCTGAATGAACGATGTCGAGACGGGGACAGACCGTTTGTCCAGAAAAAAGCCTTCTTGAAGTCAGGAGGGTGGTTCGGAAGATCTTCAAAGATCTTCGTCTCTTTGGGGTAGCTCGAAAGATAGTAAAAACCATCTCCTCCCCGAGCTCGGGAGGGATTACTCTTCAAACAAAAGAGATATAAAATCTCTTGGGGTGAAGGCCCTGTCCACCCTAGCTCGTGGAACAAGGACCTCAGGGCAGACAGCACCCTGTATGAATTGGTGTTGAGTTGGAATGGAGCCAACCCAACGAAATCAATGAAGTCTCTGAAAAAGGACTTCAGGGGCAGCAAAGCTCCTGCCCTTATATGTTCCTGGCTCCAGGCCGCGTTTTTTACACTGGAATCGCGGCCCCCAGGGGCGAAACAGCTCCGTTCATGCCTAGTCGGAGCTCGACATTTCAGTGTGTCCAACGAACTAAGGCCATGGAGGGCCAAGATATCAGTTATTTGGTCGATGGTGGTAACCGAGCTCTGGTAGAACTCGGCTTCAAACATCTCCCTCCTAGGCTGCGAAGACGAAGGCTCCGCCATTAAGGAAAACTGGAGTTCCCCTGGGTGGTATGCAACCGTGACTTTTAACGCAGGGTCGAGGGGAACTGGCCTAGGTCCTGGGTTGGGCTCCGGATAGATGGCTTCCCGAAGAACTCTTCTCTTCTTTTCAATAACCTCGTCTATCTGGCGACGAGTCGAATGTCTTCTTGTTCGCGTGCTGTAATGCCCCGAATTCTCCGATGTATTTAGCGGCGTGAATAGTAGGCCGGGAGGGCCGTACGTGCTTAATTATGTTATTAATTGATTAAATGCATGTATATGTTGATTATATTATGATATGATGTGAAATGCATGCATGTGAGTCCTTATTTGTTTATACAGGGGTGTGATAGTAATTTGGCCCGTTGAGGGTAAATTGGTTTTTTGAACGCATGTTGGTGATATAAATTGAGACCACATTATGATGTGGGTTTGTTCGAGCCATTTGGCATGAGACGATCAAGGAAATGTTAAATATCGGTTTGGTCATAACAGGCTTAAGCTCGGGGCTCGGGGTGAGTCTCGGGGTGTTTTAATGATTAGAGTGTTACCGGGCATTAAAGGGTAACGGGATGTGAAATATTGGTGTTTGGGAATTTTGAGATTAGCGGGAATTGGGAAGCGTTAATTATCATTAACGGTGTAGGTGGAAAATGTCAAAAATGCCCTTGAGTTGACTTTAGGAGCTTTATTATGCCTAGGGGTATAATGGTCTTTTGGTATGAGGATATATATAATGTATGGGTGGCTGTAAAATAGAAACCAAAACAGAGTTTGCTTCATTTTCTCCTTCCCGTACACTCATCTCCCTAGTTCTCTTCTTTGGAATTTTGAGCTTAAGTGTGGAGCTAAGCTAGGAAATCAAGGGGCTAAGGTTGTGGTTTTGGTTCAGCCATTGGAGAGGGTTCAATACTAAGTTTGAGGTAAGCTTTGATCTTTATTTTTTACTGGTTTTGCTCTGTTTTCAATCATGGTTTTCAGCTCTTGAGTTAGGTGTGGAAAATTGGAATTAAAGGGAGTTCTTGAGGTGTTTTCCTTGGGTTATGATGAGGGAGAGTTTTGAGTGTTGTTTAGGGGTGTTAATGGGTGTTTGAGAGAGGTTTGGGTGGTGTCTAGGTTGGGTTTGAAGGGTTGGTTCTAAGTGAAATCGTAGAGGAAGAAAACAGGGGTTTTGGCTGAATTGGGCGTTGCGCTGCGGCATGGCCAGGGTGTGCCGCGGCCCTTGGGAGCTGCTGGGTTAAGCCGCCTCTGTTTGAGGGGCGGGCCGCGGCATGGCCAAGGAGGGCCGCGGCCCTTAAGGGATTTTTGGCCAAAGAGAGTGTTTTGGCTCGGGAATGCAAGCCTAAGGCCTCGGGATTGAACCTACTACCCGGTTGAGTAGTGTTTGAGGTCCCGGAGGTTAGGTTTTGGTTTGGGAACCTTTTATTATTCATTTTATTGATGGAATCCCATGATTTGGTTATGACCAGGTAACCGCTAAAGGACCAAAAGGTCGATCGTTCTCAGGGTCATTCTTTTATCTGTTCTAGCTCGGACCAGAGGTAAGAAAACTGCACCCCAAGTGTGACATGCGTGGATATTCCTGAGGCATGTTGAATGTGAGAATATGGACATGGATTATATATGCATATGCTTAGCATATGTTGCTCATTTGTGCATGGCACTGACTTATTAGTCAGGTTTGACAAGAGTGCTAGTATCACTGTGAAGCTGTGACTTATTAGTCAGGTTCGGCAGTGGTATTGGGCATTGCTCACGATGAGCTGACTTATTAGTCAGGACGGCTTTGGCGTGTGTCACGCAAGTCAGTAAGATTGGATCCAATCGATTATTAGCATTGAATGACTCAAGGAGCATTAATGCCTGACCGACCCTGAGGGTCGATGAACAAACAGAGCTTGGAGGATAGTGGCTTACTCAGCAGCCACTCTCCCGCTAAAATCATGTGATGATTCATTTGCTTGTTGAAAGCTTTATGCTCAGTGTGATTATAACGATAATCATTTGATAATGTTTATATAAAGTGTTATGTTTTCTTGCTGGGCCTTGGCTCATGGGTGCTATGTGGTGCAGGTAAAGGGAAAGAAAAGCTCACCTAGCCTTGAGTGGAGAGCTGATGTGATGGTGTGTACATATGCAGCCGCTTGACTGCCACGGTCAGGGTGTTCTCAGAGGAACTAGGGGGTTTACCCTATTTTTGCCGCTTAGGTCGGCAGGGTTGTAAATTTAAAACTGTAATGACCATTTTGTACTGAGAACCACTTGTAAATGTTTTGTTTAGCTCTGCAGAGCGGTTTGTAATAAAATATCCATTTCCTTTTCATTGGTTTTATGCCTTAACCCGTTAATTACACTTAGAGCACGTTTTTGACCAAAGGACTCAGGCAATGAGTCAAATTTCCGGTCCATCGTTCATCGTAACTGTTCTGGGGTAGCCAGGGCGTTACACGTGCGATCTCGTATTCTTTAATCCGACGTTGGTTCCGGGCAAAGACCGATTCCGGGCTCGGAGATTTGGGCTCATAAGGGATTGCTCGTAATGACCCCCACCGTTTTTCCGGATTCTGTGACATCTAGCAAGAAAGAAAAAATGGTGAGGGCCATGCGTGCAAGAATCACGAGCTCGATGGGATGAATTCGGAGATTTAAGGACAAGAAACTAAGTATTAAGACCCTTACTAAAGAGTCAGAGCGTGTGTTCCACAGGAAAGAAAAGGAGCGTGGATGATTTTTTGAAAATCCCGAAATTCAAGGGAAAGAAAGGTGGTGGTTAGCCAGGAAAGGGCATTTTTGGGTTTCGTGCAATTGTCAAGAACAAGGGTTTTTACCCGAAAACTTAGTGTACAAGAAACATGGCCTAAAATTTTCAAAACCCAGAAAGTTGAAACTTCGTTCAAACGACAAAACTGGGTACAAACCAGAGACGAACATCCAGAATGAAAATCTAGAAGGCATAAAAGCCCATCGGTTCAAAACTTCCTATCTTATTATGCTAAGAATGTAAACTAGCATACACATAAAAAACAGTATAAAAAAAAACTGAAAACAACAGAAATGACATACTTACACAGTGATGGTGATTGCAGAGAAATCGTCGACTGAAGAAGAGGTTGCAAGAAAGAACTCACTGACTCGAACAGACCAGGATTTCTTTGTTTCTTGGGTCGAGAAAACATGCACGGGACGGAAGCTTCTTAAGAAAGTCTCTGGTTTTCTTGTTTTTTTTTTCCTTTCTGGTTTACGATGAACAAACGTGAAGAAGAAGACGAAGAGGGGGTCTTGTATATATAGGTGGGAAAATGGAATTAATCAGGAGCGTCGAAAGGAATTCTCACTAGATCGAACGGATGGGGATCAATGACAAGATGGCGCCGAAAAGTTGTCAGACGGACGATCGTGGGCGTGTTCCCAAGGTACTCAAGTACCTAAAGTGAGCAATACCCATCTGGCACGTGTCCGTTTTCAAGAGCGTATGACGGTACGGTTCCCAGAGAAAGTAGTTCAAAAGTTTCCTTCTCTTAGGATTCGAACAAATACTTTTGAGGGGGCAAGATGTTATACCCAGATTTCGAGCTGGTAAATATGACCTCGAAAGCTGAGTTCGCAATAAATGGTCTCGTGAGGATTAAAGTATGATCTAGGATTGTAAATCGAGCATGCAAAGTATGATATATGATCTCGAATGCGGTGACCTCGAAATGATCTCGATCTCGAAAGGTAGCTCCGAGAACACCTTCATCTTCAGGAACTTCGGAGCATGGGTCTTGAGCTCGATGTACTATCTCGAAAGCAATGTTAGCTCGGGAGATGTCAGTGGCTCGCGCAATGACATGAAACCTGAGATGCTGAAGCCTTGGAGATACGCTATAACCACCTTGAATATCTACAAGTATTGTAAACATGAGATGTAATCCTCATTTATTGATGTAAATCCCCAAGAATCGTGGGATATTATTTAGTCAGTCATGCATTCCCTGGTCTTCAGGGACGTTTCCTTTTTTATCTGATTAAAGGCATTTAAAGCCATTTATTTTTATTCACAAAAGGGTAACTACCCAAAATATGTGGGATAGTATTCTGCATCCTTCTCTATAAATAGAGAAGCCATGCACCATTGTAGAGGACCGAAATTCTGATCCTTGAGAGAAAACTCTGGAGAAATCATGCTAAAAAATTGTTCAGAGATAATCTTGAGATTAATAACAGAGACTCGTGGACTAGGCAGATTTAACTGCTGAACCACGTAAAAAACCGTGTGTTTGATTCGTTTATTTCTTTTGGCCATTATCTTTAATTGTTTACGTGCTCTCTTCTTTTATCTGTTGACGAAAAACGGCGTCAACAGATTTAAACTTAAATAAAATAAAATAAATAATTAAACAAATTAAAATAAGATATTTTTGAGATATTTTACAATGATAATTATTAAAAAATAATAAAACTATACGTTTTATTACTTAAATAAAATTTAATTATTCTTAAATTTAAATTTCACGTATTAGAATAATATCATATTAAACATATAATATAATATAATCTACTATCAACTAGCATCAAACTTAACTTTAAAATTCACGTATAATATTAATATTATATTAAACATATAATATATAATCTCTTGTTGTCACTGTCAAATTAAAAAACTAGAACAAACATAAACTTAAACAAAAATTAATTAATTAATCAAAATAGTTGATACATGTATACTACTCTACACTATGACTTTTTCTATTTTTATTTTATTTATATTATTAATTTCTTTTTAAATATTATTGTAAATTATATACATATGACATGTAGCCATGTAAATATATATCTATGTCAATGTTGTATTTAGATGTCATATATGTAGAGATTATTGATATAAATATTTATATATATATATATATATTATAGAACTATAATACATTCTATTATATATATATTTTAAACATAAAAAGACAATATTAATCGTAATTCTATATTATTACTAATAGTACAAATATATAGTTTACATTAAAAAAAATGATAGGATGACATTTAACATTTATAAAATATTGGTAAATTTAATTATATGTTCAAATAAACTTTACTTTTTTTTTTTTTAATAATAGTAGTTTTAAATTTATGTTAAACGTCGTTAAAAATAAAATTATCATATTGTTAGGAATATATGTGACTGTGAGGGTTTATTTTTTCTATTAAAAAATCATTTAAATTTTTTATAGAATATATCTCTTCTATATAATAAGTGTGTAGATAACGAAAATTATTGTTTTTAACAGTTTTTTATTTTTTTTCATTAGCTTTAACGGATTATTCTTATATTTAACGTTAGATTGTAAACATGACTTAAATTTAAATAAAAATAATTAAACAAAATAAAATAAGATATTTTTGAGATATTTTACAATAATAATTATTTAAAAATAATAAAACCATATATTTTATAACTTAAATAAAATTTAATTGAGCTTAAACTTAATATTATATTAAACATAAGTTGACGCCGTTTTTCGTCAATCAGTGAAAGAAGAGCACATAAACAACAAACAGTAATGACCAATTAAAATATAACAACGCAAAACACGATTTTTACGTGGTTCAGCAGTTAAATTTGCCTAGTCCACGAGTCTCTGTTATTAAACTCAAGATTATCTCTGAAAATTCTTAAGCATGAATTCCTCAGAGTTTTCTCTCAAGGTTCAGAACTTCGGTCCTTTACAATGATGCATGACCTCTCTATTTATATAGAAGGTTGCAGAGTACTATCCCACATATTTTGGGTAGTTACTCTTTTTGTGTAAATAAAATAAATGGCTTTAAATGCCTATAATCAGATATAAAAGGAAACGTCCCCTGAAGACCAGGGGGCGTATAACTAACCAAATAATATCCCACAACTTTAGGGGACTTACAGTAATAAATGAAGATTACGTCTCTTATGCACAACACTTATAGATATTCACGGTTTTTATCATATACCTCCAGGGCCTTAGCCTCCCAGGTTTCTCGTCAGTTTTCGAGCTAATGACGACTCCCGAGGTCACACGGCTTTCGAGATCGTATGTGCGTCGAGCTCGGAACCCCTAATCCGAGGTCATCCCTGAGGATAGATGCTTCCCCGGAGCTACCTTTTCGAGATCGTGAACACTTCGAGGTCACCATATTCGAGGTCGTCTCAGTCTTGTAGGCTCGATATTTAGTCCTGGAGCATACTCTAAACCTTACGAGTCCATTCGTTTGTGAATCCAACTTTCGAGGTTACTTTTAACATAGCTCGAAATCTGGGTATAACATCTTGCCCCCTCAAAAGTATTTGTTCGAATCCTAAGAGAAGGAAACTTTTGAACTACTTTCTTCGGGAACCGTACCGTCATACACTTTTGAAAATGAACACGCGTCAGCTGGGTATTGCTCATTTTTGGTACTTGAGTACCTTGGAAACCTGCCCACGATCATTCGTCTGCCACCTTTTCAGCGCCATCTTGTCATTGATCCCCATCCGTTGGATCTAGGAAGGATTTCATTCAACGCCCCAGATTAATCCCCTTTTTCCATCTATATATATGAGACCCCACTCATCATCTTCTTTTTTATTTTCGTTCACCAGGAGCAAGAAAAGAGAGAAAAAACGAAACCAGAGACCTTCCTATAAAGCTTCTATCTCGTGCATGTTTTCTCAGCTAAAGAAACAAAGAAACCCTGGTTTGTTCGAGTCTGTGAGCTCTTATTTGCAACCTCTCCTTCATTCAATGATCTCTCTGCAATCGCCATGATTGTGTAAGTATGCAATCTTTGTTTTCCATTTTGTCAGTTTTTGTTCATGCTGTTCTTGTTGTGTCTTTGTATGTACTAGTTTACATTCTTAGCATAATACGATAGGTGATTTCTATCTGATAGGCTCTTATGCTTTTTAGATTTCCAACACAGAATTTACATCATTGGTTCATACCCAGTTTTGATGTTTGAGCAAGATTCCTGTTTCCTGGGTTTTAAAATGTTAAGAGACGTTTCTTGTATACCAAGATTTCGGGTAAAAAACTTTGGCTTTGGCTAATGCACGAAACCCAAGGCTGCCTTTTCTGATTAACCGCCACTCTTTTTTCCCTTGATTTTCGGGATTTTCAAAAAATTATCCACTCTCCTTCCTTTCTCGTGGAACGAACGTCCTGACTCTTTAATAAGGGTCTTAATATATAGCTTGTTTTGTTCCTAAACCCCGAGCTCGTCTTTTCGATCTCGTAATTCTTGCATGCATGGCCCTCACCATTTTTTCTTTCTTGCTAGATGTCACAGAATCTGGAAAGACGGTGGGGGTCTTTGCTGGCAATCCCTTACGAGCCAAGAACCCCGAGCCCAGAATCGCTGTTCGCCCGGAATCAACGTCGGATAAGGGAGTACGAGCTTGCGCGCGAGCAGGAGGAAATTCGAGCTCATTATCGCCGTCAGATAGACGAGGTTATTGAGAAGAAGAGGAGAATTCTTCGGGAAGCCCTTTATCCGGAATCCAATTCAGGACCTAGGCCGATTCCCCTCGACCCTGCACTAAAGGTCACTGTCGCATACCATCCAGGGGAGCTCCAATTTTCACTAATGGGGGCACCTTCTTCCTCACAGCCGAGGAAAGAAATGATCGAGGCCGAGCACTATTGGAGCTCGGTTACCTCGACTAGTCAGATAACTGGCATCTTGGCCCTTCATGGCCTTAGCTTGTCAGGTTCTTTAAAGTGTCGAGCTCCGTCCGACCACGAACGAAGCTGCTTCGCCCCTGGGGGCCGCGACGCCAAGGTGAAATACGCGGCATGGAGCCAGGAACACATGAGGGCGGGAGCACTGTTGCCCTTGAAGTCTTTTTTCAAGGACTTCACGGATTTCGTTGGGTTGGCTCCGTTCCAACTTAACACCAATTCTTACAGGGTGCTGTCTGCCCTAAGGTCGCTATACCACGAGCTGACGTGGGAAGGACCTTCACCTCAGGAGATTTTATATCTCTTTTGTCTGAAAAGAAACCCCTCCCGAGCTCGAGGAGGAGATGGCTTTTATTATCTTTCGAGCTATCCCAAAGAGAATAAGGTCTTTGAAGATCTTCCCAATCATCCGCCTGATTTCAAAAAGGCCTTCTTCTGGACAGACGGTCTGTCCCCGTCTCGACACTACTCGTTCAGGCGGATTCGTAAGTATTCCCGTTATCTTTATCTCTGTGCTCGAGATTTTAGCTCTTAGATCCGTACTTAGTTGAGATGTGTTTTGTCTTTCAGCCAATTTTCAGCGTCCCACTCCTGACAAGACAATGAAGGGACATAAGGAGACCCTGCTCCTCGGCCAGTCTACCTCTGACTGGTCCAATAAAAAATATGAACACTGGGAGCAGGTGCCTTTGCCCACAGGCGCCCTCCCTCCAAGGAGAGAAGCAAGGCCGCCACTTCCAGTTCGCATAAGGAGTCCGCTGTCGGGGAATGAGGCTAATGACGAAGCCTCGAGCTCAGATTCGGATGAAGGTAAAGCCCTTCCTACCTCGAGAATGTGGTCCCCCACCTTACTAAAACATAAGCCCATTAGGTTAGTCTCATGCCCACAGGATAGATACCACTTCTACATATGGAGTTGGGTAGACGACTGTGTCCATAGGTTTGATAGTGGGCTCGGGAAGTACGACACCATGTATACTACGGACGAGGTGTGGAACGGGATAGCTGTTCAGTACGGGACCAACGATTATAGGGACCTTTCGAGGTTATCACCCACATATAGGGAAGGCACTCCCCCCGCCTCCTCTGAAGACGGGGGAATTTCATGGTCCCCAAGCTCGAGCTCGGGGGAGAGTTCCAGTTAGGTTTCCTCTATCATCACTTTATATGTCTGTGTGATACTGAAACAACTTATATGCTTTTCTCTTTTACTGACTCACACTGTGTTGTGACTTGTGCAGGCAAGATGGATTCCGACCTTGACAACATCATCAAAAGTGGTGGCGCCAAGAGGAGCAAGCGTCCCAGAGTGGGGTCGCTGAAGACTGACCGGCCGGGCAAGGGCCCCAAGAGGTCCAAGAAAACCTCTCCTCCTGCTCCGCCGGTTTCGAGCTCCATCGCTGCGGCGATTTCCCAGGCCGGCGCTTCCACAGCGGCGCCGTCCCCGCAGGTCGTCGCCTCTGCAGTGGCGCCGACTTCGCTGGTCGGTCCCTCCATTATGGTTGAGCCCCAACCTCCTGTGGTGGTTCAGTCATCCTTTGGTCCGCCTTCTAGAAAGCCTTCTGCTTCTCGAGCTCAGAAGCTATCAGTTTCCACCCACATGGATGCATATGTGGTCGACAATGCCGCTGGGTCCCATGGGTCTACGCTGGTCTCGGATGTCATGTCCCGGATCGGCCAGAACTTTGGCAGTCTTGAAGCTCCCCAATGGCAGTGCTTGAACGATACCCAGGACTGCACTGTCCTCTATGAGAAGAGTATTGAGCTCGCTGCCGCGGTAAGTGTCCTTCTACAGTCCTACTTCTTGGTTATGATCACACTGACCTGGTGTTAATGATGATTTTTTTTCTTTTTCAGTCCCTTGCCTTTACTGCCCAACTCAATTATAAGTTGAACAACGAGATCTACTCGAGCAGGTCTCATGCTCAGGAGGCGAAGGATCTCCACCTCAAAGCGAGCGATGATCTGAAGGCAGCAAATGCAAAGCTTGAGGCAGGAGCAAAGGAATGTGAAGGCATGGCCACCGAGCTCGGGAAGCTGGAAGCTAAGCTCGAGGAGCTTAAAAAGGAGAATTCCGAGCTCGCGGGTCTTAAGAAGGAGATCACCCAGCTCCAGGAGACCAACAAGAAGCTTGAAGAGGAAAAGGCTGCCACCTTTGATATCATGGAGGATGAAAAAGCTCGTCTCCTTGCTGAGTACAAAGAGAAGAAGGATCAGGCGGTTGACTCGGCCATGTACCGAATGTGGGCCAACAATGAAGATCTGGACACCAGCTTCTTAGGTCCTCACGAGGCGACACTTCTTGACAGGTGGAATGCTCGGCTCGAGAAGGAAGAGGCTGCTCAGCTCGAGAAGGAAGAGGCTGCTCGGGAGGCCGTTTCGGAGGGAGCTCAGGAGGATAGCCATGCTATTCGTCCTGAGGAGTTCGGTGCTGCTGATGCTGAGAAGGCCAAGGAGACTCCTCTTTCTTAAATCTGATCTCGGGGAAACCATCTATTGGGGTTGCGTCCCCTTATTTTTGTAATTATATTAATTTATGCCCACGGGGCTGATACAATTTCTTTTTTCTTTTTTTATCAAGAAGAATGGTAAAGCTTCATTGAACAAATGAACTAACAAGATACAAACTAACACCAACTACAAATACTGCAGCTGACTAATGCTGGCCGAACCAGACATTACTTACAAAGAAGGTTGTGAATATACAGTTTATCTTTAGCTGTACTAAGTCTATTAGAAATTAAGTAAATCCTATGTTTAATAGAGAACTTGATGACCTGAACCAGATTCCACACTGAAGAAGAGTATCCTTCAAAAAAACATCTATTTCTATTAGTCCAAATGCTATAAACTGTTGCTGCACACACCATGGTTACTATACTAGCCTTGGCACCACTCCTAGTTCTTGAGAGCCAAACCAGCCAGCTCTTGAAATCCAAAGGCCACGCTGCATAGCCTATCCAGTCAAATAAAACATGAACCAGCCGAGATGATAAAGGACAATCAAAAAATAGGTGAGCATGGGTCTCCTGGAAGCCATCACAGACCGGACACAACAATGAGTTCAGTGTAATATGCAATCTGTTGAGGTTGTCTCTAGTCAGTAACTGAGAATGAATTACTTGCCACAACATGAATCTGTGTTTGGGGAGAATAATTCTGCTCCAAACTGTCCGAAAATGCTCATCCTTTTGCTGAGTCAAGAGACTATTGTACAGTTTCGAGGACAGAAATTTACCCTTCATACCAGCAGTTGAAATGGCAGCAAAACTGAAATACTTTTTCAGGTGGCACAACTTCCGCCAATACCAACTACAGTCTCCCTTTAACTCATAGCTCCAAAAGTTTGTATCTTTCAAATAAATGGAGTTAATCCACTTAACCCACAGTAAATCAGGCTTGAAAGATAAGGCCCAAACATACTTGGCCAGAACAGACCGGTTCCAAAGCGAGCCCTCTCGAAACCCCACTCCACCATAAGCTTTGGGGAGGCAAACTTTTTGCCAAGAAGGGAGATGCAATTTACTCCTCTGCCCAGAAACTCCCCAAAGAAACCCTCTACAAAGCCTTTCAACTTCCTTGACTACACTTTGGGGCAAAATAAAGATAGACATCCAATAGTTGCGAAGCCCAAGCAAAACAGAGTTAATAAGTTGTATCCGGCCAGCAAAGGAGAGGTGTCTACTGGCCCAACTCTGAATTTTCAGTCTAAATTTCTGAATAAACATCTCACAGTCAGTATGTTTCCACTTGGTAGGCCTCATAGGAACCCCTAGGTAACTTAGGGGAAAAGAACCCAATGCAAGGCTGATATCCTTAGAAATTCTTTTCCTATCCTCCAAAGAGACACCTCCGAAAAAAATCTGAGATTTACCTGTATTAATAATCAAACCAGAAGCAATGGCAAACTCATCAAGAACCAATTTAACACTCCTAACAACTGGAAGAGTACCCTTGCAAAAGATAAGCAAGTCATCCGCAAAACATAAGTTTATGAGCTTAAGACTTTTGCACATCGGATGATAGCGAAAAGGAGACTTAAGCGCTGAAAACTGAAGGCTTCTAGTCAAATACTCCATGATGAGAACAAATAAAAGAGGAGACATAGGATCACCTTGTCTCAGCCCCTTCCCCCCTCTAAACTTGCCTTGAACTCGACCATTCATCACTAGAAAATAGGTGGTATTCCTAACACAATACATTACCCAGCCTATGAACTTAAAGGGGAACTTTAAAGCTTTCAGCAAACCTTCAAGAAAAAGCCAGTCCACGGTATCATAAGCTTTGCTTAAGTCTATCTTGATAGCGCATCTCGAAGAAGTCGAAGCTCTCCCATAATTCTTTATAAGGTCTTGACATATCATGATGTTATGAGCAATTGATCGGCCTTGAATGAAAGCTCCTTGATTGGGATGCACAATTACAGGAAGGACAGTAGCCAGCCTTTTACAAATCAATTTAGCCATGCATTTATACAGAGTAGAACAACAAGCTATTGGCCTATAATCGACTGCCCGAGAAGGATTAGCAATCTTAGGGATCAAAGAAATGGTTGTATCGTGAAGCTTAGAAGGAAACCTGCCAGATTCAAAACAGAGGGAGATGGCCGAACAGATCTCTTCTCCAATCTTGCTCCAAACAGCTTTAAAGAAGCCGGAGCCATACCCATCAGGACCGGGGGATTTAGTATTAGGAATACTAAATAAGGCCTCCTTAATTTCCTTCTTAGAAAACGGTTTCAGAAGTAACATTTGTTGATCAACTGAGAGTTTCGGCCCTAAGTCAATATACTGCATATTAATCCTGCCTGAAGCTGAACTAGGACTGCCTAAACAGGTTTTAAAATGACCCAGAAAATGAGAAACCACCTCTGTATAGTTATCAACTACCTGCCCTTCCTCTGTAATAAAAGAGACTATTCCATTTTCAGCCTTACGCTTCTTAAGAAAAGCATGAAAGAAGGCAGTGTTCAGATCTCCTTGCTGCAACCAGGTTACCTTACTCCTCTGAGTTAGAAAACTCTGATAAAGCTTCTCCTGAATAGCATACTCCCCTGCAGCAAACCTCTCAGTTACTTGGTATTCAGAATCTAGGGGGTGAGCTTGAGCTTGAAACTGGGCATTTTGATAACTTTCCTTAGCCTTCTGATAATTAGCTTGAAGATCACCTATTCGGTCTGTATTAAAAGATTTCAAACAATGCTTAAGCCTCAACAGCTTAAGAAAGATAGCATTCATACCATTGGCTTTAATGGTGCCTCTCCAGTTAGTAATCACCACATCCCTGAAATCCTTATGCTCTGCCCAATAGTTATAAAAGCGAAACAGTTTGGTTCCCAAATGCTCAAAGTTTTGAGTACTCACCAAACAAGAACAGTGGTCTGATATGCCTTCCCATCTGTAGATTGCTGTGGATTTAGAGAACAAATCAAGCCATTTATCATTACTCAGCACATGATCAATTTTGGAATAAATTCTAGTGGTACCCTCTTGGTTATTGGACCAAGTGTAGTAGGAGCCAACACCCCGAAGAGGCTCAACCTGAGCACCAGCCAACCAATTTGCCGAATCATGTAACTCAGAAACTGAAACTGCCTTGCCTCCAATTATGTCTTTGCCTGAAAGAGGAGCATTAAAATCACCAAGGTAGATCCAAGCTTTAAGCATATGATAAGGTCTCTGTAAGCCATCCCAAAGACACCTCCTGCCCTCAATCGAATTTAGACCATAGATAAATGAAACCCCAAACTCCTGCTGCACACCCAACAACTTCACTTGACAGTGAACGGCTTGAGAAGACTCCTCTGTGATAAAAATTTTAACAGACAATCTTCTCCACATGATTAAGATGCGCCCTTCAATGATGGAACTAGTATAATAATCCCAATTTGGAAACTGGTTCTCCATAAACTTATTAATGTTGCTACCCTTCAACTTGGTCTCCAAAAGACCACATATTCCCACTTTGTACTTGTTACATAAAGCACTAACTTGGATCTATTTATTTACTTTATTTAGACCCCTAATATTCCAACTTAAAATGTTATAGCTATCCATAAGAAGAGTTGGGAATTAAACTGCCATTCTTGTTAGTAACCACCATTTCTTGCAGTATATCAAACTTGTTCAGAATTTTATTGTTGCGACCTGTTTTATGAGCATGATCATCTGATCTCTGTCCTTCTTTAGTCTGTACAGCAACTCTTTTTGGGGTTCTCCAAGGGTTAGAGACCGAATCTGTTCCACTGTTTTCTTCCTGAGCTTCCTCACCTGAGTGGGATTATCCCTCTGGTTCCACCTGCTTTGTGTTGATTCCTGTTGATGCCTGATCTCCTTCTACTTTCAGCTTTCCATTTTGCTGTACCCCAGAATCCTGCTCCTTCTCTGTTTGGGTCTCTATTTTCTTGACCCAATGAACATTCCTCTCTTTTCTGCATTCTGCCATTGAGTGCCCAAAACCAGCACAGGTCTTACACTTTATCGGTAACCATTCATACTCAACTCCTTGCTCCATGATCTGACCAAGTTCATTGATGAACTGAATACTCTTCGGCGGATTATCTGTGATTTCCATCTCAACCAACACTCGAGCGAATTGAACACGGGACCGTTCCCTCGTAAATTTGTCTACCATGATCGGCCTACCTATGGTGCTAACCAAAGCACTAAGACATTTGCTACCCCAATATTGGAGCCCTAAATCTTGAAGGCGAATCCAAAGCGGGACAGTACGAACCAGACGGACTGCACTCAAGTCCGTTGTCCAAGGCCTAACTATGACCGGCTTCCTATCAAAATGGATAAGGCCATGTTCAAGGACATGATCTCTTGTAGCATCATCATTGAACTTTACCATTGTTAACCCCATGGTCATTCTAGCTATCTGAGCTATCCCTAGGTGACCCCAAACCCTCTTGATGAAACCTTCAAAAACAGCCATAGGAGGATTGGCTCCCAACACCATACATATGACTGCTGAACTCCAGTTTGCAGATTGCATTTTAACCTCCTCAGCATCAATTTGAGCAAACTTCCGACCTTCTCTGAAAATAGGTTCAGTGAATTCAAGCTTCTGATCTGAAAAAGAGAGATTACCAGTCTGAAATTTCTGCCATTGCTTCTGAGCTGAAGCCTGAAAATCGTTCGTCTCCACCTTGTCAGCCCATGACATTTGTTTGAAAATCGAATCACCCTTATCTGAATCCTCAATCAAGCCTTCGTGAGGCTCAACTTCTATATCGTCCAGCCCAACGTCTTCAACACTATGACGAACCCCTAAATCTTCAAGTCCGACTTCGACTTCCCCTGTACCAGCCGCATTCTTGCATAACTCCACTCGAGGCTCTACTGATACAATTTCTTTAAATATTGACTTATATATGCTTTACATTTCTTGGCTCGAAATATTTTGCACACTTTATATGGATGAATCACTTATGTTTATTTATTCATACAAACATATTGTGGATTTAGGCTCGAAGCTCAATGCATTCATGCATAGTTTGTTCAAATTATCCGCTTCCGACCTCGTTATTTTTCAAAGTTGGATATTACTTTAACCATGAACCCGAAAGTACTTATATGGTATGTAATGTGAATGATTTGGTTATATCTTTTTTGCTTAGTCACTTTTCCTCATCCTCGGTCTTTGCTCCAAGGTTAAGAGTTCGAAACTATTTTTCTTTAAGACATTCCAGCCTCGATCTCGATTTATCTCGAAGTAGGTTTAGGTTCCTACTTATCGTCGATTAGTTTTTTTTTTTGGCTGGTTTGTTCCAAACCTGTTAAGTTTGCACATTTGGTTAACTCCAAACGTTTTCTGTTTTTGATAATTCGGTTATGTCCGAACTATCTAAGCTCGCGTATCTGGTTATATCCAAATACTTCATGTTTTTGATAACTCGGTTATGTCCGAACTATCTAAGCTCGCGTATCTGGTTATATCCAAATACTTCATGTTTTTGATAACTCGGTTATGTCCGAACTATCTAAGCTCGCGTATCTGGTTATATCCAAATACTTTATATATTTTTGATGACTTGGTTATGTCCGAACTATCTAAGCTCGCGTATCTGGTTATTTCCAAATACTTCATGTTTTTGATAACTCGGTTATGTCCGAACTATCTAAGCTCGCGTATCTGGTTATATCCAAATACTTTATATATTTTTGATAACTCGGTTATGTCCGAGCTATCTAAGCTCGCGTATCTGGTTATATCCAAATACTTCATATATTTTTTATTTTTTAAGCTGATGGTATATATACCAATGATGTCCCCTTAATATCTTATGAGTGTGACCATAGGTTATTAAATTAAGAGAGATTGCAAAAATAAAAAATAAAAAGAGATAATATACTGAATGAAATAAATCTTTATTTGATGGAAATCAAAGAGCAAACAAACTAATACAAATAGAAACTCATGGTTATAGGCAACACTTTTCCTACACTACTGATAGTAAGGTCTAAGGTGTTCGCCATTCCATGCTCGTGGTACCATGCTCCCGTCCAAATCTTGCAAGTTTGTACACACCGAGATGGATGATTGACTCTATCTGGTATGGTCCTTCCCAATTCGGCCCGAGCACCCCAGCTGCTGGATCTCGCGTTGCCAAGAATACGTGTCTCAACACCAGATCTTCCATTCTGAACTTTCGATCTCGAACCCTCTTGTTAAAATACTTGATAGTTCGTTGCTGGTAAGCAGCGTTTCTCTGCTGAGCCTCTTCTCTCTTTTCTTCAATCAAGTCTAAGGTTTCCTCGAGCTGAGTATGGTTTGAACTTTGATCGTAAACCTGAGTTCGGATCGTTGGGATTTCGACCTCGATGGGCAACAATTCCTCGCAGCCGTATGCTAGAGAGAACGGGTATGCCCTGTTGATGTTCGAGCTGTGGTTCTATATCCCCAAAGGACTTGGGGCAATTCTTCGGGCCACCGCCCCTTCGCTTCCTCCAACTTTTTCTTCAGAGAACTTTTGAGAGTTTTGTTTACAGCCTCGACCTGGCCATTCGCTTAAGGGTGGGCTACTGATGAGAAACTCTTTATTATGCCGTTCTTTTCACAAAAGTTGGTGAACAAGTCGCAATCGAACTGGGTTCCATTGTCGGATACGAGCTTCCTTGGTACCCCATATCGGCACACGATGCTTTTTACCACGAAATCAAGGATCTTTTTTGAAGTTATAGTCACCAATGGTTCAGCCTCCGTCCACTTTGTGAAGTAATCCACGGCGACCACAGCATATCTTACTCCGCCCTTACCAGTCGGGAGAGAGCCTATGAGGTCGATGCCACATACCGCGAAAGGCCATGGGGAAGTCAACATGGTTAGTTCGGATGGTGGTGCTCGGGGTATTGTGGAGAATCTCTGGCATTTGTCACATTTTTTCACGTATTCGAAAGAATCTGTTTTGATGGTTGGCCAGAAGTATCCTTGACGTATGATCTTCTTGGACAGGCTATGCCCCCCGGTGTGATCTCTGCAGAACCCTTCATGAATTTCTTCAATGATTTTTTTAGCTTCGGGAGGGGTTACGCACCTAAGTAACGGCATGGAATATCCCCTTATGTATAGCTTTCCGTCCAAAATGGTGTAACGGGGAAGTTGATACATCAACTTTCGAGCCTGGTTCCAATCTTTTGGAAGAAATCCATTTTTGAGATAATCAACTATCGAAGTCATCCAGGTCGGTTCTGTTTCGATCATACACACATCTTCCTCTTCTGGCTCGTTAATGCTAGGTGCTGATAAGTGTTCTATGGGTACAACATTCAGCTCTTCATTTTCGGCGGATGTGGCGAGCCGAGCTAAGGCATCTGCATTTGAGTTCCGTTCTCGGGGAACCTGTTCGATTGCATAAAACTCGAAATACTCCAATGCGGATTTTTCCTTCTCCAGATAAGCTGCCATTCTTGTGCCACGAGCCTGGTATTCTCCTAGGATTTGATTAACCACGAGCTGGGAGTCACTGTAGCAATGTATAGCTTTAGCTTTGAGCTCCTTTGCTATGCGAAGTCCCGCGAGTAGAGCCTCGTATTCGGCCTCATTATTCGATGCTCTAAAGCCAAATCTTAAGGCAGAATGGAATCTACTCCCTGCGGGGGTAACCAGAATGACCCCTGCCCCCGCTCCATTTTCATTTGATGAGTCGTCGACGTAAAGTTTCCACAGCTCGTGGGCCGTGGTTATTACCTCGTCGTCGGCTATTCCAGTACATTCCACTATGAAGTCCGCCAATGCCTGTGCCTTAATGGTCGTTCTCGGGTGGTAGGTGATCTCGAACTGTCCGAGCTCAACAGCCCATTTAAGAAGTCGACCTGAAGCTTCTGGTTTAGACAAGACTTGCCTAAGCGGTTGATCAGTCAGCACATGGATGGGATGCGCCTGAAAGTAGGGGCGGAGTTTTCGAGACGAATGAATTAAACTGAGCGCGAGTTTCTCCATCAATGGGTATCTTGACTCTACCCCCAGTAATCTTTTACTGATGTAGTAGACGGTTCTTTGCACCTTTTCTTCTTCTCAAATGAGCACTGCCCTTATCGCGTGTTCGGTGGTTGAAAGGTATAGGTACAGTATTTCTCCCGTTTCAGGTTTCGACAGGATGGGTGGTTCTGCAAGGTGCTTTTTGAGCTCCTGAAAAGCCAGCTCGCATTCCTCCGTCCATTCAAATTTCTTACCTCCCCATAATAAGTTAAAAAATGGAAGGCCACGATCCGTAGACTTCGAGATGAATCTACTTAGGGCTGCCATCCTGCCAGTCAAGCTTTGGACATCTTTGTGCCTCCGAGGCGAAGGCATGTCAATCAGGGCCTTGATCTTGTCGGGATTAGCCTCGATTCCACGAGAGTTTACAATAAAGCTCAGAAACTTTCCTGAAGATACCCCAAAAGTGCACTTCTGAGGATTTAGCTTCATGTTATACTTCCTGAGCACGCCGAAGCACTCTTCGAGGTCATCAACATGGTTCTTGTTAAGTCGAGACTTGACAAGCATGTCATCAACATAAACCTCCATGTTGTTCCCTATTTGTTCTGAAAACATCATGTTTACGAGCCGCTGATATGTGGCTCCAACATTCTTGAGCCCGAATGGCATGACATTATAGCAGTATAGCCCTTTATCCGTTATAAAGCTCGTATGTTCTTGGTCGGGGGCATGCATGGGAATCTGGTTATATACAGAATAGACATCCATGAACGACATCAGGCCGTGCCCCGCCGTGGCATCTACGAGCTGGTCAATCCTCGGTAGCGGAAAACAGTCTTTTGGGCAAGCTTTGTTGAGATCTGAATAGTCAATACAGGTTCTCCACGTCCCATTGGGCTTTGGGACCAACACCGGATTGGCTACCCAGTCAGGGTAAAAGGCATCCCTAATGAATCGGTTTGCCTTTAACCTGTCGACCTCCTCCTTCAGTGCTTTCTTTCTGTCTTCGTCCAGCTGTCTTCGCTTTTGCTGCTTCGGGGGGAAGCTTTTGTCTATGTTCAGTGCGTGGCTTGCTATATTCGGGCTTATCCCCACCATGTCTGAGTGTGACCACGCGAAGACATCCTGGTTTTTCTTCAAAAAGCAAATTAATTGCTATTTTGTCTCATCTGGGAGGTGTTTTCCGACATTCACCTTTTTCGAAGGATCAGCTTCCTCGAGCTGAACTTCTTCGAGTTCCTCTAAAGGTTCGAGGTCAGCTCTCTCCTCAATTCTTGGATCAATCTCTTCGTCAACCTGTAGGATCGTTCCGTCTTTGTTTTGTAAGATGACGAGTGCTTGTGTGCTCGTCTGTTTCTTTCCTCTCAGGGAGATGCTGTAGCACTCCCTCCCTGCTAACTGGTCTCCTTTCAATGTCCCGACTCCGCTAGGGGTTGGGAACTTAAGGGCCAGATGCCTTATTGATGAAACTGCCCCCAGCCCGGCCAGGGCGGGTCTCCCGAGCAGCACATTGTAGGCTGATGGTAAGTCTACTACCACGAACTCCATCATCTTGGTTGCTGAGACTGGGTAGTCTCCCAAGGTCACGGGGAGCTCGTTGGATCCCATGCAGGCAGTTCCTTCTCCTGAAAAGCCATACAAAGTAGTTGCACACGCTTTCAGGTCGCGAAGGGAGAGTCCCATCTTCTCGAGGGTTGCTTTGTAAAGGATGTTGACTGAGCTCCCATTATCTATGAGAACTTGGTGGACCCTTTTGTTGGCCAGCTGAAGAGTAATGACCAGCGGATCGTGGTGAGGAAACTGGACATGGGATGCGTCTTCCTCGGTGAAGGTTATTGGATGTGTCTCAATCCTCTGACTTTTGGGAGCCCTAGGTTCGGGTTCATAAGGAGACCCGTTCCCAATCTTCAGCTCGTTAACATATCTCTTTTGGGCGTTCCTGCCCACTCCTGCGAGATGAGGCCCTCCCGAGATGGTTATTAAATCCTCTCCATCTATCGGCGGGGGCCTGTCTTCTTCCCGAGCTCGGGAACTATTGTTTTGTGTCGCCGAAGGCGCGGCTACTTTCTGGCTCGCGGCTGCCTGACTAGTATTCTGGTTTTTGACATATTGTCGGAAGTAACCTCTCGAGATCAATCCTTCGATCTCGTCCTTCAGTTGTCGGCATTCATCGGTTGTATGGCCAGTGTCTCTGTGGAACCGGCAATACTTACTGGAATCCCTTTTGGATTTTTTATTTCTCATCGGGTCTGGATGCCTAAAGGGGACCTGGTTTTCATTAGCCAGGTATATGTTCTCCCGAGACTCATTGAGCTCGGTGTATACTTTATACACAGAGAAATACCTCTCCCCTTTCTTTTTCTTTCCTCCCTCGGCTTCGGGGTTACTTCCTTCGTTCTTTTTCCTCTTGGAGGGGTTCTCCGTGGCAGGCTTTGGAGCTGTTGGGTCCGCCGAGGTTGAGGAAGAGTTGATGTTTATCGTTGTAGTTTCGGGCTGGGAAGTTGCATTGAGCGTCGACCTCGCTTCCTCTACATTGACAAACCTCTGCGCTCGTCTGTTGAACTTGGTTATTGACCTTACCGGTTTCCCTTGCATATCGTCCCAAAGGGCACTTCCCGGCAATACACCAGCTCGGATAGCCATTAGGTGCCCACTGTCATCCACGTCTCGAGCTTGAGCGACTTCCAGATTAAATCTTGTTAGGTAACTTTTTAGTGTTTCGCCCGGCTGTTGTCGGACGTTAGTTAAGGTGGATGCCTCTGGTCTGACCCCCATCATTGCTCTGAACTACTTCTCAAAGTCTTTAGACAACTGCTCCCAAGAAGTTATTGAGTGTCTCTTACATTTTTCGAACCAACTTTTTGCAGGTCCTGCCAATGATGTTGGAAACAACATGCACCTGAGCTCGTAACCCACGTTACTGGCTCTCATGATAGTGTTGAACGTGCTCAGGTGACTACACGGGTCGACCTTTCCTTCGAACGTTGGGACGTGAGGGATCCGGAACCCTTGAGGAAATGGAGTACTGGAAATATGAGGAGCAAATGGCTCGAGCTCCTCGTCAGAGTCCTCATATCGACCATTTCCTCGTTCATTCTTCAAAATCCTAAAGGCTTTTTCAAGCTGATCGATTCTTTCTTGGACTGGGTCCGTAGGAGGTACTGTCTAGAATCGGCTGTCATCGATCACAATCCCAGGCTCGCGTCTCCGCATGGGATCTCT
Source organism: Humulus lupulus (assembly GCF_963169125.1). Lineage (NCBI taxonomy): Eukaryota > Viridiplantae > Streptophyta > Magnoliopsida > Rosales > Cannabaceae > Humulus > Humulus lupulus. Next base: position 13,957,917 of record NC_084802.1, read on the forward strand.
ACGCCTATTCAAGCGATTCCTCAAGTCAGGATTCGTTTGGTCACCATTACCCAGACTCTGATTCAGGCGGTCTCGCAGGTCGTGACGATTTTTGCGGCTTCCGGTATTCTTACAACCTCGGTCATGCTTGCTGACCGACCTGGTCTCTCCGGACTCATCACTGGTAAAACTCATTGCTTGGTTATTTCGTGATGGATTCTTCTCACGTCGCCTCGTCTCCGCCGTGCGAGACCGAGACGTCTGACTTTTCTCAGATGGGGCACCTCTCCGCTCCTGGAAAGTCTCCCCGTTTCCTTGTCTTCCCCCCGCACGCCCTTCATCCTGATCTCGAACGGGTTGAGCGTTCCTGCGGGGGGGCGAAGGATATCTTATGGGTGATGGAGGGAACCGTATAGGTGACGGTGGCTGCCACCCTTGTCGCGGCCTAGAGGGTCCAGAATTCGCCCGAGATGGGTCGGTCGCATTTGGTGCGCTCCCAGGAACCTGAGTCCGAGCCTCTGCAGGGGTTCGGTTATTCTTAGTTCCTGCAGGCACTTCCACAGGCGGGTTAGCCGGGGCCCGAGGTCGAGTACTCCTCTGGGGCCTAGGTGGAGCGGATGGCTCTGCTGGTGCCGGAGGTTGTGTCGGCCTTCTTGTGGCAGCATCTTTTCGTGGACGCCCACGGGGTCTACGGGGAGGAACATGCACGTCCCTTGGAGGAGGGACTTGGTTTTCGCGCGGTGGCGGGGGCTGAGCCACCTGCGCCTCTACGGCCATCCTTGTCAACTCCTCATTCCGTTTGTTGGCCTCTGCCAACAGTTGTTTCAATTGCCGGTTTTCAAGTTCCACAATAGGAACGTACCGCTCCGGATTGTAGTACATATCCTCATCTCTTGGTGGAGGAGGTGGTCCCCGGGAATCAGAAGACCCACTTCTCTCTTCAACATCCGGGTTCTCCATTGGTTGTTTTCCAGGACGTCTTGGGTAATTTTCCTCAGGTGTGTTCTGATTGTTTGTGGCCATGACTTTTTCAGGGATGAATGCTTAAGGCTCTCAATAAAAGCACCAAACTGTTGATGCAGTTTTTCGTCAATCAGTGAAAGAAGAGCACGTAAACAACAAACAGTAATGACCAATTAAAATATAACAACACAAAACACGATTTTTACGTGGTTCAGCAGTTAAATCTGCCTAGTCCACGAGTCTCTGTTATTAAACTCAAGATTATCTCTGAAAATTCTTAAGCATGAATTCCTCAGAGTTTTCTCTCAAGGTTTAGAACTTCGGTCCTTTACAATGGTGCATGACCTCTCTATTTATAGAGAAGGTTGCAGAGTACTATCCCACATATTTTGGGTAGTTACTCTTTTTGTGTAAATAAAATAAATGGCTTTAAATGCCTATAATCAGATATAAAAGGAAACGTCTCTTGAAGACCAGGGGTGTATAACTAACCAAATAATATCCCACAACTTTAGGGGATTTACAGTAATAAATGAAGATTACGTCTCTTATGGACAACACTTATAGATATTCACGGTTTTTATCATATATCTCCAAGGCCTTAGCCTCCCAAGTTTCTCGTCAGTTTTCGAGCTAATGACGACTCCCGAGGTCACACGACTTTCGAGATCGTATGTGCGTCGAGCTCGGAACCCCTGATCCGAGGTCATCCCTGAGGATAGATGCTTCTCCGGAGCTACCTTTTCGAGATCGTGAACACTTCGAGGTCACCATATTCGAGGTCGTCTCAGTCTTGTAGGCTCGATATTTAGTCCTGGAGCATACTCTAAACCTTACGAGTCCATTCGTTTGTGAATCCAACTTTCGAGGTTACGTTTAACATAGCTCGAAATCTGGGTATAACAACATATAATATATAATATTTTGTTATCATTGTCAAAATAAAAACCTATAATAAATTTAAACTTAAACAAAAATAAATTGTTTAATTAATTAAAATAGGATATTTTATGATAATTAAAATAATTAAATCATATTTATTTAAAAATAATAAAAATATACATATCATTTTTTTTATCTTATAAATTGGTCTGATAGTTTGTTTTTTATCAAGTTATTGAAATTCTTTTTCTTTATAAAATTCACTAAAAGATATTGTGAAATACATTAGAAACTAAAAATAGTTGTTGTATGTATACTAATGTCTACACTATGACTTTTTCTATTCTTATTTTATTTCTATTATTAATTTCTTTTAAATATTATTATAATTTATATATATATGTATATATTATGTAACCATGTAAATATATACATATCTATGTTAATATTGTGTTTAGATGCTATATATATATAGATAGATTATTCATATAAATATTTATATATATTATAAAATTATAATTTGTTTTATTATATATATTTTTAAAAAATAGTAAATTAGTTTTTATCAAAATAATAGACAATATTTATAATTTTAAAATTAAATGATGGACAATATTTAAAATTATATATATAACTGAATGTTTCGGTAAACATGTTTTTTTTTTCTGAAATGTTTCAACATGTTGAAATATGTTGGGGATATATTGAAATATATTGAATTTCACTCCTATATATTTAGAGATCATTCAAACAAAAAAATTCAGATAGTATACATCTCAAAATTAATTGGTATGGACAGAATAACTTATATGGGACACATATGAATAAATTTATGATTATTCAATTAAAATTGAAATTAAAATATAATTTTTAATTAATATTTTGTATTATAAATTTTATATTTCTTATTTTTCCCAAATGAGGCTTACAAATATCTACAAACAGACTGTGTTACAGGATATTAAATATATATACATATAAAAAGTATATATTGCGATGTATATCTTTATCTTTATGTTTATCTTTTGGAAATAGTAAGTAGACTTATATGGCTGAAATTTAGTCAATAGATTTTGGAAATATAAGTATTAGCACGTGTTGTATTATATATGTAATCGAGTATGGGTTCCAGTGATGAGGATCAGCATAATGTCCCATAATCATAGTTATGGGTACTTAGTTCTTGTTACTGTTATAGTGTTGTGTTTATTAAAAGTCAAGGACCATGTAATGAGTAATAAAGAAGAATTTATTGATACTTCTTTTGCTTTAATTTTAATATATAAATATATATAATGTCGTTTGCTATGTTGAGGTCAGATTTCGTCATATTCACTTGATTTTCTAAGATCACCTTTTAGTTTGATAAAGAGTACAACACAAGTTTTAATAATTTGGTATGGATTTATGAGCATGTGTTGTGACATTGGTGTTTTGTGTACCATGATGCCATTCCATGAAGATATGAAGAAAGTAAGTCCGGATTTAGGCCGCACCACACTAGCTAGCTTCGAATGCTGCTACCGTTGGTACAGTGTTTCTTTGCATCGCGATGCTGCCTTGAAACCTAATTTTGAAGTTAAACTTTAGCCATCGCAATATCTTCGTTAGAGGGGGTGTTCTAACTTCATTTTTTTTATTGGTTATTTTGTACTCTATTTAGGATATTAGTTTACCTTTGTGTATAGTTAACCTACCTTATCCTTACTTATGGTTAGTTATACTAACCTTTTTCCCCTACTGATTATATATGTACTCCCATCAGCTTTTGTAATACAATAATACAAGAAATCATTTTTTGTCACTCTCTCTGAATATATTTCCTAATATGGTATCAGCCAGAACACAACCCCAAACCGGTTCTTCAACCCTTCCATCTCCTTCGCTTCTCCCATGGCACGAACAAGAAACATACCTCAACGAGAGCAACCTTCCTCCTCCATAGATTCCGACGTGCTGCCTCCCTCTCAGGAGCCAACCACTATTGGATAGAGGACCACTTTGACTGCTTCCAATCCTCCTCTGCGTGATCGACCTGCTCAAGAAGATGCCAACAATCCCTACTTCATGGACACTGGAGACCACCCAGGTCTGATCTTAGCTTCTCCACCTCTCATGGACACCAATTTTCAACAGTGGGCTCGTGACTTCAAGCTCTCCGTGGGTACGAAGAACAAAACTGACTTCCTCACTGGAACCATTCCCCAACCCTCTTCTGATCACCATTTGTTTGATCCCTAGAGCAGATGTAATCAAATGGTTATGTCTTGGATTATTCACTCAGTTTCCCCAGAAATCAAGAGCAGTATCATCTATCTTGATTCCGCTGCTGCAATGTGGACCGAGTTAAACACAAGATTCAATAAAGGAAATGGGCCTCGCATCTTTGATCTTCAGACATCCCTCATATCGCTTCATCAAGGAGATGATTTTGTCAGCGCCTATTTCATTAAACTGAAACCAGTTTGGGAAAAGATTAATGAACTCCGACCAAGAACGCCATGTACTTGTGCTGCTGCCAATGATAGCCTTGAGCTACAGAATCTTGAGCAAGTTTTGCAATTTCTAATGGGATTGAATGAGTCCTACCATGCCGTTTGATCTCAGGTTCTTCTTCTTGATCCTTTTCCCTCTATTTCTAAAGTTTTTTCCACCATTGTGCGAGAAGAAAGATAGAGGAAGATAAGGCCATCGACTACCACCAATCTCATTGCTGCATTTACTTCCAACCCACCGCCACTTCCGCCATCAAGAACAAAGAAGATGAGGCCTACTTGCTCTCATTGTCAAAAGCCGGGACACCTCAAAGAAAAATGCTACTTCTTCCATGGTTTTCCTCCTGGATATGGCACCAAAAATGTCAACAACAAGCCTACTGTCCATCCAGCTACTGCCTTTGTTTTACCTTCCCCTGAACTGGGCAGTCAAGCGGCTATACATAATTTAATTGCTATGCTCAGCACTCAGCTTCAGCAAGCCCATACTCCTAAGGCTGATACACAACCTGTGATTTCCAATTTTTCTGGTAACTTTGTATCTCTTTCTCATGATTATTGGGTTATTGACAGTGGTGCTACTCACCATATTAGTTGCAATTTCCAAAATTTTACCTCTTTTTCTAACCTCACAATAGCCTCTTATCTTACTTTGCCAAATGGTTTGAGAATAAAAGTGTGTAAATCCGGTACTGTAAAAATAAACAAAAATCTGACCCTGAATAATGCCTTATATGTCCCAGATTTTCAATTAAATTTAATATCTGTACCTGCCTTCTTATACACTCACAATCACACTCTTTCTTTTTCTCAAACTCACAATCTAATACAGGACACATCACATAACAAGATGCTTGGGATTGCTAAGCGCATAGGACACTTGTACCTACTGCAACAAGACAAGACCCTTTTACCTTCTTGTTCTTATGTACATTCTAAGAACTCTTGTAATAATGCCCATACTTGGCATACACGGTTAGGACATCCTTCTATGAAAGTTACCAACAAATTGAATAAAATTTTACATTTTTCAACTTCTTCAAATCATAATGTTCCTTGTCATGTATGCCATTTAGCTAAACAAAAGAAATTTCCTTTTGACTCTTATAATAATATTGCTCCTAATGCTTTTGATTTAGTACATATGGATATAGGGGGTTCTTACTCCATTCCTACATTGGAAGGATATAAATATTTCTTCACCATTGTTGATGATCATACTAGATTTACTTGGGTCTATATGTTGAAATGCAAATCTAATGTTCAAACTATTATCCCACAGTTTTATACTTATGTTCTCACTCATTTTTCCATTCCCATTAAAGCCATACGATCAGATAATGCTAAAGAACTCAATCTTAGTTCTTTTTATGCAACAAAAGGCATTCATTTATATCATTCTTGTGTTGAGCATCCTCAACAAAACTCTGTTGTTGAGCGCAAGCATCAACATATACTCAATGTAGCTTGAGCTTTATCTATACAGTCCAAATTACCTCTATCATATTGGAATCACTTTATTACTAATGATGTATATCTTCTCAATAGAACGCCATCTGCACTCTTAAATTTTAAATCATCTTTTGAACTTTTATATGCTCAAATTCCTTCTTATGACCATCTTCAGAATTATGGTTGTCTTGCCTATGCATGTACTCTTGATAGTAAATGAAACAAGTTTACTCCTAGATCTCGTGCTTGTATATTTATACACTATCCCCAGGTATGAAAGCATACACTCTACTTGATAGAGCTACTAACCAAATTTTTCAATCAAGAGATGTCATTTTTTATGAGCATATATTTCCTTTGACTCAACCAAGTTCTATTGACACTTTTGACTATGTTTTTGGCAGCAACCAATCCTCTCTAGATTCCAATACCGATAATATGATCTCGGTCCTTGCTAGCACATCCAATGAGCAGCCACACACTTCTTCTAAAGTTGGTCGCCCACTTAATCGACCACCACATCTCAAGGATTATATATGTGAGTATTCTACTGCTCACCCTTTAACTAATTTCATATCCTATGACAAGTTTCATCCATTTTTTTCGAAATGCTATACTTGCTGCCCATACCTTAGTCAAACCTACTAGCTACACACAAGCCTCCAAGCTTCATGAATGGCAATTAGCAATGCAAAATGAGCTTGCTGCCCTCATTTCCAATAACACTTGGAGCATTGTTTCACCTCCCCATGGCCATAATATCATTGGCAACAAATGGGTATACAAAATAAAATATAAGTCCAATGGTGATGTTGAAAGATACAAGGCACGTCTAGTTGCCAAAGGATATACTCAACAACAAGGTATAGACTACTTTGAAACTTTTGCACTCGTTGCAAAATTCAATACTTTAAAAGTATTCCTAGCCCTAGGTACCTTAAATAATTGGAAACTACACCAGTTGGGCATAAATAATGCTTTCTTACATGGTGATTTAGATGAAGAGGTTTACATGAAACTTCCTCAAGGCTATCAATCTAAGGGGGAGCTCCCACTAAATCCTGTTTGTAAGCTTAACAAAAGCCTTTATGGTCTCAAACAAGCATCAAGACAATGGTATGCTAAACTTAGTACCACTTTTCTCCAAGAAGGTTTTACTCAATCACATTCCGATCATTCACTTTTTATTAGGACTAATGCTAATAATTTTTTGGCTGTCTTGATTTATGTTGATGATATAGTCCTAGCAAGTAACAATGATCTTGATGTTGATGATTTCAAACACAGATTAAACTCCAAGTTTAAACTTAAAGATCTTGGACCATTACGTTTTTTTCTTGGCCTTGAAATAGGCCGGGCTTCTAATGGTATTTATGTCTCTCAAAGACCTTTTGTTCTACAATTATTGCATGAAACAGGTTCTTTAGGTGCCAAACCTTCTTCACCTCCTATGGAACCTAATATTAAGTTAAGCAAAGATGATGGAGAGTTACTAACCGATCCTACTTCATACAGGGGTTTAATTGGTAAATTGATTTATCTAACCATTACAAGACAAAATATTTCTTATGCTGTGAACAGGTTAAGCCAATTTTTACAAGAGCCTAGACAACCTCATTATAAGGCTGCTAAAATACTCCTCCAATATCTCAAAGGCAATCATGCTCAAGGCTTATTTGTTCACTCAGCTACATGTTCACAATCCAACAATGTTGCTGCCCCAAATCTTTCAGCATCTATTATTTAGCTCAAAGCTTTTTTAGATGCCGATTGGGCTACTTGTCCGGATACAAGACGTTCCATCACTGGCTACTGCATCTATTTGGGAAAATCTCTTGTGTCTTGGAAATCTAAAAAGCAAACCATAGTTTCAAGGTCTTCTGCGGAGGCTGAATACCGTGCTATGGCCAACATAACTTGTGAACTACTATGGTAACTTTCTTTGTTAAAGGATTTCGGAATTCAACATACATAACCAGCCGTCATGTACTGTGACAACACCGCTGCCTTGCACATCTCAGAGAACCCCGTCTTTCATGAACGCACCAAGCATGTTGAAATAGATTGTCACATTGTTCGTCAGCAAGTTCAAAATGGCCAACTGAAGCTTCTTCATGTCCCATCACAAGATAACTTAGCTGATATACTCACAAAACCTCTGTTTCCTACTCATTTTCAAAACTTATTAAACCACATGAGTCTTACAAATATGTACACTTCATCTTGAGGGGGAGTATTAGGATATTAGTTTATCCTTGTGTATAGTTAACCTACCGTATCCTTAACTATGGTTAGTTATACTAACCTTTTTCCCCAATAAGCTTTTGTAATACAATAATACAAGAAATTATTTTTTGTCACTCTCTCTGAATATATTTCCTAATACTCTAAGGTCACTTTTGTTGTGATGATATATAAAGCAAGTGTCTTAATTCTTTTTAAAAAAATAACTTATTTACAATCTTGTGATTAGAAAAGATTTTAAAAAATAATAGTGTTTGTGACAGAGGCTATTTTTCTTGAGAGTGGTAGAAGAAGATAGAACCTCAATTTTATTCATATTCTAATATGGATTTCTTGTTTATCTTTATTATAATTAATAAAAGTAAATAACATTTTTTTTATGATTGAAAAAACTCTTTTAAAATTAGGGTGTTTTTTTTAGTGACATTTTGCAAAATGTTCCAGCACATTCAACACTCTGTTGAATTTTCTCAAATATACTTGATAATGTGACATTGAAAAATATTTATTTTCACTAATTACTATTTTAAATATAATATTCAAACGTCAACTAAAATAAATATTGTTTTATTTCACTTCTTTTAATATCTAAGATTAAAAGAAAAAATTATGCCAAACAAACCCCTTGTAAATTTGTGTTCTCTATAAGGATATCAAAGTTAAATAATTATATACTCGAAACTGCTATGAGGTAAAATGCAAAATTAATTACTAGTATTTTCCAAAAGTATTTTACCTTAGTGTTACACCTAGATTTCGAGAATGAGAACTTTGACCTCGAAATTCAGGTTCGTAAGGTGTAAGCTTGAAATAAGCAAGGTCATTATGAGGTCCACCAGTCAGAGATCTCGTGAGATCGAATAGTATGTATCCTCGAAGGTGTTTCGAGCCTATATAGTGAACTCGCAACTCACAATAAGTAAGGGTTCGACACTTGTATAAATTTCTTGATGCATCTCCTACCCTTAGACAAGATGGTTCGAACTCGAGAGGAGTAAGCTCGAAGGTGAAGGATTTATCAATGGTTACTTATTGAGAGCATAGGCGAAGTGAGATGACGAGCTCGTAATAGACAAACGGTCTAGAAGACACATGGATCCAGCATCCGAACACGTCAGCTGAGTGTGAATGAATTTATTGTTATAAATTCCCAATATTTATGGGATCTAATGTAATAATTTTATTAAATCCCACATTTTATGGGATATTACCGCGTGCATAGAAAATAATGCATTTATTGGCATTATTTGATTTAATTTACAGAATATCTTCTCGAAATATGTGGGAACGAATTCTAAAACCTTCTCTATAAATAGAGATGTAAACTTCATTTGTAGAGTACCAAAATATTGAGATTTGGAGAGAAAACTCTGGGCAACTATTCTCTGAAAGTTTCCAGAAGACTCCAAAGAGCTAATAATATAGACTCGTGGACTAGGCAGCTTTTTAACGGCTGAACCACGTAAAAAGATCTTGTTTTCATTCTTTTTATTCATTTCCTCTGGTATATTCTTGTTTAATTGCTCTTTTTTTTTAAGTTGACGAAAAACGACGTCAACTGTTTGGTGCTTTCATTGAGAGCTATTAAACACGTGAGCCTGTTTAGTCAGAGAGCCTCTCGGATCGGCAATGGCCACGACAAACAACCCCAATGTACCTAATGTGGAAATTCCTTGTAATGAAGAGTACCCCCGGCGTCCTGGGAAGCAGCCTATGGTGGATCCCGATCCCAACGAAAGGAGTGACTCATCCAACTCTCGGGGACCTCTTGCTCCCAGGGCCGACGAGGACATGTATTATAATCTCGAGAGATACGTTCCAATTATGGAACTTGAGAATCGCTAACCGTGCCAACAGTTGGCAGAAGCTACAAAACGCAATGAAGAGTTATCAAGACTAGCTGCTGAAGCACAAGTGCCTCCTCGAGACACTTAGGCCCCACCTCGTAGGCCTAGGGGACGCCCTCGTAAGAATGCGACCGCCAGAAGGGCGGAACAAGCACCGCCACCAACATCCCATCCTGTTCAGCCGAGACCCCAGAGGGGCAACCGGGCTGAAACTACTGCCAAATCGACTGTAGAAGTACAAAGGGGAATGGGGAATAACTGAGCCCCCTCAGTGGCTCGAACCCCAAATCTCAATGCTAAGCAGAACGTTTGGAACCTGACCGGGAAAATTTGGGGCCATCAAGGCCACACAATGGGAGGCAGCCACCATCTCCTATAAGACACCCACCATCGCCAATAAGGTATCCCTCGCCAATCCAGAGGGTTCTGCGACCTGCCCACCAAGATAGGGATCGGCGGGCTGGGCGCGGACAGGGAAATGAAGGAGAAACTCCCCGAGATTGCAAGGCCCCTCAACCTGCGAGAAGCCAAATGTCACGATCACAAACTGTTGAGACGAGGAGGCCAGTAGGAAACCCATCTCGTAATAACCGAACAACGAGCTATATCAGTGAAAGCTCGGATTACACAAGGTCCGTGAGCATGGACAACGCAGAACTGAGAAATGCCGGGAATCGAGGAGATCACCCTGATCTACGGGGACACTTAAAACCATAATCGGGGGCATGATAATCTCTGAACCGAGATCTGCGAGATCATCTAAATGGCCGCAAATAGCTGATTTACAATCCTGCACCAAGGCAGGGAGCTGGAGCTGTTATCAACGATAACCAGTCCCCTCAGGTCTAGGCCAGGCCTCCCGTAGATCTAGTTCAAGAAAGAATTGAATAGTTGGAGAGAACATTCAGGCTCTTGCAGAATGAGCGTAGCCAGGAAATGGATGAAGAACTCGAGCCAATTTCCTAGCATATCTCCAACACCCATTTTCCTCAAGGGTTTAGAATTCCCCATGTCCCGCCATTTGACGGGAATTCAGATCCCTACAGCCACCTGAGCACGTTCAACACAATTATGCGAGCCAACAATGTGGGTTACGAGCTCAGATGTATGATGTTCCCAACCACTTTCACCGGACTAGCAAAAAACTGGTTTGAAAAATTCAAAAGACATTCAATCGCATCTTGTGATCAATTGTCAAAGGATTTCAAGAAACAATTTAAAGCTATGGTGGGCATTAGGCCCGAGGCTTCAGTCTTAAGCAATGTGTGACAGCAACCAAACAAGTCACTAAAACGTTACCTCACAAGGTTTGACTTAGAAGTGGCTCGAGCTCAAGATGTTGACGATAGTGGTCATTTAATGGTAGTTCGAGCCGGTGTAATGCCAAGAAGTCCTCTCTGGGAAGACTTACAAAGGAAGCCTGTCAGGTCTTTAATCGAGTTTAATCGAAGAGCCCAGAGGTTTGTTAATGTAGAGGAGGCGAGGTCAGCACTGAATATGACCTCTCAGCCTATAACTACAACAACAAACGCAAACTCTGCTTCGACCTCGGTGGAACCCACGACTTCAAAACCTCCCAGGGACAACCCTTCCAAGAGAAAGAAAAATGAAGGGAATAACCCTGAGGCGGATGGAGGAAAGAAGAATAAAGGGAAAGATACTTCTCCGTATACAAAGTGTATACTGAGCTCAATAAGTCTCGGGAGAATATCTACATGGCTAATGAAAACCAGGTCCCATTCAGACGACCTGACCCCATGAGGAACCAAAAGGCAAAAAAAGACTCTAGTAAGTACTATAGATTCCACCGGGATATTGGACATACAACCGATGAGTGTCCAAAATAGATATCGAGGGGATATTTCGAGCAATACGTAAGAAATCGAAATCCTAACCAGGCTTCCACCAACCAAAGGGTAGCAGCTGCACCACCTGCCCAAAATAGTAACTCTCGAGCACGAGAAGATGAGCGACCCCCTCCGATTGATGGATAAGACGTCATAACTGTGACGTCCCTAAGGTAGGGTACGTTCGCCACATACTCGTAATTCTAGAGTTTATGAGTATGTTAGGCACTTGACCAAAAGAATTAAATAAAATGATACGAAGAAATACAGAAAAATTTTAAACTTTTGTATAAACTTATTAGTAGAAATTATTACACGTATGAATACTTTAAATTTAAGGCAGCCATATGAAAACTCTAAACCATTATTGCATTGCTACTGAGTCCGTGCTCCACAAGTTGCTCAACAGCTAAAGCCACACCTGGAAAAATGTTGGAAAATAACATAATGAGCTAACTCTCAGTAAACAAATCTCATGCATACACATACACATGAATGTCGTGAGTTTGTAGTGCACATATACTAATATGCTGACTTATATACTTAAGCATTTCATTTATTGCTCATGCACTTTCAAACTTTACTTTTATGCTCTTTCTTTTAGTTTCACATTTTTATGGGCCCAATATCACTTGTGCACACTGTTTGATTCGGCCAATGCCTGCAGGGCTTGTTACACATATCATATAGAATCCCATGGGTTCTCCTCTGGCTAGCCATCATCACAGCTAGGCTTATCATAACACTTATTTCATCGTTGCCATAGCTGCCATACTTATTACACATATGGAGGAGAAAGACGGAACATGGCAAACATATCTGAATGGTCAGCTCTGACCTAGCCCACACTAGTGGGCAGCCACTATAAGTCTTATAGACTTCCGTCTTCTTTACTGAACTTACTTGATTACTTCATCAAAACAGTGGCACCCTTCTTAAACATCTTATTATCACTTTGCTTAAGCCTTGTGTCATTAAAATGTTCACTTCACTTCACATAAGACATTTCAAGGCATTTCACAATTTTCCTCATATTTATATGCATGGTCTTATATCACATAATAATGTATCACATAACTGTACATGCCATGCATACATGCTGATGCTGAAATATCAATGTTCATGTTCATGATTCATGTTTGATTGTATTCAATCAAGGCATTGTATCACATCTCATATGACTCAAAACATCTTTAGTCATAATACATGAAGCTTTGGGTTGGTGGCGTTGTTATACCTTAACGTAGAGCTATGGCTCAGGTCTAAGGTTTCTAGCCTAAAAACTTAAACACTTCATATATCATAACATATAACAAATCATGAACATAAAGTAATCCACATATCCATCAACATAAGAACACATACTTGCACATAATTCATATCATTCTTAACCAAGTAAGAAATCTTTCACATATCACGGAATTCATCAATTACATATCACACAACACCCTTATGGTGTTCATATAACCATTCTTCACATACTTATCATATGCATCATCATCATACCATACTTAACTCATCAGATGTACACAATCAATGTAGTCATGCATCTTACACTTAAGCAAAAAAAAGTGAGATTTACTTACCTTAGGTCCTTAGCTTATTTTAAAATTGCTCAGCAAGAGTCAATCAATCAAATCCATACAATCCTATTCAAGGCACATCATTTATTAAATTCTATCAAAATCGTAAATATACACTGTTGATAGTGTATATTAACAATACCATAAACTATATGAATGATAATAATAATTATTATCAACGTAATACAAATAACTCTTCATATAAAACATTGCTCATTTAATAATGTACTCTTATGATAATAATAATAATAATAATAATAATAATAATAATAATAATAATAATAATAATAATAATAACAACAACCACAACAATAATAATTATCATCTATAAATAAACTTATTTCAATAATAATAACAAAATACCTCAATAACAATACATATATGAATGTATATATATTCAAATAGTCATTTTATAAAAGAAATCATATTTTTAACATAAAATTGTAATAATCAATATAATGATAATAATATAAATATAAATATTTATATTATTATTAATTAGTCATAATATCAATTCCAGTGATATAATAAATATACTTTCTCCAAAATTCACTGGTCTTACAAATATCAATAACTGTAAGAAACTAATATTTGATATTATTTTAATATTCAAATATTAATAAAAATATTAATATACAATAATAATGGTTAAATAATAGGTTTACTATAAATCACACTTTTCATATATATATATATGAATCTGTATTCTTGATTTACTTAACAAGACAATAACAATAATAATTAAAATTAATTAATCATAATAATTTCCATATTAATGGAAAATCAATTAAATATGTATTTTTATAATTTATTTAATATTTAATATTTTCTAGAAAATTGGACAGCACAACGGCTGTGAAGTGGACAATTCCAAAATCAAAACCTGTATAAAAAAATACATATAATCCCAGACAGCCAGTATAATTACAGAAAATATTCAATATATCAAGAATATATAATTATATATTATAAATACACATAATAACAATTACTCTAATCAATAACAATATAGGTCAAAGAATTTATACCACAATGATCGGGTTCCACAACAAGTCAAACAATGATTTTCTGAGACTAAAAACGTACTTCGGAACCTCGAACACTAAGTTTCGACTGTCGGTCTACGGTGGATCGCGGTGGCTCATGTTGGGCCCACCACCCAACTATGGTAGATGTAGGAACAAGTTATTGGGTTTTGAAGCCCACAACACGAGGAGCACGATGGTGGTGACAGATCGGCAAACGGATGCCCGAGGTGGCTGAATCGCAACTTTGAAGTCGCGGGGTGCCCGAACTTAAATCGACTTGTTGAGGTGTTTAATCGGCGAGTGAGTTCTAGATTCCCGCGTGAGACGATAGTTTGGAGGCCTCTAAATCCAACGGTCCGGCGCGTGGCTATAAACGGTGAGCGCCGGTGGATGATCGGTGGTCGGGTAGACGCACGCACGAGAGAGAGAGAGAGAGAGAGAGAGAGAGAGAGAGAGAGAGAGAGAGAGAGAGAGGGAGAGGGGCTCGGGTAAAAAGAAAGGCTGAAGCCTTTTCTTTTCTGTTCTTTTTTCTTTTTTTTAAATTTATTTTTAAAATTACACTTGGACCCAAAATACTAAAATTCTTTTCAAATAAGCCCTTTAGCAAAACTTTCTTAATTTTATAAAAATCCCCAATTAAAATTATATGACATTTGGGTCCAATACTTGACTACTCAAGTTTCTCTCTCTTTAATCTCATTAAAAACATAAAATGATATTTTAAACACTATTTTTCCATTACTATTTCTTAAATTTGTAAACTTGTACATTTTATGTATTAAAACTCTGATTTATAATAAAAAATGTATAATGAAAATGTTGGATATTACAATAACCATCTCGGAGGGACCCCATATCGCAGGATCGGGCAAGAATGCCCAAAAGAGATATGTAAATGAGCTAAAAACTAGTGATGGTTCTCCCAATGAACCCGAACCAAGAGCTCCAAAACAACAAAGGGTTGAAACTCAACCCATAACTTTCACCGAAGAGGACGCGTCTCATGTCCAGTTTCCCCATAATGACCCCCTGGTCATAACCCTCCAGCTCGCGAATAAGAGGGTACACCGAGTCCTAATTGACAACGGGAGCTTGGTAAATATTTCTATAAAGCTGTAACGCCCTAAACTCCAGGGACCGTTACGGTGTGCCTTTTAAACAGTGCTAAACTCGCTAATCGAGTCATTTGGCCATAATCGTGTAACTAAGTATGATTAGCGGTTTGGGGATTAAATTTTTTGGTTAAGATATAACGTTTCATTAAAACGTTTACTATATACATTGGGATCCCAAATATATAATTTAAAGGTCTATTACAAGAAAATATTTACAACTAGCAGATCTAAGCGGCAAAACAGGGTTTAACCCTAGTTCCTTTTTCAACCCTCGGTTGTGGCGGCCGAGCAGCCACATATGTACATATCGTCACCTAAGCTCTTCAACTCAAGGATGGTCCAACTTTCTTTTGCCTTTACCTGCACCACATAGCATCCGTGAGTCGAAGCCCAGCAAGAAAACTCAATATGCTCATGAATAGAAATAACGTGTCATCAAATCATAAGGCGCATGCCTAGCAAATATAGCCCTATTCAAGCAGGCAAATAAGTTCACATAATGTTGAATATAAAACATCAACCGATGATCATAATAATCATCCAGGGCTTTTAGCCCCAATTAGAAGAGTGACAGTTATAATAGTCACTAAGGTGGGTTCTGTTCCCATTAGTCATGTGACGATAGGGTCACCTGGGCTTTACAATTAAGTGATCCTTTCACTAGCTTAAACAAGGTAGGTATATGATGGAATAGTCACCAACATAAACCTACCGAGTGACCATAGAGTCATAACTGTGGGATTCCGCTCCCTAACCATGTGACAAAACAGTCACCTAGGCCTTTGGCCCTGGCTCTAAGTAACTAGTCATAGACTAGACAAGCGTTTATAATTTTCATCGAACTTAGGGTCGGTTCGGCATTAATGCTCATGTTGAGTAATCTAATCCAGATGTCGATTAGATCTAATCTTTTATTGGCTCTGCGTTCATGACACTTATGTTGTTTCTGGCTCTTAGGTCAATAACACGCGACCAATGCAAATCCTGAATAGTCAGGGCCATGCACAAGTAAGCAATGCTATCAAGCATATATCATATGTCAAATATCCAAATACAGGGAATTCAACATGCTTACTTAACAATTGCTAGCATAATTAGGATCATGCATAAACACAGAGGCTCAAGCTCTGATCAATCTCATATTTAATATTCATGGCATGCCCTAATCACATGTTTCTCGTGCATCACATTTAACCACTCGACATGCCTCAATAAAAACCATGCATGTCATATATACAGGGTGCAGTTTTCTTACCTTTGGTCCAAGCACAGGTTACCAATAAACGAGCCACAAACACGATCCTGATTCCAAGCCCCTAGTGAAAACCTAGTCACAACCAAAAATGGTGATCCAATGAGTTCAAGTTCTAAAACCCAATCTCGAAACCAAGACCTAGCCTCCAGGACATCAAATCCCACTAAACCGGGTAGTAGGAATGATCCCGAGGCCTAAGGTTTGAGTTCCCATGCCTAAAACATCATTTCGGCCATAAATGCCCTTAAGCGCCACGACCCCAAAACCCTGAGCCGTGGCCCCCAACCAAAACAGAAGCACCAGGGGCAAGCGCCGTGGCGCACCATACCCAGTTCTGCCGCCCCCAGAGCTCACAAAATCTTCCACCTGCTTCATCGAGCTTGGGCTGCGGCGCCCAAGAACAGGGCCGCGACCCAACGTCGAACCAGCCATTTTCCCCTAATTTCTCCATTTTAAAACCTTCCAAAAACCTATCCAAACATCTCCAAACTTAAAAATCAAAGTTCAAAAACATTCCCATGATCCAAAACCCATAAAACCCAAGCTTCAATTCACTCAAAAACTCATCAAAACACAAAGTCCAATTCAAGCTTAAAAACTTAGAACTTAAAACTTGAATTACCTCCAATTGAGTTGTTTCCAACTAAATCTTTGGCTAATAAGCTTCTAATCTTCCCTAGGATCACTATGCCTCGATCCTCGCTTGAATCCGAGTCCTAGAACTCAAATTTCCTTCGAAAATGCGATCAGGAAACGAAAATGGAACCTAGAGGGAGAGAGAACTTACTGAACGTTCCTTTATTTCTTAAAAGGTTACTTCAAGCTTAAGTAACCTCAACCAAATCATAACGCTCGGGGTCTTGAAAACACCCCCGGGGACAAAATAGTCAAAACCTCCAGAATTTCTCCCTGATCTTACTAATTCCCAATTTATCATCAAATATAAATTCCCATTACCCAATAACTCGGTAATGCTCTAAATACCACTTGACTTACTCCGAGTCAAGCATAAATCCCGTTGTGACTTTCCCACTAGCTTACCTCCTAGGATCGTCTCGTGTTGAGTAACCGTGGCATAACCAAATAATAATAAATCACCACACACATATCACATATATGCCAAATATGCCTGAAATGGTATGAAAATCACCCAAGTAATCAAAAATGGGTTCACATGCATATTTAATACACCTAAACATGCATATTATCATTGAATAGCATAATAAATCAATTATGGCCCTCCCGGCCTCCTAATCAAGGTCTTAAACCTTATTAGGAAATTTGGGGCATTAGAAAAGCCACTCTAGAAAAGATGGGACTTACGCTTTGCGACCTAAAAGCCTGTGCAACCACGCTGTATAGATTTTCAGGAGAAGAGATTGCCTGTGTGGGATCCATTGAACTCCCTGTGACCTTGGGAGACTATCCAGTCTATGTAACCAAGATGATGGAGTTTGTTGTGGTGGATCTTCCATCTGCCTACAATGTACTACTCGGGAGACCCGCCCTAGTAAGGTTGGGGGCAGTTTCATTTGTTAGGCATTTGGCCATCAAGTTCCCGACTTCTGGTGGCATCGGGACTTTGAAAGGGGACCAGCTTGCGAGAAGGGAATGTTATAGCATTTTCGTTACAGAGAAGAAACAAACAAGTGCACAAGCACTTGTCATAATTCAGAGCAAGGACGGGACGATATTCGAGATAGACAAAGAAGTCGACCCCAGAATAGAGGACAGGACAGACCTCGAACCACTAGAAGAGCTCAAAGAAGTTGATCCCACAAGGACTGTGAAGGTGGGTAAAAACCTTACTAAAAAGGCGAAATAACAACTAATTTGTTTCTTAAAAGAGAACCAGGATGTCTTCGCATGGTCACATTTGTACATGGTAGGGATAAGTCCAAATGTGATAAGCCATGCACTTAATATTAACAAGAGCTTCCCCCCAAAGCAGCAAAAACGAAGACTCCTGGATGATGATAGGAAATAAGTCCTAAAGGAAGAAGTCGATAGGTTAAAGGCAAATCGGTGCGTACGAGATGCCTTCTATCCTGATTGGATCTCCAATCCAGTGCTGGTTCCAAAACCCAATGGAACGTGGCGAACTTGCATCGACTACTCCAACCTCAAGAAGAGATGCCCCAAGGATTGTTTTCCCTTACCACGGATCGATCAGCTCGTAGATGCCACGGCAGGTCATGGCGTCATGTCGTTCATGGACGCCTATTCTGGATATAACCAGATCGCCATACACGCGTCGGACCAAGAACATATGAGCTTTGTAATCGATAAAGGACTATACTACTACAATGTCATGCTTTTCGGGCTTAAAAATGTTGGAACAACGTACCAAAGACTTGTGAATAGAATGTTCTCCGAGAAGATAGGTAATAACATGGAAGTTTATGTTGAAGACATGCTAGTTAAGTCTAAACATAACGATAACCATGTGGATGACCTCGAAGAATGCTTTCCTGTATTACAAAAATACAACATGAAACTCAACCCACAAAAATGCTCTTTCGGAGTATCTTCGGGAAAGTTTATCGGTTTTATAGTAAACGTGCGAAGGATAGAGGTTAATCCTGACAAGATCCAGGCATTAATCAATATGCCTTCACCTCGAAAGCATAAAGATGTCCAGAGTCTAACTGGACAGATGGCAGCATTAAGTAGGTTTGTTTCGAAATCTATAGACCGTTGTCTTCCATTCTTCAACCTTTTGAGAGGAGGAAAAAAGTTCGAGTGGACAGATGAATGCGAGCTCGCATTCCAAGATTTAAAGAAGCACCTTGCGAAACCTCTGATTTTGTCAAAACCTATCACTGGAGAAGTCTTATACTTGTATCTCACTATGTGCTCATCCGAGAAGACAAAAAGGTACAAAAACCAGTATACTATGTCAGCAAAAGGTTATTGGGGGAAGAATCGAGATACCCTTTAATGGAAAATCTGGCTCTCAGCCTGATCCACTCATCTCGAAAGCTCCGACCTTATTTCCAAGCACACCCTATCCATGTGTTGACTGACCAACCACTGCGACAAGTTTTGTCAAACTAGAGGCCTCGGGTAGATTTTTAAAATGGGAAGTCAAACTCGGATAGTTCGAAATCACTTATCACCCGAGAACAACCATAAAGGGACAAGCCCTGGCAGATTTCATCGTAGAATGTACTGGTGTGTCTGACGACAAGGTTATAACCCCAGCCTGCGAGCAGTGGAAACGTTATGTCGACGGGTCTTCCAATGAAAATGGATCGGGGGCAGGAATCATACTAATCACTCTAGCAGGAAATCGATTTCATTCTGCCTTGAGGTTTAGCTTCGAAGCATCTAATAATGAGACTGAGTACGAAGCACTGTTGGCAGGACTTTGAATAGCCAAGGAACTCAAGGCAAAGGCAATACATTGCTACAGTGATTCGCAGTTGGTGGTTAACCAAATTTTATGGGAATATCAAGCTTGCGACATAAGGATGGCTGCTTATTTAGAAAAATCCAAGGCTGTACTCGAACAATTCAAGTTCTATGCCATAGAGCAGGTTCCCTGAGAACAAAAATCAAATGTGGATGCCTTAGCCAGGCTCGGTATGTCCAACCAGGTGACATGCTGAATGTAGTCCCAATAGAGTTCCTATTGGCCCCCAGTATCAACGAGCCTGAGGAGGAAGACCTACAAATGATTGACTTCGAACCAACCTAGATGACCCCAATAGTTGATTACCTCGAAACAGGCATTCTCCTAGCAGAACAGAACAAGGCTCGGAAATTGATGTATCAGATTTCGAGGTACACTATTGTGGAATGAAGGTTATATCGGAGAGGATATTCTATGCCACTACTTCGATGTGTGACCCCACCCGAGGCAAAGAAAATCCTAGAAGAAATTCATGAAGGATTTTGTGGAGACCACACTGAGGGGCATAGTTTTTTCGAAGAAAATTATAAGACAATGATACTACTGGCCTACAGTCAAAGTAGATGCATTAAAATATGCCAAGAAATGTGATAAATGCCAGCGATTCACTACAATTCCGTGAGCTCCACAATCCGAGCTAACCTTGATGACCTCCCCATGGTCATTTGCGGTATGGGGAATCGATCTTATAGGTTTGTTACCAACCGGCAAAGGTGGAGTAAAGTATGTTGTGGTCGCAGTTGAGTATTTTAGAAAATGGACCGAGGCTAAACCCTTGGCAACGATTACCTCGAAAAAAGTTATGGAATTTGTGGTAAAAAAACATCATCTGCCGATATGGAATGCCTAGAAAAATAGTATCAGATAATGGTACTCAATTCGACAGTGAATTATTTACCCATTTTTGTGAAAAAAATGGAATAATAAAAAGCTGTTCCTCCGTTGCGCATCCCCAAGCAAATGGCCAAGTCGAAGCAGTCAACAAAACCCTCAAAAGCTCAATAAAGAAGAGGTTGGAAGAGGCTAAAGGAAAATGGCCCGAGGAGTTACCTCAAGTTTTATGGGTGTATCGAACCACATCTCGCACTTAACCATGGCACACCCTTTTCTCCCTAGCATATGGATGTGAGACCATTCAAAGCCAATTGAGGTTGAAATACCTACAATTCGAAACCATGCTTACGATCAAGCCTCGAACCAATCCCAGCTCAAAGTAAGTCTGGACCTAATTGAAGAAATGCGAGATGAAGCTCAGCTGAAGAATGCGGCATATCAGTAACGAGCTACTCGATACTTCAATAAAAAGGTTTGGGATAGAAAGTTTGGATTGGGAGACTTGGTACTAAGACATGTATTCCTAGCTACAAGGGACCCATCTGCTGGCGTACTTGGACCTAATTGGGAAGAACCGTACCAAATCGAGTCAATTATTCGACCTGGAGTGTATAAATTTTCCAAATTAAACGGAGAATTGGTACCGCGAGCTTGGAATGGCGAGAATCTACAACCTTACTATCAATAGTGTAGGAATGATGTCTCATTGTAATCAAGCGTGTTTGTTTTTACATCATTTTTTTTAATAAAATGTTCGATTTTGATCAGAGGTCATTATCTTTATTTAATGTTGTATTTTTTTTTTTTTGCAAACTCTCTTAATTCAATAACCTATGATCACACTCATAGGATATTAAGGGGACATCAGTGGTATACAATGATACCATGAGTTTAAAAAAATAAATAACATAAAATAAAAATGTATGGATGGTTAACCCGACATGAAAATGTTGTATACACGAAAACTAGCAAATGTCTGGATCATTAACTCGACATAAAGGTTATAAGTGTATGCGCGAACTAAAATGATCTGGGCCATAATCAGATTATTAAATTATAAGTATCTGGATATAACCAGATACGCGAGCTAAGATGATTTGGACACAACCAGATTATTTAAAATAAATAAATACAAGTGTATGGATTACAAACCAAACACGACCTAAATAGGTTTGGAACAAATCAGCTAAAACTAATCGACGAAAGTTGGGGCATAAATAAACCTACTTTGAGCTAAGTCAAGATCGAGGATGGAATATTTTGCAAAAAAATAGTTTCAACCTCATAACCTTAAGGAACTATTCGAGGAAGAAGAAAAATGACTAGAAAAAGCAAGATATAACTAAAATACCTATCTTACCTGCCACATAAGTACTTTTGAGTGCGTGGAAAAAGAAAGGTCCGACCTTGAAAAATAACGAGATCGGACATGGATATATTGAGCAAACTGTGTATAAATGCATTGAAACTCGAGCTTAAATCCAACAAATGTTTGTATGAATAAGCAAACATAAAGGCAAACGTTTAATAAGTTGTTCAAAATATTTTGACCTAGGAATGTGAAGCAAAAGTAAAAGCCGAACATAAAATTAAAGGTATCAAATGTAAAAGTTTGAACAAACAAAAAAGAACTCTTATACGAGCTGTAAATTATTTTTGGCCCAGGGGCATAAAAAAGAAAAATCAACTATTAAACAATTTTTAATGGGACGCTGCCTATGATCTCGCTTCTAGGAAGCAGGAGCATCCCCCCCGGCAGCATCTGGCATCTCCTTAGCCTTTTCAGCCTCCTCCTCAGCTTCCTCTGCCTCCAATCAAGCTTGCCACCTTGCCAAGAACTCTTTCTCGAGGGTATCCAGGAAGCATGTATCAAGGTCTGCATTATTGGCCTAGATCCTGTACATGGCTGTGTCTATAGCGCGATCCTTCTTTTGCTTGAATTCCTTGAGGAGGCGAGCCTTTTCACCCTCCATTATGCCGAAGGTGGCCTTTTTCTTCTCCTTGAGCTTAGCATTTAACTTTTCAAGCTCCTTGACTCTTGAGTTCTCCTCCTCAAGCTCTTTGATTCTCGAGTTCTTCTCTTTGAGCTCGGTCTCCAGCTTCAACTTGGCAGCTTTGAACTCGTCAGCGAGCTTGAGCTGGAATTCTTTGACTCTTGAGCATAGGACATGCTCGAATGAACCTCATTGCTCAGCTTGTAATTCGGCTGAGCAAATGCAGCAAGGACCTATACACAAACAACTTGGGTTAGAGCATATGCCAGGTAAAACCCAAACAAATAACAACAAAGTAAGAGAACAATTACCGAGGAGATGAGCTCCATACCCTTGTCATAAAGGACACTGGAGTCTCGTCCGTTGGTCAGGAATTGCCACTGAGGAGCCCCGAGATTGCTGAAGCTTTGACCCACTCGAGACAGAACGTCCGAGCCTGGAGTGCCTCCGTGGGTCCCCGCAGCATTGTCGATAACATACTCATCAGAATGAGTCAAAATCGATAACAAGCGCTCCCGCGTGGGAACTAGCGTAATGCCCTGGTTACCCCAAGACTATTACGGTGAACGTTGAACCATGAATTTAACTCGCTAACCGAGTTCTTTGGTTAAAAACGTGCTTCTAGGTGTTATTAATAGGTTAAGGTGGAAAAACCAATCAAAAGGAAAGGATATATTTCATTTAAAACATAAAACTGTTCATGGGCCCATAAAAATGTTTACAAGTTGTTTACGATACAAAATGGTCACTACTGTGTAAAATTTACAACCCGCCGATCTAAGCCGAAAAAATAGGATAAACCCCCTAGTTCCCCTGAGAACTCCTTGGTTGTGGTGGTCAAGCGGTCGCATATGTACACATCACCAGCTAAGCTCTCCACTCAAGGCTGGGTGAGCTTTTCTTTCCCTTTACCTGCACCACATAGCACCCATGAGCCAAAGCCCAGCAAGAAAACACAATAATGCATATAAATATTATCAAATGATTATCATTATAATCACACAGAGCTTAAAGCTCTGAACAGATGAGTGAATATCACTTTGTGGTTACATTAACCATGAAGGAGCTTATAGCTCTGAATCAGATGAGTGATTTAACACTTGAGGTTATGGTAAACCATAATGAGTGACTGACGAACAAGTCACAAGTCACTAGCTTAAACAAATGAGTGACTGGTGGGTAAGTCACTAGCTTAAACAGATGAGTGACTAATGGGTAAGTCACTAGCTTTAATAGATGAGTGACTGATGGGTAAGTCACTTGCTTAAACAGATGAGTGACTGATGGGTAAGTCACTAGCTTAAACAGATGAGTGACTGATGGGTAAGTCACTACGGGGCTCGGCATCCATAGCCATGTGACTAAATAGTCATTGTGGCTTCAAGTAACTAGCCTTTGGCTAGACAAGCACTTATAGTATTCATCAAACTTGAGGTCAGTCCGGCATTAACGCTCTTTTGAGTCATTTAATGTAGATGTGGATTAGATTTAATCTTTGTTGGCTTGCGTTAAACACGCTAAGGCCGTTCTTGACTTAGGAGTCAATACTGTGTGACCAGTGCCCAGTACCACTACCGAACCTGACTAATGAGTCATAGCTTCACAGTTGATACTGACACCATTGCCAATTCTGACTATTCAGTCAGTGCCATACACAAGTGAGCAAGATTTACTAAGAATTCAATATTCAATCCATGTCCACATTCAACATACCTCATGAATAACAATGCATGTCACATATGGGGTGCAGTTCTCTTACCTCCGATTTAAGCGAGAATTAACAAAAGAACAACCCTTGAGAACGATCTACCTTTTAGTTCCTTAGCGGTCACCTGGTCATAACCAAATATGAGATTCCATCAATAAAATGAATAACAACAGTTCCCGAACCAAGACTTAGCCTCCGGGACATCGAATCCCACTAAACGGGGTAGTGGGAACGATCCTGAGGCCTAAGATTAAGTTCCCATGATCAAAACACTCACTTAGCCTCAAAAATCTTCATGAGCCGCGGCCCCAAAACCTTGAGTCGCGACCCCTAGCCAAACTAGGAGCAAGCACCTCGGAGCACCATAACTAGTGCCGCTGCCCCAGCACACACAAAACCCACCATCTTCAGCTTCGAGCTTGGGTCACGACGCGCAAGAACAGGGCCGCGACCCCACCTGGGAAACCTTCCATAACTCCAAGTTCTCACTTGTAAATCCCTCCAAAAACATACCTAAACATCTCCAAATCCAAAAATCAAAGTTCCCAAACATCCCAATGATCCAAAATCATCAAATCCCGAGGCTCAAACAAATCAAAAACTCAACAACACACAAAATCCAATTAAGAGCTTAGAAACTCTAAAACTCAAAACTTAAAGCTTGGATTACCTTTGATTGGGTTGTTTCTCGCCAAATCCTTCGGCCAAGAAGCTTCTAATCTTTCCTAGGATCACTATGCCTCGATCCTCGCTTGATTCCGACTCCTAGAACTCAAGATTTCTTCGATATTGCCAAAAAGGACAACGGAAGAGAGAAAAATGTGTTTTTAACGTAAGGTTCTTTCTATCAGACTACTTCAGGCTTAAGTAAGCTCAAGTAAAACCTGATGCTTGGGGTCCCAAAAAACCCCCAGAGACAAAATAGTCAAAACTCCCAGAATTTCCTCCTGATCTCAATAACTCCCAATATATCCTCAAATAAACATTCTCATTATCCAATATCCCAATAATTGACCCCGTTATGAAAAAACCGCTAATTTACAATCTAAGACCGTCTCATGCCGAATAGCTCGAATATATCCCCATAATAATGGGATCTCATCCATAAATCACAACATGCACCAAAATATACAAATATGCCCTCAACGGGCCGAATTACCAAAATGCCATAATATTCAAATGTGGACCCACATGCATGTATTTAACATCATATTATAATATAATTCACATAAACATAAATATAATCATTTAATGGCATAGTAAAACAATTATGGCCCTCCCGGCCTACTAATTCAGCCATTAAACCGCATTAGGGATTTCAGGGCATTACAACTGGCTTCTTCGGAGTTGGTGCGGTTGTCTGAAGGATTTGGGTGGTAGGAGGCAGAGAAGGAGCGGCTTCGGCAGGTACCCCGACCTGGGGGTCTGTGGTCATAACTTGGCTCGGGCCTTGGGGACCCGGAGGAGGAGGAGTCACCTAAGCCCTTTTTGGGACCTTAGCTGGCCGTCCCGTTTTTTGTGATGCCCTCGGGCGTTTGCTTTGTTTGGCTCCCGAATGGCGATTGAGCACGTTATCGAGCTCAGAGTCCATATCACCTGCATAAATGAGTCACACATTAGTATTCGAGCTCAAAATACTAAAGTAAATGTGAAGCAAACATTTAATGGAAACAAAGATTCAAGTGATGAGAAACCTAACTGGAACTCTCCCCCGATCTCGTGCTCGGTGAACAAGTAATCCCCCTATCTTCAGAGGAGGCTGGGGGAGTCCCTTCCCTATATGTGGAAGTTAACCTTGAAAGGTATCTATAATTGTTTGTTCTGTATTGAACGGCTACCCCATCCCAAACTTCATTTAAACTATACATAGTTTGGTATTTCCCTAGCCAACTATCGAATCTATGAACCCTATCATCTACCCAAGACCATACATGGAAATTATCCCTGGAATTCAGGAATAGGATCAGGGTGTCGGGTTTAAATTATAGTAGGGAAGGAGACCACAAGGCCGAGCTGAGAATGACTTTACCTCTGTCACTCGAGCTCAAAGCCTTGTCGTTCGCATCATTTCCCGAGCATGGACTCCTATGGCGACGAACTGGGGATCGGGCCCTTGAGCTCATTGACCTCTGCCTCGGAGGAAGCTTGTCAGTAGGGAGTGGTATGTGCTCCCACATAGTGTATTTTTGGTAGGTGGCGTCATCCGTCGACTGATCCTGCTCCATAAGGCCATAGGCTGGAAGCTTATCTTCATGAAGAAGATAAGATAGAGAACGCCTATCGTACGACAACTGGAGTAAAGCTTCCTTGTGCTCCTTCATTGAGTCTGTAGGAGTAGGGCGGTGATAGTTGGCTGAAGAAACGGAATGCATATCAATTAGATCGAGCCTAAACATTAATTGAGCATGAAAAGAAGGGAGGATATGTACTTACGAATTCGTTGGAATGAATAGAACTTCGAAGGAGTCAGGCCATCTATCCAGAAGAAGGCCAGTTTGAAGTTAGGGGGATGGTTGGGCGTGTCTTAAAAAAATTTCTTCTCCTTGGGAGAGCTCGACAAGTAGTAGAAGTCGTCTCCTCCCCGAGCCCAGGAGGGGTTGCTTTTCAGGCAAAAGAGAAACAGGATCTCTCTTGGTGAAGTTTGTTCCCACTTTAATTTGTGGTACAATGACCTCAGAGCTGACAAGACCTTGTATGAATTGGTTTGGAGTGAGAGGGCGCGAGCCCAAAAAAATCCAAAAAATCCTTAAAAAAGGATTTCAAGGGCAGTAGAGCCCCTGCCTTCATATGCTCGCGACTCCAGGACGCGAGCTTAAGTTTATTGTTAGGACGACCATCGCCCGGGGCATAGCAGTTTCGTTTGTTGGAGGAGTTTGACACCTCAGTGAGCCTGACAATCCTAGGCCGTGGTGAGCCAGGATGTTGGAGATTTTTCCTAATGAAGTAACCGAGCTCTAGTAATGCTCGGCCTAAAAAAATTCCTCCCTGGAGGTAGGAATAACAGGTTGCGAGGTGGACGGACGGTTTGATGAATCCTCCATCAGCGAGAAAGTAAGCTCACCATGCTTGCAAGCAATGGTTACTTTGAGCGTGGGGTCGAGAGGGACTGGTCTAAGCTTGGGGTCTGGGTCTAGATAGATTGCGACCCAAAGTTTCCTCCTTTTCCTCTCCTCGACCTCGTCAATTTGATGCCAGAAGTGAGCTCGAATATCTTCTTGCTCGCACCTCACTTTATGTCCAAGAATTAGCCACTGGTTTCAAGGGAAGGGCAATTCTGGACTTGGAGTTATCAGGGAATAAGGAACTGCGAGCACTGACCCCCATCATTTTTTCAGAATTCTACGACATCTAGCAAGAAAGAAAAGGGTGAGGGCCAGGTACACAAGAAATCATAGTAAAATTTTAAGTGATTCGAGATCGAATGCCTAAAATCACCGAATAAGCTCGATCGAGACTAGAATCTCAAAAGAACGGGTTGAACTCGAGGAAAAACCCTGAGCCAATGTAAGGTTCGGGCTTCGAGCGTGTATTTGACGTGAAGTAGGGAAAGTGGATTCATTTTAGGAATCCCAGATTTCCAGGGAAAAAGTTGACGGTTACTCAAAAAGGTGATAATTTTGGGAAATGTGCAATTTAAAACCCTAATTCAGTACCCCATTTCTTGGTCTACACGATACCTTACCCGTAGTCTAAAAATAAATAAAGAAAACCTACATTTACGTCTTTTGAACTAAATCTCAGCTTGAAACCCATGATATCAAAGATTTTGAACCCAAAATTTACGCAGTATCAGCTAAACAATGTGGTTGAGATTACTAATTTCTACGAATATTCTTATAAAACTAGTGAGAAACTAGTATATACGTTCTCGGTGCAGCAGAAAAAGAAAAAAGCACGAAAAAAATAAATGTATGGGGTCAAGAACATGAAACTTACACACTGAAGCTTGCGAATACAATGAAATCGACGATTGAAGGAGTGGTTTCAAGAGTGAACTCACGGAGTCGAACAGGCCAAGTTTGTTTTGTTTTCTCGGTTTAGAAAACATGCAAAGAGGAAAAAGGATTTTTTGGCTCTGGTTTTTCTTTCTGAAACTTAAAATGTTAAAATGTGTCCCAAGAGGGTATCAAGGGTCGAGATAATCTAGGCCTTTGGCTGGATTTGGTATTTGATCCAACAGTTAGGTGTGAATGTAACTGTTGACGCGGTTCTTCGCCAACAGGTAATTAAGAAAAGAAGAGAAAGGGATTAGTCCTTAAGTTGAACCGAAACAGATATATGATCTTAGAAAATGAAATGGTGACTCAAAATATGTTTTTTGAGTGGTTCAAAGGTTAAAATCCTTCTACTCCACTAGTCAGTATTATTGCTATATACTGGATATTTGATTACAGGGTATTTCTTACAATTGAGAATCCAACCCCCATTAACTCCCAAGGTCTCCATATTTATAGGAGAAGGCACCTGGGAGTTGGTAAGAAGGTCATCCCGTGACCTTCTTACCTATCATGTCAACTCTGTGACATTCATGATTAATTCCTAAACCTGACACATAAGTAGGGTCAAATCAATAGGTAAGGAGATAATGGGTCGCACGGCCCAACCCAGTCGTGGGTGTCTGAATAAGCATGTTCCTGCTGTGTGTCCGGGAAGTCAGGGACATATCAAACACGTGATGTCTGATATATGCACGTTTACCTTGCGTGGTTGACTTTATAAGGGGTCATAGCCTCCAACTCCAGCTCGTATCACGAGCTGGATCTTCACTCGACCTGCGGCCTTCCGAGTCTAGACTCAATCCTTAGGCAATCTTGGCGAGCCCTTAGGTTACCCCGAGCTAAGGAGGTAGGACCTTATGATGGCAGCTCCGGTCCCGGGGATGTCTGCCTAGTAATCATGATTAGGTCGTACCTCAGCTCGCTAATCAGCCCGTGGGAAAATCAGGGCGTACAGTAACAATGGCGACAAAAAGTTGGAACATGAAAGGACGTGGGTGTGCTGAAAAAGTACTCAAGTACTCTGATTGAGCAACCTATGGCTGATGCATGTCCTCACTCGAGTGTGATAGGTAGTTCAGTTTTTAGAACGGGGCAGTTCAAAAGTTTCCTTCTCATGGGATTCGAACTGATACTTTTGAGGGAGCAAAATGTTACACCCAGATTTTGAGAATGGGAACTTTGACCTCAAAATTCAGGTTCGTATGGTGTAAGCTCGAAATAATCAAGGTCATTATGAGGTCCACCAGTTAGAGATCTCGTGAGCTCGAATAGTATATAGCCTCTAAGGTGTTTCGAGCCTATAAAGTGAACTCGCAACTCACAATAAGTAAGGGTCCGACACTTGTATAAGTTTCTTAATGCATCTCCTGCCCTCAGACAAGATGGTTCGAGCTCTAGAGAAGCAAGCTCGAAGGTGACGACTATGTCAATGATTACTTATTGGGAGCATAGTCGAAGTGAGATGACGAAGCTCGTAATAGAAAAACGGTCTCGAAGACACATGGATCCAGCATCCAAACACATCAGCTGAGTGTGAATGAATTTATTGTTATAAATTCCCAATATTTATGGGATCTAATGTAATATTGTTATTAAATCCCACATTTTATGGGATATTATCGTGTGCATAGCAAATAATGCATTTATTGGAATTATTTTATTTAATTTACAGAATATCTTCCTGAAATATGTGGGAACGAATTCTGAAACCTTCGCTATAAATAGAGATGTAAACTTCATTTGTAGAAGACCGAAATATTGAGATTTGGAGAGAAAAATCTGGGCAACTATTCTCTGAAAGTTTCCAGAAGACTCCAAAAAGATAATAATATAGACTTGTGTTTAACTGCTGAACCACGTAAAAAGATCTTGTTTTCATTCTTTTTATTCATTTCCATTGGTATATTCTTGTTTACTTGCTCTCCTATTTTAAGTTGACGAAAAACGGCTTCAACACTTAGCAACATAAGAAATCAAGTATTAGACTAACTAAAATTAGTTAGTTGTTAGGACTTTTAGTTAGTTTGTTACTCTTATTTCCTCAGCTTGAGGTCTATGTCTTTTACACGTTATACAACTATACATAGCTGTATTTTGTACTTGACTGAGCAGGATATTTCAACATGCTTGTAAAGTCACATTCATTGAATAATAGACAAAGCTTTTGTAATGCCCCGAATTTCCTAATAAAGGTTAGGACCTTGATCAGGAGGCCGGGAGGGCCATAATTGATTAATGATGATCATATGCATGATTATGTGAATTATATTATTATATGATGATAAATGCATGCATATGGGTGTATTTATAATTATAAGGGCATTTTGGTAATTTGGCCCGCTGAAGGCGTAATTGTGTATTTTCGTGCATGTGGGGGAGTTATGAATGGTACCACAATATGTGTGGATTTGTTCGAGCTTTTTGGCATGAGACGATCATGAAATGCAAGTATTCGGTCCGGTCATAACAGGTTTAAGTTCGGGGCTCGGGGTGAGTCTCGGGGTGATTTTAATGATTAGAACATTACCAGGAATTAAAGGGTAATGGGATATAATTTATTAGTGTTTGAGAATATTAAGAATAGCGGGAATTGGAGGGTGCTAATTATGATTAATGAAATAGGTGCGAAAGGAAGATTTTGCCCTTGGTGGCTATTAAGGCTTTATTTTAGACTTGAGAGCATTTAGGTCTTTTCACCCTTAGAGATGTATATCAGCCCTTAAGGTTGTAGAAAGAAGAGGAAAACATAGTGTTGTTCTCTTTCTCTCCTGATGGTTTTTCTCCCTCATTTTCCCTTGAATTTTCAAGCTTCTTTTGAGGAACCAAGCCAAGGAACCAAGCTGGGATAAGCTAGGGTTATACTCTACCATTGAAGATGGTGTGATGCTGAGATTGAGGTGAGTTTTTAGCTATTAGAACTCTTGGTTTTGCTCTGTTTTCATAGTTAAGTTTCAGCTGGTTTTTGAGTTGAAAAGTTGGGAATTGATTGGAGTTTTGGCTAGGGTTCTTGTGGTTGAGATGCTTAGGGCATGTGATGATGGTATTTGGGTTCATTTGGGACTTAATTTGATGTTTGGAAGCTTTTGGTTTAGGTTAGAAATGGTGGAATCAAAGGAAGGATTTTCTGGGCAGTTGCTGGCTTAAGGTAGCGCTACAGCGCCCAGTATAGGGCGTTACAATAATACCTGCAGAGGAGGCTAGGGCGGCTTGGTTCTGTCTTGAGCGCTGGGGCACTAGGAGGGCAGTGCTGTAGCACTACCCTGTTTCTTCGGAACCCCGTTTTGAGTGTTTTTAAGGGTTTTTGGCTCGGGGTTTCAATCCTTAAGGCCCGGGATCGAATCTACTCATCGTGTGGGCATGTTTCGAGGTCCCGAGGGTGGGGTTTAGGTCAAGACCCTATCTTTGATGATTTTCATTAATCAGAGATTGTGTTTGGTTATGACTAGGTGACCGCTAAAGGATTAAGGATCGATCGTTCTCATGGGTCGTTCTTGTTCTAATTCATGCTCGAACCGGAGGTAAGAAAACTGCACCCTGTGTATATGTGACATGCATGGTTATTCTTGATGCATGTTGGATGTTTAAGTGTAATGCACGAGAAACATGTGATTATAACATGCTATGTATACTAAGTATGATATTGTTCAGAGCTTGAGCCTCTATGTTTATGCATGATCCTAATTGTGCTAGTATTTGTTAAGTAAGCATGCTGAATGCCCTGTACTCGGATATTGGATATGTGATATATGTTTGGTGGCATTGCTTACTTGTTTATGGCACTGACTAGTTAGGGACACTGACCTAAGAGTCAAAAACGGCATAAGCGAAAGGATCACTTATCTATAAGCCCCGATGACCCTATCGTCACATGGCTACTGGGAACGGAACCTATCTTAGTGACTGTACCATTGTCACTCTCCTATTTGGGGTTAAAAGCCCTGTATGACTATTATGGTCATTGGTTGATGTGTTATACTCAATATTGCATGAACGCATTTACCTGCTGGAATAGGGCTATATTTGCTAGGCGTGTGCCTTATGATTTGATGACATGTTATTACAGCATATTAAGTTTTTCTTGCTGGGCTTCGGCTCACGGGTGCTATGTGGTGCAGGTAAGGGCAAAAGAAAGTTGGACCATCCTTGAGCTGGAGAGCTTAGGTGACAATGTGTACATATGCGGCTGCTCGACCGCCACGGCTGAGGGTTGAAAGAGGAACTAGGGTTAAACCCTGTTTTGACGCTTAGATCGGCCTGTTGTAAATATTTTCTTGTAATAGACTCTGAAATTATATTTTTGGGATCCCAATGTATACAGTAAACGTTCTAATGAAACGTTATATCTTAACCAAAATTTTAATCCCTAAACCGCTAATCATACTTAGTTACACGATTTTGGCCAAATGACTCGATTATCGAGTTTAGCACTGTTTACAAGGTACACTATAACGGTCCCTCGGGTTTGGGGCGTTACAAATTTTCTCTCTTGTCTCCTAATATGGTATCAGACGGTACCTACTAACCCTAAAACTCATCTTCTTCTTCCTTGAAACTACTTTCTTCTCCACCACCCTTCCGCACCACCATGGCTCAACCTCAAACTTGGAGCTCCATCAACAATGGCGAAACCACATCAGGTCACATCACTAACACTCCTATAGATCTTCAATCTAGTCTTCCTCACCCCCAAACTCCTCCAGAAAAAGAAGCTCCTGCTCGATCTTCCATACCCACATGCCAAGATCAACAACGATTTCCTCAACCTACATTCCAAGCTCATCAACAGACTTCTCAAGAGCCTTTACAGCGTCGAGATTGACCTAATCTTGAAGATACCCCACATTTTTTGAGCTCGACTGACCATCCCAATCATCTTCTCACATCATCCATTCTCACGGGCCCTAATTACCAAGTTTAGAAAATAGCCATTTCTGCCTCACTTGCAGCCAAGAACAGGACATCGTTTATCAATGGCTCTCTTCCCTGTCTTCCTCCAAACGATCCTCTTCTATCATCATGGTTGAGATTTAATAACATGGTTGTTGACGCGGTTCTTCGCCAACAGGTAATTAAGAAAAGAAGAGAAAGGGATTAGTGCTTAGGTTGAACCCAAATAGATAAATGATCTTAGAAATGAAATGGTGACCCAGAATACGTTTTTTAAGTGGTTCAAAGGTTAAAATCCTTCTACTCCACTAGTTAGTATTATTGCTATATACTGGGTATTTGATTACAAGATATTTCTTACAATCTAGAATCCAACCCCTATTAACTCCCAAGGTCTCCATATTTATAGGAGAAGGCACCTGGGAGTTGGTAAGAAGGTCATCCCGTGACCTTCTTACCTATCATGTCAACTCTGTGACATTCATGATTAATTCCTAAACTTGACACATAAGTGTGTTCAAATGAATAGGTAAGGGGATAATGGGTCGCACGGCCCAACCCAATCGTGGGTGTCTGAATACGCACGTTCCTGCTGCGTGTCCAAGAAGTCAGGGGTATATCAGACACGTGATGTCTGATATATGCACATTTATCTTGTGTGTTTGACTTTATAAAAGGTTTCAGCCTCCAACTCCAGTTCGTACCACGAGCTGGATGCTTACCTCGACTTGCTGCCTTCGGAGTCCAGACCCAGTCCTTGAGCAATCTTGGCAAGCCCTTAGGTTACCTCGAGCTAAGGAGGTAGGACCTTACGATGGCAGCTCCGGTCTTGGGGATGTCCACGTGGTAGTCATGATTAGGCCGTATCTCAGCTCGCTAATCAGCCCATGGGAAAATCAGGGCGTACATCTGCCCCCCAAGCCTCTGCTCGTGGTTCACGACGTCGTGTAGGGCCACAGCAGGGGCTTTTAGGCTTCCCCATGAACTCTTCATATTCCACATTCTACGCAGGCGTCGAATACGTGGAACATCGTGGTTGGTGACGGTACGTCTTCCGAGAACAGCATTTAATGGCCTAGCCTATGCCCAGCCGTCATTTCGTCTTTCGAGTGGAGGGCCTTGGATCCCACATCAGGGCAATCCAACGGTCCTCTTCACGTGACCCTTCACACATATAAAAAGGGGTGGCCACCCTACGCACGAGCCACCCGTTCATTTGAAATCTTTCAGAAATTTTCTTCTTCTTCTCTCTTCATCTTCAAGAGAAAAAGCCTTTTTCTTCCCGACCGCCATTCCTAACGTTCAAGAAGTTTAGGTGCAGAGACTCCTTCGAAGCCTTGGAACCAACTGCTCCAACGAAGCCCCAACCCAGGCGATATCCTCATCCACTTCCCAGCCAATCATTCTGTAAGTCTCCTGACTATGCATGTTTTGAAATTATTTTCACTGTAGCTTAGGTAAATATTTACTGTAGCCGCATGCAAGGGTTTGCTGGGTTTTATGGGAATGAAGGGTGAAAGCCTTTTAGGTTAGGGTATTGTTTGTAGTAGGAAGCCGTTTAGGAGCATGGTTTACAGGATGCATTTTCTGGGGAAAATTTCTGGGTAGGATTTTTGGGATATTAGTTCAAAATATCCAGTATTTTGGGTGCAAAACCGGGTAGCTTAGGGGACACGCTTCACATGCGGTTTTTCCTTTCCTGCCTATTGGAACTTTCCCTCCAAGGCAAAATTTTAACCTGACCCTCCTGACACACGAATTCCGAGTAATCGGGGATCTGTTGGGAGTACAGGCGCGTGTTCATAGAACCGCGTGGTCTCACTCTCCACGGGCTGGGCTTACCTCTGCTCGTGCTAAGAACACTTGATTCTTCCTCAATTACGTGAAGTTGGCCCCATTCCAGCTCCCCCCCAACTCTTATCGGCTGTTGGCGGGGTTAAGATATTTATTCTTGAAACAGGAGTGAGAGGTCCCCACTCCTGCGAATATTTTGTACTTTTTCTGCCTCAAGGCCAGCCCGGACCAGCGGGGGCGAGGCGACGGGTTTTATTACTTAACCCGGTTCCCTAACACGGCAGCGGTCATCGAGCTGCCCTGCCACCCCAATGACTTCAAAGATCAATTCTTTATGTCGACGGGGTTCCGGAACTGCGAGCTCCACTACTTCAATCGTCCTCATAAGTGCTTTTCAACCTTAGCTCGTAAGTTAAGTATCGTTTAGCTCCTCCTGTCTCCCTTTCTGACCTAGATTAATCCTGCAGCTATCTTCACAAGGACAAAGAAATCTGTGACCCTCGGGACCCAATACGAGAGACTGGCGGGCTTGCCTCCAGTGAAAAGGATTACCGCGTGCTCGTGACAGACGAGACGATGGTGGCCTGCAAGCTGATCTTCCCAAATGAGACTCTGAACCTGAGGAGGCCACGGGCGCTTCCCCCAGCTCACGATACCAGACCTATCATCGTGGAGGAGGTCACAGGGGTGAAGATGAGGAGGACGAGGTTCCCCTCATGAGGAACAGGAAGCGGGCGCTGGAGGTCGCCCAGAGAACAGACGAGGAGAGGATTCGGTCCAGAGTAGCCGCAGATCCTTCTGGCCAAGGTAACCCTTACATGTTTAGGAATTTAGATAGGGCCATTACCGACCCCCGGCTGGCTAGGTTCAATCCCAGACAGCTCGTCCAACGTCACCGAAGTGATCCGGACCTGGATACAACCCTGCTCCACTGTGTCGACCAGCTTGTGCTGGATTACCAAGATAGCCGACCTAGGGGTACCGTAGTCGTAGATAACACCCTAGCCTTTAGGTCGATCTTATTTGAGGAGTATGGGCCAACCTTCGGTCATGGCCATCACTCCGTAGAGGTGCCGTAGCTCCAGGGCTTAGGCAATATGTAGAGGAATCTAGCCCGGAACCAGAGTCGGATCCAGAACTTGCGCCAGCTCGGGAAATAATCGACTTAGATTCTCCCGCAGGAGCTCCGGGGCTGATGGTCGCAACCATAGGTTCTTCTTCTAGCTCGGGGGTAGGGTCCCTTTTAGCATATATATATACTTGAATTTCTTCTTGCTTTTGTTTTTGAATGGTTGTTAATTCTTGTACTAACCATGTCTTTGTTTTGACAGAAGAGATGTCTCAGCCCGATGGGAGTCTGCGAGCTGCGTTCGCCGGGGGAAATCCCTCAGCCGGGGCCTCTGGGCCCAGAATGAAGAAGCCCCGGACTTTCAAGAAAACTGCCGGGACCCCGACCTAGTCTCCTGCAAAGGAGAAAGAGCAGCCCCCCGCCGCTCAGGTCGTGGGAACTGATCCTCCTGCTGCTGGGGGGAGAAACATGCCCCCACCCCCTCTACGAGCTCCGGCCCTCGTCCGGGACACAGGGTCGGAGCCCGGGACCTTGGCAGTTTCAACCTCCGAGGTGCGCATCCCGGTTGACCCCCAGGACCTGGAGAAAATTTCCGAGGCCTTCCGGGGAACGGTGTATGAGACGGCGAACTACGCCGTCAGCCACATATACAAGTTCAACGAGAAGGAGCTCAGGGCCATCGAGACCAGGAGCCCGGTAGGCGTGATGGAGTCTACACTGGGCATGGCCCTAACGGTAAGCTAAACTCAACCTGTTATGGTTTTTGACTATCATACCTTGCCCTGTTTTTCCCTTCTCTTCTTTTTTTTTTCTAAGGCATGTGTCTCTCCGTTTTCGCAGGGCGCCGTTGCCCTTCACTGGAGCATCACCAGAACCAAGGCTCAGATCGAGGAGATGAGGAGCGAGCACCAGGCGGTGGTGGCCAGCCACTAGACCTCCTTGCAGGCGGCCGCGGACGCTCTGGCAGCCGCGCAGGCCAAGCTGAAAGAGACTCGCCCTAAGCTTCAAGAGCTCGAGACCTCCCTCACCACCACGCGAGCAGACCTAGATACCGCGAAGGCAGAGGTCAAGGCCGCCCTGGTGGCCGAGCGGGCAACTTCAGACGCCACCATGGAAGACATGTTCTACCATTGTTGGGCCTATAACCAGGACACCGACTTCTCCTTCCTGGCAGCGGCCATCTGGGAGCCCCTGCTGGAGAAGTTCAAAGCTCGCCTTGATAAAGAAGCGCCCTCTGAGGTTGGGGAAGGCTCCGGCGCAGCTGAGCAGGGCGAGACGGCGACCTCCAAGGGGCCAACTGGCGGAGCTTAGGGCCTTCCTCTTTGTGCCCTTTTCTTGAATATTTTTAAATTTTTCTGTGTAACTTCTGCATGAGGAGCTTACACCTCGAGACAATTTAACTATCAATTTTATTTTTAATTGATTTACTACCCTTTGCCTCTACGCATTTTAGTTACTATTTTGAAAAACTTAGTTCTTGTTAATCTTTATCAATATCTCGAGCTCTTTAGGAAGAACAACGATCAATAGATTTAAATTAACTTCTAAGTTTTATGACATGGTTAGATCCAGGAACTTAATTTGAAAACTTAGTTTGTGTCAATTTTTATCAATATCTCGAGCGCTTTAGGAAGAGCAACGATCAATTGATATGAATCAACTTCTAAGTTTTATGACCTGGTTATATTCAGGAACTTAATTTGAAAACTTAGTTCGTGTCAATTTTTATCAATATCTCGAGCTCTTTAGGAAGAGCAACGATCAATCGATATGAATCAACTTCTAAGTTTTATGACCTGGTTATATCCAGGAACTTAATTTGAAAACTTAGTTCGTGTCAATTTTTATCAATATCTCGAGCTCTTTAGGAAGAGCAACGATCAATAGATTTAAATCAACTTCTAAGTTTTGTGACCTGGTTATATCCAGGAACTTAATTTGAAAACTTAGTTCGTGTCAATTTTTATCAATATCTCGAGCTCTTTAAGAAGAACAACGATCAATAGATTTAAATCAACTTGTTTTGTGACCTGGTTATATCCAGGAACTTAATTTGAAAACTTAGTTCGTGTCAATTTTTATCAATATCTCAAGCTCTTTAAGAAGAACAACGATCAATAGATTTAAATCAACTTCTAAGTTTTGTGACCTAGTTATATCCATGATAGGACTTAGTTCGCGTTAATCCTTACCAATATCTCGCGTTTTAAAAAAAAAACAACGATCAATCGATATGAATCAACTTCTAAGTCATTAAGGAGACCTGGTTATATCCAGGTACCATATGCCCCCCCAAGTAACTGGGAAAGGGTCTTTCGTGGTTACTTTTAGATTACACTTGAAAACATGTACAAATATAAACAAAAAGTTAATTCTCATTGCTTAATACATAAAAAATGGCCTTTTAGGCCTTACAAGTGAATCATTGATAATATCTCTTCAAATGGATGGCGTTCCAAGTCCGTGGGACTACCCCTCCATCAAGGCGAGCTAACTTATAAGTTCCCTCCTTAATGACCTCGATGACTTGATATGGTCTTTCCCAGTTCGGTCTCAAGACTCCATCTTTGGGATCTTTACCGGCCAAGAAAACTCTCCTGAGGACCAGGTCGCCAACGTTAAAGGCCCGATTTTTGACTTTTGAGTTGAAATAGAGAGTGATCTTCTGCTGATAATGTGCGAGCTGGAGCTGAGAATCTTCTCGTCTTTCATCAACCAAGTCTAAAGAACTGCAAAGTAGCTCGTGGTTGCGATCCTGGTCGTATGACTGGACCCTATGCGAAAGCACCTTAATTTCTAC
This sequence comes from Humulus lupulus, assembly GCF_963169125.1. Lineage (NCBI taxonomy): Eukaryota > Viridiplantae > Streptophyta > Magnoliopsida > Rosales > Cannabaceae > Humulus > Humulus lupulus. The sequence continues at coordinate 13,997,106 of NC_084802.1, forward strand.
GGGGAGGACTGCTTCACTTCCAAAGGTCAGGGAGAAAGGAGTATGACTCGTAGGAGTTCGATGCGAGGTCCGGTATGCCCAGAGAACCTGGGGGAGCTGCTCTGGCCAGACCCCCTTCGCTTCATCTAGTCTCTTCTTGAGGCTCGCCTTGAGAGTCTTGTTGACAGCCTCGACCTGGCCGTTCGCCTGAGGATAGGCCACGGAGGAGAAACTTTTCACAATTCTGTACCTTTCGCAAAATTCGGTGAACAGGTCGCCGTCGAACTGAGTTCCATTGTCAGAAACGATCTTCTTGGGCAGCCCGAATCGGCAGATAATGTTCTTAACCACGAAGTCAAGGACTTTTTTGGAAGTAATCGTTGCCAAAGGTTCTGCCTCAGTCCACTTTGTAAAGTAGTCGATGGCTACCATGGCGTAACGGACCCCGCCTTTTCCAGTAGGGAGGGCGCCAACCAAGTCGATGCCCCAAACTGCAAACGGCCATGGGGAAGAGATCATCTTCAGCTCGACTGAGGGAGCTCGGGCAACTGTGGCGAATCGCTGGCACTTGTCACACTTCTTCACATATGAGATCGAGTCTTTGGACAGAGTTGGCTAGTAATAACCTTGCCTCAGGACCTTTAAGGCCAAGCTTTGCCCCCCAGTGTGATCTCTGCAAAAACCCTCATGCACTTCCTGCAGGATGGCCTGTGCTTCGCCTGGAAGAACACATCGTAGGAGAGGTAGGGAGTGCCCACGTCGGTATAACACCCCATCTTCTATAGTGTACATGGGAGCTTGATACAGAACTCGTTGCGCATCAATATGCCCTTCAGGTAGCTTTCCCTCGACGAGATACTCAAGGATGGGAGTCATCCAGGTCGGCCTGGCGTCAATCATCTTGACCTCCGCCCTGGCTTCCTCTATACTTGGTTTCTCCAAGAATTCTACCGGCACTAACCCCAAGGTTTCCGTCTCACCAGAGGTGGCGAGCTTGGCGAGAGCATCTACGTTAGCGTCCTGTTCCCGAGGTATCTGCTCGATCGAGCCTCGCCCGAATGCGGACACCTCAAATTTTGCCTTTGCTAGGTAGGCAGACATCTTGGGTCCCCCTGCTTGATATTCGCCCAGAACCTGGTTTACCACGAGCTGGGAGTCACTGAAGCACTGGATGGAGCTGGCTTTCAGCTCCTGGGCTATCCTCAGCCCGGCCAGCAAAGCTTCGTACTCGGCCTCGTTGTTGGAGGCCTTGAATCCGAACCTCAGCGCCGAGTGGAATCTATGTCCTTCAGGGGATATCAAAATGATTCCAGCCCCGGAGCCGTTCTCGTTGGATGAGCCATCCACGAATATCCTCCACGATGCCTGGGCCGAGGTGACCTGGGGTGAGTCTTCTGCAGGATCCTCCCGGAATCCTGTGCACTCAGCTACAAAATCGGCCAGGGCCTGACTCTTTATAGCAGTTCGCGGAGTGTACAGAATCTCAAACTGGCTGAGCTCGATTGCCTACTTTAACAAGCGTCCCGATGCTTCAGGTTTTTGCAAAACCTGCCTTAAAGGCTGATCGGTCATGATGTGTACTGAGTGGCACTGGAAGTACGGCCTGAGCTTTCGCGAGGCCGTGATTAGGCAAAACGCCAATTTCTCCATCAACGGGTACCGGGATTCAACTCCGAGAAGTCTCTTGTTGATGTAGTAGACTGGCTTCTGAATCCGGTCTTCTTCCCGGACCAATACGGCGCTAGATGCATCCTCCGTGACAGCCAGGTAGAGAAAAAGAGGCTCTCCTGCTTTTGGTTTGGACAGTACGGGTGGCTCAGTCAGATGTGCTTTCAGGTCGAGGAAAGCGCTTTCACACTCTTCTGTCCACTCGAACTTCTTGTTTCCTCAGAGCAGGTTGTAGAATGGCAAACACTTATCGGTGGACTTGGAAATAAACCGATTGAGGGCTGCCACTCTTCCTGTCAGGCCTTGGACATCTTTTCGCGACCTGGGTGAGGGAAGCTCGAGCAACGATCTGATCTTGTCGGGGTTCGCCTCGATTCCGCGGGTATTGACGATGAAACCCAAGAATTTTCCCGATGCGACTCCAAAAGTGCACTTCTGTGGACTTAGCCTCATGCCATACTCCCGTAGTATCTTGAAGCATTCATTCAGGTCGGAAACATGGTTATCGGCACTCTTGGACTTGACTAGCATGTCATCGACGTACACTTCCATGTTTTTTCCGATCTGGTTTGCGAACATTCTATTCACCAACCTTTGATACGTAGCTCCGACGTTCTTCAACCCGAAGGGCATGACTTTGTAACAATACACGTTAGTCGGGATCATGAAACTGGTGTGCTCCTGGTCCGCCGAATTCATGGCGAGCTGATTGTAGCCTGAGTACGCGTCCATAAAGGACATGAGCTGGTGCCCCGCCGTGGCATCCACCAACTGGTCAATCCTTGGAAATGGAAAAAAATCCCTGGGGCATGCTTTATTCAGGTCGGAGAAGTCAATGCAGGTCCGACATTTCCCGTTGGGCTTCAGGACTAGCACGGGGTTAGCGACCCATATTGGAAACTTGGCTTCACGGATAAAGCTGCATTTCTTGAGCCGGGCTACCTCTTCCTCTAAGGCTTCAGCCCAGGTTGTTCCTAGGCGTCTCTGCTTCTGGGACTTCGCAGGAACGCTTTCATCCAGATGTAGTGTGTGCATGATGACACTCGGGCTGATTACCACCATGTCCTCGTGTGACCACGCAAACGCATCTAGGTTATCCCGCAAAAATCTGATAAGCTCTGCCTTCCTCTTGCTGCAGAGGTTTTTCCGAGCTTGACCATCCGTGATGGGTTCTGCGGATCAATGTTTACTTCCTCGAGCTCCTCAATATCTTGGAGCTCGGATCTGTCCTCGCCTATTTAGGGGTCAATATCCTCACTTAAGACGACATTTTCCCCTTCAGCGCTTTGAGGTTTTTCAATCTCAGGACCAGCCAAGGGGTCCCGAGATTCCTCTTCACCACTTTGGATGGCCATTGTCAGCTGCTCGGGTTTCGATTTTCCCTTCATGGAAATGCTGTAGCATTCCCTGGCAGCGAGCTGATCGCCATGGACAGTGCATATTCCCATGGAAGTAGGGAATTTCATCGCGAGGTGGCGGATGGAAGTGACGGCCTCACAAGCTATGAGCGTAGGTCGTCCCAAAATTGCGTTGTATGCAGCGGAGCAGTCGATAACCACGAACTCGAGGAGTTTTGAGACTGTTCGAGGTCCTTCTCCCAGGGTGATCACCAGCTCGATCGTCCCTATGGCCGCCGATCCTTCTCCCGAAAAACCATACATCATCATGGAGGTCGCCTTCAGCTCGGCGACAGTCAAACCCATCTTTTCTAAAGTGGACCAGAATAGGAGGTTCACCGAGCTCCCATTGTCGATCAGCACCCTCCTAACCTTCCGATTAGCGAGCTAAACTGCTACGACCAGAGGGTCATTGTGCGGGAACTGAACATGGCCCGCATCATCTTCTGTAAAAATGATCGGTTGCTTCTCCAATCGCTGTTGCTTTAGTAGGCGCTGCTCCGGGACGAACTCTTCTCCATTGTGCGCCTTAAGTTCGTTCACGTACCTCTTTTGGGCACCCCTGCTCGTGCCAGCCACATGTGGACCTCCAGAGATGGTGGATATCTCCCCTCCTATCACGGGAGGAGGGACGTCCTGATCTATTCGAGACCCGGGCTGACGGGCCGGGACTTCCAGAGCAGGTCGACTTGCTGGAACCCTGTTCCGCGCGTACTGAGCCAAGGGGCCGGCTCGAATGAGAGTCTTAATCTCATCTTTCAGATGCCTACAATCATCAGTATTGTGGCCAACATCGTTGTGAAAACGGCAAAACTTGGAGGTGTCTCTCTTCCCCTTCTGGTGCTTCAATGGCTCCGGCCTCTTCCAGGGGAGGCGAGTAGAGTTAGCTAGGAAGATATTCTCCCTAGACTGGGTGAGCTCTGCATAAGTCACGTAGACGGGCTTGAACTTTTCTATGGACTTATTCTTCTTTTGGCCGTGCTGGTTGCCTTCACCATTCCCCTTTCTTTTGCTTCCACCGAGCTGATTGTTCTGTGTGACGTTTTGGGTCGCTACCATGACCTCCGTCCCCACTCCAGCGGGCTGATCAGGGACCTGGCTGGTTCCTGCAGCTTCGGCTTCGGCTTCCTCCAAGTTGATCCATTCCTGGGCCCTGTTGAGGAATTCGTTAACCGAGCTGACTCCCTTTCTCTGTAAATCTTTCCAGAGAACCCCTCCGACGAGGATTCCACTTCTCATGGCCATGAGCTTGGAGCTATTATCCGCGTCTCTGGCCCGGGCAGCAACATTCGCAAATCTGCTCAGGTAGGCCTTCAGAGTTTCACCGGGCTGCTGCCTCACGTTAGCCAGAGAGTCGGCTTGGACGCGGGCAGCCTGGGAGGCTCGGAATGCCCTTTTGAAGTCAGCCGAGAAAGTTTTCCAGGAGCTGATCGACTGTCTTTTACCTTGCTTGAACCACTGCCTGGCAGGTCCAGTCAGTGTGGAAGGGAATATCAAACATCTCAGCTCGGGGCCAATGTTGTGGGCCATCATCAGGGTGTTAAACATCCCTAGATGATTCGACGGATCTCCGTCTCCATTGAACTTAGACAGGTGCGGCATACGGAAACCAGGTGGGTAAGCCGTTGCTGCTATGCTGGGGGTGAAGAGCTCCATCTCGTCCCCTGAATCATATTCATCTTTTTCTTTTTCTGATAGGAGTTTCCTCAACAGCTCCTCCATCTGGGCCAGGCGCTCGAGGGTTCGGCCCTGGTGTCCTTGGTTATTCTGAGGCTGTTCAACAGCTCCAGATCCATTGTACATATTTGGTGGGTTATTGCCCCTCCTATCTTGAGATAGGTTATTTGGGGCATTCCCGCCATTACGTACTTCGGACAAGGCCCCCCCTGAACGAGCATGGCTGTCTCCTCCTGCTCGCTCCCCTCTATGAGAGTTAAGGCCATCTCGCAGGTCGCCCCCTAGGTGGCTTGTGGTCTTTGTGCCGAGCTCAGGCGCTGGCGCAGGTCTTCGCCAAAGAGGTCACTCCGGCGACTACCGGTCCAGTAGCTCCTGTTAGATAGGCTCGGAGTTTGCCTCTGGTGGTGAGGACCTGGGCTTTCCCTCGGCGCCCATCTATGTCGGGGAGGTCCAGCTGATGGTGGGCCTCTCCTACTACTTCCATAGGCTGGAATATCTCGGACGGGCCGAGGAGGAGATGAATATTTGATCAGAGATGGAGGATGCCTGACCGGAGAGGCGATCTTAGTTCTGTCAGGACGGATGAGGTTAGGTGGGGGCCTCTCGGCCCTGCCAACCTGCGGGTCCCGCGCCTGGCGATCTGGATGAGGCGCAGGATGGCTGTTGGGGACGGGCTGATGCTGCGAGCCCTCCCCGGACCTCTTCCTGGAATTTCCCCGAGCTCTCCTGGGCGCGCCCGAGGCTGGTTGGGAGCTAGGAGTCGAAGTTCTGACCGAACGACTGTACTGCTGTTGTTCGACTCTAGGCATTTCTCCGAAGTTTGCTTCTCGATGGTGCGATGAAGGAGTGGATTTGGCTGTCGGAAGTCTGTCCGAGCGGCTATGCCTGGACCGATTACCCCGGCGAGACTTAGGAGCCTTGCCTTGCCTTTCTCCGACGTTAGCGTCGATGGTGAGAGGGGGTAGTCGGGCCAGCACATCCTTGATCTGCTGGCTAGCTATTGCTAGTTGGCTCCTCAACTGAGCGTTCTCCATCTCCACCACACTGTAATAACATGGGTTCGGATTAGGTGGCCAGGGCGCCGAACTTCCAGTATCATCTTGGCCCGCCCGCTGCTTGCCGGGCCGCTGTTGGACTTCAGGAATTTGTTCACCAGGGATGGTAGTATGATGAGCCTCTTGCCCATCATGTTGTTCCGTCTCGTTACCGTGTTTGGATCGGGTAGTCACCATAGTTGGATTGCGACAGCACTAATCGAACTTGCTCTCAATGAAAGCACCAAACTGTTGACGCGGTTCTTCGCCAACAGGTAATTAAGAAAAGAAGAGAAATGGATTAGTGCTTAGGTTGAACCGAAATAGATAAATGATCTTAGAAATGAAATGGTGACTCAGAATACGTTTTTTAAGTGGTTCAAAGGTTAAAATCCTTCTACTCCACTAGTCAGTATTATTGCTATATACTGGGTATTTGATTACAGGGTATTTCTTACAATCTAGAATCCAACCCCTATTAACTCCCAAGGTCTTCATATTTATAGGAGAAGGCACCTGGGAGTTGGTAAGAAGGTCATCCCGTGACCTTCTTACCTATCATGTCAACTCTGTGACATTCATGATTAATTCCTAAACTTGACACATAAGTGTGGTCAAATCAATAGGTAAGGGGATAACGGGCCGCACGGCCCAACCCAATCGTGGGTGTCTAAATACGCACATTCCTGCTGCGTGTCCAAGAAGTCAGGGGTATATTAGACACGTGATGTCTGATATGTGCACGTTTATCTTGCGTGATTGACTTTATAAAAGGTCTCAGCCTCCAACTCCAGCTCGTACCACGAGCTGGATGCTTACCTCGACTTGCTGCCTTCGAAGTTCAGATCCAGTCCTTGAGCAATCTTGGCAAGCCCTTAGGTTACCTCGAGCTAAGGAGGTAGGACCTTACGATGGCAACTCTGGTCTTGGGGATGTCCACGTGGTAGTCATGATTAGGCCGTATCTCAGCCGCTAATCATCCCGTGGGAAAATTAGGGCGTACAATGGTAATTTCTTGGATCTTCCATTCTGTTTCTCACACTATTTCTAAAAGTATTATGTTTAAGGATACTGTTACAGCTATGTGGCAAGACCTTTCCCATCGATTCATTCACAGCAATGGTCCCTATATATTCCAACTCCGGGAATTAGCTACAATCCTCAAAAAAGGAGACCAAGATGTCAATACTTACTTCACAAGACTCAAGGTTCTATGGGATGAATTTGGAAAAGTCCACCCCACTGTCGTTTGTACATGTGGTGCCATGGAAAAACTCCAAGATTTTTACAATCTTGATCAGGTTCTTTAGTTTTTAACTTGGCTTAATGATACCTACCAACCAATCTGTCACACCCTCTTGATTGATCATCTTCCCAACATTTCCAAAGTGTTCTCTATGGTCATTCAAGAAGAATGACAACGATCCCTTGGCTCCACCACTTTGCCTACCATTGCAGTTGCAACCCTCCCTATAGTTACTCATAACTCTACAAACCTGCCTCCTCACACCAAGAAGCCATGTCCCTTATGCACTCATCGCAACAAACCATGGCAATTAATTGACAAGTTGTTCTTCTTTCACTTGTTTCCCCCAGGATATGGAGGTAACCGAAAGCCCCAACACAAGCTCAAAGCAACTATCAACCAAGGTTCTTCTGAATCTCACACTACGGTAGAACCAGATCCTTCCCTTTTGACAACCTAATGTCAACTTCTGATCAGCCTATTCACTCAACATCTAAACAAAGAAGCCTCTACTTCGGCTACAACTTCTACTCCTGCTACTAATTTTATTGGTAATATATTTCCATATAAATGGATAATAGATAGTGGGGCTACCCATCATATATGTTTTCATAAAGCGTGCTTTTCTTAGTCTCTGTCTGTCAGGAGTCTCGAACAATTCCTTCTTGCGTTTGCAGTCGATGGTTGCACCATGCCGTGCTAGCCAATCCATGCGTAGTATTACATCAAAGTCCTTGATCACCAGTTCTATCAGGTCTCCTTCTAGTTCTATGTCCTCAATCTTGATCGGTACGCCTCGTACTGTCCGTGATGATAGAACTACTTTGCCCGAAGGCAACTCAGTTACAAACCTAGTTCTAAATCTTTCACAAGGTTTGTCTAGTTTTTCTATCATTCCTAACGAGATATACGAATGAGTGGCTCCCGAATCAAATACTACATAGCATAAGTTATTGAGGATAGAAACTTGACCTGTGACCACCTTATTGCTAGCATCAGCCTCTCCTTGGGTTAAAGTAAAAACCCTAGCAGGAACCATCTTGTCGTCTTTCTTTCCTTCTGGCTTGCGCTGAGGACAATCTCTTTTCCGGTGTCCTTCCTGACCACAGCTAAAACATTTCTTTGTGTTTGCGCGGAATTCTCCAGGATGCTTCTTCTGACACTTAGCACATGGCGGGTATTCCACGTAACCCGACCTATTTCCCCCATTATTCGTACGTGCCCTCTTATCGCTGTTGAATTGCTTGTTATCCGGATGTCATCTTTTCTGGCCGTTACTGCTGTTGCTGGACTGATTGTTGTCATTATGGTTGTTGTTCCGACTGGTCTGAGGTTGATTATGCTATCTTGGTTCAGGCTTACTGGCTTCCTCTTTACTTACATTAGCCTGCAACCTCTCTACTTCTATTGCCGTCTCAAGAACATCGGCATATGTAGTATTCCCCGGGTTTGCTAACTTAACCCCCATCTCGATTTTTGGTTGAAGTCCTCTAACAAATTTGTTCACCCTCAGAAAATCGGTTGGAACCATCTCAGATGCAAATTTAGCTAAGCGGTCGAACTGACGAGCATACTCTGCCACTGATAAAGTACCTTGCTTCAAGTTGGCGAACTCCTCAACTCTCGAAGTGAGTACAACCGAATTGTAGTACTTCTTGTGGAATAGCTCTACAAATCGAGTCCATGTCATGGTGGAAACATCATGCGATTGCTGGACTAAGTCCCACCATATCCTGGCACCCTTCTTGAGCAATGATGAGACGCAGGATATGCGGTCCGCATTACTGAGATTCATGTGCGTCAGAATCGGTTCCACATTCCTTAGCCACTCTTCTGCCTCAAAGGGGTCTGTAGTCCCTTCGAAGTTTGGAGTGTGCTGTTTGCGGAATCTCTCATACATTGGCTCCATGTTCGGTACGGAATATGGCGCGTAGTTCGTCACTGGCCATCCCCCATATGGACCAACTTGTTGGGGTGCTGGGGCCATTTGTTGTGGCTGCGGCTGCGGCTGAGGCTGAGGCTGAGTCTGCACCTGTTGACGTTGTTGCTGCAAAAGTTCCTCGACTTGTTGTCGCAGTTTGGCAATCTCCATAGTGTTTTCAGCTGGCGGTGCCGGCGCGTTGCGGCGGGCAGTAGCACACACTCCCCTTCTGCGAACTGGAGGGGCTTCATTGGTCGCTGGAACATCGTTGGAGGCGTTTTCGTTGGTGCGTGCAGATCTTCGAAGCGACATCGTAGCAGAGTTCTAACAGTTAAAAGAAACATGTTAGAACATTACCTAATAGGCTCTAAGGCAAAAACTTATTCTAAGACAAACATATCTCGGACCTATTTATTACGACTTCTTATGAAAAATTATACAAGTCTCCTTTATTATTAAAGTGGATTTCTATACTTAGAAAAACAAGCCATCTTTATTTTCTAAGTTTGTTTCTAATTATCCTATATGACTTAATTCTCAGGCTCGAAACTCATCTTTGTTCCAAAGTTAGCCATATTGAGGGAGGGCTGGGATCAGTAAAATCGTTCCCACTACTATGGCCCCCTAACTCTCTATAAGGAAGCTTGGTTCATTGATTTGTATCCACCCTCACCGAACTTAGTCATTATTTATTATGATTGCGAAAATAAAATCAAACTCATACATGATAATAAAATAACATGATATTAATTTGGAAAAAATAGTTTTTCACTTATTACAATCATAAAACAAACATTAAGTAAAACAAACAATGAAAAACTAACTATTCTAAAAATTCGGATCTTCTACATCGGATCCTTCATCTAGCATATCATCATCTATCTCTTCATAATCGTCGTTATCATGTGCATCAAAATGTCCTCTAGGAAGGTTTGTGAAAATCCTATGTTTTTGCTCATTTGTAAACTGAAATTCTAATTTTGCAGTGAACCTAACTAAGAGGAAGTAATACCGCATTGCTACTAGCAGTTCGTCTTCATCATCCATTGTTTCCCATATTTCTTCTAAGGCTGCTATTACAGGATGAAAATCTTTAAATAGTCTAATTACTAATACATATTGTTCCGTTGCTCTCATCATAATTTGCTTAGATTCTTGAAGGTGACCTATCTCTTTGTGGAATAAAAGCAATCTTCGAGTGATTCTTTCTAGTGCTCCTATGGTGTTTCTTGGTTCCCTTATTCTTTTTAAAGCCTTAATGGCTCGGAAATCCTCATTGCTTAATGCTCCGTTCATACTTAACTGAAAACATAAATACTAAAAATCGTTAGCTATACACATAAGCAAAATAACTATAACTTAAATACTTACTTGGCGGTCAGATTCGGAGCTTTTGAGTGTGTGTATCGAGGAGAACTTCATGCGAAGGAACCGTTGTCTCTGATACCAACTGTAATGACCCAACTACTCTAGACTTTGGACCATTAATGAAAACTACACATAGACCCTATTCCAGAACTTACAAGTGAAAAGATCATAACTTTATTAAAAATAAAGGTTAAACTTACATAAAATTTAAAGTAGGATATGGGATCCCATTGTTTTAAAATCAAAACATAACATATTTTTAATTAAAAAGATATTACATAATAAAATGCGGAAAAATACATATAAAAATCATAAGAACAAAAAAAACTACATCCTCGAATCGAAACTCTCGGCTCTTTGAATCCATTCCGCCTCAATACACATTCCCCAAGCTGCCAAGAACCTTACCCACCACTAAAACTATTTTCCTGCACATATAAACAAAAAGGAGTGAGCCTAATGCCCAACAAGGAAAATCTAACACATAGTCCACATACATAAAAATTCATAATGCAACATAAAAACATACCATAACACTTATGTCACATACATACTATAATGGCCATTATTACTTGGGGTCCCATAAACTAAACAAGTCATATGCCCATTAGATTAGTGGGGTCTTGCTAGCTAAGCAATTCATATGCCCATAATCTATTTGGGGCTTGTTAGTTGTATAGGTCATATGCCCAAGTCTACAAACATACTTAACATAGCATTTTTCATAACACATATTCATAAGATAACATATAAACATCATATAAATCACATAACTCCTATCCTATTTTCCTTACCAAAATAACCGGGATATGAGAACTGATTTGGGACCTTGGAACACTCCTAAAAACCATTTATAATATGGTGAGTATAGTGAAGAAAAGGGATGAAAGTGAAAAAAAGGGACTATGCTATCAAAATATACTTACCAAAAACCTTGTGCTTAAGAACTTGGATTTCCTAACTAAGCATAAGAATAAGGTTAGAATGAGTAGAAGACTATGAGAATTTTTAAAGAACATAATACAGAAATGGACTAGAGTTTGGAAATACCTTGAAGACTTATATGACCAATCTAAACCTTGAACCGAAATGTGAATAAACCTTACTTCCCCAAGTGTTTGATAAGCTTATAATGATCAAGCTTATAATTCCCAACCCAAGTGTTTACACTCTCACACTCACCTAGCAACTTGCAACCTCTGAACTTAGAGTAATAGATGAATAAATGGCTGGGTACTAGGTCCTATTTATAGAGTTTAGGAATGAAAAGATCTTCATTTACTTGAATAAAAATAATGGATTTTTAAGTGAAAATAATTTGAATTATCGTTCAGCAGAGGCTGAAGACTCGTTCAAAAAGATGCTGGACTTATCAAGAGGTTGAAGGTTTGAATGGAGAACATTTTTGAAAACTTTCAAAATATGCTGAGAGAGACGATATACCGCCCCATGTAGGCGATATATCGCCTGGGCCAGTATGCCCGAGGCAATCGTGCAATGTTTCGTGTTTTCCGTATCTTCGTACTGCGATATATCACCCCCTATAGCTGCGATATATCGGCATACGCTGAATATTTAAACACGAAATTACACATTTTTAGCTTAATTTGAATTGAGTAAACAGCCTTGACTAAGCCCTCTAACGTTTTCAAAGCTGCTGACTGACCTTAGAGTATTCAAATTTTAACCTTAATAAATTTAATCCTCAAAATACTTAATTATTAATAAACCTATACATAACATGTGCTATTATCTTATTGGTTCTTATCTAAACCTTATAGTATAATAAATATTACCCTCAATATCAGTCATATTAATCAAACCTTAGGTTAAAATTAATATTCCTAAACTATAGGTTAAACTTAGAAAATCTACAAGTACTACTATGAGTGTCCAAATAAATCCCGGTCTGAACCAAAAATCCACAGTCATAAAGATAATACTATTATTACTATAATACTACTATCTAACTAGCTAAGTAAAGTTCTTGGACTCTACAAAATTGAAATAAAATTGTTTAACGACATTAATTAAAAAGATTTGGACATTCATTGAAATCATAAAAAATTATACAGTTGGGATCCAAAAATACTGTTTAGAAAATGTAATACAAATCAAGAATATAAATACGGTCGACCTAGGTGACAAAGGAGTTCATTACAGTACATTCCCAAAATGACCCTGGTCGTGGCAGCCAGATAAGCCGAACATGTACCCGTCGCTCCACGCTCTCCGTACTCATGGTTGGTCAACCTTTCCTTTGTCCGTGCCTGCACCATAGAGAACCCCTGAGTCAAAGCCCGACAAGAAAACTCAACATATCACATATCAATCCAACAAAATACAACAAAACAATCAACACACTAAATGCGTAGCGGCCTACGCCGACCCAAGTGCTTTACCAGGCCATGGGTTTGCGATCTTCACCGATCGGGTGGATACAACACCCTTGGAGGGTCTCACCCTAGTAGCCTGGACTCAGCGTGCTCAACACCGATCCCGGCCCCTTGTCATACCCGGCTTCTTGTCGTTCCTAGCCTTCACTGTTCTCGGTCTTTGTCGTTCCTGGCCTTCGCCATTCATTCACAAACAGGTATAGCACAGCATAATATTCACAGATATTCACACATATATTAAACATAAACATTAGGGCCACGCCCTAAAACACAAACATTATTGTCATGCCCTGCTCTATGGGTACAACAATTTTCTTACCTGCGTCCCAAGCTCGTTGACTACCGCGATCCTGAGCATGATCCCCTAACCCGAGCTTTGTTGAAAACCTCTATGATAGTTTCAGCCTAAGCTAATTCCCTAAGTCTTCAAGCTTGTTTTCCCCAACAAATCCCAGCCTTGAATCCTCAATTTTCTAGGCAACTTCCTTCAAAATGCTCAAACCACTCCAAGGACCAAGAGAGGGAGAGAAAACCATGAGACTGAGAGAGTTTGAGAGTTTCTATTTTCTTCTAAGTGACTCTAGAGTCTTAGCTGCCTAAGGTCTAAGGTTATCCCCTAGTTGAAAAGTCCAAAACACCCTCAAGACTAACCTAAATCCTCTAGTTTCACCAAGGGCAATCCCGTCAGTTGCCACACCCCATTAAATCCTCGAGTGTTCCTATAAATCCCCATTTAATCCTGACATGCCCAAATAATCGCTAACTTACTACCCGCTACCCGGTAAATCCTGAACACCAATAATATTCCCAAAGTACCCCTAGGCTCCTCCCGAGCTGGGTATTCAACCCTGTTGTGACTATCTAGCTAATCTGCTCCATAGGGCTGTCTCAGATCGCACATCACAAGTATATCACCACACCCTCATGGTACTAATCACAATACACACATATATCACAATTATGCCCTCAAGGGGCTAAAATTACAAATATTCCCCTAATAACCAAATGGGGCCTGCGTGCATATTTAATTCACCTAAACATGCATTTCTAATCATGTAATCATTTAATTCACATATTAACATAAATTAAATAAATTATTGTCGTCCTGGCACGTTAATCAAGGCCCTAAGCCCTATTAGAAAATTTGGGACACTACAATATATCTCTTCCAACTGGTATAAAAGTTAATGTTATTGTTGTGGGTATAATTAAAATAAATAACAATATCACCTTGCATAATGTTCTGTATGTCTCTCAATTTCATTTCAATTTATTTTATGTTCATTCTTTCACTCACAATACCAAGTTCACATTATTTTTTAGCTCTGCCCATTGTCTAATTCAGGAGCAGACTTTGAGGATTGGGATATCTGAAAAGCATGGAAATCTCTATTCACTTCAACAAGATAGTACTCTTGCCTTTAATTTTCAGCAACCTATTTTGTGTAATAATGTCTTTGACTCAAGATGGCATTCTAGAATGGGCCATCCTTCTATGTTCATTACTAAACATTGAATAAAACTCTTGAGTTTTCTGTTTCAACTCATTCTGCTGAACATTGTAAACTTTGCCATTTAGCAAAACAAAGAAAATTAACTTTTACTTCTCATAACAATTTCTCTTCTAATGCTTTTGATTTAATTCATTTAGACATGTGGGGACTTTTTCATCTCCATAGCATTGGAGGTTATCACTATTTTCTTACTATTGTTGATGATTGTACTCGCTACATTTGGATATATTTACTCAAAAATAAATCTGAAGCTAGCACCGTTATTCCTAATTTTTTTTACTCTCATTAACACTTAATTTTCTTGTGCTATTCGTTCAGTTAGGTCTGACAATGCAAAAGAGCTCAACTTAACCTCCTTTTATGTAACTAAAGGAGTTATTCATTTCCATTCTTGTGTTGATACACCTCAACAAAACTTTTTTGTTGAATGCAAACATCAGCATATTCTTAATGTGGCCTGAGCCTTATCTTTTGAATGAGTCATTCCTTTGTGTTATTGGATTTATATTGTGCTTACTGCAGTTTATTTAATTAATCATACTCCATCTAAATTTCTTAAACATAAAACATCATTTGAGTTACTATATAATAAAATGCCTTTTTATGATCATTTAAAAGCTTAGTTAGTCAAACGCATAAATTCACACCTCAGTCAATGCGTTTATTGGTTATCCGTTAGGCATGAAAGCATATAGCTTACTTGACCTTCAAACAAACCAGATTTTTCAATCTCGTGATGTTCAATTCCACAAAAACATTTATCCATTTCATAGAAATAATTAGCAAAGTTTGACTGATTCTTTGTGTTGACACCGTTTTTCGTCAACAGTGAAAGAAGAGCACGTAAACAATTACTAGTAATGGCCAATTAAAATATGAAAATATAAAGCACGATTTTTTACGTGCTCTTCTTTCACTGTTGACGAAAAACGGCGTCAACAGTTTGGTGCTTTCATTGAGAGCCTTAAGCATTCATTCCTGAAAAGTCATGGCCACCAACAATCAGAACACACCTGAAGAAAATTACCCAAGACGTCCTGGAAAACAGCCAATGGAGAACCCGGATGTTGAAGAGAGAAGTGAGTCTTCTGATTCCCGGGGACCACCTCCTCCGCCAAGGGATGAGGATATGTATTACAATCCTGAGCGGTATGTTCCTATTGTAGAACTTTAAAACCGGCAATTGAAGCAGCTGTTAGCGGAGGCCAACAAACAGAATGAGGAGTTTACAAGGATAGCTGCAGAGGCGCAGGTGGCTCAGCCCCCGCCTCCGCGCGAAAACCAAGTCCCACCTCCAAGGGACATGCATGTTCCTCCCCGTAGACCCCGTGGGGGTCCACGAAAAGACGCTGCCACAAGGAGGCTGACTCAACCTCCGGCACCAGTAGAGCCATCCGCTCCACCTAGGCCCCAGAGGAGTACTCGGGCTCGGGCCCCGGCTAACCTGCCTGTGGAAGTGCCTGCAGGAACTGAGAATAACCGAACCCCTGCAGAGGCTCGGACTCAGATACCTGGGACCGCACCGAATGCGACCGACCCATCTCAGGCAAATTCTGGACCCTCTAGGCCACGACATGGGTGGCAGCCACCGTCGCCTATACGGTTCCCCCCATCACCCATAAGATATCATTCACCCCCCCGCAGGAACGCTCAACCCGTTCGAGATCAGGGGGAAGGGCGTGCGGGGGGAAGACAAGGAAACGGGGAGGCTTTCCAGGAGCAAAGAGGCGCCCCATCTGAGAGAATTCAAACGTCTCGGTCTCGCACGGCGGAGACGAGGCGACGTGGGAAGAATCCATCATGAAATAACCAAGCAATGAGTTTTACCAGTGATGAGTCCGGAGATACCAGGTCGGTCAGTAAGCATGACTGAGGTCGTAAGAATACTGGAAGCCGCAAAAATCGTCACGACCTGCGAGATCACCTGAATCAGAGTCGGGGTAATGGTGACCAAACGAATCTGGACTTGAGGAATCGCTTGAATAGGCGTAGAGATCCCTTGTGGAGACTCGAGCCTGGGATTGTGATCGATGACAGCCGATTCCAGAAAGTGCCTCTTGCGGACCCAGTCCAAGAAAGAATTGACCAGCTTGAAAAGGCTTTTAAGCTTTTGAAAAATGAGAAAAGGAATGATCGGTATGAAGACTCAGACGAGGAGCTCGAACCATTTGCTCCTCATATTTCCAATACTCCATTTCCTCAAGGGTTCCGGATCCCTCACGTCCCAACGTTTGAAGGAAAGACCGACCTGTGTAGTCACCTAAGCACGTTCAACACTATCATGAGAGCCAGTAATGTGGGTTACGAGCTCAGGTGCATGTTGTTTCCAGCATCATTGACAGGACCTGCCAAAAGTTTGTTCGAAAAATATAAGAGACACTCAATAACTTCTTGGGAGCAGTTGTCGAAAGACTTTAAGAAGCAGTTCAGAGCAATGATGGGGGTCAAACCAGAGGCATCCACCTTAACTAACGTCCGACAACAGTCGGGCGAAACACTAAAACGTTACTTAACAAGATTTAATCTGGAAGTCGCCCGAGCTCGGGACGTGGATGACAGTGGGCACCTAATGGTTGTCCGAGCTAGCGTAATTCCGGGACGACATGCAAAGGAAACTGGTAAGGTCCATAACCGAGTTTAACAGACAAGCGCAGAGGTTTGTCAATGTAGAGGAAGCGAGGTCGACGCTCAATGCGATTTCCCAGCCCGAAACTACAACGATAAACATCAACTCTGCCTCAACCTCGGCGGACCTAGCAGCTCCAAAGCCTACCACGGAGAACTCCTCCAAGAGGAAAAAGAACGAAGGAAGTAACCCCGAAGCCGAGGGAGGAAAGAAAAAGAAAGGGGAGAGATATTTCTCCATGTATAGAGTATACACGGAGCTCAATGAGTCTCGGGAGAACATATACCTGGCTAATGAAAACCAGGTCCCCTTTAGGCGTCTGGACCCGATGAGAAATCAAAAGTCCAAGAGGGACTCCAGTAAGTATTGTCGATTTCACAGAGACACCGGCCACACAACCGATGAATGTCGACAACTAAAGGACGAGATCGAAGGATTGATCTCGAGAGGTTACTTCTGGCAATATGTCAAAAACCAGAATACTAGTCAGGCGGCCGCGAGCCAGAGAGTAGCCGCGCCTTCGATGATACAAAACAATAGTTCCCGAGCTCGGGAAGAAGACAGGCCCCCGCCGATAGATGGAGAGGATGTAATAACCATCTCGGGAGGGCCTCATCTCGCAAGAGTGGGTAGGAATGCCCAAAAGAGATATGTTAACGAGATGAAGACTGGGGACGGGTCTCCTTATGAACCCAAACCTAGGGCTCCAAAAAGCCAGAGGATTGAGACACAACCAATAACCTTTCCCGAGGAAGACGCATCCCATGTCCAGTTTCCTCACCACGATTCGCTGGTCATTACTCTTCAGCTGGCCAACAAAAGGTTCCATCGAGTTCTCATAGATAATGGGAGCTCAATCAACATTCTTTACAAAGCAACCCTCGAGAAGATGGGACTCTCCCTTCACGACCTGAAAGCATGTGCAACTACTTTGTATGGCTTTTCAGGAGAAGGAACCACCTGCATGGGATCCATCGAGCTCCCCGTGACCTTGGGAGACTACCCAGTCTCGGCAACCAAGATGATGGAGTTCGTGGTAGTAGACTTACCATCAGCCTACAATGTGCTGCTCGGGAGACCCGCCCTGGTCGGGCTGGGGGCAATTTCATCAATAAGGCATCTGGCCCTTAAGTTCCCAACCCCTAGCGGAGTCGGGACATTGAAAGGATACCAATTAGCAGGGAGGGAATGCTACAACATCTCCTTGAGAGGAAAGAAACAAATGAGCGCACATGCACTTGTCATCGTACAAAACAAAGACGGAACGGTCTTAGAGATTGACGAAGAGATTGATCCAAGGATTGAGGAGAAAGTTGACCTCGAACCTTTAGAGGAGCTCGAAGAAATTCAGCTCGAGGAAGCTGATCCCTCGAAGAAAGTGAAGGTCGGAAAACACCTCCAAGATGAGGCAAAATAGCAATTAATTTGCTTTTTGAAGAAAAATCAGGATGTCTTCGCGTGGTCACACTCAGACATGGTGGGGATAAGCCCGAATGTAGCAAGCCACGCACTGAACATAGACAAAAGCTTTCCCCCGAAGCAACAAAAGCGAAGACAGCTGGACGAAGACAGAAAGAAAGCACTGAAGGAGGAGGTTGACAGGTTAAAGGCAAACCGATTCATTAGGGATGCCTTTTACCCTAACTGGGTAGCCAATCCGGTGTTGGTCCCAAAGCCCAATGGGACGTGGCGAACCTGTATTGATTACTCAGACCTCAATAAAGCTTGCCCAAAAGACTGTTTTCCGTTACCAAGGATTGACCAGCTTGTGGATGCCACGGCGGGGCATGGCTTGATGTCGTTCATGGATGCTTATTCTGGATATAACCAGATTCCCATGCATGCCCCCGACCAAGAACATACGAGCTTCATCACGGATAAAGGGCTATAGTGCTATAATGTCATGCCATTCGGGCTCAAGAATGCTGGGGCCACATACCAGCGGCTCGTAAACATGATGTTTTCAGAACAAATAGGGAACAACATGGAGGTTTATGTTGATGACATGCTTTTCAAGTCTCAACTCAACAAGAACCATGTTGATGACCTCGAAGAGTGCTTCGGCGTGCTCAGGAAGTATAACATGAAGCTAAATCCTCATAAGTGCACTTTTGGGGTGTCTTCAGGAAAATTTATGGGCTTTATTGTAAACTCTCATGGAATCGAGGCTAACCCCGACAAGATCAAGGCCCTGATTGACATGCCCTCACCTCGGAGGCACAAAGATGTCCAAAGCTTGACTGGCAGGATGGCAGCCCTAAGCAGATTCATCTTGAAATCTACGGACCGTGGTCTTCCATTTTTTAACTTATTAAGGGGAGGTAAGAAATTTGAATGGACGGAGGAATGCGAGCTGGCTTTTCAGGAGCTCAAAAAGCACCTTGCAGAACCACCTATCCTGTCGAAACCTGAAACGGGAGAAATACTGTACCTATACCTTTCAACCACCGAACACGCGATAAGCGCGGTGCTCGTTCAAGAATAAGAGAAGGTGCAAAGAACCATTTACTACATCAGTAAAAGATTACTGGGGGCAGAATCAAGATACCCATTGATGGAGAAACTCACACTCAGTTTAATTCATTCATCTCGTAAACTCCACCCCTACTTTCAGGTGCATCCCATCCATGTGTTGACTGATCAACCGCTTAGGCAAGTCTTGTCTAAACCAGAAGCCTCAGGTCGACTCCTTAAATGGGCTATTGAGCTCGGACAGTTCGAGATCACCTACCACCCAAGAACGACCATTAAGGCACAGGCATTGGCGGACTTTATAGTGGAATGTACTGGAATAGCCGACGACGAGGTAATAACCACGGCCCACGAGCTGTGGAAACTTTACGTAGACGGCTCATCAAATGAAAATGGAGCGGGGGCAGGTGTCATTTTGGTTACCCCCGAAGGGAGCAAATTTCATTCTGCCTTAAGATTTGGCTTTAAAGCGTCGAATAATGAGGCCGAATACGAGGCTTTACTCGCAGGACTTTGTATAGCAAAAGAGCTCAAAGCTAGAGCTATACATTGCTACAGTGACTCCCAGCTCGTGGTTAATCAAATCCTAGGAGAATACCAGGCTCGTGGTACAAGAATGGCAGCTTGTCTGGAGAAGGCAAAATCTGCATTGGAGTGTTTCGAGTTTTACGCAATCGAACAGGTTCCCCGAGAATGGAACTCAAATGCAGATGCCTTAGCTCAACTCGCCACATCCACCGAAAATGAAGAGTTGAATGTTGTACCCATAGAACACCTATCAACACCTAGAATTAACGAGCCAGAAGAGGAAGATGTGTGTATGATCGAAACAGAGCCGACCTGGATGACCCCAATAGTTGATTATCTCGAAAATGGAGTCCTTCCAAAGGATCGAAACCAGGCTCGAAAGTTGATGTATCAACTTCCCCGTTACACCATTTTGGACGGGAAGCTATACAGAAGGGGATATTCCATGCCATTACTTAGGTGCGTAACCCCTCCCGAAGCTAAGAAGATCATTGAAGAAATTCATGAAGGATTTTCCTGAGATCATACCGGGGGGCATAGCCTGTCCAAGAAGATGATACGCCAAGGATATTTCTGGCCAACCATTAAAACAGATTCTTTCGAATACGTGAAGAAATGCGACAAGTGCCAGAGATTCGCCATGATACCCCGAGCTCCACCATCCGAGCTGACCATGTTGACTTCCCCATGGCCCTTCGCAGTATGGGGCATCGACCTCATAGGCTCTCTCCCGACTGGCAAAGGCGGAGTAAAATATGTTGTAGTCGATGTGGATTACTTCACAAAATGGACGGAAGCTGAACCATTGGCAACTTTAACCTCAAAAAAGATCCTTGATTTCGTGGTAAAAAGCATCGTGTGCCGATATGGGGTACCAAGGAAGATCATATCCGATAACGGAACCCAATTCGATTGCGACTTGTTCGCCAACTTTTGTGAAAAGAACGGCATAATAAAGAGTTTTTCATCAGTATCCCACCCTCAAGCGAATGGCCAGGTCGAGGTTGTAAACAAAACTCTCAAAAGTTCTCTGAAGAAAAAGTTGGAGGAAGCGAAGGGACGGTGGCCCGAAGAATTGCCCCAAGTCCTTTGGGGATATAGGACCATAGCCCGAACATCAACAGGGCATACCCCGTTCTCTCTAGCATACGGCTGCGAGGCAATGTTGCCCATCGAGGTCGAAATCCCAACGATCCGTACTCATATTTACGATCAAAGTTCAAACCACACTCAGCTCGAGGAAACCTTAGACTTGATTGAAGAAAAGAGAGAAGAGGCTCAGCTGAGAAACGCTGCTTACCAGCAACGAACTACCAGGTATTTCAACAAGAGGGTTCGAGATCGAAAGTTCAGAATGGGAGATCTGGTGTTGAGACGCGTATTCTTGGCAACGCGAGTTCCAGCAGCTGGGGTGCTCGGGCCGAATTGGGAAGGACCATACCAGATAGAGTCAGTCATCCGTCCCGGTGTGTACAAACTTGCGAGATTGGACGGGAGCCTGGTACCACGAGCATGAAATGGCGAACACCTTAGACCTTACTATCAGTAGTGTAGGAAAAGTGTTGCCTATAACCATGAGTTTCTATCTGTATTAGTTTGTTTGCTTTTTGAATTCCGTCAAATAAAGATTTATTTCGTTCGGTATATTATCTCTTTTTATTTTTTATTTTCGCAATCTCTCTTAATTTAATAACGTATGGTCACACTCATAGGATATTAAGGGGGCATCATTGGTATATATACCATCAGCTTAAAAAATAAAAAATATATATAAAGTATTTGGATATAACCAGATGCGCGAGCTTAGATAGTTCGGACGTAACCGAATTATCAAAAACATAAAGTATTTGGATATAACCAGATACGCGAGCTTAGATAGTTCGGACATAACCGAATTATCAAAAACATAAAGTATTTGGATATATCCAGATACGCGAGCTTAGATAGTTCAGGCATAACCGAATTATCAAAAACATAAAGTATTTGGATATAACCAGATACGCGAGCTTAGATAGTTCGGACATAACCGAATTATCAAAAACAGAAAACGTTTGGAGTTAACCAGATGTGCAAACTTAACAGGTTTGGAACAAACCAGCCAAAAAACTAATCGACGATAAGTAGGAGCCTAAACCTACTTCGGGATAGGTCGAGATCGAGGCTGGAATATCTTAAAAGAAAAATAGTTTCAAACTCTTAACCTTGGAGTAAAAACCGAGGACGAGGAAAAGTAACTAAGCAAAAAAATATATAACCAAACCATTTGCATTACATACCATATAAGTACTTTCGGGTTCATGGTTAAAGTAACATCCGACTTTGAAGAATAACGAGGTCGGGAGCGGATAATTTGAACAAACTATGCATGAATGCATCGAGTTTCGAGCCTAAATCCACACTATGTTTGTATGAATAAATAAACATAAATGATTCTTCAATGTAAAATGTGAAAAATATTTCGAGCAGAGAAATGTAAAGCATAAGAGAAATTGTATCAGCCTCGTGGGAAAAAATTAAAATAATTACAAAAATAAGGGGACGCAGCCCCAATAATTGATTTCCCCGAGATCAGATTTAAGAAGGAGGAGTCTCCTTGGCCTTCTCAGTATCAGCAGCAACAGACTCCTCAGGACGAATAGCATGACTATCCTCCTGGGCTCCCTCCGAAACGGCCTCTTCCTTCTCGAGCCGAGCATTCCACCTGTCAAGAAGTGTCGCCTCGTGAGGACCTAAGAAGCTGGTATCCAGATCTTCGTTGTTGGCCCACATTCGGTACATGGCCGAGTCAACCGCTTGATCCTTTTTCTCTTTCTACTCAGCAAAGAGACGGGCTTTTTAATCCTCCATGATGTCAAAGGTGGCAGCCTTTTCATCTTCGAGCTTCTTTTTGGCCTCCTGGAGCCGAGTGACCTCCTTCTTAAGATCTGCGAGCTCGACATTCTCCTTCTCAAGCTCCTCGAGCTTGGCTTTCAGCTTCCCAAGCTCGGAGGTCATGCCCTCACGTTCCTTAGCTCCTGCATCCAGCTTTGCATTGGCTGCCTTCAGATCATCGCTTGCTTTGAGGTGGAGATCCTTCGCCTCCTGAGCATGAGACTTGCTCGAGTGGATCTCGTGGTTCAAATTATAGTTGAGCTGGGCAGTAAAGGCAAGAGACTGGCAAAGGAAGAAATTATCATTAGCTCCAGGTCAGTGTGTTTATGACCAAGAAGTAAGACTGTAAGACACTTACTGCAGCGGCGAGCTTGATACTCTTCTCATAAAGGACAGTGCAGTCTTGGGTGTCGTTCAAGCATTGCCATTGGGGAGCTTCGAGACTGCCAAAGCTCTGGCCGATCCGGGACATAACATCTGAGACCAGCATAGACCCATGAGACCCAGCGGCATTGTCAACCACATATGCGTCCATATGGGTGGAAATTGACAGCTTTTGAGCTCGAGAAGTAGAAGGCTTCCTAGAAGGTGGACCGAGTGTCGATTGAACCACTGCAGGAAGTTGGGGCTCGGTCGCGTTAGAGGCATCGATCTCCAAAGTCGATACCACAGTTGCGGCACCAACCTGTGAAGAAGGCGCCGTGATGGAGCTGGTAACAGGAGGAGCTGGGGAAGGAGGTGTCTTCTCGGTCCTTTTTGGAACCTTGGCGTGCCGGTCCATCCTTCGCGATGGTGCCCTGGGACGATTGGTCCTTTTGGCACCACCGCTCTCGATGATATTGTCAAGGTCGGACTCCATGGCACCTGCACAGTTCCAATCAGAGTTAGACATAATAATGATAAGCTTGGAAAATAAAAAGAAAAAACCAAGTGAAGAAAAGACCTAACTGAAACTCTTCCCCGAACTAGAGCTCGAGGACCATGAAATTCCCCCATGTTCAGAAGAAGCAGGGGGAGTACCTTCCCTATAGGTGGGTGATAACCTCGAAAGGTCCCTATAATCGTTGGTCCCGTATTGGACAGCTATCCCGTTCCACACCTCTTCCGAAGTATACATGGTGTCATACTTCCCGAGCTCACTATCAAACCTATGAACAGAGTCGTCTACCTAACTCCATATGTAGAAGTGGTATCTATCATTTGGGCATGAGACTAACCTATTGGGCTTATGCCTTAGTAAGGTGGGGGACCACATTCTTGAAGTATGGAGGGCTTTACCTTCATCCGAGTCTGAGCTCGAGGCTTCGTCATTAGCCTCGTTCCCCGATGGCGGACTCCTTATGCGAACTGGAAGTGGGGGCCTCACCTCTCTCCTCGGAGGGAGGACGCTTGTGGGCAGAGGCACCTACTCCCAGTGTTCATACTTTTTACTGGACCAGTCAGAGGTAGACTGGCCCTCCCCCAAAAGTCCGCATTTTCGGAGCTTATCTTCATGTAAAAGGTACAGGAAAGACCTCCTACCATGAGGGAGTTGGAGCAGGGTCTCCTTTGTCTCGTCAAGAGTGGGACGCTGAAGATTGGCTGAAAGACAAGACATATTTCAACTAAGTACGGATCTAACAGCTAAAATCCCGAGCACAAAGATAAAGAAAAATGGAATACTTACGAATCCGCCTGAACGAGTAGTGTTGAGACGGGGACAGACCGTCTGTCCAGAAGAAGGCCTTTTTGAAATCAGGTGGATGATTGGGAAGATCTTCAAAGACCTTCTTCTCTTTGGGATAGCTCGAAAGATAGTAAAAGCCATCTCCTCCCCGAGCTCGGGAGGGGTTGCTTTTCAGACAAAAGAGATATAAAATCTCCTGAGGCGAAGGCCCTTCCCACTCCAGCTCGTGGTAAAGTGACCTCAGGGCAGACAACACCCTGTAAGAATTGGTTTTGAGCTGGAACGAAGCCAACCCAACGAAATCCGTGAAGTCCTTGAAAAAATACTTCAAAGGCAACAGTGCCCCCTCCCTCATGTGTTCCTGACTCCATGCCGCGTATTTCAGCTTGGCGTCGCGGCCCCCAGGGGCAAAACAGCTTCGTTCGTGGTCGGTCGGAGCTCGACACTTCAAAGAACCTGACAAGCTGAGGCCATGGAGGGCCAAGATGTCAGTTATCTGACTAGTCGAGGTAACCGAGCTCCAATAGTGCTCGGCCTCGAACATTTCTTTCCTCGGCTGTGAGGAAGAAGGTTCCCCCATTAGTGAAAATTGAAGTTCTCCTGGATTATATGCGACAGTGACCTTTAGTGCAGGGTCGAGGGGAATCGGCCTAGGCCCTGAATTGGATTCTGGATAAAGGGCCTCCCGAAGAGTTCTCCTCTTCTTCTCTATAACCTCGTCTATCTGACGGCGATAATGAGCTCGAATATCCTCCTGCTTGCGCGCAAGCTCGTACTCCCGAATCTGGTGTTGATTCCGAGCGAACAGCGACTCCGGGCTCGGGGTTTTAGGCGAGTAAGGGATTTCCAGCAACGATCCCCACCATTTTTCCAGATTCTGTGACATCTAGCAAGAAAGAAAAAATGGTGAGGGCCATGCATGCAAGAATTACGAGTTCGATAGAGGGAGCTCAGAGTTTAGGAACAAAACGAGCTCGATACTAAAACCCTATAAAAGAATCAGAACGTGTATTCTATGGGAAAAAGGAGGAGAGTGGACATAATTTTTTGAAAATCCTGAAATATCAGGGAAAAAAGATGGCGGTTATTCAGAAAAGGTAACGTGGGGTATTGTGCATTCTTTAAAAACCAAGATTGTGTACCCAAATATCTTGGTGTGCAAGATACGTTTTTTAAATTTTGAAAACCCAAAAATGAAGAGACCGCGTTTGGGTTTGTTCTACACAGAAACTGGATTTGAAACCAGAGATTCAACACCTAGTATGGGAACGTAAATGTAGAAGCCTATTGATCAAAAACTCCCTAGCATATAATACTAAGGAAATATATCAGCGCATTCCCAGAAATAACAAGAACACCATGGACAGAAACTGGCATAAAGGAAAATAAAAATTGCACACTTACACAATAATGGTGATTGCAGAGAGATCGCTGATTGAAGGAGAGGTTGCAAATATGAGCTCACGGACTCGAACAAACCGGGGGTTCTTTGTTTTTTCGGCTGAGAGAACATGCGCGAGAAGAAAAATTCTCTGAGATGGCCTCTGGTTTCGTCTTTTCCTTTTCTTTGTTTCTGATGCGTGTAAAATGAGAGGAAGAAGAAGGCCTTGAACATATAAAGGAAGAAAAGTGATAAAGAGGATTGATCTGGGCCATTGGCTAGAATCCTCATAAAATACAATGGTCAGGGGTCAATGACAAGATGGCGCCGAAAAGGTGGCAGACGGATGATCGTGGGCATGTTCCCAAGGTACTCAAGTACCAAAAATGAGCAATACCCAGCTAACGCGTGTCCATTTTCAAAGTGTATGATGGTACGGTTCCCGAAGAAAGTAGTTCAAAAGTTTCCTTCTCTTAGGATTCAAACAAATAATTTTGAGGGGGCAAGATGTTATACCCAGATTTCGAGCTATGTTAAATGTGACCTCGAAAGTTGGATTCGCAACGAATGGACTCGTAATGTTGAAGTATGCTCCAGGACTAAATATCGAGCCTGCAAGACTGAGACGACCTCGAATGCGGTGGCCTCAAAATATTCACGATCTCGAAGGATAGCTCCCGAGACGCATCTATCCTCAGAGAATACCTCGAATCAAGGGTGCCGAGCCTGACACGCGTGCGACCTCGAAGCCATGTGACCTCGGGAGATGTCATTAGCTCGAAAGCAGATGAGAAACCTGGGAGATTAAGGCCTTGGAGATAAATGATAATGACTTTGAATATCTATAAGTGTTGTTTATAAGGGGCGTGTTCTGAATTTATTATTGTAAATCCCATAAAATCATGGGATATTATTTGATTAGTTATACGCCCCTTGGTCTTCAGGGGACGTTTCCTTTTATATCGGATCGCAGGCATTTAAAGCCATTTATTTTATTTACACCAAAAAGAGTAACTACCCAAAATATGTGGGATAGTATTCTGTATCCTTCTCTATAAATAGAGAAGTCGTGCACCATTGTAAAGGACTGAAATTCTGAATCTTGAGAGAAAACTCTGAAGAATTCATGCTTAAGAATTTTTAGAGACAATCTTGAGTTTAATAACAAAGACTCGTGGACTAGGCAGATTTAACTGCTGAACCACGTAAAAAATCGTGCTTTATATTGTCTTATTTTAATTGGCCATTACTAGTAATTGTTTACGTGCTCTTCTTTCACTGTTGACGAAAAACGGCGTCAACACTTTGTTTAACCCTGACATTTTACCATGTTATACTTCCATTTCTAGTGCAGGTCCATCTATAGCTCCTCAAACGGCACCCAATGTTACTTCCAGGTTTGGTCATCCCATAACTACTCCTACTCATCTTTCTGACTATATTTACCATAATAGTACTGCTGCTACATCTACTGCTTGCCCCACATCCAATTATTTATCTTATGATAAATGTACACCATCATTTCATGCTGCAATCCTTCCTGAACCAACAAACTACTCCAAAGTTCTCAAATTTATGAGTGGCAGCAAGCAATGCAAACTGAACTTGATGCATTACAAAACAATAAAACATGGGACATTGTATCTCTTCCCCATGGTTCTAATACAATAGGCAACAAGTGGATTTACAAAGTAAAATACCAAAGGCTATACTAAATCCCGTTTAGTATATATAAATCTCGTTTAGTAGCCAAAGGCTATACTAAAAAACCCGACATTGATTACTTTGAAACCTATGCCACAGTAGCTAAATTCAATACTTTGAAACTAACGCTTGCTCTTGCAGCTTATTACAATTGGACCTTGCATCAAATGGACATAAATAATACATTCTTAAATGGAGACCTCGATGAAATTGTTTACATGAAGTTTCCAAAAGGTTATGTCAAAGGAGCCTCTCCCATCAAATCCAGTATACAAACTCAACTAAAGTCTCTATGGTATCAGGCAAGCTTCAAGGTAATGGTATGCCAAACTTAGCTCCACTATTCTCAAAGATGGTTTTCAACATTCTCAATCAGATCACTCTTTGTTCATCAAGCAAAAATCAGGTGTTTTCATAGCCTTACTTATCTATGTTGATGACATTGTTATTACTAGAAATAGTGAACAAGTTGTCCATGTTTTCAAAAATTACCTCAGCAACACTTGTCAACTAAAAAGATCTTGGATATCTTCGGTTCTTTCTAGGTCTAGAAATAGGCAGAAATAAAAATGGCATTTCTATTTCTCAAAGACCATTCACTTTGCAACTTCATTTTGATACAGGACATTTAGGTACCAAGGCAACTTCTACACCTATGGAACCCAACATCAAACTAAGCAAAGATGATGGTGAACCAGTCCAAGATGCAACATACTATCTTCGTCTCGTCGGAAAGCTCATCTACCTCACTATTACAAGACCGGATATCAGCTACGTTGTCAACCGCTTAAGTTAGTTTCTCATTGATCCTCGTGCACCTCACTTACAAGCTGCCAACCGAATTTTGCAGTTTCTAAAAGCTACACCAGGCCAAGGTCTATTTTTCTCTTCAAATTGTGCTGAAATAGATCCAACAAAGCTTCTTCTTCTCAAGGTCATTAAAGATGACGATTGGGGCAGTTGTATTGACACACGAAGATCCATTACCAGATATTTTTTCTTCCTTGAAAACTCCTTCATCTCATGGAAGTCCAAGAAGCAAACCATTATCTCGCGTTCATCTGCTGAAGCCAAATATTGAGCTATGTCTCATGCTACTTATGAGGTTGTTTGGATACTTTCATTTCTCAAAGACTTTGGTATTCAAGTCAAGACTCATACCTTACTGTTTTGTGACAACTTGGCAGCCATTCTTATCTCTGAAAACCCTGTTTTCATGAGAGAACAAAACACATCGACATTGATTGCCACATAACAAGGGAAAAAGTCTAAAATTGTGTGCTCAAAATGATACATGTTCCTTCAACTTAGTAGATTTACTAACTAAAGCCTTATTCCCTACTGTATTTTAGGATCTTCTCTCCATGATGGGTGTTAAATATTTATACACTCCATCTTAAAGGAGGGTTATTAGACTAACTAGAATTAGTTAGTTGTTAGGACTTTTAGTTGGTTTGTTACTCTTTTTTCCTCGACTTGAGGTGTATATCTTTTACATGTTAAATACAACTATACACATCTGTATTTTGTACTTAACTGAGCTGTATATTTCAGCATGTTTGTAAAGTCACATTTACTGAATAATAGACAAAGATTTTCTCTCTTGTCTCCTAATATCAAGCAAGCAGGTTCTTTCATGACTGTGTAGGGAATGCATTTGCAGATCATCAAGAAGCCCATTTTATACTAAACCTCTTTTGCAAATTGAGATTGATGTTTTCTTCTCTAAAAGGCTTTCTAGAGCACATTATGTAATAGCTACTACTCTATAGCTCAAACCATATTTTTCGCTTTGAGTAGCGATTATGTTTATGTTCCCCATAAAGGCTATAAAAAGAGAGATTTTCTTCTCATTTTCTACATTAATTTCGAAAGGGAAATTTGACTTTTTATGCTTAATATGGGGTTGTAATTCAAAAAAATGCTAGGCATTTTTATCATTACAAAATAATGCCAATTCATTTTAGGATACCAAAAATACCCCTCTCACAACTATCTCCTCTCTTCCCTCCTCCTCTCTTCCTTCCTCCTCTCTTCCTTCTTCTTGTTTCTTCCTCACTCTCTTTCAATCACCTCACCTCACCTCACACCACCACTAAGAGCACCACGGTAGAACCCCATCGAGCAAGGGATCGCCACTAAGAAAGCCATTTTTAGAGGGGATCAAGACCAAAGTAAGGGTTAAGAAATCTTGGAGAAAAATTTCATGGGTAAGCAATTTTTTCTTAAATACTTGGATTAGTGATGTTTCCTTCAAACTTTTTGGGCATTTCGAATAGATCTGAGCAATATTTGCACATTTTTTTGGGTTTTTTCTTGTTTTTTGTCGATCTGCGTTTTCTGGGAATTTTCTGGGTTTGGGTTGTGCTCGATGCATGCTCGATGGCACATCAATTTTTAGAGTTGCATGTTCTCCCCGATGGTTACTCAATACCTACTCGATGGGTGCTCGATGGTAATGTGCATTATCACTATTTCATGCATGCTCGATGGTTGCTCGATGCCTGCTCAATGCAGGCTCGATGGCACATCAATTTTAGGGTTGCATGTTTTGCTCGACGGTTATTCGATACCTACTCGATGGTAATGTGTATTATCAATATTTCATGCATGCTCGATGGGTGCTCGATGCCTGCTCGATGCATCGAGCACCCATCGAGTAAGGGGAAAGACCGGGTAAGCTGTGCAATCCCACACCGCCTGGGGAAGGTCAAGTGTAATGATTCTAAGACTATGTACGTATGGGACTACACAGTTGAAGAGGGGTTAAATGGATTGATAGGTACTACCTATATCAGGAAGGTGCATCTTCTTTTCGGTAGCCCATCACTTCAGAACTTCATGGTTAAGCATGCTTGGCCTGGAGTAATCTAGGGATGGGTGACCTCCTGGGAAGTTTTCCCAGGAAGTGTGCGAGTGAGGACAAAGCACGCTGGAAAGACTTGTCTTGGTTTGTAGGGCCAGTCGTCATTCCAGAAAGCAGCCATAGTGACGTGGGAAGTCACATAATGATGGGGCGTCACAAATGGTATCAGAGCCTTGACCCAGCTGGAAGTGTGGCCGACGGGGATGTCGGGCCCGTAAGGGGGGTGATTGTGACAGTCAGAATCCCATGATCCGTAAGGGGAAAGACCGGGTAAGCTGTGCAATCCCACACCGCCTGGGGAAGGTCAAGTGTGATGATTCTAAGACTGTGTAGGTATGGGACTACACAGTTGAAGAGGGCTTAAATTGATTGATGGGTACTACCTATATCAACAAGATGCATCTTCTTTTCGGTAGCCCATCACTTGAGAACTCTAAAGTTTAGCGTGCTTGACCTGGGGTAATCTAGGGATGGGTGACCTCCTGGGAAGTTTTCCTAGGAAGCATGTGAGTGAGGACAAAGCATGCTAAAAAGACTCGTGTTGGTTTGTAGGGCCAGTCGTCATTCCAGAAAGCAGCCATAGTGACATGGGGCGTCACATGGCACATCAAATTTTAGCGTTGCATGTTCTGCTCGATGGTTACTCGATACCTACTCGATGGGTGCTCGATGGTAATGTGCATTCTCACTATTTCATGCATGATCGATGGATGCTCGATGGTAATGTGCATTCTCACTATTTCGTGCATGCTCGATGGAGGATCGATGCCTGCTCGATGCAGGCTCGATGGTCATGTTTTTCAGCATCGTTAAAATACCATTTTCTACCATCTGTTTTTCAGCTAATTGTATTTGTGTTTTTTTATTTCAGGTTCTACTGTTTACGTATTTGTTTCTTACAACGGTGTTTGGGAAACAGATGGTAGGAAATGGT
Source organism: Humulus lupulus (assembly GCF_963169125.1). Classification (NCBI taxonomy): domain Eukaryota; kingdom Viridiplantae; phylum Streptophyta; class Magnoliopsida; order Rosales; family Cannabaceae; genus Humulus; species Humulus lupulus. The sequence goes on from NC_084802.1 coordinate 14,028,354, forward strand.
ATTTCAAGGATGCTGAAGGTGAAGTGATACCAGTAGAGAATGATGTCACTTACTTGCAACTACTTGACATACTGCACGAGATATTTCATGTGGATAGAGAGGTGTATGAATTGAAACTCGAGGTGCCATTCGTATGCGGCGACCAACCATTTGCACCGGTTCAATTGAGGAATGATCGTCAAGTTCGTGTATTCTTAGGAATAAGCTTGAAAGAACGGGTAGTCTTATGTGTGACTCCAGTTAAGAAGAATGTCATATCAGATCCTTCTCCTAGTGTGAACAAAAAAGACACGACCAGTGTCGATCCATCTCCTGCAGGTAGCAGTTACAAGCATCTTAGCGAGGTGGGCACTTTTGTTCCAGTTACTGATCTGATGGCTACTATTCAGCTTGATATACCACAAAGAGGTCCCATAGGTGTGCTTGAGGCATATGAGTACGATCCCTATGTGAATGATGATCCAGTTGGTAATTGCTTTGAAGATAATGATGATGGTTCCGAGGATGACTCGTATTATAGTGCAGATGTTTCAAATTAGGAGTTAGATATTTCCCAAGCCCAACAAGTAGAAGAAGAGTCAGGACTGCCTCTTGCACATGCACACCTCCCAACTCAAGGACGCTGAGCACCTGCTCGAAGCAGTAATCAACCTGCTAGGACATAAGATAACACTGGGTGGAGGGAGACAATTGTATCAAGAGAAGATCACACCAGATGGAGTACCTCAATGTTTACAAAAGAAGATATTGAGGCATCTGCTAAAACCCATTCCTCATCATCTGGTGGACCAATGGGAGAAATATATGTTGGGAAGACTTTTGAGGACAAGATTGATTTAAAAACCAAAGCTGCTCTATTTACAATGAAGAATAACTTTGACTATTTGGTGAAAAAGTCTGGTACTGACGTGTGGTATATCACATGCAAAGATCCTGACTGTTGTTGGAGACTGAGTGGGAAAAAATTACCAATGTCCCCCATGTTTGAGATCACGGTATACAAGAGCGTACACACATGCTCACTAGAAGTGTGACAAAAAGGTCATCGTCAAGCTGCACCGTGGGTCGTTGGACACCTCATAAAGAACAAATACGCAATTGATGGGGCCAGTTACATGGAAAACAACATAAAGGAGGATATGAAGAAAATTTTTGGTATTGATATGAGTTATGAAAAGGCATGGTGATGTAGAGAGAAGGAACTTACGTATGTTAGGGGGACATATGAGGATTCGTATTGCAAGTTGCCATCCTACTTGCACATGTTGCAGCAAAAGAATCCAGGTACAATTACTGATTTTGTCACTGAAGATGGTCGTTTCCTATATTGCTTCTTTGCCCTTGGAGTTTGTAGGAGGGGATTCATATTTTGTCGTCCTGTGATATGTGTGGATGGCACGTTCTTGAAGAATAAGTACGGTGGCCACATGCTATGTGTCGTTGCTTTGGATGCGAATAGTCATTTATATCCAATTGCGTTCGAGTTGGTGGATAGTGAGAACCATAACTCGTGGAAATATTTCATGACGAAGTTGAAGGAAGCCATTGGGGACGTTGATGACTTGGCTTTCGTGTCAGATAGGCATGCTAGTATTATTCATGCTCTAGAGGTTGTCTTTCCTGATGCCTACCACGACGCATGCTACCATCACATCAGTATGAATGTGAAAGCCAAGTTCAAGACTGATCACTGTCACAGTGAGATGTGGGCAGCAGCCTATGCATGGAAGAAGACTAAATTTCTAAAGCATTTTGAAAATATTAAGCGAATGGATCCTCCTATAGCTGCCTATTTGGAGGGAATTGGTTTCGATAAGTGGTCTCATCCTTTCTTTCCTGGAAAACGATACAATATAATGACAAGCAACTACGCTGAAAGCTTCAACAACAAGACCAAGGATGCAAGAACCTTTCCAGTTACAATTTTTTTGGAATTCATTCGGTTCACACTACAGTCTTGGTTTTCTGAACTACGTAGTGTGACAGAGAAGACTACCACCAAATTATCCACCCTGATGGAGGCAGATGTATCGAACAATGCTAACAAAGGAAGGTTCATGAATGTCTATGCCCTTGGTCAATTAAAGTTTCATGTAACTGGTGCAGACAATGATGCTGAGGTGAATTTGATGATGGAATCATGCTTATGTGGGGTATTCCAGCTCATAGGCACACCTTGTCCCCATGCAGCTGCAGCAGCTATAGAGCGTGGGGTGAACCTTTACTCTTTGTGTTCACTGTTTTACACCATTGAGTCATGGAGGAATTCGTACAAAGAAACCATTTACCCAACTGGGAATGAGGATGACTGGATACTTCCAGATGACATTAAGAATATGGTAGTTGGTGTACCCATAGAGAAACAACAAGTTGGTCGTCCAAAAAATCCAAAGCTAGGAAGACCAAGGACAAACCGTTGGCCATCCAGTGGGGAAAAACCAGTTACAATGCGTAAGTGTAGTAGATGTGGTGGTCGTGGCCACAACAAGTCCTCATGCAAAGCTCAACTTTGAGTTTATTTTTTGCTGTATTTTATTTAAACTTGAAGTTGAAGGTTATTTTTTGGTTTGTTTTTTTATTGCCGTTAATGAATTTTGGTCGTTAATTGTCGTTAATAAAAAGATGCTCAACTCAAAAAAATTCTTAATAACCTAAATTTTAAGAAAATAAATATAACAAGAAGAGAATGTTCAATGTCTAACATTCTGATACCATAAGTCAACTGTCCATTTCTGAACAACTCCATATTGTCATCGCAGATCGTATGAAGTGGTAGCCTACCCAATAAGTGTTCGATGTGCTTAATGGCGTACACACCACAATCTCCACTGTGAACGAAACATAAATTGCATTAGTAACAAAATCAACATAGAATTTAATTAAAAAAACTTGAATAAAAACTAGAATTTTGATTACCTGACTTTGGTTTGGGGTACTGAATCAACTGGCTTGCAGTGCACGTTGAACTCTTTGCATCTTTTAGCTCCAGGTGGAATCGTCAACCAAGGGTTGTCCTTGAAAAGTTGTGACTGCAATAACAATGATGGGAACAAAGTAGACCATGACTTCATAAACGATTGCAGTTGTTTATCACTTATCATGGTCACGTCTGAATCATAAACATTCAGAGTCCAAGTAGAAATGGAGGCTTCAACTATAAACCAATGCGCTTGAAGGTAGTTCTGGCACCAATATACAGTGTCTTCTCCCTTCCACGATGCCAGAAATTGATTGTCAATTCCCATAATCATTGATATCACATCTGAATCCCACAAAAACCTTTTCTTATCTGCTTCCTTGGCATTCTGATATGCATCATAACGGGCCGGTACCACTTGTGAGAACATAATATTCATCACAACAGTATCTTTTCGATACGCCCCAGGATAGAACTGTTGACGCCTACGTAGCATATGCTTGGCCGCATCAATATGCTGCAAAAATGATAGGAAAGCACTTAATCAGCCTATTGAACCACTATCGAAACCCCTATCGAACCCCATCAACCCAAACCATCTACCTATCGAACCCCATGAACCCCATCGAACCATCTTCCTATCGAACCCCCATCGAAACCCATATCGAACCACTATCGAAACCCTTATCGAACCCCATCGAACCCCTATCGAACCCCCATCGAACCACATCGAACCCCTATTGAAACCCCTATCGAACTCCTATCAAACCCCATGAACCCAAACCATTTGCCTATCGAACCCCATTTAAAGCTACTAGAACCAAACCATCTCCCTCTATCGAACCCACATCGAACCCTATCGAACCAACATCGAACTCTATCGAACCCACTGTTTATACCAGATAACAGATATTAGTAAAATTACTTACCCCATCATCGATCCAAAACTGTGGTGTCTTCAATGTCAAAAACCAACTCGGACCATACACACCAGTTTGGACATCCCTCTTCATCTTGTTCGGAATATCTCCAAGCAACCACTTGCCGACCGTCCTGTACTGTGTAGCGATTGACTTCTTTAGAGGGTCGAGGACTAATGGCACTTCATCAATCGCATCCAAACGAGCTTTCTTTCTGGTTGGGTTGGTGTAGTCTTCAAATTTCTTAGGTTTGCGTCTTTTCCTCTTGGCCAATTCAAACTCTACACCAACAACATCCCCAGGTTCTATAATAGCAACACCTGGGGTCTCAGGATTTGCTATGAGTACTATCAGGGGAGGAGTGCCTATGTCATGTACGACAAAATCATTTGGGAGGTCAAGTGAGTCGGAATTAGAATCATTTGGAAGATCTTGTACGAATGTCAAGATGTTATCGACAGCATCCATGATGACCGCCTAGTTCTTTAGCATGGTATCCTGACGACTCTCGACTCGCTCCAACCTCTCCAACACCTCCCGTAAATCAAGTTGATCAGGACTGGGGTGTACCGATGGGGCTGGGGCCGAGGGTGTGGGGCCGATGGGGACTGGGTTATCCTCATCATCAGGGCCATCAACAAAAATATTAGATGCCTTCGCAACCTCAGTAGCTATCTTCACCACCTTCTCAAAATCAGTGGGAGTTTCTACCTCTTCTTCTTGGCCCAACCCGGGATACAAGGGAGCATCACCCTCCGTCAGAGCGCTATAATAATCTATCTCCGAAGGCCGGGGCTTCAACATGGACAACACAATCAACTACATCAAATACAAAACATTAAGTTAGTTTGAAACCACCAAAGAATACTCTATTTTGACATAATATAGCAGAACTTCCACTCGTCTTCTTGAACATCGGTGCAAGGTCGGCCTTCGAAATAGGACGCTCCTTATTGCTTGACCAACTAAGCATCCTCGAAAACTAGTTTCCATGGTTAATACCATACTCATGTGCAAACTGCTGGATGGCTTCGTATGCCCAATACTGCAATGCAGGGACATAACCATACAAACTATATTTTGCTTCTTTCTGTTTTCCCTTAACTTCCTTCTTCTTCTCATAGTTCCTCTTTTGATGATGCATGTCTTTTTTACATGAATTCATAAGCTTGTTAAAAGACACCTTCCCCCATGGGTAAGTAAAGAAGTACTCAGTGTCCTCCACCATCTTCAGCGAATCTATCTAGACATTTAACTTGCCCTCTCGTGCAAGTAAAACCCCCTCAACAAAGAAACATAGGCCCAACTTGTAGGCATCTTCAACTACAGTGCAATTTTTTAAAGCAGCCTCCACATGCATTATCTTCACTGTTTCTTCATCATTAAAGTACTCCTTGATTAAGCAGTCACTAGTCAAGTGTTTCTTCAAATCAGTCTGAAATGGCCCGGAACTGAAGTTCAACCCCGTAACCAAAGCAAACTCGCCTCTACCAAATCTACAGGGTCTAGATCCCAAATGTAAATGCAACTCATCCTCTTTGATGCACTGGATCTTGCGCAACATTAATTGATGTATGAGAGATGCAGAGAAGTCTAACTTCTCAGCCATGAAAAATTGTTTGAAAGGGGATTCCTTCACCCTTTCTATCAACCCGAGCTCCTCAAACTTGTCCTTAATTGTTTTAAAGTAACCATTGCCCTATATGTGACTCGTCCAGGAAAGTGATATGTCAAGGGTAAAAGAAACTTCAGCATCTCCAAAAAATAAAGATAAAAATAATACAGTTAAACAAAGTCAGGTGAAAAATCCATCAATAAACATACATGCAACCATCGAACCCCTATCGAACATGCATCGAACACCCATCGAACCCCTATCGAGTACCCACCAAACATCCATCGAAATCCTATCGAACAACCCTAGAGCATGCATCGAACCACCATCGAACCCAACATAAAACCCAATCCATCGAGCATGCATCGAACCCCCATTGAGCATGCATCTAATTTCTTAGGTTTAAACCTGGAACCCATAATGGGCCTACCCTATGGGTTCCCAATCAAGCATGCATCAAATGACCATCGAGCATGCATCGAACACCCATCGAACCCCTATCGAGTACCCACCGAACACCCATCGAACCACTATCGAATAACCCTAGAGCCTGCATCGAACCACCATCGAACCCAACATAAAACCCACTCCATCGAGCATGTATCGAACCCCCATCGAACATGCATCTAATTTCTTAGGTTTAAACCTGGAACCCATAATGGGCCTACCCTATCGAACCCAATCGAGCATGCATCGAATGGCCATCGAACATGCATCGAACATTGATCGAGCATGTATCAAATCACAGATGCACAAACCTTAAACCCCAAAAGACCTAACCTATCGAACCCAATCGAGTATGCATCGAACCCCTATCGAGTACCCATCGAGTATGCATCGAACCCCCTAAATGCCTACCCATTGATGCTTATCGAACCCCCCATCGAACCATCGAGCAACATAAAAAAAACCATGCAAAAGCTCACAGTCGTCTTTCAACATACCCATTCCAAAATACTCAAACAAAGCAGATCAATATGCTCAAAAAAATTTGTAAACTATGCAATAAACGAAAAAAGTCACAACATTCACACACAAAATAAAAAAATATATATACATATAATCATATATATATGTATACACACCATATGCACATTTGAATACAATAAGGGAGATCGACCTTAAACTTTGCCTTAGTGGGTCAGGGACCGTTGAGGCGGAGGAGGGAGATCTCGAGGAGAAGGAGGTCTCGGGGAATCGACTCAGAGTTGGGTTCAGGAATCGTCGCCGTGCGAGGTCTCGGGGAATCGACAAGGGAGTTGGAGAATCGTCGTCGGTCTCGGTGGGTGGTCTCGGGCAGACGATGACGACGGTTGTCATGCGGGGAGTCAGAGGATCGACGTCAGTGGGGGCACAGTCTCGGTGAGGGAGGAAGTGTACCGAGAGAAAGAGAGAGAGGGAAAACTGAAGAGACAAGTGGGAGGTTCAAAACGTGAGGGGTATTTTGGGTATCCTAAAATGACTAGCATTATTTTGAATTACAACCCCATATTAAGCATAAAAAGTCAAATTTCCCTTTCGAAATCCTCTTCTTTTTACTCTTGCTTCTTCTTGCTTTCTTTTGCCCTAAGGCTATTAGACTTTGGTGGTTGGTAGTTTGGTTATTTTAGGGATGTTGCAATTATTTTAAAGAGATTTGTACGATATACAAAACTTAGTTTAGTTTAATTTGTTTTTTGTTCTTTTCTAAACTTTGTCATTTTATATTTATATATGTTATTGTGCAAATAAAAGTTTACGTGCTAGAATATCATGTTTATGTTGATAGGTTTTATAATTTTTGTCTCACTACAAAAAAAAGTTACTATTTACAACATAGATTTTTTTGCAACTAAGGTCACTTTTAGTCGCAATAAAATATAACTTGTCACTAAAAAGTAATACTTAGTTACAAGTTATCTCTAATGTAGTTTTAGTCACAAGATATTATATATAGTGATGAAGTTTGTTCGGACTAAAAATACATTTAGTTACAACAAGTTGAAATTTTTCTGACCATTATTCTTAATCACAAACTTTTTACTTATGACATACGTATAAAGATGTTTTTTTAGTCACAAAATTTTCAATTTTTGTCACAAAATTTGTTGTGACTAAAAGAAAGATATTGTGGTATTTTTCTAAAATATTGTATAATTATTTTCTACCTAAAATTCATTTATATGCTATTACACTTTTAGATTTATTTGTATTATTTCCATATTTTCTAAAAAAAAATATCAATGTTATGACTTGATAAGAAAACGTAAATAAAATATTTGGTGGTCAGTGGCCACTTTTTGACACAAGAATTTGATTATCGTTGATGCATGTTTGGCTTTACGAGTTTAATACGCTCATTTCAATTGATATTTACCGAGTCTGAAATCTGTTATTTCATTTGAAAAATAATAATGTAATTATTTGTTACAAGTTGTTACAAAACAATTTGTAACTTATATTGAAGAAGTTACAAATTTGGTGAGTAAGTGTTACAGATTTGTTACTTACATTCATAAATTTTGATATTTTTTTCACAATAATAAAATTATGGAAATTAGGTTTTGGAAGTTTTGACATTTTACTGAACTTTGCATTTTCGTATATAATAATTAGTTACTAGTTTGGTGTAGTCTGTTTGCATTTGAGTACAATATTTATATATATATATATATAATTAATATGCATTTGAAAAATATAGAATACAAATATATATGGAATACAAATTAATATTCTATATTTTTTGCAGCAAAATATGAAATATATATTAGTTGTAAGTAAAATGAACAACTTTTTTGATAAGTAATAAGTATATAATTATTATAAAAAAAATTAATTTTTTATTATTTTTTAAAGCAATTCATGTTGGGTTTTATGTTCTTATAAAGCCAAGTCGGACATGTAACACGATTTTATATTGTCGATAAAAGTAGTTGAAATCATTTAGTTTGAAAACTGTGTTGCTTACTTGTTTTATTACATGATTATTGAAATAATACAAACATTTATAAAATCACGAACATATGGATAGTTACAATTATAGTGACTAGATCACAATGGATTATAGTTGTGACTATATATTCAAAAGAACGATTCCTAAGATTAGATCAGTGCATTGGATTTTCACTGATTAGACAATGTATAATATGATCTTCTTACACATTCGGGGTGTGACGTCTTGTCCAATGCATTGACCAAGTAGATAAGATCAGATGTATTTGGTTACATCGGACTAGGACCAATATTGATTACTGATTGATAAATACGTATGTTGTTATCGAATCTAATCAATGTCACAACGTTGACCATAGGTTAAGTCGATCTTAATTTTGGGTGATAATATTCTGCTAATTATATTATTTAAATCTTTTGACTTGTTCGTTATCAGCTTACCCTACGGTCTAGCACATACTTACATCTTGGAAATTTAGTAGTGTAATTGAGTGGGAGTATTATTCATAGATATGAAATCTATAACTTCTGTATGAGAAGTGAAAAGATGATTTCCTTAATTACTTTATTCAAAAGGTTAAATGATTGAGATCTCACTTCTGTGATTAAGTTCACGGAAATATCATTTATAAGAAACTTAGTGGGAGTTAAGGATAAAATACTGATGAGGGGTAAAACGGTAATTTTCACCTAGCTCGTTAGTAAGTCATCAATAAAGGATTAACTAGCTGAAATGGTTATAACGATGGATAACATATTTATGGTTTGGAAAATACGTTCTATGAATTCAAGAGTTCAATTCCAAGTCTATAGTAGAGTCACGAGGAATTAATAAGGTAGTGAAATTATTCGTAAATAAATTCACGGTAACTTATTGGAGCTTGATTTCATGGATCCATGGTCCCCACATCACCTTTGAGTAAATAATCTAGAATGTCTCAATTAAAGTTGACTATGTCAATTTTGGAAAATTTACAGAGATATGAGATTTAGAGAATAAAAAAGAATATTTGGGTAAATTTATTAATATCGATAAATTGATGTCAATATAAATAAATAATATTAAATCAAGTTTTAAATTATAATTAGTTCATTTGAATAAGGATTTAATTAATTAATTAATTAATAAATAAATAAATAAAATGTTTTGAATTTAGGTCCAATTGAGATTTAAATTCAAAACAAAAAGATTGAGCCCAAATTCATTTGTGGGAGTCCAAGACTTTTATCTTTTTGTTTATTATTTTAATTAATTTAAATTAAGCCCATTAAGTTGCTAATATAAGGAATATGATATATAGGGTTTTCATAAGGAAGTCAGTCTCAATTGATTCATTGGGTAAGTGAAAAGCTAGACAGTGTAACCCTTTCTTGGCCACTTTCTCTTCTTCTTCTCTTCTAGATCTCTATCTCATGTGTTGAGAACCAGCCCACACTAGTTCTAGGTTGATCAAATGCTTGGTGAGGAATATTGTGTTGTTGATCTAGTTCAATCTCTTGATAATACTCTGCTACATAAAGAAATCAAGGGATAGAGAGATTGAATAAAGGAGTTGTTCCAGTTCCGCTGCGTATATGTAAGTTTCTGTACTTAACTCTATTTTGTATCAATTTCATAGGAGCATGTTCTAGGAATTTGCATGTTTGTTTGATAATATGTAAATTGCATGAAAATAAATAAAGATTCTGCTATAAGTATTTCCTAAATTCAAATATAAAATATTTTTAATATTATAATGAATGATAATTAGGGTACTTAATATATTAATTATTTTCTAAGAAGTTATTAATTTTCAAATTTAAAAAAAAAACTAAGGATTTTTTTAAATAATTGATCACGATTAGTTGTGACAAAAAAAATCACGGTTAATTATAATTTGAATTCAAAACAAAATCCATAATATTTTTCTATTAAGTTATTTTAAAATAGGTTTGTTAGGATTTTTCCCCCGAACTATTGCCATTACCAAATTGTGCCCCTGAATTTTTCAAACTGTTAAAAATTTCCCTTGAATTATTCACGTTAATGAAATGTGGGACTTCCGTCCAATTTTGCTAACAGAATGGTGATGTGGCGACACTGGGGTGCTTACGTGACATTACCACGTGTATAATTTAAAGAATAAATAAGATATTACCCGCGAACTATTACCACTACTAAATCATGCCCCTGAAATTCAAAAATTTAAAATTTAAACAATATTTTGAATAATTAAAAGAAAAGATAAAAAATATTAAACTAAAAATTCATTTAAATTAAAATAAATTATACAAAATTAAAAATTCAAATAGATAAAAACAAAACTATATTAAAATTTTCTATTTTTTTTCATTTTTTTCTTACTTTCTTTGGCTTTCCCTTACTTTTGCATCAACCAAACAATCTCAAGAAAACTCATCAATTTATCACAACAAAAACTCAACCAAAAAAAAATTATCACAACATATACAAATCAAATTTTAAATCTCTCAAATTCATACACATTTTAATATGATATTAATAACATAACGAAAAAACCCCGATTTTCTATTATTTTTCTCAAACTTTTGCACCATCCAAATACCCTAAGACACTCAACAAATGAGACAGAGAAGGGATATGAGATGGGCAAGGAAAGGGAATATGTACAAGGACAACATAGGTGATACCAAAGCTGAATGTCGTGAGGGAACTCGCAGGAGCCCAGCCTGTCAACGATGTCGCTACCCAGCCTACTTCGAGCTCACTTAGATGCATGTCCAACACTTAAGCCAATTGTTTTTTGTCACCATCGAATTTTTAACATTTCAATTGATTTTTAGTTTAATGGCTTTTTATTATTTTAATATTCAAAAGATTGTTTAATTTTAAATTTTTTTAAAATTCGGGGGGCAAGAATCCTATTTATTCTTTAAATTATAAATGAGACATTGACGTGGAAATACTACATCAGTGCTCAAACTACCCCCACCATTCCGATAGAGAAATTGGATAGAAGTCTCACATTTCAGTAATGTGAATAATTCAGGAGAAATTTTTAACAAACTAAAAAATTCAGGGGGCACGATTTGGATTTGTAATAGTTTGGGGGAAAAAAATCCTAATAAGTCTTAAATATATATATATAATTAATTAAAATGCTAAGTCTTTTTTCAATATAAAAGTTTCTCTATATCTCTCTCAAATTCTCATCTTCTTTTCTTTTATAATTTCTTCCACCAATTTTAAGTTAGGCTGGAGTTATCAACACTATCAAGTATGTAATTTTCATCTCTTTCATTGTTAAGATTATAACAAAATTAATATCAATTATTTAATATGATCATTTTTTAATATAATTATTTTATATGATCATTGATTTTATATGTCTTTTAGGTTTTACTCTTTGCAATCAATCTATGCATATTCATCATCTCACTAATTAATGAATGTGATTTACGTTGTTTTTTTCTTACATCTCCATTAATTCTCATGAGTACATCTCCATTTACACCGTGTACATTGAGCTCAGAGAAACTCGGGAGAAAATATATGTAGCTAATGAAAATCAAGTTCCATTTTGGTGACCTGAAGCAATGCGCAATCAACACGTAAAACAAGTATTGCCGATTCCATAGGGACATTGGTCACATGACTGAGGAGTGATGACATTTGAAAGACGATATTGAAGGTTTGATCTCGAGAGGCTACCTCGGACAATATGTCAGAAACAAAAATAATAACCAGGTGCAGGCACCACAAAACCAAAGAGTGGCTCCGGCCCAACCTATACCACAACCTCAGGCCGCAACACTCCCAGGAAGGGAAGACAATCGACCTCCCTTAATTGATGGAGAAGATGTAATAACCATCTTCGGGGGACCTCACATAGCCGAAACGAATGCTCGAAAGAGGTATGTACAGGAGCTAAAACACAAGAGATGGATCTCCTTATGTTCCAGAGCCTCGAGCTCCAAAACAACAAAGAATTGAATCACAACCAATAACCTTTACGGAAGACGATGCCTCTCATGTCCAATTTCCCAATAATGACCCACTGGTCAAACCATCTAGCTCGCCAACAAAAGCGTCTACCGAGTATTGATTGATAACGAGAGCTTGGTAAACATCTTCTATAAGACGACACTGGAGAAAATTGGTATGTCAGTTCGAGACTTAAAAGCTTGTGCAACTACCTTGTATGGATTCTCAAGAGAAGGGATAGCCAGTACAGGATCAATCAGGCTCCCAGTAACTCTAAAATAATATTAAATGATTAAAACTATAAGAAATAATTTGTATTTTCAAAAGTATTTAATGATTTGTAGTTTTATTTGTCTAGTCAATTTCTTGCTTATTTATCCACCACTATGAATTCGAACATCTTCGTGAGCGAGACTGGATATTCTCCTAGAGTTACTGAGAGCTCGATTAATCATGTATTGGCTATCCCTTCTCCTGAGAATCCACACAGGGTAGTTGCACAAGCTTTTAAGTCTCAAACAAACAGACCCATTTTTTCCAGTGTAGTCTTATAGAGGATGTTTATCGAGCTCTCGTTATCAATCAATACTCGGTGGTCCCTCTTGTTGGTGAGTTGGATGTTTATGACCACTGGGTAATTATGGGGAAATTGGACATGAGAGGCATCGTCTTCCGTAAAGGTTATTGGCTGAGATTCGATTCTTTGTTATTTTGGAGCTTGAGGCTCTGGAACATAAGGAGATCCATCTCCTGTTTTTAGCTCCTGTACATACCTCTTTTGAGAATTCCTGCTCATTTCGTCAATGTGGGGTCCCCCGAAGATGGTTATTACATCTTCTCCATCAATTGAGGGAGGTCGATTGTCTTCCCTTGCTGGGGTGCTACGACCTGAGGTTGTGGTGCAGGTTGGGTCGGAGCCACTCTTTGGTTTTGTGGTGCCTGCACCTAGTTATTATTTCTATTTCGGACATATTGTCCGAGGTAGCCTCTCAAGATCACACCTTCAATCTCATCTTTCAATTGCATGAATTCCTCAGTCATGTGACCAATCTCCCTATGGAATTGGCAATACTTATTCTAACCTAGATTTGCTCGTTGATTGCGCATTGCTTCAGGTCACTTAAATGGAACTTGATTTTCATTAGCTACGTATATGTTCTCCCGAGTTTCTGTGAGCTCGCTGTACACGGTGTAAATGGAGATGTACTTATCTCCCTTTTTCTTTTTACTCCTATTTGCCTCAGTTGTAACGCCCTAGATAACTAAGATCGTTACACTGTGTGTTTAGAATAGTGCATGACTCGCTCATCAAGTCGTTTGAACATAAATGTGTTTCTAAAGTCAAGAGAGAGGTTAGGGTTAAAATATTTTGATCGTAGAATGATTGATTTTCATTGAAACAAGTGTTTGATACATGGGATCCCAGAAATAGTGTTTACATGCCAGATACAACCCTCAAAAGTTAATACAACAATAGTCAGTCTAAATGGAAAAATACAATTTTGAGCTCTAATCCCTGTAAATCCATTGGCAATGGCGGTCGAGCAGCTGCCAATGTACACACCGCCCTTAAAGCAATCCAACTCATGTTTGGTCCAGCTTTCCTTTGCCTTTACCTGCACCACGTAGCACCTGTGAGCCAAGGCTCAGCAAGAAAACCATAATCAACAGGCATAGAAAGCAACAAGTGTATATAGCAAACTTTAGTCCAATCAGTTCAACTAATCAGCAGAGTACAAGTATTAAGCTAGGCAATGATAAACACATATACTTCCAAACATATAATTCGATCTTTAATATAGTATTTAGGTGTCGGTGCCCTTAGGTCGACCCTCTGGTTATTTAGCTGATTCCGGCTCGCTTAGGCCGAGATGTGTTCAGTACGCTTATCATCAGCCCCGGCTCCCTTAGGTCGTACTTTTACATTACACATAACATATATAAATTATATAACACATATGTTCATTTACATGGAATCTCTGTCCCATTCACAACCACTTAGGTGCAGTTTTCTTACCTCAAGTCCCGAGCGAAGGATAAAGAGTGATCCCGAGCACGATCCTCAATCCTGAGCCTTAACAGTAATCCTAGTCACAAGAAACAATGGATAACTATCAAATTCTAATGCAATTATATGTTTTGGAAACAAATACTAGCCTCCGGGACCTTGAATTCTACTAAACTGGGTAGTAGAATTCGTCCCGAGCGCTTAGTTTTAAATCCTCGAGCCTCCCCAAGCCTAAAAACGAACCTAGGCTATGGCTGCCTAGGCGAGCTGCGACCTGGCCCTAAGGGTCGTGGCGCGCCTCAATTCAGAGGCGTTAACCTCTTGTTCAGGAGGAGCGGGCCTCGACTTGCTCGCTAGGGTCGTGGCGCGCCCACAAGTTAGCAAGCACTCCCAAGGCCTTCTGGGCACGCGGGCCTCGACGCCCATGAACTGGGTCGCGGTGCGCCCCCGTGAACCCAGAATTCCCTGAGTTTCTCCAACATTTTCCAAACTCAATTTAACCAAAAACCCCTTGCAACCTTTAACCAAACCCATAACCGAGTCTATGAATCTTAACCACATGGTTTAGGCATAATAACTCACCCCAAAACCTACTAAAATTACCACCCCAAATTAGAACTCAATCAACATCCAAAAACCAGTCTAAACTGAGCCTAACAATATGAATTCTCAGCAGAAACATGATAGAATTCTTACCTTAGTTTATAGCCTCAATCCACATTAATTTCTTGACTAATCCCAGCTTAATTTCCCAGACTTCCCTCCTAAATCCCCTAGCTTTTTCCTTCAGAAATTCCCTCAGCTTCAAGGCATTCCAAAGGGAGAGAGAGAGAGTGAGAACGTGAGGGCAAGAGCGAGAGAGAGAGAGAGAGAGAGAGAGAGAGAGAGAGAGTATAAGGTATGGTATTATGATACGTTCCACTAAGTTCTGATCACTCTAGCCTAAGTCTAACTCTTCCCACTATATCTCTTTTAATTAAAATGGCCAAAATGCCCCTTATACTAACCCAGCCTCCTATTTTCCCTTAGGGGAAAAATGGTCATTAACCCCGATTCTCGCTAATTCCTCGAGTTATCCTACCAATTCCCAATTAATCCCGACATGTACAAATAATCACCAAATACTTACCCACTACTCGATAAATCTCAAATATACATTAAACTTCTCAAAATACTCCTAAGCTCACCCCCGAGCCAGGTATTATACCCTGTTGTGACTATTCCGCTAATCTGCTCACTAGGATCGCCTCGAGCCGTATACTACAAATATATCCACAAAATAATGTGGTATCAATCATTAAACACATATAATCACATGTATGCCATTAACGGGCCAAAGTTATAGATACGCCCTTATAAACAAGAATAGGCCCACATGCATATTTAATACTTATAAACATGCATATAAATATATTCTTATTATCATATAAATCCTGCATGCCACATAGTCATGCATTTAATCAATCAATCACACACATATTCAAATATGCCCTCCTGGCACGCTAATCAAGGCACTAAACCTTATTAGCTTTTTGGGTCATTACAACTATCCCCTTTTACTGAGAATTTCGTCCTCGAAATTTACCTGAATAACTCAGGATACTAATTCTGCATAGCTGACTCAAGCTCCCAGGTCACTTCCTCAACCTTGCTATTCCTCCACAATACTTTGACTAAAGGAATTGTCTTGTTCTTCAAAACTTTATCCTTCCTATCTAGGATCTGAACCGGTCGCTCCTCATACGATAAATCAGTTTGTAGCTCTAGACCCTCATATCCCAATACATGAATCATATTTGAGATGTAATTCCGAAGCATATAGAGGTGGAATACGTCGCGAAATCTTGATAACGATGGTGGCAGAGCCAATCTATTGGCTGCCTGCCCGATCTTCTCCAGGATCCCAAAAGGTCCAATGAATCTAGGGATCTGCTTGTCCTTTTCCCCAAATCTCCTCACCCCTTGCAATGGTGAAACTCGCAGAAACATGTGGTCCCCCACCTGGAACTCCACGTCCCTACACTTAGGATCAGCGTAGCTTTTTTTTCTGCTCTTCGAAGCGAGCTATAGCGTCCCAAAATTTTACTTAGCTAGATAGTAGCAGGAGTAGTAGTAGTAGTAGTAGTAGCTGCAGAATTTTAGTTTTCGTGGATATTGCTTAAGCCAGTATTTAGTTAGAAACTCGTATAAATAGTTATGGATTTTATAAGTTTAACATATGGTTTAGAAATATTAATTTTATCATAAGGTTTGATTAATATAGCTGGTCCTAGAAATATTATTTATTATAACATAAGGTTTAGATAGAATTATTAAGAGTGTGACACTTGTCACATGTATGATTATTAAGGATTTAATCATTTTGGATGAATAAATTAATAAAGGATAAATCTAGAAGGTCTAGAACCTTCCCTCAGCTGTTAAGAACATGTTTTACTCAGTCAAAGTGGTTTAAACTAATTCAAGTATTCTGAAAAAGTGTAAATACGTGTTTGATCTATCAACGTATGCCGATATATCGCAGCTATAGGGGCCGATATATCGCCTACAGGAGATACGGAAATCACGGTTGCTTTACACGAACGAAACCACGAAGACTCGAGGCATAGGTCCAGGTGATATATCACCTAGGGTGGGCGATATAGCAGCCTATGGGAGCAATTTTTGAAATATTTGTAGAACCGAGCTAGGAACAACCCTCAACAACTCTTACTCATTTCTGAACGTTTTTTATCGAGTTATGGGCATCTGTTGAACAGATAATTCAAATTTATTCAATTTTTATCATTTATTTATTCATTTTAAATGGAGTTAGTTTCACTCCTTAACTCTATAAATAGGGCCTAGTACTCAGCCATTCTTTTCAACATTCAAGCACAGTTCAGAGCTTCCAAGCTGCTAAGTTCATTCTAGAGAGAAACACTACGGTTTTGGGGTTAAAGCTTTAAAATATAAAGCTTTTATAAACACTTGGGAAGTAAGTTTTTGTGTGATTTTGGTGTTCGAGGTATAGATCCAGGTTTTAAGCTATTTAAGGTACCGTTAATCTTCAGGTTTAGTTCATTATAGTTTCTATTAATCTTTCATTTTTCTTCGAATCCTAACTCGTGATAATGACTTTTGGTGAGGTGTTCAATTTCTTTGAAACATAAAGTTTTTGGTAAGTTCTTATCCCGATGGTTTATATCTTCTCTTCATCTTATTTTTCTTTAGGAAACGTATGGTTTCTTATGTTTGGTTTTAGGAGTTTCCAATCCCGCTCTTGTCTCCAATATTCCAATTTT
This sequence comes from Humulus lupulus, assembly GCF_963169125.1. Taxonomy (NCBI): domain Eukaryota; kingdom Viridiplantae; phylum Streptophyta; class Magnoliopsida; order Rosales; family Cannabaceae; genus Humulus; species Humulus lupulus. The sequence continues at coordinate 14,045,972 of NC_084802.1, forward strand.
TGGTAAGGAAAATTAGGTAGTTTAGTTTATGTTTTGTATGACCTATAATTTCAGGTACAATAAAGGGGTAAGTGTGTCTGGACCTATGGTGTCCAATGATGTATGACGAACTTATGTCTGGTAGGCTCGGTTGCCAAAACTTTATGATAGACCTAAATGATGTCTGGTGTATGACGGACTATTTTCCGGAGCTTAATTGCAACCCCTATATAAACACTTATCTTTTTATTATATCTGACTTGTTATTATGACCTATGACCTATAGTTATGATTATGATTTATGATCTATGACTTATGATTAATGGCTATGACTTATATTATGATTTATGATATGATTTAGGTTATGATATGACCTAGGGTTTATTGTTGTATGATTAGTATTAATAAGTTTTGGTATGACTCTTTTGTAATTCATGATATTTTTTATTATATGACTAACTTTTCTTTGTATTTTCCTTACTGGGCTTAGAAGCTCAGCCCTTATGATGTTGTTGTGTAGAAAATTAATGATAGAGAAGCCGGTGGTGAGGGGGACCTAAGAGCTTCATGATGTACTCGTGGGGACCATATAGTCGAGGAAGATCAAGCGGGCCTATTTATTTATTTTTATTTAAAGAATGTTTTCTTTTAAAGTTTTATTTAAATGTTGCTCATTTTAAAGACAATTATTTTATTTTTGTAAAACCAAGGATCCATGTATTTATATTCAAGTTTTTATTCAATAAAAGAGCAATATTTATGAATTATGATCCAATGTTGTGTTCTTGGTAATCTATGAGAAATTAGGGCGTTACAAGAGCATTCGAGCTCAGATCTTCTCAATAGCTTCATTAGTTTTCTGAACCATCTCCGGTCCCAAATACTTCCTCTCTGCCATCTCATCCCAATGAATGGGTGATCTACATTTCCTTCCATATAATGTCTCGTATGGGGCTACTCTAATCATTGATTGATAACTATTGTTGTAAGAAAACTCAATCAATGGGAGGTACTTACTCCAAGAACCCTCGAAGTCTAGCACACACGCCCTAAGCATGTCCTCCAATATATGAATTGTCTTCTCAGATTGTCCATCTATTTGAGGATGAAAGGCTGTACTGAACTTCAACTGAGTTCCCATAGCCTTCTGCAAGCCACCCCAAAACTTGGAGGTAAATATGGGATCTTGGTCTGATACTATAGACTTAGGAACCCCATGCAGTCGTACAATCTCCCTCACATACAACTCTGCGTACTAATCTACAGTATAGGTTGTCCTCACTGGCAAAAACTGAGCTGACTTTGTGTATTTGTCTACTATCACCCACGTCGAGTCGTGTTGCCCCACCGTCCTTGGTAAACCTCCCAAGAGATCCATAGTAATATCTTCCCACTTCCACTCGGGAATACCTAAAGGTTGTAACAACCCCGCTGGTCGCTGGTGTTCAGGCTTTACCTGTTGACATGTTAAACACCTAGCTACTGTTAGGAGTGTGTCCTAAAATCATGTAAAGACATTTGTTTTTTCTGTGAATAAATAAATACAATAGTTTATTATTATTGTCATATTTAGATTGTTAAATTATTGTTTGAATAATTTTGTAAATATCATAAAAATTCCATATTCATTATTGAGGGTGTGATCTTGTATTAGTATGAGAGAATTAAGATCACATGAATGAATAAAAATAGTCAACAACAACAAATTAAAGTTATGGAATTCTTTAATTGGAGTTGTAAGTACGGTTTACTGAGTATCATAATGATACAAATAATCTAGATTCAGATTATTGATGTGGAAAGACATCTCGGTAAATGTGCTTTATATAATATGATTATATATGACATGGACCGATATGAATTAAAGTCTTTATCCAAAAACCATTTAACAATAAAGACTTGTAATTCATATCATAACTGATGATCATTTATAGATCAACCTAAATCCTGAGTGTTCATGAACTCCTATTCATATTTATTAAATCTTTTGATTCACTCGTTAAGGTCTCTTTAAAGAATGAGGCTAATGACTTTTGTTTTGGAGATTTAATATCATGGATGGCTGGGAACATGTATCAACAATACGGAATCTAATCTTTCCTAACGGATCGTATATTAGTTCCCTTAAGGGTTAATTCTGGAATTGAATGATTTTGAGCTCAAATCTATAATTAGATTATAGATTAATTATTCACTAGTGAATTAATGGTACTTAAGGAATAAGAAGTAAATTAGAAAGGTTAAATGGTAATTCTTCCATTCTAATTTATGAACTAATTAATTAGAGGGTTGAACTATTGCAAGATGGTTATATCAATGGACGACTTAAGAAAAAGATTTCTGTAAAAGTATATCTATAACATAAAGAGTGCAGTTCTGAATTTATAGTGGAGTAATATCAGAATTAATAAATTAACTATTATAATTAAAGAGTTTAATTATTTAGTTTCAATTTATTGGAGCTTAATATTATAAGTCCATGGTCCCCAGAATGGCTCAAACAATCACTGTCAAAGGCAAATACAAAAATGGGCAAAAATGACTTATGTGATAAGTAAAATATTTTTCTATGTATCAAACATAATTATTGATTAATTATGTGTAATTAATTAATTAAGAATTAATTAATTATTTGATTTATCATAAATATAATTAATTTTGAATTAATTTATTTTTGGGATTTTTGGTATTTAAATAATAATAAAATTGGGAAAAATCACATGCCTGCACATGCATGTGGTACACGTGTGGCACAGTGCACAGGCACTGTGCTACACGCATAAGAGATAGACTTGGTCTCTTGATTCCACAATTTTAGTTATTTAAATATTAAATAAATAATGAGATATTTTGATTTGATTTAAATATTATTATTTAAACAAAAATCTGATAACTGATCAGTTATTTTGAATTTGTTTAAAATAACAAATATTTTAATATATTGGATATTATTAAATATGGGATATCAGTTTTCACAGAACGTAAGTTTTTCAGGGATAGAAAAATATCTAGGATTCTCTCAGAGAAAGAGAACAGTGACAAAAACAAAGGTCATTGTTCTTCACAAAACCTAGGTCCAAACTTTATCAGATCTCATGTGTTGAGAACATCTGATAAATAGTTATTGCCTATTATTTGTATAGCGAGCCCACACTCGTTCTTTGGGTGACTGAGAACATTTTGAAAGATCTTGGTGTGAGATCTCAAGGATTCAGCCATACGAAAAGATAGCAGCAAGGAAGGACCTGAGGTAATGTTTCTATTCTTGTCCTTGATTCAATATATATATGAGTGTGAAGAAGTGGATCTAGAAATCTTATGGGATTAATCTGACAATTTGATTGTTGTTTCGCTGCGCATAATCTCTGATTTGATCAATAAAAACCAACAGCTACGTATTCAACCACCTCCTTCTTCATCCCAGGCCACCAATATAAAGTCCGTAGATCCTGGTACATCTTCATGGTTCCTGGATGGAGTGAGTATGGTGTAGTATGGGATTCATCAAATATCTCTCGTCTAATACCCATATCCATCGGAACACGGATCCAATCATTGTACCGTAGTAAACCTGTCTTTGAAATAGAATAGTCCTTAGCCACTCCACCTAGGAAATTTCCTCTAACCTCCTGCAAATGTGCATCACCTATCTGCCCCTCTCTTATCCTCTCCGGGAGGGTAGACTATAAAGTAATAATGGACAACTGGCCAGTAACCAATTCTATCCTCACTTTAGCCATCTCCTCTGCCAATTCCTTTGATATCTGCTTCGAACTATACAATTGTCCTGGCCCCCTCTGGCTCAATGCATCTGCCACTACATTAGCTTTTCCTGGGTGGTAAAGGATGTCACAGTCATAGTCCTTCACCAATTCCAGCCAACGTCTTTATCTCGTGTTTAAGTTCTTCTAGGTGAAGAAATACTTCAAACTCTTATGATCGGGTACATCTCGCACTTCTCTCCATACAAATAATGTCACCATACTTTTAGTGCGAATACCACCGCTCCTAGTTCCAAATCATGGGTAGGGTACGGCTGTTCATAATCCTTCAGCTATCGCGATGCATAGGCAATAACCTTCTCATTCTACATCAACATGCACCCCAATCCCAGTCTCAATGCATCACAGTACACTACAAATTTCCCTCCCTCCGAAGGGGGGCTCAACACAGGAGCAGTAATCAATCGTCGCTTCAATTCCTGAAAGCTACCCTCACACTTGTCTGACCAAGTGAACTTCATATTCTTTCGTGTCAACTTAGTCAACGGTGTGGAAATCTTTGACAACCCTTCCACAAACCGTCTATTATATCCTACTAGTCCAAGGAGGCTCCTAACTGTCTATAAAGCACTGGTGCTACCGGTGTATACAAAAAAAGAAGATCTCATCAGACATGTTGGGAAATTTGAGGATCAGATGGAACTGCTCGGGGTGAGTGATGATTATCGATGCAGAGTATTCCTGACTACGCTGTCAAATACCGCCCAAGAATGGTATTGGAAGTTCAAGCTAAATTCCATTACCTCATGGGAAACATTTAGGAAGGAGTTTTGTAGACTATTTAGTGCTGCTCGGACTCCACTAGTTTAGGCCAACCACTTGGCAGATATCAAATAAGGAAAGGATGAATCTCAAAATATTTATATACAGAGATTCATGAGAGAGGCCAACAGAGCAACCACTGTAGGAGATAAGGGGAAGATGGTTGCAATATCCTTTGGAATCACTTACTGAAGCCCCTTGTGGGATAGTATTCATAGAAACCCAATTTCAACACTTCAACAATTTCTTGACTGGGCGGACAAGTATATGAAATTGAATGATGCAATCGAGAAAGAGGAGAAAGGCATAAACAATCCGGGCAAATCAGCTGACTCTCCTAAGAACGGTGGAAACGATCAAAATGGTGGAAACAAATGTGGGCATAACGGATCTGACCACCATGAAGAGAAGAAGGCAAAGTCGGGATCAAACGACAAGCCACCAAGTATGAACTTCAGTTCACTAATTACACCACTCTCTCGGCCAGCCGGGCAAAAATATATCTCGCTAGTCATCAGGAGGTTCCCTACTAGAAGCCTCCACGCATTAGGAAACAGATGAGTAAGAGAGACATGAATAAGTTTTTTCATTTCCATGGAGATTATGGTCACGACATAAATGAATGCAATCACTTCAAGGATGAGATAGAATTTTTTCTCTGGTCGGGCAAGTTGAAAAAGTATCGGGCAGAGAAACCCTAAGGAAAAGGAAGCAACAACAATCCTGGGTTCAAACAACAGCGATCTCCACCCTGCAACCCAAGCCTGCGTAATTTACCTTAGACACTATATGTGGAGGTCCACACTTGGCTAGGGACAGTAACAAAGCAAGGGAGAGATATGCTAGGACACTTCAACATGAGTTGGCTGCAACATCATATGTCATAACTGTTGAGGAGCGACCTCCAAAGAATCCTCTGTATGAGAATGAGTCTCTTACTTTCACAGAAGATGATGCTGGACGTGTCAGGTATCCTCATAATGACCCGCTCGTCATTACAGTCCAGATTGCAAACATGAAGGTAAAGATATGCCTAGTTGATACGGGAAGCTCCATGGACATTATCTACAATTCATCTTTCGAAAAGATGAAGTTTCCTGTCAATGACTTGAAGCCATGCTCTGAAGTTATTTACAGGTTCACTAGAGAAGGTTTGTCATCGGCCGGAACAATCAAGTTACCAGTCACAGCAAGAGACGCTCCTAGGCACAAGACAATCATGACATAATTTTTTATAGTAGATTGCTCGTCAGCATACAATGTGGTGATTGGTCGACCACTACTCATGGCTCTACATGCAGTGGTGTCTATATGGCACCTTTCTATGAAATTCCCGACTAGTGCGGGCATAGTATGTGTCCAGGGAAACCAGGGAGTGCTACAATGCTTTAGTGGTTAAGGCACGGAGGGGAACCTATGAGAATAACATGATTGTGTGTGGGGAGAAAGAATAAGTAATAGACGAGATGGACATCGACCAATATGACATTGTGAATTTTACCGACCAAGAAAGAGTTTTAAAAGTTACCAACCAGGAAGGGACTCTTAATGTTATTGAGCAACAGACCCCATCCAGTGATGAAGTCACCAAATAGGGCGTTGCCCAAACCAAGGGAATGGACATTGATCCTCTCTTTCGGGATTTCGATAGTGGAGTAGAACCTGTGGAAGATTTAGAGGAGGTCTCGATAGATGAGAACGAACTGACCAAAGTTGTCAAAGTTGGAAATAATTTAAAGGTGGAAATGAGAGCACAGCTGGTAGAATTTTTGTGAAGAAATCAAGACCTCTTCGCCTAGTCTCACAAGGATATGGTGGGTATCTCCCCAACTGTGCAACAAAAGAGAAGGTTACTTGACAAGGAACGAGAGCTGTAAAAGAAGAAGTCAAGAGCCTGAAGAAAAATGGGTTCATCAGGGAGGCTTACTACCCAACCTAGGTTTCTAACCCAGTGTTAGTACCCAAGTCCAATGGGAAGTGGAGGACCTGCATGGACTTCACCGATTTGAATAAAGCATGTCCCAAGGACTGTTTTCGTCTACCTAGGATAGACCAGTTGGTTGACGCAACATCTGGTCATGAAATTTTGTCCTTCATGGACGCTTACTCTAGGTATAATCAAATAAGTATGCACCCTCCCGATGAGGAGCATACCAACTTCTGTACAGATATAGGATTATACTGTTATAAGGTTATGCCATTCCGCTTGAAGAACGCAGGTGCCACCTACCAATGTTTAGTGAATGACATGTTTCGTGACTTGATCAGAAAAAATATGGAGGTATATGTCGATGACATGTTTGTCAAGTCAAAAAAAGTTGGGGAGCATGCGCGAGATCTAAGGGAGTGCTTTGCAATACTTAGAAAGTATCGCATGAAAGTGAGCCCCCTTAAATGCTCTTTTGGAGTAAGTTCTGGGAAGTTTCTTGGATTTATTGTTAACTCACGTGGGATATAGGCCAATCCTGAGAAGATTAAGGCACTCATAGAAATGAAATCCCCGACCAGAATTAAGGATGTGCAGAGTTTGACTCAGCGGATTGCTGCTCTAAGTAGGTTTATTTCCAAGTCAACGGACAAGTGTGTCCCGTTTTTTAACTTACTAAGAGGAAGCAAGAAATTTGACTAGACGGAGGATGCGAGCAATCATTCCAAGCCATAAAGAAACATTTGGCCCAACCTCTAGTTCTCTCAAAACCCATAGATGGAGAGGACCTCTTCATTTACTTAGCAATCACAAAGCATGCTCTCAGTGATGCTCTAATACGAGAAGAAAATAAAGTGCAACATCCGGTCTACTACATCAGCAAGTGGTTGATAGGAGCAGAATTAAGATACTCACTGATCGAAAAGCTGGCATATTGTTTAGTGCTCGCATCTCGCAAACTACGACCATACTTTCAAGCACATCCCATTAAAGTTCTCATCGATCAGCCCTTACGACAAGTTTTACAAAAACTGGAAACTTTATGTCAGCTACTTAAATGGGTTGTTGAATTAGGCCAATTCGAAATCAAGTATCAACCCCCATCGACCATTAAAGGACAAACTCTGGCAGACTTCATTGTTGAATGCATCGAAATTCCTGATGTTCCCAACCAGACAAAAAATGAAGCTGGGCAGAGCAAAACTTTTCCTACCTGGCAACTTTATGTGGATGGATCCTTGAATGATCATCATTCAGGAGTAGGGCTTATATTAATAACACCTAAGCAACATTGAATCCATTGTGCATTAAGGTTCGAGTTCAATGCTTCCAATAATGAGGCGGAGTGTGAAGCCCTCCTAGCAGGATTACGACTGGCCAGAGATGTTCATGCCCGGTCAGTCGAAGTAAATAGTGATTCTTAGCTAGTGTTCTACCAAATTTTAGGGGAATATCAGGCCAGGGGTTTGCGCATGGTGGCATACTTAAATAAGGCTAAGGACTTGCTAGCGCAGTTTGAAGAGTACACAATCAAGCTAGTGCCACGAGAGAAAAACTCCAACGTAGACGCCTTGGAAAAATTAGCCAGTGCAAAAGATGCTGGCACACTGAATATAGTACCAATCGAATACTTGGCAAACCCAAGTATCACCAAGCAGGACGCAATGCCCATCACAATAGCTAACACTTGGATGACACCCATCATCACATACCTCGAACAAGGCACCCTACCAGATAACCGCAATGATGCAAAGAAGACGATGAGACAAGCTTCCCGGTATGTCATGATAGATGAGGTGTTATATAGAAGAGGGTACTCTATGCTGTTACTTAGGTGTGTGACGTCTGACCAGTCAAAAAACTTGTTGGCTGAAATGCATGAGGGAATTTGCAAAGATCACGCTAGGGAGCAAAGTCTCTCGAAAATGATTTTGCGACAAGGATTTTTCTGGCCTACAATGAATGAAGATTCCATGGAATATGTGAAAATATGTGATAAATGTAAGAGATTTTCTAAGATACCCCAAGCACCTCCAAATGTTTTGAAGCAAATGCAAAGTCCCTGGCCTTTTGCAGTATGGGGAGTTGATTTGATTGGGAGACTACCCAAAGGAAAAGGAGGAGTACAGTTCGTTGTAGTTGCTATGGATTATTTCAATAAGTGGACTAAAGTTGAACCACTAACAGCGATCACCTCAAAGAAAATGTTATATTTTGTAGTGAAAAATATCATATCTCGCTACGATCTGCTAAAGAAGACAGTGACTGGCAATGGTAATCAATTTGATAGCGATTTGTTTGCTGATTTTTGTGCTAGACATGGAATCATAAAGAGTTTCTCCTCGGTGGCTCACCCACAAGTGAATGGGAAAGTTGAAGCAGTAAACAAAACATTGAAAGAAACTCTAAAGAAGTGACTCTAACAAGCTAAAGGTCCCTAGGTAGAATAATTACCAGAGGTTCTCTAGTCGTACAGAACCACTGCTCGGACAGCAACTGGTCATACTCCTTTTTCGTTGGCGTGTGGTTATGAAGCTATGATACCGGTCGAGATTGAACCCCCATCCCATCAAAGAAACACGTACAACCAAGTAGAGAACAATCAATTACTAGCTGAATCTTTGGATTTTATTGAAGAAAAAAGAGAAAAGGCGATCTTGAGAATTGCTGCCCATCAACAAAAGGTGGCCCGCTATTTTAATTCCAGAGTTAAAGATCAAAAGTTCTAGGTTGGAGATTTGGTCCTTAGAAAGGTGTTCATCAAAGACCCGACAACTAGAGTGCTAGGACAAAATTGGGAAGGACCATATCAGATTGAGCAAGTCATACCACCCGGCTTTTATAAACTTTCTAGGTTGAACTGTGAGCTGATCAGAAACTACTAGAATGGCGAGCCCCTGAGGAAATATTATCAATAAATACTGCTTATAGAGTGGTAGCTTGGATTCAAGTATTTTACTTGTTATTTAAGTATGTTTATGAGCTGGTTATTTGCTGACCAGTCATTTATTTTTGAACATTTTTGGTTTGTTGGAGACTCATTATTAGACATATTTTGTCCTTTTATAATTTACGATTGATAAAAGAGATCATCGCGGTCGGATCTTTCTACAAATTATGCATACGTGTTGATTTTTTTTTTCGAATAGTGTTCAATTGGTTGAAACGAACCAGGTAGTGTTCAACTGACTGGTATCCACTTGGCCGGGCAGACTGACAGTATTTAATTGGTCGGGTATTCTAGTAGTGTTCAACTGCTAGGATATTTTCTTTATATTCAATGTGTTTCACGAGAAATAATTGCTCGAATAGATTTGGTCAAGTAGCAAGTGACCAAGGATCTTTCAACCCTCGATCACTTGAGGGGGCACATAGGGTATACTGGTATATAATTCAACACAGGCAATGAGAGCACGAGTTAAAATATTTGTTTTTAGGCTGACTTGTAAATTTTTGAAGTCCAAAAAGGCCATTAAGATAATTTGTTTAAAGCTTAAATAACTTGGAATTTTTCAAGATTCAAAGTTAAAAGCAGATATATTCGTGTGAAAGTAAACATTACGCTCATAAAATATTAGAGCAATAAGAGTGTGAGAAATTATACTGAGTAGGGACTTATGAAATTTCTATATTTTCCAAGTTAGAAAACTAAGTACTCATGTGAAAATATAAGGAATAAATCAAAGAGACTTTACTATTCACAAAAGACTTAGAATTTTTTAAGAAAAGTAAAGCGTAAATGTCAAACAACTTGGCCGTACAAGCAAACTATCAAAGTTGATAAGAAGCAGTAGTCTCAACAAATGTATAAAGAAAACTAGTAAACTACTAGCCAGGTACAAAGTTTTTGCTGGTTAGGTAGGAGGCTCCTTGGTCGGATGGGTACGTTTACCAGTTGGGTAAACTGGTCCTTGGCTAGTCAACACCGTCATCAACATCTGGAACCTCCTCTGGTTAGAATGATAGAGCATGAGAGGCAAGCGTAGTGCCAACTGGAAGAGCTGCCTCCTTGGTTGCCTTGGCTTCGCATTTGGCAAGCTCTTCGGCCATCGCTTCTTCAGAGAGAAAGTCAAGGTTAAGAGGCTTGTTTAACTTCCATATCTGATAGAAGCAGTTGAAGCAAATTTCTTCGTAACAAGGCAGATCGATTTCCTTTTCTTGTTTCAACTCCTCATTCTCTTGAGTTTTTTCCACCAGTTGATCGGTCAATCTCTTATTGGCCTGAATTGCTTGTTGTTCTCATCAGCTAACTCTTTCAGAGATCGGTCCCGGTCAGCAACTGCTTTCTCTGCCCGCTCATTCTTTTCTTGGAGATCTTTCTCCTATTTAGTCAGAGTTTCAATCTTTGCCCAGGCTTCCATCGATTGACCATTCAAGACCTTGACTAGCTCCTTATAGTCGACTGCTTGGCGTTGAGCATGACTAACAGTGATGAGTCCCTGGAGTAAATAACCAGAAAATTATTAAGAATAAGAACAATCGATAAGAGAGTGAGTACTTTTTATGATAAGATGCTTACACTCATTATTTTAGCGAGGCCTTTGTGAAGGAAAACTTCAACGCTTTGCCGAGGTAGAGTCTCAAATGTCTGAGTTGTCATTGCATGGTGAAGAATAGGGTCTAGTAATTCTTCGCCATACTCACCAGCAATGTGAATGGCCTTGCTTAGGCTGGCTGGTCGAGTAGTTTGTAGGCTGGTAGAATAAGGAATAGACGGAGGAGTCAAGCGGGGGATAGTGACTAACTGATTAAATGGTCTCCCTTGGTTGGGCGGTGCAATCCTCATGACCTTTCTTGGAGGATTCAAGCTAATACCTTCACCAGTCTTCCTCTTTTGGGCAGAAGGAGTGTTGAACTGCTTGAACATGGCTGGATCTGCATAAAAGTAAAACAAAAACCTGGTTAGTGGAAACACGAAATAAACATAAGTGAATAAAAATTGTATAGAATTTCATCACAATCATTCTCAAAATGTAACTATGGTTACTATTAGTAACACCTGAGTTCAGAATTTCATCAAAAATATCATCTTCGTCTTTCGACGATAAGCTATCTTCTCGGAGAAGCTCAATGCTTTTTCCTTTTCCGGGCCTGTTAGGGAAGGTGGGTCGGTGAGGATTTTCATGAAGAGGTTCTCTGATGATAAGATCACATGGTCGGCGTGGCTGAGGAGATGGTTTAGGAGAGAACTAGCTAGTAACTACTTTAGTAACTGTGTTTGACTGGTCAGTCGTGTTTTCTTCATCAGTAGTGCTACCCATAGCAATGTCTTGGTTGTTCTGTAACAACCCTGCTAACCGAAGATTCCCCAAGGTGACCAACTGCTCAACATCCTTCTCCTCAATGGGCATGTTAGTAAGATCCTCTGCCTGGGAATGCATTTCCTTGGTCGAGAGAGGTTGATGAAAAGGGTCCACATACGTAAAAGCCAGGTTGTTGGCTTTAATGTCTGTAATAAGGAAGTATTCCATATAATACTTTCTAGGATTCGATTTATGGGCAATACCATGAAGATACTTAACCCTTTTTTCCTATGAAAGAGGTGGAAAAAACTTGTATTCTTGTGGGGTTGGTCCTAAAATTGAACAAATAGTGTACCTCATGAGGGTAGGTGGGTTCCAACCCTAGAAATGGTAGAGAATGTATAGAGCAGACAGGGCTTGTATCCCATTTGGAGCAATCTGGAAGGGAGAAACATTAAAGTAATTCGTTATTGACCGAAAGAAAGGATGCAAATGGATAATATCTCTTGCATAAATGTGATACCTAGACCAGGCACAATAGGCATCACCAGGATTATTGGCTTTTGGTATGGGTGTGGGCATACCACATTCACTCCTTCAAGTCCCAATGTCTGAATGTGTCTATCGAGCATTTTGGAGTTTAGCTTAGACGCCTTAACTACGAACCATGAAGGCACACAATCTTCTTCTTTCCTCTGTTTGAGTGTAGCAGTTTGTTTGATTTCTGTTGCAAAAGTCTGGGTAGCCTTTCTCTTGGGTTTACTAGTTTTTTGAACTTGCTAAGGAGGCTTTAGAGAGACTTCAGTCTCAGCTTCTTCCAATAAATTTTCTCCCACAAAAGGCACTCGTTTTACAACCTTTTGTGTCGCTCTATGAGCTACTTGGAGATCTTGTTCCTAAGGGAGTCGATTGGACTTTTTCAACCTCATTGGTTGGTGCTGATGTTGCTGCTTAAGGAATTGCTCTTCGTGAAGGAAGTATAAAGCTGATCGGGCAAGGATTTTCTTGAGACGACGAAGACAGTCTTCTAGAGTTCGTTTCCTTGGATATTTCGAAGAAGAATCGCTGCTTGGAAAGGTATCACATAAAGCGGAAGATGAAGAATCAAAGTCTGTTTGGTTGTCACCTCCCTGTAGTCGAAGAGATTCATCTACAAAAAATACGGGGAAGTGAGTAAACTAAACAGAAAGTGAATGTAAACTAAAAATATTCACTGCCCAGTGAAAAATTTCTCTGAGTTGTGAAAACATTTTACTGCCCAGATAAAGACATTTTTTTTAGCAATGATAACCATTTTAAGTAGTTCACAAGGAAAATAGAAATTGTTTTGGGTGCTATGTGTTCGGGGACATTAGATCTATATTTTTGTGCTATGTGTTTTTGAACTATGAGGTTGTATGTTTGGCTAAGATACACACAAACCCGAGTGGTTGAGTGCATAATCTGAGCGGCTAAATAATGTTGCCAATGAGCTAAGTAAGGTCCAAGGGGTAATGGATGCCCGAGCGGCCACAAGGGGTCCGAGCGGTTAAGGTATTTTCCCAAGTGGCTAAATGGGTTCCGAGGGGCCAAGAATGTCCAAGCAACTGGGAGTTTGCAAGGAGCCACGACACCAGAGTGGTGTGTGACCAAGCCGAGGAGCCAAAGATAGCATCCGATCGGCTAGGTGATTCCAAAGAGCCATTTTCGAGATAGAACTGGGCAAAACTACCTGATCGGTTACAAGGTCCCAAGGAGTTAAAGCATCCAAATGGCTAGGTGATTCTGAAGAGCCATATGTGAGAATCAAGGGGTAGCTTGTTGGTCCAATCGGCTCAGTGGAATCCGAGCACTAAAAGCCTAAAAAAGGGAATGGCTAAATACGAATCTGATCGGCTAAAAAGCATGGGGCATAACGTGGAGCGCAAACACGTTTTCCTAATCTTGGGGCATGAAAACAATATCAAAAGGGGGAATTTCAAGGGTTTGCAAAAGTTTCAGGAAAACTCCAAAAGTTCATACAAACCCCATGAGCCCGAGTATGTGAAATGATTTTTTCTCTAAAATTTCATGAAATTGGAAGTGAAATTAGCTAAACCAAAGCCTAAACTACATCAAAACAGCCACAAAAGCAATGTCATTCAAAGATTCATAACAAAAATTCTAAATAGAGCATTCCCAAAAGATGGTTTCGGCCACCACCTGTTCTAGCAAATTGTGTGCAGAATTTGAATGATTCAAAATGCTTAAAAGTGAAGATTAAGAAGGGAAAACTTACCCAAATTATGGAAGAGATTTTGAATTCTTGAGAGTTTCCTTTGAATTACTTAAGGGAAATGGGGCACTCTTGGAAGCCTTGAGGAGGAATCGGCCGTGACAAGGGGGAGGGTTTTCGTGATGTTTTTTTGGCTTAAGAAGGCTAGGCAAGCGTGGGGTTATTTATAGGAAAAGAGGGAAATCCTCAAACTCCTAAATTTTCCTCTCTCCCATTATCCCATTATCCCACTACCTAGGAAAGTGGTAACTACCATTTTCATGAATTGAAAAGTTTAATCATGCATCTATTTGGAAAAGGCGAGAGAATGCAAAGGGCCATTTTTTGAAATTTGGAGACACATAAATTATTAAATTTTCTCGTGGGTCATCGCGTGGAGTTAGAGAACAAGTTTATCATATGAGAAAATCATATAATAAACTTGGAAGGCAAATATTATCCCCAAAATGTTAGTTCAATGACGTGGCAATCAGAAGTGGCACGTGGCAATTCATGGTCATCAAGTGGTACAATAATGGTCAATGAGTGTATTGGCCAGGAGAAGTGTAAGGGTTAGAAGATGACTTGCAGAGTCGTCATTTCAATGGTTGGAAGAACATTGGCCGAAAAGATGGTTTTATCTGGTCAGGAGGTTATTTACTCGACCATGTAAGAATTTACCTGGGCAGGGAGTGATTCACCCGATCAGGTATAAATTTACCTGGTTTATCCGACCAACAACATCATAAAGGATCCTTATCCGACCAACAACATCATAAGGGGGGCTTATCCGACCAGCAACATCAGAAGAGAGGCTTATCCGACCAGCAACATCATAAGGGAGGTCTTACATGATCAGCTACATCAAAAGGAAGATTTAGCTGACTGGGTATGTCAGAGTCTGAAGAGTTAGATGCCTAGTGGCTTTTTACGAATCTCGGTAACAACTAAACCCGAATTGGCCTTAACTACCACACAAATCTCTCAGATATCTCATAATAGTAGTCACACTGTTGTAATATAAATTTATTTATTATTTTACTTAATATTGGTTAAAACAACCAATGACCCAGTCAAAACAGGAGATTTTCATGTACGATCCATGAGCTTATAAATATAGAGCTCATGGCATCATTTGGGGGACTTTTTTTTTTCTTTTTCAGGACTTGGACTGGGGGAATTCTTGGGACATTTTCTCAAGGAACTTATAGAAAGAAACATTGTATTTTTTTTTACTTATTCTTAAGATACTCAGTTGGCTGAGGTTCATATGATCTTAAGTATAAGTTCATAAATCACGACTCAAAGTGGATTAGGCTAATACTAATAAACTGGGGCTGAACAACTATAAATTGGTAGTGTCATTTTATATTCTGTTGAAGGCTATTAGGATTATTGTCATTTTTGCATCTACTCATAGTTGGCCAAAATCGTGGTCAACAGTGGGGTATTTTGAACCCATGTGGGAAAGGTGTGCTCGAAATATGAGGAGCGAACAGTTCAAGTTCCTCATACGAGTCGTATGCTTTCTCCTTATCTTTTCCCTCTCGAAGGAGCTTGAACTGCTCCTCGAGTTGATTTATCATGTCCTGGAATGGATCTATCGGGGGCAGAGCCTGCACTACTGGGAGCTGGTTATTATTCAAAGGAACTCTAGCCCCTTGTTGTAGTACCGGGTTATAATTATTCCCGTAAACAGGTTGTAAAGGATCCCTCTGGCCATTCAAATGTGCCCTTAAGTCCGGGTTTGGATGGTTGTACTACCCTTGGTTCTAGTTCAGGTGGTCTCGAAGGTCTGTACTGTTATTAGGATAGTTTTCATAATATCTTGGTTCAGTGTTATAGACACTCACTGAACTACTATAGTTTTGACTATCTTCAAGAAAACTAACAATCCTCTACTGTTGTTGTTGGGCATAGTTTTGAGGTGGATTATCCATGTGTACCCTGATCCTAGTAGCATGGGATCTCGACATATAACTCCCAGACGGCTGGGGATGTGTATGCCCTTGATTTTCCCTCATTAGGACCTCATGATTATCCCTTTGTTCGGGTCTAGCCTAAGGGTTCTTATCTCGGCTAGCACTCCTTGCACTTTGGCAAAGCCTTTGAGGTTCCCTCTCACCATATCGAGGTCCACTTGGAGCAAGTTGTGGTATGTCTCGAACCGGTGAGGGATGGTTGATCGGAGATGAAGGAGGTCTGATCGGAGATGTTGGGGGCCTCTCATTATTTGATTCTTGCCTTGTAGGCTCTGAGTTATTATTTTGAGCCACTTGTGGGGTAGCTCGATTATTCCCAGTATCAGTAGGAATTTCTCTACTCGGGTTGGGGCGTGTCAGGTTTTGAGATGAAACCATTGTCTGGTTAACTCTAATGTTCGCCTTAGCTCTTCTTGTCTTGTTTTGTTGGGCTCTCTGTTCGACCATTCTAACCACCGTACTTCCCTAAGGACGTCCCCTAGTCCTTCGTGGGGGTGCTTTGGCCTCAGATGTCCATTTTTTCATTTCCTCATTTAACCAAGTAGCCTTTGTTTCTCGCAGCCTTGAAAATTTGTTGAAAAGGAAGGGGTTTAATCCATCTTAATGGATTATTTGTGAAGAAAAATAGGGCTTTTAGGGATAAAAATGGTAATTTTTTAGTTTTAGAGTGATAATCTATAGATTCAGTGTAGTACAAGGAATATGGTTTTTATAATAGGGTTAAAATGCACACAAACCAACGATAACCCCTTCTTTGGGTAACTGCCCATTTTTTCCTAGAAAATCAAGATAGTCCAAATTGGAAATTATTCACCTACTACATGTGAGTGTAATCTCGATACCCACATAGGGCAAGCTTGCAGTAATCTCTATGGTCCTTATTGGGAGTTCCTAAAGCGTAATAACACTACCTGCCTCTTCTACAAGGGTGGAGAATCGATAACCTTGGTAAGTGTTTCTTCTTTTGAGTTCGAAGTGTTACTTGAATTCGAGTCTTTTTATTCTCTTATATTTTAACACTTTGTTTTTGATGTAGGGCCTTCTCAGTTTTATGTGATTTCTGAGGAGATGGTCACCAGTCATAAGCTCGCCCGTGATGCCAAGAACACTCAAACTCAAGCTAATGATGCCCTCCAAGAGTCAAAGGGAAAGCTAGTGGCTGTAGAATCCGATCGCGACAAGGCAAGGAAGAAGCTTGAGGAAAAGGTTTCGAAGTTGTCATCCAAAGCAACCAATCTCGAAAGAGTCCAAAACTTAAATGCCAAGCTCGAGGAGGAGAAAAAGGCCACCCGCGAGGTAATGGAGAGCGAAGGGATTGACTCTTGGAGAAGTTCACTTCCAAGAAGGACAAGGCAATCGGCATGGCCATATCTGTATATGGTCCATGAATCCTGACCTCGATACTAGTTTTTTGGCAGGCATAGAGGAAGAATTCATGGAGAGGTGGCATGCTCATCTAGCAGAAGAGGAGACCACTATTGCCGCAAAAGAGGTGAGGGTAAAGGAAGCAGCAGGTGAGGTGGATACCAAGGTCACCCAACCATAATTAATTTACTTGTTAAGGGCCTTGACACATATTTTTTTATGTAAATATTTAAGGTTCTTGTGTCCATGATAATTTATAGCTTGTATGGTCGAGTTATATTATGTTTTGCAACACATGGTTAATTATGGCTGATTAACCATAGTTTTGCACACATGGCCAATGATACCATAGGCTCGAAAATATATAGACAAACAATAAAAATAATTAACAAGTGCAGTGATAATCAACCAAGCATGAACATGATCGTATATAATTCTAGATTAATCAACCAATGCATTTAAAGTTGGAATTTTTTTTTGAAACACATGATTTCAACCTCGAACCCATGATCATGGACAAGGAAAAGAAATTGATAATAAACAAGAAATAACTAGACAAGTAAAACTACAAATCATTAAATATTTTTCAAAATAAAAATATTCGGTATTATTAGTATTCGACCTCGTCAAAAACGAGATCGAACCAAGAGCAAAAAGCAAACCATACATGATAATATGGAGGTTCTATGTAAGCTCGAAATTTACTTGATGGATAAACAAGTATAACAAAAGCTAAATATAAGGAAAGATCAAAATATTTCTACACTAAGAAAATATTGGGCGTAATATGAAGCAAAATTAAAGTAGATGTGTGCATAAATTTTCTTGATGAAGAAATTTAAATATAAAACTACTTTAAAAAAAGTTAGAGAAATAACTACAAAACATATTATAACTCGACCATACGAGCTATAAATTGTCTTGGCCACTGGGACTTAAATATTTACATAAAAAAATATGGCTTGAGGCCCTTAACATGTAAATTAATTATATCTTGATGGCCCCGGTATCCACCTCGCATACTTCTTCCATTGCCATCGTCTCCTCTGCGGCAATAGCGACCTCCCCTTCTGCTAGGCGAGCATGCCACCTCTCCAGGAATTCTTCCTCTTTTCCTGCCAAAAGACTGGTGTTGAGGTCAAGATTCATGGACCATATACGATACATGGCCATGTCTGTGACAGTCAAAATCCCGTGATCCGTAAGGGGAAAGACCGGGTAAGTTGTGCAATCCCACACCGCCTGGGGAAGGTCAAGTGTAATGATTCTAAGACTGTGTAGGTATGGGACTACACAGTTGAAGAAGGCTTAAATGGATTGATGGGTACTACCTATATCAGGAAGGTGCATCTTCTTTTCGGTAGCCCATCACTTGAGAACTCCATGGTTAAGCGTGCTTGGCCTGGAGTAATCTAGGGATGGGTGACCTCCTGGGAAGTTTTCCCAGGAAGTGTGCGAGTGAGGACAAAGCACGCTGGAAAGACTTGTCTTGGTTTGTAGGGCCAGTCGTCATTCCAGAATGCAGCCATAGTGACGTGGGGCGCCACATAATGGTATCAGAGCCTTGACCCAGCCAGAAGTGTGGCCGACGGGGACGTCAGGCCCGTAAGGGGGGGTGATTGTGACAGTCAAAATCCCGTGATCTGTAAGGGGAAAGACCGGGTAAGCTGTGCAATCCCACACCGCCTGGGGAAGGTCAAGTGTAATGATTCTAAGACTGTGTAGGTATGGGACTACACAATTGAAGAGGGCTTAAATGGATTGATGGGTACTACCTATATCAGGAAGGTGCATCTTCTTTTCGGTAGCCCATCACTTGAGAACTCCATGGTTAAGCGTGCTTGGCCTGGAGTAATCTAGGGATGGGTGACCTCCTGGGAAGTTTTCCCAGGAAGTGTGCGAGTGAGGACAAAGCACGCTGGAAAGACTTGTCTTGGTTTGTAGGGCCAGTCGTCATTCCAGAATGCAGCCATAGTGACGTGGGGCGTCACAATGTCGATCGCCTTGTCCTTCTTAGCAGTGAACTCCTCCAAGAGTTGAGCATTTCTGCCCTCTATTACCTCGTAAGTGGCTACCATCCACCAGCTTGCCCTTTGTCTCTTAGAGGGCATCTTTAGCTTAAGTTTGAGCATTCTCTTGGCATCACGGTGAACCTGTGACTGGTGGCCACCTCCTCAGAAGGCACATAAAATTGGCAGTGGAAGTTGAGAAGGCCCTGAATAAAAAAACAAAGTGTTAAAATATCAGAGAATAAAAATACTCGAAATCAAGTAACACTTCGAACTCAAAAGAAGAAACACTTATCGAGGTTATCCATTCTCCACAATTGTCGAAGAAGGAGGTAGCATTATTGCCCTTCAGGAAATCCCAATGGGGACCATGGAGATTACTACAAGCTCGCCCTAAGCGGGTGAGGACTTCAGAACCAAGCTCGACTCCTGAGGCACCAGCTTCATTGTCAACCACGAATTCCCGCTCATGGGTGGAGACAGTGAACTTATGGATGATGGTAGGAGCGTGAGAGGGGAAAGACTTCGAGGTCTTGGTAGTTTTCTTTCCTTGGTTAGAAGGAGCCTTTTCAGGAGGAGTTATCTGGGTTGAGAGGATTGGTGAAAGGGTCTCTGCCGAAGGCACAACGGCAAAACCTAACGAAGCAGGCAGAGGGCCCGTGGTTGCAGATGCAGTCTCGACCACTTTGGCCACCTTGGCAGGCTTTGTGCTCTTAGAGGACATTCAACCTAGCTTTAGGCCCTTTGATGAGTGGGGTATGTTGAGGAGGTTCTCCAAATTTGAATCCATCTTGCCTGCAAAAATAGAGAAAGTATTCAATCACAGTTGGTTGAAAAAAAAACAACATTATAAGGGAAACCTAACTTGAAGTCCAAGAAATTTCTAAGTCATCTAAGGATATCTCGATAACTTGAGTGGGTTCCTCAGAGGGGTCTGATTCCTCACCTCGAAATGTGGGAGATAACCCAGAGAGGTCTCACCAATCATTTGAGCCATATTGTAATCTTATGCCTTCCCATACTTCGTTAATACTATACATTGTTTGGGATTCAGCCAACCAACTATCATCCTTATGGACTGTATAATCTACTCCTGACCAGGTCATAAAGTTATTCTCAGGGTTCTTAAAAGAAACAAAGAAATTTGGCTCCCATTAAAAAAGAATGGGAGACCAACCGAACATATAGAGGATAACTTTACCTCTATCAGACGAGCCCAATGAGGCTTCATCTTGAGCTTCGTTCCCTGAGAAGGAGGGTTCGTTAGGAGAGAGAGTGGAGGGTCTCGACCTTAAACCCATTTTTTTCTTCCTCAGAAGAGGTTTGGAAGGAGTGGGGACATGAACGTCTTCCCATCTCGCCTATTTATGAGTCCCAACGTCATCTGTGGACTTGCCTTCACCAAGGAGACCGCACAGACATAGCTTGTCCTCGTGAAGTAGGTAATGGATGGACCACTTGCCATATGGAAGCTTCAGGATTTCTTCTCGATGATCCACCATATCCTTGGATGGCTTCGGGCACTCAAAGTTGGCTACACAATAATGTGGATAAGCATTCGAATTCAAAGATGATAAAAATTGAGTATTAAAAACGCTAAAGAAAGGAACTTAAGAATTAGTTGGAATGAGTAGAAGGCAGATGGCTAGAGACCATTAGTCCAGAAGAATAGATTCTTGAAATTGGGCGGATGGTTGGGGATGTCCTCAAACAATCTTCTCTCCTTGAGCCAACTCGATAGGTAATAAACACCATCCCCGTCATTGGCCCGTGTGGGGTTACTTTTGAGGCAAAAGAGACATAGGATTTCATATGCCAAAGGTCCCTCCCACTTCATTTCGTGGTACAACGACTGCAGTGCAGCCAAGACTTTGTAGGAATTGGACTGAAGCTTAAATGGGGCTATACCGATCTAATCGGTAAACTGTTTAAAGTAATCCTTGCGGGGCAACAGAGCCCTAGCTCACATATGCTCGCGACTCCAGGTCGTGAGCTTATATTTTTTCTTCGAGTTATTTTTCACATTTTTTTTAAATAATTAAAATCTAATTAATTCAAAAAAAAATTATTTAAAAAAATGTGAAAAATAAATCTGATAATTCAAATTGGATTTGAATTAGTTTAAAATTTACAGAAAATTTTAAAAGATTTATCTGATAAGGTTGATTATCATTTTTTTAGATATCTTATCATTTTTTTTAATAAATAGATTATTAAATAATTAAATAAAATGGTTAAGACATCACACGCTAGCCGCAGAGCGGCTTGCACTATGTCTGGCTTGTAACAAAGTCGGAAGACTCACTCTGGGATAATTTATTTATTTAATAAATTTAATAATTAAAATTATTTAATTTTTAAATTTTGAATTTAATTCAATTATAAAACAATTAAATATAAAATAGTTTTCTAGATTTTTCAAGAGACTTCCAAGAGACTCATATTTCTCACACACAGAGAAAATATATTGCATCTTTTCTCTAAGCCGGAAAACCAATCTCAGACGTAATTTCAAGATCTCACGTGTTGAGTATATCTTGTGAATCACTAAAAATTCCCACCGTTACTTTAAGTGCCAACACATGTCTTGAGGTGTAGAGAACACTTTGGAAGATCGTGGTCTAAGTACCTGGAGATCGCTAGGATTGGATATTCATTGGAAATACGAAAAGATAGCAAGGAATCTTGATAGTTTATCAACCGATATAATATCTAATATTTTCTATTTCATTAATTAATGTATGTATATTAATGGATTCTTTATTTAAAGCTTGTTTAAATAAATTTTTTTAAATCTCTTGGGCCCACCACCTCGTGCATTCTACTGCGCACATGGTAATCTTGTTACCAACACTTTTGTTGTGGCAAGGCGAGCTAATGTGTCTGCATTTGTATTATGATCGCGAGGAACCTGCTCTATGTTGTAATAATCGAATTGCTCAAAATTTGATTTCACTTTTGCTAAATACGCAACCATTATTATTGAGGGCAATTATCGTACTTATAGCCAGGACATTAGTAGGTTGGTGAGTGTGTATATCACCGAGCCACGATACTATGAAAACTACCCGAATGACAAACCTGATCTCTGAGATCATTTAAACTAGAACTGGGGGTAGTTCAATAAGCCAAGCCCGGACTTCAGGGAATATATGAATGCCCAACAAGGAGGGCCTCTACCTCTAATAATTATAACCCACTACTGCCACAAGGAGTTGGAGTTCCTTTGAACAATAACATGCTCCCTAGGGTACAGGCACTGCCTCTAGTAGACCTGGTTAAGGAGAGAATTAATACGCTCGATGAGTAGTTCAGGCTCCTTCGAGAAGGGAAAAACAAATAAAAGGCGTACGACTCGAACGGGGAGCTTGAACCTTTTGCTCCTCACATTTCGAGCACACCATTCCAAAATGGGTTCAAGAAATCCCATGTGGCTTCGTATGATGGAAGTACTAACCCGGGTAGCAATCTAAGCACCTTCAACACGGTGATGGAAGCCAACAATGTGGGTATCGAGCTCAAGTGTATGTTGTTCCCAGCAACTCTTATAGGAGCAGCCAAGAGTTTGTTTTGATAAATTACGCAGACATTCCAACTTGTCCTGGGAACAGCTGTCCAATGACTTTAAAAAATAATTTCGAGCAGCAACAAGTATCAAGCCTGAGGCTTGGTCTGTGGACAAAATCAAGTAACTACGGGATAATCTTTCAAAAGTATATCAAGAGTTTCAATATCGAGGCTGCCAAAGAATGAGATGTCAACGATAGCAGCCCCCTAATGGCCATTCGAGCTGGAATCCTTCCAAGAGCGCCCTTTGGAATGACCTGCAGCAAAAACCAGTTCTATAAGAGATTGTTAGAGTTATGGATTTATGGGCTTCTCATGGATTTTTGGTATTTTATTGGTCTCTAAAAATTTTATAATGATATAGAGGGATTCAAGACGAGAAAAATCCAAAAATAATCGTCAAAAACTTATTTAAATTTAGAAAGTTATGGTTGTTCGAAGTTAAGTCGGCAAGCAGGTTTTGAAGTAGCGCCCCTGCGCCATTTGGGAGCGTTGCTGCGCCTGACACCGCCAGATTCTGGGTT
This sequence comes from Humulus lupulus, assembly GCF_963169125.1. Taxonomy (NCBI): domain Eukaryota; kingdom Viridiplantae; phylum Streptophyta; class Magnoliopsida; order Rosales; family Cannabaceae; genus Humulus; species Humulus lupulus. Next base: position 14,069,345 of record NC_084802.1, read on the forward strand.
TAATTAGTGTTCCAGTGGCCAAATGATAGTGTTGCTGTGCTTTGCAACGTCACATGCATATTTTTTGTTGTTTTTAGGCCATTTTGAAGCCGTTTCATATGGGGTTCATTGTGGACTTCCTCCCTATTTTCTTGGGGACATGTTAGGACTTCTTAAGGACACTTTAAGGCTATTAGGAGTCCTATAAATTCTAAGATAGATTGCATAAGTATAATATGATGTATGGTCTCTAAATTCAAGCTTGTATGTTGTTTGGCTTAGGACTTGCTAAAGGATACTTGAATGGAACAAGGAATGTGTTTCGAAGCGCTATTGGACCTGAGGTAAGAAGAGTGGTCACTGTAACACAAGGTGTGCATTAAAGGCACAAATGTTATGTGTACGTGATTTAGTTATGTATATGTATGGTTAATGTTATGATTTTGTCATGTATGTTATGACTTTATGAATATTGCATGTTTATGTACGTTGTTGCCTGCTTACATTGATATGGGTGTGAATATACTTAAGCGGAGTTGCTATGACCTATGTTTATGTTATGACATTGTTTAGTGTTTGGTAAGATGTTGGGCATGTTAGTTATCATAATAGGTAAGATGCTTAAGGTTGTGGAGGTTTAGGGTGGGATGTCACTCGCTACTATAAACTGTCAACACTTGCTTATGGTTTTTGTTTGATGTATACTTGTGTGACAAGCTTACGTTATGATAAAATGCATGGTTATGTATGTTGTGCTTAGTTTCACACTTGACCAGATTTAATACGGCTTACGGCCAGAATGGCATCAGTAATACGTGTTATGATTGTATTGTGATATGCTATGATACGCTATGATCATATGATGTTGTGATAGGATGTAGTATGCTATGATTATGCAATAATTATGATACGTTATGGTATTCTATGGTATGTTTAAGTTATCCTATTAGAATGATATGATATGATACAATATGAATTATTATTGAACTCTATATATGTTTAGGTATAGATTATGAGTAGTATATCACTGAAGTTGTGATAACTGAATAATATATGAATTAGATTGTGATAGTTTGAACTAGGTTATATTTTATGTTTTCTTTTTGGGCTTTGGGGTTGTAACCTACATAGCTTTTCTTGTTGGGCTCATGGGTACTCTGTGTTGCAGGTAAGAGCGAAAGCGTAGTAGATGAGATGATGAGTTGGAGCAGACTCGGTCCAATGTGTGGATGCCGTGAATGGTTGACCTAGGGGTCAAGGGGTTGCTACTTATGCATTATTGTTATAGAAGTCTTTAACCTTTGGTTTTATGTTGTGTCTTTAACATGTAAAACATGATTTATTTTCAATATCGAGATCTCGAGTTGTATATTTTGTAAAAGGTGTTAATTCATATTTTTTTCAATGAAAGTATTGTTTTTCTTTAAGAGATTCATGTAAACATTAATTTACTTAAACATGGAGTATTTAGTAAACTAATAGGTTTTAAGTCGGGTCGTTACAAGTTCAAACCATAGTGGAGTTTACAAGATGAGCCTAGAGATTCATTAATGTAGAGGAGGCCATGTCAACACTGCAGCTGACACCTCCGACCCCTATAACTACAACAATGAATATGAACCCAGTAGCAAGCACGGCAGCACCAACTGCTGTGCACCCCTCAAATGATAACTCTTCAAAGAGGAAGAAAAATGAGGGGAATGCTCCTGAAGCTGAAGGAAGTAAGAAGAAGAAATGAGACAAGTATATCTCCATATACATTGTATACTGAGCTGACAGAGACTCGGGAAAGCATTTACGTGGCGAATTAAAACCAGGTTCTATTTCGATGACATGAGCCTATGCGCCATCAACGCGCCAAAAGAGATCAGAACAAGTACTGCAGGTTCCATAGGGATATTGGCCATATGACGAAGGAATTTCGGCAACTCAAGGATGAGATCAAAAGTCTGATCTCGAGGGGTTACCTCGTAGAGTATGTTCAGAATAGAGGCAATAACCAAGGGAAAACCTCGCAGAATCAAAGAGTGACACCAGCCCAACCTGCACCACCACCTCAACTCGCGAGATCCCCAACTCGAGAAGACAATCAGCCACCTCCGGTAGATGGAGAAGATGTAATAACCTTCTCCGGATGACTGCATATAGCCAAACCGAGAAAAAATGCCCAAAAGAGGTATGTACTAAAGTTAAAAACTGAAGATTTTACTCCTTACATTCCGAAGCTGCGAACTCCAAAACAGCAAATGGTTAAGTCCCAATCGATAATGTTCACCAAGGAAGACGCCTCCCACGTGAAAATTCCACATAATGATCCATTGGTCATCACCATCCAGCTCACCAACAAGAGAGTTCACCGGGTACTAGTCGATAATGGTAGCTCAGTGAATATCTTATACAAAAGCATGTTGTAGATGGGTTTGTCACTCTGAGACCTCATGGCATGTGCAACTACCTTGTACAGGTTTACATGCGAAGGAATTATGAGCACATGCGCCATTGAGCTCCCCGTAACACCAGGTAGGGGTGTTCATAAAACCGCCCACACCGCACAAACCGCCTACACCGCACCGCAATTTGTGGTTTAGAACCCTTCGCGGTGCGGTTGCAATTTGTATTTTTTCCAAACCGTGCTGTGCGGTGCGGTTTGCAGTTTTAAATTTTATAAATGCGGTTCAAACCACACCACACCGCACCACATCATTATATATATTAAATTTTTTATATTATTTTTTTCAATTTTACTACATTTAAAGTTAATGCATAAATATTTATATAGTATAATATAATATACACATTATCTAGAAAAAAATATAATGTTTCATAGGATGCTAACACATATTCTACTTCAATCTAAATATATTCATCCTTAATTAAAATAATATTTACTTTTATATTACATTTTTTCTTTGTTATTAGTTTGTTATATTTTTATTGTTTTGCTTAAAGTTTATTAGCTTGTTGTACATTTAAGTATTTTGTTAAACACTCTATGGTTATGAGATTTATTATGAATCTTTCTTAATTATAATATTTTTAATTGTTAAATTATTTGGCGATAGGTATAAACTGCCCACACTGCATTTTTGTGGTGCGGTTTATGCGGTTTGAGGTCTATGCGGTGCGGGTTGCAGTTTGGAAAATTGTTCAAACTGCATATGCGGTGCGGTCCGAAAAATTAGAGAAAAACTGCAGCACCCGCACCACGAACACCCTTAACACCAGGGGAATAACCGATCTTGGTAACAAAAATGTTTGGGTTTATAGTAGTGGATATACCATCTGCTTACATTATTTTTCTTGGGAGACCATCTCTATTCGGAATGGAGGTAGTAACATCATTAAGGCACTTAACTGTGAAATTCCCAACACCAAGTGGGATTAGGATTCTAAAAAGGGACCAATTGGCAGCTCAGGAATGCTACATCATTTCGATGAGAGGAAGACGCCAACCTAGCGCCTAAGCATTGGTCATCATCGAATAAATAGCTAAAGAGTAGATTTTCGAGATCGAGAACCAGATAGACCCCTGCATGGGGGAAGAACGAGCTGAACTCAGACCTATAGAGGAACTTGAAGACTTTCAGCTCGATAATAAGGATCCAACTAAAGTTGTAAATATCGGGAAAAATCTTGCTAAGGATGTAAAATAACAATTAACCTAGTTTTTACAGAAAAATCAAGATGTTTTTGCATGGTCCCACTCAGACATGATTGGAATTAGTCCAAACATAGTCAGTCACACCCTAAACAACGATAAGACTGTAATGACCCAACTAGTTCTAAGACATTGGACCATTAAAACTACTATTCATAGACACTGTTCTTAAGAAAACATACGTATGAAACATTCATAACTTTATTAAAAAAACTATAAAGTAAATGTTGAAATACTTAAATGCAGGGTATGGGATCCCATTGTTTGATAATAAAACATAACTTAAATCTTAAATAAGTTTGTTACAAAACCAAGTGCGGAAAATACATATAAAATCATAATTTAAAAAAAAAATTGAAAACAACGTCATCCTCGAATCGTTCCCGCAGTCCATCAACTCCATTCTTCCTCAATACACAACCCCAAGCTACCATGAATCCCTCCATTGCCATAACTATTTTCCTGCATACATAAAAATAAATAAAGGAATGAGCCTAATGCACAGCAAGGAAAATATACTAAAAGCATAAAACATAAACATAAACTATAAACATATGAATATAAAGACGTATACTATATAGGACTACAATATTAATGGCCATTATGGCATGTGATAAACCATCTACGTCCCATGTCTAATATTTGAGGTAGGTTAGATCACATGATAATACATGATAACCAATCTAGGTCCTCTGTCTAATATCTAAGGTAGGGTATATCATAACTCTAAACATGAAAATGATAAACACTAGGGCTTGTTAACTAAGCAACTATGAGCCCTAGGTAAAAACATAAAATTATCATAACATGTTATACATAAACATAACATATAAACATATAGAATCTATCCTATTTTCCTTACCAATACCGAGATGTGAGAACAAGGACGAGATTTTGGAACACTCCTAAAACCAACAAGAAGAATGTGAGTATTCTAAAAAGAAAAGGATGATGATAAGAGGACTAAACCACCGAAAGGAAACTTACCGACAAGAAATCTTAAGTTCAAAGAACTTAAATACCTAACCAAGATAATGAGAAACAATGAGTTAGGATTTAAGTAGAGAAAACTATAAGAAACTGAAGAAACATACAGAAATGAACTAGGAATAGGAATACCTTTGAATGCACTAAAATTGAACTTCTCCTCGATATCGAAAAACACACTATTAACCTTACTTCCCAAGTGTTTTTAAAGCTTCAAATGATAAAGCTTATAACCCCAATCCAAGTGTTTATCACTCAAAAGTAAACCTAGCAGCTTGAAGGCTCTGAACTCAGCTTGAAGAATGAAAGAAATGGCTGGGTACTAGGTCCTATTTATAGAGTTCAAGAATGAAAAGATCTTCTTTTAGCTTGAATAAAAATAATGAATATTTAATTGAAATACATTTGAATATTCGTTCAGCAGAGGCTTAAGACTCGGTCAAAAGGTTCAGAGGCTTGCTAAGAGGTTGAGTGTTGAATTGAGCTCGGTTTCAAAACCATTTAAAAATCTTGCCCTAGGGCCGATATATCACCTGGGCCTATATCTCGAGGCTCAATGATGCGTTTGTGTGAAGTTACGTGTTTTTCGTATTCCTTGAGTGGCGACATATCGCCCCTAGAGCTGTGATATATCGGCATACGCTGAAATATTATACACGTAATTGCACTTTTTTAGCCTAATTTGAATTGAGTAAACAACTTTGACTGAGTTCTAATACGCTTTTAAAGCTGCTGGCAGGTTCTGGGGTTTTCAAATATTTCTCTTATAAAACTATTCCTCAAAAATACTTAATTTCTCAATAAACATGCACATGACAAGTGTCATGATCTTATTAGTTCTATCTAAACCTTATAGTATAATAAATATCATCTTTATAAACAACTATATTAATCAAACCTTATGTTATAATTAATACTCTTAAACTATAGGTTAAACTTATAAAATCTGTAAGTGTTGCTACGAGTGTTCAACTAAGTCCCGGCTTGAACCAAAATCCACAGTAAAAAAAACATACTATAACTACTACTATTACTATCTAACTAGCTAAGTAAAGTTATGGGATTCTACAATTCTCCCCTACTAAAAAGAATTTTGTCCCCGAAATTTACTTACCAAACAATTCCGAATACCGGGCTTGTATGTCCTCCTCCAACTCCCACGTTGCCTCCCGTTCAGAACTATTACTCCATAGGACTTTGACTATCGGAATACTCTTGGACCGTAACTGCTTCATCCCTCTATCTAGGATGCTAACCGGTCGTTCCTCGTAACTCAAGTCTTTCTGGAGTTCTATTGTCTCGTACTTGAGGAGATGAGATGGGTCTAACACATACTTTCGTAGCATTGAGATGTGGAACACATTGTGGCTATCTGCTAGAGCTGGCGGTAGGGCTAATCTATATGCAACTACTCCCACTTTGTCCAATATCTCAAAAGGACCTATAAACCGGGGACTAAGCTTGCCTTTCTTCCCAAACCGCTTCACACCTTTCATAGGAGATATCTTCAGGAAGACTTGATCTCCGTCCTTGAATTCCACATCACGCCGCTTGGCATCTACATAACTTTTCTGATGGCTTTGAGCAGCGAGCATATGCTTTCAATCAACGCTACTACTTCCTGAGCTTTTCTAACGGCTTCGGGGCCAAGGAGTTGCCTTTCTCCTATTCTGTCCCAATGAATCGGTGATCGGTACCTTCTTCAATAAAGTAGCTCGTAAGGCGCCATTCTAATCATTGACAGGTAGGTATTGTTGTGGGAGAATTCTATCAGCGGCAAGTACTTACACCATGATCCTCCAAAATCAAGTACACAAGTGCGCAACATATCTTCTAAAATATGTATGGTACGCTCTAACTGATCGTCTGTCTGAGGATGAAATGTTGTACTAAGAATTAACTTAGTACCCATGGCTTGCTGTAAGCTTCCCCATAATCTCGATGTAAACACCGATCCTCTATCGGATACTATAGTCTTAGGGATTTCATGCAATCGTACTACTTCCTAGACATAAATGTCTGCATATTGGTCCGCTATGTAAGAGGTCTTAACTGGCAGGAAATGAGCTGACTTGGTTAGTCTATCTATTACTACCCAAGTCGAATCATGCTGCTTATTCGTTTATGGAAAACCTGTCACGAAAGCCATGGCTATATCGTCCCACTTCCATTCTGGTGTGCTAAGTGGTTGCAATAATCCTGCAGGCCACTGATGCTCTGCTTTCACTTATTGGCATATTAAACACTTAGACACAAATTCTGCTATATCCTTCTTCATTCCTGGCCACCAATAAATTGCCTTAATGTCGTGAGTCATCTTGGTCGACCTTGGGTGAACTGAGTATGGGGTACTGTACGCTTCTTCTAAAATCGTCATCTTAATCCTTTGATCATTTGGCACGCATACATGATCCTTGTATCTCAATAACCCTTGACTTGATATTGAGAAATCTGTGGCATTGCCTTCTCGAACTTCATCCATATGCGCTACTAATGTGTCATCATGCCCATGTCCAATCCTTATATCTTCTAATAGATTTGATTGGATAGACAAGTTAGCCAACTTACCAATGACTACTTCTATTCCGGCACTGATCAGCTCCTGCTGTAGTGGCTTTTCTATTCCAGCTAGTGCTGCTATACTTCCATGACTCTTCCTACTTAGCGCATCAAAAACTACGTTTTCCTTCCCTGGGTGGTATATGATTTCGCAGTCATAATCCTTCACTAGCTCTAACCACCTGCGCTGCCTCATGTTGAGCTCCTTCTGAGTGAAGAAGTACTTTAAGCTTTTGTGGCACTTATAAATCTCATACCATTCTCTGTAAAGATAATGGCGCCAGATTTTCAATGCAAAGACCACCGCTGCCAACTCCATATCGTGAGTTGGATAGCATTGCTCGTACTCCTTCAGCTGCCTTGAGGCGTAGGCTATCACCTTGTCATTCTGCATCAGCACACAACCCAACCCTTGCTTCTACGCATCACAGTAGACTACAAACTTGTCATTGGATGTCGGAACACAGAGTACTAGTGCTGAGCACAAATTATCTTTAAGCAACTGGAAGCTCTCTTCACATTTACCAATCTAGTGGAACTTCTGTTGTTTCCAGGTCAGATTGGTGAGCAGAGTGGCTATCTTAGAAAAGCCCTCTACAAACCTCCGATAATAACCTATTAATCCTAAAAAGCTTCTTACTTCTGATGCGTTCTTTGGTCTTTGTCAATCCTTCACAGCCTCTACCTTAGTTGGGTCCACTGCAACTCCGTCCTTTGATACAATGTGCCTGAGGAATGCTACTTGTGAAAGCCAAAACTCATACTTCTTAAACTTGGCATAAAGTTGCTCCTTTAGTCGTAATAAGATCAACCTCAAATGTTCCTTGTGCTCAACTTCGTCTTTTGAGTATACTAAGATGTCGTCGATGAATACTACGATGAATTTATCCAAGTAGTCTTTAAAGACCCTATTCATTAAATCCATAAACGTTGTTGGAGCGTTGGTAAGACCAAAAGACATAACTAAGAACTTGTAATGCCCACAACGAGTTCTAAAAGCTCACTTAGGAATATCCTCTCCCCGCACCTTAAGCTGATGGTACCCGGACCATAAGTCAATCTTTGAAAACGTGGTCGCACCTCGGAGTTGATCAAATAAGTCGTCAATCCGGGGTAGTGGGTACTTATTCTTAATCGTTACCTTATTTAGCTCGCGGTAATCTATGCACATTCGCATGCTTCCGTCCTTTTTCTTCACAAATAGAACTGTTGTTCCCCATGGCGAATGGCTTGGTCTAATGAAACCCAAGTCCAAGAGTTCTTGTAGCTGCGTCTTTAACTCCTTGAGTTCTATAGGTTCCATTCGGTATGGTGCCTTGGAGATAGGCTCGGTGCCTGGTACTAATTCGATCGTGAAGTCAATTTCCCGAGTCGACGGCAACCCTGGTAAGTCATCGGGAAATACTTCTGGGAATTCTCTTACAATGTGGACGTCTCCAACCTTAAGTGGTGTTTCCTTTACCAAATCTGTGATGCTGGCTAAGAATGCTTGACATCCTTTTTCTATCATCCTTTGGGCTTTGAGAGATGATACTAGCAGTGTGCGTAGTCCTGAAACTTGTCACATGAAGCATAGTCTCTGGCCGTCAGGAGTCTCAAATGTCACTTTCTTGCATTTGCAGTCGATGGTTGCGCCATGCCTTGCTAGCCAGTTCATACCTAATATCACGTCAAAGTCTTTGATCTCCACTTCTATCAGGTCTCCGTCTAGTTCTAAATCCTCAATCTTGATCGGTATGCCTCGTATCAAACACTGGTAAATCGAATGTTCACCGAGCAGATAGGAATGAACACAAAGGTATATGTGGATAACATGTTGATCAAATCTAAACACACCACTAACCACGTTGTCGACCTAACAGGGTGTTTCACTGTATTAAGAAAGTACAATATAAGGCTAAACCCACAGAAGTGATCCTTCAGAGTATCTTTAGGAAAATTCCTTGGAATTATAGGGAATGCTCGAGGAATTGAGGCAAAGCTTGATAAGATTAATTTCCTAATCAAAATTCCCTCACCTCAAAAAACACAAAGATGTTTAAAGTTTGACTAGGCGAATTGCAACATTAAATAGGTTCATCTCGAAGTCTACTGACAAATGTCTGCCATTCTTCAAACTTGAGAGGGGGCAAGAAGTTTCAATGGATAGAGGAATGCGAGCAAGCCTTTCACTCTGAAGAAACACCTCACAAAACCAACAATTCTTTCCAAACCTGTCTTCGGAGAAGTGTTGTACATTTACCTCGCAATAACCGAACTAATGCAACACTAATCTTTTACCGATATAGTACAATGAGCATTGTACCCTTTTTTCTTCCTGGACAAACATCGCAAATAATTGCATGCTCGGTGACAACAAGGTATATGTATAACACTTCACCGGTGATTGGTTTTAATAGAATAGGTAGCTCCGCAAGATGATTTTTTAGAGCTTGAAAAGCCTGTTCGCGTTCATCCGTCCATTCAAATTTTTTACTGCCTCTTAGGAGGTTAAAAATTGGTAAGAATTTTCCTGTATATGTACAGATGAACCTACTTAGTGCAGCCATCCATCCAATAAGACTTTGTACATCTTTGTGTTTTTGAGCTGATAGAATATTTATTAAAGCTTTTATCTTATTCAGGTTAGCTTCAACCCCTCGAGTATTGACTATGAATCTTAAAAAATTTCTCAAGGAGACTCCGAAATAGAATTTTTGCGGGTTCAACCTCATATTAAATTTTCTTAGTACAGAAAAACACTAGGCTAGGTCGGTTACATGGTTATTAATATTTTTGGATTTTACTAACATGTCATCTACATACATTTCCATGGTTTTTTGATAAGTATCGAATTTGTCTATTTTTAATTCATTATTCTTTATTATTATGCACATGATTATTTGTTTATATATGTCTAATAAGTTTTTTTGTTTGTGTTTTTTGGATTTTCAATACATTTGGATGGAAACGAATGAATTTGTGATGTTTTACAAGCAATGGTTAAGCTCGGAATTACAAGTCTAAAACTTCACACTTGATTTTGATAATTTTCCAATACTCTGTTATAAATATACCTACAAATACAAGTTTTATATCTTTTTCTTAGCTTTCCAAATCTTTTTGAATAATCTAATTCCAATATATATCGAGCAAGTTATAGTTAAAATATCGTCAGTGGTTGCAGCTGAAGAAAACCGAAAAATGAAAAAATTGCTACAGTCGCGGCCTAGGGGACAGAACGTATTGGCCGCGGCCAGCAATGTCCCAGGCTGTGCTTGAAGCCCAATTTTCAGGAAAAGACATGTTGCAGTGGCCGCGGCCGCCAAGAAACACTAGCCGTAGCCGACAATCGATTTTTTCCTTGATTTTTGAATTTTAAATGTATTTTTGAAAGGGCTATTAAAGGGATTAGGTTTAACTTTGAATACAACTTTGGATTGCGAATTTTAGAGGCTAAAGCAGCGGATGAGGATAAAAGACATCAGTATAAACATTCTTCAATCTAGTTTTTCTTTCTTCTCAAAACTCTTTTATTTTCATTGAATATTTATGTTTATGAATATGAATGTGATTATGGAGTAGTTTTCTTTATAGTTGAGGGTTATTTCAAAACCCTAGACATGAGATCTTGAATGCATTGATGAATTTTATTTCTTCTATTCTCTTATATTAAATTGCTTCTATTTTTCTATTTGAATGTTATGAATCTTGTAAGATCTTGTTTAGATGACTGTTAATTAGGGTTTTGCATTATTCTACTATCATCTTAGGATTACTATTCACCTAATAGTTTAGGATTCTAAGTATAGGGTTAAATTACAATTAGGATATTGTGACGGGTATTTTGATTGTGATGAAAAATATAACCTATGTTAAATGAATTGCATGCTTAATGAATTTGTTGCCTAGATTAACTTGTTTCCATAGAGTGTAATTCTTTTACTAGGTTAAATAGATCGCACACTTAATGGGTTTATTGCTGGGTAAAAAGGGCTAATTAAGAATGCTTAGCTTTAAATAAGTATAATAGAGAAACTTGGATAATTGACAGCTTAAGTGTTATCTACGGGGTTAATAATTTAATTGGGAATAGGAAATATTATTCGTCATTGTTGACAGATTGATTGTCGAAGGTGGAGAGTAATTCTTAACTATTTCTTTAATATCATTATATCCTTAGTTATTTAATCTTTGATATTTTATTTCATTTTATGTTTTCAGTTTTTAAAACTAAATTCCCTTTCTAATTTCAGTTTAGTTCTTATTTTGAATAATAACTGGATCAAGTCCTTGTGGGTTCGACCCTTATTTATCGCTATACTGAAGTAGCTTGTATAAGTGAATAAAAAAATATAATTAAATTTGATACGACATACGAAACACATCAAAATTTTGGCGCCGTTTCCGCAGACTATTGTTATTTTTTTATTATTACTCAATTTAATTAACTACATACTCACTAGTTTAATTTTTTTTATTGCAGGTGTATATGTCTAGCAACGATACTCAAGAAAGACTACAAGCCATAAAGAAATATCTTGAGACATCTTCATCTGCTCTTCAAGGATTATCACTGACAATCCACTCTTTCATCCTTCAAAGAAAGTCAATCCAGTACAAATACCATTACCATCTGACGACGATTCTGACTTTGAAACATCAGTCAAGTCTCAGATGGCTCAGGAAAGGACATTGAAAGAGTTGGCAGCGCCGAATCTAGACCATCAAGCTCTATGTATTCAATATTCAGCGTTGGATGTTAACTTTGAACTCAAGTGAGGCCTCATATATTTACTACCATCTTTCCATGGGCTACCAGGAAAGGACCCGAATAAGCATCTGATAGAGTTTCACATAGTCTGCTCTAGTATGAAACCAACGTTAGTAACTAAAGATCAGATTAAATTAAGAGCATTTCCATTTTCTTTGAAGGATGGTGCAAAGGAATGAGTCTATTACCTTCCTCTTGGAACCATTAATACCTGGAATGAAATGAAGACAATGGTCTTGGAGCGTTACTTCCTAGCATCTAAGGCTGGTACTATAAATAAGGAAATTTGTGGCATTCCCAACAGACTGGGGATTCATTATATTAGTATTGGGAGAGATTTAAGAAGCTATGTGATAGCTGCCCCCACCACCAAATAAGTGAACAACTCCTGATCCAATACTTTTATGAAGGACTATTTCCATTGGATGGGAGAATGATTGATGTAGCAAGTGGGGGAGCACTGGTGGACAAGACTTCTGCTGCAGCTAGGAGTTTAATTTCTAACTTGGCAGCCAATTCCCAATAGTTTGGAGTTCTTCATGAGGGTTCAGTTAAGGGAGTAAATGAGACAAACTCTAAGGTAGAGCAGCAGCTTGCGCATTTAACTAGTATGGTTCAACAAATGGCTTTAGGTCAGCAAGTAAGATCCTGTGGCATATGTCAGTTGGTGGGGGCATCCTACTAATGCATGTCCCACTCTTCAAGAGGTACAAACTGAGCAAGTAAATGCCATTGGTGGGTTTCCTAGGTAGCTAAGAAAACAATATGATCCCTATTCAAATACTTATAATGAGGGATGGAGGGTTCATCCTAATATAACATATTGGAACCAACAACAAGCAGCACCTACCAGACCACCAGGGTTTAATTCCCAATAAAGGAATCAACAAGCCTATGTACCTTGTCATCAACAACCTCCTACTGGAGTCCCACAAGATCTGGAATCATCAATATCAGACATGCTTACAACTTTGGTAGCTTCCAATATACAAACTCAAGTAATTCTTCAGAGTACTCAAGTGTCTCTTAAGAATTTGGAGAACACAATAGGATAGATTGCTACATCTTTGAGCAAGCTTGAAACTCAAAATTATGAACAATTACCTCCCCAGCCAGAGAGGAACCCAAGAGCAAATGTAAGTGCGATAACACTGTAAAATGGTATACAATATGAGCCACCCACACAACCTTTATCGACAACTCCAGTGCAAAAGCAAGTAGTAGATAACTCCATCCATGATGAGCCATCAACACAGAAAATATCACATAAACCAACTATGCCAACCTATGTCCCTCATTCGCCTTTTCCAAGCAGATTGAAAAAATTAAGAAAGCAGAAGCTGACAAGGAAATTCTTGAGACTGTTTTGCAAAGTTGAGGCAAACATTCCATTACTTGATGCTATTAAACAAGTGGCACGTTATTCTAAATATTTGACGGAGTTGTGCACAAATAAGAAGAAATTGAAGGGTTATGAGAAGCTAAGTGTAGGGGAGAATGTCTCTGCTGTTCTCCAAAAGAAGCTACAACCAAAATACAAGGATCCTGAAACCTTTACAATTCCTTGTATGATTATAATAGATTTGGGAGCATCGATTAATGTCATGTCATATTCAACATATGCTTCTTTAAATCTTGGGTCACTAAAGGAGACATGAGTTATTATTCAACTGGCTGATTACACTATTACTTATCCCTTAGGGGTAGTTGAAGATGTGCTGGTGAAGGTTGAAAGACTTGTCTTTCCAGCAGATTTCTATATACTTGAAATGGGGGATGCATCAATACCCAATCCGACACCAGTTTTATTTGGGAGGTCATTCTTAATGACAACAAACACAAAGATGGATGTTAGAGAAGGAACACTAAAAATGTAATTTGATGTTGAAGTTATTAAATTCAATGTGTTTGATTCTCCTGGTAAGATCAAAGGGAAGGAGACTTCATTGAAATACCCAACATATAGAACTTCAGAGCAGCATTTAGTTGAGCTAACGATGTTAAACAAAGCAAACTTGCAGGAGTTTTTCTTACCCTTATCTTTTTAATTTTTCATTGATTTTATTTATTTATTTAGTATATGCCTTGAAAACAATGCTTAAATTATGTGTGGGGGAAGGGAAAACTACCTGTTTTATTTTTATTTGTCATTTCTTTAGTTGTTATTTGTGTTTATGTTGTTTAGTTGTTTCTAGTGTCATTTTTTTAATTTTTGTTTTTAGGTTATTATAAGCATGGTTATGTTGAAAGTTGTCTGTCAATGATAAAACTTCTAATTGAGATAAGAATATGTCTAGGAACTTAATGAATTCTGCATGAATTGTATGCTTAACTCTTGTGTGGTTGTTACTTAAGCTTGATCTTAGATTTTTAAACATAATGTGTGTACAATTAGATTTACTTTTTTACTATTGTTTGGAGATATTTATACATGCTATCATCTATATATATAGTCTCGACCACTCTAGAAACCATTGATTAATTGTTTGAGGCGAAATCCCAAGTACACATGATTAGGAAGATGATTAAGGCATGTTCTTTGGATCGTTTGAGCCTTTCAAGCTTACCTATGAAATTGAATATCCTAGTTTCCCATTTTTTAGCCATAATGACTAATATTTTTCTTTTATAAGCCAATATCTAAACCTTTGTAGCTTGAAAATTTTATCTTTTTCTGTGATCCATTACACCATAGTTTTATATGATTGTTTGATTTGGTGGGTTGGGTTATGGATTGTAAGAAAGGAAAGTCGCATTGGTTTGTTGGATTATAATGTGAAAGTATATGATCTACTATTTCTTCCAATGAGTTGAATTGGAAAGAAAAAAATATGCACTGAGAAATATGAAAAAAAAAAGTATTGCAAAAGTATAAGTGTGGGGGATATAGTAAGGTCGATGTGGAAAGAAAAAATAGAAAGATTATGTATTTTTTTGAATTATATGGGAAATTTATGGGAAGATCTAGATAATAGAAAATATATATATATAGGCTATGGTGTGATTTATGCTTAAATATTCATTTTTCATCTACCTTTAACCTTAGCCTTACATTACAATCTTATAAAGACCTTTTGATTCTTGATTATGTGTGTTTACATTAATGGAAAATAATTGGTTAATGTTTATAGAGTGGATGCTTTTCATGAAAATACTTACTATACAAGAGACTTTATAACATACTTTGGCATGTATAAATTGATTCGAATGTTTGTGTTTTGGTAAGTTTGATTGTGTATAATCATAAGAGATCAAGTTTAAGTGGTAACCTGCATTGAGTTGAAATTATGAGGAATGTGGAATTGGAATTTTTCCAATGACTTATTTGTTTGATCAATTTTTGAGACAACTAGCGCTTTCAACAAAACCATTGCTTATGTGTTTAGTTTTTATTTTGTTTGCTCGAGGACGAGCAATGTCAAGTGTGGGGAAATTTGATAAGTACTGAATTTGTCTATTTTTAATTCATTATTACTCTATAATTATGCACTTGATTATTTTTTTATATATGTTTAATAAGTTTATTTTGTGATTTTTAGATTTTCAAGACATTTGGATGAAAATGAATGAATTTGTGATGTTTTACAAGTAATGGTAAAGCTCGGAATTACAATTCTGAAACTTCACACTTGATTTTGATAGTTTTCCAGTACTCTTTTAGAAATATACCTAGAAAGAAAAACTTTAGATATTTTTCTTAGCTTACTCTATCTTTTTGAATCATCCAATTTCTATCTATATCTAGGAAGTTATAGTTAAAATACCATTAGTGGGTGTAGCTAAAGAAAACTGAAAAACGAAAAAAAATTGCTACGGCCGCAGCCAGCCTTATTTTAGGCCGCGACCTGGGGGACAGGGGACAGAACATAGTGGTCGCGACCAGCAATGTCCCATATCGCGGCTGGAGCTCGATTTTCAAGAAAATACATGTTCTAGTGGCCGCGACCGCCAAGAAACACTCGTTGCGATCTGCGATCAATTTTTTCCTTAATTTTTTAATTTTAAATGTATTTTTGAAAGGGTGATGGACCCAAAATGGGTATGTTTTAAAAACTTATAACTCGCAAGCGCACAAATCGTATATGAAATATAGTGTTTGTGTAAGCACGAGATCAAATCCAAAGGAGTTGTCTAAAATAAAAAAATAAAACTATTTTAAACCAAAATTAATAAATTCTAACCTAGCTCCAAAGATTGATGAGATTTAATGTCATGAACATAAAATAAAAGATTTAAAATAAAGCTATTTAAGAAAATACAAAGTAAACCAATTATGATTTGAAAATAAGTTGTAAAAGAAAGATTATTAAGATACTAGAATCCACAAAACGTAAGTTCAATAATATTTATAACTATATTGATTCTCAAGTTTTAGTGATAGTTAAAATAAGTTAAACTATCATTTTCCAAATAGATTTATAATTTTAAGCACATATTACTTCTAAAAAGATATGATTTTTCTTCACTTTTCAAAAAGTATAATTTCAAAGTATTTTGTAGTAATCGAAGTTACCTTTCTCTTAGACCTCTTTATTTATGTGATTATAGGTTGTCTTTATTTTATAGAATAGATTTAACTTGAGTTGTGGTGATAGAATAAGGTTTAATTTTTTTTAAAATATTTAGTGGTTATAATTATTATAGCATAGTATAGATTTATGGTATTAGTAGCCTTGTTTGTGGGAAATTGGGTGATTGTGTAAGAATAAATTAATTATGGTATTATTAAGAATTGTTATGAATCGAGTCGACATAAAGCCCAAAAGCCTAATAAGATTTTGGGCTTAGTAAATTCAAAATCAGACTAGAGAATTAGAGTTTGTTATTTTATGGTTAGATAGGATATTTGTGGATTAGGTTGTTATTTAGATAATTAAATAAAATTTTCGTAACTTTAGGGTATTGTAAATTTGGATCCGTTTTTGACCCATTTATATTATTATTTTGGAAAAATAATATTTCTAAAAAGTTTTAGATAATTAAATTAGCTTTCTAACAATATAAAGAATATCTAAATCAGACTTCTATAGCTCCAGTTATGTTGATTTTACTACAGGTGAGTCCAGAGTTACGAGATTTAGGTAGTTAGAGGTTGAGATATTGTTTCCTAGGTAGTTTGATGTTAGATTATTCCTCAATTATTTAATAAAAATATTAATAAGATAATTTAGAGATATTTTCTATAGAAGTTAGGATTCTATTTTATTTAAATTTAAATTTGGATTATAGTTATAATGAAATTAGGATTTTTGAGAGCCTATTCCTTGTCATTTTTTTCATTCACTCTTGCTCTTCTTGAGACCCTCACGCACACTCTCTCTCTCTCTCTCCCTATTGTTGTCATGCACCATCATCAAAACACAAACCCTAAGTCCAAAATCATCATCACCATTATCTCTTCATATCTTTGAAACCCTAGTACCCAAAGAGGCCACACAACCAATGTTATCTTTCTTATTGTCAAAACCCTACAAGAAAGCATTTAAGGATCTAGAGTTTTTCTTCAAGATCAAGGTTGAGGTATAGTTAAGTTTTGATTGTGTTTGAGTTTTAGACCTATTAGTTTATGTTTTAATAATGGTATTATGTTTATGAAATATGGTTTTAAGCGGGATTAGCATATAATGGACTCAAGTATAGTTTCTGTGCACCACACTCAAGGTAAGGAAAATTAGGTAGTTTGGTTTATGACCTAGTTTGTGATATGTATGACCCTAACATTTCAGGTACAAAAAAAGAAGATAAGTGTGGCTGGACCTAAGGTGTTCAGAAATGTATGACGGACCGAAGTGATGTCCGGTAGGCCCGGTTGCCAAAATTGTATGACGGACTTATGTCCGGGGCTTAATTGCCACCTCTGTATAAGCACTTATCTTTTTCTTATACATGTCTTGTTATTATAACCTATGACTATGACCTATGATTATGACATATGACCTAGGATATATTTTGATCTTGTATGATTAGTATAAATTAGCGTTGTTATGAACTCTTGTATGAACTGATGACACGATTGTTATGATTATGTGATTATATGATTTGTTATTTATGATGTGTCTATGACTAATGTTATGATTGCAGGATATAATTTATGATCTAGATCTATGTGTGATTTTTAGTATGACGGTGATATATGATAGATTATGACCTTGGTTTCTGTTATGAATATAGTATTGCATGTGAAATTATTTGTTGTGAGTTTATGATTGAATTTATGTATGAATTTTTATGTATTTTCTTTATTGGGCTTAGAAGCTCATTCCTTTCTTTTATTTTTGCAGAATAAGTTAACCTTAGATGACCGGTGGCGAGCGAATTCCCAATAGCAAGACTAGTGTGAATATGTGGGGGTCGTATAGCTGCATGTTATTTTCTTGGGAAATTATGAACTTTAAGATTTAATGTTGCCTAGTTTTAATTTTATTTTATTGTAAAAACTATTATTTATTTTTCTTAAATCCGGGTTATGTTTATTTTAAATTATAAATAAATAAGGCAACACTTTTTACGATTTATTACGTTTATTTTTCAACATCTTTATTTCTACAATTATAGTCCATATTTAGGTTGTTACATATTTAATGTGAATCAACCTAATGAAACAACAAAAAATCAAATAACATTATTTATAAGGCAAAACATAATATTTTTGTTCTAAGCATTGGATGTGTACAATTTAATGACACATCTTACACAAAGAATATTATGTTTTGCAAAATGAAGAACAAAGTGCATATTATCTAACAATCCAAAATATGAGACATTAAAGATAAAAGACATATATGAAGAAGAAAAATCCATAAACTTTGTTCCATTACAAGGGAAATCAACATACAACATAAATATTATCTAGTTACAAGTTGCTTCATCATGATCTTAATAATCTTATGAAAAAGATTAGAAGCACATAACTAGAATAGAAATTACAAAATAAACAAAATACATACTTGAAAATGCTCTTGAAAATCCCAAAATGGAAGAGAGAATGGTAGAGAGAAAATGGTAGAAAGAAGATAGTAACCAAAATTTAAGCACCCCAAAATGGTCTTGAAATTCTATATTTATAGCCAAAATGAGAGCATTAAAATAATCAACTTAAATTAATTAAATTGATTAAATAAATTAAATAAAGTAAATATGGTATGTAGAGGTAAATTATAGGGTGTAATGATTTTTGGACAAAGGGACAAGGGGACAAGTGATGCGCTCAAGGACAATTGGCAGCTGGTTTGGTGGGATGGAGAGGCTGCTTCAGGCGGCTGCTGTGATGTTGGGCCGAAGGGTTCGTAGGCCCAATTGGGCATGTGGCACTTGGCTGGGACAGGGGAGCTTTAGGAGGCAGGCGTGTGGCGCAGGTTGGGCCTGGGCAGGAGGCTGGAGGTTTCGGATTGGGCCTAGTGGGCTTGCTGGTGGTGAGCCTGGCTGGGAGCAACTTCGGTGGGCTGAAGGCTGGCGAAAGAGAGGCTTGGGAGACGGGATGGGTTGAAGGTCTTCCTTTGTTTTACTTCTTTTCTTTTATTTCTTTTCAAATCTACCATTTTTCTTGCTTTCAAGAACTAAAAAAAATATGACATAATTTGTACAAAATAAATATAAATTAAGTCATGATAAAATATTTTCAATTATAAAATAAATCATATTAATTCATTGAAAATATTAATTAAACTTAATTTAATTTAACATTTAGTTTCAATAAAACACACATTTTTTTTTTACTTCTAACTAAACACAATAATTTAAATAATTAAACTACAACAAAATAACTATAAAAACACACAAAAATATATAAAATCAAAATAAAACCAATAAATTTAAAATTACTTAAAAACTTAACAAATCAATTAAAAACTCAAGAACTAAGCAACAATTAGCATATAAAATATGATAAAATAACTCTATTTTGTAGAGTTATCAAAGAGCTATTAAAGTGATTAGGGTTAACTTTGAATACAACTTTGGATTGCAAATTTTAGAGGCTAGAGCAGCAGATGAGGAGAAAAGACATCAGTATAAACATTCTTCAATCTAGTTTTTCTTTCTTCTCAAAACTCTTTTATTTTCATTGAATATTTATGTTTATGAATATGAATGTGATTATGGAGTAGTTTTCTTTATAGTTGAGGGTTATTTCAAAACCCTAGACATGAGATCTTGAATGCATTGATGAATTTTATTTCTTCTATTCTCTTATATTAAATTGCTTCTATTTTTCTATTTGAATGTTATGAATCTTGTAAGATCTTGTTTAGACGACTGCTAATTAGGGTTTTGCATTATTCTACTATCATCTTAGGATTACTATTCACCTAATAGTTTAGGATTCTAAGTATAGGGTTAAATTACAATTAGGATATTGTGACGGGTATTTTGATTGTGATGAAAAATATAACCTAGGTTAAATGAATTGCATGCTTAATGAATTTGTTGCCTAGGTTAACCTGTTTCCATAGAGTGTAAATCTTTTAATAGGTTAAATAGATCACACGCTTAATGGGTTTATTGCTGGGTAAAAAGGGTTAATTAAGAATGCTTAGCTTTAAACAAGTATAATAGAGAAACTTGGATAATTGACTGCATAAGTGTTATCTGCGGGGTTAGTAATTTAATTGGGAATAGGGAATATTATTCGTCATTGTTGACAGATTGATTGTCGAAGGTGGAGAGTAATTCTTAACTATTTTTTTAATATCATTATATCCTTAGTTATTTAATCTTTGATATTTATTTCATTTTATGTTTTTATTTTTTAAAACTAAATTCCCTTTCTAATTTCAGTTTAGTTCTTATTTTGAATAATAATTGGATCATAGTCATCGTGGGTTCGACCCTTATTTACCGGTATATAGAAGTAGCTGGTATAAGTGAATGAAATAAATATAATTAAATTTGATATGACATATGACACACATCATTTTTCCTATCTGATCAACAAAAATTTTGTTTGCTAATCGTTGATATGTGGCTCCAACATTTTTTTTAATCCAAATGGCATCACATTGTAGCAATGTAGACCCATGTCGGTTGTAAAGTGCGCGTGTTCTTGGTCCAGAGCATGCATTGCTATCTGGCTATATCAAATGACATCAATTTGTGTCCTGATGTAGCATCCACGAGTTGATCTATTCGAGATAGAGGGAAGCATTCATTTGGGCAAGCTTTATTCAAATTGATGTAGTCAATACATGTTTTATATTTTCCATTTGGTTTTGGAACTAACACGGGATTTGTAACCCAGTCAGGGTAAAATGCTTCCCTAATAATATTATTTAATTTTAGTTTATCTACCTTTTCTTGTAATGCTTGCCTTCTTTCATCATCGAGCAACCTTATCTTCTGTTGTTTTGGAGGAAAATTCTTGTCTATATTGAGAGCAGGGCCAATGACATTAAGATTTATCCCTATCATATCCGAATGGGCCCAGGCAAAGATGTCTTGGTTAGCTCATAAGAATTAGGTTAATTGCCATTTTATTTCCCAAGCAAGGTTTTTCCCAATTTTTATGACATTGGTAGGGTAGTTCTGGTCAAGCAATATCTCTTCAACTTCCTCTGTGGGTCTGAGTTCAACTTGGTGTTCTCCAAATCGAGTATCATTTTCGGTTAATTCTATTTCTAATACAGCTTGATCAAATATCTCCTCAACAACTACTAGTGCTTTGGCGTTAGGCTAGTTTCGACCTCTCATAGAGATGTTATAGCATTCTCAAGTTTCTAGTTGATCCCCTCTTATGGTTCGAATCTCGCTTGGAGTGAGGAATTTTATTTCCAAGTGTCTAACTGCGGTTACTGCCCCCAACCCTAATAGGGTTGTTCTCCTGATGAGTACATTGTAGGTAGATAGGGCATCGACTACTATGAATTTAAACATCTTAGTAATCGATACTGGGTACTCCCCTATAGTTATAGGAGCTCTATTGCTCATCTACTTGCGAACCCTTCTCCTGAGAATCCATAAAGCATGGTAGAATATGCTTTTAGCTCTCGGATAGAGAGCCCCATTTTCTTGAATGCTATTTGTATCAAATACTCACCGAGCTACCATCATTGATTAGTACCATCCTTACCGTTTTTTTTTTTTGCGAGTTGAAGGGTCAGTACCAATGGGTCGTTATGTGGGAATTGAACATGAGAGGCATTCTCCTCGGTAAATGTAATTGGTTGAGATTTGACCCTTTGCTATTTTGGAGCTCGAGGTTCTAGAACATAAGGGGCATTAGCCCCTGTTTTTAGCTCTTGGGCATATGTTTGCTTAGCCCGTTTGTTCGTTCTGGCAATGTGAGGTCCTCCAGTAATGGTTATAACATCTTCACCTTCTACTACAGGTGGTCGTTTAACTTCACGAGGTGGCAGTGCTCCTCCAGGTTGTGCTTGGGAAACTCTTTGGTTGTTTTGGGGTCTGTCCTTGTGGATTATTTGCTGCTCTATCTCATACATGTTTTATGAGATACCCACATGAGATTAAGTTTTCAAACTCATCTCTTAGCTATCGGCATTCCTCAGTGAGATGGCCAACATATTTATGAAATTGACATCATTTAAATTAATCTCTTTTTGCAGGTTGATTGCGCATTGGCTCAGGTTGTCTGAACATGATTTGATTTTCATTTACTATGAAAATGTTTTCCCATGTGTCTGACAGCTCGATATAGACTGTATATATATAAATATACTTGTCTGTCTTCTTTTTCTTATTTTTGTCTGCATCGGAAGCATTTCCTTCGTTCTTTTGCCTCTTTCCAGCATTATCGTTGGAAATGGGAGTTGTAGTATGTAATGACCCAACTAATTCTAGACTTTGAACCATTGAAACTACTTATACAAAGACACTATTCTTAAGAAAACATACACATGAAATAGTCATAATTTTATTAAAAATTGTAAAACAAAGGTTAAAATATATAAAATTCGGGGTAGGATATGGGATCCCATTATTTTTTAAAATAAAACATATCTTAAATTGTAAATAAATTCGTTACAAGATCAAGTGCAGAAAAATACATATAAAGCATAATTGAAATGACTAAAAACAACTTTGTTCTCAAATCGTTCACGCAGTCCAACGAATCCATTCTCCCTCAATACACAATCCCAAGCTGCCAAGAATCTTACCGCCGCCATAACTATTTCCCTGCACATATAAAACAAGGGAATGAGCCTAATGCCCAGCAAGGAAAATCTACTACAAGCGTGAAACATAAACATAAGCTATAAACATACAACATATAACTATAAACATATATCATAATTCTAACCCATGTACATGGTAAACATTGGGGTTTGCCAACTAAGCAGCTATAAGCCTCAAAATACAATGGGGTTTGCTAGCTAAGCAACTATAAGCCCCAAGAACATAAAAGTGTTGGGGTTTGCTATTTAAGCAACTATAAGCCCCAAAACATATATATATATCATAACATATAAAAACATATAATACCATAATCATATAAGCATATAATAATTATCCTATTTTCCTTACCAAATACTGGAATGTGAGAACAAGGATGGGATTTTGGAACACTCCTAAAAACCATTAATGAGAAGGTGAGTATTTCTAAAAGAAAAGATGAAAAGAAATGAACTAAAACCACCGAGAAGAAGAGCTTACCGAAATGAAACCTCAAGTTCAAAGAACTTAATTGCCTAACCATGAATGGAAAATATTGAGTTAGGATTTGAGTAGAGAAAAACTATAAAAAAAAACATACAAAAATGAACTAGGAATAGGAATACCTTTGAATGCACTATAACCGAACTACACCTCGATATCTAAACCCACACTATTAACCTTACTTCCCAATTGTTTAATAAGCTTGTAATGATAAAGTTTATAACCCCAACCCAAGTGTTTAACACTCTAAAGTAAACCTAGCAGCTTGAAGGCTCTGAACTCAGCTTGAAGAATGAAAGAAATGGTTGGGTACTAGGTCCTATTTATAGAGTTCAAGAATGAAAAGATCTTCTTTTAGCTTGAATAAAATATTGACAATTTAATTGAAAAATATTTGAATAATCGTTCAGCAGAGGCTTAAGACTCGGTCAAAAAGATTCTGAGGTTTATCAAGAGGTTATAGAATAAAATGAGCTCGGTTTCAAAATTGTTTGAAAAACTTGCCCTAGAGCCGATATATCACCCATGGTAGGCGATATATCACCTGGGCTTATGTTCCCGAGGCTCGTCGAAGTGTTCGTGCGAAGTTACGTGTTTTTCGTATTCCCCGAGTGGCCATATATCGCCCCCTAGAGCTGCGATATATCAACATACGCTGAAATATTATACACATAATTGCACTTTTTCAGCCTAATTTTAATTCAGTAAACAACTTTGATTGAGTCCTATAACGATTTCAAAGCTGCTGGCAGACTCTGGGGTTTTCAAATATTACTCTTAATAAACTATTCCTCAAAATACTTAATTTCTTAATAAACATGCACACGACAAGTGTCATTATCTTATTGGGTCTATCTAAACCTTATAGTATAATAAATATCATCTTCATAATCAGCTATATTAATCAAACCTTGGGTTATAATTAATATTCTTAAACTATAGGTTAAATTTATAAAATCCACAAGTGTTGCTACGAGTGTCCAACTAAGTCCCAGCTTGAACCAAAATCCATAGTAATAAACATACTACAACTATTACTAGCCATTACTACTACTACTACTATCTAACTAGCTAAGTAAAGTTCTTGGACTCTACAATTCTCCCCTACTAAAAAGAATTTCATCCTCGAAATTTACTTACCAAACAATTCTGGATATCGATCTCGCATGTCTTCCTCCAACTCCCACGTTGCCTCCCGTTCAGAACTATTAATCCATAGGACTTTGACTATCGGAATACTCTTGGACCGTAACTGCTTCATCCCTCTATCTAGGATGCTAACCAGTCATTCCTTGTAACTCAAGTCTTTCGGGAGTGCTATTGTATCGTACTTGAGGACATGAGATGGGTCTGACACATACTTTTGTAGCATTGAGATGTGGAACACGTTGTGGCTATCTGCTAGTGCTGGCGGTAGAGCTAATCTATATGCAACTGCTCCCACTTTGTCCAATATTTCAAAAGGACATATGAATCGGGGACTAAGCTTGCCTTTCTTCCCAAACCGCTTCACACCTTTCATAGGAGATATCTTCAGGAAGACTTGATCTCCGACTTTGAATTCCACATCACACCGCTTGGCATCCGCATAACTTTTCTGACGGCTTTGAGCAGCGAGCATACGCTTCCTAATCAGCGCTACTACTTTTTGAGCTTTTCTAACAGCTTCAGGACTGAGAAACTGCCTTTCTCCTACCTCATCCCAATGTAACAGCAATATGCACCTTCTATATCGTCCCACTTCCATTCTGGTACGCCAAGTGGTTGTAATAAGTCTGCAGGTCACTGATGTTCTGCTTTCACTTGCTGGCATACTAAGCATTTAGACACAAATTCCGCTATGTCCTTCTTCATCCCTGGCCACCAATATATTGCCTTGATGTCATGAGTCATCTTGGTCGACCCTGGGTGAACTGAGTATAGGGTACTGTGCGCTTCTTCTAAAATTGTCATCTTAATCCTTTGATCATTTGGCACGCATACCTGATCC
This sequence comes from Humulus lupulus, assembly GCF_963169125.1. Classification (NCBI taxonomy): domain Eukaryota; kingdom Viridiplantae; phylum Streptophyta; class Magnoliopsida; order Rosales; family Cannabaceae; genus Humulus; species Humulus lupulus. Next base: position 14,094,878 of record NC_084802.1, read on the forward strand.
TTGTATCTCAATAACCCTTGATCTGATATTGAGAAATCTATGGCCTTGCCTTCTCGAACTGCATCCATGTGCACTACTAATGTGTCATCATGCCCTTGTCCAATCCTTATATCTTCTAATAGATTTGATTGGATAGACCAGTTAGCCAGCTTACCGATGACTACTTCTATTCCGGCACTGATCAGCTCCTACTGTAACGACTTTTCTATTCTGGTTAGTGCTGCTATACTTCCATAACTCTTCCTACTTAGTGCATCAGCAACTACGTTTTCCTTCCCCGGGTGGTATAGGATTTCGCAGTCATAATCCTTCACTAGTTCTAACCACCTGCGTTGCCTCATGTTGAGCTTCTTCTGAGTGAAGAAGTACTTTAAGCTTTTGTGGTCCTTTTAAATTTCATACCGTTCTCCGTAAAGATAATGGCGCCAGATTTTCAATGCAAAGACCACCACTGCCAACTCCATATCGTGAGTTGGATAGCATTGCTCGTACTTCTTCAGCTGCCTTGAGGTGTAGGCTATCACCTTGTCATTCTGCATCAGCACGCAACCCAACCCTTGCATCGATGCATCGCAATAGACTAAAAACTTATCGTTGGGTGTCGATACACAGAGTACTGGAAGCTTTCTTCACATTTATCAGTCCAGTTGAATCTTTCCTGTTTCCGAGTCTGGTTGGTGAGCGTAGTGGCTATCTTAGAAAAGCCCTCTACGAACCTCCTATAATAACCTGCTAATCCCATAAAGCTCCTTACTTCGGATGCGTTCTTTGGTATTGGCCAATCCTTCACAACCTCTACCTTTGATGGGTCTACTGCAACTCCGTCCTTGGATATAATGTGCCCGAGGAACGCCACTTGTGAAAGCCAAAACTCGCATTTCTTGAATTTGGCGTAGAGTTGATGCTCCTTTAGTCATGATAAGATCAACCTCAAATGTACCTCGTGCTCGACTTCATCCCTTGAGTATACTAAGATGTCGTCGATGAACACTACGACACATTTATCCAAGTAGTTCTTGAAGTCCCTATTCATAAAGTCCATAAACGCGGCTGGAGCATTGGTAAGACCGAAAGACATAACTAAGAACTCGTAATGCCCATAACGAATTCTAAAAGATGTCCTAGGAATATCCTCTCCCCGCACCTTGAGCTGATGGTACCCGGACCGTAAATCAATCTTTGAAAACACGATCGCACCTCGAAGTTGATCAAACAAGTCATAAATCTGGGGTAGCTGGTACCTATTCTTAATCGTTACCTTATTCAGCTCGCGGTAATCTATGCACATTCGCATGCTTCCGTCCTTTTTCTTCACAAATAGAATCGGTGCTCCCCATGGTGAATGGCTCGGTCTAATGAAGCCCAAGTCTAGGAGTTCTTGTAGTTGCGTCTTTAACTCCTTGAGTTTTGTAGGTGCCATCCGGTATGGTGCCTTGGAGATAGGCTCAGTGCCCAATACTAATTCTATTGTGAAGTCAATTTCCCGAGTCGGCGGCAACCCTGGTAAGTCATCGGGAAATACTTCTGGAAATTCTCTTACAATGCAGACGTCTCCAACTTTAAGCGGTGTTTCCTTTAATACATATGTGATGCTGGCTAAGAATGCTTGACATCCTTTTTCTATCATCCTTTGAGCTTTGAGAGATGATACTGGCGGGGTACATAGTCCTGAAACTTCTCCCATGAAGCATAGTCTCTGGCCGTCAGGAGTCTCGAACGTTACTTTCTTGCGTTTGTAGTCGATGGTTGTGTCATGCCATGTTAGCTAGTCCATGCCTAGTATCACGTCCAACTCTTTGATCTCCAGTTCTATCAAGTCTCCTTCTAGTTCTACGTCCTCAATCTTGATCGGTACACCTCATAATATCCATGATGATAGAACTACTTTGCCCGAAGGCAACTCTGTTACAAACCTAATTCTAAATCTTTCACAAGGTTTGTCTAGTTTTTCTATCATTCCTAACGAGATATACAAATGAGTGGCTCCCGAATCAAATAATGTAGAACATATACTATTGAGGATAGAATCCTGATCTGTGACCACCTCATTGCTAGCATCATCTTCTCCTTGGGTTAAGGAAAATACCCTGGTTGGAACCATCCTGTCTTCCTTTTTCCCTTCTGGCTTGAGCTGAGGACATTCTTTCTTCCGGTGTCCTTCTTGACCACAATTGTAACATCCCTTGGTGTTTGCTCGACATTCCCCAGGATGTTTCTTCTGGCACTTAGTACATTGCGGGTATTCTACATAACCCGACCTACTATTTCCATTGTTCATCTGTGCCCTTTTATCGTTGTTGAACTGCTTATTGTCAGGATGCTTTCTTTTCTGACCATTGTTGTTGTTGTGGTGGTTGTTGTTCTGACTAGTCTGAGGTTGACTCTGCTGTCTAGGCTCAGGCTTATTGGCTTCTTCTTTACTAACATTAGCCTGCAGCCTTTCTACTTCAATTGTCGTCTCTAGAACGTCGGCATAGGTAGTATTTCCTAGGTTTGCTAGCTTAACCCCTAGCTCGATCTTTGGTCGAAGTCCTCTAACGAACTTAGACACCCTTAGATAGTCAGTTGAAACCGTTTCTGGTGCGAACTTAGCTAATCGGTCGAACTGCCGAGCATACTCTGCCACTTATAAATTCCCTTGCTTCAGGCCAGCGAACTCCTCGACTCTTGAAGCGATGACAGTCAAATTATAATACTTTATGTGGAACAGCTCCACAAATTGGGTCCAAGTCATGGTGGCAACATCATGCGCCTACTGGACTAAGTCCCACCATATTCTCGCATCTTTCTTGAGTAGAGACGAAACACAGGATATGCGGCCCGCGTTGCCTAGATTCATGTGCGTCAGGATTGGCTCCACATTCCTTAGCCACTCTTCTGCCTTGAAGAGGTCTGTAGTCCCTTCAAATTTCAGAGCTTACGAAACTGCTCATAAGCTGGCTCCATATGCTGAACTGGATATGGCACATAATTCGCCACTGGCCATCCCCCATATGGACCAACTTGTTGGGGTGCTGAGGCCATTTGCTGCGGCTATGGTTGCGGCGGAGGCGGAGGCTGAGCCTGTTGTCGCTGTTGCTGTAATAACTCCTCAACTTGTTGTCGCAGTCTGGCGATTTATGTAGTGTTGTCAACTGGCGACGTCGGCAGCACAATGCGGTTGGCAGTAGCACGTACTCCCCTTCTGCAAACTGGAGGGGTATCATTGCTCACCGGAGCAGTGTTGGAGGCATTTCCATTGGTGCGAGCAGACCTTCGGAGCGATATCTTAGCAGAGTTCTCACAGTTGAGAAAAACATGTTAGAACTTTACTCTAATAGGCTCTAAGGCAAAAACTTAATATAAGCAAACATAACTCGGACCTACTAATTATGACTTCTTATGAAAATTATATAAGTCTTCTTTATTATTAGAGTGGGTTTCTATACTTAGAAAAATAAGCCATCTTTATTATTTTCTAAGTCTGTTTCTAATCATCCTATATGACTTAATTCTCAGGCTCGAAACTCATCTTTGTTCCAAAGTTAACCATATTGAGGGAGGGCTGGGATCAGTAAAATCGTTCACAATACTATGGCCCCCTAACTCTCAATATAGAAACTTGGTTCATTGATTTGTATCCACCCTCACCGAAATTAGTCATTATTTATTATATTTATTATTTATTGTGATTACAAAAGAAAAATCAAACTCATACATGTTAAATTAAACATTGATATTAATTTGGAAAAAAAAAACTTTTCACTATTTACAATCATAGAAGAAAACAAATAAACAAAATAAATAATGAAACTAATCTATTCTAAAAATTGAGATCTTCTACATCCGATCCTTCATCTAACATATCGTCATCTATTTCTTCATAGTCATCATTGTCTTGTGCCTCAAAATGCCCTCGAGGAAGATTTGTAAAAAGTCTATGTTTTTGCTCATTTGTAAATTGAAATTCCATTTTTGAAGTGAACCTAAGTATGAGAAAGTAATATCTCATAGCTACCGGCAATTCATCTTCATCATCTATGGTCTCTCAAATTTCTTTTAAGGTTGCAATTACAATAGGGTAATCTTTAAATAACCTAATCACTAAAATATATTGCTCCGCAGCTCTCATCATGATTTGCTTAGATTCTTGGAGGTGACCTATCTCCCTGTGGAACAAAAGTAGTCTTCGAGTAATTCTTTCTAGCACTCCTACAGTGTTTCTCGGTTCTCTAATTCTTTTTAAAGCCTTAATGGCTCGGATATCCTTATAATTTAATGCTCCATTCATTCTTAACTGAAAACATAAAGGCTGAAATTGTTAGCTATACACATAAACATAATAACTATAACTTAAACACTTACTTGGCGGTCGAATACGGAGCTTTGAGTGTGTGTATCGAGGAGAACTTCATGCGAATGAACCGTTGCTCTAATACCAACTATAATGACCCAACTAATTCTAGACTTTGGACCATTAAAACTACTTATACAAAGACACTATTCTTAAGAAAACATACACATGAAATAGTCATAACTTTATTACAAACTGTAAAACAAATGTTAAAATATATAAAATTCGGGGTAGGATATGGGTTCCCATTATTTTTTAAAATAAAACATATCTTAAATTGTAAATAAATTCATTACAAGATCAGGTGCAGAAAAATGCATATAAAGCCTAATTGAAATGACTAAAAAAAACTTCGTCATTGAATCGTTCACGCAGTCCACTGAATCCATTCTCCCTCAATACACAATCCCAAGCTGCCAAGAATCTTACCGCTGCCATAACTATTTCCCTGCACATATAAAACAAAGGAATGAGCCTAATGCCCAGCAAGGAAAATCTACTACAAGCATAAAACATAAACATAAACATAAACATAAGCTATAAACATATAGCATATAACATATAACTATAAACATATATCATAATTCTAACCCATGTACATGGTAAACATTGAGGTTTGCTAACTAAGCAACTATAAGCCTCAAAATACAATGAGGTTTGCTAGCTAAGCAACTATAAGCCCCAAGAACATAAAAGTGTTGGGGTTTGCTATTTAAGCAACTATAAGCCCCAAAACATATATATATATATCATAACATATAAAAACATATAATACCATAATCATATAAGCATATAAGCATATAATAACTATCTTATTTTCCTTACCAAATACTGGAATGTGAGAACAAGGACGGGATTTTGGAACACTCCTAAAAGCTATTAATGAGAAGGTGAGTATTTCTAAAAGAAAAGATGAAAAGAAATGAACTAAAACCACCGAGAAGAAAAGCTTACCGAAATGAAACCTCAAGTTCAAAGAACTTAATTGCCTAACCATGAATGGAAAATATTGAGTTAGGATTTGAGTAGAGAAAAACTATAAAAAAACATATAGAAATGAACTAGGAATAGGAATACCTTTGAATGCACTATAACCGAACTACACCTCGATATCGAAAACCACACTATTAACTTTACTTCTCGAGTGTTTAATAAGCTTATAATGATAAAGCTTATAACCCCAACCCAAGTGTTTAACACTCTAAAGTAAACCTAGCAGCTTGAAGGTTTTGAACTCAGCTTGAAGAATGAAAGAAATGGCTGGGTACTAGGTCATATTTATAGAGTTCAAGAATGAAAAGATCTTCTTTTAGCTTGAATAAAATATTGACCATTTAATTTTAAAATATTTGAATAATCGTTCAGCAGAGGCTGAAGACTCGGTCAAAATGATTATGAGGTTTATCAAGAGGTTATGGAATAAAATGAGCTAGGTTTCAAAATTGTTTGAAAAACTTGCCCTAGAGCCGATATATCGCCTAGGCTTATGTTCCCGAGGCTCGTCGAAGTGTTCGTACGAAGTTACGTGTTTTTCGTATTCCCCGAATGGCGATATATCGCTCCCTAGAGCTGCGATATATCGGCATACGCTAAAATATTATACACGTAATTGCACTTTTTCAGCCTAATTTGAATTGAGTAAACAGCTTTGACTGAGTCCTATAACAATTTCAAAGCTGCTGGCAGACTCTGGGTTTTCAAATATTACTCTTAATAAATTATTCCTCAAAAATACTTAATTTCTTAATAAACATGCACACGACAAGTGTCATTATCTTATTGGGTCTATCTAAACCTTATAGTATAATAAATATCATCTTCATAATCAGCTATATTAATCAAACCTTAGGTTATAATTAATATTCTTAAACTATAGGTTAAATTTATAAAATCTACAAGTGTTGCTACGAGTGTCCAACTAAGTCCCGGCTTGAACCAAAATCCATGGTAATAAACATACTACAACTATTACTAGCTATTACTACTACTACTACTATCTAACTAACTAAGTAAAGTTCTTGAACTCTACATAGTAGAAACGGTTGAGCTCGCAATTGTTGTGGTTGTGCTAAGATTAGATGAGTTTACAAGAGCTGGCGACGCCAGTTGTAATGATTGTTGGTATTAAATGAGAAAAATAATAATACACAGCGAAATATATCTTTAAAAAAATTATTAATACCAGCGAGGATCATACATATGTAGATATATTAAATAACACATAAATAGATAAGACATTACCTCTAGTAGCCTATCAAGTGTCCTTGGATCTTTTCATATAAATCAACGATCTTCCTATCCTTTTTGAAAGCTCACACCTTAGCTTTCCAAGACAATCCTCTAACACACAAGGATGTGTGTGGGCACGTAGGATTAAAATGTTGATTTAGAAGTCTCTAGATGTACTGAGCACATGAGATCTAGAGAGGATTGAGAAGAGAGAGACTATTGAAATTAGAATTTCAAGTTTAGGAAAATCTATCGTTTCTTTTCTTTTAGAGAGTCTGATAGCCAAGAACTAACAACTTCTTAAATTTATGAAAAGCATCGCTTCTTATCAAGTTTATAAAAATAATTAACTAATTTAATTAATATTTATTTTATTTAAATAAAAACTGATCAGTTACCACTAATTTAATTATTTAATTTAAATCATATTTAAAAATAATAATTAATTATAATTAAATAAAAAAATTTAATTTGAAATTCAAAATTCAATCCTAGGGATAGAAATATCCCTGATATAGGTGCCACTCATTGTGCAATACAATGAGTGGCGTGAGTCACTGTGTGTCTTTCCGTAATTTTCCCATTTGTTTGTTTAATTAATATTTAAGATAATATATTTATCCCAAAATAAATATCAGTCAAATCAAAATTGACTTTATCTTAAAATATCAGTTTTAAATAAATAAGTTTCTTATTATAAATATCTTATAATAAGATAATAATTAAACTCTCTCAATATTAATTCAAATATGATTAATATTTAATTTAACATAACGTTTTTCAAAATAAAAACTATATACCTAGATAATTAATTAATTCACAATTAATCAATTGTACATTGTAATACCCCGATTTCCCGAGATATCACATTAAGAAGTCCTTTTAAAAAAATAAAAGATAAAGACCTTTAAAACTCATTAATTGGAATATTAGAATATGTCAAAAAGGTTGCATATTAGAATATGTTAAAAAGGTTGCATATTAGAAGATAAAGACCTCTCTAGGGTCTTTCTTGAACACACCTTAACCCGACCCTCATGTTTTCTCTTTTTTCCCACTGTTTTTCTTACTTAGAAACAAACTAAATTCTAAATCTAAGAAGAGAAAAAGAAGAAGTTGATTATGATATGTTATTTTCCCCAAATAACATATATATATATAGAGAGAGAGAGAAAGATATGTTAGTAACTATTCATTTAAATTTAAAGTGAATTTAAATTTGAAATTATATTTTGAAATTTCAAACTCAACATTCTCGTAATTGTCCTCAAGAAAATTTAAATTTTAGGGTCATCATCGTCTTTTCATAATTCCATAATTATTATTATTAAATCCTTTTTAATAATAATAATGTGATTAATCAAATAGAATTCAAATTCATACCATATTATCAATTGTTTTTATACTCATAACAATAATAATATTTACAAAAATAAATAATTAAAAATAACCAAAAAATTAATTATTTATTAGGCAATATGCTCATGCCGAGATTTTATTATCATGGCAATATACTCATTCTCATGAAATCAAAATTTGTTTGTCATTAAAATTTCATACATATTTAAACTCATAAATATGCAAAATAAAATAAAAATTATCATCCATAGCAAGTGGATATTACACTCATAATTATTTCCTTGCCTCGAAAAATTAATTTCTTTGCAATTTAATACTTCTCTCTACAAATCTTCCTTATGACATTCATACTCTTAATAGTGTAGGACAGAAGTGACCTGGGGACCATGGACCTATAATACGAAGCTCCAATAAACGAGATTATTAATTAAATTCTTTAATCTAATAATCTTATTTATTAAATCCATGATTACTCCAAATATGGAATTTCACTCTAAGTATTTGTAGAATTATATTTATAGAGTTTTCTCTTGTAGTCCATTGATATAATCAATAAATGTAGTTTTGTCCTCCATTTATTGGTTCGTCGATTAGAGCTGGTCAAAATTATTGTTTAACCCTTCTAATTACCTATTGTTCATTAATTACCATTAATTCACTAGCAAATAATTGATCTATAATCAAATTATTGATTTGAGCTCGATAATTATTCAGTTATAGAATTAACCCTCAAGGGAACCAATATTTATCTGTTGGGAAAGCATGGATTCCATTATTGTAAATCATGTTTCTAGCCATTCATGATATTGAATCTGAAAAACAAAAGTCACTAGCCTCATTATATTAAGAGACCTTAACGAATGAATCAAAAGACCCAATAAGCACAAACAGGAGTTCATGACTACTAAAGATTTAGACTAATCTACAAATGATCATCTATTATGATAAGTGTTAATGATGTTTTTCGTCAACTAAAAATAAGAGAAATTAAGCAAATTTATAATTTAGTAAGAAAACAAGAACAAAGAATTTTTACGTGATTCAGCAGTTTAAAATTTGCCTACATCCACGAGTCATTTTTATTGAGACTTGTGCTCAAGCTTCTTGAGAGCAATTTTACAGAGGTATTCTCAATACAAAATAGCGTGTGTTTGCAAATGGCTATTCCCATATTATTTATAGGCTTGGTTACAAGAATTATCCCTTAATCTTTGGGATATTATAAGATACATATAAGGTCTAAATCAAGACAAAAAATCTTGTAGCATACACACATTCAATCTCATTTATTGTGAATAAATATCCCTAAACAATAGGGTTGATTACACGGTTTGAACTAAATCCCCTGATTATAGGGATATCCTAATATCATCTTCGTGTATTAATTAAACGCGTCCTAGAGATCACATGTTGCTTCCAGGTCACCGTTCCAGTTATCGCTACCTCCTTGCTTGATTGGTCTTACGAACTCGTCTTTTGGAGGAGATTCTTATGGCCTTCGAGCATGCAACTCATGCTCGAGCGCTCATGACGTAGCTCTGGAACTAAGTGACAATTTATACAAGTATAATGCTAACACTTGTTAATCCCGAGCTTACACTTTACGAGCCAACATTTTGAGGTTGTTTATTTATTCTCGAAATTTGGTTGTAAAATTTTAGCCCCTCAAAAGTGTTGGTTTGAATCCTATGCGAAGGAAAATTTTGAACTTCACTTTTGGAAAACATGCCCACCTACCACACTCGAGTGTGGGCACATGTCAACATTGGGATGGATGCTAAGAGTACTCAAGTACTTTCTTTCTGCATACGTTTATTCCTATTCCTTTGTTTTTCCATCAGTTCTTGAGATTAAACATGACCCATTAGATCATGTTTTAACCTGAATCAAGGGCTCAAGTTCCCCTTTGAATGCCACCTTTTCGCCTATTTAAACCCCTTATTCACCTTCTTCCTTTTTACTTCTACGTTTTAGTTCTTAAAAGAGAAAAAACACGAACCAAAGCTTGTCAAGCCCTTGCATGTTCTCCAAGTCAAAAAAGCAAAGCACCTCTAGTTCGATCGGTTCCATCACCTTATTCCTGCTTTCGATCGTCCAATCCACAGTCTCCTCATTCCCAAGATCGACTTTGTGTAAGTTCTTCAAACCTTGATTTTTTCCTTTTTTTTTTATACGGTTGTTCCCATTTTCATGCATGAAGAAAGCTTTCCTAGTTGAAATTTTATGTTGTATATAGAAGTTTTTTGATCCATAGGGTGCATAATGTTGATGGGTAGAGATTCATTTGGGCAAAAAATTGGTAACGGGCTAGTACAAATTGCTTCTTTTCTGAGTCATATGGTATTAGGATATAATTTCGTGTAGTGTAAGGAAAAGGGTTTTGAATTAGGGTTTTAATTCACATAATCTGATGAAATCCCCTTTTTGGGTAATTTCCCATTTCTTCCTAGAAATTCGGGATATCCCAAATTGGACGTAATTGTCCCGCTCTTGCGTGGACCCACTCTCGGTGCTCCGAGCTTATAACAACTTGGTCAAGGAATTTGAGCAGTCTCCCTATTTTGAGTCTTTGGGCTTGATTTACTCTATCTCTTTATCTCGAGCTTGCAAGCTCGAGTTATCAAGAATTTTCCTTTTCATTTTTTTTAAGTGATGGCCCTCACCCATTTCTTTCTTGTTATATGATGCAGTCTTCAAAGAATCAGTGGGGGCCCGAGCTTGTAATCCCTTATCGTCCACTGTCTCCTCGATTTGAGTCTCCATTTACTCAAAATCATCGGTTGATTCAGGAGCACGAAGAGCACCTCGAATGGGAAGAAATTTGAGCCCACTTTCAACGTCATATTAACGAGGTCGACACTCGATCCCCTTAGATCCCAAGTGTAGGGTTACCATGGCATTTCCCCCAGGCAAGCTCTCCTTCAAATTTATGGAGGGTACCTCGGCCCAACCAACTGGTCAAACAATCCTCGAAGTATCTTCTGCTCCGACCTCAGAGAGTTCTTACTTCGAGGCCGAACCCTACTGGAGTTCCATCACCTCCACGAGACAAATTTTAGACATTCTATCTTGTCATGGACTAAAGATGTCTAGTAAATTGGTGTGGTGGCCTGCCAACTCCGACGAAAGGAGCTGTTTTGCTCCAAGTGAAGATGACCTAGAGAGAAAAGTTAAGCTCGCGGCCTGGAGTCGCAAGCACATGCGAGCTGGGGTACTACTGCCCTTGAAAGAGCACTTTAGGAAGTTCATTAACTACGTCAGTATCACCCTCTTCCAGCTCCAATCCAATTCATATAGGGTCCTTGTGGCACTGAAGTCACTTTACCATGAGTAGAAGTGGGATGGAACCTCAATACACGAGATTTTATATCTCTTTTGCCTGAAAAGCAACCCCTCCCAATCTCATGGTGGGGATGGCTTCTATTACCTATCAAGCTATCCAGGGGAGAGAAGGCTATCTAAGGACATACCTAATCATCCTATGAACTTCAAGACAATCTTCTTCTAGACAAACGAGCTTGATCTTTCCAGATTTTACTCTTTCTAATAAATTCGTAAGTATCTTTTCGCATTCTTCTTCTTGAATTCTTTCATTTCGAGCTCAAAATGCTCATCCAAGTTACTTGTGTAGCCAATTACCACCCTCCAAAGCCCATCGAGGCCATGAATGACCACAAGGAAGAAATCTTGAGGCTCCCGTATGGTCATCGGTCCCTCAACTACCTCATACACGAGGATAAGCTCCGCCTATGTGGTCTCCTTGATGTAAGTGAGTCTATGGATGACGCTGGGACTCATAAGTACATGAGGTAGGAAGATGTCCCTGTTCCGGTCGCTAAGCTTCCATCCAAAAGGAAGCATTCAAGCTCGCATTCTTAGGCCTCTATCCCTCGTGTAGTTGAACCTTCAGGCTTGGGGACTGAAGCAAAAGACGAGGCCTCTCCAAACTCGTCTAACAGAGAAAAAGTTGTGTTAGACTTGTCTATGTGGTCTCCAAACATTCTAAAGTAAGAGCTCAATGTCGTAGTCTTTTTTAATGATCCTCGAAACAATTTTATCACCTGGTTGGGGGTAGATCTTAAGGTGCATAGGGACGATAGTTTGTTAGGAAATAACCAAACCATGTATAGCATAAATGAGGTTTTGGAAGGGATAGCCATCCAGTACAGGACTATTGACTATAGGGACTTATCAAGGATGCCCCTTACTTATCGAGAGGGAACTCCTTTAGAATCATCTGAAGATAGAGGGATTTCCTGGTCCCCAAGTTCGAGCCAGAGGGAATCTTCCAATTAGGTTTCTTTTACTTAGAAGTTCCAATATTTTTTCTAAAGCATAATCAAGTATTAATGTTTGTTTTCCTTCTTCCAGGAAAGATGGATTCGGGCATCGATAACATCCTTAGCCAGCCCACCGTGTCTAAGGGGTCCAAGCGCAATCGGGTGTCCTCAAATGGAGCACATTTTTCCAAGGTCACCAAAATGACCGAGGCTACCCCAGCGGCCTCAGGGTAGGCTGAGTCGGGCCATGTCACTGTTCCTCCTATGCTCCAGGAGGTTGTTGTTCCTCCTCCCTCAAGAAAAATGAAGAAAACTCATCCTTCCCACACTCCAATCCAAGATCGCAAACTCAGGCGCAACCTATGTTCCTGAGTTCATGGTCGACAATGTTGTCGGCACCTTTGGAGTTCAACTGGGTACGGATGCCTTGACCCGCATAGGCCAATGTTTCAGCAACCTCGGGGCTCCATAATGAGAGTTTGTAACAGGCTGTGAAAATGGCAATGCCCTTTTCAACAAGAGTGGAGAGTTTTTCTCTTTGGTAAATTTTGCTTTAAAGATTGATAAACTTAGTATTTAACGCCAAACTCTTTATTTCTTGATTTTTAATATATGTTCTCAATTGCAGGGCTTCCTTGCCTTCGTGCAACATAACTGCATCTTGGACCGTGAGGTCACAATGAGCAAGGTGCATGCTCAAAGTTCCAAGGAGGCACAGATCAAGGTTGAAGATGACCTCAAGAATGCGAAAAAGGAGCTGGAAGCAAAAGACCCAGAGCTCAAGAGGGCACAACAAGAGCTGGAGGCAAAAGACCTGGAGCTTAAGAAGGCCCAACAGCTAAATTCCAAGCTCGAGGAGGACAAGAAGACAACTTACGATTTCATTGAGAGCGAGAAATCTCGTTTTCTTAAGGAATTCAAGACCAAGAAGGATAAAGTTGTCGACATGGCGATGTATCGCATCTAGGCCACGAATCCTGACCTCGATACCAGTTTCCTGGCTAGCAAGGAGACCGAGTATGTCGACAAGTGGCAAGCTCATTTGGAGGAGAATGAAGCCAGTCTCAAAGCTCAGGAGGCTGCAAAGGCCAAGGAGCAAGCCGGATCGGTGGAGGCCGAAGCCGCCAATCCATGAAGATCCAAACATGGGCTGTGACCCATGGTAATTTTTTTGTTGTAATTATCATTTTTTGATTTCCTTAGGGCAAAGACAATTTACAGCTCAAGCTTGAGCTATTTTTATTATCTTATGAATCCTTTACTTTAATGGTAGTTTTTATGCTTTTACTTTTCTAGCTTGAAAACCATTTTTCACATCCTCAACCTTTAGCTTTTTGCCTTAGTATTATGTATCATATTTTTGTATCAAAATATTTCGAGCTTATTACTAAGGGCTTGCTTTTATAGTTGTTTACTTGCACAAGTACATGTTCGAGCTTAAGTTCGAATTTCAATGTAATCATACATAGTTCATCTGATTGCTCATTTTCGACCTCGTTATGTTCAAGGACGAATGCTACTTATCCAATGTGTTTAAAAACACTTATTGGCGTGTAGTCTTATTAGTCTAGTTATTTTTTTGCGTAGTAGAAGCAACTGTCCTTATCCTCGAGTATGGTCTCAAGGTTGCAAGGTTGAAACTTTTTTGCATAAAATTCCAGTATTGTTTCGATTTCTGAATATTTTTGGATAATATAGAATTCCAACTTTATTCTCATATCGATTTATATGTGCTGGTCAATCCAGACTCGTAATGAAGTTAAAATCGTGCATGGTTATTGGTCCGCACTTATATTTATTTTCGTGCTTGGTTAGCGATTCATGCAGTTATATTTATTTTTATTTTTGTTATATTTTTTCGAGCTGATGGTATGACTGTATACCACTTATGCCCCCCTAAATTATTATGATTGAGAAATCTTAGGCTATTGAATATTGAGAGCTTGCTAAAAAATAACAAATAAAAATAATGAAAATGAATTAACATTTTATTGATTAGAGGCCTCGTTAAAACCTTCAAGAGTAAACCTTGTGGGAAAATCTCATGAAGGGAAAAGAGTGCCTTTGGGAAAATACAAGCTTAAATATAACTAAATAAAAATCATTCCATAATTTATTGATAATACGGTCGTAGATGCTCAACGTTCCTAGCTCGTGGGACCAATTCTCCATTCATTCGAGCTAGTTTATAGACTCCAGGTCGAATGACAAATTGAATTTTGTCAATTAGACCCGAGCACACTTGCAGAGGGGTCTCGTGTGGTAAAAAACACATGCCTTAGTACCAAGTCTCCCAATCCCAAGTGTCTATCTCGAACCCTTTTATTGAAATATGCTGTAGCTCTTTGTTGGTATGCAACATTTTTTAGCTGGGCTTCATCTCGCTTTTCTTCAATTAGATCTAGGGATAGGTTTGAGTCTTGGTTATATGCTTCATGCCTTATATTAGGAAATTTGACCTCAATTTGTGAGATTGCCTCCCAGTCGAAGGGCGGGGAGAAGGGTGTGTGTCCGGTTAAGGTCTAAGTTGTTGCCCTGTATGCCCATGGGACTTGTGGTAATTCTCCTGGCAACCTGCCTTTAGCTTTTTCAAGCCTTTTCTTTGTAGAATTCTTGGAAGTATTGTTTACTACTTCGACCTGACCATTTGCTTGGGGATGAGCCACAGAGGAGAAGTTTTTAATAATATCATTCTTCTCGCAGAACTGTGTGAACAGCTCGCTGTCGAATTGGGTTCCATTGTCCGAGACTATCTTCCTTGGCATCCAATATCTGCAATGATATTCTTTACAACAAAGTTCAGAACCTTCTTCGAGGTGATCGTAGCCAGAGGTTTAGCCTTGGTCCATTTTCTAAAGTATTCTATGGCAACTATTGCATATTTTACTCCACCTTTTCCCGTTGGTAGGGATCCAATGAGATCAATCCCCCATACTGTGAATGGCCACGGGGTACTCATCATGGTGAGCTCAGTTGGTGGAGCTCGAGGTATTGAGGCGAATCGTTGACACTTATTGTAGCCCTTACGTATTCAAATGAATATGAATTTACCGCCGGCCAGAAATATCCTTGTCTTATTACCTTCTTTGAAAGGCTTTGCCCCCGGACTCTCCACAAAATCCTTTGTGAACTCCTCTAGGATTTTCTTAGCTTCGGGTGGGATTACACATCGCAATATTGGCATGAAATATCCTCTTTTGTACATCAGTTTTTGGGCATTGTTTTGGTCTATAGGAAGGTTCCCAGTTTTGAGGTAATCGATTATAGGTGTCATCCAAGTTGGCTGTGAGTCTATCATGTCGACTTCGACCTCATCAGGCTCAGTTATGCTTGGTTTTGGCAAGTACACCATTGGTACCACATTGAGCATGTCAGCCTCCCTGGTTGTGGCAAGTCGAGCTAAGTTGTCTGCATTCGAGTTCTGTTCTCGCAAAACCTACTCGATCACGTAGAACGCAAATTGTTCAAATGCTTATTTCACTTTTTCAAGGTATGCTGCCATCTTAATCCCCTGTTCCTGGTATTCCCCTAACACTTGGTTGACTACCAACTGAGAATCACTATATCAGTGTATGGCCTTAGCTTTTAGCCCGAAAGCTACTCGGAGTATTGCTAACAGTGCCTCATATTCAACCTCGTTATTTGTAGCCTCGAAGCCAAAACTTAAGGCTGAGTGAAACCTATTTCCCGACGGGGTTATTAGGATAATGCCTTCCCTCAATCTGTTCTCATTTAAGGATCCATCGACATAAAGTCTCCACAACTCGTTGGCTGGGGTTATGACTTCTTCACTGGTGATTCCTGCACATTCGACTATAAAATCAACCAAGGCCTAAAAAATTATCGTCGTTCAGAAGTGGTATATGATCTCGAACTGCCCAAGTTCAACAACCACTACACCAAATACCCATTTTCATAACACATGAATATAATACTAATAAAAAAGTGTTATACTAGAGTACTATAATGGGGCCACTTTGTGAAAAAAAGGGCGGTAATAATTCACCATCCCGCGCCACTTAGATTTTTTTTCATTTGTGACCTGAAAATTTGTGAGACCGGAGAGAGACCCAATTCCTTCAACATTTCAGAGCTCTCCTTCAACGGACCCATTTCCTCTCCTTCAACATTTCCTCTCCTTCAACAGACCCATTTCCTCAACATTTCTGGGACGTATCCTTCAACATTTCTGAGACCCATCCTTTCCTTCAACATTTCTGAGACCCATTTATTTTCCCCATTTCTTCGGCTTCTCCTTTACTATTATCTTTCAGGTTGATCACTATATTTATACCTGAACAAAAGGTTGTGTTCCTTTTAGGTTGTAGATTGGTGTGTTGTCGTCGACGTGTTGGGTTCCTGCTACAGGCGTACGAAGATGGAGAAGTAGGCAGGCGTAGATGCACAACTCCTAGGTTCTCTCGGCTCCGACAACTGTAGTAGAGGGTCTCGGCAGCAGCACTGTTGCAGATGGTCTCGACAACAGGTTTTATTTTATTTTTTTGCTTCATTTATTTGATAGATAATGCTTTTAATTCACCCAATAGTGACGCTGCGATGGGGGCTCGGGCTGTGCGACGAAGGTGGTTCAATGGTAGTCTTTGGCATCAATGGTGTAGGTGATTTCTTCAATTGAGTTTTTGAGGTGAGTAATTTTGTTATGGGTTTTTGTTTCCGCTAGTTGTGATTATGGAATCAGGCTCTTTTATCCTAGTGTGTATGTGTGTGTGTGTGTGTGTTTATATATTTATATGGAGTCTGCTAAGAGGCGGGGATTTGTTTTGCTGCAGCATTTTTTTCTTGAGGAGAACATGTTGGAGGTTGACTGTCCCTGTGTCACCCCAGAGGTTGTTCTCAAAGCATCTGGTCATGTTGATAAATTTACTGACCTTATGGTTAAAGATGAGAAAACTGGGACTTGCTATCGTGTCGATCACTTGCTCAAGGACTTCTGCGGTGAAAAGCTTCAAAAAGACCTTTCCATAACTGCCAAGGAGGCTGCAGAATTGAAGCGCATACTTGCTGTTTTGGATGATCTTTCAGCTGAAGAGCTGGGTGCCAAACTTAAGGAGTATGGCATTACAGCTCCAGACACTAAGAATCCACTTTCTGATCCATATCCATTCAATCTTATGTTCAAAACATCAATAGGCCCATCTGGCTTGAGCCCTGGGTGAGCACGTTACATTTTGGTACTAATTATTCTTAACGATTCTTTTTTATTAAGACTCCTGTTTGGTCAGTAATGATATGTAATTAAATCTCCTCTGCTGTAGGTTCATGCGGCCAGAAACTTCACAGGGCATATTTGTTAACTTCAAAGACTTGTACTATTACAATGGGAACAAGCTTCCTTTTGCTGCTGCTCAAATTGGCCAGGCTTTCAGAAATGAGGTTCTTAATTTTCTTATCTTTGGACTTTAGCACTTATGTTTGCATAGGATGCTCATATTATTTCTAATTGGTAACGGGTCTTTGTAACTAGTATTTTGGTCCTCTCCTTTCTTATAAGAATAGAAAATAGCCCTGTAATGTAGCTGTTGCATTCCTTAGTGCTATGCTTATTTTGTGCCCAAAACTGTGTCCCATTGATCTGTGACAGTGTTGCAAGGTCCATTTTGTTTTCTAAATAAAACCTTAAACAATATCTCATTCCAAGAATACTGTATATATCTGCAGATTTCTCCTCGACAAGGGCTTTTGAGAGTTCGTGGATCCCGAAGACAAATCTCACCCAAACTTTGCAAAAGTTGCAAAATTGGAGTTTCTAATGTTCCCAAGGGAAGAACAAATGTCTGGCGAGTCTGCGAAGAAAATTTGTCTGGGTGATGCAGTTGCCAGGGTTTGTTTACATAACTTTTATTCAATATCTTCTTTTCTCTGCTCCCTTGTCTCTAAGCATGTGATGATGATTATAGTGCTACATGTCACTTAGGGAATTGTTAATAATGAAACTCTCGGCTACTTCATTGGGAGAGTTTATCTTTTCCTCACTCGTCTTGGTATAAATGAAGAACGTTACGGTTCCACCAGCACCTTGCAAATGAAATGGCTCGCTATGCTTGTGACTGTTGGGATGCTGAGATTGAGTGTTCCTACGGTTGGATTGAGTGTGTAGGTATTGCGGACAGGTCTGCATTTGATTTGCGTGCTCATACAGTAAGTATTTTTTTCTTCTTCTCTTTAATGTCATATTTTTTGCTTGATAGGTAAGGATGGTGGCTGATGAGAGCTCAGGAGGATTTGGTTTCACAGGGAAGAATGAGATTATAAATGGGAAGGCAGTTGTAATTGGGTTCTTGCTGTTGTTGTATTTTGAGCTATTGACTAGTAAAGGTATTCTTAAGGGAACAGGCTTCTTGGACTTTATTTATTCTATTTCAAATGCTTTGCAATAGTCTCAGGAATTAATCATATTCCTCTTAAATGAGATGAGGAAGTTTTAAAGGCTTTGTTGAGTTCACTGTGTTTTTATGTTATAATCTTTCTTTATGTTATTGTTTTGTGTAGAAACTAGGATTATCTATATAGTTTCTTCTTCTTCATGTTTTCTACAGTATATATATTTTACCAAACTGTACAATAACACTTATGAAGTAATGAAAATGTGTTTTTATTTTTTTACTTTTGGACATATCACTCTGTTTGTTTGTTTTTCTTTTCTGCTTACATAGCCAGTAAGGTGGATAAGTTAATATTTATCTATTACATATTTGGTTTCGAAAACTAGTGGATACAATAAGTTACTAAAGAGTAACTGAAATAATAAGTTACCTTGCAGAAGAATAAATTCAGATTTTTTAAAAATGTATTCTCTAAATTGGAGCCTCTTTAGAGAAATTTTGTTTGACCAACAGCATGCATTAAACTTTTCCAGCTGTTTTGACTGTTAGTTTCAGTATTTTGATTTTTTTGTACAATTTTTTAGGACTTGGCATTTGGTTTATCACTTTCAGCACTGCTTGGGGATAATATCTACAACTTTGGCGAGCTGCTGGCACATCCTATTGTAAGAATATCTCTGCCCTACTCTGTGTGTGTGTGTATTTTTTCCCTTTTTTCTACTCAACTTGCCTTAGTTGCTCTACTTTTTTTTCCCATTTTACAATTGGAAATATTTCATGTTGAATGTGCTTGTGATGTGTAACAATTTTCCATTTTGGTGATTTAAAGTTCGTTCTTCTCTGGATTCTTGTAGTGCCTTGACATACTTACTTACCCTCTTATATATATCATCCTAGGGTGTATTAGTACAAGGTAAAATCCTTATTAGTATCTTATTGAAAAAAATCCTTTACATCACCGGTAGTGGTTTACAAGGGATGGCATGTAGAGGGATGATATTCTAAATCCATTAGCCATGTATCTTTCTTACTTCTCATTATTTGTTCTTGTTATTTATTGTTTGTTTTTGTGGTCTTATTTTTTTAGTCTTATTCTTGTGGTACATGTAGCTCATCTAAACTTTAGTTAACAAGAAAGAGTAAAAACATGATAAAACTGAAGCAATTGTATTATTAAGACATAAATAATATATACAAGTCATGTTTATCAATAGTTATCTAAATAAGAAACTGTGGAAATATTGAGTTTGAAGACACTTAAAAATCAATCCCAGGAAAAAAAAAACAAGCAATCTCACTTCACTTAGAACCCCCATAAAATACAATGAGAAAACCCTTCCAAAGCCTCTCTATACATTCTTGTAATAATATTGGTGTTTTTATTTTTAAAAACTCATGTTGAAAATATTTGAAAAAAATAAGCAATAGTTGACATTAAATCAGATTTTATTTAATTAAATAAGAAAAGGGAGATAAAAAATACATATGTCTGTATATGTGTATATGCACACATATGCACACATATTCTACTCAGGAAACACTATGTTCTGTCTTGCTAATGACATATATGTCTCAGAATTTTTTTCTGCTCATATTTACAACTTTTGCTTAATATATTCTACATATATTTATATGTGTATATAATCTTTCGGGTTAATAGCTGGAACTAGAAATTAATAAAAACTAGCTTGGTTAAATACTAAAATACTTCAGCAATTAGTTTTAAATTCTAAAACCGAAAGTTTCAACATATTTTCACTCCAAGAATTATGGTAGGAGTTCAATGAAAGGCTTTTGGAGAGGAGACAGAAGAGAATGAAAATTGCTGCATAGGCTTTTAGTGATATTATGTTTCTTTTGCTTTTTTATTTTGCTATAACAGTTATTAAATGATGGATCAATTTATAGTTTTACAGTTAGTTATTTTAAATTTCTACTTATATAAAACATTGGGATTCTTAAAGTCATTATATATATATATATATCAGTATAGCCTTTTGTTAATTCATTTGTTGTTTTATTTTTATTTTTTTGTTCATTTTTTTTAATTCAATTATTAATATATATTGTATATAACACTTTAAATCAGGTAGTTAGTATTCCATTTTTTTTTGTATTTTTTTTCTTTGTTTTATGGAATTATTTCAGGGTAACCAGTTCCCAGATAAGATGTTTAGCTAATTTTCCAGGTGTAAGTGGTGAGAAGAATGATTTAGAGGGTAACCAAGTACCCACGTTGTTTCTTTACTAACATATTGAGGGTAATTGGTTGCTTAAGTGTTTTTTTTATTTTTCCCCATTGGTTTGTTGTTTTTTATTTCAATTATTAATATATATTTTATATAACACTTTAAAGTAGGTAGCTAGTTTTCTATTTGTTTTCGTATTTTTTTCCATTGTTTTATGAAGTTATTTGAGGGTAACTAGTTCCTAGTTGGGTTGTTTAACTAATTTTCCTAGGGTTATTAGGGGCAAGAATGATTTTGATGGTAATCAAGTACTCAGGCTGTTTCTTTGCTAATATACCGAGGGTAACTGGTTACTTGAGTATTTTTTAGATTTTTCCACTAAGTTTTTTATCATAGTAATGCAACTTGTTTATTAAGTTAATATTAAAGTAACTTTAATATTATATATATAGGAGTTTGTGATAGAAGAAAATAAAGGTTTTAATTTTTTTTTTGGCTTTTAGATTGTTATAGTGGGTAATTTATCTTGTATTGTTATATCAGGGTAACCAGTTACCTATATCGTTGTTTTGTTGTTATTATTGGGTAACTGGTTACGTTCATGTTTGTTTCCTTTTGGTGTATTTATACTGATGGCGGCATTGATAAATAAGAAGTAAACAAATACAAGAAATTAGTTTGAAAGGATTTTATAAGTTTGCATAATCAATCAATGTGTTTAAATTTGAAACAATTTTATTAAAATACTAAATAATACTTGATGAATATGAAAGCGACTCTTTCAATGAATAAAGCTATTAAAGGGTTGTTTTGCTGTAAAATATGAATCTATGTCTTTGGATTTTTCTCTTTGTTTGGCTTCTCAAATGGTGGATTCCTGCAAGTCTTCCTGCTATGTCTTGGTTGCCCACATTTCCCGCAGGTGATTATTGTTAAGAAAAATAGTATTTGCCTCAATGGATAAGGTAAGAATATACAACTCTATGCAATATATTACAAATAAATAATGATTGATTAAAAAGAGTGTTAAAACTCTATAACTGAAAATGCAAATAAGAGGAGAAGGAGATGCAAGATGATAGAAATAGAAAGTACAACTCTATTACAAAAGATACAAATAAACTAGAAGTGTTTGAATAAAGGAAATAAAAGGATTACAACTCTTAAACAAAAGTACAAGTAAATAGAACAAGAAGAAAAACAATAGAAGAAAAGAAGAACAAGAACAAAAACAATAAACTCTCACTCACACAACCAAAGTGAAGAGTTTTGGGGATCACCAACTTGAACAAGGTTTGAAACCTTTGTCCAAAAGTTTATTTCCCCCTAACTCAAGCACTAAGGGATCACTCACAAATTTTGGAAATGCTTTCTTGAATTATCAAGCTTCAAGGTATTTCTAGCCAAGTGTTATAATAGAAGTGAGCTATAGGCTCCTATTTATAGAGTTTAGAGACACCATTTGAATTTCAAATTCCACCAACCCCCATGGCTGTTACCAATGATTAATTGGATTATTATAGAATTAAAAATGATATTTGGGGAGTTATTTGGGTTTTTCGAACCGTTCAAAACATTTGGAAAAAACTGAAAATTTGGCCTGAAATGCACCTGTGGCCGCGGCCACTGCTCTCTGTCCCCCAGGCCACGGCCACTGACCAATTTCAGCACTTGAAAATGTGCTGTTTTTCCAAACGGTTTCAAACCCTCCCAAATGATTTTGTAACCCCCAAAACACATTATTAGGGTTAAAATCATATCTCTAACAGTCATTTCACATATGCCTTTTATGAAATTTATCTCAATATTGTGTAACAACAAATTTACACAATAAATGGTCAAATTTGGAAGTTACAAATTTGTAGCTGAAATTATAACACCAAATATGTTACATATTTTGATATTTCTCATATATCTAAATATTGTAACTCTCTATTATATGTTACAATATGTGACAATCTTTGTCACATTTATTTCATCTAAAATATTATATTATAATATAATATAATATTACATTATATTATAAAATAATATAACATTCACCCACTAGATTAAATAGTTATCTTATTGTAACACTTATTTAATCAATCATTATATTTTAAAATATAACATATTCCTCACTTGATTAAATAAGAACTCTCTCTTATAGGAGTCATTGCATTAGTGCTAAATTAAAGTGTTTTTCAACTTGAACTTTACTATAGTGTAATTATCACAAAATTTGGTTGCACTAGGCATTGAACCATCTTTTCATGTTAACAAATCGGTGATAACACACACACCTTTGCGATGTTCTGCAACGCCCTACTACCTTAGAGCCGTTACTAAATGAGTTTGAAATGTGTAATTAACTCGTTAAACGAGGTTTTTAGAACAAAAATGTGATTAAACAAAAGTCAAGGCTGTAATCTTGGAAAATACTCTATTTCATTGAAAATTTCAAGTGTCTTACATTTGGGATCCCAAAATATGGTTTATAAAATATTAACAACCCAAAATGGATTTTCAGATAATCAAGCATCAAAATCACAGTTTAGTACAGCCATTTCTCAAAATGCCCCCAACCAAAACAGTCGGGCAGGCCAAACATGTACGCGCCACCTCATGCTCTCCGTACTCATGGCTGGTTGACTTTTTCCTTGCCTTTACCTGCAACGTAGAGCACCCGTGAGCCGAAGCCCAGCAAGAAAACTCACACAGCACATAACATATGCATAATATATAATCATTATATCAGATAATCCACAAATAAACAGATAGTCCGCCAGACTAAATATATACGGCCATGCCGTCCCAGAGGTGTTACCAAAGTCTGGGATCTCGGTCCTCATCGTAAGGATATCCCATGTATCCATTGGGGTCTCACCCTAATATCACGCACTCCACGTGCCAAATGTTACTCACGGCCCCACTGCCGTTCTCGGCCCTTTGCCGTTCCCGGCTCCTTGCCGTTCTCGTCTACTATGCCGTTCATTCAACCACAATCACATATAGCATAATTTAAACAATATTCAAACATATAACAGTTCAATCAAGGGCTACGACCTAACATGTAATTCAATCTAGGGTCGAGCCCTGCAACAACACTATGGGCCCATGCCCTGCTCTACGGGTACTACAATTTTCTTACCTGTATCCCGAGCTTCTCAATGCACAAAAGTCACGAGCACGGTCCTCTAACCCGAGCCTCTCCGGAAACCTAGTCACAACACATATAAAACACTCTTTAATACTAATCAATCCAAAACCGCTTCCCGGGACCAATCCCGTACTCTCGGGACCTCCAATTTCCCAAAACTATGTAACGGAAACATCCCCCGAGCCCCCGGGGCAAAAGCCCTAAAATGCAAAATTTCCCTGCCCATAAAATAGCCTAGCGCGCGCGGCACTACCCTTTGAGGGCCGCGGCGCCCTTACGTGAACCCAGAATTTTGGGTTTTCCCTTGCATTTTCCCCGAGCCAAAACACCTTCAATCCAACCCAAACACATACCTAAACCCCAAAATCAATTTAAAACCTCAAATGAACCATCTAACAACCTATAAACACCAACAACAAGCTCAAACACACAATCACACCCATAATCCACACTTTGGTTTCAAATTTCAGAAACTTAAACCAGTAGGCCAAAAACTTAAACCAAAGCTTGAAAAACTTAAACCATGCCTCAATATTCTTAAACCACACCAGAAATGAAAATTCAAAGATGCTTAGAAACCTTACCTCAACCAAGAATTCGACTTTGAACTCTCTCCAATTCCAGCTTCAAGTCATTCCCTCTTGATTACCAAGTTGAATTCCCATGCAAACCAGCCACAACTATCTTTCAATTTTCATACTCACTTTCTAGAAATCAAGCTTAAAACTTAAACAAAACAGAGACAAATCCTTACCTCTGAACAATCTTGGTTTATTATCAACTTAATTGCCTTAAACCACCTTGATTCTCCTCCTAGGTCTCCCAATTCAGCTCTCTTCTTCTTTTCCTTTCCTTCTAGTTCCTCTTCCAATTTAAGCAAGGACAAAATATGACTAAGTGTTAGAACGTGAATCATCTTTTCCCTCAGCTGAAGGTATCTATATCTCTGCCAAAAGACTATTTCACCCCTCAATGCAATTCCTTTCCTAACTAAACCTCAAGGGCATTCTTGACATTTCACCTTCCTTACAAATCTACCATTTTCCTCTTCTTAAGTAACTATCTTAATGGTTACCAATGGCCACTCAAGTTACTAAATTACCATTAACCATTAATTCTCAAACTCAATTTGTAAAATTCCCAAAATACCCCTAGGCTCCTCCCGAGCTGGGTATTTAATCCCGTTGTGACTTTTAAACTAATTAGCTCCCTGGGACCGTCTCGGCACGTGCATCACAATAATATCATCTCTCACACGTGATATTAATCATATAATACAATTATCACATTTATGCCATCAACGAGCTAAAATTACCAATTTACCCCTAACAAACAAACGGGGCCCACATGCATATTTATTCCACCTAAACATGCATTCTAATCACATATTCATTAAAACTCATATATTAACAAGTTAACTAACTTATTGCCCTCCAGGCATGCTAATCAAGGTCCTAAACCATATTAGCAAATTGGGGGTGTTACAATTATCTCCTCCTTATAGAAATTCCGTCCTCGAAATTACCTGAATAACTCGGGATACCACTCCCGCATATCAGATTCAAGTTCCCTCGTCGCCTCTTCAACCTTGTTGTTTCTCCACAACACTTTAACCAAGGCGATGGTCTTGCTTCGCAAGACTTTATCCTTTTTCTCAAGGATCTGAATAGGCTTCTCCTCGTATGATAAATGATGATCCAGCTCCAAATTCCCATAGCTCAACACATGATCAGTATCTGACACGTATTTCCGGAGCATGGATACGTGAAACACGTCATGAACCTCTGATAGAGCTGGAGGCATCGCTAACCTGTAAGCTACCACACCAACTCGTTCTAGAACCTCTCAGGGGCCAACAAACCTGGGGCTCAGCTTGCCCCGAGCACCGAATCGTTTCACTCCTCTCAGGGGCAAAACCTTAAGGAACACATGATCACTGACCTGAAATTCCACGCTCTTGTGTCTCAGGTCTGAATAACTCCTCTGGCGACTCTGGGAGGCGAGCATATGAGCTCTAATCTTTTCAATTGCCTCATTGGTCCTTTGAACCATCTCTGGACCTAGATATCTTCTCTCACCTGTCTCATCCCAGTGTATTGGTGATCTGCACCTTCTCCCATACAGTATCTCATACGGAGCCACTCCGATAGTCGCCTGATAACTATTGTTGTACGAGAACTCAATCAAAGGAAGATACTTACTCCAAGATCCCCAAAAATCCAACACACAGGCTCATAACATGCCCTCCAGTATCTGAATCATCCTCTCGGACTGCCCATCTGTCTGAGGATGATAAGTGGTACTAAACCGTAACTGTGTGCCCATTTCCTTCTGCAGGCTTTCCCAAAACTTGGAGGTGAAGGTGGGGTCCCTGTCGGATACTATCAACTTCGGAGCCCCATGAAGTCGAACAATTTCCTTCATATATAGCTCAGCATACTGTTCCACAGTATAAGTGGTCCTCACAGGTAAGAAGTGGGTGGACTTAGTATACCTGTCCATAATCACCCACACCAAGGCATGCTGACCCACGGTCTTCAGCAATCCAACCACAAAGCCCATGGTAATATCTTCCCATTTCCACTCGGGAATCCCTAGAGGCTACAATAACCCTGCTGGCCTCTAATGTTTATCCTTAATCTGCTGACAAGTTAAGCACCTAGCCACATAGTCTACCACATCCCTCTTCATGCCTGTCCACCAATACAAAACTCTCAAATCTTGGTACATCTTCGTAGTACCTAGATGTAAAGAGTAGGGAGTGGTATGAGACTCATCCAGAATCTCTCACTGAATATCTGAATCGATCGGAACACAAATCTGTCCCTTGTACTTCAATAAACCCATCTCTGAGATAGAGAAGTCCTCAGTCGTTCCAGCTAGGACATTCTCTCTACGTCCAACTAACTGGGGATCCCTTCCCTGTGCTTCCTTAATCCTCTCAAGGAGCGTGGACTGAAGAGTTATGTTGGCTAACCTACCAACCACAAACTCTATACCTGCTCTGGTCATCTCTTCAGCTAATCTGTCAGATATCTGTCTCGAACCAAACAACTGTCCCGCGCCCTTCCAGCTCAATGCATCAGCCACTACATTAGCCTTTCCAGGATGGTATAGGATATCACAATCATAATCCTTTACCAATTCTAGCCATCGTCTTTGGCGCATGTTCAAATCTTTCTGATTAAAGAAATACTTTAAACTCTTGTGATCAGTGTATATCTCGCACCTTTCACCATACAAGTAATGTCTCCAAACCTTAAGTGCGAATACCACTGCAACCCACTCCAGATCATGCGTGGGATATCTCTGCTCATACTCTTTTAATTGCCTTGACGCATAAGCTATCACTTTCCCAGCTTGCATCAACACACATCCCAAACCTTGTCTGGAAGCGTCACAGTAAACTACGAACTTCTCATTGTCTGTCGGCAGGCTCAACACTGGTGCAGTAATCAATTGTCGCTTCAATTCCTTGAAGCTGTTTTCACACCGATCTGTCCACACATACTTGGTTTTCTTTCTTGTCAACTCTGTCAATGGAGTAGAAATTCTGGAGAACCCCTCTACAAACTGTCGGTAGTATCCTGCCAACCGAAGAAAATTTCTGACCTCAGGAACACTGCTCGGTCTAGGCCAATCTCTCACTGCCTCTACCTTACTTGGGTCAACCAATATCCCCTCCTTACTGACAATATGGCCCAGAAATGTAACTTGTGGTAACCAGAACTCTCACTTACTGAACTTAGCATATAACTTATGCTCTCTCAATCACTGCAATACTAGGCGCAGATGATGCTCATGCTCTGTCTCTGATTGGGAGTACACCAGGATATCATCGATAAATACAATCACAAACTTATCCAAATAAGCTTTGAAAATCCTATTCATCATATCCATAAATGTTGATGGGGCATTGGTTAATCCAAAGGACATAACCAGAAATTCATAGTGCCCATACCTTGTTCGAAAAACAGTCTTTGGTATGTCCTCCTCTTTAATCCTCAACTGATGATAACCAGACCGGAGATCAATCTTTGAATACACCCTTATAACTGATCAAATAAATCATCGATCCTAGGCAGTGAATACTTATTCTTAATAGTCAACTTGTTCAACTCCCTGTAGTCAATGCACATCCTCAGCAACCCATCCTTCTTCTTAACAAATAACACTGGAGCACCCCATGGCGAGAAACTCGGTCTGATGAACCCTAAATCCAGTAGCTCCTGTAACTGAATCTTCAACTCCTTTAACTTTTCCGGAGCCATTCTATAGGGTGCCCTGGATACTGGCTCCACTCCTGGTGCTAACTCTATGACAAACTCGATCTCCTGCTGTGGCGGCAATCCTGGCAAATCTGCTGGAAATAAGTCTGGGAACTCACAGACCAATCTGGTTTCATTCGATCCCACTGATGCAACTCTAGAGGTATCCATAACACTTGCTAGGAATCCTATGCAACCTTCCTGCATCAGCTCTCTAGCCTTCAGTGCTGAGATCATAGGCACCCGCGGTCCATTCACCGTCCCCACAAATACAAAAGGTACCTCGCCTTCTGGTTCAAAAGTCACCATTCGTCGCTTGCAATCAATTGTTGCCCCATACCTCGTTAACCAATCCATCCCTAATATCATATCAAAATCATCCATGTCTAGTTCAACCAGATCAACAAACAATTCCCTACCATCTATCTCTACTGGTAATGCTCTAATCCATCTCCTAGAGACTACCACTTCTCCTGTTGGTAACAAAATCTGGAAACCCCTAGCATACACAATACTAGGTCTACAAAGCTGGTCTATCACTCTAGCAGATACAAATGAATGGGTAGCCCCTGAATCAATCAATGCAGTATACAAAGAACAAGCACTGGAGATCTGACCTGTCACAACTGAGGGACTAGCCTCCGCCTCAATCTGAGTCAAAGCAAATACCCTGGCAGGAGCGAGACTGTCTCCCTACTTTGGCTCCTCTTTCTTAGCTTGTGTGCAATCTTTCTTCAGATGGTTGGCACTCCCATAAATAAAACATGCCCTAATCCGGCACTCGCCCTGATGTCGTCATCTGCATTGAGGACACACTGGAAAACTCCTCCAGTTGTCACCTCCGCCATGACGCCACCAATAGAACCTCGTACCCTCCTATCAGAACTAGGAGGAGCAAATGAATCCGGAACTCTTCTTTTCTGCTCACTGGAGCCACTGCCCCGACTAGACCCAGTAAAAGGAGGCACTGTCCTCCTAGCATCGCGCCTAACAGCGCTGTCTCTCGATATCTGGTCCTCGACCCTCTCTGCAGTAAGGGCCTTATCCACTACTTGAGCATAGGTAGTAGTCTCTGGATTTAAAGTAATATTCACGTCACGGGAAATCATCACATTCAACCCCCGTAAGAATCTATCCCTCCTCGCCGCATCTTTCGGCACTAAGTCTGGCGCAAACTTCGCCAGTCTATCAAATCTCAGGGCATACTCAGTAACTGATAACCTGTTCTGAGTCAGGTTGATAAACTCATCAACCTTTGCAGCTTGAACTGCTACACTATAGTATTTCTCATTAAAGATACCCTTAAATACTTCCCAAGTCATAATTGTAATATTCCTCCACTGACTCACTACATCCCACCAGATGCGGGCATCCTCTCTAAACATGTAGCTAGCACAAGCTACCCTTTCATTTCCTTCAACCCTCATGAAATCTAAGATTAAGGAAATCATATTCATCCACTGCTCGGCCCGCAGTGGGTCTGATCCACCCTCAAAGGTGGGAGGTTGCTGCTTTCTGAATCTTTCATACAGAGGATTCCACCTGTTCTCAACCACAGGCTGAACCGGCACTGGCGCTACACTCTGCTGAATTGGCAACCCAGTGACCTGCGAAGGGACCTGCTGCCTCAACTGACGAAGTTTTTCTTCTGTTCTCTGCAATCTTGCCTCCATTTCGGCTAATATCTGTTGCCAGTTCTGTGGGGCAGGTGGAGAGTCCTGACCCTAGCTGTCATCCTCAGCTCTACTGCCGCAGAGTCTAGATGATTGCCGAGGCATCACAACTATATGCCTGCAATCAGTGACGCCGCTTATCAGGCATGGTAACAAAGTCCATTTCCACCTTCCATTCACAACAACCAACCATAACCAACAATCCAGATAACATACAGATAACATATAACACACAACGGGCCTGTTAACATACAGATAACATATGTTAACTCATTCATCATGCTCTTTATAAATTAAGCAGGCAAACAGGGCATTCAAGCACATATTCAAGCATAATAATCAACCATACCAATCAACCCTGAGTCGAGCTTTTCAATGACAGCGAGCGTACATGTTCGGTCAATCTCCATAACTAATAAACCTTGGCTCGCTCTGATACCAAGTTGTAATGCCTTACTACCTTAGAGTCGTTACTAAGTGAGTTTGAAATGTGGAATTAACTCGCTAAACGAGATTTTTAGAACAAAATGTGATTAAACAAAAGTCAAGGCTGTAATCTTGGAAAATACTCTATTTCATTGAAAATTTCAAGTGTCTTACATTTGGGATCCCAAAATATGGTTTATAAAATATTAACAACCCAAAATAGATTTTCAGATAATCAACCATCAAAATCACAGTTTAGTACAGCCATTTCTCAAAATGCCCCCAACCAAAACAGTCGGGCAGGCCAAACATGTACGCGCCGCCTCACACTCTCCGTACTCATGGCTGGTTGACTTTTTCTTTGCCTTTACCTGCAACGCAGAGCACCCGTGAGCCGAAGCCCAGCAAGAAAAATCACACAACACATAACATATGCATATTATATAATCATTATATCAGATAATCCACAAACAAACAGATAGTCCGTCAGACTAAATATATACGGCCATGCCATCCCAGAGGTGTTACCAAAGTCTGGGATCTCGGTCCTCACCGTAAGGATATCCCATGTATCCATTGGGGTCTCACCCTAATATCACGCACTCCGCGTGCCAAATGTTACTAACGGCCCCACTGCCGTTCTCGGCCCTTTGCCGTTCCCGGCTGTTTGCCGTTCTCGGCTCCTATGCCGTTCATTCAACCACAATCACATATAGCATAATTTAAACAATATTCAAACATATAACAATTCAATCAAGGGCTACGCCCTAACATGTAATTCAATCTAGGGTCATGCCCTGCAACAACACTATGGGCCCATGCCCTGCTCTACGGGTACTACAGTTTTCTTACCTGTATCCCAAGCTTCTCAATGCACCAAAGTCACGAGCACGGTCCTCTAACCCAAGCCTCTCCGGAAACCTAATCACAACACATATAAAACACTCTTTAATACTAATCAATCCAAAACCACTTCCCGGGACCAATCCCGTACTCTCGGGACCTCTAATTTCCCAAAACTATGTAACAGAAACATCCCCCGAGCCCACGGGGCAAAAGCCCTAAAATGAAATTTTTCCCTGCCCAGAAAATATCCTAGCGCCGCGGCACTACCCTTTGAGGGCCGCGTCGCCCAGAAAGTTTCCCAGCTCCTGATGCAGCCTTGCGCCGCGGCGCCAAAGAACAGGGCCGCGGCGCCCTTACGCGAACCCAGAATTTTGGGTTTTCCCCTGCATTTTCCCCGAGCCAAAACACCTTCAATCCAACCCAAACACATACCTAAACCCCAAAATCAATTTAAAACCTCAAATGAACCATCTAACAACCTATAAACACCAACAACAAGCTCAAACACACAATCACACCCATAATCCACACTTTGGTTTCAAATTTCAGAAACTTAAACCAGTAGGCCAAAAACTTAAACCAAAGCTTGAAAAACTTAAACCATGCCTCAATATTCTTAAACCACACCAGAAACGAAAATTCAAAGATGCTTAGAAACCTTACCTCAACCAAGAATTCGACTTTGAACTCTCTCCAATTCCAGCATCAAGTCATTCCCTCTTGATTACCAAGTTGAATTCCCATGCAAACCAGCCACAACTATCTTTCAATTTTCATACTCACTTTCTAGAAATCAAGCTTAAAACTTAAACAAAACAGAGACAAATCCTTACCTCTGAAAAATCTTGGTTTATGATCAACTTAATTGCCTTAAACCACCTTGATTCTCCTCCTAGGTTTCCCAATTCAGCTCTCTTCTTCTTTTCCTTTCCTTCTAGTTTCTCTTCCAATTTCAGCAAGGACAAAATATGACTAAGTGTTAGAACGTGAATCATCTTTTCCCTCAGCTGAAGGTGTCTATATCTCTGCCAAAAGACTATTTCACCCCTCAAGGCAATTCCTTTCCTAACTAAACCTCAAGGGCATTCTTGACATTTCACCTTCCTTACAAATCTACCATTTTCCTCTTCTTAAGTAACTATCTTAATGGTTACCAATGGCCACTCAAGTTACTAAATTACCATTAACCATTAATTCTCAAACTCAATTTGTAAAATTCCCAAAATACCCCTAGGCTCCTCCCGAGCCGGGTATTTAATCTCGTTGTGACTTTTAAACTAATTAGCTCCCTGGGACCGTCTCGGCACGTGCATCATAATAATATCATCACTCACACGTGATATTAATCATATAATACAATTATCACATTTATGCCCTCAACGGGCTAAAATTACCAATTTACCCCTAACAAACAAACGGGGCCCACATGCATATTTATTCCACCTAAACATGCATTCTAATCACATATTCATTAAAACTCATATATTAACATGATAACTCACTTGTTGCCCTCCAGGCATGCTAATCAAGGTACTCAACCTTATTAGCAAATTGGGGGTGTTACATGTTCACTTGAGACCTCTATGTCTCGCTTTGAACCGTTAATGGCCATGTGCACTTTCCATTCATGGATGTTCTTAAGAATACTCCCAATTCTCATGAGAGGCGGCACCACCCCTTGGTCCATATAGGTAGAATTCATACAGTATTTTGTTACCAAAATTACTTGTCTTCACAAGACTGAATTCTATTAAAAAACCTTTCGGTTTTAACCCTCAACTTGGTAACTCACAAGTACTCAATATCTCAGAAGGGACTTGTTTTGAGTACAACTAATATTCACTTGATTGACTTGTTGTTACCTATTGAACCTAACACTAGTTAAATAACTAGTGTTAAGATAGGTTACCATCAATCGTGAATCTCTTTAGGGAGTTTTAGTCCCATCCCTCGAGATGATGCAGCCACTAAGTCTCTCGTTAGTGGCTTAGTGAAAGGATCCGCCAGATTTTCACTTGTTCTCACATAGGATATTGAGATGATTCCTCTGTGAATCAATTCTCTTACATATCCATGTCTTAGACTAATGTGTCTAGACTTCCCATTATACACTCCTCTGTATGCTCTAGCCAATGCCGCTTGGCTATCACAATGTATTGATATAGTGGATACATTCTCTTTGATTAGGGGTATCTCTATCAATAGATCCCTTAACCATTCGACCTATTTGCCGGTAGCAGCTAGAGCTATAAACTCTGCTTCCATAGTGGAATGAGATATACAGGTTTGTTTCTTAGAACCCCAAGAAATTTCACCTCCACCAAGTGTAAATACTCAACCATTTGTGGACAAGTTTTCCCCAAGATTGGATATTCAACTTGCATCTGTATATCCTTCTAAGATTGAAGGAAATTTGGAGTAGTGAAGGCTTAGTCCTTTGGTTTTCTTGAGATAACCTAGGACTCTTCCAATCGCCTTCCAGTGATCCACACTTGGATTACTTGTAAACCTACTAAGTTTACTTACCACAAATACTATATCAGGTCTAGTACATTGGGCAGCGTACATCAGACTCCCTATAGCACAAGCGTACTCCAATTGAGCCACCGCTCTTCCTTCATTCTTCTCTAGTTTTACACTATGATCGAATGGAGTATTGGCATCTTTAACCTTGAGCTGGTTAAATTTGTTCAATACTTTCTCAACATAGTGGGCTTGCCCTAACGCAAAACCCCCACTATGTTTCTTTACTTTGATACCAAGTATGGTGTCAACTTCTCCAAGATTTTTCATCTTGAAGGTTGATGATAGAAACCTCTTCGTTTCTTCTATCCCTTTCATGCTATCACTTAGAATAAGCATGTCATCCACATATATGCAAACAATGATCACATATCCCTTACAAGTTTTGGAATACAAACACTTGTTTCCATTGTTATGTCTAAACCCATTAGACATGATGGCTTGATCAAATTTCTCATGCCATTGCTTAGGAGCTTGTTTCAATCCATATAAGGATTTTACAAGTCTACATACTTTATGTTAATATTTTGGTAGGACAAACCCTTCGGGTTGTTCTATATAGACCTCCTCATTGGGGTCACCATTAAGGAATGTCGTTTTGACATCCATTTGATGAACATACAAGTTGTGTATAGAAGCTAAAGCGAACAAAATTCTTATAGAAGTTATTCTTGCAACAAGCGCATAGGTATCGAAATAATCGATACACTCTTTTTGCCTAAACCCTTTAGCTACTAATCTAGCTTTAAAAGTTTGGATAGTGCCGTCAGTGTGGTATTTTCTCCTAAATACTCACTTACACCCAATTGGCTTACACCCTGGTGGGAGATCTACCAATTCCCAAGTGTCGTTGGAAAGAATGGAATCCATCTCATCATTGATGACTTCTTTCCAAAATGCACTATCTCTCGATTGCATAACTTCTCCCTAAGTCTTAGGATCATTCTCAACAAGAAGTACAATAGGAATTTTTCTAATGACTTTGTTATACCCAGATTTCGAGCCATGTTAAATGTGACCTCGAAAGCTGGATTCACAGCGAATAAACTCGTAAAGTTCGAAGTATGCTCCAGGACTAAATATCGAGCCTGCAAGACTGAGACGACCTTGAATGTGGTGGCCTCGAAATGTCCACGATCTCGAAGGGTAGCTCCCGAGACGCATCTATCCTCAGGAATGACCTCGGGTCAGGGGTTCCGAGCCTGACACACGTACGACCTCGAAGCCATGTGACCTCGGGAGATGTCATTAGCTCGAAAGCTGATGAGAAACCTGGGGGAATAAGGCCTTGGAGATATATGATAATGTCCTTGAATATCTACAAGTGTTGTCTATAAGGGACGTGTTCTGCATTTATTATTGTAAATCCCATAAAATCATGGGATATTATTCGATTAGTTATACGCCCCCTGTTCTTCAGGGGACGTTTCCTTTTATATCGGATTACAGGCATTTAAAGCCATTTAATTTATTTATACAAAAAGAGTAACTACCCAAAATATGTGGATAGTATTCTGCATCATTCTCTATAAATAGAGAGGTCATGCACCATTGTAAAGGACCGAAATTATGAATCTTGAGAGAAAACTCTGAAGAATTCATGCTTAAGAATTTTCAGAGATAATCTTCAGTTTAATAACAAAGACTCGTGGACTAGGCAGATTTAACTGCTGAACCACGTAAAAAATCGTGTGTTGTATTGTCATCTTTTAATTGGCCATTACTAGTTATTGTTTACGTGCTCTTCTTTCACTGTTGACGAAAAACGGCGTCAACAGACTTCCTCTCTATTTCCTTCTACCATGTAGAATGAAATTCGTTGAGAATCTATCTTATCCACTACTAGACTGTAATGACCCAATCTAAGATCTTGGACCATTAGATCTACTATACATAGCTACTATTTTGGGAAAGGTACATAAGAAATAATATAACTTTATTAAATCTCAAAATATTGTATCAATTACATAATAATAGAAAATATGGCATGGGTACCCATTGTTTAAAAGAAAAACATAAACTTTAATTCAATTATTTAAAAAAAAACTAAATGTGGAAAAACATGATCTAAAAGACTAGAAATAAATAACTTCATCCTCGATCAACACGCAGTCCACACATTCCATCCATCCTTAACACACAAGCCAAGCTACCAAGAATCCTTCCGCCTTCCATATTCATTTTCCTACATCACACTAAAAATAAAGGAATGAGCCTAATGCCCAGCAAGGAAAACCTACTAAAAACATACATCATATATCATCAGCATAAAACTTCATCATAAACATAAACTATAAAACATATACCATATATCATAAGCATTCACTATAAAACATATACAATATTAATGTCCATTAACTCATTAACATGGCATGCGACAAACCATCTAGGTCCCCTGTCTAATATGTGAGGTAGGTTAGATCATATGGTAGTATATGATAACCCATCTAGGTCCCCTGTCTAATATCTGAGGTAGGGTAAACCATAACTCTAAACCATGAAAATGATAAACTAATCTTGGGGCTTGCTATCTAAGCAAGTCATATGCCCAAGCGACTAAAAACATAATCTTGGGGCTTGTTATCTAAACAAGTCATATGCCCAAGGACTACAAAACATATTATACATATACATATTGTAGCATAAACATATCATAACATAAACATAACATATCATACAAACATACAAGATCTATCCTATTTTCCTTACCAAAATACCGGGACGATGAGAACAAAGTCGGGATTTTGGAACACTCCTAAAAACCATTAATAGAGAGGTGAGATTTCTAAAAGAAAGAGATGAAGAGGAATGAACTAAACCATCAAGAAGATACTTACCAACAAGAAATCTCAAGTTCGAAGAACTTAGATGCCTAACCAATAATAGAGAAGATTGGGATAGGAATTGAGTAGAGAAAAACTATAAGAACTAACAATACAGAAAATGAACTAAGAATAGGAATACCTTTGAAATTTCTATGACCGAACTACACCTCGAAATCGAAATACACTCTATGAACCTTACTTCCCAAGTGTCTAATAAGCTTAGAATGACAAAGCTTATAATTCCAACCCAAGTGTTTATCACTCTATAGTAGGGCTGAGCATAAAATCCGAAAAAACCGTGTACACCGACCTACCGAACACCGAAAAAACCAAAATCGTTTAAACCGAAAAAACCGCCGACGGTGCAAACCGCCACTGTTCGGTCGGTTTTGAAATTTTGGGTGAACCGACCAATAAAACCGAAACCGACCGAACATAATAAAATAATAATATAATATTATATAATTATTAATTATTAAAAATTTTAAAATTTGTACTTTTAATTATGTTTCAAACTTTAAAATTTGTAAATTTAATTATGTCCTATATATTTATGTTTTAAAAATGCACAAAAATGAATTCCAACAATCCAAAAATTTTAATTTTTTAACTAAAACTTTCACAAAAAAAAAACAATAATCAATTCGGTTTGGTTGGTTTAACCGACCAAACCGCGGTCCAAAACGGTCGGTTTTTTTTTAAACTGGTTTGGTTCGGTCGATTTTTGGATTGCACCAATCCGGACCGAAAACCGAATTCTGGATTTTTTGTTGTGAAAAAACCGCCCAAACCGACCGATGCTCACCCCTACTCTATAGTCTCACTAGCACCTAGAAGGCTCTGATCAATGCTTGAAGAATGAATGAAAAAGCTTGGTGCTAGGTCCTATTTATAGAGTTCTAGGAATAAAAATCTTCTAATTATAATCCAAATTTAAATTTAAATTTAAAATTGAATCCTAACTTCTAACTTTCTAAATCTCGTAACTCTAAACTAACCTATAGTAAAATTAACATATCTGGAGCTGTAGGACTCCGATTTAGAATATCTTTATACCGTTAGAAAGCTAATTAAATTATCTACAATGTTTTAGAAATACTATTTTTTGAAATTCATAACATAACTGGGTCAAAAATAGGTCGAAAGTTACAGTACCCTAAAGTTACGAAAAATCTATTTAATTCACAAATAAATAAAATATCTAAATCACAAATAAATAAAATTGTGACAAATGTCAAGCTCCTAACAAATTCTGTTGAAGACTAAGTCTTATATTTCCCTTATTTTATCATTAAAATAATAATTCCTTAATAATCATACATATGACAAGTGTCATATTCCTATTGGCTCTATCTAAACCTTAGGAATAACTATGCTCATGACAAATGTCATATTCTTATTGGCTCTATCTAAACCTTAGGTTATAATAATTATCATATTAATAACCAGCAATATTAATCAAACCTTATGTTATAATTAATATTCTTAAACTATAGCTTAAACTTATAAAATCCATAACTATTGCTAGGAGTTTCCAACTAAGTCCCGACTTGAACCAAAATCCACAGTAATGAACATACTATAACTAATACT
The DNA here is from genome assembly GCF_963169125.1 of Humulus lupulus. Lineage (NCBI taxonomy): Eukaryota > Viridiplantae > Streptophyta > Magnoliopsida > Rosales > Cannabaceae > Humulus > Humulus lupulus. Next base: position 14,132,905 of record NC_084802.1, read on the forward strand.
AGCTATTACTACTACTACTACTACTACTACTATCTACCTAGCTAAGTAAATTATGGGACTCTACATAGACTTTTCTCCTTTTTAAGTATTTGACTTCTTCTAAGTTCAAAGGGTTGCTTTACATTCTTTTGAGAATTCTCCTATTGAGAATCGATTTTGGATGTAGAAGCTTGAGAGTTGTTCTCATATAACAAATTCTCCTTTAGAGACGTTGAAGCTTGAGAATTGTTGTCACATAACATATTCTCAAGAAATTCAACTTCTCTAGATTCAATCACAATATTAAACTCTAAGTCTAATAGCCTATAAGCTTTACTATTGTTGGCATAACCAACAAAAGCACACTTTATGGCTCTTGAACCTAACTTTGTTCTATTAGGTTCATTTTTCTTGCAATATGCAAGACACCCCCACACTTTGAAGTAACTTATGTTGGGTTTTCTTCCTTTCCATAACTCATATGGAGATATCTCATTTTTCTTCATCGGTATTCAATTAAGAATGTGACAAGCGGTTAATAACGCTTCACCCCATAAGTTGAAATTCGACTTAGAAAACACCAACATAGAATTTATCATCTCTAGATAAGTCCTATTTTTCCTTTCAGCAACATCATTGTGTTGTAGTGTATAAGGTGCGATGCACTCATTAATTATACAATTTTCTTCACAAAATGTATTGAATTCATTAGAGAAGTACTCTCTCCTTCTATTACTTCTTAGCACCTTAATCTTTTTATTTAGTTGATTTTCAACTTCTAATTTATACAATTTAAAAGCATCAAAAGTTTCATCTTTATACTTTAAAAGAAACACATAGGTATATCTACTAAAATCATTGATAAAAGTAAGAAAATACCTTTTGCCACCTCTAGTTAAAACACCATGTGAAAATTTCTCAAGCAAATAATCACTAATTTGACTTTTAGTTGTCTAAATAATCTCAAAGTCACTTAAACAACTTTTGTGTGTTTTCTAAGAGTCTCTTTGAGATTCTTTTGAAAACATCATTTTGACATCCATTGATTTTTTCATCAAAAATCAATTTGAGGATGTCAATTTTAAACACTTAAATCAAAGAAAATAAACCCTCAAGGATTTATTTAAACACTTTGATTTCTAATGCTTGGGTTTAACATTATCTCCTCATTGAGATTAATTTAAAACATATTATCACCCTTAACAAGAATGAATAAAATTCACTTCAACCTTATTCACTATTGGTATAAAGATTCAAAACTGCTTCTCCAATTTTGTAATGTCACCTCATTGAGACATTGAATATTTGAGAATTGTTGTCACGAAATAATTCTCAAATGTTTTCTCTTTTGACCACACTTTTAGACTCCAAGCCTATAGGTCAATATGTCATCCCATAATTTTGGATCCCCTTAATCCATTTTCTTGCAATAGCAAGACACATATCAAAAGATGTGACCCCCTTAGGTTCATCTTTTCTTATCTCATAAGTTGAGATGATCAACACTTAAATGAGAAATTTTAATTTCTCAAATAATTCTCTTTATTTACCAAATAAGTGGCAACTCATCACATTGCAATAATAGAGGATAAAACATATTTATATTATTATCGCCTTAATTATCATATTATATGGCACACCATAAAAATCATGATAATTCTCATGTATATATCAAAATACTTTTATATATTAACATAATTATGTCTCAAAGAAATTTCACATAATTTGTCAACATATATCCATCATATTAGCATGCATTTTGAATCTCATAATTATATTGTAAGTATATCACAAATATCATACAATAATTCACATATCCACATATTGATATATACTCTTGAATCATAAAATCAATATATAGGCATGTCAAAAACTTACCTAATTATCATGCTTTATAAATTCTCAAAACATAATTTTCATGTCAAATGTATGTACTACTATCTCACATATAGCATACACATAAGATTAACAATCCCTAAATTATGTAGAGCTTGTCAAAAGTTCACTTCTAAGAATTTAACTTTCACAAATAGATTTGTCAACTATGTTACAATGTATCTCATATTGTATTAACATGTTAACATCTACACAATTATTCATATATCAATATTTGAAAACATGATAATACATGAAATACAATTTCATCACTATTATATAAAATAGTGTATACAATTACACTTACCTTGTCTTACCACCTAGTACAATTGGATCCATCAAACCTGTCCAACCTCACTAGGTCTTGATTCATAATCTTGATGGTCTCACCTTCCATTGAAACAAACAAGGGATAAGCTTTTGAGTGTTAGGAAAAATAGTATTTGCCCCAATGGATAAGGTAAGAATATACAACTCTATGCAATATATTACAAATAAATAATGATTGATTAAAAAGAGTGTTACAACTCTATAACTGAAAATACAAATAAGAGGAAAAGGAGATGCAAGATGATAGAAATAGAAAGTACAACTCTATTACAAAAGATACAAATAAACTAGAAGTGTTTGAACAAAGGAAATAAAATGATTACAACTCTTAAACAAAAGTACAAGTAAATAGAACAAGAAGAAAAACAATAGAAGAAAATAAGAACAAGAACAAAAACAATAAACTCACTTGAAGAGTGTTGGGATCACCAACTTGAACAAGGTTTGAAACCTTTGTCCAAAAGCTTATTTCCCCCTAACTCAAGTACTAAGGGATCTCTCACAGACTTTTGAAATGCTTTATGGAATTATCAAGCCTCAAGGTGTTTCTAGCCAATTGCTATAATGGATAGAAATGATGTGTCTTTCAAGTGAGCTATAGGCTCCTATTTATAGAGTTTAGAGACACCTTTTGAATTTCAAATTCTACCAACCCCCATGGCTATTACCAATGATTAATTGGATTATTATGGAATTAAAAAAGAGATTTGGGAGTTATTTGGGTTTTTGGAACCGTTCAACACATTTGGAAAAAACTGAAAATTTGGCCTGAAATGCACCTGTGGTCACACCCAGGGACATCAATGGCCGCGGCCACTACTCTCTGTCCCCTAGGCCGCAGCCACTAACCAATTTCAGCACTTGAAAATGTGATGTTTTTCCAAACAGTTCCAAACCCTCCCAAATGATTTTGTAACCCCCAAAACACATTATTGTGGTTAAAATCATATCTCTAACAGCCATTTCACATATGAATTTTATGAAATTCATCTCAATATTGTGTAACAAAAAATTTACACAATAAATGGTCAAATTTGGAAGTTACAAATTTGTAGCTGAATTTGTAACACCAAATATGTTACATATTTGGATATTTCTCATATATCTAAATATTGTAACTCTCTATTATATGTTACAATATGTGACACTCTTTGTCACATTTATTTAATCTAAAACATTATATTATAATATAATGTAATATTACATTATATTATAAAATAATATAACAATTATTACTTTAGGTTCTCCTCTTGATCTTATTCTTTTCTTTCTTGGTCCACCTGCAGGGATTGTTGCCTTTGGAGGCAGCATCACTATGTCCAAGTGTTGTGGGAGATTCCATTCATCTTTATGGGGCAAATGTAGAACTTTGCACAATAATCATACACTCTCAAGTTTCTCTTTGCAATGACAACTACTGCATGCCCACAAGGCATTTCATCTTCTTGAAACCTATTGCAAGTATATGTTCTATTATGTATATTTACCGTGAAATTTATCCCATTTTGATCACCAACTTGGTATTCTATTGTGTTGAAAGGCAAGACCTAAAAATAGCTTTGTCATGAAATAGAATCAGATAATAAACTTTTTAACTAGAATTGACATTGAAAGTAACTAGTTATCCTTCTGTGTAAATGCTTTTTTTTTTTTTGTTATGGAAGATAACTGGTTACCATCTATTGACAGAATAAAGAATCATAAGAATAAGTTTAGTTGCATACCTCATACTTCATTTTTGAAACAATGTCATGACTCAACTCATTCTCTGTTGCTGTAGAGACTTTTGTGAATGTTCCGTTTGCATTATTTGAGTTGTTCCAAACCCACTTTTGAACCAAACTTCTAAGGCATTCAATGGAGAGATTTCTTACAGCTTTTAGTGCAGTGTTGAGTGATTATGCAATATTGGATGTCATCATGGTGTATCTTTTTGTTGGCGAGTATGATCTTGCCCAAGTTTCATACTTGGCTTTCTCAAAATAGGGTCTAATGCGTCTGTCAAGTCTATCAAGGCCTCTCATGTAGTGTTCACATTCTGTTTTTGTGTATGCTTTTGTTGCTGCAATGAAATTCATTTGTAGCTCTTCTCCATGGCTTCCATACTTGCTTTTCAAATTATTGAGCAAGTGAAACATGCAACCTCCATGGAAAGCATTTGGGTATACCATATGTACTGCATTGTCTATGATCTTGTGTCTGCCATAAACTATAGCCAATCCTGTGGATTATAAATATTGTAAAATAAAAAACAAAAATTAGGTAATTTTTTTTTTCATTTTTGGTGAAGGTAACTAGTTACTTTATTCAGATACTAAAAGAAATAGCATGTATGTGCGTATTTGATTTTGGTAATCAGTTCCTTTGTATTTGTAAACAAGAATATATAATTGAAGCTATCATACCTTCGAGTTCTCCATAGGTGTCTCTCAGTTTGGAGAAGAACCAAAGCCATGAGTTATCATTTTCAGAGTCTGCTATTCCAAAAGTCAACACAAAAATGTTGTTGTTTGAATCTAACGTTGATGCTGAAAATAGAGTACCACCATGTGCATTTTTCAAGAAAGTTCCATCAACAACAATTATAGGCCTCAAGTATCTCCAACCCTTGATTAAGTTAGAGAAAGCTATGTATATGTATTTGAATCTATCTTCCTTGTCTGTGAGTATGTGTGTTATTGTTCCTGGATTTGCTTGCTTCAACATGTAAAGATACATTGGCAACTTTTGATATGAATCATCGGGGTTCCCTCTTGCTAGGCGCAAAGCTTTCTCTCGTGATCTCCATGCTTTTGTGTATCCCATGGTTACTCCGAAGTCTTCATTCATATCATTCATGATGTCATTTGGAGTGTAATTTCTTTTGATTGACTTGTACTTATTCTTTATTAATTCACCAATTACGATGCTTTTTGCTTGCCTATGGTCTTCCATAACAATTTCAACAGAGCAAGTGTGATTTGGAATGCATTTTTGTACCTTGAATAAATCTTGATTTTTGTACTTAGATGCTCTCACAAACCAGTTGCATGTGTCATCTACGTAGGTAACTAGGTACTTTCTAGGTTCTGATCTTTTTGTTTTGAACTGGAAGTTATGCAGCATTGCATAGTAGCTAAGATCTGATTTGATCGTGTTCTTATCCTTGTAAATTTGCCCTTGCTCAATTGTGTTGACTCTGTAGTCAGATATTACTATTTTGATTTCCTCCAACTTCTTTTTTCTTTTTGTATTGTCTTCAATTATGAAATTAGCTACTTCTTTAGCAAAATGAGGTATGTATGACACATTTATGCCCTCATTTGTTGTGCTTGACATTCCTTCTTCAAGTAACATTTGTTCATTGATGGAAGCTTGGTTTGCTTGCATTAATAATGTCCCCACCTCCATTTCTTCTGTTGTAGCTTTTTGATTTGCTCGTAGAAGAAGGTTATTTTCATTGCTTGATTCTTGAACTATAGTGACACATAATGGTAAGTCTGTTATTTTTGCAGCAGCTTTTTTCTTTATTTCCATGTAGAACAACACTGAATTGTCTGTTTCAACCTTCATTGGTGGTGTTCCTTTGTCTACTTGATATGAAACTTCAATAGTTGTCATTGTTTCCTTTGTCTCCTTTTTTTTTTATCAAATTCACTAAGTTGTCAAGAGAACAATTTGGTGGTATTAATATCTCAGTCATTGTGTACCCTTGGTACTCGTTGTTTTCATTCCACTTGCCTCCAAATTGAACCAAAAAAAAGTAGTATTGTCCATACCTGCAAAATTTGGCAATTTTTTTTAAGCAGTTAGTTGGTTCTAAATGGGCTAGGGAACTGGTTACCTTAATCTTTAATCACATACCCTTCTGAAACATTTAGTTTTATATATTGAATGTTTTTCAGGGTAACTGGTTACCCTATTGTTACTGAATGTTTTTGCAATTAAAATTCACACCAACATCAAATAATTTTTTTATTGAAAAGACAAATTAGGATTAAATTTTTTTAGATTTATTGTTTTCTGTCTATTTTTAGTCAATCAATGTACACAACCAATTTGGCGAAGAAAAATATGAAGAAAATAGTAAAACTTTTATTAATCACTCTGAAGTCAGTCAGAGAAAGAGTAGAGAACAACCCTTTACTCAGTTAAACATATGACATTGAATTGCTCAAAAAAGGAAAGAAGAAAAAAAGATTTACTATATATATGGACATGTAGTTAATTAACAGGACATGGCAGTTTAATATCACTAGTGTAACTAAGTAGTGAACCTCCTAAATATATCCATTCCTTAATCGTAAAGAGTTTCTTTGCGAACCCTGTTGTGGTATTTTCCTTTCATTGTCTCATGGCTTCATCACAATCAAGCAACTACGTAAAGAGGCCAAATATTCTGATGTCCATCTTTTTTTTTCATATTAATATTATCTTTCAATATTGCAGGTATATATAAGTAATCTTTGCACTGCATGATTGTGCATGAAATAGTTTTCTCAAATTTTACAGATCTTTCTTCATTTAAAATGTGCTTATATTTATTCCTCACTTTTAGGGGTTAATCATTATCAATCTTTGTTGGCTAAAGATCATATTGATGGGAAGGTAACTAGTTACCTTAATCTGTAATCACATACCGTACTGAACCATTTAGTTGAATATATTGATTGTTTTTCAAGGTAACTGGTTATCCTAATGTTACTGAATGTTTTGGCAGTTAAATTTCACAGTAATATCAAATGATTCTTTTTATTGTAAAGACAAATTAGAATATAAAATTTTTAGAATTTTTGTTTCTTGTCTATTTTTTCTTAATCAATGTACACAAACCAGTAGGTTTAGATAAAAAAATTTCAATTTTTTAGTCTATAAATTGTTTGTGTTTTTCAGAAAACACATCATGATCATGATCATTATCATTATAATCAAGATAATAGTTCATCTATAATTGTGATTTTGTATGTAAATAATACAGTTTTATGTAGAAGATTTAAGATAATTTTCAAATAAAAGAAAATGACAATAGAATAGAATTGATAGAGGAGACAATTTTTTGCAAACCTTGTTTCTTGATTGTGTACCGGAGATGCAGGTCGCTGGAAATTGCAAAGATTGCAACTCGTATGATTGGAAGATTGTTGGAATTTATTTGATTTCTGCAGAAAATTATCAGTAATTTTGTTGTCACAGTGAACAGATTTTTGTTAAGTATTTTTGTAGAAGCTGAGATCGAACCTTTGCTAGTATTGATCGAATGTTGAGGAAATTGCCGAAGAAGGGAGTGCCGGAGATGGAACCAATTCCAGAGAGTTACGTGGTTTTGGAGAAGGCTTCAATCGACTTTCATGCTTGGGCAGAGGACTATTGTATCGTTAATTACATGTATGCCCCTGATTGTGCTGATGTGTTTTTGTTTAAATTTCAATTGGCCTATGTAGTTAGTTTTCCCATAAACTAAGTTTTTATTAATTAAATTTTTCCATACATATTATAGAAAGATTAATTCCCATATTTTTGCACAAAGATTGCTAAAAAGCCACATTTTTTAAAAATCCCCTTAAATTAAAAAAGCAAGACCAAATGTAAATATTCCTAAAAAATATTTGAATTCCTCTCCAATATTGAATTAATTTCATATTAATTTTAAAGAATATCACGATTTACGGCATATTATTTTTAGTTTTGAGTTATCGAAAATGTTAAATTTGGTATTACTTTTGTTAGTAATAAATTTAGAATTATTTTGGAATCTTGTAAACATATGTAAAAGCCATTCCTTTAAACATGTTGCTGGACTTTGGAACTTTATACCCATAATTTAGTTTCTTGGGCTTGTCATGTAATGTAAGTGGATCAAGAAGATCAGTGCTCAAATTGGGCTTTTTGATCATTTGATCAAGGGGATTTTTCATAAATATGGCTTTTTAGCCATTAATGTGCAAAAATATGGTAATTAAACTTTACTTACTTTATATGGAAAAACTTAACTACAAAAAATTAGAATATGGAAAAAGCTATCCCACATTAAAAAATAAAACAAATAAGCCATTAAGGAGGGTAGAATTGTAATTAAAGATGCACATACTACCATGGTGAAATTTTGAGTCGATCAAAAACATACCCAGCCGAAATTTTTTTTTTCAGCAAGAACACCAATCTCCGGCAACCACAAACCCGAACTTCCAGCCACCTGAAACAACACGTTCCTACAGTCGGATCTGCTTCTCCAACAACGTCCATCTCCGGCGACGTCCTTCTCCATCACCGGCGACGTCCACCATCTCCGGCGACGAACTTGTCCATCATCCAAAGCATCCAAGAAAACCAGGTTTTTAAAAATCTTGCTCCGTCAAATACTATATTACTGTAATTTTATTCAACTTAATATCTATTAAATTCCTAATTCTTCTACATAATATAGAACCATTGATTTCATATTTTTCTCATACCTATTTCAGATTATAATGGTAATCATGAAGTTCATTATGTCCATTTTAAAAAAAAAAACATAATAATTAACATGAAATTTGAAAAAAATAATTAAACCTACTAATATAGTTATATTGATTGACCAAAAATATACAAAAAAAAATAAGAACTATGATTATTTTAGAGTCAATTTTGTCTTTGCGATAAAAAAAACATTTCATATTGGTCTATTGGTCTGAATTCTAATTGTCAAAACTTTCAGTAACAACAAAGTAACAAGTTACCTTGAATACTGTCATATTTTCCAATTAAGTTTTCCACTAAAGTATGTAATTGCAGACTATAGTAACCAGTTACCTTCACCAGTTACACCCAATTAACTGCTTAAAAATTTACAAAATATTACAGGTATGGAAAATACTACTTCTTTGGTTCAATTTGGAGGCAAGTGGAATGAAAAAAATGAGTATGAAGGGTACACAATGACTGGAATATTGATTCCACCAAATTGTTCTCTTGACAACTTGGTGAATTTGGTAAAACAAGAGATAAAGGAAACAAGAGCAAGCATTGAAGTTTATTATTAAGTAGCCAAAGGAACACCACCAATGAAGATTGAATCAGCCAATTCAGTGTTGTTCTACTTGGAAATAAAGAAAAAAGTTGCATAAAAAATAACAGACTTACCATTGTGTGTGAATATAGTTCAAGAATCAATGGATGAAAATAATCTTCTTCAGCTATCAAATCAGAAAGCTACAGCACAAGAAATGGAGGTGGGAACATTATTAATGCAAGCAAACAAAGCTTCCATCAATGAACATATGTTACTTGAAGAAGGAATGTCAAGCACAACAAATGAGGGAATCAATGTGGCATACATACCTCACCTTGCTGAAGAAGTAGCTGATTTTATAATTGAAGACAATTCAAAAAGAAAAAAGAGATTGGAGGAAATTGAAATAGTAATATCTGATTACAGAGTGAACAAAATAGAGCAAGGACAGATTTACAAGGACAAGAACACAATCAAATCAGCTCTTGGCTACCATGCAATGCTACATAACTTTCAGTTCAAAACAAAAAGATCAGAACCAAGAGAGTACCTGGTTACCTGCGCAGATGACACATGCAGCTGGTTTGTGAGAGCTTCTAAATACAGAAATCAAGATTTATTCAAGGTACTAAAATGCATTCCAAATCATACTTGCTCTGTTGAAATTGTTATGGAGGATCATAGGCAAGCAAAAAGCATCATAATTGGGGAATTAATAAAGAATAAGTACAAGTCAGTCAAAAGAAATTATACTCCAAATGACATCATGAATGACATGAATGATGACTTTGGAGTAACCATGGGATACACAAAAGCATGAAGATCAAGAGAAAAAGCTTTGCTTCTAGTAAGAGGGAACCCTGATGATTCATATCAAAAGTTGCCAATGTATCTTCACATGTTGAAGCAAGCAAATCCAGGAACAGTAACACATCTGCTCACAGACAATGAAGATAGATTCAAATACTTGTACATAGCTTTCTCCAACTCAATTAAAGGTTGGAGATACTTGAGGCCTATCATTGTGGTTGATGGAACTTTCTTAAAAAATGCACATGGCGGCACACTATTTTCAGCATCAACATTAGATCCAAACAACAACATTTTTGTCTTGGCTTTTGGAATAGCAGACTCAGAAAATGATAACTCTTGGCTTTGGTTCTTCTCCAAACTGAGAGACACATATGGAGAACCCGAAGGTATGGTAGCTTCAATTTTATCATATGGTTTACATATAAAAAGGAAATGGTTACCCAAAACCAATACACAAATACATGCTATTTCGTTTAGTATCTTATAAAAGTAACTGGTTACCTTCACAGGATTGGCTATTGTTTCCGACAGACATAAGAGCATAGAGAATGCAGTACATATGGTGTACCCAAATGCGTTCCATGGAGCTTGCATGTATCACTTGCTCAATAATTTGAAAAGCAAGTATGGACCATGGAGAACAGCTACAAATGAATTTCATTGCAGCAGCAAAAGCATACACAAAAACAGAATGTGAACACTACATGAGAAGCCTTGATAGACTTGACAGACGCATTAGACCCTATTTAGAGAAAGCCAAATATGAAACTTGGGCAAGATCATACTCACCAACAAAAAGATACACCATGATGACATCCAACATTACAAAATCGCTCAACACTGCACTAAAATCTGCAAGAAATCTCCCTATTGATATCTTGGTTGAATGTCTTAGAAGTTTGGTTCAAAAATGGGTTGGAACAATTCAAATAATGCAAATGGAACATTCACAAAAGTGTCTACAGCAACAGAAAATGAATTGAGACATGACATTGTTTCAAAAATGAAGTATGAGGTATGCAACTAAACTTATTCTTACTATTCTTTATTCTGTCAATATATGGTAACCAGTTACCCTGGGTAACAACAAAAACAAAACAATAAACTAAACAGAGTGGGAACAGCATACATTCAATGTTAATTGTACATAAATGTTTATTATTTTATTTTAATTCATCACAAAACTATTTGCAGGTCTTGCCTTTCAACCCAATAGAATATCAAGTTCGTGATGAAAAAGGGACCAATTTCACAGTAAATATTCACAATAGAACTTGTACATGCAATAGGTTTCAAGAAGATGAAATGCATTGTGGGCATGCAGTAGCTGTAATTGCAAAGAGAAACTTGGGAGTATATGATTACTGTGCAAAGTTTTACAAAACAGAAACTTTGAAAGCAATGTATGAAGAAAAAGTTCATCCTTTGCCCCATAAAGATGAATGGAATCTACCACAACACTTAGACATAGTGGTGCTACCTCCAAAGGCAACAATCACTGCAGGAAGACCAAGAAAGAAAAGAATAAGATCAAGAGGAGAACCAAAAGTGATAATCACCTGTGGTAAATGTGGCCAACCAGGACATAACAAGAAGACTTGCAGGAATCCACCAATTGAAAAGGCAAACAAGCAAAAAAAACAAAAGTCATAGCTTGATATATTACAATAAAACAACCATATCATAGCTTCATTCATTAAATGATTGACTTTCATATTCATACATTGATATTGAGTATTATAATAACTTTGTTACATATTCAAATAAATTGAATGATTACCAAAGCATATAAGATTCCCTTTATAATAAATTGTTGGTTTTTTGTTGATATATGTCAAATATTTATGCAACTAACACCATGAAAACATGTTTTTTTTTTAAATAAAACATAATATTCTGAGTAAGGTAACCAGTTACTACTTTGTATATAACATGATGACCCAGCTGGGTACCTGGTTATTATATCTCAATTGCTTTGTATATCACAGTTACTTTAAAAAAGTTGAATATTATTATATATAATTATTAAACATGAAATACAAAATAAATAAAAAAACAATAAAGTAGGTACTTTGATCTAACATATGCCACCAAAAAAAAAATGAAAATCAACAAACACCAAAAAAGTAACCAGTTACCCTTTATATAAAAGACAGACCAAACTAAGCACTTGGCTACCATTAAAATATCTCAGTTGCTTTAAAAGTAATACAGTAAAAAACAAACAAGAGAAACTAGGTACTTTGCTGTAAAAATTATCACAAATAGAAAAAACAATAAGCACCAAAAGTACCCCAGCTACACTTTTGTATATAAGACAAACACCAAACAAAGTACCTGGTTACCATTAAAATATCTCCGAAAAAATAAGTAAATATATACAAATAAATAACACAGAAAAGATCAAAAGATATATATAATATCCTTAAGTAACCAAGGTCTTACAAATAGTACCAATTTAACATATACAAGTATCAAACTAACTATTGGTAATCATTTCCAAAAGTCAAACATCCTTTTCCAAAAGATGATCTGATTTAGAGTATAGACAAAATAAAAAAAGTCTAATATCCTTTCATAAAGCTTCCTAAATAACCTATGCAGTAGTCTTAAGAGAACCTATGCAGCAGTCTTCCTTCTCTTCTGCTTCCTATCCAAAACCTTTTCAGAAAACTCATCGCTAGTCAAATATCCATCTTCTTGTTTCTTCTTCCCATGAAAATACAAGCTAACAGCAATGTCTTGGCGAAGCAACTAAGCATCAATTTCTTTTGGCATCTCGTTTTCCTTTCCAATAATTAATTGCTCGGCAAAATACGTTGTAAAAATCCCACAGTCACTACAATATTACAAACACATAAAAAACTAAGAACATAAAAACAAAACCAGGAACAAACAGGATAAGCAAACTTAAAAAAAAAAAACTCACCATTCAACTTGTTGAGGAACGCCTCTAGCAATACTCAATTGCAAAGCATCAGTCTCAGCAACATCATAAGGACTAATATCAAGATGTATGTCACGACGATCATAAAAATCAATCTTCTCCAATAGAAGAGGAAGCATTACAGCAAATGCTTCAATTACAGGTAAACTCAAATTTTCATGTCTCGCCCCCGACATAGAATCATAAACAATGAGCAACCTCTTCTTTATGTCAAAATGTAGCAAAAGCCAATGAGCAAGATCCTTAACATTAACAGGCATAAGAACATGATCAAGTAGATTCCAGTGACTACTGCAAAATAATGAGTTGCCCCTCATAATCTTCAAAGCAACACAACTGTCATCAATGTTCAATGTATCACTGCCTGATTTCACAAATTTCTCATACATGAAAACAATATTTTGGGCAAAACAACTATCAGTAGTAGATACCCTCCTCATCAAACCTTTCGAAAACTTAACCTTTCTCCTCAAATAATACATCATGACATCAATATGCTGCATTTTAAAAAATAAAGGCTTATAAGACCACTATGTAGAAACCTGTTACCACTTACAACAAAACATAATAAAAAAAAAACAGAGGGTAACTAGTTCCAATCAGCTGCACAACAAATAATAAAAAGTGTGGGTAACAAGTTACCATCAGCTAAACATCAATGTATACATTTGGGTAACTAGTTACACAAAGCATTGCAACACAAAAAGATGACTGTGGTAACTAGTTACCCCAGCTAAACTACTAGATTATACATTTAGGTAACCAGTTACACATCATGCAAACACAAAAAAAGACAGAGGGAACTAGTTACCCCCAGCAAAACATAGAAATATAGAATTCAAGCAGATCAAAAGAATTTTTTTTTTTAAATGAGAAACATAACATAAAAAGAAAAAGAAACTCACCGATGAATTAACAAACTGCCCAAGATGATACAAACGGTAGAACCAAGTCTTCTCGTCAATAAAAATGAAAGTGAAATCGATCGATGGCTCAACCTTGTTATCATCATATTTCTTATACCTACAAAACAAAAAAATCAAACAGTATTTAGAGAACAAAACCAAAAATTTCACACAAAACCAAAAAAAAAAAACAAATTGTACATACTTGTTATTGTACTTCACTTTAGTTTCAATCCAACTATGAAACTCAGAAGCTTGTTCTTCAGTGTGATTCTGACCAAGATCATTAGAAAAAGGACATATATTATCCAATACAGTCTTCTTTCTTTTATGTTTACCTTCATCTTCAGAAGAACCAAACTTTTTCATGAAAGGAGACTTGACAACAGCACTTGGCTTCGCCTCTCTTTTCTTAGGCAAAATAGCCACAGGATCAGACAACCTTAAAGAATCATAGACAACAATTGACCAATCGCTCTTACCCTCCATATTATTACTATCTTTTGATGATCTCTTAGTAGACTCATCTATCATCTTCCACATTTCATTTGACACATGAAATGTAAAAGTTGAAGGAGTCGAGCATAGCAATGAGGCTTCATTAGATTGACTCTGCAAAAACAAAAAGGAAAAAATTAAAATTTATAACAAATATAAAAAAAACTACTTCCTTAGACAAAATGTTATTAAAACAGCATACCTTAACAAGAGTAACAAAATCTGAAGCAATCTTCACATAATGCTCCAAATCGGTCCTCAACTTTTCACCAACTTGAACATCTTGATACCCCCCACACAAACATCATCAACATAATCCTGTAGAAAAGCAATAAAATATTTAATCAAGATATACAAACAAATAATATAAGAAAAGACAATTACGCAATAAACTATTTACAGGAGAAACATGGTCAAAGTCCATTTTATTTTCATAATCTAAATCTCCACCATTAGTTTTCACAGACACAACAGACTTAATGTCTACAAGCAAACCAATAGTTGTAGCAAAATCAGCTTCAAAACTTTTCTTCAGACAACCAAGTTCACCAATAATCAACTTTTGCGACGCTTGAACTTCAGTCAGCTTAACATGTAACTCCTTGATTTGATCTTGGAGCCCCTTGTTATATTGATCCTACATACAATTTAACAAGATAACAAAAACATTAAAATATAATGACATATAAAAAGGGTTTAAAAAAAAAAAAAAGGAAAAAAAAAAAACAAACCTCCAAACGCTTCTTTGGAAGAAAGAGTCCAGGCCTCAACAAAGGCATCTCCGATAGGGGAATGTCATCACCTATAGGTGGTGGTGTTGGACAGAATACACTTTCAAATGATAAATTTTTCAATATACCCAATTTATTTTCTTCCGCATTAGGAACGACAATATTGACATCAAACTGCATTAAATTTAAAAAAAATTGAATCAAATAAAAATAACATGAATAGCAACAAAAAGTTATAAAATTGAGAAGTAACCAGTTACTTACAAATATAACAGATATAAAAATACAACACAAAACAAAGAGAGGAAAAAAACTACATTCTCATCTATAAAAACTTTCTCAAGAACTTCTTGATAACTCACACTATCCTTGCTATGCCAATTCAATATCCTTGGAAATGAAGAACCAATCCTCCGACATAAAAACGATGAGCAACTTGGAAGGGTCTCATAAATCCATATAAGGAATGCAAGAGGAAAACCAAAACACTTGTAACTCCAATTATCAAGAGACCCATCTGCTTTTCTAGGAATCTTCATATAAAGAGCATTCCTCTCCTTTAAAGCAGAGCGCATATAACACCTAGTTCTTTGCCACAAAAGTTTGCCAAATGCAAACTTTTTCAACAGGGAAAGCTCACAATCAACCATACCAAAAAACTTATTGTCTACCCTTGTCTCATTCTGGGTCCCAAACAAAAAACTAGCCAAAAAGTGGACAATACCCAACTTCACAACAAGCTCATCCCCCATAGCATTAAAATTTTTGAATTAAAAAGGCTACTAACTTCATTTTTGCTAACTTTGTCATTTGCTTTAACACCAGGGAAAAATTCTGTCCTAAGACCTTTTTTACCATCAGGAAACATACTTAAATCAACACTACCAGCACAGTCTAGCCCAGTAATTAATCCAAACTCACTAAGAGAAAACCTCACTACCTTATCACCAAGCTTAAACCAAAACTCAAATTCTTCTTTTTCCTGATGAACCTCCCTCATCAAAACACTATGTACAAGCTGTGCTTGCCATGCAGTACTTGACAAATCCAAAAAATGACCAAAAGGAGTCCTTCTAAACATAGCTTTCTGCTTCTTGGTGAAGACTTTTTTCAAATCAGCTATAACTTCTTGTTTATTTCATTGCTGAACCTTACTTCCAAACCGAAACTCTGGTTTGATCATATATTGCACAGCCTGAATAAAAATATAACACAAATACCACAAAAAGGAATATTAAAATAAATAATTACTACAACATTAAAAAAACCATACACATCTAAGGAAACAAGTTACTTTAAAGCGTAACCAGCGACATTACAACATATACAATTAAAAAAAAAATCGAAATGAAAACAGGAATACTACAAGTAACCAGTTACCTTAAACATTAAACAACAATATACATACTACAAGTAACCAGTTACCTTAAACATTAAACACCAATATACATCCTACAAGTAACCAGTTACCTTAAACATTAAACAACAATTAAAAATGAATACACTTGAAGGGTAACTAGTTACATCCTACAAGTAACCAGTTACCTTAAACATTAAACAACAATATACATACTACAAGTAACCAGTTACCTTAAACATTAAACAACAATATACATCCTACAAGTAACCAGTTACATTAAACATTAAGCACCAATATACATCCTACAAGTAACCAGTTACCTTAAACATTAAACAACAATTAAAAATGAATACACTTGAAGGGTAACTAGTTACATCCTACAAGTAACCAGTTACCTATAAAATTATAGAGCAAAAGAAAAAGGCATACAACATATACAAACCAAAAACATATCAAATATAGAAACAAGAATAGTAAAGAATCACAAATAAATGATCACTTAGAATCACTAAAAAACACACTATAAAAAAGGAACAAAATATGCATCAAAGAAACCGGTCACCTTAAAATATAAACAACATAATTAAAATATCAATCACCTCAATCCAACCAATTACCAATAACAGAAATAAATATAAATAAATCACAATAAAAAAATAAAAAAAAAGATAGAAACCGGTTACTGGTCATATAAAAATTTGTTCATTATAAAATGACTAAACACCCAACTAAGAAAAAAAACAAAATTGAACCAGGAATATAAGAAAACTAAAATACCTGCTTGTTTGTCTCATCGATAATCACAGGACCACAGGGCTTCAATCCTCCCCCAGGACTTCGAGGAGAACGTCACAATTTTAATGAGAGTCCACCAAGATCATAGGGCTTAGAAGAGCCAGCATCACCTCCCTTTTGAACCATCGCTACACAAACAGAAAACACAAAAAGCCATCAAGAATTAAAAAGTTTAGATAAATGATTGAGGAACAAATATAATATAGCCGAAAAAATGATTAACTTCCACATAGTAGAGGTAAAATACAAAACCAAAACCTACTGCAAAAGTAACTTCTATTTACTAATAATAAAAATAATCATTACTTGTCATTAGAAAAATCTTCAATAAAATATATTATTATTAACAAGTAGCATTATTTTTATTTTTTATTTTTTTGAAAATAGTAGCATTATAAAACAACATGAATATTCAAAAGAAAAGAATAAGTACAACCAAAGACAGCCCTTAGATCTCATAGCTAATTTGATCATTAAAAGTACACAACATGGGAATGTTCATTATGAGCCTTGTTACACTGTCCACCCACCCTATGACAGAAAAAGAGAGAGATATAAATACACACACACACACACACACGCATATTGCTACAAGGCACCATATAGAAGAGAAGACAGAGACAGATTGAAGGATATAAAATATAACTGCTTCCCACAATTACTGCTTTCATCACAATGACTGCCTCCCACAATGACTTTTTCCATCACAATTACTCCATCACAAGTCCGAAAAGAGATATAAATATAAATATATATATATATATATATAGACACACACACACAAACACACGATTATTACTACAGGCACCATAGATAAGAGAAGAGATATACAGAGTCACAAGTTAGAAAAGAGATATAAATATATATATATACACACACACACGATTAATACTACAGGCACCATAGATAAGAGAAGAGATATACAGAGTGAAGGATATATATAACAAGACTCATCATAAAAACTATATACACGCACAAGTCAGAAAAGAGATATAAATATATATATACACACACACACACAAACACATGATTATTACTACAGGCACCATAGATAAGAGAAGAGATATACAGAGTGAAGGATATATATAACAAGACTCATCATAAAAACCATAGATTTGCTTCCAACAATGACTTTTACCATCACAAGTCAGAAAACACCTAAAATATTGAAAACCTAAAATACCACATAAACAAAATCGTAACCTATCACGAGCCCTTTCCCTTGCAATCAAGTTATATGTAGAGAAAATCAAAATCAATCACATATTATAAAGAAACTGTGTGTGTGTAGATGATGAAAACCAGAAGGAAAAACGAAAATCCTTACACAACAGTTCGCTTGAGAAGCAATAATCGTGAAATACAGAGGAATGGAACCCACCAAACAACTCTGCTAACGACCACCGTTCGCCTGAGAAGACAACCGTTTGCCTGAGACAACAGCCGTCCGTCTGAGAAGACAACCGTTCGCCTGCCACTCTCACTGATCGCCAACACCGTTCGGCACCCGTTGCAGAACAAGAAAGGGCAAAACCCCTCAGTCAAAACAGACAAAAATAAAAAGTAAAAAAGTAAAAAGTAAAAAATACCTTATATAAAATTAAATAAATAATTACAAAATTACATAATAACCATTCTACACACGAAATTACATAATTACCCTTCTACATTTATAAATATAATTAGAAATTTAACTGTGGCATAATAATGATTTTATACAAAAATATGGGAAAAAAATCCCATAGAATAGAATAAAAGTTTTAAAAAGCCATAAAATAATACTAGAAAAAAAAAGCCATATTTTTTAAAACTTTATTAAAAAACCCATATTAAATGTAATTTTCACTTTGATCAATTCGAAAATTGGGCTACGATGTGTTACCCTAGCTTACATAAAGCCCATTCATTCGAACTCATATATGGGCTTTTCACTTCAATTTTGCTGGCTGTCTTTCCCTGTATATTTAAGTTTTGAGATATGATAATTTAATGAGAAATTTTTATAAATATGATCTTTTAATAACTAGTTTTTAATAAATTTGACTTTCTCATATTAATAATTTTCCTGACATAAGTTTCAAAAATTCATATTATAATTTTTCATCAATTAATTTTCAGATTTTCTCAAAATAGAACTTAATTCAACTATAAATTATGACTTGTTTTCTTGAAGTTACGTTTATATTGGAAAACAAATTTTTATATATATATATATACTAGACACAAGTAACTTATAATGCATGTTTGATTAGTTTTATTTATAGAATTTATTTATTAAATTTTTATTATTGTCATATAAATTTTAAATAAATAAATAATATTATATATAAAAGAATGACATAAACATATGAGATGAAAAATTAAACAAAAACATTGTTTATGATTTATTTTAATATATATAATATGATAACATTTTTAAACATAAATGATAATTTTTTTAACAAAAATTAAGATTATGTATTATATATTATTATTATAATGATATTTTATAATATTTAAATTTATATTAATATAAGTATTAAATCTCTAGTCTTATATTAAATATTATTATAATAATAATATCTTATAATATTTAAACTCATATTAATATAATTAATAAAATATTAGGATTATATATTATTATCATAATAATATTTTGTAACATTTGAATTTAAATTTATATTAATATAATAATTATTATATAAGTAGTCTTACATTAAATATTAATATAATAATGATATTCTATAATACTTGAATTTATATTAATATAATTTATAAATATCTACTTTAGCTAATTTTAAATGTATATTCCGTTAAATATTTAGAATATTCTATTAAAGTTAACAAAACAAATAGTTAAAATTAAGAATTTCCGTTATTTACACAATTTTTATATAGAAGAGATATACTAGGTAGAAGTAACATACAATGCACGTTTGCTTAATTTTAAGTTTTAAACATTGTCTATAATTCTAATAAAAATTGGTTTACTGTTTTTTTTAATATATATATATATATATAAATAAAATAATGAATTATAGTTTTATAGTATAGATAAATATTTATATCAATAATATCTACATATACGACATCTAAACACAACATTGACATATATATATATTTACATGGCTACATGGTAGTATAGACAGTAGTATACATGCATAAACTATTTTTAGTTTCCAATGTATCTCGCAATGTCCTTTGGTGAATTTGATGAAGAAAAATAGTTCAAATCACTTGATAAAAAACAAACTATCACACAAATTTATAAGATAAAAAAAATGATATATATGCTTTTATTATTTTTAAATAAATATGATTTAATTATTTAAATTATCATAAAATATCTCATTTTAATTAATTAATTAATTTTTATTTAAGTTTATGTTTGTTCTAGTTTTTTAATTTGGCAGTGACAACAAGATATTATATATTATATGTTTAAAATAATATTAGTAACATACGTGAATTTTAAATTTAAGTTTGTTGCTAGTTAGTAGTAGATTATATTATATGTTTAATATGATATTATTCTAATACGTGGAGTTTAAGTTTAATTAAATTTTATTTAAGTGATAAAACGTATAATTTTATTATTTTTAAATAATTATCATTGTAAAATATCTCAAAAATATCTTATTTTAATTTGTTTGATTATTTATTTACTTAATTTTATCTAAGTTTAAGTCATGTTTACAATCTACCGTTAAATATAAGAATATTCTGTTAACGTTAACGGAATAAAAATAAAAAATGGTTAAAATTAAAAATTTCCGTTATCTAAACATTTTTTTATATAGAAGAGATATATTACTGGATAAAAGTAACGTGCATGACACCTTTGTTTATTTTATTAAGAAAATATATTAATTTATTTTTATTATATTTTTTAATTATCATATAAATAAATAAAAGATGTCATATATTTTATATAAAAAAAATGTTAAACCAAGAATATGTTAGATACACAATTTATATATATACTAGATACAAGCAACGTGCAATATGCACGTTTGTTTAGTTTTATTTATAGAATTTATTAATTATTTTTATTAAATTTTTATCAATGTCATATAAATTTTAAATAAATATCCTATTTTAATTAAAAAATTTATTTATTTTTGTTTAAGTTTATGTTTGTTTTAGTTTTTGAATTTAGGAGGGACAACAAGAGATCATGTATTATATGTTTAATGTAATATTAAATATTATACGTGGATTTTAAATTTAAGTTTCTTGCTAGTTTTTTAAAAAAAGTAGTTTGTTGCTAATTCACAATAGATTATATTATATGTTTAATATGATATTATTCTAATAAGTGAGTTTAAGTTTAATTAAATTATATTTAAGTTATAAACATATGATTTTATTAATTTTAAATAATTATCATTATAAAATATCTAAAAAATATCATATTTTAATTTGTTTAATTATTTATTATTTTAAAATAATTATCATTGTAAAATATCTCAAAAATATATATATTTTAATTATTTATTTTATTTTATTTAAGTTTAAGTATTTACAAACTATCGTTAAATATAAGAATATTCTGTTAAATATAAGAATATTCCGTTAAAGTTAACCTTCAAAAAATAAAAAACCGTTGAAACTAAGAATTTCTGTTATCTACACACTTATTATATATACTAGATACAAACAACGTGTAATATGCACGTTTGCTTAATTTTATTTATATAACTTATTAATTATTTTTATTAAATTTATACTAATGTCATATAAATTTCATATTTTAATTAAATAATTTATTTATTTTTGTTTGAGTTTATGTTTGTTCTAGTTTTTTAATTTGGGAGTGACAATTATATATTATATATTTAATGTAATATTAAATATTATACATGTATTTTAAATTTAAGTTTCTTGCTAGTTTTTTTTTAAAAAAAAAAATCAATTTATTACTAATTGACAGTATATTATATTATATATTTAATATGATATTATTATAATAAGTGAGTTTAAGTTTAATTAAATTTTATTTAAGTTATAAAATAATTTTATTATTTTTAAATAATTATCATTGTAAAATATCTCAAAAATATCCTATTTTAATTTGTTTAATTATTTATTATTTAAAAAAATTATTATTGTAAAATATCTTATTTTAATTATTTATTTTATTTTATTTAAGTTTAAGTATTTACAAACTACCTTTAGATATAAGAATATTCCGTTAAAGTTAACATTAAAAAAAATAAAAAACCGTTAAAACTAAGAATTTCCATTATCTACACACTTATTATATAGAATAGATAGAAGATATATATAAATATATAGTGCATTTTAGTATTAAATTTTAAAAAAAATTGTAATTTTCTTTTTTAAAAAATAACTATGAATTTCAATATAATAAAATATTAAAAAAATTCTAATTTAAAACATTTATTTGATCAAATTTTATTTATTTAATTTAAAAAATTTAAAGCCAACAAAATGTTATATATAAATATATTTAATTAATAGCTAGAACAATTAAAACAAGTCAATTCTCTTTAAAAAAACTAATCGACAAAATAAAAAAAAATGTATATTAATATCTTATTTCACTATTATATACATGTTTGGATAACCAAAATACTATAAATGACAAAATAAATAATTAATAAAAGAAATAAAATAATAAATTTAAGCACATATATATATTTCCGTTATAACTTTGATAACATAATTGATAGAGTAATTCAAATACTTTAATATGAAATTTCAATATATGTGATGATAAATTATTATGGTTCATTTATTATTTTTTGTTCAATTTACTTACTTTAGATGACTTTAAAACTAACAGCGTTAGAAAATAATAAAAAAAATATTAAATATAATAGAAAACAACAATTTTCGTTAAATTCGTATTTATAATATACAAAGAAAAGATATAAAACAATATAAAAATAAACAAAATGACAACTTCATATTATATATAAAAGATTGAGAAATTTTGTTTATACAAAGTGTAAATTCCACTACTTTAATTAGGTGGCACCATGGTGATATGTTTATTTATTGTGTAGTTTCTTGTCTCGTTGTGATTTCTATTCTGGACTAAAATGCTACTTGATCTACTTCATACAAAATCACAAATTTGAGAAGAAAAAAAAATCTAATATATCATTGGATAACAATAGTATTGAGCGTGATAGGATATTTTATACTAATTAATTTAACGATTTGAAGCTTCTCAACTCTTGTTTTCTAGATTTTTATTATTAAATTTTAATCAAGCATTCAGTTTTCTTCTCAAATAATACTATTATAGCATTATATGAAAAATGTTGATGTGTCGAAACCAATAAATGAATAAAAAATTGAATGTTCATTCTATCAATTTTATTTATTTTTTAATTTGTTTGAAATGTTATTTAAGTTGAACTATATTTTCCAGCTTATGAAAAAGTGGGTCATGAAAATGTAATTGAATGAAAAAAAAATTAAAAAAAATTGCTCTTAATGGTGGACCCCATAAAAATAATGCATGGTATGTTTCAAGGCCTCTCTTATTATTAAGACTCATAACTACAAAATTGAAAAAGACATAAATAATGTGAAAGGAAAATAAAATAAAATAAGAAAATAGAAGTCATTTTCTTTATTGTAATTATTAGGTGAAAATATTAAAAAGAAAAATGGATTAATTCTAATAAGAATAAAGTAAAAGAAGAAAAATAAAAAAAAATAAGAATTTAAATTAAAGAGTTGTGTTTTTGTTGAGGTGTGAGCCACATAAACATAAACTGATGAAAAGGGTTAAAAAAAAATGCCACATGGATGACATAATTAACCATATCATATATCACATGGTCTCCATGTTACGCAAAACCTTTTGTGTCCACATATTAACATTCCTCTAAGTGGGCCACCTCGTGAATTTTTTTACTGCCACGTCACCTACACTGGCCTTTACTAATGTACTTCAACAAAATAAAATCTCTCCCAATGTGAAAATACACTATTATGAATAATATTAGAGCAGCCAAGCAAAAGTCATTTTTCCGTGTTCAACCACTACTGAAATACTGAAAATTTAGTATTATATATATATATATATATTTATTCTAATCACAATACTAAAAATTACACACAAAAAAAATTATATATTATTATATTATTTTATCTTATAAATATATATTATTTTATTTATAAAATATTAAAGTATATAAAAATAAAATTATGCCATTACTGCAGTATCCCACCATATTAAGAAAAAGGGACATTTGTAGTCTGCTTGGGTATGATAAAATAGTAGAACTACGTTGTAATTACTCTTAAAGTAAAGATATGTGCATCTAAAATATATACTCAAATATTACACAAAATAATGTGGTATTGCTTTTTAAAAACATTGGATCTCAATAATTAATAAATATGATTAGTTATGTTAAATTGCTATGTTATTTTGTGTAATATTTATATGTATATTTTGATACACATATCACTCGTAATTAATATTAAAATAGGTTTGATGTTTTTATTGATGAACAGCTAATAATTATAATAAAATTGATATCAGACTAATGTAAATTACACCTAAAATTTTTACTCGCATAATGTGATAGTATTTTTTAAAAAATAAAATATGAATAATTACAAAATATACTATATATGTCATTACGTATAAATTATGTGTAAATTGAGAATAAATTATTTGTTCTATTTTTATTACATAAATCACTATTCTATATACAAGTTTGTGGGTGAGGGTAAATGTCATTTTTTAAATTTCAGGAAAACTAATACTTATCCTTCTTTTTTTCTCTCTCTCTCTCCCTCTCCCTCTCTTTTAATTAATAGTATTCTTTGTTTTATATCTTTTTGAATTGGTATTTATCTTTTCATTTTGTATTTTTCTTTGCTGTTTTATTTATACCAATTTATATGTTCCTAATCTTAATTGCTTTAAGGCTTTTGTCTATTTACCATTGATGATCATAATTATATATGTAAGCACATGCCTTATTAGGCATGCACAAATAATTTTTTTTATTATTAATAATAAATGATGAAGAAACTAATATTAAAATTAAGTTGTAAATGATAAATATCAATATGAACTACTGACTCATAAAACTTAATTTTAGAAAGAAAAAAAAAATAGAAGGCAAAACGATTTTTTTACTGCAACAGTAAGTCATTTTCCTCTAAAAAGGTAATTTTTAAAAACAATAACATTAAAATATACAACTTTAAACCAACATATTTGCAACCATGATAAAAATAAAATGAAAAAACTCGCACCACTAATTCCCACATAAATATATAAAATATAAATGTTACATAGGAATATATATATATATCTATGTTATTCTCAATAATTAAGGATTGTAAGTCATTAAGGATTATACAATAAGCAAGTAGGAAAAAAAATAGAGAAATAAATTTGACAAGTGAATAGTGTGTTAACTACTTATATAGTACCAGAAGGTGTTTTATGTTTTAAAGGCATAATTTACAGACATATTTAAATATATATACATAAATATATATATATATATGTATATTATATGTATTGTAAGTATTATAGAAGTACAAACAACTACTACTTTATATGATTGGCCAACCTGCAAAACCTTCTTTCTGTCTCACCAAAAACAAGTATATGTACCCAACTTATTTCCCAATTCTATCAGTTACCTTTAAAAAGGCTTAGCTAGCTGTGGTTGCCTGTGAAATACTCAAGTTTACAGCTCATTATTGAGAGCATTTATTTATTTATACATACATAAATATATATAAATATTTATACCACATTTTCTTTTAAAAACTTTTTAATAATTATTAGGTCCTTTTGTTCTATCTTTGCTTTTTTTTTTCTGCCATATATATCTGTTCTTTTGCTGTTAAAGAGGCCATTTTTATTGATCTATAAGAATTTATTATACCATTCACATTCATTGAACAATTTGCTTGTAACTTTCCTCGACAGCATCTTAATTTCTTGTACAAAAATTAACTTATATATTATTTATACATGTAGTGCTACTTTCTTGGCCTATTAAAATTATTTTCAAAGTTATATCATTAAAATTATTTTCTTATTTTAAAAAAAAAAATGTATATATAACTGGGATCTAATCTATCGATCGATCGATATCCATAATGATCTGGAAGTCCACTAAATTTTAGTACTGAGACAATTATGTTAAATAATATGTGTACATATTGTATAATATGTACATACTATAATATATATATATATATATACTAATCTCTTAATAAAATAATTATTAATACATACACATGACATAAACCTAAAAAATCTGATGCCACTAACATGTTTCATTTATTGATCATGATTTGTGTTTTTTTCTTTGAAAGAGATCAGGAATTGTGTTTATAAAGTATGTTTTCTGTTTTCATTTACTATATCACCATTTATGATAATCAATCCATTTTTTTTATCAATATTTAAATTAAGATTACTGATTTTTTTAATTAATTGAACTAATTTTCTTCGTACACTTATCTAATATATTTTTCTTTTTCGATTTTTTTTTATTTAAAATCAGTGAGTATGGGATTTTTTATTAATTATAATAACATTGGATGGCCTACATTAAACATTTATTAATATCTGATGATTATTTAATTAGTTAATTTATCAACAAAAATATTAAGCTAAATATCTAGGACTCTAAGAAATACATGACCTACACGCCTGAGGTTTCTTTTCTTACTTTCTTTCTTTTTTTTTTTGTTTTTATTTTTCAACTTGACATTTTTTTTTAATTTATCAAATCATTTGTGAAAGATCTAGATTTTTATTTTTTTTTTACTTTTTAAGGTTGAATATTTATCTTTTAATTGTAACATAAGGTGGCAAAGCACCTGTCACCAGCTATTGGAGATTAGATAATTCATGTGCCAGCAAAGCATAGAGACATAAAACAACTCAGTAAAATTTATATACATATTTTTCTATATAATGTCTTGTTTACAAAAGTCAAGCAAAATACAAATTAATAAGATAATATATATAATTTTGGTTAAAACACATAATAGATTTAATACTGAAAATATATGTCATTAAATTTAAAAGTGCAAATATTTTTTGGATATCAAAAGATATAATATTTGAGGGTAAATATACTATAATATTAGAAATTGTCAATATATGATTTGTTTACATTAGAATCTTACCAACTTGCTTAATAATTACCCTTTCAAATAATCAATATAATTAATTGCACAAAAAATTATTTTTATTAAAATAAATTAATTTTCAGATCTTTTGCTTGATTAAAACACCTATACATGTGATGCCCATGTCATTAATATTGTATTATGATTCAGGTGAGGATAGAATATTTTAATTGAGTATATATATAAATATACACTTAAGCTAATCTCCAGCTACAAAAGAAGGGGCAAAAGAAAAGGAAAGGGTTTAATATAATTATACATACATATACATAAATATATATATATATATATATATTATGAATCTATGATATATATTTATATACGCGGTGATTTATTAATGAAAACATTTAATAATCCAATTGATTGGTTGGGTGACTTTGGTCCCACTTTCATTGCATTATATGTTGCCCCCATTATTAGTTCATTTGTTTTTCATCTTCAATAATTGAGTTTTGAGATGATAGAGCAAAAATATATTATGTAAACACACACCAACAACCTAGCTACATAGATTATTATCTTCTATACATATATATTTTTATTATTATATAATAATATATTTTGGTAATTTAATATTATTAATTGTTCTCTTGGGGGTTTTTTTTTTTTGTGTACCAGAATTAATGAATCAAATTAAATTTCTTATAGTGACCAATTTTGAAGTTCAAAGGGTTTGAGAAGCTATAAGAAACTTTTTCAACCATACAAAGCATAACTTCATCCTAAAGTCCAACCACACTGAAAGCACGTTGTGGGGTCATTTAAGTTATTGGATGTTTATTATTCCAAAAATACGAATTTTTCCACATAAAAATTTATTATCACTTTCTTTTTATTAAAGTAAGTCAATAAAATTACGTCAATTTCTATTCCTTGTTTTAGAAAATAGGAAAAAAAAACATAACATTTATAAAAAAGTTGTTTTATTTTGAGAGGAAGGAACATTTCATTTATGGTCGTATAGAATATAACCGTGTCTATGGACAGAGGCAGAGTTCAATAGTAAAGGGGCTAAAATGTAATTTTCTTAAGGAAAATATAATTTTGGTCCACGTATCTTGAGCAATTATCTATTTAGACCTTATGTTTTGTTAAATTATATTTTAGACTTTATGATTTACATAATATATCAAAATAATACCCTTGAGCTGATTTTGCTCAAAAATATTTAAAATATAAAATCAATTTTAGATCATCGTTGTAATGAGTTCAGAAAAGTGAAAAAGATAAGTAAAAAGTAGATAATAAAATATTATATTTAAAATTATTTTGACCAAAATTGAGTTTAGAGTACTATATTTTGATTTATTTTGTAAAATATGTCGTCTGAAATGTAATTTAGCAAAACATAAGGTCCATTCATATATTTTGTCAAAACACAAGGATCAAAATAGTAATTTCTTTTACTTTTTTTTTTTTTTTTGAGTCAAATCTATAAATTTTGAAGAAAATAAATAAGATTGGGAGCTTTGGCCCCTCTTTCATTATGTGCCCGACCTTAATCAAAGTTCACACAAATTAGAAAAACTCAAATAACAGTTATAAATTTTACTATGTGATGACTCAAATAAAAGAGTTACCCTCCAAAGAGAGATAAAGAACGCTCGTTAATTATAATTAATTAATTAACCAACTCCCTTGATGTATCCAATTATAACAAGTTTCGATTCATCAAGTTATAATTCTCAGGTTAAAAAGGGTATATACTATTACCAAGCTATAGGTTCTCATGAATAAATATTCAATACATATATAACGATCAACTAATTATTATTATCATTATATTTATTTATTCATTTGGTAAGGTATGCACACACACATCATGTACTAGATCGTAATTAAAATCAATTCAAAGTGAGAATTAATTATATATTTATTTAAAAAATTTGATGAATAAAAATCACTATCACTCCACCAAAGTGCATAATAATTATAATTAAAAATAAGAGAAAACTCTATTAAATACGAATACTAAGTAATAGAGAAAATGGCACGTTGTACACTTGCATGCCTAGCAAGATATTCATGGCCAAAAAGCAAAAGAGAGGGCATGTTCTTGACAGATCATATTCATGTATACAAATAGTGGTGTGTGTATATATAAATAGTGTTATTGTAACATTTAACAGCTCATAATAAAGCTACGGTGGCCAATATATATACGTATAATTATTATAATATATGGTCCCAATTTTTATTTATTTATTTTTTGCCAAATAATTTGTAAATCATTACGGAATTATTGTGTATACCATCAAATTTTTATTTTCCAAACCCCATTTATTATGGTAGGTTGCAACCTAACTGAATCGGTCACTCTTTATTTCCTCTCAATAAATATGACTTGGCCTAGTTAGAATGACCTCTATCCAACTTGTTTGATATGTTTAGCAAATTATATAATATACTTTATTATTATTATTGTTATTATTATCAATAAGATAAGATAAACTCTTGATTAAATAATTAATTCATATTAATATATATGTATAAGAAGAGAATAGATGGCTTAGAAACCAAAAATAAAAACACGGTTAAATGTCAAACACCGTTATCCCCACCCTCCACGTGGCTGCATGAGATACATACATATATATATATATGTATGTATACTTGTAGAATATATAATATTATTACCTGTGTTGTGTATACATACTTGCATAATGGCTCATTCTTTTATTTTTAATAATTAATAGGGGCAATTTAAAAGGGGTAATATAGGATTCAATTAGGTCAATGAGGTAATGGGAGGGTAATTTGGTAATTTCAAGCGGCCCATGTGTAAGCAACGACCACTGAAATCCAAAACCAAAACGCTCCCAATGGCAAAGCTGACCTACAACGGGGCCGACTCGTATTATCCCAATCTCGTCGTTTTCTGTAGCTGTGTGCCTGTTCCCACTCACAAATTTATTTTTGATCAAATATTATGATTATTATTACATACAATTAATTTTATTTTATTTTTTTAAAAAAAATTACAAGGTACGCAAAAAGCATATAATATATATATATAATGTTCGTGTATAATTACCTTTTTTTTAAAATAATATTACTTAAAATTTCATGTGTTTTTTTTATGATAAAGGAATGGCTCTTAACTATGTTTAATTTGAAACAAAAAGATTCTTTAGCTCTAAGTGTACCCTAAACATTTCCCTTTTATTTTGATTTTTTTAATAATTAAAAAGATTGTCCTTGTAATAAATGACAGAAAAACCCATCTAGAGAGAAATAAATTATAAAGAATCACGTTCATATATTCCACCTTCTTAAAATCCAAACGGAATTCACTCTCTCATCAATTGTGACAAATATTTTTTATCATATAATTTTTTTTTTCCTTTCTTTCTTTCTCTCTATAATTTCTCCCTTTTCTTCAGCTGTAATTTGGAGATCCACTGCAGATATAGCTAAGCCTTGTATTGTCCTAACCATGGGGGACGCAAGTGCTGAAGCTGCGGTGGCTGCAGCCTCCGTCGCGGCGGTGGCGGCCCAAGATCATGTTGTGCTTCGCCATGAGGAAGGCCGTGGCGGCGGCGATGGCGAAGGTAGGATTGTTGAAGGTAATTTGTCCAACAATTCAGCTGAAGAAGACAACAAATTAGGTGGAGAAAATGTTGATGACGGCGGAGGCGGTGACCGGAGCGGCGGAAATCGGTGGCCTCGTCAGGAGACTTTGGCGCTGTTGAAGATTCGACAGGATATGGATGCTACTTTCCGGGATTCAAGTCTCAAAGGTCCATTGTGGGAAGAAGTTTCAAGGTAATTCATTTATATATAAATATATGTATATAATAATGATAAAAGTACTATATATATCACTCTTTCTTTCCTTTTTCTCTCTTTCTGAATTTCATGAGTATTGATTCCTTAATTCAGTGCTAGTACTCTCCTTCCAACTTGTTCAAAAGTTTTTTTTCTTTTGTATATAGTAATTTGATGAATACAATTTTTTTTTTCTATATTCAATTAAGCTAAATTAATGAAGTTAGATTGAATTCATTTCAAAACAATTTGAAATCTGGAGTTCTGGAAATATGAACAAAATTTCATTCTAATCTTTTAAGTGGGGTTTTGCATTATACTTTAATTAATTAGCCAAAAAAAATAGTTAATTCTATAAATATTCAAGCAGTTTAGTTTAAGTAATATTGCATGGGGTTCATATATATATATATATTTATAAATAATAGGAAAATTTACAGAAGGAAAGAGCACTACTAATTAGTTATAGAAATTATTGTACTGTTCTCCACATGGGATATAATATAAGATAATAAGAAAAAATAAAGGGAAAACTTTATGTGACAATATATCTCGATCTTCTATTTACTCATCAAGGTTATATATAAATGACACCTTTCTTCTCTCAATCTTAAAATCATAATTATTATAATTTAAACTCAAATTCAATATTTTCTTGTTACAATTATCTTTGCAGTATTAATTAGAGTGATCAATATTTCATGCAATATTATTGAAAAAAATTAAATAAAATTTACATTTATTGGCAGGAAGCTAGCTGCGCTTGGATTCCAAAGAAGCGCCAAGAAATGCAAGGAGAAATTCGAGAACGTTTACAAGTACCACAAGAGAACCAAAGAAGGCCGGACCGGAAAAACAGACGGCAAGACCTACAGGTTTTTCGATCAATTGGCGGCTTTCGAACAAAACCACCACCCGCCGCCGCTTCAGCCACCACCACCGCCTTCGAAACCACAAATTATAGTGAATTCACCAACTACGCCATGGACAACCCCTCCTCCAATCACTACTACTACTCCTACCACTACAGTTGTCACTACTACTTATCATATCAATAATAATCTTCAAAACCCTACAAATAATATTCCTCCATCCCCACTAGTAGTACCATTGCCACCAACACCAACACCAACACCAACAAATAATACTAATAACAACCCTACTTTGAATATTAGTAGTAATAATTCTTTATTCCCTCCACAAACCAAATCGATAAACCACCTAAACACCACTACTACTATTCCCAATTTGTCATCATCTTCTTTTCCAACTGCGGCCGCTGGTACTACTAATAATCATCATGATCATCATCTGTTTTCGAGCTCGTCGACTTCGTCCTCGACGGCTTCGGATGAGGAATTCCAAGCCCGGAGTGGTCAGAAGAGGAAGAGGAAATGGAGGGACTTTTTTAGGAAGTTGACGAAGGAGGTGATAAGGAAGCAAGAGGAGATGCAGAAGAAGTTTCTCGAAACCGTTGAGAAGTCAGAACAAGCGAGGATTGTCCGCGAAGATGCCTGGAGGCTTCAAGAGATGGCGAGAGTCAATCGTGAACATGAAATTCTAGTCCAAGAGCGGTCCACGGCGGCCGCCAAAGACGCCGCTGTCATCGCATTCTTGCAGAAGGTCTCCGGTGGCAGTGCTGTCGTTGCTCCTCAGAATAATTCAAGCCATTTGTTCTTAACCAATCACGAGAATAGTAATTTTCACGATCACCTTCACGTTCCCGTGTCGTTGCCACCACTACCGCCGCAGCCTGTTGTGGCAACGCCACCGCCGCGGCCGAAATTGGGCGATAACGGGTTGAGTTACAGTGCTAATGCGGCTACTTCGCCGGTTCAGTTGAGCCCTTCACGGTGGCCGAAATCAGAAGTTCAAGCACTGATTAATCTGAGAAGAACACTCGAGTTGAAGTACCACGAGAATGGACCGAAAGGGCCTCTTTGGGAGGAGATCTCCACCGGGATGAGGCGGCTCGGGTACAACCGGAGCTCGAAGAGGTGCAAGGAGAAGTGGGAGAATATCAACAAGTACTTCAAGAAAGTTAAGGACAGTAACAAAAAGAGACCCGAGGATTCGAAGACATGTCCGTACTTTCACCAGCTCGATGCGTTGTATAGAGAGAAAACAACCATAAAGAACAATGTGGTTCAGAACAATAACGGAATATCGGAGAAAACCCATTTCGGAATGGAGCCATTGATGGTCCAACCGGAGAGACAGTGGCCTGAAAGTTCAGATCACGAGGAGGAAGAAGATGGTGAAGAATTGCATGAAGAAGATGAAATATTAGATGAAGAAAGAGATAGTAGTAGCACTGAACTTGAAGAAGATCATCATAATCATCATGTTCATAATAATAATAATCATAACAATGATCGTGATCGTCTTCATCAACAAGGTGGTACTGGCAGTTATTTGGTAGTTGACAATAAACAATCTTCTTCAGTGGACGTAGTTGAGTGAGACAAAGATAACGAAGCTTCTTTTCTTTTTTTTTTTCCCAGAAACAAAAGTGTATTATTATGTGGTGATTTACCGAAGTTGTTACTATACATGATTATGGTATATTTGAAAGGATAATGTAATAATAATATATATTTTCAGGTTTAATTTTTCATCAAGTCATACAGACAAGTTCAACAATATTGATCAAAATTGATTTAATGTGTGTGAAATGGACAACGATATTCTTCTAAGTGGGATCAGATTTCAACGGATTGGTACGTGTTATTATAAATATAAATACATATATATATATGCTATTATTATACACATGTGTCGTCATTGTAATTATTAGTGGGATCAAAGTGTGTTGATTAATAATTCATCATATATTATATTTATATACATAAATGTAAGTGAGAGAAGGGCTACTTTTGTATTTATCTTTATGTTATCACAAGGGGGTGGGGATATATATGGAAAAAATAATAATATAAAAGTTGTACAATGAGTAGTTTCTGTTATCTTTTCTATATAAATATGGAAGATTGCATTTTTTTTAATGTTATTTTTTAGAGGATAAATAAAGGGATGTAGTCAGACTTGTACAAGAATAAACTCATTAAAAATATAGCTGCCAAAATGAGTGAAACCATTAATTATTAATTAATTAATTAATATATATATATATTTATATATATTGTCACTAACATAAGAGAGAGAAAGTGAAAGAGGGCTATAGCTAGCCTTTGCTTTCCCATCTGGATTATTCTATAAATGTTCAAGCTAATTATTTGGATATACTTCTAATAACATGGCTCATCTTGATCATCAACTATGATTATAAAAGTCACTGCAGCTTTCTCTTTATTTACAAATATATATTTCATATTTTATAACTAGCAAATCATGTGATGTAATAGAATAATTTTATATTGTTTTTATTGCTTTTAGCCAATTAGTGAATAAGAGGACCACTTTGATAAGCAAAATCCTCATTCAACTAGAATTAATTGTTTGGCTCCTCCTCTATTTCTTTTTTTTATTATTATTTATTTATTGTAATTGATTTTAAATCTATGTAGATATGTGAATCGAGTTTATTTTCTTGGTTCGAGTTTCGTTAAATAGGTCTTATGGAGCATTGATTTACAATGAATGTGATATACATATTTTAAATTTGATTTGTCTCGTCATAATACTCATTTTTAAAAAGCTAATTCTATCAAAAAATTTTATTTTGTGGTGATTTCATCTCACATGTGTTCATAGTAATAATTTATATATGCTTCTATATATATATTTAATTTAGGGAACAATTATAATAGTGTATATATATTTAATTTAGGGCATAATTATAATAGACAATAATTTTGTTATGCATGATTCTAACACGATAAAAAAGACTAAAGTTTTGTACAACCCTTAGTTAATCGATAAGCAGAGAAGGCTTGCTCGACTTTTGCACTTCATGAGCGAAGATTATGAATTCGAGTGCAATGAAGGTTGTAAATGACAATAATACAAAAAGTATAGAATCCAACTCTATGGAAAGTAGTAGTCACTTGCTACAATATGACCGTGACCAAACACTCACTTAATTAGTTTTGAGCAGATAATAAAATTAGGTGATGTTTGATTGGAGATAATAAAATAGAAATGAATCAATTTTTTTTTTTTTTTTTTTTTATAGTTGCATTTTGAAGTATTAGAATATCATTATGATAGAATGATTTAAAAATTATTTTGATGGAATAACTCTTCAGGAAAGATCATTCCAATATAAGATTGAAAAAAATTAATAATTTTTTTATTAATTTTTTTATTCATATTAATTTCTATTCCATTCTATTCCTATTCTTTTTACATTATCATTTCTATTCCTCCATTTTCATTCCCTCCAATCAAACGTCGCCTTAATTCTTGAACGTTGAAGATATCCAAAATCAATTACATTGAAAGCCTAGTAGAATATATGAGATCCTGCGCATTTAAGATAGGTAGCTAAGGCTAATTTGTAATGGCCAGAGCTCCTAATGAGGTTTAGTACCTTAAATAGCATGTTTGGAGGACATGAACTGAATCATATTATTATATAATTGATTATGCTTGATTATGTGCATTAAATGTGTTTAAATGTAAGAAAACTAGACCCGAGGAAAGAAAACTAGCATATGCATATAGAGTAGGGCATTGGCCCCGATATTAACGTGTAAACGGTTATGACTGTGCAACTTAAATTGGAACTAGGGTTTATGTACCCCTTTTTGCATATTTGTGTTTGCTACGCTTATATATGCAGAATTTATCTGTGATTGATTGGCATGGACCATATTCGGCTATAATCATGTGGAATGGCGTGATGATAGGGCCATCATTAGAGTGTTGTATACACTCACTCGGCATAGGTTGTAAGCTCGGTGCCTGGTGATGCACCTTGTTCGGCATGGGTCGTGTTAATTGTTTATATGATTAGAATGAATGTGTCTATAATCTGCGAATCATGTTAAGTGTTATTCATGTTTAATGTGATTATTATTATGCCTTGTTGGGTTTTCTTGCTGGACCTTGACTCATAGGTGCTCTATGGTGCAGGTAAGAGCAAAGGGAAGATAGACCAGCCATGAGTTGGAGGGCTTGGTGGCGGTGCGTACATGTTCGGCCTGCTCAACCTGTCGGGTTGGATTATCTGAGGGACTTGGGATAAGAGTCTGAATTTTGTCGCTTAGGTCGAATTCTTTTGAAACCAATGGATGTAAATTTGATTTGTTTAAACGTTCCCATGTAAATATTTTATAATTCTAATGACAAAGTTTATATCTTTTAATCAAATTATGGCGTTGTAGCTTTCTGTTAACTTTAAACACAGTTTTGAGTCCAAACTTCTCGATTAACAAGTTAAGCACTATTTTTAAACACACAAGGTGGCAGTCCTAGATTAGTAGGGCGTCATCTACACTACAACAATTTTTAGTATATATTACATTAAAGAATAGCATATATTTAGAAGTGCTATTATTGGTGGGGGATTAAAAACACACGAAACATATTTTGGCGCCATATGGATAAACCTCAGGCGCCAAAATGAAATTTTTTTTTTAGTCTCATCTGCCAAATTCCCTAAATCTAAGTTACCCGAAAGATTTCTCTCAGTCTCCATCTCTCACTCTCGTCTCGTCTCTCTGCCCTCTCCGCCTCACGAAGTCTCACTCTCGTCTCGTCTCTCCGTCCTCTCCGCCTCACGAAGTCTTCTCAACTCATCTCTGCCTCACGAAGTCAACTTTTCAGCCAGGGCACAATGTCATTTATGGAATTTTTGGTGAGAATTTTTTGTTATCATAATTCGTTTTCTTGCAGTTAATAGTGTCAGTATGGTTGAGTTCATTCATTCTATGCTTCCTAATAGATTACTTGCAGGAGCGTGCTAAAGGCAGCGTATTGTACGGTTTCAGGGGAGGTCCAGCTGGAATCATGAAGGGCAAGTATGTGGAACTTACACCAGAATATATTTACCCGTACAAAAACCAGGTGAGAATTTGGACTATGGTTTGGTTTTGTCATTTATGCAGTGGAGGTCCATGATCATGTGTAAAGATAGCTACTTCTGAGTGTTCTAATTTGCTCAGAAGATATAGCGCATCCATTCTATTCTAGTGATTTATACAAAATTCATACATGCGGCTGCTGGCATTTTAACCAAGTTATTGTATTTGATTGGAGAAAATTTTCTTTTATCAGGGTGGTTTTGATATGATATGTAGTGGAAGAGATAAGATTGAAACTCTAGAGCAGGTGACTTTTTTTTCTTTCTTCACAGTTTCATGTTAAGTTTTATTGACACATTAAGTTCATATTAAATTGTTTAAATGGATTTTCCTTTTAGTTTCAACAAGCTGCAGATACTGCCGCGAAGCTTGATTTGGATGGACTTCTTGTTGTTGGTGGGGATGACTCGAACACAAATGCCTGCCTCCTTGCTGAGAATTTCAGGTATATAACTAATTTTTTTCTTTCTAGAAAAATCTTGCTTGGCAGATGGAACTGTTGCCTGTATTTGTCTTCATATGTCATTCATGTAATCCATGGATCCATCTATTTTTTAGGTGCTTGTATCAGTGTATGGGACCCATCCAAATAGAATTTAGGGATTCTTTATCTAACAGTTCGACAGGGTTACATGAGTCTTGCCTTTAACATTGTTTCGTTGGTTTGTTTAACACAGTTTGGTTTTTTTTTTCTTTTGTTCAACCAGGGGAAAGAATTTGAAAACTCAGGTGATTGGGTGTCCAAAAACCATTGATGGTGACTTGAAATGCAAATAAGTCCCAATAAGTTTTGGGTTTGATACTGCTTGCAAGGTGACTGCAACTAAAAGAAATTTTTTATTACTTGAACCCTTAAATTTCTTTGTGGTCCTTTCCATATATCGTGTAGGAAATTTTGGAGCAGCAATCTTTATTTTTTAGCAGATACGCTCCAGAGTGGAGCTCTTTCTCTGCCTCACGAAGTCACGCTCCAGAGTGGAGCTTCTCTGCCTCACGAGTTCTTTCTCTGCCTCAAGAAGTCACGCCTTCCAGAGATCTATCTCTGCCTCACGCCCACTATCTCAGGTTCGTTTCTCTCATCCTTGATAATACAAATTGTTGGCTGAATGTTGTAGTTGATTTGCTTACTTTTGCTCCTATCCTTTTCTTTTTCATAGCTGTAGTTGATTTGATAAAAAACCCATCTTTGATAGAAACTAGATTGATATGCAATTTTACAATATTTTAAGTCAAGAGAAACAACTATGAAGATTATAAGATATTTTTATGAAGATTATAAGATATTTTTATGTTCAATGTTCAAGAGAAACAGCTATGAAGATTATAAGTCAAGAGATAAAAAAGATGTAGAGATCGAGTCATTTGAACTATAACAACTTTTTTTATTTAATATACAATCACCTAAAATTTATTTATTCATTTTTAAATTCAATATAAAATTCCAGTGGATATAATGTCAATCTCTCCAACATCTCAATCTACCAAACGGAAGAGTGTGGGCTAACAAATTTCTCAATAAAAATATTATAATTATAATATTAACAATATGTATATACCACCATTTATAAACTTAGAAAAACAATATCTAGACTCTACTAGTAAATATTATATCTAGACTTTATCAATATAGCTAATTAACGAGAATAATATTCTAAATACAGTCTCTATCCTAACTCAGTAAAAAGCATGAAATAAGGAGTTCATATAAGTATAACACCAAAGACACCACCTTAAGTGAGTATAAGTATTGAAAACTTTTTTTTGAAATCTAGACACAACTATTATTAACAGTTGAGAACCATAAGAAACACAATCCCCACAGCAAGGTGAAAATAAACATGAGATAAAACAGATAATATGTACATTTTTCCATCTTGCTTTTTCGAGTCCTTATTTACACATTTCAAATTTTCCATATTGATTTCCCTCAGAACAATCCAAATGTGTTCTCCCCGCTATAAGTCATGTAAAGAAAACCATCTTCATCCTTGTTTTCCTCATAAATAGCAGACATCATGGCAGCAGTAGGTGGCAAAATGTTTTTTACAAATATAAATATGGCCTTCTCAGCACTGAGCTTTATTCTCTTTCGAACCACATAAACAAACTGCCCAACAGTCAGGTCAGCCAGAACCAAATACTTCTTCTTGTTTAACTCTGAATATGATTCTTGCTGCAGTGGTTTATAATATTTGGAGGAATAGGAATAGATACATTTTTGATGGGTTTTCACTGTCAGCTTATTGTATAGCCAAAGAGATTATTACTTTAGTTAAATATAGATTGTATATGGTTCATAGCAGGAAAGATGTCCCTCATCTGAACCTTTTCTTAAGAAAGCTTCAAATGTATGTAATGTGAGGGTGGGTTCTTGATTGGATTGTATTGGTTATGTTTGGGCAGTTTGCCTTTGTGTATATGCTTGTTTGTTCAATGAAGTATTATTTCTTCTTGATCAAAAAAAAAAAAAAAAAGACTTTGTGGATTCCCTTTGATGAAAAAATGCTTGGATGAAGTGGGAATTGAAACTTTGTTGCCTAATACAGTGAAAGACCATAAGAGCATTGATTGGAATCTATTGAGTGTTGAACTTGGATAGAACAGTAATAACTATCAAGAAATTGTATCAACTGTCAAGAAAATATATTAACAACTAAACAGTCTTGGCTTAACTGCTAAAACAGTTAACTGGTATTTTTGTTTGCTTGAATAAGTGAAATAATGTGTTCTTTTAATGTGGATTATCATTGAACGGGCATCACTATGTTAGATATTTGCAACTGAAGAGCCATTTCTTCATGACTTTAGTAATGGAAATTCCAAGAAAAATTATGTTGATGGAAAAAGCATTGCTGTACTATTTTCCTCATGATATCTTTGGCTGACGAGTATAAAATATTTTTTTTATGAAGCTGAGAGAATTTAGTCTGGTAGCAATATGATATATACATGATACGATTCAATTCTTTGTTGACAGGTAGAGTGACACCAGAAAGTGTGGTTTACAGCTTTGGAATGTTGTTGCTGGATCTTCTGAGTGGAAAACATATACCCCTAGTCATGTGAGTTCACACTTTATTCTTACTACTACTAGTAAATATATGTACATCAGTTCATAAGCACATATCTCTGGTTTTAACTGGATAATAAGTTGGATCAACATTGTTGGTTTATATTGTTTGCAGGCACTTGATCTAATTCGTGGCAAGAATTTTCTGATGCTTATGATTTTGCTCTAGAGGGTAATTTTTCAAATGATGATGGAACTGAACTTGTGCGT
Organism: Humulus lupulus; assembly: GCF_963169125.1. NCBI lineage: Eukaryota > Viridiplantae > Streptophyta > Magnoliopsida > Rosales > Cannabaceae > Humulus > Humulus lupulus. The sequence continues at coordinate 14,173,277 of NC_084802.1, forward strand.
TTAGCTTCCTGCTGTTTGCAGTATGAAGCACGTGAGAGACCAAATGCAAAGTCTCTTGTCACTTCTTTCATGTCTCTTCAGAAAGAAACAGAGGTGTGTACTCTGCTTGATCCTTTCATTTTTATGTTTAGTAAATTTGTTCTTCTATTTTATTAGTTATCTTTTTGCCTGAAATACTATTTTTTGCACACTACCTTTATGTATTTTTTTGTAATGATGAAATGGAGATCATTGGCACTTGTCTAATTGAGGATACAACCAAATTGGATTGTGAGATTTTGGCCATTTGATAATTGAAAATTTGCTTCCATATGCAAGCAAATTATGAAATTATTGAAACCTGCCATTCTCATTTGATAAAGACCAAGTGCTTATCTCCAATTACTCAACATGGAATGTACTCAACTCAGTTTTTTCTTTTGTTTCTTAGTCATTGAGTTAATATAATATATGGCTTCAGTGTATTCTAGTTTCTTGCCTGACCTTTTATTTTCTTGAGTTCTTTTATTCCTTCCAGCTTTTCCTCTATTCTGAAGTTGTTTTTGAACTAAGAGAGATGAGTAGGTATTTAGCAACTTTATTTTATAATTTAATTTATATTAATAACAAGGATGGAAGGAATCCATTGAGCGTTTCAGTGGCTGTCTAGTAATAATTTTACAGAATAGGTCTATATCTATGTGCAAATTTATATTATTTAGGCTTCTTTCTTTGATACTTTTGATAATTAATATGGTTTTTTAAGAGTTACTATAAGCACTTAACAATTTGTGATTCTGACAATGTTTTGGTAAAAGATGAAAGTATCTTTAGAATGGGTCCATTATTAAGAGTTGATCATTTATGCGTTAATTTCATCTAATATAAATATTCAACTGATTTCTTTTTGACATAGTGGTTATATAATATTTTGTATTGATTGCTTTTAGCCGGGTCTTAATGAGAAATTAAAATGCATGAAGCAACATGCTTTTAGATCAGTTCAATTTAAAAGGAATGATTTCTTTTTTCTTATTATTTTTAAAATAGATTTTGGGAGATGAAAAGAGTGGAAATGGATTATGCAAATAATGATATTCTTGGAAAAGCAGTTGAGAAGAGTCTTAGCAACATTCTAGCAAGTGAGTTTTATTTAAAGATGCGTGTTAGATTTAAAATTGTTCAAAAATCTTATTATTTGCATAGATTGATATGGTAAATAACTTAAATGTATTGAAAACTATATTTTATGTTATAAGAGAATTTGAAAACTAATATTGGTGGGGATTTAGTATGATTTATGCTTACTTAGTTGTGGCAGAGGAATTGGTTCGTAGTAATTAGTTGGAGGATGCCAATAGGGTTCTCTTGTGGGGTGGTGGTTTATTCTTGTCCCATGTGCCTTTTTAAATTTTTTTTTTATGGCATATACTTGTACAAGTAATGTTAGCATTTTCTTTTTTATAAGTTGATGCAATGTCTTGAGATTATTCCTTTTAAGGTTGAGGACTTCAGCTATAGTTGTCTGAGTTATGATTGATGTTTACAATAGTGATTGTATATAATTGCTGCATATATAACATGTTCAGTTACGTTTTAATTGTAGTCACAAGGTTTCTTGTTCTACTGATTTTCTTTATTGATTAAGATAATATATAATGTATTTTCTTAGCTATGCATATACATGAACTGTTCTAATAAGTGATAATAAATAAAGCAATCTACATTTGTTTTGATATGAGTTTTTGTTGCTAAACCATCTAAGGGCTTCTCTTTTCTTCACTCCATCCCACTCTTGTTGAATTTGATTGTTGGTCTGTTTAATCAAAGAGGTGTTCTCTGCATTTTCTTTTCTACTTGGCTATTATTAGTATTCATTGAAAGGCTTATATGGGAATAAAATTGGTCTCAAGATTCAAGACAGTCCATGGTGGTAAAGCAACTGTATATGAACCTATCATTTTTAATATCTATTTCCATTGAACCATTGATAATGAACCAATATCACTCTTCTTCATTGGCTGTAATAGCTTTTGGGGAATGTGGGTCCTTGTGTGTTTTCTTGACCCTGTTTTTATTTTTGTTACCTTTTGAGGAACTGAGGCATTTATAATGGGATCTCATATTTTCATCTCAGCTAGGTTTGGTTCATTTGGCTATTTTTTCACTTTCAAGGTATTCATTATTGTAGAGAAAATGCTCAAGATAGAACAAACTTTCATGGATTTATCATTTCCCTTATTTGTATTGATAATAAATCTGATTTTTTCATCCTTTTAAATTGGAATACAAACTGTTTTTGGTTTTTTATTCTTTCTATGTGTGTTGTGTTTGCTTTTCTTTTTATTGTTGGTTTTATTTCAAACTGTTGCATTATTGTTGGCCTTTGCTATTAGTTTTTCTGCTGCTTTTGCTGCCCTTGTATTTTGTGAGCTTTAGTTTCCAAGGACTCTATAGTGGGTTTGGATAGTTTCTTGGTTGTAAGAGTTGTAATTTTTTTTAATGATGACTCCTAATTAAAGGTCGAATGATGTTGATAGTTTATTAATTGGTATGTAATTTTGCTTTCATTTTAGTGGCTTCATTGGATTTCAAATTGGAGGGAACTTTATTTGCAGCAGTTTGCAAGAGGTATGTTTTCTTTCATTTTTGTTAAAATACTTTGCAAATGTTAGAGGAGTTTGAATATCTTAGATATTCATCCATAGTGAAGTAGGTTCTGAGATTATTATTATTGTGTGCTGCGGTGATAACGGAAGGTTGAGAACTTGTGTGTATTAGTGAAGTAGGTTATGAGAAATTTGTGTGCTGCGGCGAGATAAGGAAGAAAACTTGTGTGTTGTTTGAATATTTTGAATTGATAATGATTGATGGTTGATTAATAAATATGGCTGGAATGTTTTCTGATTTTCTGTTAGTTATTTGATGTATATCTAATAAACTTCAAAAGATTAGTATCCCTTTTGTATACACCTATAAAAGATTAGAGGATCAATATTATTACCCTATATTAATTATCCATTTTCTTAAACCTCTGTAAACATGAAAGATTTAATGTAATAACCAATATTCACGAGTTCATGAGTAGGTGACAAGCCAAAAACATCAAACAGTGCAAATAAATCTTCTAAAGTACCTGTATACGTAGTTTATCAACTTCAATCATTAACAGAGATCCTAAATTCCCAGTGAGAATTTCCAAAGCATCCACATACTTTGCTTGTTGCTCCAATATAGAAATGTATACCATCATAGCTGCACTAATTCAAGGTTTTAGCATATAATCAATTGACAATAGAACAAAAAAAATATATTTGGTGATATATTAATAAAGAGAATATTAAAGCATGTATGTATGGGAGAAGATGATATATAAAATTGTTTTAGTACAATATCATTGTATGAATTTACACAGATCAAGCTAGCTAGCTAGCTCTAGTCTTCCCGTTCACACATAAAATTGGGAATTTGTTTTTTGTCTGTTCTAGCAGCTAGTGCCTTTTGTGTTTAATTAAAGAACAATTGTTAATTTATTAAAAAAAAAAAGAGAACAAGAATTCATGCCTATAATGTCTGAAGTGATTAGGGCACCCCCTAGAGGTTTTTATGACATGGAAAATTATGATGAGCAAGAATTCATGCCTATAATGTCTGAAGTTACTGAATCTAGGTTATATAATGTAGTGGAAGATGAAAAATATGTTAGAGATGATTGTGAGGGTATATTAGTTTGATTATTGTTGTGTTTTTTGTAAATTGTAGAAGATGTTGCACTTGACATTTAAAGTTGTAATCAATGGAAATTTCAGTTTATACTTCAGCTCATTAATTGGTTGTTTCTTATTTGTGTATTTTTAGGGAAGAACTCTTGAAAACATATGTCTTTTATTTACTTACTTAGTTTTTGCTGGCAGTGGCTAGACTGTAATACAGATGATTTCCCATCATCTCTTTGTAATACAATCTGGTTTCTTATAAAAAAAAATAAATCTTAATAAATACCTAACAGCATACACTCAACATCATAGCAGCCAAATAACAGAAAAAAGAATAGTACCATAAATCAACAAAAACGATTGAATTTAATTCAGCGATAAATTCTAGATCAGTTCTCAACATAAACACCTAAACTTGCAAGAATTAGCTGACCAATTAGCAGTAGACATCAAAACTGCCAAAGCCCTCAAGCTTAAACTGCTGGTACATATTCTTCTCTATTTTTCGTAAAAGCAATGTATGATCTCCCTCATTCTACAGCTATTTCGTTGATTAATAAATGATGTGTTTGTGTCCTAGGTAGGCATGTTTATTCCTCAAATACATATTGCTGGATACATGCATATATGGACTTTGTGTTGAAAACATATACCCACAAATACAAATACTTTACATTTATAGCATATTCCTAAAGGTGTTTGATATAACATTTATTACTGTTTCTCTCTATCTTTCGGGAAGTTGAAAATAATATCTTCTATCCATAGCAATGGAGTTTTGTTTTTCTTATTTTTGGAAGGCTCCCAAACATAGTTTTTGCCTTTCTTATAAGCTGCAATTTATAGTATCCAGGCATGTTTCTATTTTTTTAAACCAAAATCATGTCTGTTCCAGACTTTCAGGGTGCAAAAAAAATAATTATGTTACCAAGCAAGAAGGCCTAAAAAGTGCAGTCATTTGAAAACAGTTTAAGCTGGAATGTGTATGAAAACAAACATTCAAAAACAAAACAAAATTATACATGCATGATAGCAACCAAATAAAGAAATGATACGCTTCTATAAAATATTGAACAGTTAACAGAAAAGTTGCCAAAATAAAAGTCTTAACCAAGCCTACCCAAAAGAGTGTTCTGAACCTTTGAATCATTATCAACCACCTCTTGTTCCTCTTCAATTTCTTCATCATAATTTTCATCGTCAAATACAGATGCAGAAGGCTTCAAAGTAGCCAATGAATTAGAAATGTATGCCTTTTTGGGCAAAAGATAGTCCTCCTCAGTGGCCGCTTGAACCTCTGGTCCTTCATATTGCTCATCAAAGTCTTCATAATCAACAGCATCTTCAGCCTTCTCATCATAATCTATGTGTGAGAGAAACACAATGAACATAATCAGAAAGTTTGACAAAATGAAATGAGCTAAACCATAGACTTTAGAAAACATATTATTTATACATTATTTTATTTTGTTTAATAAGAACTAGACCCTACTATTGTCAAAGACAAAATATAAAGGAGATGAAAAGTCCACTGAAATCCAAGTAACAAAAAATGCTCAATCTCTTGAAAAACCAAAAATACAATTCCTGAATTCTTTTTAAACAAATCACTGAGATGCCTACTTTAGCCCAAATAATATCAATCTCTTTTTCAATATTAAAAAAATTATCTTGTCCCTTTCTAAGCACAATGACCAACAAATAGCCATCAAGGCAGAATCCCACAGCTACTTTCTATTTTCGTTACCCACTCCTAAAAATTGAAACTTAACAAATTTACAGAGTACTGTAAAGTAATCCAAAAAGCCTCCAACTATAAATAGTTTTACATTTATCCACAATCTTTCAGAAAAAGGCAATGAATAAATAAATGATTGACTGTGTCATTGCTGGTTTTGTGCAAAACACCAGCTCTGAGACAGAGCAGAATGATCCTTTCCAATAGACATAGTGAGTTCCATTCATGTAGAAAGTAAACAGCTAAAATCTTAGAATTTAAAGTTGTCCTTTAAAAGTACTTCCTCAATTTCACAATCGTCCCAAAATCCAAGTCTTTCTTCTATTTCTACCTTAACCCTCACCTGAATATGCAAATATTGTACAGTGAAGAATCATGTTGCTTCTAAGCAAGAGTTTTCTATGACAGCTATTGTGATGTAATACTAGTGATCTACTTATGGGTTCAAATCAAACCATTACACTAAAGAAACTGAGAAATGCCAGGGTCCTCCAAAAGTATAAAGAAACTCTTCAAGAGGAGTATAGCAATTTGGCATTCTATAATTGTCAGATATACACTTATAGGAACCAAAAATTCTACAAAGAAGTACATAGGATATGTAAAGCTACCTCACATATATATATATTCTCTTAGTCACTAAGTAGGCTAAGTGCTGAAACTAAGAATATTCTCTTAGTCAACATATGTCTTTTATTTATTTATTTTTTGCTGGCAGTGGCTACTAAAACAGTCGTATGTAATGTAAAAATTCTACATTTTTATGGAGTGGAAAAAGTAAATATAAAATAATATGAGGATAAAAGTGGCAAAAATGGACCAAGAGATGCTTATCCGCTCTTTTACTATTAGTATGACACTTTGAATTTTTATTTCTTTGATGCTAAGAATGACAGTTTATTTCTTTCTTTCTGACTTTTATTATAAGTTTTTTTTTTGTGATAATTGATAATATGTTGTTATATATGATTTTTGTAACTCATCAAAATTCGTACTAATTATAGAAACGGTTGATCATAAACTAGTCAAAGAGTTTGCCAAGTACAAGATATGTCACCTCCATCTACAAAAGGAAAGAGGCCAAAACACATACCTACAGGAAAATTAGTTAAACTCCTCAATGAAAAGAGGAAGAGCTTTAGACTAAATTTGGAAATGGATAAGGTTGTTGAAGAGAGATATGGAGCAAGTGCACAAAGGATGATGAATTGAAGGATGGAGCAAGTTTCACGCATGGTTTACTTTTGTGTATCTTGTAATGTTTCTATTTTTCATTTTTGAAGTAAAAATTGTTCAAGATTATAAAACTTTATTATGTTATGCTTTCAAAGTTAAGTTAGAACTAAGTTCTCATGAAGTAGACACATTCATGGTTTGAATTAGTTATTGTTTAATGTAATACTTATGGTTTATCAATCTATTGAGAATTACATTTTATGATTAATTTTGATTTTTTTTTATCAAAATACAATAATGAAAATCTTTTAATTAAAAAAAAACCATATAAGTATACTTATCAAAATAAAAATTAAAATTTTATTACTATATGTTATGATTTAAAACATATTATAAGCGTAAAAAATCGTTATGGTTTATATAATATAACAAACTAAAAATGTTATCAAAATAATCAAATGTAATGGTTGAAAAGTGTTATGAAAAAAGTACAAGATTAAACTTCAAATTTATAACCAAAAACTCTATCTAAATGTTATTATTTGAATATTATAGCACCTAAAAATGTGTTATTGAATAGTTTAAGATAACACCGAACATAACATTCAAAAACTGTTATAGAAAAGACTGGACTTTTAATAACAGAGGCTATGTTAGCATTTTCAGAAGTGTTATCAATAGTCCCGGTTAGCAGTTTTTAAGTGTTATGAATACTGTTTTTTCTTGTAGTGCTAATTAGTTAATTCCCATTAGTCATGGGAATAATATCTTGTCTTTATTTGTTAATAAATACTTTCATGTTTGACATTAATTCACATAAATATAATTATAACACAATAGAAAAATATCTCATTCTTTTAGAGAAAGTAGTTTAGAGATCCACCCTATATATAGTGGTGTTGCAGTGTAGATGATGACCATTCTTCTTTGTATGTAAAAACTCTGCTGAAATATATAGACTCAAATAATATTCTGGGTAATTGGCAACTAAAATCCTTATTTTTTTAACAAGTGTAGAATTTAAGTCCCCCGTCTTTTTTTTTTGTCAAAAATCCCTTCTGTTACACAATTGGTGCACATTTTCCCATAACTGTTAACAATCCATTAAAATGGAGACTCAGCATAAATGTTAAGGACTATTACACACACAAAAAAAAAATCAGAGACTTAAATGCTACAATTTTGAAAGAATAGGGACTTTAGTCGCCAATCTCCTTATAATCGAATACTCTATTATTAACATATAAATAATTTTATTTCTCATATTTTTTAAGGGGTTATTGACTACCATAGACAAGTTGTGGTTTTGCTTGCATAATTCCATGTTATTTTTTCTTTACATCATTTAAATATTATATCTATAAAAGAATAAATAAAAAACTAATAAATTTTTAGAGAGAAAGAAAAAAAATCAAATAAAAATGTTTAAAGGATAAATTTAAAGAAAAAAATTATTAAGTGGCTATTGTGAGTGTTCTTATACCTAATGTTACTTATTTTTACAATAATAATTTAGATTAGAACTATGATATAAATCTTGGGGATTATGTACTTCTATTTTAGTGAAAATTTTATAATTGATTTGATGCAGGATTGTACAATGGCAGAATAAATATAGTAAATAAATAACAAAAGGCCACTAGCTAATTACCATCTTGAAAACCTTAACAACATGAGACTCGAGCTTGAGATTATTTTTATATGTTAATTATAGAGCATTCGATCTTCTTGAAAAAAAATTAATTATAGGGACATTGGTGGCTAAAATATCCATTCTTTCAAAATTGTAGCATTTAAGTCCCCGATATTTTATTTTTTGGCGACAATAGTCCCAAATATTTATGCTGAGTCCCCATTTAACGAATTGTTAATGATTAGGGGAAAATGTGCACCAATTGTTAACGGAAGTGACTTTTTCCACACAAAAAAAAAAAAAAAATAGGGGACTTAAATGCTACACTTATACAACACACATGGAGTTTCACTACAACAAAAGTCAGGTTTAGAGGCGACATAAAGTTGCTACGTCGCCCCTAATATAGGCATTATTAGAGGCAACATGTTGTTAGCCGCCTCTAATATTGGAAAAAAAAAATATTAGGGGTGACGTGTCGCCTCTAATATATAAATATGTCGCCCATGATAGTTAAGGAATTTTGACCACCACTGAGAGGGAAATTTTTTGCGGTATTCTTTTGGGGAAATTTTCCCAAATAGTGTGTTTCAATATTAGGGGCGACACGTTGCCCCTAATATCTTTACCACTCGCCCATAAAAAGCTTATATACCCAGCAATTCTATTGTCATCTCCTTCACCATTCCTATCTTCCCAAAAACCCAGAAACCTGATGCCTCTTCTTCTCTCTCTCCCACTCTGTCGAAATCCCTTTCCCATTTCTTTCTCTCGGAATCCTTCTCCCTCATGGATTACACATCTCCCCCCCCCTCTCTCTTATTGTTGAAATCCCTTTCCCCATTTTTCTCTCCCTCACCATTCCTATCTTCCCCAAAAGTCGGACCACAACCACGCCGACCACAAGATAATCGAACCACCACCACGCCGACTACGAGCCGATCGGACCACTGCCACCACCACCGGATCTGCACCACAATAAGTATTTATATACAATAGTTTTTATTTTTATTTTTAATAACTATTATATATATTGTTGGCACCGTTTTTCGATAACTTAATTATGTAGAGCAATAAGCAATGAATTAGAAAGAATAGAAGAAATCAGATATTTTAACGTACTTCAGCAGTTAAAATCTACCTACATCCACGAGTAATTGTTATTATGAACACTCTCTCAAAGCTTCAGATGAAAGCAATTTGGCAGAGTTTCTTCTTAGTACAATTTTGTGCGTCCATACAAATGACCTAGTCCAGACTATTTATAGACCTGGTTGTAGGAATATCTTCCCCTTAATTCGAGGACGTTACAATCAAATTTTTAAATTTGAAATAAATATTCGAATACACAATATAATCAAATGCATTAATTAAAATAACGATCCCATGAAAATAAGGATTCAAGACACAATTTTACCGAAGCCCTAAGAAATAGGGATCTCCTAAAAACTTTTTTCGTGTGGTAAACGCGTCATCGAGCTCGAACATTGCTTTGACATGCTTTCAAGGTCGTTCATAACTTTGAACTCATCATTCCAGCTATTGCCTTCTTCTCACTCGCTAAGTCGATCGAGCTCGTTCCTCAGAGAAGGTTAGCATCCTCGAGCCTGCAACTCATGCTCGAGCGCTAATAGCAGATCTAGAACCATTTGACAATTCGTATAAGTGTACTTCTAATACTTGTTAATCTTGAGCTTATCCTTTTTTAGCCTACATTTTGAGGCTATCTATTTAATCTCAAAATTTGGGTGTAACATTTTTGCCCCTCAAAAGTGTTGGTTCGAATCCTTTGAGAAGGAAACTTTTGAACTTCACTTTCGGAAACACATGCCCACCTACCCTACTCGAGTGTGGACACGTGTCATTAGGAAATTGCTTACCGGGATTACTCGAGTACTCTTTTATATGCACACGTCCTTTCCTATTCTCTTTTTGCTGCCAACTTTTGAAATCGAACGTGACCCGTTGGCTCGCTTTTTCGCTCGAATCAAGGGCTCAGATTGCCCTTTGTGTATCACCCTTTTTCCTATTTATGTTCATTCTCCCTCTCTTACCTCTTCACTTTTCTCTTTAATTTTCAAAGAAGAAAACATGAACCAGAGCTTAATTTCTCTTTGCATGTTCTCCAAATCAAAGAAGCAACGCAATCTCACTTTTTCGACTCTGTGGGATTATTTCTGCTTCCCCTTCTCCAGTCGACGATCTCTATGTTCCCAATATCAACCTTGTGTAAGTTCACTAGACTTTACCACTCATTTTTTTATACGTTTCTTTTTCTTTGTATGTAAGAACACCTTTATGGTTCTTACTAAATTCTTGAAATTTTCTTTGCAAGAGGTAGTTTTCAATTTGTGTTGACTTGTAGTGATCAAAAACATGTTTAGGAAAAGGTTTGGTGAAAACAGACAAAAATGGAACCTTTTTTAGGTTATGGGGTTATAGGTTATAGTTTTCGTGTAGCTTAAGAAAAAGGGCTTCGGATTAGGGTTTTAACGCACGTATCCCGATAATATCTCCTTTTTGGGTAACTGCCCATTTTTTCCTAGAAATCCAGGATACTCCAAACTGACAGTAACTGCCCCACTCTCAACGCCCTGAAATTTTAATAGCTCGGTTTTGGCATCTGAGTTAATCTCGCTATTTCGAGCCTTCATGCTCGATTAATGCGATCTCGTTATCTCATGCTTGTAAGCTCGAGTTATCGAGACTTAATGCTTTCCACTCTTTCAAATAATGGGCCCTCACATTTTTATTTCTTGTTAGATGTCGCAGTCTTCAGAGAACTGGTGGGGCGCCAAGCTTGCGATCCCTTACCACCCATCGTATCCTCAACCTGAGTCTCCATTTACTCGAAATCAGCAGCTGATCCGGGAGCATAAAGAATGTCTCGAACGGGAAGATACCCGAGCTCACTTTCGATGTTAGATCGACGAGGTTGAAGAGAGAAAAAGGAAGAGGCTTTGAATTGCCATGTATCGGGACCCCAAAATTCGACCCATTCCGTTAGATCCCAAGTGTAGGGTTACAATAGCCTATTCCCCAGGCGAGCTCTCATTCAACTTCACGGAGAGTACTTCAAACCAGCCAGCCACACACACAACCTCTAAAGCCCTTTCCAGTCTCGGAGAGCTCTTTCTTTGAGGCTGGACATTATTAAAGCTTCATTACCTCCACCAGGCAGATTTCAAAATTGATGTCCTGCCATGGGTTAAAGTTATCCGGAAAACTGGTGTGTCGGCCTGCAAGCTTCGACGAGAGGAGTTGCTTTGCACCTGGTGAAGACGACCCTGAGAGGAAGGTCAAGCTCACAACATGGAATCGCGAACATATGCGAGTTGGGGCCTTACTTCCCCTGAAGGACTATTTTTGGAGCTTCACTGATTACGTTGGCATTGCCCTATTCTAGCTCCAGTCCAATTCATACAGAGTCTTGTCCGCTCTGAGATCATTATACCACGAGATGAAGTGGGAGGGACCCTCGGCAAATGAGTTCCTCTATCTCTTCTACCTTAAAAGCAATCCTTCTTGAGCTCATGGCGGGGATGGGTTTTATTACCTCTCGAGCTACCCAAAGGAGAGGTGGTTGTTTGAGGATATTCCTAACCATCCTCCCAACTTCAAAACCATCTTCTTCTAGACAGAAGGTCTCGCTCATTCCCGATTCTACTATTTTCAACGTATTCACAAGTATCTCATCATAGTTCTTTTTTACTTCTTTTTCCACTTCGAGCTCAAAACGCTCATTCAAACTTTCCATGCAGCCCACTATCATCGACCACAGCCCACAAAGGCCATGAAAGACCACAAGGAAGCAATTTTCAAGCTCCCCTACCGCCGGTAGTCCCTCATTGTAACGCCCCAACTCCAGGGACCATTACGGTGTGCCTTGTAAACAGTGTTAAACTCGCTAATCGAGTCATTTGGCCAAAATCGTGCAGCTAAGTATGATTAGCGGATTAGGGATTAAAAACTTTGGATAAGATGTAACGTTTCATTAGAACGTTTAATATATATGTTGGGTTCCCAAAATTATAATTTCAGAGTCTACTACAAGAAAATATTTACAACAGGCCATTCTATGCGGCAAAACAGGGTTTAACCCTAGTTCCTTCTCAACCTCGACCGTGGTGGACGAGCAGCTGCATATGTACACATCATCACCTAAGCTCTCCAACTCAAGGATGGTCTAGCTTTCTTTTGCCTTTACCTGCACCACGTAGCACCCGCGAGCCGAAGCCCAATAAGAAAACACAATATAACATGATATAATATCAATAGTGATTATATTCATTATTCAGGACCAACAGTCCAACAAATAGGTGACTATCACAAAAAGTCACAAATATGGGGACAACACCCTTTAGCCATGTGATGATAGGATCACCAGAGCTTAACAGATATCAAAGGTCCCTAATATGGGAACATCACCCTTAGCCATGTGACGATAGGATCACCAGGGCTTAACAAATAAGTCAACATCTCACTAGCTTTAACATGACAGGTGCTTGGGGATTAGTCACCAACATAACCTTCCTCCCGACTCTAGAGTCGTAACTGTGGAACAGCGTTCCCTAGCCATGTGACAAACAGTCACCGGGGCCATATGCCCTGGCTCTGAATAACTGGTCTTAGACTAGACAAGCGCTTATAAGTTCATCGACCTTAGGGTCGGTCCAGTGTTAATACCCCATATGAGTCATTCTTGCTGATATCGATTAGATCTAATCTTCATTTGGCTCGGCGTTCATAACACTATGCCATTTCTGACTCTTAGGTCAGTAAAACACGACCAGTGTTCAACTCATTGTGAACTTGACTAATAAATCACAGTCTCACAGATGGATCTAACACCATTGACGATTCTGACTAATAAGCCAGTGCCATACACAAGTAAGCCATGCCACCAAACATATATCACATGTCCAATTTTCATATACAAGGTATTCAGCATGCTTACTTAACAAGTATTAGTATCATTAGGATCATGCATAAACACAGAGGCTCAAGCTCTGAACAATATCATACTCAGTATATAAAGCATGTCCTAATCTCATGTTTCTCGTGCATCATATGCATTATATCTAACAATCCAACATGCACTGATAATAGCCATGCATATCACTTTTAATAATCAACCAACATGCATCAAGAATAGCCATGCATGTCACATATACACAGGGTGCAGTTTTCTTACCTCAGATTCGAGCTAGAATGATTAAAAGAACGACCCTTGAGAACGATCAACTTTTAGTCCTTTAGCGGTCACCTAGTCATAACCAAATACGGGACACCATTAATAAAAATGATCAGCATAGGTTCCCAAACCAATATCTAGCCTCCAGGACATCAACCCACACTTAACCGGGTAGTAGGATCGACCCCGAGGCCTAAAGCTAGCATCCCGAAGTCAAAAACCCATTTCTGGCCAAAACTGCCTCGATGGGCCGCGGCCCTCCCTAGCCATGCCGCGGCTCACCTTCAGACAGAGGAAAAATCCTCCCCAGAAACACACGCAGGCCGCGGCTCACCATAGCCAGGCCGCGGCCCTTTATGCAAACCAGCAAGCCACCAGCTTGCTTCCCCTGCATTTTTCCTTGAATCCAATCCTTCAAACCAGTCCCAAACCTCATCCAAACACTCAATCCAACCCCCTAAACATCATCTATATCAAACCCTCATCAAAACCCAAGTAACCAAACTCAAGAACTTCCATTAATTCTCAACTAACACATCAAAATCCTCAATTGAAAACTTAATAGAAAAACAGGGTATATAAGATTTTCATGACTGAATTTCCTTACCTCAAGCTTGATTTAAATCCCCTTCAATGATTGAACCAAAGTCCTAAGCCTCCACCTTTGATCTCCTAGCTTGATACCTCAAGATGGCTCTCAAAAATTGAAAGGAAGTTGAAAGAGAAATGGTGTACGAGAAGGAGAGAAGCAATGAAGATGAGGATGCTCTGTTTTCTCTAACATTTTCTACAGCTTTCTAACCACAAAGGCTGATATATATCTTAGGGGTGAAAAGACCATTTTGCCCCTAGGTCAAATAAAGGCTTCTAAAATCTCCCAAGGGTAAAACCGTCCTTTCCCGCCTATTTCGTTAATTATAATTAACACCCTCAAAGTCCCGCTATTCTCAATATTCTCAAATGCCAATAAATCATATCCCATTATCCCTTAATTCCCGATAATGTTCTAATCATCAAAATGACCCGGAGACTCACCCCAAGCCCCGAACTTAAACCCGTTATGATTAGACCAAACACTTGCATTTCATGATCGTCTCATGCCGAATAGCTCGAACCAATCCACCTTATAATGTGGCTATATTAATTAATCACAAACATGCACCCAAAATACACAATTACGCCCACAGCGGCCAAATTACCAAAATACCCTTATAATCATAAATACACCCATATGCATGCATTTACCATCATATGATAATATAATTCACATAAACATGCATATGATCATTAAATAGCATCATAACTCAATTATGGCCCTCCCGACCTCCTAATCAAGGTCCTAACCCTTATTAGGAAATTCGGGGCATTACACTCACCTACCTTATTCATGAGGATAAGCTCCGAGTATGCGGTTTTCTAGGTGAAGGCGAGTCCACAGATGAATCAGGAATCCGTAAGTTCGCGAGATGGGAAGACGTCCTAGTCCCAACCGCCAAGCTTCCCTCCAGAAAGAGATCCTCGAGCTCGCACACCCGAACCTTTATTCCCTTCCTACCCAAGCCTCCATGTTTAGGAATTGAAGCTCAAGACGAGGCTTCACCGAGCTCATCCGATGGAGGTAAAGTCGTGTTAGATATGTCCAAGTGGTCTCCCACTCTCCTTAGGCGAGAGCCTAATATTGTGGTTCTTTTTAACGATCCCAGGAATAATTTTATGGTCTGGTCATGGGTAGATCTTAAGGTTCATAGGTTTGATAGTTGTTTAGGGAAATACCAAACTATGTATAGTTTAAATGAAGTTTGGGATGGGATAGTTGTCCAGTACAGGACCAATGATTATAGGGACCCATCAAGGTTGTCCTCTACCTATAGAGAGGGAAACCCTTTAGAATCATTAGAAGACAGAGGGATTTCCTGGTCCCCGAGGTCAAGCTCGACGGAATCTTCTAGTTAGATTTCCTTTCACCTAGAGGTCTCATCATACATTGTACCATATAATCAACTTTTGATGTCTTGCTTTTCCCTTTTTCAAGTAAGATGGATTCGAACCTGGATAACACCCTTAACCAACCTGTCACATCAAGAGGAAACAAATGCCACCAAGCGTCTTCGAATGGCGGTCTCCCTTCTAAGCTCACCAAAAGGTTTGAGCTTCCCCCATTGGTCTCGAAGCAACCTGACCTGGACCTTGTCACTAATCCTCCAGCACTCCTAGAAGTTGTGGTCCCTCCTCATGGGAGCCAACCAAAGCAAGTTCACCCTACCCAGCCTCCAATCTGAGACCTCAAACTCACTGTTTCAACCTACGTCCCTGAGTTTGTGGTCGACAATGCCGCCGGTTCTCCTGGAGTTCAACTTGATTCTGATGCATTGACTCGCATGGGCCAATGCCTCAACAACCTCAAGGCTCCCCAGTGGGAGTTCTTGATAATTTTCCAGAGTGCCAATACTTTTTTCGACAAGAGTGGAGAGTTAATTTCTTTGGTAAGTTATCCTTTAAGGATTGCTAGGCTCCATGTTTTCGTGTCAAGTCTTTATTTCTTTATCTCTAACATCAATTTTTAATTGCAGGCCCTTCTAACCTTCGTTCAACATAATTATATTTTGAATCGTGAGATCGCGATGAGCAAGTTGCACGCCCAAGGTGCCAGAGACGCACAACTCAAGGCTGAAGACAACCTTAAAAAGGCTCGGAAGGAGCAGGAAGCGGCCTAGAGGGAGCTGGAAACAATTCATCCGGAGGTGAAGGCCAAAGAGATAGAGATCAAGAGGGTCCAAGAGTTGAATGCCAAGCTAGAGGAGGAAAAGAAGATGACTTTCGAGTTCATCGAGACCAAGAAAGATCACGTCGTCGACATGGCAATGTATCGCATTTGGGCCACCAATCCCGACCTCGACACCAGCTTCCTGTTCGTCAATGACACCGAGTATGTCAACAGATGGCAAGCTTGACTGGAGAAAGAAGAGGCCAGGCTCGAAGCTTAAGAAGCAGCGAATGCCACCGAGCAAACCGAGACTGTGGTTGATGGAGTTTCCAATCCTTGAAGGCCAACTCATTGGCTGCAACCCATTTTTATTTCCTCGGTAATTATCTTTTTTGCCGTCCTTGAGGGAAAGACAATTATAACTCAAAGTTTGAGTTATTTGATAAGTTTATATTTAAATGGTAGTTTTTTTATGCTCAAACTTCTTTCTCGAAATCTTTATGCATATTATTGTTTTTACTTAATAGCATGCTTCATATTTCTAGTTCGAAATATTTCGAGCATACTACAAAGTACTTTGTTTTTATAGTTGTTTATCTATACAAATATTGTCGTGCTTTCAATTGCACATTTTCGACTTTGTTATCCTCAAAATCGAATATTACTTTTACCACGTATTTTCATTAACTAATACTTATTAGCGTGTAACGTTGTTAATCTAGTTATTTCTTGCTTAATTATAGTAAGTTTTTATCATCCTCAAGTATGGTCTCGAGGTTGCGAGATCGAAACTTATTTGCAAAAATTTCCAGCTCTGTCTCGAACCATAAATTTTGTTGGTTTATCTAGAGTTCCAACTTTGAATTGTGTCGATTGGAATTTGTTGGTTTGCTCCAGACTTGTTTAATTCGTGTGAGGTTAATAATCCATACACTGTTGTTGTTTTAATTCATGCCTGGTTCATAATCCATACACTTTGATTAATATTGATGCTATATTTTTGAGCCTATGGTATGATTGTATACCACTTATGCCCCCTTAATATCCTATGATTTCAATCTTAGGTTATTGAATTTTGAGAGCTTGCAAAAAATATAACTATAAAAAATATGAAACTGGAATAAGATCCATTGCTTTATTGATGAAAAACAAGAATTAAATACAAGCTTGGTTATAATAGAATAAACATCATTCCTAAATTACTTGTAATATGGTCATAAATGTTCACCATTCCAAGCTCATGGAATAAATTCTCCATTTAACCTCGCTAGTGTTTAGAAACTAGGTTTGATAATGGATTCAATTTGGTAGGGTCCTTCCCAATTAGGCCCTAGCACGCCTGCAAAGGGGTCTCGTGTGGCCAAAAACACGCGCCTGAGCACCAAATCTCCTAATCCAATTTGTTTTGTCTCGAACCTTCTTATTGAAGTATCTTGTAGCCTTTTGCTGGTATGCAACGTCTTTAGGTTAGGCTTTGTCTTGTCTTTCTTCAGTTAGGTCTAGAGTTTCTTCGAGTTGGGATTGGTTTGAGGTCTGGTCGTATGATTCGTGTCTGATCATTGGGATTTTGACCTCAATGGCAGCATAGCTTCACAACTGTATGCCAAAGAGAAGGGGGTGTGCCCTGTTGAGGTTCGAGCTATTTTTTTGTAAGCCCATAGGACTTATGGTAATTCTTCTGGCCATTTTCCTTTAGCCTCTTCGAGCCTTTTCTTAATAGAGATCTTCAGAGTCTTGTTCATAGCTTCGACCTAGCCATTTGCTTGTGGATGGGCTACTGAGGAAAACTTTTGATTATCCCATTCTTTTCGTAAAATTGTGTGAACAGTTCACTATCGAACTGGGTCCCATTATCTGACACTATTTTCCTTGGTGCCCCATATCTGCATATTATATTTTTTTCCACGCAGTCCAAAACTTTCTTTGAGGTGATAGTGGCTAGAGGTTCGGCCATAGTCCACTTTGTGAAGTAATCAAAAGCAACTACGACATATTTTACTCCCCCTTTCCCTATTGGTAGGGATCCAATGAGGTTGATTCTTCATATTGCGAATGGCCACGAGGAGCTCATCATGGTGAGCTCGGTTGGTGGAGCTTGCAGGATTGAAGCGAACGGCTGACACTTGTCACAACACTTGACATATTTAAATGATTCCACTTTAATTGTAGGCCAAAAGTATCCTTGCCTTATTACCTTTTTTGATAAACTATGCCCCCAGTGCGGTCTCCGCAAAATCCTTCATGGATTTCTTCTAAAAAATTTCTAGCTTCAGGTGGAGTTACACACCTTAACAATGGCATAGAATACCCCCTTCTGACAATTTTCCCTCCAAGATAGTGTACCATTATATCTTGTACATAAGTTTTCTAGCCTCATTTCAATTTGCTGGGAGGCTCCCAGTTTCGAGGTAGTCTATTATGGGAGTCATCCAAGTAGGTTGTGAGTCTATCATGTTGATGTCATCTTCTTCAGGCTCGGCAATGCTTGGTATTGATAGAAATTCGACCGGTGCCACATTGAGTGTATCAGCTTCCTTTGTTGTGGTGAGTCGAGCCAAAGCATCTGTATTTGAATTTTGCTATCCCAGAACTTGTTCAATGGCATAAAACTCGAATTGCCTGACTGTTGTTTTGACCTTCTCCAAGCAAGCTGCCATTTTAATTCCACGAGCCTGGTATTCTCCTAAGACCTGGTTGACTACCAACTAGGAATCACTATAACAGTAGATGGTTTTTGCTTTAATCTCGAAATCTATCCAAAGTCCTACTAAAAGTGCTTCGTATTCGACCTCGTTATTTGACGCTTCAAAGCCAAATCTCAAGGATGAGTGAAAATGATTTCATGTTAGAGTGATTAAGATAATTCTTGCCCCCAATCAGTTCTCGTTCGAAGACCCATCGTCGTAAAGTCTCCATAGCTCGCAGGCTGGGGTTACGACTTCCTCGTTGGCGATTCCCGTACATTCTACTATGAAATCCACTAAGGCTTATCCTTTGATCGTCGTTCTCGGGTGATCTGTGATCTCGAATTGTTCGAGTTCGACCACCCATTTTAACAGTCTCCCAGATGCCTCAGGTTTCGACAACACCTATCTCAATGGTTGATCTGTCAATACGTGTGCAAGATGCGCCTGGAAGTAAGGCAAGAGTTTTCAAGATGCATGTATCAAGCACAAAGCTAGCTTTTCCATTAATGGATATCTCAATTGTGCCCCCTTTTATTGACATAGTAAATAGGTTTTTGTATTTTCTTATCCTTCTGAACAAGCATTGCACTAATTGCATGCTCGATTGTGGCGAGGTATAAGTATAAAATTTCCCCTGTGACTGGTTTAGATAAGATTGGTGATTCAATGAGGTGATTTTTAAGGACTTGAAAAACGAGCTCGCACTCATCTGGCCATTCAAATTTCTTGCCTTCTCTAAAAAGATAAAAGAATGGAAGGCATCTATCTATAGATTTTGATATGAATCTACTTAAGGCTACCATTCGTCTAGTTAAACTCTGGACATCTTTATGCTTTCGAGGCAAAGGCATATCAATTAACACCTTTATCTTATATGGGTTTGCCTCTATGCCCTGAATGTTTACTATGAACCCGAGAAACTTTCCCGAAAATACTCCAATTGAGCACTTCTATGGGTTAAGTCTTATGTTGTACTTTCGGAGTACAACAAAGCATTCTGCGAGATCATCAACATAGTTATAGTTATGCTTGGACCTGACCAGCATATAGTCCACATATACCTCCATGTTGTTCCTTATTTTCTCCAAGAACCATAAACCTTGGCACAGTCTGATACCAAGTTGTAACGCCCTACTTCCTTAGAGGCGTTGCCATGTGATTTATAAACGTGTCATTAACTCACTAATTTAGGTTTTAAACTGAAAAGTGTGATTAAATTAAAATAAAGACTCATTTGACGAATGTTAATTATAAAAGGTTTGGACATTCATTAAAATCATAAAAGTTATACATTGGGTTCCCCAAAATACTGTTTATAAAAAAACGTATTACAATTCGAAAGTTACAATACAGTCGACCTAAGCAACAAAACCAACCATTTATAGTGAATTCCTCAAAGCAACCCCGGTCGTGGCAACTAGGTAGGCCAAACATGTACACGTCGCTCCACACTCTCCAACTCATGGTTGGTTGACTTTTCCCTTGCCCTTACCTACACCATAGAGCACTCGTGAGCCGAGGCCCAGCAAGAAAACTCAACACATAACATATCACAATTCAATCCAGTAATAAACAGCTTAGATAGATAGCATATTAAACATATAGTGGCCCATGCTGACCTAGGCGCTTTACCAGGCATTAGGTTCACAACCTTCACCGAGCAGATGGGTACAACACCCTTAGAGGGTCTCGCCCTAGTGGCCTACATTCAACATGGTTAAGGACGATCCTAGCCTTTGTTGTCCCCAGCCTTAGTCGTTCCTGGCCTTTGCCGTTCCTGGCCTTGGCCATTCTCGGCATTCGCCGTTCTTGGCCTTTTCCGTTCATTCATAATCATGCACAACATAGCATAACATTTACAGGTATTCACACACACACACTAGACAAAGATAATAGGGCCATGCCCTGATCCACAGGCACAAACAATTTTCTTACCTATGTCTCGAGTTGATTGCTTAATGCAATCTTGAGCTGACTGACTAGTGTGATCCCCAGCATGATCCCCTAATCCCGAGCCTTAGCGGTAAAACCTAGTCACAATTCATTAATAATAAAACCCTAATTTGGCCAAAAACCCTATTTGTGCAGCGGCTCCCTCAATTAGAGCTGCATCCCTCTACAAGTCAGAGATCCCAGCCCTCAATTTCGCTGGGCACATGCCGCGACGTGCCTTGCCCAGTGCCACGACGTTAAGGTGATTCAGCGAATCCCCATAGGCCCCTGAGTTCATGCGGGCCGCAACGCGACCCCGCGATCCCAGAATTTCCAGCATTTTCAAAAATCGCAAATCCTTCCCAATCCAACCCAAACTCGATTTCTAACCCATTTTAATCACAGAATTACACCAGCAATACAAAACAATCATCAAACACCACCAAACTCAGAATTAGAACTAAACTTTTGAACCTAGAAAAACACTTAAACCATGGTTGAAATTCACTAAAACCAGAGAAAGGAACCTTACCTCACTGTGAATTATGACCTTTAGTAACCTCTAATCTGCTCCTAACTTTGATTTCCCCAACTCCCACCCTCAATTTCTGAGCTTCCTCTTCAAAACTTCTAAAGTTCCCCCAAAGCCTTAGAGAGATAGATGAACGAGAGAGAGAGAGAGAGAGAGAGAGAGAGAGAGAGAGAGAGAGAGAGAGAGAGAGAGAGAGAGAGAGAGAGAGAGAGAGAGAGAGAGTATGGGAGAGAAACTGAGTTTTTTTTTTTGGTTCCTTCTACAAAATTCTAAGTCTATGTCTGTTCCTTGGTACAATAGTTGTAACACCCTACTACCCAGGGACCGTTACGTTGTGCATTTTAAACAGTGCTAAACTTGCTAATCGAGTCATTTGGCCATAATCGTGTAACTAAATGTGATTAACGGATTAGGGTTAATTTTTTTGTTAAAGATACAACGTTTCACTAAAACGTGTACTGTATACATTGGGTTCCCAAAATACATTTTAAAGGTCAATTACAATAAAAGATTTACAACCAGCTGACCTAAGCGGCAAAATAGGGTTTAACCCTTGTTCCTCTTTAAACCCTCGGCCATGGTGGTCGAGTAGCCGCATATGTACACATCGTCACCTAAGCTCTCCAACTCAAAGATGGTCCAACTTTCTTTTGCCTTTACTTGCACCACATAGCACCCGTGAGCCAAAGCTCAGCAAGAAAACTCAAACACATGCTTATAAGCAGATAATAACATGTCACCAAATCATAATAAGCATGCCTAGCAGTAATAACCCTATTCATGCAGGCAGGCAGGTACAGATAAATGATTGTGGAGTCTTGCGCTCAGAGTAGATGACTATTAAGTCTCTTTCTCTGAGGTAGATGAATGATAAGTCCCTCTGAGGTAGACAACTAATAAGTCTCTCTGGGTAGATGACTAATAAGTCACCCTCTAAATAGATGACTAATAAGTCACTCTCTAAATAGATGACTAATAAGTCTATCTCTGTATAGATGACTGATAAGTCTATCTCTGTATAGATGACTAATAAGTCACTCTCTGAATAGATGACTAATAAGTCACTCTCTGAATAGATGACTAATAAGTCTATCTCTGGGGATCCGCTTCCTAAGCCATGTGACGTTTCAGTCACCTGAGCCTTTTGGCCCTGACTTTACGTAACTAGCCTTTAGACTAGACAAGTGCTTTAGTTTTCTTTGACCTTGGGGTCAGTCAAGCATTTAATGCTTATGTTGATTAGATCTAATCATTTCAACTTGCGTTAAATACGATAATACCGTTCTTGACTCATAAGCCAATACCATACGACCAGTTCTCAGTACTACTGCCGATCTTGACTGATAAGTCACAGTTTGACAATCAATACTGACACCATTTTCGTTCCCTAACTAATAACTCAGTGCTTCCTCAATGAGGTAATGCAAACAGACATATTTCATAAGTCAAATATCTAGATATAAGGCATTCATCATGCTTAATCTATAATCACAAGCATAATTATAATCATGCACAATTAAGAGACTCAAACTCTGGAAAATTCCAAATTTCACCTTCATGACATGCCATAATCACATATATTGCATGCATGAGATGACCATTTTCAAAATTGGATAAAAACCGAAATTCAAAGAAGCTGTCAGCCACTAGGGCCGCGGCGCTTGTTCTAGGAGCCGCGGCACTCAGTCAAGTTCAGCCACTAGGGCTGCGGCGCTTGTTCCAGGTGCCGCGGCGCTCAGTCAATTTCAGCAACAAATTTTTTCAGTTTTTTCAAAACGTTCCAATTTATTCCCACTTGATTTTGTAACTTCCATACACAATATGGGAGTTAAAATCATATCTCTATCAGCCATTTCTCATATGGCTTTATGAAATCCAATCTCAAATGTGTAACATATAATATACACATTATTGGGTAATATTTGGGAGTTACAAATTTGTAACTGATTTTGTAACTCCAAAATATGTCACATTTGGACACACACATGTGTCCAATTTTGTGACTCTCAATAATATGTTACAAGGTGTGACAAATCACATTTGTGTGACAAATCACAATTTGTCACATTATTTAATCTAATATTATATTATATGAAATAATATAACAGTTAGGGCATTACAGCTTTGGTGGCTTTGGTATGATCGAAATTCATGTTTATTTACTAAAGCCCAATCTCGTACTAGCTGTATTGTTGATGTTGCACTTACTAGGTTGAAGGAATTCCGAGAGTGTACTAAAAGGTTCAATAGGGAGGGTGTCGTTGGTGGCTTCACTAGGATTACTTCGTGGAGTGCACCTCAATTGGGGTGTTTCAAGCTAAATGTTGATGCTTCTATGGTGGAAAGGCTTGGCTATAATGGAGTTGGTGGGGTTATTCGGGATGCCAATGGTCTTGTTTTGGCTTCTTTGGTAGCTGGTGTTCTTGGCACTTTCTCTGTTGCTGTTGCTGAGCTGTTAGCAGCCCGCTATGGTCTACAGTTGACTTCTCGCCTGAGATTCAAAATTGATCTTGTTGAGAGTGACCCTAGCACTGTGAGTGCATGGATCTTAAAGTTTTCTGGGACTTATTTGTTTAGTCATGTTTTGGTTGATGTTATTCAGTTCTTAGATGATATCTGTAGTGTTCCAAATTTGCTAATAAGGCTTAGGGCCTTGATTAGCGTGTTGGGAGGGCAATAATTGATTTACTCATGTTATTATGTGAATTTGATGATTATGTGATTAGAAATGCATGTTTAGGTTAATTAAATGTCCATGTGGGCCCCTTTTGGTTATTAGGGGCATATTTGTTATTTTAGCCCATTGAGGGCATAAATGCAATATTTGTGTATATTGTGAGTGATACCACGAGTAAGTGGTGATATATTTGTGATGCATGATCCGAGACGGTCTTAGGGAGCAGTTTAGCTAAAAAGTCACAACGAGGTCAAATACCCAGCTTGGGATGAGCTTAGGGGTATTTTGTGAATGTTATGCATGTTCAGGATTTATCGAGTAATGGGTAGTAATTTAACTATGATTTGAATGTGTCGGGAATAAACGGGGATTTATGGGAACACTCGAGGAATTAGCGGAATTTGACAATTGACGAAATTGACCTTAGTGGCACTTGAGGACTTAGATTGACTTAACGGGTAATTTGGTCTTTTGATAAGGGATATACATGGTTTAGAATAGGCTGGGTATTCTTGAGAAGTCACTGGAACTAAGGAGAAGGAAAGGAAAAAAAAAACTCTCAGCCAACCCTCTTGGTTTCTCTCTATCGGCTACCATTATTTTTCTTGGGTGCTTGAAAGCTTGAAGGTTCTATTGGAGATCTAGACTAAGGGACTGAAGGATTGAAGGCTTGAAGTATATAGGAATTGCTCAGGCTGAATCTGTAACAGAGGTATGGGTTTATAGTTGTTATTTTACTAAATTCCACTGTAATCCATGAACTTAGTTGAGTTTTGAGCTTAAGATTTAATTGGTGTGAATTAGTTAGTTTCTGGGGTTCTAGCATTGCTTAAGGTGTATTAGAATGGTTATGGGACTCAACTCTTATTTTGGTGTGTGTTAGAATGATTTTGAAGGGAGTTAGCTCGTAAAATTTGCATAGGATTTCTGGGTTTCGGGTTCGCGCCGCAGCCCTGTTAATCAGGTGTCGTGGCCCGCTTGAGTTTATAGGCCAGGGGACTTCGGAAAAAATTGCACAGGTGCCGCGGCGCAAGGTTTAGGCACCGCAGCCCGTGTTTCTCAGCAGAGAGACATTTTTCCTTTGACTTGGGGCGCGCCGCGACCCTTAAGGGGGCTGGGTTGCGACCCAAATGTAGGATTTTGGCTGTTTGAAGGTTTTTAGCTCAGGAACTCAAACATTAAGGCTTGGGAAGGTTTCTACTACCCAGTTTGGTAGAATCCAAGGTTCTGGAGGCTAGATTTATGTCTTGAAGCTATTTATTGGATTAGAACTTGATGGATGGTTATTTTAAATATGTTGTGACTAGGTTTTCAACGAGGCTCGTGTTAGAGGACTGTGCCCGTGATTGCGGTGCTCAGATAGCTTGGGACACAGGTAAGAAATTTATTGTACTCGTAGAGCAAGACATGGCCCTACTGTTTGTATTGCAGGGCATGGCCCTATGTGATTGAATTGCAGCGCATAGTCCTCTTGTTTATGTTTAGTGTATGTTTAAATATTTTTTGATATTATGCTATGTAATGCATATTTGTGAATGAACGACAAAGGCCGAGAATGGCGTTGAGCACGCGGAGTGCATGCCGTAAGGGTGAGACCCTCCTAGGATGCTGGAGTCATCCTCTCGGTGAAGACCGCGAACCCAAGGCCTAGTAAAGCGCCTGGGATGGCATGGTCGCTATGTGTTTAGCTCGTTGGCTGTTTTGTTATATAAGGTTGATAGATATGCATATGTTATTTGTTTTGTGTTGAGTTTTCTTGCTGGGCTTCGGCTCACGGGTGCTCTATGGTGCAGGTAAGGGCAAAGGAAAGTTTGACCAACCATGAGTACGGTGAGCGTGGAGCGATGGGTACATGTTCGACCTACCTGGCTGCCACGACCAGGGTTATTTTGGGAAGATGTAATGTATTGATATAGATTTGTCACCTAAGTCGACTGTAAATGTATTTTGAGATGTAAAGGATTTTATAAACAGTATTTTGGGATCCCAAATTTATAACTCTTTTTGTTTTTAATGAATAACCAAATATTTTATATTTAATGTCTTTAAACGACTTTTTATTCCAGTTTAGCTACACTTTTAACCTAAAACCTTGATTAGCGAGTTAATGGCACGTTTTCAACTCACTTAGTAACGACTCCAAGGTAGTAGGGCGTTACATTGTTAGTGGTTGCTCTTGTCAGGCTATTTCATGCTCTGCGAATAGTGTGGCCCACACACTGGCGACTTTTGTTACTAGTTTTTTAGGAGAGTTTATTTGGACATATTCTTGTCCTCGATTTATCATTTCTCCTGTAATAGTTGATTTTAATTAATGAATGTCTTTTCCTTAAAAAAATAATTATGGTATATGTAACGCCCAAATTTCCCGAGACATTACTTAAGGAGTTCGTTTAAAAATAATAAATAATAAATACTTTAAGACACTAAAAGAAATTATTTATTTTAAAATTTAAACAGACAATGAGATCTCATTATTTAAAAATAAAAATGTTGGGAGCTAGGTTTAATAACAACAACATAAAGAAAATAATCGTTCAAGTCTGAAAAATTAAAAACATAACATTTATTTCTAAAAACATAAAATAACTGGAGTCCAGCCTCTAACATGTTTCGTCCTGCCTCCAGCTCGCACCACTCACTACTTTGTTTTTCCATTACTTGCACACAGAGTACCCATGAGCTAACGTCTAGTAACAAGAGCTATGTAGGACATAACTCCCCAAACTAGAGAACAAAACAAAACATAATAATCATCGTGTGATATAATTGTGACAGTCAGAATCTCGTGATCCGTAGGGGGAAAGACTAGGTAAAAGCTGTGCAATCCCACACCGCCTAGGGAATGTCAAGTGTGATGATTCTAAGACTGTGTAGGTATAGGACTACACAGTTGAAGATGGCTTAAATGGATTTATGGGTATTACCTATGCCAACAAGATGTATCTTCTTTTCGGTAGTTCATAACTTGAGAACTCTAAAGTTAAGCGTGCTTGACTTGGAGTAGTCTCATAATGGGTGACCTCCTGGGAAGTTTTCCCAGGAAGCGTGCAAGTGAGGACAAAGCACGTTGGAAAGACTCGTGTTGGTTTGCAGGGCCAGTCGTCATTCCAGGAAGCAGCTATAGTGATGTGAGACATTACAATATATCAACTATATGCTTATTGGCAATATTTCTTTTCGCTGATAATATATATACTTACTTCAACATAAATTGTTTTTTTTTTCACATTTTATATTATTTATTTCAATTGATTTTTTAATACATTTCTAGTATATCAAATTTTTTATTAGTATATTTTTCTTCATTTTTATATTATTTATTTATTTTTAATTTCTACTATATAAATTTTTATTATAAGTTCACAGCCAATACATGCATATATACAATACTAGATACAATCAATGTGTAATGCACATTGCTTAGTTTTATTTATAGAATTTATTAAGTATTTTTTATTGTATTTGTATCATTGTCATATAAAATTCAATTAAATAAACAATATTATATATAAAAGAATGACATAAACATATTAAATGAAAAATTAAATCAAAACATTGTTTATATATTTTTTTAAATATATATATATATATATAATATGACAATATTTTTAAATATAAATGATAATTTAAAAATTAAGATTATGTATTATATATTGTTGACCCTCATTTTGGCCAACGACATGGAGTCAAATAGAACGAAAATAATAAGATGAATTCAAGCCAAAAAGATAAATGACAAAAAGATTTAGAGTGGTTCGGCCCCAAATAATGGTACTGACCTACGTCCACTTAGTGTTCTTATTGATGTAATACTCCAAAAACATGCGATCAATGAACTAGGGTTCACAAGTTTCACAAGCTTGGAGATGAATACAAGTTTAGTGGATAAAAACACTATAATTCTCTCTCAGCCTCTCAAGATCAAAAGTCTCCCAATCCCCCAAAAGTCTCTTTTTATGAGCCCCTTGAGTCTTATTTATAGACTCAAGGATCTCCCTATGGGTCGATGAGCCTTGAATACATTTAATATAAGTGTATTTGATTAATAATGGACAAATAAAGCTACGATCTAATATCAAGGATCTCCATAAATGCAAGATCTAATATCTTTAGAGATGATTGAAAAGCTACGATCAGTCCTGGTCGCTTACGAAATGTGCCTTTCGCCACGCGAATTCTTTGCTGGTCGATGGTCGACCAGAGCATAGCCGCATAAATAGCCACGTGCATCCCTCGTGTGTACTAATCCTGCCACGTCATCATGCAAATCTTTTTTGGGGTAAACATTTGCCCCCAAGTTTATTTTACTGCGACCAGCATATAATAAACTTACTCGACCAACTTTTCGTCTGACCTGTCACATCTGTCAGCACCTTTTCGAAAAAGTAAGCAATCATGACCGTTACAGTTTCCCAAAAATATTTCAACGGCTAACACGATTTCCCATGTATCAAAAACTTACCCCCATCATTACCTCTTTAATTGCACCACGATTAGTATAAATAAGGCATTTTTCCCACTTTTCATTTTTTACCAAGTCCTTATCTCTCTTCGAGAACTTAGAAGAAAAACTCTCAAGAGAAGCCCAGAAACCTTCGGTGATTCGAGACGTGTTTGCCCAGTCCTGAGCAACAACATCTGTGACTCATTTACAATCTGTAACTCAAATAAGTTTTTGAACCCATTGTCTCTATTACAATCTAGAATCAATTTCATGAGTTTTCTAGTGTAAGTTTTGAATGTTCTTGAGAAATTTTTTAGGGTAATCGTGTTCGTATGCAGAAACATGATAGGGTAGGAGTTTTAAGTAGTAAAAAAATACTTGGAGAGGCTTAGAAATTAATGTGGGAAACATGAGTACTGTGTTTGGGCCCAAAATCAAAGTGAAAATTCGATTTTTATGCGATTGGAAAAAACTGGGTTTTTCCAGCCTTTCTTCAGAGTCGAAAAGTTTTTCTGAAAAAGCTTTTCACTTCCAATTTTTAATATGTTTTTCCAAACTGCTCACATGTTTGGAGTGTTTACAATAGGATGCTGCTAGTCGTATAAAAGATCAACTTTTATACACGAGCAACGTTATCCTTATATTTCTTCTTCTGTCTATTAGTCGTAGATTCTCACTTCCCCATTACTCTTCTCAGATATTCATGCATGATCCTTGGGGAGGTGACAAGCCAATAGATGACGACCTTCTTGCGTTGCTGTTTGAGGACCAAGGACAGCCATCACTTTTGTTCTCTGAGTTCCCATCTTCACAGCAAAAACCTCAGACTAGTCAATTTAAGATGGGTCGTGTGAAATACACTGCTTGTAAAAAGAAGAAAACAACCAACTCGCCTTCTAACTGACCTACCTCTCGCACCGAGGACCCTTCAACTAATCTTCAGTCTATAAACGTTGCACCGCTTGAAATTCAACCCAAATCCAGGCCTCGCGATGGCCCTTGAGCTAAAGACAAAGTCGAATGGTATCTTGCGCCTCCTAGTGTCATATCAGCTAGGACGGTGACAAAATATCTCAAGAAATACAACCTTCCTGGGATTACGTTAGTTTAGCCTAAACCCGACTAGAGGGTAAACTTGCCTGGAGGAGCCTTCAACGCTTGGTCGAGGTTTCATATTGAGGCAGGGGCAATCCTGCCCCTGCATGACTACTTTCGAGGGGTGCCAACTACTTCGAGGTCGCCCCTTTCCAAATAACACCCAATGGATATAGAGTGCTATCAACACTTTATATCCTCTACAACCAGAAACAATGGCCCGTGCCAACACCCCACGAGATCAACTACCTTTTTGATCTCAAATCTAACCCCAAACAGAATAATACGGGGTTCTTCCACTTCTGCCACCAGTAAACCGCTCGTGTATTCCTGAGTGACGTCACCCATAAATCCAACGTGGGAAAATACTTTCAGGAGTATTTCCTCACAACGGACCTGGTCGCTGACAATTTGGCCTTCACGCGAAGAGGTAAATTTCTCAATCTTTGGTCGTGTATTTTTTTATCGGTTTTTCCTTCATTGTCCTTAGAACATTGGTGTTGTATCTAGGCCCATAGTACCGACCAGACCCCACTCCAGAGATGGAGATTAGGGCTGCAACATTGGCCAGCATGACAAACATCAAAAAGGGCGTTAAGGAGCTAGTTACTGAAAACAACCTTAGGTTGGAGGCCTTTTGGCACCTCACCAAGAAGTAAGGGAGTCTACCGCGAGGAGTGCCACTAGAGAGGGTACTGGAGCAGAAATCCCTGAGAAGCATCAAGATGTGTCACAATCTGAAAGGCGACGACCAACGGGAGTGACCATCCGAGAACCACCCAGCAACACTCGGGCTGCTGCTGCCCCTGCCCAACGTGGGAGGGGGAAACAAAAATTGCCGGAATACACTGGTTCTATATCTGAATCCTCTGACAAGAATGGTATAGATTTCTCACTTTTAGATAACTTGCCTATCCTTTATCATCTATTCGATAGGGATGGCAATTTTAATTTTACAACCAGAAATTTTAATTCGGACTTCTTCGATACAAAGCATGAGTGTAGTTGTAGTTCTATAGATAATTTATCGACCAATAATAATATCTCAGGTATACTACTTAGAATTTCCTTTTCTATTATTTTACTGCCTCTTCAACTTCCTTGTCTGATCATTTGATTTTGTTTTGTAGCCATGCCTTCCGAAGAAGCCTTCGACATCTACACTAACATCGACGTCGAAGCTCCTGCGAGAAAGAAGAAAGGAAGCAGACGACACCCTGGGGAGAGCAGTAGTGACCCCTCCAAGAAAAGGGTTCGAACAAAGGACCTTCCAGCACCAACACCTTCCAAGGACATGACCCCTCCTCTAGCTCCTCGCAACACAACTCCTCCTGAGCAAATAAGAAAAACTCAAGTCTAGGCTCTCTTGAACACCGCCTATAGCTCGGCTCACGAAAAGCTGCAGAAACTTTCAAAACACCATCATAGCCAAGAAGCTTTCAACAGAATCCCCACCATGAAGACCAACCAGATTCTCAACCGTGCGTTGAACGAAATACTCAGTGTAAGTTACAACCTTTGTTGTGTTTTGGCTGACTAACTTGCCCTTTCACTGATACCAACAACATTACTTTCTCTCTGATCACAGGGTATTCTGACCATGAGTACTGGTTGGCGTCGCTCTGAGGAGACTGATGCCAAGCATGCTGAGGAGATCAAAACATGCGAGGAGAGGACTAAAGCATGCGAAGAGAAGGCCAAAGCATGCAAAGAGAAGGTCGCCTGTCTGAGCGAAGAGCTAAAGAAAAGCCAAGAAGCAGTGGCCAAAATTACTGCTACCAAAAACCAGTTCAAGGAAGCTTCAAAGATTAACTTCAAAAAAGTGTCCGAACTTCAGGATGAGCTAGTGGCCAGCCGGCAGGAAGCCACCAAGCTGGAGGGGCGAGTAAAGCTGCTCGAGGAAACAAATGCTCGGAACCTGGAGAAGTTCAAAGGAGCAACCTTCAACTGCTTCTATCTGTTCTGGAAGAACAATCCAGAGGTGAACTTCTATCTGTTCTGGAAGAACAATCCAGATGCGCTGCTCGCCTAGAAGAGGAGAAAGCCCGGGAATCTCTTTGGCAACAAGCATCGAGGGCATTGAAGAGGAGGCGGGGACCACAGTCGACCAAAAATACCAACCAGATCCTCCTCCATCTGCTTAACAATATAACATATATATTTTCTCTTTTTAACCAGAACATACGAACTACGGTTCGTAATGTTGAGACAATTTTGCTGCCTAAGGCAGCTTTTCCTTTTAATTTTTAATTACATCTGAGCAACAATTGCTCGCGGTGTAACACATTTTGTTATGATATTATAATATTTGTTATTATTATAACATCTACTTGTATGACCGAACTTAGCATATCACTTTGCTTTGATCTTACAAAATCCAAATTTTTTGAAAAATACTCTAAGTGTTGTAGTATGCTTTCCTTTATTTTGCTCGTGTATTTACATATGCCTGTTGATATGCTTTTCTTACTTGGTATCTTATATGCCCCCCAAGTGATTGAGGAGCTTAAGGTGCTCGGTCACTTTCCATGACAAAGCCCTGTTTGAACATTATTGCTCGTGTACTTATAATAAAAATGATAATATATGCAAAACAACACACGTAATTAGCAAATACTTGTAATAAATACAATAATTGGCGAGAATAACTGGCTACGCACAATTCCTTTTATTTCTCATAATAAATGGAAAAAACCGTATCTGTACTAGTGATCAAAAATTGATCTTACACTTGTAAGCGATCGGTCATATAATTGACCAGTCCTTATTCATAAACTTGTAAAAAGTGGAATTAATACAAGCCAGTTCTTTAAAAATAACTATTTATTGATAATACTTGCGCATGTGTTCTCCATTCCAATAGCAAGGAACAAGATTTCCATTTAAGCGAGCAAGTTTTTATGTACCTGGTTGAAGAATCTCTTCAATCTGATATGGACCTTCCCAGTTTCGTTCGAGCACTCCAGCAGCCTGATCACGAGTGTTGAGAAAAACTCTTCTAAGTACCAAATCTCCCACGGTAAACTTTCTTTCTCGTACTTTAGAGTTAAAATATCGAGCCACCTTTCGCTGATAAGCTACCACTCGAAGTTGAGCTTGCTTGCACCTTTCGTCAACCAAGTCCAAGGACTCCATCAATAACTGATCGTTAGTACTTTGATCATATGCCAACCTTCTATGTGATGGTGGGTCTAGCTCAACAGGCAACATGGCCTTATACCCATAGGCCAAGGAAAATGGAGTATGGCCTGTTGCTGTTCGATGTGATGTCTTATACGACCAAAGTACTTCTGGTAATTGTTCTTTCCATGCCCCCTTTGCTTCTTCGAACCTTTTCTTCAATGTGTCCTTTAGGGTCTTGTCGACGACTTCAACTTGTCCATTTGCTTGTGGATGAGCCACTGATGAAAAACTATTTATAATCCCGTGCCTCTCGCATAAATCAGTGAAAAGATCACTGTCAAATTGTGTGCCATTATCCGAGACAATTTTCTTTGGTAACCCATATCGACACACAATATTCTTGACTACGAAATCCAAAACTTTCTTGGTCGTAGTCAACAACTACTGCATACTTAACATTCCCTTTTCCTGTGGGTAAAGTCCCGATCAAATCAGTCCCCCATACTGTGAATGGCTACGAGCTTTGCATCTGTTTGAGCTCATTAGGGGCTGTGTTGTGATAAATTTAATATTTGTTTTTAAATACGCAAGTGCACGTAGTCACACAAGTCATACAATGATAAGTAAATTGTCTCCACAGGGATTGCAAAATAGAAAAATAAGCAAAAAAATTACTGAACAACTTATAAGTTCTAAAAATCAAATGGGTTGTTTTTAGGCTAAACAAAATATTACACAGATGGAAATACTGAAATTAATAACTGAACTAAACAAGAAAATTGAGAGAAATATATGGATTGCAAAATGGACTTGAATTATTGAATTCCCCTATATTAATCATCCTGAACAAATTGTGGACAGATTGCGGCAGCAATATTCTAGCAAACCTCCCAGGTTAACAAGAATTCATTTAAACACTCATAAAACTTTCCCAAATTTTATGACATTAATTCTTCTACCTAATTAGAGATATTCCTATGCAAAATCAGATTTAACAATGCAATTCAAAGTTTAATTCTCAAAAGTTACACAAGGCAAATAACATATCCCTATGTTACTTACTAACATAACCTAACCTAGATTTTGACTTGTGTCATCCAAGTTCTTCCCATTACATTTAATCTTTCCAGCATTAAACATAATTAAATAACTTGCCAATGCTGGCCAAACAACAACAAGAAATTAATATAAGCACACTTGAATAAACAAGGGGCATTTTACTAAAATAAAGTGCAAGAAATTGATAGACTATAACATAGGGTTCATTAACAATTCAATCCACCTAAAAATTAGTTCATGACTGAGTTCATAAACATTAATCCACAATCAAAACAGACCATAATATTCAGATTTAGAAATCAACTTAGAAAATATAAAAATAAAAGTTAGGAATAGAAGAAAGAACAAATCCAAAATGATGCTTGAGCTTTCTTTGTTCGTCCTCCTTCTTCCTTGTTGATTGATGAGTTTCTCTCTTTTCTTTTGCTGGTTTTTCCATTCCAAAAATGGCTGCTACTTTCCTAGTTCGGTTGATGCCTCCTTAAGTCTATTCTAGTTTTTTTTTCTTTTTCTTTCAAAAGTACAATATTGCCCATTTTTCTCCAAAAACGTGAATTCCTCCTTTCTCGTTTGTCCTTTTCTCCCATATGTTGACTGATTCTCTCTACCCTTTCCACCTCAGCCAATATTCCAACTCACCCATTGACTTGCCACATGTTCCATGTGCCCAAAAACTGCATGATCAAAATGCTTCAGCAAAATCTGTTTTGCTGCAGCAAACCTGATAATTCAGCCATCAAAAAATCAATTAAAATAGTTTCATATGTTAGTTCATTCCTTGAGCAAATATTTATCTATGAAACTACTACCTTTAACCCATTAGCTATTAACAACTACAAAAATAATTAAATTTAATTAAGATAGCAAAAACACAAAAGTTAGCTACAAAAGCTAAAAATAAACTAACATCACCCATGATTTCTCCACAATTATAAGTTCAAAAGCACATAAAATAATTCTTTATTCAAGAGTTATCGCACCCCTAAACTTACGACATTACTCGTCCTCGAGTGATGACTCTAAAAGAAATACAACTAACAAAAGACACAGAAGGCACAAACTAAAAAACAAAAGGCACAAACTAAACAACGAAAGACAAGGAAACAACAAAGACAAAACACCACAATAATGGACAAACTTTGATATGCCAATGGTAAAAAGGGGAAGGCTCTCAGGAAATTTTATTTTGAAAAAGAGAAGCTGAATTTCAATCTTTCACAAGTTTTAAACCAAATTCTTCAAGCATTAATGTTGATGCCAAAATATGAATCAAGTGTTTCACCCTTTAGTGCATGCATAGCTTTTCCTAAACAATTTCAATCACCAAAAATCAAGCTAGACCGTGGTCATCAAGCTTAAATAATGTCTCCATAAGTTACTTAGTGATTCCCTCTCCACTAATGTAGACAAACACCACACCAAAGATCAATAGGACTTTATCAAGCTTGTAATGATAGGCTAGGGTGAAGGTAGGATAAGAGAGATAAATTTTGGCTCAAATCACCCTAAGCACCTCAATCTTTCTAGGACCTAAATACATAAATGCACACATTAATTTCCCCCAAAGAAAACCCCACAACACAATATAAATCTTGCCACTAGCCTTTATTACTAACATACAAAGACAAAAACTAAAATAACTTTTCCTTTATTAGAATAGTACACCCCCAAACTTATTTACAAACATACATACTTTTCGCTTTCTTTTTCTTTTCTGATTTTTTTTTTCTTTTCCTTTTTTTAGATGATTTGATGCAAGGGAGTGCACTCTTTAATTTTTTTTTTCTTTTTGGATATTGTACATTTTTTTTAGAATGAAAATAAAAAACTAGATGGCAAGAGAACAAGAAAATTGAGAACACACTCTCCCCCCGAACTTAAAATCAACATTGTCCCCAATGGTGAAAACAAACAAAAGAAGAAAAGGAAAACGCTCACCCAATTTTTTCTTATCCACTCAACTCAACTCAACCCCCTAAAATGCACAACAAATAAATCCTATAAAGATCAAGGTGCTAAAAGGGTGTGGTGAAAAGAGGTGATTATATATATGTTAAGCTAAGCTAATGAGTGGCTAAGAAATAAAAAATGACACTTAAGCTCAATGGGGTGACTAGGGATAAAAATGCATACAAGGTAGGCTTCAAAGGCTAAAACGGTCCAACTATGGCCTAAATCATTTCATCGGTGCAGTATTGTCTAGGATTTTGCCTCAAGGAACATCACTAAGTAATTTTAGAAACTTAAGCTCTCACAAGAAACTAGCTCTTTCTAGGGTCTCAATTTTTTTTAATCAAGCTATGCACATACTATAAAGAGAAACACTCTCATCAATCATTTGCTAGCAACATTCACACCCAAATAATTTAGTTTAAAAGTTAAGAAAGAAAGACATCCGGCTTAAAAGTGGTTTTTAAAGTGTTGCAAAATTGTCATTGAGCCCCCTAGTTAAACACGAACAAAAGCAAAGGGTATCCTTAAAAGATTAACTAAACAACAGGACAAGAACATAGCAATCAACAAGACAACATAGAAGCAATACAAAACAATAGACAATGAAAGGTAAACAACAAGATAGTTCAAAACAGGAATTAAGTACAGAATAATAATTACAAATCAAAATGTGGGTTAAAGAGGCTCCCTCTGCCTAGTCCTCGGAATCAGCATCCGAAGGACTAGGGTCATCATGAACATCTGGAGCAGTCCAAGCCTCCAAGACGGAGCTGGGGAACACTGGAAATGCAGCGGTTGGTTTGGTGAAGTTTTGTTGGAGGGACTTGATGAGCGCGGCATCCCGCTGCTTAGCGTACTTCTAGTAGTCATGCTGCTGAGCTTCCAGGGACACCAGCCGTCCAAGAATCTTGCTCGGCTGAGCAATGAGGTTAGTGAGTGCAGGAGCAAGGGGCGGAGCTGGTGGAGGCATGGTGGAGGGCCCAACTGCTGAGGTAGACACACGAGTCTGACCAATGATAGTGAAATCGATGTCCCGACGCTCAAAAAGTACATCCTCTGTGGAGGCAAACGGCGCCCCAACTCTAATGCACAACCGTGTAATGAGTGATGGAAAGAACAACTTTCCCTTTTTCTTCCTGGCACAGCTAGCAATCTGCCTGGAGATCAACTGGCCTACATTGATACTCAGCCCAGCCAACATATAGTATAGTAAGAGCACCCTCTCCTTGGACACCGTAGTGTCATGCGTGGTGGGCAACAAGCGGCACTTAAGAAAATTTAACCACACTCCAGCTTCTGGCAAAATAGAGGTGTGCAAGAGAGTGCGCACACCGCCAGAAGATATGCACCACTGAGCTCCAGGGGCTGCGACACGCTGCAGTGCCTTGTCAAAGTGTTCTAGTGAAGGGGCCAAGACCATCTCATTATATGCAGCGCATTCAACGCTGGCTAACCCAAAGAAGGAATTAATAGTCTCACTAGCAAAGGAGCCAACCTTGCCTCGAACCAACACTTCAGAATTCTCAGCAGAGGCTATGTTGGCATAAAACTCTCGCACTAGTGGAATGAGAGCATGTGCTGGCTTTTGACAGAACACCTCCCAGCCGTGCTACTCAATGACTCTACTGATAAATTCTGGCAGTTCAATAGTGGTGGGTAAGAATCCCTTTTCTTGGAGAAACTTCTTGGTTTTAATGGATTCGTACTGTGCTTTGGCTTGACCAGAAGCAAACTTTTTAGTGGGCCCTGAAGGAGCTGAGTTTTTCTTGGTGGAAGGAGTCGGTACGACACTGGTCGCTGGCTAGGAGGCAACTTTGGTGGAAGAGGAGGCCTTTTGTTTCTTTGGAGTAGGTGCAGCGGATGTGGGTTTGGCGGCTCTCTTTGATTTGGGACGGGTTGGTGTTGATTTAGTGGCTGGTGGGGTAGTTTTGGTGGGGGTAGAAGCATTTATAGTTGCTGGGGGAGGCAATAGTAATGGGGCAGTGGGAATTTTTGGGGCAGTGGAGGTTTTGGATTTCTTTTTGGCTGTTTGTGGGATAGAGGTTGGTGTAGATTTTGGTTTGTCTGGTGGTGAGACAGTGGATGGTGGGGTAGAGGTTGGTTTGGGTTTTTGTCTCTGGGTTCGTGTTTTAATGGTCATTTTGGGCAAAAAGGGAGTAGCTAAATCACAAGGCCACCGCACAAAAAAATGACTACCCAAACAAACCAATATCCTGCTTATCAGTAAAGAGAATGGCCACAGAAAAACATACCAATATAACAGCGCCTAAACCACACTACCAACAACTGTAATGTCCCCACAAAACAAACTTCCCCCAGAAGCAATATTTCTCTACTAAGGAAACCAACACCCATCAATATTCTTAGTATTATAATAGAATAGAGAGAGTAATAGCCAAAGGAGAATTGCTGTGACAAAAAAAAAATGCTGGCTTTACTGACACACTTCGTTGATTGAGGGGCTCCTGGACTCGAAGGTATTTGGTGGGTGCTTCGGTTTGGAGACGCCTAGGCTCGGACTAGGGGTGTAAGAGTGCGAGGGGCAGGGCGTCTCGTTGAGCTGGGACAGTGCTTGGAAAACTCGCTGCTTAGTTCTCAGTGGGCAAGACGCGCGCCTAGGATTGCTGGGATACGCCTGGACAAATGCGCGTCTTGGGTGCAGAAGGTGCGGACTGGGCTGGAGGTGCCGAGTGAAGGTGCGTCTGGGTTTCTTAGATGGGAGTTGTGTGCGCCTCTGCGTGGTGCGTGCCTGGGTTTGGCTTGGGATGCGCGGACAGGGCCTCGCCTAGGCGAGGCGCAAAGAGTGGGCGAGGGCCTGGTGGTGGCTCGTGGAGCTGTGAGGTGGGTCGTGGAGGCTCTCGTTCTGGGTGGTGTCGAAGGTGGAAAATGACGTTGATGATGGTGGCGATGGGTGGTGATGGGCGGCTACTGAAAAGGGAATAGAGCTTTGGGGTATTTAGATGCTATATATACATATATATATTATAAATAATATATATTTTACTGATATTGTTTTAATATATATTTCTTATATTTTATAGGTTATATAAATATATATACAGTTTGTTGTAAAAAAAATTGGAAATAAATAAATAAATAAATGTATTGTTATATATCTATATATATTTTTTCTGTATGTATAAATATTCATATATATTAATATATATTTTTTGTATATATATAAATATAGTATTATATATATGTCTCTAAATGACCCTAGGACCTTGAATTGTTTGCCTGCCCAAATTGCTACCATTTTGCCCAAGTTTTCCTTCAGCAACCCAAATTTGATGTAACTCCTTGTTTTTTTTTTTCAAAAATATTTGTGAGCATTTTGCTGAAGAAAAACTCTCGAAAAAACCATCAGACCCCCAAAGTTACTACCAAAACACATTTGCTTGCTTTCTTGACACCTGAAACACCAAAATACACATAAAACCACTCCAAAAACATCACAATAAAATGGAATTAAAATTACAAAAAATAAAAATAATTCAAAACACTTATATATATATTCTTTTCTTTTCTTTCTTTTTCTCTCTCTCTCTTTTTTTTTTATAGCCACTATTATTTTACACTTGCTTCTTGTTGGGTTGTCTTTCAATTAGTGCCTGAATCACTAGACAACCCAAACAACCACATCTTTAAGGATCCTCCAAAGTGATGGAGGTCTTCTCGCGGTCGACCTCGCCTCCCCAATAATATTTCAGACGCTGCCCATTCACTTTAAACTCTCTTCTAAACTGATCTTCTCGAACTTCAACTGCTCCAAAGGGGTAAACTTTCACCACTGTGAATGGGCTAGACCAGCGGGACTTCAATTTGCCAGGAAACAACTTCAGGCACGAGTTGAAGAGTAATACTTTCTGCCCCTTCTCAAAGACTTGAGCTTGAATTTTCTGATCATGCCACCTCTTAGTTTTCTCCTTATACAACTTAGCATTTTCATAGGAGAACAACCTCATCTCTTCCAGCTCATTTAATTGTAACTTTCGAGCTTCTCCAGCAGCTTAGAGATCCATATTCAACTTCTCAATGGCCCAATATGCCTTATGCTCTAACTCCACGGGAAAATGGCAAGCTTTCCCAAAAACTAAACGATACGGTGACATTCCCAAAGGGGTTTTGAAATCCGTTCGATAGGCCCAAAGAGTATCATCCAATCGCTGAGACCAATCCTTTCTACTAGGATTCACCATTCCCTTGATCTCCCTATTGGATATTTCCACTTGACCATTGGTTTAGGGGTGTTAGGCGGTGGAAATCTTGTGCTTCACACTATATTTGGCTAACAAAGCTGCCAAAATCTTGTTCACAAAGTGGGTGCCTTCATTACTTATAAGCGCCCTTGGAGTGCCAAAACGGGTGAACACATGCTTATGTAGGACCTTCATGACCACCTTGGAATCATTAGTAGGACTTGCCACTGCCTCAACCCACTTAGAGATGTAGTCAATTGCCACCAAGATATACAAATTTCCAAATGATGGTGGAAATGGCCCCATGAAGTCGATTCCCCAAACATCGAACAATTCCACTTCAAGGATGATATTCAAAGGCATTTCACTCCTTGCTGAAATATTTCCAACACGCTAGCAGCGGTCACATCTCTTAGAAAATTCATGAGCATCATTGAAGATAGAAGGCCAATAGTACCCCAATTGAAAAAGCAGCTGTCCTTTGCCCACCAAAATGTCCACCATAAGGAGCTGAATGACAATGCTCTAGTATGCTAAAAACTTCATCCTCAGGCACACAACACCTCATGATTCGATCTGAACATTGCTTTTACAAATAGGGCTCATCCCAATAATAAAATCTCACATCATGAAAGAATTTCTTGAGTTGCTGCCTATTCAAATCAGGTGGCTGCAAACCACTCACCAAATACTTGACAAAATCAGCGTACCATGGTGTAGCGACTTGGTTCACAACCAACAATTGTTCATCGGGGAATGTCTCTCTTATAGGCTCTTCATTTTGCTTTTCACTTCTAGCTTCAAGTCTAGATAAATGGTCAGCCACTTGGTTCTCCATTCCTTTTCTATCCCAAATTTCCAAGTCAAATTCTTGAAGGAGCAACACCCATCGAATAAGTCTTGCCATAGCATCCTTCTAGGAAATTAGATACTTGATCGCTGAATGATCAGTGTAAACCGCCACTTTAGTCCCCACAAGATAAGCTCTAAACTTGTCAAAAGCAAACACCACCACCAAAAGTTCTTTTTCGGTGGTGGTATAGTTCAACTGAGCATCGGCTAATGTCTTGCTTGCATAATAAATGGAATGAAAAACCTTCTCTTTTTGGTTCCCAAGTATGGCACTCACAGCAAAATCACTAGCATCGCACATCAATTCAAAGGAGAGAGACCAATCCGGAGCCAAAATGATGGGTGCGGTGATAAGAGATTTCTTCAAAGTCACAAATGCTTCTTGACACTCCTTGGTGAACTCAAATGCTCGATTATGCTCAAGTAAGGAACAAAGGGGCTTAGAAATCTTTGAAAAATCTTTTATAAACCTCCTATAGAAGCCCACATGTCCCAAAAAGCTTATAATCCCCTTGACTGTAGTAGGTGATGGTAATTTTTCAATGACTTCCAGCTTTGCTCTATCCACCTCTATTCCTTTGTTAGAAATTCTATGACCCAACACAATGCCTTCTTGCACCATGAAATGGAATTTTTCCCAATTGAGTACCAAATTGGTTTCTTCACATCTCACCAAAACTTGCTCCAAGTTAGCCAAACAAGTGTCAAAAGACTCCCCAAATATTGAAAAATCATCCATGAAGACTTCAAGAGACTTCTCCACCATATTTGAAAATATTGCCATCATGCAACGTTGGAAAGTGGTGGGGGCATTGCACAGCCCAAACGACATCCTTTTAACAGCAAAGGTGCCATAAGGACAAGTAAAGGTAGTCTTCTCTTGGTCTTCTGGCTCGATGGAAATCTGATTGTAGCCTGAATACCCGTCAAGGAAATAATAAAACTCCTTTCCCACCAACCGATCAAGCATTTGATCAATGAATGGCAGCGGAAAGTGGTCTTTACGAGTAGCCTTATTCAAGTTCCAATAGTCCATACAAACACGCCACCCCGTCACTTGTCTTGTGGCAATCAACTCATTATTTTCATTAGCCACCACCGTGACTCCACCCTTCTTAGGAACACACTGAATCGAGCTAACCCAAGAACTATATGAAATTGGGTAAACAATTCCATAATCAAGCCACTTAATTATCTCTTTTCTAACAACTTCCTTCATGATAGGATTAAGCCTTCACTGATGCTCAGCAGAATTATAACAGCAATCCTCCAACATAATTTTATGCATACAAAATGAAGGACTTATACCCTTGATATCTGCCATGGTCCAACCAATGGCCCTTGTATATTTCTTCAAAATAGCCAGCAACAATTGCTCTTTTTCAGCTCCTAACATGGCTGAAATAATCACAAGTAAGGTTTCATTATCTCTAAAATAAGCATATTTCAAGTGACTAGGCAAGGGCTTCAACTCTAATTTTGGTAGCTCTTGAATAGAAGGCTTAGGAGGCTTAAAATTCCCTTCCAACAAGTTTAATGACTCAAAAGGCCTCCTAAATTTAGCAAAGGGCTGCTTTGACTCCACCCATGTAACTTGGCTTTCTTCCTCTTCACTTAAGTTTTCAAGCTCTTCAAGTGACCTCACCCCCACTCCATCTTTAAAAGCTTCCTCATGGAATTTTTCAGCGACAATAGACTTAATTACACTTAGCCTAGAGCATTCCTCAACCTCATCTGGAAACTTCATAGCGTTGAACACGTTGAAAGTCACTTGTTAGTCATTCACCCTCATAGTAAGCTCCCCTTTTTGTACATCAATCAAGGTCCTCCCAGAAGCTAGAATTGGCCTACCCAAGATAATAGGAACATCTCAATCCGCTTCATAATCAAGGATGATGAAATCAGCCAGAAAAATGAATTTATCAACTTGTACAAGTACATATTCAATTTTTCCTTCCGGGTGTGCCATAAAACGATCCGCTAATTGCAAAGTGACTGTGGTTGGTCTTGCTTCTCCAATCCCCAAATTCTTGAAAATTGACATGGGCATCAAATTGATTCTAGCCCCTAAGTCACAAAGTGCTCTACCAACGTCTCTACCACCAATAGAACAAGGAATTGTGAAGCTGCCCAAATTCTTCAATTTAGGAGAAATTTTATTCTTCAATATAGTACTACAACCTTCAGTCAATGCCACCGTTTCAAATTCACTAAGCCTCATCTTTTTAGTTAAAATATCCTTAAAAAACTTCACATAGTTGGGCATTTGCTCCAAAGCTTCCACCAATGGTATATTGATGTGAAGTTGTTTCAAAACATCTAAAAATCTCCGGAATTGACCATCTTGTTGCTACTTTTGAAAGTGTTGAGGAAATGGTGGAGGTGGCTTGCTTATAGGCTTTCCTGTAGCATTTTACGGAGGAATTGCTGCAGCAATTGCTTCATGATCAACATTTAAATTTTTCGAATTCACAGCTTTGTCTCCCTTGTCCACGCTGCTTTGGATTGAAGTGGGCTCGCTGTTTCTAGTACAATTATCCTCAGTCAATTCTAGATTTTTACCACTCCTCAAGGTAACCGCCTTGCAGTGCTCATTACCATCTTTCCTTGGGTTTTCGGTATCACTAGGCAAAGTGCCTTGTGGTCTATTCCTTAGCTCATTAGCTAGCTGCCCTATTTGAATCTTTAGTTTCCTCAAAGATGCTGCTTGGCTCTGAATCACAACATCATTCTTGGCCATATATTCTTTCAGTAAACTCTCCAAAGAGCTTGATTGAGACACTTGAGGAGGAGGTGGTTGAGCTCTTGGTTGTTGTTGAGAAAACCTCAGTGGATATGTAGGCTTGTTTTGCATTGGTGCTCTGCTTGAACTACCTCCTTTACCCCCCCCCCCCCCCCCCCCCCCCCCCATGAGAAGTTTGGATGCTGCCTCCACCCCGGATTATAAGAGTTCGAATATGAGTTATTTCGGTTGGCATTTTGATTCCCCACATAACAGACTAAAGTGGGATTCGAAGGACAACTCTCAAATGTGTGCCCATCTCCACAATAAACACAAGATACATCGACAACTTGTCCCATAGTAGTTGGTTGTACCATTCCCCCCAAACTCATGTTCTTGAGAAGGTTAGTCATTGAAGAAACTTGAGCGATCAAAGTTGTCAATGCATCCACTTCAAGTATACCGGCCACTTTTCGACTTGTTGAGGCTCTAACATTGGACCATTGATAATTGTTGCTAGCCATCCTCTCCAAAATATCATAGGCTTCATTGTAGGACTTAGAGAGAATAACCCCATTAGCTGAAGCATCTAACACCATACGAGTGGCAGAATTGAGCTCATTGTAGAAAGTTTCCATTTGTATACAATGCGGGATCCCATGGTGTGGACACTTCCTCAATAACTCCTTGAATCTCTCCCAAGCTTCACAAAATGATTCATCTTCCAGCTGCTGAAATGACATAATTTCATTGCAAAACTTGGCATTTTTGGTAGGAGGGAAGTACTTCATCAAAAAAATTTCAGACAACTCATTCCATGTAGTCACCGAGTTGGGAGGTAGGGTGTTGAGCCAAGTTCTAGCTCGATCCCTCAACGAGAAAAGGAATAATTTCAACCTTAGGGCCTCGTCACTCACTCCTTGTAGCTTGAAATAACCGCTCACCTCCAAAAATGAACGAAGATGAAGATGAGGATCCTCAGTAGGCAACCCACTAAATTGACCCACTATTTGCAACATTTGGAACATCACGGGCTTTAACTCGAATCGGAGTGCTTGAATTTCAGGCCTAACAATGCCCAGATTGAGCTCATTAAACATGGGGGTAGCATACTCCCTTATGGCTCTCTCTCTATCATCAGCCATATCAATTGTGTTAGTAACATTATTAGCACCCTCAACTCCTTCAACCTCTTCAGCCATATTGAGGCGATTTTGAGGCCGTTGTTCCCTTAGTTTTCTTCTAATTGTTCTTTC
Source organism: Humulus lupulus (assembly GCF_963169125.1). Classification (NCBI taxonomy): domain Eukaryota; kingdom Viridiplantae; phylum Streptophyta; class Magnoliopsida; order Rosales; family Cannabaceae; genus Humulus; species Humulus lupulus. The sequence goes on from NC_084802.1 coordinate 14,217,951, forward strand.
AATTTCAGGGTCAATAGGAGCTAGTTAAATGTCTTCTTGCTCGTTCATATAGTAAATCACCTGAAAAAACACAAGAGCAAGCAAACAAAGTCAGCTCAACAAAGAAAAAAAAATTGCAAGTAATTGATATTACTAAAATTTCTAATTCCAATCCCCGGCAACGGCGCCAAAATCTTGTTGTGATAAATTTAATATTTTATTTTAAATACGCAAGTTCATGAAGTCACATAAGTAATACAATGATAAGTAAATCGTCTCCACAAGGATTGCAAAATAAAAAAATAAGCAAAACAATTACTAAACAACTTATAAGTTATAAAAATCAAATGGGTTGTTTTTAGGCTAAACAAAATATTAAAAAGATGGAAATAATGAAATTAACAACTGAACTGAACAAGAAAATTGAGGGAAATATATGGATTGCAAAATGGACTTGAATTATTGAATTCCCCTATATTAATCATCCTAAACAAATTGCGGAAATATTGCGCCCGCAATATTCTAGCAAAACTCCCAGGTTAACAAGAATTCATTTAAACACTCATAAAACTTTCCCAAATTTTATGACATTAATTCTTCTACCTAATTAAACATATTCCTATGCAAAATAAGATTTAACCATGCAATTCAAAGTTTAATTCTCAAAAGTTACATAAGACAAATAACATATCCCTATGTTACTTACTAGCATAACCAAACCTAGATTATGACTTGTGTCATCCAAGTTCTTCCCGTTATATTTAATCTTTCCAGCATTAAACATAATTAAATAACTAGCCATTGCTGGCCAAACAACAACAAGAAATTAATATAAGCACACTTGAATGAACAAGAGAGATTTTACTAAAATAAAGTGCAAGAAATTGATAGACTATAACATAGGGTCATCAACAATTCAAGCCACCTAAAAATTAGTCACGGCTGAGTTCATAAACATTAATCCATAATCAAAACAGCCCATAATATTCAGATTTAGAAATCAACTCAGAAAATATAAAAATAAAATTTAGGAATAGAAGAAAGAATAAATCCAAAATGATGCTTGAGCTTTCTTTGTTCGTCCTCCTGCTTCCTTGTTGATTTATGAGTTTCTCTATTTTCTTTTGGTGGTTTTTCCTTTCAAAAAATGGCTGCTACTTTCCTAATTTGGCTGATGCCTCCTTAAGTCCATTCTAGGTTTTCTTTCTTTTTCTTTCAAAAGTACAATATTGCCACTTTTTCTCCAAAAACGTGAATTCATCCTTTCTCTTTTCTCCAAAAAGTACAATATTGCCACGTGGTTCGTGTGCCCAAAAACTGCCTGATCAAAATGCTTCGGCAAAATCAGTTTTGTTGCAGCAAACCTAATAATTCAGCCATAAAAAATTCAATCAAAATAGTTTCATATGTTACTTCATTCCTTGAGAAAATATTTATCCATGAAACTACTACCTTTAACCCATTAGCTATTAACAACTACAAAAATAATTAAACTTAATTAAGATAATAAAAACACCAAAGTTAGCTATAAATGCTAAAAATAAACTAACATCACCCATGATTTTTCCACAATTATAAGTTTAAAAGCACATGAAATAACTCTTTATTCAAGAGTTATCAGGCTGCTCGTGGTATCTTGGAGAATCTTTGACACTTGTCACATTTCCGAACGAAATCCATAGAGTCCTCATTCATGGTAGGCCAGAAATACCCTCTCCTTAAGATTTTCTTCGACAAACTTTGTCCCCCAGTGTGATCTCCACAGAAACCTTCATGGACTTCTTGCATTAGTTCCTTGGCCTTTTCCTTAGAAACACATCTTAATAGGGGCATCAAGTACCCTCTTCTATATAAAATTTCGTCGACCAGAATGAATCGAGCTGACTGTCTCTGAAGCGTCCTAGCTTTGTTTCTTTCCACTGCCAGAAATCCTTGCTCAAGGTATTTAATGATGGGCGTCATCCATGTGTCTGTCACTTGAATCACTAGTGAAGACTCTTCTGCTCGAATGCTCGGTGCTAACAAATAATCAACTGGTACTATGTTCAAGGTGTCAGCATCCTTCGCGCTTGCTAACGTGGCCAAGGCATCAGCATTCGAGTTCTGATCGTGAGGTACTTGTTGGAGGGTATACCTTTCGAACTGTACTAATAAGTCCTTTGATTTGTACAAATAAGCAACCATCTTGAGAGCCCGAGCCTGATACTCTCCTATATTTTGATTAACCACTAGCAGGGAATCACTGTAAAGTCTCAAGTTACTTTATATCCATGTCCTTAGCTAGTAATCCTGGGAGCAAAACTTCGTATTCGGCTTCGTTATTGGACGCTGTAAAGTCGAATATGATTGCACAATGGAATCGATGTCCTTCAGGCGTGACTAAGATCAAACCTGCTCCTGCGTTGTGCTCGTTGGAAGATCCGTCTACGTACAGCTTCCAGGAAGGAGTTTAACTTTGGAGTTCAATTTCTTCTATCGGTTCGATAGTTGGGATTTTAGTGAATTCTGCGAAAAAGTCTCCTAGAGCCTGTCCTTTCACAGCTGCTCGTGGAGAATAAGAAATATCAAACTGCCCAAGTTCGACTGCCCATTTTAATAATCGACCAGCAGCTTCTGGATCCTGCAAGACTTGTTGTAATGGCTGGTTAGTGAGTACCACGATAGGGCGAGCTTGAAAGTATGGTCCCAGCTTTCTGGAGGCCAAAATCAAGCAATAGGCTAACTTCTCAATGGGTGGATACTGCAATTCTGCTCCCACTATCCTCTTGCTTACATAATACACTGCTTTTTGTGATTGGTCTTCTTCTCTGACTAGAATAGAGAACATATTCTGTGGCTGCCAAATAGATGAACAAAGTTTCTCTCTCAACTGGTTTGGACAAGACTGGTGGTTGTGACATATGAAACTTTAGCGCCTGAAAAGCATGCTCTCACTCTTCTGTCCACTCGAACTTCTTGTTTCCCCTGAGCCGATTAAAAAATGGAACGCACTTGTTCGTTGATTTGGATATGAATCTAATTAGGGCGCCGATCCTCCCATTTAGGCTTTGAACATCTTTAATTTTGGCAGGATTTCATCTCGATCAGTGCCTGAATTTTTTCGGGTTTAGGTTTAATTCCCCGTGAGTTTACTATGAATCCCAAAAAATTTCCTGATCCAACACCAAAGGAACACTTGAGAGGATTCGTCTTCATCTGATACTTATTCAAGATGTTGAAGTATTCTCGCAGCTCCTTGATGTGTTCTTCAACCTTCTTCGACTTAACTAGCATGTCATCGACATGTACTTCCATGTTAACACCGATTTGCTCTTTGAACATATGGTTGACTAGTCGCTGGTAAGTCGCACCAGCGTTTTTCAAACCGAAGGGCATTACTTTATAACAATAAAGCCCTGTATCCGTTTGAAAGCTAGTGTGATCCTCATCAGGTGGGTGCATACTGATTTGATTGTACCCACAATATGCGTCCATAGATGATAAAATTTCTTGCCCTGATGTAGCATCGACCAACTGGTCGATCCTTGGAAGTGGGAAACAATCCTTCGGGCAGGCTTTATTAAGGTCTGTGAAATCCACGCACGTCCTCCACTTGCCATTCGGCTTGGGAACTAGTACGGGATTAGAGACCCAAGATGGATAAAATGCTAACCTGATGAATTCGTTCTCCTTTAGCTTCTCGACTTCCTCTTTCAGGGCTTTCGATTTGTCCTTGTCGAGCAGCCTTCTTTTTTGTTGCACCGGTGGAAAATTTTTGTCTATATTTAAGACATGGCTGATCCTCGACGGGTCTATCCCAACCATATCTTTATGCGAGCAGGCAAAGACCTCCTAGTTCTCCTTCAAAAATTCCACCAGTTTATTTCTTGTTGTTGTCTCTAAGTGTTTACCGACTTTCACAACCCTGGTTGGATCTGCCTTTTCTAGTTGGACCTCCTCGAGGTCCTCTATGGGTCCCACATTTTTTTTCAAAATCCCCAAAGAGAGGATTTAAGTCTCTATCCTAACTTTGGGCAACACCCTATTTGGTGACCTATTCACCTGATTGGGTTGTACTTCATTTGTCAACAACAACCTTTTCTCGACTTTCCCCCCGATCCGCCTCTTTTTGCCATGGATATCAAGGAATTGTAACATTCTTGCGCTTCTTGCTGGTTTTCCAATACGCATCCCACTCCTCCATCGATTGGAAACTTCATGGCCAAGTGCCAGACTGAGGTCACGGCTAGCAGGTCGACTAGAATAGGCCTTCCAATCATAGCATTATACGCAGAGGGACAATCGACTACTATGAAAGTAGTGAGTAATGTCCTATTCGCAAGTGCCACTCCTGCTGTGACTGGAAGTCTGATCGACCCTGTTGGTGCGAGCCCTTCGTTAGAAAAACCATAAATGGTTTGGTTGCATGGTTCCAAATCTTGCACTGATAACTTCATTCTCTCCAGTGAAGATTTATACAGAATGTTGACTGAGCTTCCTCTATCCACCAACACTCGCTTGACCATCATATTGGCGATCTGGACATCCACGACCAAAGCATTTGAATGGGGAAATTGAACATACTGAGCGTCAAGCTCAGAGAAAGTTATCCATTTTTCCTCTGTTCGAGCTTTTTTGGGAGTTCGCTCCTCTACGTCTAGCATTTCATTATCTTGGTCATGGCGTAAGGTTCGAGCATACCTTTCTCTCGCCTTTCCACTGTCACCTGCTAGGTGTGGCCCACCGCAGATGGTCAGCAATGTACCAGCAACTGGAGCTGGCTGTAAAGGGGGTGAGCGTTGGGGTATAGGTGCCTGTTCATTGCCTCCTTGAGCCTCTCGATGAGAACCTCCAGCGGGTCGCACATATCTTCTCTGGTTTCCTTGTCTGATAAGGAACTCAATCTCATCTTTAAGTTGGTTGCACTCATTGGTATCATGGCCATAGTCATTATGAAAACGACAAAACTTTGTAGTATCCCTTTTGGATATATCTTTCTTGATTGGGGCTGGGCGCCTAAAGGGAACTGTAGTGTGATTGGCCTGATATACCTCTGCTCGGCTATCGACCAGAGTTGTATAATTAGTGAACCTTGGCTCGTATCTATTACTTTTTGGGTGTTTGTTCTCAAACGTTGATGGCTCGTGGTTCACCCTTTTTCCTCTGTTTTCCCATTATTTTTTTCGTTGCAATTGGGTTTCCCAGACCCATTGGCGGCTTTGGTGGGATCTTCTTTCGGGCCTTGGTCGTCTGTGGGAGACTTTCCTTAGTTGGCACTGGTCTCCTCGAGCTTGATGTACCTGTCTGCTCGGTCTAAAAATTCTTGAGTGCTCTTGACCCCATTCTTCCTCAAACTGTTCCAAAGGGATGAATGGCGCCGTACTCCATCAGTAAGAGCCATCATATTTTCTTCATCGCCAACTGTCTTAGCTCTAGCAACGACTCGCATGAATCGTTGAACATACCCCTTCAGGGTTTCTTCACCCTTCTAGTGTATCTCAACCAGCTGATTGGCCTCGGTCGGATGTACTCGACCAGCATAAAACTGTTCGTAAAACTCCTTCACGAACATTTCCCAAGAAACTATGCTGGATGAAGGGAATTTGAAAAACCACTCCCGAGCAGTCTCGGACAAAGTGGTTGGAAATATTCTGCACCGATCGTCATCTGACACCTTTTGGATGTCCATCTGTATCTCGAACTTATTCACATGAGATATAGGATCTTCTAATCCAGTGAGGTTTGGCAAGACCGGCATCTTAAATTTTCTTGGAGTCTTGGCCATCGCGATTCTTTGCACAAACGGAGTGCCCTTTCTTTGGTCAAATTCAATATGGGATGTCCGGTTTGATGGAAAAAACTTATACAGGATCTTTATTTATTTTCATGTATATCTAATATTAAACAAATTAATACGAGATAGCCTAAAACATGTTTCTAAAATTGAATTCAAAGAGAAACAAAAATAGAATACTTACAGTATACGCAGCGGAATTAAGAGTCCTTCCTTCAGTTTCTCTAACTCTTGTATCCTTTCTGTCGCAGAGTATTATCAAGAAACTGAACCGATCTTCTATTTTCTTCACGATCTTCCAATGTATCCTTAGAACCACCTAGACTAGTGTGTGCAAATCTCAACACATGAGAAAGATATAGAGAGAAGAAGAGAAAATACAAAGAGGCTTAGAAAAGGACTTGTGTTTAGAGAGAATATAAAACTATAAGAAAATCTGACTTATCAAAAACCCTTTTTTGACTTCTCTATAAGCACTCCTTTTATAGACTCAATTAGGCCATTTAATTTAATTAAAAAATCAATAAAATAACAGCCATTTTGAAGCCCTATGTCGAAATTATCATGGGCTATAGGCCCGTGAAATTTCCCATTTGATTATAAGCCCATTGGACTTAAAATCAAGGCATGTATTATTTTCTATTGATTTAATTAATTAAATAATTATTTAAATCCTTTATCAAATTAATTATTTATAATTTGAACCTTGATTTAAACTTATTTATTAATTTAGATACCAATTTATCTTAATTAATAAATCTGCCATAATTTCTTTTTTCTTCTCAAAATTACACAACTCTGTGAAACTATCCAAAATTGACCTGGTCAACTTTGATAATTCTAATTGATGATTAAATCAATTAATTGAGACTATCTAGATGATTTTATCCAAGGTACAATGGGGACCATGGGCCTATGAAATCAAGCTCCAATAAGTTATCATAAATCTAACAAATAAATTTACTAACTTATTAATTCCTCGTGACTCCACTATAGACTTGGAATTGCACTCTTGAATTCATATAACGCTCTATAACAAATATAGATACGCTATTAATTATCCATTGTTACAACCATAATTGTCACTCAATCCTCTATAGACGGTCTACAATGAGATAGGACTAAAATACCGTTTTACCCCTCATTGTATTTTATCCTTAAAACACTTAGTTCCTTGTAAATGATATTTCAGTAAACTAATTTAATTACTGAAATGAGATCTCTATCATTTAACACCTTGAACCAAACTAAAAGGAAACCATCGTTTCACTTCTTCATCAGAAGCTATAGATGTTCATATCTATGATTAACACTCCCACTCAATTATACTACCGAGTTCCCAAGATGTAAGTATGGGCTAGTCCGTAGGGTAAGCTGGTAACGAACAAGTCAAAGAACTCAAATAATACAATCAGTTTGAATACTAACCACTCAGAATTGAGATTGAATTGACCTATGGTCAACTATATGATATGACTAGAATAGATAATAACGGTATGTTTACTTATCTTATCAACTGTCAATATCGGTCCTGTCCGATGTAACAAATACATCCGATCTTATCTACTTTGCTAATGTTCTGGAAAGAACATAACACTGTAATGTGTAAGTAGATCATATCGTAGATTGGCAAGTCAGTGTAAATCCGGTGCACTGACTAATCTTAGGACTAACTTATTTTTGAACATATAATCATATTTATATTCCACTGTGATTACGTCACTATAAATAAGATTAGCTATATGCTCGGGATTTAATAGAAGTTTATATTAAATAAATAATCATGAAAATAAAACATGTGAGCAAAGTGATTGACCAAGTCAAAAAATGATTTCTATTCTTTTATTGATAATAAAATGAGATTACAAAGAATTTGGGTTTTAATTAGGGCATAAAACCCCAACACGGTTCCCCACTAGTTCCTTGATGGCCTGATTCAAAGCATCAAGCTGGGCCTGTACAGCGTTTGGTACTATTGGAGCGACTGGTGCTGGAGGGGCATACTCGTCGTGTCTTTCTCTTATGTCATTGAGAACATCCCTCAAATCTTCCTCCCTACCCCTTTGCTTGCTCGTGCCCAGTCGATCAAAGATGTTGGGCTGTCTAGGTTGCCCCCAACATTCTGGCTCATTGGTCGGTTCTCTCTTGGTGGAGGGTTCTGTTCTCCACCCCTCTCTCCTTGCCGTTGACCAACATTTCCTCTGCCATAATCCACTTCATTATAGTCATGGCCATCTCTACGGTGTGACCTGTTGTTCGCATTATTTCCCCCTCTCCTTGTTGGCATGTCCCGACTGACAGGTGGGGGCATGCATTGGTCGGTAGGTCCCCAGGAATTATTATGTCGTGGGGGACCCCTGACTGCAGAGCCTGATTCAACCTGCCTTCTACTTGCAGAAGGACGTTGTCCCCTGTTCGGTGGGTCAGGTTCCTCAGCAGTCTGGCGTCTAGGGCTCTGGGGATGTTGCCTAGCCCTACTCTGTCTTTGTTGCTAAGGATTATCTCGACTAGTGCGAGAGGGTGGTTCTGCTCAGGATCCTATAACAGCCTATCATGTTGAGCAGTAGGGGGTCCCTCCGGCCTCTGAGGGTTTGCCGGTTGAGGTGGATTGTGGTAATGCTGGGGATGGTCTGAATGTGTATTTTGTTGGGGGTGCATACTAGGTGGCTGATCCGGTTGAGAGGTCGGTGCAGGCTGTCCTTGGGCCAACTGAATGGCTGCCTCTAGGGCGGCAGTGGCATCTCTCTGCCGGCGGTCCATGTCAGCTTGCTGCTCATTCAGCTCTTGGCGCTGCCTATCAATCTCCCTTTGCTGCAACATCATTGTTTCAGCTACATTTTCTTGATTAGCCCTCAGATTGGTTAATTATTCTTGCAACACAGTCAGAGTTGTTCTCAAAGTTTCTGAATCCATTTCCTCATCTTCCAATTCTATTTGTGGCTCATCATCAGCCACATTTTGCGGAGGAGGATGGGTTGGCGCATTCCCGGAGGTCTGCCCAGTTTTCCTTGTTGTTTTCGCCATTCAATCTTCTTGAGTTCAACTCTCAATGAAAGCACCAAAATGTTGACCCTCAATTTGGCCTACGACACAGAGTCAAATAGAACGACAATAATAAGATGCATTCAAGCCAAAAAGATAAAATGACAAAAATATTTAGAGTGGTTCGACCCAAATAATGGTAATGACCTATGTCCACTTAGTGTTCTTATTGATGTAGAGCTCCAAAAACCTGCGATTAATGAACTAGGGTTCACGAGTTTCACAAGCTTGGAGATGAATACAAGTTTAGTGGATAAAAACACTATAATTCTCTCTCGGTCTCTCAAGATCAAAAGTGTCCTAATCCCCCAAAAGTCCCTTTTTATGAGCCCTTTGAGTCTTATTTATAGACTCAAGGATCTCCCTGTAGGCCTTGAGTACATTTAATACAAGCATATTTGAATAATAATGGACAAATAAAGGTTACATATATGCAAGATCTAATATCTTTAGAAATGGTTGAAAAGCTACGATCAGTCCTGGTAGCTTACTAAATATGCCTTCCGCCACGCGAATTCTCTGCTGGTCGATGGTTGACCAGAGCATAGTTGCATAAATAGCCACGTGCATCCCTCGTGTGTACTAATCCTTCCACGTCATCATGCAAATCTTTTTTGGGTAAACATATATTATTATTATAATGATATTTTATAATATTTAAATTTATATTAATATAAGTATTAAATATATAATCTTGTATTAAATATTATTACCATAATAATATTTTATAATATTTGAATTCATATTATTATAATTAGTAAAAAAATTAGAATTATAGATTATTATCATAATAATATTTTATAATATTTAACTTTATATTAATATAATTATTAAATATATAATCTTGTATTAAATATTATTACCATAATAATATTTTATAATATTTGAATTCATATTATTATAATTAGTAAAAAAATTAGAATTATAGATTATTATCATAATAATATTTTATAATATTTAAATTTATATTAATATAATTATTAAATATCTAGTCTTGTATTATATATTATTATAGTAATGATATTTTTAACATTTGAATTTGAATTTGAATTTGAATTTATATTTATATAATTCATAAATATCTATTTTTAATTAGTTTTAAATGTATATTCTGTTAAGTATTTAGAATATCTCATAAAAGTTAACGAAACAAATTGTTAAAACCAAGAATTTCCATGATCTATACATTTTTTATATAGAAGAGATATACAATATACTTAGTTCAACATAATTTTTTTTATTACCTTTTATATAATTTATATTTATCATTTTTTTAATTTCTAGCATGTTTTTATTGGTATATATTTTTCTCATTGTTATATATTTTTTTCACTTCTACTATATATGAATATTTTTTTTCTATTGACTGGTTCATGTTAATTACAGCTAATATACCTAGATCCACGATAAAGATTTTGTTTTTAATCTTTCTATATTATTTATTTTTAAAATTTTCTAATATATTATTTTTATGTTTACTATATACTGTAAAATCTCTCTAGAGTAATAATGTTGGACCAATATATTTTTAAAACTATGAGGAGATTATAATAAGATAAAATTATATGTAAAATGTTGGAAATATACATATTTCAATCTAAATTAAATAATAATTGAGAAAACTTGTCAAATTCAATGTATAAATATTGATATACGAAAATGACATAAAAGTATATAGATTTTTTCTTAAATACACATTTTTTTATTATTATTTTTTAACTTTTTTACCATTCCTATTTTTTTTCTTTTAAAAAATACGCACTCAAGTTTTCAAAAATATGATTTTCAAAGTTTCATAATTACGAAAATACGGTTTTTAGGAAAAACAATTAGAAAACAACTCACTGGACCAACTAAAAATCAACAACAAAAAAAACTAAAAAACAACGTGAAAACACAAAAAAAAAAACCTAAAAAACAACTTGAAAAAAAAAAAGACAAAACCGTAAAAATGTGAAAAAAAATTAAAACCATAAAGTTGAAAAAAAAATGTTTGACCGTAAAAATGTAATTTTTTAGCGAAAATTAGTATTTTATATAATTTTCTCAAAGCATAACTACAATGTACATATCTATATAATGTCAAAAATATACAGTCTAAATTGATTATCATGATTTTTTAGTATGTACAAGATAACATATTTATAAATATATTTGATATTAAGATACTTATTACTTTGTGGATGCATATTTTCTAAGGAAGGGATCAAGACATATTATTATTTTATTATAATGTGGAGTTTATTCCTATCTATAAATGGTCGAGGACTAAATTTTTTTATGACTATATATAGAGTAATATTTTATGAAAATTTTACTCTATTTTTCATCTTTATGTATTATTTATGTTGATAATTTATTTGTTATTTAAAGTGTGTAGTAAATATATAGTATTAGATATGCTTTATAAAAGAGTATTGGAGGAATTTTGATATAATATATATATAGGATAATTCTTCTATAGGGGCTTCACTTTAAGCCCTACTGATTGGGCTTTCAGTATTTCTCGACCCGTGAATAGTTTCAGTGCAATTTTTTTTATGACCGTGTATATTGTAGCTATTTAGAGCATCCTGCAAATTTTCAAAAAATTCAGAATAGTTTACAGTACCGAAAACTAGATTCAAATATGTTGCTTTCCACGCGCATAAAAAAAATTAGTCACATGTGCAAAAGTAATAAAACAAGGAATTTTGTTCTCATTTGTCATTTTTGTGGAGTGAAAGGGCACATCTGGCCTAGATGTTTTACTATGATGAATTTTTTCAAAAATAATTATCCCAATCGTTATATTAAAACAAAACAGATCGTAAAAAAACATCCAAAAAGGTTTGGATAGAGAAAAAAATAAATTGTCTTGCTGCATTTACTTGTCATAAAACTTGTACCTCTAATTCTTGATATTTTGATAGTGGATGCTCCAGACATATGCATGTGATGTAAATATACTCACTAATTTCAAATCATTGAAATTTGGTGCTGTAACTTTATGGTATGGCAGGAAATATTGTTGGAAAAGGTACCCTAAATCTTGATAGGTTACCGGAATTGAGAAATGTTTTACCTGTCGAAGGACTTAAGGCTAATTTGATTAGCATAAGTGAAATTTGTGACCAAGGCTTCACAGTAAATTTTTCTCGTGATGATTACAATATTGTTGATCAAAATGGTATGAGTGTATTGAAAGGATATAGATCTATTGATAACTGTTATACACTCTCACCGACACTCACATGCCATTCGGTCATAGGTAATACAAATGATTCATGGAATGAAAAATTAGGACATATAAATTTCAAAAGTTTGAAAAAGATTGCAAGTGTAGGGTTAGTTTATGAGTTACTCAAATTGGGTAAAGAATCTTCAGGTAAATGTGAACCTTGCCAGTTGTGGAAACTATTGAAAAATTCCCACAAAAGGGTCAAAGGAATTAATACTTCAAAAGTTCTTGAACTTTTGCATATGGATGCCATTGGAACTATTCAAGTTGAAAGTATTAATGGAAAAATGTACATTTTTGCTTGTGTTGATAATTTTTCTTGCTTTACTTGGGTTGATTTTTTAAGGGAAAAATCATATAGTTTTGATGCCTTTAAAACTCTATGCATACAATTAAGAGTTGAAAATGATTGCAATATAGGTAAGATTGTAAGAATAAGAAGTGATCATGGTAAATAATTTGAGAATATTGTTTATAATGATTTTTGTAAATCTCTACGTATTTCTCATATGTTTTCAGCGCCCAAAACTCCTAAACAAAATGGATTTGTTGAAAGGAAAAATCGGACCCTTCAAGAAATGGCTAGGGTAATGTTGAATAGAAAAATACTTTCAAAAATACTGTGGGCTGAGACATTAACACTGCCTGTTACATAATCAACCGTGTGCTCTTACGACCAGGTACTAACAAAACTCCATATGAAATTTGGAAAGGTAAAAGACCTAACGTAAGTTATTTTCATGTGTTTGGTTGTGTGTGTTACATCCTTAGGGATCAAGAAAATATCGACAAACTTGATGCCAAAAGTGATGTGGGTGTTTTTCTTGGTTACTCCATTAATAGTAGAGCTTATCGTGTTTATAACATGAGGGCTCAAACTGTGATGAAACCTTAAAATGTTGTTGTTGATGATTTGAATGATTTTTCTAAATATTCCAGTGAAGAAGAAATTAACAGGTTAATCAATGAAAACACTCAAAGAGAATCATCTGATGTGATTGGAAGTGATTATGTGCCCACATTTTCAGAAACAGTTGTAACAAAATCTGAATCTGTTCCAACAACCTCTGGACAAACAGTGAATGAGGGTCCATAAATTATCACAGACTCAATTCAGAGAGAACCTTCTACTAGAGTAAAAGAGATACACCCGACTGACCTCATTCTTGGTGACATTAAGGATAGTATGGTCACAATAAGAAGGTGTGTGAATCTTTTTCAATTTGTGTGTTTTACTTCATCATTTGAGCCTAAAAATGTGGAAGAGGCTTTGTGTGATGAATCTTGGATTAAAGCAATGCAATAAGAGTTGGAACATTTTTTTAGAAATGGTGTATGGACTCTTGTTACTAGGCCTAATCACACCAACGTTATTGGCACCAAATGGATTTTTAAAAATAAAACTGATGAATTTGGTACAATAATTAGAAATAAGGCTAGATTGGTGGCACAAGGTTACACACAAGTAGAAAGGGTAGACTTTGATGAAACATTTGCCCATGTTGCTAGACTTGAGTCTATTAGGCTATTGCTACCCGTGGCTTGCATTGTTGGTTTTAAACTATACCAAATGGATGCCAACTCTATGTTTTTGAATGGTATATTTGTTGGTGTTAAATGATCAAATCAAATGTACGCAGGGAAATATATGGACCCATTTTAATAAATATTAATACCAGCCAGGATCATACACATATATAGATATTAAATCACATACAAATAGATCAGAGATTAACTCTTGTAGCCTATCAAGTGTCCTTGAGTCTTTTTGTATAAATTAGCGATCTTCCTATCGAGTGTTCTGAGATCTCACACCCTGATCTTCCAGACCAATCCTCAAACACACAAGGATGTGTGTCGGCACGTAGGATTCAAAATATTGATTTATGTGACTCCCTAGATGTACTCAACACATCAGATCTAGAGAGTTTTTGACAGAGAGAAGGTTTAGAGAAAACTAATGTTTTTAGAGAGAGTGTGGTCATCCATTTTTTGAATATCACGTATATCAGATTTATAAAGATATTTAATCTAATTAAATAATCTTTATTTAATTAAAATATAATTCAAATGAAAATTGATTACATATTTTCATTTAATTATCTATTTAAACCATATTTAAAAATAATAATTAAATAACTGATTAAACAAATTTATTTGAAATTCAAAATTCAAATCCCAGGGATAAAAATCCCTGATGCTAGGCGCCACACACTATACTGTACAGTGTGTGTCGCCCAGCCTTATTAGGGTTGCCCTAATTTTCTCATTTGTTTATTTAATAAACTTTTAAGACAAGATATTTATTCCAACATAAATATAAGTTAATTCAAAATAACTTTATCTTAAAATATGAGTTTTAAAATAAATAAATAAATAAATAAATATCATATTATAAATAAGATATTTATTATTATCTCTATTTATATTAATCCAAACAAGATTAATATTAAATTTAACCTATAGTTTTTCAAAATAAAAAATATAGAGTTAAATAATAAATTAATTCACAATTAATCAATTGCCCATAATTATCAAATAATTATTTCCTTGCCCTCGAAAAATAATTCCTTTGCAATTTAGTCATGTCTCTTAACAAATCTTTCTTTTGACATCATTACCCTTGATAGTGTAGGACAGAGGTGATCTGGAGACCATGAGCCTATAATACGAAGCTCCAATAAACTAGATTATTAATTAAACTCTTTAATCTAATAATCTTATTTATTAATTCCATAATTACTCCAATATAAATATGGAATTGCACTCTAAGTATTTATAGAATTATATTTACAGAGTTTTTTCTAGTAGTTCATTGATATAATCAATATATGTAGTTTTGTCCTCCATTATTGGTTCGTTAATTAGAGCTGGTCAAAATTACCATTTTACCCTTCTAATTACCTATTGATCCTTAAGTATCATTCATTCACTAGAGAATAATTAATCTATAATCTAATTATAGATTTGAGCTCAATAACTATTCTGTTCCAGAATTAACCCTTAAGGGAACCAATATTCGATCCGTTAGGAAAGCATGAATTCCATTATTGTAATTCATGTTCCCAGCCATCCATGATATTGAATCTCCAAAACAAAAGTTATTAGCCTCATTATTCTAAAAGACCATAATGAGTGAATCAAAAGATCCAATTAACATAAATAGGAGTTCATGAATACTCAAGATTTAGACTGATCTACAAATGATCATCTATTATGACAAGAATTAAATCTTTACGTCAAACGACAAGTTTATAAAGATAATTAATTATTATCAATCCTGTCATATATAATCTCTATTTTATACAAAACCTTTACTAAGATGTCTATCCACATCAGTAATCTGAATGTAGATTACTTGCATCTTGTTACACCCAGATTTCGAGAATGGAGATTTTCAATCTCGAAACTCAGGCTTGTAAGGTGTAAGCTCGATATAAGCATATCTGCACATGATCAGCATTAATGAGAAAGTCAGAGACAGTCTCGCTAGCAGTAAATACGACAACATAAGAATTGGTGAGCTCTGAAACTATGTGGTTTCAGAGGAGTTTCGGGGTTATAAGTTAGGCTTGAAGCCACAATGACGATAGTTCAACACTTGTATAAATCTCCTACGATCAGACAAAACGATTCGAGCTCGAGCGTCAAGAGATCAGAGAGGATGATATCGACAACGTTACTTGTTAAGAATGTAGGCGAACCGAGGAGTCAAGCTCAAAATGGGAGAACGATCTCGAAGGCGTGTGAGTCTAGTATCCAAGCTCGTAAGCTGTGTGTGAATGTGTTTATTGTTGTAAAATCCCTATGTTTAAGGGATCAGATGTAGTCTGTTATTAAATCCCAAATATCAGGGGATATATACGCGTAGGTAGTAACTGTATGCATTTATTTTAATTGATTTGTATCATATCTTCCCGAAATCTGTGGGAAGATATTCGGTAAATCCCTCTATAAATAGAGTGGAACGATCCTTTGTAGAGACTGAAAAACTGGGACTAGGAAAATTCTGTATAATTGCTTCCAGAAAGCTTTAAGAATCCTAGAAAGTGAATAACACAAACTCGTGGACTAGGCAGATTTTAACTGTTGAACCACGTAAAAAATCGTGTCTATATTATTTGTTTCCTCTGATATTTTTTGTTTAATTGCTCTTCATTTCTAAGTTGACAAAAAGCGGCGTCAATAGTTTGGTGCTTTTATTGAGAGCCATTAAACTAGACGTGAGCCTGTTTAATCAAAAAGTCTCCCGAATCATCAATGGACGCTACAAGTAACCCCGGTCCTAGTGAGCGACCATTGCCCCAGATACCTGAGAATCAGATTCCTCATGCTAAGGATTACCCCCGATGGCCTGGGAAACAACCCATGGTGGATCTGGATCCTGAAGAAAGGATCGATTCGTCCAATTCTTGGGGGTCGCCTGCCCCCAGGCTTAACGAGGATATGTATTAAAATCCTGAAAGATATGTTCCAATTATGGAACTTGATAATCGCCAACTGCGGAAATAGTTAGCAAAGGCAACGAAATGCAGCGAAGAATTAGCCAGACAGGCTGCTAACACCCAGGCACCTCCCCGAAGGCCTAGGGGACATCCCCGTGGGAGCACGGCTGCCAGGAGGGCAGAGCAAGTGCCACCACCAGCGTCTCATCCAAGGCTCTAGAGGAGTAACCGGGCTGAGGCTACTGCCAACCCGATTGCAGAAGTACCAACAGGAACAGATAATAACCGATCCCCCTTGGCAGCTCGAAACCCGAATCCTGATGATGCACATAACAACCCGGAGCCTGATCGGGCGAACTCTGTACCATCCAGGTCCAACAATGGGAGAACCACCGTCACCCATAAGGCACCCGCCATCACCAATAAGGCAACCCTCACCAGTCCAAGAGGTCCCGTGAACTGCACATCGGAAGCCATCTCGCAGCGGCGGTCGAGATGGAAACCGGCGGGCTAGGCCTGGACAAGGGAACGAAAAAGAGGCTACCCGAGATCGCATGGCTCATTAGCCTTCGGGAAGCTAAATGTCAAGATCACTACTGCTGGGACAAGGAGACCAGTAGGAGATCCACATCGTAATCATCGAGCCACAAGTTATGTAAGGGAAAGCTCGGATTACACTCAGTCCGTGAGTATTTATAACATAACCACAACATATAGGGAATCGAAGGAATCACCCTGATCTATGCGACCACCTAAATGGCCGCAAACAATCAGCGTATAACCCTGTACCGAGACAGGGAGTTGGATTTTTTATTAATGATAACTAGCCCCCTCAGGTCCATCCTTTTGCCTCGCATATTTCCAGCACTTCATTCCCTCAGGGGTTCAGGATACCTCATGTCCCGCCATTTGACAGAAACTTAGAAATGTATAGTCATCTTAGTACCTTTAACACCATCATGCGAGCCAGTAATGTTGAGTACGAGTTCAGATGTATGCTGTTCCCTGCCACACTTACGACACTTGCAAAATACTGGTTTGAAAAATATAAAAGGCATTCGATCTCATCTTGGGATCAGTTATCTAGAGACTTCAAGAAGCAATTTAAGGCTATGATTGGCATCAGGCCTCACCCTTAACAAATGTTCGACAGCAACAAAATGAGTCATTGAAGAGTTACCTCACGAGGTTTAACCTAGAGGTGGCCCGAGCTCGAGATGTCAATGATAGTGGTCACATGATGGCTGTTAGAGCGGGTATACTGCCAAAAAGTCCCCTTTGGGAAGACTTACAAAAGAAGCCTATTAGGTCGCTAATCGAGTTCAATTGGAGGGCCCAGAGGTTTGTCAATGTAGAAGAGGCAAGGTCAGCACTGAACATGACCTCTCAGCCCATAACTACAACGACAAACGTAAACTCTACCTCAACCTCGGCGGCTCCATCAACTTCGATACCCTCTGGGGAATAACCCTGAGGCTGATAGAGGGAAGAAGAAGAAATGGGACAAATATTTCTCCTTATACAAAGTGTATACCGACCTCAATGAGTCTCGGGAGAATATTTACCTGGCTAATGAGAACTAGGTCGCGTTCAGACGACCTAACCCCATGAGGAACCAAAAGGCAAAAAGGGATCCAAATAAATATTGTAGATTCCATAGAGATATCAGACACACAACCGATAAATGTCGACAACTGAAAGATGAGATCGAAGGCTTGATCTCGAGGGGATATTTCAGACAGTACGTCGAGAACCGAAATACCAATCAAGCTTCGACAAGCCAAAGGGTAGCAGCTGCACAACCTGCCCAGAACAATAACACCCGAGCTCGGGAGGATGAGCGACCCCCTCCGATTGATGGAGAGGATGTAATAACCATCTCAGGGGACCTCATATTGCAGGATCGGGCAGGAAAGCCCAAATGAGATTCGTGAATAAGCACAAGATTGGAGACGGTTCTCCCTACGAACTCGAGTCGTGAGCTCCAAAACAACAGAGGGTTGAGACTCAACCCATAACATTTACTAAAGAGGATGCGTCACACGTCCAATTTACTCATAACGACCCCCTGGTTATAACTTTCCAACTCGCGAACAAGTGGGTAAGCCGAGTCCTGATTGATAACGGGAGTTCAGTGAATATCCTTTATAAAGCCACTCTAGAAAAGATGGGACTCGCACTTCGCAATTTGAAAGCATGTGCAACCACATTGTATGGTTTTTTAGGAGAAGGGATTGCCTGTATGGGATCCATTGAGCTCCCCATGACCATGGGATACTATCCAATCTCAGTAACCAAGATGAAGGAGTTTGTTGTGGTGGACCTCCCATCGGCCTACAACGTACTGCTCGAGAGACCTGCCCTAGTTGGGCTAGGGGCAGTATCATCTGTTAGGAATTTGGCCATCAAGTTCTCGACTTCTAGTGGCATCGGGACGTTGAAGGGGGACCAGCTTGTGGGAAGAGAATGCTATAGCATCTTCATAAGGGGAAAGAAGCAAATAAGCGCACAGGCACTTGTAGTTATTCAAAATAAGGATGGGACGATCTTCAAGATAGATGAAGAGACCGACCCCAGGATAGAAGAAAATGCTGACCTCAAACATCTGGAAGAGCTCGAGGAGGTCAAGCTCGAAGAGTTAGATCCCACGAAGACGGTGAAAGTGGGAAAGAATCTCTCAAAAGAAGCGAAATAGCAACTAATTTGCTTCTTAAGAGAAAACCAAGATGTGTTCACAAGGTCACACTCAGACATGGTGGGAATCAGTCCGAATGTCATGAGCCACACACTTAACATTGACAAAAGCTTCCCCCCGTAGCAACAAAAGCGAAGACTCTTGGACGATGATAGAAAGAAGGCCCTCAAGGAAGAAGTCGAAAAGTTGAAGGCAAATCAATTCATACGAGATGCCTTCTATCCCGATTGGATTGCCAATCCAGTGTTGGTTCCGAAACCCAATGGAAAATGGCGAACCTGTATCGACTATTCAGAACTTAACAAGGCATGTCCTAAAGATTATTTCCCCTACCTCGGATAGACCAGCTCGCAGACGCCACTACATGTCACAACATCATGTCATTTATGGATGCTTATTTTTAATATAACCAGATTGGCATCCTTGCAATAGACCAAGAACATACGAGCTTCGTAACCGACAAGGGGTTATACTGCTACAATGTCATGCCTTTCGGGCTCAAAAACGCTGGAGCCACATACCAAAGGTTGGTGAACAGGATGCTTTTCGAACAGATAGGGAATAACATGTAAGTTTATGTTGACGACTTGCATGTCAAGTTCAAACATGACAATAACCATGTTGATGATCTCGTTGAATGCTTTACTGTGCTTCGAAAGTATAACATGAAACTTAACCCACAAAAGTGCTCTTTTGGAGTGTCTTTGGGAAAGTTTATGGGATTTATAGTAAATGCACGAGGAATAGAGGTTAATCCGGACAAGATCAATGCATTGATTGATATGGCCTCACCTTGAAAGCATAAGGATGTCTAGAGCTTAACTAGACGGATGGCGGCACTAGGTAGATCTATTTCGAAATCTACAGACTGTTGTCTTCCCTTTTTCAACCTTTTAAGAGGGGGCAAAAAATTCGAGTGGTCGGAGGAGTGCGAGCTTGCGTTCCAAAATCTAAAGAAGCACCTCGCCGAACCACCAATCTTTTCAAAAACTATAACGGGAGAAATTTTGTATTTATACATCGCTACAACCGAGCATGCCATTAGTGTCGTTCGAGAAGAAAATAAGGTACAAAAACCAGTGTACTATGTCAGCAAAAGGTTACTGGGGGCAGAATCGAGATACCCGTTATTGGAAAAACTGGCTCTCAGCCTGATCCACTCATCTCGAAAGCTCCGACCTTATTTTCAAGCACACTCCAATCATGTGCTAACTGACCAACCACTACGACAAGTTCTATCTAAACCAGAAGCTTCTGGAAGATTATTAAAGTGGACTGTCAAGCTCGGTTAATTTGAGATCACATATCACCCGAGAACAACCATCAAGGGACAGGCCCTGGCGGATTTCATTGTCGAGTGTATTGGAGTATCTAACGATGAAGTTGTAACCCCAGCCTGCGAGCTGTGGAAACTTTACGTCGACAGGTCCTCCACCGAACATGGGTCGGGGGCAAGCATTATACTAATCACCCCAGCAGGAAATCAATTCCACTCAGCCTTAAGGTTCAACTTCGAGGCATCAAATAACGAGGTTGAATACGAAGCATTTCTAGCAGGACTGCGAATAGCCAAGGAGCTCAAAGCTAACGCTATACACTACTATAGTGACTCACAGCTGGTGGACAACCAAGTTTTGGGGGAATATTAGGCTCGGGGCATTAGAATGGTTGCGTACCTAGAAAAAACTAAGGTTGCGCTTGGACAGTTCGAATTCTACACTATAGAACGAATTCCCCGAGAAAAAAATTCAAATGCAGACGTGTTGGCTAGGCTCGCTACCACCAGCGAGGCTGATGCGTTAAACGTGGTATCGGTAGAATTTCTATCGACTCCCAGTATCAACATGCCCGACGAAGAAGACGTATGCATGATTGACTTTCAACCTAGTTGGATGACCCCAATAGTCGATTACCTCGAAGCCGGAATTCTCCCAGCAGAACGGAATGAGGCTCAGAAACCGATGTATCAGATCCTCAGGTACACTATTATGGAAGGAAGGTTGTATTGAAGAGGTTATTCTATGCCATTACTTCGATGTGTTACTCCACCCGAGGCAAAGAAAATTATGGAAGAAATTCATGAAGGATTTTGTGGAGATCACACTGGCCATTTGCGGTGTGGGGAATCAACCTTATAGGTTCGCTACCAATAGGCAAAGGTGGAGTGAAGTACGATGTGGTCGCGGTCGATTATTTCACAAAATGGACCGAGGTCGAACCCCTGGCCACTATTACCTCGAATTTTTTTTTAGACTTTGTGGTCAAGAATATCATCTGTCGATATGGGATGCCCAGGAAGATAGTGTCAGACAATGGTACCCAGTTCGACAGTGACCTGTTTACCCATTTCTGTGAGAACAATGGGATAATAAAAAGCTTCTCCTCCGCCGTTCATCCCCAGTCATATGGCTAGGTCGAAGCAGTCAACAAAACCCTAAAAAGCTCCATAAAGAAAAGGTTGGAGGAGGCTAAGTGAAGGTGGCCCAATGAGTTACCTCAGGTTTTGTGGGCTTATCAAACCACAACTCGAACTTCAACAGGGTATACTCCTTTCTCCCTAGCATATGGATGCAAATCCATGTCGCCAATTGAAGTCGAAATACTTACAATACGGAGTCATGCGTACAATCAGGCCTCGAACCAATCCTAGCTCTAAGAAATTCTAGACCTCATCGAAGAAAGACAAGATGAAGCTCAATTGAAAAATGTTGCATACCAGCAGCGAGCTACTAGATATTTCAACAAGAGGGTTTGAGATAGAAAATTTGGATTGGGAGACCTGGTTTTACGACGTGTGTTTTCTAGCTACACGAGATTCGTCTGCTGGTGTACTCGGACCTAACTGGGAAAGGCCTTGCCAGATCTAGTCTATCATCCGGCCTGGGGTGTATAAAAGCCTGTACACAAATGAAAATGGGTTAGTAAACATGCAAGATAAGTCCGAATGAGCAACATGACAGAATAAAAGGACTTATTGAGGTGAGGAGCTTGCTGCCCTTGTCATAAAGGGTATTGTTGTCTCGGCAGGAGGTGAGGAACTACCATTGAGGGGAGCCAAGGTTGCTGAAACTTTGGCCAACTCGGGATATACATCCGAGCCCAGACTGGCTCCGTGTGTCCCTGCAGCATTTTCGATCACATACTGAAGGGCATGGGTCGAAACCGACAACAAGCGTTCCCGTGTGGGAACCTGCTTCTTTGGAGCCGGAGTAGTCTGTTGAGAAGTTTGGATTGCAGGAGGAGGCGGGGGAAGTGAGATCTCGATGGATACTTTGACCTCAGGGTTTGGATCATCAAGTAGGCTCAGGCCATGAGTGTCCGTGACAGGAGGTGTTGCCTCGAATTTCTTCAAAATTTTGGAGGGGCGCCCCGCTCTCTGCGATGCCCTCAGGCATCTACTCTGCTTTGCTCTGAAGTGGCCCGTTGAGGACATTGTTTAAATCACACTCCATGTCACCTACACATACATAATTTACACATTAGTGATCGAGCCTAAACTACAAAAAGAAACAAGGTTAAAGTCAAAAGAAACCTAACTGGTACTCTCCCCCAATCTTGTGCTCAGTGACCAAGTAATCCCCTTATCTTCAGAGGATACTGAGGGAGTCCTTTCCCTATATGTGGGGGATATCCTCGAGAGGTCTCTATAGTCATTGGTCCCATATTGAACAACGACCCCATCCCAAACTTCGTTTAAACTATACATAGTTTGGAATTTGCCTAACCAACAATCGAACCTATGTACCCTATGATCTACCCAGGATCAAACATGAAATTTATCTCGGGATTTCGGGAATAGGATTAGAGTGTCGGGCTTGAGCTTAAGCATAGAAGGAGACCACATGGCCGGGCTAAGTATTACTTTACCTCCACCACCGAGCTGGAGGCCTCATCTTGGGCTTCATTTCCTGAGGTGAGTTTGTCGTGACGGTGAGCCACAGAGGGACAAACCCGTGAGCTTGACGACCTCCGTCTTGGGGGGAGCTCCTCAGTGGGAAGTGGCACATGCTCCCACTTGAAGTAATTCCGGTAGGCAGTGTCGTCGACTGATCTTGCTCCAAGAGACCACAGGCTTGGAGCCGTTCTTCATGGATAAGATAGGATAAGGATTGCCGACCATACGACAATTGAAACAGAGCTGCCTTGTAGTCCACCATTGACTCTGAAGGAGTGGGACATTGATAATTGGATGGAGACATGGAGACGTGTTATTATTTCTAGCGTAGTCATTAAACGAACAAAAAAATTAATGGGTATGAGTACTTACAGATTCATTGGAACGAGTAGAATTTGGAAGGAGCAAGGCCATCCATCCAGAAGAAGGCCAGCTTGAAGATCGGAGGATGGTTTAGCATATCCTCGAAAATATTCTTCTCCTTTGGGTAGCTTGACAAATAGTAGAAGCCATCTCCTCCTCGAGCTCGAGAGGGGTTGCTCTGCAGACAAAAGAGATACATGATCTCCTAAGATGAGGGTCCTACCCACTTCAGCTCATGGAACAGGGAATTGAGGGCGGCCATAACCCTATAAGAATTGGTCTGGTGTTAGAATGGGGCTAGCCAAACAAAGTCTTGAAATTCCTTAAAAAAGGATTTCAGGGGCAATAGGGGCCTCCGCCTTCATATGCTCGCAACTCCAGGCCGCGAGCTTAATCTTGCTATCGGGTCTGCCATCACCTGGGACGTAGCAGCTCCCCTCATTCGGAGTTGTAGGTCGACACATCAGCGTGCCAGACAGCTTTAGACCATGGCGAGCTATAATGTCAGATTTTTGGCCCATTGAGGTGGCCAAGCTCCAATAATGTTCCACCTCAAAAAAACTATCTTGCAGGGTCGGAATAGATGCCGCTCGAGATGAAGAAGGGCGATCTGAGGGGTCCTCCATTAGCGAAAAGGAAAGTCCACCAGGGTCGTAGGCAATGGTGACTTTGAGTTTGGGATCGAGTGAGATAGGTTTGATCTCGGGGTCAGGATCTGGATAAATTACGACCCAGAGTTTTTTCCTTTTTCTTTCCTCGACCTCGTCAATCTGACGTCGGAAATGGGCTCGCATGCCCTCTTGTTCGCACCTTGCGTGGTGCTCGCGTATCAGTCACTGGTTCTGAGTGAAGGGAGACTCTGGACTGGGAGTTGATGGGGAACAACGAATTGTGAGCACTGAGCCCCACCGATTCTCAGAGTTCTGCGACATCTAGCAAGTAAGAAAAAGGTAAGGGCTAGGCATACAAGAAATTAGAGTATAGTTTTGGTGATTTGAGCTCGAAGGCTCGAGATCACGGAGTAAGCTCGATCAAGATTGAGGTCTCAAAAGGACAAATCGAATTCGAAGTGGAACCCTGAACTATTGCAAAGTTCGGGCTTCGAGCGTGTACTTGACGCGAGAGTGGGAAAGTATGGATTCATTTTAAGAAACCCGGATTTTTAGGGGTAAAGTTGACAGTTACCCAAAAAGGTGATAATTTTGGGATTCGTGCAATTAAAAACCCTAATTCAGGATCCCATTTCTTGGCTTACACGATACATTGCCCATAATAAAAAAACCTATGTTTGCATTTTTTACACTAAATCTGGGTTTCAGAACTATGTTGTCAAAGACTTTGAATCAAAAGTTTGTGCTAAGCTATATTGCTAAGACTACCAACTCCAGCACAAGGGAATGAAAAACATAAATATTCATGAAGACATGAAAATACGAGAGTTAAGAAAAAGAAACTTACACACAGTGGCTTACGAGTATAGTGAGATTGATGACTGTAGGAGCGGTTGCAAGAAAGCTCTGACGGAGTCAAAAATACCAAGGGTGTTATGTCTCTTCGGTTTGGAGAACATGCAAAGATGAAAATGGAATTTTAAGCTCTACTTTTTTTCTTTTTCTTTGAAACTTGAAACGTAAAGATGAAAGTGAAGAGGAGGAAGGTGATATAACTATATATATATGCGTCCTAAAAGGAGGTCAAAGGTCGAGCTGATCAGGGCCTTTGGTTGAATTTGGTATTCGATCAGACGGTCAGGCACAAATGTGATGATGGCGGCAAAAAGATAAAATTTGGAAAGACATGGGTGTGGTGAAAAAACTACTTGAGTACTCTGATTGAGCAACTCGTGGCTGACGTGTGTCCACACTCGAGTGTAATAGGTGGCTAAGTTTTCAAAAGAGGTAGTTCAAATTTTCCTTCTCATAGGATTCGAACTGATACTTTTGAGGAGGAAAATGTTACACCCAGATTTCAAGAATGGAGATTTTTGATCTCAAAACTTAGGCTCGTAAGGTGTAAGCTCGAGATAAGCATATCCGTCACGTGATCAACATTAATGAGAAAGTCAGAGACGATCTCGCTAGCAGTAAATACGACAACATTAGAATTTTTGCACACAGAAACTGTGGTTTCGTAGCAGTTTTAGGGTTATAAGCCATGCTCAAAGCCACAATGATGATAGTTCAACACTTGTATAAATCTCTTACCATCATACAAAACGGTTCGAGCTCGAGTGTCGTGAGCTCGGAGAGGATGATCTCGACAATGTTACTTGTTGAGAACATAGGCGAACCGAGGAGTCGATCTCAAAATGGGATAATGATCTTGAAGGCATGTGAGTCTAGTATCCAAGCTCGTAAGCTATGTGTGAACATGTTTATTGTTGTAAAATCCCTATGTTTAAGGGATCAGATGTAGTCTGTTATTAAATCCCAAATATCAGAGGATATATACGTGTACGTAGTAACTGTATTCCTTTATTTTAATTAATTTGTATCATATCGTCCTGATATCTGTGGGAAGATATTCGGTAAACCCTTTTATAAATAGAGTGGAACGATTCCTTTGTGAAGACTGAAAAACTGGGACTAGGAAAATTCTGTATAATTTCTTCCAAAAAGATTTAAGAGAATCCCAGAAAGAGAATCCAAAAAGTTTTAAGAGAATCCCTTGCACTATTGGGAATAAAAGAATTGAGCGGTGTATGTTGGATTTGGGAGCCTCTATCAATGTCATGCCATTCTCCATTTATGCTTCATTGAATCTCGGTCCACTTGAAGAAACGGGGGTGATTATTCAACTTGCTGATAGGTCGAATGCTTATCCCAGGGGTGTAATAGAAGATGTTTTAGTTCAAGTTAATGAATTGGTGTTTCCGGCTGATTTTTATGTTCTTGATATGGAAGATGAATCTATTCCATGCTCCACTCCAATTTTGTTGGGAAGGCCATTCATGAAAACTGCGAGAACTAAAATTGATGTGCATGACGGTACGTTGACCATGGAATTTGATGGGGAGACTATTCGATTTAATATTTTTGAGGCTATGAGATATCCAAGTGATGTGCACGCTGTTTACTCTATTGATGTGTTGGATAGTCTTTCTCAACGAGTTTTAGATTTGCATAGTGAAGATGATTTGGAGGTTGTGTTGAGAGAGCATCTTGTGTTGACCGATGAAGATTTGTCTCATGAGATCATGGATGTCATAACCACACTCAATAGTGGTTTTGACAAGACTTTTAAGAAGGTTGCATTTCTTGATTTGCCGATTTCTAATGAGAAATTGCAGCCATCAATTATTCAAGCTCCTACACTTGAATTGAAGCCTCTTCCGGAGCATCTCAAATATGTTTACTTGGGGAAGAACGAGACACTTCCTGTTATAATTGCAAGAAATCTTAACCAAGGCCAAGAAGACAAATTAATGAGAGTACTCCGAGAGTATAAAACAGCCATTGGTTGGTCTATTGCGGATATAAAGGGGATTAGCCCTTCCATGTGCATGCACCGAATTTTACTTGAAGAAGGGTTTAAACCAACACGTGAGGCGCAACGGAGATTAAACCCACCAATGATGGAAGTTGTGAAGAAGGAGATTCTGAAGCTCCTTAGTGTGGGTGTGATTTACCCAATCTCTGACAGTAAATGGGTGAGTCCAGTTCAAGTGGTACCCAAGAAGTCTGGCATTACTGTGGTGAAGAATAATGAGAATGAGTTAGTTCCAACTCGAGTTCAAACAGGGTGGCGGGTGTGTATTGATTACCGCAAGCTAAATTCGACAACTCGAAAGGATCACTTCCCCCTACCATTCATTGATCAGATGCTCGAGAGATTGGCTGGCCACCCCTATTACTGTTTCTTAGATGGTTATTCGGGGTATAATCAGATTGTCATAGCCCCAGAAGACCAGGAGAAGACGACTTTCACATGTCCCTTTGGCACATTTGCTTTTCGGAGAATGCCATTCGGTTTATGCAACGCTCCTGCTACATTTCAGAGATGTATGGTTAGTATCTTTTCAGATTACATTGAGAGCATTATTGAGGTATTCATGGATGATTTCAGTGTATATGGCGATTCATTTGATAAATGCCTGCATAATCTTACTTTGGTTCTCAAACGCTGCATTGAGACCAATCTAGTTTTGAATTGGGAGAAATGCCATTTTATGGTACAGCAGGGGATTGTTTTGGGACATGTTATCTCGGAAAAAGGAATTGAAGTGGACAAGGCCAAAGTTGATCTCATTCGGTCTTTACCACCTCCATCTAGTGTCAAGGAAATACGGTCGTTTCTTGGTCATGCGGGTTTCTATTGACGATTTATAAAGGACTTCTCTAAAATCTCTACACCACTGTGCAAGCTCCTCCAAAAAGATGTTAAGTTCGAGTTTGATGAGAAGTGTCTACTGGCCTTTAACATATTGAAAGAATTGTTGACTACAGCTCCTATTATCCAGCCACCAAATTGGGAGTTGCCTTTTGAGCTAATGTGTGACGCTAGTGATTATGCAGTGGGTGCAGTCCTAGGGCAGCGGGTTGGTAAGCTTCCTTATGTGATTTACTATGCTTCTAGAACTCTAAATGATGCACAGTTAAATTACTCTACCACTGAGAAGGAACTATTGGCGGTTATCTATGCTTTGGAGAAGTTTCGTTCTTATTTGATTAGGACGAAAGTAATCATATATACCGACCATGCTGCTCTTAAATATTTGCTAGCAAAGAAGGAGGCAAAACCAAGACTTATTCGGTGGATTTTATTGTTACAAGAGTTTGACTTGGAGATAAAAGATAAAAGCGGCTCGGAAAATCTAGTGGCTGATCACTTGAGTCGGTTGATTCGGGAGGAGGAGTTCTTACCATTGCATGAGCGGTTTCCAGATGAGCAACTCCTTGCCATGCAAGAAGTTATTCCTTGGTATGCCGACATTGTAAACTACCTTGCTTCAAAGGAGTTACCAAGTGATCTCACACAAGCACAACGGAACAAGATTAAGCATGATGCTCGCCACTATATATGGGATGAACCTTATCTTTGGAAGTATTGTACTGATCAAATCATTCGTAGGTGTGTACCGGAATCTGAATTTCGTTCCATCCTTGCTTTTTATCATGCTTATGCTTGTGGTGGACACTTTGGACCTAAGAGGACAGCTCGTAAGATATTTGACAGCGGTTTCTATTGGCCCACAATTTTCAAAGATGCTTATGCTTATTGTAAGGCATGTGATCGTTGTCAACGAGTTGGTAACATAACGGCCAAGGATCAAATGCCTCAAACTCCCATACTAATTCTTGAGATCTTTGATGTTTGGGGTATGGATTTCATGGGACCATTCCCATCCTCTTTCGGCTATGAATATATTTTATTGGCGGTAGACTATGTGTCTAAATGGGTGGAAGCAATTGCAACTAGAACGGACAATTCAAAAACAGTAGTGGATTTCATTCGCTCTAACATTTTTGTGCGTTTTGGTACACCTAAGGCTATACTTAGTGATCGAGGCACTCATTTTTGCAATAAGAGTATAGAAGCATTGTTTCGACGCTATAGTGTAACTCACAAGGTGACAGCTGCTTATCATCCACAAGCCAACGGGCAAGCGGAGGTTTCTAATCGTGAAATCAAATTGATCCTTGAGAAAACTGTAAATTCAAACCGGAAAGATTGGAGTACAAGGCTTGATGATGCCTTGTGGGCGTATCGAACGGCATATAAAACACCTATCGGTATGTCACCTTATCGGTTGGTGTATGGTAAACCTTGCCATCTATCGGTGGAGCTAGAGCATAAGGCGTGGTGGGCTGTAAAGAAGTGTAACTTGGACACGGTTGCTGTAGGACAACAAAGAATGCTTCAATTGCATGAGTTAGAAGAAATACGCAATGAAGCATATGAGAGCGCGAAAATCTATAAGGAGAAAACCAAAGCTTTTCATGACAAACATATTCTTCGGAAGAGCTTTGTGGAAGGTCAGAAAGTCCTCATGTATCACTCTCGCCTTAAACTCTTTCCTGGGAAGTTGAAGTCTCGCTGGTTAGGTCCTTTCATTGTTACCAAGGTTTTTCCTCATGGAGCGGTCGAAGTTGTAAGCCCAAGCACGGGGAAGTCTTTCAAGGTGAATGGCCAGAGACTGAAGCCTTATTATGAGTCAATGGCCGAGGAGGAGCAAGTTCATGTGATGTACCTTGAAGACCCAGTTTATATTGATGAAGATTGAAGTTCTGAGTCGAGCTAGCGACGTTAAACATAGCCATCTTTATTGTTTTCAGTTTTTGTTATTTTTATTTTTATTTTTAAGTTGAACATTTAGTTCTTTAAAGTTTTTGTACTCTGATTCTCTCTTTAAAACCGTGAAAAAAAAAAAAAAAAATTCAGAAAAAGGCACCATGCCGCGGCACATAAAAGCCTTGCCGCGGCACGAGAAAGGCTTGCCAGACCCGAGATCCATTGGCCGCGGCAAAGAAAAAGGCTGCCGCGGCACACACCAAGCCGAGAGGAGTGTGCCGCGGCACATCAAATCCCCTGCCGCGGCACGTTATCGACCCCAGAAGCCGAAGCTCTCCTGCCGCGGCACGTAAATATGCTTGCCGTGGCACGCTCCCAGAAATCCCTAAACCCCCCTTTTTATTTCATTTTTCCCATTCACTCACCCATCTCTCAAAACACAATCCCCACTCTCTTCTTCTTCTCCTCAGCCCTAGAGACCACTCCCATATCCATTAAACCTCATCACATTCTACTCTAATCCTCATCCTCCTCAAACCTCACCATCCTCATTAAACCATCATCATATCCTCACCCCACCATACCCATCATCCATTCCCATTCCTCAAGTTCATCATCATTTGCCACCTACTCTTCTTCTCTTCAATTCATGCTCATTTGGAAGTCTTTGCAAGGAATCAAGGAGTAATCAACGCATTATCACAGCTTTTAACTGGATTCAAGGTAATATTCTCATTTGCCCTCCTTTGTTTGAGACTTGGCATCATTCAAACCCATTATTAGAGTGGACGGGTTTTGTTGGATCTCCTTCTTTGATTTTGATTTCTGTGGTGAAAATGCTTGTATATTGAGTGTATCAACATCTTGGGGGTAGTTGATCAAGCCATAAACTTGTGATCTCTGAAGTTTAAAAAGAGCACTCTACATGCTCGATGAAATGCCACAGTGAGTTGAATAGTCAGATTTGAGCGTGTTACATCTTCTACTCTGTGCTGTGCCATTAATTATTACTCATTACCACTTTGAAGGCGTTAATCCTCAATTATTGCCTGTAATATAATGTCGAGCAAGACGCACTGACCATGCAGGCCCGTCTACCACAGCCAAAGTCAAGTATGATGCAAAGAAATTCACTTCAAAAGAAGCGTTTGAAAGCTACAAGGATGCCATTGATAAGAAGAAGGCATGGGTGGCAGAACGGGGCTTTGATCTAGACATGCATCATCCTTACCCAAGGTTGATGAGTATCATCGAGCAGAGGGGTTGGCAAAGACTGTGTGCTCAACCACAGCCCGCGGTTGTATCGATTATTCGTGAGTTCTATGCTAATGCAATCAACCGCAAGAATTTACAGGTAATGGTTAGGGGTGTTCCCGTTACCTATTCTGCCTCTGCAATTAACCGTTACTATGGCTTACCAGACATTCCCAATGACGAATTTAATGCTTCTGAATCAAATCTGGACCCTAATGCCATTATCCAAGCTATTGGCATTCAAGGAGCACGGTGGAGGGCGACAGAGAATGCCTTGTCACACAAACTGGAGTCCAAGTATATGGACTATGAACTTAAGGCATGGCATCGTTTTGTTGGGGCAAAACTATTCCCAACAAAACATTTTGGAACAGTTGATTTGGCCTGTGGGAATTTGTTGAGGGCTATTATGACCAACGAGACTATTGACGTTGGCAAGATCATTCACGCCTCTATTCTGAAGAGTATGGCTAGCACACAGTACGGGTTCTACCATCCTTCATTAATCACAGACTTATGCAAGAAAGCCGGTGTGCGCTGGAATGATAATGAAGAGGTCATAAACCCAATGCATATCATTGACAGGAATACTATTCAGCGGTTTGACAAACCCGCAGCCACATCTTCTGAGCAACCTGCATCTTCTTCACATGCACCTGTGCAGCCTCACACAGGCCGATCCAGGTCACTTACTGATCGGGTTGCCGCCATGGAGACGGAACTTTACCGAGCTCGCATTGACATGCGAGCATATCATGATGAAATGGTGGCCCACAACCAACGGATGATGGAGATTGCTGCTTATCAAGACCTATGCTTCAGGATGCAGCAAACCTATTTAGGGGCGGATATGTCTGCATTCCCACCGGCCCCAAATTGGTTGCCACCTTATCCTCCAGCTGTTCCAGTACAGCCGAGTAACACTCAGGAATATGGAGATGCTGATGAAGCAGCTGGCACAGAGGAGTTCAACTATGATGAGGATGACACTTTTAGTCGCAACTGATGAGGGATTTTTTTTTTTTTTTCGTATTTGCTTATTTTTCTTTTATTTTATTTTCTTATTTTTCTTTTATTTACTGTTCTTGTCTCAATTTGTACTTCTCTCCATTGAGGACAATGTTCAATTTAAGTGTGGGGGACGGGTAACAAATTGTTTGTCTGGTTAATTGTCTTTGTTTATAAGTGTTTGTGTGTGTGTTGTTTTGTCTTGTGTCTTGGGCTGGTCTTATTGAATGCAATGGTCGATGATGAGTTTATGAGTGACACTAAACTTGAATGCTAGAAGATGATGGATAGATTATGATTCGTGTGATTGACTTCTGTTTTGATGACTACTTGAATTTGTGATTTAAATAGCGATTTATTACAGTTAGATTTGCTACTTACTTGTGTTAGGAATAGTTTATGCATGTCGGAAAAAAATAATAATAAAGAAATATAGATATATACAACTTAGCCCCCGCCACTCTAGAACACACTAGTTAATTGCTTGAGGCGAAATCATAAGTGCACAGAATTAGGAAAATGATAAAGGCAATTTCTTTGGATCGCTTGAGCCTTTCAAGCCTACCTTATCAATAATGTATCCTTAGTTCCCTGTTCTGAGCCTTATTGACCATATATTTTTTCGATGAAAACTCATTACTTAACCCTAAACTTCTTTCTTTTTCTTTATCTGTGTTGATAACCCATTGCACCATGGCTTAGCTAGTTAAATTTCTACTATGGGATGAGAGGTTATATGAAAAAAAAAAAAAAGAGAAGAAAGAAAGAAAAAAGAGAAGTATAGTAAGAGTTTCTGTATATGATGTGGTTATAAGTGTAAAGATCTCCTATTTATCCCCATGAAATATGTTAAAAGCAAAAAGAGAAAAAGAAAAGAAATTTGTTTTCTTGCATGAAAATAAGTGTGGGGGAAAATAGAGAGATCAACAATGTATGAAGTTTATGAGGGAATTGTTGAAGAAGATCCAAAGTAGAAATAGAAAAAGTATATATTAGGTATGCTATGGTGCAATATGAGCCTAAAATGTATCTTTCTCATCTACCCTGTACCCTAGCCATCCATTATAAGCTGATAAAGACCTTTTGATTCTTGATTCTGTGTGTTTATATTAGTGGAGAGTAATTGGTTAGTGTCTATGGAGTGGGTGCCCTTTATATATATATTCATTTTCTGATGAGGGGCTAGTTTGCTTAAAAAATTTGAATAAAACGACATGTATAAATTCATCTTGATTCAAGTGAACTGGTAAGTATGACTGTTATAACTCGTGGTTTAAGACAAATTTCAAGTGGTTCATCAATTTGGGAGTTGAAAATCTGATGGTTATGAAATTCAAAGTCACTATAGCATAATATTTTAGTGAAATTCTCTGAGACAATCATTGTATTCAGTGAGACCGCCTCTGTGTTAGTTTTTAGTTTTGTTTAGAGTCTAGTGGGTTTGCTAAGGGACTAGCAAAGTTTAAGTGTGGGGGAATTTGATAAGTATATTTTTGTATAAAGTTTACCTTTCTACTTATCAGATTTTGTGTTCATAAGTAGTGTGTTTGGGGATAGTTAGAATCGTTTTGTTAATTTGATTCATTTAATCTAAATTATTATTATTAAGGATAATTGTATATTTTTGATGATTTTTGGTTGAATGATGATTTTGTAGGATTCTAACCATTGGAGTAAAGTGTTAAAGAGGAGAAAAATCGAGAAAAGAACAAAAGTACAGAAATCTGAGAGCTTGCCGCTACAGGGAAAAGTCCCTGCTGCTACGAGGGAAATCAGAAAGGTCCTTGCCGCTACAGAGAAAAGTCCCTGCCGCTACAAGAGAAACAGAGAGTTTCATGCCGCGGCAAGGAAAGTTGCATACCGCGGCACGAAAAGCCCATATCGCATATCTGAAGCCTCGTGCCGCGGCAAGGAAATATGGCTGCCGCGGCACGCGTTAAAATTCAAATCCAAATTCGATTTTTCTTAATTTTTAGACGGGAAATAAAAGGGGGATTAGGTCATATTCGTGAATTAAGTTTTAGATACACGATTTTAGAGAGAGGAACACAGAGAGAGCGGAGGAGAAGAAGGAGGATCGCATTCAACCTTTTCAATAGTTTTCTTCTTCTCTAAACTCTTTTATTCTTTGATTCTGGTTATGTTTTTAATCATGATTGTTGGCTAAGTTTCTTTTAGGTTAAGGGTTATTCAAAACCCAGACATGAATGTTTGATTTGAGATGTGAATATTGTTCTTGATTTCCATAATGTTAAATTGATTCTATTCTTCTATGCCTATTGTATGAAATATTGTGATTCCTTGTTAGGGTGTACAACTAATTAGGGCTTGCATTATTTTACTGTCATCTTAGAATTTCTATTCACCTAATAGTTTAGGATTCTAAGTGTTTGTGATAAATTGCAATTGATGATGTGGTCAAAAACATTGTTGATTGTGATGAAGAATAGAACCTAGGTTAAATGAATTAAATGCTTCATTGATTTATTGCCTAGATTAACCTATCTCCACTATTGTTAATGCTTTTCCCAAATTGAATGAATCGTATGCTTAATAGGTTTGTTGTTTGGTAAAAAGAATTGATTATTGAGCGCTTAGCCGTAATTGATTGTGATAGGGAGATTGGGATAATTGACTGCTTAAGCGTTATCTACAGGGTTAATAGTTTAATTGGGAATCGGAATAATATTCATTATTGATATTCATGCATGATTGTCTGAGGTGGAGAATAATTCTTAACCCTCTTTGAAATCGTTGTTAATCTCTTCTTGCTACCAATTGTTTTCTTAATTATTGCTTTTACTTTTACTTTCCAAAACCCCCCTTTCCAATTTAACTTTGTTAAGCTTTTGTGGATAATAAATTGAATATAGTTCCCTTGGGTTCGACCTCTATTTGCCATTATACTAAATAATTGGTTTGAGAGTAAATAAAATATTTGTTAAATTTGGTACGCAATACGACACGCATCAATAGTATCTTAATTTTGTCGTACTAATACAAGATCATATTCTCATGAATGAATAGGGAATTTTCTTGATATTATTATATAATTAATTCAAACAATAATTATAACATTCAAATATAATAAAATTGTACTTTTATTTTAAATCAATAAAATGTCTATACATGCTTTTAGGGCATTAATCCTAACAATCTCCCACTTGCCATCAAAGCAAGTGAGACATTTCCCTTAATTCCATATTGCGCACGTGACCCATGAACGAATTTGCAGGA
Source organism: Humulus lupulus (assembly GCF_963169125.1). Taxonomy (NCBI): domain Eukaryota; kingdom Viridiplantae; phylum Streptophyta; class Magnoliopsida; order Rosales; family Cannabaceae; genus Humulus; species Humulus lupulus. The sequence goes on from NC_084802.1 coordinate 14,253,093, forward strand.
AGTGTCTTGGTTAACAGGTCAGCCAGGTTCGGTTCTGACGCTATCTTCATAATAGTCACATCACCTCAGTGTACAATCTCTCTTACCAGATGGTATTTCTTTCTATTTGCTTCCCTCTCTTGTGGCTTCTCGGTTCTTTGGAATTAGTTACTGCTCCACAGTTGTCACAGTACAGGATTAGTGGCTTATCCATATCTGGAACAACTTCCAAATCAGTGTAGTACTTCCTCAACCAAACCGCCTCCTTAGCTGCTTCACAAGCCGCTATGTATTTGGCTTTCATGGTTGAATCAGCTATGTTGGATTGCTTAATAATTCTCCAAACAACAACTCCTCCACCAAGAGTGAACACTAACACAAATGTTTATTTTTTACTGGCTTTGTTTGATTGAAAATCAGAATCAGTGTATCCAGTAGGGTTTAGCTCACCCTTTGAATATACCAGCATATAGTCTCTTGTTCTCCTAAGATACTTGAGAATGTGCTTTACTGCAATCCAGTGTTCCAAACTAGGATTTGATTGATAACGATTTACAATCCCAATTGCATAACATATGTCGAGCCTAGTACGCAACATAACACACATTAGACTCCCAATTGCTTAAGCATATGGATACTTTCTCATATCCTCTTCCTCCTGAGGTGTCTTGGGACATTGTTCCTTGGAGAAAGCAATTCCATGTCTGGTCGGTAATTAACATTTCTTGGAATTCTCTATAGAGAATCTTTCAAGCACCTTATCTATATAATTATCCTGAGAAAGTGCCAAGAGCTTGTGTAGAGTCCAAGAACTTTACTTAGCTAATTGTTTAGTAGTATTATAGTATGTTTAGTGTTATCATTGTTACTTTGGATTTTTGGTTCAGACCGGGAGTTATTTGGACACTCATAGTAGTACTTATAGATTTTCTAAGTTTAACCTATAGTTTAAGAATATTAAGTATAACCTAAGGTTTGATTAATGTGTCTGATATTAAGGAATATATTATTATATTATAAGGTTTAGACATCAACCAATAGGATTTTAAGCACATGTTTTGAATGGTAATTAAGGATTTAGTATTTTTGAGGATTAAATTAAATAAGGGTAAAAGTTTGAATGTATAGGGTCAGTCAGCAGCTTTGAGCACGTTGAGGGCTTAGTCAAGGCTGTTTACTCCATTCAAACTCAGCTAAAAATGTGTAAATTCGTGTTTAAATATTCAGCGTATGCCGATATATCGCAGCTATAGGGGGCGATATGTCGCAGCACGTAGACACGGAAAACACGAATCGATGCACGGTCGCCTCGGGAACAAAGGTCCAGGCGATATATCGCCTATAGGGGGCGATATATCGCCTCCACCAGCATGTTTTCAAATTCATTTGAATTCTTTTCCCTTCAGCCATTCAAACGCCTTCAACAGTCCAGCATCTTCTGAACGAGTCTTCAGCCTCTGCTGAACGATTATTCAAATGATTTTCACTTAAAAAGCCATTATTTTTATTCAAGTAAAATCAAGATATTTTCATTCCCAAACTCTATAAATAGGACCTAGTACCCAGCCATTATTCACCATTTGCTCTAAGTTCAGAGGCTGCTAGTGTTAAGTGAGTGTAAGAGTGTAAACACTTGGTTTGGGAAAAACTATAAGCTTAAACATCATAAGCTTATCAAACACTTGGGAAGTAAGTGAGTGCTATAGTATTTCGGTGGATGTTAGATTGATCTTGCAATCTTTGAGGTAAACCCAAAACTCTAGTCCTTTCTGTATTCTATGTTATTTCTTTTCTCAAAACCTTCTACTCAGTCCCCTAACCTTATTCTTATTTTTGGTTAGGGAATCCAAGTTCTTAAGCACTTAAGTGGTGGTAAGCATATTTTCGTTTAATGGTTTAGTCTTCCTATTCTCTTTCATTTCATCTCCTTTCTTTAGACTCACCCTTGTTCATTGTGGTTTTAGGAGTGTTCCAAAAGTCCTAACTCAGTCCATTTTATCCCGGTAACTTTGGTAAGGAAAATAGGCTAGAATTAACATGTTATGTGATTATGTTATCTATATGTTTTATGTTATTAAAAGTGTTATGATTTATGTGTATGTTTGTAGGCTTGGGCATATGACCCATATGACTAACAAGACCCCAAATGGGTTATGGGCATATGACCTACTTAGCTAGTAGGACCCCATTAACCCCATGGGCATATGCTTGTTTAGCCTATGGGACCCCAAGTAATAATGGCCATTATAATAAGTGTATGTTATATGTATTATGTTAAGTCTTTATGTTTTCTTATGAAATTGTGTATATGACTATGTGTTAGGTTTTTCCTTGCTGGGCATTAGGCTCACTCCTTTCTGTTTATGTGCAGGAAAATAAGCTTAGAGGCGGTAAGATTCGTGATGCTTGGGAGGATGTGTATCGATGATGAATGGAGTCAAGGGGCCGAGCGTTATCGATTCGAGGATGTAGTCTCCTTTTATGTTTTTTTTATGGTTTTACATGTATTTTCCGCATTATTATGTAATGTCTTTTATTTTAAATCTTATTTTGTTTTAAAGACAATGGGATCCCAAAATCCTTCTTAGTATTCTGTTTCTTTGTAAATAACTCTTATTTTCAAGTTACTCAATAAATTATGGTATTTTCGTAAAATGTAAGTTTTTATGTATAGTTTCGATAATGGTCCAATTAGTCTAGATTAGTGGGTCATTACAGTTGGTATCAGAGAAACGGTTCCTTCGCATGAAGTTGTCCTCGATACACATGCTCAAAGCTCCGAATCGGACCGCCAAGTAAGTGTTTAAGTTACAAGTTACAAGTTACTTTGTCTATGTGTATAGCTAACAACTTTAGTGTTTATGTTTCAGTTAAAAATGAATGGAGCTTTAACCTACCAAGATATCCGAGCCATTAAGGCCTTAAAAAGAATAAGGGAGCCAAGAAACACCGTAGGAGCCTTAGAAAGGATTACACGAAGGTTGCTTTTGTTTCACCAAGCAATAGGTGGCCTTCAAGAGGCTAAACAAATAATGCTAAGATCAACAGAACAATATGTATTAGTGATTAGGTTGTTTAAAGATTTCCATCCTGTAATAGCAGCCTTAGAAGAAATATGGGAAGAAATGAATGATGAGGATGAATCACCATTAGCAATGAGATACTATTTCCTCTTAGTTAGGTTCACCGCAAAATTTGAATTTCAATTCACCAAGGAGCAAAAGAATAGGATTCTCACAAACCTTCCTAGAGGGCATTTTGATGCTCATGATAATGATGACTATGAGGCTATAGATGATGATATGTTAGATGACGGATCGGATGTAGAAGATCCCGATTTTTAGATTAGTAGTTTTTATTTGTTTTATTTACTTTTATGTTATGATTGTAATAAGTGAAATTGTTTTCCAAATGAATAAACATGCTATTTGAATATCATGTGTGAGTTTGAAATTTTTTTTCACAATCATAATAAATACTAAATAAAATGAATAATGACTGAGTTCGGTGAGGGTGGATACGAATCAATGAACCTGGTTTCCTTGTTGAGAGTTAGGGGGCCTTAGTAGTGGGAACGATTTTACTGATCCCAGCCCTCCCTCAATATGGTTAACTTTGGAACAAAGATAAGTTTCGAGCCTGAGAATTAAGTCATATAGGATGATTAGAAACACACTTAGAAAATAAATATGACTTGTTTTTCTAAGTATAGAAACCCACTCTAATAATAAATAAAGACCTATATAATTTTTCATAAAAAGTCATAATAAATAGGTCCGAGATATGTTTGTTTTAGAATAAGTTTTTGCCTTAGAGCCTATTAGGAAAAAGTTCTAACATGTTTCTTTTAACTGTTAGAACTCTGCTACGATGTCTCTCCGAAGATCTGCTCGCACCAACGGGAACGCTTCCAACGATGTTCCAGCGACCAATGCGGTCCCTACCGTTCGCCGAAGGAGAGTACGTGTTACTGCTCGCCGCAACGCACCGGCACAGCCAGCTGACAACACTGCAGAGATTGCCAGACTACGACAGCAAGTCGAGGAACTTCTGCAGCAACAACGCCAACAGGCTCAATCTCAGCCTCAGCCTCCGCCACAGCCGCAGCCGCAGCCCCAGCCAATGGCCCCAGCACCCCAACAAGTTGGTCCGTATGGGGGATGGCCTATGACGAACTACGCTCCTTATCCTGTTCAGCACATGGAGCCAGTGTACGAGAGGTTCCGCAAGCAGCACGCTCCGAACTTCGAAGGGACTACGGACCCCTTTGAAGCAGAAGAATGGCTAAGGAATGTGGAGCCGATCCTAGCCCACATGAACCTTAGTAATGCAGACCGCATATCCTGCGTCTCATCTTTGCTCAAGAAAGATGCCAGGATATGGTGGGACTTGGTCCAGCAATCCCACGATGCTGCCACCATGACGTGGACCCGATTTGTGGAGCTCTTCCACAAGAAGTACTACAATTCAGCAGTGCTTGCTACGAGAGTTGAGGAGTTCACCAATCTGAAGCAAGGGAATTTAACAGTGGCAGAATATGCTCGTCAGTTCGATCGCTTAGCGAAGTTCGCAGCAGAGTTGGTTCCAACCGACTATCTAAGGGTGAACAAGTTTGTTAGAGGACTTCGCCCGAAGATCGAGATGGGGGTTAAACTAGCAAACCCGGGAAACACTTCATATGCCGACGTTCTTGAGACGGCAATTGAAGTAGAAAGGTTGCAAGCCAACGTGAGCAAAGAAGAAGCCAGCAAGCCGGAACCTAGGCAGCAGAGCCAACCTCAGGCCAGTCGGAACAACAATCAGTCCAGCAACAGTCAGTCCAACAACAACGGTAACGGACAGAAGAGAAGGCATCCTGACAACAAGCAAGCCGACAACAAAAAAAGGGCACGACCAAGTAATGGGGAAATAGGTCGGGCTACGTGGAATACCCGCCATGTGCCAAATGTCAGAAGAAGCACCCCGGAGAATGCCGTGCCAACACCAAGGAGTGTTTCAACTGTGGTCAAGAAGGGCATCGTAAAAGAGACTGTCCTCAGCAAAAGCCGGAAGGAAAGAAGGACGAAAAGATGGTTCCTGCTCGGGTTTTTGCCTTAACCCAAGGAGAGGCAGATGCTAGCAACAAGGTGGTCACAGGTCAGGTTTCCATCCTCAATAAATTATGTCATGTATTATTTGATTCGGGAGCCACCCATTCGTATATTTCGTTAGGAATGATAGATAAACTAGACAAACCTAGTGAAAGATTTAGAACTAGGTTTGCAACCGAGTTGCCTTCGGGCAAAGTAGTTCTATCATCACGAATTGTACGAGGCGTACCAATCAAGATTGAGGACAAGGAACTAGAAGGAGACCTGATAGAGCTGGTGATCAAAGACTTCGACGTCATACTAGGCATGGATTGGCTAGCACGGCATGGCGCAACGATCGACTGCAAGACGCAAGAAGGTGACATTCGATACTCCTGACGGCCAGAAACTGTGCTTCATGGGACAAGCTTCGGGACTACGCACACCGTTAGTATCATCTCTCAAAGCTCAGAAAATGATGGAGAAAGGATGTCAAGCATTCTTAGCCAACATCACGAATGTGGAGAAGGAGACATCACTCAAAGTTGGAAATGTTCGAGTCATACAAGAATTTCCAGAAGTTTTCCCCGATGACTTGCCAGGATTGCCGCCAACTAGAGAAATAGACTTCACGATAGAATTAGTACCGGGCACCGAGCCTATCTCTAAGGCACCATACCGGATGGCACCTACGGAACTCAAGGAGTTAAAGACGCAGCTACAAGAACTCCTAGACTTGGGTTTCATTAGGCCAAGCCATTCACCATGGGGAGCTCCGGTACTATTCGTGAAAAAGAAGGACGGAAGTATGCGCATGTGCATAGACTACCGTGAGCTGAATAAAGTAACGATTAAGAACAAATACCCGCTACCTCGGATTGATGATTTGTTTGATCAACTCCGAGGCGCGACTGTATTCTCTAAGATCGATTTACGGTCCGGGTATCATCAGCTCAAGGTAAAGGGGGAAGATATTCCTAAGACAGCCTTTAGGACTCGTTATGGACATTACGAGTTCTTGGTTATGTCTTTTGGTCTTACTAACGCGCCAGCCGCGTTTATGGACTTAATGAATAGGGTCTTCAAGGACTACTTGGATAAATTCGTCGTTGTGTTCATCGACGACATTTTAATTTACTCCAAGGATGAAGTGGAGCACGAGGAACACTTGAGGATAATTTTGACGCGATTGAAGGAGCACCAACTCTACGCGAAGTTCAAGAAATGCGAGTTTTGGCTCTCACAAGTGGCGTTCCTCGGGCACATCATATCGAAAGACGGAGTTGCAGTAGATCCATCGAAGGTAGAGGCCGTGAAAGATTGGCTTAGACCAAAGAACGCGTCGGAAGTAAGAAGCTTCTTAGGGCTAGCAGGTTACTATAGAAAGTTTGTAGAGGGCTTTTCTAAGATAGCCACTCCACTCACCAACCTGACCCGGAAGCAACAAAAGTTTAACTGGAATGATAAGTGTGAGGAAAGCTTCCAGTTGCTTAAGGATAAGCTTTGCTCAACACCAGTACTTAGTGTCCCAACACCCAACGACAAGTTCGTTGTCTACTGTGATGCATCAAAGTTAGGATTGGGATGCGTACTGATGCAAAATGACAAGGTGATAGCCTACGCGTCACGTCAGTTAAAGGAGTATGAACAACGCTATCCAACTCACGATATGGAGTTGGCAGCGGTGGTCTTTGCGTTAAAAATCTGGCGCCATTATCTTTACGGAGAACGGTGCGAGATTTATACGGACCACAAAAGTTTAAAATACTTCTTTACTCAGAAGGAGCTTAACATGAGGCAGCGCCGGTGGTTGGAATTAGTAAAGGATTACGACTGCGAAATCCTATACCACCCGGGGAAGGCAAACGTAGTCGCCGATGCACTTAGCCGAAAAAGTTATGGGAACTTAGCAGCCTTATCCGGAATAGAAAAGCCATTGCAACAGGAGCTTATCAGTGCCGGAATAGAAGTGGTTGTAGGCAAGTTGGCTAACTTGTCTATCCAATCGAATCTGCTAGAAGACATACGGAATGGTCAGAGACATGATGATTCACTAGCAACGCACATGGATGCAGTCAGAGAAGGCAAGACTACAGATTTCTCAATATCCAGTCAAGGTTTATTGAGATATAAGGATCGAGTATGCGTGCCAGACGATCAAAGTATTAAGAAGACGATCCTAGAAGAAGCACACAACACCCCATACTCGGTTCATCCAGGGTCTACCAAGATGACTCATGACATCAAGGCAGTCTATTGGTGGCCAGGGATGAAGAAGAACATAGCGGAATATGTATCTAAGTGTCTGGTATGCCAGCAAGTGAAGGCGGAGCATCAGCGGCCTGCAGGATTATTGCAACCGCTTAGCATACCGGAGTGGAAGTGGGACGATATAGCCATGGACTTCGTGACGGGTCTGCCAAAGACAAATAAGCAGCATGATTCTGCTTGGATAGTCATAGATAGACTAACCAAGTCGGCTCATTTTCTGCCTGTTAAGACTTCTTATACGGCAGACCAATATGCAGACATCTACATCCAAGAGATTGTACGATTGCATGGAATCCCCAAGACGATAGTATCAGATAGAGGATCAGTGTTTACGTCAAGATTTTGGAGAAGCTTACAGCAAGCCATGGGTACTAAGTTAAGTCTTAGTACAGCTTTCCATCCTCAGACAGATGGGCAGTCAGAGCGTACGATTCAGATTTTAGAGGATATGCTACGCGCATGTGTACTTGACTTCGGAGGATCGTGGAACAAGTACTTACCGCTGATCGAGTTCTCGTACAACAATAGCTACCAGTCGACGATCGAGATGGCACCTTATGAGTTGCTATATGGAAGAAGGTGTCGATCACCGTTGCACTGGGACGAGGTAGGAGAAAGGCAGCTTCTAGGGCCCGAAGCTGTTAGGCAAGCTCAAGAAGCAGTAACGCTTATTAGACAGCGTATGCTTGCTGCTCAAAGCCGACAGAAAAGCTATGCAGATACCAAGAAACGCGATGTGGAGTTCCAAGTTGGAGATCAAGTCTTCCTGAAGATATCTCCTATGAAGGGTGTCAAGCGGTTCGGGAAGAAAGGCAAGCTCAGTCCCCGATTCTTAGGTCCTTTTGAGATATTGGACAAAGTGGGACCAGTTGCGTATAGACTAGCCCTACCGCCAGCACTAGCCGATAGTCACAACGTCTTCCACATCTCGATGTTACGCAAGTATGTGTCAGACCCATCTCACGTCCTCAAGTACGATACCATAGCACTCCAGAAAGACTTAAGTTACGAGGAACGACCGGTTAGCATCCTAGATAGGGGGATGAAGCAGTTACGGTCCAAGAGCTTTCCTATAGTTAAAGTCCTATGGAGCAATAGTTCTGAACGCGAGGCAACGTGGGAGTTGGAAGAGGACATGCAGAGCCGGTATCCGGAGTTATTTGGTAAGTAAATTTCGAGGACGAAATTCTTTTTAGTAGGGGAGAATTGTAGAGTCCAAGAACTTTACTTAGCTAATTGTTTAGTAGTATTATAGTATGTTTAGTGTTATCATTGTTACTTTGGATTTTTGGTTCAGACCGGGAGTTATTTGGACACTCATAGTAGTACTTATAGATTTTCTAAGTTTAACCTATAGTTTAAGAATATTAAGTATAACCTAAGGTTTGATTAATGTGTCTGATATTAAGGAATATATTATTATATTATAAGGTTTAGACATCAACCAATAGGATTTTAAGCACATGTTTTGAATGGTAATTAAGGATTTAGTATTTTTGAGGATTAAATTAAATAAGGGTAAAAGTTTGAATGTATAGGGTCAGTCAGCAGCTTTGAGCACGTTGAGGGCTTAGTCAAGGCTGTTTACTCCATTCAAACTCAGCTAAAAATGTGTAAATTCGTGTTTAAATATTCAGCGTATGCCGATATATCGCAGCTATAGGGGGCGATATGTCGCAGCACGTAGACACGGAAAACACGAATCGATGCACGGTCGCCTCGGGAACAAAGGTCCAGGCGATATATCGCCTATAGGGGCGATATATCGCCTCCACCAGCATGTTTTCAAATTCATTTGAATTCTTTTCCCTTCAGCCATTCAAACGCCTTCAACAGTCCAGCATCTTCTGAACGAGTCTTCAGCCTCTGCTGAACGATTATTCAAATGATTTTCACTTAAAAAGCCATTATTTTTATTCAAGTAAAATCAAGATATTTTCATTCCCAAACTCTATAAATAGGACCTAGTACCCAGCCATTATTCACCATTTGCTCTAAGTTCAGAGGCTGCTAGTGTTAAGTGAGTGTAAGAGTGTAAACACTTGGTTTGGGAAAAACTATAAGCTTAAACATCATAAGCTTATCAAACACTTGGGAAGTAAGTGAGTGCTATAGTATTTCGGTGGATGTTAGATTGATCTTGCAATCTTTGAGGTAAACCCAAAACTCTAGTCCTTTCTGTATTCTATGTTATTTCTTTTCTCAAAACCTTCTACTCAGTCCCCTAACCTTATTCTTATTTTTGGTTAGGGAATCCAAGTTCTTAAGCACTTAAGTGGTGGTAAGCATATTTTCGTTTAATGGTTTAGTCTTCCTATTCTCTTTCATTTCATCTCCTTTCTTTAGACTCACCCTTGTTCATTGTGGTTTTAGGAGTGTTCCAAAAGTCCTAACTCAGTCCATTTTATCCCGGTAACTTTGGTAAGGAAAATAGGCTAGAATTAACATGTTATGTGATTATGTTATCTATATGTTTTATGTTATTAAAAGTGTTATGATTTATGTGTATGTTTGTAGGCTTGGGCATATGACCCATATGACTAACAAGACCCCAAATGGGTTATGGGCATATGACCTACTTAGCTAGTAGGACCCCATTAACCCCATGGGCATATGCTTGTTTAGCCTATGGGACCCCAAGTAATAATGGCCATTATAATAAGTGTATGTTATATGTATTATGTTAAGTCTTTATGTTTTCTTATGAAATTGTGTATATGACTATGTGTTAGGTTTTTCCTTGCTGGGCATTAGGCTCACTCCTTTCTGTTTATGTGCAGGAAAATAAGCTTAGAGGCGGTAAGATTCGTGATGCTTGGGAGGATGTGTATCGATGATGAATGGAGTCAAGGGGCCGAGCGTTATCGATTCGAGGATGTAGTCTCCTTTTATGTTTTTTTTATGGTTTTACATGTATTTTCCGCATTATTATGTAATGTCTTTTATTTTAAATCTTATTTTGTTTTAAAGACAATGGGATCCCAAAATCCTTCTTAGTATTCTGTTTCTTTGTAAATAACTCTTATTTTCAAGTTACTCAATAAATTATGGTATTTTCGTAAAATGTAAGTTTTTATGTATAGTTTCGATAATGGTCCAATTAGTCTAGATTAGTGGGTCATTACAGCTTGTTCTTCCTATCCCTTAGGATTTGGATTCCCAGAACATAGCTCGCCTTGCCCAAATCTTCCATTTGGAACTTTTCAGCTAACCACTTCTTTACATTTGACAATGTCTCTACATTGTTCCCAATGAGCAAAATGTCATCAACGTAAATAACTAAGAAGACCACCATTTTTCCTTTGATGTATTTATACACACATGATTTGTCGACATTATGTTTGAAGCCATATGTTTTAATTGTTTCATCAAAAGTTATATTCCAAAATCTAGATGCTTGCTTTAATCCATAAATGGATTTCTGCAACTTGCACACCTTTTGATCTTCCCCTTTCTTTATGAACCCTTCTGGTTCTACCAAATAGATACTTTCATCAAGATAGCCATTCAAAAATACTGTCTTGACGCCCATTTGCCATATCTCATAATCATTGGCAGCCATTATGGATAAGATGATACAAATGGATTTGAGCATGGCCACAGAAGAAAATGTTTCTTCATAATCAACACCTTCTCTGAGTGTAACCTTTGGCTACAAGCCTCACTTTGAAAGTCTCCATTTTCCCATCTACACCTATTTTCTTCTTGTATATCCACTTACACCCTATGGGTCTGACATCTTCAGGTGGATCCACAAGTTCCCAGACAGAATTGGAATACATCGATTCCATTTCTTAGTTCATGGCTTCTTGCCATTTCTCCTTTTTAGGATCATCCATTTCCTCTTTAAAGATCGTCCTTGTCTATATCAGAAACAAGGACATGTGCCTCATGTTCGTAGTGAACAGGTTGTCTCGCAATCCTCCCAATACGATGTCGCACCGAGGTTTCTTTTTCAGAAATCATGATTTCCTCAGTTTTTCATTTATCATTTAGTGATGAAGATGATTGTGATGGAATCTTATCAGTTGTGAGTTCCTCCAACACTACCTTGCTCCGTGGTTTATAGTTATTCATATATTCATGTTCAAGGAAGGGCGCATTTGTGGAAACAAATACCTTTTGATCCTTGGGACTACGAAATAACCATCTCTTGTTTCTGGAGTGTAGCGAACAAAAATGCACACTTCTAACCTTGATTCAAGTTTCCCTAATTTAGGTTTAAGAACATGAGCAGGACAACCCTAAATGCCGAAATGGTGCAAACTAGGTTTGTTTCCATTCCACAGTTCCAATGGCGTTTTGCTAATGGTCTTAGATGGGACTATATTCAAATGTACGCCGTCTTTTGAAGTGCATATCCCCACAATGAGAGAGGAAGTGAAGAGTAGCTTAACATAGACCTGACCATGTCCAACAAGGTCTTGTTTCTCCTTTCAAAAACACCATTATGTTGTGGCACTCCTGATGCTATGAGTTAGGATAGAATACCATGTTTCAGCAAGAAATCTTTGAATCTAAATCCAAATATTCTCCACCTCGATTAGATCAAAGTGTCTTTAGATTTTTACCTAACTGCTTCTCAACCTCAACTTTGAACTCTTGAAAGTTACCAAAGTTTTTAGATTTCCTAAGCATTAGGTAAGTGTGACCATATCTTGAGTAATCGTCAATAAAAGTGACAAAATACTCATACCCACCTCTTTCTTGTACATTGATTGGACCACAGACATCGCTGTGTACAAGCTCCAAAGGTTCTTTGGCTCTATATCCTTTTGGTGAGAAAAGACATTTGGTCATTTTTCCTTCTAGACAAGATTCACAAACCAGAAGAGTTCCAACTCTTAGTTCTCTCAAAGGTCCATCTCTTGTTAATCAGTTTATCCTATCTAGACCTATATGACCAAGGCTAAGATGCCAAAGATATGTGTCATCATTGTTTGAAACTTTTTGTCTTTTGTTACCTTGCCGTTTTGATACTTTAAATAATTCTGAATTATTGAGCGTTTGTTCATTTTAATGAAAGTGATAAAGTCCAAATATTCAATTGAATGTCTAAAGAAAAATTAAGAATAATCAAATTATAAATAAATATTTTGAAGTCATTACATGCAATAAAATTTCAAATTAACTAAAATGAACTAAACATTGTTCAAACAACAATAAAGTTTTCTTTTAAAGAATTTTAAATAAATGGACTTTCTTTAATGCTTTCTTGAACTAGACACTGTTCCTCTTTTCCACTTCATGATCTTCATCAGCAACCTTCTTGATCCGTTAGATTCATCCATCTACACAAAAGAATAAACATTGTTAGTGGACCCTGAGTTAAGAGCTCAGAATGACAAATCTCTTTCCACTTAGTTATAAGAACAAATAAATCATATTTACCTTTCTTATTCTTCATAAATTCAGCGATCATTTCATGCTTGGTCGATAGGATTTCATTCTCATAAGATCACTTATCATATATGTGTCCATACATAGCATGGACGACCTCTCATATATCATATGCATATTTAAGGCTTTGTAGAGTATTTTTGGTCCTATATTCACTTATTGTAGTAAATAATACCTATCCTATGATTTATTCTTGACCACTTGGTGTACTCAAACTGATCAATCACTGAAGCATCTATTGGTGGTTCATTGATTGGTGGTGTTTTAACAGTCTCCATTAAATTCTCTCTTAACAATAATATATCCATATCATGTCTCCAAAATAATATATTTTAATCATTAAGTTCAACCACTACATTGCAGTTGTTTGGAGACATTTTAACTGAAATAATATAAAAACAATAATATTACCATTTGAAAAATATCAATGTTTTTAAAAGTAAACATGATGCATGAATGCAACAATTTAAACACATAAATTAACATTTACTTTTCCACGATAAAACTACACAACAAATAAAGTGTCGCCTTAGGGTCGGTCAAGTTAAATTCAAATAGCGTATAAGACAATCTTATCTTTATGATTTAAAACTTAAAATAACTCTTTATTTTCTCTTTTAAATATAAAGCACCGCTGGTTTGGTCAAGATTCAATTATCCACTGCGAAAGCTTAATAACATCTTTGTAAGTTTAACCCATTATTTCATATTTCATGACTTAACTTAGAGAGTGCTGCCTTAGAGTCGGTTAAGCCTAAAATATATCACTTCCTCCTATCATCGTAAGAAGCCAACCTCGGTATTAATATGTCTAGAATCCTTCCTTGAGGGGACGGAAACGAAACCCCCTTGAGGCCCTATTCATATCTCACAGCGTTGTACTAATAATGGAGACCATAGATCACATTGAGATGTTCACCTGCTCCCACTAACTATTTAAGATTAAATGTGTTTTATTAAACTAATCAATTAATTCCAAATTAATTACTAGGTTATTTTATAACCCTATGAATTAAATAAATTACAATAATCATAATTATAAAAGTGTATGTTTCTATAATTTATGTGATCTAAATAATTTCCCATTACATTAATCTAACTTTACTAAAACTCCTTTTACATAAAGTTGATTATCTTAAAGGCCTATAAAACCTATTGTTTTTATTATGGTGTGAGTTACCAAGTTTTAACTAATTTAATACTTAGTAGTTTACATGCAATTAGTGTAACCCCCTAAAATCCAGGGACCGTTACGGTGTGCCTTGTAAACAGTGCTAAACTCGCTAATCGAGTCATTTGGCCAAAATCGTGTAACTAAGTATGATTAGCGGTTTAGGGATTAAAAATTTTGGTTAAGATGTAACGTTTCATTAGAACATTTATTATATACATTGAGATCCCAAAAATATAATTTAAAGGTATACTACAAGAAAATATTTACAACCAGCCGATCTAGGCGGGAAAACAAGGTTCAACCCTAGTTCCTCTTCAAACCTCGGCCGTGGTGGTCGAGCAGCTGCATATGTACACATCATCACCTAAGCTCTCCAACTCAAGGATGGTCCAACTTTCTTTTGCCTTTACCTGCACCACATAGCACCCGCGAACCGAAGCCCAACAAGAAAACTTAATATGCTCATGAACAGTTATAACATGTCATTAGATCATAAGGCACACGCCTAGCAGATATAGCCCTATTCAAGCAGGCAAACGAGTTCACATAATGTTGAGTATAACACATCAACCAATGATCATAATAATAATTCAAGGCTTTTAGCCCAATATACAAGAGTGGCAGTGGTACAGTCACTAAGGTGGGTTCCGTTCCCAATAGCCATGTGACGTTAGAGTCACCGGGGCTTATAGATAAGTGATCCTTTCACTAGCTTATACAAGATAGGTATCTCGTGAAATAGTCACCAGCATAAACCTGTCGAGTAGATAAGTGATCCTTTCACTAGCTTAGATAGGATAGGTGCATGATGACTAGTCACCAACATAACCTTCCTCATGACCATAGAGTCATAACCCTGGAACATCGTTCCCTAGCCATGTGACAAACGGTCACCTGGGCCTTAGGCCCTGGCTCTGAGTGACTGGTCTTAGACTAGCCAAGCGCTTATAAGTTCATCGACCTTAGGGTCAGTCTAGCGTTAATGCCTTAGAGCCATTCAACACTGATATCGATTAGATCTAATCTTCATTCGGCCCTGCGTTCAGGACGCTATTGTCCTTTCTGACTCTTAGGTCAGTGTCCCTGACTAGTCAGTACCATAAACAAGTAAGCAATGCCACCAAACATATATCACATATATCCAATATTCGAATACAGGGCATTCAGCATGCTTACTCAACAATTACTAGCATAATTAGGACCATGCATAAACACAGAAGCTCAAGCTCTAAACATTCTCATATTTAATAATCATAGCATGCCCTAATCTCATATTTCTCGTGCATCACATGCATCGTATTTAACCACTTGAGATGCCTCAACAATAATCATGCATGCCACACTTAATAATCCAACATGCATCAAGAATAACCATGCATGTTATACATACACAGGGTGCAGTTTTCTTACCTCAAATTCGAGCTAGAATGAATAAAATAACGACCCTTGAGAACAATCAACTATTAGTCCTTTAGCGGCCACCTAGTCATAACCAAATACGGGACACCATCAATAAAATGATAATCAAGGGTTCCCAAACCAAGATCTAGACTCCGGGACATCAATCCCCACTAATCCGGGTAGTAGGAACGATGCCGAGGCCTAAAACCATGTTCCCGGGGCCAAAACACACAAACAGGCTCAACCCTGCTCAAGGGCTGCGGTCCTAGCACCTTGGACCACCGCCCCCAGCCATTCCAGAAGCAAGGGACGCAGCACCCAGCAAGCACAAAACTGCTCCACCTGCTCCTTCGAGCTAGGGCCGCGGCCCCCAACCTAGAGCCATCCCCAAACACGATTTTCAACATCCCAAAGTCTCCAAATTCATGCCTAAACATTACCAAATCATCAAATCAAAGTTCCTAAGCTTCCCAATGGTCCAAAACCATCAAAACCCAAAGCTCAATCGAACCAAAAACTCAACAATTCACAAAATCCAATTCTAAGCTTAGAAACTCTAAAAACTCAAAACTTAAACTTAGATTACCTTCAATTGGGTTGTTTTCCGTCAAATCCTTCGGTTAAGAAGCTTCTAATCTTTCCTAGGATCGCTATGCCTCGATCCTCGCTTGATTCTGACTCCTAGAACTCGAGATTTCTTCAAAAAGGCTTCGAACGGTAAAATGAGCTAACGAAGGAGAGAGGAAATGTTTTCTAACGTACGTTCTATCTGACAAGCTACTTCAAGCTTAAGTAACCTCAAATAAAACCTAATGCTCGGGTTCCCGAAAACACCCCCGAGGACATTATAGTCAAAACTTCCAGAATTTCCTCCTGACCTCAAATACTCCCAATTTATTATCAAATAAACATTCTTATTACCCAATAATCGACCCCGTTATGACAAAACTGCTAACTCATAATATAAGATCGTCTCATGCCGAATAACTCGAATATATCTCCATAATAATAAAATCTCATTCACAAATTACAATATGCACCCAAATATACAAATATGCCCTCAACATGCCAAATTACCAAAATGCCCTTATAATTATAAATACACCCATATGCATGCATTTATCATCATATAATAATATAATTCACATGAACATGCATATGATCATTAAATAGCATCATAATTCAGTTATGGCCCTCTCGGCCTCCTAATCAAGGTCCTAACCCTTATTAGGAAATTTGAGGCATTACAATTGGTTTCTCCAAAACAATTCATATAAACAAATAGGACAATCCTAGATAATCATGTTTCTAAAAATGCATGAATAATGAGAAATTGTGTGGGGTTTCGTGAATGACATGTAATTGAATAATGCATGATCATGTTATCAATAACATAATTGAACATTTATTTAAATAAATAAATAAATAAGCAATAAATGATGAACTGAGTACTAATGAGTATTTCTAAGATTTACAACCCTTTGGAAAAAATTAGAAATAAAATTGCAATCTAAGTCTATGTAGCTTTCAAGACTCTCAAAGAATGCTCCTTCTCTCCTTTAGGCTTTCTTGCTAATCTTTAGGAAGTTTGTTTTGCCCAACTTATTAATTAGAAATAAATTTTCTAATTAATTTATTTAATTAAAACTAACTTTTAATTAAATAACCATTTTTATCATCTTTTTAATTTAGTTGAATTTAAATAATTAAAGAATCAAATTCAAATAATTATTTAAACTTAAGATATTAAAATATCTTAACCAACTAGAAGATATTTTATTTTCTAATAAAATAAAATAAGATATTTAAACTTTTAAATTCAAATAATTTAAAAACTAATTAATTAAAAGATATTTTTCAACAACTTAGGAATTAGGGTTATGGGCACCAAGATGGTGCCCTAGGGTTGGCGGCACAAGGTGCCAAGCTCGGCTGGCTGGCTGGCATGCAGGGGCTTGGCTAGGTGCGCAAGGGTGTGCGCAGGTAGGCGTGAGGGCCAGGCGGGAGTGCGCAGGGGTGCTCGCAGGCCGGCACGGTTGGATAGAGGTGCACGCAGGCAGACGCGGGTGCGCAAGGGCACATGTAGGCAAGCGTGGGTGCGCAGGGATACATTATCTAGGGGATGTTTCATTTCGGCACATCTATATGTATATTTTAATAAATAATAAAAAAAAACAATTTTTTTTAAAAAAGGGGGGTGGGAATCAAATCCGGCGTATCAAAAGAAAAAAAAAGGGGAAGCTGTTACATTTTTTTTTGTTTTGTGTTTTAAATATTTCTTTATGACCAAAAGTTTCCTTTTTTTTGTTTGTTTCCTAATTTTGTTTTTGTGTTAATGTTGACAGTTTATTTTTTGGGATATTGTTGTGCACTTTAAAAAGTATATATTCACATATATTCTCAAAAAAGGAATAAGATCAAATCCGTAATTATCTCATTCTTTATATACGATCAACTAGGGTCTTATTTTCTCCTCAAGTTTCAATCCGATATCTCCTTTCTTTCTTTTTTAGGTTTCTATTTTCCTTGTGGCAGTTTTTCTTTGCTTTGCAGCCATGGTGAAAACAAGAGGAAGTGGGTCACGGTCTCTCAAGGACTTGAAGGCCGAATCTTTGACTGCATCACCCTCACTGACCAAGAAAAAGGTTCATAAGTGCACCTTGTCTCAACCCAACCTCAATGCTGCAACCACCACCACCACAAGTAAAGCCGTGGTGATTCAGAACCTTGAGGCCCCCAAGGCTCCAATTGGCTCTCCTTCAACAACGGCTCCACTCGCCTCTGCCTCTGCGTCCTCCAAAGATGCCTGAGCATCTATCTCTGGCGATGGGTCTGATCATGATGGTGCCTCAGCTAAGACCCATTCTGACTCATCCATTTCTCCTGATGTTCTCGCACCCAAGAAGAAAAATAAAGGGTGGTTCTAGGTTTCCTCCTCATGAAAAACCACTCAGTCTAGGATCTCACCCTTCGGATTCCACTCCAAAGCCTCTTCTCCCATGGGTTCCACTCCTCTCTCCAAGTTTCGGACAAAGGTCAAGAAAATTCCTCCACTGCGTTCCTCCTCTGAATCTGGCACATCTGATGTGATTGTTCCCTCTGAAGATGATCCTATTGAAGATGATGCCTCTATTGATGATGAAAATTGCATCAGAAGCCGAATCTGACCCATCAGCCCCTCTACTTCTCCAACTTCAAAGAGCAAGAAAGTTGTGAAAATTCTTGAGCTTCAAACAAAGTTGCCTATGGTTCCTAAGATGTAATGCCCCAAATTTCCTATTAAGGTTTAAGACCTTGATTAGGAGGTCGGGTGGGCCATAATTGATTTATTATGTTATTAAATGATTATATGCGTGTTTATGTGAATTATATTATGATATGATGATAAATTCATGCATATGGGTCCATTTTTAATTATAAGGGATATTGGTAATTTGGCCCGTTGAGGGCGTAATTGTGTATTTTCATGCAAGTGGGTGAATTATGAATAATACCACATTAAATGTGGATTTGTTCGTGCCATTCAGCAAGAGACGATCTTTGAATGCAAGTTATTGGTCTTGTCATAACAGGGTTAATTTCATGGCTCGGGGTGAGTCTCGGGGTAATTTGAGGATTAGAACATTGCCGGGAATTAAAGGGTAATGGGATATGATTTATTAGCATTTGAGAATATTGAGAATAATGGGAATTGGAGGACGTTAATTATGATTAGCGGGATAAGATGGGAAATGACTATTTTGCCCTTGGGCTGTTAAGGGAAAAAGATAGGCTTGGGGGCATTTTGGTCATTTGACCTTTGGATATATGTTAACTAAGGAAGGCTGTAGAAAAAACAGAACCAAAACAGAGACCCTTTTCCCTCTTCACTCGATCATCTCTCTTCCTATCCCTTCCTTTGGATTTTTGAAGCTAAGATTGAGGGATCAAGTGTGGGAATCAAGGCTTAAGGGTTTAGGCTTGTGTTCAGCCATTGAAGAGGATTAAATTCGAGTCTAAGGTAAGGTTTTGATTCAATTTTCTAGTTCCTTACTCTGTTTTTTGTGTTAGTTTTGAGGTTGGAGTTTTGATCATAGGAATGGGAATTTGATGAGGTTTTGATTGGTTATATGATGGACAAGTTATGGTAATAGTTGGTGGCTTGGCTTTGTGGTGTTGGAAGTGTTTTAGTGAGGTTTTGAATTGAATTCGAAGAGGAAAAAAAAAGGGGTTTTTGGCTTGGTTTTGGGTGGGGTCGTGGCTCTGTTCTAGAGCGTCGCGGCCCAAGCTTGATGAAGAAGCAGGGTGGTGCTGAAGGGCTTGAGGGCCGCGGCGCTTGGGGCAGATGCTTGAGGTTGGCGCCTCTATTTTCCTGGGGGCCGCAGCGCTTGGGGAGGCGGGCCGCGGCACTTGAGGGCATTTGTGGCAAAAGTAGTGTTTTGATCATGGGAACTCAAACCTTAGGACTCGGGATCATTCCGACAACCCAGTTTAGTGGGATTCGATGTCCCGAAGGCTACGTCTTGGGTCTGGGATTGGGTTTTAGAACTTGAACTCATTGGATGACCATTTATGGTTGTGACTAGGCTATCGCTAGGGGCTTGGAATCAGGATCGTGCTTGTGTCTCATTTATTGGTAATCTGTGCTTGGACCAGAGGTAAGAAAACTGCACCCAGTATGTGATGCATGTGATGCATGAGAAACATGTGATTAGGGCATGCCATGAATGTTGAATATGCCATTGATCAGAGCTTGAGTCTCTGTGTTTATGCATGATCATAATTCTGCTAGCAACTGTTAAGTAAGCATGTTGAATGCCCTACATTTGGATATTTGACATATGATATATGCCTGGTAGCATTGTTTACTTGTGCGTGGCACTAACTAATTAGTCGGAATTGGCAATAGTGTCAGTATTAACTGTGAAGCTGTGACTCACTAGTCAAGTTCGACACTAGTACTGAGCACTGGTCACCTAGTATTGACTAATAAGTCAAGAACGGTCTTAGCATGTTTAACGCAAGCCGAAAAAGATTAGATCTAATCAACATCTGCATTGAATGACTCAAAATGAGCATTAATGCCGGACCGACCTCAAGTTCGATGAAAATTAAAAGCACTTGTCTAACCTACGGCTAGTGACTTAGAACTAGGGTCAGAGAGCCCAAGTGACTGCTTCGTCACATGGCTATGGGTGCTAGGCCCGTAGTGACTTACCCATCAGAGCATACTATGAAGGCGTACTATCTCTCTCACATAAGTTGTTTCCCTGCTAAATCTTCCGACTATCAAGCTTCTAATCTTCCCTAGAATTGTTATGTCCGAGTCCTAAAACTCGAGTTTCCTTCAAAAATGCTAACGAGCGTCAAAAAGAGAACGGGAGAGAAAGAGAACGAAATTGAACGTTCTTTTTTATTTTTGACAGGTTACTTCTATCTTAAGTAACCTCAAGTAAAACCCAAGGCTTAGGGTCCCAAAAACACCCCTGAGGGTAAAATAGTCAAAATCCCCAGAATTCCCTCCTGGTCTTACTAACTCCAAATATATCATCCAATATTTATTCCCATTACCCAATAACCCGGTAATGTATTAAATACCCAATATACCCCTTAACTCACATCGAGTCAAGAATTGGTCCCGTTGTGACTTTCCCACTAGCTTGTTCGCTAGGATTGTCTCGTGCTGAGTAACTCAAATATATCCACATAATGATGTGGTCCACACATATATCACATATATGCTAAATATACCCATAACGGGCCAAATTACGAAAAATTCCCTTTTAATCAGAAATGGGCCCACATGTATGTTTTATACACCTAAACATGCATATCAAGTCATATTATAATATAACTCACATAATCATATAGTGATACACATATATATCACATAATCACATAATTTCCATAATGTTCCATCCTGGCCCCAAAATCAAGGCCCTAAGCCTTATTAGATAGTTTGGGACGTTACACCAAGCATCATTCTCAATCATTTCAGGTGTGGTGATGAAGGTTGTGGCACTTGATGAGCCTCTATTCTGTTTGTTACTTTCTGGTGGTATGGATCCCATGTAGGCTTCATCTTGTTTGTTGTAGCAATATTCTTTAGCGTGGCTAGTTCTTCCACACACCTAGGAAGTGAGCCTCAGAGCATTGAATTTGCCTCCACGACCATGATTTTGACCTAAAATTTTGTTGGTTTCCTCTGTAACCTCCGGCCATTGACTGTCCAGATCCATGACCTCCTCCATTATTGGATGGTTTTTTTTTCTAGATTTGTAGTAGCCGAGCCAAGCGCAGTGAGCTATTTGTTGTTCCCATAAATTGCATTCAATATCTCCATTTTCCCTTCAAAACTCACTAACAAATCTTGTAGTTCTTGCCAAGAGGTTAAAGGCCTTGCTTCCACAATCAAAATGAGAGGCAAATAATCTGCATCTAAACCACAAAGTACATTAGCAATCTACTGAGATTCAGGGTAAGGGTCACTTGCAAGAGCCAAAACGTCTGCCCATTGTCTCTTTTGTCACAGATCGTCGGTCATAGAGGGAGCCCCTTTCCTGGAGGTCTGGATTTTTGTGCGATACTCGTCCATTTTGGCCTTGGAGTATGCTCCATCAAGTGCTTCAAGTACGCACCAAAGATCTGTAAAGGATGCACAACCTATAACATTTGTAGCAATGCAATTTGTCATGGACCCATACAACCATCCAAGGAGTAATTGATCATTCACAATCCACTATTCGAGATTTAGGTTGATTCGAACACCGATTTCTGTGGTTGCATCTGAAATGATTGGTTCAGGGCGTGGTGTAGTGCCAAGCAAAAACCCTTCCAATCTATGACCACAGGCTATCGCCGACACCATTGTCTACTAGAGAGTAAAGTTGTTTCTGTCAAGCTTGAGAGTGAAAAATTGATTCAAGGTGTTTTTGAACTGAGGAACCACGACGTTAGATATTGGAGGAACACTAGCAGTAATAGGAGCCACCACACGAGCTGATCCTTCTGCGGAGCTAAGGAAGATTGGTTATCACCTTGGACACCAGTTATGCCTTCAGGGGACATTGATTGTTCTGTAGGAGTAGCCATAAGCACTCGCCTAGCCTGGCTATGATATCAAGATAAAATTTTCAATATGAGGAAAAATGATTTCTCAACTCAATTTGATTCTGAAAACGATTGTTCTATTTATACACAAACAAATTACAAGGATACAAGAATATTCTAGAATACAAAAGGCAGGCTGGTACAACCCAATATTGGGCAAACAATCCCAATACAGAGGATATGCGCACACTGAGAAATTGTAGAGGAAAAATGGTGCCCAGTATTCATACAAATGGTTACAGGAGAGAGATATAATTATAATTGACCAAAATGCACCTATGATTCATCACAATTCCTAACAGTAACATCACTTCCAAACTCAAGACACTAAAGTTTGTTCTTTCGTACTTATATCCTTTCCTACACATTATAGTGAGTTTACAATTAGTTATAATACTCAAAAGGACTAATGTACTCTCAATGAGCTCATTTCAAACTACAAAAAAAGGATAAACTAAAGTGAGAAAAGACTGAAAGTGCTCATGTTACTATTACCTCAAAGAGCAACAAAAGAAAGAGAGAACTTTACAACCTAAGAAACAAAAGAAACAAGAAGAGAAATTTACATGCTTCTTTTGTAAAAAAACATTGGGCATGTGAAGAAGGAATGTTCCAAGTTCATCGCATGGCGTATAAAGAAAGGTAGACTTTTCACCTTTGTTTATCTTAAGTTAATTTGACTTTTGTACTTAGTAATACTTGGTGGGTAGATTTTGGTGCTACTACTTTCACAAGTGATTCTATGAAGGGTTACATTTGGAGCCAACCAAGTGATAATGGATGATTCATTTATATAGGCAATGACAAAAAAGTTCTAGTTGAAGTCATTAACTTTTGAGACTGGTCATTTTATTGAATTAAGGGAGACTTCATAATTCCGCCATTTAGGCATAATTTTGGTTTTTTATTTCTGTTTTGGACAAATATGATTATTCTTGTTGATTTGGGAATAATAAAGTTTGTCTCTTTCTTAATTATATTCTAATTTTGATTGGTACTATAATTGATAAACTATATTTTTTTTAACTGTCATTGCTTATTTTGATGAAATCTTGCAAACAACATCAAGAGGTACAAAACACACATTATTAAATGAGAATTCTGTCACCTTATGGTACAAACGCTTAGTACATAACCATGAAAGGAGAATTGAGAGACTTATGTTAAAAAAAATTCTTGAACACCTTGGTCACACAAACCTTGATGTATGTGTAGAGTTTATCAAAAGAAAAAGGATAAACACTAGAAAGTTAAGTGCCAATAGAAGTTTTGGTGTCTTATAATTGATGCATATCGATAGATGTGTTCTATTCCTTACGAGATCTTGGAATGGCCATCAATATTTTATCACTTGCATAGACAACTATTCTCGTCATGAGTAATTATACATAACCCATGAAATGTCACAATTGTTGGACCTTTTAAAGGCCTTTAAGCCTAAGTTTAAAATTAACTAGGTGAGAAGATTGAATTTGTCAAATCTAACTGGGTGATGAATATTATGGTAGATGTGATGGATCAGGTGAACAATGTGCAAAACCTTTAGCCAAATTCTTAGAGGAATATAGAAAAGCCCTACAACAAACAATGAGAAGGCAACCTTGCACGCATGGTGTTGTTGAGAGATGAAACATGACGTTTAAGGACTTGGTTAAGAAACATGATTAGTCTTTCTTCTCTACCAAAATCACTTTGGGAAAATGCACTTAAAATTGTTGCCTGCATACTAAACAATTTATCTAACAAAATGGTAGCTAAAACCCCTTATTAACTATGGACATGCAAAAAACGTATAGTATCAAACACGTACATGCACCTTTGCGGTTGTATAGATAAGGCAAGGGATTATAGGATGCATGGAAACAAAATAGAATCAAGAACAATTAGTTGTTATTTTCTTTGCATATCCTAATTGGTCGAGGGGTTTTAAGTATAACGATCCATCAATTAAGTATTTTTTTCGAGGTGAGAAATGTAATATTTCTTAAGGATGTTATGTTTGAGAGTGGATATAAAGTTAGGAATGTTGTCTTTTAAAATGAGTCCATTCCTTTACCAAATGTTGTTATTGATAATGATCAACCTATTTACATTGTTTAAGACACAATTCAAGACAACAACGAGAATTTACCTATTGAACTCCTTACTCAAAATCAAGAAATTACTCCATAAGAGCAAACTGATCAACAATCTCAAAATAGGAAACGCGAAATGATACAAGTCAAACAATATGCTAATTATCAAAAGTTGAATAATTCCTTGAATGATAATGACATGGAATCCATGAAAGACAATGATGTTTGGGATCTAGTCGAGTTGCCTAAAGGTGTAAAGCCCATTAGTTGCAATTGGACTTTGAAAAACAAAAGAGATTATAGGGGCAAGATTGAGAGGTATAAATCTATCTAGTGTTGAGATTGGTTAAATATAATGGTTAAGATGTTTACACGTTGAGGTGCAAAACACTTAATGATTTTTGCTTAAGTTGAAGTGAAAACATGAGATTGTATAGTAGGCATCCAAAATTGACTTTTATGGGTCTAAAAGTGATACAACGAGGTATCCATACATTTCCAAAATGTTTGGAGGCACTTTGATACATTTTTGGGGTCATGCTCGGGGCAATATTATAGAGGCATTTGCATTGCGTCGCCTGTGGGAGGCAATGCATCACCTAAAAGTGCCTGGGAGGAAAAACTCCCTAACGGGCGATGCATCGCCACATAGCAAGTGCCACATCGCCTAGGCGGTCCATACGAGACCGTACAATTACGTGATTTAGCTCCAAGTGATTTGTTTAAAAGCTTTAATCCTATTAATTAGAATTAATGAAGATGACTACACTATAAATAAAGGTTATCATAGTTGAAAAACCTGGTTCACAATTTTCAACTCTCTCTAGCTCTCAAAGATCATAAGTTTTCTCCAAGAAACTCATCAATCATTGCTTGACTTGCATGAGTTTCAAGGCTTGTTAAATCCCAAATCCCATTCTACTTGGTTGAAACTTCAATCAAAAAGGGAAGACTTAGAATAGAGATTTTGGACAACAATATTCTTATTGTGTATAAGCCTTAGAATTTCCCCAAGTTTGAAGATTCAAGTTGCTCAATGCAAAATGTTGTATCTCTCTAACCCTAATCTTGTATATTGAACTTTTACTATTATGCATTGTTGATTAAAAAAGTGTAAAGCCATAAATTCCCAACAATCAAAATCTCTACATCCTAATTACTTTCATTTTGTATTTTGCATAATCTACAATGAGGAAAATGTGTACATCCTAAAATTCTTGCTTCAATATTTGGTTTGTGTTGAACATACAACCTTGGGAGATCAAAGAAAACTCTATTTGGTTATACTCTACATGAATGTGGACATGGATTCAAAGTCTTCATCAACAAACGATAAGACAACTCAATGGGATTACATACTTAAGGAGATTGGTATCGTCAAAATCCTTATTTCCAAATGTGTAGATTTCAAGAATTTGAATGAAATGTGTTTGTTGCTATATTTTTGTGAGTTTGAGTTTATTGTTTATGTTAAGAGTACAATGTTGAATGTAATAAACAATTCAAGAGTTATTGTTATACTTGTTTTGTTTATAAAGTTGTTGATCATCATGTGAGATATGGTAATTGTAAAATTAACCATATTGAGATTATGGTTAATACATGAGATCTTTGTGAGCTTAATTGAATTTAATGCATTTGATGAGGAATGTATGATAACCCTAAAAAGAATTAACATAGTTCATGCATGTAGTGATGTGACTAATGCAACCTTAAGAGAAGGAGAACATGTCAATGCAAAAGAAAGTGAAGATACTAAGGTCAATGCATTTGATGATGACCCAAGAAAATGTTCAAGAATGGTGGTATGATACTTGTGCCAACATTCATGCAACCTATGATAAAACTCTTTTCAAAACCTTTGAAAGTGTAAAAGTGGGACTTGAAGTCCAAATGAAAAATGAAAAGAGATCCAAGGTACTTGGAAGGAGCTGTATAGATGTGTTCTTCACTAATGAAAAGAAAATGACATTAGCTAATGCTATCAACATTTCCAATATAACTATAAACATTATAAGTGGAAGTCTATTGAGTAAATATAGTATCAAAATGGAGTTTGAATCCGGTAAACTAATTTTGGCTAAATTTGGCACCTTTGTGGGAAAGGGTTATTCATGTGAGATGGAATGATCAAACTTTGTACTCTAGATAATGACAATAATTATATGGCATCTAATTCTTGTAATGTGATTAATCCTAGTTTTATTACTTTGTGGCATAATAGACTTGCTCATATAGGTTATAGCACAATTAAAAGAGTTGTTATATGTGGATTGATTGATTGTGATGTGAATGAACATGATAAACGTGAATTATGTGTTAAATCTGAAATGGTAAAGAAATATTTTCCAAGTGTTGATAGATGTTCAAACTTGCTAGATTTAATACATAGTGATTTATGAGAATTGAATGACATGTTGACTGGAGGAGAAAAGAAATACTTCATGACTTTTATAGATGATTGCTCTAGGTATACATATGTGTATTTCCTTAAGCGTAAAGATGAGGCATTTAATGCATTTAAAATCTATAAAGCCGAAGTAGAAAGTCAATTGGAAAGGAAAATAAAGACTCTTAGAAGTGATAGAGGTGGTGAATACTTTTCAAATGATTTCAATGTATTCTGTGAACAACATGACATTAGATATGAATGCACTGCACCATACACTCTACAACAAAATGGGACAGTTGAAATAGATAATATGATTTATCTTGAGATGATTAACTCTATGCTTTTACATGCTAAATTGTGTTATAATTTGTTGGGTGAAGTTTTGCTTGTTGCATGTCATATATTGATTCGAATTCCTATGAAAAAGAACTATGTGCCTCCATATGAGTTATGGAGAGGAAAGAAGCCTAGCCTAGGCTATCTTCAACTGTGGGGGTGCCTTGCTTATTGCAAGAGTATGAAGCCTAAAAAGATCAAGTTGGGTCCAAGGGCCGTAAAGTGTGAATTTGCAGGCTATGCCTCAAATAGCAAGGCCTATAGCTTATTAGACTTGGAGTCTAATGTGATAATTAAATCAAGAGAAGTGGAGTTCTTTCAGAATATGTTATATTGCGATAGCAACTCTCAAGAACCCACAGGTGTTGGAGAATCTCGTAAAGAGAAAGACCAAAAGGTTGATGAGAAACATATATTGCCTCGGAGAAGCCAAAGGCTTAAAGAGTTGGAATCAATTGAGAAATGTTTTCAAGTAGAAATACTCTACCTAGTATAGGGTAACCTTGAAGAAGTCACATGGAAAATTCCTATGGTTCTTCAAGTTGAAGATGATCCCAAAACATTCCAAGAAGTAATGTCTTTGAGAGACTCTGCTTTTTGGAATGAGGAAATAAATGATGAGATGGATTCAATTTTGTCAAACTACACATGGGAATTGGTAGACCTTCCACAAGATTTCAAACCAATTGGGTGCAAGAGGGTATTTCAGATTAAATATCACACTGATGGCACATTACAAACTCTTTCTAGGAAAGATCAGTAGCCAAAGGGTATAAATAAAATGAAGGAATCAATTATTTTGACACATATGCACTGGTTGCTAGGAAAACCACTATAAGAGTACTATTTTCCTTATCATCAATATATAACATTTATGTACATCAAATGGATGTCAAAATGACATTCCTAAATGGAGATCTATATGGAACAACTGGGCAGTTTTGTTCTAAGGGGAAGTGAACATGAAGTGTGTAGGCTTGTTGAATCATTATATGGTTTAAAACAAGCACTAAAACTATGGCAAGAGAAGTTTGATAAAGCCATAGTTTCGAAAGGGTTTAGACACAACAATGTGGACACGTGCTTATACTCTAAGACTTGTGATGACTATGTCATCTTAGTGTGTCTATATGTTGATGATTTTAATAGATTTATTGATTTTAATCAATTTTTACTTTTTCTAAATATATTTAATTAATAAAAAAACAAAAAACATAATTAAATTGAACGGCAAAATAAAAAAAATTATACCAACTTTAACAACATAACTTCATCTTCTTTCTCTCTCTTCAATTTGAAAATAAAATAATGCAAAATTCTCTTAAAGTAAATACAAAATCTAGCTAAAATTTATTCATTAGAAATATTAACATTAACCATTCAAAGAACAAATGTTTGAAGATGTAAACACAAATTCAAACTTATAAACACATACTTGAACAATAAAAAAGTCATTTGCCACGAATTTTTCAACAAATGTTTCCAAAACAAAATCAGATTTAAAAACACACAAATTTAAGAATAAGGAAACACCAAGTCAAACTCAAACTTCTTACTTTCATTCAAGTTGTGCCAAACCCAGAAAAAAAACTCATTTAAAGCAAACCCATAAAAATATCATTCAGGTTGTCCTAAACCAAGAGAAACCTCAATCAACCAGTTCGCGTCGACCACATCTCCATCTACCATCATCCACATCTTCCATTGTCATCCACCGTCAGTGTAAGAGCACCTAGATTTTTCGCTTGTGTCAGTCCAATCGTTTATTTCAAGTTTCTAAAAAGAAAAAAAAAGGTAAAAACCAAAAAATTTATCAGAAAGATAACCCCAAATCCTCACATCCAATCTCACCTCACACCATCGGAGATCCTAGACCCTCCACTTCGACAACCCCCACTGTCGCCTTCGATCTCGTTCAGCTACCGATGTTGAAGCCTTCGCCTTCAAGATCTGAAGGCAACGTCCTTGAAGCGTCCATCATCCGAATCTGAAGTCATCGTCTTGAAGTCTCTATCATCAACATATAGATCTAAAGCCAACAATCCTGTAAGGCCCTAATTTCTCATAGATTACCGAGAACACAATGTTGGGTCATAATTGTAAATATTGCTCTTTTATTTAATAAAAACTTAAAAATAAATACATGGATCCATGGTTTTATAAAAATAAAATACTTGTCTTTAACATAAAAATGAGCAACACTTAAATAAAACAAACTTTAAAATAAACTTTTAAAAAATAAATAAATAATTTGGCCCGCTTGATCTTGCTCGACTATATGGTCCCCAACGAATACATCACGAAGCTCTTAGGTCCCACTCGCCACCGGCCTTTCTATCCTTAATTTCCTAAAATAACAACATCATAAGGAGTGAGCTTCTAAGCCCAGGAAGGAAAATACAAACAGGGGTTAGTCATATAATCAAACATAACATATATTCACCAAAGTCATACAAACACAACATCTAGATCATATCATATCTTAAGTCATAATTCTAAATCATAATCTAAGCCATAAATCATACTCTAAGTCATAAGTCATAGGTCATAAGTCATAGATCATAAATCATAGGTCATAAATCATAGGTCATAAATCATAACTATAGGTCATATATCATAATTATAACTAAAAAAAATAACAAATCAGATATAATAAAAAGATAAGTGCTTATACAGGGGTGGAAATTAAGCCCCGAACAAAAGTTCGTCGTACACCAGACATAGGTTCGTCATATAGTTTTGGCAACCGAGCCTACCGGACATAATCCGTCATACATCATTGGACACCTTAGGTCTAGACACACTTACCCCTTTATTGTACCTGAAATGTTAGG
Source organism: Humulus lupulus (assembly GCF_963169125.1). Taxonomy (NCBI): domain Eukaryota; kingdom Viridiplantae; phylum Streptophyta; class Magnoliopsida; order Rosales; family Cannabaceae; genus Humulus; species Humulus lupulus. The sequence goes on from NC_084802.1 coordinate 14,283,113, forward strand.
TCATACAAACATAAACTATATCATACATTACATAAACTAGATCATAATACTAAACTATCTAATTTTCCTTACCAACACCGAGATAATTGAGAACAAATGCGGAACTTGGAACACTCCTAAAACCAGCAATAAAAATAGTGAGTATTTCTGAAGAACAGAGACGAAAGGAGTATAACTAAACCACCAAGAGGAAACTTACCGAAAAGACACCTTAAGTTCAAAGAACTTAAAAACCTAACCACAAAACCATAACAAAAGTTAGAACCTGAATGAAAACTAAAGAAACTAAGGAATCAAACAGAATGAAACTTAAGAATAAGAGTACCTCAGTTTACCTTATGGATTAGTCTAGCTCCAATACCGAAACACTCTAACCTCACTTCCCAAAGTGTTTTATAAAGCTTAAGAATAGAAAAGCTTTTTCCCAACCCAAGTGTTTATCACTCTTATGGTCTCACTAGCACCTTGGAGTCTGATTACAGATGAAGAGTAAGTGAAAGGGCTGGGTCCTAAGTCCTATTTATAGAGTTCTAGGAATAAAACTCTTCTTTTTAGCTTGAATAAAAATAATGAATTTTATTGAAGATATTTGAATATTCGTCAGTCATAGGCTTAGGACTTGGTCAAATTTTTCAGAGAGAGGTTTAAGGGGTCAAAGCTTGATTTTTAAAATTTCAAAACAAAAATAATAAAATCAAATAGAATCTTAACTTCTAACTCCCTAAATCTCGTAACTCTAAACTCACCTGTAGTAAAATCAACATACCTGGAGTTTTAGGACTCCAATTTAGACCATCTTTATACCCTTAGAAAGATACTTCAATTATCTACAACTTTTTAGAAATACTATTTTTCGAAATTCATAACATAACTGGGTCAAAAATAGGTTGGAAGTTATAGTACCCTAAAGTTACGGAAAATCTATTTAATTATCTAAATATCAACCTAATCCACAAATAAATAAAATTGTGACAAATGTCATGCTCCTAACAGATTTTGGTGAATACTAAGTCTTATATTTCCCTTATTTTCTCATTAAAATAATAATTCCTTAATAATTATGCACATGACAAGTGTCATAACCCTATTGGCTCTATCTAAACCTTAGGAATAACCATGCTCATGACAAGTGTCATATTCTTATTGGCTCTATCTAAACCTTAAGTTATAATAATTATCATATTAATAACCAGAAATATTAATCAAACCTTATGTTATAATTAATATTCTTAAACTATAGGCTAAACTTATAAAATTCATAATTATTGCTATGAGTTTCCAACTAAGTCCCGATTTGAACCAAAATCCACGGAATCTAAAATACTACAACTATTACTATCTAGCTAACTAAGTAAAATTCCAGGACGCTACAAATCCTTAGTTGTTGAGTCTAAGGTAAGAAGAAGAGAGAGAGAGAGAGAGAGAGAGAGAGAGAGAGAGAGAGAGTTGGGGTGATGGGAAGAAAGAGGGAGTGATAGTGATTTTTTTTTTTTACTTTTTTTATATTTGCAATAAGTTCTGTTTTAAATATTTTAAAATTTTAAAATCAGTTTAAAATAAAAATAATTATATGCATACATGTGGCTAGATATGTTAAATTTTAAGGGGTGATTTGGTCATCTTGAAATATATCTTGACCAAATTTGAGCGAAAGGTACACTACGGGAAAATAGGTCTACAACGATGACTTCTAGACATACAGCGACGACATGTCGTCGCCAAAGCGTCGTCGCTGTAGGTCCGTATGTCTAGAGACCTATAGCGATAAAAAAACGTTGTCTTCGCAACGATGACGACATGTCAGTTGCAATAGGAAATCCATTTTTTTGGTTGAACTAGGCTATTGCGACGACATGTTGTCACTGTAGGTGTTTACAGAATTTAAAAAATTGAATTTCAAAGCCCCCTACTGCGACCACATGTCATCGTTGTAGAGTGTCTGAGTTTATATACCTGCAGCGACGACATGTCGTCGCCTTAGGGTCACGAAATCTCAAATTTTTGTGTTCAGCGAGCACCCTTCTACAACGACATGTCGTTGTTGTAGGTATATATATATTTTTAAAAAAATTAATTAATTATATTTATTAAATGAATAAAACCAATTTATTAATTAAATAACAAAACAGAGTTATTATTAATCAAATAGTATTTAATATTAATATGATATAAAGATAAAAATAATTTTGCTCAAAAAACTAGAGGCGTGAGATCTGCTTTCTTCTTCTCCATGGCGAGACGCAAGAAAGTAATTCAGAAGCCTGTTTCTAAATCTTCAGAGGTTGTGATCGATTCTCCTAAGGGACTGATTAATGAAGAGTTTCAAACTAAGAACCTAGATGTTGAGCATTTGGTTGAGGAAGTTTATGCGGATACTGTTGCTGATTTTTCAGAGGCTTATGATGAAGATGGTCATGGTTTAAATAACAATGGGGAGCACGGTGAGGGGATTAATTTGGGAAATTCCTCTTTGGTGAAGGATGGAGACAATTTAATATTTCAAGATCTAGCCAAAGATAAGTGGGCTCAATTTCGTGATACATTCACACAGCAGAGTGAGGCAAAATTGTCCTATGAGGAACCATTGATCAGGGATGGGAAGCTAATAGCTCAGTTGGATCTGGAGGAGATTGAGGAGCATGCTTCTTTTTGGAATACAGCTATGGTCTGTATTGTGCTTGGTGCTAACCCTCCGATTGCAGTGTTTGAAGGATCCATTCGAATAATGTGGGGAAACCTCGGCATTGAAAGGGTGGTTCGGATGAATGCAGGGTTTACAATTGTTAAATTTCAGGATATAGCTACTAGGGACTTGGTTTTAGAATCTGGAGTGGTTCACTTTGATAGGAAACATGTCATCTTGAGGCCTTGGTCGACTGGCATTGATACTCTAAGGTTAGTGAAATCGGTTCCTGTTTGGGTTAGATTGCATGATTTGGGGATTCAATATTGGGGAACTAAATGTTTGGGTGCTCTTGTGAGTACCATTGGTAGACCCATGATGATTGATAAGATTGATAAGATAACTAAAGATAGATCCATGGTGAAGTTTGCTAGAGTGCTAGTGGATGTGGAAATAACTGAAAAGCTTCCTCATAGTATCAGTTTTCTGAATGAACGTGGACAATTGGTAGAGCAGGCTATTGAGTTTGAATGGTTGCCTACTAAATGTTTGATTTGTAAAAGCCTTGGGCATGCTGCTTCTAGTTGTAGGCGGGAGCAGGAGCGGTTTGGCAACCTAAGGTGGATCAGGTAGGTGCAGTTGAGAAGATAGATGAGCATAATCAGGTTGATTTAGAACCAGATTAAGATAAAGTGGCATCGAATTCCATTGAAACTGGGATTGTTTTGGAGGCATATGTTGATCCCGTGAAGGAGAATCGTAGTAATATAGAAGACCAGGAACAGGCTTGGACTACTCCCAAAAGAGTGATTGGAGCTAAACATGTCAATGAGGAGTCTCAACCTAGTAAGAATAATCAATATAGTGTGTTATAGGATGGTCAAATGGTGGTTTCAAAACATGGTAAGATTGTTAAAAAGAATTCTAATGGAAGGAGGAAATCTTCTGTGCTGGAATGTTAGAGGCCTTAATAAAAGGAATAAGCAGAAATCTCTCTATGATTTTTGTCAGTTCAATAAAATTGGGTTAGGGGCGTTTCTTGAGTCGAAACTTAGGGGTTCAAAAATTGAAGAAATGATGGCATTAGTTTTCAGGGGTTGGGAGTTTTATTCTGTCCCGGTTGTAAAAGGTCGAATTTTGCTGGTTTGGAAAGGTGATATAGTTAAAGTGTCAGTTCTTGGAGCTGAGGACCAGTTCATCCATTGTTTTGTGAAGATCATGGGGATTACTAAGGAGTTCTGCTTGACAGTGATATATGGCAAAAATAAGATTGAGGAGAGGAAGAGACTTTGGCAAGCCATGGATTCTTTTCTGTTTCCTGTCCAGCCTGGGCTAGTAGCTGGAGATTTTAATGCAATTTTTTATTTTGATGATACAATTGGAGGTAGGCCTATAACTGATATGGAAATGGAAGATGCTTGTAATTGGAGAGCTAGTTGTTTGATGACTGAAATCCGTAGGATTGGTGCTCATTATACTTGGTCTAACAAGCAGATGGAAGGGTTTCGTATATTCTTTAAATTGGATAGGGCTCTTAGTAATGAAGCCTAGGTTGATGCTTTTCCAAATTCAGAGGCTCACTTTAATTGGGATGTTCTTTCAGATCATTGCTACTGTATTATTAAGCCTGTTATTAGTCAGATTTCAGGGGTGAAACCATTCAAATTCTTTAACATGAGGATTTTAGAGATACTGTTCTTAAAGCTGGTGTATGAAGAGTTTTCGAACTGATCTTCTGGGAATTGTTCAGAAACTGAACAGATTGAAGACAGTTCTGGTTTAGTTTAACAAACGGCAAGTTGGTGATGTCACAGATCGATACTTAGCTGCCAAGGAAAAGTTCCAACATGCTCAATTTTTGCTTCAGCAGAAACCTCACTCTACAGAATTTCAGCAAGCAGAACATGTAGCATGTTTAGAATTTTCTCGTCTTTCTAAGATGTATGAGAGTTTTCTTCGGTAAAGGAGCAAGATCACTTGGCTAAGATTTGGAGATGACAATACGTCATATTTTTATGCTACTTTAAAGCAGAGGTCAGCTTTTAATAGGATCACTGCCTATTTGGATGAGCATGGTAAGATTGTTTACTGTTATGATGATGTGATTAATCATTTTATCAATCATTTTAAAGGTTTTCTGGGCAATCCTAGCTCTGCTACTTCTAGGATTCAGCTTGATTGTTTTAAGTTTGGCACTATTTTGAATTTAGACCAGCAGCTCAGTTTAATAAAGCCTTTTTCGAAGAAGGATGTAAAAATGGCCATGTTTAGTATTCATTCAGTTAAAAGTCCTGGTCCTGATGGGTTTGGTTCGGGTTTTTTCAAGTACATGTGGAGAGATTTGGGGGATGAGATTTCCACTGCTGTTTTGAATTTTTTTGAAAATGGTCGATTACCTACAGCCCTTAACAGATCAATTATTACCCTTATTCCAAAAACAGATAATCCTTCCACAGCAGCAGATTATAGACCAATAACATGTTGTAACACTTTATACAAGTGTATTTCAAAGATGATTTGTGTGAGATTGGCTACTGTTCTCCCTTTACTTACTCATCAGAACCAGGGAGCATTCATTAAACATAGATCATTGGCGCATAACATCTTCATTCTCCAAGATCTACTCAAAGGCTATTCCGGGAATAATATCTCAACTAGATGTTTGATAAAGATGGATCTAAGCAAGGCTTATGATTCCGTTGATTGGTATTTCTTGGAGGATCTGTTGAACACTTACTGTTTTCCTAGTCGTTTTATCCATTGGATCATGGTTTGTTTGAAAGGGGCTTCTTATTCTTTATTATTGAATGGCAGATTACATGGAGGGTTCAGTGGGATGAAAGGCTTGTGGCAAGGAGACCCCATTTCCCCTCTGCTTTTTGTATTGATTATGGAGTATCTAACTCGTTTGCTTGTTTAGGCTGCCCATCACAAGGACTTCAGGTTTCACCCTCACTGTAAACAGCTAAATCTTGTCAATCTTTGCTTTGCGGATGATCTCATTCTTTTTTGTAAGGGTTCCTATCGGTCAGTTCAAATTCTTCATGATGGTTTTAGTAAATTCAGTCAGGATTATCGGCTCACTGTGAACTTATCTAAATCTCACATCTATTTTGGTTGTGTTTATTTGGATGAAAGGATAAGAATCATGGATTGCTTGAAGATTGAGGAGGGTTCCTTCCCTCTAAAAATCTGGGAATGTTTCTTAGACCTACTAAATGGAAGGCTGAGGATTGTGGTTTAATTCTTAAAAAAATTCAAAGCAGATTACATACATGGTCTAGTAGGCATCTTTCTTTTGCTGGAAGCTCTCAACTTATTCAATCTGTTTTGCTGGGTATTAGGGCTTATTGGATGAGTATTTTTTTGCTTCCACAAAGAATTATTCAGGAGATTGATATGTTATGCAGGAACTTTCTTTGTGGAGTTAAGGGCAGCTGAAGCAAGTTGCAACTGTCTTCCTGGAAGCAGGTTTGTTTGCCAAAGAGTTTGGGAGGGATTGGTTTTAAAAAAGGGTCAAAATGGAATGTTATATTGATGGCCAAATATATTTGGGCTATTTCAACTAAGCAGGACTCTTTATGGGTCAAATGGGTGGCTAATATCTATCTCAAAGGGCAAAGTTTCTGGTCTTACAGACTTCAATCTGATGTAAGCTGGTACTGGAGGAAGCTTATTAAGCTGAGAGATCATTTTTCTCATGATTCATTAATGGCTTCGGTTACCAAAGGCAAATTAAATCTTTCTAGCCTATATAATCAGTTGGTTCAAAAGGATAAGGTTCATTATGATAAGGTGGTTTGGTGCAAGTTGTCTCTTCCCAAGCACAGATTTATTTTATGGCAAGCGGTTTTAGGCCATCTTCTTACAAGAGATAACTTGATTAAATGCCATATGCAGGTTGAGTCTAGCTTATGTCCTGTTTGTGATTTGGAAGTGGAGTCGCATGCTCATCTATTTTTTAATTGTCCCTTCTCCCAGAAGGTGTTGCATCAGATTCGTTCTTTGCTGGGTCATGTGATTTGGCCTTCTCAGTATTCAGGTTGGCTAAATTGGATGGATGGGAGACCTAGGGGGCTTCATCAAAGGATTGTTGCTGCTGTCCTTGCTGCTACTGTGTATTATATTTGGACTAACGGGAATTGTTGTGACTTTGATTCTTATTCAATTTCTGTTTTGAAGTTGAACTCTTTGATTCTTATGGGTCTTAAAGCCAAATTATTAGAGTTACTTAGTTGTAATCTGAAAGCTGTTGAGAAGAGATTGGTTGATTTTATTCAACAATTGTAATTCAGTTGTTGAGTCTTTGTAACTGGTGCTGGGGGTTTGTAATCTGTTTTAGTGGAATATATTTTTCTTCTGATAATATTTTTTTTTTTTTGCTCAACTTAGTACAAACATAAGTAGTATAGTCTCCAAAATGTAAAAAACAACACAAAATATTAATAATTTAAAAGAATAATATAACAAAACTAAATGTCATCTAAATTAATCCCAAAGTCGTCATCATCGTCAAGGTGCTGTGGTAGTTGTGGCTGCTGTGGTGGCTCTGGTGAAAATTGTCCTGAACCTGGAAAGTTCGCCATCATGGACTGTATCATATTCATGTCTAAGTTCATAGGTTGAAATTGTGGAGCTTGAATGTTTGGATTTGTAGCTTGCATAAATTTTTGCATTTGGGTCATAATGGCTTGACTGAAGTGTTGAACCATAGACTGGAATACCTCAGCTGGTACCATCAGAAGGCCGACTATGGTGGACGTAAATGGTGATGCCTCCGACTATAAAGAGGATCTGGTGCGCCTAAGGGAAAGGTACAAGTGCTCTTCAACTTGCGTCCAATACCTCGGTTGTGGCCATGACGTTGACCAAGTACTTTTGAGATGACTTTTATCTCATCGACAGAGACACTTCCTGCTGAAGATTCAGATTGGAATTGGGATTGGGATTATGTCTGGACTTCTTGCTGCAAGGCATCCTGCAGTTTAGAAACAAGACAATTAATACATAACACAATTAAATAATAAATATATATATAAAAAACTTAGAAAGTTACTTACATATGCATCCTTAGCATTCGTGTTCACCCATCCACGTGTCAGATGATTGTGCACGTTATGGAACGTATAAATAATGCTGGGTAGTTCCTTAGTCTGAAGATTCATCTTTAGAAAACAAAATATAACAAAATTTTGGTTAAATATTGAAAATATTATTAAGATAACTGAAATTTTTTCAAATTATCTACATATTTTTATTTAGCTTCTTAAATCGAGCAGAAGCATAAGAGGTCGATCCATGGAGACTTGGATATTTCTTTTTTGTTCTGTTGGCAACATTTTCCTTTGAGCGTACCATGAACTGCGGAGTGGTGAAAAGGTCAACCAACTTCTACCAACTCTCGTTGTCCATGTCCTACGGTGGATTCTTTCTGGCTGTCTCGATATCATCATACCCTCCATGTTCATCGAAGTGTTTTTTCTTGCGACCTTTTCAATCCTTGTAGCGATCCTAAAACTCTCGCTCAATGCCACTCTCTATTAGTGGCCACTCAGGGAGAGCTTGGGGAAGAATGAAAAATTCCTTCAAAAAAAAAATTAAAACTTGTTATAATTTTGAAATTATACAAAACATTAAGTGTGAATAATTTGATAAATTTACCTCAATCTTTTGCATCAATCCTATCTTGTGCTCATCCGGAACACTCTACCATGAATCATAATATAACAACACATGGTGACTAATAAGGTTACACATAAGTCTCGTGATTCAACAGACCAAAATCACCAACTGATTTGTAGGTTCCCTCCTTCAAATCAAATTGTAGATTCAACATACCTTTATTGTCATCGATGAGCTACTGCAAATTTTTGGATCGAGACCGACTTCTTCTTTTCGCGGTAGCCGCTGCATATTTTATTTAAAAATAAAATAAAATTGAATAAAATAATAACAATTTATCATTTTATCAATAAAACATAGACTACTTATAGTACATTACATGTCTCACAGGAAGTAGGCACTCGCGTAGGATCTGGAGGAGGATCACTCGCTCCATCACTGCCATGAGAACGAGCAATAGCAGCTGACATATTTGTATCAATCCAACTTGATCTTATGCATTCTCCATGTCCTTAAAAAACAATGTACAAGCACAAATTTGCTGAAAGAAATTGAAAAGCTCAATGATTGTCTTCGAAATAAACTTATCTAAGTAGCCTCGAACTCCTACTTGCAACATACGTTGCACAAGAATGTGACAATCATGGGATTTCAACCCAACAATGTTGCCATCATTGTTAGTTACTTTCTTAGAGAAATTTGAACCGAAGCAATCAAGAAGTCTAACTCCTTTTATGAACTAAAAAAAAAATCCATCTATCATCCGATGTCAATGAGTACATAGGATGTGGTTTGATCAACTTCGTATCGTCTTCCTTGAGGTAAAAATATTCTTGGATACCCCAATTCTTCAAGGCTACTCGTGTGTTGGTGATGTCTTTAGATTTGTCATTCATAAGAAAAGTATCGAGTAAACTGTCACAAACATTTTTCTCTACATGCATCACATATAAATTGTGCTTCAGTTCAAGTTCGGTCCAGTAATCAAGTTCAAAGAAAATACTCTTTTTACTCCAATTATGCTCTTTTGGATCTCACTTCTTTTCACGCCTCCGAAACTGACATGTTTACCCGGCAAACGATCTAGAATATGCGCAAATTGTTCGAGTATATCTTGACTACTAAATTTTCTTGGAGGACGCCCTTTTTCATAATTCATATCAAACAAGCGACTCTTCCTCCACTTATGTGTAGAAGATAGGAATCTTCTATGACCAACATAAGCCGTCTTCCCAATTACTCGACATTAAGGAGTGTCTTCGTTGCATGAAGAACATGTCATATATCCATGGCCACTCCAAACAGACAAATAACTACGGGCCGAAAAATCATTGATAGTCCATAATAGTATTGCTCACATTCTGAATACATTGTTAATTGCAGTGTCTCTGGTTTGAACTCCTTCATCCCACAACTCCTTCAATTCATCTAACACATTCCTCAAAAAGACATCCATGTCCTTCCCAGGTGATTTCAGTCCGGGAAACAATAAAGTAAGCAAGAATGGTTACTCTTTCATGCACAACCATGGAGGCATATTGTATGTGCAGAATGTTACCGGCCATATGTCGTAAGATAGACTCATGTTACCAAATGGATTAAAACCACCAGCAGCAAAACTCAATCGAACATTTCTAGGTTCTTTGGCAAAATCTAGATATCCAGTATCAAATTGTTTCCAAGCACCCCCATCAATAGGATAATGCACCACACCATATTCTTTCGATCGTCCCGTACAATGCCAGGTCATAGCCTTTGTTGTATGCCTTGAACCATAAAGATGATTTAGCCTAGGAGTCAAAAGGAAGTACCGCAACACTTTCTGAGCGACTTTTTTCCCCATTGTGTCTTTGTCAACCCATCTACTCTCACCACATACAGGACAACTACGTTTTTGAGAATTCTCCATCCAAAACAAACAACAGTCGTACTTGCAAGCATGAATTGATTGATAACCTAACCCTAACTTCCTCATTTTTTTCTTAGACTCGTAGTATGAAGCTGGAATCTTATTCTCCTTCGGGAATGAAAATTTCATAAACTGCAAAAGTTCATCAAAGGAACTATTAGTCCATTTATTCGTAACCTTCATGTGCATCATCTTTGCCAAGAAGTTCAAGGAAGACAACCAAGTACAACTAGGGTACAACTTAGCTTCAATCTCTTGAAATGGTCCATCAAATTGATTCTCTGCACTACTGACACCACCATCTTAAATTCTTTCATTTACGCCTTCTTCGTTAGTGACTTATTCACCAATAATATCATTGATGATGTCTATCATCTCATCAGCCACTGGAGTCCCGTCGTCCACTACTAGAGGCATATCAACTTCACCGTGGTAGGTCCACTTCATGTATTGTTGCAGAAACCCATATCTGTATATGTGAGCTTCCACCACATCCATTTTCTGACTCAATATATGGACACACTGAATGCATGGGCACATGACTTCTCCCTAAGCATTCACATGATTCTTGGTCATTTGTATAAATGCTTGAAGACCATTCCAAAACTCATCAGAGTTACGCCGTCTATTAGTTATCCAACTCTTCTCAATCGTCATAACTAATTCAAGTGGAAAATAAATTATCGCAATGTGATAATCATAAAAAATTACCTTTATTTGGTAATAGTTTTTTTTATCACCAAATGACTAATTTTTTTAAGTAAATTATGATATCTTATTAATTCTTATGAATATATTATCAAATTTAATAATTTATTATAAAATTAATTATATATAAAAATATTTAATTATAAATTTAATATTAATTATTATTATTAATTTCTACTTTTAATTAAAAAAACAAGAGTTTTATACTTGTAAAATTGTTATTTTAATTTTCACTTTATAATTTTATGAATATATTATCAAATTAATTAAATATACAAATATTTAATTATAAATTTATTAATTTACTATTAATAATTATAATTAATTTTCACTTTAATTTTTAAAAATAACAATAGAATTTTATACTTGTAAAATTATAATTTTCACTTTATAGTTTTATGAATATATATTATCAAATTTATGAATTTATTATAAAATTAATTAAATATACAAATATTTAATTATAAATTTATTAATTTACTTTTAATGAATATTATTAATTTCTACTTTTTACTTTTTAATAATAACAATAGAGTATTATACTAGTAAAATTATTATTTTTATTTCTACTTTATAATTTTATGAATATATATTATCAAATTTTATGAATGTATTGTAAAGTTTCATCATATAAACAAATATTTACTTTTAAATTTATTAATGATTATTATTAATTTCTTTGATAATTATTAAATTATTATTTTAATTTTCACTTTTTATTTTTTCAAAAATAACAATAAAGTTTTATAAATGTAAAATTATTTTTTTAATTTCCACTTTATGATTTTTTTTATTAATTGTTTTAAAATTAATTAAAAAATTTAATCACACTAACTTTAAAATTATTTTTTAATGTTTAATATTTATAAATATATTAAAATTTTGGTAGCATAACGGTTATAATCTAACCTACCCTAAAATTTAAAATCTACATAAAAACTACAAAATCAATCCCAGCACATACATATACTAATTATAAACATCTAATTATATTAATATAACCTACCATACAATTGAAAAATACAACTCACATTCACATTTATATAAATAAACATATTCAACTAATATCTAACATGCCATTTAATTAAATTAAAATAACATATTCAACAATATATATCTAAAATAACTAATTCCACAACTGACATATTAACATTTAATTAAATTAACATATTAACATATTCAATATTATCTACAATACCCAATTACACAATTAACATATTAATCAATTACACAATGTAACGACCCAACTATTCTAGACCTTGGACCATTAATAACTACTATACCAATCTTAAGAAAACGTACATATGAAAACATCATAACTTTTTTAAAACTGTAAAGTAAAGGTTTAAATACATAAAAATTTCACTTAGGATATGGGATCCCATTGTTTTGAAAATAAAACAAAACATAACTTAAATAAATTGGTTACAAAATCAAGTGCGGAAAAATAATACATAAAAATCATAACTAAAAGACTGAAAAACTTCATCCTCGAATCGTACGCGCAATCCACCAATTCCATCCTGCCTCAATACACATCTCCAAGCTGCCAAGAACCTTTTCCGTCGCCATAACTATTTTCCTGCACATATAAAACATAAAGGAATGAGCCTAATGCCCAGCAAGGAAAATCTACTATAAGCACGAAACATATACATACACATAAACTATAAACTATAAACTGTAATCATATAACTATATAAATACAACATCTATTATAATGGCCATCATACTTCTTAGGACTTGTTAGCTAAGCAATCATATGCCCATAAATTTACGGGGCTAGTTATCTAAACAAGTCATATAAAGTTATGGGCCTGTTATTTAAACAATCATATGCCCAAGGAATCTACTACTGGGACTTGTTATCTAAACAAGTTATTTATTTTTTATCTAAACAAATTATGTGATTGTTATCTAAACAATTCATATACTAGAAACATATCATACTTATAACATAAACATATATCAATAACATAAAAGCATAAAAATCTACCCTATTTTCCTTACCAAAATACCGGGATGTGAGAACAAGATCGGGACTTTGGAACACTCCTAAAAACAATAATAGAGATGTGAGTATACTAAAGAATAGAGATGAAAAGAACTAACTACACCATCGAAAATATACTTACCAACAAAATCTTACGTTCAAGATCTTAGATGCCTAACCAAGAATATGAGTTAGGATTTGAGTAGAGAAAAACTATAAGAACAATACAAAAAGGAACTAGAATGAGGAATACCTTGAATGTTTCCATGACCGAACTACACCTCGAATCAAAATATACTATAAACCTTACTTCCCAAGTGTTTAACACTCTAAAGTAACCTAGCAGCTTGTAGACTTTGAACTTAGTTGGATGAATGAAGAAATGGCTGGGTACTAGGTCCTATTTATAGAGTTCAAAAATGAAAAGATCTTCATTTAGCTTGAATAAAATAATGGCTATTTAATTGAAAAACATTTGAATAATTGTTCAGTAGAGGCTGAAGACTCGGTCAGAAAGATTCTGGACTTATCAAGAGGTTAAGGATTAAAATGAGCTCGGTTTCAAAATAGTTCAAAAATCATGCACCATAGCCGATATATCGCCCATGCTCGGCGATATATCGCCTGGGCTGATATACCCAAGGCTCGTCAAGGTTGTCGTGCGAAGCTACGTGTTTTTCGTATCCCCATATGGAGATATATCACCCCCTAGAGCTGCGATATATCGGCATACGCTGAAATATTATACACGTAATTACAATTTTTCAGCCTAATTTGAATTGAGTAAACAGCCTTGACTAACTCCTTTAACGATTTCAAAGCTGATGGCAGACCCTAGGATGTTCAAATATTACTCTTAATAAACTTATTCCTCAAAAATTCTTAATTTCTTATTAAACACACACATGACAAGTGTTAATATCTTATTGGGTCTATCTAACCTTATAGTATAATAATTATCATCTCCATAATCAGTCATATTAATCAAACCTTAGGTTATAATTAATATTCTTAAACTATAGGTTAAACTTATAAAATCTACAAGTGTTACTACGAGTGTCCAACTAAGTCCCGGCTTGAACCAAAATCCACAGTCATAAATATACTACAACTACTACTATTTAACTAGCTAAGTAAAGTTCTTGGACTCTACACACAATTAACATAATAACATTTAATTAAATTAACATATTTAATACTGTCTAAAATATACAAATCTAAAATGAAAAATAAAATTCAACACCCTATAAACAACCCAATCACACACTTAAAAACATAATTTAAACATTAATCAAACACACACAAAAAAAACAATTCCCAAGGCTCGGGGTTTATCCAAAGGCATCTATGGCTAAGGATGATGCTCCACTACTCCAATCTAAAAGGAAAACAAAAAAAAAACATTTCAAAATAATATTTGTACCAAATACTAAATACATAATTATATTAACAAAAAATTCATTTTAAAGGCTAAAGTATATAGAAATGGGGTTTAGATTACCTAAACTTGAAAGAAATGGGAATTAATCGGACTGGGGGGCGTTGGATCGGCGAGGGGTTGCAATTCATCTCTGGTTGTGCAGAGAAAAGAGAAGAAAACTGAGGAAGAAGAAGAAGGCTCGGGTTGGGGGATTTATACCCTAATCCTATAGTGACGACACGTCGTCGCTATAGGAAATAAGAACGTTGTCTCTAAAGAGGGCATGCACTGTTTCATTTAATCTATAGTGACGACATGACATCGCTATAAATAAGGGAATAGTGCACGAAGAGTTCGTTTACTATGTGCCCAACCTATAGCGACAACATGTCGTCGCTATAGGTTGTGAAATTTTGACAACTTTTTTGGCAGTGAACTTTCCCTCCATTTTTTGGGGATAGACTAATGTTTTAACTGACCAGTCATGTCGTCGCTATAGGTAGTGACATTTACCAACAAACTTTTTGTTGTCCAGTTTCCCTCAGTTTTTTTTTTACCCTATGTCGTCGCTATAGACTAAATTTTCCCTCACTTTTTTCTACGAGAACTCTACAGCGACGACAAGTCGCCACCATAGAGTCATTCTCTGTCTCGTGTGCCCTTCAAATTCCAAGAACCCTACGGTGACGCTGGATGATTCTTGGAATTTGGAGTGACCTAGTGGAGTGATGTTGGCTACTTTACAGCGACAACATGTCGTCACTGTAGCTAATTTATTTCAATGTATTTTAAAAAGAATTTTTCGTGGAATTCGACTACATGCAGCGAGGGCTTTACAGTCATCGCAATAGATGTCGTCGCTGTAGAGTCTTGTTCTTGTAGTAGTACAATTTTATACCGGTTTTGTAAATTCAAGATACTACATGAGTATTATTCGTAATTAAGTTACCAAAATTTCATTTTGCAAAAATATAAAGTACCAAATAAATACCTACCCAAAATTAAATTTCAGACCTCCTTAAATTTTAGACACCATGTTATTATTATTATTTACAGCATGAAATTTAAATATATATTATTTTAAAATTTAGAAAATACAGCACAATAACTAATTACCAATTATTGTTTCCAAAAACTCATACTACACTATATTTTGTAATCTAAAAATGCTACTTGTCTACATGCAACAAAACTAAAAGAAATAAAGGTTACTAAAGGTTACTAAGAGGGTGTTTGACTCCTTAACTAAAAAATTGTTTTTTGTTTTTAAAGTTAAAAACTATTTTTTGAAAACAAGTTTGAGTGTTTGGCGTTGTTTTCAAAAAATAATTTTTAAAAACAAAGTAACAAAAAACAGAAAATTTTGAGAACAACAAAATGTTGTTTTTTGTTGTTCTCAAATTTTTTTTGTCTATCTTTTTTTTTCTCACATCATTTTTTTAATTATTATTATCTAACATCATTTATTGTCACATCATTTTCTCTCTCATTAGTTTCTCTCTCTTCACTCTCTCTCACATCACTTTCTCTCTCATCAATTTCTATCTCCTTACTTTCTCTCTCCTTACCTTTTCTCTCTTCACTTTCACTCTCGCAATTTTCTCTCTTCTCACTTTCTAACTTTTCATTTCTCTTTCATCATTTTCTATCTCCTTACTTTCTCTTGCATCACTTATTATGTCATCATTTTCTCTTTCATCACTTACTATATTCTAATTTTCTGTAGAGTCCCAGAATGTTTACTTATTTAGCTAGCCAGTAGTAGTTGTAGTATTTTAGATTTCGTGGATTTTGGTTCAAACCGGGACTTAGTTGGAAACTCCTAGCAATAGTTATGGATTTTATAAGTTTAACTTATGAATATTAATTTTAACATAAGGTTTCATTAATATTGCTGGTTATAAATATGATAATTATTATAACCTAAGGTTTAGATAGAGCCAATAGGATTATGACACTTGTCATATGCATGATTATTAAGGAATTATTATTTTAATGATAAAATAAGGGAATATAAGACTTAGTCTTCACCAGAATCTGTTAGGGTCGTAATTTGACTCAGTCAAAGTAGTTATCCAATCTTAATTATGCTGAAAAAGTGCACTTATGTGTTTAAAATAATCACGTATGCCGATATATCGCTTGACGCTGAATACGGAAAAACACGTTGACGTTGCACGATCATACGAACGGAGACTCGGAACATAGGGGCAGCCGATATATTGCCACATAGGGGCGATATATCGCCCATATTTATCATTTTTTTTATTTTTGTTTTTAACTTTAAAAAACCACCTTTGACTCCTTAGACCTACCTCTGTTAGTTTTGACCGAGTCTTCAGCCTCTGATTGACGAAAATTAAATTATCATCAATTAAATTCATTATTTTTATTCAAATCAAAATGGGGTTAGTTTCACTCCTTACCTCTATAAATAGGACCTAGTACCCATCCCTTTCACTTACTCTTCAACTGTGATCATACTCCAAGGTGCTAGTGAGAACATAAGAGTGATACACTTGGGTTGGGAAAGAAAAAGCTTTATAATTCTTAAGCTTTATCAAACACTTGGGAAGTAAGGATTAGAGTGTTTCGGTATTGGAGTTAGGCCAATCTATAAGGTCAACAAAGGTACCCTCATTCTTAAGTTCAATACTTTTGATTCCTTAGTTTCTTTAGTTTTATTCAGGTTCTAACTTTTGGTTTGTGGTTAGGTTTTTCAGTTCCTTGAACTTAAGGTGTCTTTTCGGTAAGTTTTCTCTTGGTGGTTTAGTTCTATTCTTTTCATCTCTTTCCTTTAGAAATACTCACAGTTCTATTGCTGGTTTTAAGGGTGTTCTACGTCCCGCATTTGTTCTCATATCCCGATTTTGGTAAGGAAAATAGGCTAGACCTTGTATGTTTGTATGATATGTTATGTTATGTATAATATGTTATGATAAGTTTATGTTTTAATCTGTTATGATTTACCCTACCTCAAATATTAGACAGGGGACGTAGATGGGTTAACATACACTACATGTGATCTAACATATCTCAAATATTAGACAGGGGACGTAGAATGTAATGGCCCAAACTCCAGGGACCATTACGGTGTGCATTATAAACAGTGCTAAACTCGCTAATCGAGTCATTTGGCCAAAATCGTGTAACTAAGTATGATTAGCGGTTTAGGGATTAAATTTTTTTGTTAAGATGTAACGTTTCATTAGAACATTTACTATATACATTGGGATCCCAAAAAATATAATTTAGAGGTCTATTACAAGAAAATATTTACAACAGGCCGATCTAAGCGGCAAAACATGGTTTATCCCTAGTTTCTCTTTTGTAGAGTCCAAGAACTTTACTTAGCTGGTTAGATAGTAGTAGTTTAGCAGCACTAGTCGGAATGGGGAAGCCACTACAGCAGGAGCTGATTAGAGCCGGAATAGAAATAGTTGTCGGTAAGCTAGCTAATTTGTCTATCCAGTCAAATCTGCTAGAAGATATACGGATTGGGCAAGGGCATGACAACACACTAGCAACACATGTGGATGCAGTCAGAGAAGGCAAGGTCATAGATTTCTCAATATCAAGTCAAGGATTATTGAGATATAAGGATCGGGTATGCGTGCCAAATGATCAAAGGATTAAGATGACGATTCTAGAAGAAGCGCACAGTACCCCGTACTCAGTTCACCCAGGGTCGACCAAGATGGCACACGACATCAAGGCAGTGTATTGGTGGCCAAGGATGACGAAGGACATAGCAGAATTTGTGTCTAAGTGTCTAGTATGCCAGCAAGTGAAAGCAGAACATCAGCGGCCTGCAGGCTTATTGCAACCCCTTAACATTCCAAAATGGAAATGGGATGATATAGCCATAGATTCTGTGACGGGTTTGCCACGAACAAGTAAGCAGCATGATTCGGCTTGGATAGTAATAGATAGATTAACCAAGTCAGTTCATTTCCTGTCTATTAAGACTTCATACACATCAGATCAATACGGAGACGTTTAAGTCCAAGAAATAGTACGACTGCATAGAATCTCTAAGACAATAGTGTCGGATAGAGGATCGGTGTTTACATTGAGATTTTGGGGAAGTTTACGGCATGCTATGGGTACTAAGTTAAGTCTTAGTACATCTTTTCATCCTCTGACAGATGGGTAGTTCGAGCGTGCGATTAAGATTTTAGAAGACATGCTACGCACTTGTGTACTTGATTTCGGAGGATCATGGAATAAGTACTTGCTGTTGATAGAATTCTCCTACAACAATAGCTACCAGTTAACGATCGGGATGGCACTTTATGAGTTGCTTTATGGAAGAAGGTGTCGATCGTCGTTGCATTATGACGAGGTAGGAGAAAGGCAACTACTTGGAATTGAAGCTGTTGGAGGAGCTCAGGATGTAGTAGCCCTGATTAGAAAGTGTATGCTCGCTACTCAAAGCCGTTAGAAAAGTTATGCGGATGCCAAGCGGCGTGATGTGGAATTCAAAGTCGGAGATCAAGTTTTCTTAATAATATCTCCTATGAAAGGTGTGAAGTGGTTTGGGAAGAAAGGCAAACTTAGTCCCTGATTTATAGGTCCTTTTGAGATATTGGACAAAGTGGGAGTAGTTGCGTATAGACTAGCCCTACCACCAGGCCTAAAAGATAGTCACAACGTATTCCACATCTCAATGCTACGCAAGTATGTGTCAGACCCATCTCACGACCTCAAGTACGATACGATAGCACTCCAGAAAGACTTGAGTTACAAGGAACGACCGGTTAGCATCCTGGATAGAGGGATGAAGCAGTTACGGTCCAAGAGTATTCCAATATTCAAAGTCCTATGGAGTAATAATTCTGAACATGAGGCAACGTGGGAGTTGGAGGAGGACATGCAAGGCCGGTATCCGGAATTATTTGGTAAGTAAATTTCGAGGACGAAATTATTTTTAGTAGGAGAGAATTGTAGAGTCCAAGAACTTTACTTTGCTAGTTAGATAGTAGTAGTAATAGTAATAGCTAGTAGTAGTTGTAGTATGTTTATGACTGTGGATTTTGGTTCAAGCCGGGACTTAGTTGGAAACTCCTAGCAATAGTTATGGATTTTATAAGTTTAACCTATAGTTTAAGAATATTAATTATAACATAAGGTTTGATTAATATTGCTGGTTATTAATATGATAATTATTATAACCTAAGTTTTAGATAGAGCCAATAAGAATATGACACTTGTCATGAGCATGGTTATTCCTAAGGTTTAGATAGAGCCAATAGGATTATGACACTTGTTATATGTATGATTATTAAGGAATTATTATATTAATGATAAAATAAGGGAAATATAAGACTTAGTCTTCTCCAGAATTTGTTAGGAGCATGACATTTGTCACAATTTTATTTATTTGAGATTTAGATAATTAAATAGATTTTTCGTAATTTTAGGGTATTGTAAATTCCGACCTATTTTTGACCTAGTTATGTTATGAATTTCGAAAAATAGTATTTCTAGAAAGTTGTAGATAATTGAATTAGCTTTCTAACAATATAAATAGAGTCTAAATCAGAGTTTTATAGATCTAGATATGTTGATTTTACTACAGGAGAGTTTAGAGTTACGAGATTTAGGGAGTTAGAAGTTAGGATTCTATTTGTTTTTATTATTTTTGTTGTAAAAATCAAGCTTTGACTCCTTAAATCTCTCTGAACAATTTGACCAAGTCCTAAGCCTTTGCTGAAGGATATTCAAATATTTTCAATTAAATTCATTACTTTTATTCAAAACCAAAAAGAAGATTTTTATTCCTAGAACTCTATAAATAGGACCTAGCACCAAGCCTTTTCATTCATTATTCAAGCATTAATCAGAGCCTTCAAGGTGCTAGTGAGACTATAGTGTGATAAACACTTGGGTTGGGGTTATAAGCTTAATCATTATAAGCTTAATAAACACTTGGGAAGTAAGGTTATAGTTTTCAGTTTCGAGGTATAGTTCGGTCATAGAAGCATTCAAGGTATTCCTTATTCTAGTTCCTTTCTGTATTGTTCTTATAGTTTTTCTACTCAAATCCTAACTCGTATTCTCTATTCTTGGTTAGGCATCTAAGATCTTGAACGTAAGATTCTTATTGGTAAGTATCTTTTCGATGGTGTAGTATACTCACCTCTCTATTATGGTTTTTAGGAGTGTTCCAAAATCCCGTCTTTGTTCTCATCATCCCGGTATATTGGTAAGGAAAATAGGATAGTTTTATATGCTTATATGTTATGTTGATATGTTATGATAAGTTATGTTATAGTATATTATGTTATGTTATGTTTTCTTATGTTTCATGGTTATGATTTACCCTACCTTAGATATTAGACAGGGGATGTAGATGGGTTATCATAAACCTACCATGTGATCTAACCTACCTCAGATATTAGAAAGTGGACGTAGATGGTTTATGACATGTTTTAATGGCCATTAAGAGTATAGTCTTATATGATGTACGTCTTTATAGATATATGTTATATGTTTATAGCTTATAGTTATGTGTATGATTATGTTTCATGCTTGTAGTAGATTTTCCTTGTTGGGCATTAGGCTCATTCCTTTATGTTTTATATGTGCAGGAAAATAGTTATGGCGGCGGAAAGATTCTTGGCAGCTTGGGGATGTGTATTGAGGCAGGATGGTTAGTTATGATTTCTATGTATTATTTTTCCGCACTTAATTTTGTAACCAATTTATTTAAGTTATGTTTTGTTTTATTTTCAAAACAATGGGATCCCATATCCTAAATGAATTTTTATGTATTTAACCTTTACTTTACAGTTTTTAAATAAAGTTATGGTTATTTCATATGTACGTTTTCTTAAGATTAGTATAGTAGTTATTAATGGTCCAAGGTCTAGAATAGTTGGGTCGTTACATCTTTCAATCCTCGGTTGTGGTCGTCAAGCAGCTGCATATGTACACATCATCACCTAAGCTCTCCTACTCAAGGATGGTCCAGCTTTCTTTTGCCTTTACCTGCACCACATAACACCCGTGAGCCGAAGCCTAGCAAGAAAACTTAATATGCTCATGAACAGTAATAACATGTCATCAACTCATAAGGCACACGCCTAGTAGATATAGGCCTAATCAAGCAGGCAAACTGATCCACGTAATGATGGGTATCCAGGATAAGGAATCCTGCCCTCCAGAGTGGATGACTATCAAGTCAATAAAAATCAGATAGGTGATTTATCACTGGTGGTTCCGGTAACCATACCGGGCTAATAGCCCTGAATAAAAGAGTGACAGTGGTACAAGTCACTAAGGTGGGTTCTGTTCCCTTTAGCCATGTGACGATAGGGTCACCGGGGCTTTATAGATAAGTGATCATTTCACTAGCTTAAGCAAGATAGGTGCATGATGACCAGTCACCAACATAACCTTCCTCATGACCATAGAGTCATAACCATGGGGTACTGCTCCCTAGCAATGTGAAAAGTTGTCACCTAGGCCTTTAGCCCTGGCTCTGAGTAACTAGTCTTAGACTAGACAAGCGCTTATAATTTTCATCGACCTTCAGGTCAGTCCAGCATTAATGCCTTAGAGTCATTCAATGCTAATATCGATTAGATCTAATCTTTAATCGACCCTGTGCTCATGACGCTATGCCGTTCTTGTCTCTTAGGTCGAAAATACGCGACCAGTGTCGTCCCTGACTAGTTAGTGCCATACACAAGTAATCAATGCTACCAAACATATACCATATGTCAAATATCCAAATACAGGGCATTCAACATGCTTACTCAATAATTACTAGCACAAATAGGATCATGCATAAACACAGAGGCTCAAGCTCTGAACAATCTCATACTCAATATTCACGGCATGCCCTAATCACATGTTTCTCGTGCATCATATGCATTACAGTTACACATCCAACATGCATCAAGAATAACCATGCATGTCACATATACAAGGGTGCAGTTTTCTTACCTCTGGTTCGAGCAAGAATTAGAACAAGAACGACCCTTGAGAACGATCGATCCTTTATCCTTTAGCGGTCACCAAGTCATAACCAAATATAACCTCCATTAATGAAAATCAACAATGATAGGGTCTTGACCTAAACCCCACTCTCGGGACCCCGAAATGTGCCCACACGGTGAGTAGATTCGATCTCGGGCCTTAAGGATTGAAACCCCGAGCCAAAAACCCTTAAAAACACTCAAAACGGGGTTCTGAAGAAACAAGGTAGCACTACAGCGCTACCCTCCTAGCACCCCAGCGCTCTTCACAAAGCCAAACCGCCTTAACATCCTCTGCAGGTAGCGCTGTAGCGCCCCTACTGGGCGCTGTAGCGTTACCTTTAGCCAGCAACTGCCCAGAAAATTCTTCCTTCGATTCTACCATTTCCAACCCAAACCAAAAGCTTCCAAACATCAAATTAAGTCCCAAATGAACCCAAATACCGCCTCCACACAATTGTAGAGTCCAAGAACTTTACTTAGCTAGTTAGATAGTAGTAGCAATAGTAATAGTTGTAGTATTTTTATGACTATGGATTTTGGTTTAGACCGGGATTTAGTTGGACACTCGTAGTAACACTTGTAGATTTTCTAAGTTTAACATATAGTTTAAGAATATTAATTTTAACCTAAGGTTTGATTAATATGACTGATATTGATGGTGATATTTATTATATTATAAGGTTTAGATAAACCCAATAAGATAGTAACACTTGTCTTGTGTATGTTTAATGATAATTAAGTATTTTTGAGGAATAATTTTATTAAGATCAATATTTGAATATCCTAGGGTCTCCCAGCAGCTTTTAAATCGTTAGAGGACATAGTCAAGGCTGTTTACTCAATTCAAATTAGGCTGAAAATGTGCAATTTCGTGTATAATATTTCAGTGTATGCCGATATATCGCAGCACTAGGGGGCGATATATCGCCATACAAGGATACGAAAAACACGTAACTTCGCACGGCCACCTCGACGAGCCTCGGGCATATTAGCCCAGGCGATATATCGCCTACTAGGGTCGATATATCGGCTCATTTGAATGATTTTTGAATTTTTTTAAAATCGAGCTCATTTTAATCTTTAACATCTTGATAAGTCCAGCATCTTTCTGACCCAGTCTTCAGCCTCTGCTGAACGATAATTCAAATATTTTTCAATTAAAAAGCCATTATTTTATTAAAGTTAAATGAAGATCTTTTCATTCTTGAACTCTATAAATAGGACCTAGTACCCAGCCATTTATTCATTCATCAAGCTAAGTTCAGAGTCTGCAAGCTGCTAGGTTATTTTAAGAGTGATAAACACTTGGGTTGGGGTTATAAGCTTTATCCTTATAAGCTTAATAAACACTCGGGAAGTAAGGTTTATAGTATATTTCAGGTTCGAGGTGTAGTTCGGTTATAGAAGCATTCGAAGTATTCATTATTCTAGTTCATTTATGTGTTATTAGTATAGTTTTCTACTCAAAATCCTAACTCTATTCTTTATTCTTGGTTAGGAAATCTAAGATCTTGAACGTAAGGTTCTTGGTAAGTATCTTTTCGATGGTATAGTTTTTTCATTCTTTTCATCCCTTTTTCTTCAGTATACTCACCCTTCTTTGATGATTTTTAGGAGTGTTCCAAAGTCCCAATTCTGTTCTCATATCCCGGTATTTTTGGTAAGGAAAATAGGATAGGATTCTATATGTTATATGTTATATGTTATCTTATGATTTATGTGTTATGAAATGTTATATTATGTATGTTGGTAGGCTTGGGCATATGACTTGTATACTAACAAGCCCCAATAAAATTATGGGCATATGACTTGCTTAGCTAGCAAGCCCCACAAATCTAATGGGCATATGACTTGTTTAGTTTAGAAGCCCCAAGTAGTAATGGCCATTATAAGTATATATGACATATGATTATGATACACTTATCGTATATGTTTATGGTATGTTTTTAGAATATGATATGAATTTTATGTATATGATTTATGTTGTTAGATTTTCCTTGCTGGGCATTAGGCTCATTCCTTTATGTTTATATGTGCAGGAAAATAGCTATGGTGGCAGAAATGTTCTTGGCAGCTTGGGGTTGTGTATTGAGGCAGGATGGAATCGGTGGATTGAGCGTTCGATTCGAGGCTGAAGTCTCTTCTTAGTCTTTTAAAAATTATGCTTTATATGTATTTTCCGCACTTTATTTTGTATTCCATTTATTTAAAGTTATGTTATGTATTTATTTTAAAAACAATGGGATCCCATATCCTACTTTAAATTTTATGTAGTTTAACATTTGTCTTACAAGTTTTAATGAAGTTATGATTATTTCAATAGTGAGTTTTATTAAAGATTAGTGTCTATGTATAGTAGTCATTAATGGTCCAAAGTCTAGAGTAGTTGGGTCATTACAGTTGGTATCAGAGCAACGTTTCATTCGCATGAAGTTCTCCTCGATACATACACTCAAAGCTCCGAATCTGACCGCCAAGTAAGTATTTAAGTTATAGTTATCATGCTTATATGTATAGCTAACGATTTTAGCATTTATATTTTTAGTTAAGAATGAACGGAGCATTAACTTATGAGGATATCTGAGCCATTAAGGCTTTAAAGAGAATAAGAGAACCAAGATACATCATAGGAACACTAGAGAGAATCACTCAGAGATTGCTTTTGTTCCACAGAGAAATAGGTCACCTTCAAGAGTCTAAGCAGATCATGATGAAAGCAACAGAACAATACGTTTTAGCAATTAGACTATTTAGAGATTTTCATCCCGTAATTGCAGCGTTAGAGGAAATATGGGAAACAATGGATGATGAAGATGAACTACCAGTAGCAATGCGATATTACTTTCTCTTAATTAGGTTCACTTCAAAATCAGAATTTCAGTTTACAAATGAGCAAAAGCATAGGATTTTTACGAAACTTCCTCAAGGACATTTTGAGGCACATGATAATGAATACTATGAAGAGTTAGATGATGATATGCTAGATGAATGATCAGATGTAGAAGATCCTGATTTTTAGACTAGTTAATTTCATTGTTTGTTTTATTTACTGTTTGTTTTATGCCCTTATAATACACAATTACGCCCTCAACGAGCCAAATGACCAAAATGCCCTTATAATTAAAATACACCCATATGCATGCATTCACCATCATATAATAATATAATTCACATAAACATGCATATAATCATTTAATAACATAATAAATCAATTATGGCCCTCCCGACCTCCTAATCAAGACCCTCAACCTTATTAAGAAATTTTGGGCATTACAACTATCCCCTCCTTACCGAAATTTCGTCATCGAAATTTATCTATACAGCCCGGAATAAGAATTCCGCACAACTAATTCCATTTTCCCAGGTCATTCTCTTTACCTCACTGTTTTTGCTACATACCTTGATTCATGGTACACAAACCTTATTCCTTCTGTTACAATCTGAACTGGCTATTCCTTACCGGAATACTTAACCTTAACCTTCAGATTCTTATGACTCAACTCATGAGTTCCTTTCAACCCATGTCCACTGCATGGAAGTACATAACACACTGTATACAATTGACAGTGCCAAAGATAAGGCTGATCCAAAGTCAACCTAACCAGTCCTATCCAAGACTCAACTGCCAAGATAGTCTAGGGCTTAGCTTGCCCTTATCTCTTCACCCATTTCCATGGTGATACTTTCAGTAATATACACACTACAACAAAAAAGGAAATTTGCGTCAGTTTATAACTGCCCCAATTGAGTTTTTGCGTCAGTTTGATATGTGACGCAATTTCCCATGATGCAAACCAGAGTAGCATTTGCGTCAGTTGGGCACTGTCACAAATCTGGTATTTGTGGCAGTGCCCCACTGATGCAAATGCCTGGAGTTTGTGTCAATGGGGCACTGTCACAAATCTAGCTTTTGTGGCAGTGCCCCACTCACGCAAACTCCAGGCATTTGCATCAGTGGGGCACTGCCACAAATATCTCGTTTGTGGCAGTGCCCCACTGACGCAAATTCCAGGCCTTTGTCCTCTGGACCTGCGGCCACAGAACACTCTTCCTGCGGTCGCAGGATTGCTCTACTTTCGCCCAGATCTCTGATCCTGCGGCCGCAACATGCTCTTCCTGCGGTCGCAGGATTTCACCCATTTTTCCCAACTCTCTGGTCCTGCGGCCGCAGAAGGTGATTCCTGCTGTCGCAGGATTGCTCTAGAAACCACACTTTCATCAACAAAAAAAAAATTCGTCTTCTTTTTTTCTTTATTTTTTTCTTCTCCCCCAACTGACACAAATGTTAAAAACGAGTATTTTTTGCGTTAGTTGGGAACTGTCACATAAAGTATTAACCAGGGAAATTGCAAATGTTTATGCCAATTTCCCTAGCCTATTCTGATTAAAAAAACAGCAGCAGAAATAGAAAAACAACTGTATAAATTTTTTAAACATTTATCTAAAGTTAACTTTTCTGTTCAAATTTACAAAAGTAATTCAGATTTCAATGTTAATCTATGTATATAGGGAGACTTGTGTTCTAAATCTCTAAGTATTAAACCTCATTTAACTAAAATTTCCTCACCAACTTGCTCATTTGCTAAGCAAGACACGCCAAAACTAATTCAGCCCACTCATCTCGTACCTCGTTGATTTCGTTAGCCAAATATGGTGCCGTACTCGTAAACTAATTAGAAAATATTAAAAATAACAAGTTAGAAATCATCCAAATAAAATCATGAACGATAGATTAAATTAAAATTAAAAGGTAAAACAATACCTCATTTTTCAAGTAGGCCTTTGGTCTAGGCTGTGAAATCAACTCTCTAGCAAACTTCATAATGTAAAAGCCACACTCGGTTGGCCCAGTTTGGTTTCGACACTATTACAACATAGTTATACAAATTTAAGTATTATATTTAGCAAGTGATTATAATAAAAATATGCCAAAAACTTTAATACGATAAGTAATATAGTTTACTTACCTTAGGAACACAAACTTTAAGATTGATTGACTCTTTTTGTCTTCGGTGAGTATCATATAGATCCAATGCCCTGCACAAAATTGGGCAGCATTTCCCCTATTTCTATCATATTTCCGAAAATTTAAATAAACCTATATTCATCACATATATACAACAAATCAAGTAATCAATCAAACATGCACAATTACAGCCTTATATCACCGCAGCACACAGTCCCAGATCATATCTCCACTGTTTTATAATTCGTAGATGCTACTAAGTTCAATATATTAATTATACATTAAGGTTTAAAATATTACCTCTAATATAAAATCCTCCAAAGCTTGATCTCACCAACAAAGTTGTCAACAAAATACCTACTCAAATATAACAATATACAAAAAAATAATAAAAAAATTAACAAAATATAAAGAAAAATATCATAAAGCTATATTGTAACTAAATAAACAATAAAATGCTTAAAGAAAACAAATAATTTGTTATATGTACTCATTTGTTTACTTAAACCCGAAATATTTTTTTTTTTTTTAAATTTAACAACTCACATAAATAATAATCGACTATAATTAAAATATAACTTTTTAATATATAACTTAAAATATAACTTAAAAAACAAACAATTTTAATATATACATATTTAACCAATTAAACCGAAAATTTAAAAATAATTTTAAAAAGTTAACAAAATATAAACAAAAATTTACTAATAATAATCAAACTAAACAATTAATAAAATGAAACTTATACAAAATATATACATTAATTTATATATATACTCATTTACATAGTAAATTCGAAATTTAATTAAATTTAAAAAAAAAGTTAATAAAACTATCTAAAAATTAAAAATCCGAAATATAGTCAATTTAAAAAAAAAAAATTCACAAAAATTATATTTAAATCATAAAAATTAATAAAATTACACTTACTTGTGCTAATTGAGCAATGTGGGTTCTTGATGTAGAAAACCCCAAAAATCCAATAAAGATTATGGGTTTTCAAACTATAATCTACAAAAAACAAAATCTATACAAAAAAATCCAAAAAAACTATATATAAGTTTCATAAACATATATAAATCATTATTTTAACATTAAAATTGAAAAAAAAATGGCTAAAAACGTACCTAAATGTGGAGAACCTCGGTTGGGCGCCGCTGGTTTGGGAAGAAAACGCTCCCTGAAACGATATGAGTGAATGGGGCTCGGCTGGGACGAAGAGGGTTTTAATACAGGAGACCCAGTTGCGTCAGTGGGCCACTGACGCCGTTAACGGCCCGTTTGCGCCAGTACCCCACTGACGCAAACAGTCCCATTAAACAACGTCAGTGTAAGTTATGACGCAATTGGGCCCTCATTGGTGGCAGTGTCCAACTGCCACAAATGCTAATTCTTGCTCAACAATGTCAGTCAACTGCGTTGACTGACGCGTTTGATTGACACAATTTCCCATTTTTGTAGTAGTGACATTCTTCTACTTGTAACTCCATGTTCCTGCATTTCAATTCAGTAATACTTTTCCATTTATTCTGAGAAGTGAGCATTCACGCTCTAATCTCTAACAATCTCAATGGTCTCCTGAACCACCTCAAGATCCAGATATATATTAACTCATTCATCTTATAAGATATTCTTCCAATAATAATTGGATAACCCTCTCTCTCTGATTTACCATCAGTCTGAGAGTAATAAATTGCACTGAATCCCATCTATATATTCATTGCCTTCTTAACCCCTCCAGGACCTGGAAGTAACAATAGAGTCTTCATCTGGTAAGATAGACCTTAAATTCCATGAAGGCGCTCTATCTCTCTCACATAGAGATCTGAATTCTGATCAGCTGTGTTATTCATTCCTGTTGATAAATAAACTTACTTAAAACACTGGTCCACAATGACCCAATCCAAATCACACTAACCCCATAACTTGGGCAACCCCACCGCGAAATCCATCACGATGCTTTCCTTATTTCAATTATAAAATACTCAAAGCCTGCAATGGCCTTGCTAATTCCTGATACTCTGTCATAACCTGCTGACAGGTTAAGAACTTTATCACGCATTCCATGGTGCTACTCTTCATCTCAGGTCACCACATAGAAACTTCCAAACTCTAATACACTGCAGGAAGCTTGAATAAAGAGACTAGGAGAATAACACGAGATTCATCCGGAATCTCTCAATTAATCCCAATGCCCATCGGATTCCAAATTCGATCTCTATATCATGATAAACCCATATCTGACACTGCTTAATCCTTAGCTATTCCAGCTAAGACATTCTCCTCAATATTCCTATCTGCAGTTCACTCAATCATCTTTCCTTTTGATCTTCTTTGAGATAATAATCTCACCCATAAAACTGGCCACCTCGCCCACCAGAAACTTTACTCCAGTTCTGGTCAGAATCTTTTAATTAACACGTTGCATAGGCAATCACTTTTCTCTGTTACTGAGTGTTATAACAACCTCCAAACTGATTCTGATCTGCAAGAAGACTCAGAATTTAATTCCCAAGGCACCTTAAATATCTTTACCACCCAAGGACACTCCTGCCCCTAAGGCATTCCTTGACCTTGGCAGATCTTCGCAGAGAAAACACCACAATACCATCGTCCAAAACGATCACAATTCCCATTCAAATAAACCTTTGAATGCTTTATTCATCTGAATCAACAAAACAACTCAACATTAGTTACCATCTTAAATAACTCAGCACTTCCAGTGCCCTTATCTGATATAACAGCAGACTTCTGCATACTTCCCTTCCTGATCTCTAGCTGGTACTAACCAGATCCAAGATTCACCTTAGAGAATACCATCTTACTTACTAACTGAGCCTTTAATTCTTACAACGCTGCTAAGCCATTCAAAACAGTGCCCTAAAACCTGAATCCATCCCCGACACCAATCCAATCACCATACTATCTCTTCATATAAAAGAAACCCTAGCAAACCTCCTGGAAACACATCCAGAATTCATAGACTAATCAAGTCTGTCTTGACTCCCCTGGCACAATCTAAGTGGTATCCGCCACACTAGCTAAGAGTTCTATGCATCACCCTGCAATAAAACTCTAGCTCTCACTACAGATGTCATATACATATTAAATCCAAGCACGGTGCCAACTGTCACAAGGCTTCCCACTCTCAAGCTCAAGGGTTACTATCCTTTCCTTACAATTTAGCATTGCCCCACACTTGGCTAACCAATCCATACTCTGGATTATACCAAAGTCAGTCATAACCAACTTTATCAAAACCACCAATGAGCCCTTTTCAATATAACCTAACTCATTAAGACCATTGATGAGTCCTTTCCACAATAATTCACCTGATCTCCAACTCATCACTCAAGTTACCAGTAAAGTATCACACTCCCATCACAACATAAACATGTGATCTTATATCAACTCTATGCTTCTATATATGCAACAAATAAAGAACAACATGACACCTTCAGCCAGCAACTGCCCAGAAAACTCTTCCTTCGATTCTACCATTTCCAACCCAAACCAAAAGCTTCCAAACATCAAATTAAGTCCCAAATGAACCCAAATACCACCTCCACATGCCCTAGGCACCACAACCCCAAGAACCCTAGCCAAAACTCCAATCAATTCCCAACTTTCCAACTCAAAAACCAGCTGAAACTTAACTTGGAAAATAGAGCAAAAGCAAGAGTTCTAATGGCTAAAAACTCACCTTAATCTCAGCAACACACCCTCTTCAATGGTGGAGCATAATCCTAGCTTATCCCAGCTTGGTTCCTTGGCTTGAAAATTCAAGGAGAAATGGAGGAGAAAACCATCGGGAGAGGAGGAAAATGGGACTCTATTTTTGGTAAGCTTCTACAGCCTTAATGGCTGATATAAATCTTCAAGGGTGAAAAGACCTAAATGCCCTCAAGTCTAAAATAAAGCCTTAATAGCCACCAAGGGCAAAACCGTCCTTTCGCACCTATTTTGTTAATCATAATTAACAACCTCCACTTCCTGCTATTCTCAATATTCTCAATTACCAATAAATCCATATCCCATTACCTTTTAATTCCCGGTAATGCTCTAATCATTAAAATCACCTCGAGACTCACCCCGAGCCCCGAACTTAAACCTGTTATGACCAGCCGAAAGGCTCGAACAAACCCACATATAATGTGGTACCATTCATAACTCACCCACATGCATGAAAATACACAATTACGCCCTCAACAGGCCAAATTACCAAAATTCCCTTATAATTAAAATACACCCATATGCATGCATTTACCATCATATAATAATATAATTCACATAAACATGCATATAATCGTTTAATAACATAATAAATCAATTATGGCCCTCCCGGCCTCCTAATCAAGGTCCTCAACCTTATTAGGAAATTTGGGGCATTACATAGATGGTTTCTCACATGTCATAATGGTCATTATTAGTATAGTCTTATATGGAATATGTTATAATATGTTTATAGTATATGTTATAATATGTTTATAGTATATGTTATAATATATTTTTAGTACATGTTATGAAATGTTTTTAGCTTATGTTATGATATGATTTTTTTGTGTATGTTTATGTTGTTAGTTTTTCCTTGTTGGGCATTAGGCTTACTCCTTTTCTTTTAGTATGATGCAGGAAAATAGGTGCAAAGGCAGAAGGATTCATGGAAGCTTGGTGTGTGTATGGAGGTGAATGGAGTGGATGGGCTGAGTGTCGATTCGAGGACAGCGTTTTTTTTAGTCACTTTAAATTACGTTTTTATGTAATTAGCTTTGTAAACAATTTTATTTGAAGTTATGTTTTATTTTAAAACAATGAGCTCATTTATGTATTACAAATATTGTTTCTTTAAAGTTTTCAATAAAGTTATGGATTTTCTTATGTATGTTCTTTTCAAAGTTATAGTTATGTCTAGTAGGTTTAATGACCTAAGTCTCATAGGTAGTTGGGTCGTTACATTTTCTCTCTCATCACTTAATATATCATCATTTTCTCTCTCATCATGTTTTCTGTCTCGCCATTTCCTCTCTTATCACTTTCTCTCTATTTACTTCTCTTTCTTCACTTTCTTTCCATCACATTCTCTCTCGTTTTTTCTTACATAAATTTCTCTCTTCTCAATTTCTATTTTTCAAATTTTTTCTCCTTACTTTCTCACTCTTATTTTTCATCATTTTTTCTTTCAAATTATTTTATCTCATTATTTATTACAAACTCTTAAAAGATTTTTCTCTTTGTAAATATATTTGTTAATTTTTTATTTAAGATTTTAAAAAAATAAAACTAAAAAAATGTTTTTAGAAAACATTAACCAAACACCTTTTGTTTTTTGAAAACTACAAAATCTATTTTCTGTTCTCATTTATGAGAACAAAACTTTGAAAACAAAAAATAGAAAACAATGCCAAACATGCCCTAATATTTTTAAATCAATTGTGATTGTGTCAATTTTGTAGTATGTAATAACAAAATAAACCAATCTCTAATTCTAGTAAACGAAATGAGATTTGCAAATGATATTTGAGTTAAATTTTAAATCTTGAAAAAAAAAATTCTAAAAGAAAAAAATGTCATAATAAGTTTTCTCAGTTGTTATTTTGTCGATTTTGTGGTACAAAATATTAAAGAATAAGCTTCATCAAAACTTAGTGAAGTAATTTAAATAGCAATAAAAACTAAAAAAAATTAAATTGACCCATTAAAAATTAAAAAGAAATTTATAAGAATAAGGAGAAAGAGAAAGAGAAAGAGAAGATGCAAGGCAAGAAAGAACAAAGTACTACTAGCAAGGATCTCTCCCTAGAATGTTTTTGTCATATTTAGTAGGAGTTTTTCTACTATAAATCCAAATAAATAGAAGGGATATTTACAACATAAATAACTTTTTTGCTTGACTAGTTGTACTTAAATGTTTATGTAAAAAATTTGGCAAAAAAAATATCTACCGTCACTTTTTTGGTGTGAATGTTGATTCTTGGAGGTCTGAAATCAACATTTAAGTACAACAAATCAAACTAGTTATTTATACCAAAATTTCCATAAATAAAATTACAAATATCATGTATTTCAATTTTTTAAAAAAGAATACTGTTCTTTTAAAATTTCAATTCTCACATAACTCAAAATTAATGAAGAAAACAAAAAAAAAGTCACTCCATGCTACCTCCTCATTTTAGAATCATCTACAAAATTTAAATGTGTAAACTACCAAGGGAAGTCTACATATAGAAAGATATTTTGTTGTGAGAGTATGAAAAAAATTGTGATCCATTAAAGAAAGATAGGACCACGAAAATGGACTTGTCATTATCTATAAATAGGGACACATATAAATATATATATATATATATAAATATTCTAATAAAACTATTAGTGACAATGGCTTTGCAGGAGTGATCGATGAGTAGCAGCTAAGAAGAACCATAAGAAGGCTTTTTTTTTCTTTAGTTGCCATCATCACACACATGCACTATCACCACAAAAAGCTTCAGTTTCACTTTTTTAATAGTATTATTAATTATTATTGACACAAAAACAACAGCTTTTCAGTGAACAGGATAAGCTTTTGGTATTATTTGTTTATATATTTATTAAATTATATTAATATTATTATTTTGTCTTTCATCTCGATGTATATATCATTTCTTGGCTAATCATCAACACCAACGGCTGCAGACTTTTGGAAGGAGTAACATCAATGCAAAAAATTTCAGAACTTCAGCTCAATTAGTTATAAGCCCACTGACTAGTCTTCGTCACCATTTTCATCTCAAATGTAATTTAATATATCTATATTTATATGTATGACTTTTGAAATAAAAATTACATATTGCTGTTGTATTTCTTTTTCGTTTCAATATTATGGACGAGCAAATGGTGGAAATGTTAAACATCAACCGCTCGAATGTTAGAGCGCATTTTTAACCGAGTGCCAAAAAAAATTGTGTATTGTTGTATTTAGTATATTTTAGCAAAAATATTACTAAAATAATATTATAAAAAAATATATATCAAATTCGACACATGTATAAAGTTGTGTCAAACTTTACACAACAATAACTATCATTTTTTTATTTATTATATTGTCATTAATTACTATAATTTATTAATTATCAATTAATGACTAACCGTATTACTTTTTCTTTGAATAAATATTAAATATTGAGTCAATAAATTGTTATCAATAAATATTAAATAAATTGTTGACTTTTTTTTAGTTAATTTATATTTTGTACATTGAAGCATAATTACAAATATTGAGTCAAATATAACAGACTCATTTTTTGTGCCAAATTTAGTACAAAATTTACATCATCCATTGAATGTGGTCTTATCACTACAAAAAACCTCACTTTTGCCGGCGCAAATTTGCGCCGTCAAAAGTAAGGTTTTGCGCCGGCAAAGGTCCGCGACATACCCGCGTCCCTAATTTCACTTTTGCCGATGCAAAATGTAATGCGCGCGGCAATGGTATCTTTTGGCGACGAAAAAATGAGCCGGTAAAAATTTTTGTCACGTTGTGGAAAACACTTTTAGCGGCATAAAAATGCGCCGGCAAAAGTTGACTTTTTTAGTAGCGCGTTTTTGCACCGGGAAAGATGTATATATGCAGTGAGGGTTGAGACTTTTGCCGACGTAATTTTGCGCTGGTAAAAGCATTTTTTAAATAATTTTTTTATTATATTACTAATTTTATTTTCAATATATTAATTAATAAATTTCGATTTTAATATATTCATTATTATTTAATTTTTTAGTAATATTATATAATTAGAAATAAAATTAAAATTAAAATTTTATAAATAAATAAAAAAAATTACAACTATTAATATTTATTGTCTCCACCAAACATGAAAATATAAAAGTAGTTTAGTAAAATAAATGTCTAATAAATTAAACTTCAAATAAATAAAAAAAAATTCTACAAATGAGTAGTGCCCACCTCAACATCCCCGCCCCCGTCAGCATCATCGTCCTCGTCCGAATCCTGTTCTGGTAAGTCAACAGTAAAACCAGAAGTCATTTCACCAACGTGCCATTATACCAAAACTGATATTTTTATTAATACAAAAAAAATTATTAAATATATATTTACAAAAATATCACATTTAATATAAAACAATTTAAAAATATAAACATACATTATTAATCTGGTTTTTTTAAGTTCATACTTTAACTAAAATACATATATCACAAAATACAATATAATAAATATTAACAAGCAAAATTAAACAAATACATATAACACATTAAAATAAAAAAAAAATACATATTCAAATCTGTTTTTTTAATTTCACAAAAAAAAAATTAATAAATACAAAAAACATATATTATAAAAGTAACTTAAATATAGTTGTTATTAAGATAAACAAATACATACAAAGCATTAAAATAAAAATTAATGTTAACGGCTATATTTTTTGTAATTAATTTTAATTTTCCTAAGACTAACAAAATTTGGGCAACATAACAGCTATATTTTAAACTATCCCAAAATTTTATAAAACCTGCAAACTACACACAAAAATATACATAATATTACTATATCAATATACAGAATATTCCCAGAGCACGCACAACATAAACGCATATTTACTTAAAATTTCTAAAATATTTTAAAATTTGATTTTTAATTGCTAAAATTTAATCTTATTATAATACCAAATCTAATCTCATAATATTAAGATTAATCGAATACTAATTAAATTAATTTCTAATTATGAGATTATATTAGATCATCTAATGTAATGATTTTTACTATACTATCATGCACAACATAAAATTTGATTTTTTTCTTGTACCTTTTTTTCTAAAATTTAAAACAGAAAATGAAAATAAAAAAAAAAACAGAAAACAAAAATTAAATCATATATAAACAGAAATAAAAAAATAAAAATAAAAAATAAGAAAATACAAAACAGAAAAAAAAACATAAATTTAAATATAAACATATACATTTTAAAACATAAAAAACACATATAAATATAAATATATAAAGCAGTTTAAATATATAATATATATCAGATTATATTTAATATATAATATATATCAGTTTATATATATAATATATAACATATATAAACATATATATATATATCATTATATACCAGATGGCGTGGTGGTCCGATGGTGGCGGGGTGGTTCGGTCAGCATGGTGGTTCGGTGGTGGTGGGGTGGTCCCGTCGGCTGATCCGGTGTACAACTGAGGAAAAAAAAATAAAAATGAGAGGGAAAATTCATGGGCAAAACAAACAAACAATGGAGAAAATAAAATAAATTACCTTACCTTGAGAGGGAAAATGAAGGGTGGTGTCGTTGAAGAAAAGAGGAAAATGGTGAAGATGAGAGAAATCTGAGAAAATAAAAAAATGGGGAAGAAGGCTCGGGCGGCAGAGTTATAATGTTATGACTTTTGCCGGCACGTTTCGTTGCGCCGGCAAAAGTATAAAATTGCGCCGGCAAAAGTCTATCAGAGAAACTCTAGTTCAAAACGACGTCGTTTAAATAAGCATACATTTACCGACGCATTTTTTGACTTTTGCCGACGCAACGAAACGCGCCGGCAAAAGTTTGGCCACCTACCTCCTTTAAAACGTGCACAACATTAATTTCACACTGACTTTTGCCGGCGCATCAGGTGAATTGCGCCGGAAAAAGTCCCTTCATAGTATATTGTTAAACTTTTGGCGGCGCAACTCGGAATTGCGCCGGCAAAAGTCCTTGTTTTTTCCGGCGCAATTCACTAAATGCGCCGGTGAAAGTTGTTTTTGCCGACGCAATTCCGAATTGCGCCAGCAAAAACCTTGTTTCTTGTAGTGTATGTTTGAACCTTATATTCTTCTCGCATGTTTAGCGAAGGACTAGTAGCCATTTAATATTGTTTGTGGAGGGCACACTAAGACTTTGGCTATTGTTTATATTGAGACAAAGAGGATCACTCGTTGAGAAGATTCCTTGAGTTAGAAAATCTCAAAGAAAGAGAGCTAATCTAATTCTCAAGCATAGGCTTGTTGTAGCATTGTGTCATGTGAAGGGGAAGGAATGCCATCCCATTATTTATAGGTAATTAACAAAAGTGCTCCTAAGCAGTTGGACTTGGATCAAGTGCAGCTCTCGATAGAGGCTACAACCGTTCATTAAATCATAGGGTGTAAGCTAATATGTAGGCCTGAAAGAGAGGTTGCTCCTTGCTAGGTCCAAAAGGGATTGCCACTTCTTATTTACATGATTGAAGAGGGCATTTCCTTTCGACAAAGTGATAGAATAGGAGTGGCATGAGGTATGTTTTCCTAACCTACCTACATAACAAACATTCTTTCTTACCGGTTAATATAGAATGTCTCTAATTTTGAGGCCTAATGATCGACTCTTGAAGTGACACTTAATGCAATGAAAAAGATAAACTGTCTTGAGGCCAAGGAACAAGCCCTAGAACTCCAAGAAATATATAGATACCAACTAGGGGCACTATACTGAGATTAAGCAGGAAACTGCTTAATCTGAGAGGTGGCCACGCAGATGGGTTGGGTCGGTCACAATGTCTCTTTTCTTGCTTGGGGATTTGGATTGGGCTCAACCTATAAGCACCATCTTAGGCCCCACTATTAGGCTTAGGAAAAACAACCTAACCAATTATGACCATGTGTTGGCTTAGCTGATTTTAAGTTGTTTTTAGTTTCTAGGATTAAAAAAATATTTTTGAGAGTGTTTGGGTAAAAAATAAAAAGTGTATTTTTTTCATTTTAAAATGTCTTTTTGGAGAAGATAGGATTCCTAGCTTCTATTATAATACATTTTTAAAAAGCTATTTTTTAAATTAAAATAATTTTATTATTTATAATTTACTCATAAAAGATATTTTTTAAGTAATATGCAAACACTTTAAATAAAAACTTTTTAATAAAAAAGATCTTTATATAATAATTATCCAAACAAAAAAAATAAGTTAAACCTTTTATTTATATTATGCTTTTTGTTTAACTAAAAAAAAATTAATGATCCTATATTAGAATGACTATTTGAGAAGATGGAATAATTGTCTAAAACCCATATTTTCATACTTGCAAATAAACGTAAGTTCAACAAATACAGAGACTAATCTTTTCTATGACAATCCAATTGTCCATCAAAGTTATAGTATGATCCAATATTACAAATTCATTTAGACAAATAATTTTTTTTTAAAAATTGTTAGATAACTTTTTTGTTTTGCTCAAGAAGAAAATAATTTATTAATTACTAATAGCTAACAAAACAACTTGCTAAAAAGCAAACAACCAAATCACCTACATTCGAGCCACAAAATCAAGCACTGCTTGTTCTCTGTTGTTCAGAGAATGAGAATGAAGCAATAAGACTCTAGCCTCATTGGCTCTTCTAATCATAGCATCAATATAAAGCACAATAAAACACTTGTTCTAAAATATACATAAGTTCCTATTAGTCCATAAGTAATAAATTGTAGCTGCTCCCACTGCAAAAATGATATCCTGGTTGACTTCCTTAGGCCGAGCTTCAAACCAAGCAATCCACTTTGAGAAATGCACCGGCCACTCTGTATATCCCAACCAACTTTGAACCTTCTGAATCACCTTGAGCGAGAAAGCACATTCAAATAATAAATAGTGATGACTCTCCACATGAAGCTCACACACCGGACAAAGCAATGACTCAATAGGAATCATGCATCTCAAAAGATTGTCTCTTGTTTAGAGATGCTCATTGATAGCTTACCACCGAATAAATTAATGTTTTGGCAAAGATAAGCGACACCAAATAGCCTTCAAGTAATGAACCTTCTCACATTGCAGTAAAGAGTTATAGAATTTTCTCACCTTAAACCTCCCTGCAGCATCCAAAACATGCTCATTCATAAAATAGGTTCGGAGTATAGCTAGCTTCTTAAAATACCAAATAACATCTTGTTTCAAAGAGAAAGACCAAAAATCTTGATCTCTTAGACACATTTTTCACCCATTTAACCCAAAGACAATCATGCTTAGTGGAAATAGCCCACGCATATTTAGCTAGAAGAGTCTTATTCCACTTATTCCCTTCCCTAAAACCAATACCTCCATAATCCTTAGGTAAACAAACTTGCTGCCAAGAAGTAAGATGAAACTTTCATCTGTTCTCCTTAACTCCCCATAGAAACATTTGGCTTCAGTTGTCTATTTCAGAAATTACTTTTTGAGGCAAAAGGAAAATGCTCTTCCAGTAACTTCTAATACCAATTAAGACCGACTGGATAAGTTGGGCTCTTCCAGAAAAAGAAAGATGTCTGCTAGCCCAAGTATAAAGTTTTAATTGAATCTTCCTAATAATAGGACCGCAGTCTGAAGCTTTCCATTTAGTTGGCCTCAGC
This sequence comes from Humulus lupulus, assembly GCF_963169125.1. Lineage (NCBI taxonomy): Eukaryota > Viridiplantae > Streptophyta > Magnoliopsida > Rosales > Cannabaceae > Humulus > Humulus lupulus. Next base: position 14,322,703 of record NC_084802.1, read on the forward strand.
TGAATCCCAAGATATTTGAGAGGAAACGATCCTTCTTCAATGTTAACAACTGCCAACATACGTTGCTTACTAGCCTCATCAACACCTCCAAAGTAAATATGAGACTTGCTCTTATTAGCAGATAAACCTAAAGCATCACAGAACTCCTGAAAAGTTGTTTGCACAACCCTTACAGAAGATAACCAAATCATCAACAAAGCAGAGATTCAAAAGTTTAAGGCTCTTACACATGGGGTGGAACTTAAATTGATGATCTTGAGAAGCAAGTTGAAGAAGACAGGCTCAAGTAATTCATTACCCAAACAAATAGCAAAGGGGAAATTGTATCCCCTTGTCTAAGACCTTTCTCTCCCTTAAATCTACCATGAATCCTCCCATTCATCATCAAAGAGTAAGTCGTGCCACAGAGACAAACCATAATCCAATGGATGAACTTGGAAGGGAAACAAAGAGCTTTAACCAAGTCTTCCAAAAAATCTCAGTCAATAGTATCATATGCCTTGCTAAGATCGATCTTCAAGATACACCTCGATGAAATATGCTTCCTAGTGTAACCTTTAAGGAGGTCTTGAAAGATGAGAACATTATGAGTTATGGATCTCGTCTTGATGACTGCTCCTTGATTTTTATGAACCAAGTCGTGAAGCACCTCAGCCAATTGAGAACAAAGCATTTTAGATATGCATTTATACAGCGTGTTGCAGCAAGACATAGGCCTATAGTCGACTATTGTAGATGGACTTTCAGTTTTGGGCACCAATGATATCACATCGTTGTTGAGCTCATTTGGGATTTGTCATGTGAGAAAGAACTTTAGAACAACATAAGAAACTTCATCACTAATCTCATGCCACATAACTTTAAAGAAATCTGAACCATAACCAACAGGCTCCCGACTTTTTAACGAATGAATGCTAAAGAGAGCTTTCTTGACATCACCCCTTGAGAAAGGTTTAATCGAAGCAAGCTGACGATCCAAATCAAGTTTGTTGCCAAACAATATATTGTCCATCCGAATGCTAGAAGAAGCAGAACTAGCACTTCCCATAAAACTTCTAAAATGACTCATGAAGTGATTAACCACCATATCATATTTATCTATAACATCCCCTTGATTATCTATATACACAGTGATACGATTTGCTTCCCTCCTTTTCTTAAGACTAGCATGGAAATAAGAAGAATTTTCATTCCCAAATTGGAGCCAAGTAATCTTACTTCGTTGTCTTAGAAAACCTTCATAGAGATGGGCATGGCACTTGTAAGCCACTTGAGCTTCACTCTCAGCTTTTTGAAGAGACCTCACCTAAGGACTCTTTTCAAGATTAACTTGAGCTTTAATAACAACCTCTTTAGCAGCTTGATAGTTAGCTTGAACATCACATATCTCCTTCCTATTAAACCTTTTAAAAACATATTTTAATCTTAGAAGTTTCCTCATAATACCATCTGTTGACCCGCGATTTGGCCAACGACACGGAGTCAAATATACGATGGGAATCTAATGGAAAAGAAGAAAACACCAATGATTTATAGCGGTTCAGCCCCAAAGAATGGTCATGACCTACGTCCACTTAGTGCTATTATTAATATTGAATCTCAAAGTCGTGATCAAAGAACTAGGGTTCTTAAGTTTCACAAACCTTGGAAGAAATACAATGGAACGATGGATAATCGCACTATAGCTCTCTCACAATATTCAGGAAAAAAACTCCCATCCAAAAAGTCCCTTCCTTCAGCTATTTCATGCATATTTATAGGCTCAATGGTGGTTACACAGGCCAATGGGCCTTAACTTTCCTTAATAACCGTGTATCAAGGTAATAATGAGGAAATATTCAATGCAATTATTATAAGATTACAATCTTAGAAGTAAATAAATCAAGTTATACGACCAGCCTGGTCGTATCTAATAGTTAAGCCTGACGAAGTGATGTGCTTCTGGTCGATAGTCGAACAACACTTCCGCCACGTGTCAAACACGTGGGAGAAATCCTTGCCACGCCATCAGTAGTTGTTTTTTTGGGTAAACGCCATCTTATCCTCCTCCATAGATTGGCTTATCCAAACTGTATTTGACAGTGTCTTTGAAATAATGAAGCTTAGACCAGAAATGGAAGTACTGAAAAGACTTAAACCCAAGATTTTCAAACTCAAAATTCTTAATAAGGCAGTAGCAATGATCTGAACAAGCTTCCCATTGAAACTCTACTTCAGTGTTATGGAAAGTATCCAACCAGTCTTCATTTTTGAACACCCTGTCAAGCTTAGAATAGATTCTCGCAGTCTCCTCTTGCTTATTTTTCCAAGTAAAAAACGAACCTGAACTTTTCATCTCATCAACTAACTGTAAAGCTAACCAATTTTGAGAGTCCTCCATCTCTGTCTCAGTAATAATTCTTCCACCAATACGATCCCCATGAGCAAAGACTGCATTAAAGTCTCCCACAACCATCCAAGCCTTGACCAGAAAGTTCAAGTTAGCCAGCTGATGCCACATTGCCTTCCTTTCCTCCAAGATATTGCTATCATAGACCACTGTCAAGCAAAATTCAACAACAACTCCAAACAATTTCACCCTACAATGCACCAGTTGATCATACTCTTCAAGAACCAAAACATTCATATAGGAAAATATTTCATCTTAGATATGAGAGTTTTATTTCCTTTTATTTATTTATTTTTTATTATTTTTTTCCACAATTATTTCCTTTAACTTTATCAATGGGGAAAAATATAAATTTTAAAATGTATGAGAAAACATAACTGGTTACCAATTTTCTATTTTAAGCTAGTTGAAAAACTGGGTTTTTCCTGCCCTTCTGGAGTTGAAAATGTTTTCTCTGAAAAACTTTTTACTTCCGCTTTTCAATTTGTTTTTCAAACTGCTCGTATAAAACTTAGTGTTTTTGGTAGAATGTTGTTGGCTGTATAAAAGCTTAACTTTTATACGCGAGCAACGTTATTCTAACTCAACATAGATTTTTGGGCTTTACGTTCTCATCTCCCCCTTTCTCTGTTCACAGCTTTTCATGCAAGATCCGTGGGGAGGTGAGAGACCCATCGACAATGACTTGCTAGCTCAATTGATCGAGGATGAGGAGCAACCGTCGCTGTTGATACCAGAAATTCCTTTTTCTTGAGCTACCCCAAACATTTCATCGTCCCCGCACCAAAATATGGGTCGGGTTAAGTCTAAGGCCCAGAAAAAGAAACTTTCCAACCCTTCAAATCAACTTGGTCCTCAGCCTGAAATTCCCTCGACCAGTGGTCGAGAAAGAACTATCCCCGACCCCAGCATTTAAACTCGCGCTCAACCTCGACACGTTATTCAACCAGACGTTGAATGGTACATCACACCTCATAGCCGAGTGATGATTAGGATGATTGCCAATTATATTAAAAAATACGGACTTCCTGGGGTGACCCTAGTCAAACCCACCAAAGACCAAAGGGAAAATCTGCCTGGAGGTGCATACAGCGCCTGGTCGAGGTACCACATCGAGGCAGGAGCGATCCTACCTCTTCATCCTTTTTTCCAAGGAGTGGCCAATTATTTCGGGGTCGCTCATTTTCAAATAACTCCCAACGGATATAGAATGCTTTCTGCACTCTATATCATCTATATCCATAAGAAATGGCCCGTCCCCATGCCACATGAGGTCAACTATTTGTTCGACCTAAAATCCAACCCCAACCAGGAAAACACGGGGTTCTTCCACTTCTGTCATCAGGAAACAGGTCGCACTTTCCTGACTGATACTACTTTTATCTCGAATGTGAGGAAGTACCATCTGGAGTACTTTCTGATGACTGACATGATCGCGAACAACTTGGCCTTCGCGCAAGGAGGTAAAGCCTTTGTACCACTGGTCGTTTATTTTTCTTTAATTTTTTGCTGCATTTTCCTTAGAAATTTAGTGCATTTCAGGCCCATGGTTGTGACCAGACCCTACCCCAGACATGGTAATCTGATCAACCCTCCTGCCAGCATGACCGACATAGAGAAAAGTGTCAAATAGCTGGTAACAGAGGCCAATCTGAGACTGGTCGGCCTTTTGGCTCCTCACCAGCATGTGAGGGAATCTACTGCGGGGAGTGCTACTGTCACTGAAGTCCCCGAACAACAGCCAAATGTGTCACAACCTCCTCCAAGGAGGGCAACTGGGGTGACCATCAATGAGCCAACTGGTGCCCCCCAACCTGCTGCTGCACCGACCCCTCCAAGGAAGGGAAAGAAGAAGGCCACAGAGCCTATTCTTGAGTCATCGCACGAGAACGATACTGATCTTTCGCTCTTAGATAGTTTGCCAATTCCCTGTCACTTGTTTGACGGGGACGGCAATTTTAAGTACGCTCCCAATTTAGATTCAGACTTCTTCATGCCAGAGAGTGAGTGTAACACTAGTAGAGTATATAATGTAATGACTAGTAATGATAGCTCGGGTATTTTACTTACAATTTTCTTTGTTTCTTTTCCGGACATAACATACTCAATCGTTTGTACTATCTCACTGTTCGTGTATTTTCTTTTCTTACAGACATGGACTCCGAGAATGTGTTCGACATGTACAGTGCCTAAGAGGCTCCTGAAGTTCCCATGAGCAAGAAGAAAGCGAGTAAGTGGCATCCCGGAGAAAGCAGTAAAGCGCCTTCGGAAAAGAAAACCCGTACTGCAGACTCTCCGACAGACGGACCGTCAACAAATGCAATACCACCTCCTTCTCCTCTCGAGCAGCAAACTCCTCCTACTCCGGTCGGGTCGACACCTTATCCTCCGGCTCCAACCAACCAGACTCAGCAGGCTGCTCCTGCTTCTACAAGGGGCGACATATCGATTCGTGCCTTAAGATCGGCCAAAGATAGGATGGCCAAAATTTTGAGGCACGAACGTTGCCGAGAGGCAATGGCGGAGACAGAGACGACGGATGTCTACCAAATCTTAACCCACGCACTAAACGATCTTGCCAATGTAAGTCATCTTTTTCTGTGGAGATAGCCCTTTTATACATTACAGTCAGTTTAACTTTCGCTCTGATCGCAGGCAATGCTGTCTATTACTGCCGGGCGACTCCGCTCGGGTGCTATCACCGAGCAGTCCAGGACTTTTGAGCAACGACATGCTGAAGAACTCAAAGCTGCCGAAGAAAAATACGCTAAACAGCTTGAGGTGGCTCGGAAGACAAATGCAGCGCTGCTCGAGGAGAAGAACAAGCTGGCTGAGGAGTTAAGGGAGAAGCAGACTACTATGGACAAGGCCGTCGAGTAAAGAGACCAGTTCAAGGAGTCTAACCGCGTCAACTACCGTGAGGCTAAAAAGCTCGAGGAGCACTTGATTGCGAGCAGACAAGAGACTACAACATTGGAGGGCCGGATCGAGAAGCTTGAAAAAGCAAACGCCAGCAATTTGGAAAGGTACAAGAACACCACGGTTAAGTGTTTCTATGACTTCTAGAAACATAACCAGGAGGATAATTTCATCTATCTTCCCGAGCACACAAGGCATGCTGAGATAGCCTGCTGCATTGCTCGCTTGGCGGAAGAAAAGAGAGCAAAGGTACCTGCCTCGCCCGAAATATCCTTGGCCACTGTCGTAGAAGGGGCGGACAAGGACGTTACAACTGTTGTCGACCAGGGCACCTCTCAAGATCCCCTAGCCTTGTAGTCTGCTATTTTTCTTTTACTCTTTAATCTTTTAAGTACACGGCCTACGGGTCGTGATGTAAAGACGCTTTAATTTTCTAGTTAAACTTGTATTACTGCACGGGCAGCTTTTCCTTTTAATTGAACAATTACATCCAAGCAGTGATAGCTCGCGGTGTAAAAGGTTTCCTTAAGATATTATAATAATTGCATTTTATTATAACATTTGTTCGCATGACCGAACTTAGCATAGTACTTTGGTTTGATTTAACAAAATACAAAATTTTGAAAAATACTCTAAGTACCCTAGCATGCTTTTACTTATTTTGCTCATGTGTTTACATACCTTTCGATATACTTTGCCTACTGGATACCTTATATGCCCCCCCCAAGTGATCGAGGAGCTCTAGGTCCTTGGTCACTTGCCTTGACCAAAACCTGTTCGAACATTATTGCTCGGAGCAAAACAATTAAAATTATAATACAGCAAAACAACACACGTAATGAGAAAATACTTGTATAAAATACAGTAAGTGGCAAGAATGGCTGGCTGCGCACAGTCCCTTATATTTCTCGTAATAAATGGACAAAACATGTCTGTATGAGTGATCAATAAGATCTTACACTTATAAGCGATTAGTCACATAAAATGACCAACCCTTTTTCATAACTTGTAAAAAGTAAAATTAATACAAGTCAATCCTTTAAGAAGAATTGTTCATTGATAGTACTTGCGCAGGTGTTCTCCATTCCAATAGCGAGGAATGAGATCTCAGTTTAAGCAAGCAAGTTTGTAGGTGCCTGGATGAAGGACTTCTTCAATCTGGTATAGCCCTTCCCAATTAGGTCCGAGTACTCCAGTAGCCTGGTCACGGGTGTTTAGGAAAACTCTTCAAAGTACTAGATCTTCGACATTGAATTTCCTTTCTCGCACTTTAGAATTGAAATACCGGGCGACTTTTTGCTGGTACACAGCTACTCAGAGTTGGGCTTGTTCACGTTTCTCATCGATCAAGTCAAAGGATTCCATCAATAGTTGGCTGTTCTAGCCTTGATCATACGTTATTCTACGATGTGAGGGCGAATCTAACTCCACGGGAAACATAGCCTCATATCCATAAGCCAAAGAGAATGGAGTATGGCATGTTGCTGTTCGATGAGAAATTCTGTACGACCAAAGGACTTTAGGCAATTTCTCTGGCCAAGCACCCTTAGCTTCTTCTAGTCTTTTCTTCAGGGTATCCTTTTAGCGTTTTGTTGACTGCTTCGACTTGTCCATTTTCTTGGGGATGCGTGACCGAAGAAAATCTTTTGATAATTCCATGTCATTTGCAAAATTCCGTGAAATAATCAGTATCAAACTGCATGTCGTTGTCTGAGACGATTTTCCTTGGCAATCCATAGCGACAAACGATGTTTTTTATCACGAAATATAGCACCTTCTTGGTCGTTATGGTTGTGAGTGGCTCAGCTTTCAACCCATTTAGTGAAGTAATCGATGGCAACCACAACATACTTGACGCCACCCTTTCCTGTGGGCAAAGATCCGATTAAATCTATACCCCAAACTGCAAACGGCCACGGACTTTGCATTTGTTTTAGCTCATTAGGGGTTGCTCGTGGGATTTTGGAGAATCTCTGGCACTTGTAACACCTCCGTACGAATTCCATCTAGTCTTCATTCATCGTGGGCCAAAAGTATCCTTGCCTCAGGATCTTTTTCGACAAGCTTTGCCCCCCAGCGTGGTCCCCACAAAAGCCTATGTGGACCTCTTTCATCAATTCTTTGGCTTTTCTTTCGAAACACATCTGATGAGTGGCATTGAGTATCCCCTTTGGTACAAGACTCCATCTACCAGGATATACCTAGCAACATATCGCTGAAGGGTCCTAGTTCTGTTTCTGTCCGTGAACAACATGCCTTGCGTCAGATACTCTACGTTTGGTGTCATCCACGCATCCGCCACCTGGATCACCAAAGTGGTCTCCTCTGCTTAGATGCTTGGCACAGACAACCTTTCAACTGGTACTATGTTTAGAGTATCAGCATTCTTCGCGCTTGCTAACTTGGCTAAAGCATCAGCATTGGAATTCTGGTCGCAAGGTACTTACTGGATGGTGTATTTGTCGAACTGAGCCAATAGATCTTCTGTTTTGTTGAAATAGGCAACCATCTTTAAACCTCGTTCCTGGTACTTTCCCATGACTTGATTCACCACCAGCTGAGAATCGTCGTAGATGTCGAGCACTTTCATATTCATATCTCTTGCTAATCGTAACCCAGCGAGCAATGCTTCATACTTAGCTTCATTGTTAGAAGCGGTGAAGTCAAACCTGATTGCGCAGTGAAATCAATGCCCTTCAGGCATTATCAATATCACTCCTACTCCTGCGTGATGCTCATTAGAAGAACCATCTGTAAATAATTTCTACGAGGGAGCTTGGTTTTAAGACTTAGGCTCATCAAGCTCTCCGGTCTGCTCGCTATCTGTAAGTTCAGTGAACTCGCAATGAAGTCAGCTAGGGCTTGCCCTTTTATCGTTGCTCATGGCAAGTAAGAGATATCAAACTGTCCAAGTTTGACTGCCCAATTTAACAATCTACCCTCAGCCTCTGGTTTTTGCAGAACTTGTCGTAGAGGCTGGTCGGTCAAAACCGTGATTGGGTGAGCTTGAAAGTAACGCCACAACTTCCTAGAGGCAAAAATTAAGCAATAGGCTAACTTTTCAATAGGTGGGTACCGCAGCTCCGCTCTAATTAGCCTCTTGCTTACATAATAAACAACCTTCTGCACGCCTTCTTCCTCCCTTACTAAAACGACACTCGCAGCATATTTCGTGATTGCCCGGTAGATGAACAAAGTTTCCTTATCAACCGGTTTCGATAGGACTAGTGGTTGCGCCATATGAGTTTTCAATGCTTGAAAAGCCTGATCGCACTCTTCCGTCCACTCAAATTTTTTGTTGCCTCTAAGTAAATTAAAAAATGGAACACATTTATCCGTTGACTTCGAAATAATTCTACTGAGAGCGGCAATCCTTCCGGTCAAAATTTGAACATCCTTAATCTTCACTGGCGATTTCATATCGATCAAGGCTTTGATCTCTCAGGATTGGCTTCAATTACTCTCGAGTTAACTATAAATCCCTAGAAATTCCCTGATCCTACTCTGAATGAGCATTTAAGGGGGTTCAGCTCCATCTGATATTTGTTCAAGACGTTGAAGCACTCCTGCAAATCCTTTATATGCCCTTCTACCTTCTTTGACTTGACCAGCATGTCGTCGACGTAGAACTCCATGTTTGTTTCGATCAGCTCCTTAAACATGTGGTTGACTAGTCGCTAGTAAGTTGCACCAGCATTTTTCAAACCGAAGGACATCACTTTGTAACAGTAAAGCCCTGTATCAGTCCAAAAGCTAGTGTGATCCTCATCCGGAGGATGCATACTAATCTGATTATATCTGAAGTATGCATCCATAAAAGAGGGAATCTCATGCCCTGCAGTGGCATCGACCAGTGGTCGATCCTAGGGTGTGGGAAACAATCGTTGGGGCAGGCTTTATTGAGGTTGGTGAAATCCACGCATGTTCGCCATTTTCCATTCGTCTTGGGAACTAGCACGGGATTAGAGACCCACGATGGATAAAACGCCACCCTGATGAACCCATTCTCCTTTAGCTTTTTGACTTCTTCTTTTAAGGCCTTTAATCTATCTTTGTCGAGCAGCCTTCTTTTCTGCTGCACTGGTGAAAAACTCTTGTCGATGTTCAAGACATGGCTGATGACTACAGGGTCTATCCCGATCATGTCTTTGTGTGACTAGGAAAAGAGTTCCTAGTTCCTTCTTAAAAACTTCACCAGTGCTTGTTTTGTTGTTGTCTCTAAGTTTTTACCGACTTTCATAACACTGATCAGATTTTCTTCATCGAGTTGGACCTCTTCAAGGTTCTCGATGGGTCCTATTTATTCCTCGAAACCCCCAAAGAGAGGATCCAAGTCTCTATCCTCACTTTGGGCAACGCCCTATTTGGTGACATTATCACCTGTCTGGGTCTGAGCATCAATTTCCATTTACAACTCTTTTCCGGGAACATCTCTCGAAGCACCCTTCTTTGCCTTGGTGATCGAGGCGTTGTAGCACTCCCTTGCTTCCCGCTGATTTCCCAATACGCATCCTACCCCTGTGTCTGTTGGGAATTTCATGGCAAGGTGCCATATTGAAGTGACGGCCCGTAGGTCGACCAGAATTGGTCTCCCAATTATAGCATTGTATGCTGAAGGAAAATCAACTACTATGAAAGTAGTGAGTAATGTCCTATTAGCAGGTGCAGTACCTGCTGTAACTGGAAGCCTAGTCGACCCTGTTGGGGTGAGCCCTTCACCAGAAAAACCATAGATAGTTTGGTTGCATGGCTCCAGGTCTTTGACGGACAGCTTCATTCTTTCCAGCGAAGACTTGTACAGGATGTTGACCGAACTTCATGTGTCGATCAACACCCTCTTCACCATCATGTTGGCAATTTTTACGTCTACGACCAGCGGATCGGAGTGTGGGAATCGCACGTGCTGGGCATCGTCTTTAGAGAAGGTTATCAATTCCTCCTCTATTTGAGCCATTTTTGGTGCTCGATCCTCCACACTCATCATCTCGATGTCCTGGTTGTGGCGTACAGTTCAAGCATATTGTTCCCTTGCTTTCCCACTGTCTCCTGCAAGATGTGGGCCTCTGCAGATGGTGAGTAAAGTGCCTGCCACAGGAGCTGGCTGTAGAGGTGGAGAGCATGGCGTGCAAGTGCCTGCTCGTTGCCACCTTGAGCCTCTCGCTGAGACCCTCCTGCAGCTCACACATATCTTCTTAAATGTCCCTGCCTGATCAGGAACTCAATCTAGTCTTTCAACTGGTTACATTCATTGGTGTCGTGCCCATAGTCGTTGTGAAAACGATAGAACTTCGTCGTATCTCTCTTGGAGATATCTTTCCTTATAGCTGCGGGTCGTTTGTAAGGCACGCTTGAGCTAGTTTCCTGGTAGACTTCAGCTCAGCTTTCGACAAGGGCCGTGTAGTTGGTGAATCTCGACTCATATCAACTACCTTTGGGGCGTTTACTCTCAGAAGCTGAGGGTTCATTGTTCGCCCATTTTCCACCGTTCCTACCATTGCCATTCCTGTTGCCCTTGCCGTTGCCATTGGGTTTTTCCGACCCGTTGGTGGGTTCTTCCTTCGGCCCCTTGTCTTTTGTTGGCGATTTCCCTTCATTGGCAATCGCGTCTTCGAGCTTGATATATCGATCTGCCCGATCCAAAAACTCTTGGGTACTTCTTACCCCCATTTTTCCGAGGCTACTCCAGAGGGGTGAATGGCACCTAACCCCAGCAGTTAGAGCCATCATCTTACCTTCATCGCCCACTGTCTTGGCTCCAGCTGCTGCTCGCATGAAGCGTTGCACATATTCCTTTAAGGGCTCTCCCTCCTTCTGGCGTATCTCGACCAGCTAGTTGGCCTCTGTGGGGTGTATGCGACCTGCGTTGAATTGTCCGTAAAATTCTTTTACGAACATCTCCTAAGATACTATACTAGCAGGAGGGAACTTAAAGAACCACTCCTGGGCGGTGCCAGACAGTGTCGCTGGAAAGATCCAGCAGCAGGCATCTTCCGACACTTTTTGTATATTCATTTGTATCTCAAACTTATTAACGTGAGATATTGGGTCTCCGTACCCGTCAAAGTTCAGCAATGTTGGCATCTTGAACTTACTGGGGGTTTCAGCCGTAGCAATCCTCTGTACATAGGGAGTGCCCCTACTCCTATCGTACTCAATATGGGACGTTCTTCCCCCGACCAGCTGCTGTATCGCCTGGTTCAGAGCATCAATCTAAGCTTGAACAGCTTCTGGGACTGCTGGGGCCACCGGTGTCGGGGGAGCGTACTCGTCGTGCCTCTCACGATGGTCGTTAAGTACGTCCCTTAAATCATTGTCTCTACGTCTCTGCTCGCTAACTCCTAGCCGATTAAAGACGTTCTGTTGCCTGGGTTGCCCCCCAGCGTTGTGGCTAGCTAGCGTATTTTCTCTAGGTGGGGGGCTTCTGCCTCCAGCTCTTTCTTCATTTCTCCGACCAGAATTTCCTATGCCAGAATCGGCTTCATTATAGTCATGCCCATCTCTAAACTGTGGCTGACTACGGCGTGACCGGCTGTTCACGCTATTTCCTCTTCGGGCTGGCATCTCCCGAGCGTCAGGGGGAGGCCTGCGCTGGTCGTTGGGTCCCCGTGCATTGCTATGCCATGGGGGGCCCTTATCACAGAGCCCGACTCGAGGTTCCTTCTGTTGGCGGACGGACGCTGTCCCCTGCTCGGTATATTCGGCTCTTCATCCCCTGGGTGTCTAGGGCTGCGGGGCGGTTGCCCGACCCTATTATGCCTCGGGCGCTGGGGATTGCCTCGACTAGCCTGAGATGGAGGCTGCTGCTTAGGATCCCTAGGTGGGACATCATTCTGAGCCACAAGCGGCTACTCCGGCCTTTGAGGGCTTGCCGGCTAGAGCGGAGGGCTAGGATTGGGACCTCTTTGAGGTGGCACATTCGGCGACTGATCTGGCTAGGAGGCTAGCGCAGCCTGACTCCAAACCAATTGGATGGCTACTTCAAGAGCGGCCATGGCATCCCTTTGCCGACGATCCATTTTCGCCTGCCGCTCACTCAGCTCCTGGCACTGGTGTTCTATTTCTCTTTGCTGCAGCGCCATTGTCTCCGTAGCATTCTCCTGATTGGCCCTCAGATTAGCCAACTCATCCTGCAACACCCCTAGTGTTGCCCTCAGCATTTTGGAATCTAACTCCTCCTCTTCAAACTTCAAATGTGGTTCATTCTCAGCCATATTTGGGGGAGGAGGTTGGGATGGTGCAGTGCCAGCAGCCTGTCCAGTCTTCTTGGATGTTTTCGCCATTAGATTTTCTTACAGTTTTTCATCAAACTCTCAATGAAAGCACCAGAATGTTGACCCGCGATTTGGCCAACGACATGGAGTCAAAAATACGATGGGAATCTAATGGAAAAGAAGAAAACACCAAGGATTTATAGTGGTTCGGCCAATGGTTATGACCTACGTCCACTTAGTGCTATTATTAATATTGAATCTCAAAGTCGTGATCAAAGAACTAGGGTTCTTGAGTTTCACAAACATTGGAAGAAATACAATGGAACGATGGATAATCGCACTATAGCTCTCTCACAATATTCAGGAAAAGAATCTCCCATCGAAAAAGTCCCTTCCTTGAGCTATTTCATGCATATTTATAGGCTCAAGGAGGGTTACACGGGCCAATGGGCCTTAACTTTCCTTAATAATCGCATATCAAGGTAATAATGAGGAAATATTCAATGCAATTATTATAGGATTACAATCTTAGAAGTAAATAAATCAAGTTATACGACCAGCCTGGTCTTATCTAATAGTTAAGCCTGACGAAGTGATGTGCTTCTGGTTGATAGTCGAACAGCACTTCCACCACGTGTCAACCACGTGGGAGAAATCCTTGCCACGTCATCAACATTTGTTTTTTGGGTAAACGCCATCTAATCCTCCTCCATAGATTGGCTTATCCAAACTGTATTTGATAGTGTCTTTGAAATAATGAAGCTTAGACCAGAAATGGAAGTACTGAAAAGACTTAAACCCAAGATTTTCAATCTCAAAATTCTTAATAAGGCAGTAGCAATGATCCGAGCAAGCTTCCCATTGAAACTCTACTTCAGTGTTAGGGAAAGTATCCGACCAGTCTTCATTTTTGAACACGTTGTCAAGCTTAGAATAGATACTCGCAGTCCCCCCTTGCTTATTTGTCCAAGTAAAAAACGAACCTGAACTTTTCATCTCATCAACTAACCGTAAAGCTAACCAATTTTGAGAGTCCTCCATCTCTGTCTCAGTAACAAGTCTGCCACCAATACGATCCCTATGAGCAAAGATTGCATTAAAGTCTCCCACAACCAGCCAAGCCTTGACCGGAAAGTTCAAGTTAGCCAGCTGATGCCACATTGCCTTCCTTTCCTCCAAGATATTGCTATCATAGACCACTGTCAAGCAAAAGTCAACAACAACTCCAAACACTTTCACCCTACAATGCACCAGTTGATCATACTCATCAAGAACCAAAACATTCATATGGGAAAATATTTCATCTTAGATATGAGGGTTTTATTTCCTTTTATTATTTTTTTCCACAATTATTTCCTTTAACTTTGTCAACGGGGAAAAAATATAAATTTTAACATGTATGAGAAAACATAACTGGTTACCAAGTTTCTTCGAAAACAATTACTAGGTCAACAATTTTGTGAAGCCATTTAGCAAGTCTCTTTCAAACCAGTAACAAGTCTCATAAAAAATAGTTGCTAGATTAATATTTTTTTTTTCAAAACAAGTTATTAATCTTCTTTGAAACTAATTACAAGTTACTAGGCTTGTAAAAATTTATCACCAATTTCGAAAAAGTTGTTACTAATTTTAAATTAACATAATAGATTTGGACAATAAAAAAATGAATAGATATAATTTTTTTTATATTTTCAATAAATATTAAATGATCATTAATTATAATTAATTTTTTTTATAATGAATTTATATTTTATGTATTGGAACACAATTGTAAATATTGAGCAAAATATTACGTTAGTTTATTTTTGTGCCAAATTTAGTACAAAATTTACACCATCGATCCGAAATCGATGAATGTTATTTCTTTGTTGTTATATTTGGCTCTGTAAGAGTTAATTATAATTTTAGTCACGTAAAAGAACCCAGATTCTATTTTGGTCTTCACTTTCAAAATGTCCCTAAACATGGTCATTGCTCTGTATTTTGTCTTCTCTTTGAAACTATTATAATAGTAACATTATTATGTATGCTATGCTACCTTAAATTACGGTTTTTGCCTCAATTTTGATTTTTGATTTATAACACCATTGTCCCACCAGAGAGATGATTAGCACAACAATTTATTTATACATAATATATATATATATATAAATATTTAAAGTAGTTTAATGGCAATAATTAATCAATAAAATCAAGGCCTAACCTAGTTGAGATCCTTGACTATATTTCTCTTTTTCTGTCTATTTTTAATTAAAAGATAATAAATAAAGTGCTTAGCACATTGCCCATGCTTATGAACTTGACACCCGGAAAAAACTTGCATTTTAGTCATTTTCAATGCATTTATATATACTAGGTACAAACAACGTACAATATACATGTTTGTTTAGTTTTATTTATAAAATTTATTAATTATTTTTATTAAATTTATATTAATATCATATAAAGTTTAAATAGATATCCTATTTTAATTAAATTATTTATTTATTTTTGTTTAAGTTTATGTTTATGTTTGTTCTAAGTTTTGAATTTTGGAGTGAAAACAAAATATTATATATTATATGTTTAATGTAATATTAAATATTATACATGAATTTTAAATTTAACAAGTTTCTTGCTAATTTTAAAAAAAATTAATTTGTTGCCAATTCACAATAGATTATATTATATGTTTAATATGATATTATTCTAATAAGTAAGTTTAAGTTTAATTAAATTTTATTTAAGTTATAAAACATATGATTTTATTATTTTTAAATAATTATCATTGTAAAATATCTAAAAAATATCATATTTTAATTTGTTTAATTATTTATTATTTTTAAACAATTATCATTGTAAAATATCTCAAAAATATCAAATTTTAATTTGTTTTATTATTTATTATTTTTAAATAATTATCATTGTAAAATATCTCAAAAATATACTGCTTTAATTTTTTTAATTATTTATTTTTATTTTATTTAAGTTTAATTTTTTACAAACTACTGTTAAATATAAAAATATTCTGTTAAATTATTCTGTTAAAGTTAATATTAAAAAAATAAAAAATCGTTAAAACCAAGAATTTTCGTTATCTACACACTTATTATATAGAAGAGATATAAAATCACAACAAAACACTTGAATTTTCATCATTAAGTAATAATTATTAATCATTTAAATTTATTTCCCTTAAAATGTGCTAAAGGAATGACCACGTCGATATACAATTTAATTTATTATTTTACAAAATCTATGAATGACTCTTTTATTAATTATTATAACAATTGTTTATATTTTGAAGCAAAATGTATTTTAGAATATTTATTGGAAGTGCTTTAAAAGATGTTGGTCACGTTTCGTCAACCAAAATTAAATAAGAACAATTAAGCACCTAAGAATAATAAGGAATAAAAAAAAAGAAACCGATTTTTTACATGGTTCAGTAATTAAATCGACTTTTACGGGTCATTTTTATTAATATAATACGTGTTATAACTTGAGAGCAATTTCGCAGACTTGACTACAAATTTTGTGCATCCCCTTAAATGATTATAACTCATACTATTTATAGACTTAGTTTACAAAATATATATTCCCAAGTTACATAATATCTAATTTGAATTCAAAATATAAAAGAATTAATAAATATACAATGAGATATATTGAATATCAAATATCCCTTAAGAAATAGGGTTGTTAATATACGGCTATAACCAATTCCACAATTATAGGGAATTGTAACCATCTACTTTGGTATTCTCGTGCGTTTTCGAGCTTGCAACATGGTTCGAGCTCACCGCTATATGAGTAATCACCTATTCATCTATCAGGCCTTCGAGACAATTTCGGAGCGAACCCTCTTCTTTGAGCTCACATCTCATGCTCGCACTATACCTGTGACGTGACAATTTGGTGAATGATTACTAGTGTAAGTCATCGTTGTTTGTTAGTTATATACTTGATCTCCACTCTTGTGAGCCTACATTTCGAGGCTGATAAATATATCTTGAAATTTGGAGTGTAACAAAAGCTTTTAAGTAGATCTAAACATTTGAGCGCTACATGTTCAAATGTTTCATAGAAAGAGTTTGTTTTGTGCTTATTCATTGCATATTTGGCTCTTAAATTTAAAAGCAACATACAATGCATGTTTAGTTATATTTATTTAGAAAATATATTAATTTATTTTATTATTTTTTAATTTTTATATAAATTTTAAATAAATAAACAATATCATATATTATAAGAGAATAACATAAATATATTAAAAAAAATTAAACCAAAACTTTGTCTATAGTTTTTAAAAATTAAAAAAAAATCATTAAACCAAGAATTTGTTAAATACACACTTTTTATATATAAAGATGTGGTGCATTCTAATTTTAAAATTAAAAAATATTTTCCTAATTTTCTTTTAGAAAATATACCTATGAATTTTAATATAATAGATATAAAAAAATTCTAAATTAAAACAATGAATTTAAAAAGTTTATTCGATCAATTTTAATTATTTAATTTTAAAAAATTAAAAGTAAGAAAAAGTTATATATAGCTAAAGTAATTAATATAAATAATTTCTCATTAGAAAACTAAACGACAAAATAATAAAAATATGTATTTTTATGTCTAATTTTACTATTACATATATGTTTGGATAAACAAAATACATTAAATGATAAAATAAATAATTAATAAAAAATAAATAAACTTCGGCTATAGTTTTGAAAACATAATTGATATAGTAATTTAATACTTTAATATTGTTGACGTTTTTTTTCATCAACGTAATTATGTAGAGCAATTAAACAATTAAACATTAAGAAAAGAAAGAGATTTTTACGTGGTTCAACAGTTAAAATCTGCCTACGCCCACGAGTCACTTTTATTAAGATCTGCGTCAAAGCTTCAAGAAAGATCAATTTTCATAGAGCATTTTTCAGTACCCAATTGTGCCTGAGTACAAATTACTATCTCCAGGCTATTTATAGACATGGTTACAATAATATATTCGCACAAGTTTAGGGAAGTTACAACATATATTCAAATCTAAATTCAAATTAATATTTGAATAATAATAATACAACTTAAATACATTATTTAAATAAAGAACCCATAAAAATAGGAATTCAATACACGGTTTAACCTAATATCCTAAAGAAATATGTATTTCCTAACTTCTTTTTTGTGTGTATGTTTAACGTGTCTTCGAGCTTGAACACGCTTTCGAGATCACGTAATTTCGAGCTAACTGTTCCAGTGGTCGGAACATCTTTACTATACTAGTTTTTCGAACTCATCCTTTTGGAGGAGGCTTCTGCCTTCGAGCCTGCAACTCACAAGCCTACATTTTGAGGCTATTCATTTATTCTTGAAATTTGGGTGAAACATTTTGCCCCCTCAAAAGTGTTGGTTCGAATCCTATGAGAAGGAAACTTTTGAACATCTCTTTCAGGAAATGTGCTTACCTACCACACTCGAGTGTGGACACACGTCATTACGGGATTGCATGTCAAGAGTACTCTTTCTGCACAGGTCTTTTCCCATTCCACCTTTTTGCCGCCAATCTTCGAGATTAAATGCAATCCACTAGATCTCATTTAATTCTCTTTTGACGGTTCAGATTTATTCGAACCTTACCCCATTTTAAACCTATATAAACCCACTATTCTTCCTCAATCACCACTTTCATTTCATTTTTCTCAAAAATTTCCATGCTCTCTGAGAAGAATAGAAATCTCAAGAAATCTTCAATTCCCCACTCACTCCCCTTTCGAATACAAGTTTCTGAGGATCTCTCTGCACAGATACTACCAGTCGACTCTTTGATTCTTCCATCAACTCCCATCGTGTAAGTTTTCTGATCCTCTTGTTGTATTTTTATAGGAAAAGCTTGACTGGTTCTTTATTTAGTTCTTGAAATGTTATAGAAAAAATGGGTGTTTTATCCAATATGCTAGTATAAAAGATGGTAAAAATGAGGTTTTTAGGCATATTTATAGGATAAATGGTATCTTTTCTGGGATTTGAAAGGGTTACGTGAATGTATCGTATAGATCAAGGAATATGTTTCAGAAACAGGGTTTAGGTGCTCATGTTTCAATGACACTCCCTATTTAGGCAAATGCGCGCTTTTCCTTGAAAATCGAGACAAACTTTATTAGAATTAACTTCACACTTCGTGCGTGGGGACACTCTCGATACTCCGAACTTGTACTAGCTCGGTTAAGCCATTTTAGTTGCCTCGCTTATTTTGAGCCTTCAATCTCAAATTCTCAAGTTTTTCTAATTTTTATTCACATTATTTTAATCCCTTTCTCTCGAGCTTTCGAGCTCAAGTCGTCAAAAAATTTCTCCATTCTATCCAAGTAATGGTTCCTCACATTTTTCTTTCTTGTTAGATGTCACAGCCTTAAGAGAATCAGTGGGGAGCCAAGCTTGTAATCCCTTACCACCCACCTTCTCCTTGAGTTGAATCCCCATTCACTTGAAATCAACAGTTAATCTGGGAGCACGAGGAACATATTAATCGCGAAGACATCCAAGCACACTTTCGATGTCAAATCACCAAGGTCGAAGAAAGAAAGAAAGTGAAGGAGACTGCAATTTGTCATATATCTGGATCCTGAAATTGAGATCCGTCCAATTCCCCTAGATCCAAAATATAAAGTTACAGTAGCTTATCCCCCAGGTCAGCTCTCCTTTGAGTTCATGGAAAGCTCATCGAGCAAGAACCCCTCATCTACCATCCTCTCTCTTCCTTCCCCACTTTTCAGGGTGAGTTTTTCAAGGCTGAATTGTACAAGGGTACCATCCGCCCCATATGGCAGATATCAGACATTTTGTCTTGTCACAGTCTTAAGTTGTTCGAGGAGCTCCAGCCTTATTCACCAAAGGGTACTCTAGCATATGTGGCATGGCGCAAAACTTGCGAACAATAGTTAGAGTCGCGGCACCCGCTGGCTTTGATGCCTTATGCTCCATAATTTTTTTTACCTTTAACCTAGTGAGCACTTTTTACTAGGAGGAGGTGGAGTCTTCTTCTTTGGGGGAGAAGGCATCCTAGTCTTTTGCTCGCTGGGGGCAGCCTTCGAAGTCACCAAGGGAGGGTCCTCAGCAACCCTTGCGACCTTAGAAGAAGGAATATCCTTCTTCGAAGACCCGTATCCCCGCTTGCCACCTCGGGCCTTGGGTGGCATCCTGAGGATGCTGTCGATGTCTGAGTCCATATCACCTGAAAAACAAGAAATTTTTTATTAGTAATTCGTTATCGCAAGGGAGATCAAGAATGGATAGTATGGAAACCTAACTAGAAAAATCCTTTGAGCTTGAGCTTGGGGACTAGGAAATTCCCTTATCTTCTGAAGATTCTAAGGGACCTTTCGATAGGTGGGGGATAACCTAGACCAATCCCTACACTTTTTGGTTCCATATTAGACTGATATCCCTTCCATATTGGAATTTACCTAGTCAGCAATCGTCCCTGTGAATTCTAAAATATACACTGGACCAAGTAAATAAGTTGTTTTGGGAATTTTTAAAGAGCACATGGACAATGGGCTCATATTTTATGAGGGTCGGAGACCACATGGACATATCCTACACAACTTTTTCTCCAGACGAGCTTGGAGAAGCTTCGTCTTGGGCTTCGTTACCCGACGTAGAAGGCCCCGCTAGCTTCAGGCTCTAATCCCTATTTTTTTAAGGATGAGGAGGGTAATGTAGAGGGACGTCCTCCCATTGAGCATACTTATGGATGGAGGAATCATCAATGGACTCATTCGATTGGCCATGTCTTGAGTGGGTTTTGGACGATCGTGGTTAGCTTAAAACGACAAAAAGCTATGAGTGTTCGACCTTTAAAAATGAAAGAAGTAAAAACTGTTTTAAGGACAGAACACTTACGAGTTCGGTGGATCGAGAGAAATTTGGATCCTTCGAGGCTGCTTGTCCAGAAGAATAGCCTCTTCAAGTTAGGAGGATGGTTGGAGATATCTTCGAACAACCTCTTTTCCTGAGGCTAATTGGAGAGATAGTAGAATCCATCTCCCTTTTTTGCTCGTGTGGGGTTACTCTTCAGGCAGAAGAGGTATATGATTTCGTATGGGGAAGGATCTTCCCATTTCATCTCATAGTAGAGAGACTTCAGGGCCGCCAGAACTCTGTAGGAGTTGGTTTGGAGTTGGAAGGGGGCTATACCGACATAGTCAATAAACTTTCTAAAATATGTATTCAGGGATAGGAGTGCCCCTGCTCGCATATGCTCGCGACTCCAGGCTGCGAGCTTAACCTTTCTCTCGGGGTCATCCTCACTCGGAGTGTAGCAACTTCTTTCATCAGCTTTAGGAGCTCGACAGATGAGCTCCCTGGACAGTTTTAAGTCGTGAGAAGAAAATTTGTCTGATATCTGTCCTGGGTACAAATGATACTCTTATACAAATTTGCCTAGAAGAACTCGCCCTGGAGAGTGGCGATAGAAGAGAGAGTATGACTGTTTGAAGGATGTTGGCTCGATGAGCTAGCCATGAACTTGAAAGAAAGTTGATCTAGGGTATAGGCTATGCTAACTTTTTGGTGTGGGTCTAATTATATTATATTATTATTAAATCATTTAAAAGAAAAAACTGAAAAAGTAAAAGCAAAACAAAATACGATAAGAGAAAGAGAAGACGAAGAAAAAAATACGATCAGAGAGAGTGAGAGAGAGAGAGAAGAAGAAGAAGAAGGATTGTAGGAGACGAAAAATTACTGGCGAAAATAAAAGAAAAGAAAAGGACGAAGAACTTCCGGCATAAGAAGAACATCCATGGAGTTTTGTAAATGTAGAGTGCGAAAACCTGTAGTTGAACAAACATCTTGGACTCTAGACAACCCATGTCGTCGTTACTTTACATGCCATAAGACACAGGTAAGTTTCTAGCTTTAATTTATGTTAATTATTTTGCCCTATTTTTTCTTTCATCCGAGTTTTTTGTTTTAAAGTTTGCCCTAAGTTTTCTTAGAGAAAAAATTGCAAGATTCAGGAGGTTACAATTTATTCAAATGGATTGATCCCCCCATGTGTACAAGATCTATTGAAGTGATTCCCAGACTTTTGAAGAAAATACGTGGTTTAGAGAGTAAAATCCATGCTTTAGAGAGAGGAAGAATTGACGAACTTTGTGAAGACGTTGATTCATTTTTCCAAAGTTGTGCTGAGAGTAGCAAATTGATTGAATCATCTTGTGAACAATTTGGTTTTTGGAGAAAATGTGGAAAAAGAACAATTATGATTTCTTTGCTTGTTTTGTTTTTGTGTTGGTATGTAATTTAAGGTAAAACTGAGATTTTTGTAAAATGTATAGACTTTTTCCTATTAAAGTTTCACTAATTACCTATTGACATTGTTGTTATGCATTTTCATTTTCAAGAATAAATGGTTCCTATAAAACTAGAACTATATAAAGTGGACAAACCGACACAACCATAATAAAACAAGAATAATATAACAAGATCAACAAACATAAACTGTATATGTTTTCATACATAGATAATGTATATTTTTTTCTTTTAGATTGCTTAGAATGGTATTCTATTAGATTTCTCAAAATGGTAGACATTACAGAAACTAAGTTTGCAAAACATTGTTCACTTAGACAAGTAAGAGAACGTTACAAAATATAGTACTCTTCTCACATTAAAACATATAAAACCAGCCCTATACTTGTTGGGCTTCATGCCCTTATAAAACAATGTCGGACATGTAATGCAATATTATATTGTCAATAAAAGTAGTATAAATTATTTAGTTTGACAATCGTGTTGCTTGCCTGTTTTATTACATCATTATTTGAATAATATAAACATTTATAAAATCCTGAACATATAAATAGTTACAATTATAGTGACAAGCTCACAGTGGATTATAGTTGTAATTATATGTTCAAAAGAACGAGTCCTAAGATTAGATCAATGCATTGGATTTCCACTGATTAGGCCATCTACGATATGATCTACTTACACATACGTGGTGTGATGTCTTGTCCAAGGCATTGACCAAGTAGAAAAGATTGGATGTGTTACACCCAAATTTCGAGGATGAATAAATGAGTCTCGTAAAATAGGCTCATAAAGCGTAAGCTCAAAAATGACAAGCAGTGGCTGAACACTTGTATAAATATGCATGATTACTGACCTGTTCTTATTGGCGATCGAGCACAAATTTAAAAGGCTCGTGCTTAAGGTTCAAGCTAGAAAGAAAGAATCTTCTCCGACGCATATGGGTGTTATTCAAGCCTTTGTTGTAAGCTTGAATATATTGGTCTCCATAGATTGAGTTTGATGAAACCACTAGCTGGGGATGAGGCTGATTGGAATAACGAGGTCGAAGTATTGGTCGATCTCGAAAGCGCGTTAACCTTGCGTTCGAGGTCTGCAACACATCTTGCACACAACAGCTATTAGAAGATCCCTATTCCTTAGGGATTCATTATTATTTGATATTAAATCGCAATTATCATGGGATATTATGTATTTAGTTATATTTATTTCAGATTTAAATAATTGGTTGTAACTTCCGTGAATCAGGGGAAGATATTCTCCCAACTAGGCTTATAAATAGCCTAGTAATTTTCATTTGTATTCAGGGACAAATTGGTATTGAGAATACTCTGTCAAATTGATTCGTGAAAACTTTGAGAGGATATTAAGATCAATAATATTGACTCATGGACTACGAAGATTTTAATTGTCGAACCACGTAAAAGTTCTACTGTTCTCTTCTTCTTTTCTGAAATATTTTTTGGTGCTCTTCAAATTTAAGTTGACGAAAAATGACGTCAATAGTTTGGGGCTTTCATTGAGAGCATTAAGAAAATATTTGTATTATTTAATCAGAAACCTCATGCATTGCATCAATGGTCGTCGCGAACAACCCATGAGTTGGTGGGCGACCATTGCCCCAAATACCTGAGGAGCAAACTCCTCAAACTGACAATTATCAATGGAGGCCTGGGAAACAACCAATGACAGATTATGACCCAGATGAAGGGAGTGCATCATCTGACTCCAGGGACGCCTGATCCCAGGACCGATGAGGAACTTTATTATAATCCTGAGAGGTACATTCCCATTATGGAGCTGGAGAATCGCAAACTTTGTCAGCAATTGGCAGAAGCCACACGACGCAATGAAGAATTCGCTAGGCACGCCGCCGAGGTCCAGGTGCCACCCTGGATACCCATAAGGTATCCCCGCGAGAGCACGACTACCATGAGGGTTGAACAAGGGGCCCAATAGACCCAGCCAAGGCCCAGGGCAAACACTAGTGACAATCGTCCTGGGAGGAATACTCAAGCTAATACTACTGGTAATCTGATGATGGAAGTAACTGCAGGAATAAGGAATAATCGAGCTCCCCCAGCAGCTCGGAGCACCTAACCCTGAATCTGTTAGGAATAACCTGGAACCAATTCGGGACAATTCTGGGCCTTCTAGGCCCAACAATGGAAGGCCTCCACCATCGCCCATAAGGCATCCACCGTCTCCCATAAGGCACGCATCACCAACCCAAGAAGCACGCCAGCCTGATCCTAATAGGAATCAGGCAGGGGAGCATGCACCACAAAGGCCATCTCGAGGTGGCAGCCGAGATAGGAAGCGTCGTACTCAACCCGGACACGAGGCGAGTGAGAGACAGCCCAAGGACATAGGGCAGCCCAACCATTAGGAAGCCACATATCGAGATCACAGACGACTGGAGCAAGATATTTGTACACCTTGCAACCATCGAGCCCCTTAACCCGAAACAAATGTTAGTTTTATGAGTAGAAGTTCGGACCTCACTAGGTCTGTAAGCGTATATAATACCGAGCCCAGGAATACCGGGAAATATGACAATAATCTTGATCTTCAAGATCATCTGAACTAGAACCGGGGGCAAGCCAATCCCTCGAACCCTGATTTACATGCACATCTAAACAACCGAAAGGAACTTATGCAGCCTATATAAGGAAACCAGTATAACCCTATACTGAGACAGGGAGCTGGAGTTTTTATAAACAATAACTAGCTACCCCAAGCACAAGTTCAACCTCCAATGGACTATGTTCAGGAGAGAATTAATCAGCTCAAAAAAGCGTTCATGCTCATTCATGATGAAAGGAACAAGGACAAGGCCAACGAATCTGATGAGGAGCTCGAGCCTTTTGTTCCACATATTTCAAACACACCATTCCATTTACGGGTTCAATAAACCCCATGTAGCTCCTTTTGACAGGAACTCAAACCCGTACAGCCATCTGAGCACATTTAACACCATCATGCGAGCCAACAACATTGGCTACGAGCTCTGATGCATGTTATTTCTAACTACTTTGACAAGACCAGTGAAAAACTGGTTCGATAAATTCAGAAGAAATTCGATCTCGTCTTGGGATCAATTGGCAAAGGAATTTAAGAAAAAATTCAAGGCCATGGTAGGCATCAAGCCCGAGGCCTCGACCTTGACCAATGTCAGGCAACAGTTGGGAGAACCATTAAAAAGCTACTGGGCGAGGATTAACATAGAGGTGGCGCGAGCTTGAAACGTTGATGATATTGGTCATCTTATGGTCGTTCGAGCTGGTATATTGCTAGGAAGTCCTCTTTGGGATGATATGCAGTAAAACTAATAAGAACAATAACCGAGTTCAACAACAGGGCTCAGAGCTTCGTCAATGTAGAAGAGGCGAGGTGAACATTAAAACTGACCCCTCGACGAATGTTAACTCAGCCTCGACCTTGGCTACCCCATCAACGTCTCGAACCTCAAGAGATAACCCTTCAAAAAGAAAGAAAAATGAAGGGAATAACTCAGAGGCAGACAGGGGGAAAAATAAGAAGGGAGACAAGAATTCTCCATTTATACGGTTTACACCGAGCTCGCTGAAACTCAGGAGAATATCTTTGTCGCAAATGAAAAGTAGGTCTCATTTAGGCAACCTGACCCAATGAGAAATCAGAAATCAAAGAGAGACACCAACAAGTACTGCAGGTTCCACATAGATGTCGGACATACCACTGATGAGTGACGACAACTAAAAGACGAGATCGAAGGCCTGATCTCGAGAGGATATTTCGAACAATACATAAGAAACCAAAATACCACTCAAGCATCGACCAGACAGAGGATAGCTTCCGCGCGACCTTCCCAATAGAATAAAACCTCCCGAGCAAGGGAGGATGATCGACCTCCCCCAATAGATGGGGAGTATGTGGTAACCATATCCGAAGGACCACACCTTTTGGATCGGGCAGAAATGCCCAGAAGAGATATGTGAACGAGCTCAAGACTGGAGACGATTCTTCTTACGAGCCTAAACCATGAGCTCCAAAGCAACAAAGGCTTGAATCTCAACCCATTACTTTTACAGAAGAAGATGCTTCGCATGTTCAGTTTCCCCATAACGACCCTATGGCCATCACACATCAGCTTGCCAACAAAAGGGTGCGCAGAGTCTTGATAGATAACAGGAGCTCAGTCAATATCCTTTATAAGGCCACTCTAGAAAATATGAGAATCATGCTTTGAGATTTGAAAGTCTATGCAACGACGTTATATGGATTTTCAGGAGAAGGGATTGCTGGCACAGGATCCATTGAGCTCTCTGTAACCTTGGGAGACTATCTAGTCTCAGTGACCAATATGATGGAATTCATGGTGGTGGACACCCCGTCGACCTACAACGTACTTATCAGGAGACTAGCCTTGATTGGGCTAGGGGCAGTGTCATTTGTTAGGCATTTTGCCATCAAGTTCCCAACGTCTAGTAGCATCGGGACGCTGAGGGGAGACCAGCTCGCTGCACGAAAATGCTATAGCATTTCCATGAGAGGAAAAAACCAAACAAGTGCACAAGCACTTGTTGTTATTCGGGAAATGAATGGATCCGTCTTCAAAAATGAAGAAGAGATCGACCCCAGGGTTGAAGAAAGGGCTGATCTCGAACCAATGGAGGAGCTTGAAGAAGTGAAGCTTGATGAGAATGATACCACGAAGGAGGTAAAAATAGGGAAAAAATCTTTCCGAAAATGTAAAATAGCAATTAGCTCACTTCTTGGGAGAAAACCAGGATGTGTTTGCATGGTCACACTCGAATATGGCAGGGATCAGTTCGAGTGTTATAAGCCATGCACTCAACATAGATAAGAGCTTCCCTCCGAAGCAACAAAAAAGGAGGCTCCTGGAAGACGATAGGAAGAAAGCCCAGAAAGAAGAGGTCTAAAGGCTAAAGGAAAATTAGTTTATCCGAGATGCTTTCTACCCTTATTCAGACCTCAACAAGGCATGCCCCAAGGATAGCTTTCCCTTGGCTCGAATAGACCAGCTCATAGATGCCACTACCGGTCATGGCATCATGTCATTCATGGATGCTTATTCTGGATATAACCAGATAGCCATGCATTAACCCGACCAAGAACATATGAGCTTCGTGATCGATAAAGGCTTGTATTGATATAATGTAAAGCCTTTCAGTCTCAAGAACACAGGAGCGACATACCAAAGACTATTGAATAGGATGTTCACTGAGCAAATAGGGAAGAACATGGAAGTTTCTGTGGACGATATGTTAGTCAAGTCCAAACATAACTGTAACCATGTGGACGATCTCGTTGAATATTTCGTTGTGCTCCAAAAATAAAATGAGACTTAACCCACAGAAATGCTCATTTGGAGTATCCTCGGGAAAGTTTCTCGGAATCATAGAGAATACTTGGGGTATAAAGGCTAATCCAAACAAGATTAAAGTTGTTGACTGCTTTTTTCGCTATCAACCTTAAGAGGAGAGATTAAAGAAACAAGCAGTAGGAACACAAAGTTTTTTACGTGGTTCAGGTTATAAAAGAACCCTAGTCCACGAGTCTCTGGTATTAAGAGGATTGGAAGCTTGTGATGGCACGCTCCAATGGTGTATTCTCAGGCAGAGTTTAGATTGCTCTGAGTACAAGGTGTTTTCACGCTAAAAAATTGAACCCATTAGAATGAGACTCCCATATCTATTTATAGATGCTGGGGTAATTAATACTAATCATTTGCAATTAATATACATTCTTCCCATTATTAGGGGATTACTACCAATTCAATGCATTGGGCTGCATTGAATAGAGAACACGACCCAAGAAATATTTGTGGGGCCCACTGCGTAAAGGTACCTACTTTATCGGAAACATGCCCAGGTACTGTCAGGGTGTACTGCATGTATCTCCATGTCAGACAGCATAGTGGGAGTGCAAATTGTCAAGTCATAAACTCGACAACATTGTAGGTGGATCACCAAAAAGGTTGTCAGGCAATCCTCTGGTACTGCAATCCCGCACTGGCTGACACCTGGTGCCTATCTTAGATCTGAGAACCAAAACCTCAGAACTGGGGGGACGAATGAGGGAGGAGTCACTATCATAGTTCCCCCACATGGATCACCTCTAGTTCCAAGCGCAAAACTTGGAGGGTAAAGACAGGTGACCTCACTTAGAAGGATCCTCCCTCGAAATAAAGGACTTGTGGGTAAAACATCCCTTGAAGATGGCTAGGAGAGCCCGAGCCAATCATCATGAGTTGCCACATGTTGGAGGAGAAAATACGGACAAAATTTTCCCCCCAAGTCTCTACTCGCCCTTGGGAAGTGGAGACTTAATTTGAGTGGAGCGATATAAAAAAATGGAGGGAAAAAACGTTCGCTCTTTCCTCTGACATCACTCTGAAAAGAAACCCATGTGTCAACGCCCCATTGCTGGACCCATCAATCCACACATTTAATTTGGGGTCAACTTCGCAATCCCAAATGTGTACTTGGAACCTAAGGCGTCTTTTCCCAAAGAATTAATGATTGCGATCTGCGCCTTTTGAACTCTGACCATTGGATTATCTTCGTGATCACCTCCAGACAAGCAATCCACTGGTCATTGGGAAGTTGCTTCCTCTCTAAGTTTTACTAGGTATAAAACCCAGAAAAACCATCTCCAATCTTATACGATAGCCATACGAAAATCAAAACCCTCACATAAACCTTTCTTCTCTTTTTCTTGTTTCTTTAACCATTTTTCACGAAGCTCTGGACGAGTGGTGTGAATCGTCTTATTTCGGGGCAGATCGCAAATAATACTTCAGGGCTAGGACTCACCTCAGCACCTACCTTCATTTCATCTCAGGTAAGTGCCTTTGACCTGCCTTTGTGTTTTTGTTTATGTATGCTTGGGGGTTTTTAGATATCTGCTTAGGAATGCCGATGGTATGGAATTTGGGAGTCTGTTTCTAGCTTTCACGAGTCAATTTAGGCACATTTCGACATTAGAGACATTTAGAATGGCCCTTAAAAGTTCTTTATATAAATTTTGTGTTTATGGGCCTATGACCAGAATCTGGGGAATTCTCAGATTCTGGTAGGTCCATCCCCTCCGGTTTGTCTTTATGCATCGGGGATATCACGCACTTCCAAAACCTTTCTCTTCTCCCCGAGCAGTATCCTTAGGGTCATCTGTGTTTTGGCCATCTTTCCTTCGGTCATAATACTAACAGCCTAGTTTTTGTCTCAGATGTTTAAGGAACTTCGGAAACTACACAAACACGGGTTATATCTCTTCTATCAAGAGATTTTGGATATGGCATGTGTGCACAAGATGCCTCCGAAGGCAATACAAGGACAGAAACCCAAGATCCAGCTGGGTTGTTAGTCGTTTGTCCCGACAACCAAGTGGCGAAGAGGTCCGAAACACCCGAAGACAGTGGGCTAACTGAGGATGAGGTTAACAAGGCCCCGCTTCCACACCCTACACAAACGTACGTGGGTGATGCATTTGAAGCAGAGGATTACCACACTCTGCTTCGACACCTTGATGCCATTGAGGCTATCATGAGGTACTATTCAGTCGGGGACAAGTGTCTTATCTGTCTCTGTTGGGAGTCCGAAAGGGCGCACTGCAGCGTTAATGGCCTGAGCGCCTGGAACCAGGCCCACTTGATGCCAAAGGCTACCCTACCCCTAAAACAATATTTTGTGAACTGTCTGAAGTTTGTGGGGATAGCCCCTTTCTAGCTTTCCCCCAACGGCTACAGAGTGCTCGCGGGGATGTACATTCTATACTGGAAGCAGAATCTGCCCGAGCCTTCGCCGGCGCAGATCCTCTACTTCTATAGCTTCCGCACCACTCCATGGAAGAAGAACTCCAAACAAGACGGGTACTACGCCCTAGCGAAGTACGCGACCTCGTCTCTCGACTACAAGGCTCCTCACCATAACGAGAATCATTCTTGGGACTACAAAGATGCCTTCTCCTTCACGAATAGCTTCCCGGGTCGCAGTAATCCAACCTGATCCTCGACTTCGCCCGAGTTGGTGAGTATCTTTCCGAATGCGTTATCCTTTACCTTTTTAGGATCTACTTTTTGTGTTCGATACTTAGTCAATTCCTTTTGAATAGGTCCTTTTCACAGAACCCACTATGTCCAACTCTTCGAGGATCACCTCCAGGGAATGAAGGCTCTTTCTTACCGAGATTTGGACCTTAGTGTCTTGGCAATTGAAGAAAACCTCATTAGGTCGCTGCTTCTCAGCATGGAACAAAGAATCAACAACCTAGAACTGACTAAGTATCTCCAGTCTAAAAAGTCTCGGGAGTTGGCGTCCCGTCACATCAATTACGTAGACGAGCTGGCCAGGAGGGCTTTACAAAAACGGCTTGCCAAGGAAAGGCTGACGAATGCGCATGCTGCAAAAGAGGCACAAGAGGATCGAGAGCTTAAGGAAGAGCTTCAGACATGGATGGAAGCCTCCCACCTTGACTTAGGTAAATCATCCCTCACCCTGACGTATGCTTCCTGAGTAGGTGATAGGATAAGTCCTGAGCACGTTTGGGATTCTCCAGCCCTCCTCTATTGTGGTCAAATTTCACATCGGCGCTAGACTAGGGAAGAATTCCAAGACTACATAGACTTAATAGACGTGTATCTCCACCGCCCAAGGAAGCAGTAGACTTCTTGGGCTTCGTGCCTCTAGACTGAGTGATGTCTTTCAACTCGAACTGGTTTTGCCACTATGGTACCAACATGAGTTGTGAGGTCGGAAATAGGATAAGACACCCTCACTATCTGCACCGAGGCTCAACTCACGGTGGGCCTCCGAGTATCTTATGTTATTGCGTTACCCTATTATGGAGAATGTACACTAACTATTTAATTTGTTCCTGCAACCCACATGGGATTGGTTGACATTGCCCGGTTTGCCTTAAGGCTAGGAGCGCCCCCAAGCTCTTCAACGGGAGAGAGGTCGTCACGTCCTCAGGAGAAACCAAAACCTCTCCTCTGGCCAAGAGGCAGAGAGTCCTCACTCCCCTTGCGGAGGTTCCTGCGGTGGACTTGCCTCCGATCGTGGAGATCCCTTCCTCACTCGGGTCAGAATAGGCGGCTCAAGACCCGGGCCGGGGCAAGAGGAGGTCTAAGAGCCAAACCATAGGGCGGTTCAAGACTCGGAGCAAGAGGCGGTACCACCCTAGATCCATCTTTTGGTGTGTCCCAAGAAATATGGGGGGGCCCTGCTAGAGCAATACGAGAGGATGCTTCAACATTTTGAAGCAAGATTGGAGGAAGGTAACAAGGCCCTGCACGAGACAGTCGAGGCCCTTCGCCAACTTAAGCCACCTCGAAAGAGGCCAACCATTCCTCCAATAGGTCGGGCTGAGCTGGAGACTTTGTTCTCCACCAAGCTAGGGGAGATCGTTGTTCCTCTTCCCGCCGAGCTCCTTCAGGGGGTTAGCTCCACTATGTGCGAGTTGACTGCCCGAAGCTTCTCCCAGCTAGGCGAAAATAATGAGGCTTCTCTCGTGGCCTTGTGTCGGTACGCTTCTGTTCGGTTAAGTTAATTCATTCTCACGCTTGAATTCAATTCAGTAAGGCTTTATTAGGCTATTTTCCCCCTTTTTTTACTTTCTTTTTGCATTTTTCCTTGGCCTGCCAATGCCTAGGAGACATCATAACGGAGAAGTCGTATGAACTCCAGAGGTCCCAGGATAAAATATTCCAGGCCAAGGTTTCCCTCGAAGAAGAGCAAAAGCGCTCTCAGGAGCTTGAAGAAGCTGTCCAAAAGACCACCGAAGATATGCAGCAGGCCAAAGAGAAGACAAAAATAGCCTTTGAGAGCATGCAGCGAGCCCAGGAAGAGGATAAGAAGGCCACAACTTAGGTCCCCTGAGTTGTCCTTAGAAATTCCCAACTTCAGGAGCAGGTTAAGGAGTCCATCGACCATGCTGAGATAGGGGAGAGAAAAGCCCTCCAAGCCATGGAGATGAACAAGTCCTCTTGGTGTCGGGAGGAGAAGCTAGAAAAAGAAATCGAGACAATCGCTGAGGATGCCTTCTACGTGTCCTGGTATCATAACCAAGACATGAGTTTGGATTTCACTGGAGAGCCCGAGAAGTATAAACTCCTCTTTGAAGAGCGTCTCAAAGCGACCTAGGTTGTGAAAACGGTTCGAACGGCCGAGGCGACGTCGTCCGCCAAGGCCACTTAACTAACTGAGGTGACTCCGACTACTAAAACGGCCCAGGTAGAGGGTGCCTCGAGTGCAGACCCGATCATTGTACTAGTGGAGATGTCCTAGAGGGTTGTTCCTAATTTTCATACTTTGGCCTGCGTGCCATAACTTGTTGGGGTATAGACAAACAATGCTCGAGCCCATGAGCATAGTTGTGATTACTTTTCCGTTTTATGAATTATGTAGCTTGCCTTTCTTTTTATTTTGATTTGGTTCTTTGAATTCAATGTAACCTACCTGCCACGAGAATAAGCACTCAAACCATTTTAAACACTTGGTTCTATAAATTCAATGTAACACAACTGCCACGAGAACAAGAACTCAACCTGTTTTAAATGTCTGTTCTATAAATTCAACGTAACATGACTGCCCCAAGAACAAGAACTCAAACTACTTTAAACACTTGGTTATATAAATTCAACGTAACACAACTGACACGAGAATAAGAACTCAACCCATTTTAAACGTCTGGTTCTATAAATTCAACGTAACATGACTACCACGAGAACAAGAACTCAAACCACTTTAAACACTTGGTTCTATAAATTCAACGTAACGTGAGCGTCACGAGAACAAGAACTCAAACCGCTTTAAACATTTGGTTCTATAAATTCAACGTAACATGACCGCCATGAGAAGCAAGAACTCAAACTGCTTCAAAGGTGGTTCTAGCGTTTAGTCTATTGCAGTCTCATAGTCCTAGAAGTAACTTTGATGCAAAATTTACCATTGGTCCTAACTCAGCATCCTATGCCCCTGCAATCCAAAGAATTGGGCTTTCAGGGGTCTGTTCACGTGAAACCGCCTGCCCCCTGAGTATGCATTACTCAGGAGGTTGGTCGGGGGTTTCAACATTACTCTCCGAGTGCATATCTTTTCACTTCTAGATTGTCTCACACCTCCTCAGGAGGTGATTTTAACGAGGTTACCAAGCATAAACGGCTTGGGTATCCCCCCGTGTCTTGTAGATTAGGATTCAGTTATTCCTCTCCGGGCGTGCGCTGTCCTTGGGAGGAAACCTGAATTCCTAAGTCTGTGTTATACTGGGTTTTCTAGCTATGGAATATAGTGACACTAGGGGAACTTCGCTCATCGACTAGCCGATCTCCCCATGTCATGGATTTCCCGGTGCTAAGTATGGGGTACTCGGCCTTCCGTTTGCATCTCGAGATCAAGAGACTTGGTTAGAGCTCCTCGGGCTCGGTGTCCACGGGAGGTGACAAAAGTCTATTCTCGTGCTACCTGGATTATCTAGATCCTAGGTGTTAAGCTCAGTTATGCCTGGAACGAGCTGCCTTCTAGGCTAAACTTGACTAGTTTCCTAGGATTTTCTATTCTCGAGATGGCAATGCTAGGCTTACTCATCTTGACAAGTTTAGTTTCCTAGGTCGTTCCTTGTGAGGCGTAATGTTGCCCTAACTCCATGCCCCCCAAGTGATCGGAGACTAGTCTGCGATCACTTGTCCAGGCGAGCGGGTGCTCTTACATAACATTAATATAAAAAAGGAAACTAATAAATATAAGTAGACAATAAATTTCTTATCGTGTTTTTCATACAAAGTTTCCATTAAACACACCTAAAGGCTACAAGAGGTATTACAGAAATAAAGAACATTTACTACTCATATTACTAGTAATACCGACGAAGATGCTCGGCATTCCGGGCATGAGGAATTAGCTCCCCACTTAATCAGGCTAAGTTGTCATTCCCGGACACAAAACGCTCTCGACTTGGTATGGGTCATCCCAGTTAGGTCCCAACACTCTTGCACCGGGG
This sequence comes from Humulus lupulus, assembly GCF_963169125.1. Lineage (NCBI taxonomy): Eukaryota > Viridiplantae > Streptophyta > Magnoliopsida > Rosales > Cannabaceae > Humulus > Humulus lupulus. The sequence goes on from NC_084802.1 coordinate 14,356,525, forward strand.
TCTCGGGTGGCTAAGAAGACTCTTCACAACACCATGTCTCCGACCCCAAACTTTATATTTTTTACTTTAGAGTTATAATATCTAGATACCTTATGTTGGTAGAATACTACTCCGAACTGAGAAGCTTCACGTAGTTCCTCCACGAGGTCCATGGATTCCCGAAGTAAAGCATGGTTCGTGGTCGGGTCGTACGTATCTCATCGGTGTGTGGAGATTACTACTTCAACTGAGAGCATAGCCTCATACCCGTAGGCCATCAAGAAGGGAGAATGGCCGGTGGAGGTTCTATCAGTGGTGCGGTAGCTCCACAATGCCCTAGGCAGCTCCTAAGGCCAAGCTCATTTTTTCTGCTCCAGCCTTTTCTTCAAAGTGGACTTGAGTGTCTTGTTAACTGATTCCACTTGGCGATTTGCCTGTGGATGGGCCACGAAAGAGAATCTCTTGATGACACCATGCCGTTGACAGAAGTCTGTGAACACTTCACTGTCGAATTGCAATCCATTGTCAGAGACTATCTTCCTCGGAAGCCCATACCAGCAAACGATGTTTTTAATGACAAAATCCAAAGCCTTTTATGAGGCAATTGCAGCGAGTGGCTCGACTTCGAACCACTTCGTGAAGTAGTCGATGGCCATTATGGCATATTTCACTCCTCCCTTCCCTGTAGGCAGGGACCCGATAAGGTCAATGCCCTAAACAGAAAAAGGCCATGGGCTGTTCATCTCTATATGCTCAATTGGAGGTGCTCGGGGGATATTAGCAAAGCGCTGGAACTTGTCGCATTTCTTGACGTAATCCATCGCGCCTCCATTCATGGTGGGCCAAAATTATCCTTGCCTTAACATCTTCTTGGAAAGGCTCTGACCCCCAGCATGATCTCCACAGAAACCTTCGTGTACCTCTCAGAGTATTAGACTGTCTTCTTGCATGAACACACACAGAAGCAATGGAAAAGAATAACCTAACAAATAAAGCCTATTGTCCATGATTATGTATCTCGGTACTTGATAAAGAAGCTTCTGAGCTGCCTTCTTATCTTGGGGCAACACCCCGAAGATGAGATATTTAACTATTGGCTCCATCCACCCCATCTCAGGGTTGTACAGACTCCACTTCGTCGGGAGGGGATATACTCAGAGATTCCAAGTAATCAATGGGCTATACATTGATCAACTTGGCGTCTTTGGTTGTGGCCAACTTAGCCAGGGCGTCAGCATTGGAGTTCTACTCTTCCAGCACCTGCTAAATAGTTAAACTTCGAAAGTTATGCATCATTTCTTGAGCCTTTGCCAGGTATGCTACCATTTTTATTCCTCGGACTTGGTACTCTCTTAGAACTTGGTTCACAATGAGTTGGAAATCACTAAAGAACTCGAGATCCTCGTCCTTGAGCTCCAGAGCCACGCGGAGCCCAACATTTAAGGCTTCGTACTCCGCTTCATTGTTAGAGGCGCTAAACACAAAGCAGAGGGCACTATGCACCCTATGCCCCTTGGGGGAAACCAAAATAAGTCCCACCCCAGTGCCATTTTCATTCGAAGACCCATCCACGAACAGTTTCCAAGTTGGTCCAACAACTGGGGTACCCTAAGTATTCTCCTGATTACTTGTGCACTCGGTGATGAAATCGGTGAGTGCCTAACCTTTTATGGGAGTCCTCGGATGGTAGGTGATGTCAAACTGACTTAACTCCATCGACAATTTCAAGAGTCTTCCCGACGGCTCAGGTGTCTAAAGGACTTGTCTGAAGGGATGGTTTGTGAGGATCTTAATCAGATACGCCTGGAAGTAGGGTCTTAGCTTTCAAGAGGCCACCATTAAGCAAAAAGTTAACTTCTCCATCAACGAGTACCTAAAATCTGCCACGAGGAGTATTTTGCTAACATAATAGATGGGGTGCTGAACACGACTTTCTTCCCTTACCAATGCGGCACTGATGGCATCCTCCAAGACAGCCATGTAGAGCAGGAGAGGCTCTCCATCTATTGGCTTAGATAGAATCGGAGGGTTTGCCATGTGCGCCTTGAGCTGTTGGAATACATGCTCGCACTCTTCCATCCATTCAAACCTCTGACTCTCTTAGAGGACATTGAAGAAAAGGATGCACTTATCTGTTGCCTTGGAGACAAAATGGTTCAGAGCTGCGATCCTCCCTGTCAAGCTCTAGACGTATTTATGTTTTTGAGGATATGGCATCTCTATTAGGGCCTTGATCTTCTCGGGGCTCACCTCAACTCCTTAAGCAATGACAATGAAGCCTAGGAACTTACCGGAGGCAAACCCAAATGTGCACTTTTGGGGGTTTAATTTCATTCAAACTGGCAGAGCACCATGAAAACCTCAGTCAAGTCCCCCACACGGTCAGGGGTGGTCTTGGACTTGACCAACATATCATCCACATAGACCAACTTTAAACAATGCTTAACTCGTTAAACGAGTCATTTGGTTATAAACGTGCTTCTAGGTGTCATTAATAGGCCAGGGTGAAAATCTTGATTATAAGGAATGGATATATTTTATTTAAAACATTAAATTGTACATGAACCCATAAAAGTGTTTACAAAGTTATTTACAATCCAAAATTGACATTATAGTGTAAAAATTCTAACTCGCCAACCTAAGCGGCAAAAATAGGGTTAACCCTTAGCTCCTCTGAGAAACACCTTGGCCGTGGTGGTCAAGCGGCCGCATATGTACACATCACCACTTAAGCTCTCCACTCAAGGCTGGGTGAGCTTTTCTTTCCCTTTATCTGCACCACATAACACCCGTGAGCCAAGGCTCAGTAAGAAAACTTATTACTGCATGTATGTAATATCAATAAATGATTCTGGTAATCATTCTAGGGCTTACAGCCCTAATCAGATAGTGACTCACAGTTTGGGGCTTCGCACCCTAATCAGATAAGTGACTATTAAGTCATACTCTGAATAGATGACTAAAAAGTCTATCACTGGATAGATGACTAATAATTATATCTTTGTACAGATGACTGATAAGTCTATCTCTGGATAGATCACTAATAAGTCTATTTCTGGGGCTCTGCACCCTAAGCCATGTGACGTTCAATCATCTGAGCCTTTTGTCCCCGACTCTACGTAACTAGCCTCTAGACTAGACAAGAACTTTTAGTTTTCATCAAACTTGGGGTCGGTCAATCATTTCATGCTCATGTTGATTAGATCTAATCATTTTGGCCTGTGTTAAACACATTAATGTTGTTCTTGACTCTTAAGCGAATACCATACGACCAGTGCCCATATCACCATTGAACTTGAGTGATAAGTCACAGCTTCACGATCAATACTAAACACCATTGCCGGTTTCCGACTAATAAGTCAATACCACACACAGATAAGCAAAGTTGATATGCATTTACAATGCAATCAATGTCCATATATAGAGCACTCAACATGCTTCATCAATAATCATGCATGTCACATACTAGGTGCAGTTTTCATACCTCTAGTTTGATCGAAAAATAATAAAAGAACGACCTTTGAGAACGATCGATCCTTAAGTCCCTTAGCGGTCACCTAATCATAACCAGATATAAACTCACATCAATAAATAAGTAATAAAAGTTTCCCGAACCAAGACCTAGCCTCCGGGACATGGAATCCTACTAAACCAGGTAGTAGGAACGATCCTGAGGCCTAAGGTTTGAGTTCCCGTGATTAAAACACAATTTTGGCCAAAAATACCCTTAAGTGTTGTGGCCCCACACCTCTGAGTCGCGGCCTGCCTCCAAACAGAGGTGCCAGCTACAAGCTACCTAGACCACGCATCGCGGCCCGCCTCCTAAGCGCCGCGGCTCCAACGCTCTTCAGCCTCTCCTCTCTTCTTCACTAAACCTTGGCTATGGTGCCCAAGAACAGGGCCGCGAACCCATCTGGAACCCACCCAAAAACCTTCATTTTCCCCCTTGTAAAATCCTCCAAAAACCTATCCAAACATATCCAAATCCCAAAATTAAAGTTCCCAAACATCCCAATGATCCAAAATCATCAAAATCCGAGGCTCAAACAACTCAAAAACTCATCAACACATAAAATCCAATTCAAAACTTAGAAACTCAAAAACTCAAAACTTAAAACTGTTGGGAATTGTGCCTTAAAAACATATGTAGTAGACATTGTTTTATGAAATAAATAAATTAATTAAATTTTTTATGCATATATTTTATGGACTATATTATTTTGTGATAATATTATGTAAATATCAGAAAAATTCCTAAGTTCATATATGTGATCTCAAACACTTATTGGTACGGGAGGATTGTGTTTGAGATAAATGAACTTGAATAGTTCGCAGTAAAATAAAGTCATGGAATCTTTAGATTAATTACTGCAAGTACGGTCCACTAGTATTATGAATACATGTGATCTAGATCCGAATCACTAGTGTGGTAGGACACTTTAGTGGAGGTGCTTTATATATTAGAGAATATATAGAACTGGACCAGATATGTTTATTAATACTTAGTTAAATATATCAATTGATGATCATATACAAATAGATCTTAATCCTGAAGTTACTATGAACTCCTGTTTGTGTTATATGAGTTCTTTGATTCACTTGTTAGGGTCTATCAGAATGATCAGGCTAGAAACGTTTGTTTTGGGAACTCATTAATGTAGATGGCTGGGGACATAGTATACAGACATGGAATCTATGCTTTCTCACAAGAGATTGATTAATGATTCATTAAGGGTTGACTTTTGGGACTGAAAGGTTATTGAGCTCAAATTCATAATTTAGTTATGAATTAACATTCACTAGTCAAGCCAATGGTACTTAAGGAAATAAGAGATAATTAAAAGGGTAAAACGGTAATTTTTTCCCGATTAATTATGAACCATTATTAGAGGGTCAATTTGTATGCAATGATTATATCAATGGATACTTTATAATTATAAAGTACTCAGTAAATGAAATGTCTATAATTACAAGAGTGCAATCTCATATTTATAGTGGAATAATCATGAGATTATTTAATTAAATAGTTTAATTAATAATCTCAAATTTATTGGAGCTTGGAATTATAGGTCCGTAGGTCCCCATAGCGGCTCTATCAACACTATTCAAGGTAAGAGTTGATATGAATGGAAAAATAGTTTAAAGACATATTTAAGAAGAAATTTGTTCTTCGGGCCAAATATGCAATTATATGATAATAGTGATTAATTAATTAATTACAAATTAGTTGTAGTTAACAAAATTAATTAATATTTAATTATTGTATAATTTTTGAAATTATATTCAATAATTAAATTAATTTCGAAATTGAATTAAATAATTATAATTTTTGAAATTATAATGAATTAAATATTTATTTTCGAAAATATTGGATTTAATTAATTAGTAGAATTAATTAAATATCTTTATTTGAGTGGGAGATAATAATCTGATAAATTCAAATTGGATTTGAATTTAAAAGATTAATATTTATTCAAATAACTAATTATATTTGATAATTAGTTAAAAATATATTTAATTTAAATTTGAATTAGTTATCAGGTTGTTAGATCTTATCTGACAAAGTAGTTTAAATAAATAATTAAATAAAAATAGAAAAAATAAAATATCCCTAAAGATAGAGGTGGTATACGTGCACACACAGTCCATGGACTGTGTGTGGCATGTACTGCTATTTTTCAGGGATATGATTTTCATTTTTATTTATTTAATTAATTAATTAATGGATAATTCAAAAAATTAGTTTTTGGATATTTTCATTAATAAATAATTAATTAATTAAAAAGTAAATTGTAAGTTGATTACAGATTTTTTTAAATTTTTTTTGAATATTTTCTTTTAAGTATGACTAATAAGAAAATATACATATAACTAAGACAACTAAGTCTATTCGCTCTGTGAAAACTAGAACGATATTTTTCTCTCCATGAAAAATAAAGAACAAATTCTCAAGCCTATTCTATTGATCTCATGTGTTGAGTACATCAAGTAGAATCACAAATAAACTATCCTTCATTCTCTAAGTGCCCACATACTTCTTGAGGTGTAGAGAACGCTGTGGAAGATCTTGGTGTGAGTACCTGGGAGTAGCTTGGATAGGAAGATCGTTCTAATTACTAAAAGATAACAAGGACACTTAATAGGCTTCAAGAGGTATGATTTCTATTCTTAACTTGCTTATGATTAATGTATGTATATTAATGGCTCCGCATATTTAAAGGTAGTTTAAATATGTTACAAAATTTTTGTTGTGCACTGGGCCAACCCCACCACCATTCCGTTGCGTATTAGGAAACTCGTTCGTAACAAAAATTTGGATTACCTTTTATTGAGTCGTTTCTTGTTAAATCCTCCGGTTAAAAAGCTTCTAATCTTCCCTAGAATCATTATAACTCGATCCTCACTTGAATCTGAGTCTTAAAACTCAAGTTTCCTTCGAAAATGCGACGAACAGTAAAAATGGATAACAAGTGAAAGAGAGAAAGTGTGTGAACGTATTTTTCCTTCTAACAGGTTACTTCAAGCATAAGTAACCTCAAGTAAATCCTAATGCTCAGGGTCCCAAAAACGCCCCCGGGGTAAAATTGTCAAAATTCCCATAATTTCATACTGATCCCACTAACTCCCAATATCCCGATAATTGACTCTGTTATGACAAAACCGCTAACTTTGGTGGTAATTTTGGAGGATTCTTTTCCTTTAGCTCCTCCAAGTTGGTGGTAATTTTGCCACTATTGCACCAACTTGGAATGCCTCGGGAAGCTCAATCTTGAGAACTTTCAACTTGTTCACAATCACTTGTAACTCATGAATTTGAGGAAAAAGAGTTTTCCCATCATTGAAAGAAAATTCAAAATATTGAGAAATTAAGAACTTTCTTGTACCTTCTTCCTCACCTTGTACTTACTCTCCAAGGCATCCCAAATCTCCTTCGCGGATTTGGTATTGGTATAGAGGTCATATAGCCTATCAGATAGGGCATTAAGGATATGACCCCTACAAAGAAGGTTGTCATCTTCTCTCTTCCTTCTTTGCTCCACCTCCTCGGGAGTGTCTTTGTCAGATGGCTCGGATAGAGGTGCCAAGGATGACTCAAGTATGTAGGCTATCTTGAGTGTTGTCAAAAGAAATTTCACCTTGTCTTGCCACCTAGTGAAGTTGGATCCATCAAACCTATCCAACCTCACTAGGTCTTGGTTCATGATCTTGATGGTCTCCCCTTCCATTGAAACAAAGAGGGTTAAGCTTTTGATTGTTAGGAAAATATTATGTAATTGCCTCAATGGAAAAGGTATGATAATACAACTCTATGCAAAATATTACAAATAAATAATGATTGATTAAAACGAGTGTTACAACTCTATAACTAAAAATACAAATAAACAAAGAAACGAATATTACAACTCTAAACAAAAGTTACAAGTAAATAGAAAATGAAAATAAGAAGAAAAGAAATAGAGAAAATGCAAGAACAAAACAATAGTAAACTCTCACTTACACAACCTAAGTGAAGAGGGTTGGGGATCACCAACTTGAACAAGGTTTAAAACCTTTGTCCAAAAGCTTATTTTCCCCTAACTCAAGCACTAAGGGATCTCTCACAGATTTTTGGAAATTCTTTTTGGAATAATCAAGCCTCAAAGTGTATTTTCTAGCCAAGTGCTTTGTGGATGGAAAGTGGTGTGTCTTACAAGTGAGCATTAGGCTCCTATTTATAGAGTTTGAGATACCCCTTTGAATTTCAAATTCCACCATCCCCCATGGCATTTACCAATGTTTAATTGGATGTTTATGGAATTAAAATGGAGATTTGGGAGTTATTTGGGATGTTAGAACCGTTCAAATTGGAAAAAACTGAAAAACCACATAGGCTGCCAGCCTCACTGGCCTCTGTCCCCCCGGCCATGGACAGGGAAAGACAGTGGACGCGGCCACAGCCTTTTTTCAGCCAAAAATGTGATTTTTCCAAAACGTCCCAAATCCTTTCCCACATGATTTTGTAACCTCCAAACACCTATTGGGAGTTAAAAATATGTCTCCAACAGTCATATATCACCATGACTTTGTGAAATCCAATGTCAAATGTGTAACATACAATATACACATTATTGGGTAATATTTGGGAGTTACAAATTTTGTAACTGATTTTGTAACTCCAAAATATGTCACATTTTGGCACACACATGTGTCCTATTTTGTGACTCCCAATAATATGTTACAAGGTGTGACAAATCACATTAATCTAACATTATATTATATGAAATAATATAACACACGCTACGCTCGGGAGAGGTAGGTACTACCGAGGCTGTCCCATCCAAGCTTGAACTTCCCGGGCTCGAACTACCTCGCCTAAGGACGATCAGTAAAAGATATATTCAAATGTCGTGCCATTTCCTATCACGAGCTTAGAGAATATTCGAGGATACACATCCTCAAGGTCGTTGTTTTACTTCAGAGATCATACGGCTGGACCATATGACGAGCCCAGTTTTCGGGGTCATAACCTCTTATCTCGAAATCTGGGTGTAACACATGTCCACCAAGTGCCATTCAGTTTGGGCACAAGAACAGGATTGGATAGCCACCTAGGGTATTGAACTTCTAAGATAAATTTGTTGGAGATGAGCTTGTCCACTTTGGCCTTGAGAGTCTCTTTCCGAAATTGATCAAACATCTGTTGCTTCTACTGGACGGGAGGAAAGCTAGGATCGATATTCAAGGCGTGACATATGATATTTGGATCAATACCAGTCATGTTCGAATGTGACCATGCGAACACGTCTTGGTTTTCTCGGAGGAAGCCCACCAATGCTTCTTAGACTTCCGTTTTTAAGCTTCCCCCATCTTTTATTTTTCTGTCGGGGTGGAGGTATCAAGAACTATCTCCTTCACCTCCTCTATCGGTTCGATGGTCCTCTTTTCTTGAACCCTTGGGTCTAACTCATTTGGCCCAGTCTCCTGGATAGCTTGTACCTCCGAGGCCTCAGACTCCTCGGGGTCTACCTCCCATACCATCATCACGGCAGCCTTGATGGAGACAATGTAACACTGTCTTGCCTCTTTCTGGTCTCCAAAGACAGTGCCAATTCTTGTATTCGTGGGGAGCTTCATGCACAAATGATGGATGAAGGAGACGGCTCTGAACTCCACTAGCACAGGTCATCCCAAGATGGTGCTATACGTCGAGGAATAGTCCACCACCACAAAGGCGCAGTATTTGAAGGCATGGCGAGGCACCTCTCCAAGCGTCACAGGGTGATTTATCTGTCCCATCGGGATGAGGGCCTCTCCTGAGAATCCGTAGACTGTCAAGGCGCACGGGGACAAGTTTTTCGTGGTCAGCCTTATCTTCTCAAAGGCTGACTTAAACAGAATGTTCACTAAACTCTAGTTGTCTACTAGAATTTGCACCACCATTTTGTTGGAGATTTGGCTCTCAATCACCAACGGGTCATGATGTGGGAAATACACTCTCCAAGCATCGTCTTCGGAGAATGTTATGACTTGGTCAGTCATTCGTGGCATTTGGGCTGACATTTGGGCCAAAGCCATTACCTCATCATCATGATTCAAAGCACGTGCATACCTATTCCATGAGCTTCGTGAAGTGCCCCCCAAGTGAGGCCCTCCTAAGATGGTTCCTACTCGCCCGTTCACCGGAGGAGGTCCTTGGGCCACTGGATGTTGGGGAACTACAGGAGCTACTGCTGGACCCTATGATGCAACAGGTGGGACCACCGGCCCTGCCACGAGAGGTTGTGCTTGATGCGTTCCACCCTTAGCATACTGATGGAGGTGTCCCAGATTGATGATATTCTCAATCTCATTATTGAGATGGAGAAACTCATTGGTGTGGGGCCCTATGTCGTTGTGGAAACGACAAAATTTTCCAGGGTCCCACCTATCCTCGTCTCTTCGGATGGGCTGCAACTTCTTGTAGTGAACGTGTTGTGCCATGGTCACAAAGATATTCATTCAAGAGTCTACCAATTCGGAGTACTCAGAATATTGTGAGACATACTTCTCACCAAATGTGACTCCCTGCTCGGCCTGTGTGATTCCATTTCCCTTGGGCTTCTGGACCTTACATTTCCCTCTGCGCCTACTGATGTTGGGAGCTCGACTAGATTCGGTGAGCTGGGACGGGGCAACTACTCTAGCACTGAATGTAGGCTAAAAAACATTGTATTAAGTGGGCACTGCCCAGTACCCTTCCAGAGCCATACTGAATCCTGGAGTCAGTATGATACTATTACCGGAAGGTAGAGCACTTTGGCTAGGTTAGACTCTCCCCAAGCTTGATTGGATGGGAGCAAAAGGGGAATATTCTTGTGCTCGACGGATGAAGTCATCGAGACGTCGACATCTGCACCGTTGGAGATCATCCCAAAGCGAGGAGCCTACGCAAATGCCATCTTGTAATGCCATCAATTGCTGGCCATCATTGAACCTTTTGGTTCTCACTGCTTCCTCCTTGAAGCGTGTTATGTAGGCATTGAGGGTCTTGAAGGGCCCTTGCTTTATGTAGGCCAAGGTGTTGACTTTAAACCTTACCTTCCAAACTCCTATGAATTGTCTTCGGAAGGCTGATGATAACTGATGCCATGATTGAATGGACCTTAGTCTGCTGGCCCCATCAGGGTGATCGAGAACACATGACACTTTGCGTCGTCGAAGCATGATGCACCGACATTAACATGTTGAACATAGAGAGGTGGTACATGGGATCACATCGACCATCATAGGGCGGTAAGGATGGAATTTTGAAGCCTAGTGGCAGAGTGGCATAAAAAATGTGAGGGGCACATGGCTCCACTTCTACATCTTCCGAGTCAGACTCGTGGCCTTGTCACCTGGCCATCCTGAGCATTATCCGCTTCAAACTTTCTAATTCCGCACAGAGTGGGTCACGATCCCAGTTGATGCTCTAAGCTGGGTGTTCTCTTCTCTGAGTGTTGAGATTATCTCAGAGGTCTGAAAAACCTCTCTCAGCAGGCTCGCATCATTCTGCCTCATTGCATATTCAGACATTGAGGTTGTCTCGCAGGTCAGCTTATCCTCGAAACACACCGTTACCCTCGGGACGAGCCTCTTCGGTCTCTCCATCGTACTCGAAATTTTCGTTTACCTAGATACTGATGCCACATTCTCGGTTTTGAGGGGCATTCCTCGATCGTATCCTTGGACCATTATTCCTACAGGCTGATTAGGTCCTGAGGGGACACCAGCTCTAGGCCTTGCGCAGCCTGTATAGGTGCATTGGAGCAGAACGCGCTAAAATCCATGGGCATTGAATGTCTGGCGGTGCCCTTGGGCACCTGGGCCATTACCTTTTCCACCCTGCCAATGAACTTGGTGGCCTTTAGATCCTTAACGAGCCATCTTATGCTTTGGAGCAGGATTATCGTTTCCGTTTCCCTTACCACGGTCATGCGGTGGCATCGGGGATCCAACCCCTACTAGGTGCCCGGCAGGCACCTAAGCTAGCGGATCTTGCGCCTCTATAGCCGGGTGCTCGGGGAGGCACTCCAGTTGCATTAACAGGTGGCACTCAAACGGGGTACGCAGGTGGCACACCAGTTGAGTGCCAAGCTAGTGCACTGCCATTAGGGTCCACTCGCAACCCCTGGGCTGCAAGAGTGGCCATCATGGTAAGCACCATCTCATGCAGTATGACGATATTACCCTCTTGTTCCTCGATCTTTTGTTGTTGGCAGGCCAACTGCTCACGGAGAATCACCACCTCTGGCGTCTCCTCCGCATCTATGGGCTGAGAATATTCTTCCTCATAGTACCCCTGTTCGACGCCATCATCTTCGTCATCGTATTCGGCGTCTTCATCATAATCCTCTGCCATCTCAGGCACATCCTAAGGTGGCTGCCGAATGGGTTCCCCTCCTTCGACTCCTATAGCAAGGAGTATATCATCTGTAACATTTCTTCGTGTAGTCACCATAGCTGTAAGTGTTCCAAATGCTTTCTTCAATCTCTCAATGAAAGCACCAAAATGTTGGTTTTTTCCTTCAACCATAAGAAGAGACATTAAAGAAACAAGCAATATGAACACAAGGATTTTTACGTGGCTCAAGTTATAAAAAAGCCCTAGTCCATGAGTCTCTGGTATTAAGAGGATTGGAAGCTTGTGACGGCAAGCTCCAATGGTGTATTCTCAGGTAGCGTATAGATTGCTCTGAGTACAAGGTGTTTTCTCACTAAAAAACCGAACCCTTTACAATATGACTCCCAGCTCCATTTATAGAGGCTAGGGTAATTAATACTAATCATTCGTAATTAATATACATTCTTCCCATTATTGGGGGATTAATACCAATTCAATGCATTAAGCTGCATTGAATAGAGACCACGACCCAAGCGAGATATGCAGAGCCCACTATGAAAAGGTACCTATTTTATGGGAAACATGCCCCAGGAACTGTCAAGGTGTGCTGCATGTATCTCCATGTCAGGCGGCATAGTGGGAGTGCAAATTTTCGAGACATACACTTGACAACACTGTAGGCGGATCTCGACAAGGTTGTTAGGCGATTCTCTAGCGCTACAAACCCACACTGGCTGACACCTAGCGCCTATCTTAGGTCCAAGAAACATAACCTCAGACTTGAGGGGATGATTGAGGAAGGAGTTTGTAACGCCCTACTACACAGGGACCGTTAAGATGTGCATTTTAAACAGTTTTAAACTCGCTAATCAGGTCATTTGGCCATAATCATGTAACTAAGTATGATTAATGGTTTATGATTAAAATTTTTGGATAAGATACAACGTTTACCATATACATTGGGATCCCAAAAATATAATTTAAAGGCTAATTACAACAAAATATTTACATCCAGCCGACCTAAGTGGAAAAATAGGGTTTGACCCTAGTTCCTCTATAAACCCTTGGCCGTGGTGGTCGAGCAGTCGCATATGTACACATCATCACCTAAGCTCTCCAACTCAAGGACGGTCCAACTTTCTTTTGCCTTTACCTACACCACATAGCACCCGTGAGCCGAATTCAGTAAGAAAACTCAATATGCTCATGAACAGGTAATAACATGTTACTAAATCATAATAGGCATGTCTAGCAGTAATAACCCTACTCATGAATGCAGGCAGGGGCAAATAAATGATTGTGCTAATCAGATGAGTGACTATGTAATCACAAACCTAGGTTTTGCACCCTAATCAGATGAGTGAATATCACTTTATGATTTTTGTAATCATACTGGGACTTGTAGCCCAAATCAGATGAGTGAGTAACACTTTGAGATTCTGATAATCATGCTGGGGCTTGTAGCCCTAATTGGATGAGGGAATAACACTTTGAGAATATGATAATAATGCTGGGGCATGTAGCTCTAATAAGATGAGTGACTAATGAGTGAGTCACAAACTTGGGCTGAACACCCATAGCCATGTGACGCTGCAGTCACCTGAGCCTTTTGGCTCTGGCTCTAGCTCTAAGTAACTAGCCTTTAGACTGGACAAGAGCTTTTAGTTTTCATCGAACTTGAGGTCGATCAAGCATTAATGCTCATGATGATTCTATCAATTCTTATGTCGATTAGATCTAATATTTTCAGCTTGCGTTAAACACGCTAATATCGTTCTTGACTTATACGTCAATTCTATACGACCAGTGCTCAGTACTACTGTTGAACTTGGATAATAAGTCATATCTTCATAGTCAACACTCACACCACTACCGAGACTGACTATGGAGTCAGTTCCACGCACAAGTAAGCAATGCCACCAGGCATATATCATATGTCAAATATCCAAATGTAAGGCATTCACCATGCTTACTTAGCAATCACTAGCATAATTATGATCATGAACATTTACAGAGACTCAAGCTCTCACCAATCTCATGTTCAATATATTTGTCATGCCCTAATCACATGTATCTCATGCATCACATACTAGGTGGAAGTTTTCTTACCTTTGGTCCAAGCACAGGTTACCAATAAACGAGCCATAAGCACGATCCTGATTCCAATCCCTAGCGATAACCTAGTCACAACCATAAATGGTGTTTCAATGAGTTCAAGTTCTAAAACCCAATCTGAGGACCAATCCCGCGCTCTCGGGACCTCCAATTCCATTGAACAAGGTGGTGGAATCATTCCCGAGCTCTCGGGTCAAACCCTAAAAAAGTACCCAAAAACAACATTCTGAAGGCTGTGTAGCACTACAACGGTACCTTTGGGCGCTACAGCGCTACAGACAGACCCAATCGCCCTAAAACAGAGCTCGTAGCATTGTAGTGCTACCACCCTAGCGCTACAGCGCCCAACCCAGAAATTTTGGGTTTCAGCTTCGTGTTCTTCGAGCTTCGAAGCTCCAAATCCGACCCCAACCTATCCAAATCTCAAAATTAAAGTTCCCAAACATCCTAATCTCCCAAAACCAATAAAACCCAAGCTTCAATTCATCCAAAAACGCATCAAAACACAAAATCCAATCCGAGCTTAAAATCTTTAAAAATTAAGAACTTAAAACTTGAATTACCTCCGATTAAGAAGTTTCCCAGCTAAATCCTCCGGCTAATATGCTTCTAATCTTACCTAAAATCGCTATGCCTCGATCATCGCTTGAATCCAAGTCCTAGAACTCAAGTTTCCTTCGAAAATGTGATCGGGTGACGAAAGGGAACGAGAGGAAGAGAGAACGTTCTTTTATAATTCTAACAGGTTACTTCAAGCTTAAGTAACCTTAACCAAATCCTAATGCTCGGGGTCCCGAAAACACCCCCGGGGGTAAAATAGTCAAAACTCCCATAATTTTCCCCTGATCTTACTAACTCTTAATTTATCATCAAATATATATTCCCATTACCCAATATCCCGGTAATGTGCTAAATACTCCTTGACTCACTCTGAGTCAAGTATAAATCCCATTGTGACTTTCCCACTAGCTTACCTCCTATGATCGTCTTGTGTTGAGTAATCCTAGCATAACCAAATAATAATGAAGCACCACACACATGCCACATATATGTCAAATATGCCCAAAATTGCCAAAATATGAAAATCACTCAATTAATCAGAAACGAGTTTGCATGCATATTTAATACACCTAAACATGCATATAATCATTTTATTTCATAATAAATCAATTATGGCCCTCCCAGCCTCCTAATCAAGGCCCTAAGCCTTATTAGGAAATTTGGGTCATTACAACTATCCTCTCCTTACAGAAATTTTGTCCTCAAAATTTTATCTGAATAACCCAGAATACAAATTCTGCATATCTAATTCCAGTTCCCAGGTTGCTTGCTCGACCTCACTGTTTTTGTATCATACCTTAACTAAAGGTATAACTTTGTTTCTCAGAACCTTGTTCTTTCTGTTAAAATCTGAATTGGCTATTCCTTACAAGATAACTTAGCCTCAATCCACAGTTTCTCATAACTCAACACATGAGTCTCTTTTAACCCATGTCCTCAATATGGAAATATAAAATACATTGTATACATCTGACAGTGCCAAAACTGAGGTCAACCCAAAGGCAACCTCATCGATCCTATCCAGGATTCAAACGGTCCTTACTAATCTTGAGCTCAACTTGCCTTTATTTCCTCACCATTTTCCATGGTGATACTCTAAGGAAGATACAGGCTTCCACTTGGAACTCCATGTTCCTGCATTTCAAATCAACATAACTTTTTCACTTACTCTGAGAAGTGAGCAACCAAGCTCTAACCTTTTAAATAACCTCAATGATCTCCTGAGCTACCACAGGATCCCAAATATAACATCTCACCCATCTCATTCCAATGAATGGGTGATATACATTCTCTACCATACAGCATCACATAAAGTACCCTTCCAATAACTGGATAACTCTCTCTCTCTGATTTACCATCAGTCTGAGGATAATGAACTGTACTAAACTCCAACTGTATACTCATTGCCTTCTTCAACCTTTCCCAAAACTTGGAAGTAATAACAGAGTCATCATCTAATAAGATAGACCTCAAATTCAATGAGGGTGCACTACCTCTCTCACACAGAGGGTTGAATACTGATCAACTATATTACTCATCCTTACTAATAGAAATGAGCTGACTTTAAATACTGGTCCATAATGACCCAAACCAACTCATACTGATCCACTTTCTTGGGCAGCGCCACGGCAAAACCTATCGCGATGTTTCCTTATTTCCACTATAGAATACTCAAAGGCTACAATAGCCTTACTAGTTTCTGATACTTTGTCTTGACCTGCTAGCAGGTTAAGAACTATGCCACGTATTCTGTTACGCCGTTCTTCATCCCAGGCCACTAGTATAAAGCTTTCATATTCTAGTTCATCTTTATGATGCCTGGATGGAGAGAATAAGAGGGTAGTATGAGATTCATCCATAATCCCTCGTTTAATCCTAGTGTCCATCGGATCCCAAGTCTGGTCTTTTTACCACAATAAACTCATAACTAACACTGCATAATCCTTAGATAATCCAGCTAAGATATTCCCCTTAATTCTCCCATCTGTGGTTCACTTAACTGTTTTTTCCTTTAATCCTTTCTGAAATAATAATCTCAAGTATAAAGCTAGCCACTTGGCCCACCAGTAACTTTGCTCTAGTTCTGGTCACTTCCTTTAACTAACATGATGCATATGCAATCCCTTTTTCCCTGTGACTGAGGTGTCATAACAACCTGCAAACTGATTCTTATTTGTAAGAAGACTCATAACTCTTTCCCAAAACACATATAATATCCTGTCCGTCCAAGGAAACTCCTGCCCCTAAGGCGTTCCTTGACTTTGGTAAATCTCCGTAGAGAATAAACCACAACACCGCCAATCAAGATGATCACAAATCCAATTCAGATAATCTCTTAATACTCTGTCCACCTGATTCATCAAAACAACTTGGCATTAACCAAATCCTCAAAACATAACTCAGCACTCTTAATGCCCTTATCTGATAAAAAAACAGTATTTTGCATATCCTTCTCCCTGATCTTTAGCTAATATTAACCAGATTAAAGATCCACCTTAAAGAATATCATCTTACCCAAAAACTGAATCCATTAGTTCTTACAACTTTGCTGAAGTCGTTCAACACAGTGCCCTAGACCTAATTCCATCCCTGGCACCAATCCAATCACCATTTATCACTTTGCGTAAATATAATCCTGAAAATCCCTTGGAAATATATCCAGAAACTTACAGACTAATCCAGTCTGTCTTGATCCCACTAGCACAACCTAAGTGGTATCCATCACACTAGCTAGGAGTTTTATGCATCCTCCTGCAATATATCTTTAGCTCTAAATTCAGATGTCATCAGCATAGTGCCAACTACTACAAGGGTTTCCCATTCTCAAACCCAAGAGTTACTATCCTTTCCTTTCAATCTAGTATTGACCCATACTTGGTTAACCAATCCATATTCAGGATCATCTCGAAGTCAGACATAACCAACCTTATCAAAACAACTGATGAGTCCTTTCCACAATAATCTAACTCATCACAACATAACCATAGGATATGCATAACAAGTCTATGCTCTCTAGATGCAACAAGCAAAGAATAACATGGAACCAAAACTAGTAAGGATAATAGAAAAATCAAAACTAGAAAGCTGACCTGCCACCACTAAGGAACTAGTCTCAGTCCCAGTATCTGAATCTGACTGCATCGGAACGAACACTCGAGCTGGAGTCGAGCTGTCCACCCCATTTTTCTCATCCTTCCTTCGCCTTAGGAAATTCTTCTTGAAATGTCCAACCATTCCACATAAGAAACATGCATTTGCTCGACATTCTCCCAGATGACGCCTCTTACACTGAGTGCAATCTGGGTAGAATTTCCACTCCTTATTCTTGCTCAATCCAATAAATGGAGGTATCACTACTTGAGCTCCGTGCTCTCCAGCACTATCCTTTTTAGTTTGATTTCCCGTGCTCTCAACAATAAGAGCCTTCCCTACCACCTAAGCGTAGGTAGCGATTTCATGCATTGGGGCGACTTTGATGCCCTGAGCTATACTAGGATTCAATCCCTGGATAAACTTTTCCCTCTAAGCTACATCTGTGGGTACCATATCAAAGGAAAACTTGGCCAACCCATCAAATCTGTCAACACACTCGGTTACTGTTGCTTCTCCCTGAACGAGGTTCAAAAACTCATTCATTTTAGCAGTCTTGGTTGCATCACAATAATATCTTTCATTGAACAGCTGCCTAAATTCTTTCCAATCCATCATAGATGTATCTTGTGTTTGGGATACTACTTCCCACCATGTCCAGGCATCATCCCACAATACATATGTAGCCCAGATCACCTTATTGTGACCTACCATCCCCACACTATCGAGAATGGAACTGATCATGATCATCCATTGCTCAGCTCTGAATGGATCTAAGCCTCCCTCAAAGACTAGAGGGTAATATTCCTGGAATCTTCCACAGAGAAATTCCCATTTGTTCTCAACCCTCGGCTGAGCCAAAACTGGTTCCACTCCTGGCATAGCAAAAGAAGAGGTGTTCCCTGAAAAATTATGTTGTTTTTTCAAACACCTAATCTCTTCCTCTGGCCTCTACAATCTTAATTGCAAATCTGTAAACACCTGCTAAAAATTCTGAGGGGCAGAAGAAGAACTTAAACCCTGGCAGTAATTCCTAGCCTCTGTATAATCATCACCAGGTCTCTTTATCTATCTTGGATACATACTTGCTGATTGAATCTGCAGTCAATAACTTGACCCATTAAATATGATGAGCATATTAAAAGCTTTCCCCATGAAAACAATCATACCACACTACCTTCACAAACCACTGCAGTGCTAAAAACATGCCCATGGAATGTGTTCATCAATTCATAACCCCTGCTCTTCCAACATACACACCATGCTTCCAACTCCAGCATGCAATTATCACATTTATATAATCACAGAGAATGTAATCATATAATCATTTAAATAGTTAAGAGCTAGGCTCTATCAGAATCTCATGCTCCCTAGTACAATGTGCAGATAAAGCATTTACATTCTATTTAAGCAATTAAGCACATAACCACATAAATAGTTACCATACCCTGAGGGAAGCTATCTTTAATGACGAGTGTACATGCCCAGCTTTTCTACAGGAACCCTTAACCTTGGCTCACTCTAATACCAAGTTGTAACGCTCTACTACCCAGGGACCATTACAATGTGCATTTTAAACAGTGCTAAACGCGTTAATAAAGTCATTTGGCCCTAATCGTGTAACTAAGTATGATTAACGGTTTAGGATTAAAAAATTTGGTTAAGATACAACATTTCACTAAAACGTTTACCATATACATTGGGATCCCAAAAATATAATTTAAAGGTTAATTACAACAAAGTATTTACAACCAGCTGAACAAAGTAGCAAGATAGGGTTTAGCCCTAGTTCCTCTTTAAACCCTTGGCCGTGGCAGTCGAGCAGCCGCATATGTACACATCGTCATCTAAGCTCTCCAACTCAAGGATGTTCCAGCTTTCTTTTGACTTTACCTGCACCATAAAGCACCCTTGAGCCGAAGCTCAGCAAGAAAACTAAATATGCTCATGAACATGTAATAACATGTTACTAAATCATAATAGGCATGCCTAACAGTAATAACCCTACTCATGCATACAGGCAGGTACAAATAAATGAGTGTGCTAATCAGATGAGTGACTATGGAGTCACAAACTTGGGTTTTGCACCCTAATCAGATGAGTGAATATCACTTTATGATTTTGTTAATCATACTGGGACTTGTATCCCAAATCAGATGAGTGATTAACACTTTGAGATTCTGATAATCATGTTGGGGCATGTAGCCCTAATCAGATGAGTGAATAACACTTTGAGATTCTGATAATCATGCTGGGGCTTGTAGCCCTAATCAGATGAGTGACTAATGAGTGAGTCACAAACTTGGGCTCAGCACCCATAGCCATGTGACGTTGCATTCACCTGAGCTTTTTGGCTCTGGCTCTAGCTCTAAGTAACTAGCCTTTAGACTAGACAAGTGCTTTTAGTTTTCATCGAACTTAAGGTCGATCAAGCATTAATGCTCATGATGATTCATTCAGTGCTTATGTCGATTAGATCTAATCTTTTCGACTTATGTTAAACACGCTAATACCGCTCTTGACTCGTACGTCAATTCTATACGACCAGTGCTTAGTACTACTGTTGAACTTGACTAATAAGTCACAGCTTCACAGTCAACACTCACACCATTGCCAATTCTGACTATGGAGTCAGTTCCACTCACAACTAAGCAATGTAACCAGGTATATATTATATGTCAAATATCCAAATGTAGGACATTCAACATGCTTACTTAATAATCACTAGCTTAATTATGATCATGCACATTTACAGAGACTCAAGCTATGATCAATCTCAAATTTAATATTCATGTGATGCCCTAATCACATCTCATGCATCACATACTGGGTGCAGTTTTCTCACCTTTGGTCCAAGCACAGGTTACCAATAAATGAACCACAAGCATGATCCTGATTCCAAGCCCCTAGCGATAACCTAGTCACAACCATAAATGGTGTTTCAATGAGTTCATGTTCTAAAACCCAATCCCTGGACCAATCCCGCGTTCTCGGGACCTCCAATTCCACCAAACAGGATGGTGGAATGACCCCACGAGCCCTCGGGTCAAAACCCCAAAAAGTACCAAAAAACCACATTCTGAAGGCTGTGTAGCGCTACAACGCTACATATAGACCCAACCGCCCCAAAACAGACCTCCTAGCACTGTAGCGCTACCACTCTAGCGCTACAGTGCTCAACCCAGAAATTCTGGGTTTCAGCTTCGTGTTCTTCGAGCTTCGAAACTCCAAATCTGTCCCCAACCTATCCAAATCTCAAAATTAAAGTTCCTAAACATCCTAATCTCTCAAAACCAATAAAACCCAAGCTTCAATTCATCCAAAAACTCATCAAAACACAAAATCCAATCCAAGCTTAAAAACTTTAAAAATTAAGAACTTAAAACTTGCATTACCTCCGATTAAGTTGTTTCCCACCTTAATCCTCCAGCTAATAAGCTTCTAATCTTCCCTAGAATCTTTATGCCTCGATCCTCGCTTGAATCCAAGTCCTAAAACTCAAGTCTCCTTCGAAAATGTGATCGGGTGACGAAAAGGGAACGAGAGGAAGAGAGAACGTTCTGTTATAATTCTAACATGTTACTTTAAGCTTAAGTAACCTTAACAAAGTCCTAATGCTCGGGGTCCCGAAAATGCCACCGGGGTTAAAATAGTCAAAACTCCTAGAATTTCCCTCTGATCTTACTAACTCCCTATTTATCATCAAATATATATTCCCAATATCCAATATTCCGGTAATGTGCTCAATACCCCTTGACTCACTCCGAGTCTAGTATAAATCTCGTTGTGACTTTCCCACCAGCTTACCTCCTACGATCGTCTTGTGTTAAGTAACCTTTGCATAACCAAATAATAATGAAGCACCACACACATGCCACTTATATTGAATAACGAGGCGTTGTTAGCAGGCATTGTTTCTAGCTCGGATTCCACAGAGTTTCAAAATATGCAGGTAGAGTCGATATATCCCCCTATAGGTGACATATCGTCTGCCCCATATTCTTGAGGCTCCGTGGTTTCGTTCGTTTGAAGTCGACATATTTTCCATATCAACATAGGCGATATATCGGCCCATATAATTGCGATATATCGGCTTACGCTAATATAATAAACACGTCTTTGCACACTTTCAGCACACTTGAAGTTGTTTAAACCACTTTGATTGAGTAATACGAGATCCTAACAATAACAGCTAAGGGAAGGTTCTAGATTTCCTAGGTTTATCTTTGATTAATTTATTAATCTAAAATCCTTAAATCCTTAATAAACATACATGTGACAAATGTCACATCCTTACTTATTCTATCTAAACCTTAGGTTATATAAATAATATTTCTTGGACCAGCTTCAACAATCAAACCTTACGATAAAATTAATATTTCTATACTATAGGTTAAACTTTTAAAATCCATAACTATCTCTATGAGTTTCCAATTAATCCTAGCTTGAACCAATAACAACGAAAACTGAAATACTACAACACAAGCTACTAATTTCTAGCTAAGTAAAATTCTGAGACGCTACACGATCGAACTCATCCCTTGGAGAAGGTTGGTATGTTCGAGCCTACAACTCATGCTCGAATGGTGATAGCAGATCTGGAACCATTTGTCAATTTATACAAGTATACTGGTAACACTTTCCATTCCCGAGCTTACTCTTTACGAGCCTACATTTCGAGGCCATTTATTTAATCTCAAAATTTGGGTGTATCATGGTCTCTAACACTTCCTTTAAGTATCTCCATGGCTTATTTCTTTTCTCGGTAAAAACTCCATTAAAAAATATAAGAATATTTTGTTGAGCAAGTCAAATGTTTCCATTGCTTGTGTGACATATCCAGATTCATCTTGAATTGTTCTAAAATATTCTTTGCTAACCACCCACCAGTAACATGTCTATTTTTGAACCTCAGGCTGCATGAATGCTCTCATCTACAAGTGTGTTTATCATGAATGTGCACTTATCATTAAGTACTCATGCATACAATATCCATGGACATCCTTTTCCATTGCACTTAACTCTCAATATTTTATTATTATTGAAGACATAGTTGTACTCCCTTTTTGAATATATGAAGTATGTTTGGATTTCTTATCTTAGCAATTCCACAGAAGTGAACTCCATCTTAAGCAAAAATTTGACATTTTCCATGTGCACCTTAGGGTTAAATTCCCTGTGCTTTTGGGAAGGACCATTGCCATCATCATCATGTGGTAAACTTTGTAGTTCATCTACAGAATTGAAACCAACACTGTCATCATCACCACATGCCCACTCTTCAACTACACTAATCCACCATTAAGTGAGGTCATTATACTCATATTCTTCCTCATCCCCATTTCCATTGTCATCATCATACTCTTCTTCTCTCAACTCAAACTCTTCATCTTCATTCACAACTTCATCCTTTTGCTCACCAACACCTTCCGTCTCAAACTCCTCACCAACCCCCTCTGACTCATACTCGTGCTCTAAATGAATATCATTTAGATCAATAAAGTCTTCAGGTAGTGTGTTATATTGGGGAGTGGGATCTTCAAATGGGATCTCTATGTCTTGTTCCTCATATGTACTTGGGGCAGCATGGTCAATATCTATTATGGTGGGATCGTTCTCTTAATGGCTCCAAAATAGGTAGATCCTCCTCAATAAGTGCTTCATCAATGACCTCACCAGGGAGCACTAAATAAATATCAATTATTCTATTACCCCTCATTTTTTCTAAATCCTCAGTAAATTTCAGCATTGACTTGTCTCCACACAACTTAAATCCAAAATTCAGATGCTTTTCAAGTGATTTGTATAGAAAACCAAAAGGATATTTGTACCCCCAAACTCTTACCCATTCTCTCCAATTGAACATTGAGCATATCACAAACACGGTAATCAAAGTATAAAACTCTCCACCTTCAAATTTCTTATCACCAAATTGATTAACAAATTTTCCCCCATGATGTAAACACATAGAAAACATATTTGAATACTCCCTTAAAATACATATACAATAAAAAAGCAACAAATTTCACCACATCAAAAACAACAAATTATTCCAAATAAGTGGAGCACAACCATTAAACAAACACAAAAAAGCTCAGGTTTAAACATTGACCCAACAAAATTAAACCAAAAAATATAAACATTTTATTAAATCAATACAAAAGAAGTTGAAAACATCACTCACCATAATCAGGGAGGTTGTCTCCTTCAAATTTTATAATTATTGTGCTTTCTCTACTCTGAATTCCTGATTAGTCGACGTTTATTTGTCGGCGTCTTAGGGTCTTCGTCAGCGTCTCTTGTGGGTGGTGTTCGTGTCGTCGATGTCTATGGTGGGTGTTCATCGGCGTCTCAAATAAGTCTTCATTAGCATCTCAGGGTCTTAATCGGCGTCTCAAGTGGTTCTTCGTTGGGATTAGGCGAGTCGTTTTTTGGGTAATCGACGTCTCAAGGAAAATAAGTCGACATAGTTTTTTTTTTTAACTATGGTTTTAAAAAGTTATCCGGTTAAAAATGGTTTGAAAAATTTTATTTGTTTTGTTTTAATTTTAATTAAATTCATTAAAAAAAAATCTAAATTTACATGTGGACTAATCTTGGAGTGTCACTTGTCCTCTTATATGTCAAAACTAACCTCTAACTATGGGTACTAACGGAATGCCAGTAAAATTAATGTTTGGGTACTTTTGCCACTAAAAAATTAGCTTGGGTAAGTGTTAGTAATTAGAAAGTTTTGGTATTTTAGCTATAAATTTTCTTTTTAAGATTAAATGTTGTTTCCATTTATTTATAAAAATATTGCTTAGTATTTTATTTATTTCACTATAAAGATGATGTATTTTTTTTTCAATCCAACTATCCTATTTATGCTAAATTATTTTAAATAAAGACAATATTTATTTCTTTTATGATTTTCAATGCCATATTCTCTATTTTATAAGTATTTTACAAATTATGGTGCTACATTTTGACCTATCTATATATATATATATATTGAGAAATGAAGATATTTAATAGCATAAATGAGTTTTCATCCGCTTAACAACAACATGAAAAATCTAGCACTAATAAGATCTAAAAAAAACTATAAATTTTTTTAGTAAAATTTCCAAGTAATTGAATATATAGCTATGAAAAAAACAGGATGGAAAAGAGAGAGAGAGAGAGAGAGATTGATTTGAATGAAACATTAAAGAGAATTAGGTTAGAATTTAAACCGAATAATTTTCATCAATGTAAAGAGAGAATTTTTTTAACTTATTTTAAAACTAACTTTTTTTATTTTTTATTTTTTGCAGCAACTTTTTTTTTATATATAAATGAACTTCATTGATAAAAATATTTTGGCAGCAACTTAATTTAAAATTAACTTGAAAAAGTTTCTACATTGATTTTTTTTTGACAAAGACCCAATACTCATTGTAAATATTCATTGATTTTAAATATATTTTTATATATATATATATGTATATTACTACAACCGTTCTTATCAATCGTGGAAAAAAAATAAGACTGTCACATCAATTTGTTAACCGACATAATAGTATTAATATATTAATACATCCGTTGGCAACGTTATAATTTTTTTTCTTTAATAGTGAAAACGTACAATTTTGTGAAAACAAAAGTTCAACAAAATTTAAATATTATTTTTTGTCAAAAAATAATAATATTATTATATAGTTGTTTGTAAAACAGACCATGATTTTTTGTAATAGCCATATATTCACATTATTATTTTTCATTATTGGTATCTCTCTCTCTCAAATCATACCTTCTTATCAATTTAACTTTTTATTTTTTAAACTAAAAAAATATTTTGAAAATAAGATTTAAACACCATTTAAAAAAAAATATTCTTATTCTTTAAAACATTACTGCAATTTCATCATCTTGATTTTGACCCTATTTCTCTTATATTGTTATTTAATTTTCACCTAAGCATGGGCTAATAAATAATTCACTACTCTAGTCATTTAATTTAGAGTTTACTAAATCGTTATTTTTCATCATCTTAGGCATCATCATGCATATATGGCTAGAAATGTATTGTACCATGGAATTAGTTTAATATAGATCATTTTGACTTAATTTGAGTGAGACCACTAATTATATTAACAACTTTCTTTAAAAATGTTGAAAAAGAATATCATATAAAAAATTTGTATGCATATATATAAGATATTATTATACAAGAGAAATGTCATTTTCATGCTAGAGCTATACATATAATGAATGCATATATATATATTAAAATTTATATATGGTACCGCTCTTGTTTCTAAAATATGAGCAAGTATATAAAAAAATTAGCTAGATATGTCACACAAAGCCATCATGGAAAGTTGATTTAAGCTCTATTCTTATAAACATAAAATATATATATGTATAATATATGTTCATATATTCATATATATATATATATATATATTTATACTTCACCACTAAACAAAAGGAACGAGAGTGACACGTAGACTGCTTTTTATAAAGGGATTTTCTTCTTATGGTAAAGTTTTGTGCTTCATGACCTGTGACAAAAAAGAACATACATATATTGGTCAGACCATAACTTTTGTTATGTGGTCCAAATCTCTCTCTATATATATATATATATATATATATATACTATAGAGATCTAATAAACTAATGTAATGACTCTTCGAAACATGTAATAGAGCTTAAAATAATATATATATATATATATGAGAATTTTTTTATAGGAGCTTCATTTTAAGCCCTACCGGTAGGGTTTTCAGTGTTCTTAAATAGTGAACAGTCGGTGCGATTTTTTTTTATGACCGTGTATATTGTAGCTATTTAGAGCATCCTGTAAAATTTCAGAAAATTCTGAATAGTTTATAGTACCGAAAACTAAGTTTAACAATGTTATTGCACGTGTTTTGATGCGCGTGGAAAGCAACATGTTTAATCCTAGTTTTCAGTATTATAAACTATTTGGAATTTTCTGAAAATTTGCAGGATGCTCTAAATAGCTACAATATACACGGTCATAAAAAAATCGCACTGAAAACTATTCACGGGTCGAGAAACACTGAGAACTCTATCGGTAGGGCTTAAAGTGAACCATTAAGAGGGGGTACTCTTAATGGTTACTACCCATTAATGATTATTTTAATATTAATCATTAGATTAAGATCAATGATCTATATTTATAGTTGTCAATTAATATTTCTAAAAATAAATTTTAATCTTTTAAATTTTTTTTAAAAGCTACCTAATTACATGGCGGTCACATATTTATTAAATTAAAGAATTAAAAGAAATCTTATTTAAGTAGTATATATAAAAATTCGAAATTAATATAGAATAAAAAAATTTACATGTTAGTGACTTACTATACTAAATCTTTATATTGTCACTTATCATAATTATTAGTACATATCTGCTAGTAGTAACTATTGACAACTCTTTCGTATATACAATTTAATTAGTTAATCCTACTTTTCTGTCTACATTTTCAATTAGAATGCTTGTCAAGCCAAATATCCTTTGGTCAATATATTCCATGACCGGGAGCCAAATAATAATAGTAATAATAATTAGCTGGAGCGTTACGGACACTTGGTACGAATTAATACTCATTCCAACATTTTAATAATATCTCCAACATTTTTTTTGGTTATTATTTTTTAAAACTCAATTCTCTTCACTTTTAAAAGTATATACATAATATGTGTGTATACGTATATGACAACATATGATAATGTTATCATTACTCTCAGTTAAGGTCAATTAAAACCTCAATAATAAGTTATAATTGGTTAATAATTATCTAGAATGTTAAAAAGTATATTCCTGCACATTAAGATGTATCTCTATTGGCAATAATTCAGTAGATTTTGGCTGTTGCGTTTGACCTATATGTAGTATCGAGCAGCAAGACAAACCTGCCACATATGACAAAGTTGTTTTGTTCAAACTTTAAATAGAGTTTTGGGTGCAATAATATAGACAGAATTTAGAATATTATTAAAGGGTATTAATGGTGTACAAATCATTAGATGTGATATACAATGATATATAAAATTTAATATTAAGTCTCATACGTTTTATTTTAAACCATTTTTTAAAGTATGTAGATAAATATTAAAATACATCAATCATTTAATGTTACATATTACACTGTATATGTAACTCCATGGAAATGCTCTAGAATTTGGGGCATGTGCTATTAGGGATTAATTTGATTTTGTTTGGAAGTTATATGGAGAGCATTTGTTTTAGTCCAATTACATGTTAGTCAGTCTTTTGTATTCAAGTAATTATATATAATGAAACTGTTCAATCCTAGATTTTGTCGTGTGATTCAATTCTATAAAATTAAATGTCGCATATGGAACGAATTCACTTATTTTGTTGAATCAAGGAAATAAACTGCAAGGATCGAAGCATCAATACTTTCGCAGTATTAAAATGAAAAAATCTTTGTGGGATACCTGCATAAAGGCACTCCAATACTTAAGTCGACAAAGAATCTCTCGAGATCAATAGCAAGAAACTACAAATGTATGAATGAAACAATAATCCAACATTTCTTTGTAGGTCGCATTGGGTGCTATTCATTGATTTCTAAAAGTTAGTTAAGATAGAAATAACTTATTATGATTAGTTTGTGTTAGCAGTCAAAAGGTGGTAGAAAGATCACTTTAAATCGGACTAGCAAGATCCAAACCTATCAAGCCTTAAGAGTCTAGCAAGCTTCTTCCCAACAAGGGATGGTTGAGGGCAAGATCTCCTTCTATTTGAGACTCTTATAACAATCTACTTATTATTAACAATCTTAAACAAATAATAATATAATAGAGGATATTTAAATACATGAATTAGTTTGGCCTTGAAAAAATCTATGCTATTTTTTGTTTGTTTGTTTTAGCATTACTGCAATTATCCATTCATCGTCACTTGTTAGCATCAGTTAAAAGTGTTGATCAAAGTTGTAGAAACATAGATATATTTTAGACGTTAGTCAAAAAACGATGCCTGGTATTATCGCGTTTTGACCTTGAAGTATCAGTTATTAGCCTTAACACGATTTTTATGTGTCATTTGATAACCAACACTTTATGCAAAGATTAAAAAAAAAAAAAAAGCCCAAGCGAGATTGACAAAAAACCTAAGCCCAAGGTCTATTGATCAATTAACCTAACTCTAACCTTAACCATAATCTTATCTCATTCTTACTCTTTCTCAATCCTCAAAACCACCAATCGCCATCCTTTGTCTCTTTCTCACTCTCCCTCACTTTCTCTTTCTAATCTTTTTTCACTCTCTCCATCTCTTAATCAGCCACAACCAAGGAGGGCTACTCAATATTCATAAGAGAGAATGTGCCTAGACTGGGCTCAGTATCTCTCGAGATGACCCCAAAAAGTGCAAGGGATTCACTCCAAGAAAAAAGATTTTTAGCTACAAAGAAATTGATAGCAAATAATATATATTTAGTCGCTAATACATTTTTAGCTACTAAATTTTTTTGATAGCAACTTCGTAGCTAAAACCCCGTCGCTAAAAGTATTTTGCTACCAAAATTTTTTGTAGCTAATAGTTCTTATTTGCTATTAAATTTTTAGTAGCAAAATAATTACTTTTTGAGACTATTAAAATTGTTTTGCTACAACAATTTGGTAGCAAATTTCTTTTAAACTCGTAGCCAAAGCAACTGTCATTAAAATTTTAAAATCCAACAAAATGATTTTACTACCAAATTTTGGTAGCAAACAATTATTAAACTAGTAGTAAATAAATCTTAAATAATTTAAAAATATAGTAATTTTGCTACTAAAATTTGGTAGCAAAATTAATATACATTAAATTATGATTTTTAATCAAATATATAATTGTTTTTTGTTATTTGATTATTATAGCATTTCTAATTATTTGTTTATTATATATATAAAAAAACATTATTAAAATACCCAAACTAATTTTTATAAAATTAATGAGCTATATTATATACAATTTAAGTGTTTACAATACAAAATCTAATATATTATACAAACTAAGCACATACAAATTTACACTACATCAAAAGTTCATGTTACTGCATGTGGATAGTGACTGATCTTTTCCCCATTCCCTTTCCCTTCTGGTTTCCGAAAGAGCTAGAAGTTTTTATATGTGAGTTTGTTTGAATTACACAGTATGCTCCAGTTCTTCCTATACCTACACTGCAGTGAAAAAGAAGTTGAAGTCGGGAAGAAGAAGAATTGAAATTTGGAAACTATACTTGAAGTATCACTATGAATGAAGAGAGAATACAATTAATCTTGCAAAGTGGGGAACGGGTGAAGTGGTTTGGTGACTCAACAAAACTGATTAATATGTATTGGACAATAATACAACTATCTTTGACAAAAATTTAAAAAACTAAACCTACTATATATTTATATATATATGCATATTCTATTTTTTAATAATAAAAAACTACTAAACTTAACTATAACCACACATTTAGGAAATAACATCCATTAATTATTAAATAGTAAATTTAGTTTTAATATATCATAAGAGTGTAAAGAATCAAATAATAAACATTAATTATAAAAATACAATTTAATAATTTCAAATTTGTATTTCATAAAAGATACTTCATTATGGTGATTTGTTTGGTTAATGTGAATAGGAAAAATCTCCAAATTGGTATGTTTTTTTCAAATTCCTTTAAAAAAAAATAAAACTTTATTAAAACTTTCAAACTTGAATATTTATAAATATAATAAATGGTCTATCCACGTAAATGGTGAAGACCTCAAACTTGATATTTTTGTTTTAAAGTTCTATGCATTAATAAATAATATTCAATTACACTAATTGAGTGAAAAAAAAACAGAGTAAATAAATAATCAAATCATTCAAAATAAAAAATCTCTAAACTTAATCCATTCTGTTGAGATATTTTTAAACAATATTAAGTTTAAATTATTATAAAATAATATCTATAATTTAACATCACACTCAATCTCTTATATAAGAGTTATCATATTAATTATTTTTATCAACATAGAATTTTTCTCTCCAGCCAATATCAAGTATGAGAGTACATCATTATTACGTCTAACTCAATTTCTTTATAATCATAAATTGTTGTATTATTTAAATTGATTTACAACAATTTTTTTTCTCAAATCAGGTGTTCAATCTACAATCAGGCCGGTCAATTCATGTACTCTCAAATCAGGTGTTCAATCTACAATCAGGTCGGTCAATTCATTTATTTAAATTAAGTTTAACTCAGTTTCTTTATAATTATACATCATTGATTGCTGTATTTTTTAAATTGATTTACAACCCTTTTTTATCTCAAATTAGGTGTTCAATCTAGGCAAAGTTCCAAGGTAAATCATTATTGCCACACAAAAATGTTGCAAAATCATCTTATACAAAACCAGATAGTGAGTCACAAATCAGCATGAATCACAAGGTACCATATAATTTCTTGTACAAATTCAATTATAAATTAACATATTTATCTTATAGAAATTTATTTTTATCTCAAATCAGATTGTGTTTAGGAACCATCCTATACAAATTCAGTTATGAATTACGATATTATGCTATGTGAGTAAAAATATTTTATATGTTATTAGTTTATGAATTTAGTTTATTAACAATAGTAACACAATCAGAGAAATAAAACCATTAATTGTTATGATAATAAATTTTAAAACTAAAAACCAAACACAAAATATAAAATATAAAATATAAAATAACAAAACAATAAAATAGTAGACAGAGAACTATGAAGAAACCTACAAGCATTAATAAGATTTTAAAATTGATACATATACCTGTAAGCTTTTTCCTTTTTTGCTTGATTTTCCCTTTTTTGCTTGAGGATCTTCTTCAGATTCAACAGGGCTTTCATCAGAGTCCATCTCTTCTGAACTCTCCTCAGTTTTCTTAGATGGCTGAACCTTTTTGGCAGCAGGAATGACAGCATGATGGTAATTAAAATGATAAAAATTTAGTACCCAAGATTATATATCAACCAGAATATATAAATTCAAACCAAAATATATAAAATAATACAATATACTATATTGTAGAGGAACAGCCACTACAACAGGTTTCTTTGCTTGTGAAACAGCCTTGGGTACTTTCTTCTGTAGTATGAGGGAAAATTATTAGCTTCAACTATCTAAACAAACAAGTTCCACAAGATTAAGTTTTGTAACTGTTAAATTTTTGTATGCATAATAGGCATTACCATATAAATTAAGGCCAAAACCCTCTTTAAATGACATAATACATACTCTATGAAAATTAATGAAATTACCTTAGATTGGCGTATATCAACCAGAGCCTTATATCTTCCAACCGTGGCCATACTTCCTAGGTGTTTGTACACAAAAAGGTCCCCAAATGGGATGTCACTTGCCGAGAAGGCCTTGCCACCATTCTGCTTCCCAATCTTGTTACACAACTCCACTAGAAATTTTCCTTGGCGTTCTGCAACCTATTCAGATGAAAACAATGTGAAACTGGCTAAATCTTAAGGCTTGGATTGCAGTACATTGATTCTTGAAACATTAATATACATTAATGAGTTAGTAACATTCTTATTAACATATTACATGTAACCAGATTTAAAAGTGAAAGAATGTGTTACTCCCAAATTTTGAGACATGAGATTATGACCTCGAAATCTGATCTCTTCAAGTGTGAGCTCGAAACATATTTAAGGTCCAGTTGTAAAACCCTCGAGGCAAGAGGACAAGCTCGAAGGCGTGTAAGTTTGAAATTGTTTCTAAAGCTCGAAAGAACATAGCAGCGGGATACATCCGCTGTCGAGTGCCTTCGAATTAGGCAGTCCGAGCTTAAAGGGATACGAGTTCGAAATGTGACAGCCTCGATGGCATTTGTTTGCTCCGAGTAAGTCTCGGAATAAGAAGGCCACTTCACAACCGACATGTAGACCTTGGTTGATAGAATGTTGGTTGCTGACCTCAAAGAATTGATGAGTCATCTGAAGTAACGTGTCTCCCACAATTAAAGATATTTATTGTTGTAACTTCCCTACATTAAAGGGATATTAACTAGTCTGTTATGTGTCTCCTGGTCTTCAAGAGACGTTTCCTTGAATATAGGGGTTACAGAATTTAATGTCATTATTCCCATCAATAAAGAGGAGTATCTTCCCGAAATATGTGGGAACGAACTCTGAAAACTCTCTATAAATAGAGATGTCATGAACACTTGAAAGGGACGGAATTTTTTTATCTTGAGAGAATTTCTGGAGAATTCATCCCTGAAGGATTTCCAGAAAACTCCAAAGTCCTAATAAAAAAGACTCGTGGACTAGGCAGAGTTAACTGCTGAACCACGTAAAAAATCCTCATTGTTCTACTATACTATTCATCTTTGCCATAGTTTTTATTGTTTACGTGCTCTACATTTTAAGTTGACGAAAAACGGCGTTAACAGAATGTATAGTAACAAGAGCATTTATGGTACATATTATTAGTACCTTCCACTAGGGGAGTTGGGAAAATGAAGTGATTTCACAAAGTCTGATGGTCCAACCCCTGTTGACCACACCAAAAGGCCATACGGAACATCAGTTTTATTGTATTAACAAGTATTAAATAAAAAAGAAACCTAGGCATTCTAAACTTACCTTCTCATCCTTAGCGTATATTGCTACCCCAAGAACACAAAGAACAAAACATAACAAATATGAAATTAGAATCACTGAAACAAACAACTAAAATCAAACTGAAACAACAACATTGTTCTAAAGAATAATAATACAAAAAATCCAATGGGATATATTACACATTTCCATTGACCACCCAAGATTTTTAACTTAATTATGCATATGAATCAAGTTCAAAATCTTCTCAAAAGCTCAGATCTAAGATACTTAATTACCATCGAAACATCATTAAAAAGAAGAATAAAAAACTTTAACAGTTTCTAAATCAACAAAACTCTCACATTTCACAAGAAAAAGATTGCTCCACTGTATTGTTCCCTCGAAACCAATGTATATTATAAGCAAAGAAAATAATTTTCGATCTTCCAAGAAAGAGAAAAAGAAACACTTCACTGAGCCAAATATCAGAGTGGCTTCGGGGTCACCTGGCTTCGGGGTCGCGCACGAGGGAGGCGGAGATGGAGCTGATGATAATGGTGAGGGCTAAGTTGGGATCACGTCTAGGTCACGTCTGGTCTTGGGTCACCTGACTTCGGGGTCGCGCGCGAGGGAGGCGAAGATGGAGCTGACGAAGATGGTGAGGGCTAAGTTGGGATCAAGTCTGGGTTCGGGTCACCTGGCTTTGGGGTCGCGCGCGAGAGAGGCGGAGATGGAGCTGACGAAGATGGTGGTATTGAGTTTTGGGGGTGGCGGCTTTTGAAATCAAATCTAGGTTAGCTAGGTTAATGGTTTGGTTAGAAAGATATATATTTATAGGAGGGTTTGTTCATAGCTAGGGTTTGATTGAGCTTGAGCTGTTTTTTTTTTTTTTTTTTTGGTTTGACCCAATAATATGTAATTTTTACCCCCAATAATCTTAAAATCTACTCAAAATTTATACTACAAAATATTAATAACTAAAAATTTATGCCTAAAATTAATAACTTAGGTAAAAAAAAATTATACAAAATTTGGAAGATATTATTATCATCATATAATATTAATAATTAAGTTATTTTGGATAACAAATTGGATATATATTAATAATAATAATCATAATATATAAATTGTATATTGTACGCCCTGGTTTTCCCACGGGCGGATTAGCAGGTCGAGCCTCAGACTAATCAAGGTTAGTCTGTAAACTTCCCCAAGTCGGAGATCTTTTTTTCCGGGTCGTACCCACTCAGCTCGAGGTATCCTCAAGAACTCGCCAAGGCTGCCCAAGGCTGGAATCCTTGAGGCCGAAGGCCGGTTCAGGGAAGAAGCTCGTGGTACGAGCTGGCCATGGATCGCTGACCCTTTGTAAAGTCAACACACGCAAGATAAACGTGCATATATCTGACATCACGTGTCCGATATCCCCCTGACTTCTCGGACACGCAACAGGAACGTGCACATTCAAACACCCACGGCTGGGTTGGGCCGTGCGGCCCATTATCTCCTTACATACTGATTAGACCACACTTATGTGTCAGGTTTAGGAATTAATCATAAATGTTACAGAGTTGATACGACAAATGGTAAGGTCACGGGATGACCTCCCTACCAACTTCCAGGTGCCTTCTCCTATAAATATGGGGACTCTGGGAGTTGATAGGGGTTGGAAAAAATAGTCTCTGGAGAGATATATACTTTGTAACCAAATGCCCAGAAGAGATCAATAGTATTGACTAGTGGAGTAGAAGGATTTTAACCTTTGAACCACTTAAAAACGTGTCTTGAGTCACCTAGTTCACTCTCTAAGATTTCATATCTGTGACGGTTCTACTTTTAGCACTAATCCCTTTCTCTTCTTCCCTCAATTACCTGTTGGCGAAGAACCGCGTCAACAGTTTGGTGCTTTCATTGAGAGCAAGTTCAATTAGTGCTACCACAAACATCCAACTATGGTGACCACTCGATCCAGGCATGGCAACGAAACAGAACAGCATGATGGGCAGGAGGCCCACCATGTTGCCATCCCTAATGAGCAAATTCCTGAAGTCCAGCAGAGGCCAGGAAAGCAGCCGGCGGGCCAGGACGACACTGGTAGCTCAGCACCCCGGCCACCTAATCCGAACCCGTGTTATTATACTGCGGTGGAGATGGAGAATGCTCAACTGAGAAGCCAGTTAGCAACAGCCGGTCGGTAAATCCAGGATATTCTGGCCCGACTACCCCCTCTCACAACCAACGTTAACGTTGGAGAGAGGCAAGGTGAGGCTCCTAAGTCTCGCCGGAGTAATCGGTCCAGACATAGCCGTTCAGATATGCCTCATGCATCCAACTCCACCCCCTCATCACACCATCAAGAGGCAAACTTCAGGGAAATGCCTGGGGTCAGACAACAGCAATACAGCCGTTCGGTTAGGACGTCAACCCCTAGCTCTCAACCTTCCTCGAGGGCGCCCAGGCGAGCTCGAGGAAACCCCCGAAGGAGATCCGGGGTGGGCCAGCAGCGCCAGCCCATCCCAGAAGACCGTCCTGTGCCTCGTCCAGCTCGCCCTGCGCAGGACCAGCAAGCTGGCAGGGCCGAAAGGCCCCCGCCAAATTTGATCCGTCCGGACGGAACTAGGATCGCCTCCCCAGTCAGGCATCCTCCTTCTCCAATCAGATACCCATCTCCTCAGCCCATTCGGGACATCCCAGCCTACGGGAGTAGTAGGAGAGACCCGCCGTCGGCTGGGCCTTCCTGGCGCAGAAGGGTGCCAGGGGAAGGATCAGATCGTAACCGTCAAAGACGCACTCCAAGCCTATCCAGCAGGAGCCACTGGACCGATAGTCGCCGGAGTGATCTCTCGGGAGGAGACCTGCGTCAGCGACTGAGTTCGGCACAAAGTCACCAGACTACACAGGGAGGCGACCTCCGAGATCACCTCAACTCTCACAGAGACAATCGAACCAGAGATGGTAGGCAGGCCCGCTCGGTGGGAGTCCGATCTGAAGTACGTAACGGAGGGAATGTCCCAAATAACCTATCTCAAGATAGGAGGGGCAACAACCCACCTAATATGTACAATGGGTCCGGAGCTGTGGAACAGCCCCGGAATGACCGAGGATCTCAGGACAAAACCCTCGAGCGCCTAACTCAGATGGAGGAGCTGATGAGAAAGCTCCTAACAGAAAAAGAAAAAGACGAGTATGATTCGAGCGACGAAATGGAACTCTTCGCCCCCAATATAGCAGCGACGGCCTACCCGTCTGGTTTCCGAATGCCCCATTTGTCAAAGTTCAACGGGGACGGGGACCCGTCGGATCATTTGGGGATGTTCAACACCCTAATGATGGCTCATAACATTTGCCCGGAGCTGCGTTGCTTGATCTTCCCTTCCACAGTGATCGGACCTGCCAGGCAGTGGTTCAAGCAAAGTAAAAGGCAGTCAATCAGCTCCTGGAAGACTTTTTCAGCTGACTTCAAAAGGGCATTCCGCGCCTCCCAGGCCGCCTGAATCCAGGCAGACTCCCTAGCTAACGTGAGACAGCAGCCCGGTGAAACGCTAAAAGCCTACTTGAGCAGATTCGTGAATGTCGCTGCTCGAGCCCGGGACGCTGACGATAGCTCTAAGCTCAAGGCCATGAGAACCGGCATCCTGGTCGGAGGAGACCTGTGGAAATATATTCAGAGGAAGGGAGTCGGCTCGGTTAACGAATTCCTTAACAGAGCCCAAGAATGGATAAACTTAGAAGACGCTGAATCTTCAACCGCGGGGACCAGCCAGGTTCCCGAGAAGCCCGCTGGAGCAGGGACGGAGATCGCGGTGGCAATCCCCGGCGACGCGCAGAACAACCAGCCCGGTGGTGGCAAAAGAAAGGGGAATGGTGAAAACAAGCATCACGACCAAAAAGAGAATAAGTCTGTGGATAAATTCAAGCCCGTGTTCACAACATATACCGAGCTCACCCAGTCCAGGGAGAATATTTTCTTGGCCAACGCTGCTCGGGTCCCCTGGAAGAGGTCGGAGCCACTAAAACACCACAAGGGAAAGAGAGATACTTCAAAGTTCTTCCATTTCCTTAACGACGTCGGCCACAATACCGACGATTGCAGGCATCTAAAAGATGAAATCGAGACTCTCATCCGAACAGGCCCCTTGGCGCAATATTCGCGAAACAGGGTCCCTGCGGGTCGACCAACTCCAGAAGTCCCAGCCAATCAGCCCGGGCCTCGGGTAGGTCAGGACGTCCCTCCTCCCGTGATCGAGGGAGAGATATCCACCATCTCTGGAGGGCCGCATATGGCTGGCACGAGCAGAGGCGCCCAGAAGAGGTATGTGAATGAGTTAAAAGCCCACAACGGAGCGGAGTTCGTCCTGGAGCAATGTCAGTCAAAACGGCTATGGCTGGAGAAACAACCGATAACTTTCACGGAGGAAGACGCAGGCCATGTCCAATTCCCTCATAACGATCCCTTGGTCGTAGCAGTCCAGCTCGCCAACCGGAAAGTAAGGAGAGTGTTGGTGGACAATGGGAGCTCGGTGAACCTCCTATTCCGATCCACCTTAGAAAAGATGGGTCTGACTGTCGCCGAGCTAAAGGCAACCTCGATGATGCTATATGGCTTTTCGGGAGAAGGATCGGCAGCGATAGGGACGATCGAGCTGGTGATCACCCTAGGAGAAGAGTCTCGGACAGTCTCCAAGCTACTTGAGTTCGTGGTCATTGACTGCTCCGCTGCCTACAACGCCATTTTGGGACGACCTGCGCTCATAGCTTTCGAGGCCATCACTTCCGTTCGACACCTCGCCATGAAGTTCCCTACTTCAACAGGAGTCTGTACCATCAAGGGCGATCAGCTCGCTGCCAGGGAATGCTACAGCATTTCCATGAAGGGAAAGTCTAAACCTGGGCAGCTGGCAATGGCCATTCAGGGCGAAGAGGAATCTCAGGGACCCAAGGCGGCTCCCGAGATTGAAAAACCTCAGATTTCCGAAGAGGAAAAGATCGCCCTAAATGAGGACATTGACCCCCGTGTAGGCGAGGACAGATCCGAGCTCCAGGCTATTGAAGAGCTCGAGGAGGTGAACATTGATAAACAAAACCCATCACGGACGGTTAAGCTTGGGAAGAACCTCTGTGACCAAAGAAAAGCGGAGCTGACTACTTTTCTACAGAAAAACCTGGACGTGTTCGCATGGTCGCACGAGGACATGGTGGGGATTAGTCCGAGTGTCATCATGCACACACTCCACCTGGATAAAAGTGTTCCTGCAAAATCCCAAAAGCAGAGGCGTTTAGGAACGACCCGAGCCGAAGCCCTTGAAGAAGAAGTGGCCCGGTTCAAAAAGTGTGGCTTTATCCGCGAAGCCAAATTTCCAATTTGGATCGCTAATCCCGTGCTGGTTCCCAAGCCCAACGGGAAGTGGAGGACCTGTATTGACTTCTCCGATCTGAAAAAAGCCTGCCCCAAGGATTGTTTTCCATTGCCAAGGATCGATCAGCTGGTGGATGCCACGGCGGGGCAGGAGCCATGTCCTTCATGGACGCGTACTCAGGCTACAATCAGATCGCGATGAACCCGACGGACCAGGAGCATACCAGCTTCATGACCCCAACGAATGTCTATTGCTATAAGGTCATGCCATTTGGTCTGAAGAACGCCGGAGCTACCTATCAGAGGCTAGTAAACAGAATGTTCGCGGACCAGATCGGAAAGAACATGGAGGTGTATGTTGATGACCTGCTTGTCAAATCGAAGACTGCCGACAACCATGTTTCCGACCTGGAAGAATGTTTTAAAATACTACGGGAATACGGCATGAGGCTCAATCCTCAGAAATGCACTTTCGGTGTCGCATCAGGGAGATTCCTGGGGTTCATAGTCAATACCCGAGGAATCGAGGCAAACCCCGACAAAATCAGGTCACTGCTCGAACTTCCTTCCCCCAGGTCGTGGATAGACGTCCAAGGCCTCACAGGAAGGGTGGCGGCACTAAACCGGTTCATTTCCAAATCAACCGACAAGTGTTTGCCCTTCTACAACCTCCTCCGGGGAAACAAGAAGTTTGAGTGGACAGTAGAATGCGAAAGCGCATTCCTCGACTTGACGCGCATCTGGCTGAACCGCCCGTGCTGTCCAAGCCCAGGGCAGGAGAACCTCTTTTCCTCTACATGGCCGTCACTGAGGATGCAACTAGCGCCGTGCTAGTATGAGAAGAGGATCAAGTTCAAAAGCCAGTCTACTACATCAGCAAGAGACTCTTCGGAGCAGAATCGAGATACCCCATGATGGAAAAACTGGCGTTCTGCCTAATCACGGCCTCGCGAAAGCTCAGGCCGTACTTCCAGTCCCACTCTGTACACGTCATGACCGATCAGCCTTTAAGGCAGGTTTTGCAAAAGCCTGAAGCATCGGGACGTTTGTTAAAATGGGCAGTCGAACTCAGTCAGTTCGAGATTTTCTATACTCCACGGACTGCCATAAAAAGTCAGGCCTTGGCCGACTTCGTGGCGGAGTGCACGGGATTCCAGAAGAATCCATCAGAAGGCTTGCCTCAGGTCGCCTCCCCACATTCGTCGTGGAAGATCTTCGTTGATGGTTCATCTAACGAGAACGGCTCTGGGGCCGGAATCATCCTGATATCCCCCGAGGGACATAGATTCCACTCGGCGCTAAGGTTCGGGTTCAAGGCGTCTAACAACGAGGCAGAGTACGAGGCTTTGTTGGCTGGGCTGAGGGTAGCTAGCGAGCTAAAGGCGAACTCCATCCAGTGCTTCAGTGACTACCAGCTCGTGGTGAACCAGGTTCTGGGAGAGTATCAGGCGCGGGGACCCAAGATGGCTGCCTACTTGGCAAAAGTAAAGGCCGAGTTGTTCGCATTTGGGCGAGGGTCGATCAAACAAATACCTCGGGAGCAGAACGCAAACGCAGATGCTCTCGCCAAACTCGCCACCTCGGGAGAGGCAGAAACCCTGGGGTTGGTGCCTATAGAATTCTTGGAAAAACCAAGTATAGAAGGAGATCGGGCAGAGATCAAGATAATTGATATTAGGCCAACCTGGATGACTCCCATTCTTGAGTATCTCGTCGAGGGCAGGTTACCCAAAAAACGTAACGACGTGCGGCGAGTCCTTTATCAAGCTCCTAGATATACGCTAGTCGAAGGAGTGTTGTACCGACGTGGGCACTCCCTACCTCTCCTCCGGTGCGTTCTTCCAAGTGAAGCGAAGGCCATCCTACAGGAAATTCACGAAGGATTCTGCGGAGACCACACTGGGGGACAAAGCCTGGCCTTAAAGGTTCTCAGGCAAGGTTATTATTGGCCGACTCTGTCCAAAGACTCGATCTCGTATGTGAAAAGGTGCGACAAGTGTCAGCGATTCGCTGTGGTTGCCCGAGCTCCTCCGGTCGAGCTAAAAATGATCTCGTCTCCTTGGCCATTTGCCGTTTGGGGAATAGATCTAGTGGGCGCCCTGCCCACCGGAAAGGGCGGGGTCCGTTACGCCGTGGTATCCATTGACTACTTCACCAACTGGGCCGAGGCAGAGCCATTGGCGACAATAACGTCGAAGAAAGTACTCGACTTTGTGGTGAAAAGCATCATCTGTCGATTTGGCCTACCTAAGAATATCGTCTCCGACAACGGCACCCAATTTGACAGCGACCTGTTCACCGAATTTTGTGAAAGGCACGGAATTGTGAAAAGCTTCTCGTCCATGGCCTATCCCCAGGTGAACGGCCAGGTCTAGGCTGTGAACAAAACTCTAAAGGCAAGCCTCAAGAAGAGGCTGGATGAGGCAAAGGGGGTCTGGCCAGACCAGCTCCCCCAGGTCCTCTGGGCATACCGGACCTCACATCGGACTCCCACGGGTCACACTCCTTTCTCCCTAACCTTTGGGA
Source organism: Humulus lupulus (assembly GCF_963169125.1). NCBI lineage: Eukaryota > Viridiplantae > Streptophyta > Magnoliopsida > Rosales > Cannabaceae > Humulus > Humulus lupulus. Next base: position 14,397,586 of record NC_084802.1, read on the forward strand.
GTGAAGCAGTCCTCCCTGTGGAGATTAAAGTTCTGTCGCATAGAGTCCAGTCCTACGACCAAGATCGGAACCACGAACTCCTATGCCATTCCCTAGACCTAGTTGATGAAAGACGGGAGGATTCGCAACTCCAGCTCGCCCATTATCAGCAAAAGATCACTCGCTACTTCAACACTAAGGTCAAAAAACGCGTCTTTAGCGTTGGCGATTTGGTCCTAAGGAGAGTTTTCCTGGCCCGAAAAGATCCCAAAGATGGGGTTTTGGAACCAAACTGGGAAGGACCATACCAGGTCATCGAAGTCATCAAGGAGGGAACTTATAAGTTAGCTCGACTTGATGGAGGGGCGATCCCGCGGACTTGGAATGCCATCCACTTAAAGAAATACTATCAATGATCCGCTTGTAAGGCCTGGAGGGCCACTTTCTATGTATATATAAGAATCGAATGTTTCTTTTTATTTGCAAGTGTGATTTTAAAAGTAACCACGAAAGACCCTTTCCCAGTTACTTGGGGGGCATACGGTACCTGGATATAACCAGGTCTCCTTAATGACTTAGGTGTTGACTCTTATCTATGGGTAAGGGTTAGCGCGAACTAAGTCCTATCCTGGTTTTAACCGGGTCATAAAACTTAGAAGTTAACTTAAATTTATTGATCGTGGTTCTTCTTAAAGAGCTCGGGATATGGATAAAAGTTAACATGAACTAAGTTTTCAAAATAAGTTCCTGGTTTTAACCGGATCATAAAACTTGGAAGTTAACTTAAATTTATTGATCGTGGTTCTTCTTAAAGAGCTCGGGATATGGATAAAAGTTAACACGAACTAAGTTTTCAAAATAAGTTCCTGGTTTTAACCGGGTCATAAAACTTAGAAGTTAACTTAAATTTATTGATCGTGGTTCTTCTTAAAGAGCTCGGGATATGGATAAAAGTTAACACGAACTAAGTTTTCAAAATAAGTTCCTGGTTTTAACCGGGTCATAAAACTTAGAAGTTAACTTAAATTTATTGATCGTGGTTCTTCTTAAAGAGCTCGGGATATGGATAAAAGTTAACACGAACTAAGTTTTCAAAATAAGGTCCTGGTTTTAACCGGGTCATAAGACTTGGAAGTTAACTTAAGTTTATTGGTCGTGGCTCTTTCTTAAAGAGCTCGGGATATAAATAACGGTTAGCATGAACTAAGCTTATATAAAAATATATATATAAGTTAAGAATGCCAAATAAATCGTCTCGAGGTGAAAACACCTCATGAAAAGGTTACAAAGAAAATAAAAATAATTAAAAATGCACAAAGAGAAGTGCCCTAAGCCCCATCAGCTGGTCCTTTGGAGGTCGCGGTCTCGTCCTGCTCTGCCGCGCCAGAGGCCTCCCTAGTCTCCGAGGGCGGTGCCTCTTTGTTTAGGCGGGCTTGGAGCTTCGGCAGCAAAAAAGCCCAGAGGTCCGGCGGCATAAAAGAGAAGTCAGCGTCCGGGTTATGGGCCCAACAGTGATAGAACAGGTCCTGCATGGACTGCTCCGAGATGGCCCGCTCGGCTTCCTAGGCGGCCTCCAGGGCGGTCTGGGCCTCGGTCTTCGCTGCCTCGAGATCTGTTCGCGAAGTGGAAAGGGAGGTTTTAAGTTCTCGGTTCTCGGAGCGGCTCCTCTCTAGCTCGGCCTTCAAAGCCGCCAGCGCATCTTTCGCCGCCTGAGCTTCCTGAAGGGCGGCCTAGCGCTTAGCCTACATCTCCTCGAGCTGAGCCTTGGTCCTGGCGATACCTCGATGAGCGGCAGCAATGCCCTGCAAGAAAGGAAGGATAAGTTGGCTAAGTGGAAAAACAAGGCATTGTGTAAGTGTTACAGCTTTAAAAGAGTGGGGCAGATTACCGTTAGGGTCATGTCCAAGGAAGACTCTATGACTTGGACCGGGCTCGTTGCTTCGATAGCCCGGAGATCCTTCTCTTTGAGCTTGTAGAAGCGGCCGACGGCATAGCTCGCTGACTCATACACCGTCCCCCGGAATGCCTCTGGGATCTTTCCCAAATCCTGGGGGTCGACCGGGATGCGTACGTCCGGAGTCCCGACCTCCAGTACCACGTCCTGGATGGCTGGTGGAGACCGCTGGGGCGGCGGGGGCATGTGTCCTGCTCGGGCAGCAGGGAGGATTGCCCCCCAGCCGAGGACAGCGGGGTTTTTTCCTTCTCCTTAGCCGGGGATTTGGTGGAGGTCCCGGCCGCACTCTTGGACTCTCGGAGCCTTTTCAACCTTGGCCCTGCTGGGAGATTCCCGTCGAAGACTACACCCCGCAGATTACCCCCGGGTTGAGACATCTCTTCTGCCAAAAACAAAAACATGGTTATTACAAGTTAGCAATCATGCAGAGGTTAAAAGCAAGAAAGTATACGAATATTAAGGGAGCCCTACCCCCCGAGCTGGCAGAGCCTAGGACAATTATCTCACGAACTGGCGCGGGTTCTAGGACTGGCTCTGACTCGGGGCTGGACTCTTCTACATACTGTCTAAACCTCGGAGCATAGACACCCCTCTAAAGTGATGGCCATGTGCGTAAGTTGGTCCCATACTCCTCAAAAAGGATCAACCTAAAAGCTAGGGTGTTATCTACTACTACGGTACCCCTAGGCCGGCTCTCTTGGTGATCCAACACGAGCTGGTCAACACAATGGAGCAGGAGTGTATTCAGGTCCGGGTCTCTCCCGTGATGATGGACGATCTGCCTAGGATTGAACCTAACCAGCCGGGGGTCTGCAGTGGCCCTATCTACATTCTTAAACAAATAAGGGTTACCTTGGCCGGAAGGACCCGCGACTGCTCCGGTTTGGATCCTCTCCTCGTCCATCCCCTGAGCGACCTCCAAGGTCCTCTTTCTATTCCTCACGAGCGAAACTTTAGCCGCCTCGTCCTCCTTGTCTTCTTCTGCCGCGACCTCCTCCACTGTGATAGGCCTGGTGTCGCGGGCTGGGGGCGGCCCCCGAGGCCTCTTCAGGTTTAGAGTCTGGTTTGGGAAGATCAATTTGCAGAACACCATCGACTCATCCGTCACGAGCGCGCGGTAGTCCTTTTCACTGGGGGGCAAGCCCGCCAGTGTTTCATATTGACCCCCGAGGGTCGCAGACTTCTCGGTCCTCGCGTAGATGGCTGCAAGGTTGGGTTGGAATCAGAATGGAATACGGGAGCTAAAATTAAACAACACTTAAAAGGCGAGCTAGGGTCAGGGTTCACTTACGAGGACGATTGAAGTAGTGGTGCTCACAGTTCCAGAACCCAGTTGACATGAAGAACTGGTCCTTGAAGTCATTTGGATGGCTTGGCAGCTCGATGACCGCCGCCATATTAGGAAAACGGGTTAAATAGTAAAACCCGTCACCTCGCCCCCGCTGATCCGGGCTGGCTTTGAGGCAAAAGAAATATAAAATATCATCAGGAGTAGGGACCTCCCACTCCTGCTTCTTGAACAAGTACCTCAACCCCGCCAGCAGACGGTAGGAGTTGGGGGGGAGCTAAAAAGGGGCCAACCCCACGTAGTTCAGGAAGTCAGCGAAGTACTGATCCAGGGGAAGGAAGGCCCCTGCCTTGAAGTGCTCACCGCTCCAGGCCGCGAACGATTCGTCGAATGGCGTGCAGCTCCGCTCGCCCTCCGCAGCAGGTCGGGCAATCACTGAGGCTTTCCTCAGTGGGATGTTGTGGGTGAGGAAGAGTTTTTTGATCTTCGCCTGGTCGGTTATCTTTGAGACGATTCTCTCCGCCTCAAAGAATGCGTCGGGGGCCACCTCGACCTGCTTCTCCATGGCTGGCCCGAAGTGGGGGATCGGCGAGCTTGGCATCACCGCCTTTCCTTTCTCTTGCTGGGAGATCGAGCTTCCCACGTTCTTCTGAGGCAGGTTCCTTTTTGGAGCCATCTGGTCGCCTATCGAACAAAAGAAAACACTTTAGAAAAGGCGACCCAAGCAGAAGGACGAAGCAATTATTATTTACACGAGCTGAGGTAAGCCCAGCCCGTGGAGAGTGGAACCACGCGGTTCAATGAACACGCGCATATGCTCCCAACAGATCCCAGGTTACTCGGAATTCGTGTGTCAGGGGGCTCAGAGTAAAAATTTGCCTTGGGGGGGAAGTTCCAACAGGTAGAACGTTGCAAAACCGCTTTTGAAGCGTATCCCCTAAGCCACCCGGTTTTGCGCCTAAAATTCCTAAAAATCCTAACCATAAATTGTTCCTGAAGAAGCATCTTGAAACCCATACTCTAAGGCGATTTCCTACAACAAGTGTGCCCTAGCCTAAAAGAGGCTGTCACCCTCCTACCCACGCAACCCCGAGAACCCTTGCATGTGGCTACAGTAAAAAATTTCACCTAAGCTACAGTGGCATGTTTTCAAAATGAACAGGGTCAGAAAACTTACAGTATATGGCTGGATGGAAAACGTGAGTGTTGCGTTGGTAGGAGCCTCGTCGATGCAGTAGCTTCCAAAGCTTTGGATAAACTCGTGCGCCTAAGCTTCTTGAACAAGGAAAATGGTGGCAGTAGAGTCGAGGGTTTCGTTCTTCTGAAAGTCAGAGAAGGAAGAAGGAAAGAGATTTGGGAAATTTCTGAATGAAGGGGTGGTCCGTGCGTAGGATGGCCACCCCCTTTTTATATAAGGGAAGGATCACGTGAAGAAGGCTCTTGGATGGCCCTAGTGAGGGATCCGAGGCCTTCCACTCGAAATATGAAACGACGGCTGGGCAATAGGCTAGGCCATTAAATGCGGTTCTCGTAAAACGTACCGTCACCACCCACGACATTCCACGTATCAGTCGCCTGCAAAAAAAGTGGAGTGTGAAGGGTTGTGGGGGAAGTCTAAAAGCCCCTACTGTGGTCTTCTATGTATGACGTCATATACCACGAGCAGGAGCTTGGGGGGCAGATGTACGCCCTGGTTTTCCCATGGGCGGATTAGCAGGTCGAGCCTCAGACTAATTAAGGTTAGTCCGTAAACTTCCCCAAGTCGGAGATCTTGTTTTCCGGGTCGTACCCACTCAGCTCGAGGTATCCTCAAGAACTCGCCAAGGCTGGGGGAAGGAATCCTTGAGGCCGAAGGCCGGTTCAGGAAAGAAGCTCGTGGTACGAGCTGGCCATGGATCGCTGACCCTTTGTAAAGTCAACACACGCAAGATAAACGTGCATATATCTGACATCACGTGTCCGATATGCCCCTGACTTCTCGGACACGCAACAGGAATGTGCGCATTCAGACACCCACGGCTGGGTTGGGCCGTGCGGCCCATTATCTCCTTACATACTGATTAGACCACACTTATGTGTCAGGTTTAGGAATTAATCATAAATGTTACAGAGTTGATACGACAAATGGTAAGGTCACGGGATGACCTCCCTATCAACTTCCAGGTGCCTTCTCCTATAAATATGGGGACTCTGGGAGTTGATAGGGGTTGGAAAAAATAGTCTCTGGAGAGATATATACTTTGTAACCAAATGCCCAGAAGAGATCAATAGTATTGACTAGTGGAGTAGAAGGATTTTAACCTTTGAACCACTTAAAAACGTGTCTTGAGTCACCTAGTTCACTCTCTAAGATTTCATATCTGTGACGGTTCTACTTTTAGCACTAATCCCTTTCTCTTCTTGCCTTAATCACCTGTTGGCGAAGAACCGCGTCAACATATATATTAATAAATATATAAATATTATTGTTATTAATTTCCATATATATATATATATAACATAGTTTGGTGGATTAACATATTCTTATATAAAAAAATATAACTACATTTAAAATTTAACTTTATTATTATAACTTTATTTTCAGGATTACACCCATCACTACTCTCCTTCAACACTTTGAGTGCTACCAGGTTAGTAGTAAAATATTAATTATTTATTATTACATAAATAATAGGAAGTTACTTGGAATATGAAAATTTAGTTAATTAGTATATTTAAAACATATTTTATCATTTAATTATTTAAATACAAAATCAACGTGCAAATATGTTGATTTAGTATATATGTCATATTTTATGCATTGCAATTTTATTCTTAATAAGTAACATGCAATTTTATTAATAATAGTAGTATTTAAATGTTTATAATAATAGTAGGGTTTTGGGTTTTGAGTTTAATATTAATGTGATCTTATAATTTATCCAAAATGTATACTTCAAAATATTAATAACTAAAAATTTAGACCCAAAATTTTTAAATTAGATAAACAAATTTTTTATTTATATATATTTAAATTAATTAAAATTAAATAAGTTAGGTGAACAAAATTTGGAAGATATTATTATCATCATATAATATTAATAATTAAGTTATTTTGGCTAACAAATTGGATATATATTAATAATAATTTTTATTTTCTTGATAGTTGTAGGTTCCTGGTTGTTAAGTGTAAAATAGACACATATGTGGCCGTCTTTGATTGGTCCATGTCATTATTTTTTATTTTTTATTTAAAAATTCATTTTAATATTAAAAAATTATTTTAGAAATAGAAAATAAAGATTTGATTTAAATGTATGCTTAGTTTATTATTTAGGTTTTGTTTTCATTTAACTTTAGAATTTTATATATTAAATTATTTTAAATTAGAACTTAAGCTAAGATTTTCTAAAGTTTTTTTAGTTTTTTTTATTTTACTATTTTAATTAAATTTATAAATGAATAATAATTTTAGTATGTAAAATAATTTCTCCTTCAAAAAGAATATTTAAATTATTTTTTAAATGTTTTTAAATTTTTTTATTAGATTTTAAATAAATTTTTAATATTTGAATGAAATTTTTAAATAAAACATTAAAAATAATGGCATGTACCAATCAAAGACTTCCACATATGTGTCTATCTGACACTTAAATTAAATGCATTTATAAATATATATATATATATGTAAAATAATTATAAAAAAATATGCATGTAATCGAGTAGGATAGGAAACACTTATACTCGTATCATACCCTATACTCACATCAGATACATGTTTTTTTTGTACCATAACCATATCATACCCTATAACTATAATTCAATGGCTAATTAAGTGTTTTATTTTTGTCAATGTAGCAGTATAATTCATCATCTACTTGTTCGAAAGATAATAGAGAAATGATGGATAAAAACTGGATTTTCCAAAAGAATAGATTATCCGTAGAGTATTTTGATGGACTTAAGAGTTTTATTAAATTATCAACGCTTTACTTAAATGGTGAAAATAAAATTCGATGTCCATGTGTTTCTTGTATGAACTTATATTACCATGACTTGGAGACAATTGAGCGTCATATATTCGTAAAGGGATTTTATAGTAAATATGTTGCGTGGGAGTATCATGGGGAAGATATCACAGAAGTAAACGAAGACCGAGAGGAACTAGAAACAAATAGTGAAGAAGACGAAATATCATGTGATAGTGATAATGAAGACGATGACAATATGATACCAGCATTAGAAGATTTAGCTAATCAATATCATCAGAATAGTGATTTTGTGAACCTTGGAGATTCAAATGGCCACAACAATGAAAGGAATACATTGCCTGAATTATTTGCTGAAGCAGAAAAAGAGTTGTATTTTGGATGCACAACATTCTCACTCTTAACATTTATTGTTAATTTAATGCACATTAAAGTTATGTGTGGTTGGACCAACAAATCATTTGACTTGTTGCTTGACTCACTTTGGAAAGCATTTCCCAAAGACAATAAGATTCCACAGTCTTATTATAAGGCTAAGACAATGTTGCGTGATCTTGGTTTAGGGTATGAAACTATTCATGTATATGAGTTTGATTGTGCTTTATACTGGAAAGAAAATAAAAATACTGAAAGATGTCCTATATGTGGTCATGAACGATACAAATTCCAAGGAACTAAATGTAAGAAGATCCCAAATAAAAAGATGCAATATTTTCCTATAACTCCACGTTTGCAACGACTTTTTATGTCTCGCCATACATCATCTTATATGAGGTGGCATATGGAAGAATGTGTTGATACCGAAGGTGTACTTAGACACCCAGCAGATGCAGAGAGGTTTGGAAGAATTTTGATAGACAATATCCTGATTTTGCAAAAGAATCTAGAAATGTTAGGTTAGGATTTGCAACAGATGGGTTCAATCCATTTGGTGATTTATCAAACTCGTATAGCATGTGGCCAGTGTTGCTAATGCCATATAACATGCCACCATGGAGATGTATGAAACGAGAATTCTTAATGATGGCATTACTAATTCCAGGACGTCGTGCTCCCGGTAAAGACATAGATGTCTATTTAGAACATTTGATCGATGAGCTTAAGGAACTATGGGAAAATGGTGTACGTACTTTTGATATTATCAATAAAGAATATTTTACCACGCGTGCTGCAGTATTGTGGACGATAAATGATTTTCCAGCATATGGTACTGTATCTAGGTATAGCACTCAAGGGTATAAGGCTTGTCCTATTTGTCAGGATGACACATCTTCATTTCGAATAAGAAGAAAAATATGTTTTATGGGTCATCGTCGATATTTGTGTCTGAATCACGAATGTCGCAATGATAGAGAGTATGATGGTACAACTGAAAGACGTCTACCTCCAATAATTTTAACAGGAGATGAAATCTTAGATAAATTAAAAGGTGTGTGGACATGTAGGCCAGGTAAAAATGATAAGATCATTAAGAACGATAAGCAACAAATGAATGATGCACGTTATGAAAACAAAACGAATTGGAAGCGAAAAAGTATATTTTGGGAGTTAGAATATTGGCCTAAATTAAAACTAAGACATAACTTGGATATGATGCATATTGAGAAAACTATACGTGATAGTGTGGTTGGTACAATATTTAGTATCGATGGGAAGTCTAAAGATACTGAAAATGCAAGACTTGATTTACAAGAATTAAATATTCGTAAGCAGCTACACATGAAAAAGAAGGGGAATAACTAGTTGAAACCAGTAGCATGTTATACGTTATCAGCGAAGGAACGACAAGAATTTTGTACGTTTATAAAGTCTATAAAATTTCCTGATGGATATGCAGGAAATATTTCTCAAAATGTTAACATGAAGGATGATAAATTATTTGGGTTGAAAAGTCATGATTGCCATATCTTGTTATAGAGGTTGTTACCTATTGGACTAAGGCCATATTTGAAAAAGAAAGTGATGGATGTAATTGTTGAGTTGTCGTTATTCTTAAAAAAGCTATGTACGAGGACATTATATGTGAAAGACTTAGATGAATTGGAAGAGGGCATTGTGTTCACGCTATGTAAATTAGAAAATATTTTTCCTCCTGCTTTCTTCGATGTGATGATACATCTTGCAGTGCACCTACCATTAGAAGCTAAGTTAGGCGGTCCAGTACAAATGAGATGGATGTATTCGATTGAAAGGTAATATAAATTACAACTTAAATTATTGTATAATCATTGAAGAAAATATTTTTATTACTATTTATTAAGAACATAATAATTTTTAGGGAATTAGGTCATTTGAAAAAATATGTAAAGAACAAAGCCCGACCTGAAGGTTCCATTGCTTAAGGATACGTTATTACTAAGGCATTAAATTTTTGTTCAATGTATCTTCGTGGAATAGAAACACGCTTTAATCTTCCGGATCGTAATCCTGAACACCTTGGAATTAGAAAACAATCTACCCTATCTATATTCAACGTGCCTACAAGACCATTTGGAAGACAATCATCTATCACATTGACTCAAGATCAACGAAACCAAGTACAATGGTACATTTTAAATAATTGTCTTGAGCTAGAACCATACTTAACGTAAGTTTATTGCTTTTTATTATCCTAATTCTAACACATTTATGTTTTAGAATAAAATTAATATTTCAAGTGTTTATTATGAAAACAGTGAACATAGACTATTCTTACAATGAAAAGGAATTTTGGATATTGATCAAGTGCAAAAGAATGAATTTTCAACTTGGTTTGAAAATAAAGTAAGTTTAAAATATCTCTGTTTGATATTTTAAATTTATTATGCGCCCTCATTTTACATTTACAATATGTTATTATGATCACAGATAAAAAAAATGAATGAAACATCATCCGGTGAAGCACAAGAAGATTTGTATGCAATTGCAATGCAACTAGATTATTTGGTTTGTACATATGCTGGTTGTATTGTTAATGGAGTTTGATACCATACAAAAAGTCGAGATGAAAAACGTTTAACTCAAAACTATGGTATTAAGGTTGAAGCTGAATATGATGGAAAAATATGTGATTTTTACGGTGTCATCGATGAAATTTGGGAAGTGCATTACCTATATTGGAACAAAGTTATATTGTTCAAATGTTCTTGGTACAATACCAACGAAAGTGAAAATGGAATGTACACTGAATATCATTTTACTAGTATAAACACCAGCTCAAAATGGTTTGAAGATGAACCATTTGTGATTGCCAATCAAGTAAGTTCAGTTTTTTATTTGGACGACCTTAAAAAAATAAAGATTGGAAAGTGGTGTAGAAAGTAAATCATCGGCACATCTATGACATACCATCAAAGCCAGAGGATGGTGAAGTTGATGATGAAGATCCCACTATCATCAATTCCGAAGCATATCAAGAAAAATCGTCGAATGACATTAACGTAAATTTTGATTCAACGACAAGTAATACTAATCTTATTCGAGGTGATATTGCAGATATAGAATGTGATGGTGGACTGTTCAATGATCTTCTAATAGATCATAATGATCAAGTTCAAAACAAAATAAACAATGATGACACTGAAGAAGAAGCTTTACTTAATGATTCCGAAGAAACAATTTTGAGTGATGAAAGTGATTAATCATTGTAATATCCGTTTTCCCGGAATGAAAATTTCGTAATTTTTTCCACTATGTGAATCTTTGTCATGTTTTTTCTTTTCCTTTGATGGAATATTGAATATGCATGATTTCCAATGGCGATAAAATTCATGGTTTCTTATGTTTAAATATCTTGGAAATGATTATAAAATCCCAGCATATGCATAATGCCAAATAAATAAATAATGACTTAGGTTAAAGTTATTATTTATTTTATGAATATTATTATTATTATGAGTATAATAATAATAATAATAATAATAATAATATGGTATGAGTTATTTTTATTTTTTTGAGTTATTATATTATTATTATTTAAATGGATTAAATAATAGTAATTATAAGCAATTATGAAATGACTATAATGTCCCCATTTTTGGGATTTGTTGGTGGATATTTTGAGGACTTTTAGACTATATTTTTTTTTTATGTTAGATTAAGTTTTAAGACTTGAAAATGTTTTATTTTGAAGAAATAGTGAGATCTCATGCCTTGTTTATTCCAATAAAATAGTATTTTAAATGGTTATTTTATTTATTGTTTAAATGAACTTTCATAAGTGACGTCTCGGGAAATCGGGGCGTTACAATCATAAAGTGTGTTATTATTATTATTTTGTAAATTTTTTATTGTGCAAAATTATTATGTGCTAATACTAATTGCATATTATTAGCTCTTTAATCATGTCAAATAAGAAGTCTCTCGATCCACCAATAACTAGTAGAAGGTTGTTTGGTCGTAAGAGGACGCATATTAACTCTTCATCATCTACACAGTCCCCTTCTCCTTTGTCATGTTCTCCAAATGATGAATCAACAATACCACTAAATGATGAAACACATGAATTCTTAGAAGGTACAAAGTGTTCATGTATGACTTATGATAATATATACATTAAAAATTTATGAAAATAGTTTTGATTACAAGTAATATTATAATTATTGTACAGAATCAAAGAAGAGAACTCGTGGCCCTACTCATGGGGATGGTGTCAGACGTTTATTAAAGGATGATACAAGTAAGTTAAAGATTTCCTATAAGAAAAAGGTGAACTTCGAGTTCATGGGACACATGCCAGTACATTTGCAAACACTCTTGGTGTAAAAGTACGCCATCATGCTCCACTTCAGTATAGTGGCTGGGCCAAAATTCCCCCGAAAGATAAGAAAGTTGTATATGCTCGTATCATGGTATGCTTATGTTTGTACATGTATTTTATAATATTATTTTTACATAAAAATAATTTATTTTATAATTTTTAATAATTTATTTATTTTCTTAAATTCTTTTTGTAGGAAGTATTCGAAATGGATTTTAAAAAAGATCCATATCTAAAAACTATATGCAATCACTATTGTTCAGAACGCTATAAAGACTATCGTAACAATTGTCATACACAATACAAAAATATCATCAAAGAAGGTAAAAATCCTTTAGAAAATCGTCCTGTGAAGTTGGTGCTAAGAGACGAAGATTGAGAATGGATGTGCAATGAATACTTCTCTAATGAAGAGTGGAAGGTATTATATCTTTCTTGAATTTGTACACATTTCATAATTTTCAATTCTTAAAACTCACATGAAAAATATTTTGTGAAAAAGTCAATTGCAGGGTCAAAAAATAGATCAAGTGTTTCTTTTATGCATTCTGGTGGAACTAAGTCATTTATTCAGTATTTACATGAGATGGTAAACATATTTTTGACATAATATCATTGTAATTTTATTATATTTGATGTTATTAATTATTTAAATGCATTACAGAAATCAAAACAAACAATGGATGACAAAGTACAACAAGAAACAATGAAGTTTGGAGAGATTGAAATGTTTCGAAAAACTCATTGTACAATTAAGAATGAGTGGACCCACAGAATAGTTGAGGACAAATATGTATGTTCGACTTTTAAAAATTATGAATTTTTACCTTCTAACTTTTGTAAAACTATTACACTATTATTTTCTTGTTATTGTAGAAGGAAATGGTAGAGTTACGAAAAGAGAAACTCATTAAATTTGAAGATGGATTGTTACTAGTATTGGATGAAGCTGCAATATACATTCAAGTTTTAGGCGAAGAAAAATATGGTTGGTTACGAGGTTTTGGTCCTATACTTGGAAAGAAGATGTCAACCCAGTTATCATCCAAACGTGAAGAGATTGAAGATGAACGTTTGAAGAAATTAGATAAAATCGTTGAAGATCTTAAAAATGAACAAAATAACAACATTGCAAGAATTGTTCAAGAGAATATGGAGAAGTTCTACGAATCACAACAAAGTCGATTATTAGAACAAAGAGCATTAGAGTCACAAATCACACCTCCTACATCAATGATTTCATTAAATTTTAAATTTTAAATCCAATATTACATATAATTTATGATGTTTTTTTCTAATCAATTTTTAATTTTATCTTTTGTTTCATAATAAACAACACAGCTTTTCACCGCAACTAGAGCCATATAAAGGAAAAGATCAACCTTCTTCTTCACAAATTCCCAGTACATCCTCCACAAGTTTAAAGGAAGTGCAAAAATCTCCAATTCAATTTGAGATGCCCAAGGATGCTCCAAAGAGTGTAAAAGTTGTATTACTACTGTTCGACTTTATGAACCTTCACACACATTTCGTATTGCCATGGACCCATAAATTTTGGATAGTGATCAATACTTATTTATTTCACCTGAAGATGTGATTCACCTTGACATCATGACAGAGATTGGAGCTCCTTGTATAACATTTTGGATCAGGTAAAAAAGAAATACCTTTCACATAATTCTCATGCACAAAATAACATTATTTGTCTTACAAATTTAATTGTAATATTTAGGATCTTACATCGAAAGTTGGAAAAAGCAAATCGAGCACAATATTTTTGTTTCTTTCATCCAACTTTGGCTTTGGATTTGTGTCAAACACAAAATGCAATATCAATGGTAAATCGCTTGGAAGACACAGAAAGAGGACAATTTTGGTTGCTTCCTATTCATATTGGGTAAGATTTATTTATTTATTTAACTAATTACATTATCAATATATTAATTTATATACAATATCGTATTTTATGGTCAGCAGATATCATTGGATGCTAGTAATAATTGATCTATTGCGTGATACATGTTATTGGCTTGATCCAATTAGACTACCCCCACATAACGAAATCAAAAGTCTAATGGCAATGTAAGTTAAATAGTGCTATGGAGTAGTCTTATTTAATTTTTACTTTAAATTTATTATTAAATATTTTATTTGTTTATTAGGGCTTTTGATTACTACAATACCTCCACAAATAGGCAACCAAAAGAGTCTGGTATTACATGGAAATCTATAAATGTAAGTTATAAAATAATATCACATAATATATATTACATTTTATAATTACTTTAAAATATTACAATATAATATTGTATTGAAAATTTAAATTATCAAAGTCTTTTTATCTTGTCATTTACATTTTATGAATTTGTGCAGTGTCCTCAACAACCATCGAATATTGAGTGTGGATATTATGTAATGAGATATATGCGTGACTTTTGCATGGATTCTAGACCTATCAATTGGTTAACTACTCATGTAAGATGTATATATATACTATTGAAATAAAATATTTTGTTATTATATTATACAATTGACTAATATTCATTATTACTTACATTTATTTATTACAGTGCAATGAGAAAATGAAAGATTACACAGAATAAAATATTGATCAAATTCGAGTGGAGTGGGCTGACAAGTTCATAGAATTGGTTGACTAATTCCAATCAGCAATACTATAGTTCCTTCTCCAATTGTTTCATTTTCAAAAGTTATATCCAAAGAGTTTTGTGGTTCTGGTTTTTTTATTTATTTTGAATAGTTTTAGTCACTATGCTCTTTTTTCCCCCAAGAGGCTTTTTCCCATTGGATTTTCCATTTTGCATTTTTTTACTGAGGCTTGTCATAGGTTCAATGCAATATCTTTGTTTTAGGAAAGTTATCCCTATACATGACTTATGTAGTTTCTTACTTTATTTTCCTTCAAGTTTGTTATTGTAATTATGATATTTTTAATTTTATCTTTTGATTTTGTCCATATACATTTAGTTGGTTTTTTTTACCTTGATCTTATTTTTTATTAAATAAAATTATTTTACAAATTAAAATATTATTAATTTGTTGAGAGTCCATAACACAAATCTAGATTTAATTACTTTATGTTTGGTATTCTAATATATTTTATACATTATAATTTTTACTGTGTACTTTCTCTACCAACACTTTTGTAGCAAAAATACTACTACTAGAAATATTTTATTTGCTAGTGCCAAAAATGATAAAATTTAGTAGCATTAAATTTATTTCTACTACCTTAGAATTGATCACTGTTATCCCCAAAAATTGGAGATCAATGACGTGGCAATAAAGGTGACAGGTGGCAGTGCATGGTCAGTAAAAGACATATTAATAGTCAATAAATACATTGACTCCTCAGAGTTGTGATAAAGTGACCCGGTAGACTGACGAAGAATTTGGACTGCTTGAGAGGCCCCAAGAGGTCCAGTCGGACCACCTTGGTCCGAGGAGAACCAAGGAGGGTGTGTTCGGACCTTAGTCCTAGGAGAGCTAAGGAGAGTGCATCCTAGGAGATCCCAAGGGTGTGGTCCAAGGAGAGCTAAGGAGAGTGCATCCTAGGAGAGCTAAGGAGAGTGCATCCTAGGAGAGCTAAGGAGAATGCATCCTAGGAGATCCCAAGGGTGTGGTCCGAGGAGAGCTAAGGAGAGTGCATCCTAGGAGAGCTAAGGAGAATGCATCCTAGGAGATCCCAAGGGTGTGGTCCGAGGAGACCCCAAGAATTTGGTCTTTATGCGTATGTCCAACAAGTGCATGGCTATCCAAATAAAGAAATGGCATGCCAGAGGAGAGTGCCATGTTAGAGGAGAGACATGGCATGCTAGAGGAGAGGAGTGCATGTCCAGCACTTGCGTGTCCTACCAGCAAGTGTATGTCCGACCAACATGTGTATGATCGACCAGAGTGGAGGTGAGGTGGATCAACTAGCTAGAGGAGGACTAAGTCAAGATTCCCAGAAACGGCTTCAACAAGATACGCGGGAATCTCTCATTCTTCCCACAAATGGGGGGTTTTGTTACATTTTGAATGTTTTTTGTAATTTAAATGTAATAAATATAATAAAATATCCTGATTCTAGGGGATACCGTATGTATGACCCTAAGCCTATAAATAGAGGGCTTATGGGATTAGAAGGGGGCTTTTTCTCCTTCTTTCTAGACTTTTGGGAAATTTGGGTCTGAGTATTCTAGAGAGAGAAAGCGCTGGTATTTGAAAGGATTCTTGTATTTTTGCAATCTGTACTGAAGAAACTCAGTTGGCTCAGTCCATCTGATCTTGAGTACAGATCTATAATCATAACTCTAAGTGGATTAGGCTATTACCGACTGATCGGGGTTGAACCACTATAAAAATCTTGTGTGTTATTTACTTTTCTTGATAAAACTATCTGTGTCGTTTAAATTCTCTTGAAGGTTTATCGTTTTTGACGTTCTCACGTCGTTGGCTAAAAACACAGTCAACAATCACTAAATGGGAAAAAAACAAAGATAAAATCATATAAAATGCATCAATTTTATATTTGGTGCTAATATTTAATTTTAGCTACCAAAAAATATTGGTAGTTGACAATATAAATATGCTACCAAATATGTTGGTAGCAGACGTATTTTGTATCATTTAATTATAATTTGCCACAAAATTATTTTGCTACCAAAATTTAGTAGCAAATTTATTCATTGGCGCCAACAATATTAGCTACCAAAGAACATTGGTAGCTGAAAATATAAATATGCTACCAAAATAATTGGTAGCAGTAATATTTGCTATTGCATGATTAGTATTTACTACTAAATCATTTTGCTACCAAAATTTAGTAGCAAATGATAATTAACTGCTACCAAAAATATTTGGTAGCTAAAAACCTAATTTCTTGTAGTGATTGTTGATAAAGCATCTACGAGAGTGCTCAAAATTCATTGCGAGTATGCTCATGAAGTGAATATACAAAAGACAAATGAAGATGCTCAATGTTAGAATTCAATGATGGTCATAATTAAAGTCATGACAACACATAGTACGAGCAAGGATTTTATGGGCAAATGTTGTGCATGGTTTTAGCATGCTCCAAAATGACATGTGGCATACCTCGGACTTCAAGCATAGGAAATGCAAGCATATCTCGACCAAGAAGCAGGCATCCATTTGCACAAGTACATATATAATTGGCATGTACATCAAGGTCTTAGCAAAGATCTTGGAGCATGATATGTAATGGGAGTGTGCTCAATACGCGTCAACCATCAACAAACATAACTACTAAAAAAGCAGGGGTTTAGCATCATTTACAAACCGACGCTTTTGCCAATTGCGTCGATTTTGGAACCGAAGCAGTTGCAGGTGACACGTTTGACTTAGGCAGAAGCATCGGTCTGTAACCGACGCTTTTGATAAGCAGATGTGTCGTTCTGTAAAATTGACGCTTTTGGGACTCAGATGCGTCGGTTACAAATTGACGAATATGCTTGCGTCTGTGCAACACCGGTGCTAATACGTTTAAAAATTGTATTATTCAATCTTTTTCTGCCATTTTCCCCCTGCAGCTGAACATATGCGAAAACAGAAGCAGAAAGGCAAAAACAAAATCAGAAACACGTATATATATATCAAAAGTATATATTTATATGAAACTATATATATACAATGGTCGAGATATATGATTCAAAAAAAAAATTTATATACTCGAGAGGGAAAACAATGACTAAGTTAATTTCTAATCAAAATCTACTAACTTAAACATTGTTTAGAGTCACAAAATAAGTTAGTAAAACTAATCTATGCCCATATATTATAGACAGAAAATAAGTTAGAGTAAACTAATCTAAGTCAAGATCGACATATGACTCAACAAATAATATTCATACTCAATCGATATACACAAGAGGTACTAGCTAGCACTAGTTATCATCAAACACTAAGAAGAGGTAGAATTGACTCCTCCCATTCATCTCGTATGACGTTGACTTCTTCAAGCGGGTACACCATTGTGCTTTTGAACTACAAATGAATTCAAAAAATTAATTATACTTGAATTATATATGATTTTACAATCAAAGTTAAATTAAACTATATAATAACTAATAAATTAAACAATACTTACGTGACAACTCAAGTGGTTCTTTGGGTTGGGCTCTGAAATGAAGTCTCTTGCGAACTCCATTACGTATTACCCACACTTGATGTCATCATCCTACCGTCAGCACTATTAAACATAACAAAAAACATTTCAATTATATATATATATGCTTAGATAATTTGAAAACTTCTAAGTTGTGATTAAAAATTTATTACCAAAGGGTGGCAAAGTTTTACTCTTCTAGCAAGTTTTCCTCTCTGTATCTCATATGAATCTAGGGCACTATACCAAATATAATTGACCGTAATTAAGTAGTTAAAATAAAATATTGTTGAAGTAACTAAGATAAAAAAAGGCATGACTTACACATCTATGTATCGCTTGATCTCTGGGTGAATACGGTGATTCAATGGATCCAAAAATGCTATCGAATGGGTGGGAGGCTGAATAAGCACGAGCATCCAGTGCTCCCTATAAATTTCCAAAGACATTTGTATTAGATGTAAGCTTGTATAGTAAACAAACACTTGGTGGGTGCTCATACTCAATTCAATTAAAACATAAAACAAAAAAAATAATATTAAAAGAATTCATGTAATAAAATCAAAAAATCAAGCATACAAGCAAAAAAAAAAACATAATACTTGTTTTTCCAACTAAGTACTAAAATTACGATAATGTTCATCTTGTACCCATTTTTGGTTCTTTGACTTAGTGGGATGAGTGGTATTGATCCATTTAATATGTTCTTTTTAAAATACATATGAACAACTTATTCCATGCCAAAAGTATGAGAAAATAACACAAACTTCATAAGTCTCCCACTTGGAACTCCACGTTCCTGCGCTTCGAGTCTGCATAACTTTTTTGTCTACTCTGAGAAGCGATCATCTGAGCTCTGATCTTCTCATTAGTCTTATTGGTCCTCTGAACTTCCTCAGGACCCAAGTATTTCCTTTCTCCCGTCTCATCCCAGTGAATGGGAGATCTACATTTCCTACCATATAGCATCTCATACAGAGCCATCCCAATGATCGACCGATACCTGTTGTTGTAGGAAAATTCTATCAGAGGTAAATGCTTACTTCAGGACCCTTGAAAGTCCAGCACACATGCTCATAGCATGTCCTCTAATATTTCTATCGTCCTCTTAGATTGTCCATCTATCTGAGGACGATAAGTGGAACTAAACTTCAGCTGTGTACCCATTCCAATCTACAGACCTCCCCAAAACTTGGAAGTAAATGTGGGGTCCCAATCTGTCATGATCGACCTCGAAGCCACACGAAGGCCCACTATATCTCTCACATAGAGATCTGCGTACTAATCAACTATATAACTCATCCTCACTGGTACGAAATGAGTTGGTTTGGTGTATCAATCCACAATAATCAACACCGAATCATGTTGACCCCCAATCCTAGGTAACCCAACCACAAAATCCAATGTGATATCCTCTCATTTCCACTTTGGGATATCCAGAGAATGTAATAGCCCAGCTGGTCTCTGATGCTCAGCCTTGACCTGCTGACATGTCAAGCACTTAGCCACATATTCAGTCACATTCCTCTTCATCCAAGCCACCAACATAGCAATCACAGATCCTGATAAATCTTCATGGTGCCTGGATGCAAAGAGTAAGGGGTAGTATGAGATTCATCCAGAATCTTTCATCTAATAACAACATCCATCGGAACACATATCTGACCCTTGTATCTCAGCAAGCCCATATCTGACACTGTATAGTCATTAGCTACTCCAGCTAGAAAGTCCCCTCTAATCCTCATCAGCTGTGGATCACTTAATTGGCTTTCTTTTATCCTCTCCAAAAGAGTAAATTGTAGTGTGATGTTTGCTAATTGACCCACTACTAACTCTATTCTAGCTCTGGTCATAATCCTCTACCAATTCCTTGGATATCTTTCTCGGATTGTATAATTGTCCCGGACCTTTCCGGCTTAAGGCATCTGCCACCACCACAGGATTTCACAATCATAATCCTTCACCAACTCCATGAGACGCATCTATCTCATGTTTAAATATGTGAAGACATACTTCAGGCTCTTATGGTCATTGTATATTTCACACTTCTCCCCATAAAGGTAATGCCTCCACACCTTTGATGCAAAGACCAATGCTGCCAACTCCAGATCATGAGTGGGATTTCTCTATTCATACTCCTTCAACTGACGTGATGCATAAACAATCACCTACCCTGACTGCATAAGAGCACAACCCAAACCTTATCTTGAGGCATCACAATACATTACAAACTTCTCCTGATCTTTTGGAAGGCTTAGTACTGGAGCTATAATCAACCGCCGCTTCAAATCCTAGAAGTTGTTCTCACACCTATCTAACCACGCAAACTTCTGCTTCTTATGTGTTAGCTCTGTCAGTGGGGTAACAATTCTTGAGAATCCTTCCACAAAAACGCTTGTAATAACCTGTCAACCCAAGGAAAATTTTGATCTCTAAGGCATTCCTTGGCCTTTGCCAACCTCTGACTGCCCCAATCTTAGCTAGGTCTACCTTGATCCCTTCTCTACTGACAATGTGACCAAGGAAAGTCACATGCGGTAACCAGAACTCACATTTCTTGAAGTTCGCATACAATTTGTGTTCCCTCAGCCTTTGTACAACCAACCTGAGATACTGCTCATGTTCCTCCTCTAACTGAGAATAAACCAGAATATCGTCAATGAAGACGATCACAAACTAATTTAGATAATCTTTGAACACCCTGTTCATCAGATCCATAAAAGCAGCTGGGGCATTAGCCAGACCAAATGTCATGACTAGAAACTCATAATACCCGTATATGGTGCGAAAATCAGTCTTCGGTATATCTCCCTCCTTGATCCTCAGCTTGTGATAACTAGATCAAAGATCTATATTTGAGAACACCGTCTTACCCTGCAACTAATCAAACAGGTCATCTATTCTTGGTAGAGGATACTTATTCTTAATTTTTAGTCTGTTCAGTTCCTTGTAATTAATACACATTCTTAGAGAACCGTCCTTCTTCTTTACAAATAGGACTGGTGCACCCCATGGTGAGAAACTGGGTCTAATAAAACCTAAGTCTAGCAACTCCTATAACTGTACCTTTTGTTCCTTCAACTCTGATGGGGCCATTCTGTACGGTGCCCTAGACACTAGCTCTGTCCCTAGTGCTAGCTCAATAACAAATTCTATCATTGTGTGTGGTAGTGATCCTGGTAAATCCTCTGGAAACACATCCGGGAATTCACAAACCAATCTAGTCTCTTCTGGTCCCACTGGCACGACCTGAGTAGTATCTACCACACTAGCTAGGAATCCTATTCAACCACCTCGTAGTATGTCTCTAGCCCTCAATGTTGATATCATAGGTACACTAGGACCATGCATAGTGCCAACAAATACACATGGATCCTCACCCTCAGGCTCAAAGGTTACAATCTTCTTCTTGCACTATATGGTTACGCCATACTTTACTAACTAGTCTATGCCCAAAATCATGTTGAAGTCGTTCATGACTAATTCAATCAGGTCAACTGACAACTCTTTGCCATCCACTGTCACTGGCAATGATCTGACACATCTCCTGGAAACTACTAACTCCCCAGTGGGTAGTGTAATGCCTTGGTTAGCCAAAGATCGCCATACTGTGTACTTTAAATAGTGCTTAACTCGCTAAACGAGTCATTAGGTTGTAAACGTGCATCTAGGTGTTATTAACAGGCCAGGGTGAAAATGGATATATTTTATTAAAAACATTAAATTGTACATGGGATCCCATAAAAGTTTTTACAAAGTTATTTACAATCCAAAATGTTCATTACGGTAAAAAAGTTACAACTCGCCGACCTAAGCGACAAAAATAGGGTTAAACCCTAGTTCTCCTGAGAAACACCTTGGCCATGGTGGTGAAGTGTTCACATTTGTACACATCGCCACCTAAGCTCTATACTCAAGGCTGGGAGAGCATTTCTTTCCCTTTACTTGCACCACATAGCACCCGTGAGCAAAGGCTCAGCAAGAAAACTTATTACTGCATGTACATAAATAATATTAAATGATTCTGGGGCTTATAGCCCTAATCAAATGGTGACTAATACGTCTTTCTGAAGTAGATGACTAATAAGTCTCTCTGGGGTAGATGATTATTAAGTCTCTCTGAATAGATGACTAATAAGTCTCTCTGGATAGATGACTAAAACGTCTCTCTGGGGTAGATGACTAATAAGTCTCTCTACAGTAGATGACTAATAAGTCTCTCTCGAGCCCTACGCCCTAAGCCATGTGACGTTTCAGTCACCTGAGCCTTTTTCGCCCTGGCTCTGAGTAACTAGCCTTAGACTAGCCAAGTACTTTAGTTTTCTTCGACCAATACGTCGGTCAAGCATTAATGCTCATGTTGATTAGATCTAATCATTTCGGCTTGTGTCAAACACGCTAATGCCGCTCTTGACTCATAAGCCAATATCATACAACCAACGCTCAATACTATTGTCGATCATGACTAATAAGTCAGAGCTTCGCGACCAGTACTAAACATAATTGTCGTTTCTAACTAATAAGTCAGTGTCATTAATAGGTAAGTAAAGTTGTCAGGCATTTACAATGCAACCAATGTCATATATATATATAGGGCACTCAACATGCCACATCAATAACCATGCATGTCACATATTGGGTTCAGTTTTCTTACCTCTGGTTCGAGCGTGAAATAATTAAAGAATGACCCTTGAGAACGATCTGTCCTTAGGCCCCTTAGTAGTCACCTAATCATAACCAAATATGAAATCCCATCAATAAAATAAATAAGAAAAAGGTTCATGGACTAAAACCTCACTCCTGGGACCTCGAATCATACTCAAACGGTTAGTAGATTCGATCTCAAGCGTTGAGAATCGAAAACCCGCGCCTAAAACTCATTAAAACCCAACCTGGCACAAGGGAGATAGGCAGGCCACGACCTACCGCCAATGGCCGTGGGGCACCCCCAAGAAGAGAGCCCCCTGTCTGGGCTACCAGGGGTGGGCCGCGACTTGCCCCTGTGGGTCGCGGCGTATCTGCTAGACAGAACCCAGAGGAGGCTCTAGGATGCATTCAAGTCGCGTCTTGCATGAACTTGGTTGCGACTTGACCTTGCGAACCCACCTCCCCTACATTTTCTCAAACCTAAACTCAGCCAAATCTCATCAAATAAATCCCCAATAACATAACCAAACCTTAATACAATATTATCACCATTCAAACAACAAAGCCCAAGTTCTATAACACTGAAAACATCACCAAATATCGACTTCTAAGATCAAAATCTCATGCTTAAACATAACCTTAAAAAATAGAGCAAACATCTTAAAAATTCAAGCTGAAAACCTTACCTCGATCCCAGAATTTAACCCTTCATTTGTTGCAATCCAATCCTAAACTCCCAAGCGTTAAATCCTCAAGTTGAATCCTCTAGTTTGCTTTAAAATTCCAACCCGAGAGAGAGATGAGGAGAAAGAACTCTGTTTTTTTGCCTATTTCACTCCACAACCTTCTAAACTTTAAACATATCTAATGGTCAAAATGACCAAATCGCCCCTAGGGCCTTCTAAAGCCTTCATAGCCACCAAGGGCAAAATTGTCATTTCCCACCTACCCCGTTAATCATAATTAACGTCCTCCAATTCTCGTTACTTCCAATATTTTCAAATAATTATTAAATTATATCCCATTACCCGTTCAATTCCCGGTAATGTAATAAACATCAAACTACCCCGAGGCTCACCCCGAGCCCGGCAATTAATCCTGTTACGACCAAACCGTTAACTTGCATCATAGGATCGTCTCATGCCAAATAGCTCAAACATATCCACATAATAATGTGGTCTCACCCATAACTCACAAACAAGCACATAAATATACAACTATGCTTTCAACAGACAAAATTATGAAAATGCCCTTCTAATAAGAAGTAGGTCCAAATGCATGCACTTATCATCATATAATAATATAACTCACATAATCATGTATATAATCATTTAATTGTATATTAAATCAATTATGTCCATCCTGGCCCCCTAATCCAGGCATTAAGCCACATTAGGAAATTTTGGACATTACAACTATCCCCTCCTTACAGAAATTTTGTCCCGAAATTTACCTGAACAACTCGGGATACTGACAATGCATATCTTAGTCCAGCTCCCAGGTCACTTCCTCGACCTTGCTGTTCCTCCATAATACCTTAATCAAAGTTATAGTTTTATTCCTCAGGACCTTGTCCTTTCTGTCTAGTATTTGGACTGCCTGTTCCTCGTAGGAGAGATCTGTCTCAAGCTCTAGATCCTCGTAACTCAATACATGAGTCACATCTAATACATACCTCTGGAGAGGTGAGATATGAAATACGTTATGCACGGCCGATAATGCCAGTGGTAAGGCCGCCAGACTAATCCTCTCCAAGATTTCAAATGGACCTACAAATCTAGGGCTCAACTTGCCCTTCTTCCCAAATCTTCTCACCCCTTTCCATGGCGAGACTCTAAGGAAGACAGTCTCCCACTTGGAACTCTCCGTTCTTGCATTTGGGATCGACATAACTTTTCTGTCTGCTTTGAGAAGAGAGCATCCGAGCTCTAATCTTCTCAATGGCCTCATTGGTCCTCTAAACCGCTTCATGACCCAAGTATCTTCTTTCTCCTGTCTAATTCCAATGAATGGGAGATCTACATTTCCTACCATACAGCATCTCATAAGGAGTCACCCCAATGGTTGACTGATAGATGTTGTTGTAGGAAAACTCTATCAAAGGTAGATACTTACTCCAGGACCTACCAAAGTCCAGCACACATGTACGCAGCATGTCTTCTAATATCTAAATCATCCTCTCAGATTTTCCATCTGTTTGAGGATGATAAGCAGTGCTGAACTTCAACTGTGTACCCATGGACCTCTACAAACTTCCCCAAAACATGGAAGTGAATGTGGGGTCCCAATCTGACACAACCGACCTTGGTGCCCCATGAAGGCGCAAAATCTCTCTCACATAGAGATATGTGTACTGGTCAACTATATAGGAAGTCCTCACTAGTAAGAAGTGAGCTGACTTAGTGTATTGATCCATGATAACACACACTGAATCATGTTGAGCCACAGTCCTAGGTAACCCCACCACGAAGTCCATCATGATGTCCTCCCATTTTCACTCTGGGATGTACAGAGGCTGTAATAGCCCTACTGGCCTCTGATGCTTAGCCTTGACCTGTTGACATGTCAAGCACTTAGCCACATACTCTACCACATCCATCTTCATCCCAAGCCACCAATACAGCGATCTCACATCCTGATACATCTTCATGGTGCCTGGATGCAAAGAGTAAGGAGTAGTATGAGATTCATCCATAATCTCTTACCTCATAACAGTGTCCATCGGAACACATATCCGACCCTTGTAACTCAACAAGCCCATCTCTGACAAGGTATAATCTCTGGATACTCCAGCTAAAACATCTTTTCGACCTTGGTTAGTTGTGGATCACCCAACTGACCTTCCTTTATTCTCTCTAACAGCATAGACTGTAGCGTAATATTGGCCAACTGGCCCACCAACAACTCTATGCCATCTCTGATCATATCCTCTACTAACTCTCTGGATATCAGCCTTGCACTAAAAATCTGTCCCGAACCCTTCCGGCTTAAAGCATCTGCTTCCACGTTGGCCTTTCCTAGACGATACAGAATTTCACATTCATAATCTTTTACTAACTTCAGCCAATGCCTTTATCTCATGTTCAGATATTTTTGTGTGAAGAAGTACTTCAAGCTCTTGTGGTCAGTATAAATCTCAAACTTCTCCCCATAAAGATAATTTCTCCATACCTTTAATGCAAAGACCACAACTGCCAATTCTAAATCATGAGTGGGATATCTCTGTTCATACTATTTCAGCTGACATGAGGCATAGGCAATCACCTTCCCTGACTGCATCAGAACACAATCAAATCCCTGATGTGAGGCATCACAGTATATCACAAAATTCTCTTGGTATGTTGGAAGACTCAGAACTAGAGCTGTAATTAACCTCTGCTTCAATTCCTGGAAGTTTTCTTCACACTTGTCAGACCACACAAACTTCTGATTCTTGCGCATCTGTTCAGTCAATGAAGTGGCAATCTTTGAGAATCCTTCCACGAAACGTCTGTAATAACATGAAAATCCAACGAAACATCTAACCTCTAAAGAATTCTTTGGCTTTGGCCAATCTCTGGCTGCCTCAATCTTGGCTAGGTCCACCTTAATCCCTTCCTTACTGACAATGTGCCCAAGGAAAGTTACCTGAGACAACCAGAACTCACATTTCTTGAATTTTGCAAACAATTTGTGTTTCCTCAGTCTCTATATAACCAACCTCAGATGATGTTCATGCTTTGACTCTGACTGAGAATAAACCAGAATATCATCGATGAAGACAATCACAAACTGGTCCAAATAATCCTTAAACACTATGTTCATCAAATCCATAAAAGCAGTTGGGGCATTAGTCAATCCAAAGGACATAACTAAGAAATCATAATGACCATATCTAGTGCGAAAATCAGTCTTTGGTATATCTGCCTCCTTGACCCTCAGCTGATGATAACCAGTTCAAAGGTCTATCTTACAGAATACCCTTTTACCTTGCAACTGGTCAAACAAATCATCTATCCTTGGTAGAAGAAACTTGTTCTTTATTGTTAACTTATTCAGTTCTCTGTAATCAATACACATCCTCAGAGAACTATCCTTCTTCTTCACAAATAGAAATGGTGCACCCCACGGTGATAAACTAGGTCTGATAAAACCTAAGTCTAACCGCTCTTGCGGCTATACCTTCAATTCTTTTAATTCTGCTGGGGCCATTCTGTAAGGTGCTCTAAACACTAGTTCCGTCCCCGGTGTTAGTTCAATCACAAATTCAATATCTCTGTGTTGTGGCAACCCTGGTAAATCTTCTGGAAACACGTCCAGAAACTCACGGACTAATCTGGTCACCTCTGGTTCCACTGGCATGACCTGAGTGGTATCAACCACACTAAGAATCCTATGCAACCTCCTTGCAATAGATCCCTAGCCCTCATAACAGATATCATAGGTATACATACGAGGTCCATGCATAGTGCCAACAAACATAAAAGGATCCTCCCATTCAGGCTTAAAGGTTACCATCTTCTTTCTGCAATCTATGGTTGCCCCATACTTCACTATCCAATCCATACCCAAAATCATGTCAAAGTCGGTCATAACCAACTCCATCACATCAACTGATAACTCTCTGCCCTCCACTATCACTGGCGATTTTCTGACCCATCTTTTGGATATCACTAGCTCCCGAGTGTGTAATAAGGTCTCGAACCCCATAGCATAATAATCACATGGTCTACACAGTCTATCAATAATTCTACTAGCAACAAAAGAATGTGTAGCACTAGAATCAATCAAAACAGTATAAGGGGTTCTAGCACTAAAAAGCTGACCTGTAACTACTGAGGGACAATCTTAAGCTTCTGCCTGAGTCAATGCGAACACTCGAGCTAGGGTCGAGTTGTCCTCCTTTCTTAGCTCTTCATTTCTTGCTTTCAGGCAATCTTTCTTGAAATGTCCAGCTACTCCACATAAGAAGCAATCTTTTTCCCTACACTCCCCTATATGCCACCTTTTGCACGTAGGGCATTCAGGATAAACCCATCAGGTCTCACTGCCCCCTTGGCAGCTCATTGTAATACCACGTGATCACCTGTCAAGGCCTGGAGCTGGGAAGGCATCAGGAGCCTTCCTCTCCTGATCACTGGGGCCTCCACCCCTACCTGAACCTATAAATGGAGGTTCCACCCTCCTAGTGTCTCTCATGGCTGCATTGTCCCGCTAGATCTTATTTTCTGTGCTCTCAGCTGTAAGTGCCTTCTCAACCACCTGTGCATAAGTAGCAATTCCAGACACAGTGGTAATTTGAACATCACGGGATATTCTAGGATGTAGCCTCTAGAGAAACCTCTCCCTTCTAGTCCCATCAATGGGCACCAGCTCCATTACAAAGTTTGCCAGTCTGTCAAACTTTAAAGCGTACTCAGTCACTAACAAACTTCCCTGAAATAGCTTGCTGAACTCTTCAGCTTTTGTAGCCCTGATGGCATCATTGTAATACTTTTCATTAAACAGAGTCTGAAATTCTTCCTAACTCAGGGCATTGACATTTCTGGTCACTTCCCACCAAATTCGGGTATCCTCTCGAAACATGTATGTGGCACAAGCCACCCTCTCATTACTAGACACTCTCATAAATTCAAGGATGGTGGTAACCATTCTCAGCCTTATTTGGATCTGCACTAGCCTCAAAAACAGGAGGGTACTGTTTCCTAAACCTTTCATGAAGAGGTTCCCATTTACTTTCAGCCTCTGGAAACTGGCCAACTGTTGGCACCGCTACAGGTGGTGCCTCTGGTAGAATGTTCCCTACAAGAACCTGTTGTTGTCTCAGGAGGAAGATTTATTCTTCCTGCCTCATTACTCTGGCTTGTAAATCATCAAACAACTGCTGCCAGTTATCAGGAGCTGGCTGAGGAAAATGACTCTCGTCATTTTCCTAACATTGTCTATCATTCTGGCCCTGATCTTCCTGGCCAGCTAAAGATTCTATCTGCCTTGGAATCATACTTTCAACCTATACCTTGCTGCAATAATCAATACGTCCAGTTAGGTAGTGATAACTAAACCTCTTGTTGCCTCACGATCTAAGATCACTCAGATACTCAACCATGTTCCACAATCATACTAACAAACATATTCATTCATGATCATAGCAATTAACATTTAGCAATCAATAATTAACAATTAAAAATTCTAATAAGTATGTTCTAGCAATATCAGTGTCAATAAGCACATTCTTGCTCATCATGCAGCAGTCAAGAGCAAGCCCTAGTATGTTTATTACTGTGGATTTTGGTTCAAGTCGGGACTTAGTTGGACACTCATACCAACACTTATAGATTTTATAAGTTTAACCTATAGCTTAAGAATATTAATTATAACCTAAGGTTTGATTAATATGACTGATTATGAAGATGATATTTATTATACTATAAGGTTTAGATAGACCTAATAAGATAATGACATTTGTCATGTGCATATTTAATGAGAAATTAAGTATTTTTTAGGAATAGTTTATTAAGAGTAATATTTGAAAATCCCAGAGTCTACCAGTAGCTTTGAAATCGTTATTAGACTCAGTCAAAGCTGTTTACTCAATTCAAATTAGACTGAAAAAGTGTAATTACATGTATAATATTTCAGCGTATGCCGATATATCGCAGCTCTAGGGGGCAATATATCAGCTCTAGGGCTGCATTTTCAAATGATTTTGAAATCGAGCTCATTTTATTCCATAAGCCAGAATCTTTTTGACCGAGTCTTCAGCCTCTGCTGAACGATTATTCAAATGTTTTTCAATTAAAAAATCATTATTTTTATTCAAGCTAAATGAAGATCTTTTCATTCTTGAACTCTATAGATAGGACCTAGTACCCAGCCATTTCTTTCATTCTTCAAGATGAGTTCAGAGCCTTCAAGCTGCTAGGTTTACTTTAGAGTGTTAAACACTTGGGTTGGGGTTATAAGCTTTATCATTCTAAGCTTATTAAACACTTGGGAAGTAAGGTTCATAGTGTGTTTATCGTTATCGAGGTGTAGTACGGGTATAGCAATTTCAAAGGTGTTCCTATTCTTAGTTCCTTTCTGTATTGTTTCATTAGTTCTTATAGTTTTTCTCTACTCATTTCCTAACTCGCTGTTTTTATTCATGGTTAGGCATCTAAGTTCTTTGAACTTGAGGTTCTTGTCGAAAAGTACCTTCTAGGTGATTTAGTTCATTCTTTTTCATCCTTTTCTTTTAGAATACTCACCTTTCTCAATTATGGTTTTTACGAGTGTTCGAAAATCCCGTCCTTGTTCTCACATCCCGGTATTTGGTAAGGAAAATAGTATAGTTCCTATGTGATATGTGCTATGATTTTAATATGTTATGATTATGCTATAGTATGATTTTATGTGTTATGATATATGTATGTATGGGGCTTATAGTTGCTATATAGCAAACCCCAACACTTTTATGTTTTTGGGGATTATAGTTGCTTAACAAGCAAACCTCATTGTAGTTTGAGGCTTATAGTTGCTTAGTTACCAAACCCCAATAATCACCATGTACATGGGTTAGAATTATGATATATGTGTTATAGTATATGATATATGTTCATAGTTTATGTGTATGATTATGTTTCATGCTTGTAGTAGATTTTTCTTGCTGGGCATTAGGCTCATTCCTTTATGTTTTATATGTGCAGGAAAATGGTACGGCGGCGAGAAGATTCTTGGCAGCTTGGGATTGTGTATTGAGGGAGAATGGAATCGGTGGACTGCGCGAACGATTCGAGGATGAAGTTGTTTAAGTCTTTTAATTATGATTTGTATGTATTTCCGCACTTAATATTGTAACCATTTTATTTAAGATTTAAGTTATGTTATGTTTTTTTTCTAAACAATGGGATCCCATATCCTAACCAAACTTTTATGTATTTAACTTTTGCCTTACAATTTTTAATAAAGTTATAACTATTTCGTATGTAAGTTTTCCTAAGAATAGTGTCTATGTATAGTAGTTATTAATGGTCCAAAGTCTAGAGTAAGTTGGGTCATTACAAGTTCATAACCAAATAACAATGCTAATAAGAATTTTCTGGCATTTATAAACAAATAGCGATGCTAATAAGCATTTCTTTAATATTTACTAGTATTAACAGTGCTAATAAGCATTTCCTGGCCTATATACACATATAACAACACTAATAAGTGTATCATTTCCAATCACAAGAATTATCAGTGCCAATAAGCATGTCTTTATAAATCATACAGCAGTCAAGGGCTAGACCCTATCAAAATATCTCATGATCCCTAATAAGGCAGGCAGATAAGACATTTATATCCTATTTAAGCAATTTAACATATAACCACATAAATATTTACCAAACCTTTAGTCGAGCCTGTCTTTAGTCGCGAGTGTACATGCCCAGCCTGTCTTCAGGAACCCTTAACCTTGGCACGCTCTGATACCAAGTTGTAACGCCCTGGATAGCCAAGATCGTTACACTGTGTATTTTAAATAGTGATAGGCTCACTAATCGAGTCATTTGGCCATAAACATGCAACTAAACGCGATTAACGGCTTAGGGTTAAAAAATTTGGATGAAAGGAACAGTCTTTTCATTAAAATGTTAAGTGCGTACATGGGATCCCAAAATAAACGTTTACAGGTCATTTATAGTTCCAAAAGGGTAATTACAACTCAAAAATTAAAAACAACTAACCTAAGCGGAAAAAATAGAGTTTAACTCTAGTTCCTATGAGAAACCCCAGTCGTTGGGGACGAGTAGTCGCATATGTACACATCGCCACCGAAGCTCTCCAACTCATGGTTAGTTCAGCTTCCCTTTCCCCTTACCTGCACCACATAGCACCCATGAGCCAAGGCTCAGCAAGAAAACTTAAACATGCTCATAAGCATTTAATAACATATTATAGAATCATAATAAGCATGCCTAGCAGTAATAACCCTACTCATGCATGCATTCTATTCAAATAAATGACTATTGTAACGCCTTGGTTAGCCAAGATCGTTACACTGTGTATTTTAAATAGTTTTAAACTCGCTAAACAAGTCATTTGGCATAAACGCGCAACTAAATATGATTAATGGTCTAGGGTTAAATATTTCAGTTAAAAGGAATGGATTTTTCATTAAAACATTAAACTATACATGGGATCCCATAATAAAGGTTTACAAAGTTATTTACATTTCCAAAAGGGATCATTATAACTCAAAAGTTACAACCCACCAACCAAAGTGACAAAAATAGAGTTTAACCTTAGTCCCTCTGAGAAAACTTGGTCATGGTGGTCAAGCGGCCGCATATGTACACATTGCCACCTAAGCTCTCCAACTCATGGGTGGTCCAGCTTTGCTTTTTCCTTACCTGCACCACATAGCACCCGTGAGCCAAGGCCCAGCAAGAAAACTTAAACATGATCATAAATAGTTAATAATAAATTACCAAACATAATAAGCATGCCTAGCGATAATAACCCTACTCATGCATGCATACCATTTAAATAAATGACTATAGCGTCTTATGGGGCCAATCGCCCTAAATAAATGAATAACTAAATCTTATCGGGGCCCGTTGCCCAAGTATATGATTAATAAATCACACTGGGGCTCAGCGCCCTAGGATCTAGGACTAATAATTCACATCGGGGGCCCATTGTCCTATCCTCTATATAACCAGCCTTGGAGCTGGCCCGGCGTACCTAGCGCTTAAGTTTTCCACGACCATTGGGTTGGGCAAGCGTATAATGTACTCCTGATTAGATTTAATCATATCGACCAACGCTCAGCGCACTATTGCCATGCATGATTCATAATTCAAAGCTTTATGACCAGCTCTCAACGTTATTGTCGTCCTTGACTGATAAGTCAATGCTTTTTGACCAGCGCTATTGCCGTTCTTAACTGATAAGTCAATGCTTTTCGACTAGCACTCAGCACTATTGCCGTCCTTGGCTGATAAATCAATGCTTTTTGACTAGCGCTATTGTCATCCTTGGTTGATAAGTCAAGCCTTTCTCAATTATACAATGCTAACAAGCATTCATCATATATCAAATATCCATATACAAAGCATTCAGCGTGCTTAATCAATAATTCACAGGCATAATCATAATCATGCACATTTACAAGGTTCCAAGCCTTAATCAAATCTCTATTCAACATTCGGGCCAAGCCCTAATCATGTACATCACATATTGGGTGTAGTTTTCTTACCTTTGGTCCGAGCACAAGTTATATATAAACGACCCTTGAGCACGATCTTGTCCAAAGCCCAAGTGGTAACCTAGTCACAATAATAAACAATAATCTCATAAGATTCAATCCTTAAAAATAAACTTTGGGCCCACTCCCATGGTCTCAGGACTTCCAATCCCACCCAATGGGGTGGTGTAACCATCCCCTGAGCCCCCAAAGTTCTCCCAAGCCATAAAAACCAGCTTTGCTTAAACTGGACTAACGCAAGGACACTAAAGACAATGCAGGGGCACCAACCAAGTCAGAGCATGACCCCTGATTTCCCCTGCCTAGCGCTGGGGCGCCCAGGACAGCGTTAGGGCGCTATCCTTACAGCCCAAAGTTTTATGGTTCTTCCCCTGTGTTTTCCCTCGAGTTCAAGTCACCAAAACCTCATCTAAACACCATCCAAACTTACAATTTAACCTCAGTACCTCATCAATACACCAACCTCGTCAAAACCCAAGTTAACACTTAATCAAAATCCCATCAACACACAAAAATCCATACTTGAGCTTTGAAGCTCAAGAACACCCTTAAACCCTGACTAAACCTGAATCAAAGCAGGGTTAGAGTTTACCTCAGTGATGGATAACTTCCTCCTACTTGAATACTTAGCTTGGATCTTCAATTCCCTAGCCTTTTCCTCAAAAATCAAGATCATCCTCCAAGACTTTGAGAGAGAAAGAGAGAAACATGTAGAGGAGGAGAGAGAAGAAAGCTATTCTGTTTGATTACTGTGTTTTGAGCTTTCCTTCAGCCAAGGGAAAATGACCAAGTCTCTACTTTTGGCACCAAAATCCTAATTGACCCTAGGCCAAATCATCTCTCAAAGCCCTTCTAGGGCAATTTTTTCATTAGCCACATACCCCGTTAATCCTAATTAACGCCTTATAATTCCTGTTACATCCAATATCCTTAAATAATTATCAAATAATATCTCCATTACCCGATCCCGGTAATGTACTAAATTACCCCTAAACTCGCCCCGAGCTAGGTATTTGACCCCATAATAACTAAACCACTACCTTGCTTGCTATGACCGTCTCGTGCTGAAGAATTTAAATATATCCACATAATAATATGGTCTTAATTCATATACACACAAATATACAAATATGCCCTCCACGAGCCAAAATTACAAAAATGCCTTTTTAATAAGAAACGGACCCACTTGCATGCAAATATAGTCATATAATAATACAACTTACATAATTATGCATATTATCACATAATAATACCATAAACCAATTATTTCCCTCCTGGCTCCCTAATCAAGGCACTAAGCCATATTAGGGAATTTAGGATGTTACAACTATAGCGTCATATTGGGGCCCTTTGCCCTAAATAACTGACTAATAAGTCATACTTAGGCCCAGTGCTCTTGGATATGGGACCATGGAGTCACCCGGGGGTCCAGTGCCTTATCCTCTGTATAACCAGCCTTGGAGTTAGCTGTAACGCCCTGGATAACCAAGATCGTTACACTGTGTATTTGAAATAGTGCAAGACTTGCTAATCAAGTCATTTGATTAAAAGTGTGAATCTGAAGATACAGACCGATTTGGTTTAAACGATTTTGGTTATAAACGAATAATTTTCATTAAGACAAATATTTGATACATGGGATCCCAAATCATGGTTTAAATAACGTAATTACAGAATTTCCAAAACAAATAAATAATTAAGCCACTCTAATGGCAAAATACACGTTTTAGGTTCCCGTCCCTGAACAATCCCTTGACTGTGGCAGCCGAGCAGCTGACAATGTACACCTAGCCCCCAGAGCTCTCCAACTCATGGTCAACTCATCTTACCCTTGTCTTTACCTGCACCACGTAGCACCCGTGAGTCGAGGCCCGGCAAGAAAACATAATATCATAACATAACCAGTATTAACAGCTAAGTAATTCACAGAGCATAATCAAATGATTTACAAGACACTAATCAATTACCCAACAAGCCATAGCATTCATTCAATGCAGCACATCAGTCAATAACCAATGACCTAGTTCCAGATACTCAGCACATCATTCACAACGATTAACAATATAATTCATGTCAAGCAACAATTAGGGTTATCGCCTGTAGGCCACACCCTCCAATTAACCCATTGTCTATGGCTCGCTTAGGACAAGCCCAGTGTTATACCCACTGACACCAGCCAGCTTAATCGAGCTCAGTGATTAATAAGCTGTCCTCAACTACCAGTGGTCGAGCTGCGCCCTGTGTGCAAGTATTGATTTCAGCTCCCTTAGGACGTTTATCACATGTCCCAGTGGCATAATCCCACCTCATGACATTCATACAGTTATAGGGAACTCTTAGTCCCAACATATTCACATGGTTTATCACAATCATATAATAATGCATACAAATATAGGGAACACTTAGTCCCACCCTATCCACATATACAGGTGCAGTTTTCTTACCTTTAATTCCAAGTGCTTTTATTAGGAAAGACGACCCCCGAGCACGATCCTGCCCCGAGCCCAAGCGTATACCTAGCCACAACCATGACAAAGGATTCCATCAACAATTGTATAAGGGTTTTCGGATAGAGTTCTAGCCTCCGGGACATCGAATTCCACCAAACACGGTAGTGGGTTCGATCCCGAGCACCCTAGGTTAGGTTCCCACGCTGAAAACTCCAAAAGGCCAAAAATGCCCTTAAGGGTCGCGGCCCTCAAAACCCATGCCGCAACCCGCCCATGAAACAGAGGCTAGGCCTCCCTGAACACAGACACGCGCCGCGGCCCTGCCCTTGTGGCGCTGCGGCGCTCCCTCATCTCAGAGACTTCCTGGATCTTCCTTGCTCCGAAGGGCCACGACACTTTAGAACAGAGTCGCGGCCCAGCCCTGCGAACCCAGAAAAACCACCATTTGTAACATTCAAACCTCACCCAAATCCACCCTAAACCTTTCCAATAACACAATTCAATTATCACAACTCTGTAACATGCTTCCAGCAGCAAAACCCAGCAGAAAACTAGTCTAGAAACTCATCAAAAACAACATTTCAATCTTTGAACCCACAAGCTCAAGAACACTCAAACCAGTCAAAGAAAACATAGAATTTAATGACCAAGAATATAATTCGAAGGTTACCTCAACTCCTGGTTGATTCCCTTAGCTATCACTGAGCTAACCCCAAATCCTTATCCTCAAATTGATCTTCAAAATTAAGACCCAAAAATCCTTAGAACCCAGCAAAGACCACAAAATTCAGCCAGCTAAACTAAAGTTAAATGGTTACCTAAATTCCCTTTTGAACCTCCAAATTGCCACTGAAATATCCCTGAATTTCCAGCCATAAATCCTTTGGTTTCACTGAGTTCCTTGAGAGGAAAGGAGAGAGAGAGAGAGAGAGAGAAGGATCGGTTTAGGATATCTTCTAGAGTTTTCCTTCCTTTTTTTTATCTATCCTTGGTTACTTCAGTCAATCCCAAGACTCGGGGTACTGAAAACATCCCTGAGGGAAAAATTGTAAAATTCCCCAGTATTCCCACCTAGGCTTCCTAACCTCAAATATATCTCCAATTATTTATTTCCATAACCCAATAACCCAAATAAATGTCTAATATCCCAAATACCCCTTGACTCACCACAAGTCGAGTATCGGGTCCCGTTGTGACTTTCCCCCTACTTGCTCCCTAGGATCGCCTCGTGTCGAAAGCTGCAAACACATATATCCACATAATAATACGGTCTCAATAGTTTATCACACATAATCACGTTTATGCCCTAACATGCCAAAATTACAATTATGCCCTTACCAACCAAACAGGGCCCGCATGCTTATGCAATTCTCAGAAACATGCATTCTCACACCATTAATTCACATAACCTCCAATTATGCCATCCCGGCACACTAATCAAGGCCCATAAGCCTTATTAGTAATTTTGGTTCGTTACATTGGCCCAGCGTACCCGACGCTTCAATTTTCCAATGACCATTGGTTTGAAAAAGCGTATGTCATTCTCCTTATTAGGCCTAATCATAATGACCAGTGCTCAGCGTGCTATTGCCACCTTTAACTTATAAGTCAATGCTTTCGACCAGCGCTCAGCGTGCTACTACCGCCCCTTACTTATAAGTCAATGTTTTTCAATCAGATAATACAAATAAGCATACACCATTTAACAATTATCTAGATACAGAGAATTCAAGCATGCTTCATCAAACAATCACAGGCATAATCATAAGCATTCACATTACAGGGGCTCGAGCCCTAACAATATCTATAGTTAACAACCGGGCCAAGTCCTAATCAGATACATCATGTATTTGGTGCAGTTTTCTTACCTTTGGTCCCAGAGCAAGCAAATAGGCAAGCAAGCCCTACTCCCGAGAACGATCGTCTCCCTGGCCCTAGCAATAACCTAGTCATAACCCATAAATAATGTTCTCATTACCATTCAATTCCAAAGTTGAACTCTGGGACTAATTCTGAGCTCTCGGGACCTCCAATTACCCTACATGGGGTGGTGAAATCATCCCCCAAGCCCCTGGGCCTATGCATTAAAATTACAAAAATAAGGCCCCTGAAAAATGGCATGGCACCATGGCATAACCTAACACGCACTGCGGCAAATAGCCAGGGTCCCCTGTCCTAGACCACCCCAGCGCCGCGGGTCTGAAGAACAGCATTGCGACACCCTTTGTGAACCCAGAAAAATATGGGTTTTTCCACCATTTTCTCTGAACACAAAACACTGCAAACTCACCACAATTCCAAACCAAAACCAAAACCAGAACTATAACCCACAAACATTTCCAACCATCCTAAACAACTTATACACACCAAAAACCAAGCCAAATCCTTAACCCAAATCAAAACCCAGCCATTAGTTTAAAACTTTACTAAAACATAAAACATAGCAAGAATCCACCAAAAATGCAGAGCAAAACCTTCCCTCAATGAAGAATCATGACCCCTGTGTTGTTCCAATTCAATCCTAGCTTCAACTCCCTTCAATTCCAAGCTTTTTCCTCCTCAAAAATCAAAAACTCCCCAAGAGGTATTAGAGAAAGAGAGAGTAACGAGAGAGAGAGAGAAAGAGAATGAGGCGTTGTTGAGAGTGTTTCCTTAGTTCCACTAGGTTCTGAATTGCCTGAGTATATATCTCTCCTAGCAAGTAATGACTAAAATACCCCTTACCTTTCAACTTACCCTTTAATGCCCTCAAGGGCAAAACCGCCATTGCCACCTTGCCCGCCAATCCCAATTAACGCCTCATATTTCTTATTACTTCCAATATCCTCGAATAATCACTAAATAATTTTCCATTACCCGGTAAACCCTGGTAATGTAATAAATTACCAAAATACCCCTAGGCTCACCGCGAGCCGGGTATTTGACCTCGTTATGACTAAACCGCTAACTTGCTCCCTAGGATCGCCTCGTGCCGAATAACCCAAATATGTCCACATATAATGTTGTCTCAATCGTACAACACACACACACACACATATATATATATTCAAATATGCCCTCAACGGGCCGAGATTACAAAAATGTCCTCTAATATAAAATGGGCCAACATGCATGCTTAATACACCTAAACATGAAAATACAGTCATATTATAATATAACTCACATAATTCATATAATCATGCATATCATAACATAATAATGCAATTAAATCAATTATTGCCCTCATGGCCCCCTAATCAAGGCACTAAGCCTTATTAGGGAAATTGGGACGTTACAACAAGAGTACCGTCCGTACCATAGGATAGATATTTGACATTCTGTCTGAAATTGTCCAGGGAGCTCATCTATCAAGCGCCTAAAACTGATGAGAGAAGCTGATGCGCTCCGGGTGAGGGCGACTTGGAGAGAAAGGTGAAGTTCGCGGCCTGGAATCACGAGCATATGCGAGCTGGGGGACTTTTGCCTTTAAACAATTATTTTAGGAAGTTTACCGACTATGTTGGCATAGCCCCCTTCCAACTCCAAACCAACTCTTATAGAGTTTTAGCAGCACTGAAGTCGCTCTATCATGAAATGAAATGGGAAGATCCCTCTCCCTACGTGATCTTGTACCTCTTCTGTTTGAAGAGCAACCCTACAAGAGCCAAAGGGGGAGATGAATTCTACTATCTCTTCAACTGGCCTTGAGAAAAGAGGTTGTTTGAAGATATTTCCAACCATCCTCCCAACTTCAAGAGGCTATTCTTTTAGGCGAGTGTCCTCAAATCATCCAAATTTATTTCATTCCAACGCTCTCATAAGTTATCTATCTTTTAAAATAGTTTTTATTTCGATCGTTTTAAAGCTCGAATGTTCACACTTTTTTGCTCTTTTCAGTCAACTATGATTTCCCAAAGCTGACTCAAGATATGTTGGACCATGGAGAAAGGATGCTGAAGCTCCCCTATGGTCAGCGATCTCTCCTTTATCTCTTGCACGACGATAAGTTGCGCCTTCGCAAGCTCATTGGTGAAGACGAGTCCACCGATGACTCTTTGACTCACAAGTATGCTCGATGGGAGGACGTCCCTCTTCCTCGCCCTTCAAATCCTTCAAAGATGAAAGAAAAGGAAGAATCTGAGCATAGAGCTAGCGGAACCCTCCAGGTCGAGTAGTGAGGCCCAAGATGAAGCATCTCCAGGCTCATCAGGAGGTAAAGTAGTGTTGGATATGTCCATGTGGTCTCCAACCCTCTTCAGAAATCCTCATAACAACTTTTTTACTTGTTCGGGTGTTGATTTTAGAATTCATAGACACGATAATTGGCTAGGTAAGTTCCAAACAATGTATAGCATAAATGAGGTTTGGGAAGGGATAGTAGTTCAATATGGAACTAATGAGTATAGGAATTTGTCTAGGTTATCCCCAACCTATCGAGAAGGCACCCCCATAAAATCTTCAGAAGATAGAGGGATTTCATGGTCCTTAAGCTCAAGCTCAATGGAGTCTTCCAATTCAATAAATATCTTTGACCTTTTTGTGATAACCAGCTGTTAAAAAAACTATTCTTGTTTTTCAAGAGATATGTATTCTAAGCTTGATAACATTCTCCGGATGCCGCCCAAGGTCCGAGGTAGCAAACGGGGTCACGCGTCTTCGAAGAAGGATGCTCCTTCTTCTAAGGCCACAAGAATTACCAAAAATCCTTCTTTTGTGACCTTGAAGGCAACCTCTAGCGAGCCAAAAACCAAGACGTCTTCTCCACCGAAGAGGAAAACTCCACCTCCCCCCCCCCCCCCCCCAAGAAAGGTCTCTGTTAGGGATAAAGGTAAAATGATCATCAACATCAAAGCCTCGAAGCCAGTGAGTACCCCAACTCCCACCGTGGTCCACAAACTTTGCACCATGAGGCACATGCCAGAGTGTCCTTTGGCAAACGAAGTTGGAGCCTTAGGAGCCGACCTATGCTCCGATTTGTTTTCTCGAACTGGCCAATCGTGCAACAACCTTGACTCAAACATGTGGAGGTTTCTTAGATGAGACAACACCACCGCCCTCTTCGACCAGTCCATGGAGCTCAGGGTTTCTATAAGTCGCCTCACCCTTCTAATTCTTCATTTTCTTAGTTTTTTTTATATTCTCTAACTTCCATTTTTTTTAGTCTCTCCTCGGGTTTATATTCCAATGCTCCCTCCTATCGTCGAAGATCATGACTAATGAGAAGTTGGCCCATGATGTTCATCAAGCCTGAATCCAAGCTGAGGGTGACCTGAAAGAGGCCAAGGGAGCTCAAACCAAGGCTGAGGATGCCCTTAAATTAGTCAAAGATAAGTTTTCCTCCTTCGAGGCTGAGCTCACTAACAATGCCTCAAAGATCAATCGCCTTGAGGAGGAGGAGAGCGCAGCCTACTAAATCCTTGAGGACGAGAAGAAGCGCATGCTCAAGGATTTCATTGCCAAAAAGGAGTGGGCCACCGATAGAGCCATGTACCAAATGTGGTCACTACACCCAGCTGTCGACACCTCATTCCTGATGGACAAGGAAGAGTAGTTCTGACCAAGTGGAAATATCGGTTCGCTGAAGAGGAGGCAACTGCGAGAACCACTGTCGAGGCTGGTGGTGAGGAGGATAGGAGGTTGAATCTACTCCTGCTGCTAAGGAATAGTTTTCTCCTTATTTCTAACAAGGGTTGTGTCCCTTTATTTTTTTGCATTATATTCTATTAAGGCCCCGGGGGCCAAGACAATCTATATTATAGCTCGGGTTCGAGCTACTCTATAATCTCTTGTGAATATTCGTCTATTTTTAACAATATTTTTATGCTCAAATTTCTGTCTCGAAATCTTTATGCGCATTATCTACTTATACCTTTTGCCATAATATCATGCACCATATTTTAGGATCGAAATATTTTGAGCATGCTACTAAGGACTTGCTTTTATACTGGTTTATTTGCACAAGTACACATTTCAAGTTTAAGTTCGAATTTATATATAATCATGCATAGTTCATTTTATTGCTCAATTTCGATCTCGTTATATTCTAGGTCGAATGCTACTTATACCATGCATTTTTACGTTTAAAACACTTGTTGTTGTATAGTTTCATTAGTCTAGTTATTTCTTGCTTAGAGAGTAACTTTTCCCCATCCTCAAGTATGGTCTCAAGGATGTGAGGTTGAAACTATTTTGCAAAAAATTCCACTCTGTCTCGATTTTAGATTATTGTCAATTTATCTAGAATTCCAACTTTATTCGTATTTTTTTTCCAGTTTATTCCAGACTTGTTAAGTTCATGCCTGGTTTTCATCTAGGGTTTTAAATTCGTGCTTTTAATTTCATGCTTGGTTAGTAGTGATCCATGCACTATAATTAATTTTATTGATGTTGACGCTATATTTTTTCGAGCCTATTGTATGATTGCATACCACTTATGCCCATTTAATTTCCTATGATTATGAAATCTTAGGTTATTGAATATTGAGAGCATGCAAAAAATATAAAAATAAAAAATAAAATTTGAGCAAGAAATAGTTTTTATTAATGATAAAAGCATAAATTAAAAACAAGCTTGGTTACAACTAAATAAACACCATTCCTACATTACTGATAATAAGGTCGTAGATGCTCGTGGGACCAACTCTCCATTCAATCTTACTAGTTTGTACACCCCAGGTTGAATGATGGATTCAATTTTGTAAGGTCCCTACCAATTAAGCCCGAGCACGATTGCAGAGGGGTCTCGTGTGGCCAAAAATACGAGCCTAAGCACCAAGTCCCCCAATCTAAAGTGTCCGTCTCGAACCCTTTTATTGAAGTATCTTGTGGCCCTTTGCTGGTATGCAATGTTTTTAAGCTATGCTTCTTCTCACTTTTCTTCCATTAAATCTAGGGTTTCTTTGAGCTGAGATTGTTTTGAGTCCTGGTTGTATGCTTCACGTATGATGGTAGGAACTTCGACCTTAATGGCAACATCGCTTTGCAGTCGTAGGCAAGAAAAGGGTGTATGTCCAGTTGAGGTTCGAGCTATTGTTCTTTAAGCCCATAGGACTTATGGTAATTCTTCTTGTCACTTGCGTTTAGCCTCTTTGAGCCTTTTCTTAATGAAGCTCTTTAGACCCTTGTCTACAGCTTCGACCTGACCATTTGCTTGTGGATGGGCTACAAAGGAGAAACTCTTAATTATTCCATTTTTTCTCGCAAAACTGTGTGAACAGCTTGCTGTCAAACTGGGTTCCATTGTCTGATACAATCTTTCTTGGTATCCCATATCTACAAATTACGTTCTTTACCACAAAATCCAAGAGTTTTTTCGAGGTGATCGTTGCTAGAGGTTCAGCCTCGACCCATTTGTTGAAGTAATCAATAGCAACTACAACATATTTGACTCCACCCTTTCCTGTTGGTAAAGATTCTATGAGGTCAATTCCCCATACTGCGAATGGCCATGGGGAAGGAGCTCATCATAGTGAGTTTGGTTGGTGGAGCTCGAGGTATTGAGGCGAATTGTTGACATTTATTGCAGCGTTTAACATATTCAAATGATAATGTCTTTATTGTAGGTCAGAAATACCCTTGCCTAATTACTTTCTTTGAGAGGCTATGCCCCTCGGTTTGATCTCCGCAAAATCCCTCATGAATTTCTTCTAGGATCTTTTTAGCCTCATGTGGAGCTACACATCTTAGTAATGGCATAGAATATCTTCTTCTGTAGAATCTCCCTTCCAAGATAGTGTATCATCGTATTTTGTACATTAGCTTCCTTGACTCGTTCCGCTCTGCTAGGAGGCTCCCGGTTTTGAGGTAGTCCATTATGGACGTCATCCAAGTAGGTTGTGAGTCTATCATATCGATTTCTACTTCATCAGGCTCGATTATGCTCGGTTCATATAAAAATTCTATTGGTACCATATTAAGTGTATCAACTTCCCTGGTCGTTGCGAATCGAACTAGAGCGTCTGCATTCAAATTTTGTTCTTATGGAACTTGTTCAATCGTGTAGAACTCGAATTTTCCAAATTCTGCTTTGAATTTTTCCAAGTATGCCTCCATTTTAATGCCTTGAGCCTGGTATTCTCCTAGGACTTGGTTGACAACTAATTGAGAGCAGTGAATGCCTTTTTCCTTTAGCTCGGAAGCTATTCAGAACCTTGCTAATAATGCCTCATATTCAGCCTCATTATTGGAGGCCTCGAAGCCAAACGTTAAAGCTAAATGAAACATGTTTCCTGATAGGATTATTAGGATAATGCCTACCCCTGATCTGTTCTCGTTAGAGGGTCCATCAACGTATAGTCTCCATAAGTGATGCACTGATTGCATCCTCAGTGCAGCGAGGTATAAATACAATATTTCCCCCGTAACTTGTTTGGATAAGATAGGTGGCTCAGCAAGATTCTTTTTTAGAGCCTGAAAATTGAGCTCGCACTCATCTGACCATTCAAACTTTTTGCCCCCTCTTAGAAGATTAAAGAATGGTAAGCACTTGTCCGTAGATTTTGAGATGAACATACTCAAAGCCGCCATATGTCAAGTTAGACTCTGGATGTCTTTATGCTTTCAAGGTGAAGGCATGTCAATTAAGTCCCTTATCTTATCTGGGTTTTCCTTGATGCCTTGATCGTTCACTATAAA
This sequence comes from Humulus lupulus, assembly GCF_963169125.1. NCBI lineage: Eukaryota > Viridiplantae > Streptophyta > Magnoliopsida > Rosales > Cannabaceae > Humulus > Humulus lupulus. The sequence continues at coordinate 14,441,560 of NC_084802.1, forward strand.
TACGAGAAACTTTCCTAAAGATACCCTGAATGAGCTCTTTTGTGGGTTGAGTCTCATGTTGTACTTTTGAAGTATTGTGAAGCACTCTACGAGATCATCAACATGGTTACTATTATGCTTGTACTGACTAGCATATCATCCACATACACTTCCAAGTTGTTTCCTATATGTTCGGCAAACATTCTATTTACCATTTTGTTATATGTAGCCTAGCATTTTTGAGCTTGAAGGGCATCACATTGTAACAATACAACCCTTTTACGGTCATGAAACTCGTATACTCTTGGTCAAGTGCATGTATGGCTATCTATTTATATCCAGAATATGCATCCATGAATGACATTATGTCATGACCCGAGGTTGCATCCACGAGCTGATTAATTCGAGGCAGATGGATTCAGTCTTTTAGACATGCTTTGTCGATGTCCGAATAGTCAATGCAAGTTTGCCACTTGTCGTTGGGTTTCAGAACCAATACTGGGTTGGCAATCCATTATGGACAAAAAGTATCTCGGATAAACCAATTTTCTTTTAATCTTTCAACCTCCTCTTTCAAGGCTTTCTTCCTCTCGTCATTGAGGAGTCTTATCTTCTACTGTTTTGGAGGGAAGTCGATGTTTAACGCATGGCTTATAACATTGGGACTGATCCCAATCATATCTGAGTGCGACCATCTAAATACATCCTGATTTTCCCTCAGGAAATGAATTAACTGCTATCTCGCGTCCTTTGGGAGGTTATTCCCATTCCTTACCACCTTGGTTGTGTCCTTTTCATCAAGCTGGATATCTTCGAGCTCTTCAATCGGACCGAGATCGGCCTTGTCTTCTTCTACCCTTGGGTCGATCTCTTCTTCGACCTCATATATCACATCGTCCACTTCCTCAATGATTACTAGTGCTTGTGCCTTTTCCCTCATTGAGATACCATAGCATTCTCGGGCTGCTAATTGATCCCCCTTCAATGTTCCAATACCAAGAGGAGTTGGGAATTTTACGGCCAAATGCCTAACAGATGTGACTACTCCCAGCCCAATTAGTGTTGGTCTCTCGAGCAGTACATTGTAGGCTGACAAGGTGTCTACCACCACGAACTCTAGTATCTTGGTTATCGAGATCGAATAGCTCCCAAGGTCACTGGGAGCTTAATTGCCCCTGTAGTAGTGATTCCCTCTCTAGAGAATCCATATAACGTTTTTCCACAGGCTTTAAGGTCTCGAACAGACAAACCCATTTTTTCCAAGGTCGTTTTATTGATGATGTTGACCAAGCTCTCGTTATCGATCAGGACTCGACACACCTTCTTATTGGAGATTTGGAAGGTTTTGACCAGAGGGTCATTATGAGGAAATTGGACATGTGAAGCGTCCTCTTCAATGAAAGTGATAGTTTTGGATTCAACTCTCTATTTTTTTGGAGCTCGCTGTTCAGGCACATAGGGAGATCCATCCCACATTTTAAGCTCTTGAACATACCACTTTTAGGCGTTTCTACCCGACCCTGCAATGTGTGGTCCTCTCGAGATGGTTATTACATCTTCTCCATTGATTTGGGGGGGGGGGGGGGGGGGGATGGGGATTATCCTCCCTCACAGGAGGGGCCGTAGTTTTTTCAACAGGTTGTGCTGAAATTGTCTTTTGACCAGGCGAAGCCTGGACTTGGTTTCAGCTTTGGACATACTGTCTGAGGTAGCCTCTCGTTATCAATCCTTCGATCTCATCTTTTAATTGTCTTCATTAATCAGTTGTATGGCCTACGTCTCTGTGAAATCTGCAGAACTTGTTTGAATCCCTCTTAGGTCCCTGGTGTCACATTGTGTCGGGCTACCTGAAAGGAACCTAATTCTCATTTGTGAAAAGTATCTTCCCTCGAGTATTCATGAGCTCGGTATATACCGTGTAAATGGAGAAATATTTATCCCCTTTCTTTTTCTTACCCCCATCAGCCTTGGGGTTGTTCCCTTCATTCTTCTTTCTCTTAGAAGGGTTATCTTATGAAGGTTGCGTTGTGGAGGGTGTAGCCGAAGTGGTAGTTGAATTAATTTTTGTCATTGTAGTTATTAATTATGGAGGAGTCAGTTTGAGTGCCAACCTCGCCTCTTCTACATTGACAAACCTCTAGGCCCGAGTAGTGAATTCGGTTATTTTCTTCACAGGCTTCCTCTACATGTCATCCCAAAGAGGACTTCTTGGTAGTACTCCAGCTTGTACTACCATAAGATGACAACTGTCATCAACATTACGAGCTCAGGTCGCCTCTATATTGAACCTCGCTAGATAGCTCTTCAATGATTCACATGGCTGTTGTCTAACATTTGTTAGAGCGAAAGCCTCAGGCTAGATAATCTTTAAAGCTTGGAACTATTTTTTGAATTACTTAGACGACTGGAACCAAGATGAAATCGAGTGTCTTCGAAACTTGTCAAACCAGTTCTTTGCTGGTCCAGTGAGTGTGGTGGGGAAAAGCATACATTTGAGCTCATATCCAACGTTGTTGGCTCGCATCACAATATTGATCATACTCAGGGTGCTGCCTGGGTTGGTATTCCCATCGTAGGGCCCCATGTGGGGTATCTTGGAACAATTAGGAAATAGTGTATTCGAGATATGAGGGACAAAAGGCTCGAGCTCCTCATCGGAATCGTAAGCCTTTTCTTTATTTTTTCCTTCTTGAAGGAGCATGAACGCTTCCTCAAGTTGGTTGATTCTTTCTTGAACCAAATCCACCGAAGGGGGAGCTTGCACTACTGGTAACTGGTTATTGTTCGTAGGAACTCCAACTCCATGTCCCAACATAGGGTTGTACTAATTTCCATATACTGGTTGTAGGGGCTCCCTTCGGGCTTTTAAGTGCGCCCGCAGGTCCGGGTTTGGCTGATTAAACTGCCCCTGGTTCTGGTTGAGGTGGTCTCAAAGATTAGGATAATCATTCGGATTGTTCTCGTAATATCTAGGCTTGGTATTATAAACACTCACCGACTTGATGTAATCTTGACTTCCGTCAAGGAAGCTGAAATTTCTCTCTGGCTGCTTCTGTTGTGGGGCTTGAATACGAGGTGGGTTGTCCACGTGTTCCCTTATTCCGGTTGTTCACGACCTCGACATAAAACTCCCTGATGGCTGGGGTTGTCTATGTTCCTGATGTGTTCCCCATGAGGCCTCACGTTCACCCCTATGCTCAGGTCGAGCTCAATGGCTCTTGTCCCGACTTCCACTTCTAACACTTCGTGAAGGCCTCTGAGTTGCCCTCTCCCTAGCTCGGTTTCCGCTGCGAGCTTGCTGACGTACACTCCGTGTTGGAGAGAGATGCATAATTGGCGAGGGAGGATGCATGATTGGTGAGGGTGGCGGCTTCTCATTGTTCGGCTTGGTAAGTTCGGGGTTATCATTCTGAGCTATCTTGGGAGCTCGGTTATTTCCAAGATTTGTGGGAGCGTCCCCAGCCAGGTTGTTCCTAGCAGGGTTCCGAGATGACCCTCTGGGCCGGCTTTTTCCAGTATTTTCCCTAGGCCTTGGTTGAGCCTGTTGGGCTCTTTGTTCGGCCATCCTGACAGTCGTACTCCCTCGAGGTTGCCCCCTGGTCCTCTGTGGGTGTGCCTAGACTTCAGTAGCTCGTCTTGCCATCTCTTCATTTAACCACGTAGCTTCAGCCAACTATTCACGCAGCCTACAATTTTCGAGCTCAACTACTGGTACCTATCTTTCAGGATTATTATAATCCTACTCATTAGGTCTAGAACTCTGACCAGTCCGTTCTTTAGGAGACTATGAGGCACTCTCCTCATCGGGAATCTGGTCTACCACTGGTTGCTTACTAGGCCTTTGAGGATGCTCCTCAATTTGTGGAGTACGCTCCTCAGGGATTTAGGGTAAAGGTTGCCCACTAGTTCCGGGAATGTTCAAGGCAGCCATTGTGGCTAAGCGGGAAGCATTATGCTAAATGGTAGGAAGAATTTCTTAATACTCTCAATGAAAGTACCAAACTGTTGACGCCGTTTTTCGTCAACTTAATTATGTAGAGTAATTAAACAATCAAATAGGAAGAAAAGAAATGAAAGAGATTTTTACGTGCTTCAGCAGTTAAAATCTGCCTACGTTCACGAGTCACTTTTATTAAAGTCTGCGTTAAAGCTTCAAGAAAGAGCAATAATCACAGAGCGTTTCTCCGTTCAATCCTGTGCGTGAGTACAAATGACCAGATCCAAGCTATTTCTAGACTTGGTTACAAGAATATCTTCCCACAAGTTTAGGGAAGTTACAACATGCATTCAAATGTAAATTGATGAATACCCTAATAATAATATAATTAAAAGGCATCATTTATATGAAAATCCCATAAAAATAGGGATTTAATACACGATTTTAACCAATCGCAAAGGAATGGGGATTTCCAAACAACCTATTCATGTATGTATTTAACGCATCTTCAAGCTTGATCACTGCCTCAACGCGTTTTCGAGATCACCCAAAGCTTCGAGCTCACCATTCCAGTTATCACCACCTACTTGTTGTTTAGTCGTTCGAACTCATCTCTTGGAAGAGACCAACACTTTCGACCCTGCAACTCATGCTCGAGCGCTAAAGGCGTAGCTAGGGAACTTCGTGACAATTTGTACAAGTCTAATGCTAACACTTGTTAATCCAGAGCTTACTCTTTACGAGCCTACATTTCAAGGTTGTTTATTTATTCTCAAAATTTGGGTGTACCATCGCCTATATTGCATTATATATATATAATGGTAGTAGAAATTTATATATTGTGCCTTAATTAATTGTATTGAATATATTTATGTAACAAACATGCATTATATATAGGAAATCATGGCTTAATAAAGTACCCTTTTTATTTTATTGGTAAATTACTATCCTGTTTTGGGCATGTAAATTAATTATAATTTCAGTTTTTTATGACGGTATTTATTGTATTCATAGCATGCCTCGTGCAAATTTTTTAAAAATTACCAATAATTTACAATGTCGAAATAAAAGTTTAAATAGTCTTTTGTATGCGTACTTTTTTTTATACGAGTAGAAAGCATATTACTCTGATTTCAATATTGTAAATTATCCAAAATTTTACAGAAGATCTATTATGATTATAATGAACAACATTATTTAAAAAAAAAAAAGGATTATAATTGATTTATGTGTCTCATATAATACAAAATCATGCCTAGGTAAAAAATCGTAACTTAGTCCCTTTATTTATATATATAATTATTTATTTATATAATCACACCAATATCTGTTTTGATGAGGATAGGCATTATAATTGAGACAATAAATTAAACCAGTGATGAGACCTTTCCTTCGTATGATGAATACCCTCTTCTTTGGGTAAGATCGGGTACAATTGAATACATTGCATTAAATTGTGCTATCTCAAAGTATATGATAAATAAGAACCATTTACTTGGCCAACATCTCAAATAATACAAAAAACAGTTAAATTATATAATTATAAAATATTGAACTAGTACGTACTGATTCATGCCATTAAATTATGCAACCCTCATTGTATGTATAATATATACCACCTATATATATAAATAAATTATTGCTATACATTTATTATATCATGTTATAAGTAAATGTATATGATATATTTATATATATACTATATAGACCCATATGTCAAGCTGCAAATTGCAATGTAGCCTTTTCGAATAAGGCCAGCTTCAGAATATTCAATTTCCAAAAATCAAAATACATATTTTCTTTGTTTTCTTCAACAATTACTAATAAGGCTTTGTTTGATACTTAGTTAATTTATACCAAAATAACATGTTACGAGGGTAAAACTTAGAAAAGAGAAATATTTTTCTACAAATTAATCTATAATTTTTTTTTACTCTTAATGAACTTTTCTCTATATTAATAAAAGGGTAATTGGTGGCTAAAATCTCTCTTCTTTTACAAATATAGTATTTAAGTCTCTAATTTTTTTTTATGGCAAAAGTTCATTATGTTACACAATTAGTGCACATTTCCCACTCAACGTTAACAATTCATTCAAATAGGGAATTTAGCATAAATGTTAGAGACTATTACTGTCAAAAAATAAAAAATCAAGGACTTAAATACTATAATTTTAAAAAAATTGAGACTTTAGCCACCAATTTCTCTATAATTAATTTTCTTTCCAACAAAATTGAGTACTCTATAATTTACAAAAATAATTCTAAGCTCTAGTCTCATGTTGTTAAGGTTTTCAAAAAGATAATTAACTAGTTACTTTTTGCTATTTATTTATTATATTCTATTCTGTCATTGTATAATCCAACATCAAATCAATTATAAATTAACTTTTCATTAAAATAGGAGTACAGAATCCCCCAAGTTTATATCATAGTTCTAATCTAAATTATTAATGTGAAAATGAGGAACGTATTCGGTATAACTAAGAGGATTCACAGTGGCCCCTTATTAATAATTTCCTTCTCAACATTTATCCTTTAAACATTTTTATTTTTATTCTTTTTTATTTTTTATTTATTCTTTCAAAAATATAATATTTAAATAATGTAAAGAGAAAATTAATATATATTATTTTGTGTACTAATTTAGACTCAATTATTTTGTCTAAATTTTTTAATTAAAAAAATTAATATAAAATTATACTATGGAAAAATCATAACTTGTCTAAGATAGTCAATGGTCCTTTTAAAAAATCTTAGAAATAAAATTGTGCATATGTTAACAATGGAGTATTCGATTTTCTTGAAAATAAATTTTAATTATAGGAAAACTGGCGGCTAAAGTCGCCGTTCTTTCCAAATTGTAGCATTTAAGTTTCTAATTTTTTCTTTTTTGGTAGTAATAGTTCTTAATATTTATGTTGAGCCCCCATTTTAACTATTTGTTAACAATATAAGAAAAATGTGCACCAATAATGTAACAAAATGGACTTTTACCACAAAAAATTACTTAAATGCTATGATTGAATTTATAATTGAGAAAGCAATATGGGTACATATATGGGCACCAACACAAGAAAAAGATATAGATCATATGTTTGTTTTTGACATTTTGACACTAGAATGCTAAAGATTTTCCCACAGTTAATTCAATAACTGTAGATCAAACGAAATATATGATAAAGGAAGAAATAAATCTAACCTTGCTAGGATCTAAAAGTAAGAGTATATATTAGAATTGGAGAGAAGATTGGGAATGAATTAAATGTCTCTTGAGAGACCCTGCTCCCACTCATATTTATTATATAATGGGAAATTAAAATGGGAGTTGAATCTCCTTTCATAAAGTCATTCTCTCCATACAACTACATGATAATATTGGCTCTGATATCCAGGTAAATAGCTAATATTCGTACAATTTTAACAACCTATATAATTGTACAATTCATTTGCAATAGGTCCAAATTACTCTTTAGGTTGATGTTTTAGGCTCCAAATATGCCTGATTCTCATTTAGGCCTCATTTTATACCACTAAAAAACTCAATTGAGTTGTCATATGAAAAGATCTCTCTTTTTTTATTTGAATCCAAACAAAATCAAATTAAATTAATTAGAATTTTTCTTTTCCTTCCTAATTCTAAGTTCCAATTAAAGAGATGTGGTATGATCCATTAATTTAAATAGCTTAGAATTAATGCACACATTTTTTAGATATGTAGGCAGATTTGATGTTTGGAGTTGGGTAGCTTCTTTCCTTTTAGTGGCATCTCTGGAAATGCAACTAGCTAGCTACGGGTTCCTCAACCGAAAGTAGGCGAGGACGAGGATTTCTTTCGATTTGGTTTTGGTTTTGGTTTTATTGGGCTTTTGAAGATAGATTTCACAGTGATGTGACAAAGCTAGTCCTTCAAAGCACTCAGTCTCATTACTTAATATATCTTGGATAATATAGCTTTCCTTGGAGATCATAACTTTAGAGTGTTTTAGGGTTATATCTTGGTAATAATAATAATAATAATAATAATGGAGTTGTCAAAGTCAAAATAGATTAAGTTCTTCATATATGTGGCCCATGCTATATATTAATATATATATATATATATATTAACGTTAGCGTGTTTTAGGGTTGTCATTAATTGTAACTCGTGAATATTCACCCTCAACAAAATGGATATGGAGTTCTTATCTTAACGAGAAGGTTAGGGCAGGATACCATGCTTATAACTAGTAGCTACCTTATTAGCTAGGGTCTTTTGTTTAGTATAAAAAATGGATATGTATGTTTGAAGCTTTTTTTTTACCAGAATGATTATTTTAAAATATTTTGAAAATAAATAATGATATATGCACTAAAATATTAAACTGATGTGATACTATTTTTTAAAATAATAAATTTCATCTTAAATAAATTTAATTATTTAAATAAAACTGTCACTTGTGAACCTATCGTGTATATAAAATTTATATTAAAAAAAAAAACTATAATAATTATACAATTATAATAATTATTTCTTTATATACACAGTTAAAAGTTTTCATGGCTAGCTCTTATCCACATCAGAATGGAGACGTCAAACATTAATAAATTTATCATGTATATAGCTAGAAGACAAATTAACAATTAATAAAGAATCAACGTACAAATAAGATAATCCCAATCATGAATTATTATTTTACATTTCTTTTTAAAACATTTTAAGTTTAACAATAAAAAAAAAACTATTAATCGTACGAAAAAATATCCACGCCAATGCCTTTCTTTATTAGTGCCATATTAAATTAAAACCATAAACAAAATGACATTCAAACGTGACGAATGACAATGGAAAAGTATTTTTTTTATGATGGAAAGTTATTAATAAAATTAATTAAATATTCATCAACTTGAAATGAAGGATGATATAAATATAGCTAGTGTACTAGATAAATGTTCTTCAAAACTTCATGTAAATTATATATATATATATATATTACTAGCTAAAGGTGCAGAAGAAATTGCACCATATTCCGTATCATAATATAATTGTTCTTATTTTATTGTACATTAAACTAAACAATCAACCTAAAATATACAAAAGTTTCATATGTACTACTAGCACTACAAAAAACAAGGCCTATACCAAAAACAAATATCATCGGTATAAGCCAAAATATTCTCGGTATAGTCTCTACCGAGAACATGTTCTCAGCAGTAAGTTCTCGGTACAGCCGCATCGGTAGAGGTAAACTTCTACTGACGACATTCAATCTGTTCTCGGTATAAGTTGTACCAAGGACAATGTCATCGGTATAAAGTGGACAATGTCATCGGCACAACCAACCCAATTTTTTCATATGGATGGGCTATACCGAGGACATTGTCCTCAATATAGACTGAACCGATATTTTTTTTATATATTTGTAATGTTTATTCAGTTTTTTGTTTATTTTGAATTAAATATAAAACAATAAAATTAAATTAAAACATTTATATTAAACATATAAATAAAAACATAAGAGTACGTTTGCTGAATCAAAATAAAGAGTTGTCCTAAAGATGAAAATGTAATAGTCCTACTGCCTCGGTGCTCCAACATCGGGATCATCAAGTGGTGGTGGGGCACATTGAGATCCCGGGGTGATACAATGAGTCCGGATGTGCTCCTCTAATTGTCGAACATGCTCTCTCTTCTCAGACATCTCTTCATCTCTAGTTTGTGAAGGATCAATAGTAAATGGAGTTTGGTCTCTTATGTTAAGGATACGTCCATATCCTTTCTGGTAGCCACGTCGTTTCTGAAGACAGTTTGTACCAAAGATAAGTCGTCATCTTCAGGCGCACTAGAAACTGGTATGGAACTCTCAGTATCAGTTGTCTGTGTCTGCTGTGTATCGCGATATGCACGCAATTCCTCATATGATACAATATATAATGTAATTATGTATTGTAAACAAACAATTAAAATTTTGAAAAATGTTTAAAAAAACTTAACGTACCCAAGTTTTTTTTGTTGTCTCTGTCACCCACAATGTGCCTGATTTATGGTGAGTATCCATCCAGCTATCCGAGATAGGCTCAAGTTGCTCAGTCTCTAAATTACGCTGTCACGTATATATATTTTTATAAAAATAATAATTAATTGTAAATAAGAAAAACAAACTTAAAAAGAATTAATTAACTAATTTTTTTATAGCGTAGCCCTGGGATTGAATGAGAACCTCCGTAGCTAATCTATTTTAGTTTCTTCCTATTTTCCTTGTTGAACCCAGAACGTTTCTGCAAAAAAGTTTCTATTAGTAATATATTTAATTAAGTGAGTTAAGTTTAGCAAGAAATTAATACCATAACTTCTGGGCGTCGGAAAAATTCAATGGGTTTTTGCCACTGCGTATTTGTGCAACCACCATAACAATTTTGTGGCCCATTAATCGTTAAATGTTCTTTAATATCATACTTCCAATCAGAATACTTTTTAGCACACGATGTATCAATGCCTCTCAAGATTCCAGGCATGTGCCCTTGTCCATATCTGGTACGCCCGATATCAAACAAAGCATTCTAAATTACAAACATTTATTAGTAAATATGATATATAACCTCAAAATAGAATTAACATAAATACAGAAACCACTTACCTCCAGATGTGCAAGTATTCTCTGTTTCGAGGCATTTGGTACTTTTGACCATTGAGGACAGTCTAGATCTGTGTACTGTCGAACAAGTAATCCCAGCTCTCTTCAGAAATTTGAGCTGTAATCTCCGATCTATTTATATGTTCTCCCTCACACATCCCACTCGAGAGGGAGAGGACGCCCCAACTCTTCCGCTTTTTCCCGCGTGTTCAATTCTTTGTGGCGTCCACGTTTGTTTGGAGGCGCTATTGTATGCAAATTTAGTATTTTAAAATTAATATGTATTAACTGTTAAAATTTAAGGAGTGTATCAATGCGTAATGTATTACCTCGTTCACAATCAGCTGGGATATCTAACGGTCCACGTGGAGGATCGCATCCTCCACCATCACCCCCATGAGATCGAGCAATAACATCAGTCATATCTGTCAAATTAATTGATATTAAAATTACATTTATACTAAACATAATAACTATAATAATCAATTATTGTTAAAAATAATTACTTCAACATATTATAAAATTACCACTTAATAATCACTATAATAATTTTCACTATCACCATCGGTTTCTATGTGTTCATCTTCCTCTTCATCATCTTCTTCTTTATATTAAACTTCCTCCACCTCCTCTTCCTCCCCCTCTTCCTCCTCCCTCTCCTCCTCAATTGCAATGTTATCTATCTCAACAAATTGCAATGGAGCCCCCGTACGTTCAAAGCTGATTTGTGGCAACGAACCAAGATCAACAAATAATTGGAAATTAGAGGAACTAGTGTCGTGCATAACATCTACTTCTAATAAGTGTTATAATAAACATGCAATAAAAGGATGAACTACTTTAATTACTTACTGAAGATATAGCAAGATCTCATTGCAATTATTTAGAACACACCAATTCGCTGTTTTCTTCACTTCATCTTCCAAAATTGTCAAGGATTTCTTATCAATTGGACGACCCTAAGATCGACAGACCGACATCTTTTTAAGTGATGGACCAACATCTACATTTCGGTCTGGATGATTGAACTTTGTTTCAACTTCTTTCAAGTACATGGAGCAAAATTTTAATGCCTCATCAACCACATATCCTTCTGCTATTGACCCATCTGGACGTGCTTTATTACGGACATAATTCTTTTCAACTTTTTCATATACCTTTCAAAATGATACATCCACCTCATGTGAACTGGTCCTACAAGTATTGCTTCTTCCAGTAAATGTATTAGTAGATGGACCATGATATCGAAAAAAGCAGGGGCGGATGTTTTCTAACTTGCAAACAATCCCAACAATTGAAGTTTTGACTTTTTCTAAATCTGAGACTTTTGAAATTCTCGCACAAATGAGCTTAAAGAAAGTGCATAACTCAATAATAGTTGTACTAATCAATTTCTCTAGGAATGCATGCACACCAACTGGTAAAAGACGTTGCATAATGATGTGACAATCCTGTGATTTCAAACTAGTGATCTTATTGTCATTATCAATCACATTCTCCTTAGGTTAGATCCAAAATCATCTGGAAACTTCACTGATTTAAGAAATCGACAAAACTTTTGGCAATCTTCAACAGTGAAAGTGAATTTGGCCGCAGGCTTTTTTATCCGACCATTCAACTTCCTCAGCTGTAACTCTGGTCTCATCTTCATCTTCTCCAAGTCTACGCTGGCACTAACTGTGTCTTCGGTCTTATTCTCCAGCCCAACTATTGTGCCTACTAAACTGTCGCACACATTTTTCTCAACATGCATAACATCTAGATTGTGTCGCGACATTATGTTGGCCCAATATGGGAGCTCAAAAAATATACTTTTTTTTTCTGTCAACCCACTTGCTCTTTTGTATGCTTTCTTTTTTGGCCACCATATCTTACATTCTTACCAGGAAGAGAATCGGGTATAAAATCCTTTTGTGTGAACATTTCTTGCATGGTTAATGGCTTTGGCGGTAGTCTTTTTTTCAACAACACCATATGTCTTCTTTTTCCTTCTAATAGCATGTTTGATTGGTAAAAAATGTCTATGGCCATAAAAAGCAACCTTCTTTTGTAAACGAATAGATGGTGTTGCCACATTGCAAGTAAAGCAAGCATGATAACCTTGGCAAGTCCATCCAGAAAGGCTACTCCTTGTTGGGTAATCATTTATAGTCCACATCAAAGTTGCTCGAAGAGTGAAGAAACTACCATCGACTGTTTCTCGAGTCTGTACAGCAGTCACCCATAATTCTTTTAACTCATCAATCAATGGCCTTAAGAAAACATCAAAATCTTTTCCTGGCGAATGAGGTCCCAGAATTAATAAGCTCAACATGAAATTAATTTCTCTCATGCACAACCATGGTGGCAAGTTATATTTCGTCAACACAACTAGCCACATACCATAAGAAAGACTCATATTACCAAAGGGATTGAATCCATCTGCAGCACATCCAAGCCGCACATTCCTGGGTTCCATTGCAAACGTTGGATTATTTAGGTCAAAGTCCCTCCAAGCTTTCCCATCAGCAGGATGACGCAATACACCATCTTCTTTTATACGTTGCTCGTGATGCTATCTCGTATGTTCAGCAATTAATGTGCCTCGATGCATATTTTAACATTAACCTAGGGGTTAAAGGAAAATAACGCATCACTTTATGAGGCACTTTCTTGCCCTTGGTATTCTTGTCCACCCACCGATCCTCCCCACAAACAGGACATTTGCTTTTTCCAGCATGTTCTTTCCAAAATAGTGCGCAATCATGCTTACAGACATGGATTGACTCGTAGCCCAATCCATGTTTTCGCAACAACCTTTTCGCTGCATAATGCGATTTTGGAAGCTTATTTGGGGCTGGAAATGCATCATGTAACAACTCCAACATTCCATCAAATATTTTGTTTGGAATTTTGCCCAACACTTTGAAATGCATCAACTTCACTAGGAAATTAAATGATGTGTAATTTTGACACCCAGGGAATAATGGAGTCTCAACCTCAGCAAACAAATTGTTATAATGTTGCCCACCCATGTAGTCTGTTGTAGGTATATCTTGATCGCGCACATTCTCTTCATATTCGTCATTGTCATTTTACATAACATCATTGAAAACATCCATCATTTCATCTTCATCATTTTGATCTATCACTTTCCTCATTGGTATTATTTCATCCTCTCCATACCAATACCAATTGGTATATTTCCGTAGAAAACCATTTACAAAGAGATGATTTTCTAATACATCAATCATCTAAATTCAACGTTGACACACCTCCTACACAGACATTTCACCAATCCCCTTGAGTCAACGCACTACCAAGCTCTCTGAAGAAAATCCATCACACCAGCCTCATACTCATCAGATTATTGATCTGTCAAATTAATCCAGCTCTTGTCGATTGACATTGCATGAGTGTAGCACTCCACGGAACACTAATCATCAAACTTACAATCAATTTGTGTGTGTGTCCTAATTCATGGAGAGGAAAATTTAAGAGTCTTCAATGACTCACCCTCTCTGAACGGGTCTAAGGCTTCTTGTGATGAACACTAACAAAATAAAAAAATTGTTTTTATAATGACTTATGCTCTTTGAAGTTAATTATGTTGTTTTATGATATCTAACTATAATATATTTGAGTGTAAATAGTATTAAAATTATTTAAATTTGACATCTTTTTTTCTAACTTGAAATATTAATTTTAATTTTGATTACAAAAAATAGTGAAAATTATAAATGTTAATTAATAATTTATTAAATTAAATTTTTTGCTTTTACTTTATTGAACAATTTAATTAATTTTCACACAATTTCTAGGATTTGGTTAAAATTTATTTAATTACTTTATGATTTTTTTTACTAAACCTATTAAAAAAATTATTTAGTGCTTTTACTAATATTCACAAAATCTCTAAATTTTATAATTCTATGTAAAATTCGGCAGCATAACGACTGTATTGTCATCTATCCCAAAATTTAAAAACCTGCAAATAACACATAAAAAATATTCAGTCCCAGAACATGCACAGAGCAATACAAATACATTGTAAACGACTATATAATTTATAATTATTAGTCTAAATTTTATTAATTATTCAATTTTCTAATCAAAATATCATAATTCTACTAAAAAATAACAACAACAAATCATCAATATTCATAAAATCTGATTTTTTACTACTAACATAACCAAAAAAAAATTAATATTAACAACAACAACATACTAACATTAGCACCCAAAAATTCCAAATTAACACTCAAATATTTAATATGTTTACTAATATGTTTAATACATAATTTTTACCAAAACAACAAAGAACCTATTTTAATAAAAAAAAAATACTAATTAACCATCTAGCAATCTTCTAATTCCTAATCTCATTTTTACTAATAAATATTTTTAAAACCTTATAATAAATACATTCACCCTGATATAATAACAGATTTTTATTAAAACTAATATTAATTCATTTATATAAAAAAAAACATAAATTAAAAAAAAAATCAAACAAAACAAAAAAATTAAAAACAAATTACCAACACCTTCAAATCCTTCTCTATAGCTCAAGAAAAATCGCACCAATACCTTCAAACAAAAAATACAAAAATACATTACCATTTCTTAAATATATATATAAATGAACAAATAAATCTTACCCTTAAGAAATAGAGAGAAACCCCTTCACTTTTAGAGATTTTTGGACCTAAAAATGAAATTTTTTAGATGAAAATGGGAGAGATTTCGGTGGAGAGAGGCGGAGAGAAATGGGTATGTAAAAACTGAGGGAAAGAGAGGAAGAAGAAGGGGGGTCGCGCAGCTGGGATATTTATTGAACCTATACCGAGAACATGTCCTCGGTATAGGAACTTACCCTATTCCAAAACCGCGAAAAGATCCTGCGCATCTGAAATGTCTATACCGAGATATAACCCCTTTTTTTGTAGTGTAGCCAGATTTTGGTGATTTTACTTTTTGACCAACTATATTAATACATTTTATACACTTGTTACTTATCTATAGATTCAAAGCTCTAATATAATTAAGCTTAAAGGATTTGCAATATTTATAATATGTTTTACTCTAAGTCTCATATATACACATACTTTAATCACACAAGAATATAGTGTAACTAATTATATAGTGTGGTGAGTAATCATCTCAACTGTTGACATAAGATCCGACCAATAAGATTTAAATTTACAAAAATTTATCAAATACATAATTATGTTCATTTTATGCATTTTATACCCATCATATTATGATTATACAGCATATATAGTACTCAACTACATATTTATATGTATATAGAAGTACTTAAATATTTTCTGAATCATTTTGGATGTGGGTCTCTATGTTGGAAAACAAGTATGATTAGTAGCTTTGTGATTGTTTGAAGATGGAATAAAATCCTTAGCCTGTGGAAAGAAGAAAACCACGTGGAAAGCATAAGATATATTCAAAAGGAAAAGAAAAAAAAAACAGTATAATTAGGTTAGTGGTACAACAAGGGTCAGTCCTCACAGAACTCCAAAGTAATTGTTTTTTCAAAATGATAATAATAAGTAGGGGCTCCCCTACCTTGCTACTCAATATTTTCTAGGTTTTCAACTATATATATATATATATATATATATAAATATATCAAAATTTACCACAAAATTTTCTTTCAACATTTCATTTATTTGGTACTCAAAGATATTCAACTATGTCTATCTATACCTTCCACATATTTAGTGTTTTTTTTTCAAAAAATGTTTTTGCAGTAATATTTTTTGACTGTTTAACTTTATCTTAATTATTTTTTACTTGTATGTTTAATTTCATTAACAATAGGAGCTTAATTAAAAATCTAAATTATAGATTTTATACCAACAAATTCATCAATTTGACGGTCTTGAACAAAATATTATATTTATAATTGAAGTATATTAGTTAGAAATATAATTTAGCTCTTACATTAGAATAGATCAAATTTAATTTGAACCTACAAAACAAATATACATATGGTAGATTTGCTAGAAATTAAAATCCTACACTACATACTTTTTAATTTAGGGTTTTCAAATCCTTTTATAAGAACTAAATCGGGCATATATATTAGGCTTTTTGGTAACCAAACGTATATATATATATATATATATATATATATATACTAGATACAAAAAACGACGTTTGCTTAGTTTTATTTATAGAATTTATTAATTATTTTTATTAAATTTATATTAATGTTATATAAATTTTGAAATAAATATCGTATTTTAATTAAATAATTTATTTATTTTGTTTAAGTTTATGTTTGTTCTAGTTTATGAATTTGGGAGTGACAACAAGAGATTATATATTATATGTTTAATATAATATTAAATATTATACACAGATTTTAAATTTAAGTTTCTTTCAAAAAAAAAAATTTTAAATAATTTGATGCTAATTTACAGTAGATTATATTATATGTTTAATATAATATTATTCTAATAAGAGTTTAAGTTTAATTAAATATTTATTTAAGTTATAAAACATATAATTTTATTATTTTTAAATAACTATCATTGTAAAACATCTCAAAAATATCATATTTTAATTTGTTTAATTATTTATTATTTAAAAATAATTATCATTGTAAAATATCTTTAAAATATCTTATTTTTAATTTGTTTAATTATTAATTATTTTTAAATAATTATCATTGCAAAATATCTCAAAAATATCCTATTTTAAATTTTTAATTATTTATTTTATTTTATTTAAGTTTAAGTGTTTAGAAATTACTGTTAAATATAAGAATATTCCGTTAAAGTTAACCTTAAAAAAAATAAAAAACTGTTAAAACCAAAATTTTTTGTTATCTACACACTTATTATATAGATAGATATAAAAAAAAAAGGAATTCTATATTGGGGCACCAGTGTTAATCCTATTGGGTAGGGGCAAATTTATTTTTGACACTTGAAAAAATTATAATCTAATTTTTTTTATATGATGGTATAAATTGTAGTTATATCAGACATCCCATCAATTTTTGTGAAATTCTGAATAATTTAGAATACTGAAAATAAACTTAAACTGTGAGTTGCACATGTGTATGTATATTTTTTTTAACCCTATTTTTCAACCATATTTTTGCATCATAAATTATTTAAAATTTCACAAAAAATAATATAATGTTTTATATAATTACAATATATACTAGGAAAAAAAATAGGTAATAATTTATTCTTATGTCAAAACGCTTGTACTAAAAAATAATGCCCTAGTATAGAGTTACCCTTTATATATAAATATATATATTATATTTTCTTTTCACTCATTAAATTATATTCAACTTCAATGCAGCCCATGTCTCTTCAAGATAACCTAATAATGCAACGTATGATTTGACATACTTACATACACACATGTACTCATTTATTCATGTTTGTATTCACTATACTTCTATATATACACCAAATACGCATCACTTGCGTACGTAGCTATCACTTTGCATTTATTTTATCTTAAATTTCTTTATCTACTTTTTGTTTGTTGCTAAAAATTTCTTTGTCTATTTACTTACCCAATAAAACTATACATATTATACGAAAAAAAAACCCCCAATACACACAAATTTACACGAATAAAGTTAAGTATTTATACCATTTTAGACTTTTTTCAATATCAGTACAAACTTTAAATTTTAATCAATTATAAGTAGTATCTTCTGTTTTGTAAATTAATGAAAAAAAAAATAGTATTCTCAACTGAAATGTGATGAGCTATAAACTCAAAAATTGTCTCGATATTTGTTGTTGATCTTTATGGTGGACTGAGTTCAAGAGAGGAGGAAAACTAGTTTTAAGATATAACTTCATGATTATAATGCTAATGTAATATTATTCGATCCAAATTGATTCAAATAGTGAGCTTAATTTTAAAAAATAATAAATAAAAGAATTACATTTATACGATTTCTTACCAAAAAAATAATAACTTTTTACCCGTTCTTGTTATAAAAAAAAAAAAAAAAAAGACATCCAAATGGAACGTCCATTTTATATTGACGTGCACGTATTTATAACGTTACTCATTATTTCTGATTTTCACCACTTGCTTTGGCATCATATAATAATATACTATATATTATAAGACTATATACAATAATATATATTTCAATTAATATATATATAGACTATAGTACACTTAATTTTACCAAACAAAATAATTTACATGCACCTATTTTTTAGAGACGTGGGACCAAGACTCTCTACGATATTTTATTAGCTTAATTATATAACGTGGAATATACTTAACTACTAACAATAATGAACATTTCAAACAAAACAAATATATAATTAATAAATATTTTTTTATTAATATTTAACGGTTCATAATTTTATACAACCCTATCAGAATGGTCCCTTTCGTATATATAGCACCAAATAAAGTTGAAAGAATATTTCGTGGAGCATATACATTTATATTTAGTATATAATTTTTTTACTATAATAACATGATACTATAAATATATATATATATATAACTATTCGTTTGTATATATATATATATAGGCTCTATAAATGTAATAAGTCTTACCATTCATGGTTCCCATATTATAATTTATATAATACATATGTTATCCTCTTGAAACTACAAATGTATAAAGGTCTTTTTTTTTCTTCTAATAATTTTACCACATATATTTTTTTTTACCGTAGGTTTTTTTTCATCAATAATTAATTATTTTTGGGTATTTTTGAGTAAATATTCGATTGTAAAGAGTGAAGAGAGAATCAAATGGGTGGTGGGTGATATGTCAATGGAGATGGTGGATGATGTCCCTTAGATGAGAGAAAGTTTATGACTTTTAATTTTGTACAATATAAATATATATATATGTATAATGTAATAATTATATAGTATATATACAAAAATAAAAAATATATATTTATATATGTATGTACGTATTTATATTATGTGATGGTAACTTGAGCTTTTATGTCTTGAGACTGTAGCAGTGTAACAGAATATTTATTCCTATCCAAACTGTAGTCCTATCATATTCTACTACGTACGTGGGAGTGGGACTACATATCCTTATAATTAATAATTGACATAATTCATTTCATCGGGCCACCTATAAAATATAATTAATTTATATATTTATATATACCATATAAATTTGTTACTTATTTTCATTGAATAATTGATCATTTAATGGGATTTATTATTATTATTATTAATAATACTGTATGCATGCATACTCTTGAAGAAATAATTTATATATTGTACAAATAATTAACTAGTATTAATAAATTGGATTTTTATGGAAGAAATATGGAACACTCGTTTATTTATTTGAAAAATTAATATTAGAGGGGATTCACGGTTGGTTATTAAAATGTATATAAAAATTTGTTATAAAACACTACAATAAATATCAGTTTTAGAGACACCACTATTAGGGGCGGTCAGTCACCCTTAATATATAAGAAATTAGGGACAACAAATGGGAAATCACCCCTGATAGTGTAATATTTTGACCAAAAATAAATGAGAAATTTAGGCGGTGTGTTATTTTTTTGTGACAATTACTGATGTTTACATATGCTCAGACCCTCGTCCCCTCCGCCATTCACACCTTTAATCAAAGAAAAAAAAAACGCAGTAATCCTCCATTTTCCCCCAATCTGCAAATTGAGTACCCATCCTCCATTTTCCTCAAATCTATATCATTTTCTCTAAATCAAACCCCAAATTCAAATCTCTCATATTTTTCCCCAAATCCAAACCCATTTTCTCTCTCTCCCTTTCTCTCCACCACATCAACATCAGCACCACCACCATTGTCGGGCGACGACGACGAGGAGATCGCAATCGCCACTCCCAGAGCTGTTGGACCACCACCACCGAGGTTTAAATTTTGTTTTCTTCCCGTTATACATATATATGTATTTATATATATTTGTTTGTTTATTTATTTATTTGTAAATGTATATATTGTGTGTGTATTGTATATATATTTAGTTTTTTTTTATTTATTGCCCAATGTGTGTATATATTTATGTTTAGTTTTTTTATAGATATATATATGTGTGCCGAGTGTATATATATATATATTTATTTTTTATAAATATATATTATGTGTCTGTGCCGAGTGTATACATATATTTATATATATATATATTTAGTTTTTAATTTATTGAAGAAAAAAAATTATAACAATGTATATTATGTTTGTGTAGAAATTGAAGGAGTATCTCTTGGAAAATTTGTGACTACAGTGTTTCTAATTTTGTGGCATCAAGGTATATATTTTTTTATTATGTTGTTATAATTAGTTTAATTAATATGTGAATGTGTGTAGAAAATAAGATGCGCGTTTAGTGCTATTAATATGTGTGTAGAATAACATATTGTAAATGTGTAAATAAAAATGTATGATGTGTTAATGTTTGAATTTTATTAATAATATGTATATTGTGAATGCTCTGGGAATTTTCTGTGTCATTAGTAGGGTTTTAAATTTTTGGGATAGGTTAGAATATAGTTGCTATACTACAGAAATTTTAGTGGAGTTAGGAGAAATTTTAGTAGTGTTAGGATAAATTATTATAAAATTAATTGATGATAAATAATTATCTAATTTTGAGTTATCATTATTAATTTATTTAATTAAAAAATATATTAAGAATTAAATTAAGCTTTAAAAAATATACAATGATGAATAAATGTAATATTTAATTAAAATTAAAGTAAATTTAGTGATATTAAAAAAATTAATTTGATACTCATATATTTAATAATTAAATTTAGAAATGAGATAAACCTTCTTATAATTAAATTAGAAAAAATATTATCCAAAATAATAATAAACTTAACAAATAAAAAATCTTTTTTTAAAAAATAAACAATTGATAATTTAAATTTTTTTTAAAAATTATTCATAAATTTAACATTAATTTGAAAGAAGAAAAATATGTTTGATAATTAAAAATTCTCATTATGAAAAATATTGACAAATATGAAAAATTAAGAACGGAAATAATTACAAATAATTAATTGCAATTATACTACATTAAAAAATAATTAAAATAGAAATTAATAGTAATCATAACTATAATAACATTCTTAACAAATGTAGATGTAATTATTAAAGAACATTTAATCTTAAACATTATAGAATAAGACCTTATAAAAAATCATAATTTTTTGGTGATATCATAAGACTTTATAAGAAATCATAAAATAGCTAGCATAAAGAAATATTTCATTTTTTGTTGTTTTTCTTTGGTGATAAAATTTTATTACCAAAGACAGGATAAAATTTTTATATATTATCACCAACTGATAATTTTTTCCTTAATTATTTTTAATAACAAAAAGTCTTAGACCCTTTCGGAGAGGCTGGGTCAGTAAGGACTCTTAAATATGCTTCTCTGAATTATCCAAGATTTTTTTGTCCGAATGGATAGTTTGGGTTTGTTGTGTACCTATAATTTGATCTATTACTCATTTTATGGTTTCGTTAGTAGAGATTTCATTCTGTGTCTCCTTATTTATTCTCGTAAGTGGGTAGACTTAATTTTAGTCTGCACACTTATGAGAACCATATGGAGGTGGTTCCAAAAATTTTACATAAACAATACAATTTTAAAAGTGTAGATTAAATTATATGTATACTACAAACCTAGATGGGATAGGTTCTTTACCCTTTAAGAAGTGGAGAGAAAATATGGATTAGGGCACACACACATAGTCAATAATATTTAATTGTTGTTTATTCTTGCATCGAATATGTCGATCGATAAGAGTCGGACGATAATTGAAGAAACGTAACTGTGATGCTTATTAAAACGGTCTTCTTCTTGAATATGACGAAGGAACACATAGACTATGACGAGAGAATTAAATGTTCATACGTCAGATGCCTGAATGTTAAACTACAAACTATAGATATGGTGGAGGTTCATATCTTTGACAATGGTAGATTTAGCACTGGGAGGTGGAAGCTAGTGTTTCCAATGAGGTAGTTGATGAGAATGAAGATGTAGATGAGATAATCAACGTCGTTGACGATTTCATCTTACCAACAAATGTAGACGATGCAAGTGGTGTGTCTGGCAGCTGAATGGGACAGTATTATGATGAGTTGTTCGACGAGATTGAGGCTGAGTTGTATCCAGGTTGTGAATGGATATCATCCCTAAATTTTTTGGCAAAGTTGATTGTAGCATCCCAAATTTGCTAGTAAGGCTTAGGGCCTTGATTAACGTGCCTGGAGGGCAATAAGTGATTTATTATTATAATATGTGTATTTGTTTGACTATGTGATTAGTGATGCATGTTTAGGTGAATTAAATATGCATGTGGGCCCCGCTTGGTTATTGGGGGCATGTTTGTAATTTTAGCCCGTTGAGGGCATAAATGTGATAATTGTAATAATTGTGATATATATGTGTTGCACGATCCGAGACAGCCCTAGGGAGCAGTTAGCTAGAAAGTCACAACGGGGTCGAAAATTCGACTCAAGGCGAGTCGAGGGGTATTTTGGGTATTAGACGTTTTATGGGGTTATCGGGTTATGGAAATAAATATTTTGAGATATATTTGAAGATAGACTGTTTAGGAGGGAATATTGGGAAAATTTGTCATTTTTCCCTCGGGAACGTTTTTGGTACCTCGAGCATTTGAGATAACCTTAGAAACTTAAGTTAAATAAAACCAAAATTGGAGAAGTGTTTAGAAGCTAAGGAAACCGACCCTCTTTCCTCCTCTCTCTCTTGGAGTCTTCTCCCATTGGAAACAGGCTTTTGCTGGAAACTAACCAAAGACTAAGGAATTGGAGCTAGGAATTTTGGGAACTAGAAGCTTGGAGCTTAGAGAACTAATCCAGGGATTTAACTCAGCTCAAGGTAAGCTCTTAACTTGGTGAATTATACTGGTTTTCTGCTGAAACTTTAGAGTATTGCATGTGTGTTGGGTTAAGAATCATCTTTGAGGTTGTACGCCCTGGTTTTCCCACGGGCTGGTTAGCAGGTCGAGCCTCGGACTAATCAAGGTTAGTTCGTAAACTTCCCCAGGTCAGAGATCTGGTTTTCCAGGTCGTACCCACTTAGCTCGAGGCATCCTCAAGAACCCGCCAATGCTGCCTAAGACTGGGGGAAGGAGTCCTTAAGGCCGAAGGTTGGGTCAGTGAAGCAGCTCGTTGTGTGAGCTTCTACCCGTGGATTCCTGATCCTTTGTAAAGTCAACACACGCAAGATAAACGTGCCTATATCTGACATCACGTATCCGATATCTCCCTGACTTTCCAGGCACGCATCAGGAACGTGCGCATTCAGACACCCACGGCTGGGTTGGGCCGTGCGGCCCATTATCTCCTTACATACTGATTAGACCACACTTATGTGTCAGGTTTAGGAATTAATCATAAATGTTACAGAGTTGATATGACCAATGGTAAGGTCACGTGATGACCTCCCTACCAACTTCCAGGTGCCTTCTCCTATAAATATGGGGACCCTGGGAGTTGATAGGGGTTGGAAAAAATAGCCTCTAAAGAGCCATATACTTTGTAAACCAAATACCCAGAATACATCAATAATATTGACTAGTGGAGTAGAAGGATTTTAACCTTTGAACCACCTAAAAAACGTGTCTTTAGTCACATAGTTCATTCTCTAAGATTTCATATCTGTGATGGTTCTATTTTTAGCACTAATCCCTTTCTCTTCTTCTCTTAATTACCTGTTGGCGAAGAACCGCGTCAACAGTTTGGTGCTTTCATTGAGAGCAAGTTCGATTAGTGCTACCACAAACACCCAACTATGGTGACCACTCGATCCAGGCATGGCAACGAAACAGAACCTCATGATGGGCAGGAGGCCCGCCATGTTACCATCCCTGATGAGAAAATTCCTGAAGTCCAGCAGAGGCCAGGAAAGCAGCCGACGGGCCAGAACGACACTGGTAGCTCAGCACCCCGGCCGCCTAATCCAAACCCGTGTTATTATACTGCGGTGGAGATGGAGAATGCTCAACTGAGGAGCCAGTTAGCAACAGCCAGTCGGCAGATCCAGGATTTTTTGGCCCGACTACCCCCTCTCACAACCAACGTTAACGTTGGAGAGAGGCAAGGTGAGGCTCCTAAGTCTCGCCAGAGTAATCGGTCCAGACAAAGCCGTTCAGATAGGCCTCATGCAGCCAACTCCGCCCCTTCATCGCACCATCAAGAGGCAAACTTCAGGGAAAGGCCTGGGGTCAGACAACAGGAATACAGCCGTTCAGTGAGGACGTCAACCCCTAGCTCTCAACCTTCCTCGAGGGCGCCCAGGAGAGCTCGAGGAAACTCCTGAAGGAGATCCGGGGCAGGCCAGCAGCGCCAGCCCGTCCCAGAAGATCGTCCTGCACCTCGTCCAGCTCGCCCTGCGCAGGACCAGCAAGCTGGCAGGGCCGAAAGGCCCCCGCCAAATTTGATCCGTACGGACGGAACTAGGATCGCCTCCCCAGTCAGGCATCCTCCTTCTCCAATCAGATACCCATCTCCTCAACCCATTCGGGACGTCCCAGCCTATGGGAGTAGTAGGAGAGACCCGCCGTCGGCTGGGCCTTCCTGGCACAGCAGGGTGCCAGGGGAAGGGTCAGGTCGTAACCGCCAAAGACGCACTCCAAGCCTATCCAGCAGGAGCCACTGGACCGGTAGTCGCCGGAGTGATCTCTCGGGAGGACACCTGCGTCAGCGACTGAGTTCGGCACAAAGTATCCAGACTACACAAGGAGGCGACCTCTGAGATCACCTCAACTCTCACCGAGACGATCGAACCGAAGGTGGTAGGCAGGCCCGCTCGACAGGGGTCCGATCCGAAGTACGTAACGGAGGGAATGTCCCAAATAACCTATCTCAAGATAGGGGGGCAACAACCCACCTAATGTGTACAATGGGTCCGGAGCTGTGGAACAGCCCCGGAATAACCCAGGATCTCAAGACAAAACCCTTGAGCGCCTGACTCAGATGGAGGAGCTGATGAGAAAGCTCCTGACAGAGAAAGAAAAAGACGAGTATGATTCTGGCGACGAAATGGAACTCTTCGCCCCCAATATAGCAGCAACGGTCTACCCATCCGGTTTCCGAATGCCCCATTTGTCAAAGTTCAACGGGGACGGAGACCCGTCAGATCATTTGGGAATGTTCAACACCCTAATGATGGCTCATAACATTGGCCCGGAGCTGCGTTGCTTGATCTTTCCTTCCACATTGATCGGACCTTCCAGGCAGTGGTTCAAGCAAAGTAAAAGACAGTCAATCAGTTCCTGGAAGACTTTTTCAGCTGACTTCAAAAGGGCATTCCGCGCCTCCCAGGCCGCCCGAATCCAGGCAGACTCCCTAGCTAACGTAAGACAGCAGCCCGGTGAGACGCTAAAAGCCTACTTGAGCAGATTCGCGAATGTCGCTGCTCAAGCTCATGACGCTGACGATAGCTCTAAGCTCATGGCCATGAGAACCGGAATCCTGGTCGGGGGAGACCTGTGGAAAGATATTCAGAGGAAGGGAGTCGGCTCGGTTAACGAATTCCTTAACAGAGCCCAATAATGGATAAACTTAGAAGAAGCAGAAGCTTCAGCCGCGGGGACCAGCCAGGTTCCCGAGAAGCCCGCTGGGGCAGGGACGGAGATCGCGGTGGCAATCCCCGGCGACGCGCAGAACAACCAGCCCGGTGGTGGCAAAAGGAAGGGAAATGGTGAAAACAGCCAACACGGTCAGAAGAAGAATAAGTCTGTGGACAAATTCAAGCCCGTGTTTACAGCATATACCGAGCTCACCCAGTCTAGGGAAAACATTTTCCTGGCCAACGCTGCTCGGGTCCCCTGGAAGAGACCGGAGCCATTGAAGCACCACAAGGGAAAGAGAGATACTTCGAAGTTCTGCCGTTTCCATAACGACATCGGCCACAATACCGACGATTGCAGACATCTAAAAGATGAAATCGAGACTCTCATCCGAGCAGGCCCCTTGGCGCAATATTCACGAAACAGGGTCCCAGCGGGTCGACCAACTCCAGAAGTCCCAGCCAATCAGCCCGGGCCTCGGATAGATCAGAACGTCCCTCCTCCCGCGATCGAGGGAGAGATATCCACCATCTCTGGAGGGCCGCATATGGCTGGCACGAGCAGATGTGCACAGAAGAGGTATGTGAATGAGTTAAAGACTCATAACGGAGCTGAGTTCGCCCCGGAGCAACGTCAGTCAAAACAGCAACGGTTAGAGAAACAACCGATAACTTTCACGGAGGAAGACGCAGGCCATGTCCAATTCCCTCATAACGATCCCTTGGTCGTAGCAGTCCAGCTCGCCAACCGGAAAGTAAGGAGAGTGTTGGTGGACAATGGGAGCTCGGTGAACCTCCTATTCCGAACCACCTTAGAAAAGATGGGTCTGACTGTCGCCGAGCTAAAGGCCACCTCGATGATGCTGTATGGCTTTTCGGGAGAAGGATCGGCAGCGATAGGGACGATCGAGCTGGTGATCACCCTAGGAGAAGAGTCTCGGACAATCTCCAAGCTACTTGAGTTCGTGGTCATTGACTGCTCCGCTGCCTACAACACCATTTTGGGCCGACCTGGGCTCATAGCTTTCGAGGCCATCACTTCAGTTCGACACCTCGCCATGAAGTTCCCAACTTCAACGGGAGTCAGTACCATCAAGGGCGATCAGCTCGCTGCCAGGGAATGCTACAGCATTTCCATGAGGGGAAAGTCTAAACCCGGGCAGCTGGCAATGGCCATTCAGGGCGAAGAGGAATCTCAGGGACCCAAGGCGGCTCCCGAGATTGAAAAACCTCGGATTTCCGAAGAGGAAAAGATCGCCCTAAATGAGGACATTGACCCCCGAGTAGGCGAGGATAGATCCGAGCTCCAGGCTATTGAGGAGCTCGAGGAGGTGATCATTGACGAACAGAATCTGTCACAGACGGTTAAGCTTGGGAAGAACCTCTGCGACAAGAGAAAGGCGGAGCTGATTGCATTTCTGAGAAATAGCTTGGACGTATTCGCCTGGTCCCACGAGGACATGGTGGGGATTAGTCCGAGTGTCATCATGCATACACTCCACCTGGATAAAAGTGTTCCTGCCAGATCCCAAAAGCAGAGACGTTTAGGAATGACCCGGGCCGAAGCCCTTGAAGAAGAAGTGGCCCGGCTCAAAAAATGTGGTTTTATCCGCGAAGCCAAATTTCCAATTCGGGTCGCTAATCCCGTGCTGGTTCCAAAGCCCAACGGGAAGTGGCAGACCTGTATTGACTTCTCCGACCTGAATAAAGCCTGCCCCAAGGATTGCTTTCCATTGCCAAGGATCGATCAGCTGGTGGATGCCACGGCGGGGCACGAGCTCATGTCCTTCATGGACGCGTACCCAGGCTACAATCAGATCGCGATGAACCCGGCGGACTAGGAGCATACCAGCTTCATGACCCCAACGAGTGTATATTGCTATAAAGTCATGCCATTCGGTGTGAAGAATGCCGGAGCTACCTATAGAGGTTAGTAAACAGAATGTTCGCGGACCAGATCGGAAAGAACATGGAGGTGTATGTTGATGACATGCTTGTCAAATCAAAGACTGCCGACAACCATGTTCCTGACCTGGAAGAATGTTTTAAAATACTACGAGAATACGGCATGAGGCTCAATCCTCATAAATGCACGTTCGGTGTCGCATCAGGGAAATTCCTGGGGTTCATAGTCAATACCCGAGGAATCGAGGCAAACCCCGACAAAATCAGGTCACTGCTCGAGCTTCCTTCCCCCAGGTCGCGGAAAGACATCCAAGGCCTCACAGGAAGAGTGGCAGCACTCAACCGGTTAATTTCCAAATCAACCGACAAGTGTTTGCCCTTCTACAACCTGCTCCGGGGAAACAAGAAGTTTGAATGGACGGTAGAATGCGAAAGTGCATTCCTCGACTTGAAGGCACATCTGGCTGAGCCGCCCGTGCTATCCAAGCCCAGGGCAGGAGAACCTCTTTATCTGTACATGGCCGTCACTGAGGATGCAGCAAGCGCCGTGCTAGTGCGAGAAGAGGACCAAGTTCAAACGCCAGTCTACTACATCAGCAAGAGACTCCTTGGAGCAGAGTCGCGATACCCACTGATGGAAAAACTGGCGTTCTGCCTAATCACGGCCTTGCGAAAGCTCAGGCCGTACTTCCAGTCCCACTCTGTGCACGTCATGACCGATCAGCCCCTGAGGCAGGTGTTGCAAAAGCCTGAACCATCGGGACGTTTTCTAAAGTGGGCGATCGAACTGAGTCAGTTCGAGATTTTCTATACTCCGCGAACTGCCATAAAAAGTCAGGCCTTGGCCGACTTCGTGGCGGAGTGCGCAGGATTCCAGGAGAATCCATCAGAAGGCTTGCTTCAGGTCACCTCCCCACATTCGTCGTGGAAGATATTCGTCGATGGTTCATCTAACGAGAACGGCTCCGGGGCCGGAATCATCCTGATATCCCCCGAGGGACATAGATTCCACTCGGCCATAAGGTTCGGGTTCAAGGCGTCTAACAACGAGGCAGAATACGAGGCTTTGTTGGCTGGGCTGAGGGTAGCTAGCGAGCTGAAGGCGAACTCCGTCCAGTGCTTCAGTGACTCCCAGCTCGTGGTGAACCAGGTTTTGGGAGAATATCAGGCGCGGGGACCAAAGATGGCTGCCTACTTGGCAAAAGTAAAAGTCGAGCTGTCCGCGTTTGAGCGAGGTTCGATCGAACAAATACCTCGGGAGCAGAACGCCAACGCAGATGCTCTTGCCAAACTCGCCACCTCGGGAGAGGCAGAAACCCTGGGGTTGGTGCCAATAGAATTCTTGAAAAAGCCAAGTATAGAGGGAGATCATATAGAGATCGAGATGATTGATATTAGGCCGACCTGGATGACTCCCATTCTTGAGTATCTCGTCGAGGGCAGGTTACCCGAAGAGCGTAACGACGCACGACGAGTCCTTTATGAAGCTCCGAGGTATACGCTAGTCGAAGGAGTGTTGTACCGACGTGGGCACTCCCTACCTCTCCTTCGGTGCGTTCTTCCAAGCGAAGCGAAGGCCATCCTGCAGGAAGTTCACGAAGGATTCTGCGGAGACCACACTGGGGGGCGAAGCCTGGCCTTAAAGGTTCTCAGGCAAGGTTATTAATGGCCGACTCTGTCCAAAGACTCAATCTCGTATGTGAAAAGGTGCGACAAGTGTCAGCGATTCGCTGTGGTTGCCCGAGCTCCTCCGGTCGAGCTAAAAATGATCTCGGCTCCTTGGCCATTTGTCGTTTGGGGAATAGATCTAGTGGGCGCCCTGCCCACCGGGAAGGGCGGGGTCCGCTACGCCGTGGTAGCCATTGACTACTTTACCAAGTGGGCCGAAGCAGAGCCATTGGCGACAATAACGTCAAAGAAAGTACTCGACTTTGTGATAAAATGCATCGTTTGTCGATTTGGCCTTCCTAAGAAGATCGTCTCCGACAACGGCACCCAATTTGACAGCGATCTGTTCACCGAATTTTGTGAATGGCACGTAATTGTGAAAAGTTTCTCGTCCGTGGCCTATCCCCAGGCGAACGGCCAGGTCGAGGCTGTGAACAAAACACTAAAGACAAGCCTCAAGAAGAGGCTAGACGAGGCAAAAGGGGTCTGGCCAGACCAGTTCCCCCAGGTCCTGTGGGCGTACCGGACCTCGCATCGAACTCCCACGGGTCACACTCCTTTCTCCCTAGTCTTCGGGAGTGAAGCAGTCCTCCCCATGGAGGTTAAGGTTCTGTCGCATAGAGTCCAATCCTACGACCAAGACCAGAACCACGAACTCTTGTGCCATTCCCTAGACCTGATTGATGAAAAGCGGGAGGATTCGCAACTCCAACTCGCCCATTATCAGCAAAAGATCACTCGCTACTTCAACGCCAAGGTCAAAAAACGCTTCTTTAGCATTGGCGATTTGGTCCTAAGGAGAATTTTCCTGGCCGGTAAAGATCCCAAAGATGGGGTTTTGGGACCGATTTGGGAAGGACCATACCAGGTCGTAGAAGTCATCAAGGAGGGAACTTATAAGTTAGCTCGACTTGATGGAGGGGCGATCCCGCGGACTTGGAATGCCATCCACTTAAAGAAATACTATCAGTGATCCACTTGTAAGGCCTGGAGGGCCACTTTCTATGTATAAATAAGAATCGAATGTTTCTTTCTATTTGCAAGTGTGATTTTAAAAGTAACCACGAAAGACCCTTTCCCAGTTACTTGGGGGGCATATGGTACCTGGACATAACCAGGTCTCCTTAATGACTTAGGTGTTGACTCTTATCTATGGGTAAGGGTTAGCGCGAACTAAGTTTTCAAAATAAGTTCCTGGTTTTAACCGGGTCATAAAACTTAGAAGTTAACTTAAATTTATTGATCGTGGTTCTTCTTAAAGAGCTCGGGATATGGATAAAAGTTAACACGAACTAAGCTTTCAAAATAAGTTCCTGGTTTTAACCGGGTCATAAAACTTAGAAGTTAACTTAAATTTATTGATCGTGGTTCTTCTTAAAGAGCTCGGGATATGGATAAAAGTTAACACGAACTAAGTTTTCAAAATAAGTTCCTGGTTTTAACCGGGTCATAAAACTTAGAAGTTAACTTAAATTTATTGATCGTGGTTCTTCTTAAAGAGCTCGGGATATGGATAAAAGTCAACACGAACTAAGCTTTCAAAATGAGTTCCTGGTTTTAACCGGGTCATAAAACTTAGAAGTTAACTTAAATTTATTGATCGTGGTTCTTCTTAAAGAGCTCGGGATATGGATAAAAGTTAACACGAACTAAGCTTTCAAAATGAGTTCCTGGTTTTAACCGGGTCATAAAACTTAGAAGTCAACTTAAGTTTATTGGTCGTGGCTTTTTCTTAAAGAGCTCGGGATATAAATAACGGTTAGCATGAACTAGGCTTATAAATAAAAATATATATATATATATAAGTTGAGATTGCCAAGTAAATCGTCTCGAGGTGAAAACACCTCATGAAAAGGTTACAAAGAAAATAAAAATAATTAAAAATACTCAAAGAGAAGTGCCCTAGGCCCCGTCAGCTGGTCCTTTTGAGGTCGCAGTCTCATCCTGCTCCACCGCGCCAGAGGCCTCCCCAGTCTCCGAGGGCGGTGCCTCTTTGTTTAGGCGGGCTTGGAGCTTCGGCAGCAAGGAAGCCCAGAGGTCCAGCGGCATAAAGGAGAAGTCAGCATCCGGGTTATGGGCCCAGCAGTGATAGAACAGGTCCTGCAGGGACTGCTCCGAGATGGCCCGCTCGGCTTCCAAGGCGGCCTCCAGGGCAGTCTGGGCCTCGGTCTTCGCTGCCTCGAGATCTGCTCGCGAAGTGGCAAGGGAGGTTTTAAGTTCTCGGTTCTCGGAGCGACTCCTCTCTAGCTCATCCTTCGAAGCCGCCAGCGCATCTTTCGCCGCCTGAGCTTTCTGAAGGGCGGCCTGGCGCTCAGCTTCCATCTTCTCAAGCTGAGCCTTGGTCCTAGCGATACCTCGATGAGCGGCAGCAATGCCCTGCGAGAAAGGGAGGATAAGTTGGCTAAGTGGAAAAACAAGGCATTGTACAAGTGTTATAGCTTTAATGGAGTGGGGCAGATTACCGTTAAGGTCATGTCCAACGAAGACTCTATGACTCGGACCGGGCTCGTTGCTTCGATAGCCCGGAGATCCTTCTCTTTGAGCTTGTAGAAGCGGTCGACGGCATAGCTCGCCAACTCATACACCGTTCCCCGGAATGCTTCTAGGATCTTTCCCAAATCCTGAGGGTCGACCAGGATGCGTACGTCCGAAGTCCCGACCTCCAGTACCACGTTCTGGGCGGTTGGTGGAGACCGCTGGCGCGGCGGGGGCATGTGTCCTGCTCGGGCAATGGGGAGGATCGCCCCCTCGACCTGGGATGGCGGGGTCTTTTCCTTCTCCTTGGCCGGGGATTTGGTGGAAGCCCCGGCCGTACTCTTGGACTCTCGGAGCCTTTTCAACCTTGGCCCTGCTGGGGGATTCCCGCCGAAGACTACACCCCGCAAATTACCCCCGGGCTGAGACATCTCTTCTGCCAAAGACAAAAACATGGTTATTACAAGTTAGCAAACATGCAGAGGTTAAAAGAAAAAAAGTATACGAATATTAAGGGAGCCCTACCCCCCGAACTGGAAGAGCCTAGGACAATTATCTCACGAACTGGCGCGGATTCTAGGTCCGGTTCTGACTCGGGGCTCGACTCCTCTACATACTGTCTAAACCCCGGGGCATAGGCACCCCTCTGAAGTGATGGCCATGTGCGTAAGTTGGTCCCATACTCCTAAAAAAGGATCGACCTAAAATCTAGGGTGTTATCTACTACTATGGTACCCCTAGGCCGGCTCTCTTGGTGATCCAGCACGAGCCGGTCAACACAATGGAGCAGGAGTGTATTCAGGTCCGGGTCCCTCCCGTGACAATGGACGATCTGCCTAGGGTTGAACCTAACCAGCCAGGGGCCTGCAGTGGCCCTATCTACACTCTTAAACAAATAAGGGTTACCTTGGCCGGAAGGACCCGCGGCTGCTCCGGTTCGGATCCTCTCCTCGTCCATCCCTTGAGCGACCTCCAAGGTCCTCTTTCTATTCCTCACGAGCGGAACTTCAGCTGTTTCGCCCTCCTCTTCCGCGACCTCCTCCACTGTGATAGGTCTGTTTGCGCGAGCTGGGGGCCCTCGGGGTCTCTTCAGGTTCAGAGTCTGATTTAGAAAAATCAGTTTGCAGAACACCATCGTCTTGTCCGTCACGAGCACGAGGTAGTCCTTTTCGCTGGGGGGCAAGCCCGCCAGTGTTTCATATTGACTCCCGAGGGTCGCAGACTTCTCGGTCCTCGCGTAAATGGCTGCAAGATTTGGGCTGGAGTCAGAATGGAGTACGGGAGAGTTAAAATTAAACAAAACTCAAAAGGCGAGCTAGGGTCAGGGTTCACTTACGAGGACGATTGAAGTAGTGGTGCTCACAGTTCCGGAACCCAGTTGACATGAAAAACTGGTCCTTTAAGTCATTTGGATGACTTGGCAGCTCGATGACCGCCGCCGTATTTGGAAAACGGGTTAAATAGTAAAACCCGTCACCTCGCCCCCGCTGATCCGGGCTGGCTTTGAGGCAAAAGAAATATAAAATATCAGCAGGAGTAGGGACCTCCCACTCCTGCTTCTTGAACAAATACCTCAACCCCGCCAGCAGACGGTAGGAGTTGGGGGGGAGCTGAAATGGGGCCAGCCCCACGTAATTCAGAAAGTCGGCGAAGTACTGGTCCAGGGGGAGGAAGGCCCCTGCCTTGAAGTGCTCACCGCCCCAGGCCGCGAACGATTCGTCTAGCGGCGTACAGCTCCGCTCGCCCTCCGCGGCAGGTCGGGCTATGACTGAGGCCTTCCCCAGTGGGATCTTGTGGGTGAGAAAAAGTTTATTGATCTTCTCCTGGTCGATCACCTTTGAGACGATCCTCTCTGCCTCAAAGAATGCGTCGGGGGCCACCTCGACTTGTCTCTCCACGGCCGGGCCAAAGTGGGGGATCGGCGAGCTGGGCATCACCGCCTTTCCTTTTTCTTGCTGGGAGATCGAGCTTCCCACGTTCTTCTGAGGCAAGTCCCTTTTTGGAGCCATCTGGTCGCCTATCGAACAAAAGAAAACACTTTAGAAAAGGCGACCCAAGCAGAAGGACGAAGCAATTATTATTTACACGAGCTGAGGTAAGCCCAGCCCGTGGAGAGTGGAACCACGCGGTTCAATGAACACGCGCGTATGCTCCCAACAGATCCCAGGTTACTCGGAATTCGTGTGTCAGGGGGCTCAGAGTAAAAATTTTCCTTGTGGGGGAAGTTCCAACAGGCAGAACGATGCAAAACCGCTTTTGAAGCGTATCCCCTAAGCTACCCGGTTTTGCACCCAAAGTTCCTAAAAATCCTAACCAGAAATTGTTCCTGAAGAAGCATCTTGAAACCCATACTCTAGGGAAATTTCCTACAACAAGTGTGCCCTAGCCTAAAAGGGGCTGTCACCCTCCTACCCACGCAACCCAGAAAACCCTTGCATGCGGCTACAATAAAAGTTTTTACCTAAGCTACAATGGCATTTCTTTTTCAAAATGAACAGGGTCAGAAAACTTACAGTATATGACTGGATGGAAAACGTGAGTGTTGCGTTGATAGGAGCCTCGTCAATGCGGTAGCTTCCAAAGCTTTGGAGGAACTCGTGCGCCTGAGCTTCGAGAACAAGGAAAATGGTAGCAGTAGAGACGAGGGTTTCGTTCTTCTGAGAGTCAGAGAAGGAAGAAGGAAAGAGATTTGGGGAAATTTCTGAATAAAGGGGTGGTCCGTGCGTAGGATGGCCACCCCCCATTTATATAAGGGAAGGATCACGTGAAGAAGGCTCTTGGATGACCCTAGTGAGGGATCCGAGGCCTTCCACTCGAAATATGAAACGACGGCTGGGCAATAGGCTAGGCCATTAAATGCGGTTCTCGTAAAACGTACCGTCACCACCCACGGCGTTCCACGTATTAGACGCCTGCACAAAAAATGGAATGTGAAGGGTTGTAGGGAAGTCTAAAAGCCCCTACTGTGGTCTTCTATATATGACGTCATATACCACGAGCAGGAGCTTGGGGGGCAGATGTACGCCCTGGTTTTCCCACGGGCTGGTTAGCAGGTCGAGCCTCGGACTAATCAAGGTTAGTCCGTAAACTTCCCCAAGTCAGAGATCTGGTTTTCCAGGTCGTACCCACTTAGCTCGAGGCATCCAATACGTGGAATGTGAAGGGTTGTAGGGAAGTCTAAAAGCCCCTACTGTGGTCTTCTATATATGACGTCATATACCACGAGCAGGAGCTTGGGGGGCAGATGTACGCCCTGGTTTTAACACGGGCTGGTTAGCAGGTCGAGCCTCGGACTAATCAAGGTTAGTCCGTAAACTTCCCCAGGTCAGAGATCTGGTTTTCCAGGTCGTACCCACTTAGCTCGAGGCATCCTCAAGAACCCGCCAATGCTGCCTAAGACTGGGGGAAGGAGTCCTTAAGGCCGAAGGTTGGGTCAGTGAAGCAGCTCGTTGTGCGAGCTTCTGCCCGTGGATCCCTGATCCTTTGTAAAGTCAACACACGCAAGATAAACGTGCCTATATCTGACATCACGTGTCCAATATCTCCCTGACTTTCCGGGCACGCATCAGGAACGTGCGCATTCAGACACCCACGGCTGGGTTGGGCCGTGCGGCCC
The DNA here is from genome assembly GCF_963169125.1 of Humulus lupulus. Lineage (NCBI taxonomy): Eukaryota > Viridiplantae > Streptophyta > Magnoliopsida > Rosales > Cannabaceae > Humulus > Humulus lupulus. The sequence goes on from NC_084802.1 coordinate 14,477,319, forward strand.
ATTATCTCCTTACATACTGATTAGACCACACTTATGTGTCAGGTTTAGGAATTAATCATAAATGTTACAGAGTTGATATGACCAATGGTAAGGTCACGTGATGACCTCCCTACCAACTTCCAGGTGCCTTCTCCTATAAATATGGGGACCCTGGGAGTTGATAGAGGTTGGAAAAAATAGCCTCTAAAGAGCCATATACTTTGTAAACCAAATACCCAAAATACATCAATAATATTGACTAGTGGAGTAGAACGATTTTAACCTTTGAACCACCTGAAAAACGTGTCTTGAGTCACATAGTTCATTCTCTAAGATTTCATATCTGTGACGGTTCTATTTTTAACACTAATCCTTTCTCTTCTTCTCTTAATTACCTGTTGGCGAAGAACCGCGTCAACAGAGGTTGATGAGGTTTTGAGCTAGAATTCTTGTTAGGTTTTGTTGCTAAGTCCATGGTATAACTTCTGTGATGGTTAGCTTGAGTTGTTGGGTTGATTTTGGGGTCAATTGGATGGGTTTTCGTGGAAAAAATGGAGGATTTTTCTGGGCTCGAGGGGTCGGGCCGCAACATTGTTCTTGTTGAGTCGTAGCCCCTTAGAACATCTGGGCGCCTGAAAGTGGAGGCGCGCCACGGTGCCCTACAGGCAGGGCCTCTGGTTGAGCTAGGGGCCGCGGAATGGGTTCTTGGGGCCACGACGCTTAGTGCATTTTTTGGCTTTAAAGAGGTTTTAGGCTCGGGAATCCAATAGTTAAGGCTTGGGATGGATTTTTTCACCCGGATTGATAGAATTCAATGTCTCGGAGACTAGATTTATGACCCAAAGTTATATAATGGATTAGAACTTGATGGATGGATATTGTTGGTGCGTTGTGACTAGGGTTTCAGTGAGGCTCGAACTAGGAGACTATGCTCAGGACATTGGTGCTTGGAAAGCTCGGGACACAGGTAAGAAAACTGTTGTACCCATAGAGCTGGACGAGGCCCTATAGCTTGTGTTGTAGGGCACGACCCTATATGATTGTATTGGAGGGCGTAACCCATTAATTATGATTATACGTGTTTAAGTGTTTATTTATTTATGCTATGTGTGCATATATGTGGATGAACGGCAAGAGCCGGGAACGGCGAAGGCCGAGAACGGCGAGGGCCGGGAACGGTGAAGGCCGAGTACGACAAGGGGCCAAGAGCAGCGGAGTGCAAGTTGCCAGGGCAAGACCCTATAGGATACCTGGGATATCCTTACGGTGTAGACCGCGAACCCAGGGCCTGGTAAAGTGCCTAGGACGGCATGGCCGTTTATGTTTAGCCTATTGGCGACTTGATTATATGTTGAATGTTAAATATGCATATGTTATCTGCTTGTGAGGGTTTTCTTGCTGGGCTTCGGCTCATGGGTGCTCTATGGTGCAGGTAAGGGCAAAGGGAAAGTCGACCAACCTTGAGTACGGAGAGCGTGAAGCGACGTGTACATGTTTGGCCTGCCTGGCTACCATGGCCAAGGGTATTTATGGGAGATGGTTGTATTAAGCTTAGTTTTGTCGTGTAGTCGACCTTAATCATATTTTGGAGTTCTAAATGTTATTTTATTTCATATAATATAATGTTAGATTAAATAATGTGACAAAATGTGATTTGTCACACCTTGTAACATATTATTGAGAGTCACAAAATTGGACACATGTGTATGCCCAAATGTGACATATTTTGGAGTTACAAAATCAATTACAAATTTGTAACTCCCAAATATTATCCAATAATGTGTATATTATTTGTTACACATTTGAGATTGGATTTCACAAAGTCATCGTGAAATATGGCTGTTGGAGACATGTTTTTAACTCCCAATAGATGTTTGGAGGTTACAAAATCATGTGGGAAATGATTTGGGACGTTTTGGAACATTTTGAAAAAATGACTTTTTTGTGCTGAAAATGGCCTATGGCCGCGACCACTGACTTTTAATGGTCGCGGCCTGGGGGACAGAAGCCCCGCGGCCACTGAAAATTCCTGGCTGCGACCAGTGAGGCTAACAGCTTATTTGGTTTTTCAGTTTTTTCCAAATTGAACGGTTCTAACATCCCAAATAACTCCCAAATCTCCATTTTAATTCCATAAACATCCAATTAAACATTGGTAACAACCATGGTGGTGGTGGAACTTGAAATTCAAAGGGGTATCTCAAACTCTATAAATAGGAGCTTAATGCTCACTTGTAAGACACACCATTTTCCATACACAAAGCACTTGGCTGGAAAATACACCTTGAGGCTTGATTATTCCAGAAAGCATTTCCAAAAAATTTGTGAGAGATCCCTTAGTGCTTGAGTTAGGGGGAAATAATCTTTTGGACAAAGGTTTTAAACATTGTTCAAGTTGGTGATCCCCAACCCTCTTCCCTTAGGTTGTGTAAGTGAGAGTTTACTATTGTTTTGTTCTTACATTTTTTTCTCTATTGATTTTCTTCTTATTTTCATTTTCTATTTACTTGTAACTTTTGTTTAGAGTTGTAATATTCTTTTCTTTTGTTTCAAACACCTTTCTTTTACTTGTAATCTTTTGTTTAGAGTTGTATGTTTCACCATTCTCTTCTTCTCCTTCTTCTTCTTCCTTTTCTTTGTTTGTTTGTATTTTCAATTATAGAGTTGTAACACTCTTTTTAATCAATCATCTTGTCCATTGTATTTTTTTTGCATAGAGTTGTAATATTTCTTACCATTTCCATTGAAATAAAATATATTATCTAACAGTAAATATTTCTAAAAAGTATTTTTTGGGATCCCAAATGTTTAATGTTTTATAGTATTCAATGAAATGGAATTATTTTCAAAGTATGTGACTTTCTTTACGGTTTAGCTACACTTTTGTCTTAAAATCTTGATTAGCGAGTTGATTGCATGTTTTAAACTCACTTGGTAACGGCTCTAAGGTTGTAGGGCGTTACATTGATGCACTTGAAATTTAGGGGGAAGTGGCCAAACAACTGTTTCGATGAATTGTTGAAGTTACTAAAGTTTGTATTGCCAAAGATAATAAAATTCCTCCAACATACTATGAGGCCAAAAAGAAACTGAGTAAGGTATGGTTGGGATACCAATCAATGCATGTGTTTAAATATTATATTTTCTTATTTTATAATGATCGTGCAAGCAAAGATTCATGTCCTGTGTGTGGGAGTAGTCGGTGGATCAATGAAAAGAAAGGGGGAAAAGGTTCCACATAAGGTGACGGGTTACTTTCTGTTGGCTCCCAGATTAAAGCGAATGTAAAATTCAAGGCATACAGTGAATGACATGTTATGGCATCATATTGGGAGATTTAAAAAATATAGGGTGATGTGCAATCTGGTTTATGGGTCTGCATGGAAAGACTTTGACGCCACACATCCTAAGCTTGCAAAATATCCGAGAAATATCAATCTGTGCTTGGCTCTCAATGGGTTTAATCCTTTTGGCAACATGATCTTATCATACAGTATGTGGCTTGTGGTTTTGACGAACTACAATCTTCCCCCTAGCTATGCATATTGGATAGTTCTCTAGAAATTGAAGTGTATTTAGAGTAAGTTAATACAATTTTAATCTTCACATTCTTCATATTGCAATATGTTCCTCCCATAATCTTGACACTGTTAATTAACAGGGAACACCTAACAGAGGTGCAACAAAGAAATTCGGTTGTTGATCATAAATTGATACAAAATAAAGATTTTCGTTCATGGTTTCATAAGAAGGTAACTTTTACTTAACAAATTGTTTACTTGAAATTACATTCTCATTCTATTATATATATATATATATATATCTTTATTTTTAGATATATGACTTGCACCAGCTCGGGTCATTAGAGTATGCTGGTGAATTGCTAGATTTAGCATATGGATCGAATATGTTGACCTACTACTATCAAGCATGCATAGTGAACGGAGTTCGATTTATTTCACATAATCGAGATCGAAATCGAACTACACAAAATAGTAGAGTGTTTGTTGCTGGAACATGAGGCTTTAAATATTACGGACAACTTGAACAAATACTCCAACTGTCTTTTATTGGTGCTTATTCCGCTGTATTGTTTTGATGTAAATAGTTCAATACAGATCTGAAAAGGAAGAAAACAGTTACTGAAAATAATATCACTAGTATCAACATAATCAGTGAATGGTATAAAGATGAATTGTTCATACTAGCTAACCAAGCGAAGCAGGTTTTCTACATCTATGATTGTAATATCCGAACACACATTTTAATTATTTATTATTTTATTTATTTATTTATTTTTAATTTAATTAACTATTATTCTATTTACTTATTTTAATTATTTTGTTTTACTATCCTTTTATTATTATTGGCTTGTTGAATTATTTTAATAAGTTACTATCTTATTTACCATATTAGTTATTTCTTTCTTTATTTATTTATTTAGTTATTTGTGTATTTATTATGTGTGTGCATAAAGGCCTTAGGCGTGTAAGATAGAAGGAAGAGAGAATTGCTAGACACACTTTCTATGTATGGAAATTGTACTAAGAAGAGAAGAATCAAAGTTATACTACCTTATTTGGAATATGAGGTGATTTGGCAATGAGAGATCACTAGATGATGAGTGTACAATTATCTAGGAATTTTCCCTATGATTTTAAAAAATAGGAGTGTATCATCTATTAGAGATCTTGATGATTTATTTTGGGTAACTAAGTAAAGGAGATTTGATCAGGAGAGTAGATAATGGAGAAAATTTGGGTAAGCATAGCAGTAGAATTCGAAATTTAAGGAGGATGCAAACCTAATTGATTTGTGATAAGAGATAGAATAAATCATTAGATAATTTTTGGAATGAAATATCTCATTTCTTCCCTAAATGGAATTTTTGAAATCTAAGGGAAGAAATCAAGGGATTTGGTACCAATCAAGACATGATGATTTGAGAGACAATTGAGAGTGATTTTTTGAATTCATGGGATGTTAATGGATTGACATCTTCCTAATTGATTTAGCAATGTGAATGGAAGGATGCATTTGTGTATATATAGAATGGAAGATGAATTAGCATTAAGTGGTGACTTGGTGGTGAAGGCTTTTGGAGCCTATAAATAGAGAGCATTTGCTCTCATATTCTTCACACCAACAAGAGCAAGTGGCATGAAGGGAAAGAGCAAAAGCAAGGCTCTCGAAATTTTGAGAGAAGAGGAGGAAGGACAAAGTGGCGTGAGCAGGAGTGAGGAGGAAAGACTTTCGAGATCTTAAGAAAGAAAGAAAGGAAGAAGAATGAGATTAAGAAATTAAGATCTTAGAGGAAAGTGTCTTCTTTTGGAGTTCATAGTTCTCTTCATTAAAGTTATAGGTCATAAGCTTATAATGGTCTATGGTGCGTAAACTATGATGGATATGGTTCAAAGGCTTCAAAGAAAAGAGGAGCATAAGACGAGATTTTGGCCACCATAGTATTAAGGAGGTATCTAATTCTTTTTTTGAATTTTTTCCTTTTATAAGCTAATAAACTTAGTGGGTAACATGTGATTTTGGTTGGGTTCTTATGAAAATTGTTTTGGAGGCTATTAGAATGCATGACCCATGGAAGGGGCATGTCCCACAAGTTGTGGTGGAAAATTGTTATATTTTGGGGTTAAGTTTGATGCCTATAGGTCTTGACCATTAAGTGAGACTATTCTCTCAAGGATTTTCCATCTCTCTCTCACACCAAGCTAAGGAGGTCAAACATGTTTGCTTGATGGCTAATGTTTATGGAATGCATGTTGTTATGGTAAATGTTTCAGGACATGTACTTAAGAAGGTAAAAAGGTGGACAAAGGTAGACATAATTTTGACCATAGTAGTTTGTATAGAGGACCACAAGTGCTTCCTCGTAGTATCTCTCTCAATTTACATGTGTAGTGCGCGCATAGGTTTTCTGTATGATGATGTTATGTCTTGTTATGATATGAGATTATGGTTTTGCTATTTGAGGTTTGCTTTTATGTTGATGTTTGGTGTGATTCTTCTTACTAGGCTTTAGCTCACCCTTTTTTCCTCTCCACGGGCTAGAACTGATCATGTATTGGCATGGGGAGTAGGGACCATTCCGAGAAAGTGTATGTGCTCTGTGAGAGAACAGCATGGATGAAGACAATCCTAAGACATAGTTTATTATTAGTTTTATGAAATGCATTTAATTTATGTTGGGACATATTTTATTTAATTGCATGTTTTGCCATTATTTTTATGAAACTCAGATCTAGATCATTTATAAAGACTATTTTCTTATGCATTTGAAATGTTTGTTCAAATAATATGTCCTAGTTAAATTAGGGTGTTACAAGTTAGTACCAGAGCTAGGTCGTTCATCAAGAACTCGGAAATCTCACAGAATACGTACACAATATTGGAAGGAACCTAACTCATCATTTTGTTTGTAAATTGTTTTATTGTATGATACTTTGTAATATATTTTTGTTTATATGTGCAGTTTGAGCTAGAATGGAAACTCCTAGAGAAGTCATCCTTAAGGAAATCAGAATCATTCAAAACATAGAGGAAGAGTTGAATGATAGTTGTCCACTGATTAGGCTCTTTTGTCAAATTATTAAAGTCAACTATGCAATGTAGGAGATTATAAACCAGAGAGGAGCCTTAGTTATGTGGAAAGAGAAATATATGTTGGGTTTAGGCTATAAACAACCCAAGTTTTGGGATACAACTCAAGAAAAAATATGCAAGTAATCAACCTTTAATGATAGCTAAACACAAGTTACATAAACACAATGAGATTAAAGTTTAGAGTACACATTTCTTGAAGAACAACCCTTAGAACATAAAATCACAAAGCCATGATTTTATGTGAAACACAAAAGTTGCAGGGCTTGACACAAATGTAGATTTGTTGTCCAAAAATCTCTATTCCTAGCCTTATCTATAGAAATACTTGAAACTACAAATGAGAATGGGATACAAAAGTCTTGATCCTTCATACAAGTCAAGCTTTGTTGATGAAGATCTTGGAGAAAACTAGTAATCTTGGAGCGAGAGAGAAAGAGAGATGTGAGTGATCAAGTCACCAATTAACTCATATGAACCCCTTATATATTATAGGACCCTCATTAGACTCAACCAATGAGATTAGAGCATTTAAATTTAAGTTTTAGAGCTAAATTATGTAACTGTACGGACATACAATAACGACCTAGACAATGAATCACCTGGTCTATCTCGTTTAGGGTTTCATGCGATGCCCTTGACTTTGCACTCCAAAATATGTCTCAAAATATTTCCAAATACTCCCAAACTTCTTGGGTACTCTTGTATACTTCAAAAAATATTTTGGACCCAAAAATATAATTTATAAATGCCTATACCGAAAGTCAACTTTCACATGTTGACTTTTGTGAAATCGTTATTGTTTTAGCCCCTTTTCGTGCCTAAAAAATTTCACTATATATTTTACCAATCTCAACACTCCCCCACTTGGTTAACTACATCCTCACTTCTCTAGCCGATGATATTAGTGCATAAAGTAAAGTACCTTTTGGGTTTGAACTTTACCTTAGTGAAAACATTATAAAGCTCAAATTGAAATGCTAAGGTATTCTCAAAAGATTGAACCCAACTTTCCTAGTGATAAAAAACGGTAATGTCTCACACACCTCTATCTGATTACTTATGTATTTCCCATTATTTGTGCTTAGCACTACTAAAGGTCTTGTGCTTAATCCATTCATGAACCATCCAGAGAGAAAACTCCTACTCTCTTGAGAGGCGGCACGCCTCTAGGTTCACATAGGTGAAATTATTATAACATCTTTACTGCCTATAGAGATGCTTGTTGCTCTACAACTGAATGTCATTAAAAGCTCTAGGTTTAACCCTCACATCAGTAGCAACCAACATTAACCCACCCTTGATGGAACCTTTAAGTTATTAATGTTGAAACTATTCCCTTATCGAATGACTTGTTCTTACCAATTGAACTATACACTCAATGTAAACAAGTTTTGAGTTGGGTTTCTATCATTGGGGAATCTATTTGTCAATGAGTTTTAGTCTCATCCCTTTATTTGTAGAACTAACCAAATCTCTCCCAAGAGGTTTGGTGAACGGATCAGCTAAGTTCACACATGATTTCACATATGAAATTGATATGATATTCTTATCATTCAATTCCTTCACATAGTCATGTCTTAGACTTATATGTCTAGACTTCCCACTATAAATTTTGTTGTAAGCTCTAATCAAAGTGGCTTGATTATCACAATGTATCAAAATAGTTGATACATCAACTGCTATTTTCGGTGTCTCCAACATGAGATCTCTTAGCCACTCGGCCTCTTTGTCGGTTGTCGCTAGAGCTACAAACTCAAACTCCATGATTGAGTGACATATACATGTTTGTTTCTTAGAACCCAAGAAATCACACCACTAAGGGTGAACTCCCAATCGGTTTTGGAGAGATTATCTCATACAACAGATATCCAACTTGCGTCGGTATATCCCTTAAGTACCTTAGGAAACTTAGAATATTGGAGGCATAACTCTTTGGTCCTTTTAAGGTATCCAACTACTCTTTCAACGGCCTTCCAATGTAAGATAATTGGGTTGCTAGTAAACCTGCTTAGTTTACTAACCGCAAATCCAATGTCCGCTCTAGTACAATGAGCGGCACACATTAAACTCCCAATTGCACTTGCATACTCTAGTTGAGCTACCTCTCTCCCTTTATTCTTTTCAAGATTTTGGCTTAGATCGAAGGGTGTGTTTGCCTCTTTGATATCAACATGACCAAACTAGTCAAGCATTTTCTCAACATAATGAGCTTGACCTAAGGCATACCCATCGACATTCCTTCTAACTTTAATACTTAATATGGTATCTATAACATCCCAAATTCCCTAATATGGCTTAGTGCCTGGATTAGGGGGCCAGGAGGACAATAATTGGCTTAATGTGTTATTATGTGATTATGTGCTTTGTATTATTATATGGCTGCATTTTCATTTATGTGGGGTCGTTTCTTATAAGAAGGGAATTTTCGTAATTTTGGCCCTTTGAGGGTGTATTTGTATATTTATGTGCATGTATGTGATATATGGGTGAGACCACATTATTATGTGGATATATTTAAGCTATTCGGCATGAGACGATCTTAGGAAGAAAGTTAGTGGTTTAGTCATAACGGGGTCAATACCGGGCTCGGGGTGAGCCTAAGGGTAATTTGGTACTTAGTACATTACCGGGATTGAGAAGGTAATGGGAAATGATTTGATACTTATTTGAGGACATTGGGAGTACCGAGAATTGTTAGACGTTAATTATGGTTAACGGGGAAGGTGGCAAATGACCAGACTGCCCTTGGGTGGTTGTGAGAGGGAAGGTTGGCCCTAGGGGCATTTTAGTCATTTTAGGTTAAAATTAGATAGACTTAGCCTAGGGGAAGGCTTTTGAATGAACCAAGAAAAACAGGGCAATATCTTTCTCTCTCGACCATTCTCTCTCTCTCTCTCTCTCTCTCTCTCTCTCTCTCTCTCTCTCTCTCTCTCTCTCTTCTCTCTCTCTCTCTCTCTCGGATTGATTGTTGAAGCTAAGATTAAGGATTCGAGCTTGAGGATCTAAGGCTTGGGGTTTAAGATTTAAATAGCAACAGCTTGAGGGATTCAATTCATAGCAGAGGTGAGGTTTACAACCTTGTTTTTAGTTAGTTTTATTTAAGGTTTTGGTTGTTTATAAGCTTGAAGGTTTGATTATGAAATTGGGTTTTTGGTAGTGTTACAAAGCATGGGTTTTATTGCTGGTTTGGTGGTAATATTGTATTGAGTTTTAGTTTTGATTTTGGGATGGTTTGGAAGTGTTTATATGGTGAGTTTTGAGCTGAGGAAAACAGAGGTTCTGGATTCGCGGGGTCAAGTCGCGGCGGTGTTCTTAGGCGTCGTGACCTGTGCGAACCCCAGAGCCAAGATGGGCCTCTATCTAGTTATCGCGTCTGTAACGCCCTGGATACCCAAGACCGTTACACTATGTGTTTATAAAGGTGCTAGACTTGCTAATCAAGTCATGTAATTGAAAACGTGTTACTGAAACTATAGTGGAACTAGGGTTTAAAGATTTTGGTCTCAAAAGCCGCACTTCTTATAAATAACATTTTCTGTTTACACAAGATCCCAAAAATAATACGATTAAAACCATTTACAAAGATTCAAGATTTAAATGCTAGCCACTGTAAGGCAAAACAGACTGATAAGCATTCCTTGTCCTGATCCACTCCTCGGCCATGGCGGCCGAATTGCTGGCTATGTACATTCAGCCCCGCAGCTCTCCGTCTCAAGGTTGGTCCAACTTGCCTTTGACTTTACCTGCACCACGTAGCACCCATGAGCCAAGGCCCAACAAGAAAACACAATAACAGAGCATAAACAATCAACAGACAATCCAATATTTCATATCACATAAACATGTTCTCAACAGTTTAAGCATCCATGATAACCAATTACTCAGCATACCAAACAGACCATTTCATAACAATAATCAATTCACAAATGATAACTAGGGTTAACGTCCTTAGGCCGCACCCTCTATTTATCCCACTAACTTCGACCCGCTTAAACCGAGCTCAGTGAATATTAAGTTGTCATTGGCTACCAGTGGCCAAGCCACGCCCCTGTGCGCAAATATTGTATACGGCACCCTTAGGTCATTTATCACATGTCCCATGGCATAATACCATCTATGATATTATACAGATATCAGGAGCACTTAGTCCCATCACAAACGTATAACCGGGTGCAGTTTTCTTACCTTTAAATTCGCTAGCTTCGTTCACCTTGATCCTTGAGCACGATCCCTCTTGAGCCTTAGTGCACACCTAGTCACAACCATAGGTCAGAATCACCACCAAACCTCAAGTCCAAAACCTAGCCTCGAGAACAATTCCGAGCCCTCGAGAAGCCCCAATTCCACCAAACAGGGTGGTGGAATCGAACCCCGAACCCCCGGGCAAAAACCTTGAAAATAACTCAAAAACTCCATTCTGGGATCAGGGTAGCGCTACAGCGCTCTAAGGAGGGCGCTACAGCACTACAAACAGAGCCCAAACTCACCCAAAACACTTGGCCTAGCGCTACAGCGCTAGTCATAGAACAGCAAAACTTGCCATTTTCTCCTTCGATTCTCCCCGAGCCAAACTTGACCAAAACTCTTCCAAACTTCAACCAAACTTAAAAACAAGCTTACTCACATGTCTAACTCATCCCAAGCATCCCAACCATACACAACTCAACCACATGCACCCATAATCAAAGATTTCACCATAGCTGAACCTAAAACTCAGAAACTCAGCAAAACCATAGAAATCACAGAGCTTGAAACTAAAGTTCCTTACCTCTGATGAATGAACTTAGCTTAGGTTATCTCCCACTCTTGCTTAGCCTTCACCTCCTCAAATTCCTAGCTTTAATTCCCTAAGATCCCCATAGAACCTTGCTTAGAAAACTAGCTCAACACCAACACCAAAAACTGAAGAAAACCTCAAAGTCTTACCTCAAGTGGATGAATTACTCTGCCAATTCCTCAAGCTAGAACAGGGATCCTAGCTTATAGCTCTTGCTCAAGCTCCTCCTGAGTTTCTACTCCAAAATTCCTCAAGAACTGATGGGGAAATGCCAAACCAACTTTGGAAACACCCTGTTTTCCTTTCCCTTTTCTTTCCTTTCTTTTTCTTTCTTTTCTTTCCTTCAGAATTTCCAGCCCTTTCTCCACTTCCCACTAAGGCATAAAACCTGAGTTATACCTATCCTTTATAAGCTAAATGACCACAATACCCTCCCCGTTAATTCTAATTCTTTTAACCACCTAGGGGTATTTTGGTCATTTCACCCAATTCCCGCTAATTCCTCGAGTGTCTCTATTATTTTCCGCTTACTTCCCGATACCTGATTAATCACCAATTATATTCCTCAATATCAAAATAGACCCCAATATATTCTCTAAATCCTTATCCCCGCCGTGACTTTTTCGCTAACCCGTTCACTAGGATTGTCTCAAATCATAGATCACAAATATATCCACATAATAATGTGGTCTCAACAATTATCACGTATATATACAGTTATGCCCTCAACAGGCCAAAATTACAATTATGCCATTTCTAACATAATTAGGGCCTACATGCGTACTAATACACATAGTCATGCATCTCAGATATTCAAATAGTCATATAGCATACTTTTAATCATTAAATCACATACAGTCCAATTATGCCCTCCCGGCACACTAATCAAGACCCTTAAGCCTTATTAGAAAATTTGGGTCGTTACAGCGTCGCGACCCTTAAGGGCAAGTCGCAGCCCACCCCTGGCACCTAGACAGGGGGCTTTCTGTCTGGGAGGCGCACCACGGCTCTTGGGGGCAGGTCGCAGCCTGCCTTGTTCTTTTGAGCCAATGTTGGTTTTAAGGTTGGGGTTTCAAACCTTAAGGCTCAGTATCGAATATACTACCCGGTTTGGTAGAATTTGAGGTCCTGGGGGTTAGGACTTGGTCCAGGAACCTTTAATTGCTCATTATTGATGAGATTTCATATTTGGTTATGATTAGGTTACCGCTAAGGGCTCAAGGTCAGGATCGTGCTCAAGGGTCGTTCTTAATTTATTTTATGCTCAAGCCTGAGGTAAGAAAACTACACCCATTATGTAACATACATGATTATTGATGAAGCATGTTGAGTGATCTATATATGGATATTTTTTGCATTATGAATGCTTGGTTGCATTATTCACTTGAGAAAAGCACTAACTTATCAGTCAAGGACGGCAATAGCGCTGGTCATAAAGCACTGACTTATTAATCAAGAACGATAATAGTGCATCAAGTACTGGTCGATATGATTAGATCTAATCAATAAAGCATCACATGCTCGTCCGACCCAATGGTCGAAGAAAACTAAAGCGCTTGGCTAGTTCTATGGAAGTTGCTCTGAGCTAGGGCTAAAAGGCCCAAGGTGACTTTATGGTCACATGGCTAGGGTACAGGACCCCAAGTTGACTCTATGGTCATTTGATTAGGGCTGCGAGCCCTAGAATGATTCTATAATCATTTATTGGTACTTGTATGCATGCAGCAATAAGTTTTCTTGCTGAGCCTTGGCTCACGGGTGCTATGTGGTGTAGGTAAAGGGAAAAAAAAAGCTTACCCAGCCTTGAGTGGAGAGCTTAGATGGTGATGTGTAGATATGCGGTCGCTTGACCACCACGGCCAAGGTTTCTCAAGGGAACTATGGTTTAACCCTATTTTTTCCACTTACGTCGACAAATTGTAACTTTTGAATTGTAATGACCATTTTGGACTGTAAACAACTTTGTAAACATAATTATGGGATCCCATGTAGAGTTAAACATTTTTAATAAAATATCCATTCCCTATGACCGAGATTTTTAACCTTAACCCATTAATTACTTTTAGATGCACGTTTATGGCCTAAAGACCCGTTTAGCGGGTTAAGCATTATTTAAAATACACAGTGTGATGGCCTTGGATAACTAGAGCGTTACAACTTGGTATCAGAGCGTGCCAAGGTTAAGGGTTCCTGTAGACAGGCTGGGCATGTACACTCTCCACTAAAGACAAGCTCGACTCATGGCTTGGTAACTATTTATGTGGTTATTTGTTAAACTGCTTAAATAGGATATAAATGCTTTATCTGCATGCCTTATTAGGTAGCATGAGATATACTGATAGGGGTTGACCCTTGACTGCTGCATGATGAGCAAGAACGTGCTTATTAGCACTGATATTGCTTGGGAATGTCAAAGAACCACTTATTAGCGTTGTTGTATGGACATGCAAGTCAAGACACATTCATTAGCTCTATCATAGTTACATGTATGCTAGAAAATGTTTATTAGCATCGTTAATTGTTAATTGCTAATTGTTAAATGTTATGTTTATGAATCGACATGCTTATTAGCATGAATGTTGAATGTGGAGGATTATCTGCTTGATCTTGAACCGTGAGGCATCAAGAGGTTTAGTTATCACTACCTAAGTGGCCACATTGATTATTGAAACAAGGTATAAGTTGAAAGTATGCTTCCAAAGCAGGTAGAACCATCAACTGGCCAGGAAGATCAAGGCCAGAATGATAGACGGGGTCAGGATAATGACCAGGGTCAGACCCCTCAGCCAGTTCCTGAGAACTGCCAACAATTTCTTGTTGATTTGCAAGCCAGGGTATTGAGGCATTGTAATGACCTAACTACTCTAGACTTTTGGACCATTAACGAAACTATACATACTAATCCTTAATAAAACTTACATTGTGAAAATACCATAACTTTATTAGAAAACTTGTAAAAATAAGAGTTACTTACATAAATTGTCAAGTAGGATATGGGATCCCATTGTCTTTAAAAACAAAACATAATTTAGAATAAAAAGGAATTACATAACAAATGCGGAAAATACATGTAAAACCATAAAAACAAGACTACATCCTCGAAAATCGAACTCTCGACTCCTTGAATCCATTCATCACCGATACACATTCCCCAAGCATCCACGAATCTTACCACCACTATAGCTATTTTCCTGCACATATAAACAAAAAGGAATGAGCCTAATGCTCAGCAAGGAAAATCTACCACATAGTTCATATACATCAATTTCATAAGAAACATAAAAACATAACATAACATACATTACACTTTTATCATACACATACTATAATGGCCATTATTACTTGGGGTCCCATAGACTAAACAAGTCATATGCCCATGAGATTAGTGGGGTCCTACTAGCTAAGCAGGTCATATGCCCATAATCTATTTGGGGTCTTGTTAGTCATATGGGTCATATGCCCAAGCCTACAAACATACATATCATAACACTTATCATAACATAAGAAACATAAGATAACATATAGAACATATAACATATGAATTTCTATCCTATTTTCCTTACCAAAATACCGGGATAAGAGGACAGAGGTGGGACTTTGGAACACTCCTAAGAACCATTTGAAAAAGAGTGAGTATAGAGAAGAAGAGAAATGAAAGGAAATGGAAGGACTAAACCATTGAGAAAAATACTTACCAAAACCTTTTTGCTCAAGAACTTAGATTTCCTAACCAAAATAAAGATTAAGGTTAGAGGCTGAGTAGAAGACTATGAGAACTTAAAATAAAATAATACCAATGAACTAAGGTGTAGAAATACCTTGAAGACTTGTAGACCAATCTAAACCTCGAACCAAAATACTATAAATCCTTACTTTCACAAGTGTTTGATAAGCTTATGATGATCAAGCTTATGATTTCCCCCCCCCCCCAAGTGTTTACACTCTCACACTCACCTAGCAACTTGCAGCCTCTGAACTTAGAGTAAAAGGTGAATAATGGCTGGGTACTAGGTCCTATTTATAGAGTTTAGGAATGAAAGGATCTTGATTTAACTTGAATAAAAATAATGGCTTTTTAGGTGAAAATAATTTGAATAATCGTTCAGCAGAGGCTGAAGACTCGTTCAAAAAGTTGCTGGACTTATCAAGAGGTTGAATGGCTGAATGGAAAACAAATTCAAAAACTTTCAAAATAAGCTGAAGGAGGCGATATATTGCCCCCTGTAGGCGATATATCGCCTGGGCCAGTATGCCCGAGGCAGTCGTGCATCGTTTCATGTTTTCCGTATCTACGTGCTGCGATATATCGGCATTCGCTGATTATTTAAACACGAAATTACACATTTTTAGCTTAATTCAAATTGAGAAAACAGCCTTGACTAAGCCCTTAAACGTATTCAAAGCTGCTGACTGACCTTAGAGCATTCAAACTTTACCCTTATTAAATTTAATCCTCAAAATACTTAATCCTTTAATCACCCATACATAACATGTGCTTAAAATCCTATTGGTTCTTATCTAAACCTTATAGTATAATAAATATTATCCTTAATATCATCCATATTAATCAAACCTTAGGTTAACATTAATATTCTTAAACTATAGGTTAAACTTAGAAAATCTACAAGTACTACTATGAGTGTCCAAATAATTCCCGGTCTGAACCAAAAATCCACAGTCATAAAGATAATACTATAAATACTATAATACTACTATCTAACTAGATAAGTAAAGTTCTTGGACTCTACAGGCATGAAGAAGAAATATGCCTCCTACGACAACAACAGGTTTCTGTAGGGAACATCTTGCCAAAGGCACCACCTGTGACAGTGCCAACAGTTGAGCAGCCGTCGGAGGCTGGGAATAAATGGGAATCTCTTTATGAAAGATTCAGGAAATAACACCCTCCAGTTTTTTAGGGTAGTACAGATCCGGCCAAGGTCGAGCAATGGATGGGTATGGTTTCCACAATCCTAGACTTTATGAGGGTGTCTGGTAATGAGAGGGTGGCTTGTGCCACATATATGTTTCGGGAGGATGCCCGAATCTGGTGGGAAGTGATAGCTCAGACCAGAAATTTTAATGCTCTGAGTTGGGAAGAGTTTCAGACTCTATTTAATGAAAACTACTATAATGATGCCATCATGGATGCAAAAGCTAAAGATTTCAGCAAACTGTTTTAGGGAAGTATGTCAGTAACTGAATATCCCCTGAAGTTTGATAGACTTGCAAAGTTTGTCGGGGAACTGGTGCCTATTGATGGGACCAGAACGGAGCAGTTTCTCCAGGGGCTACAGCCTAGGATAGCCTGTGATGTTCGTATTACCAATGTGTCAGGAGTGACTACTTATGCACAGGTGGTCGAGAAGGCACTCACATCTGAGAGAACAAATAACAAAATATGGCGGGATAACACAGCCAGGAGAGACTTTAGGAGGATGGGACCTCCTTTTATGAGTTTAGGTAGGGTTGGAGGCCCCAGTGAGTAGAAAAGAAAGGCTCCTGATGCCTTCCTAGCTATAGGCCCTTCCAGGAGACCACGTAGTATTACAATTGGCCGCCAGGGCAACAGTGAGGGTTGTAGGACTTTTTCTGAGTGCACTAGATGCAAGAGGCGCCATGTGGGGGAGTATCGAGCAAGGGCCTTGTAATGTCCCAAATTCCCTAATGTGGCTTAATGCCTAGATTAGGGGGCCAGGAGGGCCATAATTGATTTATTATATAATTATGTAGTTATATGCATGATTATGTGAGTTATATTATTATATGATGATAATTGTATGCATGTGGGCCCACTTCTTATTAGAAGGGAATTTTTGTAATTTGGCCCGTTAAGGGCATTTATGGATGAGACCACATCATAATGTGGATTTGTTCGAGCTATTCGGCATGAAACGATCTTAGAATGTAAATTAGCGGTTTGGTCATAACGGTATTAATTTCCGGGCTCGGGGTGAGCCTAGTGGTAATTTGATGTTTAGTACATTACCGGGAATGAGCGAAAAATGGGATATGATTTAATTATTATTTGAGAATATTGAAAATAACGGAAATTGGAGGATGTTAATTATAATTAGCGGGATAAGTGGGAAATGACTATTTTGCCATTGGGTGGTTGTTTAGGAGTTAAATGGACATAGGGGCATTTTGGTCTTTTGACCAAGGGTTATATTTAAATTAAGTGGCTGGTTGTAGAAGCTTTAGGCAGCCAAAAATAGAGCCATTTCCTTCTACCTCTCGATCGTCTCTCTCTCTCTCCTTTTCCTTTGAATTTTGAAGCAAGATTGAGGTTTCAAGCTAGGAGATCAAAGCTTGAGGGTTTAGGGTTGTGATCAGTAGCTGAAGAGGATTCAAACCTGTGATTTAGGTAAGGTTTCAGCCATGTTTTATTTCTGGTTTTGCTCTGTTTTTAAGTTAGTTCTTGAGCTTGAAGGTTTGATCTTTGAAGTGGTTATTTGGTGTGGTTTTAAATGATTCAAAACTTGGGTTTTGTGGTTAAACTAGTGGATATGCTGTGTTAATGATTAATTTTGATTTTGGGATGGTTTGATTGAGGTTTGAATTGTGAAAATGGCAGGGGAGCTGGGTTCGTAGGGTCAAGTCGTGATTGAGCCTAACAAGTCACGACCTGGACCCAAGTCAGAGCCTCCCCTAGGCTCTGTGAAGCAGGCGCGCTGCGACTTGCTAGGCCAAGTTGCAACCCACCCTTGGTACCCCAGACAGATTGCTCTCTGTCTTGGCGACGCACCGCAACTCACTAGGCCAAGTCGCGACCCGCCCCTTCCTTTTGTGCTAAGGAGGGTTTTTCGGGCTTAGGCTCAGAGTTTCATTTCCTAAGGTTGGGGATCGAATCTACTAACCATTTTAGTACGATTCGAGGCCCCGGGAGCGTATATGCATATATGTGCGTTGTATTATTATATGGCTGTATTTGCATATACGTGTCGTTGTTTCTTATAAGAAGGGCATTTTCGTAATTTTGGCCCGTTGAGGGTGTATTTGTATATTTATGTGCATGTATATGATATATGGGTGAGACCACATTATTATGTGGATATATTTGAGCTATTCGTCATGAGACGATCCTAGAAAGCAAGTTAGCGGTTTAGTCATAACCAGGCTCTAGGTGAGCCTAAGGGTAATTTGGTACTTAGTCAATTACCAGGATTGAGAAGGTAATGGGAAATGATTTGATAATTATTTGAGGACATTGGGAGTAACGGGAATTGTGAGACATTAATTATGGTTAACAAGGTAGGTGGCAAATGACCAAACTGTCCTTGGGTGGCTGTGAGGGGGAAGATTGGCCCTAGGGGCATTTTAGTCATTTTAGGTCAAAATTAGATAGACTTAGCCCAGGGGAAGGTTGTAGAATGAAACAAGGAAAATAGGGCACTCTCTTTCTCTCTCAGCCATTCTCTCACTCTCTCTCTCTCTCGATTTGACTGTTGAGGCTAAGATTAAGGATTCGAGCTTGAGGATCTAAGGCTTGGGGTTTAAGATTTGAATTGCAACAGCTTGAGGAATTCAATTCATAGCTAAGGTGTGGTTTACAACCCTGTTTTTAGTTAGTTTTCTTTAAAGTTTTGGTTGTTTATAAGCTTGAAAGTTTGATTATGCAATTGGGTTTTTGGTAGTGTTTCAAGTGTTATAAAGCTTAGGTTTTATTGCTGGTTTGGTGGTAATATTGTATTGAGTTTTAGTTTTGATTTTGGGATGGTTTGGAAGTGTTTTTATGGAGAGTTTTGAGCTGAGGAAAACAGGGGTGCTGGGTTCGCGGGGTCAAGTCGCAACTGTGTTCTTGGGCGTCGTGGCCTGTGCGAACCCCAGAGCCAAGATGGGGCTATGTCTAGCTAGCGCAGTGCGACTCACGGCCCACCCCTGGCACCCAGACAAGTGGCTTTCTGTCTTGGAGGTGCGTCGCGACCCTTGGGGGCAAGTCGCAACCCGCCTGGTTCTTTTGAGACAATATTGGTTTTAAGGTCGGGGTTTCAAACCTTATGGCTCGAGATCGAATCTACTACCCGGGTCGCGACACAGCCCTTTTTTTCTCTAGACACAAGTCGCGGCGGGTCAAATTGGAAATTTTGGCCAAGTTAGGTTTTGAGTGACGGAAACTCAAACCTAAGGGCTCTGGAAGGATTATACTACCCGGTATAGTAGAATTCGAGGTCCCAAAGACTAGGACTTGATCAGGAAGTCATTATTTACTCGATATTGATGGATATCATTTATTATGGTTGTGACTAGGATACCACTAAGGCTCGGGATGGGATCGTGCTCGGGGGTCGTTGTTAACTAACTTGTGTTTGGACCAGAGGTAAGAAAAATGCACCCAATATGTGATATATGTGATTAGGGCTTGGCCCGGTTGTTAAGGATAGATTTGATTAGGGTTCGGGCCCCTCTGAATGAGCATGATTATGATTATGCCTGTGATTGCTTGATTGAGCATGCGTGAATACTCTGTATGTAGATAATTGTTGAATGATGTATGCTTGCTTGCATTATTTGATTGAAAATCATTGACTTATAAATCAAGGACGGCAGTAGCGCGCTGAGCGCTGGTCAAAATATTGACTTATAAGTCAAGGGCGGCAGTAGCGCGTTGAGCGTTGGTCGATATGATTAGGCCTAATCATGAGTGTGATATATGCTTGACCGACCCTATGTTCATTCGAAAATTAAAGCACCAGGTACGCTGGGACAACTCTAAGGCTATTTATACAGAGGGTAGGGCAGTGTGCACCAGGGTGACTCTATGGTCCCATGTTCTAGGGAATCGGGCCCCGGTATGACTTATCAATCATTGATTTAGGGCAGCGGCCCTGGGGTTACTCTATGGTCATGTATTTAGAGCAACAGACCCCTGGTGTGACACCGTAGTCACTTATCTGAATAAAACGCATGCATGAGTAGGGTTATTACTACTAGGCATTCCTATTATGATTCTGTGATATGTTATTAACTATTTATGAGCATGTTTATGTTTTCTTGTTGAGTCTTGGCTCACAGGTGCTATGTGGTGCAGGTAAGGGGAATGGGAAGCTGGACCAGCCATGAATTTGAGAGTTTCAGTGGGGACGTGTACATATGCGGCTGCTCGACCACCATAACCGGGGTTTCTCAGAGGAACTAGGGTCAAACCCTATTTTGCAGCTTAGGTCGGTTGATTGGAACTTTTGAACTATAATTAGTCCTTTTAAACGTTATTTTGGAATCTCATGTATGAACATAAACATTTTAATAAAATGGTTATTCCTTTTGACCAAAATTTTTAACCCTAAACCATTAATAACGTTTAGTTACACGCTTATGGCCAAGAGCCTCGTTTAGAGAGTCTAACACTATTTAAAACACACAGTGTAACGGTCTTGGCTATCCAAGGCGTTACATTCATAGAGTTATATTTTTTTATTGTCTCTAACGATTTCTGAAAGCTGATTTTGAGTTACAAACTCAGCAACAATCCCCTTCCGCTTTCCAATAATGATGGTTCGACAATAGTTGATCACGTTGAGGTGCTACAAAAAGTACTAGGTCAAAGGCGTGGTCACGAGCAAGGATTGGGCCGCAAATTGAAGGGATCGGGGTCATCATCTACCCAGCGCTCTCACTTCAGCGAGTCTCAAGCCCCTCCTCAACGTTCATCAGAACAGATCAAATTTTTTGAGAATAAGCTAAAGAATTTGACTGACCAATTAAATTTCTTGTCCCAATTTCTTCCACCTTCATTTCGTCCACCAAACATTCAGATGTCCCCTATGCCTAATTGCGACAATATTTCTGGAGCTTCATCTTCTCAACCTCCACCTCCAGCCTATCCTTTCATGCACGGGGCAGCGCTGTCACAACCTATGACACTGCCTTACATGTACGGAGCAACACCATCTCCTTATATGTGGTTGATTCCACCATCGTCGCAGCCGTCGTATCTCTACTTGTATGGAGTAGGATTTTCCACATTACCTCCCCAATATCTGTGGTCGATGCCACCACAGCCACCACAACCGCAAAACAAGACAATAAGGAGGACGACGTAGCTGATATATGAGACTGGACTTATATTATTGTTAGTTAATTGTTATAATATATTAACAATATGAATATTTGTTAATTTAATTAACTAATTTAAATATTTAATATAATATTTTTATTTTTAAATATATTTGTTTTTTATTAATTATAATAAATTTATTATTTTTTTATAAATAAAAAAATATTAGGGGCAATAAAATACATATCAGGGGCAACAAGTCGACAAATTTTTTTTTCCAAATGTAAAAATTTTTGGAGGACATTTCAAATTTTAGGGGCGACAGAAGGAGGGACGCACATGTCGCCCCTAATGTACAGTATTAGGCACTCTTTATTACAAGTAACACATTGTGGCCCCTAAAAATATTTTTTCTCATAGTGAAAAGTAGACATGCTTATAAATTAATTGATTATCATTTAATGTATATTTCTAACAAATGCAAGCATTAGTTTATATGTATTTTTTTTATAAAAAAAAAACATAAAAGTGCACTATGTATAAATTAATAGTTTTATATATTGCTAAATCTGTTACAAATATTTTAAACACAAATCTACAGATAATTTATATTATATTATATTACTTCTCAAAATTATATATCTTGAATTTATAAATAAATGAAAATTTAAATAATTGTTATATGAAAATATTTTATAATTGTCCTCTTTTTAAAAAAAAAAATTCGTCTGTAATAGTTGATGTATTTTAGTAAATATGCATAACTTGTTTTTCCTTAAAAAAATAAATATTGGATGTCAAATTTGCTAAGTTTACATTCTACAACACACCTATATTATAATTTACTAAATACATATATATGCTTTTAACCACAGCTTTCTAAAATAAATTTAGAATTCTTTTTTTCACAGTTGTTTTTGCTCACAATGTTTTATTACATCAATATAAGATTACAACATATAATTGGGATATTTGTGGCAAAACCTCCTTTTTTTTAGATGACTCACCAATAACCTCAATAAAAAATTTTGACGACAATATTCATGACTGTTACATTTTTATTGCAGTCGTCCACTTTGGACTGTTAAGTGCCAACGAGAACAAACGAGAGTCCAAGTGGCATAAATTCCTTTGTCCACGTGGTTATTGACATGGATTTTTTTCTTTCTAATTATACCCAAAAATTAATAATATAAATTAGAAATAACATATTAACAAATTCAAGAACAATCCCTGAAAAAGAAAAACAAATTCAAATGAACAAGTTTCTATCTCAAACTTAATCATAAATAAACATTTCATATCATTTCTCATTCACATATTTTTCCCCAAAAGTTTAGATTAAAACTTTGACCCAAAAAACAATTCAGATTATAAATCAATGAACAATAAACAAATACTCAGAAACTAAATCAACAATGAACAAACAACTTAGCAAACCCACAATCAAATAACAAAAAGTTTGAAATTGAAATCATTGGTTGCTTGACTTGATCGATTATCCATGACTTCCTCTAAAAAATTTGCACTCAAAATCCACAAATCCAAACCAATATCAGTATCAAAACTATATATTCTTGCAAACCCATCACTATAAAACTCATTACTCAAACCAATTTCACAAAATCAATTCCTCAAAAATCGTGTCATAAAAAACTCATTAATTTACTCGTAAATCTGAGACAAAATCAGCAAATCAGAGTTAATTCAAACCCAGAAATTTGAAGAGCAAAAAAAATAGCATTCCATTAAGCTACTAGCGTTGTGTCTTCTTCAGCAAACTTAAGACAAACTGCAATCCAACAAGATGAGCAAGAACAAAGATCCAAAGAAATTGCAGCCTCCATCACTCTGCCACCTTCGAGTCCAATCGCGAACCCAATCCCAAAAACCCATTGGCCTCACTAACCCAAATTTGTCCCTTCAGATCTGCCCAGCCACGACGATTCCCTTAAAAGTGTCGCTCTGTCGCCGGCGTCGAGCTTCCATCTCCGTCAAAGTCTTCACTGCCTCTATGTCCCTTCAGATCTGTCAAGCATATCAATCCCATACCCATACCCATACCCATACCCATACCCAGTGTGGACGCCAAAAAATTGACCAAGGAAAAAACCTCTGGTCCCTGGTTAGGCTACTTGGTTAAAGGTCGAGCATTGATGCTATTGGGCTCAGACCTATGGGTCTTGTGAATATGGAATAATTTCTCTTGAAGCTTTCCTCGATGGAAGTATGGAAATTATAGGTGAGCATTTCCCTAGGCCAATGGCCTCACGCCATCAAGGTGTTTCATGCCTCGGATGGGTCCCTAGGCCAATGGCGTAGCGAGGCGCCCTACGCTTCACCCAGCCTCGCGTAGCGAGGCCCTCCATGCCTCGGCCAACCGCGACCCCAGCCTCGCGTAGCGAGGCCCTCCGTGCCTTGGCCAGGCGTCACCTAGCCTCACGTAGCGAGGCCCTCCGTGCCTTGGCCAGGCGTCACCTAGCCTCACGTAGCGAGGCCCTCCATGCCTCGGCCAGCCACGCCCTCACGCACCTAAGGGTTTCACGAGATGTCATGCCCCTGCGAACCTAGGTGCCTCGCACCACCAGCCTCATGCACCTTGGCATCAAGGCCTCGCGCACCCATGCGCAAGGGCCTCGCGCACTCATGGTCACGCGGCCCCCTAAAGCGTCTCGCCCCCTTAGGGGCCTCGCAAGACATGGCCTCCACTAAACACTTGTCAGCCACGCACCAAGGGCCTCGTGCACCCATGTGCAAGGGCCTCGCGCACCTGGGCATCAAGGCCCCGCGCACCCATGTGCAAGGGCCTCACACCACCATGGTCCCGTAGTCCCCCAAGGTGCCACGCACCAACATATTCATCAGATACAAAGTACCCATACGTGTATGGGTGCAGGACGTACGACCATGAGGGGGACAGAAGCATGACCCTGACATATATATCACGCACGTGGTGAAGGTAAAGATTGGTACAGAGAGTGGAAGCACTATGTGCACACCTCTGACCACATGCCAGGCCGACACCATGACTTTCTACTCCACCACAACCTGTGCCACTACCCAGACAATGTACCTATGTACAGTCTTGTCCCCTGGGACCACAATTTATGAGGAGCCATTATAGCTCCAGTATAAATAGGACCTTACCCCTCCAGAAAAGGGGTTGGAAAAACTCATTGTACACTCAGCCTATTGAGCAATATACAAAGGCTTACTCCATTGTTGATCTGTGTTTTACCTTTCCTTAAGCTTATTCTAAGTTTTAACCTAAATCTAAATATCTTCATACTTATCTTTGAGTTTTCCGATCTAATTTTGTTGACGAGATTTCATCGTCAACAGTTTGGCGCCGTCTGTGGGAAGAACAAGCATCAGGCCAACGTTCTTTCATCACTTCCAACATAGAAAGATGCTAAGACATTCAAAACTCCTATGGAAAATGCAAGATGATGAAGTTCGTCGGGATGGAGTAGAGTGGAGGGCTTCCAAGAAAGACCCCCCTCTGCCTAAGCATGGAGGTAGACCGGAGGAACCTCTTCCCCCAGGGGAGGAGAAGGAAGCATTGTCCCCAGCTATCTGGCCCGACGAAGGTCATTTAGAGCCGCCAGTGTATCCGCTTAACCGGCCCCCGTTGACACCACGCTCAGGCCACCAAGACCCAGGTCCCTCGACGCATTGGCCGGGCAAGGGTCCTGGGGTACGCTCGGTAAGTTCCAGCTCAAGGACTCGCTTCTACAAGGATGAGATTCATGAGTTGCATAAAAAGACTCGAAGGCTGGAAACCACGATAGAGAACATGCAGGAGGTTTTAAACGACCTACTGCAAGGAAAGTCAAGCATACCCCTCCCTAAGCATAAAGGGAAGGAGCATGAAAAAGGGGAAAACATTGTCCCCATAGACGATGGGGGAACCCAACTTTCCACCAGTAAAACCCCCTAGACGAAGTACCATGGGGAACCTAGCCCGACGAAATGTCCCCAGGAGCAAAGGTGGAGGGAAGATGATGGTCATAAGAACGAGGCCAAGGTCCCCTCAAAAGAGGCGCCCCCTGGCCTAAGGAAAGAGCTCCATGGGAAGAGTTCAGAAGTAAGAAATGCACCCCCCGCGGTTCCCCCGAGGAACACAACCAAGGCAAGGGATCAGCCCGAGAACCTGCAAGACTCCTTATGCAAAAAGAGGAGGGAACTAGACACCAAAATGCGAAGCCCACGAGGCAAGATCACTACTACACTTGGGGGCACATGGATGACGAAGAATTTGACTGTGATTCGCCCTTCACAAGGGAGATCCAGGTTGAGCAAATGCCCACTGGCTTTAGAGAGCCTCGTATGACCCCGTACGAGGGTACTACAGACCCAAAATATCACTTAGACTCCTTCAATAACTTGATGAGGTTAAGAAGGGTCAACAACAGGGCAAAGTGTCATTGCTTTGTCGTTACGCTTAAAGGAGTGGCGTACAAGTGGTTCAAGAGGTTAAGGCCAGGAACAATCAAGTCATGGCAACAATTCTCTGATGAGTTTCTTCAGCAACACCATGCATCCTGTGATTACGCCATGCCAGCTACCAGCCTCGCTAACATAAAACAAGGCGAGAATGAAAGTTTGAAGGACTACATCCATAGGTTCAGTATAGAAGCAACAAAGGTGGGAAGTTTAACCAAAGCGGAGCTCAAGATGGCTATTATAAGCGGAGTTCGTCCAGGAAGCAAGTTATGGGGTAACATGCTCAAAAGAGAAGTTTCAAGTTTAGATGATTTCTTCGAGAGAGCACAGAAGTACATACGAGTGGAAGAGGGTCGTAAGAACTCGCATGTTGAAGAAAGCGAACCTTCCTCCAGTCGCCTTACAACCGATACGTCTGAAGATTCCATATAGAGGGGGTCGTCGTGCTAAGGGGTCGCTGACCAAGTTTGAGATTGAACGAAGAACATCTATCCATGAAAGTCCCGACCCAAGGGGAGATCACCTCAAAAATTGCAAAAAGGGTCTCCAAAGTAGACGCTTGCAAAAAGGGTCTCCAAAGTAGACGCCTGCAAAAAGGGTCTCAAAAGTAAACGCCTGCAAAAAGGGTCTCCAAAGTAGACGCCTGCAAAAAGGGTCTCCAAAGTAGACGCTAGCAAAAAGGGTCTCAAAGTAGACACTTCCAAAAAGGGTCTCAAAGGAGACGCTTGCAAAAAGGGTCTCAAAGAAGACGCTTGAAAAAATAGTACTGTGCCTAATGACGAGAAGGACGCTTCTTGCAAGAAATAATGAGCGCGCGCAAAAGTATGTAAAAGGATAACCAGAACCCAAGGGGTCAATGTATCCTTATAGACATAATCAAGGTGCACCAAAGAGAGACCTATCGAACCTTCTTTCATGTGGGTTCCAAAGGACCTCAAGCATGATAAATACAAAAAAAAAAAAGAGGGAATAATCAAAAAGAAGAGAAGAGTCTACAAGAACGCCTAAAGGCCTCCCTATAGATTGGGGGGCAAGTGTGGATGCCAAAAAATTGACCAAGGAAAAAACCTTTGGTCCCTGGTTAGGCTACGTGGTTAAAGGTCGAGCATTGATGCTATTGGGCTCGGACCTATGGGTCTTGTGAATATGGAATAATTTCTCTTAAAGCTTTCCTCGATGGAAGTATGGAAATTATAGGTGAGCATTTCCCTAGGCCAATGGCCTCACGCCATCAAGGTGTTTCATGCCTCGGATGGGTCTCATGCCTAGAAGGGTGTCCCGCACTATGCCACACCCAGCCTCGCGTAGCGAGGCCCTCCGTGCCTCGGCCAGGCGTCACCTAGCCTCGTGTAGCGAGGCGCCCTACACTTCACCCAGCCTCGCGTAGCAAGGCCCTCCATGCCTCGGCCAGCCGCGCCCCCATCCTCGCGTAGCAAGGCCCTCCGTGCCTCAGCCAGGCGTCACCTAGCCTCGCTTAGCGAGGTGCCCTACGCTTCACCCAGCCTCGTGTAGCGAGGCCCTCCATGCCTCGGCCAGCCACGCCTTCACGCACCTAAGGGTCTCGCGAGATGTCATGCCCCTGCGCACCTAGGAGCCTCGCACCACCAGCCTCACGCACCCATGCGCAAGGGCCTCGCGCACTCATGGTCATGCGGCCCCCTAAAGCGTCTTGCCCCCTTAGGGGCCTTGCGAGACATGGTCTCCACTAAACACCTGTCGGCCACGCATCATGAGGAGGACAGAAGCATGACCCTGACATCT
This sequence comes from Humulus lupulus, assembly GCF_963169125.1. Classification (NCBI taxonomy): domain Eukaryota; kingdom Viridiplantae; phylum Streptophyta; class Magnoliopsida; order Rosales; family Cannabaceae; genus Humulus; species Humulus lupulus. The sequence continues at coordinate 14,504,894 of NC_084802.1, forward strand.
ATATCACGCATGTGGTGAAGGTACAGATTGGTACAGAGAGTGGAAGCACTATGTGCACACCTCTGACCACATGCCAAGCCGACACCATGACTTTCTGCTCCACCACAACCTGTGCCACTACCCAGACAATGTACCTATGTACATTCTTGTCCCCTGGGACCACAATGTATGAGGAGCCATTAGAGCTCCATTATAAATAGATCCTTACCCCTCCAGAAAAGGGGTTGGAAAAACTCATTGTACACTCAGGCTATTGAGCAATATACAAAGGCTTACTCCATTGTTGATCTGTGTTTTACCTTTCCTTAAGCTTATTCTAAGTTTTTATCTAAATCTAAATATCTTCATACTTATCTTTGAGTTTTCCGATCTGATTTCATTGACGAGATTTCACCGTCAACACCCAACCTCCTCAAACTCTCTCACTCCTTCTCAAATCTATCTTCAAACCCATACCAATCTATCTTCACACCCTCTTTCTCAATCTTTCTCCATCTACAACTCTCTCACACTCTTTCTCAGATCTGAATCCCTATCTCTCTCCTATTATGTTTTTTCTTTTTATTTTATTTAATTTAATTTAAGAAAACTCTATTAATTTTTTTAATTAAAATTATTTGTTTATTTTTATTTATATGATTTTTGGGGAAAATAAAAAAATTAGACACATCATTAAATTTGGACATGTCATCAAACACGTGGACAAATGATTTGATGACACGTAGTCCTCGTTGGCACTTAGCGGTCCAAAGTGGACGGCTGCAAAAAAAATGTAACAGTCAGGGGTATTACCGTCCAAATTTTTTATTAGGGTTATTGGAGCGTCAACTCAAAAAGAAAATGAGGTTTCGCAGCAAATAACCTGATATATTATAATGAGTGCTAATATATATGTGTATAATATAAAGAGATTTCATTACCACTAGCTATAGCTAGCTAGACTAGAGTAGTGAAAGTTTGTAAATTATTAAGTTCTCCTATGATCACCCAATAATAATTATCCTATAATTTGTTACACATAATTCATCTTAAATTATCCTTTGAGAAGTGACGTTATTCTTTAATTTCCATTAGTAGTTTTTTTGTTAAAAAAAAGGAAACTTCATTAGTTCCATGGTTATTATTATTATTTACCACTATAGTTGCATGTGAAATATATATATATATATATATTAATTCGTGTACTGTCACATAATAACTAATTAATATAGAAATATAAGTCTATATTATATGTCTTGTGGAGAAGTGTACATTACTCTTAAATATAATAAGTGTACTATTCACTTGAGTGGGACATAAATGGGACCGCCATAAGTTTTGTTCCCCATAAATATATATATATATATGTACTTGCTCAGATCTATTTATATTTATACGGATTATTAAAATTAATGTGCAATTTGTTTTAGGGATCTAATGAAAAATTATCTTGTTTTAGGTTTAATTAGTATTCGTATCTTTCTATAAAAAAAAGTATGTAGATAACAGAAATTTCTAAATAAAAAGTGTGCAAATAAGAAAAATTAATAGTTTTAACGGTTTTTTTTTTTGTTAATTTTAATAGAATATTCTAAATATTTAACGAAATATATTTTTAAAATCAATTAAAAATAAATATTTATTAATTATAATAATATAAATTCAAATATTATAAAATATCATTAAATATTTCTTAATTATATTAATATAAATTCAAATGTTATAAAATATCATTATTATAATAATATATAATACAAACCTAAATATTTAATAATTATATCAATATAAATTCACATGTTATAAACTATTATTATTATTATATATAATATATAATATATAACATATAATACATAATATATAATCCTAATTTTTATAAAATTTTGCTAAAATAAATATTTAGCAATTATATTAATATATATTCAAATATTATTATTACAATAATATATAATACTGTTGACCGCGTTTTTGGCCAACAACGTGAGAACGTCAAAAACGACAAACCTTCAAGAGAAATAAAACGACACAGACGGTTTTTGAACAGAAAGTAAATAACACACGCAATTTTTATAGTGGTTCAGCCCCAATATGTTGGTAATAGCCTAATCCACTTAGAGTTGTGATTATAGATCTGTACTCAAGATCAGATGAACTGAGCCAACTGAGTTTCTTCAGTACAGATTACAAAAATACAAGAATTCGTTATGATACCAGCACTTTCTCTCTCTAGAAAACTCAGACCCAAAATTTCCCAAAAGTCTCTCCCAAGAAGAGGAAGCCCCTTTTTGATCCCATAAGCCATATATTTATAGGCTTAGGATCATACATCTGATATCCCCTATAATCGGGATATTTTATTATATTTATTACATTTAAATTACAAAAAACATTCAAAATGTAACAAAACCTCCAATTTGTGGGAAGAATGAGAGATTCCCACGCGTGCCAAGACCGGTTCTTGTTGAAACTGTTTCTGGGAATCTTGACCTAGTCCTCCTCTATCTGGTCGACCCATATCTCCTACTGACCACTCATGCAAGTGCTGGTCGGACACATGCATGCTGGACATATGCAAGTGCTGGTAGGACATACACTTGCTGGTAGGACATGCACTTGCTGGTCGGACATGTGCATGCTGGCAAGACATGCACTCCTCTCGCCTAACATGGCACTCTCCTCTAGCATGTCATATTTCTCCTCTAACATGGCACTCTCCTCTAGCATGCCATGTTTCTCGTCTATTATGGCACTCTCCTCTAGCATGTCATATCTCTCCTCTAACATGGCACTCTCCTCTAGCATGTCATATCTCTCCTCTAACATGGCACTCTCCTCTCTTCGGACCAAGATCCGACCACCACCCTTGGGCTCTCCTCGAACCAAGGTCCGACCACTCCACCTTGGGCTCTCCTCGGACCAAGATCCGACCACACCATTGGGCTCTCCTCGGATCAAGATTCGACCACCACCCTTGGGCTCTCCTCGGACCAAGGTCCGACCACTCCACTTTGGAGTACTCCTCGGACCAAAGTCCGACCGGCCACACGCTAGCCCAAGTACTCTCCTCGGGGGCACTTGGCTTGGTGATGACACCTCTCAAGCAATCAAAACTCTTCATCAGTCTACCGGGTCACTTTATCACAACTCTGAGGAGTCAATGCATTTATTGACTATTTAATGTGTCTTTTATAGACCATGTACTGCCACTTGTCACCTCTATTGCCACGTCATCGATATCCAATTTTTGGGGATAACAAATACATAATAAATATATTATATATAAGTATCGTGTGTGTACAAAATAGTATGATTGTGTTACATGTTTATTAATTATATTAATATAAATTCAATTTTTTTTTATAAAATATCATTACTATAATATATAATATTTAATACTAGACTAGATATTTATTAATTATATTAATATAAATTCAAATGTTATAAAGTATCATTATTATAATAATATATAATACAAAACTAGATATTTAATAATTATATCAATATAAATCTATTATAATAATATATAACATATAATATATAATCCTAATTTTATAAAATCTTGCTACAGTAAATATTTAATAATTATATTAATATAAATTCAAATATTATAATAATTATATTAATATAAATTCACATGTTATAAAATATTATTATTACAATAATATATAATACATAATAAATATATTATATATAAGTGTCGTGTGTATACAAATAATATGATTGTATAACTAAATAAGAAATTATAATAACATTTATCTTCAATTAAGAATAAAGAAGTTTATTTTCCAATCATTGATGTGTGATATGAATAATATCATGAATGTTTAGTACCTTAAATAGGATAGTTTGTGATATAAGAGGTTATCCTATTATTTTTTTTTAAAAACCCATAAACAATGTTTTGGTTTAATTTTTCTTTTAATATGTTTATGTCATTATTTTTTAAAATTTTATATGACAATCATAAAAAAACTTAATAAAAATAATTAATAAATTTTCTAAATAAAACTAAGCGAACGTATGCACGTTTGCTTTGTTTTAAAATTGTAAACACTGTCTATAATCTTAAAAAAAAACTAGTTCACTGTTTTTTTAAAATATATATATATAATGAATTATAGTTCTATTATAGTATATATAAATATTTATATCAATAATCTCTACATATATAACATCTAAACACATCGTTGACATATATATTTATATGGCTACATTACATATATATAAAAAATACAATAATATTTAAAAAGAAATTAATAATAGAAATAAAATAAGTGTTGACGCCATTTTTCGTCAACTTAAATCGTAGAGCAATTAAACAATGTAAACTATGGTGGAAACGAATAGTAAGGAGAAACAAGAAGGTTTTTACATGGTTCAGCAGTTAAATCTGCCTAATCCACGAGTCAGAGTTATTAGGATTTGGAGTTTTCTAGAAATTCTTCAAAGATGAATTACCCAGAATTTTCTCTCCAAATCTCAGATAATCGTTCCTTTACAAGCGGTCATTCATTCTCTATTTATAGAGAGGTTACAGAGTTCATTCCCACATATTTCGGGAAGATATTCTGTATATCAATTCAAATAATTACATTAAATGTTGTATCTCCTATATACAAGGAAACGTCCCCTGAAGACCCGGGAACGGATAACAAACTAAATAATATCCCTTAAATGTTGGGATTATACAACAGTAAATATGTTCATACATAACGGGTTGTCCCAGATGACTTATCGGGTCTTTGAGATCAGTAATCGACCCTGTGGCTGTCGAGACTTATGGCATTGCTACGAGCTTGCCACCTTACTCCAAGACATGCTCGGAACAGATAAATATTGTCGAGGCTATCATACTCGAGCTTGCGTTTCCCAAGCTCGGGCTGCTTAATCCGAAGGCACTCGATAACGTATGTATCCCAATGTCATGTCATTTCAAGATCAGAAAGAATCTTGAGGCTACACATTTTCGAGATCGTCCTTTTACTTCGGAGATCTTACAACTGGACCATACAATGCATTTCATATATTTCGAGCTCACACTTGATGAGTCCAATTTTCGAGGTCATAACTTCTGGTCTTGGTGTAACAGTTTGCCCCCTCAAAAGTATCAGTTCGAATCCTATGAGAAGGAAACTTTTGTACTACTCCCATTGGAAACTGTACCATAAAAAATAATTGAGTGTGGACACGTGTCGATCGAGGATTGACTTATCAGAGTACTTGAATGCCTTTTCACTTCTCCCACGTCTCTTCGTCTGCAGCCATTACTCCATTTGTATCTGACCGTTGGATCAGATACGAAATCTGGTTAACAGCTCAGATTAACTCGACCTTTGACTTTCCTTGGGGCCTATAAATACATCTCCATCGTCTTCCTCATTTAACTTTCTCGCTTTGAATTTTCAGCGAAAAAAGAAGAGAAACCAGAACCGAAGTTCGTTCTGCTCTTGCATGCTTTCCAGACCGAGAAAGCAAAACAACATTGGCTTGTTCGACTCTGTGAGATCATTCTTGCAACCACTCCTTCGGTCATCAATCTCTCTGTACCCACCAGCTTCATTGTGTAAGTTTCTGTCCTTGTTCCCGTATGTTTATATGTATTTTTTCTCCATGCAAGTTTGTATTGTTGTTGCACTTGTAGGCACATATACTAGTTTAGCACTAGAATGTTTTAGCCGATACCGTGTAGTTCTTAGATTCTTCTGAGATTATGGGTTCCAAACCCAGTTCATGCGTTGAAAACCCAGTTATGGTTCTTTTACTAAATTTTTTGAATTTTGATGGTGTATCTTGTACACCAAGATATCGGGTAAAAAATTAGCGTTTTTCAAAATGCACGCTTCCCAAAAATTCCACTCTTTGGGTAACCGCCAACTTTTTTCTTGAAATATCGGGATTTTCAAAAAATAAATCCACCTTCCTATCCTTCGGTGGAATACACGCTCTGAGAGACTAGCCTCGTCCATTGGATCAAGTCTGCCTTGTAGCCTCGAATATTCGAGCTTAGGTCATCCCGTTTTTTCATTATTTCTTGCTCGCTTGGCCCTCACCCTTTTGCTCTCTGGCTAGATGTTGCAGAACTCAGGAAAGTGGTGGGGGTTAAAGCTCGCAATTCCTTATTCACCAATAACTCCGAGCTCGGAGTCTCCTTTCACACAGAACCAGCACTTGATTCGGGAGCATGAACTGAGGTGTGAGCAGGAGGACATCCAAGATCACTTTCGACGTCAGATAGATGAGGTCGAAGAAGGAAAAAGGAAAAAACTAAGGGTCACCATCTATCCAGATCCAGTCTTCGAGCCTAGACTGATCCCCCTCGACCCTACGCTCAAAGTGACAGTTGCTTTCAAGCCAGGCGATCTCCAATTCTCACTGATGCGGGAACCTTCTACCTCGCGGCCAGCCTCTGTGCCTACCCTGAAGAGGGAATTTTTCGAGGCCAAGCATTATCAGAGCTCGATCCCATCATTAGGGCAGATCTCTGACATCTGTGCCCTACACAACATCGAACTGTCGGGCTCATTGAGGTATCGAGCTCCGGCCTCGCACGAGCGAAGTTGCCATGCCCCGGGAGATGGGAATCTTGACAGCAAGCTAAGGTATGCAGCTTAGAGCCAGGAACATATGAAGGCAGGGGGTGTGCTTCCTTTGAAGTCCTTTTTTAAAGACTTCTTGGATTTCGTTGGGCTAGCTCCCTTCTAGCTCAATACCAACTCTTATAGAGTTCTGTCCGCCCTGAGGTCACTTTACCACAAGCTGAAGTGGGAAGGACCTTCGCCAAAGGAGATCTTGTATCTCTTTTTGTCTGGAAAAGTAATCCCTCCCGAGCTCGGGGAAGAGATGGCTTCTATTACCTCTCGAGCTATCCCAAGGAAAAGAAGATCTTCGAGGATCTTCTCAACCATCCTCCAGATTTCAAGAAGGCTTTCTTCTGGACAGATGGCCTATCTCCATCCAGATACTATTCGTTCAGACGAATTCGTAAGTATCTAACAAAAATTCCTTCTTTTTTGTGCTCGAGTTTTTGTTTCAGCTTGCGCTTAACCATGACATGTTCATTTTTCCAGCCAACTTCCATCGTCCCTCCCCCTCTAAGGATATGAAGGAGCATAAGGAGGCTCTGTTTCAACTCCCTTATGGCAGGAGCTCCCTCTCCTATCTCCTCCACGAAGATAATCTCCGAGCCTGCGGCCTCCTGGAGAAGGATCAGTCCACATTTGACTGGTCCAACAAAAAATATGCCCAGTGGGAGCTCGTGCCTCTCCCAACTAGCAGCCTTCCTCCGAGGCGAAATGCTAGGCCTCCATCTCCAGTTTGACGCCGCGGGAGCCCACAGTCGGGGAACGAGGCCAGTGATGAAGCCTCAAGATCAAGCTCGAGTGACAGAGGTACAGTCATCCTTAGCTCGGATTTATGGTCTCCTTCACTACTTAAGCATAGACTCGATAGATTAGTATTGTGCAAGGACGATAGGGACCATTTTTATGTTTGGTCCTGGGTAGATGAGAGAGTACGTAGGTTCGATATTTGGCTCGGGAAGTATGACACTATGTATAGTCTGAACGAAGTATGGAATGGAATAGTCGTTCAATATGGGACAAATGACTATAGGGACCTTTCAAGGTTGACTTCCACTTATAGGGAAGGTACTCCCCCTGCCTCCTCTGAAGATGGGGGAATTACATGGTCGCCAAGCACGAGCTCGGGGGAGAGTTCCAGTTAGGTTTCTCTCTACTTGTCTTTTTATTCTTTTCCTGTCTGCATCATGCTAACTTGTTTTGTCTTGGAATATCTCATTATGTTGTGTAACTGTGTAGGTGATATGGATTCCGACCTCAACAATGTGCTCGCCAGTGGCGAGGGAGCACAAAGGAGTACGTGCCCGAGGGGCTCGCGGAGGTCAGACCGACCTGCCAAGGTCCTCAAGAGGACCGAGAAGACACCTCATCCACCAGCTCTGGCTACTTCGAGATCAGCCGTGGATCCGACTCCTCAGGTCGAGGCATCCTCTACGGCCATTCCTCCCACTCCTCCTTCAATCCAGACCCACTCCACGCTTGGTCCACCTCCGAAGAAGCCCTCAACCTCCAAAACACATTTGCTGTCAATTTCTACTCACGTCGATGAGTATGTAATCGATAATACGGCCGGACCCCACAGGGCTACACTTGGCTCAAACATTCTGTCTCAAGTGGGCCAGAGTTTTGGCAGCTTCGATGCTCCTCATTGGCAGTTCTTGAATAATGCTCGAGACTGCAACACTCTTTATGAGAAGAGCATCGAGCTCACTGTTGCGGTAACCCTTCTCATCTTGTTGCTAGTTGTATTTATACTTAGTTTATGTTCTAATTTGATTTCTTTGTATGCCAGACTCTCGCTGTCTCTGCTCAACTTAACTATAAGTTGAACAATGAGGTCCATTCGAGCATGTCTTATGCTTAGGAGTCGAAGGATCTCCAACTCAAGCTTAGTGACAAGCTCAAGGCCACAAAGGCAAAGATGGAGGCTGAAGCTGAACAGCTAAAGGCCAAGACAGCCGAGCTCGAGAAGCTGAATGCCCAGCTCGCGGAGCTTGAAAAGATAAATTCCAAGCTTGAGGAGGAGAAGGCTACCACTTTCGATATTATGGAGGGCGAAAAGGCCCGCCTTCTTGCAGAGTTTAAAGAGAAGAAGGATCGGGCAGTCGACTTGGCCATGTATAGGATCTGGGCCAGTAATGCTGATCTCGATACCAACTTCTTAGGCTCTTTCGAGGCAAATCTAGTGGCAAGCTCGGCTTGATGAGGAGGAGGCTGCTTGGGAGGAGGCAGAGAGAGCTACAGAGGATGTTGAGAAGGCCAAGGAGTATGCTGAGAAGGCCAAGGAGAATGCTTCTTCTTCCTAAATCTTGCTTCGGGGCTGCGTCCTTCTGAACACTTTGTAATAGTTTTTGTTTTTTATTTTTTTCTTTTTATGCCCCTGGGGCTAAGACAACTTATGGCTCGTGAAAGAGTTGTTTTCTAATGATATCCATGATACCATATATGACTTTACTTTAATATATTTGCTTCACATTTCTTAGGTCGAAATATTTCACGTGCTTTATATTAAAGTGTCTTATATGTCTATTTATCCATACAAACATATGGTGGATTTAAGCTCGAGGTTCAATGCATTCATGCACAGTTTGCTCGAAATATCTGCATCCTATCTCGCTATTTGTCAAGGTCGGAGATTACTTTTACCATGCACCCAAAGATACTTATATGGCATGTAACGTGAGTGGTTTAGTTGTATCTTACTTTTTTAGTTACTTTTCCTTGTCCTCGGGTAGCTCCCCGAGGTTATGAGGTCGAAACTATCGTTTTGCAAGATACTCCAGCCTCGATCTCGACTTACGCGAAGTGGGTTTATGTTCCAACTTACTGTTGATTAGTTTTAGCGGGTTTGTTCCAAACCTATTAAGGTCGTGTGTGGTTTGTAATCCATACACTTATATTCTTGATCTAGTTCGCATATTTGGTTACATCCAAACACTTTTATCTTTTGATCATTTGGTTATGTCCAACTTTCTTAGCTCGTATGTTTGGTTATATCCAAACATTTGTATGTTTTTGATAGTTTGGCTATGTCCAAACTATCTTAGCTCGCGCATTTGGTTATATCCAAACACTTGTATATTTTTGATGGTTTGGTTATGTCCAAACTATCTTAGCTCATGCATTTGGTTATATCCAAACACTTGTATGTTTTTGATGGTTTGGTTATGTCCAAACTATTTTAGCTCCCGCATTTGGTTATATCCAAACACTTTTATGTTTTTGCTCATGCTATTTCATTTTTTCAAGCTGATGGTATATGTACCACTAATGCCCCCCTTAATATCCTATGAGTGTGACCATAGGTTATTAAATTAAGAGAGATTGCAAAAAATATAGCATATTAGAATGAAATCAAACTTAATTCGAATAATTTATTAACAGGAACATAACAAAAATAAATAAGCATGGTTACAGGTGACATCATTCCTACACTATTGATAGTGAGGTCGTAGATGTTCGCCATTCCATGCTCGTGGTACCAAACTCCCATTCAATCTTGCCAACTTGTATACGCCAGGTCGGATGACTGATTTGATCTGATAAGGTTCTTCCCAATTAGGCCCAAGCAGGCCGGCAGCTGGATCTTGTGTCGCCAAGAACACACGCCTTAGCACCAAATCTCCCACACCGAATTTTCTATCTCGAACTCTTTTATTGAAATACCGGGTAGCTCATTGTTGGTATGCATCATTTTTTAGCTGAGCTTCGTCCCTTCTTTCTTCAATCAGATCCAGACTTACTTCGAGTTGGGATTGGTTTGAGGCTTGATCATAAGCGTGGGCATGAATTGTGGGAATTTCGACCTCAATTGGCAGCATAGCCTCGCATCCATATGCCAGAGAAAAGGGGGTATGTCCCGTTGAAGTATGGGCTCTGGTTCGATATGCCCACAGAACTCGGGGCAACTCTTCGGGCCATTTCCCTTTAGCTTCTTCCAACTTTTTCTTTAGAGAACTTTTTAGGGTTTTATTCACAGCTTCGACCTGGCCATTCGCCTGGGGATGGGCCACAGAGGATAAGCTTTTTATTATCCCATTTTTTTTGCAAAACTTGGTAAACAGATCGCTGTCGAATTGAGTACCGTTATCGGACACAATCTTCCTTGGCATCCCATATCGGCATATGATGTTCTTTACCACGAAGTTCAAGACTTTCTTCGAGGTGATTGTTGCCAGAGGTTCGGCTTCGGTCCACTTCGTGAAGTAATCTACGGCGACTACTGCATATCTGACTCTGCCTTTGCCAGTTGGCAATGAACCTATGAGGTCGATTCCCCAAACCGCAAATGGCCACGGGGAGGTCATCATAGTTAGCTCGGAAGGTGGAGCTCAAGGGATTGTGGCGAACCGCTGGCACTTGTCGCATCTCTTGACGTAATCAAACGAATCTGCTTTGATGGTAGGCCAGAAGTACCCTTGGCGTATGATTTTCTTGGATAGGCTATGCCCCCCAGTGTGGTCTCCACAGAATCCTTCATGAATTTCTTCTATGATCTTCTTAGCCTCGGGTGGAGTCACACATCGGAGTAACGGCATGGAGTGCCCTCTTCTATATAGCCTTCCATCTATAATGGTGTACTTGGGGATCTGATACATCAGTTTTCGAGACTTGTTCCGTTCTTCTGGGAGAACGTCGGCTTCAATGTATTCAACTATCGGGGTCATCTAGGTTGGCTCAGAATTTATCATGCAAACATCATCCTGTTCAGGCTCGGTTATGTTGGGTGTCGTTAGATGTTTGATTGGCACGACATTCAACTCGTCGACCTCGGTGGATGTGGCGAGCCTGGCTAGGGCGTCTGCATTCGAGTTTTGCTCTTGGGGGACCTGTTCTATCGCGTAGAACTCGAAATGCTCGAGTGCTTCTTTTGCCTTTTCTAAATATGCATCCATTCTCGTCCCACAAGCCTGGTATTCCCCTAAAATTTGATTAACCACCAATTAGGAGTCACTATAGCAATGTATCGCTTTAGCCTTGAGTTCCTTGGCAATCCGAAGTTCTGCCAGTAGAGTTTCGTATTCAGCTTCGTTATTTGACGCTTCAAAGTCAAATCTCAGAGCAGAGTGAAATTGACTTCCTGCTGGGGTGATCAGAATTACTCCTGCCCCCGACCCATTTTCATTGGAAGACCCATCAACATAAAGTTTCCACAACTCGCGGGCTGGGGTTATAACTTCATTGTTGGTCACTCCAGTGCATTCCACTATGAAGTCTGCCGGGGCCTGTCCTCTATTGGTTGTCCTCGGATGGTAGGTGATCTCAAATTGCCCGAGTTCAACGACCTATTTTAGTATTCGGCCCGAGGCTTCTGGCTTGGAGAAGACTTGTCTTATTGGTTGATCGATCAGTACATGGATGGGGTGCGCCTGGAAGTAAGGTCGGAGCTTTCAAGATGAGTGGATCAGGTTGAGAGCCAACTTCTCCATTAAGGGGTTTCTCAATTCTGCCTCCAGTAACCTTTTGCTGATGTAGTAAACAGGCTTCTGCACCTTCTGCTCCTCTCGAACGAATACGGCGCTAATGGCGTGCTCGGTCGTAGCAAGATATAGGTATAGAACTTCCCCCGTGATGGGTTTAGACAAGATTGGTGGTTCCGCGAGGTGCTTCTTGAGCTCCTAAAAAGTTGACTCGCATTCTTCTGTCCACTGAAATGTTTTGCCTCCCCTCAAAAGATTGAAAAATGAAAGACAACGGTCTGTAGATTTTGAGATAAACCTACTTAGTGCCGCCATCCGTCCAGTCAAACTTTGGACATTCTTATGCTTTCGAGGTGAGGGCATATCAATCAAAGTCTGGATCTTGTCTGGATTTGCTTCTATTCCCTGGGTATTTACAATGAAGCCTAGGAACTTTCCTGAGGATACTCCGACAGAGCACTTCTGGGGGTTGAGCTTCATATCATACCTCTGTAACACGGCGAAGCATTCTTCGAGGTCGTCTACATGGTTATTGTTATGTGGAGATTTAACTAACATATCGTCAACATAAACTTCCATGTTGTTACCTATCTGTTTGGAGAACATCATGTTTACGAGCCGTTGGTAAGTGGCTCCAACATTCTTGAGTCCGAACGGCATGACATTGTAGCAATATAGTCCTTTGTCCATCACGAAACTCGTATGCTCTTGGTCAGGGGCATGCATGAAAATCTGGTTATATCCAGAATGGGCATCCATGAATGACATAATTCCATGCCCGGCTGTGGCATCTACGATCTGGTCGATCTGAGGTAGGGGAAAGCAGTCCTTAGGACAGGCCTTATTGAGGTCTGAATAATCGATACAGGTCTGCCAGGTCCCGTTAGGTTTCAGAACTAGCACTGGGTTGGCTACCCAATCAGGGTAGAAGGCGTCCCGTATGAATCGGTTTGCTTTTAACCTGTCGACTTCCTCTTTTAGGGCATTCTTCCTGTCGTCATCCAGGAGTCTTTGCTTTTGTTGCTTCGGGGGGAAGCTTTTGTCAATATTCAAAGCATGGCTCACTACATTCGGATTTATCCCTACCATGTCCGAATGCGACCACGCGAAAACATCCTGGTTTTTCTCAAAAGGCAAATTAATTGCTATTTCGTTTCTTCTGGAAGGTTTTTCCCTACTTTTACTGTCTTCGGGGGGTCTGCTTCCTCGAGCCTGACCTTTTCAAGCTCTTCCAATGGCTCGAGGTCAGCTCTTTCCTCTATTCTCGGATCGATTTCTTCGTCTATCTCGAAGACTGTTCCGTCCTTATCCTGAATTATGACAAGTGTTTGTGCGCTTGTCTGTTTCTTTCCTCTAATGGAAATGTTATAGCATTCCCTCCCTGCTAGCTGGTCTCCCTTCAGTGTCCCGATGCCACTAGAATTTGGGAACTTGATGGCTAGGTACCTCACAGACGAAATTGCCCCCAGCCCTACTAGGGTGGGTCTCCCGAGCAGCACGTTGTAGGCCGATGGTAGATCCACTACTACAAATTCCATCATCTTGGTTGTTGAGACCGAGAAGTCTCCCAAGGTCACAGGGAGTTCAATGGATCCTATACAGGCAATCCCTTCTCCTGAAAAGCCATACAATGTCATTGCACAGGCCTTTAGGTCACAAAGCGTGAGTCCCATCTTTTCTAAGGTGGCCTTATAGAGGATGTTCACTAAGCTCCCGTTATCAACCAGGACTCGGTGAACCCTCTTATTCGCGAGCTGGAGGGTGATGACCAGCGGGTCATTGTGAGGAAATTGGCCATGGGACGCGTCGTCTTCAGTAAAAGTTATAGGTTGAGATTCGACCCTCTGGTGTTACAAAGCCCTGGGTTCGGGTTTGTAAGGGGACCCGTCACCATTTTTCAACTCATTCATGTATCGTTTTGGGGTGTTCCTGCGAGATGAGGTCCCTCCGAGATGGTTACAACATCTTCTCCATCAATCGAAGGGGGTCTCTCGTCTTCCCTTGCTCGGGAGTTACTGTTTTGGGCAGGCAGTGGTGCAGCTGCCCTTTGGCTAGTAGAAGCCTGATTATGGTTCTGGTTCCTTATATACTTCCTGAAGTACCCTCTCAAGATCAGACCTTCGAACTCGTCCTTCAGTTGCCTGCATTCATCGGTTGTGTGTCCGGTATCTCTGTGAAATCTGCAGTATTTACTGGAGTCTCTCTTTGATTTCTGGTTTCTCATGGGGTCCGGACACCTGAAAAGGACCTGGTTTTCATTAGCCAGGTAGATATTCTCCCGAGACTCATTGAGCTCGATGTATACCTTGTACACGGAGAAATACCTTTCCCCTTTCTTCTTCTTTCCCCCTTCCGCCTCGGGGTTACTCCATTCATTCTTCTTTCTTTTGGAAGGGTTTTCCACATAAGGCTTCAAGGCTGATGGGTCCGCCGAGGTTGTAACGCCCCAACTCCAGGGACCATTACGGTGTGCCTTGTGAACAGTGCTAAACTCGCTAATCGAGTTATTTGGCCAAAATCGTGTAACTAGGTATGTCTAGCAGGTTAGGGATTAAAAACTTTGGATAAGATGTAACGTTTCACTAGAACGTTTAACATATACACTGGGATCCCGAAAATATAGTTTCAGAGTCTATTACAGAAAATATTTACAACAGGCCATTCTAAGCGGCAAAACAGGGTTTAACCCTAGTTCCACTTTAACCCTCGGCCGTGGCGGACGAGCAGCTGCATATGTACACATCATCACCTAAGCTCTCCAACTCAAGGATGGTCCAGCTTTCTCTTGCCTTTACCTGCACCACAAAGCACCCGTGAGCCGAAGCCCAACAAGAAAACACAATAAAGCATGATATAATATCAACAATAATCATAACAGCCATTCAGGACCAACGGTCCAAAGCAGATAGGTGACAATAGCCAAAAGTCACAGAAGTGGGTACAGCTTCCTCTAGCCATGTGACGATAGGGTCACCAGGGCTTAATTGATAAGTGGTTCCTTCATAAGTTTGATCAGGATAGGTGCATGGTGATTGGTCACCAACATAACCATCCTCCCGACTCTAGAGTCGTAACTAAGGACAGCGTCCCCCAGCCATGTGACAAACAGTCACCGGGGTCATATACCTTGGCTGTAAACATCTGGTCTTAGACCAGGTAAGCACTTATAGTTCTCATTGACCTTCCGGTTGGTCCAGCATTAATACCCTATATGGGTCATTCAATGCCAACCTCGATTAGATCTAATCTTCATTTGGCCCGGCGTTCACAACGCACTGCCACTTCTGATTCTTGGGTCGGTGAACCACAACCAGTGCTCAGCCCGTGGTGAACTTAACTAATAAGTCACAGCTTCACAGACGGATCTAACACCATTGCCGATTCTGACTAATAAGCCAGCGCCATGCACAGGTAAGCCTTGCCACCAAACATATATCACATGTCCAATATCTATAAACAAGGCATTCAGCATGCTTACTTAACAGGTACTAGTACAAATTAGGTCCATGCACAACACAGAGGCTCAAGCTCTAAACAACATCATACCCAGTATACAAAGCATGTCCTAATCACGTGTTTCTCGTGCATCACATGCATCATACTCATCAATCCAACATGCACCAATAACCGCCATGCATGTCACGTTCAACAATTAACCAACATGCATCAAGAATAGCCATGCATGTCATACTTAATAATCAACCCACATGCATCAAGAATAACCATGCATGTCACATATACACAGGGTGTAGTTTTCTTACCTTAGGTTCGAGCAAGAATTAGTAAAAGAATAACCCTTGAGAATGATCAACCCTTTGATCCTTTAGCGGTCACCTAGTCATAACCAAATATGGAATCCCATCAATAAAATAAATCATAGAAAGGTTTATAATCTAAAACCACACTCCCGGGATCCATCCCGCACTCTCGGGAATCTCAATACACTCAAACGGGGCAAAGGAACCAATCCCCGAGCCTTAAGGATCATTCCGAGCCCTAAAATAGGTTTGCTAAAAAATGGACTAGCGATGCAGCCCTATTTCCAAGTCAGAGAGTCCTGCTCTCTGCCCTGCCTAGCGCTGCTGCGCCTAGAATGGAGCTACTGCGCCAAAAACAGACCAAAAACTTTCTGGTTCTTCTTCTTTGCGATTTCTCTTAAAACCAACCCTCGAAATCAATCCCAAACATCACCCAAACATCCAATTCAACCCCAAATCATCATCTATATCACACCCTCATCAAAACCCACTCAAACTTACACAAAAACTTCCATGAATTCCCACCACTAACACCTCAAATTCCCAACTGAAAAACCATAAGGAAAACAGAGTATTACTTATATTCAAGGATGAAATCTTACCTCAAGCTTGATTTAGATATCCTTCAATGATTGAACCAAAGTCCTAAACCCTCAAGCCTTGCTCTCCTAGCTTGCTACCTCAAATTGGCTCTCAAAAATCAAAAGGAAGAAGAAGGAGGAATAAGTACGGGAGAGAAAGGAAGATGAGAATGATAATGCTCTATTTTCTTTCTGTTTTCTACAGCCATCTAAATGATACATATCCTTTGCCAAATGACCTAAATGCCCCTAGGTCACTTAAGGTTCCTAAAGTCATCCCAAGGGAAAAAATTCATTTCCCGCCTATCTCGTTAATTATAATTAACACCCTCCATTTCCCAGTAATCACAATATTCTCAAATGCCATTAATTCTTATCCCGTTACCCTTTTAATTCCCAGCAACGTTCTAATCATTTAAACATCCCGAGACTCACCCCGAGCCCCGAACTTAATCCCGTTATGGCTAGACCGAAAGCTTGCATTTCCATGATCGTCTCATGCCGAATGGCTCGAACCAATCCACATATCATGTGGTATTACTTATAATTCACCCCCATGCATAAAAATACACAATCACGCCCTCAACGGGCCAAATTACCAAAATGCCCTTATAATTAAAATATGAACCCATATGCATGCATTCACCATCATATAATAATATAATCCACATAAACATGCATATAATCATTAAATATCATAATAAATCAATTATGGCCTTCCCGGCCTCCTAATCAATGTCCTAAACCTTATTAGGAAATTTGGGGCATTACAGAGGTCGAGGCAGAGTTTATGTTTGTCGTTGTAGTTACGGGCTGAGAGGCCATATTCAGCGCTGACATTGCCTCCTCTACATTGATGAATCTCTGAGCCCATCGATTGAACTCGGTTATGGATCTCACAGGTTTCCTCTGCATATCTTCCCAAAGGGGGGTTCCAGGCATCACCCCGTCTCGGACAGCCATTAAATGGCCGCTGTCGTCTACGTCACGAGCTCGGGCGACTTCCAAATTGAACCTTGTAAGGTAACTCTTCAACGTTTCATTCAGCTGTTGCTAGACATTGGTCAAGGCAGACGCCTCGGGCCTTATTTTTATCATGGCTCTGAATTTCTTTTTGAAATATTTAGATAATTGATCCCAAGAAGCAATCGAATGCCTCTTATATTTCTCGAACCAGTTTTTTGCTGGTCCTGTGAGCGAAGCTGGAAACAGCATGCATCTGAGCTCGTAGCCCACATTACTTGCTCTCATAATAGTGTTAAACGTACTTAAGTAACTGTACGGATCGGATTTCCCATCAAATGGTGGGACATGAGGAATCTGAAACCCTTGAGGAAACGGAGTGCTGGAAATATGGGGGGCAAAGGGTTTGAGTTCCTCATCGAACTCTTCGTCCTGATCCTGACCTCGTTCATTCTGTAAGAGCCTAAATGCTCTTTCCAATTGATCAATCCTTTCTTGGACTGGAATCATGGGGGTATGACCTGAAATTGGTTGTCATTGATCACAATTCTAGCTTCGCGCCTCCGCATGGGATCCGTGCATCCATTTAGGTGATCCCTCAGGTCTGGGTTCGAGGGGTTATTATTATCCTGATTCTGGTTCAGGTGTCCCGTAAGTCTGGGTGGTCCCTTCGACTCCCAGTATTTCTACGTCCCCGGTCATACATACTGATCGATCTGGTGTCTCCTGAGCCTTCACTGGTAAGGCTCGCTGCGCAGTTGTTTCGAGATGGGTTCCTTTCTGGTTGTCTCGTTTCAATTGTGTGAGACCGAGACATTTGGCTTCTCGTAGGTTGGGCGCCTCTACGTTCTCTAGTAGTCTCCCCATTCCCAGGTTTCCGCCCAGCTCGCATTTCCCTATCACCCTGAGTCGATTGCGTGTTTCTCCGAGGTGGTGAGGGATATCTTATCGGCGATGGTGGATGCCTTATGGGTGATGGTGGCTGCCATCCATTACGGGGCCTAGAAGGTCCCAAGTTTGCCTGTGTCAGTTCAGGAACGTTATGTGTGTTACCAGAATTTTGGGTCCAGGCCGCTACGGGAGCTCGGTTATTCCCAGTTTCGGCTGGTACCTCAGAAGTTGAGTTGACAGGAGCTCTAGCCCGGGTATTTCTCCGATGCCTTGAGGGAGCAAGCTGTTTTATCGGTGGCGGAGGTTGCTTCGTTCTTTGTGTGGCAGCGTTTTTGCGAGGTCTCCCACGAGGCCTGCGGGGCGGAACATGAACATCTCGCGGAGGTGGAGCTTGGGCCTCAGGTGGAGGCGGGGGCTGAGCTGTCTGCGCCTCAGCAGCCAATCTAGCCAGCTCCTCGTTACGTTTCTTGGCATCCGCAAATTGCTTTCGCAACTGACGATTTTCAAGCTCCACAATAGGGACATATCGCTCAGGGTTGTAATACATGTCCTTGTCGTCCCTGGGGCCCGGCGGTGCAGGTGGTCCGCGAGAGTCAAAGGATCCACTCCTCTCATCTGGGTCCGAATTTATCATCGGTTGTTTCCCAGGGCGCCTCGGATAGTTAACGTCCTCTAGGATTTCCTCCTCAGGAATATTGGGATCATTTGCGGCCATAGTTGATTAAGGGAGGCTTTTCAACTGACTAGACTCTGATACGTATTACTTAATGCTCTCAATAAAAGCACCAAACTGTTGACGCCGTTTTTCGTCAACTTAAATCGTAGAGCAATTAAACAATGTAAACTATGGTGCAAAGGAATAGTAAGGAGAAACAAAAAGGTTTTTATGTGGTTCAGCAGTTAAATTTGCCTAGTCCACGAGTCAGTGTTATTAGGACTTGGAGTTTTCTGGAAATTCTTCAAAGATGAATTACCCAGAATTTTCTCTCCAGATCTCAAATAATCGGTCCTTTACAAGTGGTCATTCCTTCTCTATTTATAGAGAGGTTACAGAGTTCATTCCCACATATTTCGAGAAGATATTATGTATATCAATTCAAATAATTACATTAAATGTTGTATCTCATATATATAAGAAAACGTCCCCTGAAGACCCGGGAACGGATAACAAACTAAATAATATCCCTTAAATGTTGGGATTATACAACAGTAAATATGTTCGTACATAACGGGTTGTCCCAGATGACTTATCGGGTTTTCGAGATCAGCGATCGACCCTGTGGCTGTCAAGGCTTATGGCATTGCTACGAGCTTGCCACCTTACTCCAAGACATGCTCGGAATAGATAAATATTGTCGAGGCTATCATACCCGAGCCTGCGTTTCCCAAGCTCAAGCCGCTCAATCCGAAGGCACTTGATAACAGATGTATCCCAATGTCATGTCATTTCAAGCTCAGAAAGAATCCTGAGGCTACACATTTTCGAGATCTTCCTTTTACTTCGGAGATCTTACAACTAGACCATACAATGTATTTCATATATTTCGAGCTCATACTTGATGAGTCCAATTTTCGAGGTCATAACTTCTGGTCTCGAAATCTGAGTGTAACAATAAAAATAGAAAAAGTCATAGTGTAGACAGTAGTATGCATGCATCAACTATTTTTATTTTCTAATGTATCTCGCAATGTCCTTTGGTGAATTTGCTGAAGAAAAAAAGCTCAAATCATTTGATAAAAAACAAACTATCACACAAATTTATAAGATAAAAAAATGATATGAATGCCTTTATTATTTTTTAATAAATATGATTTAATTATTTAAATTATCATAAAATATCTTTAAAATATCCTATTTTAATAAATTAATTAATTTATTTTTGTTTAAATTTATGTTTCTTCTCATTTTTGGATTTGTCAGAGACAGCAAAATATTATATATTATATGTTTAATATAATATTAAGTTTAGTTAAATTTTATTTATGTTATAAAATGTATGATTTTACTATTTTTTAAATAATTATCATTGTAAAATATCTCAAAAATATCATATTTTAATTTCTTTAATTATTTATTTATTTAAGTTTAAGTCATGTTTACAATCTATCGTTAAATATAAGAATATTATGTTAAAGTTAATGGAATTTTTTTTTAAAAAAAACCATTAAAACTAATAATTTCCGTTATATACATATTTTTTATATAGAATATAGATATATATATATGTATATATACTAGGTTAGAAGCAACGTGCAATGCACGTTTGCTTAATTTTAAAGTTGTAAACATTGTGTGTAATTTTAATAAAAACTGGTGTACTATTTTTAAATATATATATAATAGAATGAATTATAATTCTATAGTATATATAAATATTTATATCAATAATCTCTTCAACATATATGATATCTAAACACAACGTATAGATATATATATATATATTTACATGGCTACATGACATATATATATATAAAATACAATAATATTTAAAATAAATTAATAAAAGAAATAAAATAAGAATAGAAAAGGTCGTAGTGTAGATAATAGTATACATGCATCAATAATTTTTAGTTTCTAATGCATCTCACAATGTCCTTTGGTGAATTTGATGAAGAAAAAGAGCTTCAATCACTTAATAAAAAATAAACTATCGCACAAATTTATAAGATAAAAAGAATGATATGTATGCCTTTATTATTTTTAAATAAATATTATTTAATTATTTAAATTATCATAAAATATCTTTAAAATTTCCTATTTTAATTTATTTATTTATATATTTTTGTTTAAGTTTATGTTTGTTTTAGTTTTTTAATTTGGCAATGACAACAAAAGATTATAAAATATAATATAATATTAAGTTTACGTTTAATTAAATTTTATTTTATAAAATATATGGTTTTGTTATTTTTAAATAATTATCATTGTAAATTATCTCAAAAATATCTTATTTTAATTTTTTTAATTAATTTTATTTAAGTTTAAGTAATGTTTAGAATCTACTGTTAAATATAAGAATATTTGATTAAAGTTAACAGAAAAAATAAAAAATCGTTAAAACCAATAAATTTTGTTATCTACACATTTATATAGAAGAGATACTTGACTATGTGGCAAATTAATAATTTCTCTTATCTACACATTTTTATTGATCACTCAAGACTAATTAATAAAATGATAAAAGACAAAATAAATTTATAACGGTCGGTTATTGTCTTTCAAATTCAAATACACAATAAATCTTATAAATATATATATGTATAATAGATATAATAATGCTCTAACTAAACCTACTAAAGGTTTATATAAATATACTAGATACAAGCAACGTGCAATATGCACGTTTGTTTAGTTTTATTTATAGAATTTATTAATTATTTTTATTAATAATTTATTTATTTTTGTAAGTTTATGTTTGTTCTAGTTTTTTAATTTAGGAGTGACAACAAGAGATAATATATTATATGTTTAATGTAATATTAAATATTATGCATGAATTTTAAATTTAAGTTTCTTGCTAGTTTTTTTAAAAAAAGCAATTTGTTGCTGAGTTTAAGTTTAACTAAATTTTATTTAAGTTATAAAACGTATCAATTTATTATTTTTAAATAATTATCATTGTAAAATATCTCAAAAATATCCTATTTAATTTTTTTAATTATTTATTGTATTTTATTTTATTTAAGTTTAAATGTTTACAAACTACCGTTAAATATAAAAATTTTCTGTTAAATATAAGAATATTCTATTAAAGTTAACATTATAAAAATAAAAGACCGTTAAAACAAAGAATTTCCGTTATTTACATATTTATTATATAGAATAGATATATATATATATTAAAATTAAGGTTATGGCATGGAGAGTGTTGTAGTTATAAGATAATAACTCATTAGGGAAAATTTATTAAAATATATCTATGTATATATCAACTAAATTAACATTATTATTGTTATTATGATAAGAGTATAGAATATCTATACTAGTTAAAAATAACGTGCAATGGACGTTTGTTTAATTTTAAAATTATAAACATACTTATTTAAATATGTATTTATTTTTATTATTTTTTAATTATTATATAAATTTTAAATAAATAAACAATAGCATAAAAATAAATAAAATATGTTTAATAAAATGTATGGCATAAATATATTAAAAAATTAGGGCAAAACATTGTTTATAATTTTAATTAAAATGTGTTCACTTTTTTTCAAATGTATAATAGAATGAATTCCAGTTCTATAATATATATAAATATTTATATCAATAATTTCTATATATATAACATATAAACATAACATTAGTAAAAATATATATATATATATTTACGTAATTACATGACATATATGTATATAAATTATAATAATATTTAAAAATAAATTAATAATAGAATAAAAATAAATTATATAGAAAATATATATTTAACATTAGAAAAGAGACCTGTACAAGTGCGTATTAAGTTATTCCAAATGTAAGGAATACATTATATATACATTTTTTTCCCTTTCTTTTTTAGTGAACCAAGAAATTATTAATAAATATAATATAATAATACATAACACTACATGATTAAACTCTTCTTTTTCCCAACACCAATCTCGAAACACATATGAACACTTCACAAGCTTAATTATCCTCTACATTCTAACAATCATGTGACCAAAATTAAAACACAAAAAAAAAATTAAAAGAATTTTATTTTTCCTTTTTGCCTAGCTAGATCACAACGAACCTTCTAATTATTAAAGGAAAAAAGAATAAAAATCGAGTATAATATTTTTTTTAAAATTTTTTATATATATATTAAAAGGAACAGGTTCTTTTATGGTACTAACATCCATGAATTTAATGTAAAATCAAAGAACATGTACAGAAAATAAATAAATAAAAAAGGTGTAATAATATATTTATATAAATATAATAAGAAGTTAGAAGATTCGTTTTTGGTGGACCTATGAAAGGGTCCATGACTCCATGTGATGTTGGCATATTGTGGGTAACCCTCTGTTACAAAGGGCTTTACCTTATTGTCCCCTCTCCCCCATTTTATAAGCTGTAATCCACTACATTTTCAGAGCCTACCTTCTCATTATTCTTTTCTTTTCTTTTTCTTTTTCTTTTTAAAAATACCAAAAGTTTATGGGTGTTTGTACCGTAGATCTGGGATCTGGTTTTACCTTTACAACTTAATACTATATGTATCTAGATTTGTATAATTTTTTTTGGTACTATTTGTTTATACATTCTAGATCTTAAATTTACCTTTTTTTTTTACTCATACGTAATGTATTCTAAATAATTAAAAACAAAAATTGAACCAATTCAATTTGGTATAATTGAAAGAAAAAAAAAAAGAGACTGATAACCATTTTCTCACATTTACACCACCATGAACAATTAAAGAAAAGAAAAAACAAAAATACATCGCTAGTTCGCTTTCATTTATTTTTTATTTTTTTGTGGAATCTAAACCCTTGATGATCTCTCTCTT
Organism: Humulus lupulus; assembly: GCF_963169125.1. Classification (NCBI taxonomy): domain Eukaryota; kingdom Viridiplantae; phylum Streptophyta; class Magnoliopsida; order Rosales; family Cannabaceae; genus Humulus; species Humulus lupulus. The sequence continues at coordinate 14,528,556 of NC_084802.1, forward strand.
TACCTTATTTATTTTAGGAAAAAATAAATAAATAATAAAAATAAAATTTAAGAAAGAAAAAAAAAACATATAATCTCACTTGACTATATGTTACAAATTAAACCCTTCCCCAAACCCATGTGTCTTTTCTTCATATTTTTTTTTTCTTTTTTAACCTAAATTTTCCAATATCTTGTCGTATAACAACTTTCCAATGTCGTTTTGAGTAGTAACACTAAAATGTTTCATCATCATGGTCCACGCTTCGCCGGAAAAACAAAAAAAAATTCTGACCCACCGGTCGTCCCGACCAATCATCTCCGACAACCCCATCTCTCTCTCTTCAGCTCCATTAATTATCTTGATTCTCTAACTCAAACTCACTCAACTGCATTAACAGTAGTGCCAGGCTTATTGGCCACCAGTTCATAATTATTCCCACCTTCATCTTCGTCTTCCTCGTCGTCATCTTCGTCCTCCTCGTCTTCTTCATAGTCTTCCTCCTCGTGGTTGATCCGATCCAACCTCTCCATTTCCTCCGTCGATGTATTCTGATTATTCCCAGTTGACGGCAGTGGTGCCGGTGGCCATTGCTGCTCGGGCTGCACCATGAGCGGAACCGAATTCTCCGGCTTCGCTAGATGCTGCTGTTGACCCACCTGGAGGGCGGCGGCGGAGGAGTCGTAGTACTTACTGGTCTTCTGCCTGTAGAGAGCGTCCAACTGGTGGAAGTAGGGACAGGTCTTGGAATCTTCCGGTCGTTTCTTGTTGCTCTCTTTGACCTTCTTGAAGTACTTGTTTATGTTCTCCCACTTCTCCTTGCACCTCTTGGCGTTCCGGTTGTACCCGAGCTTCCTCATCAGCGCCGATATCTCCTCCCACAGCGGACCTTTGGGACCGTTCTCTTGGTACTTAGCGTCGAGGTTGGTTCGTAGCTTGATCAGCGCGAGAACCTCCGCTTTAGGCCACCGCGATGAGCTCCCTGACCCGTCTGCCATGGAACTGTTGTTATTATTACTGTTGCTGACTATGATGTTGTTGTTATTATTATTCTCGTTGAGGTGGTCTGATTTCGGCACATTTTCGATGCTGGAAACCACTGGTTGCGGCCTTTGCATCAGTGGCGGTGGCGATGGAAGCGGCTGCGGTGGTTGTGGTTGCGGTTGCTGTTGCGGTTGCGGTTGCGGTTGGGGTGATGTCTGTGGCTGTGCTTGTGGCGGTTGAGTGGATTGCACCGGTTGGATAATCGGCAGTGGTGGTAGAATATCAGCAGTTGGCGCGGCGCCGCCGGGATTTTGCTGGCTCTGCTGTTCGGAAACTTTCTGAAGGAATGACATGACGGCGGCGTCTTTGGCAGCGGCATAAGATCTCTCCTGAGCCAAAATCTCTCGCTCTCGATTGATCCTCGACATCTCTTGCATCCTCCAAGCTTCTTCCCTAACCATTCTCTCTTGCTCTCGCTTCTCTATAGCTTCCAAAAACTTCTTCTGCAACTCCTCCTGTCTCTGAATCACTTCCTTCATCAATCTCTCGAAGAAGTCCTTCCACTTTCTTTTCCTCTTCCTCCTCCCACCACCACCACCACCGCCACCGCCGCCGCCAGTTTCAACATCTTCCATCTCCTCATCCGAGGACGTTGAAGAAGTCGTCATCGAATTCGAGACAAGATCCGCCGAGATGCTTCTATACTCGGATGAAGGAAATGTCGTTGTAGTAGCAGCAGCAGCAGTAGTAGTAGGGTTTGTCGCCGGCAGTGGTAGAATCGTAGTAGGGTTTGTCGAAACACCTTGGAATGGAGATTGAAATGAGATGTTCATCATAGGCATGGTAGTAACAACAGCAGAAGGACTAATCGATGGAACAGTAGTAGTAGCAGTAGTGGTAGTGTTTCGAGGCAATGGCGCCATTGGAGTAGTAGTAGTAGTAGTAGTATTCGCTGCAGCCGATATGGGTGTCGTTGCCATCATCATAGACGCCGCCGCCGCTGTCTGCATTGTGGGTGGCTGAGGTTTGGGAAGCTGTGGCGGTGTTGGGACGGCGGAAGTCGGTGAAGATGATGATGAGAACGAAGAGAGTTGATGCTCGAGAGCTTCTAATTGGTCGAAAAAGCGATAAGTTTTGCCGTCAGATTTTCCAGTTCGGCCATCTTTGGTTCTCTTGTGATACTTGTAAACGTTCTCGAATTTCTCCTTACATTTCTTCGCGCTTCGATGATAACCAAGCTCGGCTAGCTTCCTGATGATAACAACATCAGTTAATTACATATAAATACATACATATATATATATTAAAGAAGAAAGAGACGAAATTTCAGTGTTTGCTGTAATAAAAAACTCAATCTTTTGAATAAAGTAATGAAATATAAGAAATATATACCATGAAATATGCTTGAATTGTAATAAATGACAAGCAGAAAGGTGATTTTGATAATTTTATTTTTTATTTTTTATTTTTCACAGAAGGATTTATAGAAAGGGAGTGATGAGAGCGAGTGAAGCTTGGGATTTAGCAATGACGATATATATATAATTTATATATATATATATCACTGTACTATATAATGAAGGAATTGGATGAATAAAACCCAAGTTGAGAAGAATTTATTCTCTTTTTACCTTAAATTCTAATTTTTATTTTTCGTAATAGAATTAAAACTGAATAGAGAGAGAAAGGGGGGAGAAGGCCAAAAAAAAAAATCTGAGAAATATCGAAAAACTAAATTCATGTTGATATAGAATTTATTCAAGTCATTATTCTCTGGGGAATAAATAAAGAGAGGAGAAGTAAATGCTTGCAAAAATTATTAAAACGAAACCCAAATTTTAATTCTATTATTACTGGAGAAAAAAGATGATGAAAAATTAATAAAACCAAACAAAGAAGCTGAAAATAGATAGAAGAGAAGACAAAAAAAAATCCCAAGAAAATGAAACTTCTAATCTCATGTGTAAATTAAACCCAGAAAAGATTAGAAGAAGAAGAAGATGAAGATGAAACCTTTTTTCATTTCACAGATCTCAAATTCCCAGCTCAAATTAAAATCTGAATTAAGATTTCCCAATATATATTTCACTCACCCAGAAACATATATATATATATAAATAATAATAATAATAATAATTAATTACCTGGAAACATCATCCCACAATGGACCTTTAACAGTTGCATCTCGAAAAGCCACGTCCATTTCAGAGCGTATCTTCAAAAGCGCAATAGTCTCTTGCCTCGGCCACCGATTACCGCCAAAGCTTCTATCCGTACTGCTACTCATTAACATCTCTTCATGATTTTTGCTATTATTACTACTACTCATCATCATAATTCTACCTTCTTCCCCAGAATTATTCGACCCACCTCTTCCTCCTCCTTCTTGGCTCACCGCTGCCACCGCCGCATCGCCACCGCCGGAGGAGCTTCCCAACCCAGTAGGGGCACCACTCGAGTCCCCCAGCATAGAACACAAAACACACACACAAAACTATATACTTTACTATATACTCTACAATAATAATAATAATAATACTCCTATAATATTAATTACTGCTACTCTCTCTTTCTCTTCTGTGGAGAATTTTTCTCCGTTCTTTCTTCTTCTTCCTCCAAATTCTCTTCTCCAAATTATTACTTACAGCTGATGAGGAGAAAGGGAAAAACATAAAAATAAAAAATAAAAAAATAATAGTAACACAAATCAACCCTGAAAAGGATGGTGAATTCTTTGTCTATTAAGGGGTTTTATGCAGATGGAGGGTATAAGGGTGAATTTATTTTTTTATTTTTTTATTTTCTTTCGGTGCGTGGAGAGATCAGCTTAGCTACTTGTCAATCTCAAGAAATATATATATTATTTTCTTTATTATTTTTTAATTTTTATTTTTTACTTTTTAGCTGCGGAATCTTTTTTTTTTATTTATTTAATTTTTTGCGTGTATGTTGAGTTTTTTTTAAATAAAAAAGAAAAAAAAAAGCACCATGGGATCATTCACTTGAGTTCTTCTCAGTAATAATAAAAGTGGGCACAGAAATATGTATAAAAATAATTAAACAAATACATTTTAAAAAAATAAAAATACTTTTTTCTTTTTTATTTTTATGTCACAGACATTTTTGAACAGCTGCACATAGAGACGATAATGATAATAAGTTGGTTTTTGTCTGTCCAGCTAAATTTAGTTAAAAGCCGGCCCATCTAGGTCACCTTTATTTATTTTTATTTTTTAAAAAATATTTTTTATTTTTATTTTGGGTGAAAGTGAAGAAAGAATTAAGCTCAGGTTTTTGCTTTTTATTTTTTTTCAAATAATAGTAATAATAAAAATAAATAAATAATTTTTAGGGTTAAGGGAGTATTTTGGGGGGTGTATTTTGGAATTCAGTGGCGGTTGGTCACTTCTGAAAGTGAAATGACTATAACAACCCTAACATGCTTCCCATTGACCCCTTTTAATCATTGAAGCTAATCTGACACATTATTTTATTGAAATCAGCTAATTAGTGATCTGGGTTTGTTTCTGTTAAATCCAACAATTTCATATCAAAGTTATACAAAAAAATTTGTAATTCCCAAAAATACCCTTCTCTTCCCCTCCCAACAAAAAATAATAAATTTCAACATTAAATTGAAAAAAATTTAAGTTTAATTTTCAACTTGTTGGGTGGAACTGTAGTACTCTTCAAGTGGTGTAATCTAAAGGGCCTACTGTGATTGTGACAATTGTGTATAGTTTGACAAAAATAATACTAATAATAATAATCTTTATCATTATTGATAAAAAAGAAAATTCCCCACTCTTCTCTTCTATCCCAAAAAATTAAATAAATAAATAATTTTTGGATGTTTTGAAAAGATAATTATAGTGATAATAATAATAAGACAAGTATTGAGTGGGTTCCACTGTTGAATTAAACTTGGTTAGTAGGTCATGTTATTAGGGCAAGCTATTTATGAATTGAAGTAAATGGTGACCAATTCAGTTGGGGTTATCAACCTACCGTAATAAATATGGCGTGGAAATTTGGACGGTCCTGATCTCATCATCAAATTCTTATCACAATTTATTAGGGAATTTTTGGGACCATATTATTTATTTAGTCCAATTTCTAATTTAATTTTGGCTTATTTTTCTCTAATCATATATATGTGTCAAAATCAAATCTTGCCAAGCCATTTTACAAAGAATTGTGGCAATTTTTCTTACTAAACGTAACGTTTCCTTTTCACATTTTTAAATTCTTGGCCTTTATCTTTTTCTATTGGTTTTTGATAGTGACTTTTTTATCATTTTTGTTGTATATATCATATAAATTTTAAAAAAATTAGTAACGTTACATTATATTCCAATACCACGTACCACTTGAATTGATTTAATTTATTCTTTTTTTATTGAATATTTCGTAAAGTTAATGGTAATTGTTTCTCACAACAAATTAATATATAATTTAATAACCGATTAATACTTTCAAGTCAAATGGTACTTTTTTAATAGGGGTATTTTGGGATCGAAACGAAAGGTTTTCTTTCAATGTAAATATATATATATATTATAAAGACAAAATAACTCATTTTCCAAAAGGAGGGCAAGTAATAATATTAATTATTAATAAAAAAAAGTGTTTGTGATGATGAAAAATTCACTCTTTTAAACTTGTGGTTCTTAATGTAGATGAGTTATATATATATATATATATATATGTGTGTGTGGTGGACTTTCTATCAATAAATGTTAGTATATATGTCAACCCAAAAGAATCTCACGGCTTGTAAATTTTGGTAAATTCGAGAACCATATAAAATACTAAATAACATTACTAATTAATGTATATGCAATCTATTATCATCAAGCTTTTGCATATGAAATAATGTTACCTTATATAATAATAATTTATTTTTTCATTTTGGATATATATCAACATTATCACATAAGAAAATATATATATATATAGAAGTAAAAAAATCAATTTTGTAATAAAAAAAAATAGTGACTCAATTATTGAGCCCCCAAAACAAGTGGATTGCCGAACACATATATATAAATATTTATATATATTTATATAATGCAATATGGTGTGGGGCCTATTCCAATCAATAAGTCATTTAATGCACAAATCATCAGAGATCAACTTTTGTATCCAAAGTATACTTATCATGAGGCACATGTATAGTACCCACACATATATTAAAAATGAAATAAAAAGAAACCCTAAAGATAAAATGAAAATCACGGATGAGGGGTATTTTCGTCAATTCACAATGCGTAAGCAACTGGTAAAAGTAAGGCTAAGAAGAGCGTAATAATACTTTAAAATAATATTAATAATTAAAATAACACGAGAAGGAAGGGGGTGGAGGTGGAGGTGGAGTAGCTAGGAAGGTAAAGCTCAAAAAATATATATATAAATATAAATAATAATAATATTTTTAAAAAAAAATGTACGAGTACCGTTTTGTTTTGGACCAAGGGTGAATGTTACGTTAGTGACAACTACTAGACTTGAGAGATTTTATTTTATTACCTTTATTTATGTAAAAAAAATTCAATTGTTTATATTCTAAGTTAGTAATCTATTGAAATTTCATATATTATTGCCCACTTTTTTTTTATGTTTCCTTATAAATATTTATTTTTTATAGTAAAATTTTCAAATTATCATTTTTTTAATAGTTTAATTGTTTCAAACTCTTTGATTTTTTTTTTCAAATTTCTTAAATTCATTTACTTTCGTAGTCTTTTAATGTCTTAATGTTTAAAGTTTAGAATTTTTTAAAATAAATTATTATAAAATAAACTCATTACTTACAATTTCATTTAAATAATTAAATACTAAACTTATTAATTACATTTTCTTTAAATAAAAATTTATATTGTCACTGCAGGATATAGGCTCATAGATATTTTATTCTTAATTTACTAAATTGTAAACTCATTATTTGCAATTTCATTAAAATAAATAGTAAAGTGTAAACTCATTGTTTACAATTTTGTTGTAAGTAAATTAAAAATTATTTTCTCCACAAGCATAGAATATATGATAAAGAAAACACTTGTTTGTAATTTCAAATTTAAACATAAATATATTTTTGAATTTTTATTCCAATTAATGTGATTAATTTTCAATAAAAAAACCCAAATGATAATAAAAAACATAAATGTAAACTACTTGTTTACAATTTCAAACCAACTTAAATATAAGCTGTAAACTACTTGTTTACTATTTTAAATTTAAATATAATGTAAACAATTTGTTTACACTTTTAAATTTTTAAGATTATCGTAAACTAGTGTTCTTGGATTTCGTTTACATTTTAAATTACCTTTTTTTAATGTAAAAAAAAATGTTGTGTAATTTTTTTGTATGTATTTTTTACCTTAAAATAAATATAAATTTGAAATTTTAATTCAATAAAAATTAATATATTTTTTTAGTCAGATTTTTTTATCTTAATTCAATAAAAGGGTATAGATCTCATTTTTTTTAATAGAGGATAATTATGTATATTAAGTGTGAATAAACGGTATTTATGTGGTTATCTCAAATTATAAATCTCAAAATGCAATAATTTGCAATATTGAGAATTGTCATAGGGTATCGACAATTTCTAACAGGATATTGATATATATATATATATATATTTTAATGGTTATTTTGTAAAATATGATCAAAATAAGGTTATTATATAAAGTGACTATAAAAAAGTAAAAGACTATTTAGCCAAATACTCCTTAATTATTTAGTTGATTAATAATAATCTTATTGTAGATATGGTGTAGCTTGAAAGATATTAATTGTTTTTTTCACTCAAATGAACTAATTATTTTAACACATTTAGCACGTAAAGGCATCAATTAATCTTCTTAAAATATACATACATATAATTAGCATTATTCTATAGTTAAAGGTATTTATATGAATATTTTGCTTTCTTAGTATAACCTAAATATATGAAGAGAGAGTATCAATGATGACTAGAAACATCCCAACTAAATTGGGATCTTATTACTATCTTAATTAAATAATAATTTGTATATTAATTTAACCATTATCATTAATTAATAATTTGTGACATGGCATATATATTAGTGCAAAAAGATTCTCAAGAAGTCATCATGATATATAGCACACATCAAATAATGCAAAATCACACAATATGGCACATTGGTTGTTTGGAAAAAGATAGAAAGATATATACGTATACAATACTAGTATATAAAGTTCATCTTTTTCGTATATACATACATAATATGTATATATATTTATATATTCTCTCACATAATATATATGAATAATAATTGGTTATTGCATGTAAGAAAGCAAGAGATTTACCTAAAGAAGAGGTTTTGTATTTTTGGTAAGGTTTTTGGCTTCGCTGGCAATACCAGAACAAAATCTGTAGCTTGGATAAGATAGATGCTCTTTGGCTTTTTGTACAAATATGTATAAATATTTATATTTATATTTATATATATACACATATACATATAACTCTTAGTCTAGCTGGCTCAAGAGATGCCCACTATATTCGCACCATATATAAATATATATATATTACCACTGTACTTCTGTAAAAATACTCTCACTCTCTCTGTAAAGTTTCTCTCTCATATATATAAATATAAATATATATATTATTATTAAAGAAGCATGGAATCATCTGCAGCAGCCTGTCATTGTGTAATAACAAGGCAATCAATCACATGGAGAACCTAGATTGGTTGTTGGGAATATTTTTCAACCAAGCTATACAAGTGTAATAATATATATACGAAGAGGAGTTGACTATATATATTTTTATACGTATATATATATGTATTGTATATAGTTTTGACTGTAAATTCACATGGGCAATTCTTATTGGTAGTCACAATTCTGAAACATTTCATGATATTACAGCGTGCACATGTGTGTCTAACTGTGAGAAATGGAATCTGATTAAATGTTTTGCTGTGGTTATTATTAGTTAATATTATTATTTTTTTACAACATGTAATTATTATATATATATATGAGATAATTTTTTTTTACAGGGTTTTGCTTTAAGTTTTATTGGTAGAGCTCTTAATATTTTTTGACCCATGAATAGTTTTTGGCATTATTTTTTTTAAGATCGTGTATATTGTAGTTATTTAGAATATCATGCAAATTTTCAAAATATTCTGAATAGCTTGCAGTACTGAAAATTAGGTTCAAACATGTTGCACGAGTGACTAAATGTTTGAACCTAGTTTTCGGTACTGTAAACAATTCGGAATTTTCTGAAAATTTGCAGGATGTTCTAAATAGCTACAATATACACGACCATAAAAAAAATTGCGCCAAAAACTATTCACGGATGGAGAAAACTGAGATCCCACATATAGGTCTTAAAATGAAACCTATTAGAAGAATTCCTATATATGTATATATATATATATATATATCTTCATGCCCTACATTAGTTATTTTAGAAAGCCTTGCATTGATTGAGTTAAGTACAATTTTGACGAGGAGAGATGAGATGGTCTCATTCTAATTCTTAAAAGAAAAGTTATATATATATATACATATATATAATATTTTTTATAAAGATAATGTGAGAAATTTATTAGGTGGTCTTGACACACAGTCTCACACTTACCGACAGTGAATTATTGCAAAAACTTATATGAATTAAGGATTAATTAATATATCAATTAATTTTTTCTTGTCTTTTTTTTACAAAAATTGTTTCTCAATATATAAAACTAAATAGCACCTTTTCAAGTTGGGTGTTTTTTCTTTTAATTTTATTTTTTTTCGTTGGTGGCACCTGAAGATTTGAAAATTATAAGAACAACTAGGTCATCTTGTGTCAGCAAAAGTATAGCATAGGGATCCAGTCTTTTTTTTTCTATGTTTTAATCAGAATAATTTGTAATTTGTTGGAGTGAGTAATTAAAATAATATGTCCAAGTAACCCCCCTTTTTTTGTCATTCCAATAAGTATAGTTAGTTAAAAACTAGGGTTTTGTCAATATAAATAGAATATAGATAGATATATCCATGCCCACCAACCCAAAAATTAAAAATCCATCATTTGGCCTTATAATTTTTGTTTTAGTAATAATAATAATAATATATATTCTCATTCAAAAAATTTGAACCATAGACATCAAGTACATATTAATACGTCTCTCCTAGAATCATATACCCTATAATGTAAAGTGAGACTTGTATTTTACCCTTTTACTAATTTATATTATCTTCTATTTTTTTAGGATGGATTTATTTCTTTCATTAAATTACTAAGCCTATGTATTTAGTTCACATCCAACTATAAATTATTTTCATATTGAAAAAACCTTAAAATGAAGAGGATATTTCAATAAGAATGAATGAGGGATTAATTGTTACTTCAAAAAAATAAGACTATAGAGCCAAATATTCTAAATTATTATTATTATTATTATTACTAGTCTTATTGGTTTTTTAGGTAAACTAGTAAATCAATAAAAACATTGTTATACAAAATTCAAGAAGGTAAGAATATAAACTATATCTTCATAATTAATTAGAAAAGAAGACAAATTAAAGAGTTTGAATTGATTGGTAAAAAAAAAAAATAATAAAGAATTGGGTGGAATGTCAATTTTTGGGGTGAGGAAAAAAACATAAGCATATGGGAAACATTAAATAGGAAAAATAAAAAGAAAAGAAAAGAAAGTGGGGATTGAGATGGAGATATTAATTTACAGAGAGGAGAGTTGGGGCATTTTGGCTTAAAAAGGTTAACAAATGTAGACAAAAGGGTTTACTTCACATGGTGTGGGCATGTGATGTGAATGTACATTCACACACACTCACACACAAAAACACCCTCGTCTGTCTACCATGTGGTTTAACCTCTTCATTTTATATTTCTCTGCTGGCACCAGCTCACCACCCCTCCTATCCACCACCAATCTTTTTTCTTTTAAAAAAAAAAAAACTTAGTTAAATAATATATAAAAATCTATAGTTAAAGTTACCATTGTAACAATTTAACTTCAAATATATAGGTATGATGATAGAACTACAAGCTATCTTAAGAAGAGAACTAAAGGTACCAAAAACAGTTATTAAATTATTTTAGAAATTTAAAAAATATATATATTTTTATTAAATGAGTACTCGTCCTCGTCGAGTCCCAACTCCGTTTAAATGGCGATGGGTGTGGAGAGGAGAGAGACCTTTTGGAGTGAGGGCGGGGGTGGAGAAGCCATCCTCGACCTTGTTCCTCCACCTCATTTACATTCTTACATAATCTAAACGATTTTTGTATTTTATTGAGTTAGAAAATATTGCAAGTTTATTGTGAAATTTTCTAAGAATGTGTTTCTCATTCACGTTTGTCGTTTAATCGATAAAATTATTGTGTATGTTTTTCGGGCAGACGAATAACTTGTTTGATTTATTTGGTTTCAAAATGAAAGAATGTAATATTTTAATATTATACATAATCATGATCATTCTAGTATATCTCTCTTTCTTTAATTTTCTTTCTACCCATTAAAACATTAACTTTATAAGACCAAAGTGCTTCATCATGATTTCTTAAAAATAAAATAAAAAATTATATTCACAGAATATAAGATTTAAAGAAAAAAGAATTATATATGCTTTCTTTTTTTATTTTCCCACACGTATTAGTGTTACCCTTCTCATTCATGTATTTTGTGAGCCTTCATATTCGTTTATGAATTTTTATTAGTTTTTCGTATCAATTTTTTCACTTTATTAAAAAAAAACAAAAGAAAAACAATTTAACATGGACGAACATTAAGCTCAAATTGTATTAAAACCAACGTAATTAAAATGTTATAGAAATAATCTAAAAGATGAGCTTATCACACCAGTTTTTTACGTGAAAAGTTAAATATTAATGATTTTTTAATTCATATCTTCTCATCTTCTATCAACGATGATGATTTCAAATTATTTTGAGCGTTGATTTTTTTAGATTAATAGTTCGAGATTTTTTTTTTCTTAATTTTCAATTTCGCTTACATTTAAACGTCTTTATTTTTCTTTAATAAATATATATATAAGGAATTACTACAGTATTGATAATTTTTTTATTTATTTTTTTTTTATTTTTTTTTTCGACATGTAGATAGTTATAAATTGTAATGTTTCATTATAACAGTGTATATTGTAGTCATTTAGAACATCCCACAAAATTTTAAAAAATATTATAAATTCAATCTTATTAATCTAAAAGAAGTTATAAATTCAGTCTTATTAATCCAAAAGAAATGTTGATACTTTAAACTTTCTTCAGTAATAATAACAAATAAGATTGTAGGTTATATTTTAAGTTTATATTATCAATTATTGATTGTGTGGATGAATAATATTATAAAAAATAATGCAGAAATTAGTTGAGCATTTTTTGTTGTAATTTTTTTGGTATTATTAATTTATTTAAATTTTGTTTTACATTTGAGGGAGTTTAAAATTATGTTTGATCAATTTGATGAGTGATTAAGAGGGTGTTTGGCTCCTTAATTAAAAAATTATTTTTTGTTTTTAAAACATAAAAATTGTTTTTTGAAAACAAGTAAAGGTGTTTGGTATTGTTTTCATAAAATAATTTTTAAAATTAAAGTTACAAAAAACAGAAAATTTTGAGAACAATAAAAGGTTTTTTTCAGTTGTTCTTAAATTTTTTTTTGTCAATTTTTTTTCTCATATAACATTTTTAATTATTATTATCTCACATGACTTTCACTCTCATTAATCTATCTCACTTTCTCTAACATCATTTTCTCTCTCTTTCATGACTTCCTATATCATCATTTTCTCTCTCCTCATTTTTTATATCTCACAATTTTCTCTCTCATTTTTTTTCTTACATCTATTTCTCTCTTCTCAATTTTTCTTCTTCAAAATCTTTCTCCTTATTTTTCATCACTTTTTCTTTCACGTTACTTTATCTCATTATTTATTACAAACTTTTAAATGATTTTTCTCTTTGTAAATATATTTATTAATTTTTTATTTAAGATTTAAAAAAATAAATAAAACTAAAAAATTATTTTTAGGAAATATTAACCAAACACCTGTTGTTTTTTTAAAACTACAAAAACTGTTTTCTGTTCTCATTTCTGAAAACACAATTTTGAAAACAAAAAACAGAAAACAATATCAAACAGGCCCTAAAGATCTTTGAGAAATAAAATATAATAAGGTCAAATTTTCGAGGAAAAAAATCACTTCCGAATTTGACACTATCGCGTGCGCTATGGCAATCTTTAAAAAAAATTCAACATGAGTAAAAATTTAAATAATTATCTTGAGTACAAAATTTAGGATGATTCTATGGTAGGGGCTTCAAAAAGAGCCCCACCAGTGGGACTTTTTTGTATTTCGACCTGAACAGTTTTTAGCATGATTTTTTTTATGACCGTGTATATTGTAGATATTTAGAGTATCCTACAAATTTTCAAAAAATTATGAATAATTTACATTGTCAAAAAATGGGTTCAAACATTCTGTTTTCTACGTGCATAAAAAAATTAATCACGTGTGTAACAACTTGTTTTTAAACTAGTTTTCGGCACTCTAAATTATTTGGAATTTTCTGAAAATTTGCAGTATGCTCTAAATAACTACATTATACACAATAAAAAAAATCACACCGAAAATTGTTCACGGGTTGAGAACATAAAAGAGAGCTCTTTTTGAAGTCCTATTGTAGAAATTTCCAAAAATTTATACTAGTAAAATATTATTTAGAACGTATTGTTATAAATATATAAATAAGAGACAAAATATAAATGATACATAAAAAAAATTAATAAAAAAATCTAATAGCAGTATAAATGTAAAAAGTTATATCAAATTTATTAAATTATAAAAAAGAAAAATTATATTAATAAACAAAAAGTCAAAGTAAGGCCCCTTACCCCTTGTCATTCATTGGGTCCGCTAATTCTACGTCAATAATGAACCAATATGGTAAATTAATCTATTGAAATCTCATATTGTAGTGGTTAAATTATAAACCAAATTATATTTTCTTATTAGTTTGAATTTTAAAGTTTAGTTGTAGTTATTTATTTAATTTTCAATACCTTGTGTTATGTTAAAATCTACAAACCACATAAGTGTATTACTTTACTTAATCCATTTAACCTTTAACTACTACTAAACAAAAAAATATTCCATCTATATTTATGTTCATATCTTTGGTTAATAATTTTATTAATTAGTCATTTAATATTTTCACGTAGGACCCTATCATTTTAAATTGTGTAGCTATAACATATGACACAAAATTGTATGTGTATTTTTATGTATAATTTATGAGTGTACTAAATATTATTATTATTATTATGTCAAATTGATTATTAGAAAATTAATCACTCCAATAAAACATTAAAAGGGTCACTTTTTTTACCAGTAGTTTATACAGTCCCACCTTCTTTTGAAGTGGGGTTGACTTGTGCCACACGAAAATTATCACATGTAAGTGAGTGTACACTGTCCAATATATAGTATACATATTTATATAAATTAATCATACTTCTGCGTGACCTAATTATTTTCCTAATACCTATAGCTAACTTATTTAATATATACTATAGCAATATTAGCATGCATAAATAAAAATAAAAAAGATAATTAATAACAAATAAAAATAATAAGATTAAAAATTTAAAGTGGTAAAAGCAACTAGTCCATACAATCATTAATACCTATCTATTTATATATAATAGTGACCGCCGTTTTCTTCACCAATAATCCTTACCGACATATCTCATAATGAAATAAAGTACCTTTTGAAGTGGTTATTTGTTCAATCCTTCTTTAATCAGATTCCTTTTAACTCTTTATAATTATATACGTATACAAATTTTCTTAGATAGGGTTATCATCTGTGTGAATATTTTTTATTTTTGGTAATTAGAAAAATTATAATTAATTTTTTTTTACACGATTGACGTATATTATAATTATAGCAGACATCTTTCTAATTTTTAAAAAATTTCGAATAGATTACTGAGCCGAAATCAGAGGTCAAACAGTCAGTTGCACACGTACCTAATTTTTTTATACGAGTGGAAAACAAACTATTTGAACTCTGATTTCGACACTGTAAATTTTTTAGAATTTTATGGAAATTGGTAGATTACTATTATAACTATTACGCACGCTATCATACAAAAAAAAAGTTATAATTACTTCAAGTACCGAAAATAGAAAACGTCCCTATAAATAGGGCAAAAATAATGTCCCTATTTAAAAAACTCTCAATATATATATGGGTGCACTCTTAATGATTACTACCCATAGATGGTTACTTTAATATTAAACATTGGATTAAGATTAATGGTTCATATTTATAGTTATTAATTAATATTTCTACAAATAAATTTTGATTTTTTCAAATTTTTTAAAAGGTTACCTGATAAAAAACGTGTATTTATTATGAAAATATAATATTGTAAACTTTTCATTTTTCAAATGTATGTCAATTTCTAAATATAGCTAGTGTTTCTCATTGGTTGAAAACACTATTAATTATGGCAAAAAAAATAATTGAATTCGAAATTAATGTAGAAAAAAATATTTACTTATTGGTGACTTGCTATACCAACTCACTATGTTGTCACATCATCATAATTGTTAGTACCCATCTATAAATAGTAATCATTGGGAAGTTTTCAACATATATATATTTCCATATATATACATACACCATTAATGACTAGATTTAGTGGTACTAGATTATATATTTCAAAAGTTAAAATATTCTAAAGATACATCTTTATGGTTGGCTGGATTTTATCTTGTTAGAGATGTATTCTGTTTACTTTACCCCCCCCCCCCCCCCACAATTAATTTAAATTAATTATTTAAGTGTAAGTATATTAAATTTTAATCTAACTTCATAAAACAAAATAAAAAATTCGTAGTACATAACAAGGTGCAATTGATTTTTTATAAAAAAAATGACTCATTCACTCTACAAACAACTATTAATGGGACAGTTATTAATTATTAGAAACTTAACTACATAATGCACTTTGGTTTTTTTTTTAATTTTTAAAAAAAAATCAAGTTATATATTTATATATTAGATTGAGATGTATAAATATGGTGGAGTAAATGAGAAGCAATTGAAGGGCATAGCATGTGCCAAGATTTATAAACTTAATGATCAGTGTTTTATTCTTACAGCTACTAAATCACTAATTATAAGCAAATAAAGCAAAATATGCTGCAAACATTTAAATCTTTTTAACATGAAACCATGTGCATGCCACTGTAAAAATATACCATTTTTTATTTAGGAAGAGAAATCTAAACAATATCTCCACAATTCTAATGGTTAATAATAAAACACATAAAAATAAATAAAAAGAGTTGATTTTATTTTTATATATAAAAAGAAATCTAAAACAATCCCCAGAATTCTAATGGTATGATAAAAAAATAATTTAAAACATAAATAAATACTGTTCCACATGTTGTGTTTAAGTTGGTATACTATGATTACCAATGTTGCATTGTATAATACCATACTTTTGAAAATAAAAAACTATAATTATTAGGATACAAGTTATGATGGAGTATGTACCAAACTAACTTTATTACACTTTTATTTCTCTATGTGTAGATATAAAAAGTCCTTTGGGTAGACAAATTATAATTTAAACAAAATAAAAGTGTATAAGTTTTAATTTGTAAACTTTAAGTTTATGTGTGTCAAATTCAAATGTTAATGTTATATATAATTTTATTATTTGAGATACTGATATGTAAATTTTAAACTATATGTTATAACATCACAATTTCAATTACTAATTTTATTTTACAAAAGTTGAAAGTATAAATTTTAGCGAGAAATTATCAAATTTTTTGAATAGTCTAAAAAAAATTTTTAAAAAAAGAAAGGTAATCGATCTAAAAGAACTAATCCAATCTAAATTAAGTAGAATGAATTAGTTCTGAATTAGAGTGTGAATTGGATTGAATCCAAAATATGAAATCCATACTTAGTATGAATTGGATTGGTTATAACAAAAAATATGTTGATTAAATAATCACCCCTAATTCACTAATTCATTGAACACTTGAGCTTGACATGACAAAATGTTATTTATATTTTTTAATTGATTTAAGTTGTGGTTTTTTTAATTTGATTTAATCTTCAACTTGCCTAAAAATTGAAAGCATCGTTGTTTTTTTTTAATTATTTAATGATTTTTGCGATAGAGAAAGCATTGGGAAAAATGAAAAAGACAAGTTCTACAAAATATTAGATAACTGAGCAAAATAATATTTTTAGAATGTAATGAATCGAAAAGAAATACCATTTATCGAAAGAACTAAATTCTTATTAAATAGTAAAATAGACATCTCATCTTATCCCCCCCTTTTTTTTTAAGAAAAATAGACCACTGCTAATTTATAAAAAGACCAAAACACCCTATTATCTTGTGTAGTGTATGAAAACTTGTCGGGTAAAAAATAAATCATAATTATACATATAATATAAATACATAAAAAAAAAAGGGAAATTACTGTTTTTTACCTTCTATTTTCCATTTTTACGTCTCTTTTTTATTCTTTTCATTTTTATAAATTGTTTTATGCAATAATACAACTTCTCTTTTAATCACTGGTGTACGATTTTTCATTAAAAAAAATGTGAGTATCATATTAATAGGTTGACCCCCTCCATTTTTATGTGATGTATATTTACATCTTCTTTAGTTGATTGGACATATTTAACAACGTGGTAAACAATGATTGAGTAATGACAGGTGGTGCACAGGAAAATAAGTGTGGTGCAAGGGTGAATTTAACACTAGTTTGCTTTAATTTTCTTCCTATTTTGACCTCATTTTTTCTCCAAAACTTGCATTTAAGCCCTTACAAAATACACAAAATTGAGTAAATTAATACTTCATGAAATCTAAATAAAATTATTTTTAAAAAAATTATAAAAGCTAGTTAAAATTAATCTAAAAATACTAAAAATAATATTTATTCAAAACTAATTAAAATTCAAAAGTAAACTAAAAAGTCCTTGAGAACAAAGTTAAATTAATACACTAAAAGAACCAAATAACTCAATTTTCATAGAGTTTTCACAACCTAAAATTTAAGATTTTGTTTGTCTTCAAGCAAAAAGAAAAGAAATCATAAATATCAAACTAAAACAAGAGGCAATAAGTGACTAAAGTTAGCAACTTCCTTAATATTCTTCAAATATTGCCTAATGTTCATAGCTCAACAAAAAATATAAATATCCTCCAAAGATTGTAAAATTTTCAAAAGTTTGTCTCATTCTAATTGGATTATTCTGTGTATGTGTGTGATGCATTTTTTCAATTCATTGGATGCAATTTAGATCAATTAATTCAAACATCAATAAAACAAAAAATCTCTAGAATGAAAAGTTTCATAAGTTTTTTTTCATTTCTCAAACACATAACTAAAAATCATTAAGACGTTATAATAAAAAAATATTAACAATTTGAACTTGTTTGATATTATTTTTAGCAACTCATTGCAACCTCAAATGCAAGTCTATGTAATCCAATGCAATCCCAATACAACCTCATGCAACCTGTGACAACTTGTAGCCTCCATTGCGATAAAGAAGCACCAAGTCGAGTAGAAAATTCTTGGGAATCCATAGGTTCTTTCAACTCAACACGAACTATGCCATGTAAATCCTTAGCTACGATAACTCAACTTGATGTTTTGGCACGGATCCTTTTGCAAAAACTAAAGAAGTTATGGAAGGCGACTTGGATGGAATCATAATGAAATTTTATTTATGAGTTGCTTAGAAAGTTCAATGGTTGCTTAACATCTTGTTTGAGCTGCTTATGAGGATTATGGGTTGTTTAGGAGTTTCTAGGGTTGCCTAACATATTGCTTTATAGGTTGCTTAACATGTTATTTTATGGGTTGCTTATAAGGATTATGGGTTGCTTAGGAGTTTCCAGAGTTGTTTAATATGTTGCTTAACAAGTTGTTTTATATGTGGCTTATAAGGATATGAGTTACTTAGGAGTTTCAATGGTTGCTTAAGAAGTTTTAAGGGTCGCTTAATATGTATAAGAATTATGGGTTGCTTATCAAGCTACTATATAAGATTTCATTAGAGTCTCAAACGTTATTTTATATGTTGCTATATAAGGTTGTTTTAGAATTTCAAGAGTTGCTTTATATGTTACTATATAGGGTTGTTTTGGAGTTTCGAGGCTTTCTTAATATGGTGCTATACGGGTTACTTATGATGATTATGAGTTGTTTTGTAGTTCCATAAGTTGCTTTGTGAGTTGCTTAAGAAGTTTTAAAAGTTACTTTATATGTATAAGTGTTATTGGTTGCTTAACAAGTTGATATACATGGTTGCTTTAGAGTTCATCAAAAATTGCTTTGTGGGTTGTTATATAGGGTTGCCATAGAGTTTCAAAGGTTTCTTAACATGTTGTTTTATGGATTGCTTAGGAGTTTAAAGGATTGGTTAACTTGTTGCTTTATGGATTCATTGGAGTTTCAAGGGTCTTTTAACAAGTTGTTATATAGGATTGCTTAGGAGTTCCAATGATTGCTTAACATGCTGCCTTATGGGCTCATTGGGTTGTTTATCAAGTTGTTTTAAGAATTGCTTAAGGAGTTTCAAATGTTGCTTTATGAGTTTTATTGGAGTTTCTAGTTTTGCTTACTAGGTTGTTGTATAGTTGTTTATCAAGTTGTTTTATGAATTGTTGAAGGAGTTTCAAGGGTTGCTTAAGGAGCTTTAAGAGTTGCTTAACATGTTGTTTTATATGTTCCTTATAATGATTATGTGTTGCTTAACACATTTATGTATAGAGTTGCTTAGGAGTTTGAAGAATTATTCAATATGTTGTTTTATGAGTTGTTTTGGAGTTTTAAGAGTTGCTTAACATGTTGCTTAATGAATTGTTTAAAGAATTTTAAAGTTGCTTAACAGGTTGCTATATATGATTGCTTAAAGAGTTTTATGAGGTGATTAACAATTTGCTTTATGATTTATTTATGAATTGCTTAATATGTTGCTTTATGTATTACTTATTAGATTGCTTTATAAGTTGTTTGAGATTTTTAAGATTGATTTGATTGTTTCTTTTAAGTTGTTTTTCCAAATTGACTTGATTGCTTAAACAATATTATTAGGTTGTTTTTATATTTTAATTTGAAAATTACCAAAGAAAGACGTTAAATTATTGAAAAATTATAAAAAGAGTTAGATTTTTAAAAAAATATATAACATTAATAATACACCAAAAAAATAATAATATAAATAACTACATAAAAAGTAACATGATTAACAAGAACAACTTTAATAAATTTACAAATTAAAACAAGATAACGAGTTTCAGTATAAAAAAAAACTACATAATCATTTACCCAATTGTGAATTACAAAACAAAATTCGAGATTTAGTGTGCATGCTTCTTGGTTATTTGATTATTTATTGATTGAGAATATTTTTGGCTATTAAATATTAACTATAATAGTACTAATATTGTAATAGAATACTTAGTTTGGAGAGAAAATTGGGACAAAATAAAGTTTAACAATACTTAAAAACTGAGATTTTATCCTAAAAAAAAGACTAATTTATAAAAATCAATTATTAATATAATTTCATGTTAATAGAAAGCCCTTGTATAAATATGTATGTATAATGATATGTATATATATATATATAAAGTGAGATGCAGCAATCAACAATTCGTCATTACTCTGGTTAAAGCTGGAAATTTGTAAAAAAAAGTTTTAGATTATATATAAATGAATCATTTCTTTAAATAATGTATAAATGAATTAAAAGTTTTTTATATATATATATATTTATAAAAAAATCTCTAAAAAAATTGTGGGTATATATACATAAATTTTTAGTTACGATGATATAACAGAACTAAATATATGATTAAAAAAATTAGTGAATTTTTAAAAAAATTTACCAAAAAAAAAAAAAACAGGCTATTATAAGACAAATATATGATTAAATCAAAAGTCGGTAGTAATCATCAAGTCAAATAAAAAATAAAATAATAAAGCTTGAACTTATCATCACTGTCTTTAATGAAACTGTTCATTTGTAACATTAGGTCATTAAAGATGGGCCCCATGTGGGCCCAATAAAAGATACCCAGAAAGCCCAAATAGGAGCAATAGGGAAGAGTGGAGGACCCATGTGGCCACAAACAGCAACACTTACAGTGGTAATGAAAAGGGTAAAATAGTATACCAACAAAAAAAAAATTAAAAAACAAACCCATGTTCCTCTCTCTCACGTCCACTTCTTCTTTATTTTATTTTTAATTTTCTCTTTTGTTACTTCTGTCCATTTCTATGATGTTAGACCCATATGGATAAAAGGATAAGCCTTTGCCATAACACTTTAAAGTACGTTTGGTAACATTCTGTGCGTCATCTTCCAAAACAACCCATCAATAGCAAAAGACACAATCCTTAGCCTTACATACAATACAATATACAACAAACTTTAGGCATTATATGATTCTCACTCACTCAATCTTGGCTCCAGCTACAGAGTAATTTCAAAATTGTTCCAAGAAATTGAGTAAAACCCAGTTTTATATTCTGGATCTGAAATTCAAAGAAGGGGTTTTGAGATGGAGATGGAGTGGTGTTCATGTTAGGACAAAGAGCTTTTGTATTGGTTGAATAGCTTTGGCGCAAGGCTTAGTAGGGTTTTTGTATTGGACCCCAATCATTTGGGTCAATGACATGAATCACACAATGCCAAAGTTTTATGTCAAACTTGAAAAAGCCTCCTTTGCAAGCTGAAGGGTCAAATATTTTAGACCAATTGGAAGAGTTCGTAGATTCAACTGGTTATGAAATAATAACCACAAGAGGCTAAATATCATTGAAACTGACTTTAATGCAGTCCACTCATGTGTGTCTTTTAAGTCTTGTACTATTAAAAAACAGTTACATATCAGTGCAACTAAAGAAGGTACTAGATGATCAAAAAAGCTAGAATAAAATAAAATAGCCCATATAAATATTTATACTATGAAGGAAATGCAATTTCTTATTTATATGACACTGATTGTAGTTCACTGTCATCAATAAGAAGCTAGAAAAAGGACCTAAAGCAAGCTCAAAACCACTCAAATACCAAGAGAAATGATGCAAAATTCAACTGAGGCTATGGTTAGTGTTTGAAAGATTAATGCATAAGTTCAACTCATCATCTTGATCCTATTGTTGACTCATTATTATCATGTCAGTAAAAAAAAGAGAACAAAGATGAAAACATACTTTTGTTTTCATGAATGTATGAACAAAAAGTTTGTAATTAAAAAGTCAACAGTAGAAGCTAGAATACTAATTGGCTCGTGGTAACAACAGTATGACATGTTCATGTGCAGTGGAATGGAGTACCGTTATGACTGAAAAATAGTGCTAGTACACATTGCTTTTTTTCACATTCAAATCAAATTGCTTCACAGTACAGAGGATTAGATTTCAAAGAAAGCTATTTCCAAACTACCAAGTAGAAACCAAAACAAGGTTAGAAGAATTTAAATATTCATCTGGCTATAATGGAGTATCACAATATTTTTTGTTTGTGAAAGAAAAAAAGAACTAATACAGAAGGGCATAGGAGGAAAATGACAGCAATGACAATTTTTCAATGTCCACATATTGCAAATTGAGGTCAGGATTAACCTGGTGAAATTTATTACAAATCAAAGCCATTTTCAATCATTAATACACATGAAAAAACAGTATAACTACTTCTTGCAATTTGTAGCATTACAGAATGTGGGGCACACATCTCATTGATGATAGCAGAACAATTAGAAGGAAACTACAATTTCCAAACAAGTATCACCTTGTTGGTTTCTAAAACAGTTATTAACTTAGTTTAATCTCCACAAATCTATTTCATTTCAAAGGAAGCTTAAATTCAAGATCCAACTGACATGGCTACTGTTAAAAAAGAAATATACTATTTGCAAAGATGGAAAGAAAGAAACCAACTTTACAGATCAAGTGCAAGGGAAGAAACGTTGTCAGTCTATGGAAAAGAATGGTTAATAGTCACTTAAATTGCAACTGGTTTCTACTTGGGATACCAATCATACCATTTCAAAGCTTTGACAATACCATTATGTGGATTCTCATGTCCAACTTTATTTTTATTTTATTTTTTTGTGATAAGGCTCTACTTAGGTTCTTTGGCCTTTCGAACTCATTAGCATGTATTGGTGTCCTCAACAAGTCTCCTAATTGAAGTCAATCATGTTGAATTAGGAGTTTCAATTTTACTAAGTGACTGTTAGAAGTGGTAAAAAAACCTCACTCTCTTAAAACTCAAAAACTGTTTTAAGAAATGTTATGACAAAGTTAATTTAAGACATCTTTGAGCCAAAACTGGCAGAGCATGACATTCCAAGGACCTCGTTAGAACATGAGCAAAACTTTCTTCAACCCAATTTTACCTTGTTTATTTCTAAACAACTAAAAAATAAAAAGCTATATCAGGAGGGCTTACTCACTCACATAGTCCCTTCAAGTTGTATTAGATTTAACCTATGGGCTAATACTCCAGTTTCTGTTTTTCATAGAAAATTTTCTGTCCTCCAATTACTTGAACTATCACCAAACATGAAATCTGACTCTGTTAAACGCTATAGAATTTTCTCAAGTAATGTATCCTAAATGTGTGATTGTCAACTTCTTTTTCTCATGGGACTAACAAATAAGGGGATAACGTTTCCTCTAGAAAAACAGACGGACTAATAACACAACACTAAATCTCCTAATAGAACAAAATCACATATAAAGTACTTTCCCCAAATTCCTTCAAAGAAGAGACTGATTTAGAAACCCAGCATCACATTCTATCAGATAAAAAAAAATTATCTTCACCACACTTCAACTTTAAGAATCATAATTCTTGGCCAATCCTCCCTATAAAGTAGTCAACTCTAACACCCAACATAAATCTAGCCTATCTAACCATCATGCTCTTATCAAAAAAAAAAATTTAAAGCAACACATACATTTTTTCCTTGGACGATTAATTCAAAGCACAATCTTCTCTTACAAATACACTACACTAATTAGTGTCCTTATACATCAATATCAAACGCCAAAACTCCAGCAGCAGTTTTTACAACTACTTTCTCAAACCCAGAAACTCAACAGATGCCCCCTAATTTTTCTCAGAAACATCCTATTCAGGCCAAAAGAAGTCACACAGTACCCCACGCATGCACACAAGCATGTGCTCTTACAAAAATAACTAGGTCTTTCACATCAACAGTTTATTAATAGTAAATATGCCTACTAGTTGCATGAAACAGAAACTAGAATTTAGCAATTGATTGATCCTTAAAACTCAATATTATGATTCAAATTTCCAACAGTTGAAGAAAATCAGCCCACAAAAGCAAGCAACTCTAATTATTTGAGCTAATAATTAATCACAGAAAGATATGAAAGTGTGTGGCGTTTGCACTTTTCAGATTATAAGGTGAACTATGCTTTGTAGAGGAAGCATGACAATGTCATAATGTAGTCACGCAAAATAGTCATTCTAGTCTAAATGGGAAGAAATATAGCAACTAAAATAGAAACCAAAAAGATCTTACTTGATAATTCTCTTGTTCTCCGACACAATCCTGCAAGCAGTATCAAAACATAGGACATTTTATAAAACTCATAAACAAAACTTAGAACCACAAGAAAACTATTTCAGACAATTCACTTCTACGTCTCCACTATTAAACCATCAATCACAAAATATGTCCACCCCCTTCAGAAATATTTGTTTCTAAACCTAAGTTAGAGTACTCAATCTAGTGATAATTTTCTTCAATATTTTCAAACATATTATAATCCATAAAAATGTAGGTCTGAGGCTGACAGCTAAACAAAACCTTAGTTTTAATTAACAAATGAAAGATTGGTCTTCAACTAAGGCATCAAAACTCTTTACGATTTTAGGATAAAATAAGAGTGAGTGAGTGATTTTATACACAGTTGTCAAATACAAATATTAGTTTCCATATAATTAGTAATACAAGAGAGAAAAGATACATCGAAATTAAAGGTTTAAAAAAATACAAAATCCTATAACCAGGAAAACTCTCCCTCTCTCTCCTTTCTTTTTATTTTTTATTTTTCTTTTGGCAATCTTCTCCTTTTGCATTGCTGTTCTGCCAAGAAAGGATAAGAAAAGAGAGAGAAGATCTAAGGCCTATATAACAATCTTAATTATCAAGATCATGAGATTGATGCTTAAAATATTCACCTCCGATTCATTTAATTGACTAAGTAATTAGTTCCTTTAGTGCAACAAAAGTTGAATCATTATTGACACCCAAATCTGCAAATTGCAATTAAAATAATGTCAAAAGATGAGTATATTATAGAGACTAAAGACACAAAGACAAACTGTCAACTTTAGCTTTACTCACATGACGTATCATACTAGTTTTGTCTTAATTCAAACAGGTTATGTAGAAGTTCACCTTATGAAGATTAGCAGTTCTGAAACAAAAACCCATGGAAAATAGAATGTAACCTCCGCTGAATGTCAATCTAATATAAAAGTTCCGACTAAAATTTTGCACATGTTTAGACTCCTTTGAACAATCTTAGTGTTAACATGCCCATGTACTTTATACAAAGCCCGGTCATCATATCACTAAAGCCAATCATCAAATCATAAAGTGAAAAAAGAAAGCCCTGCAGACCTAGCTCTGAACAGACAAATTTGCCATGAGTTACCTTCAACGTTTTGCTTTTCTGATCCATGCAATTTCTCCAGTTTGAAAGATCCAACTGACTAATAATATACAGCACCCAGACTAGTAATGAGTTTTTGTTGGCAATACAAATATAAGATAGTGCTTTTGAAGTTTTAAATGTAAATAATATATTTTTAAGGCACCTACTTACACATTTGGAAATGATGAACAATACACGTATTCATTGTACAACTGTCTACCTAGAGAAGAGACAATGAATTATGCAAGTAAGCATGCAGATTATAATGAAACTAGTTTAAGTGATTGCAAAAGTATCATAAGTTCTGCAACTATAGAATTCTCATTAATAAACAATAGGCTTGAATTCATGGACTCATTTATCATACCAAAGATGAAAACAAACAAGTTGCAAAAGAGCTGACGTACTAAGAATATGTGATATTTGATAAGATGGTAAAATGTGTACATGTTCCGAATCAAATTGAACAGGAATTTCCAAGTGTATTTGGTACAAATATAAAAAGCAACCATTCCAGCAATGAATGGTCATTGTCAAAGTAGAAGGTATTCCAGTCCAAAATATCATACAAATAAGAAACAAAACACCATTAACTTTGTAACACAACATGTTCAAGTATTCAACAAATCAAATTCATTGCAGGCAAACAGAAAATAAACCAGACCCATTGGCCATTGCCCATATAATAAGAGCAATCTAGTATGTCAACCTAGAAAATCAACAAGGTTATCATTTTCGTCAGATATGTTCTAGCATGGAGGATCACATCTCATGAACCCACCCCCTACAGCAAATATTAAAATATTATCATTCTTTTCCAGTAGTCTCTCTCACATAACATGGAAAATAACAACATAGTGCAACCTACATTTGCCAAGGCATCTAGAAAGATGGACCCCCTAGCCTAGCCGTACAATACATAAATACAATACAAATTCTACAGGCAGATCACAATACTTGTTTTTCTTCATGAATGACAGACCACAATATCACAATTCATTGCATTAGATAGCATTTTATATTCAAACCATTATATTAAACTAAATAGCACATAGAAATGAAAAATTCTAGCTACTCTATAATGTTTTCTCTATGCATAATACCTCTGTATTAAGTGCTTGTGTTCAAATATAGAGCTTCTTGGAGAAATGTTGTTGTTAGTAGAGCTTTTTTCTTGATTGATAATAAAAGAATGTGTAGCTAAATTGACAGAGCAATTTTAAACTCGTGCATATAAAATAAAAAATTATACCTAGTCACTGACATCTTATTCATCGTATATCCAAAATCTTGCTATGGAAACTTCATAAAATCTATGAGAGCAAACTTGCATTCTAGTGACCTAAATGAATAGAGTATAGGTTGTGCATGTAAATATTGTGATTTGGTGGGCTTCCCAAACAGCCCCACTTTTCCTATTAAAAGTAAAAACTAATACAACATGAATAAAGCAACAGTAATAAGAAAGCAGCAACATAATCATAAAGCTCACTATTAAAAAAACATTGACTGGTAATGCTTATAGGCTGCCACTGAAAGACGAAACAGCCCTAACATTAATACATATAATATAGGAAGCTGGAATTTTACAATGCGAATTAACAACATAAAATATGTTCTTAGATACTCGGTACTACAGAGTACAGAAGAAAAACATCCTTTCCACATTGTTTTTGCAGTCAAAGGTAAATGGTTTGTCACCATAGGCCAAGCTATGGAAACTAGCTAGACCCTAATATGACCAGGCAGAGTTAGATTCAAAAAGGTTCTCCCACCTAATTTCTGATACTCTATAGAAATGGAATAAGGCTTACTTAATAAAAACAAAATAACAAAAGAAAATAATCATGTAGACGAAGTCTAGATACAAAGGCAGTTAAGTAAAGCCACCACCCATTTCCTTTCGCTTTAATTCCAATTCCAAACGCTCATTTTCAAGCTTCATTCTCTCATTTTCCATCCTCATCTTTTCCAATTCACGGTCTCTTTTCTTAGAAAATCTTTGCCATTTCAAGCGTTGTTTCTCCAATTCCAACATCTCAACTTGAATTTGTATCTTCCTTTCTTCTAGTTGCAAAGAGCGAGACTCAACCCACTGCTTTTGTAGCCATGCCGCTTTTGTGCCATCAGGTGGGGCTTGGTTCATATCAGCTTGAGCAAGTTGTGATTGAGAATAAGAACTTTTATTACAATCATGAGGATTCAATGAATTCCCAAAGCCAACATCTTCACGACCCAGACCCTGTCTGAACCTCTTTCCAGAGTCCCCTAACATCCCATACATTGCTCTGTCCCCATGTGAAGCATTATTATCCTCCAAATCATCGCGATCATCAGTTTCCACTTCTTGATCTTCTTCATCAGGATCATCATGGTGGTGCTTCCTCCCATCTTCATTATCATTATCATCTCTAGTTCTAAGAGCCAACTGCAAAGAACGCTGCAATGCTGGATCATGGGGCAGATGCAAGCGATTTCCATTATGATAAGAACACATTTCTTCATAAAAAAGGTGCTTTGAGCTTAATATTTTTCTTACATCATCCTTTTCTTTCTCGGTTAGGTAATCTATAACATCCAAAAGGGAAGGATTCTCAACAACTTGGCAAGAAGTTCCCCTCCCAAGCACATCATTAAGTCTTTTATATCTCTTGTTAAGGTCATTAAATTTGTCCTCGCACTGTTGAGGTGAAACATTAAAACCCCTTTCAGCCATAACCTTGGAGACACATTTCCACTTTCCCTTTTTCTGAAGGGCTGCAAATTTCCTCCTTCCCCCACCACTACAATCTGGACCAGCATCCTCACCTATATAAGATACCGCAGTAATCAGAAGTTTCACCATCTTGTCGGTCCACTTGACACGCTGCCATATTGACCCCTTCTTCCCTCTACTCACTTCATTATGACCATCAATACCCTCTTCAGTAAAGCTTGGCTCATCCTCGTCACTGGCCGAGTTTTTGTTCCTTTCTGCCCTATTGTAATCAACCATTGACATCCTTTGGTTACAACTATGCAACGTTCCCATAGTAAGTGGAAAACCCTCATGTATCGAAGGGCGGACGTTGGTAGTTTGGCATTGGTGGGGATTATGTTGTTGGTGTATGGTATGTGGGTGTTGTCCCTGATGATGAGGTCGGATTGATCCTTGCAGATCAAGACCTCCATAAGAGGCACCACCAGGAATTATACCTCCATGAGGCAAATGACCTTCCATTTTGAAACTAAAATATCATTGGGGTGAACAAACTTGCACCTTCATTATCTCCAAACTCCAATCTTCATTCACTATTCACTCAATTTGTGACAACTGACACAACCATATGCACAATAAGATTTACTCACAACCAACCATAATTCAAAATCAAGCATTACCCATTTCTCAGTTACCCTCCTAAACAATTTCTCCAATTCCTCACAACTCTCTTCAAGGCTCAAGCTACTTAGATCCTCAAACACCCATGTCCAAACATCAGAACCAAACAAAACCCACCTCCAAATCTTCAACAATAACCACAAATCTCACAAAAATAGAGCAAAACAATCTTTAATACCCACTATACCAGCAAAAAAAAAAACAAAGTATCGAAGAACAGTCCTTAAATCAAAAGTGCAAATCCTATGACAGTCGAACAACAACAGAATCGAAAACTAGTTATCGTTTTAGCGAAATTCCAGAGAAAAAGCTGCATACCCAGAAATCCAAAAAGCCTTGTTCGTTCGAGCAAGCCGAGAATCCGGAGCAGGTTAGATCACGAAAGAAACACGCTGTGACTGTGAGCCTCACACCCCTCTCCTATTCGGCTCAACTCAAACAAAGCTATAAAAGAGAGAGAACTACATTTGGTTTGGGCCTCCTCTCGTCCTTAGTGATATTTATTATTATTATTATTATATAATTTTGATGAATATGTGCAAAGAAAAGGCCAAACGTAAAAGCGCAAGGTGCAATGTATGTGGAGATCCTGTGGGACCCACTCCCCACCTCAGTCCATGGACGACACACGCCACCCCACTCAACCCAATTTTTTTTATTTATTTTTTAAGGCAAATGAAATTTTATTAATTGGTTAAAATAAAATAAATAATTCAAATACTTACAAATTTGAAATAAGGCTAATTAAATTAATCCTTTTATAATGAAAGCTCACATCATTCACACTGAAACTTAGGTAAAGTTATATAAAGCGAGTCATATTATAATTACGTGATCGTCACTAATTTTCCCAAAAAGTTTACCACTACAAATAATCTGATACGAGGAGAAACATCTTACCAAAATTGTTTAATTTTATATTTATAAAGTTTGCTAGAAACACAAAATTTAATGTGAAATTAGAATTTTAACCACATTATTTATTGAATGTGTACGGACTTATTTGTTTTTTTGAAAAATATAAATATTAAGAAAATTTTCTAATTTATTATTTTTTATTCGTGCATAATATATAGATATTATTCAATTTTTTATATTCTAATATTTTTTTTAAATCATTAGTAGATTTGACGTGTCTAACATTAGTTTAAGATATATTTAACATTTTTTCATACTTTAAGTTTTTATAGCATTGGCATGAATTCTACCTTGTTTGATTAAATAAAAACTTAATGAAAGATGAAAAGGTGTATTAAATACTATATAAAATATGCCCATTTTACACATATTCTATCTAATGATTTTATTATTTTTAGCGGATTAGTCAAACTTACAAAAAAAAAAAATCATTATAGCTTTAAAATGTATTAGTGTGTTCATATAATTAGTAATTAATGTAGTCATAAGCATTGTTTCAATGATATGGAGCCAAGAGAGGAGCCCACGAGAGAACCAAAGAGAAAGAGTTTAAAGCATAATAAAGCACTTATGAACAAAGCCACCACGAACCCAGAATTGAATTGAATTGGATGATGGGCAAGGTCTCTTGCCTAAGCACTACCAGGCACACAGCTTGGCATCGGTGCAATCCGACTGAGAAAACCAAAAAGAACTAAGGTCCCGTTTGGGATAGCTTTTTAAAAAATTGGAAGTTGTTTTCATTTTTGATAAACAGTCAGAAAATAATTTATTAATAAGTTACAACTATAAACTAAAGCTATCAAAACTTCACTTTTAGTTTTTTTTTTTAAATAACATTTTGAAAAAATAACTTTACATTAAACTTATTTATTATATATTACTCAAAATAAAAATATTTAAAATAAATTATATTATAATAAAATAAACAATATTTAATTCTTAAATATTTTTTTTGTGTAAAAAATACTTTTTATAATTTATATTTATTAGATATTATTTTATTTTAGTAAGCTTAAATTAACAAACTACTTTAATATAGAATTTATTAACACTAAAATATTATTTTTCTCTCTCATAATATTTTTAAATTATAATTTATAAAAAATAATTAAAGACATAAAAAGTGAGGGTTTTAAGATAACTTAAGTTTTACATGTTCATGATTATATCATGAACAAGATTATAATACTATTATCATTATAATTTTAATCTTAGCTGCATATCGACTAGTTATAATATATATACACAATAATATATATTATATAATTTAATGTTTTTGTTTATGATTACTTTATTAGTCTCTTATCAAAAACATATTTAATTTAAACATGTGAATTTGTTTAATAAAATAAAATAAATATGACTTTTTCAACTCACAACACTTTAAAATCTGTAATTTAGTAAACACTCAGCAATTTTTTGTCATAGCACACCTACAACTGTTTTTCACTACAGCACAGCTAATGGTGTTTTTCCCTATAACACAGTTGTATCAAACTAGCCCTAAGTTCCTAGCACCTATGGCTACCTTCCCCTACAAAAAAACTCGAAATACCGACCCCATTCGTAATTCCATCAATTATTCGTCTATCAAAAAAATGAATTAGTTCATCCAATCTTCTTATACCTTGAATTAAGAATGTTGCATAAACAAAATCAATATGACCACAATTATATGCCCAATCATATATCACATTTATTATTTTATTTCAAAGAATTTAAAGTTTATTAGGAATACTTTTTCCAAATGAATTCAAAAAATTCAAATTTTGCACTTTCTTTTTCAAAAACTCAATATAAAATACATAATTTAATCAAACTATTTAGGGATGTTAATGTCATCATATGAGATGTTTTATTAGGGTTTATACATTTTTGGACCTTGTGTTTTGTCCCATTACCTGTTTGGATCCTGTGTTTTGACAAATTAATTTTTGGACCCTATGTTTTGTAAAATTGTTAAAATAGAATCATAAACTCAATTTTGATGAAAAAAATTTGAATATAACAACACAGTTTTTAAGCAGAATGATTTTATTTTTATTTTGAATTGTTAGTTTGGTAAATTATTTGTGATTTTAGTTGAGAAAACATTGACCAAAATTGGGTTTAGGATTCTATTTTAACCATTTTACAAAACATAGGGTCCAAAAAATAATTTGTCAAAACACAGGGTCCAAACAGGTAATAGGAAAAAACACATGGTCCAAAAAGGTATAAACTCATTTTATTATGGAGTAATGATACGTGCACACAAAATGTACACTTAAATATTATACACAGTGATGTGAAAATTTAGCCTAGCCAATCATATTTATTAAAATTGAGACCCATAATTTTAAAAAACTGTAACACGTCACTATGTCTAATATTTTGGTATATATTTTAAGTGCACATTACTCACTATTATTATGATTGTCCAACTTAATACTACCTATAAAATTTCTCTACTTCAATTTTTTTCTTAGATTTATGTTCATCAGAATTTTTTATATTGATGAAATGATGATTACAAATGAGAAACATGACAACTGAGAGCGAATCTCTAAAATTGTTCCACTGAGTGTAAATTAAGTGAAAAATAATATGTGAATGCTAAATAATAATAGCGGTGAGACTGATAGTGGTAAATTTTTTTATTTCTATTAGCATATGAAATGCTTCCCAAACACTACAAATGTTTTGCTTTATTTTATTTTTCCCTTTTTAATTATTTTTTGAATTTTTTTCTTAATTGGGTAAATTAAGTAAATAAGGTTTATGAGAACTATCATGATCCTTGTTTTAAATCCAAAATCATAAAATATATAGATATTATGGTAGTGGCAACAAAAATATCATTTCATCATTGTAGACTATGTTTGGTAGAGTAGATGAAGAATGGAGAATATAAAAGAGAGAGAAGAGAGTATTAATCCTTCCATGGTGTTTGATTTAAGAAATGGAGTAATGAAACATAGATGAGTACTTATTTATAAAATCATTTTTTTTATCCTTATAATTATATTTTAATAATATTTAAAAAATGGTATAATTGTAATTTTAAAATGGATTTGTTATCTCCTCTCCTCTCCTCTTCTCTCCATTCACCCACTTCTTTCTCCTACCAAAGACAGTATTAGAGTATACATCAATTCATTAGTTTCTTGTAAAAAGAAAATTTATAAATTATAGTTGGTTATCATTAAAATATTAATTTACACTCTGAGACTGAGACTGATTATGCCAATTATTGGCAACTTGATATATATACTCTCTCTTTTTTTCCTAAAAAAAAGGACATTTTGGGTCCAAGTTCATGTACAAGACAATTTAGTATCATATTAGATGGCGGCAAATTAAAATAATAGGTGGGATCCACTTTTTTTTTTTTTGTTAGATTATATTAGTAACCTTTTTTCCTCTATGAAGCTAAAATATCTAAAGAAAAATAGTATAAATATATATATATATATTTAATATTGGTTTCCAACCCTTTTTCGTGAGGTTGAAGACTACTAACAAGTTGTTTGACATAAAGAAGGATAATATTCATAACATTTTAATTAAAATGTTAATCATGGCAAATTTTATCAATTAAGTAAATTTGCTTAAGTGTAATTGGAATCAGAATAAATTTTAATAAGAATAAAATAAAAAAGAATTAGAATCATTATCTGTATTATATTTTATACAAAAATTATTTGAAAAATGAATCAGAATTATTTTATGTTGTTTATATCATTAGAAAACGTAATCGTAATGTTTAAATTGATTAAAATAAATAAGGAGAATTGCGGTGAAAATTCTTATGTAATTATGTTTGTAACACTTAAATCCCTTGGTGACGGCATGTCTGTAAGGGTCTTGATATTCTCAGGGTTTGCTCAATTCCTCGGGAACTCACAATAAATCTCAAGAATTTTCTCGAGGTCACCCCAAATGTGCATTTTTACAGGTTGAGCTTCATACCGAACTTGCGGAGTACTGAAAAAACTTCCACCAAGTCTCTCACATGCTTCAAGAAGGTTTTGGATTTTACTAGCATGTCATCCACGTACACCTCCATATTCCGACCAAGCTGGTTTTTGAACCTTTTGTTGACCAACCTTTGATAAGTGGCCCCTACATTTTTCAGGCCAAAAGGCATCACTTTGTAACAGTAGATGCCCTTATCTGTTAATAATCTTGTTGTAACGTCTCAAATTACCTAATAAGGCTTAGGGCCTTGATTAGGGGGCCATGATGACAATTTATGGAAATTAAATGTTTATGTGATATATATGTGTAATTACATGATTATGTGAGTTATATGATAATATGGCTAGATATGCATGTTATAGGTATATTAAATATGCATGCGGGTCAGTTTCTTTAGAATGACAATTTTCGTAATTTGGCATTGTTACACCCAAATTTCGAGAATGGAAATTTGGATCTCGAAAGTTAGGCTCGTAAGGTGTAAACTTGAAATAAGCATATTCGTCATGTAATCAGCATTAATGAGAAAGTCAAGGACGGTCTCACTGAGTATTAAAACGACGACGTCGAAATTGATGAGCTCGGAGCTACGTGATCTCAAAGGAGTCCCGAGGTTACAAGTCGAGCTCAAAGCTACAATGACAAGAATTCAATACTTGTATAAATCTCATGGTTCAATTTTTTCCATCAGACAAGACGGTTCGAGCTCAGGCGATGTGAGCTCGGGAAGGGATGATCTCGTCAAAGTCTCTTGTTAAAGACCAAGGTAGCAAGCTCATGATGGTTGGCCAATCTCAGAGGCAACTGATTATTAGAGGTCAATAGCCAAATGTGAACATGGCAACTGTTTGAAGATCCCTATATATATGGGATTGGTTTTAATCTGTTGTAAAATCCCGAATATCATGGGATTTATACGCATATTATATAATTATATGCATTTAATTATATTTAATTGGTGATTTGAATAATAACTCCCCGAAATGTGAAGGGAGTTATTTCCTAAACCAATCTATAAATATATTGGAGTTATTCATTTGTATGGGACTGAGAAATTTGTATTGGGGAATACTCTGTTAAATTGCTTCCAAGAAGCTTTGAGAGAATTCCATAGTTGAATAACATCGACTCGTGGACTAGGCAGATTTTAACTGTTGAACCACGTAAAAATCGTGTCTTTTATTGTTTGTCTCTTCTAGTATTTTGTTTAATTACTCTTCATTTCTAAGTTGACGAAAAACAGCGTCAACAGTTTGGTGATTTCATTGAGAGTCATTAAACAAGACGTGAGCTTTAATCAGAAAACCTCCTGAATCATCAATGGCCGCTACAAACAACCCTAATACTGGTGGGCGACCATTGCCCCAGATACCTAAGGAGTAGAATCATCGTACCGAGGAACATCCCCGACGACCTATAAAGCAGGCCATGGTGGACTCGGACCCGAAGGAGAGGAGTGATTCATCCAATTCTCAAGGACCACCTGCTCCCAGGCCTGATGAGGATCTGTACTACAACCCCGAGAGATATGTTCCTGTTGTAAAACTTGAAAATTGTTAATTACGTAAACAGTTGGTAGAGGCGACAAAACGCAATGAAAAATTAGCTAGACAGGTTGCTGACACCCAGGCACCTCCCTGTAGGCCTAGAGGACGTCTCCGTGGGAGCACGGCTGCCAGGAGGGCGGAACAAGCACCGCAGCCAAATCAGCTGAGGCCCCGGAGAAGCACCCGAGCTGAGGCCACTATCAACCCGGCTACAGAATTATCAACAGGAACGAGTAATAAGCGAGCCCCCCCAGTGGCTCGAAACCTGAATCCTGACGCGGCAAGAAACAACCCGAAGCCTGTCCGGGCAAACTTTGGGCCATCAAGGCCTGACAATGGGAGACATGCACTATCATCCATAAGGCATCCACCATCACCAATAAGGCACCCCTCGCCAGCCCGAGAGGTCCCACGACCTGCACCCCGGAGGCTATCTCGCAACGGCAGTCGAGATGGAAACCGACATGCTAAGCTGGAACAGGGGAACGAGAGGGAGGCTACCAGAGATCACAAAGCTCCTTAACCCTCGGGAAGTCAAATGTCAAGATCACAAACTGCTGGAACAAGGAGACCAGCAGAGGACCCACCTCATAATCATCGAGCCATGCATCCAGAGAGGGCTACAAGTTATGCAAGCGGAAGCTCAGACTACACTCGGTCTATAAGCATTTATAATACTGAGCCAAGGCATGCGGGGAATCGAAGGAATCACCCTGATCTGTGGGAACATCTAAACCATAACTGAGGGCGAGATAATCCCCCGAACCCTGATCTACGAGACCATCTAAATGGTCGTAAGCAGCCAACATATAACCATGTACCAAGACAGGGAGCTGGAGTTGTTATTAACGATAACCAGCCCCCTCAAGTCCAGGCTCGACCCCCAGTGGATCTGGTCTAGGAAAGGATTGATCCGTTAGAAAGAGCATTCAGGCTCCTGCAAGACGAGCGGAACTGGGATAAGGCTGAAGAGTCCGACGAGGAACTCGAGCCTTTTGCCCCACATATTTCTAACACTTTGTTTCCCCAAGGATTCAGAATACCCCATGTAGCACCATTTGATGGAAACTCAGACCTGTGTACTCATCTAAGTACTTTTAAGACCATCATGTGAGCCAACAATGTTGACTACGAGCTCAAATGTATGCTGTTTCCAGCCACTCTTACAGGACCAACAAAAAACTGGTTTGAGAAGTTTCGAAGATATTCGATCACATCCTGGGATCAATTAGCTAGAGAATTTAAGAAGCAATTTAAAGCTATGGTTGGCATTGGGCCCAAAGCCTTAGCCTTAACCAATGTCTGACAACATCAAGACGAGTCACTAAAGAGTTACCTTACGAGGTTTAACCTAGAAGTGGCCCAAGCTTGAAATGCCATTGATAGTGGCCATCTGATGGGCGTTAGAGCTGGTATTTTTCCAGGAAGTCCCTTTTGGGAATATTTACAAAGGAAACCTTTTAGGTCACTAACCGAGTTCAATCGGAGGGCCCAGAGGTTTGTCAATGTAGAAGAGGCGAGGTTAGCGTTAAACCGCCCATAACTACAACAACAAATGTGAACTCTACCTCGACCTCGGTGGCCCCATCAACTTCAAAACCCTCCAGGGATAACCCTTCTAAAAGGAAGAAGAACGAAGGGAATAACCCCGAGGCTAATGGAGGAAAAAAGAAGAAAGGGGATAAATATTTCTCCGTATACAAAGTGTATACCGAGCTCAAAGAGACTTTGGATAATATTTACCTGGCCAATAAGAACCAGGTTCCGTTTAGATGACCTGACCCCATGCGGAATCAGAAGGAGAAAAGGGACTCAAACAAATACTGTAGATTCCATAGAGACATCGGACATACGACTGATGAATGTTGGCAATTGAAGGACGAGATCGAAGGTTTTATCTCGAGAGGATATTTTGGCCAGTACATCAGAAACTGAAATCCCAATCAAGCCTCAACAAGTCAGAGGGTAGCAGCTGCACAACCTTCCCAGCACAATAACTCCCGAGCCCGAGAGGATGAGAGACCCCCTTCGATTGATGGAGAGGATATAGTAACCATCTCGGGGTACCTCATATTGCAGGCTCGGGCAGGAACGCCCAAAAAAGATACGTAAACGAGCTAAAAACTGGAGATGGTTCTCCTTACGAACCTAAACCACGAGCTCCAAAACAACAGAAGGTTGAGACTCAGCCCATAACATTTACCGAAGAGGACGCATCACACATCCAATTTCCTCATAACGACCCCCTGGTCATTACTCTCTAACTCACGAACAAAAAGGTACGCCGAGTCCTGATTGATAACGGGAGCTCGGTGAATATCCTTTACAAGGCCACTCAAGAAAAGACGGGACTCACGCTTCACGATTTGAAAGCATGTGCAACAATGTTGTACGGTTTTTTAGGAGAAGGGATTGTCTCTATGGGATCCATTGAACTCCCTGTAACTATGGGAGACTATCCAGTCTCAGTAACCAAGATGATGGAGTTTGTAGTGGTGGACCTCCCGTTGGCCTACAACGTACTGCTCGGGAGACCCGCCCTAATTAGGCTAGGGGCAGTGTCATCTGTTAGGCACTTGGCCATCAAGTTCCTGACTTCTAGTGACATTGGGACGCTGAAGGGAGACCAGCTCACTGGAAGGGAGTGCTACAACATTTCCATACAAGGAAAAAGTCTGCCAAGTGCGCAAGCACTGGTGGTTATTCAAGAAATAAATGAAGTTGTTTTAGAGATTGATGAGGAGATCGATCCCAGAGTAGATGAGAGGGCTGATCTTGAACCTTTGGAAGAGCTCGAGGAAGTTGAGCTCGATGCAGTAGATGTCACAAAGGTGGTGAAAGTGAGTAAGAATCTTTCTAAGAAGGCAAGATAGCAATTAATTTGCTTCTCAAAAGAAAACCAGGATGTGTTCGCATGGTCACAGTCGGACATGGTAGGAATCGGTCTGAATGTCATGATCCATGCACTCAATATTGACAAGAGCTTCCCCCCGAAGCAGCAAAAATGAAGACTCCTGGATGATGATAGAAAGAAGGCCTTGAAGGAAGATGTCGATAGGTTAAAAGCAAATTGATTCATACGAGATGCCTTTTATCCTTATTGGATTGCCAATCTGGTGTTGGTCCCAAAGCCCAATGGAAAATGGCGAACCTGTATCGACTACTCGGATCTTAATAAGGCATGCCCTAAAGACTGTTTCCCCTTATCTCGGAAAGATCAGCTCGTACATGCCACTGCAGGTCATGTCATAATGTCATTCATGGACGCTTATTCTGGATATAACCAAATCGTCATGCATGCACCAGATCAGGAACACACAAGCTTCGTGACTGACAAAGGGTTATACTACTACAATGTCATGCCTTTTGTGCTCAAAAATGTTGGAGCCACGCACCAAAGGTTGGTGAACAGGATGTCCACCGAGCAAATAGGAAATAACATGGAAGTTTATGTTGATGATATGTTAGTCAAATCAAAACATAACGATAAACATATGGATGATCTCACATAGTGCTTACTGTACTTCGAAAGTACAATATGAAACTTAACCCACAAAAGTGCTCGTTCGGAGTGTCTTCAGGAAAGTTCCTTGGATTTATAGTAAATGCATGGGGGATAGAGGTTAATCCTGACAAGATTTAAGGCATTGATAGATATGCTCTCACCTCGGAAGCACAAGGACATCCAGAGCTTAACTAAATGGATGGCGGCATTAAGTAGGTTTATCTCGAAATCTTTCAATTTTTCAACCTTTTGAGGGGGCAAAAAATTCGAGTGGACGGAAGAGTGCGAGCTAGCATTCCAGAATCTTAAGAAGCACCTCGCCGAACCACCAATTTTTTCGAAACCTATCACGAGATAAATTTTGTATCTATACCTCGCTACAACCGAGCACGCCATTAGTGCGATGCTGGTACGTGAGGAGAAGTAGGTACAAAAGCTTGTATACTATGTCAGCAAAAGGTTATTGGGGGCAGAATCGAGATACTCGTTAATGGAAAAACTGTCTCTGAGTCTGATACATTCATCTCAAAAGCTCCGACCCTATTTCCAAGCACACCATATTCATGTGCTAACTGATCAACCGCTACGACAAGTTTTGTCCAAACTAGAGGCTTTCGGAAGATTGTTAAAGTGGGTTGTCGAACTCGGGCAATTCGAGATCACACACCACCCAAGAACGACCATCAAGGGACAAGCCCTGGTGGATTTCATTGTTGAATGTATTGGAATCTCGAATGATGAAGTTGTAACCCCATGTCGCGAGCTGTGGAAACTTTATGCTAAAGGATCCTCCAATGAAAACGAATCGGGGGCAGGTATTATACTAATTACCCCAGCGGGAAATCGATTCCACTCAACGTTAAGATTCAACTTTGAATCATCAAACAACGAGGCTGAATACGAGGCGTTATTAACAGGACTCTGAATAGCCAAAGAGCTCAAAGCGAAGGCTATACATTGCTATAGCGACTCATAGCTGGTGGTCAACCAAGTTTTAGGGGAATATCAGGCTCGTGTCATAAGAATGGCCGCTTACTTAGAGAAAGCAAAAGCTGCACTCGGATAGTTCGAATCTATGCTACAGAGCAAGTCCCCTGAGAACAAAAGTCAAATGCAGACGCGTTAGCCAGGCTCGCTACAACCAGCGAGGTCGATACATTGAACGTGGTCCCGGTTGAGTTTCTATCGACCCCGAGTGTCAGCGAGCTCGACGAGGAGGACGTATGCATGATCGACTCACAACCAACCTAGATGACCCCAATAATTGACTACCTCGAAACCGGGAGTCTCCCAGCAAACCGGAACGAGGCTCGAAGGTTGATGTATCAGATCCCGAGATACACTATTGTGGAAATAAGGTTGTATCGAAGAGGGTATTCTATGCCATTAATCCAATGTGTAACTCCACCCAAGGCAAAGAAAATTTTGGAAGAAATTCATGAAGGATTTTGTGGAGATCACACTGGAGGGCATAGTTTGATCAAAAAAGTGATAAGACGGGGGTATTTCTGGCCCACTATCAAGGCAGACGCGTTCGAATATGTCAAACAATGTGATAAATGCCAGCGATTTGCCTCAATTCCGCGAGCTCCACCTACTAAGCTCACCACATTGAGCTCCCCATAGCCATTTGCAGTATGGGGGATCGACCTCATAGGCTCATTGCCAACAGGCAAAGGTGGAGTAAGGTATGCTGTGGTCGCGGTCGATTATATCATGAAATGGACTGAAGCTGAACCCTTGGCCACTATCACCTCAAAAAAAAGTCTTAGACTTTGTTGTAAAAAATATCATCTACTAATATGGGATGCCTAGAAAGATAGTGTCGGACAATGGAACCCAGTTCGACAGTGACCTATTTACTCATTTCTGCGAAAAAAATGGGATAATAAAAATCTTCTCCTCCGTCGCCCATCCCCAGTCAAATGGCTAGGTCGAAGCAGTCAACAAGACCCTAAAGAGCTCCATAAAGAAAAGGTTAGAAGAGGCAAAAGGAAGGAGGCCCGAGGAATTACCTTAAGTTTTGTGGGCTTATCGAACCACAGCTCGAACTTCAACGGGGCATACTCCTTTCTCTCTAGCTTATGGGTGCGAAGCTATGTTACCTATTGAAGTCGAAATTCCACAATACGGAGCCATGCGTACAACCAGGCCTCGAACTAATCCCAGCTCGAAGAAAGTCTAGACCTCATTGAAGAAAGATGAGATGAAGCTCAATTAAAAAATGATGCATACCAGCAACGAGCTACTAGGTACTTCAATAAAAGGGTTCGAGATAGAATATTCAGATTGGGAGACCTGATACTAAGATGGGTATTTTTAGCTACACGAGACCCGTCTGCCGGGGTACTCGGACCTAATTGGGAAGGACCTTACCAGATCGAGTTTATCATCCGACCTGGGGTGTATAAACTAGCAAGATTAAACGGAAAGTTGGTTTTGCTAGCTTGGAATGGTGAACATCTATGACATTATTATCAATAATGTGTGGTGTTTTCATTGTAACCAAGCATGTTTATTATTTCTGCTTTTTGTCAATAAAATGTCAAGTTTTATTCGAAAGTTGTTTTCTTTTTTCAATGTTATATTTTTTACAAACTCTCTTAATTCAATAACCTATGGTCACACTCATAGGATATTAAGGGGGCATCAGTGGTATACAATCATACCATAAGTTTGAAAAAATAAATAACATAGAATAAAAATGTCTAGATCATTAACCTTACATAAAAGTGTATGGAGTAATAACCAAACACACGAGCTAAATTTATCTGGACTTAACCAGATTGTAAAAAGCAATAAAAGTGTATGGATTACAAACCAAACATGCGAACTAAAAGTGTATGGAGTAATAGCCAAACACGCGAGCTAAAGCTATTTGGACTTAACCAGATTGTAAAAATTCTTTAAGTGTATGGATTAAAAATGTAATGCCCCAAAATCCCTAATGAGGTTTAATGGTTGGATTAGAAGCCCGGGAATGCCATAATTAATTTAATATGCCATTAAATTATTATATGCATGTGTTATGTGAATTATATTATTATATAATAATAAATGCATGCATGTGGGTCCACATTTCATTATAAGGGCGTTTTTGTAATTTGGCCCGTTGAGGGCATAATTGTATATTTTCATGCATGTTGGTGAATTATTGATGAGGCCACATTATAATGTGGATTTTTTCAAGCTATTCGGCATGAGACAATCTTTTAATGCAAGTTAGCGGTTTGGTCATAACGGGGTTGATTTCGGGGCTCGGGGTGAGTCTCGGGGTACTTTGATGATTAGTACATTACCGAGAATTAAAGGGTAATGGGATATGATTTATTAGCATTTGAGAATATTGGGAATAACAAGAATTGGAGGATGTTAATTCTAATTAACGAGATAGATGGGAAATGACGATTTTGCTCTTGCTAAACTTTATAGGACTTTACTTAACATAGGGGCAATATGGTCATTTGACCAAGGGATTATATCAACTTAAGAAAGCTGTAGAAAGATTAAGAAAAACAGAGCATTGTTCCTTCTTCTCCTAATCATCATTTCTCCTCTCCTTCCTTTGGATTTTTGAACTCCATTTGAGGAATCAAGTTAGGGAACCAAGCCTTGAGGGTCTAGGGTTGTGTTCTACCATTGAAGAGGGTGTAATTCTGAGCTTGAGGTATGATTTTAATCATAGAAACTCTGGTTTATACTCTGTTTTCCTATTGATTTTCAGCTGGAGCTTTGGATTGGATAGTTGAGAATAGCTGGAGCTTTGGCAAAGATTGATTGGGTTATGATGCCTAGGACTTGTAGAATGGGTATTTGGGTTCATTTGTGAGTTTGGTTGAAGTTTGGAACCAGGTTTTAAAGTTTGGAAAGGGGAGTAGTCGAAGGGGGAAAAACTAGGGCTGAATCACCCTGGTTTCAGCACTACGGCGCTGTCCAGGGCAAAGCATCCCTGCTTGTAGCGCCTAGGCGCTAGGGGGGCAAAGCTACAGTGCTACCTTGTTTTTCCAGGGTCCTATTTTGGGCACTTTTGAGGGTTTTTGGCTCGGGGTTTCAATTCCTAAGGCTCGGGATCGAATCTACTAACTGTTTGAGTACGATTCGAGGTCCCGGGAGTGAGGTTTAGATCAAGAACCTTTTATTGCTCATTTTCATTGATGGAAGTTATATTTGGTTATGACTAGGTGATCGCTAAGGAATCAAAGGATCGATCGTTCTCAAGGGTTGTTCTTTTATTATTTCACGCTCG
Organism: Humulus lupulus; assembly: GCF_963169125.1. Lineage (NCBI taxonomy): Eukaryota > Viridiplantae > Streptophyta > Magnoliopsida > Rosales > Cannabaceae > Humulus > Humulus lupulus. Next base: position 14,571,863 of record NC_084802.1, read on the forward strand.
AACCAAAGGTAAGAAAACTGCACCCAGTATGTGACATGCATGGTTATTGATGTAACATGTTGATAGCTCTATTTGTATATCTGAATTGCATATCAAATGCTTAGCAATTTACTTATCTGTGTATGGTACTGACCTATGAGTCAAGAATCAACAAAGGTGTCAGTATTGACTGTGAAGTTGTGGCTCATTAGTCAAGTTTGGCAGTAGTACTGAGCACTGGTCGTATGGTATTAGCTTATGAGTCAAGAACGGTATTAGCGTGTTTAACGCAAGATGAAAAGATTAGATCTAATCGACATAAGCATTATCGTCATAAGCACGAAATGCTTGACCGACCTTCAGTTCAATGAAAACAAAAGCGCTTGTCTAGTCTAATGGGTAGTTACTTATAACCAAGGCCAGAAGGCCCAGGTGACTGCATTGTCACACGGCTATGGGTGCGAAGCCCAAGTTCGTGACTTACTCATCAATCACTTATCTAATTCAAGTTTGTGACTCCATAGTCACTCATCTGGTTTAAGTTCGTGACTTACTCGTCAGTCACTCATCTGATTAGGGCTACACGCCCCAGCATTATTATTAGAATCTCGATACCATCTAATTAGGGCTACATGCCCCAGCATGATTATTAGAATCTCGATATTATCTGATTAGGGCTACAAGCCCCAGTATGGTTACTAGAATCTTGAAGTGATATTTACTTATCTGTTTAGGGCTATAAGCTTAGTATGATTATCATAATCATCAATTGATATTGTATACATGCAGTAATGAGTTTTCTTGTTGAGCCTTGGCTCACGGGTGCTATGTGGTGCAGGTAAAGGGAAAAAAAAGCTCACCCAACCTTGAGTGGAGAGCTTAGGTGGCGATATGTACATATGCGGCTGCTTGACCACCACGACCAAGGTGTTTCTCAGAGGAACTAGGGGCTAACCCTATTTTTGCCGCTTAGGTCGGCGGGTTGTAATTTTTACACTGTAATGACCATTTTGGATTGTAAATAACTTGTAAATGTTTTTATGGGCCCATGTACAGTTTTATGTTTTAAATAAAATATATCATTTCCTTTTGATTTAGATTTTTCACCTTAGCCTATTAATAATGCCTAGATGTACGTTTATAACCAAATAACTCGTTTATCGGGTTAAGCACGGTTTAAAGTTCACAGTAACGGTCTTGGAGTAACCAAGGCGTTACAACAAATGAAACACGAGCTAAATTATATTGGAAGAAACCAGCTAAAACTAATCGACGAGTAAGAGAATTGGAACAAAAAATAAGCCAACTACAAATTAAGTTGATTCCAAGGCTGGAAAATTTTGCAAAAATTATTTTCGACCTCACAACCTCGAGGAACTACTCGAGGATGAGAAAAAGTAACTAGAAAAGCAAGATATAACTAAACTACTAAAATTACATGCCAATTAAGTACTTTTGAGTACATGGTGAAAGTAAGGTTCGACCATGACATTGACGAAGTCGAACATGGATATTTCGGATAAACTGTGCATGAATGCACTGAAATTCGAGCATAAATCCAATAGATGTATATGTACGGATAAACAAATATAAAAGCAAGTCTTCAATATAGCATGCCCAAAATATTTCAACCTCGAAATGTAAAGCATATATTAAGACGAGAAGCTAAAAAACAAAATCAAATGCATAAAAATATTTTCGAGCCAGAAACTATTTGCATAAAGGTTAAATGTTAATATGTAGTAAAAAATACCTCTAGATCGAGCTGTAAATTGTCTTCGCCCTAAGGGCACATATAAAATTAATAAAATATTACAAAAATAATGGGACGCAATCCATGACTTTGCCCTCACGGAGCAGGCACCTTCCCTTTGGCAGCTCCGGACGCTCCCGCCGTCTCTTCGGCCTCAGCCCTGGCATCTTCTTCATCGAGGCGAGTCTACCATCTCTCAATAAACTTGGCCTCGAGGGTGTCCAAGAAACTGGTGTCAAGCTCGGGATTATTGGCCCAGATGTGATACATCGCCATGTCAACGGCATGATCCTTCTTCTACTTGAATTCCTCGAGAAGGCGGGCCTTCTCACCTTCAATTATCTCGAAGGTTGCCTTCTTGTCCTCCTCCAGTTTGGCGTTGACTTCTTGAAGTTCTGTAATGACCCACTAATCTAGACTAATTGGACCATTATCGAAACTATACATAAAACTTACATTTTTACGAAAATACCATAATTTATTGAGTAACTTGAAAATAAGAGTTATTTACAAATAAACAGAATACTAAGAAGGATTTTGGGATCCCATTGTCTTTAAAACAAAATAAGATTTAAAATAAAAGACATTACATAATAATGCGGAAAATACACATAAAAACCATAAAAACATAAAAGGAGACTATATCCTCGAATCGAATAACGCTCGGCCCCTTGACTCCATTCATCATCGATACACATTCTCCAAGCGTCACGAATCTTTCTGCCTCTAAACTTATTTTCCTGCACATAAACAGAAAGGAGTGAGCCTAATGCCCAGTAAGGAAAATCTAACACAAAGTCACATACATAAGTTCATAAGAAAACATAAAGACTTAACATAACACATATAACATACACTTATTATAATGGCCATTATTACTTGGGGTCCCATAGGCTAAACAAGCATATGCCCATGGGGTTAATGGGGTCCTACTAGCTAAGTAGGTCATATGCCCATAACCCATTTGGGGTCTTGTTAGTCATATGGGTCATATGCCCAAGCCTACAAACATACACATATATCATAACACTTTTAATAACATAAAACATATAGATAACATAATCACATAACATGTTGATTCTAGCCTATTTCCTTACCAAAGTTACCGAGATTATGGACTGAGTTGGGATTGTTGGAACACTCCTAAAACCATAAGAAAGAGTAAGTCTAAAGAAAGGAGATGAAATGAAAGAGATGGAAAGACTAAACCATAGAAAACATACTTATCGACTTATATGCTTAAAAGCTTGGATTCCCTAACCAAAATAAGAATAAGGTTAGGGGACTGAGTAGAAGGTTTTGAGAAAGGAAATAACATAAAAATACAGAAAAGAACTAGAGTTTTGGGTTTACCTCAAAGATTGCAAGATCAGTCTAACATCCACCGAAATACTATAGCACTCACTTACTTCCCAAAGTGTTTGATAAGCTTATGATGTTTAAGCTTATAGTTTTTCCCCAAACCAAGTGTTTACACTCTCACACTCACTTAACACTAGCAGCCTCTGAACTTAGAGCAAATGGTGAATAATGGCTGGGTACTAGGTCCTATTTATAGAGTTTGGGAATGAAATTATCTTGATTTTACTTGAATAAAAATAATGGCTTTTTAAGTGAAAATCATTTGAATAATCGTTCAGCAGAGGCTGAAGACTCGTTCAGAAGATGCTGGACTGTTGAAGGAGTTTGAATGGCTGAAGGGAAAAGAATTCAAATGTATTTGAATTCATGCTGGTGGAGGCGATATATCGCCCCCTATAGGCGATATATCGCCTGGACCTTTGTTCCCGAGGCGACCGTGCATCGATTCGTGTTTTCCGTATCTACGTGCTGCGACATATCGCCCCCTATAGCTGCGATATATCGGCATACGCTGAATATTTAAACACGAATTTACACATTTTTAGCTGAGTTTGAATGGAGTAAACAGCCTTGACTAAGCCCTCAACGTGCTCAAAGCTGCTGACTGACCCTATACATTCAAACTTTTACCCTTATTTAATTTAATCCTCAAAAATACTTAATCCTTAATTACCATTCAAAACATGTGCTTAAAATCCTATTGGTTGATGTCTAAACCTTATAATATAATAATATAATCCTTAATATCAGACACATTAATCAAACCTTAGGTTATACTTAATATTCTTAAACTATAGGTTAAACTTAGAAAATCTATAAGTACTACTATGAGTGTCCAAATAACTCCCGGTCTGAACCAAAAATCCAAAGTAACAATGATAACACTAAACATACTATAATACTACTAAACAATTAGGTAAGTAAAGTTCTTGGACTCTACAAGTTCCTTGATTTTGGAGTCCTTCTCCTTGATCTCGGAGTTCTTGGCCTCGACTTTTTTCAAAGTCACCGCCATTGTTGACTCGAGGTCGAACACCTTTTGGGCGGATTCCAAGGCAGCCTCCAGCCTCGATTCGAGTTCGGATACCTTTAGCGTCGCAGCTTTGAGCTCATCAGTGAGCTTTAACTGGAGGTTCTTGGACTCTTAAGCGTAGGCTCGGCTCACAGAAACTTCGTTGCTCAACTTGAAATTATGCTGAACGAACAAAGCGAAATCCTGTATACAAAAACCAATATGAGTTAATAAATATACAGGGCAAGTCTGTATAAGCAACATTACAAAGCAAAATGACTTATCGAGGCAAGAGGTGAGAAACTTCCATTGGGGAGCACCGAGGTTGCTAAGACTTTGGCCAACTCGAGATAAGACTTCCGAGCCCAAATTGACTCCATGCGATCCCTCGGCTTGATCAATCACATATTCAGGGACGTGGGTCGAGATCGACGGAAGACGTTCCCGGGTGGGGACTTATTTCTTTGAGGCCGGAGTAGATTCTTGGGGAAATCGGACCGGAGGAGGCAAGGGGTATGCGGGCGCCACTGGCTCAACTTCAGTGGTGACCCTGACCTCGATTATAGGTTTGGCAGCATGGCTCGGGCCTTGAATGTCCGAGGTTGGAGGAGTCACCTCAGTTTTCTTCAAGGTTTTGGAGGGACACCCCCCTCTTTGAGATGCCCTTGGGAGCTTACTTCCCTTGGCTCCCGTAGGACGGTTGAGCACATTGTCCAGGTCGGAGTCCATGTCATCTGCGAAACACAAATCACAATTTAGTGATCGATCCTAAGCTACTAAAAGAAGCAAAAATAAGGAGAAAATAAACCTAACTAGTACTCTTTATCGAGCTTGAGCTCGACGAACAAGAAATCCCCCTATCTTCTGAGGATACTGGGGGAGTCCCTTCTCTATAAGTAGGGGTTAGCCTCGAGAGGTCCCTATATACGTTGGTCCCGTATTGAACGGCGACCCCGTCCCAAACCTCGTTCAGACTATACATGGTTTGGAGTTGGCCTAACCAGCTATCGAACCTATGCACCCTATGATCTACCCAAGACCAAATGTAAAAGCTATCCCTAGGATCCGGGAAGAGGATTAAGGTGTCGGGTTTGTGCTTAAGTAAAGAAGGGGACCACATTTTTGAGCTAGGCACTATTTTACCTCCACTACCCGAGCTCGGTGAGGCTTTGTCTTGTGCTTCATTTCCTAAGGCAGGCCGGTCATGTCAGTGGACTACAGGGGGACAAGTCCGCGAGCTCGAAGACCTCCTCCTGGGAGGGAGCTTGTCAGTGGGAAGTGGCACATGGTCCCACCTCCCGGTAAGCCGAGTCATCGATCGATTGGCCTTCCTCCAAAAGATCGCAGGCTTGAAAGCGAAGGTGACTCTGAGATTTGGATCGAGAGGGACGAGTCTGATCTCGGGGTCCGGGTCTGGGTAGATTGTGACCCGGAGTATTTTCCTCTTTTTCTCCTTGACCTCGTCACTCTACCGTTGGAAGCGATCTCGGATGTCTTCTTGTTCGCACCTTTCTCGGTGCTCACGTATCAGGCGTTGGTTCCGAGTGAAGGGTGCTTCTAGACTATGAGTTGATGGACAGTAGGGGATTGCAAGCTCTGACCCCCACCGATTCTTAGAATTCTGCGCATCTACCAAGAAAGAAAAGGGTGAGGGCCAGGCATGAAGAAAATCACAGAAAATATAGTCTTGGTGATTCAAGCTCGAAAGTCCAAGATCACGAATATACCTCAATCAAGACTGAAGTCTCGAAAGGGTAGGGTGAGTTCAAAGGTGAGCCCCGAACCATTGAAAAGTTTGGGCTTTGAGCATGTACTCACACGAGAGAGTGCAGAAGTGGATATCAGTTTTAAGGATGCTGGATTTTCAGGGATAAAGCTGACAGTTACCCAAAAAGGTAATATTTTTGGGATTTGTACATTTAAAACCCTAAATAAAAAATCTCTATTACTTAGGCTACACGGAACTCTCCCTAATCAGGATAAACCCCATTTTTGCATTTTTACACTTAGGAATTCGGGTCTAAAACCATGATTTTGATTGCACTACAATACTTCGGGTCATGGGTTTGCCTAATATCGATCAAATATCCTTATAAAAACTAGTAACTATACTCATGGTGCAGAAGAAGCACATAAAAAAATATACATATATAAAAGGAAAACAGGCGAATGAGGATCAGAGCATTTAACAAACTGGTTTGTGGAAACGAAAAGATCATCGACTGAAAGATGGGAAGTAGGAATGATTCCACTGAGCCGAAGGATTTAGAGTTGCTTTGTTTCTGTGGTTTAGAAAACATGCACAAGAACATGGTTTTTCTCTTTTCTCTGGTTCGTGTTTTTTGAAGAGTAAAAATTATAATGAAGATGATGAAGGAGAATGGAGAGCTTATATATATGACCCCGTGGGATGTCAAGGGTTGAGTAAATATGGGCCTTTGGTTTGATTTTGAGTGTGATCTGACGGAGGGGGAAAGAATGTGATATTGGCGGCAAAAAGGAGATATGAAAAGACGTGGGCAGATGAAAAGAGTACTCAAGTACTCTGACTGTGCAATCTGTGGTTGACACATGTCCACACTTGAGTGTGGTAGGTGGCACGGTTTTCGGAGGTAGCAGTTCAAAAGTTTCCTTCTCATAGGATTCGAACTGATACTTTTGAGGGGGCAAAATGTTACACCCAAATTTCGAGAATGGAAATTTGGATCTCGAAAGTTAGGCTCGTAAGGTGTAAACTCAAAATAAGCATATTTGTCATGTAATCAACATTAATGAGAAAGTCAAGGACGGTCTCACTGAGTATTAAAATGACGACGTCGGAATTGATGAGCTTGGAGCTACGTGGTCTCGAAGGAGTCCCGAGGTTACAAGTCGAGCTCGAAGCTACAATGACAAGGGTTTAATACTTGTATAAATCTCATGGTTCAATTTTTGCCATCAGACAAGACGGTTTGAGCTCAGGCATTGTGAGCTCGGGAAGGGATGATGTCGACAAAGTCTCTTGTTAAAGACTGAGGTAAACCGAGGTCGCAAGCTCATGATGGTTGGCCAATCTCGAAGGCAAACGATTATTCGAGGTCAATAGCCAAATGTGAACATAGTTACTGTTTGAAAATCCCTATATACATGGGATTGGTTTTAATCTGTTGTAAAATCCCGAATATCATGGGATTTATACGCATATTATATAATTATATGCATTTAATTATATTTAATTGGTGATTTGAATAATAACTCCCCGAAATGTGAAGGGAGTTATTTCCTAAACCAATCTATAAATATATTGGAGTTATTCATTTGTATGGGACTGAGAAATTTGTATTGGGGAATACTCTGTTAAATTGCTTCCAAGAAGCTTTGAGAGAATTCCATAGTTGAATAACATCGACTCGTGGACTAGGCAGATTTTAACTGCTGAACTACGTAAAAATCGTGTCTTTTATTGTTTGTCTCTTCTAGTATTTTGTTTAATTGCTCTTCATTTCTAAGTTGACAAAAAACAGCGTCAACAGGACTGTTATGGGTATATTTGGCATATATGTGATATATGTATGAGACCACATTATTATGTAGATATATTTGGGTTACTCGACACGAGATGTTCCTAAGGAGCAAGTTAGCGGGAAAGTCACAACGGGACCTAATACCCGACTTGCGGTAAGTCAAAGGGTATTTTGGATATCTAATACTGTAACGCCCTGGTTACTCCAAGACCGTTACTGTGAACTTTAAACAGTGATTAACTCGCTAAAAGAGTTATTAGGTTATAAATGTGCATCTAGGTGTCATTAATAGGCCAGGGTAAAAATCTCGGTCAGAAGGAATGGATATATTTTATTTAAAACATTAAACTGTACATGGGCCCATAAAAATGTTTACAAGTTATTTACAATCCAAAATGGTCATTACAGTATAAAAATTACAACCCGCCGACCTAAGCGACAAAATATAGGGTTAACGCCTAGTTCCCCTGAGAAACACCTTGGCCGTGGTAGTTAAGCGGCCGCATATGTACACATCGCCACCTTAGCTCTCCACTCAAGGCTGGGTAAGCTTTTCTTTCCCTTTTTCTGCGCCACATTGCACCCGTGAGCCAAGGCTCAGCAAGAAAACTTATTACTGCATGTATACAATGTAACACCCTCACTTATTTTAGTTAAAACCATATCTGAGGTGTTATGTTTTAAAACTATATCATAATTACTTTCAACGGAAGTCTGGATTTTTTTTTTTTGAAATCTTATTTCACATTATTTACATTAAACATAAAGTGTGTCTCAAACATATTATACATAAGTATTAAATAACCCAATTTGTTTTCAAAACATAACTTCACACTTTATTACAACCATACACACTGATAAACTGAAATAACCCACAAAAGGTCGATATGTTCATATGTACAAATCATGGTCAGGACCATGCTTCAGTTCTCCTTTGTCATTCACTCATTTCTTTCTCTACCTGCAACACAAGACAACTGTGAGCCTAAAGCTCAGTAAGCAAAGTAATGCATGCAATGCTAATGTGGTGGACCCAAAACGGGTATGTTTTAAATATTTATAACTCGCAAGCGCACGAATCGTATATGAAATATAGTGTTCGTGTAAGCACGAGGTCGAACCCAAAGGAGTTGTCTAAAATAAAAAAGAAAACTATTTTAAATCAAAATTAATAAATTCTAACCTAGCTCCAAAGATTGATGAGATTTTTGTATCAAGAAAATAAAATAAAAGATAATAATAAAGATATTAAGGCAATAAAAATAAATAAGATATGAATTATAAACAAGTTGGTAAAAGAAGATTATTAAGGTATTAGAATCCACAAAATATAAGTTCAATAATATTTATAAGTACATTGATTTCCAAGTTTTAGTAATAGTAGAAATTAATCAAACCATCACTTATTCAAATTAGATATTCTATTTAAGCACAAGTTTTTTTATAAAAATATAAGATTTATCTTCACTTTTAAAATTATAATTTCAAAGTATTTAATGCAAATCAATCTAACGAAATAAAAAATAAATCAATGGATATTATTTATAAGGCAAAACATAATATTTTTGTTCTAAGCATTTGATGTGCACAATTTAATGACACACCTTAATCAAAGAATATTATGATTTTGCACTAATGAAGAACAAAGTGTAAATATGTTCTAACAATAAAAAATACAAGATATTTAAGATGAAAGAAAGTATTTGAAGAAGAAAATCCATAAACTTTAATTGCACAAAATGGGAAATCAACATACAACATAAATACTATCTAGTTTCATATTGTTTCATCATCAACTTAATAATCTTAAAAAGATTAGAAACTCATAACTAGAATATAAATTACAAACCAAAAAATTACAAACATAAATAGGAAAATTTGGAGGAGGAACCCCCAAATTTTTCCTCTAAAAACTCATAGAAAAATAATCAAAAAGAAGAAAAAGATAAAGAGAATGGAGGGTCTTGAAAGTGTAAAAATTGAAGTGTAAAACCTCCTAAAATAAGCACACCCAAATGGTCTTAAAAAATCCCTATTTATAGCCAAAATGAGAGTATTAAAATAATCAATTTAAATTGATTAATTTAATTAAATTAATAATAATATGGAAAATAGGGGTAAATTTTAGAGTGTAATGATGATTTTGGGGTAAAATTTGTAAGAAAGTGGGGTAAAACAATGATATTTTTGGACAAAGGGTACAAGGGGACAAATGAGCTTTTGTTGGGCTCAAAAAAGGGGAAAAGTTGCTGGGTGGCAGGTGGCTGGTGTGTTGGGCTGGAGGCAGGCCAAGCGTGGTCTGTGTTGGGTGCAGCTGGGCCGAAGGTAGCTTGGGGAGAGGACTTTGTTGGGCCTGTGGAGACGGGCCCAGATGGCTGGTGGGCTGCGTGGGCTTCGGAGTGCTGGCGTTGGGCCTCGGTTGGCATGGGCCGAATGGAGTGGAGTAGCTAGAAGGAGAAACGGGCCTGGCTTGCTGGGGGCTTCGGCTGGTGTACGGCTAGGTGAGCCTTTTTTCAAAATTACCATTTTTTTCTTTCTTTTCCTTACTTTTCAAAGCCCAACAAATACAATAAATTCCCTGCAAAATAAATATAAAATAAATCATAATAAAATATTTTCAACTATAAAATAAATCAATTTAACTCTTTGAAAATATTAATTATAACTTAATTTATATTTAATATTTAAGTTCAATGATACAACATTTTTTTTACCTCAAACTAAACAACAATAATTCAAATAATTAACTACAACATTTTACAACAAAATAACTATAAAAACACACAAAAATATATAAAATCAAAATAAACCCAATAAATTCAAAATTACTTTAAAACTTAATAAATCAATTAAAAACTCAAGAATTAAGCAACAATTAGCACATAAAAGTGGTAAAATAACTCTATTTTGTAGAGTTATCATAATGATTACCCAATGTCAATGGACATACACAACTTCTTTTAAAATTTTGGGCCCCTTAATATTGTCCACACTATTTGATTATGCCAATGCCTACAGGGTTTGTTACACATATAATATAAATCCTATGGGTTCTCCTCCAGCTAGCCATCACCACAGTAAGGCGCATTAAAAACCTTATTCCATCGTTGCCCCGTCGGGCTCAAGAGTTAAGGCGGCCACACACTGTGGTGTCAATACATATAACAATAACTCATATGGAGGAGAAATAAAAACAAGAACATGGCAAACAATATAATTGGTTCACTAAAACCTAGCCCAAATTATTGGGCTGCCACTATGAGCCTAACTATAGGCCTCCGTTTACACTTACTTATATTCTCATTTGCCTTTTTCAAAACAGTGGCACAGAACTTAAACTTCTTATTACAACTTACTTTTATGTTGCATAAAACTTGCCAAGGCATCACATAATTAATCATCATAATATCATGCATGGTCTTATATCATATAATAATTCACCATATCACTATTATGCCATGCATACAAATTTATGATGAAGTGTCAATGTATGTTAATACCACTTACTCACAACATATTCATATAATGCATACTTTCACATAACATGTAATTCTTGTGTTGCAGTTGAGTACCTTACTTACCTTCTGTCCAAAATATATTTCACTATGTAACAAGTGATGTCTTAGGTGTTGATGTGCTTATCCTGACAATAGCATGAATTTCACATCATAATGATGGCAGGAAGGCATTGAACTATCATTTCAAAAAATCCATAAAACATTATATCCAAATCATGCCTAAATTGCCTTAAACTACTTAGATCGAGCCTTAGATTTATCTTAGATACTTGGAGAAATTTTGACAGAGCTTCCCCTTAATTTTAGCTATCCTCAAATATAAAAATCAATCAGTAATCAACATCAAATAACCTGCCATGCCACATATCTCAAATACCAACATAATTCATCACAAAGTTATCATATACTGATTTTGATCAAATTCTAATTTTCAAGATCATCATCCAAATTAAATGAGTATCCACGTCTGTTCAAATATTTATAAATATATCTACCCTCTTATAAATCCAATCAAATAACCAAAAATCAGTTTGTACTCCAAGAACCACAAAAACCACATAAAACATAAAATTTCACTTACCGAGCAACTTTTCGGCGAAAACAATCTCTTTTAGCTTTTCTAAACCTCAAACCACTTGGAAACCACCAAGAAATATCTTAAAAAAGATAAAATACCATAGATAATCTCTCAGCAAAATTCAAAAATGTGGTTTAACTTCCTAGTACAAGAACTTACCATAAAAAGGTCGAAACTAAGCTTAATCCACTTCTTTGGCTTTGATTTAACTTGGATCTCCTTAGAATCTCTTCAAGCCAGCCAAGAAATGTTTTTGGTTTTCTTTTCTCTCTGTTTTTCAGAGTCTTTGGTCGTGGAAAGTGATAAGGTTGATGACAATCCTTTATTTTCAATGTTTGGCCTTATTGTATCAAAATTTGACACCTTTCACCTTATCATTTCAGTTTTTGACTTATGAAAACCTTATCACTTCAATAATTTCAACTTAATCATATTCTAGGCCTATTCTCCTTATGTGTGAAACACTCACACCAAACCTTAGGTCCATATGAGTTCATACCCAATAGTTATGCTTACCCGATTGAGTGTAGCGCACTTATGCTAAGCTCATTTTGACTTTGCGTCAACACCACTGATTACGTATACCTCCCATCAAGACTTGATCTAATGGTTATAAAACCATTTTTACCTCAACAATGAGACCTTAATCATACCTCAATTATATTTGGTAAATTCTACTAATAGTCAATTTTACACCGAAATACTAGTAATCGACATTGTACTATTTTTCACCGCTTAACATATTTTGCCTTCTATATCTCACTTTTATCACTTGATTTCATGCCTTGTCCATATATTTCGTCCTTTCTTATATCTTGAGCACATAAAACACCTATAAAAGACAACCCAAATGCCACAAGGTTAATAATATTGAACATACACATAGACATTATATACACAACTTTTATACTTATACATGAAAACACTTACAGGAATATGCATATGATCAAATTATACATATTGTATGATATGTAATGCAATGCAATCATGTGATTATTGGCTATATTATATCAAAATAATGTGGGTGCTACATACAATATCAATAAATGATTCTGATAATCATACTGGGCTTACAGCCCAATCAGATAAGTAAATATCAATAATGATTCTGGTAATCATGTCGGGGCTTACCGCCCAATCAGATAAGTGACTAAGGAGTCACGAACTTGGGTTCCACACCTAACCAGATAAGTGACTATGGAGTCACGAACTTGGGTTCCACACCCTAAACAAATAAGTGACTATGGAGTCACAAACTTGAACCAGATAATTAACTAATAAGTCACGAACTTGAGTCAGATAAGTAACTAATAAGTTACGAAGGGCTCCACACCCTAAGCCATATGACGTTACAGTCATCTGAGCCTTTTGGCTCTAGCTCTAAGTAACTAGCCTTTAGACTAGACAAGCGCTTTTGTTTTCATCGAACTTAAGGCCAGTCAAGCATTTCATACTTATGCTGATAATGCTTATGTCGATTAGATTTAATATTTTCGGCTTGCGTTAAACACGCTAATATCATTCTTGACTCATAGGTCAATTCCATACGACTAGTGCTCAGTACTACTGCCGAACTTGACAAATAAGTCACAACTTTACAGTCAATATTGACACCATTGCTGATTCTGACTAATAAATCAGTACCACTCACAACTAAGCAAGACTGTTAAGCATTTAATATGCAATCAATGTCCATATATTGAGCACTTAACATGCCTCATCAATAACCATGCATGTCACATACTGGGTGCAGTTTTCTTACCTCCGCTTCAAGCGAGAAAATAATAAAAGAATGACCCTTGAGAATGATCGGTCCTTAAGTCCCTTAGCGGTCACTTAGTCATAACCAAATATGGAATTTCCATCAATAAAATGAGTAATAAAAGGTTCCCAGACCAAGACCTAGCCTCTGAGATGTCGAATCCTACTAAACTGGGCAGTAGGAACGATCTCGAGGCCTAAGGTTTGAGTTCCCGCCTCCTAGGCGCTGCGGCCCAAAGGCCCTTCAGCTCCACCTCTCTTCTTCACTAAGCTCGGGCCGCGACCCCACCTGGAACCCAACCAAAATCCTTTGTTTTTCCTCTTTTAAATCATTCCAAAAACCTACTCAAACATCTCCAAATCCAAAAATCAAAGATCTCAAACATCCTAATGGCCTAAAACCAACAAATCTTGAAGCTCAAACAAATAAAAAATTCATTAACACATAAAATCCAATTCAAAGCTTAGAAACTCGAAAACTAAAAACTTAAAGCTTGAATTACTTCTGATTGAGTCGGTTCTTGCTGAATCCTCCAGTTAATAAGCTTCTAATCTTTCCTAGAATTGCTATAACTCGATCCTCGCTTGAATCCGAGTCCTAAAACTCAAGTTTCCTTCGAAAATGCGATGAATAGTAAAAATGATAACGGGAGGAAGAGAAAAAGTGTTCGAACGTAATTTTCCTTCTGACAGGTTACTTCAAGCTTAAGTAACCTCAAATAAATCCTAATGCTCGGGGTCCCAAAAACAACCTCGGGGGCAAAATAGTCAAAATTCCCAGAATTTCCTCCTGATCTCATTAACTCGCAATATATCACCAAATAATTATTCTCATTATCCAATATCCCAATAGTTGACCTCGTTATGACAAAACCGCTAAATTACATCCTAAGATCGTCTCATGCCGAATGGCTCGAACATATCCACATAATAATGTGATCTCATCCATAATCACCAACATGCATATAAATATACAAATATGCCCTCAACGGGCCAAATTACCAAAATACTCTTATAATGAAAAATGGACCCACATGCATGCCTTTATCATCATATAATAATATAATTCACATAATCATGCATATAATCATTTAATTGCATAATAAATCAGTTATGACCCTCCTGGCCTCCTAATCCAGGCTCAAAGCCACATTAGGGAATTTGGGTCGTTACAAATACAGTACCGGGTTATCGGGTAACAGAAATGAATATTCGAGGATATATTTGGTATTAGAGAGACTAGGAGGGAATTCCGGGAGTTTTGACCATTTTTCCCTCGGGGACGTTTTTGGTACCCCGAGCCTTGGAATTTGCTTAAGGTTACTTAGAGTCTAAGTAACCCACACAAAACACAAAAACAGAGGAAACACGTTCATCATTTCTCTCTCGATTACACAATTTTTTCTCAAATTTCTTGTGAATTCTTGCGGTTTAAGGAGAATCGAGGCTAGCTTAGGCTCGAGATTTCTTGGGGAAGGACTTACCATCGATTGTAGGTAATGATTTCTAGCCCTAAATTTCTGTGTTTTCTGGTTTTTAGTTAAAACTCGGTTTTGAGTTAGGAATTTGATGGGGTTTTGGCCAAGCTTTTACTTGGGTTTTGATGGTTTTGGGCTACTTAATTGATTGGGGACTTTACTATTGATTTTTATTTGTGTTTGGATAGGTTATTGGTGGGTTTTTTGTTGTTGAAGAAAACGGGGAAAAAATAGAGTTTTCATGGCGAGTCGCGACCCTGTTCATGGGGCGTCGCGGCTCTCGTGAACAGGAAGAAGAAGCAGGTGCCTTCGGGCCATTTGAGTCGCGGCGCCAGCTAGGGCGCACTGCGGCCCGTGTCGAATCAGAAGAGAGCTTAGGCTCTCTAACTTGGGGTGGGTCGCGACTCCTTTGTTTTGAGCTGCGACGTTTAAAGAGTTTTGAGCCCCGGGAGGGTTTTTGAGCGTAGGAACTCAAACCTAAGGGCTCAGGGTCGATCCTACTACCCGAATTAGTAGAATTTGACATCCTGTAGGTTAGGACTCGGTCCGGAAGCCTTTATTCGCTCATTTTGTCGAGATTCTCTATTGGTTGTGACTAGGTTATCGCTAGGGCTCGGAACCAGGATCATGCTCGATGGTCGTTCTTAATACACTTTGCACTCGGACCTAAGGTAAGAAAAATGCACCCAATATGTGATATATATGATTTGGGCTTGGCCCGATTGTTGATTATAATTATGAATAGGGCCCGGCCCCTGAGAATGAACGTGAATTAGATTATGCTTCAATGCTCTGTGTCTGGATAATTTTTTAATGAATGCTTGCCTTGCTTGTATAGGTAGGGCTTGGCCCCGTTAAAGAACATGGTTATTACTGTGTTTGTGCTTGATTTGTTAAGATACCATAATTTATATGTATGCATACTTGTATTGTAATGCCCTACTACCCAGGGACCATTACACTGTGTATTTTAAATAGTGCTAAACTCGCTAAACGAGTCATTTGGTCATAATTGTGTAACTAAACGTGATTAACAGTTTAGGGTTAATTTTTTTTTGTCAAAGATACAAACGTTTCACTAAAAGGTTTACTGTATACATGGGATCCCAAAATACATTTAAAAGGTTAATTACTTACAACCTACTGACCAAAGCAGCAAAATAGGGTTTGACCCTAGTTCCTCTTTAAACCCTCAGTCATGGTGGTCGAGCAGCCACATATGTACACATCGTCACCTAAGCTCTCCAACTCAAGGATGGTTCAAATTTCTTTTCCCTTTACCTACACCACATAGCACTTGTGAGCCAAGACTGAGCAAGAAAACTTAAACATCCTCATAAGCAGTTAATAACATGTTACCAAATCATAATAAGCATCCCTAGAAGTAATAACCCTACTAATGTATGTATATAGGTACAAATAAACGATTATGGAATCATTATGGGGCTTGCAGCTCTAATCAGATGACCATAGCGTCAACCTAGGGTCCCTTGCCCTGTCCTCGATACAACCAGCTTTAGAGCTGATCTAGCGTACTCGGCACTAAGTTTTCTCCGAACAATAGATCGGTCAAGCGTATGATGCGCTCCTGGTTAGGCTAAATCATATGGACCAGCGCTTAGTGCGCTATCGCTCTAGTTGACTAATAAATCAATGCCTTTACGAACAGCACTTAGTGTGTTAACGTCGTCCTTGACTAATAAGTCAATGCTTTATGACCAGCACTCACCGTGCTAATGTCGTCATTGACTAATAAGTCAATGATTTACGACCAACACTCACCATGCTAATGTCGTCATTGACTAATAAGTCAATGCTTTATGACTAGCACTCACCATGCTAATGTCGTCCTTGACTAAGAAGTCAATGCTAGGATATGGGACTAATAAATCACCCCAGGTCCCTTAGCCCTTATCCTCTGTATAAGCGTACCTGGCGCTGACCAACACTCCACGTGCCAAGGCCATTCTTGACGAATAATTCATTGCTAGGATATGAGACTAATAAGTCACCCTGGATCCCTTAGTCATATCCTCTGTTTAAGCGTATAATGCACTGACCAGCACTCAACGTGCTAAGGTCGTTCTTGACTAATAAGTCATTGCTAGGATATGGGACTAATAAGTCACCCCGGATCCCTTAGTCCTATCATCTGTTTAAGTGTATAATGTGCTTCTGGTTAGCAAAATATAAAATTTGAAAAATACTCTAAGTATCGTAGTATGCTTTCACTTATTTTGCTCATGTGTTTACAAACCTCTTGGTATGCTTTGCTTTCTATGTACCTTATATGTCCCCCAAGTGATCGAGGAGATTTAGGTCCTTGGTCACTTGCCTTGACCACAACCTGTACGAACATTACTGCCCGATATAAAATGTAAAACTTATAATACAGCAAAACAACACACGTAATGAACAAATACTTGTAAAAAATTACAAAATTTGGCAAGAATGACTGGCTACGCACAGTCCCTTATAATTCTCGTATTTAAATGGACTAAACATGTCTTTACGAGTGATGTTTGAAAGATCTTACACTTATAAGCGATTAGCCATATAACATGACTAACCCTTTTTCAAAACTTGTAAAAAGTAAAAATTAATACAAGTCAGTCCTTTAAGAAGGACTGTTTACTGATAATACTTGCGCAGGTGTTCTCCATTCCAATAACGTGGAACGAGATCCCCATTTAAGCGTGCAAGTTTGTAAGTGCCTGGATGAAGGACTTCTTCAATCTGGTAAGGTCCTTCTCAGTTTGGTCAGAGTACTCCAGCAGCTTGGTCGCGGGTGTTTAAGAAAACTCTTCGAAGTACTAAGTCTCCGACGTTGAACTTTCTTTCTTTTACTTTGAAGTTAAAATATCGAGCGACTTTTTGCTGGTACGCAGTTACTCGGAGTTGGGCTTTCTCTCGTTTCTCCTTGATCAGGTCTAGGGACTCCATCAACAATTGGCTATTTTGGTCTTGGTCGTATGTTATTTTGCGATGCGAGGGTGGATCTAACTCGACAGGCAACATAACTTCATACCCGTGTGCTAAGGAAAATGGGGTATGACCTGTTGCTGTTCGGTGAGAAGTTCTATACGACCAGAGGACTTCAGGTAACTGCTCTGGCCATGCTCCTTTAGCTTCCTCGAGCCTTTTCTTCAGGGTATCTTTCAATGTCTTATTTACTGCTTCGATTTGCCCATTTGCTTGCGGATGAGCAACTGAAGAAAAGCTCTTGATGATGCCATGTCTTTCGCAGAAGCCTGTGAACATGTCACTATCAAATTGGGTGCCATTGTCCGAAACAATCTTTCTTGGCAATCCATATCGACAAACAATGTTTTTGATGACAAAATCAAGTACTTTCTTTGTTGTTATGGTTGCGAGTGGCTCAGCCTCGGCCCATTTGGTGAAGTAGTCGACAGCCACCACTGCGTATTTCACCCCACCTTTTCCTGTCGGCAAGGACCCGATTAAATCTATACCCCATACTGCGAAGGGCCATGGACTTTGCATTTGCTTTAACTCATTAGGAGCTGCCCGTGGGATCTTGGAAAACCTCTGACACTTATCACATTTTCGCACAAACTCCATCGAGTCTTCGTTCATTGTCGGCCAGAAATAACCCTGCCTTAGAATCTTCTTTGATAAGCTCTGCCCCCCAGTGTGGTCTCCATAGAAGCCTTCATGTACTTCCTTCATCAGCTCTTTAGCCTTTTCCGGTGTAACAAACCTGAGCAGTGGCATTGAGTATCCTCTTCGGTATAGAATACCATCGACCAGGATATACCTAGCAGCCTGTCTCTGAAGGGTCCTGGCTTTGTTTCTATCTGCTGGTAGTATACTGCTCGTGAGATACCCCAAGTATGGTGCCATCCATGTATCTGCTAACTGGACCTCTATATTGGTTTCGTCTGTTCGTATGCTTGGTGCGCGTAGCCGCTCAATTGGCACTATATTTAAAGTGTCAGCATCTTTTGCACTCACGAGTTTGGCTAAGGCATCTGCGTTTGAATTCTGATCTCGAGGTATTTGCTGGAGGGTATATTTTTCAAATTGTGCCAACAGATCTTTTGTTTTGTTCAGATAAGCCACCATTTTTAGGCCTCGTGCTCGGTACTCCCCTAAGACCTGATTCACTACCAGCTGTGAATCACTGTAGATATCTAGCACTTTTATGTTCATGTCTTTGGCTAACCTTAACCCAGCGAGTAGGGCTTCATACTCAGCTTCGTTGTTCGAAGCGGTGAAATCAAACCTAATTGCGCAGTGAAATCGATGCCCTTCTGGAGTTATCAATATTACTCCTGCTCCTGCGTGAGATTCGTTGGATGATCCGTCTATGAATAGTTTCCATGAAGGAGCTTCAACTTGAGGCTCAGGCGCACTAGGCTTTTAACCCTGCTCGTTGTCTAGGAGTTCATTGAATTCGGCAATGAAATCAGCCAAGACTTGTCCTTTTATTGCTGCTCGCGGTGAGTATGTTATATCGAACTACCCGAGTTCGACTGCCCATTTCAACAAACGACCAGTAGCCTCTGGCTTTTGCAAAACTTGCCGAAGGGGCTGGTCAGTCAAGACTGTGATTGGATGGGCTTGGAAGTAAGGACGTAACTTCCTTGAGGCCAAAATTAGGCAATAGGCTAATCTTTCAATGGGAGGATATCTCAATTCGGCTTCAATTAATCTCTTGCTCACATAATACACTGCCTTTTGTACGCTTTCTTCTTCTCTCACTAACACCGCACTAGTAGCATATTCGGTGATCGCCAGGTATATGAACAAAGTTTCCCCATCTACAGGCTTTGATAAGACAGGAGGCTGCGCCATGTGGGCTTTTAAGGCTTGGAAAGCCTGTTCGCAGTCTTCAGTCCACTTGAACTTCTTGTTGCCCCTACGTAGATTAAAGAAAGGGACGCACTTATCTGTTGATTTTGAAATAAGTCTACTGAGCGCGGCAATCCTTCCAGTCAAACTTTGCACATCTTTGATCTTTACTGGCGATTTCATATCAATTAAGGCCTTGATCTTTTCGAAATTAGCCTCGATTCCTCTCGAATTGACAATGAACCCCAAGAACTTCCCTGATCCTACTCCGAATGAACATTTGAGAGGATTTAGCTTCATTTGATATTTGTTCAAAACATTGAAACATTCTTGTAAATCCTTCACATGTCCTTCTGTCTTTTTTGACTTCACCGGCATGTCATTAACGTACACCTCCATGTTTAGCCCGATCAACTCCTTAAACATGTGGTTAACTAGCGCTGGTAAGTCGCACCAGCGTTTTTCAATCCGAAGGGCATTACTTTGTAACAGTATAGCCCTGTATCAGTCTGAAAGCTAGTGTGATCCTCGTCAGGGGGATGCATGCTAATCTGATTGTACCCTGAGTATGCATCCATGAAGGAGAGGATCTCATGGCCTGCAGTTGCATCGACCAGCTGGTCGATCCATGGGAGTGGGAAGCAATCTTTAGGACAGGCTTTATTAAGGTCTGTGAAATCCACACAGGTCCGCCATTTGCCATTCGACTTGGGAACCAGTACTGGATTAGAGACCCATGATGGATAAGACGCCACCCTGATGAACCCATTCTCCTTCAATCTTTCAACTTCTTCCTTTAAGGCTTTTGATCTGTCTTTATCAAGCAAGCGCC
The DNA here is from genome assembly GCF_963169125.1 of Humulus lupulus. NCBI lineage: Eukaryota > Viridiplantae > Streptophyta > Magnoliopsida > Rosales > Cannabaceae > Humulus > Humulus lupulus. The sequence goes on from NC_084802.1 coordinate 14,592,453, forward strand.
TTTTCTGTTGCACAGGTGGAAAGCTTTTGTCAACGTTTAGGACATGGCTGATGACTGCAGGATCTATCCCAACCATGTTTTTATGTGACCAGGCAAAAACTTCCTGGTTCTTCCTCAAAAATTCCACCAGTGCATATTTGGTTGTTGTCTCTAAGTTTTTGCCGACCTTCACAACTCTGGTCGGATGTTCTTCATTGAGTTGGACCTCTTCAAGGTCATCGACAGGTCCTATATCGTCCTCAACATCCCAAAAGCGAGGATCTAAATCTCTATCCTCACTTTGGGCAACACCCTATTTGGTGACTTCATCACCTGATTGGGCTTGTACATCAATAGCCATTTGCAGCTCTTTTGGAGGAACACTCCTTGGCACCCACTTCTTGGCCTTGGTAATTGAGGCATTGTAGCATTCCCTGACTTCCCTCTGGTTTCCCAATACACATCCTATCCCCGCATCTGTTGGGAATTTCATGGCCAGGTGCCATATAGAGGAGATGGCCTGAAGGTCGACTAGTATTGGCCTTCCAATTACAGCATTGTAGGCTGAAGGACAATCAACTACTATAAAATTAGTGAGTAGTGTCCTGGTGGCGGGTGCAGTACCTGCTGTTACTGGAAGCCTGATTGACCATGTTGGAGCGAGTCCCTCACCAGAGAAACCATAAATTGTTTGGTTGCAGGGCTCCAAGTCCTTGACGGACAACTTCATCTGTTCCAGCAAAGATTTGTACAGGATGTTAATTGAACTTCCTGTATCGACCAATACTCTTTTTACCATCATGTTGACTATCTGAACATCCACGACCAGTGGATCGGAATGTGGGAACCGGACATGCTGGGCATCATAATCAGAGAAAGTTATTGCACCGTCCTCTGTTCGAGCCTTCTTTGATGCTCGATCCTCCACAGTCATCATCTCGATGTCCTGGTCGTGACGTAGGGTCCGAGCGTATCATTCCCTTGCCTTTCCGCTGTTTCCCGCAAGGTGCGGGCCTTCGTAGATGGTGAGTAAGGTGCCAGCCACGGGATCAGGCTGTAAAGGTGGCGAGTGTTGGCGTGTAGGCGCCTGCTCGTTGCCACCTAGAGTCTCTCATTGGGAAGCTCCCGCGGCCCGCACATATCTCCTCAAGTGCCCTTGTCTAATAAGGAACTCGATTTCATCCTTCAGCTGGTTACACTCGTTCGTATCATGTCTGTAATCGTTGTGAAAACGACAGAACTTGGTTGTATCCCTTTTTGAAATATCTTTTCGAATGGGAGCAGGTCTTTTGTAAGGCACACTGGAACTTGTGGCCTGATACACCTCTGCTCGAGACTCAACAAGGGCGGTGTAGTTGGTGAACCTTGGTTCATAACGATTGCCCTTAGTGCGCTTACTCTCGGAGGTAGAGTGTTCGTTATGGGGCCTCTTCCCCCCATTCTTGTCGTTGCCATTCCCATTGCCTTTGCTGTTGCCGTTGGGCTTTGACCCATTGACGGCTTTGGCAGGGTCTTCAGTCCCCTTATCTTTATTTGGGGTCTTTCCCTCGCTGGCAATTGCATCCTCGAGCTTGATGTATCGATCAGCTCGATCCAAAAATTATTGGGTAGTTTTAACCCCATGCTTCCTGAGGCTACTCCAAAGAGGCGTACGGCGCCTAACTCCTACAATTAGGGCCATCATTTTGCCTTCGTCTCCCACTGTTTTGGCCCTAGCCGCTGCTCGCATGAAACGCTGGACATAATCTTTCACTGGTTCTCCTTTTTGCTGGCGTATCTCGACCAGCTGGTTTGCCTCAGTTGGGTGCACACGACCCGCGTAGAATTGTCCGTAAAACTCCTTTACGAACATCTCCCAAGATACAATACTTGCAGGAGGGAACTTAAAGAACCACTCCTGTGCAGCATCAGAAAGTGTTGCAAGGAAGATCCTGCATCGAGCTTCTTCGGACACCTTCTGAATGTCCATTTGTATTTCAAATTTGTTGACATGAGATACCGGGTCACCATACCCGTCAAAGTTCGAAAGTGTGGGCATTTTAAACTTACTGGGGGTTTCAGCCATTGTGATCCTTTGTATGAAAGGAGTGCCCCTTCTCCTATTGTACTCGATATGAGACGTTCTTCCCCCGACCAACTGTTGCACTGCTCGGTTCAGGGCATCTATTTGGGACTGAACGGCCTCAGGAATTGCCGGGGCTTTGGGTGCCGGGGGAATGTACTCGTCGTGCTGCTCTCGGTGGTCGTTGAGTACATCCCTTAGATCGTCATCTCTTCGCCGCTTCTCGCTGGCTCCGAGCCGGCTAAAGATGTTTTTTCTGGGCTGCCCCCCAGCATTATGTCCTGCATGTCAATTTTCTCTAGGTGGGGGGCTTCTGCCTCCACCTCTTTCCTCGTTCCTCTGACCAGCATTCCCTCTGCCTGAGTCGGCCTCATTGTAGCCGTGGACATCTCTGAACCTCGATTGGCTATGGTGGGACCGACTGTTTCCTCGGTTGCCTCCTTGGGCTGGAACTTCCCAAGCATTAGGGGGAGGCCTGCGCTGGACGGTAGGTCCCCGTGCATTATCATGCTGTGAGGGGCCCTGACCACAGAGCCTGTCTCTGAGTTCCTTTTGTTGCCAGAAGGACGCTGCCCCCTGATCGGTGGGTGCGACTCTTCACCCCCCGGGTGTCTAGGGCTGCGGGGCTGCTGCCCAGCCCTATTCTGCCTTGGATGTGGGGGATTGCCTCGACCATCCTGGGATGGAGGCTGCGTCTTAGGGTCCCTAGGTGGGACATCATCCTGAGGCATTGGTGGCTGCTCCGGCCTTTGAGGGCTTGTTGGCTAGAGCGGAGGGCTAGGATTGGGACCTCTTTGAGGTGGCCCATTTGGGGGTTGGTCATGCTGCGAGGTAGGCGTAGCCTGATTCCTAGCCAATTGGAGGGCTGCTTCGAGGGTTGCCATGGCATCCCTCTGACGAGGATCCATCTTCGCCTGTCTTTCACTCAGCTCTTGGCGCTGGCGCTCTATTTCTTGCTGCTGTCGCGCCATGGTCTCCGCAGCACTTTCTTGACTGGCCCTCAGATTGGCCAATTCCTCTTGCAATACTCCCAGAGTAGTTCTCAGCATTTCGGAGTCCAGTTCCTCCTCATCAAACTCCAAGTGTGGCTCATTCTCAGCCATGTTCGGAGGAGGAGGTTGAGATGGTGCAGCGTCAGCAGCCTGCCCAGTCTTCCTGGATGTCTTTGCCATTAGTACTTCAACCACCTCTGTAACGCCCTGGATAACCAAGACCGTTACACTGTGTGTTTGAATAGTGCAAGACTTGCTAGTTAAGTCATTTTACTCAAAATGTGTAACTAATGACGTAAGCAAGTTAGGTCAAAAAGAATTTTGGTTATAAACAACTAAGTTTTACTAAACACATGTTTTATACATGGGGGTTTAAATAACGTAAATATAAAATTCTTGTTAACAAATAAACCACCAAGCCACTCTAATGGAAAAATTCACAGTTTAAGTTCCCGTCCCTGTGCATTTTCCCCCGACCGTGGCAGCCGAGCAGCTGACTATGTACACCTCGCCCCCAGAGCTCTCTAACCCATGGCCAACTAGCATTACCTGCACCACGTAGCACCCGTGAGCCGAGGCCCAGCAAGAAAACATAACATCATAATATAACAGTTATAGCAGCTAAACAGTTTGTTGAGCATAATCCAAATAATCACAAGGTACTAATCAGTTACCAGCACACCATAAGATACATTCAAGGCAGCACACTGGCCAATAACCAATAATTCAACTCCAGGTACTCATTAAGTCATACACCATAATCAACAATAGAACCTACACCAAGCAATCTCGCTTAGGCCAATCTCAGTGACATACCCACTGACTCCAGCCAGCTTAACCGAGCTCAGTGATTAATAAGCTGTCCTTGGATACCAGTGTTCGAGCCGCGCCATGTGTGCAAGTGTTGATTTCGGTACCCTTAGGTCACTTATCACATGTCCCAGTGGCATAATACCACCCCATGACATTTATATAATTATAGGGAACTCTTAGTCCCAACATATTCTCACAGCAATTCATATAATTATAGGAAACTCTTAGTCCCAACATATTCGCACAGCAATTCATATAATTATAGGGAACTCTTAGTCCCAACATACTCTCACAGCAATACAAACAAATATAGGGAACACTTAGTCCCGACCTATCCACCTACATAGGTGCAGTTTTCTTACCTTGATTCCAAATGCTTTAATTAGAAAGGACGACCCCCGAGCACGATCCACTTCTCGAGCCCTAGCTTATCACCTAGTCACAATCAATATAATGGATTCCATTAATATTCAAATATAGGTTTTCGTACACAAAACTAGCTTCCGGGAAGTCGAATCCCACCAAGCACGGTGGTGAGATTGATCCCGAGCACCCTAGGCTCGATCCCCGTACTTTAAAACCATGAACGTTCAAGTATGCATCTAAGGGCTACGACCCCCAAAGCTTAGCCACGGCCCTACCCTTAAAACAGAACCAAGGCCCTCCTTGAAGGAAGACACACGCCGTGGCCCTTGCCTTGGGCGCCGCGGCGCTCCCCCTTGGCCGAGCCTTCCTCGCTCATCTTCATCCTAGGGCCGCAGCGCTCTAGAACAGAGCCGCGGCCCTTCCCTTCGAGCCCAGAATTTCCACCATTTCCAACCTCCAAACCTTACCCAAAATCATCCCAAAGCTCCCTATTTCAATATCAATCATTCCCAACACTTTTAAGACAACTTTAACATCATAATTCAACAGGAAACCCAATCTAAGACTCATTGCAATCCATGTTTCAATCTCTGAAACTCAAAAACATCAAACACCAAAACCAACCATTCAAAACTCAGATTTAAACTTCTAAATCATAAATTAAAGTTTACCTTTTCAGCTGAACCCCTTCTCTAAGCAGAATCCCAACTAGTTCCTAAGTTTCTAGCTTCAATTTAACCTTAAACACCAAAATTATAATTATCTTATTGCCCAGAAAAACTCAGAGCTTCTAACCTCAAAAACACAATTTGATTCTCACCTTGGCTTTGAATAAATGTTCCTTGGATAATCCTTGAGCTAAGCTTTTAGATCCCCACTGAAACCCTTTGAAATCCTAGCCCAAATCCTCCAAGTTTCCTCTGTTTTCCTTGTGGTTTTTCCTAGTTCCCTTGAGAGAGAAGAGGGAGAGAAAATGAAAGTCGGTCTAATCTTCCTTCCACTAGCTTCTGTCTTAGCCAAGTCTATCCTTTATCCCGTTAAGTCAATCCTAAGCCTCGGGGTGCCGGAAACGTCCCCGAAGGCAAAATAGTAAAATTCCCCAACATTCCCACCTAGACTTCCTAACCTCGAATATATCTCCATATATTTATTTTCATAACCCGATAGTCTAAATAGCTACCCGATACTTATAATACCCCTGACTTACCCAAAGTCAACTATTAAACCCTGTTGTGACTTTCTCGCTACTTGCTCCCTAGGATCGCCTCGTGCCGACAGTTACAAATGTACACACATGTACACGCATGTATATATTTATCTATCTATCCACATAATAATGTGGTCTCAACAATTTATCACACACATTCATATTTATGCCCTAACGGGCCAAAATTACGATTATGCCATTACCAGCCAGACAGGGCCCACATACTTATCCAATACCCGTATTCATGCTTTCTTGCCATTAATTCTCTTAACCTCCAATTATGCCCTCCCGGCACACTAATCAAGGTCCTTAAGCCTTATTAATAATTTTGGGTCGTTACAACCTCGTCTCAAGCTCTCAATGAAAGCACCAGAATGTTGACCTTCGCTTTGGTCAATTGACATGGAATCAAATGCTTGATATGATAGAAAGTATTGAAATAAATCTAATGGAAAGAAAAATAAATGACACAACAAATTATAGTGGTTCGGCCCCACGAATTGGTAATGACCTACGTCCACTTAAGCTATTATTGATCTTGATCCTCAAAGGAGTGATCAAAGAACTAGGGTTCTTCGAGTTTCACACGCCTTAGAGGGATGAGTAATACAACTGAAAGATAATAGCCAAAATTCTCTTCTAAAGCATAGACCAAAATCAGCCAAAAAGTCCCTCCCTTGAGCTATTTCTCTCTATTTATAGGCTCAAGGAGGGTTACATGAATTAGTTACAAATATTTTTTCCTAACTAATCAGATAATCAGGTATCATGGGAGATAATCTCGGATATGATTACAATTGTACAAGATTATCTCAAAATATACGGAGTACACGACCAAGCTTGTCGTATATAAAACCCAAATGCTGTGTCAGGGGAATCTCCCTGGTAGATGGTCGAACAGAACCTCTGCCAGGTGTCAGCCACATGTTAAAAATATTTGCCACGTCATCCACACCTGCTTTTTGGATAACATTTTCCCCCCCAAGTTTATTTATTACGACCAGCAATAAATAAACTTTTAGGAAAATGACCATTCGATTACCCCACAAAATCTGTCAGAGTAGTTCGTGCCTCCTTGGAAAAAGTGACCTACCCACGTCCAATCATACATTTTTGGTTCCCAAGCAAACCTTTGACGGCTATCACTCTTCCCCACGCCTCGAAAAAGAGGAACTTATGATTACCTCTTTTTTCCATATCTCAGGCAATATATATAGCTTCTAGAATTTCCTTTTCACTTTTTACAAGCTATTTTTCTGTCAAGAACTCTTCCAAGAACCCCCAAGTCAGAACTCAGAATTTCTTTGAAGACCATCCTTCGTCGTTCTAGGAATCTGCTGTTCGCACACCTAAACTCGAAATCGTATAGGTAAGCTTCAGAACTTTTGCACCCTTTACTTTGTTGTGCATGCCGATTTAAGCTAGTTTTTTAGGTTCTGATACTGCTCTGTGTTCTTGGGTAGAGATGCATGAAAATAGGGCATTTGTCGAGTGATGCTAGATATGGTAGTGTATATTTGTCTTTTAGGGGTTATGAATCAGTTTGATAGTCGAGATCATAAATTTAGGACGTAAAATCGAAGTAAAAATTCGATTTACTTCGATTTTTAGGCTAGTTGAAAAACTGGGGTTTTCCCGCCCTTACTGAAGTTGAAAAAGCTTTTTCAGAAAAAACTTTTTACTTTCACTTTTTGATCTGTTTTTCAAACTGTTCGTATGAAAAATTTAGATTTCCTTAGAATGTTGCTGTATAAAAGTTAGACTTTTATACACGAGCAGCGTTATTCTAACCAACTTTTTAGGCTGTTCATCCTCACCTCCCCCTTTTTCTGTTCGCAGCTTTTAATGCCAGATTTGTGAGGCCGATAGACGACGACCTACTTGCGCAGCTGCTCGAGGGCGAAGAGCAGCCAGCCCAGTGCATCCACGAGATTCCTTTCTCCAGAATTTCTCCTCCCAGACCTCAACCAACTCCAGTTAGAATGGGTCGTGTTAAGTCCACTGCCCAAAAGAAGAAAAATCCTGAAAACCCTTCAAATCCTCCAGCCCAGCCTGACTCGCAGGCTGGGGTTCCTTCGACCAGTGGTCGAGAAAATATTGTTCCTGACCCTCACATCCAAGTTAGGGCCCGTCCTCAGTATTCAGTTCTTCTCGACGTCGAGTGGTATCTTTCCCCACTCAGCCATGTAACCCCTAGGATGCTAGCCAACTACTTCAGAAAGTACGGCCTTTCTGGGGTAACCCTCAAAATTCCTACTGCGGATGAGCGGGCGAATTTGCCTGGAGGCATTTACAGCGCCTGGTCGAGATATCACGTAGAGGCTAGGGCTACCCTTCCTCTCCATCCATTCTTCCAGGGGGTGGCAAACTATTTTGGAGTCGCCCCCTTTCAAATTACACCAAATGGATATAGAATGCTTGCTGCACTCTATATCCTTTATAACCACAAGAAATGGCCAGAGCCTACCCCCCACGAGGTCAATTACCCCCCAACAATCTAGTACGGGGTTCTTTCACTTTTGTCACCAGGAGACCAACCGAACCTTCCTGAGTGACACAACCCATATTTCAAATCCTGAGTGTTCATGAACTCCTGTTCATGTTTATTAAATCTTTTGATTTATTCGTTAAGGTCTCTTCAAAGAATGAGGCTAATGACTTTTATTTTGGAAATTTAATATCATGGATGGCTGGGAACATGTATCAACAATACGGAATCTAATCTTTCCTAACAGATCATATATTAGTTCCCTTAAGGGTTAATTCTGGAACTGAATGATTTTGAGCTCAAATCTATAATTAGATTATAGATTAATTATTCACTAGTGAATTAATGGTACTTAAGGAATAAGAAGTAAATTAGAAAGGTTAAATGGTAATTCTCCCATTCTAATTTATGAACTAATTCATTAGAGGGTTGAACTATTGTAAGATGGTTATATCAATGGACGACTTAAGAAAAAGATTTATGTAAAAGTATATCTATAACATAAATAGTGCAATTCTAAATTTATAGTGGAGTAATATCAGAATTAATAAATTAACTATTATAATTAAAGAGTTTAATTATTTAGTTTCAATTTATTGGAGCTTAATGTTATAGGTCCATGGTCCCCGAAATGGCTCAAACAATCACTGTCAAAGGCAAATACAAAAAATGGGCTAAAAGGACTTATGTGATAAGTAAAATATTTTTCTATGTATCAAACATAATTATTGTTTAATTATGTGTAATTAATTAATTATTTGATTTAACAAAAATATAATTAATTTTGAATTAATTTATTTTTGAGATTTTTAGTATTTAAATAATAATAAAAATTGGGAAAAATCATATGCCTGCACAGGCATGTGGTACACGTGTGGCACAGTGCACAGGCACTGTGCTACACGCATAAGAGATGTACTGAGTCTCTTGATTCCACAATTTTAGTTATTTAAATATTAAATAAATAATGAGATATTTTAATATGATTAAATTATTATTATTTAAACAAAAATCTGATAACTGATCAGTTATTTTGAATTTGTTTAAAATAACAAATATTTTAATATATTGGATATTATTAAATATTGGATATCAGTTTTCACAGAACGTAACTTTTCAGGGATAGAAAAATATCTAGGAATCTCTCTCAGAGAAAAGAGAACAGTGACAAAAACAAAGGTCATTGTTCTTCACAAAACCTAGGTCCAAACTTTATCAGATCTCATGTGTTGAGAACATCTGATAAATAGTTATTGCCTATTATTTGTATAGCGAGCCCACACTCGTTCTTTGTGTGCCTGAGAACATTTTGGAAGATCTTGGTGTGAGATCTCAAGGATTCAGCCATACGAAAAGATAGCAGCAAGAAAGGACCTGAGGTAATTTTTCTATTCTTGTCCTTGATTCAATATATATATGAGTGTGAAGAAGTAGATCTAGAAATTTATGGAATTAATCTGACAATTTGATTGTTGTTCCGCTGCGCATAATCTCTGATTTGATCAATAAAAACCAACACTACTGTTATCCCAAAAATTAGAAGTGAATGACATGGCAAGCATTAAATACACGTGGCTGACACCTGGCAGAATCTGTGCTCGACCATCGACCAGGAAGACATCTAGTGTAATGCGATCGGTTTCTTCATACGACCAGCCTGGTCGTACGCACATTATACGCGGAAAAGATCTTATGCAGTTATGATAGTATCCGAGATTATCTCCCATGATTTCCTGAGTATCTGACTATTTCGGAAATCATATCTGTAACAAATTAATGTAAATCCTCCTTGAGCCTATAAATTGTAGAGTCCAAGAACTTTACTTAGCTAGTTAGATAGTAGTATTATAGTATTTATAGTATTATCTTTGTAACTGCAGATTTTTGGTTCAGACCGGGAATTATTTGGACACTCATAGTAGTACTTATAGATTTTCTAAGTTTAACCTATAGTTTAAGAATATTAATGTTAACCTAAGGTTTGATTATATGACTGATATTAAGGATAATATTTATTATACTATAAGGTTTAGATAAGGACCAATAGGATTTTAAGCACATGTTATGAATGGGTGATTAAGGATTAAGTATTTTGAGGATTAAATTTAATAAGGAGTAAAGTTTGAATGCTATAAGGTCAGTCAGCAGCTTTGAATACGTTGAGGGCTTAGTCAAGGATGTTTACTCCATTCAAACTTAGCTAAAAATGTGTAATTTCGTGTTTAATTAATCAGCGTGTGCCGATATATCGCAGCTATAGGGGGCGATATATCGCAGCACGTAGATACGGAAAACACGAGACGATGCACGACAGCCTCGGGCATACTGGCCCAGGCGATATATCGCCTACAGGGGGCGATATATCGCCTCCTTCAGTGTATTTTGAAATGTTTTGAATTCATTTTCCATTCAGCCGTTCAACCTCTTGATAAGTCTAGCATCTTTTTGAACGAGTCTTCAACCTCTGCTGAACGATTATTCAAATTATTTTCACTTAAAAAGCTATTATTTTTATTCAAGTAAAATCAAGATCCTTTCATTCCTAAACTCTATAAATAGGACCTAGTACCCAGCCATTATTCATCTTTTGCTCTAAGTTCAGAGGCTGCAAGTGCTAAGTGAGTGTGAGAGTGTAAACACCTGGGTTGGGGAAATCATAAGCTTGATCCTCATAAGCTTATCAAACACTTTGGGAAGTAAGGTTCTATAGTATTTCAGTTTGTGGTGTAGATTGGTCTTACAAGTCTTTAAGGTAACCCAAAACTCTAGTTCAATTCTGTATTTGTTCTTTTAAGTTCTCATAGTCTTCTACTCAGCCTCTAACCTTAATCTTTATTTTGGTTAGGAAATCTAAGTTCTTGAGCACATAAGTTTTGGTAAGTATGTTTCTCAATGGTTTAGTCTTCCCATTCCTTTTCATATCTTTTTCTTCATTAGACTCACTCCTTTTCATAATGGTTATTAGGAGTGTTCCAAAGTCCCAACGCTGTCCACATATCCCGGTAACTTTGGTAAGGAAAATAGGATAGAAATGCATATGTTATATGTTTTATATGTTATCTTATGTTTCTTATGTTATGATAAGTGTTATGATATGTGTAGGATTGGGCATATGACCCATATGACTAACAAGACCCCAAATAGATTATGGGCATATGACCTACTTAGCTAGTAGGACCCCACTAATCTCATGGGCATATGACTTGTTTAGTCTATGGGACCCCAAGTAATAATGGCCATTATAGTATATGTATGTAATAAGTGTTATGTTATGTCTTTATGTTTCTTATGAAATTTTATGTATATGAAGTATGTGTTAGATTTTCCTTGCTGGGCATTAGGCTCATTCCTTTTTGTTTTATGTGCAGGAAAATAACTATAGTGGCGGTAAGATTCGTGGATGCTTGGAGATTGTGTATCGATGATGAATGGAGTCAAGGAGTCGAGAGTTCAATTTCGAGGATGTAGTCATTTGTTTATGGTCTTTATATGTATTTTCCCCACTTACTATGTAATCCCTTTATTTTATAAATCATGTTATGTTTTGTTTTTCAAACAATGGGATCCCATATCCTTTTTGGTATTTATGTAAGTAACTCTTATTTCTATAAGTTTTCTAATAAAATTATGGTATTTTCGTAAATGTAGGTTTTAGTAAGAATTTGTATGTGTAGTTTCGTTAATGGTCCAAGAGTCTAGAATAGTTGGGTCATTACATAAATAAAGGATGAGGGCTCAAGGGAAAGGGATCTTCTTCTTCTTCTTTTTTCTTACTTTCAGATCACGAGAAATTAGAGTTATTGTACTATTCCTGAGAGGGGACTGAAACTCATTGAACCCTAGTTCTTTGATAACTCCTCTGAGTCTTACATCAATAATAATTCAAGTGGACGTAGGTTATTACCAGATTCTGGGGCCGAACCACTATAAACCTTTGTGTTCTTTATTATTTCGTCATCACATTCTTTCCAACGTGTTTGTCCACATCAAGCGTATTTGACTCCGTGTCAGTTGGCCAAATTCAGGGTCAACAACTACCCTCTGTCCAGTCGATGCTTGGGCCAAATTTTTATTTCTTATGTATTGCCCAAAATATCCTCTCGAGATCAGAATTTCGATCTCGTCCTTCAGTTGTTTGCACTCATCGATGGTATGTCCGATGTCTCTATGGAATTTGCAGTACTTATTGGTGTTTCTTTTTTATTTCTGATTCACATCGGGTCAGATTGTCTAAACGGGACCTGATTTTCGTTTGCGATAAGGATGTTTTCTCGATTTTCCGTAAGCTCGGTATAAATCGTGTAAATGGAGAAATATTTGTCCCATTTTTTCTTCTTCCCCGTCCGCCTCCTAGTTGTTCCCTTCATTTTTCTTTCTTTTTGAAGGGTTGTCTCCTGAGGGCCGCGATGTTGAGGGGGTAGCTGAGGTCGAGGCTGAGTTAACATATGTCGTTGTAGTTATAACATGCTGAGGGGTCAATTTTAATGTTGACCTCACCTCTTCTACATTGACGAACATTTGAGCCCTTTTATTGAACTCAGTTATTTTCCTTATAGGTTTCCTTTTCATATCATCCCAAAGGGGACTTCCTGGCAATATCCCAGCTTGAACTTCCATAAGATGACCACTATCATCGACATGTAGTTATTGTCTAACATTAATCAAGGTCGAGGCTTCGGGTCTGATGCCTACCGTGGCTTTGATTTGTTTCTTGAACTCTTTAGCTAATTGTTCCTAAGACGAGATCGAATGCCTTTGGAACTTGTCGAACCAGTTTTTTGCTAGTCCCGTTAACGTGGTTGGAAATATCATGCACCTGAGCTCGTAACCGACGTTGCTAGCATGCATTATTATGTTAAACGTGCTCAGATAGCTGTACGAGTTTGAATTCCCATCAAAAGGAGCCATGCGGGGTGCAATGCCCCAAAATCCCTAATGAGGTTTAATGGTCGGATTAGTAGGCCGAGAGGACCATAATTGACCTATTATGCTATTAAATGATTATATGCATGTTTATGTGAATTATATTATTATATGATGATAAATGCATGCATGTGGGTCCATATTTCATTATAAGGGCATTTTGGTAATTTAGCCCGTTGAGGGCATAATTGTATATTTTCATGCATGTTGGTGAAATATTGATGAGGTCACATTATAATGTGGATTTTTTCGAGCTATTCGACATGAGACGATCTTTGAATACTAGTTAGCGATTTGGTCATAACGGGGTTGATTTCGGGGTTCGGGGTGAGTCTCGGGGTAATTTGGTGATTAGAACATTACCGGGAATTAAAGGTTAATGATGTATGATTTATTAGTATTTGAGAATAATAGGAATTATGGGTGTTAATTATGATTAACGAGATAGAGGAGAAAGGACGATTTTGCCCTTGGTGGCTGTTAAGGGTTTTATATAAGCTTGGGGGTATTTTGGTCTTTTGACCTTAAGGATAGATATAAACCATTGGAACTGTAGAAAGCTTAAGAAAACAGAGTTTGTTTCTTTCTTCTCCCGTTCATCTTTTCTCCATCTTTTCTCTTTGAATTTTTTAGATCCATTTGAGGAATCAAGCTAAGGAAGTGAGCCTTGAGGGTCTAGGGTTGTGTTCCACCATTGAATAGGGTTCCATACTAAGCTTGAGGTAAGATTTTCACCATATAAACTTTGGTTTATGCTTTGTTTTCCTTTTGATGTTCAGTTAGGATTTTGATTTGGATAGTGAGAATTGATGGGAGTTTTTGGCAAGGGTTGATTGGGTTATGATGCCTACGACTTGTAGAATGGGTATTTGGGTTCATTTGGGAGTTTGAATGAAGTTTGGAACCAAGTTTTGGAGCTTGGAAGTAGAGAAATCAAAGGAGGGAAAAACCAGGGCTGATCAGCCTGGTCCTAGCACTACAGCGCCCAAGGGAGGGCGCTACAGCACTAGCCAGGGCAAAGCATCCTTATCTGTAGCGCTATGGTGCTAGGGGGGTAGCGCTACCCTATTTTTCCTGGTTCCTATTTTGGGCACTTTTGAGGGTTTTTGGCTTGGGGTTTCAATTCCTAAGGCTCAGGATCGAATCTACTAACCGTTTGGGTACGATTCGAGGTCTCGGGAGTGAGGTTTAGGTCATGAACCTTCATTTCTCATTTTCATTAATGGAAGTTATATTTGGTTATGACTAGATGACTGCTAAAGAATCAAAGGATTGATTGTTCTCAAGGGTCATTCTTTTATTATTTCTCGCTCGAACCAGAGGTAAGAAAACTGCACCCCATATGTGACATGCATGGTTATTAATGAAGCATATTAAGTGTTATATATGTGGACATTGATTGCATATTAAATGCTTAGAAATCTTGCTTATCTGTGAATGGCACTGACCTATGAGTCAGGAATCGGCAATGGTGTCACTATTAACTGTGAAGCTGTGACTTATTAGTCAAGTTCGGCAGTAGTACTGAGCATTGGTCGTATGGTATTGGCTTATGAGTCAAGAACAGTATTAGCGTGATTAACACGAGCTGAAAAGATTAGATCTAATCGACATAAGCATGAAATGCTTGACCGACCTTAAGTTCGATGAAAAACAAAAGCGATTGTCTAGTCTAAAGGCTAGTTACTTAGAGCCAGGGCTAGAAGGCCTAGGTGACTGCATCGTCACACGCCTGTGGGTGCTGAGCCCAAGTTCATAACTCACACATGAGTCACTTATCTAATTCAAGTTTGTGACTCCATAATCACTCATCTAGTTTAAGTTGTGACTTACTCACCAATCACCATCTGATTAGGGCTACACGCCCCAGCATGATTATTAGAATCTCGATATTATCTGATTAGGGCTACAAGCCCCAGCATGGTTACTAGAATCTGGAAGTGATATTCACTTATCTGTTTAGGGCTATAAGCCCAGTATGATTATCATAATCATCAATTGATATTGTATACATGCAGTAATGAGCTTTCTTGCTGAGCCTTAGCTCACGGGTGCTATGTGGTGCAGGTAAAGGGAAAGAAAAGCCCACTCAGCCTTGAGTGGAGAGCTTAGGTGCCGATGTGTACATATGCGACTGCTTGACCACCACGGCCAAGGTGTTTCTCAGAGGAACTAGGGGTTAACCCTATATTTTGCCGCTTAGGTCGGCGGGTTATAATTTTTACATTGTAATGACTATTTTGGATTGTAAATAACTTGTAAACACTTTTATGGGCCCATGTACAGTTTTATGTTTTAAATAAAATATATCATTTCCTTCTTATCGGGATTTTTCACCTTAGCCTATTAATAACACCTAGATGCACGTTTATAACCAAATGACCCGGTTAGTGAGTTAAGAACGGTTTAAAGCTCACAGTAACGGTCTTGGAGTAACCAGGGTGTTACATGGGGTATCTTAAATCCGTAAGGAAACAGGATATTTGATATGTGCGGAGCAAAAGGCTCGAGCTCCTCATTCGAGTCATCTGCCTTGTCCTTATTCCTTTCATCTTGAAGGAGTCAGAATGCTCTTTCGAGTTGGTTAATTCTTTCCTGGACCAAGTCCACCAGAGGTTGAGCTTGCACTTGGGGCAGCTGGTTTTTGTTTATGAAAACTCAAACTCCTTGTCCTATTATAGGGTTTTACTGATTCCCATATACTGGCTACGTGGGCTCTTTTCGGCTATTCAAATGTGCCCATAAATCCGGGTTTGAATGGTTAGCCTACCCCCGATTTTGATTCAAATGATCTCGAAGATCAGGGTTGTTGTTCTCATAATTCCCAGTATTCTTGGGCTCGGTATTATATACACTCACCGACTTACTAAGGTCCAAACTTCCACTCATGAAACTAACATTTCTCTCTGGTTATGTGGCTCGATGGTTGGGAGGTGGATCTTCTAATGGCCCCTTTGCTTCAGTCGTTTGTGACCTCAACATGTGACTTCCTGCTGGTTGGGATGCCCTATGTCCTTGGGGAGCTTCTCACTCACCCTCGTGTCCAGGTCAAACCCTGTGGTTCTTGTCTCGACTACCACTCCGAGACGGTCTTTGAGGTGCTCGTTCCCCTGTCCGGTTCCCATTAGGAGCTGGATGGGGTGCCTCTCAAATCGGAGATGGGTGCCTTATTGGCGACGGAGGATGCCTTATTGGCGATGGCAGGGGCCTTCCGTTGTTGTGTCTGGAAGGTCCAGAATTTGCTTGGACTGGCTTCGGGTTATTCCTGACAGGCTCAGGGTTATTATTCCAAGCTACAGAGGGAGCTCAGTTATTCCCTATTCCAGCAGTTACACTCACCGTAGGATTGCCAGCAACAACATTTTAAGTATTTCTCCCAGGGCGACCGTTGCCGATATTAACCCTAGGCCTCGGCTGTGCCTGCTAGGCCCTTTGTTCGGCCATTCTGGTGGCCGTACTCCCATGGGGGCGCCCTCTGGTCCTCCGAGGAGGTGCCTGGGTGTAATGCCCCAAAATCCCTAATGCGGTTTAATGGCTGGATTAATAGGCCGGGAGGGCCATACTTGTTTTATTACACCATTAAATGATTATATGCATGTTTATGTGAATTATATTATAATATGATGTTAAATGCATGCATGTAGGTCCACATTTCATTGTAAGGGCATTTTGGTAATTTGGCCCGTTGATGGCATATTTGTGTATTTTGGTGCATGCTGTGACTTATGGATGAGATCCCATTATTATGTGGATATATTCGAGCTATTCGGCATGAGACAGTCTTATGTTATAAATTAGCGGTTTTGTCATAACGAGGTCAATTATTGGGATATTGGATAATGAGAGTGATTATTTGATGATATATTGGGAGATATTGAGATTAGGAGGAGGGAGTTTTGACTATTTTTCCCCCGAGGGTGTTTTTGGAACCCCGAGCATTAGGATTTATTTGAGGTTACTTAAGCTTGAAGTAGTCTGTCAGAAGGAAACCTTACGTTAAAACACTTTTTCTCTCTCTCGTTATCCGTTGTGACCATTCGTAGCAATTTCGAAGAAAACTTGAGTTCTAGGAGTCGGAATCAAGCGAGGATCGAGGCATAGCGATCCTAGGAAATATTAGAAGCTTCTTGACCGAAGGATTTAGTGAGAAACAACCCAATCAAAGGTAATTCAAGCCTTAAGTTTTGAGTTTTAAAGTTTCTAAGCTTTGATTTGGATTTTGTATGTCGATGAGTTTTTGATTTGTTTGAGCCTCGGGATTTGATGATTTTGGACCACTGGGAAGTTTGGGAACTTTGATTTATGGATTTGGAGATGTTTAAGTAGGTTTTTGGAAAGTTTAAAATGTAAGAAAACAGAGTTATGGTTCGTTCCCAGGTGGGGGCCGCGACCCTGTTCTTGGGCGCCGCGGCCCAAGCTGGATGCTGAGGGCGGTGGAGGTTGTGCATGCTGGGCGCTGCGGCACTGGATAAGGGGCACCACGACACTTGCCCCTGGTGTTTTTGTTTTGGTTGGGGACCGCGACTCAGGGTTTTGGGGTCGCAGCTCTTGAGAGTTTTTGAGGCCAAATGAGTGTTTTGATCATGGGAACTCAATTTTAGGCCTCGGGATCGTTCCTACTACCCGGTTTAGTGGGATTTGAAGTCCTGGAGGCTAGGTCTTGGTTCGTGAACCTTTTTCATTCATATTATATATGGAATCCCATATTTGGTTATGACTAGGTAACCGCTAAGGAACTAAAAGGCAGATCGTTCTCAAGGGTCGTTCTTTTACTTATTCTCGCTTGAACCAGAGGTAAGAAAACTGCACCCTGTGTATATGACATGCGTGGTTGTTATAGAGGCATGTTGATTGTTAAATGTGGACATTGATTGCATATTAAATGCTTAGCAATTATTGCTTACTTGTGTATGGCCCTGACTATTCAGGATCGGCATTGGTCGCGTGTTACTGACCTAAGAGTCAAAAACGGCATAAGCGTCATGAACGCAGAGCCGATAAAAGATTAGATCTAATCAATATCAGCGTTGAATGACTCATAAGGAGCATTAATGCTGGACCGACCCTAAGTTCAATGAAAATTATAAGCGCTTGACTAGTCTATGACTAGTTACTCAGAGCCAGGGCCAAAGGCCTAGGTGACTGCTTTGTCACATGTCTAAGGGAGTGGTACCCACAGTAGTGACTCTATGGTCACTCGGTAGGTTTATGCTGGTGACTATTTCATCAGATACCTACCTTGATTAAGCTAGTGAAAGGATCACTTATTTGTAAAGCCCAGGTGACCCCATCGTCACATGGCTAATGACCCTATCGTCACATGGCTAATGGGAACGGAACCCACCTTAGTGACTTTTACAACTGTCACTCCTTTATTATGGACTAAAAGTCCTGGATGGTTATTATGATCATCGTTTGATATTATATTCATGTAGTATTGAGTTTTTTTGCTGGGCTTTGGCTCATGGGTGCTATGTGGTGCAGGTAAAGGGAAAGAAAAGCTCACCCAGCCTTGAGTGGAGAGATTAGGTGGTGATGTGTACATATGCGGCCGCTTGACCACCACAACCAAGGAGTTTTCATGGGAACTATGGGGTTTACCCTATTTTTGCCGCTTAGATCGACAGGTTGTAAATTTTATAATGTAGTGACTGTGTTTGCATTGTAAATAACTTGTAAACGTTTTTATGGGCCCATGAAAAGTTTTATGTTTTAAATAAAATATATCATTTCCTTTTGATTGGTTTTCCACCTTAACCTATTAATAACACCTAGAAGCACGTTTTTAACCAAAGAACTCGATTAGCGAGTTAAATTCACGGTTCAACGTTCACCGTAACGGTCTTGAGGTATCCAGGGTGTTACACTGGGCCTCGGCGACTTGCCTAGCCAATTCCTCATTACGCGGTGTGGCTTTGGCCAACTGTTGGCGTAGTTGGCAATTTTCCAATTCCACAATGGGCACATACCTCTCGGGATTATAATAAAGATCCTCGTTGGGCTTGGGGGTGGGAGCAGGTGGCCCCCTGGAGTCGGATGATGTGCTTCCTTCATCCGAGCCTTGATCTACTATAGGTTGCTTCCCAGGCCTTCGCGGGTAGTTTTTAATCTGAGGATTTCGTTCCTCAAGGATCTGTGGCAATGGTCGTCCACCAGTTACTGATTGTTCATGGCAGCCATTGAAGCTATGCATGAGGTTTCTGATTAAACAATACAGAGCTTTGCTTAGTGCTCTCAACGAAAGCACCAAATTGTTGATGCCGTTTTTCGTCAACTTAATTATGAAGATCACTAAACAACGTTACAGAAAAACATAAGAAATCTCAGGCTTTTTACGTGGATCAACAGTTAAAATCTACCTAGTCCATGAGTTAATATTATTGATCTTAATACTCTCTCAAATCTTTTTCAGAAAGCAATTTGGCAGAGTATCCTCAGTCCAATTTGTGCCTTTCTACAAATGAAATTCCCCAAGCTATTTATAGGCCTAGTTGAAAGAAAATCTCTCCCTTATTTCGGGAAGTTACAATCAATCATTCAAATTTGAAATAAATGCAAATAAATATATCAATTACATAATATCTCATGATAATTGAGATTTAATATCTGATAACAACAAATCCCTAAGGAATAGGGATTCCTAACATTTGTGCGTGGAAAACGTGTCCCTGAGCTCGATTGTAAGGTTGACGCACTTTCGAGACTGATCCAGACTTCGAGCTCATCATTCCAGTCAACCTCCTCCTCATCTAGTGGTTTTTCCGACCTCACTCTTCGGAGAAGATCAACGCCTTCGAGCCTGCAACCTAAGCTCTAACAATGTCACCTATGCTCGAGTGTTAATCATTGATCAAACCTAGAATCACGTCAATTTATACAAGTGTACAACCAACACTTGTTATTTTCGAGCTTACTCATTTCAAACCTATATTTCGAGGCCATTTATTCATTCTCGAAATTTAGGTGTAACATTTTAAAATTAGAATGATTTAGAAATTATTTTCATGGTAAAAAGAAACAAATTTTAAAAATAGTAAATGATGGCTAAAATACCCAATTTTTCAAAAAATTACACTTTTATATCCAATCTTTTTTTTGGCGGTAAATAAACTCAATGTCTTCAAATGTTGCACTTTTATACTCAAACTTTTTTTTTTGGTAAATATACTTAATGTTTTACAAATGTTGTACTTTTATACATATTTTTTATTATTTTGATAAATAATAAGAAAGTAAAGAAAAAATATAGGATGTTAATTATTTTTAAATTTTAAATTATTTTCTCTTTCTTATTCTTTCTCAAAATAACTATTTTAAATTAAACATTAATAAATGTTTTATTAAAATTAATAAAAATGATTTAAAATAATTAAAAACTTATATATTTTTATCAATTTAAAATATAAGATTTTTAAAAAAAAATATAAGTTTAATTATTTTGATTAATTTTACTAATTTTAGTTTTTTTTATTATTTTGAGAGTAAAAATAATTTAAAGGTTAGAAAATAACTAAAATCATATATTTTTCTTTCACTTTTTTATTATTTCTTAAAATAATTTTTAAAAATATGTATAAAAATGCAATATTTTAAAAATATTAGGTATATTTACTGCAAAGAAAAATTGATATAAAAATGTAATATTTTCAGGCAAATTCTTTAGTCCCTCACGGGACTTAGTCCAACAAGTGGGACCCAAATAATTTGCCAAGTGTCAAGCTTTGAACAATTTTAGTATTTTTCTTTTTTAAAATTTATACTTGATTAATCGGTTGTGTAAACCAGATCTAAGAAATTGTGCTGATATGGCTGTGAAAAGTAATGACAATAAAGTAATTTGCAGTCCAAAAAGTGTACAGTCGAGGGCAATAAGGTAAAATATGTATTGCGTTTGAACTTATTTACGATATTGGATAAGTCATTTTTTGATGCGGCTAAGTAATTTTTAATAAAATGGTCAGTAATAACGTTGAATCGGAAAGTAAAAATCCTTGAAGTAATTTTTTTTTTTTTTTTTTTTTGCGTATAAGTAACATTTTTATGCTAGTAAGTAATATTTAATTGAGTGGTGAGTAATAATGTTATAGCTGAAAGTAAAAAAGTCTGAAGTAAATATGATTTTATTATTATAATAATAAAAAAAACCAACAATGACTAGAATCCAATGAGGGCACCTCATGAGCCTTAGTTGTCTCATGATCATCATAGAGAGTTTTATTAGCTGCATTACTCATATTGACAACATTGCACTAGTAATACATTTTCGACCAAATGATAATTAGATAAATGGTACTCATGTTAACAACATAAGAAATTTACTTGGTTCAAACAAGTATGACCTAAATCGAGTGGATGAGACTAACACTCTTTAGTAAGCACAAATCGAGATCAGTACAAAGTTATATAATCTGAATAAGAACTTTGTTTTTATTTTTCAAACTCTCATCAACATAATACAAGAACCCAGTACAACCTTTGTCAATGATGAATACTAGATGATATCTAAGTTACATATTCTCTCTATAAAGCTATTAATATAATATATTGACCAACTTGAGTTTAAAGATCGTTTTCAACCACTAAAACTGTCAAATACTCAAACTGCAGTTATTACTGCTTTCTATTGTGACAGTTGAACTGTGATTAAGTCCAATTTGAGAAAGTTTGGGAGCAAATAGTAAGTTAAGAGATTTTAACCCTACATGATATTATGATGAGAATTTTAGTCCAATAAGTTGATGTAGAGGAATACAGACTGCATCTAATTTGTACATCAAAACTATTCATTAGTGCACACTCTGAGAAGAGCCAAAGACAATTTTACAATGTACATAATTTCAAGTCAAGTTAGTTAAACAATATAAAACTCGACGAGAGTAATGATAAAAATGAAAGGAAAAAATGATCAATAAAAAATGAAACTTAAGACAAAGAGTATGTGATTATATATTTATGAAACTGCTAATTATTACAGGGGAAACACATCATAGACACAATAAAAAAGATGAGATCATGAGTTAGAGAAGTACAAACCTCATCAACATTTGATCTCTTGGGATGCGCTCGTGATAAAATCTTAATCCTACCGTCTATATTGTTGTACACAATTAACAATATAAAAAGAACTTATCATTTTTCTATTTGAAATTGATTAATCAACTAAGAGGCAAAGCTGCAGATAACTGATATGACATAAAACAAACAAATAATGCACTATGAGTTTCACTAATATATATATTTTTTTCTATTAAAGCAGCAAACCGAAATCAATTTGCAAACTTTTATCATCAATCTAAGATATATGCAATCAAATCTATTGGATTTTTGTTTATTTCCTAACAATAAAATATGATGACTTGCACATGCTCTCTCGAAATCACAACGACAAACATTGAAATAAATGGCCTGAAATTAGTTACAGCAAAACTCCCCATGATCTATACTTACAATGCAAAATAAATAAATAAAAGAAGGCCTAAAAGAGTGATTGAAGCACCTTAAGCCTATAATATCACTTATAAAGATTACAAAGCACATAAATAATAGGAATATTAAATAAATGAACATTTCATTTAGCTAATATTTTAAAGAGAGAGGTTTAACATTTTCTGGCACCATTGCTTCATCACCTCTATTCTCAGCATTCATGTGATTCCTCTTATATTTCATATTTATTGTATCAAATCTTTAAATTGGATTAATGTCAAGAATATGAAAAAAGAAAAAATAATAATAGAAAGATAACCTAATTATGTGTGTGTTCATACATATATCTCTTCTATACAATAAGTGTGTAGATAACGAAAATTATTGGTTTTAACGGTTTTTTATTTTTTTTAATGTTAACTTTAACATAATATTCTTATATTTAACAAAATATTATTATATTTAACAGTAGTTTGTAAACACTTAAACTTAAATAAAATAAATAATTAAAAAAATTAAAATATGATATTTTTGAGATATTTTACAATAATAATTATTGAAAAATAATAAATACTTAAACAAATTAAAATATGAGAGTCTAATTGGTATAGTATCTGAATCCAATTTTATCATTTTAAAAACTTGAAAATAGTGGGACCGACAATAATAAGTGATTGGTAAGATGGTTTTGAAAATAAATTCAAACGAGTATTATAATTTTGTATTCTAAAATCAAAAACAAGAAAATCATGTTTCCTCTGATTCTAAATCATTGTATCCTAAAATCTTACAAATCTATCACTTTTTTATATTTTCAGATTCCCTACCAATCACATATTCAGTTTTTTAAAATCCAAAAACAGTTTTCAGATACTAAACCAATCACATTTTCAAAAACATGTTTCAAACTATAAATTCAGATTTTTATTTCAGAAACACACTTTTTGAAAATGTAATTTTCCAATCACGAACCAATTAGGCCCTGATATTTTTGAAATATTTTACAATGATAATTATTTAAAAATAATAAAATCACACGTTTGTATCTTAAATAAAATTTAATTAAACTTAAACTCACTTATTAGAATAATATCATCATATTAAATATATAATATAATCTACTGTCAATTAGCAACAAATTGTTTTTTGTTTTAAAAACTAGCAAGAAACTTAAATTTAAAATCAATGTATAATATTTAATATTACATTAAACATATAATATATAATCTCTTGCTGTCACTTTCAAATTCAAAAACTAGAATAAACATAAACTTAAACAAAAATAAATAAATTCTTTAATTAAAATAAGATATATATTTGACAATAATATAAATTTAATAAAAATAATTAATAAATTCTATAAATAAAACTAAGCAAACGTACATATTGCACTTTGCTTGTATCTAGTATATATATATATACATAAAACTATTTGTTACTCAATATAAACAATTCATATATTATCACATGAAGATGATATGCAACAAAATAATATTAGCATGAAGCAATACCCGAAACTTAAAAACCAACCTCATGAAAATTGCAACATATAATAGCAGTAAGCAGGTGTTACTTTTATCAAGCTTAAATTTCCTATAGATTTGCTTCCATACAAATGATACATAAGATTGGTTGAGTAAATTTAACAAACTAGTGGAGTGTTGAACCTGAAAGTCTTACAACAACAAACATAGCCCATGAAAATAATCAGATTCTTTAAACCTCTCCAAGTTCTCATGTACTTCACCAAGGCTAAGAGAACCGAAACCAAAGTCATTGAATATCTATAATCAACAAAAATTTAGTTAGAGTACTAGGGTTTATTTAAACACATATAAATCAAAATTAAAACACTAATTTTTTTTTTACAAAGATTTAACAAAACTAGAACTAGACAAACACACGTACCTCACAAATCTGGCGGAGACAACCATGGACAATAGCGACTCACAATCTGAAGAGGAACACAACGAAAAAATGGGTTGAGAACTAGAGTTCAACAAATTTAAGCTAATTGCATAAGTTGGATATAACTAAATGACTAAATTTTAAACGAGAAATACCTTACTAAAGCCTTCACTGAAGCAGACAAAAGAAAAAAAAATCTTTATAAGCTTTCTCTATAATTCTGAATCATGTTTTTTTTTTCGTTCTAAAAACTTCACTAACAACAATCTTTCAATCCTATTACCTAAATAAATAGTCTTCAAATTTTCACTCGTCAATACCCAATACAAAAACAAGAGAATGTCATCTAAAATTCATCAATGAAAATTACTTTTAGATATAGTATCTTCTCCATTTGTGGGTTTATTACACATTCATGGTGTATATGAAAAGAAAAATCACTATTGTCTGCCCAAAAAAATTTCACAACTTACTAGTATGCCAAAGAGCTCCAATCACTCTCTTATTTAGAAGAAATGATTGAAAAATATACTGAGAACCAACGACAATGAGTGAAACCCACCACGCTCAAACCTCCAAACTTTGCGTACCTGACCTGTATCACCAATCAGCGACGACAATTGACCTATTTTTCAAGAAATTTAATAGAAACGATCACACACTCCCACTAATCCTTTGATTATTTTTTTAGCAAGATTTCAGGACATTGTTTTTTAGAGATTTTTTTTTACAAAAATATAACAAAAAAAAATTATATGCAAAACGATAGCCGGTTGCTAGAGGATATGAATGGATATATGTGTATTTTAACATATCATCAACCAAATACCACAATTCCACTGTCCACCGTGGATCTAATGGCTGAAAAATAAATGAAGGACTAAGTCCATCAAATACAAATAAGACATCAAAAAATTGTTTATATTTTAAAGATATTGATTATACTTATCACAAAAAAAAAAATTAGATATAAAAGTACACAATTTTAATAACAATGAATATTTTAGTCGACACTTATTCCCTTAAAAAATTATATTTAAAATAGCTAAGTGAGAGTTATAGGTGGCATCCAAAATTTAAGAAGAAGAAAAGAGAAGTACTTGCTTAGCACTGTCGTCTTGTTATATAATATATAATTTTGGTGACCTATTTCTTCGAACCAGAAAAACCAGTTCTTTTCCCCAAACAAAATGGCCACCGAAGAAGAAAGCGCGGTGAAGGAGCCTTTGGATCTCATCAGGCTCAGCCTCGACGAGCGCATTTACGTCAAGCTTCGCTCCGACCGCGAGCTCCGTGGCAAGCTCCATGTATATACCCCTCTCTCTCTTTCTCTCTCTCAATGCACATTTAGGGTTTCCGTACAATTCCCTTGCTCTCTTTTTTCAATACTACTATCGTCTAGGGTTTAATTTTCGCGCTTGCTTTCGATTGGTGGAAGGAAGAAATTTAGGGTTTAGGGTTTTAACTGTGTTGTTGAGCTATGGTTGAATCTTGCAGTTGATCGATATGTATGTAGATATATAAGTTTCGCTGTCCCAAATTATATTTGTAGAGTGGGTTATATTGTATTGTTGATTATTTAAAGCGAGCACTTGTGTGGTTTTTTTTCTTTTCTTTATTTTATTGTGAATTTAACTTCTCTGTAATTCGTATGCCAAAAGATTTAGACTAGTAGTCAATCCCTAATTTGATTTCTAAGTTGAGACTAAATTTATTCTGCCCGTTACTGGAATGTTTGATACTTTTAACGAGAACCCTATTATGTAGCTTTCTAACTTTGTATAGTTGTCATGGTCATCACGAGGGGCTATTGTTTAATCTAGATATGCATTGAAATGTTACTATGAAAGATTTTAACTTTTTAATTTGGCGTGGTACTGGCTCCATTTTGTCTTGAATTTAATGGTGGTTTTTCTTCTTTTTGTGGGCTTTGTCTATGCAGGCTTATGATCAGCATTTAAATATGATTCTTGGTGATGTTGAAGAAGTAGTGACCACTGTAGAAATTGATGATGAAACTTATGAAGAGATTGTACGGGTATGTTTGATTTAAAGTTGTTTTCTAGTTAATTGTAAAACGAGACTAAATGTGGAAGTGGAAATAGTAAACGGTAGCTTTGAACCAGTGGCTAGATGTTACGACAGTCATTGTTCTGGTATTCAGATGTGATTAACATACTCTAAGCACAAGCATGCTCATATAAAGCTAAAATTTTGAAGAAAGTTGTTATTCCTTTAAAATGGAAAGGTACTGTTGGGTATTTTATGATGAAACTGCATTTCTGAAATGAACTCAATGCATTATATACTTGATATATTCGAGGAACCCTTTTAGACAAGTGGCCAACTGCTTCCTTGAACCTATAATAGTGGGATAAACATTAGAAATATCTTGGTACTTTGCAGTGGAAGCTAATTTAAAAATTAAAAAGGGATGATCACATCACAACAGACAAAAGTCAGTTAAAATGCATGAAAACAGGGCTGCCAAGAAAATTGAATACAGAACAGAGATAGAAATAGTATTTGGGAATCTAAATCTTTTTATGAAGATACACAGTTTTTGGGACTTGGGATAAATCCAAGGCTTTCAATTGTTTCCATGTTTTGTTATTTCTTTTGCTTGAGGGATGAACATATTTGCGAACTTTTTTATTTACACTCGTGTTTCTTCTTTATTCCAGACTACAAAGCGAATGGTCCCCTTTCTCTTTGTTAGAGGAGATGGTGTTATACTTGTTTCACCTCCTTTGAGGACGGCTTGATTAATTGTACTTCTCTTCAAATGGAAAGCCAGCAATGATCGATCTAGCTAAACTGTTACTATGTTAATGTACTTTTTCTTATTGTTTAGAAAGAATGGATATTGTGGTACTCCCTATCAAGGATGAGGAGTTCAGTTGTACTTTTAACATGGCTGAATGAATGAAGTTGCTTAAATTTTAGATTGTGGCTTTCTGACATTCCTCTTGTGGGCATCCTTGTAATGTTCATGCAGAATGAGAGAAGTTACCCTACTTGCTAAATTGCTTTTCTGATGTTCCTCTGTTTCACAATAGATATTAAATGATAAATATCAATCAAATTTAGAACTCAGTTTATTCTTTGGAGTAATTTGAAGGTTCTTTTGCTAGAAAGGTAGTTTAGTCACTGATTGCTTTGGAATCCATGCCATAATTGATGTGCATTGTCAATAAATTTCACTTCTGTTTATAGGGTCCAACAGATTTCACCGAGTTTGGATTGCATATCGATCGCTAAATAAAAATCAAGTCAATTATAAACGACATGATGAAATTAAAGCTTGTTTATTCAAGAAAATAAAATATGTTCATTTATTCATGAATCATGGAATCAAAATGAATTGGAACTTGCTTATTCAATATAAAGATTGAAACTTGTTTAGTCGTTCATAATTGTATACTTACAAAAGTTTCATCTTTGGAATAGATTATCAGAAAGGATTTTAGTATAATAACCGAAGTAAAGATGAGTTATGTACTTAGTACAAGATGCCAAACGTGAGCCTATTCTTTCTTCTCTGCAGCAGCATAGAGTGCTTTAATTTCCTCAACATCATCATAGCTACCAAGAAATATTGGAGAACGTTCATGGATGCTCTTGGGAACCAAGTCCAGTGCCTGTCAAGATCAAATTTAAATAATATTACTACGTCAACAGAAGATCCACAAGAAGCTAAAGAATTCAGAAACAAGAAGATTTTACAGAAAGTAACGAAAATGAAAATTTAAAGCTTCTGTGAATACCCGTTGAGTGCCGGTGAAAGATTGACCTCCAGCTTGCTCCATCAGGAATGACATGGGGAAAACTTCATACAATACACTGGTTCACAAAGGTTAAGTCATATTTTAGTTTCAAGCAAAGTTTGAATCAAACGTAGAATTTGATCACTAAACTTATTATAGCAAAGCCGCAATGACCTTTTAAAGCGAATATATGAAGCTACAACTTAACTAAACATACCGCAGTTTCCCATTGGGGCTCTTCTTATCGGCAGGGTATAAAAAGATACCCCCATATAGCAATGTGCGGTGAACATCAGCAACCATGCTGTTAATGAATATTTTAAACATCAGGGTTCTTTTAATATGGAAGAAACAAAGCAATACAAAGAACATTTTCGCCACTTCCCGCTGGTTATTATTGAACATGCTTTATCCATTGACAACTTACACAATTAGAATTGCTAAACATTTAAAATGGCTTGGTTGAGAATCTATTACCTTCCAATGTATCTCAGAGATTTAGGAGAAGAACCATCAGTAGGGTATTTGCATTTCTCCACATACCTGTACTTTTAATAATTATGAGTCTAAAGAGTAGAAGCCAATAGAACAGGAGAAAGTACTTTATAGAATTTAACATACTTAGCAGTTGGTTCATCCCAGTTCTTGGCGTTTCCCTCATTCACTGAGTAAATCTTCCCTTTCTTGGGAATCTGAGCAGGAAAGCATAAGTCAAACATATTGTTAACCAATCAAAAACAAGAAGAAAGATACCATGTACTAGGATAACAGAGACTAACCGAATGATAACATGAGAACACAGTTTTTATATATAAAAAAAATACATGACCTTGCATGTCAGATCAAAACTTGCCAAAATTCATGATTTATCTTTGCAAAGTTATACAGCATAAGAATTACTTACAAGTTGAAATAAGGGTTATTTTAAGCTGCGGTCCCCATTCTTTACACTTTGTGACACTTAGGTCCCCAAAATTGATTTTGTGTCAGTTAGGTCTCTAACATTTTCAAATTGTATCATTTAGGTCCCTAAATACTATTTTTGTTTATTTTTCTTTGAAAATACATAGAAAAAATATAAAATAAATGGTGAATCATTCTTAAAATATTTGGACATTTAATTTATGACAATAACATTTTCATGGAAATTTTAAAAATATTTAATATTTTTATAAATTAAATTAATGTTTTATTAAAAAAATATATTCTTACATGCATAATTGTTTTATAATTGATATTAATAACTATTTTATCTCGATTATCTTGATATTATCAATTTTTATTATGTTTATACATTCTTTTTAAAATATAATAATAGTGTATATAAAGTTATTTATGTGCATATATATATATATATAATTAGTTATAAGTTGCATTATAGAAAAAATTTGCAAAATAAAAATAAATATGTACATTATAAATATTGATAATCTTGTGGTAGTTCAGTTATTAATATTAAAAATTTATAGGTAAGAATTTTTTGAATGAAAATTAATTTAATTTATAAACCTATTAAATATTTTTAAAATGTCCTAAAAAAATATATATTTTTTCAATGTTATGTTTTGTATTGTTATAAGATAAGTAGTTCAATTTTTTTTTAAGATTAATTCACCAATTTTTATATTTTATTTATGTATTTTGAAAGAAAAAAAAATAAAAATAGCAGGACCTAAATAATATGATTTAAAAAGATTAGGGACCTAAATAATACAAAATAAACTTTCGGACCTAAGTATTACAAAGTATAAAGAATGAAGACTGCATCTGAAAAAAAAAACTTGAAATAAAGGAGAAAAAAATTGGGTCTTAAGACTTTTGTAAGTTATAGAAATGAAGTTATTACTTGGACAAGCTATACAAATTTTAGTTTCGAGGTATAAAACATTAGGTATACCTTGATGTTATGTACTCAAACTGAAAGCATACCTTGATGTTTGGGTGAGTTAGTATGAACTCCCCAAGAGAAGGATCAAGTGTGAACCCATTAACTCCTTCACCAGTGCTCAACACAAGCTGTAGAAAGATTACATTCCAAAACAATAGAGCAACATCAGTAAAAACATAATGCACTCCATTTCCTTGAATTGTAAGGGGAAAAAACCCCTTATATACAATCATTTCCATAATTTAACAATTGAAAAAATCATTTTTTACTTTTCAAACAACATAAGAATAATTTATAGTAATGAAAGAAGACGTGCTATATCGTTGTTCCTCAATAAGATGGATATTAACAGGGAAAAGGGTAAATGTAGCATTTAACATACCGTGCATGAGCTTCCATACATGCAATAGCCAGCAGCCAACATGTTCTTCCCAGGTTGCAAGACATCACCAAGACCAGGTTCATGATCATCTTTGATTGCATAAATCCCAAATATCTAAGAGACACATTTTTTTTTCACCGCAATATTTGAGTTATTCTGGAACAAATAATTCCTTTATTTATATATGTAAAATGTAGTAAGGAATATAGATAAAACAACAGAAGGAAAATAAAAAAATAAAAAACTGATTAGGAAGATCTATCATACCGTCCCAATTGAAACACCACAATCAATGTTGGAGGAACCATCCAAAGGATCAAAAACAACACAGTACCTGCAGCCAGAACAAGCTATTAAGTGGAAAGTTGTGAGGTTGAAAAGATAGCAATATTGTATATACCATTGCAGGGAATTACTATTTACTAGTTTTCAACTGCTCACAACACAGATTATGAAACATGTACTCACTCAATTTTACATGATAATTTTCAGTCATATTAAATATTTTCACAGAAAAAACACATTAGGATGCTAATAAATATAATTTCAAAAACACAAATGAGCAACAATCACCTTCCACGCAAGGATGAGTCCACAATTGTTGCTTCTTCATCTTCTTCTGACACAAGGATGCTCTGTCATGAAATATAAACAGTTAACAGAAAATCCTTTTAGTCCATTAGACATACAGAAAGAAAAGCCATTTCCTTTATTAACTTACAGTTCGTCCACTGCTGACCAAAGCTTTGATAAAAACTTCATTTGAAAGCACATCCAGCTTCTTTTGCTCTTCACCCTTCAATCAAAAACCTCAAATAACTTCACTTAGTAGAAAAAGAACCAAATGCAGAAAGAGCATAAAATGAAACAAATGCATTCAACAAGTTGGTAAAGTATTTCAGATACCCTTTAAAGCACTAAACCCAATCATGTAAGGACAAAGTTGGGATTTCAAAACCATTTTAAAAAAAAAATTAAAAAAATACCTGCACATTGGTCTCTCCAGCAAGTCCAATGAGTTTTGCCAGACCCGCCTGCCACAACATAAGAAGCAACTATTTCAAATAGATTCACCGAAAACAAACAGGTAAAAGGTAATAATCCAAAACAAACCCAATCACCAAAATAACAGTCTAAGTCAAAAAAGTAAAAGAAAACGAAAGAACTTAATATATAAAAAACCCTTTTTTTTTATAGCCAACAAATCCAAATCACCCAATAGAATTTCGAGTCAAAAAAGCTCCCATAAGTAAATGAAAATGAAAGAAGAGGAAGAAGACCTTGCTAACAGCAGAGCAAACAAATTTGCAGCCCAGAACGATATGACTTAGCAAGATAGTGAAGTCACCACGAGACTCTGGATACTTAGACTGTTCGTTCAAAACGAACCTCGTAATGGTCATCAAGTCCGTCCGGTAAGCGTCGGCCTCGTGATCCATATCTGTTCGACGAAAGTCCTCAACTGAAATACAAAACCAAACCGAGAAAAAAAAAAAAGGAAAGACCCAAATGATATAGAGAGAGAAAGATGACAAAGGTTCTCTCTTTTGGAGAGATGAGATGAGGAGGCGGTGGTAGGAGGTGCTCGGTTCGAGGCAAAAATAGATTCTTTTATACGCTGAAAGCCATGGATAGAGATGGGGATTGGGTTCTTCTCTTTTATGTGAAGAGGAAGCTTCGGAAGACACGTGGCGTCGTTGGGATGGAAAGGAGAGTTGGTGGTCGTCAGTCGGTCACAGCAGATAACGCCCCTCGTCGTCTCTCTCGGTAATCTGATTCGACGGTTCCCAGGTTTTTGTCATTTTATATATCAAAACATCTCAATCCCAATACGCAGACGAAGCCATCGACTTTTGCCGTTATTTTAGTTTGTTTCTATATTTACATAATTGCAAATAAGTCCTTCTTGTTTTCATTTATTTTCCTTTATGCCCCTCCTTCTGACGTGGTGGTGAGGCGTGAGCTTGATCTCTTTCTACAATCTTATCGACTCAAATTTTAATATGGAAAAAATAGTCAAAGATTACTATTAATTAGTCTTTAAGCTTACTCGACATGCATTTTCAAATTGAATTTAGTGACATAAAATTCGGTGATGTGTGTAATTTAGTCAAATGGAGTTGCTTCAATGGATAATAACAAAAACATGACTAAATTAGATTTATACTAAGTTTTAAAAATTATTAACTATTCACATTAAATTTTAGTTTATAACTAAATGAGATCAAAATATAATCATTTTTTGTTTACTTTGTTATTACTTTTTGTCAAAAGTACAACTTTTTTAAATAAAAAAATGTGTATACTATTTTATGATATTATACTTTGTTCAAATAACACATTTTTTGTTTTATTTGTGGTTTTAAATTTTGTGGTATTTATGAAATATTATAAAGAAAACTTCATCCAAAAACTATTTTAAGAAATTATTGTTAAATAAATAATTGACATGTATTCATTGACATCCTAAATGTATAATAATCTTATATTTATTTATAAAATAAAAGACAATTGACCAAATGCATATAAGCTTTGACATTTTAGAGGCAACTATTGGGTTATGAATTATGATGGTATAACAGGACAGCCTAACACAACTCAGCCAAAAATTCCACTTTATTGACAAATATGTAATGAAGTCAAATTGTCGTTGCCACTCCCAAAAAAAGGCAATTGTTGGAGTAATTAAATTATATAAATCTATAGTAATATATAGAAGTGTATAGATTAATTAGTTTAAGAATATTCCCTGTTCATAAAAAGATTTCTTAGTGTATTTTATTTTTGCATTTTCATTGTTTCTCTTCCTTCTTTATTACTAACTCGTTTTTTGTTTTGAATTATAATTTATCTCTATATGTGCACCCAAAATATGCTCCCAAACATTACACACAATAATGTGACAGTTTAGTCTAGCCAATCACATTTATTAAAACTGGAACCCACTATTTTAAAAAGCAGTAATACGTGACTGTGTGTAATGTTTTAGTGCATATTTTGGGTCCACATATCATTACTCATATATATATATATATATATATATATATAACACTTTAGGATTTGTCTGAATTTCAAAAGTCCTTCTTCATCTATATATAATAGATTTAAAATATATATATTATGGATGTGTCACGTATTATATTTGTCATTCTTTTCTTTTATCCAATCAGTAGTCTCTATTATATGAAAAAAAAATACACTTACATAACTATTTCAGTCATGCAATACCAAAAAAAAACAGAGATGTCACAATGCATCTTACATATGAAGAAAACAATGAGACCTTTATCTATCAAATAAAAACATCACACCTCATTAATTAAATTAAGAAGCCCCACATAAATTGTACTTCACTTTCCTACGAAAGAGTTGAATGTTTATGTATTTTTTTTAACTATTATGAGAAATATAAAAATGGTAATTTCAGTAGAGATTAAACTTATATGCTTACAATTTGTTTGTTATAGTATAAAAAACTTAAAGAATGAGATTGAGCAATTGATATTTACTTCAGATGGCTTACAAATTGAGTAATTGGTATTATAAAACTTTGTACAAAAATTTGTAGGGGTTTGGAAATGCCATTTATGGTCATTTTCCTTATTTTTTTTGTCATTTAATTTAGCCAGAGAGAATTGCGGGTGGAACAACTCTCTCAATATATTATTATTCTTACATGTTTTCCTATTACTAATCAAGTTTCCATTAGTATCATTTCAAAATTAAATTAGGGTAGTTAATCATTTGGTACCTTGTGTTTTTGCAAAGTATCATTTTGGTACTTTCTATTTTCAATAATACTTATATGATACCCTGTATTTTAAAATCGTACATATTTGGTACCTTAAACTCAAATTTAATTAATAAAATTTTACCAATTTAATCAAACTGCTGTCAATTATATAAGTTCCAAATTTAAATTTAATTACTTAATTACATATAATTGATGACAGTTTGATCATATTGACAAAATTTTATCAATCAAATCTGAGTCTAGGGTATCAAATATGTATAATTTTAAAAATATAAGGTATCATATGAATATTATTGAAAACAAAGGTACCAAAATGACACTTTGTAAAAATATAGGGTACCAAATAAGTAAATTCCCATTAAATTATATAATTGTCATAAATATAAATAAACAACAGGATAATAAAGTGGTATAATATCTACCAAACACCCACCCATTAATTCTTACGATTTAAACTATATTCACAATTT
This sequence comes from Humulus lupulus, assembly GCF_963169125.1. Classification (NCBI taxonomy): domain Eukaryota; kingdom Viridiplantae; phylum Streptophyta; class Magnoliopsida; order Rosales; family Cannabaceae; genus Humulus; species Humulus lupulus. The sequence continues at coordinate 14,626,878 of NC_084802.1, forward strand.
GAAAAATTAAATATTAATATTTTATTTTTCAAAAAAACTACACACATATTTATTAATTTATAAAAATAGCTATAAACACTGCATTAGCTTTTTTTTAAATATATATGTATTTAAATAATTGGGTTATGTAATAAAGTAGTATAATCCCTACCAAATATTATAAAATTTATTAATCTGAGTTGTATTTTAAAATTTATAAAGAATTTTTTTTTCAATAAAAAAGTTAAACACATATTTAAACATAACACTAATTATTTTTAAATCATTGGGTACGTGCCACGTACTTTTTAGGTAGTATGTGTCATTGGTGGGGGCTCTTGTGCATTCTTATGGGAATTGTGATCTAAGGCTTCAAAAAGCGTGTCGTTAGTGGGGGCTCTTGTGCATTCTTAATTTAAGAACAATTTTTTACGTAAATTTTTTATAACTGTATATATTGTAGTTATTTAGAGTATTCTGCAAATTTTAAAAAAATTATAAATAATTTATAATGCCGAAAACTAGGTTCAAAACAGGTTATTGCACGCGTGACTAATTTTTTAATATGAGTGGAAAACAACATGTTTGAACCTAGTTTTCGGCACTGTAAATTATTCAGATTTTTCTAAAAATTTGCAAAATGCTCTAAATAACTACAATATACACGATCATAAAAAAATCGCGCTGAAAACTATTTACGGGTTGGGAATACACAAGAACCCCACCGGTGGAGCTCTTTTTGAAGCCCCTACACACTATATATATATTTACATACTATGAAATAACTTACCATTTGAAATATATAATATTTGGAAAATACCAGTTTGACCCCTGTATTTTTCCCAAATATGCGATTGGTCCTTGTGTTTTGTTATATAACAATTCGAACCCTGTGTTTTATGAAATGGGTCAAAGTAGTATCTTATACCCAATTTCGGTAAAAAAAAATTCAAATATAATATTTCATTCTCAGCTTCTTGACCACTTTCTTCGCTTTTTTGAACCCATCACATCTTTAACGATCCGAGAATTGATCTTATAATTGAAAATATTTTGACCAAAATCAAGTTTAGGGTACTATTTTGATCCATTTTGTAAACACACAGGGTCTGAATTGTCATTTAACAAAACACAGGGACCGATCGCATATTCAGGAAAAATACAGGGGTCAAATGGTATTTTCCTAGTAGTATTTAAATAAAAAATTGAACTATTGAAGAATCACTTTGATTTTTGTGCTGCCTGCTAGTTTTTGGCTGGATTTCATGTGATGCACGTCATTGTTGGCGGATACAATCCACCAAAAGAGTTTTGACAAATATTCTTGAGCAGTGTTAGAGCATTAATTAGGGGTGTTCATTGGATCACATCCAATGGATTTAAGCTCATCCGATCCAATCCAATTATCCATTGGATGTTGGATTTTTACAACCGATCCAATCCAATTGAATTGAGTCAACTGATCTGATCCGATCCAATGAATAATCGGATTGGATCAGTTCCATCCATTGGATGCATCCCCTGGTTATTTATTGGATCAAATCAGATCCATCCAATCATTTAGAGTCTTTTTAAATCGAATTTTCATGTATATTTCAATTATAAAACACACAAATTACTCATCCAAATGAAAACACTATTTAGTTATAATAATTTAGAGGCATACAACACAAATTCATCTAAATTATAAGCATATATGTAATTTGATGATTATTGGATCGGTTCGGTCGATTTTTATTGGATGTTGGTCCCCCTTCCAACAACCGACTGATCCAATTTGGATTTTTAAAAATTACATCCGATCCGATCCAATAGTAATTGGATATCTAATTTTTGACAGTCGATTATAATTGAATCAGTTGGTTGTAATTGGATTAGATATATTCTACACACCCCTAGCATTAATGGCCCCCTCATCCTCTGCTTTTTCTCATAATCGAATTCTAATTTTTGCTCATATTAGATTCAACAAAAACATATCTCCAAAAAAAATCAACAAAATATACATTTAATTTTTTTTATCTCATACTATTAGGACTAAAAAAGGTATAATTTTTTTAAAAAATGATTCATTTTGTCGATAAATGAAAATTCTATTAAATTAATAAAAAATATTATTAATTTAAGAAGAGTTCTACATTTTAAATACTTATCTTGCTTTACATTTCCTTTTTTTTCTTCTCTTTTAGAGTTTGAGCCTAAATACTTCTTAAATATTTAATTGTTTGACAATCTATTCTTTTATTTATTTATTTGTTTTGGTTGACAATCGAGTTCTTAAAGTTTTTAAAAGTAGTAGTAATTAATTCATTATTATTTTTCTTTTAACAAAATTTTAATTTTTTTAATAAAAAATTAGTATTTCCCAATGTAGTATACACCCGATTTTTTGTTAAAGATATTATAATTTACAAAAGAAATTCACAACTGGGAGTTATAGATCCAATTAATCAAATCACCTATTTTTCTTTTCTATTGATATTCTTCTAGTTTTTTTTTTTTTTTGCAATGTTTAATGTTGATTTAGGTTCCTTAGGTGAGGCGAAAAACACCTTTGTTTTTGTATTGTTAGTTTTTAGTATTTTTTTTAATTTGTTTTATTTTTATTTATTTTTTAAATACATATTAATCAATTAAAATTCAAAAAATTAGAAACTCATTAGGTATTTTTAACAAAAAAAATTACTCCAATTTTTGCCCAGAGACCAATTATATTCAGTTTACAAAATAAGAGGTCCTTTCATAACTTCTCAAATAGATAATGTAACCTGCAATTTCAATTAAATGTAAGAGATTGAGATGATATTGACTTTGATAGAGTTTTTTTTTTAATATACCAAATTTAAATTGGTCGACATTGACTCTATTATACATCGATTATAGATGAAATTATGGTTTTTTTTTCAGTTGCAGTTCTCATTCTTATACTTTATAACACTTAGGTATCAAAAGTTGATTTTGTATCAGTTAGTTCCCCAACATTCGTTAGTAGGATAGTTGAGGCCAGATTGATAACTATATTATGTTCTTCATCAAGCTTGGCATTAAGACTAAGAAAGGGAACCGTATAACAGTTCATTAGGCTGACAACATTTGGGCCTGGTGGGTAAATAAAAGTGGGCTTGTTATTTTGGACCTTTTTCTATTCAGCCGATAAGACATTTTTCCATTTTTCCAATAGAGCGAACCAGGACAAAATGTCTATTTGGACTTGGTAAGCTGGTTTGAACCTTTCTTGGTCCAAGAATGATTTTATGGATGTGTGCAAGGCCATAGTTTGTACCTCGACAACTATGGTAAAAACATTGGCCAAATACCAGAAAAGGTGAGCTACTGGTTTTGGTGTGAAGATAGCATCTCGAAGAGGTAGGATTTGGGCAAATGGATACTTTGGATGGATTCCAAAATCATTTTGTATAGAAGGTCCAAGTTTGGAAATCATAAAATTCTGAAGAAAGATTGCTTCATGAGTTGCTCTTTCTCTGGCTGATTTATTGGATGTTTTCGAAAGGATATTTTTTGCATCCTGGGAAAAAGATTGGTTGTGTGTGACAGAAGAAGAAGAAGAAGCCATCATGAATATGAATGGGATGGTATGTGATGATTTTTTGATGACAATGGGAATGGTTCTTAGTGAGTATCTTGAGGCTAGATTTAAAGCAGGGTTGATCTGAATAAGAAATCAACCACAATATTGTCTTTGCCTTGAATGTGTTTAATGTCAAAAGAGTAGTTGTCAAACCAGACTGCCAATCTCAAAAGTTGGGCATTTGTTGTTTTGCTCTTTTTTAGACCAATCATTCCTTTTGACACGACAAAGTCTGTTTCTACCAATAAATGATGACCTATCAGATGGAATTCAAATTTTGTAATACCCATCTTTATCGCTGTTATCCCCAAAATTTTGTTCGATGACGTGGCAATCAGATGGGACATGTGGCAATGCATGGTCAGTAAATGACACATTAATAATCAATAAATGTGTTGACTAAAGAAGTGCAAAGGTTAAGAGTTGACATGGGGAGTTGTGATATTACTGGTCAGGAAATAAATTTAGCTGGTTAGGAGTGATTTGCCCGACCAGTGATGTGCCATGCCCTACCAGTGGTGTGCCATGCCCGACCAGTGGTGTGCATTGGCTGACTGTGCCATGCCCGACCAGTCACTTCGGGGTATGGATTTGGTCGATCGACGGATCAGAATCTCAGTAACAGCTTCAACCCGAATCATTCGTAACTGCCACAGAAATCTCTCAAATATCCCGAAGTAATAGCTATATTGTTGTAATTTAAATTTCTTTATTATTTATTAATTAAGGTTGGTTGGAACAACGAAGGACTCCGTCAAACGAGATATTTCTCATGTACAATCATGAGCCTATAAATAAAGAACTCATGGTATCATTTTAGGGGATCTGTTCTTTTTGAGACTTGGAGACTCTTTACTTTTGAGGTTTTGGGACTCGGGCATTCTTGGGGTACTTTTTAGAGAGAGAAAACTTGAATTCTTGAGAGAGAAACTCTGTATTTTTCAACTTACACTTGAGAAACTCAGTTGACTCAGGCTCATCTGATCTTAAGTGTAGGCTACATATATCACAATTCCAAATGGATTAGGCTATTACCAACAAATTGGGGCTGAACCACTATAAAATTACTTGTGTTATTTATTTTGTATTCAAGGTTTATTGTCGTGGTTGCGTCTACTCGCAGTTGGCCAAAATCGTGGTCAACAATCGCCAATAATTCCTTTAGGGTAGAATGGTAGTGGAGCTGAGAGTCTTTGAAGTGGCCACTCTTGTATCCACATATTTTTCTTTTCCATGTCTTGTCTTGTTCAAGTAGGACAGCTCCCCAATACCGATCACTAGCGTCTGTTTGCAAGATTATTTTTCCATCAGAAGGAATCTGCAAAGGTGGTAGTGTTTGCATTATCTTCTTTAGTTTTTTTACTGCTACAGTTTGCTCTTGTGACCATGGTGGAGTTTGCTTTTTAAGCATGTCACTGAGTGGTCTTGTCATTTCCGAAAGTCGCGGGACAAAATCCCGTAAATAGTTTACGATTCTTAGGAACTGTTGGATTTGGACCTTTGTGAAGTCCTTTTCGGGAAACTTTAACAACTCTTGGGCTATGTGCGGTTGGGCCTCATATTGGCCTTTAATAAGCTTCATCCCCAGAAAGTCAATTTAGGCTTGTCCAATGATCATCTTCTTTTCGGATAACATGACCCCATGGGCTTCTGGGAGAGAGATGAACTGGGCTAAAAGATTGTGATGGGCTTGTTCATCTTGTGAGAAGAGCAATATATCATCAATGTAGATTATGACCTTATCTAGAATGGGGCCGTAGATTTTAGTCATGACCTTTTGGAACAGTGATGGGGTTGTTTTGAGACCAAAGGGAAGGACAGTCCACTGATAGTGGTGATTTGGAATGTAGAAGGCTGTTTTGGGCCTATCTTCTTCTTTGATACCCAACTGCCAAAATCCCGCCTTTAGATCGAATTTCGAAAATATTTGAGCCTTTGACAGGCTTGCAAACAGGGAATTCTTGTTTGGTAGGGGGAATTTATCATCTGCCAAAAATTCGTTCAAGGGCTTGTAATTGATGACCAGCCTTTGTTTTCCCTGAGCCTGCTCCGATCTCTTATTGACGTAGAAAGCATGGCATGCCCATGAAGAGGTGGTTGGTTCAATTAATCGTTGTTGTTATAGTTCTTTGCATTCCTTAGTTGCCATTTTCTGATGCTTTGGGTTCATGCCTGGGTGACTTGCTTTGGTAGGGTTAACATTTTCATTGAGCTTGAATGGTAAACTGATGAAGAGCTAATGATTTTTCCACAGAGGGCATTCACATTTTTGGAGGAATTCGGCATAACTTGTGGCACAGGAATTTTCTATGAGCCATTCTCTGGGCTTGGAGAATGGATTAGGAGGCATGAGAAAATAGTTTGGTATGGATTCCCATGGAGCAAAATGTTGTTTGTAGCCAAGGCCACCAGGAAGGATTCATAAACCATTTTTCTTGATGTAGACATCAAAACCAATAATTAGATCCTTCCCTGGTAATTTTGAGCCAATTACTCAATGAATGATAGAGCATCCTTGGAAGAACTGTAATTTAATTGGTTTACTGATGAGCTCTGTACAGAAAATGCTTCCATTTGCAGCGTGGAAGAATTGTTTTTCTTTCCTCCAATATTCTGGAGGGAGAACATCAGGGTTCATCATAGTGTATGATGCTCCTATATCGAAGAAGGCTGCTACTTTGACTGGCCGAGCATATTTTGTAGAGAGGATCTGCATGTAGATGATTGGCGATGGTTGTATTGTATTGATAACTGCCATGTGGTAGAATTCATCTGAAGTCTTATGTTGTTCGAATGCATAGAGGGATTCTGGATTTATCTCGTCATCAGTAGAGAATATGGATTCTAGGTCATTCTCTTCGAGAGATATGCCCGTTGTTTGTTGAATGTGGGAGATCAGTTTGGCAGTTTTCCCTTTTGGGCATTGCTTGGCATAATGTCCTTTGTTGCCACAGATGAAACATCTGTCGGACTTCTTCCTGAAAGAGTGCTTCCTTCTTAGAAACTTGAATGAGCGACGTCCTTTTTCCTTTGAGGATTTAAAGGTCTTAAAGGTTTTAAACCTTTTGTTGTGATTCCCTTTTTCTGGAAGATAAGAACATGCTGATTCTGATGGACATTTGATTCGTAGGTCCTTTAGGATGCAAACCTTTCCGAGCTTCTTGGATTGTTTCATGAATTCTTGGATAAATTTGTGCTGATAGCACATCTTTTCCAATGTCTTTAGAACTAGTTGATAAATTTCTCCAATCGTAGCATCAGCTAGGGTTCTTCCTATTCCCGAGAGAAGTCTGAAGGTTTCTTCTCCTAGTGGTTCTGGTATGGAAGAGAGGAATGCCTGTTTTAGATTTGGATCATCAATTCCACCTAATTGGTAGAACTGTTTAGTCATCTTTTTGTAATGCTTCTCCAAATCTCTCTTATCCATTGAACAACATTTCAGTTTAAAGAATTATGCATGTAGTCTTTCACTGACTTGAGCGTCCTGTCCGCAGAATTCAATATACAGATAGGTCGGGGCATTGGTGACAGATGGAAGTTATAAAAACTTCATTTGCCTGTAATCGCCCAGACTTGTCCACCAGTCTTGTAGGGTGCTTGTAAAATGGGAGACTAGGAATGTAAATGGGGCGGGTCTGCCCCGCCCCGCCCCGCGAAAATTTTGCCCCGCCCCGCCCCGCCCCGCCCCGATTAGTTTCTTGGAGCGGGGCGGGTCGCCCCGCCCCGGCTTAATCGGGGCGGGTCTGCCCCGCCCCATTTAACTTTTTTTTTTTTTTAGAAACATTAAATTATAATTTTAGAATTTTCCCCAAGCCTAAATATTATTTTTTATTGTAATCTTTATATTTTACACTTGGTATCAACTACACCATCAAATATTATATTTTGTTTTTTTATTTTAACATTTACAAAATAAATACAAGAATAATGATGAATTATATAAAACATATTTTTCAATATTTATAATTCTCTCTAGTCTATATAGAATTAAAAATACTCTAAACCAAATATAAAATGTCAATTTTCCGTACTATGTATATAAGTAGCATGAGAGAATTGAGTTAGAGACTAAAAAAAAAAAATTTGAGGCGGGGCGGCCCTGCCCCGTTTAAATTCCTAGCGGGTCGGGGCTGCCCCGCCCCGCCCCGAATTCCGCCCCGTTTTTACCGGGGCAAAGATGCCCCGTCGGGTCGGGGCCCCACCCCGCCCCGCCTCGCCGCCCCATTTTGCCATCCTTACGGGAGACAAAGCTGAGGAGAACCGTTCCTGTCTGTGCTTCTGGTCTTTGTGATTCTAGGCTGAGCCAAGCCTGAAACTCTTGGAACCTTTCGCGTCATTTTGATGGAGGGAGGTCATCTAAAGTAAAATTTTAAAAATTTGAACCTTTACTCATTCATTTTTGGGGAACATGTGGTGTTGTTGATTCATTTCCACTTTCATCTTCACTTATGATAATTGGTTCGGTCTGTGAGTTTGATTCAGTAGGTTGAACCATCAGATGTGGAAATGCTCCATCGTCATCGCTGGATAAGTTTTATTGGATAATCTCTCGGGATCACTAGGTATAGTATCATCAGAAGTTGAGCTCATTTCTTCAGACCAATCATCTAAAGAATTGTCTGGACTAGCCGAAGAGTTTTGATCTTCTAAGTCCGTTTCTTTTTTTGCGATGTGGAGAGTACTTGTATGTCGAATCATTTGTGACAGAGGATTTGTGGCTGGATGAACCATAAGTTGCTTGAGTTTGTCTGTCGGTTGGCTTGGTGATTCTTTCTTCTTCCCCTTTTTTGTCTTATGTTGTTGGTTTTCATCAAGCATTCATCTTAATCTTACAACAGAGTCCTCTTGCACAGATCCAGTAATAGGAAAAGGCTTGGAGGTTTTTGGTATTGTAGCAAACTGCCAAGGGACCGACGTTGTAGTTATCCCGAACGAGGACGAGGTTCCCAAATAGCTAGTAGAAGGAGCCTTTGTCGGTTCTTGTTGGCAGAACCAGTTCTTGAGGGATTCATATTGAGTTTTAAGGCTCTTCATCTCGGCTTCTTTTGCTAGGAATACTGGCATCAGAACTGAGTTTGCTTTGATGATGGCTAGAAGCTCTTCACGAGTCTGTTGGATCTTTGTAGTGAGCTTATCGTTGACAGTAGTCTGAGATTGTTTTACTGCCATCTCTATTTTGGTATTTTGTAACTCGACTTGTTTTAAGACCTTGTTTTGGGCAATCATATTTTATGATTTCCAGTTGAGAACTTCTTCGGCTGGAGATACTTTTTTGAGAGACCCATTCACGTTCTTGGTTATGGGGTTTTGAACTTTTGGTTGGTGAGAGACGGTACCTTGATCGTCTTGTTTATCAAATCTCTTAAGAGGAGGAAAATCTGACTCATAATCAGTAGTAGTCATCATACATACTTGTGGAATTTGTTGGAACTGATTTTGAGCAGGAAAAGCTTCTCCATGATGTTGCATCCATTTTGCTGCTTTTTTTGTAGCATGGAAAAATGTTCTGTTGAGGAGCCGAAAGTGGAGTGTAATGCCCCAAAATCCCTAATAAGGTTTATGACCTTGATTAGGAGGTCGAGAGGGCCATAATTGATTTATTATGTTATTAAATGATTATATGCATGTTTATGTGAATTATATTATTATATGATGATAAATGCATGCATATGGGTCCATTTTTAATTATAAGGGCATTTTTGTAATTTGGCCCATTGAGGGCATAATTGTGTATTTTCACGCATGTTGGTGAATTGTGAATAATACCACAGTGTTATATTATTTTATAATATAATGTAATATTATATTATTTTATAATATAATTTTAGATTAAATAAATGTGACATAGAGTGTCACATATTGTAACATATAATAGAGAGTTACATTATTTGGATATATGTGAAATATCCAAACATGTAACATATTTGGTGTTACAAATTCATCACAAATTTGTAACTCCTAAATATCACCCATTATTGTGTAGATTTGTTGTTACACAATATTGAAATGAATTTCTTAAAGCCATATGAGAAATGGCTGATAGAGATGTGATTTTAACTCCCATATTGTGTATGGAAGTTACAAAATCAAGTGGGAATAAATTGGAACGTTTTGAAAAAACTGAAAAAAATCGTTGCTGGAACTGACTGAGGGCCGCGGCGCCTGCTACCAGGCGCCGCGACCCTAGTGCCTGACAACCTCTTCCAACTTTGGTTTTTATCCAATTTTGAACGTTTCCAAAAGCCAAGTAACTCCCAAATCTCTATTTTAATTCCATAAAACATTCAATTAATCATTGGTAACAGCCATGGAGGTTGGTGGAATTTGAAATTCAAAGGGTGTCTCTAAACTCTATAAATAGGAGCCTAATGCTCACTTGTAAGACACAACTTTTCTATCCACTAGAGCACTTGGCTAGAAACACCTTGAGGCTTGATAATTCCAGAAAGCTTTTCCAATATCTGAGAGAGATCCCTTAGTGCTTGAGTTAGGGGGAAATAAGCTTTTGGACAAAGGTTTTAAACCTTGTTCAAGTTGGTGATCCCCAATCCTCTTCACTTAGGTTGTGTAAGTGAGAGTTTGATTGTGTTTCTGTTCTTCTTTTTATTCTATTGTTTTTCTTCTTATTCTCTTGTTCTATTTACTTGTATATTTTGTTTAAGAGTTGTAATCTTTTCATTTGGTCTAAACACTTTATTTTACTTGTAATCTTTTGCTTAGAGTTGTATTCTCACTATTCTCTTCTTCATCATCATCTTCTTCCTTTCTTTAGTTTATTTGTATTTTCAGTTATAAAGTTGTAACCTTATTTAATCAATCTATATTTACTTGTAATATTATTGCATAGAGTTGTAATATTATAATCATTTCCATTGAGGCAAAATAATATTTTCCTAACACACAGTATATGTGAATTTGTTTGAGCCATTCAGCATGAGACGATCTTTGAATGCAAGTTATCGGTTTGGTCATAACGGGGTTGATTTCGAGGGTCGGGGTAATTTGAGGATTAGAACATTACCGGGAATTAAAGGGTAATAGGATATGATTTATTAGCATTTGAGAATATTGAGAATAACGGGAATTGGAGGGTGTTAATTGTGATTAACGAAATAGGCGAGAAGTGACGATTTTGCCCTTAGTGGCTATTTAGGGTTTTAATTAGGCTTAGGGGAAATATGGTCTTTTCACCCTAAGGTTATATTTAGCCATTAGAAGGCTGTAGAATTTGTAAAACAGAGAATCATTTCTTCACCTTCCCCCGATCATCTTCTTCCCTTCATTTCTCCTTGGATTTTGAAGTTCTTTTGAGGAACCAAGCTAGGGAACCAAGCCTTAAGGGTTTTGGCTTATGTTCCACCATTGAAGAGGGTGTGATTCTGAGATTGAGGTGAGTTTTTAACCATTAAAACTCTGGTTCTTGCCCTGTTTTCGTTTTGGTTTTTCAGTTAGATTTTCAAGTTGGATAATGGGAATTGATGGGAGTTTTTGGCAAGGGTTACTTGGGTTATGATGCCTAGGACTTGGGTATATGGATTATGGGTTCATTTGGGAGTTTAATTGAGGTTTGGAAGCTTGTTTTTCAGGTTGGAGATGAAAAACTCGAAGGAGGGAAAAACCAGGGCTGATCAGCCTAGTCCTAGCGCTACAGCGCCCAAGGGAGGGCGCTACAGTGCTTGCCATGGCAAATTAATCTTGGTTGTAGGACCGGGGCGCTAGGGGGCAGCGCTGTAGCTCTACCCTGTTTTCCCTGATGCATATTTTGGGCACTTTTGAGGGTTTTTGGCTCGGGGTTTCAATTCCTAAGGCTCGGGATCGAATTTACTCACTGTTTGGGTACAATTCGGGGTTCCAGAAGTGAGGTTTAGGTCAAGACCCTTTCATTGTTGATTTCATTAATTGGAGGTTATATTTGATTATGACTAGGTGACTGCTAAGGGATCAAAGGATCGATCATTCTCAAGGGTCGTTCAATTGTTATTTCTCGCTCGAACTAGAGGTAAGAAAACTGCACCCAATATGTGATGCATGTGATGCATGAGAAACATATGATTAGGGCATGACATGAATGTTGAATATGAGATTGTTCAGAGCTTGAGCTCTGCATTTGTGCATGATCATAATTATGCTAGCGACTGTTAAGTAAGCATGTTGAATGCCCTACATTTGGATATTTGACATATGATATATGTCTGGTTGCATTGCTTACTTGTGCATGGCACTGACTCATTAGTCAGAATCGGCAATGGTATCGGTATTAACTATGAAGTTGTGACTCATTAGTCAAGTTCGGCAGTAGTACTGAGCACTGGTCGTATGGTATTGACTCATAAGTCAAGAACGGTCTTAGTGTGTTTAACGCAAGCCGATAAAGATTATATCTAATCAACATCAGCATTGAATTACTTATCATGAGCATTAATGTCGGACCGACCTTAAGTTCGATGAAAACTAAATGTGCTTTTATAGCCTATGGCTAGTCACTTAGAGCCAGGGCCAGAAGGCCCAAGTGACTGCATCATCACATGGCTATGGGTGCTGAGCCCACGTAGTGACTCACTCATCAGTCACTCATCTGGTTTAAGTTAGTGACTTACTCATTAGTCACTCATCTGAGGGTGTGGATCCCATGTTGATGACTCACTCATCAGTCACTCATTTGGTTTATGTTAGTGACTTACTCCTCAGTCACTCATCTGATTAGGGCTATAAGCCCCATCATGGTTCACGGAACCTCAAGTGTTAAATCACTCATCTGATTAGGGCTACACGCCCTATCATGGTTAACAGAACCTCAAGTGTTAAATCACTCATCTGATTAGGGATATAAGCCACATCATGGTTAACAGAACCTCAAGTGTTAAATCACTCATCTGCTTAGGGCTACACGCCCCATCATGGTTAACAGAACCTCAAGTGTTAAATCACTCATCTGATTAGGGCTATAAACCCCATCATTGTTAACAGAACCTCAAAGTGTTAAATCACTCATCTGATTAGGATTAACTTAATAGTCATCCATTCAGGAGGGCATGATCCCCCATCATTATCTAAATTTATTTGCATGCATGAATATGGATATTATTGCTAGGCATGCCTGATATGATTTTGTAACATGTTATTACTGTTCATGAGAATATTGAGTTTTCTTGCTGGGCTTCGGCTCACGGGTGCTATGTGGTGCAGGTAAAGGCAAAATAAAGCTGGACCATCCTTGAGTTAGAGAGCTTAGGTGACGGTGTGTACATATGTGGCTGCTCGACCACCACAGCCGAGGGTTGAAAGAGGAACTAGGGTTAAACCCTATTTTGTCGCTTAGGTCGGCTCGTTGTAAATATTTTCTTGTAATTAACCTTTAAATTATATTTTTTGGATCCCAATGTATACAGTAAACGTTCTAGTAAAACATTGTATCTTAACCAAAAAATTTAACCTTAAACCGCTAATCTTACTTAGTTACACGATTATGGCCAAATGACTCGATTAGCGAGTTTAGCACTATTTAAAATGCACACCGTAACGGTCCCTGGAGTTTAGGGTGTTAGAAACTTGGTATCAGAGCGAGCCAAGGTTAAGGGTTCCTGAAGACAAGCTGGGCATGTACAATCGTCATCAAAGATAGCCTTACTCAGGGAATGGTAACTATTTCTATAGTTATGTGCTTAACTGCTTAAATAGAATGTAAATGCTTTACCTGTACACTGTATTAGGGAGCATGAGATTCTGATAGAGCCTGGTTCTTGACTATATGATTACCTGCTCCATGAATATATAAATGTGATTTTTTTGCATGCTGGAGTTGGAGGCATGGTAGGTATGTTGGAAGAGCAGGGATTATGAATTGATAAATAAATGCCATGGGTATGTTTTTAGCACTGTAGTGGTTTGTGAATGTAGTGTGGTAAGATTGTTCTTGTGGGGGGGGGGGGGGGGGGAGCTCTTGATATGCTCATCATGTTTAATGGGTCAAGTTATTGACTGCAGATTCAATCAGAGGGTATGTATCCATGGCAGATAATGAGACCTGATGGTGGTTATATAGAGGCTAGGAGTTTCAGCCAGAGGTTGAGTTCTTCATCTGCCCCTCAGAATTTCCAGCAAATGTTTATAGATTTGCAATTAAGATTGCAGAGGCAAGAGGAAGAGATTAGGTGTTTGAAGCAACAGTGGAACCTGTCAGGGAACACCTCTTCCTTTGCTATGCCAGGAGTGGCACCAGTTTTGGCTCAGCCTAGGGTTGAGAACAAATGGGAATTTCTTTGTGGAAGATTCCAGGAGTATTACCCTCTAGTCTTTGAGGGAGACCTAGATCCATTCAGAGTTGAGCAATGGATGGGCATGATCAGTTCCATCCTCGATAGTTTAGGGCTACTGGGTCATGATAGGGTGATCTGTGCTACATATGTACTGCGGAATGATGCCGGACATGGTGGGAAGTAGTGTCCCAGACACGAGACACAACTGTGATGGACTGGAAAGAATTCAGACATCTGTTCAATGAGAGATATTATTGTGATGCCGCCAAGACTGCTAAGATGAATGATTTTCTGAACCTTGTTCAGGGAAATACAACAGTAACCGAGTATGTTAATAGATTCAATGGCTTGGCCAAGTTTTATTTTGATATGGTACCCACATATGTAGCTCGGAAGGAAAAGTTTATCCAGGGTTGAATTCCAGGATAGCTCAGGGCGTTAGAGTTGCCTTAGTGCATGAAATATCTACCTATGCTTAGGTGGTAGGGAAGACTCTTGTTGTTGAGAGCACATGAATTCAGATTGAGCAGGAGAGTGCTGGAGAGCATGGAGCTCAAGCAACGATACCTCCATTTATTGGAGCGAGTAAAAAAAAGAACTGGAGGACTTACCCAGAATGCACTCGGTGTAAGAGGCGTCATCTGGGAGAATGTCGAGCAAAGGCATGTTTCTTATGTGACATGATAGGGCATTTCAAGAAGGATTGCCCAAGGCGAAGGAAGGATGAGCAAAAGGGGATGGACAGCTCGACTCCAGCTCGAGTGTTTATTCCGAGGCAGTCAGAGACTGAGACTGAGGCTGGTTCCTCAGGGGTGGCAGGTCAGCTTTCCAGTTTTGATTTTTGTATTATGCTGACTGGTTTGGCACCATGTTGTTTCTTTGCTTGTTGTATATAAGGAGGCATAGAGATGATATGCAGATTGCATGATTATGTTGTGGTGAAGAGAAGACCCATCAGTTGATATGATAAGGTTGGTTATGAATGAATTCAGTATGATCCTCGATATGGATTGGTTAACCAAGTGTGAGGCAATGCTAAATTGCAAGGAAATGATAGTTGTTGACGCGGTTCTTCGCCAACAAGTAATTAAGAAAATTAGAGGAAGGGATTAGTGCTTAACTATGAACCGAAACAGATGAATGATCTTTTGGAGATGGACTGGTGAAACAATTACGTTTTTTAGGTGGTTCACAGGTTAAAATCCTTCTACTCCACCAGTCAATATTATTGCTATATGCTTGGTATTCTTTTACAGAGTATTTCCTTACACAATAGAATCCAACCCTTTGCAACTCCCAGGGTCTCCATATTTATAGGAGAGGGCACCTGGGAGTTGGTAAGAAGGTCATCCCGTGACCTTCTTACCTGTCATGTCACTTATGTGACATTCATGATTAATTCCTAAAACCTGACACATGAAGTGTGGTCTAATCAATAGGTAAGGGGGATAATGGGCCGCACGACCCAACCCAGTTGTGGGTGCCAGAATACGCACGTTCATGCTGCGTGTCCGAGAAGTCAAGGATATATCAGACACGTGATGTCTGATATATGCACGTTTACCTTGCGTGGTTGACTTTACAAAAGGTCACAGCCTCCAACTCTAGCTCGTACCACGAGCTGGATGCTTCCCTCGACCTGTGGCCTTCAGAGTCCAGACTCAGTCCTTAAGTAATCTTGGTGAACCCTTGGATACCCCGAGCTAACGAGGTAGGACCTGACGACAACAGCTCCGGTCATGGGGGATCCACGTGGCTGATATAGTTTAGGCCGTATCTCAGCTCGCTAATAGCCCGTTGGAAAATCAGGGCGTACATTTGCCCCCCAAGCCCCTGCTCGTGGTACACGACGTCGTGTAGGGCCACAGTAGGGGCTTTTAGGCTTCCCCATGAACTCTTCATATTCCACACTTTACGCAGGCGCCGAATACGTGGAACATCGTGGTTGGTGACGGTATGTCTCTCGAGAACTGCATTAAATGGCCTAGCCTATACTCAGCCGTCGTTTCGTCTTTCAAATGGAGAGCCTTGGATCCCACATCAAGGCAATCCAACGGCCCCTCTCACGTGGCCTTTCATGTATATAAAAGGGGTGGCCACCTTACGCACGGGCCACCCGTTCATTTGAAAAAATTTCAGAATTTTCCTTCTTCTTCTCTCTTCTTCATCTTCCAAAGAAAAATCCTCTTCTTTCCGGCTGCCATTCCCAGCACTCAAGAAGTTCAGGTGTAAGGGCTCCCTTGAAGCTTTGGAATCAGCTACTCTGACAAAGCCCCAACCCAGGCGATCCCTTCATCCCCTTGTCAACCAAAACACTCCGTAAGTCCCCTGACTGTGCATGTTTTGAAATTATTTTTCACTGTAGCCTAGGTAAATATTTACTGTAGCCGCATGCAAGGTTCCGTTGGTTTTTTGTGGGTACGAAGGGAGAAAGCCTTTAGGTTAGGGTATCTCTTGTAGTAGAAAACCATTTAGGGACACGGTTTACAGGATGCATTTTCTGGGGAAATTTTCTCAGTAGGATTTTTGGTATGCTTGTTTAAAATATCCAGTATTTTGGGTGCAAAACTGGGTAGGTTAGGGGACACGCTTCACAGGCGGTTTTGCCTCTCTTGCCTACTGAAACTTTCCTTCCAAGGAAAATTTCTATCCTGACCCTCCTAACACACGAATTCCGAGTAATCGAGGATCTGTTGGGAGCACAGGCGCGTGTTCATAGAACCGCGTGGTCTCACTCTCCACGGGTTGAGATTACCTTAGCTCGTGCAAAGGAAACACCCCTTTTGATTCCCCCTTATGCTTAGGTTGCCTTTTCTGAAAATCTTTTCTTTTGTTCGCTAGGCGACCAGATGGCACCCAAGAAGAACGCTCCAAAGAGGATCGCCGGCAGCTCGGCCTCCCAACAATCCAAGGGAAAAGAGGTGATGACGGACTCCCCCATTCCTGTCTTCGGGCCGGCCATGGAGTAGGAGCTCGAGGTGGCACCTGACGCTTTCTTCGAGGTCGAGAGGATCATTTCGAAGATCACGATCAGGGGAAAGTGAATAAGATATTCATTTCCCATGGCATCGAACTGGGGAGGGGCGCCCTGATCGCCCGACCTCCCGCAGAAGGTGAGCGGAGCTGCGCGCCGCTCGACGAGGAGTTCGCGGCCTGGAGTGACGAGCACTTCAAAGCCGGGGCTTTCCTCCCACTGGATTAGTACTTCGCCGACTTCCTCAACTGCGTGAGGTTGGCTCCTTTCCAGCTCCCCCCAACTCCTACCGTTTGTTGGCGGGGTTGAGATATCTGTTCTTGAAACAGGAGTGGGAGGTCCCCACTCCGGCAGATATCCAATACTTTTTCTACCTCAAGGCCAGCCCAAATTAGCGGGGGCGAGGCGATGGGTTCTATTACTTAACCCGGTTTCCGAATACGGCTGCGGTCATCGAGCTGCCCAGCCACCCCAACGACTTCAAAAACCAGTTCTTTATGTCCAAGGGGTTTCGCAACTGCGACCTGCACTACTTCAACCGTCCTCGTAAGTATCTTTCATCCTTAGCTCGTAAGTTAAGTATCGGTTAGCTCCCCCCTGTATCCATTTCTGACTTAGAATAATTCTGCAGCTATCTTCCCGAGGACAGAGAAGTCTGTGATCCTCGGGAGCCAGTACGAGACACTGGCGGGCTTGCCCCCCAGTGAAAAGGACTATCGCCAGCTCATGATAGATGAGACGATGTTGGCCTGCAAGCTGATCTTCCCAGGCCAAACTCTGAACCTGAGGAGGCCCCGGGTGCCTCCCCCAGCCCGCGAGATGAGGGCCATCCCCGAGGAGGAGGCCGCGGGGGATGAGGATGAGAAGGACGAGGAGGACGAGGTGCCCCTCGTGAGGACGAGGAAGCGGGCGCTGGAGGTCGCCCAAAGAACAGACGAGGAGAGGATCCAGTCTGGAGCAGCTGCAGGTCCCTCCGGCCAAGGTAACCCATATACATTTAGGAACTTAGATAGGGCCATTGCAGATCCCCGGCTAGCTAGGTTCAATCCCAAACAGCTCATCCAACGCCATCGAAGTGACCCAGACTTTGATGTAACCCTGCTCCACTGCGTCGACCAGCTCGTGTTGGAATACGAAAGTAGCCGCCCTACGGGTACCATAGTTGTAGACAACACCCTAGCCTTTAGGTCGGTCCTATTCGAGGAGTATGGGACCAACCTTCGGACATGGCCATCACTCTGGGAGGGTGTCGTAGCTCTGGGTCTTAGGAAATACGTAGAAGAGTCTAGTCTTGAGCCAGCCTTGGATCCAGAACCCGCGCCAGCCCGAGAAGTAATTGTCTTAGATTCCCCCGCAGAAGCTCTGGGGCTGATGGTCGTGACCATAGATTCCTCTTCTAGCTTGGGGGGTAGGATTCCCTTTAGTATATATATACTTGGGGTTTGATTTTTCCCCCTTGTTTTTGTTTTTGCATGATTGCTTACTGATATATTGATGGTCTTTGATTTGCCAGAGGAGATGTCTCAGCTCGGGGGAAAAAATCTGCGAGCTATGTTCACCGGAGGGAACTCCTCAGCTGGGGCCTCTGGGCTCAAAATGAAGAAGCTCAGAGTGGAGAAGAAAGCCGCTGGGACCCCAACCAAGTCCCCTGCAAAGGGGAAAGAGCAGCCCCCATCTGCCTAGGCCGAGGAAACTGCACCTCCTGCTGTAGTGGGGAACATGCCCCCACCCCCTCCGCGAGCTCCGGCCTTCGTCCGGGACACAGGGGCGGAGCTCGGGGCTTCGGCAACTGCGCTTCCCGAGGTGCGTATCACGGTGGACCCCCAGGCCTTGGAGAAGATTCCAGATGTCTTTCGGGGGACGGTGTATGAGACGGCGAGCTACGCCGTCGACCACTTCTACCGCTTCAATGAGAGGGAGCTGCGGGCCATCGAAACAAGGAGCCCGGTGGGCGTAATGGAATCTTCACTGGGCATGGCCCTAACAGTAAGCTGACTTTACCCTTTTATGATTTTTGATTATCATGCTTTGTCGTGCTTTTTTTCTCTTTTTTTTTTCTAAGGCAGTTGCCTCTGTTTTTGCAGAGTGTCTTGGCCCTTCACCGGAGCATAGCCAAGGCCAAGGCCCAGCTCGAGGATATGAGGGGCGAGCATTAGGCGGCTTTGGCCACCCATCAGACTTCCTTGCAGACGGCCCAACAGAAGGAAAAGGAAGCCAAGGATGCTCTGGCAGCCGTACAGGCCGAGCTGGAAGAAGCCCGTCCCAAGCTTCAAGAGGCTGAGGCTACCAAAGCCACCCTCGCTGCCGCGCTAGTTGAGCTTGACTCTGCGAAGGCTGGGGCCGAGGAGGCTAAGGCCGCCTTAGAAACGGAGAAAGCAGCCTCCAGCACCGCCATGGAGGACATGCTCTACCATTGCTAGGCCTATAACCAGGACGGCGACTTCTCCTTCTTAGGAGCGGACGGGAAGGTCTTCTTGGAGGGGTTCAAAGCTCGCTTCCAGCAAGAGGCACCTTCTTAAACCGGGGAGGCATCCGTTGTAGCCGAGCAGGAGGGTGAGATAACGACCTCCATGGGGCAGCCCGGTGGAGCTTAGGGCCTTTCCTTTTCGCACCCATTCCTTTAATATTCTCATTTATTTTTTGTTTGTAACTTTGCATGAGGGTTTTCCACCTCGAGACAATTGGTTTTATCAATTTTTTCTTTTAATTGGTTTATTTCCCTTTGACTCTATGCATTTTAGTCACTACTTTGAAAAACTTAGTTCGTGTTAATTTTTGACTAATATCCTGTGCTTTTTAAGAAAAAACACTGATTAATCAATTTAAATTAACTTCTAAGTTTTATGACCTGGTTATGTCCAGGAACTTAGTTTGAAAGCTTAGTTCGTGTTAATTTTTATCAATATCTCGTGCTCTTTAAGAAAAACAACGATCAATCGATTTAAATTAACTTCTAAGTTTTATGACCTGGTTATGTCCAGGAACTTAGTTTGAAAACTTAGTTCGCGTTAATTTTTATCAATATCTCGTGCTCTTTAAGAAAAAAAATGATCAATCGATTTAAATTAACTTCTAAGTTTTATGACCTGGTTATGTCCAGGAACTTAGTTTGAAAACTTAGTTCGCATTAATTTTTATCAATATCTCGTGCTCTTTAAGAAAAACAATGATCAATCGATTTAAATTAACTTCTAAGTTTTATGACCTAGTTATGTCCAGGAACATAGTTTGAAAACTTAGTTCGCGTTAATTTTTATCAATATCTCGTGCTCTTTAAGAAAAACAACGATCAATCGATTTAAATTAACTTCTAAGTTTTGTGACCTGGTTATGTCCAGGAACTTAGTTTGAAAACTTAGTTCGCGTTAATTTTTATCAATATCTCGTGCTCTTTAAGAAAAACAACGATCAATCGATTTAAATTAACTTCTAAGTTTTATGACCTGGTTATGTCCAGGAACTTAGTTTAAAAACTTTGTTCGCATTAATTTTTATCAATATCTCGTGCTCTTTAAGAAAAACAACGATCAATCGATTTAAATTAACTTCTAAGTTTTGTGACCTGGTTATATCCTGGGTAGAGCTTAGTTCGCGTTAATCCTTTATCAATATCTTGTGTTTTTTAAGAAAAACAACGATCAATCAATTTGAATTAACTTCTAAGTCTTTAAGGCGACCTGGTTATATCCAGGCACCATATGCCCCCCAAGTAACTAGGAAAGGGTCTTTCGTGGTTACTTTAGATTACACTTGTAAACATGTACAATCATAAACGAAAAGTTAATTCTCATTGCTCAATACATAAAAAATGGCCCTTAGGCCTTACAAGGGGGGTCATTGATAATATCTCTTCAAATGGATGGCGTTCCAAGTTCGTGGGACCGCCCCTCCACCGAGCCGAGCTAATTTATAAGTTCCTTCTTTAATGACCTCGATGATTTGATATGGCCCTTCCCAGTTCGGTCCTAATACTCCATCTTTGGGATCCTTACCGGCTAAGAAAACTCTCCTGAGGACCAGGTCGCCAATGCTAAAGGCGCGCTTTTTGACTTTTGAGTTGAAATAACGAGTGATTTTTTGCTGGTAGTGTGCAAGCTGGAGTTGCGAATCTTCTCGTCTTTCATCAACCAAGTCAAGGGAAGCGCAAAGTAGCTCGTGGTTGCGGTCCTGGTCATATGCCTGGACCCTATGCGAATGTACCTTAATCTCCATAGGGAGGACTGCCTCACTCCCAAATGCCAGGGAGAAAGGAGTATGATCCATAGGAGTCCAGTGTGAGGTCCGGTATGCCCACAGAACCTGAGGGAGCTGTTCTGGCCAGACCCCCTTGGCTTCGTCTAGTCTCTTCTTGAGGCTCGCCTTTAGGGTCTTATTGACGGCCTCGGCCAGGCCATTTGCCTGGGGATAGGCCACGGACGAGAAGCTTTTCACGATCCCGTACCTTTCACAAAATTCGATGAATAGGTCGCTGTCGAACTGAGCCCCATTGTCGGAAACGATCTTCTTAGGCAGCCCGAATCGGCAGATAATGCTCTTAACCACGAAGTCGAGGACTTTTTTGGAAGTTATTGTTGCCAAAGGTTCTGCCTCAGCCCACTTCGTAAAGTAGTCGATGGCCACCACGGCGTAGCGGACCCCGCCTTTTCCAGTAGGGAGGGCGCCAACCAAGTCGATTCCCCAAACAACAAATGGCCATGGGGAAGAGATCATCTTCAGCTCGACCAAGGGAGCTTGGGCAATGGTGGCGAATCGCTGGCACTTGTTGCACTTCTTGACATACGAGATCGAGTCCTTGGACAGAGTGGGCCAGTAGTATCCTTGCCTTAAGACCTTTAGGGCCAAGCTTTGCCCCCCAGTGTGATCCCCGAAAAAGCCCTCATGCACTTCCTGCAGGATGGCCTTTGCTTTGCCTGGAAGAACACATCGTAGGAGAGGTAGGGAGTGCCCACGCTGGTACAGTATCCCATCTACCATCGTATACATTGGGGCCTGGTACAGTACCCGCCACGCATCATTACGCCCCTCAGGTAGCTTCCCCTCGGTGAGATACTCAAGGATGGAGGTCATCTAAGTCGGCCTAGCGTCGATCATCTCAACCTCCGTCCTGACTTCTTCTATACTTGGTTTTTCCAAGAACTCTACCGGAACTAACCCCAAAGCCTCCGTCTCCTCGGAGGTGGCGAGCTTGGCAAGAGCGTCTGCGTTAGCGTTCTGCTCCCGAGGTATCTGCTCGATTGAGCCTCGCCCAAACGCGGACAGTTCAACTTTGACCTTTGCCAGGTACGCAGCCATCTTGGGTCCTCATGCCTGATATTCGCCCAGAACCTGGTTTACCATGAGCTGGGAGTCACTGAAGCACTGGACAGAGCTCGCCTTCAGCTCATGGGCTATTCTTAGCCCGGCCAGCAAAGCTTCGTATTCGGCCTCGTTGTTGGAGGCCTTGAATCTGCATCTCAGCGTCGAGTGGAATCTATGTCCCTCAGGGGATATTAAAATGATTCAAGCCCCGGAGCCATTCTCATTGGATGAACCATCCACGAAGATCTTCCACGACGCCTGGGCCGAGGTGAGCTGGGGTGAATCTTCTACAGGATCCTCCCGGAATCCTGTGCACTCTGCTACAAAATTGGTCAGGGCCTGACTTTTTATAGCAGTTCGTGGGGTGTATAAAATCTCAAACTGACTGAGTTCGATAGCCCACTTTAATAGGCGTCCCGATGCTTCAGGTTTTTGCAAAACCTGCCTTAAAGGTTAATCGATTATGACGTGTATTGAGTGGGACTGGAAGTACGGCCTGAGCTTTCGAGAGGCCGTGATGGGGCAGAACGCCAATTTTTCCATCAATGGGTATCGGGATTCAGCCCCGAGAAGTCTCTTGCTGATGTAATAGACAGGTTTCTGAACCCGGTCTTCTTCTCGGACTAATACGGCACTAGCTGCATCCTCTGTGACAGCTAGGTAGAGAAAAAGGGGCTCTCCTGCTTTTGGTTTGGATAATCCGGGTGGCTCGGCCAGATGTGCCTTCAGGTCGAGGAAAGCTCTTTCGCACTCTTCTGTCCATTCGAACTTCTTATTTCCTCGGAGCAGGTTGTAGAATGGCTGGCACTTATCGGTGGATTTTGAAATAAACCGATTGAGGGCTGCCACCCTTCCTGTCAGGCCTTGGACGTCTTTGCGTGACCTGGGTGAGGGAAGCTCGAGCAATGATCTGATCTTGTTGGGGTTTGCCTCGATTCCTCGGGTATTGACGATGAAACCCATGAACTTTCCAGATGCGACTCCAAAAGTGCACTTCTGTGGATTAAGCCTCATGCCATACTCCCGTAGTATCTTGAAGCACTCCTCTAGGTCGGAAACATGGTTATCAGCAGTCTTTGACTTAACCAACATGTCATCAACGTACACTTCCATGTTCTTCCCGATCTGGTTGGCGAACATTCTATTTACTAACCTCTGGTACGTAGCACCGGCGTTCTTCAGCCCGAATGGCATGACCTTGTAACAATAGACGTTAGTCGAGGTCATGAAGCTAGTGTGCTCCTGGTCCGCCGGATTCATGGCCTATTCGGGGGTCAATATCCTCACTTAAGATGATATTTTCCCCTTCGGCGCTCTGAGGTTTTTCAATCTCAGGATCAGCTAAAGGTTCCTGAGATACCTCTCCTCCACCTTGGATGGCCATTGCTAGCTGCCCGAGTTTTGACTTTCCCTTCATGGAAATGTTGTAGCATTCCCTGGCAGCGAGCTGATCGCCATAGACCATGCATATTCCCGTGGAAGTAGGGAATTTCATCGCGAGGTGGCGAACGGAGGTGATGGCCTTAAAAGCTATGAGTGTGGGTCAGCCCAAAATGGCATTGTACGCAGCGGGGCAGTCGATGACCACGAACTCGAGGAGTTTGGAGACTGTCCGAGGTCCTTCTCCTAGGGTGATCACCAGCTCGATCGTCCCTATGGCCGCTGATCCTTCTCCCGAAAAACCATACAGCATCATGGAGGTCGCCTTCAGCTCGGTGACAGTCAAACCCATCTTCTCCAGCGTGGACCAGAATAGAAGGTTTACCGAGCTCCCATTATCGATCAGCACTCTCCTAACCCTCTGATTAGCGAGCTGCACTGCTACGACCAGAGGGTCGTTATGCGGGAACTGAACATGGTTGGCATCTTCTTCAGTAAAAATAATTGGCTGTCTCTCCAATCGCTGCTGCTTTGTCAGACGCTGCTCCGGGACGAACTCTACTTCGTTATGCGCCTTGAGTTCGTTTACGTACCTCTTCTGGGCACCCCTGCTTGCGTCGGCTAAATGCGGACCTCCAGAGATTGTGGATATCTCTCCTCCTGTCACTGGAGGAGGGACGTCTTGATCTATCCGAGACCCGGGCTGACTGACTAGGACTTCTGGAGCAGGTCGACTTGCTGGAACCCTGTTCTGCGCGTATTGAGCCAAGGGGCCGGCTCTGATGAGAGTTTCGATCTCATCTTTCAAATGCCTACAATCATCAGTATTGTGGCCAACGTCGTTGTGAAAACGACAAAACTTGGAGGTATCTTTTTTCCCCCTGGTGCTTTAACGGCTCCGGCTTCTTCCAGGGGAGGCGAGCAGAATTCACCAGGAAGATGTTCTCCCTAGAGTGGGTGAGCTCTGTATAAGTCGCGTAGAATGGCTTAAATTTGTGTACGAATTTATTCTTCTTTGGGCCGTGCTGGTTGCCCTCGCCGTTCCCCTTTCTTTTGCCTCCGCCGAACTGGTTATTCTGTGTAACGTTCTGGGTTACTGTCGCGACCTCCGTTCCTACTCCAGCGGGCTGCTCAGGGACCTAGCTGGTCCCTACAGCTGAGGCTTCGACCTCCTCCAAGTTGATCCATTCCTGGGCCCTATTTAGGAATTCGTTCACTGAGCTAACTCCCTTCATTTGTATTTCTTTCCAGAGTCCCCCTCCGACGAGGATTCCAGTTCTCAAGGCCATGAGCTTGGAGTTGTCATCTGCGTCTCTGGCTCGAGCAGCGACGTTCGTGAACCTGCTAAGGTAAGCCTTCAGAGGCTCTTCGGGCTGCTGCCTCACGTTAGCCAGAGAGTCATCCTTGATGCGGGCAGCCTGGGAGGCTCGGAATGCCCTTTTGAAGTCAGCAGAGAAAGTTTTCCAGGAGCTGATTGATTGTTTTTTGCCTTGTTTGAACCACTGCCTGGCTGGTTCGGTCAGTGTGGAGGGAAATATCAGGCACCTCAGCTTAGGGCCAATGTTGTGGGCCATCATCAGGGTGTTGAACATCCCCAGATGATCTGACGGGTCTCCATCTCCATTGAATTTGGATAGGTGCGGCATACGGAAATCGGGTGGGTAAGCCGTTGCTGCTATGCTGGGGGCGAAGAGTTCCAGCTCATCCCCCGAATCATATTCGTCTTTCTCTTTTTCCGACAGGATTTTTCTCATCAGCTCCTCCATCTGAGCCAGGCGCTCAAGGGTTTTGTCCTGATTTCCTTGGTTATTCCGGGGCTGCTCAACAGCTCTGGATCCACTGTGTACGTTTGGTGGGTTATTGCCCCTCCTATCTTGAGATAGGTTATTTGGGGAGTTCCCGCTGTTACGCACCTCGGACAGGTCTCCCCCTAAGCGAGCATGGCTGCCACCTCCTACTGGTTCCCCTCTATGAGAGTTTAGGCGATCTCGCAGGTCGCCCCCCTGGGTGGTTTGAGGGCTTTGTGCCGAGCTTAAACATTGACGCAGGTCTCTGCCAGAAAGGTCACTCCGGCGACTGCCGGTCCAGTAGCTCCTGTTAGAGAAGCTCGGAGTCCGCCTTTGGGGGTGAGGATCCAGGCTCTCTCTCGGCGCCCTGCTACGACGGGAAGGTCCTGCGGACGGCAGGTTTCTCCTGCTGCTTCCATAAGCTGGAATATCTCGGATGGGCCAAGGAGGAGACAGATATCTTATTGGAGACGGAGGATGCCTGATCGAAGATGCAATCCTGGTTCCGTCAGGGCGGATCAAGTTAGGTGGGGGCCTTTCTGCCCTGCCAACCTGCGGGTCCCGCGCTTGGCGATCTGGACGAGGCGCAGGACGGCTGATGGGGACGGGCTGATGCTGTGAGCCCTCCCCGGATCTCCTTCTGGAATTCCCTCGAGCTCTCCTGGGCGCGCTCGAGGCTGGTTGTGAACTGGGAGTTAAAGTTTGAACCGAGCGGCTATACTGTTGCTCGGCTCTAGGCATTCCTTCGAAGTTTGCCTCTCGACGGTGCGATGAGGGAATAGAGTTGGATGCCGGTGGTCTGTCCGAGCGGCTAGGCTTGGACCGATTACCCCGGCGGGACTTATGAGTCTCGTCTTGCCTCTTTCCGACGTTAGCGTCGATTGTAAGAGGGGGTAATCGGGCCAACACCTCCTTAATCTACTGATTAGATTTTGCTAGTTGGTTCCTCAGCTGAGTGTTCTCATCTCTACCGCAGTGCAAAAATCTGGGTTTGGATTAGGTGGCCTGGGCGCTGAACTTCCAGTGTCATCCTGGCCAACCGGCTGCTTGCCCGGCCGCTGCTGGACTTCAGGATTTTGCTCACCAAAGATGGTGGCATGATGAGCCTCCTTCCCATCATGTTGTTCCGCCTCGTTACTGTGTCTTGATCGAGTGGTCACCATAGTTGGATGTTTGCGATAGCACCAATCTGACTAGCTCTCAATGAAAGCACCAAACTATTGACGCAGTTCTTCGCCAACAGGTAATTAAGAAAATAAGAGAAAGGGATTAGTGCTTAACTATGAACCGAAACAGATGAATGATCTTTTGGAGATGGACTGGTGACACAATTACATTTTTTAGGTGGTTCAAAGGTTAAAATCCTTCTACTTCACCAGTCAATATTATTGCTATATGCTTGGTATTCTTTTACAGAGTATTTCCTTACACAATAGAATCCAACCCTTTGCAACTCCCAGGGTCTCCATATTTATAGGAGAGGGCACCTGGGAGTTGGTAAGAAGGTCATCCCGTGACCTTCTTACCTGTCATGTCACTTCTGTGACATTCATGATTAATTCCTAAAACCTGACACATGAAGTGTGGTCTAATCAATAGGTAAGGGGGATAATGGGCCGCACGGCCCAACCCAGTCGTGGGTGCCAGAATACGCACGTTCATGCTGCGTGTCCGAGAAGTCAGGGATATATCAGACATGTGATGTCTGATATATGCACGTTTATCTTGCGTGGTTGACTTTACAAAAGGTCACAGCCTCCAACTCTAGCTCATACCACGAGATGGATGCTTCCCTTGACCTGTGGCCTTCAGAGTCCAGACTCAGTCCTTAAGTAATCTTGGTGAACCCTTGGATACCCCGAGCTAACGAGGTAGGACCTGACGACAATAGCTCCGGTCATGGGGGATCCACGTGGCTGATATAGTTTAGGCCGTATCTCACCTCGCTAAAATCCCGTTGGAAAATTAGGGTGTACAATAGTAACTCTTGAGCTTGAGAGTGGGAAGCCTTGTGATAGTTGGCATTGTGCATGGATTTTGTATGCTTATGACATTTGTATTTAGAGCTAGAGATCTGTTGCAGGGGAATGCATAGAACTCTTAGCTAGTGTGGTGGATACCACTTAGATTGTGCCACTGGGATTAGGACTGACTGGATTAGTCTATGAATTTTCGAATATGTGTCCAAGGGATTTGTCAGAATTATGTTTACACAAAAGGATAATGGTGATTAGATTGGTGCCAGGGATGGAATCAGATCTAGGGCACTGTATTGAACGGTTTCAGCAAAGTTGTAAGACCTAAGGGCTCAGTTTTTGAACAAGGTGATATTCTCCAAGGTGGATCTTTGATCTGGTTAGTGCCAGCTGAGGATCAGGGCAAAAGATAGGCAAAAAACTGCTTTTTATATCAGATAAGGGCATTAGGAGTGATGAGTTATGTTTTGAGGATTTGATTAATGCCAAGTTGATTTTATGAATCAGATGAACAAAGTATTTAAAGATTATCTTAATTGGATTTGTGATCGTCTTGATCGACGGTATTATGGTTTATTCTCTGCGGAGATTTTCCAAGGTCAAGGAATGCCTTGGAAGGCAGGAGTTTCCTTAGACAGGTAGGATATTATATGTGCTTTGGGAAAGAGTTCTGAGTCTTCTTACAGATCAAAATTAGTTTGCATGTTGTTATGACACCTCAGTGACATGGAAAAAGTATAAAAGCTAGAGAAAAAATATTGTATTTTATTTCTATGTGTTTTACAACCTAACAAAGAGAGTATATATAGGGGAAATACAATTACTCATTCTAAAGAAACTGAAACAATTAGAGTACTAAATCAATGAAATATTAAAAATAGAAACTATTCCTATTCATAACTGTTAACACCCCCCTCAAGCTAGACTGTAGATAGGGCATTCAGGAAAAGACTTCCAGGCTTCATTACCACCTGGACGACCCATTGAAATACCACGGGGCCGCCTATCAGGACCTAGAATTGGGAAGGTGTCAGGAGCCTTCCTCTTTTGCTCACTGGGGCCTATACCCCTACCAGAACCCACAAATGGAGGAACTGTCCTCCTGAAATCCTTTCTGGCTGCGATGTCTCGCCATATCTTGTTCTCTGCACTCTCAGATGTGAGTTCCTTCTCCACCACCTGTGCATAGGTAGTAACCCCAGCCACAGTGGTGATACGTACATTACGGGCCAATCTGGGCTGTAGCCCCTGCAAAAATCTATCTCTTCTGGTCTCGTCAGTGGGCACCAATTCCATGGAAAATTTCGCCAAACGATCAAACTTTAAGGCATACTCAGTGACTGACAAATTGCCCTGAAGTAGCCTAATAAATTCCTCAGATTTAGCTGCCCTGATGGCATCATTGTAGTATTTCTCGTTGAACAGAGTTTGAAACTCTTCCCAACTCAGGGCATTAACATTCTTGGTCTGGGTAATCACCTCCCACCAAATTCGGGCATCCTCCCAAAACATATAAGTGGCATAGGCCACCCTCTCATTACCAGATACCCTCATGAAATCAAGGATAGTGGTAATCATACTCATCCATTGTTCTACCTTGGCAGGATCTGCACTGCCCTCAAATACAGGAGGTTGCTGCTTCCTGAACCTTTCATAAAGAGGTTCCCATTTATTTCCAACCTCAGGCAGCTGCTCTGCTACTGGCACCGACACAGGGGGTGCCTCTGATACACTGGCCACTGCAGGGACTTGCTGCTGTTTCAGGAGATGAAGCTCTTCTCCCTGTCTCAACACTATTGCTTGAAGATCACTAACTATCTACTGCCAGTTTACAGGAGCTGGCTGTGGAATCTGAGACTGGTCATTTTCCTGACCCTGACTATTATTTTTCTAGCCTTAATCACTTTGGCCAGCTGAAGTATCTGTCTGCCCTGGATTCATTATTATTTGTTATACCTTGCTGAAACATGATCAATACGGTCAGTTAGGTAGTAATAACTATACCTCTTGCCGCCTTACGGTCCAAGAACAAACAGAAAATTATCACATTCCACAGTCATACAATTATACAGGCAGACACATGTCTACAACATTTAGCACTCAGCATGTACCACATAATAGTTCATAATAACCATACTAATAAGTATGTTCCAGCAATCACAGTACTAATAAGCACACAGTTGCTAAGGATATAATATTTCAGGGCACCGGTTTAACATGGTGTCTCACGCATACAGGTAAAGCATATATACTATATTTAAGCAGTTATACATATAACTACATAAATAGTTACCAAACCATGAGTCGAGCTTGACTTCAGTGATGTGTGTACATGCCCAGCCAGTCTAAAGGAACCCTAACCTTGGCACGCTCTGATACCAACTTCTAACGCCCTGGTTACCCCAGAACAGTTACGGTGAATGGTGAATCAGAAATTTGACCCGCTACCCGAGTCCTTTGGTTAAAAACGTGCTTCTAAGTGTTATTAACAGGCTAAGGTGGAAAAACCAATAAAAAGGAAAGGATATATTTTATTAAATACATAAAATTGTTCATGGGCCCATCAGAAACATTTACAAGTTATTTACAACTCAAGAAGGTCATTACTGTTTCAAATTTACAAACCCACCGACCTAAGCGGCAAAAATAGGGTAAACCCCCTAGTTCCTCTGAGAACTCCTTGGTCGTGGTGGTCAAGCGGCCGCATATGTACACATCATCACCTAAGCTCTCCACTCAAGGCTAGGTGAGCTTTTCTTTCCCTTTACCTGCACCACATAACACCCATGAGCCAAGGCCCAACAAGAAAACACAATATAACATGATATAATATCAACAATGATCGTAATAATCATTCAGGACTTTCAGTCCAAAACAGGTAAGTGATAGAGGAAAAGTCACTGAGGTGGGTACAAATCCCTTTAGCCATGTGACGATAGAGTCACCAGGGCTTAACAGATAAGTGAACCTTTCACTAGCTTAAACAGGATAGGTGCATGGTGACTAGTCACCAACATAACCTTCCTCATGACCATAGAGTCATAACCCTAGAACATCGTTCCCTAGCCATGTGACAAACGATCACCTAGGCCTTAGGCCCTGGCTCTGAGTAACTAGCTTAGACTAGTCAAGCGCTTATAAGTTTCATCAACCTTAGATATTGGTCCAGCATTAATGCCTTAGAGTCATTCAATACTGATATCGATTAGATCTAATATTCATTCGGCCCTACGTTCAAGACGCTTATACCGTTTCTGACTCTTTAGGTCAGTGATACGCGACCAGTGCCGTCCCAGACTAATCACTGCCATACACAAGTAAACAATATCCACTAGCATTTAATATGCAATCAATGTCCACATTTATCAACCAACATGCCTCAACAACAATCATGCATGTCATATACACAGGGTGCATTTTTCTTACCTCTAGTTCGAGTGAGAAATATAATAAGAACGAATCCTGAGAACGATCAACCCTTTGGTTCCTTAGTGGTTACCTAATCACAAACAATTATAACCTCCATTAATGAAAATGGTTTATATCTATCCTAGGGGTGAAAAGACCAAAATACCCCTCGGTCAATTAAGGGTTTCTAAAGGCTCCCAAGGGCAAAATTGGTATTTCCCATCTATCTCGTTAATCATAATTAACGCTCTCCAATTCCCGCTATTCTCAATAACCTCAAACACCAATAATTTATATCATGTTACCCTTTAATTCCCGGTAACGCTCTAATCATTAAAATCACCCCGAGACTCATCCCGAGCCCCAAACTTAAATCTGTTATGACTAGACCGCTAATCAATATTCCAAGATCGTCTCATGCCGAATAGCTCGAACAAACCCACATTATAATGTGGTCTCAACAATAGGTCACCGACATGCATACAAATATACAATTATACCCTCAACGGGTCAAATTACCAAAACACCCCTGTAATTAAATGTGGACCCACATGCATGCATTTAACATCATATTATAATATAATTCACATATACATGCTTATTATCATTTAATGGCATAATTAAATAGTTATGACCCTCCCGGCCTACTAATCCAGCCATTAAACCGCATTAAGGATTCTGGGCATTACAAGCACCCTCAAGTCGTCTCTCTTTCCAGTCGCATGTCCCGAAGAAGTCCGGCGACATTCCAGGCACTCTGACGAAGCAGTCCGGTGACACTCCAGGCACTCCGAAGAAGCAGTCTGGTGACGTTCCAGGCATTTCGGTGAAGTCGTTCAACACCTGCCCCAGACTCGCATTCTGTCCAAACGAAGCTCCGTCCCTTCGTTTCCTTAGTGTCTTGGTCTCACCTCCTTTGGAACAAAGCCCAACTATTCTAGGCCCAATCCCATTTTTTCAGAAATTGTTATCACCTCCTTTGGACTAAAGCCCAATTGTTCTAGGCCTAAGCCAATTTTTTTCAAAAATTGTTCAGACGTTGTTCAGCCCAATAATGTCGACTAGTGACGAAGTTTCTTCTCAAACCAAAGGATCTATTCCTCCATCACAAACTCAGTCTGGTGGTTATATAGGCTCTCTATATAGCTATGCCAATAGCTCTCTTCGTATTACTGTTATATTATTTATAATATAATGTAATATTATATTATAATATAATATAATATACTATTTTAGATTAAATAAATGTGACAAAGAGTGTCACATATTGTAACATATAATAGAGAGTTACAATATTTAGATATATGAGATATATCCAAATTTGTAACGTATTTGGTGTTACAAATTTGTAACTTCTAAATATCACCCATTATTGTGTAGATTTGTTGTTACACAATATTGAGATGAATTTCTTAAAGCCATATGAGAAATGGCTGATAGAGATGTGATTTTAACTCCCATATTGTGTATGGAAGTTACAAAATCAATTGGGAATAAATTTGAAACGTTTTGAAAAAAATTGAAAATTGGTTGCTGGAAAAGGCCTAGGGCTGCGGCGCCTGTTTGTCAGGCCGCGGCCCAAGAGGCAGAATTGCTCTGTGGGCCGCAGCGCCTGCTTGTCAGACCGCGGCCCAAGTGCCTGGCAGCATATTCCAATTTTCGATTTTATCCAATTTTGAACGTTTCCAATAGCCAAATAACT
The DNA here is from genome assembly GCF_963169125.1 of Humulus lupulus. Classification (NCBI taxonomy): domain Eukaryota; kingdom Viridiplantae; phylum Streptophyta; class Magnoliopsida; order Rosales; family Cannabaceae; genus Humulus; species Humulus lupulus. The sequence continues at coordinate 14,659,227 of NC_084802.1, forward strand.
CCCAAATCTCTATTTTAATTCCCTAAAACATCCAATTAATCATTGGTAACAGCCATGGGGTTGGTGGAATTTGAAATTCAAAGGGTGTCTCAAAACTCTATAAATAAAAGCCTAATGCTCACTTGTAAGACACAACATTTCTATCCATTTGAGCACTTGGCGAGAAACACCTTGAGGCTTGATTATTCCAGAAAGCATTTCCAAAAAATCTGTGAGAGATCCCTTAGTGCTTGAGTTAGGGGGAAATAAGCTTTTGGACAAAGGTTTCAAACCTTGTTCAAGTTGGTGATCCCCAACACTCTTCACTTTGGTAGTGTGAGTGAGAGTTGATTCTATTTTATTTTTCTTATTCTTTCCTTTTATTCTATTTCTCTTCATCTTCATATTCTTCTCTTTTGTTTATTTTTATTTCTTATTTTGAGTTGTAATCTTCTTTTCTTTTTGTTTCAAACACTTTACTTTATTTGTATTATTTTGCATAGAGTTGTATTTCTCTATTTCTCTTCTTCTATTTCTTCTTTTATTTATTTGTATTTTCAGTCATAGAGTTGTAACTTTATTTAATCAATAATTATTTATTTGTAATATTTTGTTTAGAGTTGTAATTATCTTACCATTTCCATTGAGGCAAAACTATTTTTCATAACATTCAAAAGCTTACCCTTGTTTGTTTCAATGGAAGGTGAGACCATCAAGATTATGAATCAAGACCTAGTGAGATTGGATAGATTTTATGGGTCCAATTTCACTAGATGGCAAGACAAGGTGAGGTTTCTTTTAACCACTCTCAAAATCGTCTACATTCTAGAATCCACTCTAGAACCTCTCCCAATACCATCCGACAAAGACACTCCAAAGGTGGTGGAGAAAATAAGGAAGAGGGAGGAGGACAATCTCCTTTGTAGGGGTCATATCCTCAACGCACTTTTTGATAGGCTCTATGACCTCTACACCGAGACCAAATCGGCAAAGGAGATATGGGATGCACTTGAAACAAAATTTAAGGCGGAAAAAGAAGGTACCAAAAAGTTTTTGATATTGTAATATTTTGATTTCAAATTTTTTGGTAATAAACCCATTCTTCCTCAAATACATGAATTGCAAATTATTGCTACACAAATTGAAAGTGCTAAATATTGAGCTTCCCGAGGCCTTTCAAGTTGGTGCTATAGTGGCTAAATTACCACCAACTTGGAAGAGCTATAGGAAAAGAATCCTTCATAAAAATGAGGATTATTCTTTGGAGGAAATCCAAAAACATATTCGAATCGAAGAGGAATCGATATGTAGAGATAAACTTGTGGAGGGGTCTAATGAAGAGACTTCCAAAGCAAATGCGGTGTCACAAACAAACATTCCAAAAACAAAGGGAAAAAGGGTAACGAGAAACCTTTGGGTCCAAAAACCAACCCAAACAAGTTTAAGGGCGAGAAAGGTCCTTGCTTTGTGTGTGGGAAAAAGGGTCACTATTATAATGCTCCGAAATCCCTAATGCAGTTTAATGGCTAGATTAGTAGGTTGGGAGGGCCATAATTGTTTAATTATGCCATTAAATGATTATATGCATGTTTATGTGAATTATATTATAATATGATGTTAAATGCATGCATGTGGTTCAACATTTGATTGTTAGTGTGTTTTAGTAATTTGGCCCGTTGAGGGCATATTTGTGTATTTTGGTGCATAGTGTGAGTTATGGATGAGATCCCATTATTATGGAGATATATTCGAGCTATTCGGCATGAGACGGTCTTATATTGTAAATTTGCGATTTTGTCATAACGGGGTCAATTATTGGAATATTGGATAATAGGAATGTTTATTTGATGATTAATTGGGAGTTATTGAGATCATGAGGAAATTCTGGAAGTTTTGGCTATTATGTCCCCGGGGGAATTTTTGGGACCTCGAGCATTAGGTTTTATTTTAGGTTACTCAAGCTTGAAGTAGTTTGTCAGAAAGAAACCGTACATTAAAAACACTTTTTCTCTCTCCCGTTAACCTTTGTGACGTTCATGGCAATTTCGAAGAAATCTTGAGTTCTAGGAGTCGGAATCAAGTGAGGATCGAGGCATAGCGATCCTAGGAAAGATTAGAAGCTTCTTGACCGAAGGATTTAACGAGAAACAACCCAATCAAAGGTAATCTAAGTTTTGAGTTTTTAGAGTTTCTAAGCTCTGAATTGGATTTTGTGAATCGATGAGTTTTTTATTCGTTTGAGCCTAGGGATTTGATGATTTTGGATCATTGGGATGTTTGGGAACTTTTATTTTTTGGATTTGGAAGTGTTTAGGTATGTTTTGGGAAGGTTTAAAATGAAGAAAATCAGAGTTATGGCTGGTTCTCGGATGGGGGTCGCGGCCCAAGCTCGAAGAAGCAGGAGGAGAAGTTTTGGGCATTGTAACGCCCTACTACCTTAGAGTTGTTACCAAGTGAGTTTAAAAATGTGCAATCACTCGCTAATCGAGGCTTTTAAAGCAAAAGTGTAATTAAGTCATAAACAAAGTAGAAATTTTAGAAATAACCCCATTTCATTGAAAATCATAAAAGTTTGACACCTGGGATCCCAAAATACAGTTTAGAAATATTTACAACATATAAATACAACCAAGTCGGCTAAACAACAAAATCTAGGTTTTATAACAACCATCTCCCAAAATCCACTGGTTGTGGCAGCCAGGCAGACCAAACATGTACACGCCGCTTATCATGGCTGCTACACTCATGGTTGATTGGCTTTCTCCTTGCCCTTACCTGCACCACAGAGCACCCGTGAGCCGAAGCCCAGCAAGAAAATCCACAAACAGATAACATATGCAAAACAAACACTTAGCATATAACAGGCCATTAATAAGTTAAGCATACACGACCAAGCTGTCCCAGGCGCTTTACCAGGCCCTGGGTTCGCGGCCCATGCCGTGAGGATATCCCAGGTATCCTTTAGGGTCTCGCCCTGGCAACTCGCACTCAACGTGCTCAATGCTGCTCCCGGCCCCTTGCCGTACTCGGCCTTGCACTCAACTTGCCCAACGCCGTTCCCGGCCCCTGCCGACCTCGGCCTACACCGTTCCTGGCTCTTGCCGATCATTTACACAATAACATTCATAGCATAATAAACAAATACTGAACACAAAGGGCTACGCCCTACAATTCAAACATATTGGGGCTTAGCCCTGCATACAAGCTCTATGGGAACAAGGGTTCTCTTACCTGCGTCCCAAGCTCTCCGAGCACCAAAATCCCGAGCACAGTCCTCTAACTTGAGCCTCGCCGAACCCTAGTCACAACACATAATAATATTCATCCATCAAGTTCTAACCCATTAAATAACTTTGAGCTATAACTCTAGTCTCCGGGACCTTGAATTCTATCAATCCGGGTAATAAAATCCATCCCGAGCCTTGACCATTGAGTTCCCAAGCCTAAATACACTTAAAAACACAAACTGGTACTACCCTCAAGCACCGCGGCTAGCCTCAAAACAGAGGCTAGCACCCCTCTCTGAAACACACACGGGCCGCGGCGCGCATCATCAAGCGTCGCGGCGCACCTCAAGCTTCTCGGCCCCCCATGGCCGCGCGCACACACGGGCCACGGCATGCCCCTCCTAGGGCCGCGGCCCTCACCTCCAAACCCATAATTCTTCATCTTTTCCTGCGTTTTCTTCGGACCAACTCATCCTATAATCAAGCTAACAGTTCCAAATAATCAACACAAAGATTCTAGCCCAGTTTCAACATCAAAACCCATCAAAACCTGCTCCAAAAACTCAACTAAAACACCTAAGAACAGATCAAATTCTACTCACATTCATATCCTGAGAACATAGTTGAAATTCAAGCATAATTCCCTTAGTTAGAGCTTACCTTTGCTGTGTTATGCTTCTGAACTGGTTCCCCAAATGCCTAGCTTTAGCTCCTTAACTCTAACAGCCCAAAGTCCTCAATTCTTGACTAGTTCCATCAAAGCTTCTTAACTGGTTTTTCACTAACTTGCCTCCTTGAGTTGCCTTAGAGAAGAAAAGGTGAGAGGGGGTATAGAATTAACTCCAGCTAAGAATGAGAGAAGAATGTCGATTTCTACAAGTCTCCAAATGATTCTTTCTTTTTTGTTTTATTTAACTTAATCTATGTGGTTACCTCAAGGCTCGGGGTACCAAAACGTCCCCGAGGGCAAAATGGTAAATTTCCCCAACTTTCCCTCCTAGACATTCTAACCTCAAATATATCTCCAAATATTTATTTCCATAACCCGATAACCCCATAATATATCTAATACCCAAAGTACCCCTCGACTCGCCCTGAGTCAGATTCTCAACCCCGTTGTGACTTTCTGGCTAATCGCTCCCCAGGACTGTCTCGGTTCGTGCTACACAGAAATATATCACATGCATATCATATTTATCACATTTACGCCCTGAGCGGGCTATAATCACAAACATACCCCTAACATTCAAATGGGGCCCACATGCATATTTAATTCAGCTAAACATGTATCTTTATCACGTATTCACATAAGTTCACATATTAACATATTAAATCATTTATTGCCCTCCAGGCATGCTAATCAAGGCCCTAAGCCCAATTAGTAAATTTGGGTCGTTACAGGCATGCTGGGCACCGCGGCACTAAGTAGTGGGCGTCGCGGCCCTTGCTTCTGGTGTGGCTGGGGGCCGCGGCTCCAGGTTCTAAAGCCGCGGGTCAGGAAGGGTTTTGAGGCCAATTGAGTGTTTTGATCACGGGAACTCAATTTTAGGCCTCGGGATTGCTCCTACTACCCGAATTAGTGGGATTCGATGTCCCGGAGGCTAGATCTTGGTTCGGGAACCTTTGTTATTCATTTTATTGATGGTGTCCCATATTTGGCTATGACTAGGCGACCGATAAGGAACTTAAAGGTTGATTGTTCTCAAGGGTCGTTCTTTTATTCATTCTCGCTCGAATCAGAGGTAAGAAAACTGCACCCTCTATACATGACATGCGTAGTTGTTGTTGAGGCATGTTGGTTATTAAATGTGGACATTGATTGCATATTAAATGCTTAGCAAATCTTGCTTATTTTTGTATGGAACTGATTAGTCAGGGTCGGCATTGGTCACGTATTACTGACCTGAGAGTCAGAAATGGCATAAGCGTTGAGAACGCAAAGCCGATAAAAGATTAGATCTAATCGATATCAGCGTTGAATGACTCTAGGAGCATTAATGCTGGACCGACCCTAAGGTCGATGAAACTTATAAGCGCTTGACTAGTCTAGGACTGGTTACTCAAAGCTAGGGCCAAAGGCCTAGGTGACTGCTTGTCACGTGGCTAGGTAGCAGAATCCCATGGTTATGACTCTATGGTCATGCGGTAGGTTATATCGGTCACTAGTTCATCGAGCACCTATCTTGATAAGCTAGTGAAATGATCACTTATTTGTAAAGCCCAGGTGACCCTATCGTCACATGGTTAAAGGGAATGGAACCCACCTTAGTGACTTTTCAACTGTCACTTCTTTATTTTGGACTGAAAGTCCTGAATGATTATTATGATCATTGTTGATATTATATTCATGTGTTATTGTGTTTTCTTGCTGGGCTTTGGCTCATGGGTGCTATGTGGTGCAGGTAAAGGGAAAGAAAAGCTCACCCAGCCTTGAGTGGAGAGCTTAGGTGGTGCTGTGTACATATGCGGCTGCTTGACCACCACGGCCAATGAGTTAACAAAGGAACTAGAGGGTTTACCCTATTTTTGCCACTTAGGTCGGCGAGTTTGTAAATTTGAAACTGTAATGACTATTTTGAGTTGTAAATGTTTTTATGGGCCCATGAACAATTTTATGTTTTAAATAAAATATATCCTCCCCTTTTGATTGATTTTCCACGTTAACCTATTAATAACACCTAGAAGCACGTTTTTAACCAAAGAACTCGGGTAGAGAGTTAAATTCACGGTTCATCGTTCACCGTAACTATTCTGGGGTAACCAGGGTGTTACAACTTGGTATCAGAGCGTGCCAAGGTTAAGGTTCCTTTAGACTGGCTGGGCCTGTACACTCATAACTGAAGACAAGCTCGACCCATGGTTTGGTAACTATTTATGTAGTTATATGTATAACTACTTAAATATAGTATATATGCTTTACCTAAATACATGAGACACCATGTTAAACCTGTGCCCTGAATATTGCATCCTCAACAACTGTGAGCTAAATAGTACTAAAATTGCTGGAACAAACTTATTAGTATTGTTGATTGTGAATTATTATGTGATACATGCTAAGTGCTAAATGCTATAATCATGTATCTACTTGTATATTTGTATGACTGTGGGATATGATAACTATCTGTTTGTTCTTGGACTGTAAGGCGGCAAGAGGTTTAGTTATTACTACCTGACTAGCCGTATTGATCATTGTTTCAGCAAGGTATAAGCTAATAAGAATGAATCTCAGGCAGACAGATATGTCAGCTGGCAAGAGTGTTCAAGACCAGAATAATAATAATCAGGGTCAAGAGAATGACCAAGGACAGATTCCACAGCCAACTCCTGCAAACTGGCAGCAGTTATTTAACGATCTACAGGCTACAGTGCTGAGACAGGGAGAAGAACTTCGCCTCCTGAGACAACAACAATCACCTGTAGTGGCTAGTGTATCAGAGGCACCTCCTGTGTCGGTGCCAGCAGCTGAGTAGTTGCCTGAGGTTGGAAATAAATGGGAGCCTCTTTATGAAAGGTTCAGGAAGCAGCAACCTCCATTTTTTGAAGGTAGTGCAGATCCTGCCATGGCAGAGTAGTGGATGAGTATGATTACCACCATCCTGGACTTCATGGGGTGACTGGTAATGAGAGGGTTGTTGGAAATGTGCCCTGAAAGCATATGTAGTGGACATTGTTTTTATGAAATAAATAAATAAATTGAATTTGTTATGCATATATTTTATGGACTATATTATTCTATGATAATATTATGTAAATATCAGGAAAATTCCTAAGTTCATGTATGTAATCTCAAACACGTATTAGTACGAGAGGATTGTGTTTGAGATAAATGAACTTGAATAGTTCGCAGTAAAATAAAGTTATGGAATCTTTAGATTAATTACTGCAAGTACGGTCCACTAGTATTATGAATACATGTGATCTAGATCCGGATCACTAGTGTGGTAGGACACTTTAGTGGAGGTGCTTTATATATTAGAGAATATATAGAACTGGACCAGATATGTTTATTAATACTTAGTTAAATACCGTTTCGAAGTATTAATTAAATATATCAACTGATGATCATATACAAATAGATCTTAATCCTGAGGTTACTATGAACTCCTGTTTATGTTATATGAGTTCTTTGATTCACTTGTTAGGGTCTGTCAGAATGATCAGGCTAAAAACTTTTGTTTTGGGAACTCATTAATATAGATGGCTGGGGACATAGTATACAGATATGGAATCTATACCTTCTCGCAAGAGATTGAATGATGGTTCTCTTAAGGGTTGACTTTTGGGACTGAAAGGTTATTGAGCTCAAATTCATAATTTAGTTATGAATTAACCTTCACTAGTAGAGTCAATGGTACTTAAGGAAACAAGACATAATTAAAAGGGTAAAATGGTAATTTTATTCCCGATTAATTATGAACCATTATTAGAGGGTCAAGTTGTATGCAATGATTAAATCAATGGACGCTTTATGATTATAAAGTACTCAGTAAATGAAATGTCTATAATTACAAGAGTTCAATCTCATATTTATAGTGAAATAATCATGAGATTAATAAATTAAGATTATTTAATTAAAGAGTTTAATTAATAATCTCAAATTTATTGGAGCTTAGAATTATAGGTCCATAGGTCCCCATAGCGACTCTATCAACACTGTTCAAGGTAAGAGTTAAAATGAAGGGAAAATAGTTTAAAGACATATTTAGGAAGAAATTTGTTCTTCAGGCCAAATATGCAATTATATGATAATGGTGATTATTATATATAATTTTCGAAATTATACTAAATAATTAAATTAAATTTCGAAATTTAATTAAATAATTAATTAATTGTAATTTTCGAAATTATGATTAATTAAATATTTATTTTCGAAAATTTGAGTTTAATTAATTAGTATAATTAATTAAATATCTTTATTTGAGTGGGAGATGATAATCTGATAAGTTCAAATTGGATTTGAATTTAAAAGATTGATATTTATTCAAATAATTAATTATATTTGATAATTAATTAAAAAGATAGTTAATTTGAATTAGCTATGAGGTTGTTAGATCTTATCTGACAAAGAAATTTGATTAAATAATTAAATAAAATTTGAAAAACTAATATCCCTAGAAATTAGGAAGCTACACGTTCACACACAGTCCATAGACTGTGTGTGGCGTGTAGAGCAGTATTTTTTCAGGGATGGGATTTTCAATTTTATTTGTTTAATTAATTAATTAATGGATAATTCAAAAATTGGTTTTTGGATTTTTTCATTAATGGAATAATTAATTAATTAAAAAGTAAATTGTAAAATGGTTACAGATTTATTTTTTAAATTTTGAATATTTTCTGTTAAGTAAGATTGATCAGATTATTATTCAAAAAAAGAGAAGTGAGTGTGAGAGAACTCAGATTATTCGCTCTGTGAAAAATAGAACGATAGTTTTCTCTCTCCCTGAAAATAAAGAACCAATTCTCAGGCCTATTCTCTTGATCTCATGAGTTGAGTACATCAAGAAGAATTACAAATAAACTATCCTTCATTCTCTAAGTGCCCACACATTTCTTGAGGTGTAGAGAACGCTTTGGAAGATCTTGGTGTGAGTACGTGGAGCGGCTTGGATAGGAAGATCGTTCTAAATACGAGAAGATAGCAAGGACACTTGATAGGCTTCAAGAGGTATGATTTCTATCACTATCTTGCTTATGATTAATGTATGTATATTAATGGATCCGCATATTTAAAGGTAGTTTAAATATGTTACAAAATTTTTGTTGTACACTGGGCCAACCACACCACTTTTCCGTTGCGTATTAGGAAACTCGTTCCTAACAAGGGTGGCTTGTGCCACTTATATGTTTCGGGAGGATGGCCGAATTTGGTTGGAGGTTATTACCCAGACCAGAAATGTTAATGCCCTGAGTTGGGAAGAGTTTCAAACTCTGTTCAAAGAAAAATATTATAATGATGCTATCAGGGCGGCAAAGGCAGAGGAGTTCATCAGGCTACTTCAGGGAGGTTTGTCAGTCACTGAGTATGGCTTGAAATTTGATCGTTTGGAAAAATTTTCCATGGAGCTGGTGCCCACTAATGGGACCAGGAGAGAGAGATTTCTTCAGGGGCTACAACCGAGATTAGCCCGTGATGTTCGTATTACCACTATGGCTGGGGTTACTACCTATGCGCAGGTGGTTAAGAAGGCACTCACAGCTGAGAGTGCAGAGAACAAGATCTGGGAAGACAGTGCAGCCAGAAAGGAGTTTAGGAGGATAGGTCCTCCATTTGTGGGTTCAAGTAGGGGTGGAGGCCCCAGTGATCAGAAGAGGAAGGTTCTTGACACCTTCCCAATTCCAGGTCCTGATGGGTGGCCTCGTGGTATTTCAATGGGTCGTCCAGGTGGTAATGAATCCTGGAAGTCTTATCCTGAATGCCCTAGGTGCAAGAGGTGACATTTGGGAGAGTGTAGGGCAAGGGCCTGCTTTTCAAGTGGAGCAGTGGGCCATCTTAAGAAGGATTACCCTAAGGCAAGAAAAGAAGAACCTAGGAAAGCGGACAACTCGGCCCCAGCTCGAGTGTTCATATTGACACAAGCAGAAGCTGAGGCTTCCCCCTCAGTAGTTACAGGTCAGCTTCTTAGTGTTGGAACCCTTTATAATGTTTTGATTAATTCTGGTGCTACACATTCTTTTGTTGCTAGTAGAATTATTGATAGATTGTGTAGACCTTGTGATTTTTATGCTGTGGGCTTTGGAACTTTGTTACCCACGAAGGAGTTAGTGGTATCCAAGAGATGGGTCAGATCTTTGCCAGTGACAGTGGAGAGCAGAGAGTTGTCAGTGGATTTGATAGAGTTGGTTATGACTAACTTCGATATGATATTGGGTATGGATTGGTTCGCAAACTATGGGGCAACCATTGATTGCAGAAGGAAGATGGTCACCTTTGAGCCTGAGGGTGAGGATCCTTTTGTGTTTGTTGGTACTGTGCATGGACCTCGCATAACATTGATTTATGTTTTGAGGGCTAGAGATCTTATGCAAGGAGGTTGCATTGGATTCTTAGCCAGTGTGGTTGATACCACTCAGGTCATGCCAGTGAGACTAGAGGAGACCAGACTTGTTTGTGAATTCCTGGATGTGTTTCTAAAAGATTTGCCAGGGTTGCCGCCGCACAGAGAAATTGAGTTCGAGATAGAACTGGCACCAGGGACGGAGCCAGTGTCTAGAGCGCCTTATAGAATGGCCCCAGCTGAGTTGAAAGAATTAAAGGTACAGTTGCAAGAACTGTTGGATTTGGGTTCTATCAGACCTAGTTTCTCACCTTGGGGTGCGCCAGTTCTATTTTTGAAAAAGAAAGATGGTTCTTTGAGGATGTGTATTAATTACAGAGAACTGAATAAGCTAACAATCAAGAATAAGTATCATTTGCCAATGATAGATGATTTGTTTGATCAGTTGCAAGGTAAGAATATATTCTCAAAGATCGACCTTCGTTCTGGTTATCATCAGTTGAGGGTCAAGGAGGGAGATATATTGAAGACTACTTTTCTTACCAGGTATGAGCATTATGAGTTCTTAGTCATGTCTTTTGGATTGACTAATGCTCTTGCTGCTTTTATGGATCTGATGAACCGAGTGTTCAAGGATTATCTGGACCAGTTTGTGATCGTCTTCATCGATGATATTCTGGTATATTCTCAGTCTGAGTCAGAGCATGAGCAGCATCTGAGGTTGGTTCTACAGAGACTAAGGGAACACATACTGTTTGCAAAGTTCAAGAAATGTGAGTTCTGGTTATCTCAGGTATCCTTTCTTGGGCACATTGTCAGTAAGGAGCAGATTAAGGTAGATCCAGCGAAGATTGAGGCGGTCAAAGATTGGCCAAGGCTAAAGAATGTGTAACGACCCAAATTCGCTAATAAGGCTTAAGGGCCTTGATTAGCGTGCCAGGAGGGCATGATGGGATTTATGTGTGACTTTGATGAGTTAAATGCATGATTATGATTTAAAGCATGTTATATGACTATTTGACTATTTGAGATGCATGACTATGTGTATTAGTATGCATGTAGGCCCTGATTGTGTTAGAAGGGCATAATTGTAATTTTGGCCATTTTGTGCATAACTGTATTGATATGTGATGATTGTTGAGACCACAGTGGTATGTGGGTGTATCCGTGATTTGTTACTCGAGACGATCCCAGAGAGCAGGTTAGCGGAAAAGTCATGGCAGGAATTTATACCCGGCTCGGGGTGAGCCTGGGGGTATAAGCAGGAATTTAGAGAATAGATTGAGATTAATTTTGATGATGGGGAATACTTAGTTGGTGATTTATCAGGTGTTGGAAAGCAACGGGAAAATATTAGAGACACTTAAGGATTAGCGGGAATTGGGTAAAATGACTAAAATGGCCCTACGTGAACAAAAAGGTTTAGAGTTAATAGGGAGGGCATTTTGGTCAATTGGCTTTTGAGAGATAGATTAAATGAGGCTTTATATAGTGAGTGGGATTGTTAGAGAGTGAGAGAAATCTGAAGGAAAAGAAAGAAAAAGGAAGAAAAGAAAAGAGAGAAAACAGAGGGGTTTTCCAAAGGGGCGGTTTGTGCATTCTTGCACCATTTCTCTCCATTTTTCTTGGAGCAAAGCTCAGTGGGGAGCTAGGATAGGCTGAGCATCAAGGATCTTAAAGTTAGACTTGAAGATTTGGCAAGGATTAGCAAGAACACATCAACCTTTGAGGTAAGTTTCTAGAAATTTCAGTTTTAAGGGTTTGGCTGGTTTGAGCTAAGTTGATGGGAAATTTAGGGAATTTCTGGGCAAGCTTTGAGGAAGAGCAAGCTATGAAGGTCTAGGAAGTGAATCAAGGTCGAAATTGCATCAACGGTATAAATTCTAAGCCTTTAACTTTGTTGTTTGACTGAATTTCTAAGTTTAGGGTTGATCATGGTGAATTTTGAGATTTGGGTTGAATGAGCTTGGGTTTTGAGATTTGGGGATGCTTGGGATGAGTGGAGAGTGTTTATAAGCTTGATTTTAAGTTTGGTAAAGATTTGGGGAAGTTTGGGTTGAGATTGGCTCAAAGAAATCGCAGAAAAAGAAGTTGGGGTTTGTCTGGCTGCAACTAGCGCTACAGCGCTAGTTAGTGGGCACTGTAGCGCTAGGCCCTGTTTCTGGGGGGTGTGGTTCTGCTTGTAGCGCTACAGCGCCCTCTTTAGAGCGTTGTAGCGCTGCACTGTTTACAGAAAGGGATTTTTGGGCTTTTGTTGAGGGATTTTGACCTAGGGTTCGGAGCTCGATTCCATCACTTTGTGTTGGGGATCTAGGACTTCCCAGGGGCTCGGGATTGGTCCCGAGGCTAGGTTTTCGGACCTGGGGTTCGGTGTTGACTTTGACCTATGACTGTGTTTAGGTGTGCGCTAAGGCTCGAGTGGGATCGTGCTCAAGGAGTCAAGTGTTGAAAGCTATCAAATTGACAGGTAAGAAAACTATAGCACCCGTAAGACAGGGCATGGGCCCATGATGTGATTGCAGGGCTCGGCCCTATATTGCATGCTGAGATGATTGCAGGGCACGGCCCTATATTGCTTTACATGTTAGGGTGCAAACTTGATTGAATTGATATATGTTCAAATGTTATTTGAGTAGACTATCTGTGATTATAGTTGAATGAAATGGCAAGGAGCCGAGAACGGCAATGGAGCCAAGAACGGTAGAGGCCGAGAACGGCCTTGGGGCCGGAAGTAGCACTTAGCACATGGGATGCTTATAGCCAGGGTGGGACCCAAGGGGTACATGAGTTATTCTTACGGTAAGGACCGAGACCCCAGGCTTTGGTAAGGCCTCTGGGGCGGCATGGCCGTGCTTGTCCAGTCTGATGGTTTTCCTATTTATCAGCGGATTACATGTCAGCTATATCCTATGCATATGTTATATTATGTATGAGTTTTCTTGCTGGGCTTCGGCTCACAGGTGCTCTGCGTTGCAGGTAAGGGCAATGATTGAGTCAACCAGCCATGAGTACGGAGAGCATGAAGCAACGCGTACATGTTTGGCCTGCCCGACTGCTTTGGTTGGGGGTTTATTTGAGAAATGGCTGTAATAATCCGAGATTTTATTAATTAAGCAATTGTAAACTTATTTTAGGTTGTAAACAGTTTTCAAACCTTATTTTGGGATCCCAAATGTTTAATACTAGAAGTTTTCAATGAAGCAACGCATTTTCTAAGATTACAGCCCTAAGATTTTGATTAGTCACACTTTCGTTTTAAAAAACCTCGGTTAGCGAGTTCATTGCACATTGTTTTGTCTTACAACTCACTTGGTAACGACTCTAAGGAAGTAGGGCGTTATAGAATGCTTATGAGGTTAGAAGTTTCCTTGGATTGAAAGGTTATTATAGGCGTTTCGCGGAAGGGTTCTCAAAGATTGCTACTTCATTGACTGAGCTGACACGCAAGAGCCAGAAATTTGTGTGGTCAGACAAATGTGAGAACAACTTCTAGAAACTGAAGCAGAGATTGATTACAGCTCCAATTCAGAGTCTTCCGACAAATCAAGAGAAGTTTGTGATTTATTGTGATGCTTCTCATCAGGGTTTGGGATGTGTTCTGATGCAGTCAGAGAAGGTAATTACTTATGCTTCACGTCAGCTGAAGGAGTATGAAAAGAGATATCCCACTCATGATTTAGAGTTGGCGGCTGTGGTCTTTGCTTTAAAGATATGGAGCATTATCTTTATGGAGAGAAGTGTGAGATTTATACAGACCACAAGAGCCTGAAATACTTTTTCACTCAGAAATATTTGAATATGAGAAAAATGTGTTGGTTGGAGTTAGTAAAAGATTATGATTATGAGATTATGTATCATCCAAGAAAGGCCAACGTTGTAGCTGATGCTTTAATCTGGAAGGGTCCGGGATAGATTTATGGTGCGAGGCTGATAGCCAGGGAGTTAGCAGATGATATGACCAGAGCTGGTATAGAGTTGCTGGTGAGCCAATTGGCCAATATTACGCTACAGTCTACACTGTTGGAGAGAATCAAGGATGGTTAGTTGAGTGATCCACAGCTGATCAAGATCAGAGAGGATGTTTTGGCTGGAGCATCCAGAGATTATACAGTGTCTGAGTTAGGCTTATTGAGATACAAGGGGCGGATATGAGTTCCGTTAGACACTGCTATGAGGCGAGAGATTCTGGATGAATCTCATACTACACCTTACTCTTTGCAGCTAGGCACCAGGAAGATGTATCAGGATGTGAGATCGTTGTATTGGTTGCCGGGGATGAAGAGAGATGTAGTGGAATATGTGGCTAAGTGCTTGACTGTAACGCCCCAGCTCCAGGGACCGTTACGGTGTGCCTTGTAAACAGTGCTAAACTCGCTAATCGAGTCATTTGGCCAAAATCGTGAACTAAGTATGATTAGCGGTTTAGGGATTAAAAACTTTGGTTAAGATGTAACGTTTCACTAGAACGTTTAATTTATACATTGGGATCCCGAAAATAAAGTTTAAGAGTTTATTACAGAAAATATTTACAACAGGCCGTTCTAAGAGGCAAAACAGGGTTCAACCCTAGTTCCACTTTAAACCTCGGCCGTGGCGGACGAGCAGCTGCATATGTACACGTCATCACCTAAGCTCTCCAACTCAAGGATGGTCCAGTTTCCTCTTGCCTTTACCTGCACCACGTAGCACCCGTGAGCCGAAGCCCAACAAGAAAACACAATAAAACATGATATAATATCAACAACGATCATTATAACCATTCAGGACTATCAGTCCAGGCAAATAGGTCACAATAGCCAAAAGTCACAATAATGAGCATCGCTCCCTTTAGCCATGTGACGATAGGGTCACCAGGGCTTAACTGATACGTGATCCTTTCATAAGTTGATTAGGACGGTGCATGGTGAATGGTCACCAACATAACCTTCCTCCCGACCCTAGAGTCGTGCCATGGACAACGTCCCTTGGCCATGTGACAAACAGTCACCGGGGTCATATACCTTGGCCATAAACATCTGGTCGTAGACCAGGCAAGCGCTTATAAATTCTTCGACCTTAGGGTCGGTTTGGCATTAATGCCATAGAGCCATTCAATGCATAATTCTTGACTCTAGAGTCGGTCCCTGACTAGTCAGTGTCTTTCACAAGTAAGACATGCCACCAATCATATATCACATGTTCTGTATCCATAAACGAGGCATTTAGCATGCTTACCAAACAGGTAGTAGTGCTATTAGGGCCATGCATAAACACAGAGGCTCAAGCTCTGAACAGTATCATACTCATTATATAAAGCATGTCCCAAACACATGTTTCTCATGCATCATATGCAACATATCCAGCAATCCAACATGCACTAATAACCGCCATGCATGTCACATTTAATAGTCAACCAACATGAACCAAGAGTAGCCATGCATGTCATACATAATAATTAGCCGTCATGCATCAACAATAACCACGCGTGTCATACCCATTAATCAACCAACATGCATCATAATAGCCATGCATGTCTCATATACACAGGGTGCAGTTTTCTTACCTCAAATTGAGCTAGAACGTTTAAAAGAGCGACCCTTGAGAACGATCAACTTTTAGTCCTTTAGCGGTCACCTAGTCATAACCAAATATAAGGTACCATCAATAAAAATGATCAACATAAGTTCCCAAATCAATATCTAGCCTCCGGGAGATCAATCCCCACTTAACCGGGTACTAGGTACAACCCCGAGGCCTATGGCTTGAATCCCCAAGCTTAAAAACATGTTTTTGGTCAAAATGGCCTTAAGGGCCGCGGCCCTCCCCTGCTGCGCCGCGGCGCGCCTTCAAACAGAAAGGCTCCCCCCTACCAGACGCCAAGGGCCGCGGCGCACCACAGCTGCGCCGCGGCGCTCAGCCCAGGCTAGGCAAAAACCAGCACGCGACCTCAATTCTTCCCCTGTGTTTTTCCTCTCAAACCAGTCCTTCAAACCTTCATAAAACCTCTTTCTAACATACAATTAAACCCCTTGACAACACCCATAACCTCCCCTCATCAAAACCCAATCTTATCATCCATCAAAACCCCTTTGAATCCAAACTTCTCACAAGAATCAAAAGTTGAAAACCAAAACTTGAAAACAGAGCAATACCTGAAACCAAAGTCTAAAACTCACCTTGAAACCTATTTTGAATCCCCTTTAATGGTTGAAACAAGTCCCCTAGCTGCCACCTTTGATTTCCTAGCTCAAAACCCCAAAGTGGCTCTCAAAATTTGGAAGAGAGATGGAGGAGAGTTTTGTACGGGAGAGAGAGAAGGAGAGGATGAGGATGACTCTGTTTTAACTCTGTTTTCTACAGCCTACTAAACCTCATGTATATCCAAGCCAAATGACCTAAATGCCCCTAGGTCATTTATAGGCTTCTAAGCACTCCCAAGGGTAAAATCGTCCTTTTCAACCTATACCGTTAATCATAATTAACGCTCTCCAATTCCCGCTATTCTCAACATTCTCAAATGCCAATAAATCACATCCCGTTACCCTGAAATCCCCGGTAACGCTATAATCATAAAATTCACCCCGAGACTCACCCCAAGCCCCGAACTTAAACTCGTTATGACTAGACCGAACACTTACATCTCATGATCGTCTCATGTCGATAGCTCGAACCAATCTACCTTATAATGTGGCTATATTAATTAATCACAATCATGCACCCAAAATATACAATCACGCCCACAGTGGCCAAATTACCAAAATACCCTCACAATAATAAATTCTCCCATATGCATGCATCCACCACCATATAATAATATAATTCACGTAGACATGCATATAATCATTAAATACTATAATAAATCAATTATGGCCCTCCCGACCTCCTAATCAAGGTCCTAAACCTCATTAGGAAATTTGGGGCATTACATTGACATGTCAGCAGGTCAAGGCTGAGCATCAGAGGCCAGCAGGGTTATTGCAGCCTCTGGATATCCCAGAGTGGAAGTGGGAGGACATCAAGATGGATTTCGTGGTGGGAATACCCAGGACTGTTGGTCAGCATGATTCTATTTGGGTGATAGTGGATCGTTACACCAAGTCAGCTCACTTCTTGCCAGTGAGGACTACTTATACAGTTGACCAGTATTCAGATCTCTATGTGAGAGAGATTGTGTGCCTCCATGGAGCATCGAGGTCGATCGTGTCAGATCGGGACCCCACTTTTACTTCCAAGTTTTGGGGGAGTTTACAGAAGGCTATGGGTACACAGTTAAAGTTCAGTACTGCTTATCATCCTCAAACAGATGGGCAATCTGAGAGGACGATCCAGATATTGGAAGACATGCTGCGGGCATGTGTGCTGGATTTTAGTGGATCTTTGAGTAAGTATCTACCTTTGATAGAGTTCTCCTACAACAACAGTTATTAGTCTACCATTGGGGTTGCACCTTATGAGATGTTGTATGGTAGGAAGTGCAGATCTCTCATTCATTGGGATGAGACAGGTGAAAGGAGATACTTGGGTCCTGAGGCAGTTCAGAGGACCATGAGGCCATTGAGAAGATTAAAGCTCGGATGCTCGCTTCTCAGAGTAGACAGAAGAGCTATGCAGATCCCAAGCGTAGGAACGTGGAGTTCCAAGTGGGATACTATGTCTTCCACCATGGAAATGGGTGAGAAAGTTTGGAAGAAGGGTAAGTTGAGCCCTAGATTTGTAGGTCCATTTGAGATTCTGGAGAGGATAGGTCAGGTGGCTTACAAATTGGCTTGGCCTCCGGCGTTGTCAGCCGTGCATAATGTGTTTCATGTTTCAACTCTTCGGAGGTATGTACCTGATGTGAATCATATTTTGAGTTATGAAGATCTGAAGCTTGAGGCAGATCTCTCTTTTAAGGAACAACCAATCCAGATACTTGACAGAACGGACAAGGTCCTCAGGAATAAGACGATACCTTTGGTTAAGGTATTGTGGAGGAACAGCAAGGTCGAGGAAGCGACCTGGAAGCTGGAGTCAGATATGCAGAGTCAGTATCCCGAGCTGTTCAGGTAAATTTCGAGGACGAAATTTCTGTAAGGAGGGGATAGTTGTAATGCCCCGAAATCCCTAATGCATTTTAATTGCTGTATTAGTAGGCCGGGAGGGCCATAATTGTTTAATTATTCCATTAAATGATCATATGCATGTTTATGTGAATTATATTATAATATGATGTTAAATGCATGCATGTGGGTCCACATTTGATTGTTAGGGTGTTTTGGTAATTTGGCCCGTTGAGGGCATATATTTGTATTTTGGTGCATATTGTGAGTTATGGATGAGATCCCATTATTATGGAGATATATTCGAGCTATTCGGCGTGAGACGGTCTTATATTGTAAATTAGCGGTTTTGTCATAACGGGGTTAGTTATTGGGATATTGGATAATGGGAATATTTATTTGATGATTAATTGGGAGTTATTGAGATCAGGAGGAAATTTTGGAAGTTTTGGCTATTATGTCCCTGGGGGAGTTTTTGGGACCCCGAGTATTAGGTTTTATTTGAGGTTACTTAAGCCTGAAGTAGTTTGCCAGAAAGGTTACTCTCCCTATAACCTTTGTGACATTCGTGGCAATTTCGAAGAAATCTTGAGTTCTAGTAGTTGAAATCAAGCGAGGATCGAGGCATAGCGATCCTAGGAAAGATTAGAAGCTTCTTGACCGAAGGATTTAACGAGAAACAACCCAATCAAAGGTAATCTAAGTTTTAAGTTTTGAGTTTTTAGAGTTTCTAAGCTCTGAATTGGATTTTGTGAATCGGTGAGCTTTTGATTTGTTTGAGCCTAGGGATTTGATGATTTTGGATCATTGGGATGTTTGGGAACTTTGATTTTTGGATTTGGAAGTGTTTAGGTATGTTTTGGGAAGGTTTAAAATGAAGAAAATCATAGTTATGGCTGGTTCCCGAGTGGGGGTCGCGGCCCTGTTCTTGGGCGCCGCAGCCCAAGCTCGAAGAAGCAGGAGGAGGAGTTTTGGGGGTGCTGGGCGCCGCGGCCCTTGCTCCTGGTGTGGTTGGGGGCCGCGGCTCAAGGTTCCAGGGCCGCAGCTCAGGAAGGGTTTTGAGGCCAATTGAGTGTTTTGATCATGGGAACTCAATTTTACGCCTCGGGATCGCTCCTACTACACGGATTAGTGGGATTCGATGTCCCAGAGACTAGATCTTGGTTCGGGAACCTTTGTTATTCATTTTATTGATGGTGTCCCATATTTGGTTATGACTAGGTGACCGCTAAGGAACTTAAAGGTTGATCGTTCTCAAGGGTCGTTCTTTTATTCATTCTCGCTTGAATCAGAGGTAAGAAAACTACACCCTCTATACATGACATGCGTAGTTGTTGTTGAGGCATGTTGGTTATTAAATGTGGACATTGATTTCATATTAAATGCTTAGCAAATCTTGCTTATTTGTGTATGGCACTGATTAGTCAGGGTCAAGATTGGTCGCGTATTACTGACCTGAGAGTCAGAAACGGCATAAGCGTTGAGAACGCAGGGCCGATAAAAGATTAGATCTAATCGATATCAGCGTTGAATGACTCTAGGAGAATTAATGCTGGACCGACCCTAAGGTCG
This sequence comes from Humulus lupulus, assembly GCF_963169125.1. Lineage (NCBI taxonomy): Eukaryota > Viridiplantae > Streptophyta > Magnoliopsida > Rosales > Cannabaceae > Humulus > Humulus lupulus. Next base: position 14,679,021 of record NC_084802.1, read on the forward strand.
ATGAAACTTATAAGCGCTTGACTAGTCTAGGACTGGTTACTCAAAGCTAGGGCCAAAGGCCTAGGTGACTGCTTGTCATGTGGCTAGGTAGCAGAATCCCATGGTTATGACTCTATGGTCATGCGGTAGGTTATATCGGTCACTAGTTCATCGAGCACCTATCTTGATAAGCTAGTGAAATGATCACTTATTTGTAAAGCCCAGGTGACCCTATCGTCACATGGTTAAAGGGAATGGAACCCACCTTAGTGACTTTTCAACTGTCACTTCTTTATTTTGGACTGAAAGTCCTGAATGATTATTATGATCATTGTTGATATTATATTCATGTGTTATTGTGTTTTCTTGCTGGGCTTTGGCTCATGGGTGCTATGTGGTGCAGGTAAAGGGAAAGAAAAGCTCACCCAGCCTTGAGTGGAGAGCTTAGGTGGTGCTGTGTACATATGCGGCTGCTTGACCAGCACGTCCAAGGAGTTCTCAGAGGAACTAGGGGGTTTACCCTATATTTGCCGCTTAGGTCGACAGGTTTGTAAATTTGAAACTGTAATGACTATTTTGAGTTGTAAATGTTTTTATGGGCCCATGAACAGTTTTATGTTTTAAATAAAATATATCCTTCCATTTTGATTGATTTTCTACCTTAACATATTAATAACACCTAGAAGCACGTTTTTAACCAAAGAACTCGGGTTGCGAGTTAAATTCACGGTTCATCGTAACTATTCTGGGGTAACCAGGGCATTACAACTATGCTAGAGAGTGTAGGCATAGAAAAGACCAACAAGGACCTAAGGTGAATGCAACTCAAGAGGAAAACATAGTTGCTACCCTTAGTGAGGTGAATGCGGTCCAAGGCAAGGTGAAAGGGTGGTGGTATGATACATGTGCCACCGTCCATGTCGCCTATGACAAATAATTGTTCAAGACCTTTGAAGAGTCAAAGGGCAACCATGAGATTCAAATGAGCAATGAGGGCAAATCCAAGGTACTTAGAAAAAGTACCATTGAAGTCTTTTTCACCTCCGACAAGAAAGTTACACTAGTGAATGTACTTTATGTTCCTGAAATGAGTAGAAACTTGGTAAGTGGTGATTTGCTTGGCAAGCCCGACATTAAAGTTGTTTTTGAGTCTGGTAAACTTATACTTACCAAATCAAATGTATTTTTGGGAAAGGGGTACTCTTGTGAGGGTATGGTTAAATTGTGCACCAATGATGTAACTTTCAATGTTATCAATAAAAATGTTAATTCCGCATATATTGTTGAGTATGATTATTTATATTTGTGGCATCTTAGACTATCGCATATAAGTTTTTCAACCATGAAAAGAGTAGTAAAATGTGGTATAATTGCATGCAATATTAAAAACTATGGTAAATGTGAAACATGTGTTAAGGCAAAAATGATTAAGAAACTATTTCTTAGTGTAGAAAAATCATCTAATTTACTAGATTTAATCCATTGTGATCTTTGTGAATTAAATGGTGTTTTGACTAGAGGTGGTAAAATGTTTTTTCTTACTTTTATAGATGATTTTAGTAGATATACCTATGTGTTTCTTTTAAAGCATAAAGATGAAACTTTTGATGCTTTTAAATTATATAACTTAGAAGTTAAAAATCAACAAAATAAAAAGATTAAGGTGCTAAGAAGTGATAGAGGAGGAGAGTACTTCTCTAATAAATTCAATACATTTTGTGAATAAAATGGTATAATTCATGAGTGCACCGCACCTTATACACCACAACGCAATGGTATTGCAGAAAGGAAAAATAGGACTTATCTAGAGATGATAAATTCTATGTTGGTGTTTTCTAAGTTGAACTTCAACGTATGGGGTGAAGCGCTTTTAACCGCTTGTCACATTCTTAATCGAATACAGATGAAGAAAAACGAGATATCTCCATATGAGTTATGGATTGGAAGAAAACCCAACATAGGGTACTTCAAAGTGTGGGGGTGTCTAGCATCTTGCAAGAAAAACGAACCTAATAGAACAAAGTTAGGTTCAAGAGCCATAAAGTGTGATTTTGTTGGTTATGCCAACGATAGTAAAGATCATAGGCTATTAGACTTAGAGTCTAATATTGTGATTGAATCTGCAGAAGTTGAATTCTTTGAGAACATGTTATGTGACAACAATTCTTAAGCTTCAACATCTCTAAAGGAGAATTTGTTATATGAGAACAATTCTCAAGCTTCTACATCCAAAATTGATTCTCAAGAGGAGAATTCTCAAAAGAATGTAAAGCAACCCTTTGAACTTAGAAGAAGTCAAAGGCTAAAAAATAATGAGAAAAGTCTAGTAGTGGATGAGATAGATTCTCAACGAATTTCATTCTACATGGTAGAAGGAAATAGAGAGGAAGTCATTAGGAAAATTCCTATTATACTTCTTGTTGAGGATGATCCTAAGACTTATAGAGAAGTTATGCAATCAAGAGATAGTGCATTTTAGAAAGAAGCCATCAATGATGAGATGGATTCAATTCTTTCCAACAACACTTGGGAATTGGTAGACCTCCCATCAGGGTCTAAGTCAATTGGGTGTAAGTGGGTATTTAGGAGAAAATACCACACTAATGGCACTATCCAAACCTTTAAAGCTAGATTAGTAGCTAAATGGTTTAGGCAAAAAGAGGGTATCAATTATTTCGATACCTATGCGCCTGTTGCAAGAAAAACTTCTATAAGAATTTTGTTCGCTTTAGCTTCTATACACAACTTGTATGTTCATCAAATGGATGTCAAAACGACATTTCTTAATGGTGATCTCAATGAGGAGGTCTATATGGAACAACCCGAAGGGTTTGTCCTACCAAAATATGAACAAAAAGTGTGTAGACTTGTAAAATTCTTATATGGATTGAAACAAGCTCCTAAGCAATGGCATGAGAACTTTGATCAAGCCATAATGTCTAATGGGTTTAGACATAACAATGGAGGCAAGTGTTGTATTCCAAAATTTGTAAGGGATATGTGATCATTGTTTGCTTATATGTGGATGACATGCTTATTCTAAGTAATAGCATGAAAGGGATAGAAGAAACAAAGAGGTTTCTATCATCAACCTTCAAGATGAAAGATCTTGGAGAAGTTGACACCATACTTGGTATCAAAGTAAAGAAACATAGTGGGGGTTTTGCGTTAGGGCAAGCTCACTATGTTGAGAAAGTATTGAATAAATTTAACCATCTCAAGGTTAAAGATGTCGATACTCCATTCAGCCATAGTGTAAAACTAGAGAAGAATGAAGGAAGAGCGGTGGCTCAATTGGAGTACGCTAGTGCTATAGGGAGTCTAATGTACGCTGCCTAATGTACTAGACCTGATATAACATTTGTGGTGAGTAAACTTAGTAGGTTTACAAGTAATCCAAGTGTGGATCACTGGAAGGCGATTGGAAGAGTCCTAGGTTATTTCAAGAAAACCAAAGGACTAAGCCTTCATTACTCCAAATTTCCTTCAATCTTAGAAGGATATACAGATGCAAGCTGGATATCCAATCTTGGGGATAACTTGTCCACAACTGGTTGGGTATTTACACTTGGTGGGGGTGCAGTTTCTTGGGGTTCCAAGAAACAAACCTGTATATCTCATTCCACTATGGAAGCAGAGTTTATAGCTCTAGCTGTTACCGGCAAAGAGGCCGAATGGTTATGGGATCTGTTGATAGAGATACCCCTGATCAAAGAGATTGTATCCACTATATTGATACATTGTGATAGCCAAGCAACATTGGCTACAGCATACAACGGAGTGTATAATGGGAAGTCTAGACCTATTAGTCTAAGACATGGATATGTAAGAGAATTGATTCAAATAGGAGTCATCTCAATATCCTATGTGAGAACAAGTGAAAATCTGGCGGATCCTTTCATTAAGCCACTAATGAGGGATTTAGTGACTACATCATCTCGAGGGATGGGACTTAAACTCCCTAAAGAGATTCGCGATTGATGGTAACCTATCTTAACACTAGTTACTTAACTAGTGTTAGGTTCAATAGGTAACAACTAGTCGATCAAGTGAATATTAGTTGTACTCAAAACAAGTCCCATCTGAGATATTGAGTACTTGTGAGTTACCAAGTTGAGGGTTAAAACCGAAAGGCTTTTTAATAGAATTCAGTCTTGTGAAGACAAGTATTTTTGGTAACAAAATACTATAAGAATTCTACCTATATGGACCTAGGGGTGGTGCCGCCTCTCATGAGAATTGGGAGTATTCTCAAGAACGTTCATGAATGGAAAGTGCACATTATCATTAACGGTGCAAAGCGAGACATAGAGGTCTCAAGTGAACATCGCAAAGGTGTGTGTGTTATTACCGATTTGTTATAATGAAAAGATGGTTCAATGTCTAGTGCAACCAAATTTTTGACAAATTTTGTGATAATTACACTATAGTAAAGTTCAAGTTGAAAAACACTTTGCTTTATGCACTAATGCAATGACTCCTATAAGAGAGTGTTCTTATTTAATCAAGTGGGGGATATGTTATATTTCAAAAAATATAATGATTGATTAAATAAGTGTTATAATAGATAACTATTTAATCTAATGGAGGAATGTTATATTATTTTATAATATAATGTAATATTATATTATATTATAATATAATGTTTTAGATTAAATAAATGTGACAAAGAGTGTCACATATTGTAACATATAATAGAGAGTTACAATATTTAGATATATGAGATATATCAAAATATGTAACATATTTGGTGTTACAAATTTGTAACTTCCAAATATTACCCATTATTGTGTAGATTTGTTGTTACACAATATTGAGATGAATTTTTTAAAGCCATATGAGAAATGACTGATAGAGATGTGATTTTAACTCTCATATTGTGTATGGAAGTTACAAAATCAATTGGGAATAAATTTGGAACGTTTTGGAAAAAATTGAAAATTGGTTGCTGGAAAAGGCCTAGGGTCGCGGCGCCTGATTGTCAGGCCGCGGCCCAAGAGGCAGAATTACTCCGTGGGCTGCGGCGCTTGCTTGTTAGGTCGCAGCCCAAGTGGCTGGCAGCATATTCCAATTTTTAGTTTTATCCAATTTTGAAAATTTCCAACAGCCAAATAACTCCAAAATCTCTATTTTAATTTCATAAAACATCCAATTAATCATTGGTAATAGCCATGGGGTTGGTGGAATTTGAAATTCAAAGGGTGTCTCAAAACTCTATAAATAGGAGCCTAATGCTCACTTGTAAGACACAACATTTCTATCCATTAGAGCACTTGGCTAGAAACACCTTGAGGCTTGATTATTCCAGAAAGCATTTCCAAAAAATCTGTGAGAGATCCCTTAGTGCTTGAGTTAAGGGGGAAATAAGCTTTTAGACAAATGTTTCAAACCTTGTTCAAGTTGGTGATCCCCAACACTCTTCACATTGGTAGTGTGAGTGAGAGTTGTTTCTATTTTGTTTTTCTTGTTCTTTCCTTTTATTCTATTTCTCTTCATCTTCATATTCTTCTCTTTTGTTTATTTGTATTTCTTGTTTTGAGTTGTAATCTTCTTTTCTTTTTGTTTCAAACACATTACTTTATTTGTATTATTTTGCATAGAGTTGTATTTCTCTTCTTCTATTTCTTCTTTTATTTATTTGTATTTTCAGTCATGGAGTTGTAACTTTATTTAATCAATAATTATTTATTTGTAATATTTTGTTTAGAGTTGTAATTATCTTACCATTTCCATTGAGGCAAAACTATTTTTCATAACAATTACAGCCCATAAACTTGATGGAAAAAATTACCTTCAGTGGGCCCAGTCAGTCAAACTCGTCATTTGTGGATGTGGGAAACTTGGGTACATCACCGATGATCTCCCGGCACTATCTTCCACTAACCCTACGTACAAGGTATGGCAAGCTAAAAATTCTATAGTTCTTGCATGGCTAATTAATTGAATGGATCATAAAATTAGTCGCAGATATTTATTCTTTAAGACTGCTAAAGAAGTGTGGGATGCTGCCCGAAAAATGTATTCTAACCTTGGTAATGCTTCTCAAATTTTTGAGATCCGCACCAAACTCAAAGAGATCAAGTAAGGTAATCAAACTGTTACCCAATATTTTTCAGATTTACAAGACTTATGGCAGGAACTTGATCTGTATCTGGATACCACACCACTATGTGTTGACTGCACCACAATCCAGCGACAACAATTAGAGAAAGAACGCGTCTTTGAGTTTCTGTAATGCCCCGAATTCTCCGATGTGGTTTAATGGCGGGATTAGTAGGCCGGGAGGGCCATACTTGTTTAATTATGCCATTAAATGATATTATGCATGTATATGTGAATTATATTATAATATGATGTTAAATGAATGCATGTCGGTGATATGTATTGAGACCACATTATAATGTGGGTTTGATTGAGCTATTCGACATGAGACGATCTTGAAATATTGATTAGCGGTCTAGTCACAACAGGTTTAAGTTCGAGGCTCGGGTTGAGTCTCGGGGTGATTTTAATGATTAGAACGTTACTGGGAATTAATGGGTAACGGGATATGAATTATTGGTGTTTGAGATTATTGAGAATAATGGGAATTGGAGAGCGTTAATTATGATTAACGAGATAGGTGGGGAATACCAATTTTGCCCTTGGGAGCCTTTAGAAACTTTAAATTGACCTAGGGGTAAAATGGTCATTTCACCCCTAGGATAGATACAACCATTGTTGGCTGAAAGAAGAGAGCAAAACAGAGCAAGTATCTAAGCTTCTTCCGTACCTTCTTTTCTTCATCCTTCTTTGAGATTTTTGAACCATTCTCGAGAATTCAAGCTTGTGAAGCAAGCCTTGGGAGTTTGGGAGTGTGTTCCTCCATTGAAGAGCATCATAAGTTGAGCTTTGGGTAAGTTTCTAACCATAGAATTTCCTGGTTTGCCCTGTTTTAATTCTATTTTGCAGTTATGAATTCTAGGTTGAGAACTTGGTTTTGTTGGGAGTTTTGGCTAGGGTTCCTATGGTTGGGATGTTTGGGATATGTTGAAATGATTTTTGGGTTCATTTGGCATCAAGAATGGGATTTGGAAGCTTTGGAATCAGGTGGGAATCGAAGGAGATAAAGAAGGTCGGTTCAGGGGAGTTCTAGTCTGGAGGTAGCGCTATAGCCCCCACCCTAGGGCGTTACAGCGCTCCTCAAGAGGTTTTTGGGCGTGTTGGAGGTTCTGAGAATAGCGTTGGGGCGCTAGGGGTCAGCGCTGTAGCGCTACCCTGTTCCTTCAAAGTCCCGTTTTGGGTATTTTAAGGGTTTTTTACTTGGGGTTTCAATCCTTAAGGCCCGGGATCGAATCTACTCACCGTGTGGGCATGTTTCGAGGTCCCGAGAGTGGTGCTTAGATTAAGACCCTATCTATGTTGATTCTCATTAATGGAGGTTATAATTGGTTGTGATTAGGTAACCACTAAGGAACTAGAAGATCGATCGTTCTCAGGAGTCGTTCTTATAATATCTCTTGCTCGAACCTGAGGTAAGAAAACTGCACCCTGGGTATATATGACATGCATGATTGTTATTGAGGCATGTGGACATGGATTGCATATTAAATGCTAGTGAATATTGATTATCTGTATATGGCACTGACTAGTCAGGGACACTGACCTAAGAGTCAGAAATGGCATAGCGTCATGAACGTCGAGCCAAATGAAGATTAGATCTAATCGATATCAGTGTTGAATGGCTCTAAGGCATTAACACTAGACCGACCCTAAGGTCGATGAACTTATAAGCGCTTGGCTAGTCTAAGACTAGTTACTGAGAGCTAGGGCATAAGGCCCAGGTGACTGCTTGTCACATGGCTAGGGAACGATGTTCCAGGGTTATGACTCTATGGTCATGAGGAAGGTTATGTTGGTGACCAGTCACCATGCACCTATTCTGGTTAAGATAATGAAAGGTTCACTTACATGTTCTTTGAGGTCAAACGTGAAGAAGCACGTCGTCGTGTCATGCTCACTAACCCAGAACTACAATCTATTGAAAGTTTGGCTTTTCTTTCCAAAACTGGTCCACCACCATCTGGAAAATCCAATCCTGATCCTCAACCTAACCGTAAGGGCGAGAGACCTTGATGTGATCATTGCCAACGTCATGGTCACACCTGGTCTACATGTTGGGAAATTCACGGAAAACCACCAAACTGGACTCCTCATTGCCAAAATGACAAAAAAGCCAACCAAGTTTAGAGTGAAACTAAAAATACTGTTGTCCCTTCCTTCAGTAATGCACAAATTGAACAGTTGTATACTCTCTTGAGTCAATCTTCCATGGCACCCAAATCTGGATCCGAATCTCATAGTGCTTCAGTGGCACATTCTGATAATTTATCATCCGCTGCCCAAACTCTGTGCAACAGATCACATGACAGGTTCATCTCATTTGTTTGATTCTTATTGTCCCTGTTCGACAAAAATTAGTGTCAAGATTGCAAATGGAACTCAATCCCCTACTGCGGGAATTGGCACCATTAAATTGTCTACTGATTTACTTCTTAAATCAGTTCTTTATGTTCATTCTTTGAAGTGCAATTTAATTTTTGTTCACAAATTGACTTCTGATAACAATTGCCTTGCTAAATTTGTGTCCAATTCTTGCCAATTTTAGGATCTATCATCGGGGAGGATGATTAGCAGTGCTAGGATTCGTGACAGACTTTATTTCTTCGACAGACAACATCCAATCAACAAAGTTCCAAGTTTTTTTTCTACTTATGTTTCAAACTCTGTTTCTTATTCTAATTTTAACACCATTATGTTATGGCATTGTTGACTTGGGCATCCAAGTTTTTTATATTTAAAACATCTATTTCAATCTTTATTTATCAATAAAAAGGTTGCTGAATTTCAATGCGATATCTGTCAATTTTCCAAACATACACGTGTTTCATTTCCTCCAAGGATGTATACACCTTCTAGTCCTTTCTCTCTTGTTCATAGTGATGTTTGGGGACCCTCCAATGTCTCTAATTCTCATGGTAAGCATTGGTTTATTACGTTTATTGATGATCACACACGTATTACTTGGGTTTATCTGCTTAAGCATAAGTCTGATACATGTCAGGTTTTTCAAAACTTTCATCATATGATCCAAACACAATTTCAAACCTCTATCAGAATACTTTGTACCGACAATGGTACTGAATGTTTCAATACTACTCTTGGTCCCTACCTTCTCCAAAATGGGATTGTTCATCAAAGTTTGTGTGTCGATACTCCGCAACAGAATGGGGTTGCTGAACGGAAAAATCGCCACCTCTTAGAAGTGGCTCGTGCTCTCATGTTCACTATGCATGTTCCAAAATATCTTTGGGGTGATGATATTCTCACTGGTACTTACCTCATTAACTGCCTTCCAAGTCGACCCCTTCAATTCAAAACACCATTTTATGTCCTTCAATCACTCTATCCTCACACTTCTTCAAATTCTCTACCAATCAAAGTTTTTGGCTGCATTGCCTTTATTCACGTTCACTCTCACAATCGTAGTAAACTTGATCCTAGAGCAATAAAAACAGTGTTCCTGGGTTATTCTCCTACCCAGAAAGGTTATCGTTGCTATTTTCCACTCACAAAAAAATCATACATCTCAAGTGATGTAACTTTTTTTTGAAAAAGTTCCATATTTCACCCCCACCTTGCTTCAGGGGGAGCACAGTCATCACAAGCAACAAGCTCAGTGGTCGTGGGGTTTAGAATTACCTCTAGACACTTCATTCTCTTTAGATCCAGAAAAACTTCTAGACATTCCATTCTCTTCAGATCCAGGAAAAACAAATCCTTATTCTTCTTCTTCTGAGAACATCTTAAAAATAGAAACTATTCCTATTCATAACTGTTAACTATTCCTATTCATAACTGTTAACAAAAAGGGATTGCCTATGCATCATGTTGGTTAAAGGATCTGACCAGAACTAGAGTAGAGTTTCTGGTGGGCCAGGTGGCCAGCTGTATTCTTGAGTTTACTCTTGTAGAGAAGATCAAAGGGAAAATAGTTAAGTGAACCACAAATAGGAAGATTGAGGAGAAAGTCTTAGCTGGATTAGCTAAGGATTGTACAGTGTCAAGTATGAATTTATTGTAGATAAAGGGATTTGAATTTGGGATGTAATGGACACTAGGATTAAATGGGAGATTCTGGATGAATCTCATACTACTCTCTTATTCTCTTTATCCAGGCATAATGGAAAATGTACTGTGTTTGAAAGCCTTATATTGATGGCCTGGGATGGAGAGGGACATAATGGTACACATGACAAAGTTCTTAACCTGATAGCAGGTCAGGATAGAGTATCAGAAATCAGTAAGGCCATTGCAGCCTTTGAGTATTTTATAATGGAAAAAAGGACACATCGCGATGGGTTTCGCGGTTGGGCTGCCCAGGATAGTGCATTAGCGTGATTTGGATTGGGTCATTATGGACCAGTATCTAAAGTGAGTTCATTTGTAACGCCCTGGATAGCCAAGACCGTTACACTGTGTGTTTATAAAGTGTCAGACTTGCTAACCAAGTCACTTAAACAAAATCGTGTTACTGAGACTATAAAGGAACTAGGGTTTAAAATGTTTTGGTCTCAAAAGCCGCATTTTCATTAAGAAACATTGTTTGTTTACACGGGATCCCAAAAAATGCAAGTTTAGAGATCGTTTACAAAAGTTATAAGATTCAGATACAATAACCAGCCATACTAAGGCAAAACAAGCAGTTAGGTGGTCCCTGTCCTGATCCACTCCTCGACCATGGTGATCGAACAGCTGGTTATGTACATTTCACCTCGGAGCTCTCCACCTCAGGCTTGGTCCATTCTGCCCTTGCCTTTACCTGCACCACGTAGCACCCGTGAGCCAAGGCCCAGCAAGAAACACAACAACAGAGCATAAGCAATCAATAGACAAGTCAATATCTCACATTACATCACATAGTCTCAACCATATAGCCATTCAGTATAATCAAGTATTCAACATGCTAAGCATATCAATTCATTTCATACATCACTGCACAAATGATAACTAGGGCTAGCGCTCTCAGGCTGCTCCCTCCGTTATCCCACTGACTCCGGCCCGCTTAAGCCGAGCTTAGTGAATATTCTCGGCTACCAGTGGCCAAGCCACGCCCTGTGCACAAATACTATGTACGACACTCTTAGGCCGCTTTTACATGTCCCATGGCGTAATACCATCATTGACACGATACAATTCTCGGGAGCACTTAGTCCCATCACAAACACATAATCGGGTGCAATTTTCTTACCTTTCAATTCACTAGCTTTGATCCCTCGACTCCTTGAGCACGATCCCTCTTGAGCCCTAGCGCTCACCTAAACAAAATCATGGGCCAAAGTCATCATCAATCCTCAAGTCCAAAACCTAGCCCCAGGGCCAATCCCGAGCCCCCGAGAAGTCCTAGTTCCACCAAACAAGGTGGTGGAAACAAACCCCAAACCTTAGGTCAAAAACCCTTGCAAACAACCCTAAAATCCCCTTCAGGAAGCAGGGTAGCGCTACAGCGCTCATGGGAGGGTGCTACAGCACTACAAACAGAAGCCAAAATCCCCTCAGCATCATGGCCTAGCGCTACAGCGCCCAAAGGCTAGCGCTGTAGCGCTAGTCACAGACTGGCCAACACCAATTTTTCCCTTCTGCGACTTTCCTCGAACCAACCTCAACCAAAACTCTTCCAAACATTTCCCAACCTCAAAAATAACCTTATGACCATACTCCACTCATCCCAAGCACCCCAAATACCTAGAACTCAAGCACATGCATCCACAAACTCATAATTCAACATAGCCACTCCTAAACACTAAAACTCAGCAGAAACTAATTGAACAGCAAAGTTAGAGTTTAGACTTTATACCTTTGATAGGATTTCGACCACAAGCTGTCTCTAGACCTTCTTGGTTTTCTTTTCCTTAACCTCTGCTCTAAATTTCCCCAAAGTTCCCCATCAAACTCAACTTATACACCATAATTCAGAAACCAAACCAGCAACTGAAGAGATTACAGAACCTTACCTCAATTGATGGCCTAACCTTGCTAAACCCTTGTCAAATCCTCAATCTTAGCTCAGTAATCTTGTGGCTTAATTGAACTAACTCTCCTCTGAATTTTACTTCAAGAAGAATGGAGAAAAGTGGTAAGAGAACCACAAACCGACTCAAAGGAAAACCACTCTGTTTTTCCTTCCTTTTCTCTTTTCAGACTTCTATAATATTCTACAAATCCCACTAACATAAAGCCTCAGTAATATCCATCTTTAAAAGCCAAATGACCTTAATGCCCTCCCCTTTATTTCTAATCCTTTAGTCCACTTAAGGGCATTTTAGTCATTTTACCTAATTCCCGCTAACTCCTCGAGTGTCTCTATTATTTCCCGCTTAATTCCCGATACCTAATTAATCACCAATAACATTCCTCAATGTCAAGATAAATTCCACTATATTCACTAAATTCCCATTTATACCCCTAAGCTCACTCCGAGCCGGGTATAGATCCCTGCCATGACTATTCCGCTACTTGGCCCACTAGGATCGTCTCGAGTCACAGATCACAGATATATCCACATAATAATGTGGTCTCGACAATTATCACACATATGAAAGCAGTTATGCCCATAATGGCCAAAATTACGATTATGCCCCTCTAACCTAATCAGGGCCTACATGCATACTAATACACATAGTCATGCATCTCAAATATTCAAATAGTCATATAACATGCTTTAAATCATAATCATGCATCTTAATCATTAAAGTCACACATAATTCCCATTATGCCCTCCAGGCACACTAATCAAGGCCCTTAAGCCTTATTAGTGAATTTGGGTCGTTACATCATTTCTATCAGTAAGTACGAATAATACAGTGATCAGTATTCAGATTTTGTGTGAAAGAGGTAGTATGCCTTCATGGAATTCGAGGTCTATCTTATCAGATGAGGACTCAGTTTTACTTCCAAGTCTTGAGGAAGGTTGCAAAAGGCCATGAGTATATAGATGGAATTTAGTGCAGCTCATTATCCTCAAATTGATGGTAAATCAGAGAGAGTTATCCAGTATGAGAGGGACACTCTATGAGATGAGGTATGATAGAAAATGTTTATCACCCATTCATTGGAATGAGATGGGTGAGATGTTGATTTTGGATCCTGAGGTAGTTCAGGGGATCATTGAGATTATTAAAAGGTTAGAGCTTGGATGTCACTTCTCAAAGTAAATGGAAAAGTTATGTTGATTTAAGATGCAGGAACATGGGATTCCAAGTAGAAGATTGTGTTTTCCTTAAAGTATCACCATGGAAAATGGTGAGGAGTTAAGGGCAAGTTGAGCCCTAGATTAATATGCCAGTTTGAATCCTAGACAGGATCAGTCAGGTTGCCTTTGGATTGGCCTTAGTTTTGGCACTGTCAGTTGTACACAGTGTATTTTATATTTCCATGTTGAGGACATGGGTTAGAAGAGACTCATGTGTTGAGTTATGAGAATCTGAAGATTGAGGCTAAGTTATCCTGTGAGGAGTAGCCAGTTCAAATCTTAACAGAAAGAATAAGGTTCTAAGAAGCAAAATTTTACATTGGGTTAAGGTATGATTCAGAAACAATGAGGTCGAGGGAACGACCTGGGAAAGTGGAATCATTTGTGTGGAATTCTTATTCCGGGCAGTTCAGATAAATTTCGAGGACGAAATTTCTATAAGGAGGGGATAGTTATAATGCCCCAAAATCCCTAATAAGGTTTAGGACCTTGATTAGGAGGTCGGGAGGGCCATAATTAATTTATTCTGTTATTAAATGATTATATGCATGTTTATGTGAATTATTGTACGCCCTGAAAATTCAGCACATACCTTGTTGAGACAGCTCGGGTGCAGCGGGATAATAAAAAGCTGTAATCTATGCACCACGTGTTCACCTCTCATCCGAGAAGATTCGGTGTCATCCCCTATACAAATAGCTCGAGCTATTGAGACATTTAGTAACCTATCACCTAGAACCATTTTGTGTAAAATGGCCTCAGAAGGCACGAGCTAACATTACGTTAAGCTCGTGATACGTCAAAGGTCTGACGTACCACATGGTCTTTATAAAGTTGACCACGCAATATAAACGTGCATAAAACAGACATCACGTGTTTGTTTTATTCCCGAATTCCTGGATACGCAATATAAACGTGCGTGATCAGATACCACACGCCTGATTTAGGCCTTGCGGCCCATTACCTTTTTTATCTGTTGATTAGACCACACTTCAATGTAAAATTTAGATATTAATCATCAATGTTGCAGAGATGATGTGAAGGATCAAGAGATCACGGGATGACCCCAATACCTACCCATAGATCATTATCCTATAAATACCAGGATCCTGGGTAGTGCAGGGGGTTGGACTCTCTCTGTAATGCAAATACTCTGTAAAAATAGAGAGAAGTTTATAGCAATAATATTGACTCGTAGACTAGGGAGATTTTAACCTCCGAACCACATAAAAAGGAGTGATCATTTTCTTTGCAGCTAATTTCCAACATCCTTGAGCATTATCATTTTCTTAGTACGGTTTATCATAAAGTACTAATCTATCCTAGTTATTCATATAATTCACTGTTGGCGAAAAACCGTGTCAACAATTATATTATTATATGATGATAAATGCACGCATATGGGTCCATTTTTAATGATAAGGGCATTTTTGTAATTTGGCCCGTTGAGGGCATAATTGTGTATTTTCACGCATGTTGGTGAATTGTGAATAATACCATAGTATGTGTAGATTTTTTCGAGCCATTCGACATGAGATGATCTTTGAATGCAAGTTATCGGTCTGGTCATAACGGGGTTAATTTCGGGGCTCGGGGTGAGTCTCGGGTTAATTTGAGGATTAGAACATTACCGAGAATAAAAGGGTAATGGGATATGATTTATTAGCATTTGAGAATATTGAGAATAACTGGAATTGGAGGGTGTTAATTATGATTAACGAAATAGGCGGGAAATGACGATTTTGCCCTTGGTGGCTGTTTAGGGTTTCAATTAGGCTTAGGGGCAATATGGTATTTTCACCCTAAGGTTATATTTAGCCATTATAAGGTTGTAGAATTTGTAAAACAGAGCATCATTTCTTCACCTTCCCCCGATCATCTTCTTCCCTTCATTTCTCCTTGGATTTTGAAGTTCTTTTGAGGAACCAAGCCTTGAGGGTTTTGGGTTATGTTCTACCATTGAAGAGGGTGTGATTATGAGATTGAGGCGAGTTTTTAACCATTAAAACTATGGTTCTTGCCCTGTTTTCATTTTGGTTTTTCAGCTAGATTTTCAAGTTGGATAATGGGAATTGATGGGAGTTTTTGGCAAGGGTTACTTGGGTTATGATGCCTAGGACTTGTGTATATGGTTTATGGGTTCATTTGGGAGTTTAATTGAGGTTTGGAAGCTTGTTTTTCAGGTTGGAGATGAAAAAATCGAAGGAGGGAAAAACCAGGGCTGATCAGCCTAGTCCTAGCGCTACAGCGCCCAAGGGAGGGCGCTACAGCGCTTGCCATGGAAAATCAATCTTGGTTGTAGCGCTGGGGAGCTAGGGGTAGCACTGTAGCGCTACCCTGTTTTCCCTGATGCATATTTTGGGCACTTTTGAGGGTTTTTGGCTCGGGGTTTCAATTCCTAAGGCTCGAGATCGAATCTACTCACCGTTTGGGTACAATTCGGGGTTCCAGGAGTGAGGTTTAGGTCAAGACCCTTTTATTGTTGATTTCATTAATTGGAGGTTATATTTGGTTATGAATAGGTGACCGCTAAGGGATCAAATGATCGATCGTTCTCAAGGGTCGTTCAATTGTTATTTCTCGCTCGAACTAGAGGTAAGAAAACTGCACCCAGTATGCGATGCATGAAAAACATGTGATTAGGGCATGGCATGAATGTTGAATATGAGATTGTTCAGAGCTTGAGTCTCTGCATTTGTGCATGATCATAATTATGCTAGCGACTGTTAAGTAAGCATGTTGAATGCCTTACATTTGAATATCTGACATATGATATATATCTGGTTGCATTGCTTACTTGTGCATGGCACTGACTCATTAGTCAGAATCGGCAATGGTGTCGGTATTAATTGTGAAGCTGTGACTCATTAGTCAAGTTCGGCAGTAAACTGAGCACTGGTCGTATGGTATTGACTCATAAGTCAAGAACGGTCTTAGCGTGTTTAACGCAAACCAATAAAGATTAGATCTAATCGACATCAGCATTGAATGATTATCCAAAGTATTTATTTGCCCAAATCCTACATCTTCGAGATGCTATCTTCACACCAAAACCAGTAGCTCACATTTTCTGGTATTTGCCCAGTGTTTTTACCATAACTGTCGAGGTACAAACTATGGCCTTGCACACATCCATAAAATCATTCTTGGACCAAGAAAGGTTCAAACCAGCTTACCAAGTCCAAATGGACATTCTGTCCTGGTTCGCTCCATTGGAAAAATGGAAAAAGGTCCTATCAACTGAATGGAAAAAGGTCCAAAATAATAGGCCCAATTTTATTTACCCACCTGGCCCAAATGTTGCCAGCCTAATAAACTATTATACTATTCTCTTTCTTAGTCTTAATGCCAAGCTTGATGAAGAACATAATATAGTTATCAATCCGACATTCGAAGTCTACGGGTCAAAAGAAGAGCCATTATGTGGTCTTGGGGGCCAAGAATACATGGACATCCAAAAAAGTCTGTTTGAGAAAAATCAGACTATACCTCCTGAATTATGGCCCAAGCCAGAATAAGACGTTCCCTTCTAACTATACTCGCAAAATAACGAGGGCCCTTGAAACCTTCCATATTTCAAAAAATAAAACAAATCAGGCCACCAAACTCGAAGAAACTTTAGAGCAAAAATATCTGTCACTATACAAATTGACCGACACTGAAGGGGTAATTTTGCGAAAAAATAATTACTTTGCAGATTCTCAGGACCCATATGCTAACACTGCAGATATGCAAGATCCTTATCTATTCCAGTACACAAGAAAATAATGGAGCATGGGGTATATAGACTACGATGCCTGCCCTCCAGCTGGCAGTGATCAGGATGAAGAAGAACCAACAGGATGGAACTCACTTAATGACGACCCAACATATGACTCTGACTATGAGGCCAGCCATGAAAAAATCTTTTATCCTTGGGTCAGGGAATCTTATCCCTTATCTTTATGCTTTTGTCGTTTAACCTTTATGTTTTTGTCAGGGAATCGTATCCCTTATCTTTATGCTTTTGTCGTTTAGCCTTTATGCTTTTGTCGGGGAATCTTATCCCTTATCTTGTTTAGGGGAATCTTATCCCTTATCTTGTTTAGGGGAATCTTATCCCTTATCCTGTCTCAACTATGGTTGGATTTAACTAGGGTGGGTTAAGTTTGTATGTTTGAGTACATGGCTATATAAGGCCATCATCTCTCTTGGTGTAAGGTAGAGAATTATGAAGTAATAAAATATCATAGTGTTTATTGTAAAAAATGTTCTTCTAAATCATTCCTTCAGAGATTTTTGAAGTATAGATAGTATGCAATATGGATCATATCTGAAGGCAACTATTGTTATAAGTTTTTAGATTAACCTTCGAGTTAATTGATTTAGCAATCTATCATTTATGATCGTAAGTCACGCAATTTGGAGTGTAAGTCGTGCAGATCCGTGTGAGAAATTGCTGGGTTTATTAATTCGTTAGTTTGTCTAACTAACTTATAGCAGGAACACCTTATGGTATAAGAGTGACTGGTTAGTTTGAAGGACTTCTTTTTTCTTTTAAAATATATAAAAAATACAAAATAAACAGTGACTTATTCTTAAAATATTTTGACATTTAATTTATGACATTAACAAACATAATACGATAAACAAATATTTTCATGACATTTTTAATGATACATAATATTTTTTTAAATTAAATTAATGTTTCATTAAAAAAATATTATTACATACATTGTTGTTTTATAATTAATATTAATAACTATATTATATCGATGATCTTGATATTATCAATTTTTATTATGTTTATGCTTGTTTATTTCATAATTTTCTTAAACTTAATAGTGTATATAAAGTTAGGATACTTCTACGGTGGTGCATACCTTTTGTGTCTTTTGGATCGTGAACAGTTTTCGGCATGATTTTTTTTTATGATCGTATATATTGTAGTTATTTAGAGCATCCTGCATTTTTCAAGAAATTCCGAATAATTTACAGTGCTGAAAACTAGGTTCAAACATATTGTTTTCCACTCGCGTAAAAAAATTTATCCACGCGTGCAACAACCTGTTTGAACCTAGGTTTCGACACTGTAAATTATTCCTAATTTCCTAAAAATTTGCAAGATGCTCTAAATAACTACAATAAACACAGTCATTAAAAAAAATCACGTCGAAAATTGTTCACGAGCGCATCAGTAGAATTATCCTATAAGATTATTCTTTGGTACATACCTTTTGTGTTTCCGGCTCGTGAACAGTTTTCGGGGCGATTTTTTTCTTGACTGTGTTTATTGTAGTTATTTAGAGCATTCTGCAAATTTTTAGGAAATTCTGAATAATTTACAATGCCGAAACCTAAGTTCAAACAGGTTGTTGCACGCGTGATTAACTTTTTTTTATGCGCGTAAAAAACAACATGTTTGAACTTCATTTTCAGCACTGTAAATTATTCGAAATTTTCTGAAAATTTGAAGGATGCTCTAAATAACTACAATATACACGATCATAAAAAAATTTGCACAGAAAACTATTCATGACCCGAAAAAACACAAAAGGTATCCACCGGTGCATACCTTTTTAGGTATGCACCATAGAATTATCCTAAAGTTATTTATATGCATATATATATATATATGATTTGTTATAAGTTGCATTATAGAGAAAAATTACAAAATAAAAATAAATATGTACATGATAAATATTGATAGTCTCGTGATAGTTCAGTTATTAATATTAAAAAAATAGAGATATTTGCGTCGAAAATACCTAAGTTTTTCACTTTACAACACTTAAATATCTAAGTCTTTCTTTTTGCGGCTAAAGTACCTCCCGTCAACATTTTTGGCAGTCGTAAGTACCTCACCGTTAACTGCCAAGTGGCAACCTTTGATTGGTCCACGTTATTTATTATTTATTTTTATTCAAAAAAATCATTTAAAGATTTAAAAATTAAATAAAAAAATATTAAAAATATCATAAAAAATTATGTTGGCGGAATGTATTTTAGCTGGAAAAAAAAAAGACTTAGATATTTAAGTATTATAAAGTAAAAAACTTATGAATTTTCGTCGCAAATTTTCCAAAAAAATATAGGTAAGCATTTTTTTAATGAAAAATTAATTTAATTTGTAAAACTATTAAATATTTTTTAAAATGTAGTGAAAAAAAAAACAAATTTTAATGTCATATTTGGTATTGTCAAAAATTAAGTGATCCATTTTTTTTTAAGATTAATTCACCTTTTTTATATTTTATTTATGTATTTTAAAATAAAAATAGCATTTAAGGACATAATAATACTATTTGAAAATGTTGGGACTTAATTGATACAAAATCAACTTTCGAGACTTAAATTTTACAAAGTGTCAAGAACGAGAACTGCAGCTGAAAAAATTGAAATAAATTTAAATGGTTTTATTTGTTTTCCTCCCACTTTTAATAGTTTAAAATAATCACATCTTTCAATTAAAATTTAAAAATTATTTTTACTTTTGATAACTTTTTTCATAAACAACTATTAATATTAGTTATTCTTAGTTCTTCTACTCACTTCACTCCCACCCATAATTCCGCGATACACTTTCTTTAAATTGTCACTTACTTTTTCAAAAGGGAACTATTTAGAAATAACTTTTAAAGATCATATAAAAGTAAAAGTAGTTATATATTTAAAAATTATTATTTAATATTTTCAAGTTCAAAAGATAATAATTAACAACAGTATACTGGAAAGTAAGAAGACTTCATCAATAAGCAAAGTAATAATGACTGGCAACATATGTTTTATTCAATTTTAATATCTTAATTCATGTCCGATCCATTAATATATGTCATATTACTTAAAATTTTCAAATAAAAATGATACTATTGGATAATTAATAAATTTAAATAATGTGACATATATTTATTGATTGAGATGCCAATTAGCATTCTAAAATTGGAGGGATCGTAAATCAATAATTATTTATTAAAAAGCAATTAATCATTTTGCCCTTATTTTTGCAAGCAGAATATATTTGTTCCCTCATTTTTGATATTGACTTCAAATGCCTCATAAATTATAAAATTAGTCTTTTTTTATCCCTAACTACTCATCTTAATATGAATTTACCTTCTAAACTTTTTATCTATCATTAAATATCACATAAAATTAATAAAGTTGTTTCATTTTTACTCTTAAATTTTATTTTTTTTATCAATTTAATTTTTTAGTATTCATTTATTATATTCAAGTATTATTTAAATATTAAATTTTGTACCCCTAAATTTTTTTTATCAATTTAATTTTTTAGTATTCATTTATTATATTCAAGTATTATTTAAATATTAAAATTTTAAAAAATTTTGTACCCCTAAATATATTTATGCGAATATCTATTTACTTATGTAACAATATATAAATTGATTAAAAATATGAAACATATTAAACAACTTATAATTTTACTAACAATCATAAAAGTAAATAATTTACTTTAGAAAATTAAATTAATGAATAACTAAATAAATAATATAAAAAAAGTTAAATTGCTTAATATTTTTTGTTTGAATTCTTATTTTCATCAACTAATAATATATTTGTTTTGGAAAAAAATAAATATTTTAACAAACTTTCATTTAATGTTATTATTAAAAAAACATACAAAACCATAACAAAACTACATAAATTTGGAAAGATTTTTTTTCCAAATCAACATTTTCCCGGTTCTTTTTAACTTATAGCTAACAAATATATTAATAACATTATTATAAATAATTTATCTTTATTCGAATTTTTCTAAGCATTTAATTAATTATATAATACAACAAAAAATTACATATTCAACTCCTATAAATTATTGGTAAAAAGTGAATAAATCTTTTTTTGTTTTAATTTAGGTAGCCCTTAAATGAAAATAAAATCAATTTTATGGTCAAATTTATAATAAAAACAAACTTTAAGGGTAAAATTGAAATCATCTTATCATGTATGTGATATTTAATGATGGACAAAAAATTTGGGGGTAAATTTATATTAAAAGAAGTAGTTAGAGAGAGGTAACAATATACTAATTTTGTTATTTATGGGCATTTGAAGATAATATTAAAAATGAGGGGGCAAATACATCATGGGGCAAAATGACTAATTTCCCTTTATTAAATTAAAAATACTAATGATTTTGATATGTTAAAGGATATTTTCATAAATCAAATAAAATTCCAAATATTAAAAAGTAATTTAATTTTTTTTTAAATTATGGCCATTTGTTAAATTTTTTTATAGAAAAGTTAAAAAAAACCCTAAAACCTTCAAACCCAGCAGCGTCTCAAAGACGAAAGCAGGCACTTTCCTCTCCCTGAAAGAAAAGTATCGCAAGTTAAACTTAAATGACTAAATTACCCTCAATATTTTTCCAGATTAACACACAAGTCTCTTAAAAAAAGTACTGTTTCAGGTAGAAAATAGTAATTTCAGAATAAACATTGTACAACAAAAGTTCCACAGCTACGGGTGTTATTATATACGACACCGCGTTTTTGGTCCTTAAAATGGGCGGCAGTCCACGCTGGAATTATTCCTTCTTATTTTTTCTTTCCAATTTTGCCCCTCATCGTTTGAAACCCAAACCCTCTTTGCTTAATTCTTTTTCGTTAGTTTGATATTGAACTGAGGATATTTTTTTTGGGTCCATTTTGATCTGTAATTATAATTCTGTAAATATATATTTTTAAGAAATTGGAATCGGAACCCTAATTCTTGGTTTTGGGATCTGGAGATTCCGATGGCTGATCGGGAGGAGGAGGATCTTAGAATGGCTCTGCGGATGAGTATGCAGAATTCGCCGCCGGAACCTAAGCGGAGTAAACCCAGGGATGCCCCTGCCGGAGCTCCAACCGATGAGTCACCGGAGATCAAGAGCCGCCGGATTCAGCGCGAACTCATGGCTGCCGCTGCCGAGAAGCGATTGTTAGCCTTCAAGAAGAATTCGCCGGCTTCTTCACCGGTCTCTGGCTCTGTGGCGGTTCCTGTTATGGGTTCGGATTCGGGGTCCATGGCTGTCAAGAAAGAGAAGGAAAAGGAAATTAGCGTTGGGGATTTGAATTTGGGGAAGGAGCTAACCGAAGCGGAAGCGAACCAGCTGTTTTCGATGGTGTTTGGGGTTGAAGTCTCCAAGGGTATTCTTTCGCAGTGGAGTAATCAGGGTATAAGGTATGTTTAGAATTTGAAATTAAAACCCCAATTTTGGGTTCAATTTTTTATATTTTTAAAATTTTTAAATAACAATGCGATTGGGCTTCATGTGATAATATTGAAATTCATCTCCGCAAGTGTTGTTGGTAGAACGATTTGATTAATGCCCTGCCTCATATTAGGGTTAATAATTTGTATTTGATGTATAATCTTATTTTATATTCGATGTACAAAGTATAATGTTAAGTAGATAGTGTACCTGGCTTTAAACTGGATTTTATAGAGTGAGAGTCAAATTTCTATTAATTGAGCTTTAAGCACATAAATTGATTTTTTTTCCTTTTCTTTTGTTCCTTTTAATATATATTTTTTTAACTTATTTGTGATTTGATCAGTGTTTTGGAATGACTGATTTCTCTTTTACCTTTAGGTTTTGGATGAGTTGTCTCTTGTGGATTGTCCCTACTCCCTAGTTATTTCTTTTTAAGCATATGATTTATTTATTTTTAATGACTTTCTTTTTAGTAATCTCCAGGTTATGTGGCATTTTTTTTATTATTTGACTAAGAAGAAACCCTCAAATATTATTGGTTGGACTTTGGCATTTGTGATGCACATGTGATTGAGCTCTGAAGCTCATAATTCCATGTCAAATGGATAAAGATGGTTCCTCGTTCTAATAAGTACTTTCTTTGTTCTTGTTAAACTATTTTTTCTCGATAAAGGCAATACCAATCTAAACAAGCTGATGAATCATTGATGCCTTTTACACTGTATTTCATAGAATAAGGTCCTTTTTAATTGAAACATTTTACTTAATTGTAAGGACTTGTAAAGCATTCCTTTACCATGTACCAATGTTTATATGGCATTACGTGGAATGACCAAATAAATATTGAATAAGTGGAAATAATTATATATGTTCAATTGTCTTAAAGTAGTTTACTTCCATACCCAATTATCTTTTAATTTTTGCCATGTCAGGTGCTGCTTGGTTCCCTATGTTTTACTGCTGCAAAGACAATTCAATTTGAATTTTCATAATAAATTTGTAGGTTCGTTATTTTAGAACAGATGTTTATCAATATTTATGTTTGCTCTTGTTGCTTTTTTTTAAGCTCTTTCTTTATGGTTTTATTTTATTTTTGTAATCATGGGTGTTCACTGGAATAGCAACTACATGTTTTAAAAAATAGAAAAATTATGACACCTATGGTATCATCTCATAAGCTAAGAAAATTATATTTGGCTGATATATAATAATAATAATACATTGCTTTTATGTAGACTGGTCTACTTAAATTTTTTATCTTTGTTGCTTATACAAGTAAATTTTTTTCCTATAGGTTTAGCCCTGATCCAGAAACATCTATGGGTCTGGTGCAGCATGAAGGTGGGCCTTGTGGTGTCTTAGCAGCCATTCAAGTAATTTCTTGATTTCTCAACAGTTATTGCCTGCTTAGGTTACTGTAATTCGATTGATTCAACTTCTTTAGTTGATGTGTCTAATCCTTAAAAAATATTATGATGCGGTGTTTTGGATATGAACCAATGCACTGCATCATAATATTAGCTAACTATAGATTTACACTAACACGATGGTTTCAATATTCAACCCACCTAATTCTGAAATTGAGTTAGAAATGTTTTAATTATTTGCATACTATGTTGAAGCTTTAATCAATTCAAATTGTTCTATATGTTTATGGTACTACCTCCTATCTCAACATAAATTTTCCCAAATCTTGACAAGTTAGTCGCAGCCTCCTTTGAACATTTATTTCTCGTGCTCCAGCCATGTAATCTAAACCATTGCTGCATATCACATTTCAAATATCTTTGGCATGAGAGATTGATTGAACCTCTTGAGACTTTGCTAAAAGAAGTCCATAGTTGACACAGTTTCTAACCACAACGAGGAAGGAGACAGTTAAATATATGGTCCACCCATGGGCAATACATTAAATAAGTATTACCTTTTTTGGGAATAATAACCATCCTCTATACCTTATTGTGCTGTAGATTATACTACTCTAGTTTTACACATTGTCAGCTTGGGTTCGGTATTAGTTTTTTTATAAATTGTCAGTAGATTCTATTGCACTCTTATTTTGCAGTTTGGTTATATACATGGTTTTCAACTGTGTATATCAGAAGCATTAATGTGCTAGGGATGAAAAAGACCATCCTTTACATCTTATTGTTCAGTAGAATCTACTACTTTCGTTTTATACTGAACCAGTTTGGTTTCACTATGCATCACCTAGAGTATTTTGAGCTTCACATGCTATACTTTCTCTTGTATATTTCTTTATCATTGTGTGGCCATGTCTTTTGTTCTGCAATTCAACTAGAGATTGGGCGGTTTGGTCAGGAAAATGTTTCTCAGACTACAATGAATTGTTACAAAACATTAAGGTCTCTAATGTTAAAGTTTAAAACGCAGCATGATCTGTTGACAGTGCTATTCATTGTTTATCTGATGAAAATACATGCTCTGTATTTAATGTCAGTTGATTAAACTACTCTACACAATGCATTCTGAGAGAGAGGCAGTTTTTTGGTTTTTGAGTTCCAGAAACTGGGCTGTAGTATTGGCCCTCGATCTTATTTAAGTGTCCTTTTCTCTTCACTATTGTTCAAGGTTTTAATTTTTTTCTCGATATTTGTATTTCCTGGTGCACTTCATAGTTTTTTGTAGTTTCTGTTAATGATTTGATATTTTATTTGTACTGGGGTACTAGAAGCGAAAAATGGTATTAATATGTATATATATATGTAATATTTCTCTTTCATACTCTGCCAAAGTCTAACAAAAAGCAGCCAATGCAATTTGACTAACCATCTGCTAGCTTTTTATTTTTTATAATTAAATAAGTAACGCTGAAGAGCTGTTATTCTGACGTCTTGTAGAAATTGTGGACTGAAGGTTAATGAAGATATAAGTATTAGTTTTACTGCAAAAGGGTATTTTGGTTCCTGGTATATGTCAGTGATACTCTGCTAGGGACATCTTGTTTGGCTGAGTGGATTGGGAAATTTCAGCCAAATGTGTATTGTTTGTAAATTTTACTAATGACCCCTAGTTCTTAAAGCTCCTTTATGTCTATCAATTTTGGGGGAATAAATTATTCTGTTTTTCGTGATTCATCCTTTAATTTGCAGTTTTGTGCTTTTACCTTTTGCTTCTTGTTATTTTGTTCCTCCTAAATTTTCATGATGTTCACATACATTGCACAGGCGATATTGTCTTATCCATTTTATTTTTTAAATGCATATATTTTTAAATGAAATTCTTGAATTTTTTCGTGAAATTTTATTTTCTTGATTATGTTATTATTTTCTGTTTTACCTAATTTGTCATCAATTACTGCTATATACTTATTTCTTGTTTTTGTTTTCTAATGCAGGCTTTTGTTCTCAAATACCTTCTTTTCTTCCCAGAAGAATTAGGTAAAGCCGAACAAAATATGCCTGGAACTTTTGCTTCAAGGAGATTAGCTAATAGTCAAATTGTTGCATCAAACAATTTTTCTTCTCTTACTGAAGATGAAAAATCAAGGTGATTAATCTTCCATGGTAATCTGTACGGCTGTTTTAAATTTAGCTAAATGTATATTACGTTTAAGGATTTTGTTGCTCTACTCATGCCAGACACTTACAACCGTAATTGATCTAAAAGCTATTAAGGCAGTTTCACTTGCATGTCTGTTTGGCATTTGCTGTTGATTTCTATGCTTAATGCAAATGTTATTCTATGTTATAATTGGTGTTTTTTACGTGTGTGGATGTGTGTGTGATAAGATACATTAATATCTTTCAAGGACAAAGAATGATTAGTGTGTGTGAGTGTGTATATAATGTATGCATGTATCTTTTATTTTATTCCCCTCCACCCTCTTCATGACAAAGATCAGTAGCTAAAACTGATTACTGATAATTTTTTTGACCAGAGCCCTGATTAGAAGTATGGGTGAGATATTGTTCGTTTGTGGAAGTAATAAAAGGGCTGTTATTGCAACTTTGAGTATTGTTGGACATAACATTGAAGAATCTGAAGGCAATTTGACGGACGAGGTAAGATTATTTTAGGCAGGCATCTGTGTGGCATTTATTTTACATTTGGCTTGTGTTGAATTTCAAACTATGTGATTGAACTACTTGTAGCACAGTTGTTGGACTATATAATTTTACTCATTAGTTTAAGGTTTATGCAGAACATGGCAAAAGTGCTTGAGGATCTTTCAATTGAATCTGCTCTAGATTTGCGGAAAGTTTTGAGAGTTAATACTTATACATTGCAAGAGAATGCTCTTCAAAAGCTTGAAGCAATGATTCCTGTATTCCGGAGTCGAATGGGTGCCTTGCTATTCCTTATTTCAGCTTTACTTTCTCGAGGACTGGTATGCTTGTTAGCTTGATCACGTTTCTATCTGTGTATGTTTTCTTGTTCACAGGGGAAGTGGAATGGGTAAATGGCATGTCACTTCTTGTGCTCAGAGGAATTAATTGCTTTAATTATTAGCCTAAATATAAGAGGTTGGGTGGGGCAGTCTTGTGTACTTGATAATTGTATTTGGCATCTTTGCTTTCCTCAGAAAGGTTTGTCAAAGGCATTAATTTGATTCGTTGGCCTGGCAAAAGTTTGTGTCCCCTTGACATAGGTGGACTGCTCACTGAGTTATTACTTACAGTTGTTAATACTTTCAAAAAAATCTGTGCCGTAAATTTCTCAATAGCTATTGATAGCCTCAGATGAAAATTTCTCTATTCATTTTATACTCCATTAATTCCTTTACATTTCATGAAAATTGCCTGAATTTTCTGCTTCATCATCACATGAGTAATGCATTAAAAGTATTGCTTTCGTAGGATTCTGTTCAAGCTGACAGGGATGACCCCAGCTTACCTTTGGTTACTGCTCCCTTTGGACATGCCTCTCAGGTATATGGTCACGTATCATAGATAAATTAATCCTCTGATTTGGCACTTCAGTTTTCTAAACCTACTATTTAAATGTTTACACAGGAAATTGTGAACCTACTGCTCTGCGGTCAGGCAGTCCCCAACGTGTTTGATGGAAGGATGGATTTAGGTGGTGGCATGTTCTTAAAGGGCATATCTAGAACTGTAGAAGTTGGTTTCCTCACTCTGCTGGAATCCCTAAATTTCTGTAAAGTTGGTCAATATCTCAAGTGTCCGAAATGGCCGATATGGGTTGTTGGGAGTGAGTCCCATTATACAGTTGTATTTGCTCTTGATACTTCTGTCCAAGATGAGAACGAATTGGAAGAAAGGGAATCACAAATTCGAAAAGCTTTTGATGCACAGGATCAGAGTGGAGGTGGCGGTTTCATTAGTGTGGAGGGCTTTCATCAAGTTCTCAGGGATACAAATACAAGACTTCCACCTGAGAAGGTCGACCACCTCTGCAGCACAGGTTTTATTGTATGGAGTGAGTTCTGGCAGGTAATTTTAGATTTAGATAAGAGTATGGGAGGCCTGAAGGATTCAACAGGTTTAATGGGTAAGAAGGTTTTCGAGCTTTACCATTTTAATGGGATTGCAAAATCAGATTTGAATGGTAGCCAATTGATATCTAGAGAGACTCCAGTGCAAAGGCCTAGACTGACCAAATTGAAGGTCTCAGTTCCCCCTAGGTGGACTCCCGAGGAGTACATGGCCGATGTGGCAGTAACCTCTAGTTCAGGTGGAAATGAATCCAGGGGAAATGAAAATGAAGTAACTAAACCCGAGCCTCCTCAGCATGCCCCTTTGGTGGACTGCATACGAACACGCTGGCCTCGTTCTGTATGCAATTGGGCAGGGGATCCACCTAGCATAGTCTGAAACTGTTTTGGTGGCTGTTTTCGGGGATGCTTTGTGGTGCTCTTGTTTTAGGGGCACAGGGAGACACATGCAAGCAAACATTGGTGAGGCAGCAAGGAGATGGGCTTGTCCTGGTTTCTAGTCTCGGGACACCGTCCAGCACATGAATAGGGTAAAACTTTTGAAGTTTTCTTCCGTCTTAAATGTGTCGATAGCACTGAAGCTTTTGCTTCTGTACATTGTTGCTTCATTCAGTACGATTTTGATATGTCTTAACTATTTGAAGTGAGGATTCTGTAATATTGTTGTCTGTTGGGAAGTGTAAAATCAATTCATAAATTACTCTGTTGTGGTCTAGGGAAAATTAGTTATTGGGAATGTGTAATAAACATCGAGTCTGTTTTGGCATGTTACAATTGTTGTAGAAGTAGTATTAGAGTTTCACCTATGTGGTGTTGAATAGTGAAGTTTTTTTTATTAGGTATGATATAGTGGATATTACACCCCTGATCCGTGACCACAAAGATATGGTCACCATTGTAGTCACCATCATCATTGTCAACTGGTTTTTTAAAATATAAAAGGAAATCCCATAAGGTAGTATATATCCTTTATCATATCGTCTTGATAGCGTTTTTATATTCATAATTTAGAGTATTGTGGATATAAATGAATTTATGAGAACGAGCTATTGAATAGTAAAAGATATTGAATAGTAATTTTTGTAAGCTGTCAACCAATTAGAGGGAGACGCGTTATCTTGTGATAGCCACTATTTGTATGAACTATTATTCTAGCTACTGAAAAAGATTTAATTACCCACAACATAATTTTATATAAAAAAAATCAATTTCATTTTGTTTGTTAGAAAGCCTAGTTATGGAGTGAAGTAAGCCTCTCGAACAAAATATTTGCAAAAATAGTTTTTCATTTCGTTAGATTTTTTTAATTTTGTTTTAAAATAACATGACAATTATTTATTGGAAGGACGTGGGAGAAAAATTGGACAAATGATTTGTGTCTAAATCCGTACATACTTACAAATTTTTTATGTTCAATATATTTCATTCTTATTTCTCATGTTGTTCCGTATTAAAAAATAATTTTATATTAAGTTAACAAATTTTGTTAGAAATATGACATTTTCAAGATTAATTTGTTTAAACTAACATGTTCAAACTAAGTTTGAAATAGTTCGAAAAATTCTAGTTTGAACCTAAGTTCAAATGTGATAAATTATGTTGGAACATATTTGAATCTACTAATTTAATAACTATTTATTTACATAGAATCATTCAAAACATACAAAAAAATCTTTTTTTTTTTGACAAAACATATATGAATATTTGATATAAACATATTTTATCATTTTTCTCTACAAATAAATCTAAAGTGAACAAATAATTTCCAAAAAAAAAATAGAACATAAAAGTCTCAAATAAGAGATTTGTGACTCTTCTTAGGTGACAAAAATATTAAAATAGGCAATAATTCTTGGGGCAACTTTTATGATAATAGTGAGTAGGGTAGGGATGTAAATGAAACAGGTTTGATGTGTGAATTCTCTTTTCTTTTTACACTTTGTTAAAATCTCTTATATCTATGAAAATATATTCCACACCTTAAAATTAGAACCTAAAAGTGATAACTTATAAAAAATAAAAATAAAAAGACGGAGACAAGTGACCTAGAAATGTCCAATACAAAATAAAGAAAATCCTAACTAATACTTATCTCATACAATGGGTTATAATACTTGTATTGTGGATTTTCCGAAAGAATAAAAATTTATAACGGTACTCAAAATCCAAGTTAAACTGATAGAGAAAAACTTCAGCTCTCTTTCTCTCTCTCAGAGCAGCCGCTTCTCTCTTCGTCTTCCTCTTCTCTCTCTCAGTTAAGGTACAACAGCCGAACATTCACACTTTCTCTAATTTTGTTGATTTTTCAAATTTTGCTTTTTGTATTTGGTGATGTCATCCATGGAGTTTGGTACTCTTATAGTCTATTGGTGATTATGTAAACTCTCTTGTTGTAAATGGTGATGAAATTTTCTATTATGCTCAATTGAAATTTGATTAGGTATATGCATGTATGTATGTATGTATATATATACAAAGCCTACTACACTTTGTTTGACATTGTACTTTTCTGTTTAACAGATAGAGTCTTGTGAGAAGTAATTGATATGCGTATGAGAAACCTAAACTATTTGATTCATAAACCATCAATTAAGTATTTTTGTCGAAGTTTTTCTCTATGGTCAATGAAGAAGGACCCTGATCTTGAATCGGCTCTCTCTAGAAACCGTAGATGGATAGTCAATAATCAGATTAAGAACATAGTCCTTCGCTACCCGAATCAGATACTACCACTGAGATTCCTCCAGAAAAAGTTCAAGACCCTTGATCTCCAAGGAAGTGCTCTCAATTGGGTCAAAAAATACCCTTGTTGCTTTGAGGTCTTTCTCCAACATGATGAGTATTACTGTCGGTTAACCAAAAGGATGATGGCTTTGGTGGAGGAGGAAGAAGCTGTCAAGGATATGCAGGAACAGGTGCTAGTGCAGCGTTTGGCAAAGTTGCTGATGATAAGCGCGAATCACAGACTCAATGTTGTGAAACTTAATGAATTGAAAAGGATTTTTGGGTTTTCTGATGATTACTTGATTAGGATTGTGCCCAAGTACTCGGATTTGTTTCGCATTGTCAATTATGGTGGGAGGCGGAGTTCAATGGATATTGAGCTTGTCTCTTGGAACTCTGATTTGGCAGTTTCAGCTATTGAGACCTCAGCTCAAGAGCAGGGTGCTGAGCCTTGTTTCTCTTGTTCATTGCCTTCCACTTGGGTGAAGTCTTGGGAAAGATTTCATGAATTCAATTTGACTCCTTATATATCACCGTACCTGGACCCTGGCCAACTTGTGGAGGGAACAAAGGAAATGGAGAAGAGGACAGTGGGGTTGGTGCATGAGCTGTTGTCATTGACTTTGTGGAAGAAAGTGTCAATATTAAAGCTTGGACATTTTAAGAGAGAGTTTCGATTGCCAGAGAAATTGAATGTTTTGTTGCTCAAGCACCTCGGTTTATTCTATGTTTCAAATAAGTATCAGATCTATACAGTACTTCTTAGAGAAGCTTATAAGGGATCAGAATTGATTGATAAGGATCCCCTCGTTGTGGTGAAGGAGAAGTTCGGTGAACTGATGCGGGAGGGGCTTCATGAATATAATCGAAGGCATTGTCTGCAAAATTTAGAAAAGAAGAGAAAGAAAGGCATGGTTTTGGGTAGATCGCACGAAATTGAAGATAAAACCTCAGATCTTTCTGATCCTGAGGATCAGGGACAGGGAGACAAGCTAGGTGGTTTATTTGATCCCGAAGAAAGAAAGCGGTTTTATAAAGTTCTCTTTGATGATGATGCTCCATGATAACTGTTGTGGTATATTTCTGGCTTTTCTCCTATTCAAGTTCTGAATTTTTATTCATAAGCTTAGGTCTTCATGTTATCTATACTTCGTTTGCCAATTACTGTCTGCCAAGTTTGTTATTTCATATTCTCCTTGTGAATCAAAATCTTTTTCCTCAGTAATTTGATATGGATGTCTTCTGCGGGTTCCAGCAACATCTTTGGCATTATGGTTGAAGGAGATTTTGTCATTGTGCTTCTGTGTTTATACCACTGGATGAATATGGAAAGAAAATAGATATAGGGTGGAAGTCAGAATTCAAAAACCTTCTTCGCAGTCTTCGGTTCTCCTAGGGACGCCTCAACTCTTCATGTTGCATCATCTTAGAGCTCTCCTAGGGACGCCTCAACTCTTCATGTTGTATCATCTTAGAGCTCTCCTAGGGACGCCTCAACTCTTCATGTTGCATCATCTTAGAGCTCTCCTAGGGACGCCTCAACTCTTCATGTTGTATCACCTTAGAGCTCTCCTAGGGACGCCTCAACTCTTCATGTTGTATCATCTTAGAGCTGAATCAAAGGTAATCCCGTTGCTGGAAAACTTAGTCAAATTCCAATGTTCGTGCATTAGCACTAGAATATTTTTGCTTGATAATGATCTCTTTTTATAACCATTTGGCTAATTGCATGGTCAATAGTAACTGTCCACCAACACAATCTTGAGTCAAGTTTTTCCACATCAATTCAATGAGGGATGCACTTTATTGGAATTTTTTTTTTCAGTACAGCTGATTAGCCAGGGGACTACCAGGTTTTTACTTAAAACCTCGTTTGGCTTGAGAAAGGTTGAACGTGAACACATTTATATTATGATTCTATCTGTTTGAACTATGAACGATGTACCTAAGAAATCTACTTTGATGAATTTTGCAAACATGAAGTATGAGCTTTCTTGATTGATGCACCTATCGGTTCGGTCCGTTTCAACAACATTGTATCTGACACCACATCAACAGCTCAATCTGACATTAGAAGGTGCATGAGACATGGAGCCTTAATTGCTGTAAATACATTCCATGATGCATTGGCATGATCAGATTGTGTTACTATAGTGATATGTTTTGTTACTTATATTATGGGCATGCTATGGGTACTTTTGTAAGGAATAACATTCCATGATGGGCATGCTGGCTATTATTAGTACTGTAAATACATTCCATGATGCATTAACATGATAAGATTGTGTTACTATGGGGAAATATTGTTGCTTGTGAAATTTACCTCATATAGTACTTTCCTAAACAAAAATATTTTTTATACATTTAGATGAAAAGAAATTATACGGTTTCAACTATTTTTACCTTCAAACTACTGTTTTTTTTAAAAAAAAATATATACAAAATATGACATTCATTAATGGTTGTATTTGAGAAAGTGATCCATCTCTTCTCGTTTCCATATCTTTTTGACAAATTTAGTCTGAAAATGGTCTTTGTTCATGATAGCCTACAATTCACTATAATAGGTTTGATTTTATCTTATAAAAAGTGAATAAAATAATTAAAATACTATATTAGATTTTGATTACAAAATAACCTTCATAATAGAAGCATCATATCTCTTCTATATAATAAGTGTGTAGGTAATGAAAATTCTTGGTTTTAACGATTTTTTATTTTTTTAATATTAACTTTAACAAAATATTCTTATATTTATCTATAGTTTGTAAACACTTAAACTTAAATAAAATAAATAATTAAAAAAAATTAAAATAAGATATTTTGGAGATATTTTACAATGATAATTATTTAAAAATAATAAATAATTAAACAAATTAAAATATAATATTTTTGAGATGTTTTACAATGATTATTATTAAAAAATAATAAATACTTAAACAAATTAAAATAGGATATTTTGAGTTATTTTACAATAATAATTATTTAAAAATAATAAAATCATACGTTTTATAACTTAAATAAAATTTAATTAAACTTAAACTCACTTATTAGAATAATATCATATTAAACCTATAATATAATCTACTGTCAATTAGCAACAAATTGTTTTTTTTTAAAAAAAAAAAACTAGCAAGAAATTTAAATTTAAAATCCACGTGTAATATTTAATATTACATTAAACATATAATATATAATCTCCTGTTGTGACTCTCAAATTCAAAAACTAGAACCAACATAAACTTAAACAAAAATAAATAAATTATTTAATTGTCATTGTAAATAATTCTAATACGTGAAGTTTATAAAACACATGATTTTTATTATTTTTAAATAATTGTCATTGTAAAATATCTAAAAAATATATTATTTTAATTAATTTATTTATTGAATTTGATTTAAGTTTAAATCATGTTTACAATCTACCGTTAAATATAAGAATATTCTGTTATATATAAGAATATTCCATTAAAGTTAACAAAAAAATAAATAAAAACCCGTTAAAACCAAGAATTTCCGTTAATAACACACTTATTATATAGAAGAGATGTATATATAAAGGAGGGCACCAAGGAGATGATGTGACACTCTAAAAACTCTTCAAAACACTCTATCTATTTTCTCCTTTAATCTAATTTTTTTTTATTCATTTTATATATTATAACAATAATAAATGCAATTTTTTAAATTTAAATGAGATATTTATAAGATATTATTATTTAAAAATAGATATATATCTCTTTGTGAATCCATATATATTCTAAGCATTCTCTATTAATCTCATATTTTCCTGTACTCTAATTTTTTTTTCTATTCTTCTCTCTAAATTTTTTCAATTTTAATTTTCAATGAATTCTAATTCATATCTCCAAATTTGTTTAATTTACGTGTTAATGATAACGCAATCCTCTCAAGTATTTATTCAGTTATTAATGTTTGTTAATCTTTAAAGTTTGAGTATTTATTCAATTATGTAATGACTCGTCTATTTCCAAGACCTTGGACCATTAAAAATTACTAGACATAGCTTCTATTTTGGGAAACATATATAAGAAATAACATAACTTTATTTAAAACCCCAAAATAAATATTGTGCAAAATACAAAGTAAAATATGAAATATAAAATACCGTATGGGTACCCATTGTTTGATACATAAAAACAAACTTAAATGAATTAAATACTAATTGCAGAAATACATCAAAACATAATTCAAAAGACTTAAAAATAACGTCATCCTCGATCGTTCATGCAGTCCATTCATCCTCAACACATAAGCTAAGCTGCCACGAATCTTTCCGCCTTCCATATTCATTTTCCTGCATCAAGCTAAAAATAAAGGAATGAGCATAATGCCTAGCAAGGAAAATCTACTAACACAAATCATAAACATATACTATAAAACATATGACTATAAAAACGTATATCATATAGGACTACAATATTAATGGTCATTAACTCATTAACATGGCATGTGATAAATCATCTAGGTCCTCTGTCTACTAATTGAGGTAGGTTAGATCACATGGTAGTATATGATAATTCATCTAGGTCCTCTGTCTACTAATCGAGGTATGCTAAATCATAACTTTAAACCATGAAAATGATAAAAATTATTGGGGTTTGCTATCTAAGTAACTAAAAGCCCCAAGCGACATAAAAAATATTGGGGTTTGCTATCTAAGCAACTATAAGTCTCAAATGACTACAAGACATATATATATATCATAGCATAAAACATATCATAACATAAACATATAAACACATAAAATCTAGCCTATTTTCCTTACCAAAAACCGGGATATTAAGAACAAGAACGGGTTTGGAACACTCCTAAAAACCAACAGCAAAATCATGAGTATTTCTAAAGAATGAAGATGAAAAGAGAACTAAACCATCCAAGTAGAAACTTACCGAAAAGAACCTTAAGTTTCAAGAAACTTAAATACATAATCAAGAATCATAAACAAGAGTTAGGATCTGAAAAGAAAATAAAAGAAAACTAAGGAACCATAAAGAATTGAACTTAGGGATAAGAATACCTTAAATGATCTTATGAATTGATCTAAACCTCGATACCGAAATCTCACTTCCCAAGTGTTTAGAAAAGCTTAGAATGATAAAGCTTTTAACCCAAAACCCAAGTGTTTCTCTCTATGATAACCTTAGTGTTGACCGCGTTTTTAGCCAACGACGTGAGAACGTCAAAAACGATAAAACCTTCAAGAGAAATAAAACGACACAGACGGTTTTGAAAAGAAAGTAAATAACACACGCAATTTTTATAGTGGTTCAGCCCCAATATGTTGGTAATAGCCTAATCCACTTAGAGTTGTGATTATAGATCTGTATTCAAGATCAGATGAATTGAGCTAACTGAGTTTCTTCAATACAGATTACAAGAATACAAGAATTCTTTCAGATACAAGCACTTTCTCTCTCTAGAAAACTCAGACCCAAAATTTCCCAAAAGTCCCTTTCTGATCCCATCAGCCATATATTTATAGGCTTAGGATCATACATCTGATATCCCATAGAATCGGGATATTCCATTATATTTATTATATTTAAATTACAAAAATATTCAAAATGTAACAGAACCCCAAATTTGTGGGAAGAATAAGAGATTCTCGCGTATGCCCAGACCGATTCTTGTTGAAGCTGTTTCTGGGAATCTTGACGTAGTTTGTTCTACCTGGTTGATGAATATCACCTTCTGGTCGGCCACACCTCTACTTGGACAGTCATGCACTTGCTGGTAGGACATGCACTTGCTGGTCGGACATGTGCATGGCCGATCAGCCAAGTCCATTACTGGGCAACAAAGTCATTCCTGGGCAGCAAAGTCACTACTGGGCAGCAAAGTCATTCCTGGGCAGCAAAGTCATTCCTGGGCAGCAAAGTCACTACTGGGCAGCAATGTCATTCCTGGTCGGTCATGCACATCTCTGGTCTAACATGGCACACTAGTCTAGCATGACATTTCTCTGGTCTAACATGGCACACTGGTCTAGCATGACATATCTCTGGTCTAACATGGCACACTGGTCTAGCATGACATATCTCTAGTCTAACATGGCATATCTGGTCTAACATGGCATATTGAGCTACTCCTAAGCCAAGTCACTTTATCACAACTCTGAGGAGCCAATATATTTATTGACTTATTAATGTGTCTTTTACGGACCATGTACTGCCACTTGTCACCTCTATTGCTACGTCATCGATCTCCAATTTTTGGGGATAACACTCTCAATGAAAGCACCAAATTGTTGACGCTGTTTTTCGTCAACTTAAATTTGAATTGCACTAAACAATATTTCAGAAACAAGAAAAGAACAAAAGAACTTTTATGTGGTTCAGCAGTTAAAATCTGCCAATCCACGAGTCAATATTATTGATCTTAATACTCTCTCAAATCTTTCTCAAAGTAATTCGACAGAGTATTCTTAGTACCAACTTGTGCGTGACTACAAATGAAAATTACCAGGCTATTTATAAGCCTGGTTAGGAGATCATCTTCCCCTGATTCAGGGAAGTTACAACCAATTGTTCAAATATGTAATAAATGTAAATAAACATATTAAATACATAATATCCCATGATAATTGGGATTTAATACCAGATAACAACAAAT
This sequence comes from Humulus lupulus, assembly GCF_963169125.1. Taxonomy (NCBI): domain Eukaryota; kingdom Viridiplantae; phylum Streptophyta; class Magnoliopsida; order Rosales; family Cannabaceae; genus Humulus; species Humulus lupulus. The sequence goes on from NC_084802.1 coordinate 14,716,272, forward strand.
CCCTAAGGAATAGGGATCTTCTAACAGCTGTTGAGTGCAAAATGTGTTGCTGACCTCGAATGCAAGGTTAACGCGCTTTTGAGATCAACATAATTTTGAGCTTGTTATTCTAGTCATCCTCCTCCTCAGCTAGTGGTTTCATCGAACTCAATCTTTGGAGATCAATGCCCTCGAGCCTATAACTAAGGCTCGAATAACACCCATTTGCATCGGATACGATTTTTTCTTTTGAGCTTGAAACTTAAGATTGAGCCTTTAAACTTGTGCTCGATCGCCAACAACAACAGGTCAAGAATCATGCATATTTATATAAGTGTTCAGCCACTGCTTGTTATTTTTGAGCTTACGCTTTACGAGCCTACTTTTCGAGGCTCATTTACTCATCCTCGAAATTTGGGTGTAGCATGTTCTATTTTATTATTTTATTCATGTAGTTTTATAAATTATGAATTCATTATTCATCAAATCAATTAGAATTAAAGATTAATTTTTGGTAGTTAATAACAATCTTCGTGGGAACGATACTTGATTTATCATTTTATTACTTGTTATGATTACATACACTTGCGTAGTTCAAAATTCTCACAACAGATAATCAAAACCAATTCTTATACATGAGATGTATCATTGTTCAAATTCTCTATTTCCTAGTATTTCATAGATGTTTTAGGCTTTATGTAATAGGAAAGAGAATTGGGATTGAACGAGCCTTGAAATTCACAAAAACAAGCACTTTCTTTGTGAATTTCTTGGAGAAACTTGTGATCTTTGAGAGGTAGAGAGAGATTAGAGAGAGAATTGAAAGCGTGATCAAGTCTTTAAAAACTCTAAAAGAGCCATTTTTATAGTGTAGGCACTGTCATTCAGTCTAATCAATAGGGTTAGAGCTTTCAAACACATCATTTAGAGTTTAAAACATGTCACTTTACAGATTAGTCAGACGATGTGTCACCTACAGGGGGCCAACACGTCACCTACGACGTTTCGTCTAGGTTTTCAAACCTAGGTGATGCGTCACGTACAGGGGGTGTTGCAACACTTGGTGAGCAGCCCAAACTTCTCAAAGTGACCTTAAACACCTTCAAATGCTCCCAAACTTTTTGGGCACTCTTATTTACTCTAAAGTATCACTTTGGACCAAAAAAAAATACAATTTTTAAATTAGTAACAAAAAATCAAATTTCACATCTACATTATGTGAAACTGTTAGGGTTTTACACCTAGTTTGTGTAATACCACTTAGGTTTTGTATTTTAACGAATCCTAACTCTAAATATATCTTGAATTTTAAAATACTATGTAATTACTAAGTTGTATAATTACTACCCAAATAATTATAAAATCTTTTCCAGACACACCCTTACAGTTACACTGTTAAATTATTAAGGGAATTCCTTTTGACTTCAGCATCAGAATGTCTTTCTGCAGGTACGCCCTTACAATTAGTCTTGTTGAATTACTAAAAGATTTCATTTTGAATCACAAATGCACCCATAACAACTAATGTGCAATCAAAACCAAAGGGAAGCTCCTTTGGTTGGATATCCTATATTCTAAAAGATGTTTTTTTTTAAATTTTTTTTTTTTAAGAATTTACTTATCTTTGTTGGTTTGTGAATCATGTGTTTGATCGACCTTTCAAATAGAAGCACTTGTTCTGTTTGGTCTTATAAGCTTTTCAATCAAAAGCTCTTATGATACTAGTCGCAGTTTTATGTACGTAAAGATTTAGTCTTATGTTTGATGCAATTTTTTCTGATTCTTTTTCACTTGTTTTTTTTGGCTTTGAATAATAATTAAGCCTATCAAAATTATCTAAGTATTAATTATTTCAATATGAAAACTCTTTTGTCTAATTTTTCGAGAGAATCTTTGTATGTTATTTGGCTAGACAATGAGTTTTGCTAGTTGTGGAAAATCCCCCTCCAATTCTTACTATCTATCATTTGCATTCTGAATAATGATAATAAAGTTATTTCGACAAAAACATGTATATATATCATCTAAAAGTATTTTCCAAGATTGGACCAATTATTGAGGTTTTATGGATGAGTGATCATGTAATCGACCACTAGGGTCAATCTTACTTCGTTCATTGTAAAACTAGAAAACATAACCGCGCTTCGCGCAGTTTTTTGTAAAGATTAAAAAATATATATTTTAAAATATTTTTTGGGAGATTTTGTGTAAGTGATTCCTTTTCACCCTAACTGTACAACATACTTCTTATATGGATACGTAAGGGCGTCTTGACCGTAATTTTTTTTCATAATAGTGTTCATTATATAGCGAGCTTCCTATAGGTTTTTGAGAAATTCCAAATAATTAAAGTGCCAAAAATAAAATTCAAACTATTTGTTGTACGTGTGCTTTTATTTAATATTAGTATTATTTTATACACTTTGCGTTGTTTTTTTTATTATATAATTTTTTTAAGATTTTTATATTTTTAGGGTAGAAAATTTATAAATCATGACCTTTTGCATAATCATTCATTTTTTTAAATAAATACTTTTAGCAATTTAATTAATAATATTCTTAATCAAATTAATATCACGTGTATACATGTTTGTAGCAGCTAGTAGTAGTTTGTAGTATGTTAGTTTCTGTGGATTTTGATTCAAGCTGGGACTTAGTTGGAAACTCCTAGCAACAGTTATGAATTTTATAAGTTTAACCTATAGTTTAAGAATATTAATTATAACATAAGGTTTGATTAATATTGTTGGTCCTAGAAATATATTTATTATAACCTAAGGTTTAGATATAATTATTAAGAATGTGACACTTGTCATAATCATGTTTATTAAGGATATAAGTATTTTTGATGAATAGTTTAAATAAAAGAAGAATCTAGAAGCTCTAGCACCCTCCAGAAACTGTTAGGATCACGTTTAGACTTAGTCAAATCTGTTTTATCAATTCAAAATATGCTGAAAAAGTGCAAATACGTGTTTGATATATCGCAGCTATAGGGCCCGATATATCGCCTACGGAAGATACGGAAAACACTTCGACTTCGCACGAACGATCGAACGAAGGCTCGAGAACATAGTGGAGGCGATATATCAGACCCACCCTTGCATTTTTGAACTCCGTGGAATCCGAGCTTGAAACATTCCTTAACCTCTTGGACCTGCCTTTGAACAATTTTGATCGAGTTCTAGGCATCTGTTGAACGAAAATTCAAATCTTTTTTATTTTATATTCATTTATTTATTCAAATTAAAATGGGTTAGTTTTAATCATTGAACTCTATAAATAGGACCTAGTACTCAACTATTTTCTTCATTCTTCAAGCAGTCTTCAGAGCCTCCAAGTTGCTAAGTGTTATCCCCAAAAATTGGAGATCGATGACGTGGCAATAGAGGTGACAAGTGGCAGTACATGGTCCGTAAAAGACACATTAATAAGTCAATAAATATATTGGCTCCTCAGAGTTGTGATAAAGTGACTTGGCTTAGGAGTAGCTCAATATGCCATGTTAGACCAGATATGCCATGTTAGACCAGAGATATGTCATGCTAGACCAGTGTGCCATGTTAGACCAGAGATATGTCATGCTAGACCAGTGTGCCATGTTAGACCAGAGAAATGTCATGCTAGACCAGTGTGCCATGTTAGACCAGAGATGTGCATGACCGACCAGGAATGACATTGCTACCCAGTAGTGACTTTGTTGCCCAGGAATGACTTTGCTGCCCAGTAGTGACTTTGCTGCCCAGGAATGACTTTGCTGCCCAGTAGTGACTTTGCTACCCAGGAATGACTTTGCTGCCAAGTAGTGACTTTGCTGCCCAGGAATGACTTTGCTACCCAGTGATGGACTTGGCCGATCGACCGTGCACATGTCCGACCAGCAAGTGCATGTCCTACCAGCAAGTGCATGTCTGTAACGCCCTGGCTACCCCAGAACAGTTACGGTGAATGGTGAACTGGAAATTTGACTCGCTACCCGAGTCCTTTGGTTAAAAACGTGATCTAGGTGTTATTATCAGGCTAAGGTGGAAAACCAGTAAAAAGGAAAGGATACACTTCATTAAGTAAATAAACTGCTCATGAGCCATTCAAAACGTTTGCAAGTTGTTTACAATACAAAATGGTCGCTATTGTTCCAAATTTATAATCCCCGCCGACCTAAGCGGCAAAAATAGGGTAAACCCCTAGTCCCTCTGAGAACTCCCTGACCGTGGTGGTCAAGCGACCCGAATATGTACAAAGCACCACCTAAGCTCTCCATTCAAGGTTAGGTGAGCTTCTCCTTTCCTTTACCTGCACCACGTAGCACCCATGAGCCAAGGCTGTAACACCCTGGATAACCAAAACCGTTACACTGTGTGTTTAAAATAGTGCAAGACTTGCTAATCAAGTCATTTAGTTTGAACTGTGTATCTAATGACACAAAGGATTAGGTTAACAAGAATTTGATTATAAACGGTTAAACTTTATTGAAAACAGACGTTTATTATATGGGATCCCAAATCAGGGTTTAAATAACGTAAATACAAAATTCTTAATTACGAATAATTGACCAATCCACTCTAATGGAAAAATATACATTTTAGGTTCCCTTTCCTGTACAAATCCTCGACCGTGGTGGCCGAGCAGCTGACAATGTACACCTCGCCCCCAGAGCTCTCCAACCCATGGCCAACTTGCCTTACCTGCACCATGTAGCACCCTTGAGCCGAAGCCCAGCAAGAAAACATAATATCATATCATAACAGTATTAACAGCTAAACAGTTCACAGAGCATAATCCAATAACCACAAAGCATTACTCAATTATTTCAAGCCATTAAGTCCATTCAAGACAACACACTGGTCAATAATCAATAATCCAGCTCCAGATACTCATTAAGTCATAGACAATATTCTACAACAGGTATTCAGCACATACATTCAGATTCAAGATACAATCAATCACATAATACACTCATACCACATAATATCCAGGGTCGACGACTTAGGCCACGCCCTCTGTTTAACCCACTGACTCCGGCCCGCTTAAACCGAGCTCAGTGCATAATAAGCTGTCCTCGGATACCAGTGTCCGAGCTGCACCCTGTGCACAAGTGTGGATTTCGGCACCCTTAGGTCGTTACCACATGTCCTCGTGGCATAATACCACCTTATGACATTCATACCATTATAGGGAACGCTTAGTCCCAACATATTCACATGGTGTATTACAATCACATAACAACACGTTCAAATATAGGGAACACTTAGTCCCGTCCTATCCACATACACAGTGCAGTTTTCTTACCTTAAATCCAAATGCTTTAATTAGAGAGGACAGCCCCCGAGCATGATCCATTCCCGAGCCCTAGCTTATCACCTCTTCCATTGAGCACCTTCTCTAAGCCAAACCCCAGCTAGTTCCCAAGCTTTCAGCTCAAGTTCAACCTTAGTGCTGATTCAGTTCCTTGGATAACCCTTGAGTTAAACCTCAAAATCCTCTCTTCAATTCCCATAAATCCTTAGCTCAATCCCCTCAAAATCCCACTTGACTTTCTCTGTTAATTTCCCTTGTGTTTCCCTTGAGAGAGAGAAGAGAGCTGAGAAAGAAAAGGTCGGTTTATTGTGGTTCTACTGTTTTCTATTCTTAGTAAGTCTAACCTAATCATTTAGGTCAAGCCCAAGGCTCAGGGTGTCGGAACCGTCCCCGAGACCAAAATGGTAAAATCTCCCATTATTCCCACCTAGACACCCTGACCTCAAATATATCTCTATATATTTATTTTCATAACCCGATAGTCTAATTAACTACCCGATACCTATAATATCCCTGACTTATCCAAAGCCAACTATTAAGCCCCGTTGTGACTTTCCCCGCTACCTGCTCCCTTGGATCGCCTCATGCCGCTAATTACAAACGCACACACCTGTACATGCACATATATTTATCCATCTATCCACATAATAATGTGGTCTCAACAATTATCACACACATTCACATTTATGCCCTAACGGGCCAAGATTACCATTATGCCTTACCAGCCAAACAGGGCCCGCATACTTATTCAATACCCATATTCACGCTTTCTTACCATTAATTCTCTTAACCTCCAATTATGCCTTCCCGGCACACTAATCGAGGCCCTTAAGCCTTATTAATAATTTTGGGTCGTTACAAAGGCCCAACAAGAAAACACAATAAAGCATGATATAATATCAACAATGATCATAATAATCATCCAGGACTATCAGTCCAAAACAGATAGGTGATTGTAGCAAAAGTCACAAAAGTGGGTACAACTCCCTTTAGCCATGTGACGATAGGGTCACCAGGGCTTAACCGATAAGTGATTCTTTCATAAGTTTGATCAGGATAGGTGCATGGTGATTGGTCACCAACATAACCTTCCTCCCGACTCTAGAGTCGTAACTATGGACAACGTCCCCTAGCCATGTGACAAATAGTCACCGGGGCCATATGCCCTGGCTATGAACATCTAGTCTTAGACCAGGCAAGTGCTTATAAGTTCTTAGACCTTAGGGTCGGTCCAACATTGATACCATAGAGCCATTCAATGCTGATATCGATTAGATCTAATCTTCAATTGGCCCAGCGTTCACAACACACCGCCATTTCTGACCATTGGGTCAGTGTCCCTGACTAGTCAGTGCCATAAACAAGTAATCAACATTCGCTAGCATTTAATATGCAATCCATGTCCACATACATCAACCAACATGCTTCAATAACAAACCATGCATGTCATATACATATACAGGGTGCAACTATACTCAAACACTGTTTTCTTACCTCTGGTTCGAGTGAAAGTTATTATAAGAACGACCCTTGAGAACGATCAACCTTTAAATTCCTTGACGGTCACCTGGTCATAACCAGAATATAGGATTCATCAATAAAAATGATAACAGAGGGTTCCCAAACCAAAACCTAGCCTCCGAGACATCAAACACTACTCAACCGAGTACTAGGTTCAACCTCGAGGCCTAAGGCTTGAATCCCCAAGTTAAAAACACCATTATGGCCAAAAAGTCGCTAAGGGCCGCGGCCCGCCCTAGCTGTGCCGCGGCGCGCCCCTCAGACAGAGACAACCCTCTGTGCCAGACGCCATGAGCCGCGGCGTACCACAGCCATGCCGCGGCTCAATACCCAAACCAGCCAAAATGACAGCACGCATCAGCAAACCTCCCCTGCGTTTTCCCTTGGAACCCAAGCCATCAAACCATCTCCAAACCTCCTCCAAACACTAAATTCAACCTCTAAACATCACCTATAACTCACCCTCATCAAAACCCAAGCTAAACTTCAATCAAAACCTCCATAAATCCAAACTATCAACAAGAATTCATAAACTGAAAAACTAAAGGAAAACAGAGTACAAACCAGAAAATCATGGCTGAAATCACCTCAAATTCGTGATTGAACCTCCCTCAATGGCTGAACCAAGTCCACAAACCCAGCCCCTTGATTTCCTAGCTTGAAACCCCACTTTGAGCTCAAAAACTCCAAAGGAGAAATGGGGAAGGATGGTGTACGGGTTGGAGAAGAAAGACCTTGTTTTGGCTCTGTTTATTCTATATGCTTCTACAGCCAACTAAAGGGTTATGTAAATCCATCCAAATGACTAAAATGCCCTTAAGTCACTTAAGGCTTCTAAAACCATTTCAAGGGTAAAATTGGTACTTTCTACTTATCCCGTTAATCATAATTAACGCTTCCCAATTCCCGCTAATCTCAATATTCTCAAACGTCAATAATTCATATCCTGTTACCCTATTATCCCCGGTAACGCTCTAATCATTAAAACACCCCAAGACTCACCCCGAGCCCCGAGCTTAAGCCCGTTATGACCAAATCGATAAATCACACTTAAAGATCGTCTCATGCCGAGATACTCGAACCAATCCACATTATAATGTGGCCTCACAATATATCATTGACATGCAAACAAATATACAATTATGCCCTCAACGAGCCAAATTACCAACACACCCCTGTAAACAAAATGTGGACCCACATGCATGCATTTAACATCATATTATAATATAATTCTCATAAACATACATAGACACATTTAATGGCATAATTAAAAAGTTATGGCCCTCCCGGCCCACTAATCCAGCCATTAAACCATATTAGGGAATCCGGGGCATTACAACTATCCCCTCCTTACAGAAATTTCGTCCTCGAAATTTACTTGAACAGCTCAGGATACTGACTCTGCATATTTGACTCCAGCTCCCAGGTCGCCTCTTCAACCTTGTTGTTCCTCCACAATACCTTACCCAAAGGTATTGTCTTGTTCCTGAGGACTTTATCTTTCTTGTCAAGTATCTGAACAGGCTGCTCCTCAAAGGAGAGATCTGGCTCAAGCTCCAGATCTTCATAACTCAGAACATGACTCTCGTCAGATACATACCTCCGAAGAGCGGATACATGAAACACATTATGCACGGCCGACAATGCCGGAGGCAAAGCTAGCCTGTAAGCCACCTGACCAATCCTCTCCAGGATCTCAAATGGACCTACAAACCTAGGACTCAGCTTGCCTTTCTTCCCAAACCTTCTCACCCCTTTCCATGGCGAGACTCTAAGGAAAACATAGTCTCCCACCTGGAACTCCACGTTCCTGCGCTTGGGATCTGCATAGCTCTTCTGTCTACTCTGAGAAGTAAGCATCCGAGCTCTAATCTTGTCAATAGCCTCACTGGTCCTCTGAACTGCCTCAGGACCTAAGTATCTCCTTTCACTTGTCTCATCCCAATGAATGGGAGATCTACACTTCCTACCATATAGCATCTCATAAGGTGCCACTCCAATGGTAGACTGATAACTGTTATTATAGGAGAACTCTATCAAAGGCAGATACTTACTCCATGATCCACCAAAGTCCAGCACACATGCCCGCAGCATGTCTTCCAATATTTGGATCGTCCTCTCAGATTGCCCATCTGTCTGAGGATGATAAGTTGTACTGAACTTCAACCGTGTACCCATGGCTTTATGTAAACTCCCCCAGAACTTGGAAGTAAAAGTAGGGTCCCGATCTGAAACGATCGACCTAGGAGCTCCATGGAGGCGCACGATCTCTCTCACATAGAGATCTGCATACTGGTCAACTGTATAAGTAGTCTTCACTGGCAGAAAGTGAGCTGACTCGGTGTAACGATCCACTATCACCCAAATGGAATCATGCTAACCAACAGTCCTGGGTAAGCCCACCACAAAGTCCATCGTGATGTCTTCCCACTTCCACTATGGGATATCCAGAGGCTGCAATAACCCTGCCGGCCTCTGATGCTCAGCTTTGACCTGCTGACATTTCAAGCACTTAGGTACATACTCTACTACATCTCTCTTCATCCCTGGCCACCAATACAATGATCTCACATCCTGATACATCTTCGTGGTGCCTGGATGCAAAGAGTAAGGTGTAGTATGAGATTCATCCAGAATCTCTCGCCTCAAAGCAGTGTCTAACGGAACACATATCCGCCCCTTGTATCTTGTTGTGAAAATTCTAGTGATTAAAATATGCGCAAGTATACACAGTCACAAACAAGTAATACAGTGATAAAGTATCAAAGTTCGTCTCCACAGGGACTTTTCAACTAAAATAAAGTAAAATCAACCAAAAACAGTTTATAATACAGTAACCAAATCAAGAGAAAGGTTGTGTAATTAATTCTGGAATTAATTATAAACAAGCAAATTTAATTAAGCTAAAAATCAGAGACCAAATGAAGTAATTCTGTGCAAATTTAAAATATGAGAAAATAGATCTGGGTGGTTAATTCCCCTCTGTTCGTTCCAGTTGCTACAGCAATGCCTCAGCAATGGGTCAGCAATTTATGTCACAGTTAACAGAATTCGTAAAACCCAGTGAGTTTTTCCCAAAACTTACTATCTATTGTTTATAACCTCCCTCAATACATTCATGTATTAAAAACAGACAATAAACAATCCATCAAGCACCAAATCTTTAGGTTATGCAAGGCAGCAAAATAGTCATATTCCACTACTAAAAATCACCTAAAACTAGGTAAGTTTCTTGCATCAATTGAATGGGTTCAGCTAGACTTCCCTTTTCCAAGTTAGATCTAACTTAATAAATGCTAAATATGGCCAGTAATTAACATTCAATTAACATTACAGCACATTCAATTGAACTATGACATAAACAACTTCACCATGCATTCAAAATATTGATCCATACAAAGGGTTCATAACCACCCAAATCCTCAAAAGCTTAGTTCATGTTTAATAATAGAAATACAAAACCAGTAGCCTTTAGCAAATCCATGGAGTTTGTTCACAAATTAGATAGAGAGAAAATACAATACAAAATGAAGAAGGGAGAAGAAGAAGTTAGAAGGAATTGTTGTGCTCAATCCCCCTAGTTGTCAGCTCGTGGTCCTCTTCCTCCTCTGTACTCTCTCTCCTTTCTTTTCTTCTGTTTTTTCTCCAAAAATGGTCTCAGAAAATCAGCTGTCTCTTTTTCGGCTGGTACTTTTCTTTTTAGGGTACTTGGTTTACCCTAATTAGCAAGTCAATTCCCACCTTGTCCTCCACGTGCCACATCACCTAGCTGACTTAATTGTACAATACTCTCGCCACCTCAGTGCCACTTATGCCTCATTAAGTCCAGCTCGCAGTTGTCACGTTTCCTTCCTGGCTCTGCCCGATGCTACGGTGATGCTACAGCATTGAAGCAGCATCAAGCCCCTTTCAGAATTCGTTGTTCCCTTTTTGATTCCAAAGTCCCCTTTCACAAATTTTTCAAGTTTCCTTTCCTGATTAATACAACACAGAAATTTACATAAAAAAACACTGAAAAATATGACAATGCAAACACAAGGTCCCTAGCTACACAGACACACTAAATTGAACACAATTACAAGAAATAAAAACTCATTACTCTTTTGTTTGGTTCAAAAATTAAGTTTATAGATGTGAAAATAACTCTAAATCCTAGAGTTATCAACACCCCAAACTTAGCCTATTGCTCGTCCTCGAGTAATGATGACACAAAAATAAACACAATAAACAAAATAAAATACACAACTTAACAGATGAGAGATCCAAAAGATTCAAAATGGCCTAGTGAACATGATGCTCTCAGAAAAATGGAATTAAGTGGAATAGCGAAGTGTTTCTGCCTTAACCGTATATGCTGCCCTTCTCAAATTTAGCTCACTGGATATCACTAATATCTCCCCAAAGTCACCTAATCAATAGTGTATACAAGTGCATCCCACCTAACCTTGAATTTCTCTACAACTACCCTTTGATTTTTTCATTCATTATAGCTCCATAAGTTGAATTAGTGCACTCCTCTCCACTAATGTAGTCTAAACTTATCCCCTCAATCAATAGGACTTTACTAAGCTTGTAATGTAAGGTTTGGGCTAGGGTATGGTAAAGGATGTCTTTTACTAGCTTAAACCTAACCACCTCACTTGTCAAAAACCGAGCCTCTCCCTCATGATTTATCTCTCTTGAATTACTTCCCTAAACGTTTTCTACTCACAAAGACATGTTGTTGTAATATAATTCTCTTGCTATTTTTATTCTTATCTCTTTTTTTTTTTTTCTTTCTTTTTCTTTGTTTTTCTTTTTCTCTCTTTTTTTTTTTCTGATATTTCATTTACTATATATTTTGTTTTTTTTTTTTTTTTTTTGACTAAACATATTCAAAACAAGAAAGATAACACTATAATACAATTATATGATAGATAGCAAGAGAATATGCTTGATAGTACATAATGGTACGCCTTGTGAGCTAATTCCCCACCCCAAACTTACAACCCAACATTGTCCCCAATGTGGCTAAAATGGTAATCATGAATTAGCTCGCCACAAGCTACACTCACCACACTCACCCCAAACTTAGCATGAAAATCAATTTCTGACAAGTGAGAGCAATTAAGTTGGGACATGTATGGAAAGTGTATTGTAGGGGTAATGGGTATGCATGATCGGGTTGAACACAAAAATAGGCTAATCGGCTCAAAAATTGGGTGACTAAGGGAAAATATTCGTATAAGGAAGGCTAGAAAGGCTCAAGCGTCCAAAGATGGCCTAAATCATTTCTAAGGGATAAGTCTAGCTAGGATTTCGCCTCAAGGAAATGCACTAACCAATTCTAGATGCTAATATTACATAGGCAGCAGTCATTTGAAAAATTCAAAGTATGGTGGGAAAATAAAAGTATAAAACTATTGAGGAGAGACTAAAAGGAAACATCCATGATATCCAGCAACTTAACAAGCAGAGGCAACATATAAAACCAGGCAGCAACATGCATGGAATGAATGGAAAGTATCATCATCGAGCAGAACACTAGGCCATAGGAATATATTTTAAATCTCTCAATGACACACTAAAACACACAAACAACAACAAGACAACACAGAAACATAAATCTAACAACAGAACCTAAACAGAACATAAAAACTAAAACAACATAACACAGAACAGAAACTAAAAATAGTTAATAGGAAAGGGAACCCCCTTCACTCGGAGTCCTCTTGAGGATCTTCCGCATTTGGAACCGATGAATCTGTCCACGGGTGGAGTATCTGCTGGGGGAACTGAGGGAATTGGGGAACCACTCGGGGTGTTGATTTCTTCAACGTGCGCTCCAGGATCACATCACGCTGCTGTTCATACGACCACCAAGACTGCAATCGGCCACACATTTCCTCCTGCCGCAGATGCATTTGTTGCTGCATCTGTTCGAACTGAGTGAAGCGCTCCAGGAGGGGATCACTAGCCGAGGCAGAAGCGGAAGCAGAGGTGGAGGCTGAGGCTCGAGTTGCCTTGGGAGCTTGGGAAAGGCCAAAACTGACGGGCCCCTTTGGATGCAGCAACCCCTCCTCGGGCCAAACGGGAACTCCAGCGTCACGGCAAAGGGCAGTGACTGTGGCAGGTAAGAACAGCTTCCCCTTGCCTCGGTGTGCACAGTCAAAGATCTCGTGGGCCAAGACGGTCCCAACATCAATAGGGAGTCCTCGCTGCAGGCAGAAGAGCATGTATGCACGATCACGACTCACGGTGGAATCATGCGATGTGGGGCAGAGAGTTGTTTGGACAAAGGAGTATAAGAATTTCATATCATGCTCCAGCTCAGTCCTCCGAAAACGCAGATTGCCCTGGTCATCCAAATCCCAAACAGAGTCGGGGTGGGCTACTACTGGCATAACTTCTTCTAATTCATCATCGGGCACTTGCCCTTTTCTAGGTGTAAAATTGCACTGAACTGCTTCCAATGCAAACAGACTGTTGATGGCTGCAGCCGAGAATGGGACCACAACCTGCCGTACAATGACCTCGGTTGGCCATTCATGAGAAAGAAAATTGGCGTAGAACTCTCGCACAATCTCCATGACAGCGGGCTCGGGTTGCACAACAAAATGTTCCCAGTGACGATCGCGAACCATGGTGCTCACCCACTCGGGTAGCTCCTCAATCCCAGCGGCATTGGTGACCAACCCCCTCTCCATGTAGAAATCTCTGGTGGCTACAGTGTTGTGGTATTTGGCCTCTGCCGTGTTACAATAAAACTTCTGGACTTCATTGAAAGGTCTCCGTACCTTATGCGCTACCTGTTTAATTCTCGGCATTGCGGGACACGGTCGAGGCGGACGGTGAGGGCTCGGGCAAAGGAGAAGAGCTTCGGCTGGGGGCTGGGTCTGAAAGTTCGGCGCGGGTCTCGTTGGACCACAATGGAGGCAGGGACTCTCGGGCGCACTGGAAGGGCCGCCTGGGGTCGGTGCGAGGGGGATAGGCGGAGCGATTACTGGGCTGTGTCCGTCTGGTTTGCCGAAAGTGGCCGTGGGTTAATGGTCGGGTTGTGGGGGATGTATGGGCTCGAAGGTGGTTTGCAGAGGGATTTCTGGTGGCAGAGGCGGCTGTGGTCGATGAGGTGCTTGGGTGATTCAGTGAGGGTGCACTAACTATATATATATAGATATATAATAAAAGAAAAAGTAAAATAACAATACAGTAAATATATAAAATATATATAACCGAAATAATAAAGTACTCTCTGTTTTGTTTTTTTGTTTTTAGCTATAAAGAGATATATATATATATATAAAGTGCACCATTATTGATGTGATGAGAAATGGAAGATGAAGTGGTGGAGGTGAAGTGGTGGCAGACGGCGGTTTGGAGAAATGGAAGATGAAAGTGATGGTGGAAAAAAAATGGGGTAGGGTTGTAGTTTGGTGGGCTAATGCTGGGTGGTGGGCTGACCGAGTCAATAAGCCCAGTTGACTTACTCAATTAGCCCAATAAACTAATAGGGTCAAATAGACCCTTTGTCTTTGGTTTGAAAACAACAGGCCTGCTGGGTCCACAGATAGACAAAATAATACCATTACTTGGTCTGAAAAATGTAAAACGCCCCAATGATTGCCCATTCAATTCCTTAATCATTTGCTGCACTTTTTTTTTTTCTTTGTCTCTTCAAACACGTGCGATTTTTCTTTTCGAACCAAGCCATCCCGTGCTAAGCCCCGATATGTTTCTCTTGGACCCAGCTTCATGTAGTTGATGCCCAGTGTTGCTGACTGGGTGCTATAGCAACGGAGCAGCAACTCTTTCCCTGCTACCCTGCTAAATGCTGCAGCAATGATCCAGCAATCCACCATTCCAGAAAAATAACGCCTCTGCCCAGACTTCTATTTTCAGCTTATTCCCAGCTTTATCAACTCCTGGCTGACCTGCTTCTTTATGCTCCTCTCTTTTTTTTTTTTTTTTTCAAGGGGTTATACACCCCAAACTTAGTTACATCCATTATTAATTACAAACTGCCTCTTTCACTCATGGGCTGCCCAAGTGTGATACAAGAAATGCAGGGCAACCCATAGTCTTTCTCCTTCAATCATCCTTCAGACTGACGGAGGTCTTGTCTCTGTCGACCTCCCCACCCCAGTAGTGCTTCAGCCTCTGCCCATTAACTTTGAACTCCCTCCCGGATTGATCTTCTCGAACTAAAACAGCTCCGAAAGGGTAGACTTCAGCCACTGTAAAGGGACCAGACCAGCGGGACTTGAGCTTCCCAGGGAACAACTTCAACCTTGAGTTAAACAGCAGTACTTTCTGGCCTTTCTCAAACACCCGCTCTTGAATTTTCTGATCATGCCACCGCTTAGTCTTTTCCTTGTACAGCTTGGCATTTTCATAGGCAAATAGCCGCATCTCGGCCAGTTCATTTAGCTGCAATTTTCTTGCTTCTCCAGCAACTACAAGATCCATATTCAACTTCTTCAGTGCCCAAAATGCCTTATGTTCTAACTCCACAGGAAGATGACACGCCTTCCCGAAGACTAAGCGATAAGGTGACATGCCTAGAGGAGTCTTAATAGCTGTCCTGTACGCCCAAAGTGCATCATCCAGCCGCTGTGACCAGTCCTTGCGGCTTGGGTTCACCACCTTTTCTAGGATCCCTTTTATCTCTCTATTCGAAATTTCTGCCTGCCCGTTAGTCTGGGGGTGGTAGGCTGTGGCTATCTTGTGTTTGACGCTGTACTTGGCTAGCAAGGCATCCAATATTTTGTTTACAAAGTGGGTTCCCTCATCACTGATCAAAGCCCTCAGAGTCCCAAACCTTGTAAACACATGCTTATGCAGAAACTTCATCACTACTTTAGCATCATTTGTGGGGCTAGCCACTGCCTCTATCCATTTTGACACGTAGTCAACAGCCACCAGAATGTATAAGTTCCCAAAGGACTGTGGGAATGGCCCCATGAAATCGATTCCCCAGACGTCAAATAGTTCCACCTCCAAAATACAGTTCAACGGCATCTCATTCCTTGCTGAAATGTTGCCTACACGTTGACAGCGGTCACACTTCTTGGCAAACTCATGAGCGTCTTTAAAAATGGATGGCCAATAATATCCGGATTGGAACACTTTAGCTGCTGTCCTCTGTCCACCAAAATGGCCACCATATGGGGCTGAATGGCAGTGCTCTAAGATGCTGGACACTTCATTTTCAGGCACACAACGCCTCAGTATCTGGTCGGGGCACTGCTTGTAAAGGTACGGTTCATCCCAGTAATAAAATCTGATGTCGTGGAAGAACTTTTTGAGTTGCTGTTTGCTGAAGTCAGGTGGCTGTACTCCACTTACTAAATAGTTCACAACATCGGCGTACCATGGGACACTTTCCTGGTCTAAAACCAACAGTTGCTCATCTGGAAAAGGATCGTGAATCTGGGGTGTTACCTCACTAGTAGCGCTGCTATTAATGCTGGTCTCCAGCCGCGACAAGTGATCCGCCACTTGGTTTTCAGTACCCTTCCTGTCGCGTATTTCAAGATCAAATTCTTGCAGCAATAAGACCCAGCGAATGAGCCTTGGTTTGGACTCCTTCTTGGCTATTAAATATTTTATTGCTGAATGGTCAGTGTAGACTATAACCTTTGTGCCCACTAAGTAAGATCTGAATTTCTCGAAGGCAAATAC
Source organism: Humulus lupulus (assembly GCF_963169125.1). NCBI lineage: Eukaryota > Viridiplantae > Streptophyta > Magnoliopsida > Rosales > Cannabaceae > Humulus > Humulus lupulus. The sequence continues at coordinate 14,732,730 of NC_084802.1, forward strand.
CACAGCCAGCAGCTCCTTTTCAGTGGTGGAGTAGTTTATTTGAGCATCAACCAACGTCTTGCTTGCATAATAAATTGAATGGAAAATCTTTCCTCTTCGCTGCCCAAGGACTGCTCCAATAGCAAAATCGCTGGCGTCGCACATGAGTTCAAATGGTAAAGACCAATCAGGAGCCACAATCACTGGAGCCGTTATTAATGCTTTTTTCAACTTCAAAAATGCTTCCTGACACTCAGCAGTGAAATCAAAGGGGCGGTTCTGTTCCAGCAACGTACACAACGGCTTGGACACCTTGGAGAAGTCCTTGATAAAACGCCTATAGAAACCAGCGTGCCCCAGAAAACTCCTTATCCCTTTTACTGTAGTTGGGGCTGGTAACTTCTCAATCACTTCCAGCTTTGCCTTATCGACTTCAATCCCCTTTTTAGACACTTTGTGACCCAACACGATACCTTCCTGCACCATAAAATGGCACTTTTCCCAATTTAGTACCAAATGGGTTTCTTCACACCTTGCCAAAACCTTCTCCAAATTAGTTAAACAGCTCACAAAAGAATCGCCATAGACTGAAAAATCATCCATAAAAATCTCCAAAATATTCTCTGCCATGTCCGAAAAGATTGCCATCATGCACCTTTGAAAGGTGGCTGGTGCGTTACATAAACCAAATGGCATACGTCTAAAGGCGAACGTCCCGTAGGGGCATGTGAATGTGGTTTTCTCCTGGTCTTCCGGGGCTATGGAAATCTGGTTATAACCTGAATAACCATCGAGAAAACAGAAAAATTCTTTCCCAGCCAAGCGGTCTAACATTTGATCAATAAACGGCAGCGGAAAATGATCCTTCCGTGTGGCTTTGTTAAGTTTCCTGTAATCCATACACACTCTCCAACCGGTCACTGTTCGAGTAGGAATCAACTCGTTGTTATCATTTGTCACCACTATAACCCCTCCCTTTTTAGGCACGCACTGCACTGGGCTTACCCATGAGCTGTCTGAAATAGGGTAGATAATACCATAGTCTAGCCACTTGATTACTTCTTTTCGGACTACATCTTTCATCACTGGATTTAACCTCCTTTGCTGCTCCACAGAGTTGCTACAGCCAGATTCCAACAAGACTTTATGCATGCACAAAGCTGGGCTAATTCCTTGTATATCAGCCATAGTCCAGCCGATAGCCTTCTTATGTCTTCTCAATAACTCCAACAAAGACCCCTCAGCATCAGCCTCTAAACAGGAAGAGATAATTACTGGAAGTGTGTCATTGTCCCCCAAATAAGCATATTTTAAATGGCTGGGCAGCGGCTTTAATTCTAATTGAGGTGGTTCTTGAATGGACGGCTTTGGCGGCTTAAAATGTCCTTCAGGCAGATTTAATGCTTCAAAATATTTACTGAATTTTCTGGCTGGTTTACATGAGTCTACCCAAGTAACTTGAGGTTCTTCTTCGCTGCTAGAATCTTCAGAATCTTCAAAAATCTGAAATCCCAACTCAGCCATATCAACCTTCGTATTAAACTGCTCAGCCACAAGCGTCTCAATCACATCCACACTTGAACATTCTTCGATTTCATCAGGAAATTTCATAGCCTTGAATACACTGAATGTAACTTGCTGATCATTGACTCTCATAGTAAGTTCCCCATTCTGTACATCAATTAATGTTCGCCCCGTAGCAAGGAACGGCCGCCCCAATATAATTGGCACTTCTCTGTCAGCTTCATAATCCAAGATAATAAAGTCGGCTGGGAAAATAAATTTGTCAACCTGCACTAAAACATCCTCAATTTTTCCTTCAGGATGGGCCATAGATCTATCCGCCAGCTGCAATGTAACAGTTGTAGGCCTCGCTTCACCAATACCAAGCTTCTTAAAAATCGACATCGGCATAAGATTAATGCTAGCGCCCAAATCACACAATGCCCTTCCAACATCCCGTCCCCCAATAGAACAAGGGATCGTAAAACTGCCAGGGTCCTTCAATTTTGGAGGGATTTTACTCTTCAGCATAGCGCTGCAACCCTCTGTAAGAGCAACAGTTTCGAACTCCCCCAGCCTTCTCTTTTTCGTCAAAATATCTTTCAAAAATTTGACGTAGTTTGGCATTTGCTCCAAGGCTTCCACCAAGGGAATATTAATATGAAGCTGCTTTAACACATCCAGAAACTTCCTGAACTGCCCATCTTGCTGCTGTTTACGAAATCGCTGAGGAAATGGTGGGGGTGGCTTTGGTGCAGATTTCACTGGAACAGATTGCTGACCCGATGCTGTATCAACTGGGCCAGTTTCAGTAACTTCTTTTGCTGGTTTTCTACTAGATTCACCTTCAGTTTGGATTGAAGTGGGCTCCCCACTGCCCTTTATTTCCTTCTCAGAATTTTCCAGAATTTTTCCACTCCTTAGATTGATAGCCTTGCAATGTTCCTTCCCATCCCTCCTTGGATTCTCCGTGTCACTAGGCAAAGAACCTTGAGGCCTATTTTTCAGATCATTGGCTAATTGTCCCAGCTGCATTTCAAGATTACGAAGGGATGCTGCCTGACTTTGTATCACTGCATCATTCTTTGCCATATAGTCCCTCATTAGACTCTCCAAAGAATTGGATTGAGAGCCTTGAGGGTGTTGCGGTTGTGGAGCCCTTGGCTGCTGAGAAAAACCTGGTGGATAAGCTTGCTTCCCTTGTGCTGGTACACTGCTGGAACTTGCTCCTTGACCCCCCCAAGATAGATTCGGATGTTGCCTCCAAGCTGGGTTGTACGAATTTGAGTATGGGCCACTGTTTCGGTTAAAATTCTGGTTTCCCACATAACAAACTGCTGCTGGGTTGGAAGGGCAATTCTCAAACATGTGCCCATCTCCACAATATACACAGGAAATGTCCCCACTTTGGATGGCAGCAGCTGGCTGAATGTTGTTCCCCAAACTCATATTTTTCAGAATATTAGTCATGGAAGCCATTTGGGCTGTCAAAGCAGTCAATGCATCTACTTCCAGAACCCCCGCCACTTTTCTACTTGTTGGAGCTCTTGTGTTGGACCATTGATAATCATTACTGGCAATTCTCTCCAAAATTTCGAATGCTTCATTATAAGACTTGGACAAGATAGCACCATTGGCCGAGGCATCTAACACCATTCTAGAAGCTGCATTGAGGCCATTATAGAAGGTCTCCATCTGTATACAGTGCGGGATGCCGTGGTGTGGACACTTCCGCAAAAGCTCCTTAAATCTCTCCCATGCATCACTGGTTGACTCATCTTCCAGCTGCTGAAATGACATAATCTCACTTCTAAACTTTGCATTTCTGGTGGGAGGGAAGTATTTTCTCAGAAATTTCTCAGCCAAGTCATTCCAATTTGTAACGGAATCGGGAGGCAAAGTGTTGAGCCATGATCTAGCTCGGTCTCTTAATGAGAATGGAAATAGCTTCAGCCTTAATGCTTCTTCACTCACTCCTTGAAGCTTAAAGGAATCACTCACCTCCAAGAATGAACGAAGATGGAGATGAGGATCCTCCGTTGGCATCCCGCTGAACTGCCCCACAGTTTGGAGCATTTGAAACATCACTGGCTTGAGCTCGAATTGAGCTGCTTGGATTTCTGGCCTCACAATGCCTGGATTTAGCTCATTAAACATGGGGGCAGCGTATTCCCGTATTGCTCTGGCTCTGTCATCCGCCAAAACAATGGGATTAGTGACTTGCTGGCCATCCCCCTCATCATCAACACATTCAGCCATAGTACCTCGGCTTTTAGCCTTTTGATCCTTTCTCCTTTTTCTGAAAGTGCGTTCGATCTCGGGGTCAATAGGAGCAAGTTCACTGTCCTCTTGCTGGTTCATACACTGTAGGTACCTGAGTTTGCACAACCCGAACCAACAAGGTCAAAAACAATGAAAATAAACTGTAAAATAGTTGATAAAACAGAATTTAATTTTAAAGTCCCCGGCAACGGCGCCAAAAACTTGTTGTGAAAATTCTAGTGATTAAAATATGCGCAAGTATACACAGTCACAAACAAGTAATACAGTGATAAAGTATCAAAGTTCGTCTCCACATGGACTTTTCAACTAAAATAAAGTAAAATCAACCAAAAACAGTTTATAATACAGTAACCAAATCAAGAGAAAGGTTGTGTAATTAATTCTGGAATTAATTATAAACAAGCAAATTTAATTAAGCTAAAAATCAGAGACCAAATGAAGTAATTCTGTGCAAATTTAAAATATGAGAAAATAGATCTGGGTGGTTAATTCCCCTCTGTTCGTTCCAGTTGCTACAGCAATGCCTCAGCAATGGGTCAGCAATTTATGTCACAGTTAACAGAATTCGTAAAACCCAGTGAGTTTTTCCCAAAACTTACTATCTATTGTTTATAACCTCCCTCAATACATTCATGTATTAAAAACAGACAATAAACAATCCATCAAGCACCAAATCTTTAGGTTATGCAAGGCAGCAAAATAGTCATATTCCACTACTAAAAATCACCTAAAACTAGGTAAGTTTCTTGCATCAATTGAATGGGTTCAGCTAGACTTCCCTTTTCCAAGTTAGATCTAACTTAATAAATGCTAAATATGGCCAGTAATTAACATTCAATTAACATTACAGCACATTCAATTGAACTATGACATAAACAACTTCACCATGCATTCAAAATATTGATCCATACAAAGGGTTCATAACCACCCAAATCCTCAAAAGCTTAGTTCATGTTTAATAATAGAAATACAAAACCAGTAGCCTTTAGCAAATCCATGGAGTTTGTTCACAAATTAGATAGAGAGAAAATACAATACAAAATGAAGAAGGGAGAAGAAGAAGTTAGAAGGAATTGTTGTGCTCAATCCCCCTAGTTGTCAGCTCGTGGTCCTCTTCCTCCTCTGTACTCTCTCTCCTTTCTTTTCTTCTGTTTTTTCTCCAAAAATGGTCTCAGAAAATCAGCTGTCTCTTTTTCGGCTGGTACTTTTCTTTTTAGGGTACTTGGTTTACCCTAATTAGCAAGTCAATTCCCACCTTGTCCTCCACGTGCCACATCACCTAGCTGACTTAATTGTACAATACTCTCGCCACCTCAGTGCCACTTATGCCTCATTAAGTCCAGCTCGCAGTTGTCACGTTTCCTTCCTGGCTCTGCCCGATGCTACGGTGATGCTACAGCATTGAAGCAGCATCAAGCCCCTTTCAGAATTCGTTGTTCCCTTTTTGATTCCAAAGTCCCCTTTCACAAATTTTTCAAGTTTCCTTTCCTGATTAATACAACACAGAAATTTACATAAAAAAACACTGAAAAATATGACAATGCAAACACAAGGTCCCTAGCTACACAGACACACTAAATTGAACACAATTACAAGAAATAAAAACTCATTACTCTTTTGTTTGGTTCAAAAATTAAGTTTAAAGATGTGAAAATAACTCTAAATCCTAGAGTTATCATATCTCAACAACCCCAAATCAGACACTATATAGTCTCTGGATGCTCCAGCCAAGACATCCTCTCTAATCTTGATCAACTGTGGATCACTCAACTGACCCTCCTTGATTCTCTCCACTGGCCGATGAAGGCCTCTATTATAATCCTGAGAGGTACATACCCATTGTGGAACTGGAGAATCGCCAACTGCGCCAACAATTGGCAGAAGCCACACAACGCAGTGAAGAATTGGCTAGGCAGGCCGCCGAGGTCCAAGCGCCACCCCGGAGGCCTAGAGGGCATCCCCGTGGGAGTACGGCCGCCAAAAGGGCCGAACAAGGGGCCTAGTGGGCCCAGCCAAGGCCCAGGGCAAACACTGGTGACAATCGCCCTGGGAGGAATACTCAAGCTAATATTGTTAGTAATCCGATGGTGGATGTAACTGTAGGAAAAGGGAATAACTGAGCTCCCCCAGCAGCTCAAAGCACTAACCCTAAACCTATGAGAAATAACTAGGAACCAGTTTGGGCCAATTCATGACCTTCCAGGCCCAATAATGGAAGGCCCCCACCATTTCCTATAAGGCATCCACCGTCTCCCATAAGGCACCCATCTATGATCCGAGAAGCACCCCAGCCTGCTCCTAATAGGAACCAGACAAGGGATCGTGCACCACAAAGGCCATCTCGTAGTGGCAGTGAGACGGGAACCGTCGAACTTAACCCGAACACAGGGGTGAGCAAGAGGCAACCCGAGGACATAGGGCATCCCAACCAGTAGGAAGCCACATGTCGAGATCATAGAAAAGTAGAGAAAGAGGGCCGGTGGAAGATCCACCTCGCAACCATCAAGCCCCTCAACCAGAAAGAAATGTTAGCTTTATGAGTGGGAGTTTGGACCTCACTAGGTCCGTAAGCGTATATAAAACAGAACCCAAGAATACTGGGAATTATGACAATAATCCTGATCTTCGAGATCATCTGAACCAGAACCGGGGGCAGGCTAACCCCTCGAACCCCGATTTGCGGGCACATCTGAACAACCGAAAAGAACTTGTGCAACTAGTATATGGGAACCAGTATAACCTTATACCGAGGCAGGGAGATGGAATTTTTATAAACAATAACCAACTACCCCAAGCACAAGTTCAGCCTCCAGTGGACTTGGTCCAGGAGAGAATTAATCAGCTCGAAAGATCATTCAGGCTCCTTAAAGATGAAAGGAACAAGGACAAGGCCGACAACTCCGATGAGGAGCTCGAGCCTTTTGCTCCACATATATCAAACACATCATTCCCTTATGGGTTCAAGATACCACATGTAGCTCATTTTGATGAGAACTCAGACCCGTACAACCATCTGAGCACATTTAACACCATCATGCGTGCCAACAACTTTGGCTACGAGCTCATATGCATACTATTTCCAACAAATTTGACAGGACCAACAAAACCCTGGTTCTATAAATTCAGAAGACATTCGATCTCATCTTGGGATCAATTGGCAAAAGAATTTAAGAAACAATTCAAGGCCATGGTAGGCGTCAGGCCCTCGGCCTCAGCCTTGACCAATGTTAGACAACAGCCGGGAGAGTCATTAAAAAGCTACCTAGCGAGGTTTAACATCAAGGTGGCTCGAGCCTGTAATGCTGATGACAATGGCCATCTTCTGGCTATTCCAGCCGGTATATTGCCAGGAAGTCCCCTTTGGGATGATATGCAGAGAAAATCAATAAGAACAATAACCGAGCTCAACAAAAGAGCTGAGAGATTCGTCAATGTAGAGGAGGTGAGGTCAGCATTAAAACTGACCCCTCAGCCCATTATAACTACAACAATGAATGTTAACTCATCTTCAACCTCGGCTACCCCATCAACGCTCGACCCTCAGGAGACTACCCTTCAAAAAGGATGAAAAATGAAGAGAATAACTCAGAGGCAGACGGGGACAAAAGAAGAAGGGAGACAAGTATTTCTCCATTTATATGGTTTACACCGAGCTCACTAAAACTTGGGAGAATGTCTTTGTCGCAAATGAGAATCAGGTCCCGTTTAGGCGACCTGACCCAATGCAAATTTAGAATTCAAAGAGAGACACCAAGAAGGGACAAGTCGCGACCCGCACCCTGAAGCCCAGGAAAATGCTCTCTGACTTGGGGGCAAGTCGCGACCCTCAGGGCCAAGTCGCGACTGGGTTGTGAATTTTTGCCGATATTTGGTTTTTAGTCGTGGGAACTTAATTCTAAGGGCCTGGGATCGATCCTACTACCCAGTTGAGTAGGATTCTACGTCCTGGAGGCTGGGTTTGGGTCTGGAAGTATTTATTTACTCATTTTGATGAGGTTTTATATTATGGTTGTGACTAGGTTATCGCTAGGGGCTTGGAAACAAAATCGTGCTTGAGGGTCGTTTATTGGTAACCTGTGCTTGGACCAAAGATAAGAAAACTGCACCCAGTATGTGATGCATGTGATGCATACGATACATGTGATTATAGCATGACATGAATATTGAATATGGAATTGATCAAAGCTTGAGTCTCTGTAAATGTGCATGATCATAATTATGCTGGTGATTGTTGAGTAAGCATGTTGAATGTGCTACCTTTGGATATTTAACATATGATATATGTCTGGTTGCATTGCTTACTTATGAGTGGCACTGACTTATTAGTCAGAAACAACATTGGTGTTAGTACTGGTCGTGAAGTCTTGACTTATTAGTCATAATCGAAAATAGTGCTGAGCGGTAGTCGTATGGAATTGACCTATGAGTCAAGAGCAACATAAGCATATTGAACGTAGAGCCGAAATGATTAGATCTAATCAACATGAGCATTAATGCTTGACCGACCCCAAGGTTGAAGAAAACTAAAGCGCTTGTCTGGTCTAAAGGCCAGTTACTTAGAGCTAGGGCCAAAGGGCTCAGATGACTGAAACGTCACATGGCTTGGGGAGCAGATCCCTAGAGATAGAGTTATTCGTAATCTATTCAGGGAGAATATCCCCATAGATAGACTTATTAGTCATCTATTCAAGGAGTTGATCCCCAGAGATAGACTTATTAGTCATCTATTCAGGGAGCGGATCCCCAGAGATTGACTTAAGAGTCATCTACTCAGGGCGCAAAGCCCCATAATTATTTATTTGGACTTGTCTACGTGTATGAATAAGGCTATATTGCTAGGCATGCTTATTATGATTTAGTGACATGTTATTACCTGTTTATGAGCATGCTGAGTTTTCTTGCTGAGCCTCAGCTCACGGGTGCTATGTGGTACAGGTAAAGGCAAAAGAAAGCTGGACCATCGTTGAGTTGGAAAGCTTAGGTGACGATGTGTACATATGCGGCTGCTCGACCACCACGGCCGAGGGTTTAAAGAGGAACTAGGGTTAAACCCTATTTTGCTGCTTAGGTCAGTTGGTTGTAAATATTTTATTGTAATTAACCTTTAAAATTTATTTTGGGATCCCAATATATACAGTAAACGTTTTAGTGAAACGTTGTATCTTTGACCAAAATTTTTAACCCTAAACCGTTAATCATATTTAGTTACACGATTATGGCTAACTGACTCAGTTAGGGAGTCTAGCACTGTTTAAAATGCACAACGTAACATGCTCTGGGTAGTAGGGCGTTACATATACACATTCTCAGAGTCCCATCCTTCTTCTTCACAAACAAAACTGGAGCACCCCACGATGAGAAGCTAGGTCTAATAAACCCCAAATCAAGAAGCTCTTATAGCTATATCTTTAACTCCTTCAGTTCTGCCAGAGCCTATATGGTGCCCTCGACACTGGCTCAGTACCCGGCGCTAACTCGATAACAAACTGAATCTCCCTGTGTGGCGGCAGTCTTGGTAAATCCTCAAGAAATACATCCTAGAATTTGCATACCAATCTGGTTTCTCCCAGCCCCGCTGGCACAACTTTGGTGGTATCCACCACGCTAGCTAGAAAACCTATACAACCTCCCTGTAATAGGTCCCTAGCCCTCAATGTTGATATCATGGGTATGCGGGGTCCATGCACAGCACCAATGAAAACAAAAGGATCATCATCCTCAGGCTCAAAAGTCACCATATTCTTCCTGCAATCTATAGTAGCCCCATATCTGACCAGCCAATCCATCCCTAGAATCATATTAAAGTCATTCATACTCAACTCGATCAAATCTACTAATAGTTCCCTACTATCTACCATCACTGGCAGTGCTCTAATCCATCTCCTAGAAACTACCAGTTCCCTTGTAGGCAGTATAGTCCCAAACCTCGCAGTATAATACTCACTAGGTCTACACAATTTATTAATTACCTTACTAGAAACAAAAAAATGTGTTGCACCAGAGTCAATCAATACAATATAAGAAGAGCCAGTGCTAGAAAGTTGACTTGTCACTTCCGAGGGACTAGCCTCGGCCTCTGCTTGCATCAAGATGAACACTCGAGTTGGAGTCAAGCTGTACACCTTCCCCAGTTCCTCTTTCTTCATTGTTGGGCAGTCCTTCTTGAGGTGTCCCACCACCCCGTACAGATAACAAGCCTTTGCCCGACATTCGCCCGGATGGCGTTTCCTGCATCTTGTGCATTCTGGATAACTCCTCCATGTTTCACTGCCTCCCTGACAGCCACCCTGAACACCCCGACCTCTCCTATCAGGACCAGTAGTGGTCGAAGTGTTAGGGGTCTTCCTCTTTAGATCACTGGGGCCTCCACCCCTACCAGACCCTATGGATGGAGGCACTGCCCTGCGTACATCCCGTCTCGCAGCATTCTCCCTCCAGATCTTATTCTCTGCCTCTTCAGTGGTAAGAGCCTAAGACTGAGATTGAGGTTGGTTCAAATTATGGCATTGAGCCCCCGAACAAACCTGCCCTGCCTAGCCGCATCTGTAGGCACTAAGTCTGATGCAAACTTCTCCAACCTATCAAACTTCAGGGCATACTCTGTAACTGTCATGCTGCCATGTACCAGCCCCGTGAATTCATTCACCTTTGCTGCCCTGATGGCAACATTGTAATATCCCTAGTCTGTGATACTACATCCCACCAAATATGGGCATCCTCCCTAAGCATATAGGTGGCACATGCCACCCTGTCATTACCTTCCACCCTCATAAAATCTAGGATGGAGGTGATCATACTCATCCACTGTTCAGCCTTAAGTGGATCTAGTCCTCCCTCAAAGGTTGGAGGATGTTGTCTCCTGAATCGCTCATAAAGTGGCTCCCACCTGTTCCCAACCTCAGGTGGCTGTACTACTGGTGCCGCAACATGTGGCATAATAGGTGCAGCACTCCCTCACGAAGCCTGCTATCTCAAGAGACAGATTTGCTATTCTTGACTTTGCAATCGGGCTTACATGTCAGCAAGTATCTGCTGCCAGTTCTCAGGGACTGTGTAACGCCCCAAATTTCCTAATAAGGCTTAGGGCCTGGATTAGGGGGCCAGGATGGCAAATTATGGAATTATGTGATTAAATGATATTTATGTGTATTATTATGTGATTATGTGAGTTATATTATAATATGACTTGTTATGCATGTTTATGTATATTAAATATCCATGTGGGCCCATTTTTGTTTAATTGGGCAATTTTCATAATTTGGCCCGTTTTGAGTATATTTGGCACATGTGTGATACATGTGTGTGACCACATTATTATGTGAGTATGTTTGGGTTACTTGGCACGAGACGATCCTAGGAAGCAAGCTAGTGGGAAAGTCACAACGGGATCCATACTTGACTCGGAGTGAGTCAAGGGGTATTTTGGGTATTTAGCACATTACCGGGATGTTGGGTAATGGAGATCCCAATGATCAGAAAAGAAGAGTTATCAATGTATCCGGTACCCTTGGTTTAGGAAAGGGGTTCCGAAGTGTTGCAGTACGCCATCAAGGCAAGAAAGAAAATTGGAAGTTTTATCCAAAATGCACTCAGTGCAAGAGGCATCATCTGAAGGAATTTCGAGAAAAGGCATGTTTCTTTTGTGGAATGGTTGGGCACCTCATTAAGGATTGCCCAGGATTAAGGACAAATGAGGAAAAGGGGGCAGACAGCTCGACTCCAGCTCGAGAGTTTGCTCAGATGCAATCAGAGTCAGAGACTAAGACTGAGATTGAGGTTGGTTCCTCAGTGGTGGCAGGTCAGCTTTCTAGTTCTGATTTTTGTATTGTGCTGACTAGTTTTGGTGCCATGTTGTTCTTTGCTTGTTGCATCTAGAGAGGTATAGACCTGATATGTAGATTACATGGTTATGTTGTGATGAGAATGTGATACTCTATTGGTAATTTTAAGAGATGGGTTAGGTTATGATGAGAAGGGACTCATCAGTTGACTTGATAGGGTCGATTATGACTGACTTCGATATGATCCTGGATATAGATTGGTTAACCAAGTATGGGGCAATGTTAGATTGCAAGGAAAGGATGGTAACTCTTGGTTTGAGGGTGAGAAACACATGTATTTTTTGGCACTGTGCATGGACCTTGTATGTTTATGACATCTGTATTTAGAGCTAGAGACCTATTGCAAGAGAATGCATAAGACTCTTAGCTAGTGTGGTGGATACCACTTAGGTCGTGCCAGTGGGACCGGGACAGACTAGATTAGTCTGTGAATTTCTGGATGTATTTCCAGGGGATTTTCCAAGGTTACCTTTACACAAAGAGATAAAATGGTGATTAGGTTGGTGCCAGGGACGGAATCGGGTCTAGGGCACTGTATTGAACGGCTTCAGCAGAGATGTAAGAACTAAAGACTTGGTTATTGAGTAAGACAATATTCTTTAAGGTGGATCTTTGATTTGGTTATTACCAGCTGAAAATCAGGGAGAATGATATGCAAAAGACTGCTTTTTAGATTAGATATGGGCACTAGGAGTGCTAAGTTATGTTTTGAGGATTTGGTTAATGCCGAGTTATTTTGATGGATTACATGGACAGAGTATTCAAAGATTATCTTAATTGGATTTGTGATCTTCTTGATCGGCGGTATTATGATATACTCTCAGTTGGAGATTGACTAAGGCCAAGGAACCCCTCAGGGGTCAAGAGTTTCCTTGGATGAGCAGGATATTATATGAATTTTGTGAAGGAATTCTCGAGGATTGTTATCTCATTAACAGGAAAAATTGTTTATGCATCATGTTAGTTGAAGGATATGACTAGAACTGGAGCAGAGTTATTGGTGGGCTAGGTGGCCAACATTATACTTGAGCTTATTATTTCAGAGAAGATCAAAGGGAAAATAGTTAAGCGAACCACAGATGGGAAAATTGAGGGGAATGTCTTAGCTGGATTAGCTAAGGACTATGCAGTCTTAGGTATGAGTTTATTGTGGTATAGGGATCAGACTTGGGATCCAATGGACACTAGGATTAAATGAGAGATTCTGGGTGAATCTTATACTGTCCTCTTATTCTCTTCATCTCGGCATCATGAAGATGTATTAGGATTTGAAAGCTTTATATTGGTGGCCTGGGATGGAGAGGGGGATAATTGAATACGTGGCAAAGTTCTTAACCTATTAGTAGGTCAAGACAGAGTATTAGGAACCAGTAAGGCCATTACAACCTTTGTGTATTCCATAGTAGAAGTAAGGAAACATCGCGATGGATTTCGTGGTGGAGCTGCCCAGGATAGTCTGTCAGTATGATTTGGTTTAGGTCATTATGGATCGGTATACAAAGTTATCTCACTTTTATCAGTAAGGAGGAGTAATACAGTTGATCAGTATACAGGCCTCTATGTGAAGGATGTAGTACGCCTTCATGGAATTCGAGGTCTATCTTATCAGATAAGGATCCTGTTATTACTTCCAAGTCTTGGGGAAGGTTACAAAAGGCGATGAGTATATAGTTGGGGCTTAGTACAGTTTATTATCCTCAGACTGATGGTAAATCAGAGTGAGAGTTATCGAGTTATTGGAAGGGCACCTTATGAGATGATGTATGGTAGAGAATGTATATCTCCCATTCATTGGGGTGAGATGGATGAGATGTTATATTTGGATCCTGAGGTAGTTTAGAGGATCATTGAGGCTATTGAAAAGATTAGAGCTTGGATGCTCGCTTCTCAAAGTAAATGGGGAAGTTAAGTTGATATTAAATGCAGGAACATGGAATTCCAAGTGAAAGACTATTTATCCATAAATCAGATGTTGATGACGTGGCAAGGATTTATGACACGTGGCAGACGCATAGCAGAGATACGGCTCGCCTATCGACCAGAATTATTTCTGCACGACGAGATCAAGTTTTGTGTATGACCAGGCTGGTCGTATGTTAGTTCATTTATGTAAAAATCTGTACAGTTGTGATGATATCCGAGAATATCTCTTCATTATAACTTGCAGATCCGATCATTAAGGATAGATATTATTTCCTAATTCATGTAACTCTTCCTGCGCCTATAAATACAAAAGAAATAGCTCAAGGAAGGGGATCAATCTCTTTTTTCTGAGAGAATTATATTACTATTATCCATCACTGTATTGCTTGATTCCTCAAAGGTCCATGAAACTTAGGAACCCTTGTTCTTTGATCACACCTTGGGAGTTCAATATTAATAATAGTATCAAGTGGACGTAGGTCATTACCAATTCTTGGGGCCGAACCACTATAAATCACTGTGTTCTTTATCTTTCCATGAGATTATTTTCAAGCTCTATATCATCTTCTTGTCGTTTCCTAGACTCCGTGTTGTTGACCAAAATCAGGGTCAACATTCTGGTGCTTTCATTGAGAGCCTTTAATCCGAGAAAAAACTAATGGCAAAGACTACCAAGAAAACTAGACAGGTTGTTGCCGCTCCATCCCAGCCTCCTCCACCAAACATGGCTGAAGACGAACCTCATTTAGAGTTCGATGAAGAGGAAGTAGACTTTGAGGCCCTGAAGACAACACTGGGGGTGTTGCAAGATGAATTGGCCACTCTGAGGGCCAATCAAGAGAGTGTCGCCGAGATAATGGCGTCACAGCAGAGAGAGATAGAGCGCCAGCGCCAAGAGCTGAGCGAGAGACAGGCGGAGATGGATCGTCATTAGAGGGATGCCATGGCAGCCCTCGAAGCAGCCCTCCAATTGGCTAGGAATCAGGCTACACCTGCCCCACAGCCTGATCAACCCTCGAGTGGACCACCTCAGAGAGGTCCCAATCCTAGCCCTCCGCTCTAGCCTACAAGCCCTCAAAGGCTGGAGCTGCCACCAATGCCTCAGGATGATGTCCCACCTAGGGACCCTGAGACACAGCCTCCATCCCAGGCTGGTCGAGGCAATCCCCCGCGTCCCAGGCAGAATAGGGTCGGGCAACAGCCCTGAAGCCCTAGACGCTAGGGGGGTGAAGAGATGCACCCACCGAGCAAAGGGCAGCGTCCTTCTGGCAACAGAAGGAACTCAGAGACAGGCTCTACGGTCAGGGGCCCTCCACGGCATGATAATGCACGGGGACCCACCAACCAGCGCAGGCCTCCCCCAAACGCTCGGGAAGTTCCAGCCCAAGGAGGCAATAGAGGAAACAGTCGGTCCCACCATAGCCAGTCAAGGTTCAGAGATGGCCACGGCTACAATGAGGCCAACTCAAGCAGAGGGAATGCTGGTCGGAGAAACAAGGAGAGAGGTGGAGGCAGAAGCCCACCACCTAGAGAAGACCAACAAGCAGGACGTAATGTTGGGGGGCAGCCCAAACAAAACAACATCTTTAGCCGGCTCGGAGCCAGCGAGTAGCGATGAAGAGACGACGACTTGAGGGATGTACTCAACGACCACCGAGAAAGGCACGATGAGTACATTCCCCCAGCACCAGAGGCCCGAGCAATTCCTGAAGCCGTTCAAGCTCAAATCGATGGCCTGAACCAGGCTGTGTAGCAGTTGGTCGGGGGGAGGACATCGCATATCGAGTACGATCGGAGGAGTGGTATCCCTTTCTTCCAAAGGATTGCTGTGGCAGAAACCCCCAGTAAGTTCAAGATGCTGACCCTGCCAAACTTTGACGGGTACGGAGACTCGGTATCTCATGTAAACAAATTTGAGATACAAATGGACATTCAGAAAGTCTCTGAAGACGCTCTTCCCAGCGACCCTTTCTAATGCCGCTCAGGAGTGGTTCTTCAAGTTCCATCCTGCAAGTATAATATCCTGGGAAATGTTCGTGAAGGAGTTTTACGGACATTTCTATGCAGGTCGTGTGCACCCCACTGAGGCAAACCAACTGGTCGAGATACGCCAGAAAGAAGGGGAGCCTTTGACGGAGTATGTTCAACGCTTCATGCAAGCCGCAGTAGGAGCCAAGATTGTGGGCGATGAAGGCAAGATGATGGCCCTAACCGCTGGGGTTAAACGCCATTCTCCTCTTTGGAGTAGCCTCAGGAAGCATGGGGTTAATACTACCCAAGAGTTTTTAGATCGAGCTGATCGGTACATCAACCTCGAAGACGCGATTGCCAACGAAGGCAAGTCGCCAGCAAAGGACAAGGGGACCAAGGAAGATCCCACCAAAGCCGCCAACAGGTCTAAGCCCGATGGCAACGGCAAAGGCAATGGGAATGGAAACAGTAAAAATGGTGGAAAGCAGACGAATGGCGAACCCTCGACCTCCGAGAGTAAACGCCCCAAAAATAATCGGTATGAACCGAAATTCACCTATTACACCGCCCTTGTCGAAAGCCGAGCCGAGGTGTTCCAAGCGACCAGCTCGAGCGTGCCCTACAGACGACCCGCGCCTATAAGAAAGGATATCTCCAAGAGAGATTTGACAAAGTTCTGTCGTTATCATAACGACTACGGGCACGACACCAACGAGTGTAACCAGCTGAAGGACGAGATTGAGTTCCTGATAAGACAGGGACACTTAAGAAGATATGTACGAGCCGCGGGAGGTTCTCAGCGAGAGGCTCAAGGTGGCAACGAGTTGGCGCCTGCACGCCAGCACTCGCCACCTTTACAGCCAGCTCCCATGGCAGGTACCCTACTCACAATCTGCGGAGGCCCACATCTTGCAGGAGATAGTGGAAAAGCGAGGGAACGATACGCTCGAACCCTACGCCATGACTAGGACATCGAGATGATGAGTGTCAAGGATCGTGCACCCAAAAAGGCTCAAACAGAGGAGGAACTGATCACCTTCTCTAATGATGACGCCCATCATGTGCGATTCCCACACTCCGATCCGCTGGTCGTGGATGTCCAAATCGCAAATATGATGGTGAAAAGGGTGTTGGTCGATACAGGAAGTTCGGTCAACATCCTATATAAGTCCTCGCTGGAAAGGATGAAACTGTCCATCAAGGACCTAGAGTCATGCAACCAAACCATTTATGGTTTTTCCGGAGAAGGGCTCGCCCCAGTAGGGTTAATTAGACTCCCAGTCACAGCAGGTACCATGCCTGCTAACAAGACATTACTCATCACTTTTATAGTGGTTGATTGTCCTTCAGCATATAATGCCGTGATAGGGAGACCCATTTTGGTTGACCTTCGAGCCATCACTTCTGTGTGGCACCTCGCCATGAAGTTCCCAACAGACGCAGGAGTAGGATGCGTACAAGGAAACCAGCGAGAGGCGAGAGAATGCTACAATGCCTCGATCACCAAAGCAAAAAAGGGTGTATCGAGGGATGCCGCCGGAAAAGAGTTGCAAATGGCATCCGATGTTCAAGCCCGCTCAGGTGATAATCTCACCAAATAGAGCGTTGCCCAAAGTGAGGATAAAGACTTAGATCCTTGCTTTGGGGTTTTGAAGAAGAAGTAGGCCCCATCGAGGACCTTGAAGAGGTCCAACTTGATGAGGGAAATCCGACCAGAGTTGTGAAAGTCAGTAAAAACTTAGAGACAACAACAAAGCAAGCACTGGTGGAGTTCTTGAAAAAGAACCCAATCGTCTTTGCCTGGTCGCATAAAGACATGGTTGGGATAGATCCTGCAATCATCAGCCATGTCCTGAACATTGACAAAAACTTCCCACCTGTGCAACAGAAAAGAAGGCTGCTCGACAAAGACTGATCAAAAGCTTTAAAGGAAGAAATCGAGAAGCTGAAGGAGAATGGGTTCATCAGGGTGGGATTTTATCCATCGTGGGTCTCCAATCCCGTACTCGTGCCTAAGCCGAATGGAAAGTGGCGTACGTGCGTGGATTTTACACCCCTCAATAAAGCTTGCCCTAAAGATTGCTTCCCACTCCTGAGGATCGACCAGCTGGTCAATGCCACTGCAGGACACAAGATCCTCTCATTTATGGATGCCTACTCTAGGTATAACCAAATTAGTATGCATCCCTCTGATGAGTATCACACTAGTTTTCGCACCGATACAGGGCTCTACTGTTATAAGGTGATGCCCTTTGGTTTGAAAAATGCTGGTGCGACTTACCAGAGACTCGTCAACCACATGTTTAAGGAGCTGATCGGGGCAAACATGGAGGTTTACGTCGACGACATGCTGGTTAAGTCAAAGAAGGCAGAAGGACATATAAGGGATTTGCAGGAATGCTTCAACGTCCTTAATAAATACAGGATGAAGCTGAATTCCCTCAAATGTTCCTTCGGAGTTGGATTAGGGAAGTTCTTGGGATTCATAGTTAACTCAAGAGAAATTGAAGCTAATCCCGAAAAGATAAAAGCCCTGATCGAAATGAAGTCGCCAGTGAAGGTTAAAGATGCTCAAAGCCTGACTGGGAGAATTGCCTCCCTTAGTAGATTTATTTCAAAATCAACGGACAAGTGTGTCCCATTTTTCAATCTACTCAGAGGCAACAAGAAATTTGAATGGACAGATGAGTGCAAACAGGCCTTTCAAGCACTGAAAACGCATATGGAACAGCCACCCATTCTATCAAAGCCAGTCGAGAGGGAGACTTTGTTCATCTACCTGGAAATCACAGATTACGCTGCTAGTGCTGTTCTGGTGAGAGAAGAAGAAGGTGTACAGAAGGCTGTCTATTACGTAAGCAAAAGGCTGATCGGAGCAGAATTGAGATATCCCCCCATCGAAAGGTTAGCCTACTGCTTAGTATTGGCCTCTAGGAAGCTGCGACCTTACTTCCAAGCCCATCCAATTACGGTATTGACTGACCAGCCTCTTCGGCAAGTCCTGCGAAAGCCAGAGGCTGCCGGAAGATTACTAAAGTGGGCTGTCAAACTCGGGTAGTTCGACATATCTTACCTGCCGCGAGCAGTGATAAAGGGGCAAGCCTTAGCTGACTTCATCGCCGAGTTCATAGAACCCGCAGGTAGCGAGTAGACCGAGGAGCCTAGCAAGCCTGAATGTCAAACCCAAGCACCCTCGTGGAAATTGTTCACCAACGGATCATCTAACGAATCCCACACAGGAGCAAGAGTGATATTGATAACGCTGGAAGGGCATCGATTTCACTGTGCAATAAGGTTTGAGTTCACTGCCTCTAACAATGAGGTTGAATATGAAGCATTGCTCACTGGGCTGCGGTTAGCCAAGGATATGAACATAAAAGCGCTTGATATTTACAGTGATTCTCAACTAGTCGTGAATCAGATCTTGGGAGAGTATCAAGCGCGAGGATTAAAAATGGTCACCTATCTGAACAAAGCAAAGGATCTTTTAGCCCAATTCGGCAGATACACTCTACAGCAAGTGCCTCGTGATCAGAATTCCAATGCAGACGCTTTGGCAAAGTTGGCAAGTGCAAAAGATGTTGATACTCTGAACATAGTGCCAGTCAAACGACTGCCCGCACCCAGCATCCAAGCAACAGAAACCTCTCTAGTCATCCAAATGGCGGATACATGGATGGCGCCGTATGTAGAGTATCTATCAAGCGGCGTGCTACCAGCGGACAGAAACAAAGCTAGGACCCGTCAATGGCAGGATGCTAGGTATATCCTGGTCGATGGAATTCTGTACCGAAGGGGATACTCACTGCCACTTCTCAGGTGTATTACAAAAAAGAACGCCAAAGAGTTGATGAAGGAGGTACACGAAGGTTTTTGCGGGAACCACGCTGGGGGGCAAAGCCTGTCGAAAAAGATCCTAAGGCAAGGATATTTCTGGCCAACAATGAATGAAGACTCCATGGAGTTCGTGCGAAAATGTGACAAGTGCCAAAGGTTTTCTAAGATCTCGCGAGCAACTCCCAATGAATTAAAGCAGATGCAGAGTCCATGGCCCTTTGCGATTTAGGGAATAGATCTAATTGGATCTTTGCCTACGAGGAAAGGTGGTGTAAAGTACGCAGTGGTTGCCGTCAACTACTTCACCAAATGGGCCGAAGCTGGGCCACTCGCGACCATAACGACGAAGAAAGTGCTTGACTTCATGGTCAAAAACATCATCTGTCGCTATGGATTGCCAAAAAAGATAGTCTCAGATAACGGCACCTAGTTCGACAGTGATCTATTCACAGATTTCTGCAGACGTCACGACATTATTAAAAGCTTTTCTTTAGTCGCTCATCCCCAAGCAAATGGACAAGTCGAGGCGGTCAACAAAACGCTGAAGGATACACTGAAGAAAAGACTTGAAAAAGCTAAGGCGGTCAACAGAACAGTTGCTTGAAGTCCTCTGGTCGTATAGAACTTCCCACCGAACAACAACAGGTGATACCCCGTTTTCCTTGGCATACGGGTATGAAGCCATGTTGCCTGTTGAGTTGGATCCGCCCTCTCACCGCAGATTAACATACGACCAGGATTCTAACAGCCAGTTACTCATGGAATCCTTGGACTCGATTAATGAAAGGCGTGACCAAGCCCAGCTCCGAGTAACTGCATACCAGCAGAAGGTCGCCCGGTATTTCAACTCCAAAGTTTGAGAAAGAAAATTCAGTTTTGGAGACCTTGTGCTCTGAAGAGTTTTTCTTAACACCTACAACCAAGCTGCTGGAGTACTCGGACCAAATTGGGAAGGGCCTTACCAGATTGATGAAGTCCTTCACCCATGCACTTATAAACTTGCACGCTTAAATGGAGATCTCGTTCCTTGATATTGGAATGGAGAACACCTGCGCAAGTATTATCAATGAACAATTCTTCTTAAAGAATTGGCTTGTATAAATTTTACCTTTTACAAGTTTTGTGTAAGATCTTATTGATCACTCGTAAAGACATGTTTAGTCCATTTACTACGAGAATAAAAGGGACTGTGCTTAGCCAGTCATTTCTTGCCAACTATTGTATTTATTACAAGTATTTGCTCCTTACGTATGTTGTTTTGCTGTATTTTAATTCTAATCACATTGCTACGAGCAGTAACGTTCGGGCAGGTTCTAGTCAAGGCAAGTGACCAAGGACCTAAAGCTCCCTAATCAATTGGGGGGCATACGAGGTACAAGTAAGCAAAGCATATCGTTAAAAGGTATGTAAACACATGAGCAAAATAAAGGAAAGCATGCTACGACATTTAGAGTATTTTTCAAAATTTTAGTATTTTGTTAAATCAAACCAAAGTGCTATGCTAAGTTAGATCATGCGAACAATTAGATGTTATAATATGAAAATATATTATAATATCAAAGCGATCCTTTTACGCCGCAAGCAGTGACTGCTTGGATGTAATTGTTTAAAATAAAAGTAAAAGCTGCCCGTGCAGCAAAACCAAAGAAAAATTATATTGTCTTTACATCACGACCCGTAGGTCGTGTAGTTAAAAAAGAAATATAAAAGAAAAATAATCATGGAGCTTGAGGAGCTGGAGGATCCTGGGGAGGAGTCTGGTCGACGACTTCATTATCTGCACCCTCCATCCTGGCGGTCAGCGAGATTTCGGGGGAAGCAGGGATACTCGATCCCTCTTCTTTAGCCAGTTGAGCCGCGCAACGAGCCAGCTCAGCTTCCCTTGCGTTGTCAGGAAGGTAGTCAAAATTGGCACCCTGATTGTACTTCCAAAAATCATAGAAGCACCTCAGAGTGGCATTTTTGTACCTCTCTAAGTTGGCAGCATTAGTCTTCTCCAAGTCCTTGACTCGGGCCTCCATGTCTCTGGTTTTTAGCCTGCTCGCGATCAAGTCCAGCTCGAGCTGCTTAGCCACCTTATAGTTAGAGCAGTTGGACTCCTTATATTGGTCCCTCACCTCGTGGGCTTTCTCCAGAGATTTTAGCTTCTCCTCCAACTCCTTTGCCAGTTTGGCCTTCTCCGCAGTCACCGCTGCCAGCTGATCAGCATGTCGGGCTTCGGCAGCTTTGAGTTCGTCCTCGTGTTGTTGATCCAAGGTCCTGGCCTCCTCGGTGACAACACCCAGGCGGATGCGGCCAGCAGTGAGGGTTAGCATGGCCTGCATTCAGAATAAATATTAAACAAACAATAAATTGCTGAAGACCTGATTTCACAAAGGATACAACTTACGCTGGTGAACTCATTCAGGGCTCGGTTCAGAATTGGGTCAACGCCCAGCGTCTCTGTAGCCTCCATTGCTGCTCGGTAGCGGTCGTGCTTGGCGATTTTTGTAAGCCTCTCCTTGATCAGTTTAAAGGAGCGGCCAACCATCAGGTTCCCAGTTGAAGCAGGACCTTCTTGCTGGGTTTGGTCAGATGGGGTGGCAAGAGAAGGAGTTGACCTAGCCGCAACAGATGGAGTCTGCTACTCGCGGGGGGAAGACGGAGTCGCGGTGGCAGAGGGCCCGTCCTCTTAAGGGCCTTCATTTCGAGCCTTCTTCGCCGCAGGCGCCTTGCTGCTCTCCCCAGCATGTCTCTTGCTGGCTTTCTTTTTGCTCGGAGGGGCAGCAGTAGCCTCTGGGGTGCTGTAAAGGTCGAAGAAATTGGTGGAATCCATACCTGAAAAGCAGGAACAAAGTCGAACCATGAGATAGCATGAATATCCAAACACATTACATCAGAAAAAGAAACAAAAGAGGATTGCAAAGTCCAATACCCGAGCTATTATTACTAGTCGCTACACTACAGACTCTACTAGTCTTACACTCATTCTTTGATATGAATAAGTCTGGCCCTAAGTGTGGAGCATATTTAAAATTGCTGTCCTCGTCGAACAGATGGCAGGGAATTGGAAAATTGTTTAAAAGCAAAATTACTATACCATTGTCATCCGACGAGTCATCAGAGAGTTCGGCAAGCTCGGTGGCCTTCTGCTTTCCTTTTCCTTTGGGGGCCGAGGGCCTTTCTGCTCAAGGAGTGCTAGCAGGTTCCCTGATCGTGACCCTAGTTAGTCTCCTCCGCGGAGGAGACGCTTGGGGTTGTTGCTCGGGATCCTCTTCGGCGCGAGCACTCCCTGCCGAAGGCCCCCTCGTATTTGATTGAGGGTCCCAGAGGCCAGCCAACCTAAGGTTAGCCTCTGTAACTAGATTTTTGACACTCTTCTCAGCATCTGACATGCTGGCTAAGAGTTCCGCTCTTGACTCCATTCCCGGAGTTGGGTTTGGTCGCAGCCACGGGCCTGAAACACATTAAAAGTTTAAGACATTGTGGAGGAAAACACTAAGTAAAGAAGCCAGCCAGCGATACGAAAGTTTTACCTCCTCGTGTGAAAGCCAAGTTGTCTGCGACCAGTTCAGGCGTAAGGAAGTACTCTTGGTAGTACCTCCCCACGTTGGAGATGTGGGTCATGTCAGTCAGGAAAGTGCGTCCATTTTCCTGATGGCAAAGATGGAAAAACCCCGTGCCTTCTTGGTTGGGGTTAGACTTGAGGTCGAATAGGAAGTTGACCTCATGTGGTGACGGCACGGGCCATTTTTTCTGGTTGTAGATGATATAGAGTGCAGCGAGCATTCTATATCCGTTTGGGGTAATTTGGAAGGGGGCAACTCCAAAATAGTTGGCCACCCCCTGAAAGAATGCATGAAGAGGCAAAGTGGCTCCTGCCTCAACATGAAACCGCGACCAGGCGCTGTAGGCACCTCTAGGTAGATTAGCCCTTTGGTCTGGGTTGGGTTTGACTAGGGTCACCCCTGTCAGATTGTATTTTCTTAAGTAGTTGGCGATCATTCTGACCGTCACCCTACTCTCAGAGACTACATGCCACTCGACATTCGGCTGAATAGCGTGTCGAGGGCGGGCATGCCTTTGGACATTTGGATCGGGGGCATTTTCGTCTCGACCACTGGTTGAGGGAGCATCAGTAGCAGGCTGATGAGAAGTGTTGGAAGTTTTTCTTTTCTGGGCCTTAGTTTTGGTGCGAGCCATATTTCGAGTCAAAACTGGGGAAGTGTTTGGATTAATGCGAGAAAAAGGAATATTAGGTATCAATATCGAGGGTTGTTCTTTGTCCTCGAGCAGTTGAGCCAGCAGATCGTCGTCGATGGGTCTTTCTCCGCCCCACGAGTCTTGCATATGAACTGCAAACAGACAAAGGGGGAGATAAGACGCACACCCTGGGAGCTTATGTTGAAAGTTGGAATAACGTTGCTCGCGTCTATTGACCAGCAGCATTCTAACCGAAACACTAAGTTTTGTGCGAGCAGTTTGAAAAACGGATCAAAAAGTGAAAGTAAGAAGTTTTTTCTGAAAAAAGCTTTTTCAACTCCAAAGGGGCGGGGAAAACCCAGTTTTTTAGCTAGCCTATCAAACTGATTCCTGACTATCAAACTGATTCCTAACTTATATAGAGCAAAAGTACACTACCCTATAAAGCATCAAACGGTATATGCAAAATCTTCACAAATTTATACCCAAGAACACGAAAAGTCTCAGAGCACAGGAGCATCATGCATGGTATCTCAAAGGGTAAAACGTCGAAGAAAGTTTACCTGAGCGAAGAGTGGAGATTTTGAGAAGGAGGAACTTCGAATTTGCAGGCGAAAGATCCTCGACAAAACGTCTGAAAACCTTGAAGTTCGGGGCTTTGAGATATTTTTCTTGGGAGTTATTGGCAAAAGATGGTGTGTAAAGAGTTAAAAGAAGATTGTGGGGATTATTTATAGAGCTAATGTATGCCAAAAAGGGGTAATCATGAGTTGCCTTTTTTCAAAGCATGGGGGAGTGTAACAGCCGTCGGAATGGTTTCTTGAAAACTGAGAAGGCTTGATTAGACGTGATTAGGTCACTGTTTTAAAAAACGCACGAGGGCTCTGACATATTTCGTGGGGCATATGAAAAGTTGTTTTCCTAAGTTTACTTATTGCTGGTCACAATAAATAAACTTGGGGGCAAATATTTATCCATAAATCAGATGCTGATGACGTGGCAAGGATTTTTGACAAGTGGCAGACACGTAGCAGAGATTCGGCTCGCCTATCGACCAGCATTATTTCTGCACGACGAGATCAAGTTTTGTGTATGACCAGGCTGGTCGTATGTTAATTCATTTATGTAAAAATCCATACATTTATGATGATATCCGAGAATATCTCTTCATTATGACTTGCAGATCCGATCATTAAGGATAGATATTATTTCCTAATTCATGTAACTCTTCCTGAGCCTATAAATACAAAATAAATAGCTCAAGGAAGGGGATTGATCTCTTTTTTCTGAGAGAATTATATTACTATTATCCATCACTATATTGCTTGATTCCTCAAAGGTCCGTGAAACTCAGGAACCCTTGTTATTTGATCACACCTTGGGAGTTCAATATTAATAATAGTATCAAGTGGACGTAGGTCATTACCAATTCTTGGGGCCGAACCACTATAAATCACTGTGTTCTTTATCTTTCCATGAGATTATTTTCAAGCTCTATATCATCTTCTTGTCGTTTCCTAGACTCCATGTCATTGACCAAAATCAGGGTCAACAAAGACTATATCTTCCTTAGAAGATAACCATGGAAATGGGTGAGGAAATAAGGACAGGTTGAACCCTAGATTAGTAGGACTGTTGGAAATCCTGGATAGGATCAGTCAGGTTTCTTATGGATTGGCCTTAGCTTTGGAACTGTCAGCAGTATACAGTGTATTTCATATTTCCATGTTGAGGAAACGTGTGTTAGATGAGACTCATGTGTTGAGTTATGAGGATCTGGAAATTGGAGGCTAAGTTATCCTGTGAGGAATAGCCAGTCCGGATATGAGACAGAAAGAACAATGTTCTGAGCAACAAAGCTATACTTTGGGTTAAGGTATTATACCTTGAGGAAACAAGGTCAGGGAGTGACCTGGAAACTGGAATCATATATGCGGGATTGATATTCCGGGCTATTCAGATAAAATTTCGAGGACTGAATTTTTGTAAGGAGGGGATAGTTGTAACATCCAAAATTTCCTAATAAGGCTTAGGACCTTGATTAGGGGACCAGGATGGAAAATTATGGAATTATGTGATTATATGATATTTATGTGAGTTATATTATAATATGACTTGTTATGCATGTTTAGGTGTATTAAATATGCATGTGGGCCCATTTCTCTTTAATTGGGCAATTTTCATAATTTGGCCCGTTTTGGGTATATTTGGCATATATGTGATATATGTGTGTGACCACATTATTATGTGGATATGTTTGGGTTACTTGGCCCGAGACGATCCTAGGAAGCAAGCTAGTGGGAAAGTCACAACAAGATCCATACTTGACTCGGAGTGAGTCAAGGGGTATTTTGGGTATTTAGCACATTACTGGGATATTGGGTAATGGAAATAAATATTTGATGATAAATTGGGAGTTAGTGAGATCAGGAGGGAATTATGGGAATTTGACTATTTTACCTCGAGGGGCATTTTTGGGACCCCGAGCATTAGGATTTTCTTGAGTTTACTTAAGCTCAAAATAACCTGTCATAAATAAAAAGAACGTTCAAAACGTTTTCTCTCTCTCCCGTTCCCTTTTCGACACCCGTTTGCATTTTCGAAGGAAACTCGAGTTTTAGGCTCAAATTCACGCAAAGATCGAGGCATAGCGATTCTAGGGAAGATTTGAAGCTTATTAGCCGAAGGATTTAGTTGGAAAATGACTCAATCAGAGGTAATCTGAGTGTTAAGTTTTATGTTTTAGAGTTTTTAAGCTTGAATTGGATTTTATGTGTTGATGAGTTTTTGAGTTGTCTGAGATTTGAGTTTTGATGGTTTTGGATCGTTGAGATTTTTGGGAACTTTGATTTTGGGATTTGGAGATGTTTGGATAGGTTTTTGGAAGGTTTTTAAATGAAGAAAACGAAGGTTTTTGACTGGTTTGTGGTTAGGTCACAACCCTGTTCTTGGGCGCCGCGGCCCAGGCTTGAAGAAGGAGGAGGTTCGCTGATGGGAAGTTAGGGTCGTGGCGCGAGGCATAGGTAGAGAAGGGGCTCGACCTCTGTTTGAAGGCGGGTCGCGACGCAGAGCTGGGGGGAGGGGTGACGCTTAAGGGCAGTTTTGGCCATTTTTGGTTTTTAGTCGTGGGAGCTTAACTTTAAGGGCTCAGGATCAATCCTACTACCTAGTTTGGTAGGATTTGATGTCCCAGAGGCTAGGACTTGGTTCGAAAGTATTTATTTACTCATTTTGATGGGATTTTATATTATGGTTGTGACTAGGTTGTCGCTAGGGTCTTGGAACATGATCGTGCTTGATGGTCGTTTATTGGTAACCTGTGCTTGGATCAAATGTAAAAAAACTGCATCCAGTATGTGATGCATGTGATGCATATGATACATGTAGTTATTGCATGGCATAAATGTTAAATATGGAATTGATCAGAGCTCGAGTCTCTGTAATTGTGCATGATTATGATTATGCTTATGATTATTGGTTAAGCATACTGAATGCCTTATATCTAGATATTTAACATATGATATATGTCTATTTGCATTACCTCATTGATGAAGCACTGACTTATTAGTCAGGGAACGACAATGGTATTTAGTATTGGTTGTAAAGTTTTGACTTATCAGTCATGATCAACAATAGTACAGAGAACTAGTCGTATGGTATTGGCTTATGAGTCAAGAGCGACATTAGCGTGTTTAACGCATGCCGAAATGATTAGATCTAATCAACACGAGCATTAAATGCTTGACCGACCTATTGGTCGAAGAAAACTAAAGTGCTTGTCTAGTCTAAAGGCTAGTTACTCAGAGCCAGGGTTAAAAGGCTCAGGGGACCAAAATGTCACATGGCTTTGGGCGTAAAGCCCCAGAGAGACTTATTAGGCATCTATCTAGAAAGACTTATTAGTCATCTATCCAGAGAGACTTATTAGTCATCTACCTCATAGAGACTTATTAGTCATCTACCTCAGAGAGAGAGACTTATTAGTCATCTACTCAGAGTGTAGGACTCCACAATCATTTATTTGTACCTGCCTGCATGCATGAATAGGGTTATTACTGCTAGGCATGCTTATTATGATTTGGTGGCACGTTATTGTCTGCTTATGAGCATGTGTTTGAGTTTTCTTGCTGAGCCTCGGCTCACGGGTGCTATGTGGTACAGGTAAAGGTGAAAGAAAGTTGGACCATCCTTAAGTTGGAGAGCTTAGGTGACGATATGTACATATACAGCTACTCGACCACCACGGCTGAGGGTTTAAAGAGGAACTAGGATTAAACCCTATTTTGCCGCTTAGGTCAGCTGGTTGTAAATCTTTGATTGTAATTAACATTTAAAATATATTTTGGGATCCCAATGTATACAGTAAATGCTTTAGTGAAACGTTGTATCTTTGACCAAAAATTTTAACTCTAAACCGTTAATCACATTTAGTTACACGATTATAGCCAAATTACTTGTTTAGCGAGTTTAGCACTATTTGAAATACACAGCGTAACAGTCCCTGGGTAGTAGGGCGTTACAGACTGGCAGAGGGTTCTGGCCCTGTTCATCATCTCTAGCCTCGGACCTTGTGTCGACTAGTCGTATTGATCGCCTTGGACGCATAGCTATCCAAGTTTATCTGCAATCAACGACTCGACAGTCAGGAAATGATGACAGGTTAACAGTCTTTCCATAGTCCACCATTGAAACTCAACCAGCAATATGCAATCAAGATGCAAACAAGAATTTAAATATTCATTCACATGCAGCAGCAATGCTAAATAGCATGCCTCATTATAATCACACAGCAGTCAAGAGCCAGGCCCTATCAGTATCTCGTGCTCCCTATTAATCATACATATTAAAACATTTACATTTCATTTAGATATTTAAGCATGTAATCACAATTATATAGTTACCAAACCCCGAGTCGAGCTTCTCTTTAGCAGCGAGTGTACATGCCCAGCCAGTTTTCAGGAACCCTTAAACCTAGACCACTCCGATACCAAATTGTCACGCCTTGGGTAACCAAGACCGTTACACTGTGTATTTTAAAATAGTGCAAGACTTGATAATCAAGTCGTTTGAACAATAATGTGTTCGTAAAGTCAACTATCAGGTCAGGGTTAAAAGATTTTGATCATAAATGGTTAATTTTCATTTAAATAGATGTTTGATACATGGGATCCCAAAAACAGGGTATAAGTGGTAATTTACAACCCTCAAAAGTTTAATACTTCCAAAAGCCACTCTAATGGCAAAATACAAGTTTTAGGCCTCTATTCCTGTACTTTCCCTCAGCCGTGGCAGTCGAGCAGCTGACTATGTACACTCTGCCCCCAAAGCTTTCCATTTCATGGATGGTCCAACTTTCCTTTGCCTTTACCTGCACCATGTAGCACCCATGAGCCACGGCCCAGCAAGAAAACTATAAACAACAAACACATATACAGTAATAGCATCCAATCAATCTCAATACAGTCATTCAGAAATTCAACATGATATAAGCATCAAGCTAATAACAGTAAACATGTATTTTCAAGAATATATTTTAACCAGTAATACAAGTGCTCAGGGTCGGCACCTTTAGGACGAACCCTCTGTTTACTCAGCTGACTCTTGCTCACTTAGGCCAAGTCCAATGATTATTTAGCTAACCCTAACTCACAATGGCCAAGCCGCGTCCAATGCGCTAATCGTCAGCCCTGGCTCCCTTAGGTCGTACTTTAACATTTCACATAATAATAATATAGTTACATAACACATATATCCAGATACAGGGAACCTTAGTCCCAAACACAACCACATGGGTGCATTTTTCTTACCTTGAATTTCCAAGCGTAGAATTAAGAGTGGTCCCGAGCACGATCCTCAGTTCTGAGCCTTAGCGATAAACCTAGTCACAATTTCAATGGGTAATCATCAATTTCCAATCCAAATAAGTACTTAGGAGACTAACTAGCCTTCAGAACCTCGAATTCTACTAAACCAGGTAGTAGAAATCGTCCCGAGCGCTTATGTTTGAACCCCCGAGCCTTCCCAATCCTAAAAACCAACCTAGGCCAAAGTTTCCTAGGCGAGTCGGGACTTGGCCTTAAGGGTCGCGGCGTGCCTTAAATCAGAGGCTCGACCCCATGCATCTGAGGGAGGAGGGGCCGCGACTTGCCCCCCTAGGGCCGCGGTGCGCCCTAAAATAGAGAGCCCTCCCAGGGCAATCTGGGCATGCGGGTTGCGACGCCCATGAGCTAGGTCGCGGCATGCCCCAAGAACCCAGAATTTTCTGGGTTTTCTCAGCATCCTTCCCAGCCAAAAACCTCAAAATTTCAACTAATTATGCTCCCAACTTCCAACTAAATTCCAGGAGCGACTCTAGGACTCCTAACCATATATTTTAAGCATAGTATAACAAAAAAAATTCTACTGAAACTTCCAATCCTACTAACAAAATATCATCACTTAAAAACCTAAATCAATTGATCATTAAACCCTGAATCCTTAAAGAAACCAGACCAAAAATCCTTACCTAAATTGCTAGTCCAACTTCCTCAAGAACCTTTGTCAAACCTTTACTTGTTTCTCCCTATCTTGAACCAGCCCACAATTCTGCTTAGTCTTGAGTCCCCTTCAATTTTTTACTTCAGATTCAAAACACAAGGAGAGGGAGAGAGTAGGGATACGTGTATGTGGGAGAAAGAATTAGAAGTTTGAAAATTCCTAGTATTTTCTGGTAAGCTCCAAAATGTCTAAGGATATGTTTAACCTCAAAAGACTGAAATGCCCTCTAAAAACTCAGCCCCCTTCAATTGCTCCAAGGGTAAAATGGTCTTTTCTGATTCCCGCTAATACCTCACGTGTTCCTAATATTTACCAATTAATTCCGTCGCGTTCAGTTAATTACCAAATATTTACTCATTACTCAATAAATCCCAAAATATTCTCTAAATTCCCAAAAATACTCCCAGGCTCCCCCGAGCCGGGTATTTAAACCCCATTGTGACTAGGGCTGTGCAAAAAAATTTCCAACCCGAATAATCCGCCTAAACCAACCCGAAAAAACCGCCAAAAAATGCAACCCGAATAAACGGAAAAAAATTTAAACTGCCCAATTGTTACATTGGGCGAGTTGAAAATAATTATCAACCTGCCCAATATAACCCAACCCGCCCAATTAAGAACTTACTATTTTTAATACATTCAAATATATTAATATATTATATAGTTTTTAAAATTTTTTTTACTATATATTTAAAATATTGCTTTAAGCTTAAAAAGATAAATTTCACACTATTAGTACTAGTATTTAAAGGAAAAAAAAACTACAAAAATGTAATCTTAAAAAAAAACATCACACTACCTCTTTGGTTTGGGTGGGTTGACCCGACCAACCCGCCCAAACTATTGGACAGGTTAAATTGAAATTTTTCTTATTTGGGCAAGTTGCGGGTTCACTTTTTCTAACCTGATTATGACATTGGACGGGCAAAAATGCCTTGTAACCCGACCAACCCGCCCAATGATCAGCCCTAGCTGTGACTATTTCGCTAATCCATTCACTAGGACCGTCTCAAGCCATATACTGCAAATATATCCACATAATAATGTGGTCTCAACCAAATATCACATAAAATCACATTTATGCCCTCAACGGGCCAAAATTACAAATTGTAGTGGTTGAAATCTACAATGATCGGAAAGGATGGACCGCGGGCACTGACAACCTGTAGAGCAAAGGAAGAAAGATTGTAAAAGCCTTGGGACACCGAGGTGGTGCCAGCCGAAGGGACTCTGACAGTCAAGTTAGTAAGAAATTCGAGTGTATAATAAAGAAATGTAAAGAAAGTAAACAACAAGTAAATCCACCGTAGAGTGGCGGTGATGGATGATCTAAGTGATCGGTCTGACAGTATTCGAGAGAGATTGAGAGTTTTTGAATCAAATGCCTCCCCTTCTTTCAGGTCCAGAAACTTGCTTTTATAGAGTTTACAATGGTCTGTTGCTTAGCCACTGAGGAGTGAGCGTGAGAAGTGATCTTCCTCCTGAAAAGGAGGAAGACCTATTCTCTTGGGCGAGTTATAGATTGACCCAACTCCCTTGCCCATGTTTTTGACTTGTTTTGTTGCTATAAAGCTTTTTGGGCTTACAGAGTAGTCAAAGTCCAAAACTACTCTTGATGAGTGGGCTAAGGTTTGTTTGGGGCAAAGACTGGGCCTGGTTGTTCAGAGTAGTTTCTTACGGACTTAACTTGATGGTCTTTATAGTGTTTAATGGGCTATAGTTTCTTATTGGGCCGATGGCATAATTGATTTGGGCCTGGTGCAATTTTTGGCCACTACAATTTGTCCCTTACTTTCTGAGTCACATTAAGTTGGCTCGGAGAGTAGTAGCGTCGACTGGCAAAAAATTTAAGATATGCAGTTTTGACAATTCTATCGAGTGACCTAGAGAAGGTAAAAAATGTTGGATTTTTGTTGAGGTGTGGCTTCTTTTTCATAAAAAAAAAAAGAACAATTTGAAATGGAGCTTGATAATTCAATAATATATATACTTCTTATTATAATAATTACTATGCTTATTTAAATAAAATATATTTTAAGATTATGTATCACATATATATATTATTAAACACATTTATATATATTATGCCTAAGTGTTGAATATTATGATGTGTAATAAATTATTACATGTAATATATATTATAATAAATATTACTTATATGTGATAAATATATATACTTCATCAAGAATATATATGTAGTATGTATATAAACGTTTAATTGAAAGAAGAAAAAGAAAAAACTTACTATTGGGCCTAACGTATGGGCCATGGAATATGCATGATCTCTTTGTTGTATTTTGTTTTGCTAAGTGTTCACCCAACTTAGTACGGAGGTTAGGACAAAGAGCGTTGGAACGGAGTGGTGCGATGCAGGAGTGATCCTTTTATTTTTTCAAGGTTCCCTCACATATATGTACTGTATTCATCCTAAGAAGGACACACAGCCTTTTAAGTTGTTTTAGGACTTTAGGTCATTTTCTTTTTGTTTTACCAACCCATCTGTATTTATGGAGAAGAGGTTGTGACTTGCAGCATTATTCTTCCAGCAAAGAATCGACTTCCAACCACTCTATGTGAGCTTCCTTTGATTCTTTTGTATTTTCAATACATTTTGGTGAGCTTTTGTTTTTGTTTTGGCATATTTTCTAGAATCTTAGGATTTTTTGTGGTAGATTTGTGAAATGGGTTTATAGGGTTTCCATGAAAGGTTTAAATGTTCTTGGTGTTCTTGATATTTTGGCTTTTTGATCTAGAATGAATGACAATAAAAATTTAAATGTGTTTATGGGATTTGGTGTTTGTGGGCTTTTGTGTTTGTGGGCTTTTTCTAGGTTTTGATTTGGCAAGTATTTTGCCCAAAATTTGACTAAGTGTTTGACACAATTTGGTGGATTGTAGAATGAGAAAATGCTAGTCTTGATATCACATATTTATTTAGGGATTGTAGAGAGTTAGAATTGGTGGACCCAATATTGTCAGTCTGTCTTGGGATTGTAGTGTACCAAAGAAGGTTACTCACAAGTTGTTTATCCATCTAGGGATCATAGGGTACCAAAGAGGGTCACTCCCAAGTTGTGTATCCGTCTTGGGATCGTAGGGTACCAAAGAGGGTCACTCCCAAGTTGTTTATTCATCTAGGGATCGTCAAGTGCTGAATGAGGGGGCACCTCCATGTTGGTGTCCCTAGTAAATATAAGGACGGTCGCGGGGATGTGCCGCCTAAGAACTTCTTTTCCTGACGTAAGGTGATAAAAAGAGAGTACCCCTTAGGCTGTCCCTAGTGTAGGGAACTGAGTTGTAATACTTTAGTGGATCGTGAATAAGTGTTATGTGCTAAAATGGGACACTTTTATTGGTGTTTCCTGTGGAATTTTCGTGTGTGGGAATAGAGCCTTTGAGGTTCTATGTCCTTAATGTGTTATGTGAAATAGCCACTTAGGCTTTTTGTGTTGTAATATTTTATATATATATTTATGATTTTGACAACCTATGTCAAGAGTAGAAGTTAATGTCGAGCGCCGGGAGTGCGTTCTACCCCGCATTTGTAGAGGTAGATTCCGATACTGATAGTAACGGTCAGCAGGTTGTCAACATGGATGACGATTTTGGTGATGAGGTCCTAGATGCTTTGCCTATTAATCCTGTTACAGTGGTAGATGATTATAACAGTGGAGATATTGAAGACCATGATGTCGTCAGGTTGGCGGTACCTGGTGAAGAAGCCCCTGTGATGGGTTATATCTTGGCGCAACTGGTGGGTGAAGATGATGGGCCAAGTTTTTCTGGTCGATCACAAGGTATTCTACAGGAAAATCCTGAAACCTAACTGACAGTTCCCCTTTTAGCTAAGATGAGATTATCTTTTGGTATTCCTCATAGTACTAAGATGAGGTTACCCAGGTTTGTCGAATGGGTTGATTGGGATACCCCTGGCTGGTGTGGTATGTATGAGTACACCTTTCATCAAGGCTTCAGGTTCCCCTACCCTCCTTTTGTTTCAAAAGTACTTAACTGGTATCAGATAGCCCCTAGTCAGCTAATGCCTAATGCATGGAGAGTGCTTTTAGGCATCGAAAGGTTTACTGAGGTGTTCGGGATGAGTGTTGAGTTAGTAGAGTTTTGTGCTCATTACACAGTGAGAGAACATGATAAAGAGAAGGGAAGATATAGTTTTGTGTCTCGTAATGAAGAAGAGTCCTTGGTTTGTAATATAAAATCCAATGACCGTGGATGGAAATAATACTATTGTTTCTTCCATGGAAAGGAAATGTTCACACCTGGAGCCGATAGGTTTCCTACTAGTTAGCGGGTATTAGGTAGGTGTTGCATGCTAGATTATTTTACCTATTTTTCTTGTCTTTTGTTTCCAACTCGTTGAAATCCTGATGTTAGTGTTTTTTTTTTTTTTGTAGATAAAGAGTTGACAATACTTCCTACTTTGTCGTACAATATTGACCAGAATTTGAAGAAAATTTTAGCAATCCCTAAAAAGCAACGAAGTTGGAAGAAATTGCTGAAGGAATCAAACTTGACTTCTTGTTTTCTTTGGAGCAAAGTCGAGGGGCGGAGTGAAGGTAATCTTCTTATTGGACTGGATGGTCAAATTCCTGTTTTTTTGTTGAAGCGAGCTTTAGAATTGATTGGTATCAAGTTTATTCTTCTTAACCATCTGACAGAAGAAGAACGTAATCTAGCGGATAAGTTTTCAAAAAAGATGTCATTCAAAATGCCTTCCGGTCTTGATGCCCTGGAAAAAGCAAAGAAAGTGGGGAGTAAGAAGAAAGGTCATTCGTCGGCTGTAGAGCCATCAATAAACCACGTGCCCTCAAAGAGTACTGCTCCTTCAAAGGCCATCGAAGGAGGAGGATCAAGCAAGAGGCCTAGGGTTGATGAGGAAGAAAATATCTCCGTCATTATTCCAAAGAATACTTGTGTGTATTCAAATCCTTTATCTATTGAAGGATATGTCGAAACCCTCTTGTGTCCTCGTGATGAGACTCGTTTGAAGGAAATGGGATCTGTCGAGTCATCCAATGATTTGGTGTCTGGAGCCTATCGGGTAAGCAACCTATTTTACTTATTTCATTTTTGTATGTTTTGTTTGCACTAACTCATTTATTTTTACAGATGCTCTCTAATGCAATTCATAGTTGTCGAGACCATCAACGCCTCGAAAGGGAAAACCATGATCTTAGAAAGTCCAACACCGAGCTTCGGTCAGGTCTTACAAAAGTTGACGAGAGGCTTAAGGCAAGTAAGGAATTAAACAAAGAGTTGAAGATGCAATTAAAGGATAAAGAGTGCGAACTAGTTAAGGAGAAGAAGAATTCGAATGATTTATGTTCTCAGCTGGAGGACATTGCGGTGAAGGCCATGTGGAAAGCTCTTAAAGAACTGTTGATAGAGTTCAAAGAAGGCAAGTCTAAGTATTGGAAGGTAGACGAAGAGTTGGAACTCTACATTGGTATGTTTGAGGATGAGGCTGGCCCTGCCGACGGGGGGTCTATTGGTTCTAGGTTTGGCACGAGTATTCCTCAAGATGAGGATGGGGGCAACCAGATCGTTGGACATGCCGCTGGGGATATTGTTGAGCATCAATCCATTGTTGATTATGAGGTGACTCAGTAGTATGTTGAGTGTTGTTTCTCGGTTGGACAATGTTTAGTTTGTCAACACCTAGTTTTTTTTTTTTTTTGGTTTAATATTGTGATGTTGGTTGTTGAGCCTTTTGATGCTCTTTGTTAAGCCTTTTGAATGTTGAACTGTGCTCTCTGTTGTATTGTTGAGGTTTTTCTATGTTAAACCATGATTTTCGCTACAGTTGAATGTTGGTAGTCGACTGTGATTGAAGTTTAATGAATATCATACAAATTGACCAAGCATAAAGTGATTGTGATCATGGTCCTCTATAAGTGGTATGTGATTATCTCAGATGGCACCATTGGTAGTATTCACATCCATCTGTCAGAGATCCATTCATTGGTCTGAGGACCGTCGAGTGCTAGACAATGCTTATTTATGGCCATCCATCCGACTAGTGTCCACCAGATCCGTCCATCCGTCTGGGGACCGTCGTGTGACAAAAAGTGCCAATCTAGGGCAAGCCATCCGTCTGGGGATGGTCACGTAACAAAGAGGTGCAACCTAGGGTCATCCATTCGTCTGGGGATGTTCACGTATCATGGAGTGGCAACATAGGGTCATCCATCCGACTGGTGTTCACCATCCATTCGGGATCTGTCTGGGGACCGTCGCGTGACAAAAAGTGTCATCCTAGGGCAAGCCATTCGTCTGGGTATGGTCACGTAACAAGGAGGTGCAACCTAGGGTCATCCATCCATCTGGGGATGGTCACGTATTAAGGAGGTGCAACCGAGGGTCATCCATCCGTCTGGGGATGGTCACGTATCAAGGAGTGGCAACATAGGGCCATCCATCTGACTCGGGATGGTCGCGTATCAAGGAGTGGCAACCATGGGCCAACCATCCATCTGGGGATGGTCATGCAACAAGGAGTGCCAACCTATGGAAATCCATCCATCTGGGGATGGTCGTGTAACAAGGAGTGCCAACCTATTGTAATCCATCCAGCTGGGATGGTTAGGCAATAAAGGAGTGGTTGATTATGCATGTAATACTTGACCAAGTGTAAATTTTATTGTAAAATGACAATATTCATAATCAATATTTGTGTTTATCTGAGAAAAGTAAAAGTCAAGTTTTGAAAGAAGATATTCAAACCTTGAATCATCATAAGCTGTCTCTACGATTATTGTCTTGGTCTTGTTGAGCATTTCCACGACCTTCTCCTTTCTCCCCAGTCCAAGTGTTGGTATGTTATATGGCGATGCTTGGACTTGTGACGAGTCTGAATTCTTATGCATTATCAGGTGTTCGTCCAGGTTCACTTAAGACTTCTGACACATGGATCATCACACGCTAGCCTCTTGACTATTATCTTTGAATCCTGTTTAATGTCAGGGAGTGCGGTCGACGGCTTTTCCGTCGACCCTCCGATGCTTAAGTCAGTATTGAGATCTTATAGTAAAGAATAATAAACAATTGAAACTTCTTACCTGTTTAATGGGTAATCATGAGTTGGCTTTCCTTGGCTAGTCTTCGGATCCTGAAATGCCAGCCGTCGACCCTCCAATGCTTAAGTAAGTATTGTGATTAAAGTAATGATAAAGGTTAAGTACTTGTTTAGAAATTAAAGTTAAGAGTTTAGAAGTGATATTGTTTTAAATGAACAACGTTCCAACTGTTACTTATGTTGCATCCATCATATGCTTGAAGTTTGTATGCACCTTGTCCTACTATTTTGGTAATCTTATAGGGCCATTCCCATGTTGGACCCAACTTTCCAGCTCCTGCTTCTTTTGTATTCTGGAAGACCTTTCTCAAGACCAAGTCACCAACATTGAATTGTATTCTGCATCTCTCGTGTGCTCGAATCTTGTAGAAAGGAGTCCTGTCTCTACGAGAATGACTGCCTCGGTTCCATAGGTTAGCGAGAACGGGGTTTCTCCAGTTGAAGTCTTTGTTGTTTTTCGGTAGGCATAGTACTCCTGGAAGTTCATCTGCCCACCTTCCTTTTGCTCTGTCTAGTATTTTCTTTAGCGATGCTACCACAGTCTTATTTGTAGCTTCTGCTTGTTCATTTTATTGTGGGTATCTGGGTGTCGAGAACGAGAGTTGTATTCCCCATTTTTTACAAAAATCTTGACACTCGATACTTATGAATTGAGAACCGTTGTCCGTCACTATCTCCCTTGGAACCCCAAATCTGCATATGACATTTCTCCAGATAAAACTCTTGACTTCTCTGTAACGCCCTGGTTACCCCAAAACAGTTACGGTGAACAGTGAACTGGAAATTTGACTCGCTACCCGAGTCCTTTGGTTAAAAACGTGATCTAAGTGCTATTATCAGGTTAAGGTGAAAAACCAGTAAAAAGGAAATGATATATTTCATTAAGTAAATAAACTGCTCATGAGCCTTTCAAAATGTTTACAAGTAGTTTGTAATACAAAAGAGTTACTATTGTTTCAAATTTACAGTCCCCGCCGGCCTAAGCGGCAAAAATAGGGTAAACCCCTAGTCCCTCTGAGAACTCCTTGACCGTGGCGGTCAAGCGGCCCAATATGTACACCACATCGCCCAAGCTCTCCACTCAGGGTTGGTTAAGCTTTTCCTTCCCTTTACCTGCACCACATAGCACCCATGAGCCAAGGCCCAGCAAGAAAACACAATAAAGCATGATATAATATCAACAACGATCATAATAACCATTCAGGACTATCAGCCCAACAAATAGGTGACAATAGCCAAAAGTCACAATAATGAGCACAGCTCCCTCTATCCATGTGACGATAGGGTCACCAGGGCTTAACTAATAAGTGATTCTTTCATAAGTTTGATCAGGACAGGTGCATGGTGATTGGTCACCAACATAATCTTCCTCTCGACCCTAGAGTCGAAGCTATGGACAACGTCCCCTAGCCATGTGACAAACAGTCATCGGGGTCATATACCTTGGCTAAAGTCATATGGTCGTAGACCAGGCAAGCGCTTATAAGTTCTGCAACCTTAGGGTCGGTCCCGCATTAACGCCATAGAGTTATTCAATGCGTGATCATCGACTTTAGAGTCGGTCCCTGACTAGTCAGTGTCATAAACAAGTAATCAGCGTTCATTAGCATTTAATATGCAATCCACGTCCACATATATCAACCAACATGCTTCAATATCAAACCATGCATGTCATATACCTATACAGGGTGCAACTATATTCATACACTGTTTTCTTACCTCTGGTTCGAGTGAGAATTATTATATGAACGACCCCTGAGAACGATCAACCTTTAAATTCCTCGACGGTCACCTGGTCATAACAAAAATATAGGATTCATCAATAAAAATGATAACTGAGGGTTCCCAAACCAAGATCTAGCCCCTGGGACATCAAACATAACTCAACTAGGTACTAGGTTCAACCCCGAGGCCTAAGGTTTGAATCCCCAAGCTAAAGACATCTTTTTGGCTAAATTTTCCCTGATGGGCCGCGGCTCACCCTCCTGACAGAGCCATTTTCACCTTTAAAGCCAACACAGGCCGCGGCACACCATAGACAGGTCGCGGCTCATTTCGCAAATTAGCCAAGAAACCAGCACGCACCAGCCAACTCTCCCCTGCGTTTTCCCTTGGAACTAACCCTTCGAACCAACTCCAAACCTCCTCCAAACACTCAATTTAACCTCTAGACAACACCCATAGCTTACCCTCATCAAATCCCAATCAAACCAACACAAAAACTCCCTTTGATTCCCACTTTCCACATCAAAAATCATGAGTTGAAAACTAAAAGGAAAACAGAGTAACACCTGAAACCAGTGACTAAAACTCACCTCAAATTCAGATTTGAACCTCCTTCAATGGTTGAACCAAGTCCACCAACCCAGCCTTTGAGTTTCCTAGCTTAAAACCTCTCCTAGAGCTCAAGAACACCAAAGGAAATATAGAGAAGGATGATGTACGGGAAGGGAGAAGACAACCCCTGTTTTTGTTCTGTTTAATCTTTATCCTTCTACAGCCAACTAAAGGGTAATATTAATCCCCTCAAATGACCAAAATACCCTTAAGCCACCTAAAGCCTCTAAAACCATTTCAAGGGTAAAATTGGTACTTTTCGCTTATCCCGTTAATCATAATTAACGCTTCCCAACTCCCGCTAATCTGAATATCCTCAAACACCAATAATTCATATCCCGCTACCCCAAAATCCCCGGTAACGCTATAATCATTAATATCACCCCGAGACTCACCCCGAGCTCAAACCTGTCATGACCAAACCGATAAATCATGTTTAAAGATCGTCTCATGTCGAAATACTCGAACCAATCCACATTATAATGTGGTCTCACAATATATATCATTAACACGCAAACAAATATTCAATTATACCCTCAACGGGCCAAATTACCAAAACACCCCTGTAAACAAATGTGGACTCACATGCATGCATTTAACATCATATTATAATATAATTCTCATAAACATGCATAAACACATTTAATGGCATAATTAAACAGTTATGACCCTCCCGGCCTACTAATCCAGCCATTAAATCATAATAGGGAATCCGGGGCATTACAACTATCCCATCCTTACAGAAATTTCGTCCTCGAAAGTTACCTGAACAGCTTAGGATACTGACTCCGCATATCTGACTCCAGCTCCCAGGTCGCCTCCTCGACCTTGCTGTTCCTCCACAATAACTTAACCAAAGGTATTGTCTTGTTCCTTAGGACTTTATCTTTCTTGTCAAGTATCTGAACTGGCTGCTCCTCAAAGGAGAGATCTGGCTCAAGCTCCAGATCTTCATAACTCAGAACATGACTCTCGTCAGATACATACCTCCGAAGAGCGGATACATGAAACACATTATGCACGGCCGACAATGCCGGAGGCAAAGCTAGTCTGTAAGCCACCTGACCAATCCTCTCCATGATCTCAAATGGACCTACAAACCTAGGACTCAGCTTGCCTTTCTTCCCAAACCTTCTCACCCCTTTCCATGGCGAGACTCTAAGGAAAACATAGTCTCCCACCTGGAACTCCACGTTCCTACGTTTGGGATCTGCATAGCTCTTCTGTCTACTCTGAGAAGTAAGCATTCAAGCTCTAATCTTGTCAATAGCCTCATTGGTCCTCTGAACCGCCTCAGGACCTAAGTATCTCCTTTCACCTGTCTCATCCCAATGAATGGGAGATCTACACTTCCTACCATATAACATCTCATAAGGTGCAACACCAATGGTAGACTGATAACTGTTATTATGGGAGAACTTTATCAAAGGCAGATACTTACTCCATGATCCACCAAAGTCCAGCACACATGCCCGCAGCATGTCTTCCAATATCTGGATCGTCCTCTCAGATTGCCCATCTGTCTGAGGATGATAAGCTGTACTGAACTTTAGTCGTGTACCCATGGCTGTCTGTAAACTCTTCCAGAACTTGGAAGTGAATGTAGGGTCCCGATCTGACACGATCGACCTAGGAGCTCCATGGAGGCGCACGATCTCTCTCACATAGAGATCTGCATACTGGTCAACGGTATAGGTAGTCCTCACTGGTAGAAAGTGAGCTGACTTGGTATAGCGATCCACTACACCCAAATGGAATCATCCTGACCAACAGTCCTGGGCAAGCCCACCACAAAGTCCATTGTGATGTCTTCCCACTTCCACTCTGGGATATCCAGAGGCTGCAGTAACCCTGCCGGCCTCTGATGCTCATCCTTGACCTGCTGACATGTCAAGCACTTAGCCACATACTCTACTACATCTCTCTTCATCCCTGGCCACCAGTACAATGATCTCACATCCTGATACATCTTTGTGGTGCCTGGATGCAAAGAGTAAGGTGTAGTATGAGATTCATCTAGAATCTCCCGCCTCAATGCAGTGTCTAACGGAACACATATCCATCCCTTGTATCTCAACAACCCCAAATCAGACATTGTATAATCCCTGGATGCTCCAGCCAAGACATCCTCTCTAATCTTGATCAGTTGTGGATCACCCAACTGACCCTCTTTGATCCTCTCTAGCAGCGTAGACTGTAGCGTAATATTGGCCAACTGGCCCACCAGTAACTCTATACCAGCTCTGGCCATATCATCAGCTCGCTCTCTGGCTATCAACCTAATACCATGAATCTGTCCCGGACCCTTCCGGCTTAAAGCATCAGCTACCACGTTGGCTTACCCTGGGTGATACAGAATCTCAAAATCATAATCTTTCACTAATTCCAGCCAACGCCTTTGCCTCATGTTCAAGTCCTTCTGAGTGAAGAAGTACTTCAGACTCTTGTGGTTTGTATAAATCTCACACTTCTCTCCATAGAGATAGTGCCTCCATATCTTTAAAGCAAAAACCACCGCTGCCAACTCTAAGTCATGAGTAGGATACCTCTTCTCGTGCTCCTTCAGCTGACGAGAAGCATAAGTTATAACTCTCTCTGATTGCATCAAAACACAGCCAAAACCCTGATGAGAAGCATCGTAGTATATCGCAAACTTCTCTTGGTCTGTTGGAAGACTTAGAACTGGAGCTGTAATCAACCTCTGTTTCAACTCCTGGAAGCTGTTCTCACATTTATCTGACCACACAAACTTCTGACCCTTGCGTGTCAGCTCAGTCAACGAAGTAGTAATCTTTGAGAACCCTTCCACAAAACCCCTGTAATACCCTGCCAATCCAAGGAAACTTCTAACCTCAGAAGCATTCTTTGGCCTTGGCCAATCTCTGACCGCTTCAATCTTTGCTGGATCTACTTTAATCCCCTCCTTACTGACAATGTGCCCAAGGAAGGACACCTGAGACAACCAGAATTCACACTTCTTGAACTTTGCAAACAATCTGTGTTCTCTCAATCTCTGCAGAACCAACCTCAGATGATGTTCATGCTCTGACTCAGTTTGAGAATATACCAGAATATCATCGATGAAGACGATCACAAACTGGTCTAAATAATCTTTGAACACCCTGTTCATCATATCCATGAAAGCAGCAGGGGCATTAGTCAACCCAAATGACATAACTAAAAACTCATAATGCCCATACCTAGTGCGAAAAGCGGTCTTCGGTATGTCTCCCTCCTTGACCCTCAACTGATGATAACTAGAACGAAGGTCGATCTTAGAGAATACCGTCTTACCCTGCAATTGATCAAACAGATCGTCTATCCTTGGCAAAGGATACCGGTTCTTAATTGTCAACTTATTCAGTTCTCTGTAATCTATACACATCCTCAGAGAACCATCTTTCTTCTTTACAAACAGAACTGGCGCACCCCAAGGTG
The DNA here is from genome assembly GCF_963169125.1 of Humulus lupulus. NCBI lineage: Eukaryota > Viridiplantae > Streptophyta > Magnoliopsida > Rosales > Cannabaceae > Humulus > Humulus lupulus. The sequence continues at coordinate 14,775,654 of NC_084802.1, forward strand.
AAAAGCTAGGTCTGATAAAACCCAAATCCAGCAGCTCTTGCAGCTGTACCTTTAATTCTTTCAACTCAGCTGGGGCCATTCTGTATGGTGCTCTAGACACTGGCTCTGTCCCTGGGGCCAGTTCTATAACGAACTCAATCTCTCTGTGTGGTGGAAACCCTGGCAAGTCCTCTGGAAACACATTCAGAAACTCACATACAAGTCTAGTATCCTCTGGTCTCACTGGCACGACCTGGGTGGTATCAACCACACTGGCTAAGAATCCAATGCAACCCCCTTGCAATAAATCCCTAGCCCTCAATGCAGAAATCATAGGAATACGGGGTCCATGCACAACACCAACAAATACAAAAGGATCCTCACCTTCAGGCTCAAAGGTGACCATCTTCCTTTTGCAGTCAATGGTTGCCCCATACTTGGCTAACCAGTCCATACCCAGTATCATATCGAAGTCAGTCATAACTAACTCTATAAGATCCACCGACAACTCTCTGCCCTCCACTATCACTGGCAAAGATCTGACCCACCTCCTGGATACAACCAACTCCCCAGTGGGTAACAAAGTGCCAAACCCCACAGCATAGAAATCACAAGGTCTACACAACCTATCAATAACACTACTAGCAACAAAGGAATGTGTAGCGCCAGAGTCAATCAATACATTATAAGCAGTTCCTGCACTAAGAAGCTGACCTGTAACAACTGAGGGGGAAGCCTCAGCCTCTGCCTGAGTCAAAGCAAACACTCGCGCTGGGGCCGAGCTGTCTGCCTTCCTGGGTTCTTCCTTTCTTGCCTTAGGGAAATCCTTTTTTAGATGACCCACTGCTCCACAAGAAAAGCAGGCCCTTGCCTTACACTCTCCCAAGTGATGCCTCTTGCATCTAGGACACTCGGGATAAGACTTCCAGGCTTCATTACCACCTGGACGACCCACAGAAATACCACGGGGCCGTCTGTCAGGACCTGGAACTGGGAAGGTATCAGGAATCTTCCTCTTCTGATCACTGGGGCCAACACCCCTACCAGAACCCACAAATGGAGGACCTGGCCTCCTGAAATCTCTTCTGTCTGCATTATCACGCCAGATCTTAGTCTCTGCAGTTTCAGCTGTAAGTGCCTTCTCCACCACCTGTGCATAAGTAGTCACTCCTGCCACAGTGGTGATGCGCACATCTCGGGCTAACCTGGGCTGTAGCCCCTGTAAGAAATGCTCTCTCCTGGTCCCATAGGTGGGCACCAACTCCTTGGTAAACTTTGCCAAACGATCAAACTTTAAGGCATACTCGGTTACTGATAAGCTTCCCTGAAGCAGCCTCATAAATTCATCAGCCTTCGCCGCTCTAATAGCGTCATTGTAATACTTTTCATTGAACAAGGTCTGAAATTCCTCCCAGCTCAGGAGATTAACATCCTTGGTCTGGCCAACCACTTCCCACCAAATCCGGGCATCATCCCGAAACATATAGGCAGCACAGGCCACCCTCTCAGTACCAACTACCCTCATAAAGTCAAGAATAGTGGTAATCATGCTCATCCATTGTTCAGCTTTGGTAGGATCGGCATTGCCTTCAAACACAGGAGGTTGTTGTTTCCTGAACCGCTCATAAAGAGGTTCCAATCTGTTTTCAACCCCAGGCAGCTGCCCAATAACTGGCACCGACACAGAAGGTGCCTCTGCAATACTGGCCACCATAGGCACTTGCTGCTGTCTTAGGAGACGAAGCTCCTCCCCCTGTTTCAACACTATAGCCTGCAGATCATTAAACATCTGCTGCCAGTTTACAGGCGTTGGCTGTGGAACTTGAGATTGGTAATTTTCTTGACCCTGACTGTTGTCATTATTCTGACCCTGACCACTCTGGCCAGCTGCAGTGTCTGTCTGTTCTGGGTTCATTCTGTCACTGATACCTTACTGAAACAATAATCAATACGGCCAGTCAGGTAGTAATAACTAAACCTCTTGCCGCCTTACGGTCCAAGAACAACAGACAATTATCACATTCCACAGTCATTCAATATTCACAATCAGATACATGTTTATGGCATTCAGCACTCAGCATGTATCACATAATAACTTATAAACAACCATACTAATAAGCAGGAGCCAGCAATCTCAGTACTAATTAGCACACATTTGCTGAAGATATAATATTTCAGGGCACAGGCTCAACATAGTATCTCATGCACACCGGTAAAGCATATATATCACATTTAAACAATTATACATGTAACCACATAGATAGTTACCAAACCATGAGTCGAGCTTGACTTCGGTGATGTGTGTACATACCCAGCCAGTCTACAGGAACCCTAACCTTGGCATTGCTCTGATACCAAGTTGTAAAGCCCTGGTTACCCCATAACAGTTACGGTGAACAGTGAACCGGAAATTTGACTCGCTACCCGAGTCCTTTGGTTAAAAACGTGATCTAAGTGCTATTACCAGGTTAAGGTGAAAAAACAGTAAAAAGGAAATGATATATTTCATTAAGTAAATAAACTACTCATGAGCCTTTCAAAATGTTTACAAGTAGTTTGTAATACAAAAGAGTTACTATTGTTTCAAATTTACAGTCCCCGCCGGCCTAAGCGGCAAAAATAGGGTAAACCCCTAGTCCCTCTGAGAACTCCTTGACCGTGGCGGTCAAGCGGCCCAATATGTACACCACATCGCCCAAGCTCTCCACTCAGGGTTGGTTAAGCTTTTCCTTCCCTTTACCTGCACCACATAGCACCCATGAGCCAAGGCCCAGCAAGAAAACACAATAAAGCATGATATAATATCAACAACGATCATAATAACCATTCAGGACTATCAGTCCAACAAATAGGTGACAATAGCCAAAAGTCACAATAATGAGCACAGCTCCCCCTAGCCATGTGACGATAGGGTCACCAGGGCTTAACTGATAAGTGATTCTTTCATAAGTTTGATCAGGACAGGTGCATGGTGATTGGTCACCAACATAACCTTCCTCTCGACTCTAGAGTCGAAGCTATGGACAACGTCCCTTAGCCATGTGACAAACGGTCATCGGGGTCATATACCTTGGCTAAAGTCATCTGGTCGTAGACCAGGCAAGCGCTTATAAGTTCTTCGACCTTAAGGTCGGTCCCGCATTAACGCCATAGAGCTATTCAATGCGTGATCATCGACTTTAGAGTCGGTCCCTGACTAGTCAGTGTCATAAACAGGTAATCAACGTTCATTAGCATTTAATATGCAATCCACGTCCACATATATCAACCAACATGCTTCAATATCAAACCATGCATGTCATATACCTATACAGGGTGCAATTGTATTCATAAACTGTTTTCTTACCTCTGGTTCGAGTGAGAATTATTATATGAACGACCCCTGAGAACGATCAACCTTTGAATTCCTCGACGGTCACCTGGTCATAACCAAAATATAGGATTCATCAATAAAAATGATAACTGAGGGTTCCCAAACCAAGATCTAGCCCCCGGGACATCAAACATAACTCAATTAGGTACTAGGTTCAACCTCGAGGCCTAAGGTTTGAATCCCCAAGCTAAAGACATCTTTTTGGCTAAATTTTCCCTGATGGGCCGTGGCTCACCCTCCTGACAGAGCCATTTTCACCTTTTTAGCCAACACAGGCCGCGGCACACCATAGACAGGTCGCGGCTCATTTCGCAAATTAGCCAAGAAACCAGCACGCACCAGCCAACTCTCCCCTGCGTTTTCCCTTGGAACTAACCCTTCGAACCAACTCCAAACCTCCTCCAAACACTCAATTTAACCTCTAGAAAACACCCATAGCTTACCCTCATCAAATCCCAATCAAACCAACACAAAAACTCCCTTTGATTCCCACTTTCCACATCAAAAATCATGAGTTGAAAACTAAAAGGAAAACAGAGTAACACCTGAAACCAGTGACTAAAACTCACCTCAAATTCAGATTTGAACCTCCTTCAATGGTTGAACCAAGTCCACCAACCCAGCCTTTGAGTTTCCTAGCTTAAAACCTCTCCTAGAGCTCAAGAACACCAAAGGAAATATAGAGAAGGATGGTGTACGGGAAGGGAGAAGACAACCCCTTTTTTTGTTCTGTTTAATCTTTATCCTTCTACAGCCAACTAAAGGGTAATATTAATCCCCTCAAATGACCAAAATACCCTTAAGCCACCTAAAGCCTCTAAAACCATTTCAAGGGTAAAATTGGTACTTTTCGCTTATCCCGTTAATCATAATTAACGCTTCCCAATTCTCGCTAATCTCAATATCCTCAGACACCAATAATTCATATCCCGCTACCCCAAAATCCCCGGTAACGCGATAATCATTAATATCACCCCGAGACTCACCTCGAGCCCCGAGCTCAAACCTGTTATGACCAAACCGATAAATCATGTTTAAAGATCGTCTCATGTCGAAATACTCGAACCAATCCACATTATAATGTGGTCTCACAATATATATCATTAACACGCAAACAAATATTCAATTATACCCTCTACGGGCCAAATTACAAAAACACCCCTGTAAACAAATGTGGACTCACATGCATGCATTTAACATCATATTATAATATAATTCTCATAAACATGCATAAACACATTTAATGGCATAATTAAACAGTTGTGGCCCTCCCGGCTTACTAATCCAGCCATTAAACCATAATAGGGAATCCGGGGCATTACATTCTCGGTCCCTGACTTGCGCATATGCTTCTGCCTCGACCCACTTGGTGAAGTAATCAGTCACTGCTAGCATAAATACTCTTTGTCCCAGCGCTGTTGGCATATTTCCTATGATATCCATCCCCCACTTCATGAAGGGCCATGGCGTCAATGTTGAATGGAGTTTCTCAGGTGGCATATGCGACACTTGAGCAAACCTATGGCACTTGTCGCACCTCTTAACAAAATCAACTGAGTCTTTTCTCATTGTTGGCCAATAGTACCCAGTTGTAAGGGCTTTGTTACACAGGCTCCTTGATCCAGAACGGTTTCCGCATTCGCCTTCATGTAGCTCCGTCAGTATATACTTTGCCTTAGCTGGATTCAAACACCTGAGTAAAGAACCAGTGAATGATCTTTTGTATAGTCGACCGCTACTGAGGGTAAACCTGGCTGTCTTTGTCCTTAGCTTTCTTGACTCATTTTTGTCCTCTGGTAAAGTACCATGGAGCAGGTACTCAATAATTGGTGTCATCCAAGATTGAGTGTCGATGGTGTTCGTTGATTGTTCAGGTTGATTCCACACGGCTGGCCATTACATGTACACTACTGGGATTGTTATCCCATTCTTAATTTGGATTGTCGAGCCCTAGTTTGCGAGTGCATCTGCATGGTCATTCTCTAATCTAGGAACTTGAACAAATGAAAATTCACTGAAGTGTTTTACCTTTTCTTTTACTATCTCTAAGTATGTTGTCATTTTTGAGTCTTTTGCTTGGTAAGTTCCATTAAGTTGGTTGACAACCAACTTGGAGTCCGAAGTGACTTCGATATTCTTTATATTCAATTCCTTTGCTAAGTCGAGTCCAGCTATTAAGGCCTCATATTCTTCTTCATTGGTCATGGCTTTGAATTTGCATCTAATCGATCGTTGTATAATGTCTCCAGTTGGTGTTGTGAGCACTATCCCAAGTTCACATCCTTTGCTGTTACTTGATCCATCGACTGAAAATTTCCATTTGGTATTTGATTGTTGTTCCAGACATAACAATTCCTTCTCTGCTTGAATATGCATATCACTAGAGAAGTATGCAACACAGTCAGCTAATACCTGAAATTTGATTGCGATCCTTGGTTGAAAAGTGATATCATATTCGCTGAGCTCTACAACCCATTTTGTCAATCATCCTGTAGAGTCCAAGAACTTTACTTAGCTAAGATAGATAATAGTATGATAGTATTTATAGCATTATCTTTGTTATTGTGGATTTTTGGTTCAGACCGGGAATTATTTGGACACTCATAGTAGTACTTATAGATTTTCTAAGTTTAATCTATAGTTTAAGAATATTAAGTTAACCTAAGGTTTGATTAATGTGACTGATATTAAGGATTATATTATTATATTATAAGGTTTAGACATCAACCAATAGGATTTTAAGCACATGTTTTGAATGGTAATTAAGGATTAAGATTTTTGAGGATTAAATATAATAAGGAGTAAAGTTTGAATGTTATAGGGTCAGTCAGCAGCTTTGAGTACGTTGAGGGCTTAGTCAAGGCTGTTTACTCCATTCAAACTTAGCTAAAAATGTGTAATTTCGTGTTTAAATATTCAGCGAGTGCCGATATATCGCAGCTATAGGGGGCGATATGTCGCAGCACGTAGATACGGAAAACACGAAACGATGCACGGTCGCCTCGGGCATACTGGCCCAGGCGATATATCGCCTACAGGGGGCGATATATCGCCTCCTTCAGCATATGTTCAATTGTTTTTGAATTCTTTTCCTTTCAGCCATTCAAACTTCTTCATAAGTCCAGCATCTTTTGAACGAGTCTTCAGCCTCTGCTGAACGATTATTCAAATGATTTTCACTTAAAAAGCCATTATTTTTATTCAAGTAAAATCAAGATACTTTCATTCCAAAACTCTATAAATAGGACCTAGTACCCAGCCATTATTCACCATTTGCTCTAAGTTCAGAAGCTGCTAGTGTTAAGTGAGTGTGAGAGTGTAAACACCTGGTTTGGGGAAAAATCATAAGCTTAAACATCATAAGCTTATCAAACACTTTGGGAAGTGAGTTCTATAGTATTTCGGTTGTGGTTAGATTGATCTTGCAAATCTTTGAGGTAACCAAAACTCTAGTTCTTTTCTGTATTATGTTTCCTTTCTCTTAGTCTTCTACTCAATTTCCTAACCTCATTCTTATTTTGGTTAGGGAATCCAAGTTCTTAAGCACTTAAGTTGTGGTAAGCATATTTTCTTTTAATGGTTTAGTCTTCCTATTCTCTTTCATTTCATCTTCTTCTTAAGACTCACTCTTTCTTATGGTTTTAGGAGTGTTCCAAAAGTCCTAACTCAGTCCATTATATCCCGGTAACTTTGGTAAGGAAAATAGGCTAGAATCAACATGTTATGTGCTTATGTTATCTATATGATTTATGTTAGTAAAAGTGTTATGATATGTATATGTGTATGTTTGTAGGCTTGGGCATATGACCCATATGACTAACAAGACCCCAAATGGGTTATGGGCATATGACCTACTTAGCTAGTAGGACCCCACTAATCCCATGGGCATATGCTTGTTTAGTCTATGGGACCCCAAGTAATAATGGCCATTATAATAAGTGAATTATGTGTTATGATATGTCTTTACGTTATTATGAAATTATGTTTATGTTTATGACTATGTGTTAGATTTTCCTTGCTGGGCATTAGGCTCACTCCTTTCTGTTTATGTGCAGGAAATAAGCTTTAGAGGCGGAAAGATTCGTGACGCTTAGAGGATGTGTATCGATGGTGAATGGAGTCAAGGGGCCGAGCGTTATTCGATTCGAGGATGTAGTCTTGTTTATGTTTTTTATGGTTTTAAATGTACTTTCCGCATTTTCTATGTAAATCTTTTTAGTTTTTAAGTTATTTTTGTTTTAAAGACAATGGGTACCCATATCCTACTTATTTTATGAAAGTAACCTTTGTTTCCATAAGTTTTCAATATAATTATGGTATTTCCGCAAAAATGTAAGTTTTATGTATAGATTCGTTAATGGTCCAAGTAGTCTAGATTAGTGGGTCGTTACAGTTGGTATCAGAGCAACGGTTCCTTCGCATGAAGTTCTCCTCGATACACATGCTCAAAGCTCCGAATCGGACCGCCAAGTAAGTGTTTAAGTTACAAGTTACAAGTTACTTTGTCTATGTGTATAGCTAACACTTTTAGTGTTTATGTTTTCAGTTAAGAATGAACGGAGCTTTAAGCAATGAGGATATCCGAGCCATTAAGGCTTTAAAAAGAATAAGGGAGCCAAGAAACACTGTAGGAGCACTAGAAAAGATCACTCAAAGATTGATTTTGTTCCACAAAGAGATAGGTCACCTTCAAGAATCTAGGCAAATTATGATGAGAGCTGCAGAACAATATGTCCTAGTAATTAGGCTTTTAAAAAAAATTTCCTTCAGCAATTTTAACTTTAGAAGAAATATGGGAGAATATAAATAATGATGATGACTTACAAGCAGCCCTAAGATATTATTCTCTCATACTTAAGTTCACCTATGATTTAGAGTTTCAATTCACTAATGAGCAACAACATAGGATCTTCTTGAATCTTCCCCGAGGAAATTTTGAGGCTCAAGACAATGATGATTATAAGGAGATAGATAATGATATGCTAGATGAAGGATCGGATGTAGAAGATCCTGATTTTTAGAATAGCTAGTTTTTCATTGTTTGTTTTGTTTATTTCTTTGTTTTATGATTGTAATAAGTGAAAATTATTTTTCCAAATTAATTTCATGTTTTTCATCATGTATGAGTTTGATTCTATTTTCGCAATCATAATAAGTAATAAATAAAATAAATAATGACTAAGTTCAGTGAGGGTGGATACAAATCAATGAACCAAGTTTCTTTATTGAGAGTTAGGGGGCCTTAGTAGTGGGAACGATTTTACTGATCCCAGCCCTCCCTCAATATGGTTAACTTTGGAACAAAGATAAGTTTCGAGCCTGAGAATTAAGTCATATAGGATGATTAGAAACACACCTAGAAAATAAAGATGACTTGTTTTTCTAAGTATAGAAACCCACTCTAATAATAAATAAAGACCTATATAATTTTTCATAAGAAGTCATAATAAATAGGTCCGAGATATGTTTGTTTTAGAATAAGTTTTTGCCTTAGAGCCTATTAGGGTAAAGTTCTAACAAGTTCTCGACTGTTAGAACTTTTGGTGAAGATGTCGCTCCGAAGATCTGCACGCACCAACGGAAACGCCTCCAACGTTGTTCCAACGATCAATGATGCCCTCCAGTTCGCAGAAGAGGAGTGCGTACTACTACTAGCCGCAACGCGCCGACACCGTCAGCTGAAAACACCGCGGAAATCGCTAGACGGCGACAACAAGTCGAGGAACTCTTGCAGCAACAACGTCAACAGGCGCAGACTCAGCCTCAGCCTCCGCCGCAACCGCAGCCGCAGCTACAACAAATGGCCCTAGCACCCCAACAAGTTGGTCCATATGGGGGATGCCCAGTGACGAACTACGCGCCACATCCAGTACCGAATATGGAGTCAGTGTATGAAAGGTTCCGCAAGCAGCACGCTCCAAACTTCGAAGGGACTATAGACCCCTTTGAGGCAGAAGAGTGGCTAAGGAGTGTGAAGCCAATTCTTACGCATGAACCTCAGTAATACGGACCGCATATCCTGCGTCTCGTCATTACTAAGGAAGGATGCCAGAATATGGTGGGACTTAGTTCAGCAGACTAACGATGTCACCACCATGATATGAACAAGATTTGTGGAGCCGTTCCACAAGAAGTATTACACCTCGGCAGTCATCGCTAATGGTAGAAGAATATGCTCGTCAGTTCAACAGATTAGTCAAGTTTGCACCAGAGTTGGTCCCAACCGACTTTACGAGATTGACCAAGTTCGTCAGAGGACTTAGACCAAAGATGGAATTAGGGGTTAAGCTAGCAGACCTGGGAACTACAACAAAAAGGATTCAGAGGAATGCTAAGAGGGATTAAACGATGGTTCCAGACCAAAGTCTTTGCATTGACCCAAGGAGGAACCCATGCTAGTAACAAGCATTTATAGGTCAGATATATCCTCAATAGTTTATGTATCGCTAGATTGGTAGCAGTATACTCGTATATCTCGTTAGGAATGATAGAAAAACTAGACAAACCTAGTGAAAGATTTAGAACTAGGTTTGTAACCGAGTTGCCTTCGGGCAAAGTAGTTCTATCATCACGAATAGTACGAGGCGTACCGATCAAGATTGAGGACATAGAACTAGAAGGAGACCTGATAGAGCTAGTGATCAAGGACTTCGACGTAATACTAAGCATGGATCGGCTAGCACGGCATGGCGCAACGATCGGCAGCAAACGCAAGAAGGTGATGTTCGAGACTCCTGACGACCAGAGACGATGCTTCATGGGACAAGCTCCAGGATTACGCACCCCGTTATTGTCATCTCTCAAAGCTCAACAAAGGATAGAGAAAGGATGCCAAGCATTCTTAGCCAGCATCACGAATGTGGAGAAGGAGACATCACTCAAAGTTGGAGATGTTCGGGTTATACAAGAATTTCCAGAAGTTTTCCCCGATGACTTGCCAGAATTGCCGCCAAATCGAGAAATAGACTTCACGATAGAATTAGTACCCGGCACCGAGCCTATCTCTAAGGCACCATACCAGATGGCACCTACGGAACTCAAGGAGTTAATGACACAGCTATAAGAACTCCTAGACTTGGGTTTCATTAGGCCAAGCCATTCACCATGGGGAGCTCCGGTACTATTCGTGAAAAAGAAGGACGGAAGTATGCGCATGTGCATAGACTACTGTGAGCTGATTAAAGTAGCAATTAAGAACAAATACCCACTACCTCGGATTGATGATTTGTTTGATCAACTCCGAGGCGCGACTGTATTCTCTAAGATCGATTTACGGTCCGGGTATCATCAGCTCAAGGTAAAGGGAGAAGATATTCCTAAGACATCCTTTAGGACTCGTTATGGACACTACGAGTTCTTGGTTATGTCTTTTGGTCCTACTAACGTGCCAGCCACGTTTATGGACTTAATGAATAGAGTCTTCAAGGATTACTTAGATAAATTCTTTGTTGTATTCATCGACAATATCTTAGTATACTCCAAGGATGAAGTAGAGCACGAGGAACATTTAAGGATTATTTTGACGCGATTGAAGGAGCATAAACTTTACGCCAAGTTCAAGAAATACGAGTTTTGGCTTTCACAAGTGGCGTTCCTCGGGCACATCATATCAAAAGACGGAGTTGCAGTAGATCCATCGAAGGTAGAGGCCGTGAAGGATTGGCCTAGAGCAAAGAACGCGTCAGAAGTAAGAAGCTTCTTAGGGCTAGCAGGTTACTATAGAAAGTTTGTAGAGGGCTTTTCTAAGAAAGCGACTCCACTCACCAACCTGACCCGGAAGCAACAAAAGTTTAACTGGAATGATAAGTGTTAGGAAAGCTTCCAGTTACTTAAGGATAAGCTTTGCTCAACACCAGTACTTAGTGTCCCAACACCCAACGATAAGTTCGTTGTCTACTGCGATGCATCAAAGCTAGGATTGGGATGCGTGTTGATGCAAAACGACAAGGTGATAGCCTACGCCTCACATCAGTTAAAGGAGTATGAACAACGCTATCCAACTCACGATATGGAGTTGGCAGCGGTGGTCTTTGCGTTAAAAAAAAATCTGGCGCCATTATCTTTACGGAGAATGGTGCAAGATTTATACGGACCACAAGAGTTTAAAATACTTCTTTACGCAGAAGAAGCTCAACATGAGGCAGCGCAGGTGGTTAGAATTAATCAAGGATTACTAATGCGAAATCCTATACCACTCAGGGAAGGCGAACGTAGTCGCCGATGCGCTTAGTAGGAAAGCTATGGGAACTTAGCAGCCTTATCCGGAATAGAAAAGCCGCTACAGCAGGAGCTTATCAGTGCCAGAATAGAAGTGGTTGTAGACAAGCTGGCTAACCTGTCTATCCAATCAAATTTGTTAGAGGATATACGAATTGGCCAAGGACATGACGACACACTAGCATCACATATGGAAGCAGTCAGAGAAGGCAAGAATACAAATTTCTCAATATCTAGCCAAGGATTATTGAGATATAAGGATCGGGTATGCGTGCCAAGTGATCGGAGTATTAAGAAGATGATCCTAGAAGAAGTGCATAATGCCTCGTACTCAGTTCATCCAGGGTCTACCAAGATGACTTATGACATCAAGACAATCTATTGGTGGCCAGGGATGAAAAAGGACATAGCAGAGCATGTATCTAAGTGTTTGGTATGCCAGCAAGTGAAAGCGGAGCATCAGCGGCCTGCAGGTTTATTGCAACCGCTTAGCATACCAGAATGGAAGTGGGACGATATAGCCATGGACATCGTAATGGGTCTGCCAAAGACGAATAAGCAGCATGATTCCGCTTGGATAGTCATAGATAGACTAACCAAGTAGGCTCATTTCCTGCCTGTTAAAACTTCATGCACGGCAGACCAATATGCAGACATCTACATCCAAGAGATTGTACGATTGCATGGAATCCCCAAGACGTTAGTGTCAGATAGAGGATCAGTATTTACGTCAAGATTTTGGAGAAGCTCACAGCAAGCTATGGGTACTAAGTTAAGCCTTAGTACAGCTTTCCATCCTCAGACAGATGGGCAGTCTGAGCATACGATTCAGATTTTAGAGGATATGCTACGCGCATGTGTACTTGATTTCGGAGGGTCGTGGAACAAGTACTTACCACTGATCAAGTTCTCGTACAACAACAACTACCAGTCGACGATCGGGATGGCACCTTATGAGTTGCTATATGGAAGAAGGTGCCGATCACCGTTGCACTGGGACGAGGTAGGAGAAAGGCAGCTTCTAGGGCCCGAAGCTGTTAGGCAAGCTCAAAAAGCAGTAACGCTTATTAGACAGCATATGCTGGCTGCTCGAAGCCGACAGAAAAGATATGCGGATACCAAGCGACGCGATGTGGAATTCTAAGTTGGAGATCAAGATATCTCCTATGAAAAGTGTCAAGCGGTTCGGAAAGAAAGGCAAGCTTAGTCCCCGATTCATAGGTCCTTTTAGATATTGGACAAAATGGGAACAGTTGCGTATAGACTAGCCCTACCGCCAGCACTAGCTGATAGTCACAACGTCTTCCACATCTCAATGTTACGCAAATATGTGTCAGACCCATCTCACGTCCTCAAGTACGATACCATAGCGCTCCAGAAAGACTTAAGTTACGAGGAACGACCGATTAGCATCCTAGATAGATGGATGAAGTAGTTACGGTCTAAGAGCTTTCCTATAGTCAAAGTCCTATGGAGCAATAGTTCTGAATGCGAGGCAATGTGGGAGTTGGAGGAGGACATGCAAGGCCGGTATCCGGAGTTATGTGATAAGTAAATTTCGAGGACGAAATTCTTTTTAGTAGGGGAGAATTGTAGAGTCCAAGAACTTTACTTAGCTAAGATAGATAATAGTATGATAGTATTTATAGCATTATCTTTGTTATTGTGGATTTTTGGTTCAGACCGGGAATTATTTGGACACTCATAGTAGTACTTATAGATTTTCTAAGTTTAATCTATAGTTTAAGAATATTAAGTTAACCTAAGGTTTGATTAATGTGACTGATATTAAGGATTATATTATTATATTATAAGGTTTAGACATCAACCAATAGGATTTTAAGCACATGTTTTGAATGGTAATTAAGGATTAAGATTTTTGAGGATTAAATATAATAAGGAGTAAAGTTTGAATGTTATAGGGTCAGTCAGCAGCTTTGAGTACGTTGAGGGCTTAGTCAAGGCTGTTTACTCCATTCAAACTTAGCTAAAAATGTGTAATTTCGTGTTTAAATATTCAGCGAGTGCCGATATATCGCAGCTATAGGGGGCGATATGTCGCAGCACGTAGATACGGAAAACACGAAACGATGCACGGTCGCCTCGGGCATACTGGCCCAGGCGATATATCGCCTACAGGGGGCGATATATCGCCTCCTTCAGCATATGTTCAATTGTTTTTGAATTCTTTTCCTTTCAGCCATTCAAACTTCTTCATAAGTCCAGCATCTTTTGAACGAGTCTTCAGCCTCTGCTGAACGATTATTCAAATGATTTTCACTTAAAAAGCCATTATTTTTATTCAAGTAAAATCAAGATACTTTCATTCCAAAACTCTATAAATAGGACCTAGTACCCAGCCATTATTCACCATTTGCTCTAAGTTCAGAAGCTGCTAGTGTTAAGTGAGTGTGAGAGTGTAAACACCTGGTTTGGGGAAAAATCATAAGCTTAAACATCATAAGCTTATCAAACACTTTGGGAAGTGAGTTCTATAGTATTTCGGTTGTGGTTAGATTGATCTTGCAAATCTTTGAGGTAACCAAAACTCTAGTTCTTTTCTGTATTATGTTTCCTTTCTCTTAGTCTTCTACTCAATTTCCTAACCTCATTCTTATTTTGGTTAGGGAATCCAAGTTCTTAAGCACTTAAGTTGTGGTAAGCATATTTTCTTTTAATGGTTTAGTCTTCCTATTCTCTTTCATTTCATCTTCTTCTTAAGACTCACTCTTTCTTATGGTTTTAGGAGTGTTCCAAAAGTCCTAACTCAGTCCATTATATCCCGGTAACTTTGGTAAGGAAAATAGGCTAGAATCAACATGTTATGTGCTTATGTTATCTATATGATTTATGTTAGTAAAAGTGTTATGATATGTATATGTGTATGTTTGTAGGCTTGGGCATATGACCCATATGACTAACAAGACCCCAAATGGGTTATGGGCATATGACCTACTTAGCTAGTAGGACCCCACTAATCCCATGGGCATATGCTTGTTTAGTCTATGGGACCCCAAGTAATAATGGCCATTATAATAAGTGAATTATGTGTTATGATATGTCTTTACGTTATTATGAAATTATGTTTATGTTTATGACTATGTGTTAGATTTTCCTTGCTGGGCATTAGGCTCACTCCTTTCTGTTTATGTGCAGGAAATAAGCTTTAGAGGCGGAAAGATTCGTGACGCTTAGAGGATGTGTATCGATGGTGAATGGAGTCAAGGGGCCGAGCGTTATTCGATTCGAGGATGTAGTCTTGTTTATGTTTTTTATGGTTTTAAATGTACTTTCCGCATTTTCTATGTAAATCTTTTTAGTTTTTAAGTTATTTTTGTTTTAAAGACAATGGGTACCCATATCCTACTTATTTTATGAAAGTAACCTTTGTTTCCATAAGTTTTCAATATAATTATGGTATTTCCGCAAAAATGTAAGTTTTATGTATAGATTCGTTAATGGTCCAAGTAGTCTAGATTAGTGGGTCGTTACACATCCTGAGAGCTCTGGTTTGTGTAGTATGGAACAGAGTGGATATTGTGTGAGTACCATTATAGGGTGACAATGGAAATAGGGTCTGAGCTTCCGTCCTACTGTGACGAGTGCCAGAGCAAGCTTTTCTAGCTGGTTGTATCTAGTTTCTGCATCTAATAGAGTTTTAGATATATAATACACAGGTTGTTGCTTACCATTTTCTTCCCTTATGAGAACAGCACTGACATTTGTTTCTGATACTGCTAGGTAAATGTAGAGCGTTTCTCCATCTTTAGGCTTGGCCATCAGTGGTGGTGACGAGATATATGCCTTGAGTTCGTCGAGTGCTTTCTGACATTCTTCCGTCCAGATGAAGTCTTTGGTCTTCCTAAGCTTTGAGAAGAAGATATGGCAGCGTTCAGATGACTTTGATATGAATCGACTTAGTGTTGCTATCCTCCCATTTAAACGTTGTATATATTTGATGTTCTTAGGTGGTTGGATGTTTTGGATTGACCTTATTTGCTATGGATTTGCTTCTATTCCGCGCTTGGTCACCATGTAGCCTAAGAATTTCCCTGATGATACAGCAAAAGAACATTTGGCAGGATTTAATTTCATGTTATATTTTTCAAGTAACTTAAACGCTTGTTGGAGATGGTCGAGGTGGTCTTGGGCAACCAATGACTTGACTAGCATATCATCTATGTAGACTTCCATCGAGTTTCCTAGCATCTCTGCGAACATCCGATTAACTAGCCTTTGGTACGTTGCCCCCGCATTCTTGAGTCCAAAGGGCATGACTTTGTAGCAGAACGTCCCTCGTTTGGTGATGAATGTTGTCTTTTCTTGATCTTCCAGATGCATGAGTATCTGGTTGTATCCTGAGAAAGCATCCATAAAGTTGAGTAGCTCATGTCCAGCTGTTGCATCCACCATCATATCTATGTGTGGCAATGGGAACGAATCTTTGGGGCACGCCTTGTTTAGATCTGTAAAATCAATACAAAGACGCCACTTACCATTCTTCTTCCACAACAACATTAGCTAGCCAGTCAGGATAGTCGACCTCTCGAATAGACCCTATGTCGATCAACTTTTGGATCTCTTCATTGATTACTTTGTTGCATTCTGGAGCAAACTTTCTCCTTTTTTGCTTTATTGGAGGATAGTCTGGGTCTACCGACAACTTATGAACAATAATATTAGGGTCAATACCTGTCATGTCCTCGTGAGACCATGCGAAGCAGTTATGGTGCTTTTTTAGGAACTCGATGAGTCGAGCACGGAACTCAGGTGTCAACTTTGATCCTATTTGGATGGTATGCTCTGGGAAGTCTTCACTGATGCTCACATCATCGAGATCCTCCATCTCAGGCTCTACAGGTGCACTCGATGATGTAGTGTTAGGACTAGTTTTGGTAGGTTTTTATGGCGTGTTTTAAGATGCAATTTTAATCTTTTATTTGGTTTTGTGCGATATTATGCTGGTGTTTATTGTGTTTTTAGGATTAAGTGTGGTTATGGAAGAAATAGCTTGAAATTGGAGGAAAAGTGCTTAATTTTTTGAGAAACGGTGTTAAACGGGCTAAGGAATGGAAACTAGGCGAAACCGGGGGTTAAATTGATGATTTGGTGAAAAGTGGGAATTAGAGCCGCAGCTCTATGGTGTAGAGCCGCGGCCCTAAGAGTTACAGAGAAGGAAAAACAAATCTGTTAGCATTAGAGCTGAGGCTCTATCAGATAGAGCTGAGGCTCTATTAAAATCTGAATTAGAGTTGCGGCTCTATCAAGTAGAGTTGCGGCACTACATGAAGTCAGAGAGGAATTTCAGATCGCGAAATGCACTAGAGCTGCGGCTCTATCAAGTGGAGCCGCGGCGCCAGTCCGTACAGAAGCTGAAGTTAGGGCATTTTTCAAGGGCAATTTTGTCCTTTCGCACATAATTAATTAGGGATTATAAAAGCTTTCTTAATGACGTTTTTTAAAGAGGAGATTAACCTAGGAGACGGCTGAAGGCACATTGTAGAGGATTGCAAGCGGAATTGAAGAATTCATCACAGTTTTCTTCTTTTCTACTTTGAATTTCTGTATTTTGGATGCTTTTTATTTCTTCTATGGTTATTATGAATTTAATCATGAACTAAACTCTTTTTCTAGGGTGTTAATGGATTCTCCTGAACCTTTATTTTAAATTAATGCAAGTTTTATGATTTCAATTTTATCTTGTGATTTATTCAATTTGATTCTAATGCTTGTGAATGATTGATCACCATTGACATGAAATATATGATTTTGATTCGAAATTTGAGAAGTGAGAATTGAATATGCTATAATTGAATAAACATAGATTTCATATTAGGACAAGAGTACCTGTGTGGTCAGTGTAGTTTTAGGGTTGTTAATCTTAATGCCTATCTTATGTTTATTTATCACAGAGATGTAGAAAATTTGCATAGGATTGAGACTTATATATCCTAGTATGAATATAAGTTATTATTGTTGACCTGCTATCACAAGAGAAAAAATGAATAGTAAGATTTGTGTTAATGAGAATTAAAGAAGATGGTTGATGAAATTGATTGCCCTAGTTTTTAATCCATTGAATTTTCTTAACGTTGTTTATTTTCAGTTCTTGAAGTTAATCTTAGATTTTTGGTTTTATAATTTTAGTTAATTCTTGAGACTCAATTATCGTAAGTCAAATAGAAATAGGAATTAAGTTTTGGTACTTAATATACAGTCCTCGTGGGAACGATCTCACTTACTCTTTATTACTTGTTACGATTACGTGCACTTGCCTATCGATTTTACACAACATGTAGCATGATGTAGTTGCTATGCTGAGGCTTGTTTGTCTTTCAATGTAGTCTGATAACAATCTCGAGCCATCTTTTGTGCTCCACAGATCTCCTTCACTCCCCACTTAGTTGGAAAATGGATGACCTGATGGTATGTTGATGGGACTGCTTTCATTGCATGAATCCAAGGACGGCCAAGGATGGTGTTGTAGGCTGAGGGTGAGTCGACTACCAAAAATTTGGTATGTCCAGTATAGTTTGTTGGTGGCCTCTTTAGTCTTTTGTCTGTCCCCGAGACTTCCCTTGCATGTCTCTTGGCAGCTGAGTATGTCACTCCACTCATTTCTAATCCTCCAGATATTACGTTGCATGTCCGTGTGTGTTGGGGTGGCTCTAGTGGCGTGGTTGGTCTGGTATCTCCCTCGGTCATGGTGATTTTTCCTTTGTTTGACAAAAAGTCTCTGAGTTGACCTCGACGGAGAAGTCCTGTGACCTCAAATCGTAGAGCGATGCATTCTACTGTCGTATGGCCATGATCATTGTGGAATTCGCACCACTTGGTGGTATCTCGTTTATTAGCTGGCTTCTTTATCTTTTCAGGCCACTTGACTTTGTTTCCCGTCCCTTTCATTACCGCTACGATCTCCACTAGGTCTACATTTAGATTATACTCTGGGATGGGTGTTTTTCTTGTTCTCTCGGCCTTATGGATGGTAGTGTGTGCCTGGGCTCCCTTCCTGGTCTGCTGATTCTGGTAGTTGGGTGCAATTCGTGGTATGGGTTATATCTGCGATCTATTCTCCTTTTGCTTCTGCTTTCTCTTGCATTTGGGTAGGGTGAATATGTAGGTCTGTTTGATTCATCTTCTTCCCACTTGATTTGAGCCCAAGCTTTGGCTAGCATGTCTTCCATGGTCCTGCAAGGATACTTGGTTAGTTCTTTATAAAGGTCTGAATCTACCATTAGTCCTTTCCGAAAGGCTGCAATCGTTGTATCAACGTTGCATGACGTGATGGATACTTTCTCCGTATTGAACCTAGAAATGTAGTCTCTAAGTGACTCGCCCCTCCTTTGTTTGATCCTATAAAGATCATATAACTTCTCTAGCTTCCTGCTACTAGCAAATTGTTCTACAAATATGTCAGTTAATTGAGCAAATGAAGAGATAGAGTTAGTAGGTAGGTTCGTATACCATTGGAGGGCCCTACCAAACTGGATCCGAACCCCTTACACATACAAGCCTCACGTAGTTCGCGAAGGATGGCGGCTGTGAACATTCATTGCTTGTAGCTTGCTATGTGATCATTCAGATATGTCGTTCCATCGTACATCTTCATTAGTGGGAAGACGAACTTTTTTGGCATCTCCACGAGTGCTAAGGCATCCACGAATGGAGAGTCCGCAAAGCTACTGGGTAAGCTCTTCCGGATTGGCGCTGGGACCCCTGGGATCCTATGGATCATGGCTTCCATGCCTTCAAGCTTCCTTGCCGCCAGTTGCTCAATCATCTCCTCGGGTGTTAGCGTAGTGCTCCGTCCTGCAGATGGAACGATAGAAACATCAGATGGTAGAGTAGTTAGAAGGTTTGGATCAAAGGTCTTGGGTGGCCCCCCTGGAGTACTTGACACTGGGTTGTCTCCTATTGGAGCATGTGGCACTTGGATGTTTGCCATAGGATTGGCGACTACCGGTGGGGGTCCATGGGTTTAGGTTGATCCCCCTGGGATTGATCCACCAGCTCCATTAGTTGTTGGGGTCGACTGTTGCCCTGCTGTATGATCTTGTGGTCTTTCTACGATCGTCGATTGCTGGCCTGAGGCTTGGATGGACGTTGCTCCTGGGGTAGCATCGAACGGCTGCATGGGTGGAATTGGAGTGTGGAACCTTATCTGGGATTCAGCTGTGCTACGTTGAGAAGATTCCAACATCTCCATTTTTGACTTCAATAAGGCATTCTCCTCCCTGAATGTTATGTTCTCTTGCTGCACCATTTTGAGGCTTTCGTTAGTATCTCTCATCTAGGCCATCAGAGCAGTTAGCTGAGCTTGGACGTTGATCTCTCCTTCTTCCAAGTTTTCCATGGCGATGGATGTGTGTCCCTTGCTCCTGATTCAGTCTGTCAGGGCCCCATGGTGGGCGCCAAATTGTAGTGGCTGAAATCTACAATGATCAGAAAGGATGGACTGCGGGCACTGACAACCTGTAGAACAAAGGAAGAAAGATCGTAAAAGCCTTGGGACACCGGGATGGTGCCAGTCGAAGGGACTCCGACGATCAAGTCAGTAAGCAATTCGAGTGTATAATAAAGAAATGTAAAGAAAGTAAACAAGTAAATCCACCGTAGAGTGGCGGTGAGGGATGATATAAGTGATCGGTCTGACAGTCTTCGAGAGAGATTGAGAGTTTTTGAATCAAATGCCTCCCATTCTTTCAGGTCCAGAAACTTGCTTTTATAAAGCTTTCAATGGTTTGTTGCTTAGCCACTGAGGAGTGAGCGTGAGAAGCGATCTTCCTCCTAAAAAGGAGGAAAACCTATTCTCTTGGGTGAGTTATAGATTGACCCAACTCCCTTGCCCACGTTTTTTACTTGTTTTGTTGCTATAAAGCTTTTTGGGCTTACAGAGTAGTCAAAGTCCAAGACTACTCTTGATGAGTGGGCTAAGGTTTGTTTGGGGCAAAGACTGGGCCTGGTTGTTCAAAGTAGTTTCTTACGGACTTAACTTGATGGTCTCTTTAGTGTTTAATGGGCTATAGTTTCTGATTGGGCTGATGGCATAATTGATTTGGGCCTGGTGCAATTTTTGGCCACTACACAAATATGCCCTTATAAGCTATAAATGGCCTACATGCATATCTAATACTCATAAACATGCATGTAATATATTCATGTAATTATATTAATCATGCATGCCACATAGTCATGCATTTAACCAATTAAACACACATATAAACCAATTATGCCCTCCCAACACTCTAATCAAGGCACTAAGCCCTATTAGCAATTTTGGGTCATTACAAAAACCCTGATCCAAAACCCTATTTCTTAAGCTACACGAAACCTATGACCAAAATACCCTATTACCTGAAAAAACTCAATTTTTACATGTTTCTACTAGACATTTTTTGGTCTAAACCGTGATCCTAATCATACCAAATCTACCCAAATAAAAAAACTTGCCTAATGCAAGAGAGGAGCCATACATTTTTTTGGTAAAAACTAGAAAGGCATCCTCACGGATAGAAGAAACACGTAGAAAAGGAAAAAAAATACATATATAACTAGGAAAGATTAGAGCACTTACGCGAATTGGATCGAGGATACGATGAGATCGTCGACTAAAGAAGAGGAAGTAAGAATGATTTCATGGAGATGAAGGTGGTGTGGTGCTTTGCTTCTTCGGTTTGGAGAACATGCAAAGAGAGGAAGCTCTGGTTCATGTTTTCTTTTTTAAAAATTAAAAGGCAAAAGTGAAAAATGGAGAAGAAGAGAGGATGTATATATACGTCAAAAAGAAATGGCAAGGGTCAAGTGAATCTGGGCCCTTGGTTTGAGTTGAAAGATGAACTGATGGACCGGGTTCAATTCTAAAAATTGGCGGCAAAAAGGGTCATATGAAAGAACGTGTGCAAAAAAAAAGAGTACTTGAGTACTCTTGGTGTGCAATCCCCAAGTGACGCGTGTCCGCACTCGAGTGTGGTAGGTGGCACATTTTTTCAAAAAGTGGAGTTCAAAAGTTTCCTTCTTAAAGGATTCAAAACAACACTTTTGAAGGGCAAAATGTTACACCCAAATTTCGAGGATGAGTAAATGAGCCTCGAAATGCAGGCTCTTAAAGCGTAAGCTCGAAAATAACAAGCAGTGGCTGAATACTTATATAAATATGCATGATACCTGACCTCCTGTTGTTGGCGATCGAGCACAAGTTTAAAGGCTCGAGCTTAAGTTTCAAACTCGAAAGAAAGAATCTTATCCGATGAAAATGGGTGTTATTTGAGCCTTAGTTACAGGCTCGAGGGCATTGATCTCCGAAGATTGAGTTCGATGAAACCACTAGCTAAGGAGGAGGATGACTAGAATAACAAGCTCAAAATTATGCTGATCTCGAAAGCGCATTAACCTTGCATTCGAGGTCATCAACGCGTTTTGCACTCAATAGTTATTAGGAGATCCCAATTCTTTAGGGATTTGTTGTTATTTGATATCAAATCCGAATTATCATGGGATATTATGTATTTAATGTGTTTATTTACATTTATTTTATATTTGAATAATTGGTTGTAACTTCCTTGAATCAGGGGAAGATATTCTCTTAACCAGGCTTATAAATAGCCTGGTAATTTTTATTTGTAGTCACACACAAGTTGGTACTGAGAATACTATGTCGAATTGCTCTTAGAAAACTTTAAGAGAGTATTAAGATCAATAATATTGACTCATGGACTACTCATATTTTAACTGTTGAACCACGTAAAAGTTCTTCTTTTCTTTTCTTCTTTTTGAAATATTGTTTAGTGCTCTTCAAATTTAAATTGACGAAAAACAGCGTCAACAGAGAACTCAATACTAAATATTAATTCAATGGAATAAGAAGCAGGGTTATTAACTTCATCAACTATCCACCCATGCCTCTTGTTGTGAGATTTTTTAATCAATTATGTGCAAGTATACACAGTCAGAAACAAGTAATAAATATTCAAGATCGTCTCCACAAGGATTGAAATTAAAACTAAATGCACAAATTAATTACCAAACAATTGCAAAAGTAACCAAATTAATTTGTTTTGATTTTGTAAACTAACGCTACTTGAGATCAACTAAAAATGCTTAAAAATAAACTACAATGCCAATATGAAAGTGATATAAAATCAATTGGTTGAAATGAGCTTGAATTGTTAAATCCTTCTATGTCAAATGATCTATACGTTGTGCTGCAACAAAATCTCAGCAAAATTGCCCAGAGTTAACAAGAATTCCTAATTAGATTATAGAACTTTTCCCCATCCTATGGTATTAATTCTTTCACCTATTTAACATATTCCTATGTCAATCAATTTTAAGAACCCATAATTTAAGCTTCAATTCATAATGGTTACACAAGGCAAATAACACATTCTTATGTTATTCACAAACATAACCTAACAAGGTTATTCACTTGTGTCATTCAAATTTATCTATTATATTCAAACTTCCCAGTACAAATATAACTCAATATCTTGCCATTGGTAGCCAATCAACAACAAGAAATTATCAATAATCATATTTGAATGAACAATGGGTAATTTGCTAAAATAAAGTGCTAGAAATTTAGAATTAAGACATAGAGTTCATTGATAATCCAAGCCTCAAAATATCTAGTTCATGGCTAAATCAAGAAACACAAATACAAATTCAAATCTGTCCATGAGTAATCAATCACAAAATACTAGAGAGAATAGGAAAGAAATAACAAACAAATAGAAGAAATAGCCCAAAATGATGATGAAATGAATATTATCTTCTTTTGCTCTTCTTCTTTTCATCCTTTCCTTCTTTGTATTGCTGAAGTCTCCTTGTACTTGGTGATTCTCTCTAAAAGATGGCTCAATTGGGTAATTGAGGCTATCCTTTCTTTTTATGATGTTGGGGTAATAAAACCCTTTTTCCTCATCTCCCAAATTGCCTTTCTTGCCTCTCACGTGAATTTCCTTTTCTCTTTTATAAATTACTCCAAAATTCAGTCCATTTTCTCTGATTTTTTCGTTGCCTCATCACTCCCTGCCAGTTCAATTAATGGTGCCATATGTATCTCCTTTATATGCTGAATTTCCCTCTTTGTATCATGCTGAAAATGCTCCAGCAAAATTTCTTTTGCTCCAGCAAAACCTAACATTTCAACACAAATTAAACAACTAAGAGCCATTTCACTTTTCATTTTTTCTTTCAAAAAATTCATGCATAAATTCCTTAATTTCCTACTTTTAGCTCTAAAATACTAACAAGACATAATAACTCACAACAACACAAAAAGGGAAAATAAATTAACTAAAAATAATAACAAACAAGCACTCATCACTCTTCTTAATTCTACATTTATAAGCATAAAAGTAAAAAAATAACTCTTTATTCAAGAGTTATCACCTCTCTAATGTGAATTTAAGAATTCATATCTCTATTGTGATAGCGAATTACAATTGTAAATTATATTTTTACTTGGACTTATAATTCTCTACAATAAGCAATCTCTTACACATGTGTGGTAAACTAACATAGTGCATGCATTAAACACGTAACCCCTAAACTGTACAAATCATATATGTACTCTCATCTAATATAAATATATGATTAATTAACTATATCATATGTATCCTTCACTTCTCAGATCTTAGGTTAAAATCATGTAAATTGTGATCAAACATTCACGAACATTAAACACAAGTCAAACAATTCACAATATTTATAGGAAATTCATAAAAGCTGCACTAGATAATTATACAGTTTCAAGAATAATCCATTAACACCCTAAAAAGAAAATTAGTTCATGCTAAACATAATCAAATCCATCAAACTAAATATAAACATCGCTACAAGGGAAAAAAGAAGAAAAAGAAAAAGAATGATGGAAACTAGTTAATCTCCAAGCTTTTGCCTCCACATAGTGTTTTCTTGAGTCTCTCCTTAGGGTTTCTCCTCCTCAAATAATCGTCATAATGTTGCTTAAATAGTAGTTTGTGCTTTGAACGTGAAATTCTACTTTAGCCCATGCTTAAAATGCCCTAATATGCACATTGACTGCCTCAGGTGCCGCAACCCCATAAGTGTGCACTATAGCCCGTGTCCTTGATTTCAAAAATCAATGGTCTCTGACTTAACCAGCGCTGCGACCCTACTATGCTTGCGCTGCGTCTCTAATTCCTCAAATAATAGCGATGTGGCTCCAATAGGTTGCGCCGCGGCCCTCGTTTGCGTAGAACCTTAAACTCTTTGTTTCATCACAGTGTCGCAGCTCAAATACTCAGCGCCGCGACTCTAATGTCCAATTTTCGCCAATTTGCTTCTTTTTGGGGCCAAACACGGTCTTTTCATCGATTCTTCCATAAATCCTGAAATATTAACAAACAAAGGCAACAAAAGTGTTATACTACACAAACATAACTAAATAAGCTTGACAATTCCGTAAAACAACTCTCTAAAATACTATAAAAACTACTCCATCATTCCCCATCATAAAAAAAAAATTAAGTGGTGTTCCATTTAGGATTTGAAGTTTTCAAGAAGATTAAAGAGTTTGTTATACAACTAGGGTTTGCACTTCTCTTCTATAATCTTTTATTAGACAATGTCAAGCAGAATTTTGTCTAGATTCTAATTACATTGCACTACTACAATTTGGAGATCAACCATTGGACATGAGATGTCGGTTCCCCTTAAACTGACTTAACACATGTTCATAAGTAGGTTTACATTGAACCTACATATCATGTATGTCAAAGGTAAGCATGGGAGGTCGGTTGCGCGGGAACCGACCTCCCATGCTTGTAGAAGACATAGTAGGCCAGTTCATGCAAAACTAACCTGCCATAGTGCCATTGTGTAGACAGACTTACCATGTCCTACCTTGCCAACATGGTAGGTCAGTACTATATGATCCGATTTATCATGTCACATTATTATTTATTTTACATTATTTGAATTTTAAAATATATTCATAAAATTTATATTTATTAATATTACATTTTATAAATAAAAATATTTTAATTTAATAGTATCTACAATTCAAAATAAATAAATAAAACTTGATAAGAAGTTTCTTAAATCATTTTTAAATGACATGGTAGGTCGTTTTTACAAGAACTGACCTACCATGTCATTATACAAATATATTATTAAAGATACTCTACATTATTTTAATTTTAAAATATATTAATTTATTTAAAAAATACATATTTATACATATAAATTATTTTGAGTATGAAATAAGTATAAAAAAAGATATAAATGTATCAATATTAAATATTAAAATTTTTTGAAATATAAATAAATGAATAAATTAATTAATTATTTGTAATGACCAAAAATCAATTTAATTTTATAAATAAGAAAATATTTTAATTAAATAGTATTTATGATTTAAAATAAAAAAACTTTATAAAAATAATTTAGAGTATCTATTTAATAATTTTTTAATTGACATGGTATGTCGGTTGTGTGGGAAATGACTTCTAATGTGACACACTAAGTCAGTTGTGGGAAATGATTTCTCATGTGACATGGTAGGTCGGTTGTGGGAAATGACTTCTCATGTGACTTGGTAGATCAGTTGTGTAGGAACAAACCTACCATGTCATTATAAAAATATACCATTAAAGATACTCCAATTTGTTTTACATCATTGGAGTTTTAAAGTATATTAATTTAATTAAACAATACATATATATATATAATTTATTTGAGTATGAAATAAGTATAAAAAATATATATACTATTTAATATTACATATATTATAATTTTTGAAATGTAAATAAATGAATTAATTATTAATAATAAAAAAATTTAATTTAATTTTTATAAATAAGAAAATATTTGAGTTTAATAGTATTTTTAATTTAAAATAAATAATTTTAAAAAATAATTTAGAGTATCTATTTAATAATTTTTTAAAGGACATGATAGATTGATTGTGTGAGAAATGACTTCTCATGTGACATGATAGGTCAGTTGTCGGAAATGACTTCTCATGTTACATGGTATGTCGGTTGTGTGAGAACAGACATACCATTTCATTATAAAAATATATTATTAAAGATGCTCTAATTTAGTTTTACATTATTGAAAATTTAAAATATATTAATTTATTTAAATAATAGATAAATTTAATTTAACTGGGTATATATGAAATAAGTATAAAATATATATATATATTTATATACATATATTCTTATTAATATTAGATATGTTATAATTGTTGAATAATTACATTAATTAATTATTTATAATTTAAAAAATTTAATTTAATTTTTACAAAGAAGAAAATATTATAATTTAAATTATATTTTTTCAAATTTTAAAATTCAATTAAAAAAATTATTCAGATATCAAGTAGTAATTACATTTGAAATCTCCTTGTCATTTTTAGCAAGTAGGATAGTAACTAATAGTAAAATAAATATTATGTGATAATTAACATTGTTTTCGACACTATAAATTATTCAGAATTTTCTGAAAATTTGCAGGAAGTTCTAAATAACTACAATGTACACGATAAAAAAAATTGTGCCAAAAATCATAAAAGTACTGAAAACAAGAGGGGGTATATTGATACACCAAAAAATACGGGGTGCATTGTAGAATTTCCATATAGCATATATAGTACAAGAAAATTTTTCGGTGCAACCCCTAAGATGCATCCTTTTGTTTTAATACTTAGAAAAATTTTAACCTGAAATTTTTTACATGACAATGTACATTTTAGTTATAGGGGATCTCCCACAAATTTTCAGGAAATTTCAGATTATTTAGGGTGTCGAAATTAAAATTCAAACATCCCGTTGCACACGTGCGCGTGTAACAAACTGTTAAATTATAATTTTGATAGCCTAAATAATCCAAAATTTATTGAAAATTTTTCAAAGATCCCATATAATTAAAATTTTCCAAAAATTTGGATTGTCATATAAAAAAAATTGGACTAAAATTTCTCTAAGTTCCAAAAATAGAAGCCCTATCGGCAGGTCCATTTTTAGGGTTGCTGAAAATTTTCCAACAGTATATATTTAGGAGTTCATCTACGGTGCACCCCTCTTTTGTTTTTTGTATTTGGATAATTTTTGGCACAATATTTTTTTTTGATAGTGTACACTGTAGTTATTTAAAGCTTCATGCAAAATTTTAGGAAATTCATAAGAAGTTACAATGCTTAAAGTAGAGTTTAAACCTCCTGCTTTTTACGTTCATTAAAAATAACAGTCACTTGTGTAACAAACTATTTGAACTTTATTTTTAGTTTTGTAAATTATTAAGAATTTTCTGAAAATTTACAAGAGACTTTAAATAACTACAATATACGCAATCATAAAAAAAATAATAGTTTGTACAACCAAAATATGCACTAAAATATTACACACAAAGATGTGACACTATTTTTTAAAATAGTAAGCATTAATTTTGATAAATGTGAATGATTAGCTAAACTACCACACAACTACAACTTTGTATATATATATAATTTTTTATGTGTAAATTATAAGTGCACATATTATTACTCAAAAAAAAAATTACTAACAAAAATAGGTGGGTCCAAAAATAGGGGTTGATGTAGAATTTCACTATATTTAGTTTGGAAAATTGTGAGAATTAAATTAACATAATTTTTTGCCTAAGAAAAAAAAAAAAACTATTTTACACTTTTTTTCCTTCTTATTTCTCTCCTCCTCGTCCCCTAATTCTCTTCTCTTTTACACTCTATCGCAGCCGTCGGCAGTAGTATTCAGCCAACCACAGCCTCACACTCACAGCGGCACCGGAAAACGACGACCGGACACCCACTCTGCTTGTGAGCAAAACGATAAGTCGTTCTCTGTTTTTCTGTTTTCGAGATTATTTATATAAAGTTTCCCCTTTCCATTCCAGGGTTCTTCCTTGAAACTACTAGAAAACAAATTGGATTTGGATTTGGATTTGGATTTGGGTTTGGGTTTCGATTCGTTGGGAGCTCGGCAAGGTACTACTACAACTCTCTCTCTCTCTCTATATATATATATCTGTTTTCTCTCTCTCTCCTGTACTCATCTTTACTAGGTTTTTTCTCTCTCTAGAATATATCAACCTTCGCACCAAGGGTTTTTGATTTTACTTATTTCTCGAATCTTGTTATTTTGGTTTTGATTCTGGTTTCTGATTTTGAAATTAGGGTTTCTTAATCTTAATTCGTTGAAATCTCGATGGGTCGAAAGAAGACCAATGCTCGGGACGATGAGAACCCTGCACAAGGGGGTGCCAAGTCAAAGAAGAAGGGGTTACTTATTGATGACGATGAGTACGCTATTGGAACTGAGCTATCTGAGGAGTCCCAAGTTCAGGAGGAGAAGGTTGTAATTACTGGGAAGAAGAAGGGCAAGAAGGGTGGCTCTAAGGCTTCTGAGCTCAAAGGCAATGATGAAGAAAAGGCGGTGGAGGAGGTTGAGGATGATAATGATGATGATCATGAAGTTGTCTTTGCTGGTAAGAAGAAGGGCAAGTCGAAAAAGGGTAAAGGGAATAGTATGCTTAGTGGTTCGAGTTTTGGGTTGCTTGAAGATGATGATGATAATCAGGAGGAAACGGTTCAGAGTGATGAGGGGGATGGTGCTCCAGTGGTGAGTCTTTCGGGCAAGAAGAAACCGTCGAAAAAGAGTGGCCATAGTTTGTTTTCTGCCTCAGCTTTTGATGCTATTGATGATGACAATGATGATGATAATGATGGGGAGGTGGTTGATAATTTCATGGATGAGAATAAGTTGGTTGAAGATGATGAGGAGGCCCCAGCTATTGAGTTTATGGGGAAGAAAAAAAAATCATCTAAGGGTGGGAAGAAGGGTGGTAGTTTGTTTAATGCCTCTGGTTTTGATGCTCTTGGAGATGGGGTTGAACCTGAGAATAAAAAGAAAGAGGAGGATGAAAAGAAAGAGGAGGATGACGAGTATGCTCAAGTTACTTTTTCTGGTAAGAAAAAGAAGTCATCAAAGGCAGCTAAGAAAGGTGGTGGTAGTTCATTTAATGCAGTACTACTCGATGAGGGAATTGATGAAGATGTGTCTGTATCTGAATCATCTAGAGTTGGCAACGATGCTTTGGAGGATGAAGATGCTTCGGTCATATCATTTTCGGGTAAGAAGAAATCTTCTAAAAAGAAAGGTAACAGTGTTTTTTCTCAATTGAATGAAGAAGATGTTGGGGATGGGAGTGAAGTTACAGATGCAGCTGAAATTGAACCATTGAGCGTTGGAAATAGTAATAGCGGAGCTGATGGGTCGTCTAAAGTCAGTAAGAATCAGGAAGTAGCAGGAACTTCTAAGAATAAAAAGAAGAAGAAGAAGGGAGGAAGGACTGATCAAGAAGAGGATGATTTGGAGAAAATTCTTGCTGAGCTTGGTGAAGCGCCTCCAGTATCAAAGCCTGCTGCTCCTACACAAGAGGAGAAAGTTCAGGAACCTGAAACAGCTGGTTCTGTTGATGATTTGGGTGAAAAGGAAGGTGAAGAAGAGAATGTAGAGTCTGCTGCGGCAAAGAAAAAGAAAAAGAAGAAGGAAAAAGAAAAGGAAAAGAAGGCAGCAGCGGCAGCAGCTGCGGCGACAGCTGCTTCTGTTGAAACAAAAGTTGAAAAGCAAACTGAAGTGAAGACTGAAGCAACAGAACCCAAAAAGAATGAGTCTAAGGGTAAAGCTGCTGACAAAAAAGTGCCAAAACATGTCAGGGAGATGCAAGAGGCACTTGCCAGGAGAAAAGAGGCGGAAGAGAAGGCAAAGAAGGAAGAAGAGGAGAAGTTAAGGAGGGAAGAAGAGGAAAGGCGGAAGCAAGAAGAACTTGAGAGGCAAGCTGAAGAGGCCAGGCGTCGGAAAAAGGAGAGGGAAAAGGAGAAGTTGCAAAAAAAGAAACTGGAAGGCAAGCTTTTAAGTGGGAAGCAGAAGGAAGAAGCTCGTAGGTTGGAGGCAATGAGAAACCAAATACTTGCTAATGCTGGGATGCCTCTTCCTACCAATGACACCGGTGCACGAGCTAAAAAACCATTGTACCAGAAAAAGAAGTCAAAATCAATACCCCATCAAGTTAATGGTGCAGGTTCTTCTAAGCCAGTTGAAGACACTGAGGAAAGGGAAGCTCTGCAAGAAACTGTTTCTGAGGTCAATTCCGTGGAATCTGAGAAGGTT
The DNA here is from genome assembly GCF_963169125.1 of Humulus lupulus. Classification (NCBI taxonomy): domain Eukaryota; kingdom Viridiplantae; phylum Streptophyta; class Magnoliopsida; order Rosales; family Cannabaceae; genus Humulus; species Humulus lupulus. The sequence continues at coordinate 14,806,380 of NC_084802.1, forward strand.
GAGGAGACAGATGATGTTGATGAGAAGTCCGAAGTGGCTGAGTCTATCCAAGAGAATGGAATTGAAGAAGAAGAAGAAGATGACGACGATGATGAATGGGATGCAAAGAGCTGGGATGAGGCCACTGTCAATATTTCAGTAAGAGCGTTTGCTGATGAGGAGGTTGACGCTGAGACGAAACCTGTTGCTAAAAAAGGAGTGAAAAACACAGGTACACATGATCTTTATTTTAGTTAGGATATTGCTATTCGTTTACCAAGTGATAAATAAAAACACTGGTGATGTTTTGCACTAGTTGTTTTGAAAGAACCTTGCTCGGCTACATACATGTATGATGTATTTAGAAATCTTCATTGATTTCTGTTGACTGTACTGATGGAATCATCTAACACTAGCAGTTTGAGTGTTTGTATCTGAAATTTATTTGTGTTTTACAAGCTGAACTGATAGGTTTGAGCTACTTATGTGGTCTGTTTGACAACTGATCATTTACTGTTTTGGTTTTTCGATATTTGCAGCCTCTTCTGCAGCTGCAAGTACCAAGCCTGCCGATACTGCAAAAAAATCTGTTCAATCTCAGGATGTGGACAATAAGAAAAATCAGGAGCCTGAAGTTACTGACAAAAAGAAGACGAAAAATGCTACAGCGAAAAAAGCAACACAAAATTCAGATGCTACGCCTACGACTGAAAAGGACCTTCGTTCACCCATTTGCTGCATCATGGGACATGTCGATACTGGTAAAACTAAGCTATTGGATTGTATTCGTGGTACTAATGTTCAAGAAGGTGAGGCTGGAGGTATTACTCAACAAATTGGAGCAACATATTTCCCTGCGGTGAACATACGTGAACGGACCAAGGAACTAAAAGCTGATGCTACACTTAAGGTGCCAGGGCTATTGGTTATTGATACTCCTGGTCACGAATCATTCACAAACTTGAGGTCAAGGGGTTCAGGGTTATGTGATATTGCGATTTTGGTTGTGGATATTATGCACGGCTTAGAACCACAAACAATCGAGTCATTGAATCTTCTGAAAATGAGGAATACCGAGTTTATTGTGGCATTGAACAAGGTGCACACTATAGCTGACCAGTACTGGGTGTCTTCCTTCACCATTTGCTTCACATTTGACTCATGTCTTTTTTATTCAATTTTTAAATTTGCAGGTAGACAGACTCTATGGGTGGAAAAGCACCCGCAACGCACCAATTGTAAAGGCAATGAAGCAACAATCTAAGGATGTCCAAAATGAGTTCAACATGAGGCTCACTCAGGTCAGAAGCTTTCCAATTTCTTTTTCTTTTATACGTTGTCTGTTCGATTGTACTAATTTCTTAAATTTGATCGGCTCATCAGATTGTTACCCAGTTCAAGGAACAAGGCTTAAATACTGAGTTATACTACAAAAACAAAGAAATGGGAGAGACATACAGCATTGTACCTACAAGTGCCATTACGTATGATTTACTTACTCTGGGTTCATATTTCAATGTAACTTTTTATTCTCTTTGGACTGTCTGTCTTTGCTTCCTTGTCTGATGTTTTGTGTTTGGGGTAACTATTTCAGTGGTGAAGGCATTCCAGATATGTTGTTACTATTGGTTCAATGGACTCAGAAAACTATGGTTGAAAAGCTTACTTTCAGCAATGAAGTGCAGGTTTGCTTTATTTTCACCATACCATTACTCAACTCTCAGACAGTTAAAACTAGATAAATCTGATTAATCTCGTTCTTTTTGCCAGTGTACTGTATTAGAGGTTAAGGTCATTGAAGGTCATGGGACAACTATTGATGTTGTACTGGTCAACGGAGTGCTTCATGAAGGAGATCAAATTGTTGTTTGTGGCATGCAAGTAAGCATCTTTAATCCTTCTTCCAAATCCAGCCTAGAGTTTGAGTTTGTAGTTTGTATAATTCATTATTTTTTCTTTCGATTCATTATTCATATGAATAGTTATAGAGGTTACATTAAGATTTTCACTAATTATTGTCAATATGTATTCTATTTTGAAGGGACCAATTGTTACTAGCATTCGAGCATTGTTAACACCCCATCCCATGAAAGAGCTCCGTGTCAAGGTAATCTTTTTCCTGAGAAACTAAGATTCTTGGAGAATCTTCCAGAAGAAATTCAATTACTAATTTTATATTATGTCTTTTATAGAAGCCTCACCTAAAGTCTTTATCCACTTGGAAAACTAACTAAAGTAAATCTAATGTGAAGAAACTAAATAGAGAAAAATTGCAAGGAAATTTACATTTGGGCTCTAACATGTGCTGCCAATTTTCCTCCATGATTTACATTTAGGAATTCCTGTTGTCTATACTGATAGAAGCTTTCCATGATTTACTGATTACTCCCAATTAACAAAATTATTATTGTTTAGAGGCTACCAAAGTTGACAAGGTGGAACATGTCATTAAACTTGAATTGCACAATGTCTTGCACAGAGATAATTTTTATGGATTGGGCTGGCGAACTTTAAATCATTAAATATGTTTTTTTTTTACTTTTTTGTGTGGATATTGTGATATTTTTGTGTCCCTTAATCATAGTTCTGAAATATTTTGATTTTGATTTATTGTTTGTTTGATGTTTAGGGAACCTATCTGCATCACAAGGAAATCAAGGCTGCACAGGGTATAAAGATCACAGCACAGGTGATCATTCTAGCTAATCCTCCATGCTTTTTAACCCCTAAGCTCTTTGGAATTGAACTGGTTGCTGATGAGTTCCACGTCTGAATTGAGATTTCTTAATTTTCTAATAAATGTTTTATGCAGGGCCTTGAGCATGCTATTGCTGGTACTGGTCTGTATGTGGTGGGCCCTAATGATGACTTGGAAGATATCAAGGAAACAACTATGGAGGATATGAAGTCTGTCATGAGCAGGATCGACAAGAGTGGTGAAGGAGTTTGTGTGCAAGCATCTACTCTTGGTTCCTTGGAAGCATTGCTGGAGTTTCTTAAAACCCCAGAAGTAAATATTCCTGTTAGTGGTATAAGCATAGGCCCTGTACACAAGAAAGATGTCATGAAGGCCAGTGTGATGCTAGAAAAGAAAAAGGAGTTTGCGACAATTTTAGCTTTTGACGTCAAAGTGACGCCAGAGTCCCGTGAACTTGCCGATGAGTTGGGCGTAAAGATCTTTATTGCTGATATTATTTATCACTTATTTGATCAATTTAAGGCCTATATAGATAATTTGAAGGAGGAAAAGAAGAAGGAAGCAGCCGATGAAGCAGTCTTCCCATGTGTTCTCAAGATTTTACCCAATTGTATTTTCAATAAAAAAGATCCAATTGTCTTGGGAGTTGATATTCTTGAAGGCATTGCAAAGGTACTAATGTTTTATTTTATTTATCCTAATTTCATGTTCACAAATCTTAACAACTCGGTGATAAGGTTGTGGCCTTTTTTTTTGAATTCATGTTTTCTGTCATATGAAAATTGGGCAAATACGAAATTCAAGTAGAAGTTAGTCTGGTTACCTCTTAATTTACCTCTAAAAACGAAGATGGTTGTTTGGAGTGGGTTAAAAAAATTATTCTAATACATGAGCTTGGTGTTTTATGGCGTGTTTATCTTTGACCATACAATGTGATGACTTTCTAGTTGAATTGTGTAGTTGTGTGTAAGCAGATCTTCTGGCATAGGGAAAAGAATTGAGATCTTGTATTGTAATATTTTCAACTTCTATGCTCTGATTTTAATACTTCTAAAAAATGAAGAGTTACAGGACTACACTAATTCTTGGGAAACTCTAAATAGGTTTCTGGCTTTGTAGGATGAACATTTATTACTTGCATTAGTTCTGTGTTAACGTTGCACATTTCTCTGTATAGGTGGGAACTCCAATTTGTATTCCTCAAAAGGATTTCATTGATATTGGTCGCATTGCTTCAATTGAAAATAACCATAAACCTGTTGATACGGCCAAGAAAGGGCAGAAGGTGGCCATTAAGGTAATCTTTAATGTGATGTTTGATGCATGTATTAGTCAAGTTGAATTTGTTGTCTGTTGTGTAGCAATGATAAGTATGGATTTCATGCGTTTTTAACAGTATCAATTAAAGTAAAATATCGGGTTTATGGCTTGGTGCAACTTTCTTGAAAGTTAACTGGACTGGCTAATCTTGATTTCTCTCTTAAAATTAAAAGTGAAATTGAAGTTAATGCTATGAAAAATGATACGCCCAATTTAAATTTTCACATGTATTTGGGATAAATTGCTGTTTAATTTTTGTGCACCATAGATTTGTAATCAATATTTCTGTATGCTTCTTGTTGCGCTTTAGTTTGCCAAGTTTAAATTCTGCTGTAGTTTTCTTTACCCAGATGGTAAGTTGTTTAAGAAAATAATGTTGATTTCTCATTTTAACAAGTGTGAATTAAAATTATTATTTACAGCTCCTTGGTACGTTGGCTTGTACACTTTCATTTCATGATAATATGTAATCTTATAAAGACAATTTTAAGTTCTGAAAATATATTCGCAACCTGAAAATTGAGCTTATAGCTTAGTCTTTACATTCTAATTCTTCGTTTATTTTGAAATATCTAGTGTTTCCATGCACTTCTGCATGGTAGTTAGAGTTGGGTTTATAGCTATTTTTGTACTTGTGCTTTTGCAGATTGTTGGCAGCAATTCTGAGGAGCAGCAGAAGATGTTCGGCAGGCATTTTGAGATTGAAGATGAGCTTGTCAGCCATATTTCAAGAAAGTCCATTGACATCCTAAAAACTAATTATCGAGTAAGTTGAAATGATCAGTGAGAGTTTTCTATTTTCATGGGTAACCTCTTGCTTTGATTTCTAATCATAATACAAATTGTTTAGGAGGATCTCTCACTAGAGGATTGGAAGTTGGTCGTGAAACTGAAGAATCTTTTCAAGATACAATGAGATTATTTTTTATATTAAGCACAGCCACAAAACAATTTTTCGGTCGAAAATACCAGGTGGCCTCACTCTGAAGATGTCTGATACAGAGATTAGTAGAGCAAAATTTTGTCCGGAAAAATGTTTTGATCCATTCAACAGCAGCAGCAGCAAATTGGTCCACTTTTCTTTCAGAGTGTTCAGTGCCAAAGAAGTGATCGAGTTCATTCAAGTGTTGATGGTGGTATACAAAGGTTCCGAGTGTGGAAAGCTGGAAGTGGGTAAGATTTTACCTTAAAGTTGTCATATTTTTGTTCAAAGATGTCAACGTGTTTTGTTTCTTCAAAAATTTAATTCATTGTCAAAATTGTGAGCTGTACCGTAGTAGGAGAAAAGAGCCCCCTAAGTGGCCTTTTTTTTTTCTAAAGTAATTTTCTAAAGTTCTTACATTTTGAAATTTTGATAGTCTGGGTTATTAGTTATTACAAGAACAATATCATCTTAAAATAAATTCTTTTATCACAGCTTATTTCTTTTCAGCCTAAACCAATTGATTATGAGATGAGTTTTTGGTTTTCAACTTTTAGATTTTAGATAATCCATATTGCTCGTAGGTTTGTTTTGGGTCTGTTTATTTATTTATTTTGAACAAGCAAAACGATTAACGCTTGTTCAAATTGTTATAGGATCATCAAATTCAAAGCCATATGAAGGGGTTGCATGGCCGAAATTATTATCTAATATGCAGAGCATTGTAATGACTTTAAATTTCAATTTTGATTCACTTTTTAAAATTTGTGGTTTTAGGCAATATAAGATTACTACGATTTGCATTGAGATTTTGAACGATATACAAGTTGAATAATATTAAAATATTAAACAACAATGTGGTGGTAAATTTGACAATGTATTATTTTATTATTATTTGTAAAATAAATTATAATCAAACTCTATGATCCTTTTATTGATTATGGGTATCCCATAAAAGCACGACACTGCAATTCCCAATGCTCCTTGGCTTGTTTAAGTCTTTCTTTTCTTTCCCTCTGCAAACGTTCTTCCCAGTACTCTGGCAATCTGTAATATTGGGAAACCATATAAAGAAATTCAGTATGGGAACCAATAGCCCTCTTATTATAATCTAAAAAACATGTATTATTTTTTTATCACTATGACACTTTCCTAAGTGCAAAAAAATTTATTGGAATTTGTCAAAAAAAAAAAAAAAATTGGATACTTAGGTAAGGTGTAAATAAATGAAGTGTCATCTTCCTTCTCATTCTTTTTGTTTGCCTTTTCTATTATAAGTGCTTTTTTTTTGTTTGTTGGAAAATGAAATATTTTTTAAAAAAATTATTGGAGTTGTAAACATATACTATTACACTTAATAATCCATAATGATTAGTTACCTGCGGCTCAATAACATGCCCAACTGATCTAAGTGTACAGCACCTTCATTTACCCCAGCCTGGAATTTTGAATTTTAGAGAAATTAAAAAAAGAGTCGATTAATCCTCTTTATAATAATAGAATATTACATCACACATATTAGGACAATAATGGAATCAATCATATAGGGAGGCAAATTTTTTTTATTTGTGTATAGCATAGCTTATATAAATTCTTGTAAACTCATACTTTTCTTTCTTAGCCTTTAACACCTTTGCACACATTTTTTTTAAACCACTCTTTCACTCAATTTCTAGGCTGAGCAACATAATTTCTAAGGTAAGGTAGCATGAGCTTTGGTTGATTTTGATCCAAATAATATTATGAATACTAGTTAGGCTCCTAGTAAACATAAATGGTAACTTAATATTTTATGTGTGTAAATTTTAGAGTATTTTTGACCCCAAATAGGGTATATATTAATAGTTTCTTGTTTCCCTAACACTTACTTGACGACAAATAGGACATTTTGATTTAGGGTCTGCACTTTTGAGTCCATCGACAATGGTCACTGATGCAACCGAACAAGCACACATATAACACAAAATATGGCTGTACGAAAGTGAAATTGGATCGAAAACTGTTTCCTGTTTCATAATACAAGCCATTTTATAATTAATTATTAGTGTTAATCTACTCATCACATAAGAAAATCTTATATTTACATCACCCATGTTTATATTGTTCGTATTGATTCTTAGTATTTTTTTAATATTTATGATTGTGAAATCGAAATAATATATACGTAAGTTGAAATAATATACAGATATGACGGAATTTGCTTCGATAATATAATATAATGATTTAGAATATTCATTACTTAAATACTAAAAATATGTTTTATTATGTAAAATCTATTTAAAATATTGTTCTTAGTATACTCACCAAACAAATTGGACAGGTCAAGTCGAAATTGAGGCTTATGAAGCTGAAAAGAGTGACTAAAAGATAGGGTTTTTCAGCATCCATATGAAATAGGGTTTCGAACAATAATGGTTGTATCAAATTCAATTTGTTTGTACTCAAATTGATATGAAGTGCCATCAGTTCCAAAAGCCAAGGCGATTTCAACATGTCCAAATCCTTGGCTTGACTTTCTACTCTGAACTTTTGCCCTTTTCTACAGCAGTGTACCTGTATTATTATTATTTTTTAAATATATGGTTCAAGTTTGTATATATATATATACATATATAATGAAAGAAAAAAGAATATATATATATATATACGATGATGATGATGACCTTGTCATATTTCTTGAGGATTTTTCGTATAGCAACCGCATTGAGTGTGGCATAGATTATAAGATGGTTCACTTCATTTAATGACAAATTGGCTTGTTGGCTTATTCCAAATTGTAAGTTTTTCTTAATGAAAAAAACATACTTTCGGAATAAGCTTGCTGAATTAGCTAAGTGTGACTTTTTCACCAAATTTTGGGCGCCATTGTTGATGAAATGTACAACCTCAGACATGTCTTTTAGAAGAGAAGGGAAGAAAGTATCCTCACATTCTGTACGTACAACAAACTCATCTTAAGATTATGTACAAATTAATAATGATAATAATAGTACGTGCATGCAGAATTTGTTATTATATATTTGATGTAATTTTGTATATATTATTGAGTAAAATTGTGGTACTGATATTTTATCTATTTTATTTCTTCCTTAATAATATTAAAGTATATTCTCCATGTTATAGATACTACTATAATTATGTAATATATATATATATATATATGATATGTCACAAATTATTGGAATTTAAAATGTTTTATAGGGATATTTTTCGCAAAAAATATTAAATCTTTCATAAAAGTTGTACTTGAGTACCAAATTTTTTTTTTGATGACATTAATACTAAATTTTTGTTAATAGTTGTAGTGAAGTACCAATTTTTTAGTGTAGTAATATTATCAAATCTTTATTAATATTACACTTAAGATATTTTTTTTGAAAATTCCTTATTTAAGATATTATTACTATAAAAAAAATTAAATTGGCATTAATGTGTGCAGTTGTCAGTAAATATTTAATATTATTGTGGTAAAAAAAATTGATTTGGTACTTAAGTACAACTATTAGCAAATATTTGATATTATTGCTATAAAAAAATTGATTTAATACTTAAGTGACTATTATGAAAAATTTAGTATTTTTACGGCAAATACCTATTTATTATATATAATAATGCTCTTTATATGGAAATACACAATGATAAATTCGAGATTAAAATATAGAATAGGATAATTTTTATTTAATTTTTGTTTTTCATAAAGATTATACTAATATATCTCTATATATAAAAAGTGTGTAGATAAGAGAAGCTCTTGGTTTTAACAATTTTTTTTGTTAAGTTTAACAGAATATTATAAATATTTATCATAATATACTTTTAAGACAAATTAAAAAGTTATATTTATTAATTATATTAAGATAAATTCAAATTCAAATTTAAATGTTATAAAATATCATTATTATAACAATATTAATACAAAAATAGATATTTAATAATTATATTAATAGAAATTCAAATGTTATAAAATATTATTATGATAATATCTCTTCTATATAAAAAATGTGTAGATAACGAAAATTCTTAGTTTTAACAGTTTGTTTTGTTAACTTTAACGGAATATTCTAAATATTTAACAAAATACTCATTTAAAACTAACTAAAATAGATATTTATTAATTATATTAATATAAATTCAAATATTATAAAAATATAATTATTATAATAATATTTAATATAACATCACTACATATATAATAATTATATTAATATAAATTCAAATATTATAAAATATCATTATTATAATAATATATAATACACGACTAGATATTTAATAATTATATTAATATAAATTTAAATGTTATAAAATAATATTATGATAATAATATATAATCCTAATTTCTTATTAATTATCTTAATATGAATTCAAATATTATAAAATATAATCATCATAATATATAATATTTAATACAAGACTAATATTTAATACTTATATTAATATAAATTTATATATTATAAAATATCATTGTAATAATAATATATAATACATAATATTAATTTTTATTAAACAAAAATTATTATTTATGTTTAAAAATGTTACATATTAGCTATATATATTTTAAAAAAATTATAAATAATGTTTTGATTTAAAATGCACAATAAAACAAAATGAATTCATGCACAAGTTACTATGTTTATGTTATTCTTTTTTTTTATATAATATTATTTATTTATTTAAAATTCATATGACAATAATACAAATTTAATAAAAATAATTAATAAATTCTATAAATAAAATTAAACAAACGTGCATTGCATGTTGCTTGTATCTATTATAATATATAATCATAATTTTTTACTAATTATATTAATATGAATTCAAATATTGTAAAAATATTATTATTATAATAATATTTAATACAATGCTAGGTATTTAATAATTGTATTAATATAAATTTAAATATTATAATAATATATAATACATAATCTTAATTTTTATTAAAAAATTATATTTAAAAAGAAAACATGTTATTTTTTTTATTTGATCTAACTTATATAAATATATATTCGTATTGAATAAAAATAAATATTGTATATAAATGTTGTGTGTAAATAAATAGTATGACTATGTAATTACATAAGAAATGAGAATAACATTTATCTTCTATTAGTAATAAACAAGCTTATTTTCCAATTATTAATGCGTTTTTGAATAATATTACGAATATTTTGTATCTTAAATATAGTAGTTCGCGATTTAAAATGATATCATAATATATATACTTTAAAAAGAAATCATAAACAATATTTTAGTTTAATTTTTGTTTGATATGTTGATGTTATTCTTTTATATATAATATTGTTTATTTATTTAAAATTTATATGACAATATTATACTAATTTAATAAAAAAAATTAATAAATATAAATAAAATTAAGTAAATATTGCTTGTATCTAGTATATATATACATGTATAATTTTTTCGGACTAATATAAATTTATACATATATATTTTTTTTATAAAAAATACATTGTAAAAAAAAAAGTTAGAAGGGTCATGGCCATTCCAATCCTCCTAGTCCGTCATGGCACATGCAAGAACCTTAACATTATTCGTTATTTTTTTTGTTCATGTATTTAAATTTTTTTGTACGACCTTGTTTATCAAGACGCTAATAATGGGGATGCTTTTTTTTTTTGTTAGTTTTAAATTAAGCTTAAGAAAGTGATGTAGTATCCTTAAAACTTTCAACTGGATATAGTCTCTATTTTTTTTTGAAATAAAGATGGAGTTTTATTAGCAATTGTCCTTCAAGATTACATCAAGAATAACATGAGTTGATAATACGATCAGCAACAAGACAGGAAGCTCTAACAAGAGCATGAGCAACACTGCTCGCAGACCGCTTAACAAATAAAATATTAATCTTCTTAACATCATTCCACAAACTCTTACAATCAGAGAATATACTCCCAAAATAAGAATCCATTGAGGGTGAACTACGAAGAGCTTGAATAACTGTAAGGCAATCAGTCTCGATAATCACCTGATTCCATGTTTTCTTCTTAATCCAGCTTAGTGCTTCCCTCATCCCCATAGCTTCTGCCAGTTCAGGAGACACCACCCCCTGCCTACAACATGTAATAGCCTCCAAAGCATGACCCTGTTCAGTACGAGCAACACATGCAAAGCTGTATTTTGATGACTCAGAGAAGAGAGCGGCATCAACATTGATTTTGACTACACCTTCTGTTGGCCTTCTCCACTTCGCAGCCCCATCCTCACTAGTAAAAAATGCAGCAGTTGGTACCTCAAATTTATTCTGAGCTTTGGTCCACTGATCTAACGTGCTTCTAGCCAAGTTATACACAGTTGCTACCCTAGCAATTTTACCCTTCCACACACTATCATTTCTCACCCTCCATAGTGCCCAACATGTCATGGCTATAAGTTTCCTCTGCTCCCCCTCAAAGGACTGAAATAGCGCCTCCAACCAAGCAGAGAAAGTGCCTTCCACATTGGTGTTAACTCCAATACCTGTACGATGCCAACTAGCCCTAGCAATAGGACACTCCACTAAACAATGATTGATTGATTCCCTGCTAGCCTGACACAAGGGACAGGTGGCATCTATATCCACATGTTTAAGATGCAGCTGAGCTTTAGTGGGTAAACACTCAGAAGACGCTCTCCACAACAAGTCTTTAACCTTTGGAGGTACACGAAGCTTCCAAAGTTTACTCCAAAAACTCGTTTTATCACCCTGAACCCCATCATCCTTATCCAGTTGCAAGTATCGATAAGCACTCTTCACAGAAAAGTGGCATGAGGATTCAAATGCCCAAAACCACGCATCTTCATTACGACTTGAACTTAAGGGGATGCTTAATATGAGCTGAGCATCCCTGTTGTTAAACATATCTCGCACCAAGTCTTCATCCCAAGCAACTCTCCCAGTGATCATCAAAGCAGCAACATTCTGGTCAGATAAAACTGGATGGATAGTACTGACTCTAGGGTTCTCTTCACAAGGTAACCAAGGGTCTTGTGTAATATTAATTTGTGACCCATTCCCAACTCGTCTCCTTGCCCCAGCATGAACAATCTCCTTTGTCTCATATATACTGCGCCATATAAAGCTAGGATTACTTCCCAACTCTGCTGACAAGAAATCCCCTCCCCCAAAATATCTTGCTGTGAAAATCTGGGCCACCAAAGTATTAGGTCGACACAACAGCCGCCAACCTTGTTTACAAAGCAATGCCAGATTGAACTCATGGAGATTTCTAAACCCCATCCCTCCTTTTGACTTATGAATTGACAGCTTATCCCAACTCTGCCAATGTATACCCTTATTGTTCTTTGAGGATGACTTCCACCAATATTTACTCATCATCTGCTCCATTTCTTTACACAAACCCAAAGGAAGCAAAAAGACATTCATAGCATAACTCGGTAGTGATTGAGCCATTGTCTTCAGCAATAACTCCTTACCTGCTTTAGAAAGAAACCTCCCTTCCCAGCTTTGAATCCTTTTTCTCATCTTCTCCTTTTGAAAACCCAGAATAGTGTTCTTATTTCTGCCCAAAATATTAGGAAGCCCCAGATATGTGCATGATCCCCCTGCTTCATTCACCTTCAGCACAGAACAAATATTGGCTCTAACATCAGACTTTGTGTTTGTACTGAAAAAGACCGAGGATTTACTTAAATTCACTTGTTGCCCCGAGGCCAATTGGAAGTAGTTCAGGAGCTCCATCACACTGTTGGCCGAACTCTCCGTCACTTTACAGTACAAATAACTATCATTAGCAAAAAACATGTGAGAAACCTTAGGGGCCCCCCTAGCCACTTTATAGGCTTGTATCTTCCCTCTTCTTTCATAGTCTGAGATTAAAGTTGAGAATCCTTCTGTGCAAATAATAAAAAGATAAGGGGATAAGGGATCACCTTGCCTTAATCCTCTACTTGGTGTTATTGGCCCCAGCTCGTGACACCCTGAGATGATCTTGTACGAAACTGAACTCACACACCGCATCACAATCCTTATCCAATGATCACTAAATCCCATCTTCTTTAGCATTGCATGTAAAAAACCCCATTCGACCCTGTCATATGCCTTACTCATATCAAGTTTGAGTGCCATGAAACCCTCCTTTCTTGTTGTTTTCCTCTTCAGATAGTGCATAATTTCGAACGAGACCATAATATTATCTGTTACAAGCCTACCAGGAATAAAGGCACTTTGTGTCTCAGATATTATATTATAGAGCACCTTTTTCAAACGATTGCCCACAACTTTCGAGACAATTTGTAGACCACATTACATAGAGCAATAGGCCTAAGATCACCCATAGTTTCAGGCTTAGACTTCTTGGGAATAAGAACAATATGAGTATCGTTGAGATGATCTGGGAACTCAGTAAACATGAAAAAGTGTTGAACCAACCGGACCACATCAGGACCCACAATATCCCAAAATTTCTGATAGAAGCCTGGATTAAAACCATCTGGACCAGGTGACTTATCTGGGTGCATTTGAAACAGTGCTTCCTTGGCTTCTCCCTCTTCCACAGGGGCAAGCAGCTCCAAATTAATCTCTTCTGTTATACTCTCTGGGACACACTCAGTAACCCGATCCCAATCAGTAGTTGAGGCTGAGAAGATATTCCTGAAATAATCAACAATAACATTGCCCAAACCATTATCCCAGTCTACCCACATACCATGGTCATTCTTGAGAGAAGTGAGTTGATTAGCTCGCTTTCTGGTACTTGCACACGCGTGAAAGAACTTAGTATTTTGGTCACCTGCTTGTATCCATAACTGCTTTGATCGTTGACGCCAGAATATCTCCTTTTGCGTGAGCACTTCAAATAGACAACTATGAATCTCCTGGTACCGACGAACAGACTCATCATCTCTGCGCCCTTTCAGTTGTCTCAATACTCTGTTACACTGACTTATACGCTCCTTAAAATTACCTGTGATATCCTTGCCCCATTCAGCTAGAGCAGTACTACAACACTTTATTTTGTTTTGGAGAGTATCAGTACTGTAAGCTACCCAGTTGTCTTGTATGATCTGACGACACATGGGTTCTCTAACCCAAGCATTCTCAAATCTGAACCTCTTAACGTAAGGATCCCGCTTTTGATAAGCAAGGTCCAACCAAAGAGGGGAGTGATCAGATGCCGAAATTTCTAGATTAACCAATTTAGCTGCAGAGAAAATTGACCTCCATGATTGAGAAATTAAGGCACGGTCAAGTCTCACCTCGATCCAATTCGGCGTACCTCTACCTCTTTCCCAAGTGTAGGGGTGACCAATCAACTCCATGTCACTCAATCCACAGTCAACAAGTGTATCTTGAAATCCATTGATCAAACCACTAGGATAAGCATGACCCCCTCTCTTTTCCCATTGGTAGAGCACATTATTGAGATCCCCAATTAGACACCAAGGCAACTCTGAAGCACCAGCTAATTGTGTGAGTCTCCTCCAAGTGTTATGGCGCAATCTTCGTTGGGGCTCCCCATAGAAACCAGTTAATCGAAACTCAGGATGATTTTCCAATTTCAACACAATATCAATGTGATTGAAACTATAACTCATCAACCTGCCTTCTTCCTCTTTCCTCCACAGCATTACTAACCCTCCACTATGTCCATGAGCATCCACCACAAAACTACCTTCAAAGCCTAATTTCCACTTAATGACATCTACCTTATCTTTCTTAGTAAAAGTTTCACATAAAAAAACTACATTGGGTCTCTTTTGGAAAATAATTTCCTTTAAGAATTGAAAAGCCCGTGGGTTCCCAAGCCCCCGGCAATTCCAGCTTAATAAACTCATAATTCTTGGCGGGCCCAAGCACTGGTACCCGCCTCCTCCACGTTTTTTTGAAAAATACCAACTTCTGAATTTTGGCCTCCATCCTCACTAATTGGGTCTAAAACCGCCTCCTTAGTTTGAGTTTGGAGCTTAGCTCGAATTTCCAGCCCAGCCCGAGCCCTTTCCCCAACTTCTTCATCTCGGCCCAGCTCCATAGCTTCAGTTCGGCCCACACGCAATCCATGTTCTAGGCCCAAATTCACCCTACGCCGTTTAGGGTCTAAAAACAGGAAACCCTCATTTTGGTAGCCAATACCCTCTTCATTAACATCTGTGATTTGGTCAACAATTACCCCATTTATTCCTCCTTCAACTCTACATCCCGAATCTTTCTCAATCCCCCGAATCCCACCATTAACTTCCCCTCTGTCTCTGTAAATCAAATCGGTATCTACCCCACGCATCCTTCCTGGAGTTACTCCTTCGTTTCCATAATTAACTCCCCTCATTCCCGCCTCTCGCATCTGGGTATCCCTGATTATGCGTTCATTAACGCCGCCTGCATTAGTGGTCACCGCCGAAGAGCTTCCTTCATGATTCCCGGTGAAAGGTCGAGCCATGTTGTCACAAAGCCACCGAGCCCCAATCTGCTTGCCTTGTCGTCGGTCAGGAGCACGCATGAACAAGCCATATGGTCGGACTATGTTCTCTGGCTCTTCTTCAAAAAGTTTGATACAGAACTTCTCAGAGTGCCCAAGAACACCACAAATGAAACAGAAGGTTGGTAATCTCTCATATTTAAACTCAGCCCAGAAAAAGTCCCTCTTAGAGTACTGTATTTTCATTCTTCTCTTCAATGGTTGTTCAATATTTATCCTGACCCGAACCCTCAGAAACTCTCTCCAAATGCCAGCATAATTTTTCGGACAAGATGAAATGAACATACCAATGAAACCTCCACAAGCCTTTAGAACCCGATCAGACATGAAACCCACCTTCAGATTATATACTTGAACCCAGATTTCCATTGTGTTTAGTGGAACCAATCTAGGTTTTTCTCCAAGTTTTAAGTCTTTCCAGAATAACAGGGGTCCGATTGAAGGTCCAAGGAGTCCCCTCCATTACCCTGTTAATGTAAATTGCATGAAAGAATTGGAATAAGAACCTGTTTGTCTCTAGCTGTTTCACAAACATCCCTTTCACAGGCCTCCACAATGAAGCCAAAACATTCCGGAGTGTATCGAAATCGGCCACTCTATCCCCCAGTAGTTTCCCCACTAAGCACCATCTCGCATCAATGCCTTCCTCTTCCTCAACATCTGGAGTCTCCTCAAAGAACAGCCCCTGTTCCTCCTCTTCTGCTATCTGAAAGCCGTCCCAGCTTGCCTCCAAATCATCCACCACATTGCTTGAAGAAGCCATAAGAAACCCTTTGATCACACTAACAGGAATCGAAACAAACGAACCAATCGAGCATTCAACTTTTACAACATGTCAAAAGACAAGACCTCATAAAATTCAATGATTGTATTTCATTTTTACTGGATATAAGAAAAAAAAACTTTATTTGCTTTGACTGTGTTTCCAAACGACCGAGCCTTTAGATATTTCCTTATAATTTTTAACGTAAATTAATCCACTGATATTATTACATACATTCTTAAAGTAAATTCAATCAATATCTACAAGCAAAGAAGTAATTAATATACATAAAATTTTGACTTTTGAGGATTAAAAGTGGAATAAAATCACCAGTGTAAGAGAAAATGACACCATTATTTTTTTAGGGATTAAGTAGAGCAAAATATCATCTAGTAACTGTAAATATATAAATGTAAATATATGTTGTTTTAGGGGTTAATAATTTCAGACCTGAACAGTGGTGGAGGGCACCATTATTTTTTTTGGTTGGAGGTTATGGAGTGGTCATGGCCCTTATTATGATTTTTAATCTGATCACAGGTCTTGAAAATTTTCTTGAGCTTCTTCAGATGAACAACAGGAAGTTGTTTGTTGTGCTCCCCTTTCAAGATTTCCATGTAGTTCTTGGTGAATTTCATTTTCTAGCTCTTCTTAATTTCTTTCCTTAATCATCATGGTTGAATATGAAGAGACCCTCATATATATATATAATCACATATTTGGATACAAATGTTGATATTTTAACTCATGTCAACCCCAAGAATGATGATACTACTAACTTAATTATATATATAAATATATATATATATATATGTATATATTTACTCTCGTCCTTATCAGTGAGCTTATATTATAATTTAGATATGTTTTAATCTTGATTAAGGAAAAAAAATCAGGGTTTCATTGTGTTTAGGAGAAATTTTATATAGGGACAACGAGCAAAATAGTTCATAAAACTTTAATTATTTAGATAAATTTCTCAGTTTAAAAAAAATTAATAAACGGTTCAATACAACAGATTAGTATAGTAAAATTCTACATTTACCTTTACTACATTTAATCTCCTAGCTTTATGTAAATATAATATTCATTTGGGGCTTGATGCAAAATGATAATTTAAGTAATCAATAATATAAAAAATTATTTCTATACAATTTTAAAAGTAAGAACATTAATTTCCTCGTAGTATTATTTTGAATCATTTACTGTAATTTCTCTTTTTATATATATTTTTTATCTATATTAAATAAGATGCAACGTTATCGAGAAAAAAAAAAAGAAGAAGACGCAAACTTAACTCGTTATTTATACACATCAAATATTACGTTGACATAATAAGTCACAAAAGCAACACGAGTAAAAACCATGTTGACACAAGGCAAACACATTTATTTATTTTTTAATATATATTGGCATGCAATAGTATTTGAAAAATATGTTTCTTTATTAATATATATATCTTTTGGAGAAAGTCTCTTTATTACGTAGGTTTTTTTAAAGGAAATCAGTATTAAGTAGTTAATAAAAAACTCTTTCATTCTTTTGGACTTTTTATTTTAATATTTTCAAATAAAATAGATAGACCGGTTCCTCTCTCCAAAAAATCGTACGTGGACCTATGACATTTTATAAGTTGTAAAGTTGAGAATTACCCATTTTTAGGAGTAGTTAACTAAAATTAGACACTAAATATATTTAGTTGAACTTTACCCATTATTATCATGAGATTTCCCAAATTACCCTTATTTGAGTACATGATTCTAAGTGTTGTTGTAATGTGTATTATATGTGCCATATTATAGTTAAATTAGAAATACATTCTAATTGTAGTGTGTTTAAGGAGAAAAAAAAACATGTAATTGAAGGGGTATAATGGGTATATTAATTTAAAATTTGAGTACTAAAATAAGAGTTAAAAATAGTGGGTAAAAATTAAAATGGATCATTTAAAATGGGTATAGGATCTAATGGTACATAATAATAATAATAATAATAATAATAATAATAATAATAATAATAATAATAATAATAGGCTGATTCTTTAGTCCCACAACACTCAGTCCAACATGCGAGGTCCATTAAATTTTCCAAGTATTAAGCTGTCAGCAACTTTGGTGTTTTTATTTTTTTTTATAGTTTTAACCTCTTGAACTGATTATATAAGATCGACAAGCACTTTAATTCTAAAGTTAAGAGCCAGAGATTTGAAATCGGCGATCTAGTCCTTAGAAGAGTCTTCCCAGCAACTCAAGATCCAGGAGTGGGGGTTCTGGGACCAAACTGGGAAGGGCCCTATGAAATCCAAAACGAAATATGTCTGGGAACGTATCGCTTAAGGCGATTAGACGGAACGAAGGTCCCAAAGGCCTGGAACGTAGAACACCTCTGCCAGTACTTTCAGTAGTTGGGAGGATCTGTTTCCGTTTTCCTTCCTAATTTTTTTTTTACAATGTAAGCCCCAGGGCAATTTCTTGTTTAATGAAAAAATGGTGTATACAAAACATTATAAGAAATATTGTAAGAAAAAGTTCAGGTTCGTCTTCATTTTTTACACAAACAAATGACTTAAGACTACACTCTTCGATCACTTGGGAGGTATAATCTTCTATATAGGTAAGTCCAGGAATAAAGACAAAACAAGATGCAAAGCTCAAAGCTTAGTCTTGATCTGGACTCGTATAGACTAGGGGTGCAAAACCAACTCCCGAAAAAATAGGACACAAGGCTCAAAGCCCAGTCTTAACCTGGACATACATGGTTTGGGGGGTTCAAAACCTAATAGGCGCTAGGGTGTAAGGCTCAAAGCCCAGTCCTAAGTCGGACCTATATGGTCCGGGGGGTTCAAAACCCAGTAGGGCGCAAGGCTCAAAGCCCAGTCCTAATCGTACATACATGGTCCGGGGGGTTCAAAACCCAATAGGGCGCAAGGCTCAAAGATCAGTCCTAACCCAGACATACATGGTTCGTGGGGTTCAAAACCCAACAGGGCGCAAGTCTCAAAGCCCAGTCCTAAGCCAGACCTATATGGTCTGGGGAGTTTAAAACCCAATAGCACACAAGGCTCAAAGCCCAGTCCTAACCCGGACATACATGGTCCAGGGGATTCAAAACACAACTCCTAAAAATTGGTTGACCTAACATGGTCTAAAATAACTAAATCTCTATTCATGTTTTCTTTATAATGGCCCAATACCATTGGAATGTGAATCTTAGGTTTAAGTTTTTTAAAGTCAGTCTTATAAACGACCCATGTCTTTGGAACCTGAACCTTAGGTTCAAAATAAGATAATCAACTAATCTCTGATGGTCCAAACCGTTGGAACTTGAACACCAGAGTTAGGATAAATAAATTAGACGACAGTTATTAACTCCTTAACAGTCCAGGCTGTTGGAACCTGAACATCAGGTTTAGAACGAGTTAACTAATTAAGTCATGTATAAAACAAATCTCTAACGGTCCAGGTGGTTGGAACCTAAACTATAAAGTTGGGGTAAATCAGTTAAGTTATATTGATAAGTCCAAAAACGGTTTAGGCCGTCGAGACCCGAACGTGGGTCTCAGGACAGGCTAAATGCCTTCTACAACATTTCCCTAGTGGCCCCGACTGTTGGAACCATAACCCAACATTCGACCCAGATTCATGTAGAGTGATAAAACACTTAGTGAATTTCGAGGAAAAACAAATGGATGTAAAATGGAAATCATAGTGCAGAAAATAAAATCAATATATAAATACGAATGATAAAAATTATCTTGGATGCATCCGCGTCCATAAAATTAATACAATTACAAAAAATAGGAAGGAAGCCCTAACTAAAATACAAAGGCCTAGACCTAGGCTTCGTTCTAATTCGGGACATCCGGAGTACTCTCATCTTGTTCGTCCCCAGTTAGAAGCTCCGCATCAACTTTCTCCTTGTCCTGGAGCCAAGCCATGTAAATGGCCTCATCAAAAGTGGCCTTCAGCAATGCACCAACTTACTCCTTCGCTTGACAAGCCTCCTCGCTCTGCTTCATCTCCAGATGAACCATGCCACCCAAGGCTTGGTTCCGAGACTCAAGGTGTGCCACCTTCTCCCGCTTCTGGAGAAGTTGGGCCTCAGCTGCCTCCAAAAGGGCCTTGATCAAAGCCTCTGAGCCACAAACATGATGCAGCTCCGCCTCCAGGTTGTCCACCAACTTCTTATGGTCGGCGTCCTTCCTGGACAAAGTTTCCTCATGCTGAGCTTGAACCTGGGCAGCCTCCTCGCGATCAGCCTTTATCCGGGTAGCTTCCTTGGCCAGGGCCTCCTTAGCAGCTTCCCGCTGGTTAACGCCCCCCTCCAGCTCCATCTGAGCCGTCTCTAGCTTCATTTCCATTTCTGCCACCAGATCTGCATTTCTATGGGCCAACAGGGCATCCTGTAACAAACCAAATTTAGAAAATATGTAGGCAATAAGTATGGTAAAATAAAAAATTATACAGGCATGTGATTTACTGCGGTGGCCTGGTGATGAATGGCCTGGGAGACTAACAGGGCATCTTGGGTGGCGAAGGTAGCGTACCGCTTCAGCTGGAGGGTGGACATGGTAGTTCCCACTTAGGCCAAAAAATCCGCAGCCAACGGAGCCGTGTCCTGACACAACTTAGGCCAAAACCCAGTCTCGGCTACCAATTAGTCCACGATGGGTTGGGGAACATTGAAGGCCTCTGGACGATTGACAAACTCCACCTTCTGCCGGATGGTCAGGGCCCAATACAGTTCATCCCGTTTGTCCTGGCCATCGTCCCAAGCCCGGGACACCATTTTTATCCTCTCCTCCTGGAGGACCAAATCCCCTTCCTCAGGAAGGGCTGGGTTGACGTGAATGCTGGGCACATCCGAAAGCTGTTGTGTGACGATCATGCTCTCCCCTAAGGAATGCTCCTCGACCAAGGCAAGATCATTGGTCCTGGCCCTCTTGGCCTGCTTCGGTGACTCTACAACAACCGAGTCTGCTGCCCTCTTCTCCGCCCTTCCACCTTCAGAGGGCTCTTGTTCCAAGTTAATCACTTGGAGAGGAGCAGGTGGGGGCAGGAACATTTCGGAGTGCACCACCGGGAGGGAACTCGCACCTGGAGCCCTCTCAGAAACTTCTTGGACTGGCCTTGAATCCCCGAGGATCAGCTCTATGACCTTTTTCTTGGCCGGCCCCTTGGCGGCCCTCTTCGCCGAAGCCTTGGGCTGTGGCCGCCCTAGCCTTGATCATTTCTTTCATTTTGCCCATGGGGTTGGACATCTCCGGATCACCTGAGACAGACAGAAAAAGGAGACTAATCAGTAAAATACATGGACAGGGATAACAGTAAAAAAATAAGGGAAGTACTAAAGTCTAAAGTCCTCCAGGACGAACCTTTATCTAAAGAATGGGCATGACTTAACTCCCCTAGTGCGATAGCATGAATTCGATCCCCCATGTCATCCGGGTCTAAAAAACTACCATACTGAAGGAACCAGGATGAATGCATGAGGGACAAAAGATCCATGACAATGGGGCAAGGAAGCACCACATCACTAACAATCCTAATACTGTTGCATATTCCTAGCTAATCCCTCAAGGTGAGGGGCATAAGTAAAAATCAGTGGCGTTTTACCTTGCCCCGAAATGCTAGCTTCGGGAGTTCCAATGTTTGGCTGCCTCCCCTTGAGAATGTCGTCTAGTTCTTCTGACGCGACCTTCTCCGCTTGACGAGCTTGCTCTTTCTTCTTCTTCTCCACGTCCGCCTTGGCCGAGACCTCCACAGCCTCGATGTGAATGAGAGGGCCAACTCCTCCCTCAGGGCAGGAACCCTCTCACATTGTAGCCCCCAGAAGATAGGGGCATCTATCGACTGGTTGACGGCAATCATCTCAACCAGCCAAAGGTTGTCTGTGGTTACGAAGCCCCCTACATCCATTTCCTCGGCGCTAAGGGTGGCATAGTACTTCTTGCGGTCCAGGATGGATTTGGTGAGTTGAGTCTGGGCATATGGACCTATTTTCCAGGAACGTGAGTTAAGTTTTTTAAAGCCAGTCTTATAAACGACCCAGGTCTTTGGAACCTGAACCTTAGGTTCGAAATAAGATAATCAGCTAATCTCTAATGGTCCAAACCGTTGGAACCTGAACACCAGAGTCAGGATAAATAAATCAGATGACAGTTATTAACTCCTTAACGATCTAGGCTATTGGAACCTGAACATCAGGTTTAGAACAAGTTAACTAATTAAGTCATGTCTAAAACAAATCTCTAACGGTCCAGGTCGTTGGAACCTAAACTATAAAGTTGGGGTAAATCAGTTAAGTTATATTGATAAGTCCAAAAACGGTTTAGGCCGTCGAGACCCGAACGTGGGTCTCAGGACAGGCTAAATGCCTTCTACAACATTTCCCTAGTCACCCCGACCATTGGAACCATGACCCAACATTCGACCCAGATTCATGCAGATTGATAAAACACTTAGTGAATTTCGAGGAAAAACAAACGCCTGTAAAATGAAAATCATAGTGCAGAAAATAAAATCAATATATAAATACGAATGATAAAAATTATCTTGGACGCATCCGTGTCCATAAAATTAATACAATTACAAAAAATAGGAAGGAAGTCGTAGCTAAAATACAAAGACCCAGACCTAGGCTTCGTTTTGATTCGGGACATCCGGAGTACTCTCATCTTGTTCGTCCCTAGCTAGAAGCTCCGCATCAGCTTTCTCCTTGGCCTCAAATTCAACCCTTTTTGCAGCTGAATCCGAATAGACGAGGAGATTCATGTTCTTGTCCTGGAACCAAGCCATGTAAATGGCCTCGTCAAAAGTGGCCTTCAGCAATGCACCAGCTTACTCCTTCGCTTGACAAGCCTCCTCGCTCTGCTTCATCTCCAGATGAACCATGCCACCCAAGGCTTGGTTACAGGACTCAAGGTGTGCCACCTTCTCTCGCTCCTGGCAAAGTTGGGCCTCAGCTGCCTCCAGAAGGGCCTTGATCAAAGCCTCTGAGCCACAAACATGATGCAGCTCCGCCTCCAGGTTGTCCACCAACTTCTTATGGTCAGAGTCCTTCCTGGAAAAAGCTTCCTCATGCTGAGCTTGAACCCGGGCAGCCTCCTCGCGATCAGCCTTAATCCGGGCAGCTTCCTTGGCCAGGGCCTCCTTAGCAGCTTCCCCCTGGTTAACGCCCCCTCCAGCTCCATCTGAGTCGTCTCTAGCTTCATTTCCATTTCTGCCACCAGATCCGCATTCCTATGGGCCAACAGGGCATCTTGGAACAAACCAAATTTAGAAAATATACAGGCAATAAGTATGGTATAATAAAAAATTATACGGGCATGTGATTTACCGCGGTGGCCTGGGAGACGAACATGGCATCTTGGCTGGCCAAGGTAGCATACCGCTTCAGTTGGAGGGTGGACATGGTAGTTCCCACTTAGGCCAACAAATCCGCAACCAACGGAGCCTTGTCCTGACCCAGCTTAGGCCAAAACCCAGTCTCGGCTACCAATCAGTCCACGATGGGTTGGGAAACATTGAAGGCCTCCGGACGATTGACAAACTCCACCTTCTGCCGGATGGTCAGGGCCCGATACACTTCATCCCGTTTGTCCCGACCATCGTCCTAAGCCTGGGACACCATTTTTATCCTCTCCTCCTGGAGGACCAAATCCCTTTCCTCAGGAAGGGCTGGGTTGACGGGAAGCCTGAGAACATCCGAAAGCTGTTGCGTGACGATCATGCTCTCCCCTAAGGAATGCTCCTTGACCAAGGCAAGATCCTTGGTCCTAGCCCTCTTGGTCCGCTTCGGGGACTCTACAACGACCGAGTCTGCTGCCCTCTTCTCTGCCCTTCCACCTTCAGAGGGCTCTTATTCCAAGTTAATCACTTGGAGAGGAGCAGGTGGGGGCAGGAACATTTCGGAGTGCGCCACCGGGAGGGAAATCACACCTGGAGCCCTCTCAGAAACTTCCCGGACTGGCCTTGAATCCCCGAGGATAAGCTCTATGACCTTTTTCTTGGTCGACCCCTTGGCGGCCCTCTTCACCGAAGCCTTGGTTGTGGCCGCCCTGGCCTTGATCATTTCTTTCATTTTTCCCACGGGGTTGGACATCTCCGGATCACCTGAGACATACAGAAAAAGGAGACTAATTAGTAAAATATATGGACGGGGATAACAGTAAAAAAATAAGGGAAGTACTAAAGTATAAAGTCCTCCAAGACGAACCTTTATCTAAAGAATGCGCATGACTTAACTCCCCTAGTGCGAAAGCATGAATTCGATCCCCCATGTCATCCGGGTCTAAAAAACTACCATTCTGAAGGAACTAGGATGAATGCATGAGGGACAAAAGATCAATGACAATGGGCAAGGAAGAACCACGTCGCTAATAGTCCTGGACAGATTATGGTGATACCGTTGCATATTCCTGGCTAAGCCCTCAAGGCGAGGGGCATAAGTAAAAATCAGTGGCATTTTACCTTGCCCCGAAATGCTAGCCCCGGGAGTTCCAATGTTTGGCTGCCTCCCCTCGAGAATGGCGTCTAGTTCTTCTGACGCGACCCTCTCCGCTTAACGGGCTTGCTCTTTCTTCTTCTTCTCTGTGTCCGCCTTGGTCGAGACCTCCACAGCCTCGATGTGAACGAGGGTCAGCTCCTCCCTCAGGTCATGAACCCTCTCACATTATAGCCCCCGGAAGATAGGGGCATCTATCGACTGGTTGATGGCAAGCATCTCGACCAGCCAAAGGTTGTCTGTGGTTACGAAGCCCCCCACGTCCATTTCCTCGGCGCTAAGGGTGGCATAGTACTTCTTGCGGTCCACGATGGATTTGGTGAGTTGAGTCTGGGCATATGGACCTGTTTTCCAGGAACGTGAGTGTGTAGCAGAAAAAGCTAAGAAACTAAGTGAACAAGGAAGAAAAATGAATTACCCACGCGCTAGAAGTCCAACACCAATGTGGGGTTCTTCTCCAGGAGGAACCCGGATGTCATAAGCCAATAATGTCTAACATCCATGGGGTGATTCAAGTGCTGAATGGAGCCGGATGGATATCATGGGATTTCAGTCTGTGCTTGTCCTTAGAGTTAAGCTGTGACCCCAGCTTGTAAAAATACAGAACCTCCATGGGGGTAGGCATCAGGATCTCCTTCGATGTGCATAATATGCGCCATCTCGCGATCAACTTGTGCGCTTGGGGCAGAAGTTGGAACGGCGCGATCCCCATGAACTTAAGGAACCACGCGAAGTAATTATGGAGTGGGAGAGTAGCTCCCGCACTTATGTGGCCTATGCTCCAAGCCTCAAACTCGCCCACACCAGTATGGGCCTTGTCCTCCTTTTGGGCCAGTCAGTTGTAGAAAAGCCCTAGAGTCGACTCCACTCCTAGATGTTTCTCCAGAGCGTCCAACATTCGGTAGTTCTGGAACTCATTCTTCTCCCCATCCATTTCCCATGTATTTCCCGTGGGAAGTTTGTGCCCTTCCAGGACTATGGGGCTTGATTGAAAGAAATCTTCCAGATGAAGAGTGACACCATGACTCATGATTAGGGACCTGGAAGCGACAAAGAAAACAAAACCAAGCAGTTAGCACCAAAACCGAAGAAAACTGGTTAAGGTACGGGGGTTCTCCTAAAACTGCTTGGAGAAGTCCCCTCCGGACCTAGATTCGGGATCAATAAAGATCCCAAGATCATTAGTTGGGAACTAAAAATCAGAAGTTTTTCTAACTCTCCCAAATCAATCTTGGGACGTTCAAATTGATCTAGGACAACTAGACTGATAGGAATTATCGCCTAGAAAATCTACAATTCAGACCTACACTATCCTACCTAGAACCACCATACACGGTGGTCACGACCCTAATAATTTTATGGTCGCAAGAATAGCATTACGGTCAAAACGACTAAAAAAAGGGGAATAAACAGAAAAAAAAGACTAGAAAACTTACTAAGAGGTGCTGGATTTGAAATTTGCAAGGGTTTAGGCGACAAAGTTGGCAGAATCTCAGCTTTAAATCTGAGAAAATGATGCAACAATTCGTCTACTAGTTGAACTGGGAATAAGCTATCTGATGGCTGAACGGAAAGAGGTTTGGTCGGAAACAGATGGACACAGAGGTGAACTAATCGCCGGGGAATCTCGTTGGCAAATTGGGACATAAAAAGCTCTCTCTTCTGCTCTGAATCAATAGAATGTGCAAAGTTTGAAAGGAGACTGTCGAGGTATTTATAGGGCAAAAATTCACTATTTAATCCAACGGTCCACAGTGGGGATCCCAAGAGTATCCCCATCCAACGATCTCGGATGGTGTAGAGGCTTTAATTTCCCTAATTGACTCCTAAATCGTGGATTCGTCAATCCACGATCCGCACTTGCCTCATCCAATGGTCCATGACGAAACTCTCAAGACTATCCCCATCCTACGGTCCCAAATGGTGAAGAAGCATTAAACAATCGAGTACCCAATAGATTTTTTCGTATAGACGAGACGTCTCGAGAATTGCACTGACACCCATCAGTCACTTGGGTCATCAAAAGATTCTTTCCAGATCTTTAGGGTGCGAGTAGCACAGACGCACCATCAACTTCAAGACATGTGTGTGAAACATTGTGAATCTGAAAGGATGGGGATCGCCCAAATGGCCCCCAAGTAAATGAACTCGACTTCTGGAAAACGAACTGAGATATTTGGATTTGATCCAGGAGAGTAAGGAAAGTCTCCAACATGCAAACACGGATGAAGACTTGGGGGGTAAATGTTATCCCTGTTTTCCCCCGGGACATGTGGCATGACGCAATGGGTCCGTGGGCCCCCTTAAAGAGATCCGGGCCCATCCTAAGCCCGATGAACATGGAAGAAGAAAGTATTGATAGCCCAATTATCAATGAGCCCAACAACGCTCAGTGGGCGCGACCATAACAAGGGAACCAGGACCAAGATGCAGGCCCAACTCATCTTCCCGGTCCCAACCTACCCGTATCCTCCGGGATGCCAATAGAGGTGGCAGGCTCACTAGTATGGGAATAGACCTTGTCAAGAATAAACCCGAGTCCTGGTGAACGAACCAGGACTCTGGTAAGTATATGGGGACATTAGTAAAGGAACCTGGACCAGACGTCCAGATAGGGCAAGTTTGATATTCCCTGACGCTGACATGTCCCCAAGAAACATGGAAGTTGGTCTCCTCAATTAACCTGAAGAAGAGGTTATGCACGGAATTTACGTTGTTCCTAGGAAATAGTACTGCCACTACTCTGACAGATGCTGTCCCCGGGATCCTCTTAGAAGCCCATGCGGACTAGTCTGAAATTATGTACTATTGGTAGCAGTAAGTCTTGGCTATGCCTAAGTCGGCCCAATAGGCCCTAATTATTATGTTTTTTTAAGAAACCTTTGTATTATGACTCCATTAGCGAGCAAACCATGATTACATCCCTATTGGGCCTGGATTAGTCTGGCCCAAGCCCATTGCACATGACTGCCTATAAATATGACCAGTTGTGCCCTGCAGCAGGGATCCCAAATTTTCTCTTGTAAGCAATTACTCTGCTAAAACTTGCAGAAAACTCCATTGTCAAAAGCTCTCTAAAATATAATACAATAGACTCATGGACCAAGGCTCATTAATAATTTAACCACGTAAAAACTCTATTTGTTTATCTTTGATATTATCTTTCTAGCTCTTATTTCTTAATATATTTCTAGTTTCTAAAAAAGTCACTAAACAGTGTGGTTATGTTATTTATGGTGTTTGGGAATGTTTGAGAGGCTTAATTATGGTTTTAGGTTAGGTCTAGGTTGAATTTTGGAGGGTTTAGCTTAGGGTAAAATGCAGAAAGAAGCTGGGTTTTTTGGGTTCGCGGGGGCGCGCCGCAACCCTGTTCATGGGCGCCGCGGCCCGTGTGACCCCAGAAGCCTGGTGGCTTTCTGTTTCATAGGAGCACTACAACCTTAAGGGGCAAGTCACGACGCGTGTCGTTGGGACTTAGGGCTAGGAGCCCCTGACTAGGGGGCACGTCGCGACCTTCAGGGCCAAGTCGCGACCCGCATAGGCAGACTTAGCTAGAATAGTTTTGTTAGCTCGGGAACCTAAATCTAAGCGCTCGAGACAAATTATACTACTCGGTTTAGTAGAATTCAAGCTCCCAGAGGCTCGTATATTATTCCAAAGATTTTAATGGTTTAGAATTTTAATGGTTATCCATTATAACATTGTGACTAGGTTATACCACAAGGGCTCAGGATTAGGGATCGTGCTCGGAGCTACCATATGCTAGTTGCTCGAGACTTGAGGTAAGAAAACTATACTTGAGTTGTGAATGGGGCTTAAACCCATGTTAATGAGTGTATTATGAATGTGAACATATCTGTAGCTGAGAATATCTGGATGGACACACTTGTATACGCTGCCATTGATTACTTGCTATGCATTGTGCATTTGCGATTATATCTATTTGCAGGCCAGCCTAAGGGTGTCGGGGTCAGCTAAGAGACTAGGGGACTCATCCTAAGGGCACCAGGCCTGGATAATATACCATAAACAAAAGTGTGGTTCACACTTAATCATTTCTATTGATTGATGAATCTGGTTTACGTATTTGACTAAGTTGAATATTACTATTGGTTGGTTATTTATACCTTATTATTAATTGAATTTGATGATTTATGTTTACTGTGTTTATACTGTTTCCTAGTTGTGCATGCTGGTTTAAGTTTTCTTGCTGAGCCTTGGCTCACGGGTGCTACGCGGTGCAGGTAAGGGAAAAGGATAGCTGGACCAACCATGAGTTGGAGGACTTCAGGGGCGGTGTGTACATATGCAGCCTGCTTGATTGTCACGGTCGGGATAGCTTGGGAGGAACTAGGGTTAAACCATGTTTTGCTGCTTAGGACGGCGAAGTTGTATTCTATTTGTCTTTTACAAGTTTGTAAACTGATTTTGGGATCCTGTGTATAAATTTAATATTTTAATGAAAAATAATCATTTTGTTATTCATATCTTTTAATACATGACCTTGACTTAGTCTTTAATTACACATTTAAGTTCAAATGACTTACTTAGCAAGTTAAGCATTATTTTAAACACAGTGTAACAGTCTTGGTTAACTAGGGCGTTACAGAACAACAATGACAACAAATGAGCAAAACCAAACAAGTACGTGCCACACTTTACCAATTACACTGCCATGATAGAATCACAAGAAAATGTATATATGGACACCCATACCACTATTCCTTTTAGGCGACCATCTTTCATTCGAAAAGAGTTGAGAAAAATGGATATGAATAAATTCTACAAATTCCATAATGATTATGGACATGATAAGAACGAGCGAAACTAGCTAAAAGACGAGATCGAGTTTCTTATACGTCGAGGACATCTAAAAAAATACATTATCGACAGACCTAATAGGTATTCGGTTGCAACATGAGGTAACGATCAAGGCCAAAGACATCAAAGATCACCTCTATTACCCATAATGGGAACGTTGAACGCTATTTGTTAATGGCCTCATTTGGCCGGTGACAGCAGCAAAGCACGAGAAAAATATGTCTGGACGCTACATCATGAATAATAGACAAATATGTTACCAGTCGAGGAGCGACCTCCCAAATTGCCTCAGTACAGAATAAAAAGAATAACTTTTGCCAAGGAGGAAGCTGAACATGTCAGGTTCCCACACAACAATCCTTTCGCCGTAAATATATAGATTGCAAATATGATAGTCAAACAAGTACTGATCAACACAGGAAGCTCAGTAAATATACTATATAAATCTTCATTGGAAATGATAAAGCATTCTATTCGAGACCTTTAGCCTTGTACACATACCATTTATGTATTTTCATGAGAATTTCTCATACCATTTGGATCGATCAAGCTCCCCATTACAGTTGGAGACACACCGAAAAATGAAACAATTATGGCTATTTTCACTGTGTTAAACTGCCCATTTTCCTACAATGTTGTAATTGGACGGCCTATTCTGATCGACTTGCAAGCAATAATGTAATATCCACATTTTCGTTTGGTAATTTATACTCTTGAGGGGTCTTTTGTAATTTTTTCAAATTATGTGTTATGTGATTAGATTAATATGGATATGTGATATTAATATCTGTGTAAGATATTTTATGTTGGAAAATACTGAAGGTGCTTAGAATGTGTGTAAAAGTGACGAATCACCGTTTCCTTCAAATGCTAGGGGCTTTATTGTTAAGAATTGTTAAAATATGGGTCACAATAGAGTTAAGAGAACTTATAGAGAATAAGTTAATTTTGGATTATGGAAACTAATAGTTTAGTGGGGAATTACTAAAAAGGGTTTGATGAAATTGTTGGAATAGCTTAGATCAAGGGTAGGATGGTAATTTGGCGATAGTGAGTCATTATAAATAGAAAGTGAGAGACTAGGGGTTAGAGTTACACTCACAATTTTAATTTGGTGGCTGCTCTACACATGAAACAAATGAGAGAACTCTCTCTCATTCTTTCTAGACTAGGGTTCAAGATTTAAGGAAGAAGAAGAAAGAAGATTTCTTCAATACATATGGATCACTAGGCACTCGTGTAGGGGCTCATTTAGGATGCTTTGGGAGAATATTTTCATGGCTTAGGTTGCTGTACATGATCATTGTAAATTTTTTTCACACTTTTAAAGTTTCTTTGATTATTCTTGAAGCTTTGAGTTATGTTAATGATGATTTTGATTAGAAAGCATGATAGGTGAGATAATTGGTTTTATATGTATGTTAGAGACTAGGATATTTTTTGATAATGGTTAGAAACATGTTAGGGATGATTTAATGATGATATAATGTCTGGTGTTTTTATTTATGTTCATAGCTTGGGAAGAAGTTTTATTGCATGAGATTTAATAGGGTTATGGAGTTAGGGGCTACTCATGAATTTTTGATATTTTATTTATCTCTAAGAATTATATGAAGATATAGAGGGATTCAAGATGAGAAAAATAAAAAAAAAAAATCCCCCAAAACATATTTAAATTGAGAAAGTTATGACTGTTCAAAGAAGAATCACGATCAATGATTTCTGGCTCTATCAGGAGCGACCGCGCCACATGCCCAGAAAGAGGATTTTTCCTCATTTTGATTGGAGCTTTAAGGATATGGTTAAGGGTTTTCTATTTGGGGATTAGGACTTTTCTAAGGAAACTTTAAGGTGGATTGAGTCTTAGGAATAGTAAGATTTGGTTCATGACCTCTGGTTGAAGTTATGAGTCTCTAAATGATGAATGTTTGTATGCTTTGAATTTAGGACTCGACAAGGCACTAGACAATCTCTTAAACAATGGAAGAATAAACACAAGTTAAATCAAAGGAAAGAATGGACCTTTTTGGTAGAAACCCTAGTTACATAAAATCATAAAGTTATGATTTAGTGTAATAAATCAATGAAGAGGATCATGAAAGGCTTGACACAATTGAATTACTGTATAAAATATTCTATTCCTAGCCTCCCATAAGGATTGCTTGAAGCTACTACAATGGGGGAATGAGTCTTGGGATTAACAAGCCTTGGTCTTTAAACAAGTCAAAATTTCTTGATGAAGATCTTGGAGAAAACAATAACCTTTGTAAGTTAGAGAAATATAGGGTTTTAGGGAGAGAAAGAGTGGAAAGTGACCTGTTCACCAAAGTCTCAAATGAACCCCTTAACTAGTGTAGGAGACGTCATTAGTGTTAACCGATTAGAGCATTTTAAATTAAGTTTTGGAGCCAAAACTTGTAACTATACATATATGTACGGACAACCCACGCGATGCATCGCCCCCATGCAAGCAATGCATTGCCTGTTTGGGTTGTTCAAGAACAGGTGATGCAACACCTCTCAATAGGCAACACAACGCCTATGGCACTGAATTTTGACCTCGTACATTTCCCCAAAACACCTCTAAATTCTCCAATTTTTTTTGGGTACTCTTATACACTCGAAAGAAACACTTTGGACCCGAAAAATATAATTTATAAAGCCTACAACAAAAGTCAACCCACCCACATTGACTTTAGTGAAATCGTTATGATTCTACACCTCTTTGTGCATAATTAATTTCACTATAGACAGGCGACACGTTGCCCGATGTGTCCCTATAAACACGTGTTTTAAGCTCTAAATGATGTGTTTAAAAGCTCCAATCCTATTGGTTGGACTTAATGATGACACCTACACTATACAAGAGTTTTCTTAGAGTTTTGATAGACTTAATCACTCTTTCAAATATCTCTCTAGCTCCCAAGATCATAAATTTTCTCTAAGAAATTCATACAGAATGTGCTTGTCTTTGTGAATTTCAAGGCTTGTTTAACCCCAATTCCCTTTCCTACTAGAGAAAGCCTATCAAAGGCTAGAGAATAGAGAATTTGGACAATGATACATGTAGTGTCCCAGAATTTTTTTACTTAGCTAGATAGTAGTAGTAGTTAGTAATAGTTTGTAGTATGTTAGTTTCCGTGGATTTTGGTTCAAGCCGGAACTTAGTTGGAAACTCATAGCAGCAGTTATGGATTTTATAAGTTTAACCTATGTTTAAAAATATTAATTATAACATAAGGTTTGATTAATATTGCTGGTCCTAGAAATATTATTTAATATAACCTAAGGTTTAGATAGAATTAATAAGAGCATGACACTTGTCATAATCATGTTTGTTAAAGATTTAAGTATTTTGATGAATAGTTTAAATAAAAGAAAGATCTAAAAGCTCTAGAACCTTCCAGCAACTGTTAGGATCATGTTCTGACTCAGTTAAAGCTGTTTAATCAATTCAAAATATGCTGAAAAAGTGAAAATATGTGTTTGATATATCAACGTATGTCGATATATCGCTGCTTTAGGGGCCGATATATCGCCTACGAAAGATACGGAAAACATGTCGACTTCACACGAACGAACGAACAGGGCTCGGGAAAATGGTCTATGCGATATATCGCCCAGGGTAGGCGATATATCGCCCCTGGTGCATTTATTTTGAAAGTTTGGGATTTTAAATTTAAAAAAAGCCTTAACCACTTGGACCTGCCTTTGAACGCTTTTGACCGAGTTCTGGGTGTCTGATGAACAAAAATTCAAATCTTTTTCATTTTATATTTATTTATTTATTCAAATTAAAAGGGGTTAGTTTCTGTAATGCCTTGAAATCCCTAATGCAGTTTAATGGTTGGATTAGTAGGTCGGGAGGGCCATAATTATTTTATTATGCCATTAAACTATTATATGCATGTTTATGTGAATTATATTATAATATGATGTTAAATGCATGCATGTGAGTCCACATTTCATCACAGGGGTATTTTGGTAATTTGGCCCGTTGAGGGCATAATTGTATATTTGTATGCATGTTAGTGATCTATTGTTGAGGCCACATTATAATGTGGATTTGTTCGAGCCATTTGGCATGAGACGATCTTTGAGAGCAAGTTAGCGGTTTAGTCATAACGAGATTAAGTTCGGGGCTCGGGGTGAATCTCGGGGTATTTTGGTGATTAGAGTGTTGCCAGGAGTTAAAGGGTAACGAGATATGAATTATTGGTATTTGAGAATATCGAGAATAACGAGAATTGGAGGGTGTTAATTATGATTAACGAAATAGGCAGGAAATGACGGTTTTACCCTTGGGGAGTCTTTAGAAAACCTTAAATGACCTAGGGGCAAAAAGGTATTTTCACCATATGATATACTTAAGCCATTGAAGGCTGTAGAAGGTTGGCAAAAACAGAGTATCAAATTTCTCTCCTGTACCTCTTTTCTTCTCCTTTTTCTTTTGAATTTTTGAGCTGTTCTTGAGGATTCAAGCTAGGGAAGTGGATCTTGAGGGCTTCGGATTGTGTTCCACCATTGAAGAGGATCCTAATCTGAGCTTGAGGTAAGTTTCTAGCCATTAAAACTCTAGCTTTGCTCTGTTTTTGGTTTGGTCTTTAGCTTGGTTTTCTAGATTGGTTGAAGGGAATTGATGGGAGTTTTTGGCTAGGGTTACTTGGGTTGTGATGCCTAGGACATGTGTAGATGGTTTTTGGGTTCATTTGGGACTTAAAATGAGGTTTGGAAGCTTTTGGTTCAGGTTGGAAATGGTGGAGTTGAAGGGAAAAGTTTCAAGGGCATTTCTGGCTGTGTGTAGCGCTGTAGCGCCCACAAGTGGGCGCTACAGCGCAACTCAGAGGGAATTTTATGCTGCTTGGGCGCTGGGGCGCTAGGGGGGTAGCGCTACAATGCTACCCTGCTCCTTCAGATTTTGGTTTTGGGCATTTTTAAGGGTTTTGGCTCGGGGTTTCAATCCTTAAGGCTCAGGATCGAATCTACTCACCGTTTGGGTACAATTCGAGGTCCTGGGAGTGAGGTTTAGGTCAAGACCCTTTCATTATTGATTTTCATTAATGGAGGTTATAATTGGTTATAGCTAGGTAATCGCTAAGGAATCAAAATGTCGATCGTTCTCAAAGGTCGTTCTGTTACTATTTCTTGCTCGAACTAGAGGTAAGAAAACTGCACCCCATATGCGACATGCATGGTTATTATTGATGCATGTTGAGTGTTTAAATGTGGACATGGATTGCATATCAAATGCTTAGAAAATCTTGCTTATTTGTGAACGGCACTGACTTACTAGTCAGAATCGGCAATGGTGTCAGAACTAGCTTTGAAGCTGTGACTTACTAGTCAAGTTCGACAGTAGTTTTGAGCACTGGTCGTATGAAACTGATCTAAGAGTCAAGAGCGGCATAAGCATCATGAACGTAGAGCCGATGAAAGATTAGATCTAATCAACATCAGCATTGAATGACTCATCATGAGCATTAATGCCGGACTGACCCCAAGTTCGAAGAAAACTAAAAGTGCTTGCCTAGTTCCATGACTAGTTACTCAGAGCTAGGGCCAGAAGGCACAGGTGACCCCATCGTCACATGGCTAAGGGTACAGAACCCACAGTAGTGACTCCATGGTCACTCCCTTGGTTTACATTGGTGACTCGCTCATCAGTCACTTATCCTGTTTAAGCTAGTGACTCGATTACTCACTTGTAAAGGGTGCAGAACCCATGTTAGTGACTTATACATCTGTCACTCATCAGTTTAGGACTATAAGTCCTGGATGATTATCATGATCATCGTTTGATATTATATATATGCAGTATTGAGTTTTCTTGTTGGGCTTTGGCTCATGGGTGCTATGTGGTGCAGGTAAAGGGAAAGAAAAGCTCACCCAGCCTTGAGTGGAGAGCTTAGGTGGCGATGTGTACATATGCGGTTGCTTGACCACCACGGCCAAGGAGTTTCTCAGAGGGACTAGGGGTTAACCCTAATTTTGCTGCTTAGGTCAGCGGGTTGTAAATTTCAAACTGTAATGACCATTTTGGATTGTAAATAACATGTAATGGTTTTTATGGGCCCATGAACAGTTTTATGTTTTAAATAAAATATATCCTTTCCTTTTGATTGGCTTTACACCTTAACCTATTAATAACACCTAGATGCACGTTTATAACCAAAGAACTCGATTAGCAAGTTAAGCACGGTTCAAAGATCATAGTAACGGTCTTGGAGTAACCAGGGCGTTACAATTTCACTCCTTGAACTCTATGAATAGGACCTAGTACTCTGCCATTTCCTTCATTCATTCAAGCATTGTTCAGAGCCTCCAAACTACTAAGGTTACTATAGAGAGAAACACTTGGGTTTTGGGATAAAAGTTTTTCTAATCTAAGCTTTTCTAAACACTTGGGAAGTGAGATATAGTGTTATTTCGATATCGAGGTGTAGATCAAAGTCATAGTTCATCAAGGTATTCTTATCCTTAAGTTCAGTTTTTCATAGTTCTTTAGTTTTCTTTTATTTTCCTTCAGATCCTAACTCTTGTTTATGATTCTTGGTTAGGTGTTTAAGTTTCTTAAATCTTAAGGTTCTTTTCAGTAAGTTTCTACTCGGATGGTTTAGTTTTCTTTTCATCTCTTTTCTATAGAAACTCACCATTCTTACTGTTGGTTTTAGGAGTGTTCCAAATCCCGTTCTTGTCTCCATATCCCAGTTTTTGGTAAGGAAAATAGGTTAGATTATATGTGTTTATATGTTTATGTTATGATATGTTTTATGTATATGTATAAAAATGTTTTGTAGTCCTTGGGCATATGACTTACTTAGATAGCAAGTCCCAAGAATTTATGTTATAGTCGCTTAGGCATATGACTTGCTTAGATACCAAGTCCCAAGAATTTTTATCATTTTCATGGTTTAGAGTTATTATTTACCCAACCTTGATTAGTAGACGGAGGACCTATGTGACGCCCCAGGTCACTATGGCTGCTTTCTGGAATGACGACTGGCCATACAAACCAACACGAATCTTTTCAGCATGCTTTGTCCTCACTCACATGCTTCCTAGGAAAACTTCCCAGGAGGTCACCCATCCTTAGATTACCCCAGGTCAAGCACGCTTAACTTTGGAGTTCTCAAGTGATGGGCTACCGAAAAGAAGATGCATCTTGTTGATATAGGTAGTACCCATCAATCCATTTAAGCCCTCTTCAACTGTGTAGTCCCATACCTACACAGTCTTAGAATCATCACACTTGACCTTCCCCAGGCGGTGTGGGATTGCACAGCTTACCCGGTCTTTCCCCTTACGGATCACGGGATTTTGACTATCACAACCTAGATGGGTTATTATATAGTACCTTGTGATCTAACCTACCTCGATTAGTAGACAAAGGACCTAGATGATTTTATCACATGCCATGTTAATGAGTTAATGACCATTAATATTGTAGTCCTATATGATATGCGTTTTTATAGTCATATGTTTTATAGTATATGTATATGATATAGTCTTATGTTTATGATTTATGATGTATGTTGTTAGTAGATTTTCCTTGCTGGGCATTAGGCTCATTCCTTTATTTTTTGCATGATGCAGGAAAATGAATATAGAAGACGGGAAGGATTCGTGGCAGCTTGACATGTGTGTTGAGGATGAATGGATTGAATGGACTGCGTGAAGATCGAGGATGACGTTGTTTAAAGTCTTTTAAATTATGTTTTTATGTATTTCCGCATTTAGTATTTAAACAATCAAAGTTTATGTTTTATTTTTATAACAATGGGATCCCATACCATATTTTATATTCCATATCACATTTTATATTTTTACCTTATTTTGTATTTGGTACAATATTTTGGGTTTTAAATAAAGTTATGTTATTTCTTATGTATGTATTCAAATTAGTAGCTATGTCATAGTAGTTTTTAATGGTCCGAGGTCTTAGAAATAGTCGGGGCATTACAATACATCCCACGTATAACCCTTATGTTTGATTCTCTCCATCAAAAGGTCTCAAATGGTATTCAAATAAAGGGTTTTGGAGCTTGCAAGAAGAACAAGGATTTTGTTCTACAACTAGGGTTTGTATATGTTAAGAAAAATTCACTTGATCTTTGACACACTCTCACACTAAGATAATCAAGAGCAAACACAAACAAACAACTCAGAAAGATTTACGTGATTCAGAAGGATTTCTCCTTCCTACATCCATGGGAAGCAACACTTAAGCTCTTTATTATTCTCTTTGAAACAATCTCAATTATTACAAGTAAAACTGTAATACCCTACTAATCTAAGATCGTTACACCGTGTGTTTAAAAATAGTTCTTAACTCGTTAAGTGAGTCATTTGAAC
The DNA here is from genome assembly GCF_963169125.1 of Humulus lupulus. Taxonomy (NCBI): domain Eukaryota; kingdom Viridiplantae; phylum Streptophyta; class Magnoliopsida; order Rosales; family Cannabaceae; genus Humulus; species Humulus lupulus. Next base: position 14,844,170 of record NC_084802.1, read on the forward strand.
TCAAAAGTGTTTCTAAGCCCAATCAAAGATTTATGTATTAAAATTTTTAGTTAAACATATAAACTTTTATTAAAACTTCTAATATTTACATGGGATCCCAAAAATGAGTTTATAACTGAAAGGTGATTACAACCATGGTTACAAAAGTAGCTGGCCTTAGCGGCAAAATCAAATTCATATCAGAAGCCCCTCAAAATAACTCGATCGTGACGACTGAGCTGACCGAATATGTACACCCTACTCCAAAGCTCTCCAACTCATGGCTGGTTACCTTTAGCTTGCCCTTACATGCACCATAAAACACCTGTGAGTCGAGGCCCAGCAAGAAAACCCCCACAAGGCATAATAATAACCCAATTATTCACAAGCAATAAACACATGATTCATAGGCGATAAATGCATTCAATCCAATCATATACATCATAAACACATTTCACAATTACAGGTATATTTATCTCAATCATATGAATCATTTACACAACCCAGGAAAAACAACCTTCCCGATCGAGTGGGGACTGCACCCTCAAAATATGCTCGCTTTCACGATCTGCATTTCACACGCTTGCCGATGGCCTACGTTTCACACGCTTTCCAACCGACCCCACGTTCATTCTTGATGTCCGAATATCAATTGTACCAGCCACTCACAAATAAGTGCACTACAATAGATGCATTAACCACATCTATAGATAATTCCATGCTAGTATGCATGACAATCAATATGCTCTAGGAGCATATGCAAGTTTTCTTACCTCAAGTTCTGTGCAATTTAGCAAGACGACCCTGAGTACGATCCCTTTCTCCTGAGCCTTGGAGAAAAACCCTACCCACAACACCGATGGTACACTTATAAGAATAATTTAGATAACGAGCTCCAAAACCAAGACTTGACTCTCAGGGCATCAGATTCCACTAAACCGGGTAGCGGAATCGTCCCCAAGCCCTTCACTATGGTATTCCCCAAACCCTAAAAAAAGTACCCTGAAACATTTTCAGTGCTGCGACGCCCCCTGGAAGCACCGTGACCCCATAATGGACCGAGAAGTCCCCCAGAAAATAAACATTTTGAGTCATGTCGCCCCCACAAAGGGCCGCGATGCCACAACTAGCAGAGAGATTCCCCCGAATTTCTTCCCATTTTGATCCGCGACGCTCCCTAAAAAGGGTCGCGGTGCCATGACGGTCCGAGGGAAAACCCACCCTCAAAGGAACTCAAGTGGGTCGCAGTACTCTTTCCAAGCATCACGACGCAATCGCGAAAAACCCAGAATGCGATTTTCCCCCTGCGATTTCAGACCCCCAAAACCCATTTTAAAGCCCCAAATTCAATCTCAATCCAACTAACCACTAGCATACAACATCAACATAACATAACCAAGCCTAATAACAATTTAAGCTAACAATTCAAGCTTAAAGATGCCAAAATTCAATCATCCATCAAAACACATCTAAACCAGAAAAAAACTAAAGAAAAAACCAACTAACCTCAATCCTTGCTACAAATTTGACTCCCCAATTGGTTGTACAAGACTTAGGCATCTCTAATCCCTTCAATTGTTACCTAGTTCCTCAAAAATTTCCCCCAAAGCTTCACCAATCACCTATTCCCACCAAATGCTCTGTTGGGAAAACTTATACAGGATTTTATTTATTTTCATGTAGATCTTTTATCAAACAAATTAATATGAGACAACCTAGAACATGTTTCTAAAATTGAATTAAAAAATAAATAATGATAAGAACACTTCCATTATACGCGGCGGAATGAATGAGTCATTCCTTCAGTTTTTCTAACCCTTGTATCCTTTTTGTCGCAGGGTATCACCAAGAAACTGAATTGATCCTCAGTTTTCTTCACAACCATCCAAAGTATCCTTAGAATTACCTAGACTAGAGTGGACAATTATCAACACATTAGATAGATACAGAGAGAAGAAGAGAAAATAATATCGAGGCTTAGAAAATGACTTATGCTGTAGAGAGAATCTAAAACCTAGAGCATCAAGACTAGATCTTCTGATCTCCTCAAAAACTGTGATTTAAAAATCTAATTTCAACTCCCACTTAGCATTCCTTTTATAAACTAAATTAGGTCATTTATTTTAATTAAAAAATCAATAAAATAATAGCCAATAATCAGCCCTAGGTCGAAATTATCATGGGCTTTAGGTCTGTGAATTTTCCTTTTAATTATAAGCCTGTTGGACTTAAAATCAAGGCTTGTATTATTTTCTATTGATTAATTAGTTAGATAATTATTTAAATCCTTTATCAAATTAATTATTTATAATTTGACCCTTGATTAAAACTTATTTATTAATTTAGATACCAATTTATCTTAAATAATAAATTTGCCCTAATTTCCCTTTTCTTCTCTAAATTACATAACTCTGTGAAACTATCCAAAATTGACCTGGTCAACTTTGATAATTAAATCAATTAATTGAGACAATCTATGTAGAGTCCAAGAACTTTACTTAGCTAAGATAGATAGTAGTATGATAGTATTTATAGCATTATCTTTGTTACTATGGATTTTTGGTTCAGACCGGGAATTATTTGGACACTCATAGTAGTACTTATAGATTTTCTAAGTTTAATCTATAGTTTAAGAATATTAAGTATAACCTAAGGTTTGATTAAAGTGACTGATATTAAGGATCATATTTATTATATTATAAGGTTTAGACATCAACCAATAGGATTTGAAGCACATGTTATGAATGGTAATTAAGGATTAAGTATTTTGGAGGATTAAATCTAATAAGGAGTAAAGTTTGAATGTTATAGGGTCAGTCAGCAGCTTTGAGTACGTTGAGGGCTTAGTCAAGGTTGTTTACTCCATTCAAACTTAGCTAAAAATGTGTAATTTCGTGTTTAAATATTCAGCGAGTGCCGATATATCGCAGCTATAGGGGGCGATATGTCGCAGCACGTAGATACGGAAAACACGAAACGATGCACGGTCGCCTCGGGCATACTGGCCCAGGCGATATATCGCCTACAGGGGGCGATATATCGCCTCCTTCAGCATGGATTCAAACTCTTTTGAATTCATTTCCTTTCAGCCATTCAAACTCCTTGAACAGTCCAGCATCTTTTGAACGAGTCTTCAGCCTCTGCTGAACGATTATTCAAATGATTTTCACCTAAAAAGCCATTATTTTTATTCAAGTAAAATCAAGATATTTTCATTCCCAAACTCTATAAATAGGACCTAGTACCCAGCCATTATTCACCATTTGCTCTAAGTTCAGAAGCTGCTAGTGTTAAGTGAGTGTGAGAGTGTAAACACCTGGTTTGGGGAAAAACTATAAGCTTAAACATCATAAGCTTATCAAACACTTTGGGAAGTGAGTTCTATAGTATTTCGGTGGAAGTTAGATTGATCTTGCAAATCTTTGAGGTAAACCCGAAACTCTACTTCATTTATTTCATGTTATTTCCTTTCTCAAAACCTTCTACTCAGTCCCCTAACCTCATTCTTATTTTGGTTAGGGAATCCAAGTTCTTAAGCATAGAAGTTGGTAAGTATGTTTTTATGGTTTAGTTTTTCCATCTCTTTCATTTCATCTCCTTTCTTTAGACTCACTCTTTCATTATGGTTTTAGGAGTGTTCCAAAAAGTCCCAACTCAATCCATTTTATCCCGGTAACTTTGGTAAGGAAAATAGGCTAGAATCTATATGTTTATGTTTATGCTATTTTATGTGTTATGTTTTCATATGTTATGAATATGTTATTGATGTGTATGTTGTAGGCTTGGGCATATGCCCTATTTGACTAACAAGACCCCAAAAAGATTGTGGGCATAAGCCTATTTAGCTGGTAGGACCCCACTAATCTCATGGGCATAAGCTTGTTTAGTCTATGGGACCCCAAGTAATAATGGCCATTATAATAAGTGAATTATGTGTTATGATATGTCTTTACGTTATTATGAAATTATGTTTATGTTTATGACTATGTGTTAGATTTTCCTTGCTGGGCATTAGGCTCATTCCTTTCTGTTTATGTGCAGGAAATAAGCTTTAGAGGCGGTAAGATTCGTGACGCTTAGAGGATGTGTATCGATGGTGAATGGAGTCAAGGGGCCGAGCGTTATTCGATTCGAGGATGTAGTCTTCTTTATGTTTTTATGGTTTCAAATGTATTTTCCGCATTTTCTATGTAACCCTTTTTACTTTAAGTTGTTTTTGTTTTATAGACAATGGGTACCCATATCCTACTTATTTTATGAAAGTAACCTTTGTTTCCACAAGTTCTTAATAAATTATGGTATTTCCGCAAAAATGTAAGTTTTATGTATAGATTCGTTAATGGTCCAAATAGTCTAGATTAGTGGGTCATTACAATCTAGATGATTTTATCCAAGGTACAGTGGGGACCATGGGCCTATGAAATCAAGCTCCAATAAGTTATCATAAATTTAACAAATAAATCTACTAACTTATTAATTCCTTGTGACTCCACTAAAGACTCAGAATTTCACTCTTGAATTCATAGAACACTCCATAACAAATACATATACGTTATTAAATATCCATTGTTACAACCATAATTGTCATTCAATCCTCTATAGACAGTCTACAATAAGATGAGACTATAATACCGTTTTACCCCTCATTGTATTTTATCCTTAAAACACTTAGTTCCTTGTAAATGATATTTCAGTAAACTAATATTAATTACTGAAATGAAATCTCTATCATTTAGCACCTTGAACCAAACTTAAAGGAAACCATCGTTTCACTTCTTCATTAGAAGCTATAGATGTTCACATCTATGATTAACACTCCCACTCAATTATACTACCTGTTGACCCTTGATTTGGTCAACGACATGGAGTCAAAATAACGACAGGAAATGAGATGAAAACAAGAAGAGAATAAAATGAAAAGTAAATAACATAAACGATTTATAGTGGTTCGGCCCCAATTAGATGGTAATGACCTACGTCCACTTAGTGTTCTTATTGATATTGAATCCCATTAATGTGATCAAAGAACTAGGGTTCTTGAGTTTCACAAGCCTTAGGAAGATTACAATTTCAGTGGATAATCACACTGCTTTTCTCTCTGAATACAAAGATTAAAAGTTCAAAAGTCTAGACCTCCCTTCCTTGAGCCCTCCTCTTCTTATTTATAGGCTCAAGAGGGTTACATGGGCCGATGGGCCTTAATTACAATTAATATCAACATATCAAGGTAATAAAAGGAAACATTATAAATGTAATTATTACAAGATTGCGTATCCCAAAGGAAGTAAATGAGAGTATGCGACCAGACTGGTCGCACCTCATCAAGAGACTTGACAAATCAATAATTATCTGGTCGAACAGGATCTCTTCACTCGAAATCGCCACGTGCCAGCCACGTGTAAGAAAATCTTGCCACGTCATTGGGAGCCATTTTTTGGTAAACATTTGCCCCCAAAGTTTATTTTACTGCGACTAGCATAAAGTAAACATAGGTGATCGACCTTTCGCATGCCCCGTCAAGTCTATCAGAGCCATCCATGCCTTTTCGAAAAAGGCAACTAATCATGTCTTTTCAGTTTCCCAAAAGTGGTCTGACGGCTATTGCACTTACCCATGCCTTGGAAATTTACCCTTTATGATTGCCTAGGTAACCGCCCCTTGCTCAATATAAGTACCCCCTCAAAATTACTTTTTACCTTTTACTCTTTCCTCAAGAACTTTGAAGAACAAGACATGATAGTTCAGGAATTCAGACAATCCTTCACGATCTGCGGAGTTTTTAGCCGGAGACTTGCCTTAACATTTTAGACATTTAATTTAGGGCATAAAATCGAAGTAAAAATTTGATTTTTAAGCTTGTAGAAAAACTGGGTTTTTCTCGCCCCTTCAGAGTCGAAAAAGTTTCTCCTGAAAAAACTTTTTACTTCGGCTTTTTTATCCGTTTTCCAAACTGTTCGAATATGATTTAGTGTTTCTGTCAGAATGTTGATGGTCGTATAAAAAATTCACTTTTCTACATGAGCACCATTATTCCAACTCTTTACACCTCTTGGTATTTTGGGTCGTAGATTCTCATCCCCCCTTCTCTGTTCGCAGATTTTCATGCAAGATCCGTGAGGAGGTGAGAGGCCAATCGACGACGACCTGTTGGCGCAACTGCTTGAAGACGAAGAACAACCGTCGTTGCTAATCCGAGAAATTCCTTTCTCTTGCAACCCTTCAGATAATCCCTCGACCAGACCGCAAAACTTGGGCCGAGTGAAATCGACTGACCAGAAAAGAAAATCAACCAACCCTTAAAAAAATCAGCCTGCTCCTCGGGCTGAAATTCCTTCGACAAGCGATCGAGCCGAAAAAACTCATCTCGAAATTCAAACACAGGCCCAACCCTGAGACGTCCTTCGACCAGACGTCGAATGGTATGTTGCTCCTTCTAGCCAAATCACTGCTAGAATGCTAACCAATTACCTCAGGAAGTACAAACTTCCTGGGGTAACTTTATTCAAACCCACAAACGACCGGTGGGCAAACCTGCCTGGCGGCGCCTTCAGCGCCTGGTCGAGATACCATATTGAGGCAGAAGCAATCTTGCCTATCCATCCTTTTTTCCAAGGAGTGGCCAATTATTTCGAGGTCGCTCCTTTCCAAATAACTCCAAACGGGTATAGAATGCTTTCTGCTCTCTATATCCTATGTAACCATAAAAAAGTGGCATGTCCCTACGCCATATGAGATCAACTACCTGTTTGATCTTAAATCCAACCCCAACCAAGACAACACGGGGTTTTTTCATTTCTGTCACCAGGAATCGACTCGCATCTTCCTGAGTGAGACTACCTACAAGTCCAATGTAGGAAAGTACTTCCAGGAGTACTTTTTAACTACTGATCTGGTTTCCAACAACCTAGCCTTCACCCAAGGAGGTAATTTCTTTATTTTTTGGTCGTTTATTTCTTTTTATTTTATTTTCATCCTCCTTAGAAAATTATTACTCTTCAGGTCTATGGCAACGACTAGCTCCTACTCCAGAAATGGAGATTCAAGCAACATCTCTGGCCAACATGACCGACGTAGAGAAAAGCGTCAAAGAGCTGGTCACTGAAGCCAACCTAAGGCTGGTCGGTCTTCTGGCACCTCACCAGGATGTGAGGGAATCAACAGCGGGAAGTGCCACTAGCGGAGAAGTTCCTGAGCAGCACCAAGACGTGTCACAACCTCCAAGGAGGAGGACAACTGGGGTGACAACCATGGAACCCTCCAGCACCCCGTGAGCAGACGCTCCCCCTGCCCCTTTGGGAAAGAGAAAAAAGAAATTTTTTGAACACCTCGCACCCATCGAAGAGTTTTTAGATGAAAACGGTACTGTCTTCTCACTCTTAGACAGTTTGCCCATTCCCTGTCATTTATTTGACGGGGACAACAATTTTAAGTACACACCCAATTTAAATTCAGATTTCTTCCAGGCAGTGAGTGAGTGTAGCAGTAGTTCAGTAAGTCATGTAGCGACCAATAGTTATAGCCCAGGTATTTTACTTATAATTTCCTTGTTCTCATTTTCAACTCCATCTACACATATCGTCTAACTGCTCGCAATGTTTCCTTACTTATGTCATCTGGAGATATGTTTGACCGCTACATCGCACCTGCTGCTCCTTCGAGCAAGAAGAAAAAGAGCAAGCGACATTGTGGAGAGAGCAGCAAGGCTCCTTCAACAGAAAAGGCCCAGACTGGGGATCCTCCAGTAGTCGCTCCCTCAAAAGAAACAACATCCCCTCCGTCTCAACTCAACTAGACGTCTCCCTTTGCACCAGTCGACCAGAATCCTACCCCTCTAGCACCTGCTAACCAGACACCTCACGATTAACCTAGAGATGTCCTGACAAGCACCGTGGTCAGCTCGAACAAAGAGAGAATATACAAACTCTCAAAGCATAAACGCAGTTGAGAGGCCATCATCGGCATAGACTCCATGGAGGCCGATCAGATAATAAACCGAGCACTGAACGAGCTAGCCAGTGTAAGTTACTTTCTATTGCTGAGCTTTATTTATTTTACTTTGTCATTTTCTGCCATCATCTTATCTTTTTATCTGATCGTAGGGAATGCTGACTATGACTGCCGGCTGGCGCTGCACGGGGGCTTTGATCACCCAGACCAAAGAATCTGACGCCAAGCATAATGAGGAGGTTAAGGTGCTCGAGGGGAAAAACACTGAACTACTCAGGAAAAAAACTAAACTGCTCGAGCACAATTCCAAGCTGGCCACAGAGCTTCAACAGTTTCAGACTTCCCTGACCAAAGCCATTGAAGACAAAGAGAAGTTTAGGGAGTGTGCTAAAGTTAACTTTCTAGAGGCCAAACATCTTGAGGCTGAGCTGATCGCAGGTAGAAAGGAGACTGAGGAGCTGGAGGGGCGTGTCAAGGAGCTCGATGAGACTAATGCCAGCAATTTGGAGAGGTATAGGGGAGCCACCTTCCATTGCTTTTATGAGTTCTGGAAGCACAATCACGGGGCCAACTTCAATTATCTTTTTGAGCACCTGAGGTGAATTGAAATAGCCCGGTGCACTGCTCACCTGGAGGAAGAAGAAAGAGCCAACATTCCTGCCTCCCCAAAAATCTCCCTAGCCACAGGAATTGAAGGCGTGGAAAATGAAGTTGGAACCACCGTTGACCAGGAAAATCTTCAAGACCCTCCTGCCTCGTAGTATTTTTTTTCTTTAATTTTATCTTGTAGTCAAGACAATTTATATTTTTATTGCTACACGGGAAGCTTTCCTTTTAATAGACAATTACATCCGAGCAGTAACTGCTCGCGGTGTAAAGGGATTCATTTTTGATATTATAATACTTGTATTTTATTACAACATCTGTTCGCATGACCAAACTTAGCATAGTACTTTGATTTGATTTCACAAAATAACAAGATTTTGAAAAATACTCTAAGTACCCTAGCATGCTTTCACTTATTTTGCTCGTGTGTTTACAAACCTTTTGATATGCTTTGCTTACTAGATACCTTATATGCCCCCCAAGTGATTGAGGAGCTTTAGGTCCTCGGTCACTTGCCTTGACTGGGACCTGTTCGAACATTCCTGCTCAGAATAAATACTTGTAATTATGAAAATATAGCAAAACAACACATGTAATGAGCAAATACTTGTAATAAATACAATAGTTGGCAAGATTAATTGGTTGCGCACAATCCCTTTTATTTCTAGTAATAAATGGACAAATTGTGTCTATACGAGTGATCACTAAAATGATCTTACACTTATAAGCGATCAGTCACAAAAATGAATAACCCTTGTTCATAAACTTGTAAAAAGTAAAATTAATACAAGCCAATTCTTTAAGAAGAATTGTTTATTGATAGTACTTGCGCAGGTGTTCTCCATTCCAATAACGAGGAACGAGATCTCCATTTAAGCAGGAAAATTTGTATGTGCCTGGATTAAGGACTTCTTCGATTTGGTACGGTCCTTCCCAGTTAGGTTCGAGTACCCCAGTGGCTTGATCACGGGTGTTAAGGAAAACTATTCTAAGGACTAGATCTCCCACATTAAATTTCCTTTCACGTACTTTAGAATTTAAATACCGGGCGACCTTTTGCTGGTAAGTTGCTACTCGGAGTTGGGCTTGTTCACGCTTCTCATCGATCGAGTCCAGCGATTCCATCAATAACTGACTGTTGGGGTCTTGATCATATACTATCCGTCGATGCGATGGCGGATCTAATTCAACAGGTAGCATAGCCTCATATCCACAAGCTAGGGAAAATGGAGTATGGCTGGTTGCTTTTCGATGGGATGTTCTGTACGACCAGAGGACTTCAGGAAACTGCTCTGGCCATGCCCCTTTTGCTTCCTCAAGCCTTTTCTTTAGAGTATCCTTCAATTTTTTATTGGCAACCTCGACTTGACCGTTTGCCTGCGGGTGAGAAGTTGAAGAAAAGCTTTTGATAATTCCACGCCACTCGCAAAAATCCGTGAACAGATCACTATCAAACTGCGTGCCGTTGTCTGAGACAAATTTTCTTGGCAATCCATAGCGACACACAATGTTCTTGACCACAAAATCCAGCACTTTCTTGGTTGTTATGGTTGCAAGTGGCTCAGCTTCGGCCCACTTCGTGAAGTAATCAACAACCACCATGGCGTATTTGACGCCGCCTTTCCTTATGGGAAAAGATCTAATTAGGTTTATACCCCATATTGCGAATGGCCACGAACTTTGCATCTCATTTAGCTCATTAGGGCTGCTCGCGGAATCTTAGAGAATCTCTGGCATTTGTTGCATTTTCGAACAAATCCCATTGAGTCTTCGTTCATTGTTGGCCAGAAGTATCCTTTTCTTAGGATCTTTTTCGATAAACTTTGCCCCCAGTGTGGTCCCCACAAACGCCTTTGTGGACCTCTCTCATCAATTCTTTGGCATTTTCTTTTGAAATACACCCGAGGAGTGGCATAGAGTATCCTCTTCGGTACAGAATTCCGTCGACCAGGATGAACCTAGCAGCTTGCTGCTGAATAGTCCTGGCTTTGTTTCTGTCCGTCGGTAACACACCATGCGTCAAGTACTCAATGAAAGGTGCCATCCATGTATCTGCCGCCTGAATCACAAGAGAGGTTTCTTCTACTTGGATGCTTGGTGCGGACAGCCGTTCAACATGTACTATATTCAGTGTGTCAGCATCCTTGGCACTTGCTAACTTGGCCAAAGCATCAACGTTTGAGTTTTGATCGCGAGGTACTTGCTGGAGAGTATACTTTTCAAATTGTGCCAACAAATATTTTGCTTTATTCAAGTAGGTAACCATCTTTAGACCTCGAGCCTAATATTCTCCAATGATCTGATTAACCACCAACAAAGAGTCACTATAGATTTCAAGTGACTTTATGTTCATGTCTCTGGCTAATCATAATCTTGCGAGCAGTGCTTCATACTCTGCTTCGTTGTTGGATGCCATGAAGTCGAATCTGATTGTGCAGTGGAATCGATGTTCTTCAGGCGTCACCAAAATCACTCCGGCTCCAGCATGGTGCTCATTAGAAGAACCGTCTGTAAACAACTTCCAAGAGGGAGTTTGGATTTGAGGTTCAGGCTCTTCTGTTTGCTCGCTATTTGGAAGCCCAGTGAGCTCTGCGACGAAGTCGGCTAGAGCTTGTCCTTTTACTGTTGCTCATGGTAAGTAAGAGATTTCAAACTGCCCAAGTTCCACCGCCCACTTTAATAATCGGCCTGCGGCTTTCGGCTTCTGCAGAACTTGTTGTAGAGGCTGGTCGGTTAAAACTGTGATTGGGTGAGCTTGGAAGTATGGCCGCAACTTTCTAGAGGCTAAAATCAAGCAGTAGGATAATTTTTCAATAGGAGGATACTGTAACTTTGCTATTTTGATTACATAATAGACGATTTTTTGCACATTCTCCTCCTCTCATACCAAGATAGCACTAGCAGCATATTCGGTGACCGCCAAATATATGAACAAAGTTTCCTTTTTGATCGGCTTAGATAGGATCAGCAGTTGCGACATATGCGTCTTTAAAGCTTGAAAAGCCTGTTCGCACTCCCCATCCATTCAAATTTCTTGTTGCCTCTAAGTAGATTAAAGAATGGGACACACTTGTCTGTTGATTTGGAGATAAATCTACTTAGAGCAGCAATCCTTCCGGTCAAACTTTGAACATATTTGATCTTCGTTGGCGATTTCATGCTGATCAGGGCCTCGATCTTCTTGGGATTAGCTTCAATTCCTCATGAGTTTACTATAAATCCCAATAATTTTCCTGATCCAACTCCGAAGGAACACTTGAGGGGATTTAGCTTCATCTGATATTTATTCAAGACCTTGAAGCATTCTTGCAAGTCTCCTATGTCTCCTTCTGCCTTCTTCGACCTAACCAGCATGTCATCAACATATACTTCCATGTTTGTATCGATTAGCTCCTTGAACATGTGATTGACTAGTCGCTGGTAAGTCGCACCAGCGTTTTTCAAACCGAAGGGCATTACTTTGTAATAGTAAAGCCCTGTATCGGCCCGAAAGCTAGTGTGATCCTCATCAGGTGGGTGCATACTGATTTGATTGTACCCAGAGTATGCATCCATGAATGACAAGGTCTCGTGTCCTGCAGTGGCATCGACCAGCTGGTCGATTCTCGGGAGTGGGAAACAATCTTTTGGGTAGGCTTTATTAAGGTCTGTGAAATCTATGCACGTTCTCCATTTGCCATTCGGCTTGGGTACTAGTACGGGATTAGAGACCCATGATGGATAAAACGCTACCCTGATGAATCTGTTCTCCTTTTGCTTCTCGACTTCTTCCTTCAAGGCTTTTGATCTATCTTTGTCGAGCAACCTTCTTTTTTGTTGCACTGGTGGAAAACTTTTGTCTATGTTCAGGACATGGCTGATAACTGTCGGGTCTATTCCAACCATGTCTTTATGTGACCAGGCAAAGACTTCCTGGTTCTTCTTCAAAAATTCCACCAGTTTTTGTTTGGTTGTTGTCTTTAAGTTTTTACCGACTTTCACCACCATGATCGGATCTGCTTCATCGAGTTGGACCTCTTCAAGGTCCTCGATGGGTCCTACTTCTTCATCAAAATCCCCAAAGCGAGGATCCAAGTCCTTATGCTCACTTTGGGCAACACCCTATTTGGTGACATAATCACCTAATTGGGCTTGTACTTCATTGGCGTCTGCAACTCTTTTCCGGCGGTTTCCCTCGATCCACCTTTCTTTGCCTTAGATATCGAGGAGTTTTTGCACTCCCTCACTTCTCATTGATTTCCCAATACGCATCCTACCCCTGCGTCGGTTGAGTATTTCATGGAAAGGTGCCAAACCGAGGTAACAGCTCGTAGGTCGACCAGAATAGGCCTTCCAATTACAACATTGTACGCGGAAGGACAATCAACTACTATAAAAGTAATGAGTAATGTCCTATTTGCGAGCGCAGTTCTTGCTGTAACTGGGAGCCTAGTCGACCCCGTTGGCGTGAGTCCTTCGCCATAAAAACCATATATGGTTTGGTTGCACGACTCTAGGTCCTTGACGGACAACTTCATCCTCTCTAGTGAAGACTTATACAAGATGTTGACTGAGCTCCATGTGTCCACCAACACCCTCTTAACCATCATGTTGGCAATCTAGACGTCAATGACCAACAGATCTGAATGTGGAAATCGTACGTTCTGAGCGTCGTCTTCGGAGAAGGTTATCAACTCCTCCTCTGTTCGAGCTTTTTTAGGTGCTCGATCCTCCACACTCATCATCTCGATGTTCTGGTCGTGGCGTAAGGTCTGAGCGTACCGCTCCCTTGCCTTCCCACTATCTTCTGCAAGGTGTGTGGCGCCACAGATGGTGAGTAACGTACCTGCCACAGAAGCTGGCTGTAAAGGTGGCGAGCGTTAGCGTGTAGGCGCCTGCTCATTGCCCCGTTGAGCCTCTCGCTGAGATCCTCCTGAGGCTTGTACGTATCTCCTTAGGTGTCCTTGTCTGATGAGGAACTCAATCACGTCTTTCAACTGGTTACACTCGTTGGTGTCATGTCCATAGTCATTGTGAAAACGACAAAATTTTGTTGTATCTCTCTTGGAGATATCCTTCCTTATAGGCGCTGGTCGCTTATAAGGGACAGTGGAGTTGGTTTCCTGGTAGACCTCCACCCTGCTTTTGACAAGGGCCGTATATTTGGTGAATCTCGGCTCGTACCTACAGCCTTTAGGGCGTTTATTTTCGGACATTGATGGCTCATTGTTCGCCCTTTTTCTATCATTTTTACCATTCCCGTTCTCGTTGCCTTTGTTGTTGCCATTGGGTTTATCTGGCCCGTTGGCGGCTTTGGTGGGATCTTCCTTTAGTCCATTGTCCTTCACAGGCGATTCCCCTTCGTTGGAAATCACGACCTCGAGCTTGATGTATCGATCAGCTCGATCAAGAAACTCTTTGTAATGCCCTAAACTCCAGGGACCGTTACAGTGTGCCTTGTAAACAGTGCTAAACTCGCTAATCGAGTCATTTGGCCAAAATCGTGTAACTAAGTATGATTAGCGGTTTAGGGATTAAATTTTTTGGATAAGATATAACATTTCATTAGATCATTTAATATATATATATATGTTGGGATCCCAAAATTATAATTTCAGAGTCTACTACAAGAAAATATTTACAACAGGCCGTTCTATGCGCCAAAACAGGGTTTAACCCTAGTTCCCCTTCAAACCTCGGCCGTGGTGGACGAGCAACTGCATATGTACACATCATCACCTAAGCTCTCCAGCTCAAGGATGGTCCAACTTTCTTTTGCCTTTACCTGCACCACATAGCACCAGTGAGCCGAAGCCTAGCAAGAAAACTTAATATGCTCATGAACAGTTATAACATGTCATCGAAATATAAGGTACACACCTAGCAGATAAAGCCCCAGCCAAGCGGCCAAGAAAAACCATGTAGCAATGGGTATCCAGGATAAAGAATCCTACCCTCCTGAATGGACGACTATCTAGTCAGTCTCAATCAGCTAAGTGATTCAACACTTGTGGTTCCAGTAACCATATCGTGCTAATAGCCCTGGATAAAAGCTAGATGACTGATAAGTCCATCTAGGTCACATGACTGATAAGTCTATCCCGGTCAGATGACTGATAAGTACATCCCAATTAGATGACTAATAAGCCCATCTCGGAGGTCCCATAACCTCCTAGCCATGTGACAAACAGTCACCGGGGCCATAAGCCCTGGCTCTGAGTAACTAGTCTTAGACTAGGCAAGTGCTTATAATTTTCATCGACCTTCAGGTCGGTCCAGTATTAACACCCCATATGAGTCATTCTATGCTGATATCGATTAGATCTAATCTTCATTTGGCTTGGCATTCATGACGCTATGCCATTTTTGACTCTTAGGTCAGTAAAGCACGACCAGTGTTCAACCCATTGTGAACTTGACTAGTAAATCACAGCTTCACAGATGGATCTAACACCATTGCTGATTCTGACTAATAAGTCAGTGCCACACACAAGTAAGCCATGCCACCAAACATATATCACGTATCCAATATCCATATACAAGGCATTCAGCATGCTTACTTAACAAGTACTAGTACAATTAGGACCATGCATGAACACAGAGGCTCAAGCTCTGAAGAATATCATACTCAGTATATAAAGCATGTCCTAATCACATGTTTCTCATGCATCATATGCATTATATTTAATAATCCAACATGCACCAAGAACAGCCATGCATGTCACATATACACAGGGTGCAGTTTTCTTACCTCAGATTCGAGCTAGAACCAATATAAGAACGACCCTTGAGAACGATCAACCTTTAAGTCCTTAGCGGTCACCTAGTCATAACCAAATATGGGACACCATCAATAAAATGATCAACATAGGTTACCAAACCAAAATCTAGCCTCCGGGACAACAATCCAAACTAATCCAAGTAGTAGGAACACTCCCGAGGCCTATAGCTAAGTTCCCGGGGTCAAAAAGAGCAAACAGGGTGAAAACAAGGCAAGGGTTGCGGCCCTGGCACCTTGGGCCGCGGCCCCCAGAATTTCCTGAAGCAAGCGCCGCGGCGCCCAACACCAAGGGCCGCGGCGCCCAACAAAGTCAGAACCCTTCTCCTTCTTCATCGAGCTAGGGCCGCGGCCCCCAACCCTGGGCCATTCCCAAACGTATTTTCAACTTCTAAAAGCTTCCAAAATCATACCCAAACATTCCCCAATCATCAAAACAAAGTTCCAAAACTTCCCAAAGCTCCATAACCCTCAAAACCCAAGGTTCAAACCAACCAAAAACTCAAACACTTTACAAAGTCCAATTCTAAGCTTAAAAACTTTAGAAACTCAAAACTTCACACTTAGATTACCTTTGATTGGGTTGTTTTCCGTCAAATCCTTCAGTTAAGAAGCTTCTAATCTTTCCTAGGATCGCTATGCCTCGACCCTCGCTTGATTTCGACTCCTAGAACTCAAGATTCCTTCAAGAAAGCTTCGAATGGTAAAATAGGCTATCGGGAAGGGAGAGAGAGATTTTTTAACGTACGTTCTTATCTGACAAGCTACTTCAAGCTTAAGTAACCTCAAATAAAACCTAGTGCTCGGGGTCCCGGAAACACCCGCGGGGACATTATAGTCAAAACTTTCAGAATTCCATCCTGATCCCAAATACTCCCAATTTATCATCAAATAAACATTCTTATTACCCAATAATTAACCCCGTTATGACAAAACCGCTAACTCATAATCTAGGATCGTCTCATGCCGAATAGCTCGAATATATCTCCATAATAATAAATTCTCATTCAAAAATTACAATATGCAACCAATTTACAAATATGCCCTCAACAGGCCAAATTACCAAAATGCCCTTATGATTATAAATACACCCATATGCATGCATATAATCATCATATAATAATATAATTCACATTAACATGCATATAATCATTTAATACCATGATAAATCAATTATGGCCCTCCCGGCCTCCTAATCAAGGTCCTAAACCCTATTAGGAAATTTGGGGCATTACACTCTTGGGTACTCTTTACCCCATTCTTTCTTAGGCTGTTCCAAAGGGGAGAATGGCGCCTTACCCCAGAAGTTAGGGCCATCATTTTTCCCTTGTTGCCCATTTTTTAGCTCCAACAACCGTTCGCATAAAACGCTGGGCTCTCCCTCCTTCTGTCGTATCTTGACCAGCTAGTAGAATTGACCGTAAAATTCCTTCACGAACATTTCCCATGATACTATACTAGCAGGAGGAAATTTAAAGAACCACTCCTGCGCGGTGTCAGATAGGGTGGCGGGGAAGATTCTACAACAGGCATCGTCTGACACCTTCTGAATATCCATTTGCATCTCA
The DNA here is from genome assembly GCF_963169125.1 of Humulus lupulus. Lineage (NCBI taxonomy): Eukaryota > Viridiplantae > Streptophyta > Magnoliopsida > Rosales > Cannabaceae > Humulus > Humulus lupulus. Next base: position 14,861,027 of record NC_084802.1, read on the forward strand.
AACTTGTTTACATGAGATATTAGGTCCCCATACCCATCGAAGTTGGGTAACATTGGCCTTTTGAATTTGTTGGGGCTCTCGGCCACAACTGTCCTTTGTATGAACGGAGTGCCTCTTCTCCGATCATACTCAATGCGGGATGTCCGGCTTCCCACCAGCTGCTGGACAGCCTGATTCAGTGCATCAATTTGGGCCTGTACAACGTCTGGGATTGCTAGGGAGACTGGTGCCGGAGGAGCGTACTCATCGTGCCTCTCACGTCTATCGTTGAGCATGTTCCTTAGGTCATCATCTCTGAGCCTCTGTTTGCTAACGCCCAGCTGGTCAAAGACGTTATGATGTCTGGGCTGCTCCTTAGCTCTTTGCCTCGTATGCCTATTTTCTCTTGGTGGGGGGTTCCTATCACCACCTCTTTCCTCATGCTTTCGACTAGCATTCCTCTTGCCAGAATCGACCTCATTATAGTCATGGCCATCCCTAAACTGCGACCGGTTATAGCGCGACCGGCTGGTCACGCTGTTTCCTCCTCTAGCTGGCATCTCTCAAGCGTCAGAGGGAGGTTTGCGTTGGTCAGTGTTAGAGAATATATATTATTGCTCAATGGAATTATGGAAAAACCAAATACAACTCTATGCAAAAATACAATGAACAAGATAATATTGATTAAATAAGTATTACAACTCAATTGCTCAAAATACAAGTAAAAAAAAAGATGTAGAAGAAGATTACAAACTCAATACTATAACAATACAAGTAAATAAAATCAACAAGATCAAAAGAATGAAAACACAAACAAACTCTCACACAACCAAAGTGTAGAGTAGTGGGGATCACCAACTTGAACAAGGTTCAAGACCTTTGTCCAAAAGCTCATTTCCCCCTATTCTCTAAGCACTAAGGGATCTCTCAAGGAAATAGCTCTCTGGAATAATCAAGCCTCAAGGTGTATTTTCAGCCAAGTGCTTTGTGGATGAAAAATGGTGTGTCATACAAGTGAGCATTAGGCTCTTATTTATAGAGTTTGAGATACCCCTTTGAATTTCAAATTCCACCAACCCCCATGGCTGTTACCAATGTTTAATTGGATGTTTTATGGAATTAAAATAGATATTTGGGAGTTACTTGGCTGTTGGAAACGTTCAAAATTGGATAAAAGCCGAAATTCAAAGAAGCTGTCAGCCACTAGGGCCGCGGCGCTTGTTCCAGGTGCTGCGGCGCTCAGTCAAGTTCAGTCGTGGTGCATGTTCCAGGCGCCACGACTCTCAGTCAAGTTCAGCAACAAAAATTTCACTTTTTCCAAAACGTTCCAATTTATTCCCACTTGATTTTGTAACTTCCATACACAATATGGGAGTTAAAATCACATCTCTATCAACCATTTCTCATATGGCGTTATGAAATTCAATCTCAAATGTGTAACATATAATATACACATTATTGGGTAATATTTGGGAGTTATAAATTTGTAACTGATTTTGTAACTCCAAAATATGTCACATTTGGACACACACATGTGTCCAATTTTGTGACTCTCAATAATATGTTACAAGGTGTGACAAATCACATTTTGTCACATTATTTAATCTAATATTATATTATATGAAATAATATAACATTCCCCCACTAGATTAAATAATCACTTTTTGTAACACTTATTTAATCAATCAAACATTATATTAAAATATAATATTCCCCCACTTGATTAAATAATCACTCTCTATAGAAACCTTTGCATTGGTGCATAAAGTAAAATGTCTTTCGACTTGAATTTTACCTTAGTGTAATTATCACAAAGTTTGTGTAAATTTTGGTTGCCGAAGCATTGAACCACTATTGCTTGATAACAAACCGGTGATAACACACACACTTTTGCTATGTTCACTTGAGACCTCAATGTCTCACTTTTGCACCGTTAATGGCCATGTGCACATTCCATTCATAGGCTTTTCTTGAGAACGACTCCCAATTCTCATGAGGGGCGGCACCACCCCTAGGTCTATATAGGTAGAACTCTTACAGTATTTTTGTTACCCTAAAATACTTGTCTTTTCAAGACTGAGTTCTATTAAAAAACCTTTCGGTTTTAACCCACATTTTGGTAACACACTAGTACTCATATCTCATATGGGACAAAATTTGAGTACTACTATCTATTCACTTGATTGACTTGTTATTACCTATTGAACCTAATACTAGTTTGGTTACTAGTATTAAGAAAGGTTACCATCAACCGTGAATCTCTTTAGGGAGTCTAAGTCCCGCCCCTTGAGATGTAGAAATGATTCATTTGAATCATTTCTTTTCTCATGTATGCATACTTAGACACTCTCATTATTTTATTCAAACTTTGTTGCTAGCCATAGTTTGATTAAAATAGTTACCCCTTTAAAATAATGATTTTGACCATAGTCAACACCCTCACTATTTTATAGTTTTATATCCAAGATAAACATTTTTCCTTGAATATTAATTCTAGAAACCTCTTTGTTTCTAAAATTCTCCTTTATGTTTAAATTGATTCCTTCTTGAATCAAAATATTACAAACAATGACTTTAGACACCAAACATGTCTAGATTTGTTCATTCTATACACATATAGCCAATGTGATTTAGAATGTGGAAAATCACCTATTTGATAAGATGACAAAATTAATCAATTGATTAACAACAAAATAAATTGATTAACTTTGGAGCATCACCCCCACATTTCTCACATAGTGATAATAAAATATCACTTCAAAATAGAAATCTCTTCATTTCTATTAAGTCCTTTATCCTCCAAGATAAATCTAGACCTATGATTCTCAAAGTTCATCATGAGTCCTCTATGCCACATGATAAACTCTCAAGATAAAACCTCAATGTTTATCTTGATTTATTTACTTGCTAAAACTAGTCACACTTCTTTCAAAGCAACTTTTACTTTTAGTTGTCTAAATAATCTCAAAATCACTTAAACAACTTTTGTGTATTTTCTAAGAGTCTCTTTGAGATTCTTTTAAAAACATCAATTCGACATCCATTGATTTTCTCATCAAAATGAAAATGTCAATTTTTTAAACACTTTAAATCAAAGAAAATAAACCCTCATTGATTTATTTAAACACTTTGATTTCTTATGTTTTGTTTAAAATTATCTCCTCATCGAGATTAATTCAAACATATCACCATCTTTAACCAAAATGAATAATGTTCTATTTTATTCACCATTGGTGTAAAGATTCAAAATTGCTTCTCCAATTTTGTAATGTCTCCTCATTGAGATATTCAATATTTAAGAATTATTGTCACTAAATAATTCTCAAATATTTTCTCTTTTGACCATTCTTTAGACTATAAGTCTATTGAGTCAATATGTCATCCCATAATTATTTTTTATTATTATTATTATTTTTTTTTAATCCACTTTGATCCATTTTTTCTTGCAACAGCAAGACACAACCATTAAAAGATGTAACCCCCCTTAGCTTCATCTTTTCTTATCTTATAAAGTGAGATGGTAAACACTTAAATGGGGAATTTCATTTCTCAAATAATTCCTTTTATTTACCAAATAAATGGTAACTCATCACATTACAATAATATAGGATAAACATATTAACATCTCACAAATGTTTGCATGATTATAATTTCACATAGTTGTCAACATACATGACTAATATCATACTAATATGGCTCTTTATTAATATGCGAACATGAATTACAAATATCATACACATATTATTTCACTTTTCTATATCCCCACAAAATCAATATATTTATACATGTCATATAAAACTCATAGTTGTCATTCTAATAATTTCCCATTAACACAAAATAAGTTCTATGACATGCTAGCATACTTCCCAATAATCTACTAGATTATTTACATGTTAATCACATATAACAAAAACTCAAGATATTATATTATCTTCTAATCTAACCACTAAAAAACAAAGGAGATTAGCAAACAATGAATCTCATTTATAAACTTTTCTTCTTCTCATTTCTATCACTATATGAAAACCATTAGATCTTCTAAGAAAACCAAAGAAGAGCATTACCTTATCTTACCATCTTTTCAAAGTTGGATCCTCATATGATCTCCATGGTTTTTCCTTCCATTGAAAAGGAAAATAAGCTTTTGATTGTTAGAGAATATATATTATTGCTCAATGGAATTATGGAAAAACCAAATACAACTCTATGAAAAAATACAATGGACAAGATAATATTGATTAAATAAGTATTACAACTCAATTGCTCAAAATACAAGTAAATAAAAAGATGTAGAAGAAGAAGATTACAAACTCAATACTATAACAATACAAGTAAATAAAATCAACAAGATCAAAAGAATGAAAACACAAACAAACTCTCACACAACCAAAGTGTAGAGTAGTGGGGATCACCAACTTGAACAAGGTTCAAGACCTTTGTCCAAAAGCTTATTTCCCTCTATTCTCTAAGCACTAAGGGATCTCTCAAGGAAATAGCTTTCTGGAATAATCAAGCCTCAAGGTGTATTTTCAGCCAAGTGCTTTGTGGATGAAAAATGGTGTCATACAAGTGAGCATTAGGCTCCTATTTATAGAGTTTGAGATACCCCTTTGAATTTCAAATTCCACAAACCCCCATGGCTATTACCAATGTTTAATTGGATGTTTTATGGAATTAAAATAGAGATTTCGGAGTTACTTGGTTGTTGGAAACGTTCAAAATTGGATAAAAACTGAAATTCAAAGAAGCTGTCAGCCACTAGGGCCGCGACGCTGGTTCCATGCGCCGCGGCGCTCAGTCAAGTTCAGCAACAAAAATTTCAGTTTTTCCAAAACGTTCCAATTTATTCCCACTTGATTTTGTAACTTCCATACACAATATGGGAGTTAAAATCACATCTCTATCAGCCATTTCTCATATGGCTTTATGAAATCCAATCTCAAACGTGTAACATATAATATACACATTATTGGGAGTTACAAATTTGTAACTCCAAAATATGTCACATTTGGACACACACATGTGTCCAATTTTGTGACTCTCAATAATATGTTACAAGGTGTGACAAATCACATTTTGTCACATTATTTAATCTAATATTATATTATATGAAATAATATAATAGTCAGTGGGTCCTCATGCATTATTATGCCATGGGGGTCCCCTGGCCGCAGAGCCTGACTCATTGTGCCTTCTGTTAGCAGAAGGTCGTTGCCCCCTGCTCGGTGGATTTGGCTCATTGGCCCCTGGGTGTCTAGGGCTTCAGGGAGGCTGCCTGACCCTAATCTACCTCTGGCACTGGGGATTGCCTCGACCAGCTTGAGAAGGTGGCTGCTGTTCAGGATCCTGAATTAGGATGTCCTGTTGAGCAGCAGGCAGTTGCTCCGACCTTTGAGGGCTTGCTGGCTGAAGCAGAGGACTCGGATTTGCGGCCTGTTGCAATGTTGCATTTGGTGGCTGATCCGGTTGAGAAGTCAGTGCAACCTGTCCCCTAGCCAACTAAATGGCTGCTTCTAAAGCAGCTGTGGCATCTCTTTGCCGGCGGTCCAGGTCCTCCTGCTGCTCATTTAGCTCCTGAAGCTGACACTCAATTTCCCTCTGTTGTTGTGCCAAGCTCTCCACCGCATTCTCTTGATTGGCCCTCAGATTGGCCAACTCGTCCTGCAACACACTTAGTGTTGTCCTCAACATTTCAGAGTCCATTTCTTCCTCCTCAAAATCCAAGCGTGGCTTATTTTCAGCCACATTTGGAGGAGGAGGCTGAGTGGATGCAGCGCCAGAAGTCTGTCCAGCTATCTTGGATGTCTTCACCATTTGATCTTCTTAAAGTTCTTGATTAATCTCTCAATGAGAGCACCAGAATGTTGGCCCTTGATTTGGCCAACGACACGGAGTCAAAATAACGACAGGAAATGAGATGAAAACAAGAAGAGAATAAAATGAAAAGTAAATAACACAAGCGATTTATAGTGGTTCGGCCCCAATGAGATGGTAATGACCTACGTCCACTTAGTGATCTTATTGATATTGAATCCCACTAATATGATCAAAGAACTAGGGTTCTTGAGTTTCACAAGCTTTAGGAAGATTACAATTTCGGTGGATAATCACACTATGCTTTTCTCTCTTAATACAAAGATTAAAAGTTCAAAAGTCCAGACCTCCCTTCCTTGAGCCCTCCTCTTCTTATTTATAGGCTCAAGAGGGTTACATGGGCCGATGGGCCTTAACTACAATTAATATCATCATATCAAGGTAATAAAAGGAAACATTATAAATGTAATTATTACAAGATTGCATATCCCAAAGGAAGTAAATGAGAGTATGCGACTAGACTGGTTGCACCTCATCAAGAGACTTGACGAATCAATAATTATCTGTTCGATGATCGAACATGATCTCTTCACTCGAAATTGCCACGTGTAAGAAAATCTTGCCACATCATCGGGAGCCATTTTTGGGTAAACATTACCGAGTTCCAAAAATGTAAGTATGGGCTAGTCCTTAGGGTAAGCTGGTAACAAACAAGTCAAAGAACTCAAATAATACAATCAGTTAGAATACTAACCACTCAGAATTGAGATTGAATTGACCTATGGTCAACTATATGATATGACTAGAATAGATAATGATGGTATGTTTACTTATCCTATCTACTTTCAATATCGGTCCAATTCGATGTAACAAATACATCTGATCTTATATACTTTGCTAATGTTCTGGAAAGAACATAATACTACAATGTGTAAGTAGATCATATCGTAGATTGGCAAGTCAGTGTAAATCCCGTGCACTGACTAATCTTAGGACTAACTTATATTTGAACATATAATCATAATTATATTCCACTATGATTACGCCACTATAAATATGATTAGCTATATGCTCGGGATTTAATAGAAGTTTATATCAAACAAATAATCATGAAAATAAAATATGTTAGCAAAGTGATTGACCGAGTCAAAAATTGATTTCTATTATTTTATTGATAATAAATGAGATTATAAAGAAAATGGGTTTAATTAGGGCATAAAAACCCAACATGCTCAACCTTAGAAAAGAACATGAAAAGAAAGAGAGAAAAACGTGAATGAGGGAGGCTGCTACCCTTAGCTGATTTCTTTCAAGTTTTAGGGTCAAATGACCCAAATGCCCCTCCTCAATAATATCCTCCTTAATAAACCTCTAGGGAAAATTTTTCATTTGCCTAAGTTCCCACCAAACCTCTATTAGTTCCACTAATCATCAAATTAATCAACTACTCCATCCAATGCAATTATTCCACCAATTTATTTCATTTATCAATAATTTCCCAAATATACGAAATTACCAAAATACCCCTTGGCTCCCTGAGCCGGATACTTTAACCCCGTTGTGACTTTTTGCTAAAATTGCTCAAAAGGATCCACTCCTGAAGAATATCACGAATACATCCACATAATCATGTGGTCTCAAGAATATAACACATAAAATATAAATATACCCTCAACGGGTCAAAATTATGAAAATTCCATTTTTTTTTTAACAAAAGTGGGTCTCTAAACACATTTAATACACATAATCATGCATACTCAATTATATATCAATGTAATCTACATATTTTTTCCACGTTCCCTCCCAGCACGCTAATCCAAGCCCTTAATCTTATGAGTTTTGGAACATTACAAAAACCATACCTTTGTATCTTTACAATGAGGCTATTTATAGATATAAGGCGACAAAAACATAGAAAAGAAACAGAGCTAACTTATGGTCTTAACAAACCCAAAAAGAATTAACGATCATAATTAAAAATCCTCCACCTTGACTGATAATTCTGATTTAAATGCTTGATGAGACTTGATGTGCTTCCAAGGTCACCCTCTTCATTCAACGGTGGCCATGAGCAAATTCAGACAATGTCTGAACTTTGCTATTGGTAATGCTTTGGTGAGCATAGCAGAAGGGTTCTCTTCGGTTGATACCTTTTCCAGCTTAATCTTCCCTTCTGTGATGATGTCTCAGATAAAGTGCATCCTAGCATCAATGTGTTTGGTCCTTTCATAAAACACCTGATTTTTATTAAGGTGTAAGGCACTTTGAATGTCACTAAATACAATAATTACTCTTTGATCAATACCAAGTGCCCTTGTTAAGCCTTTTAACCATAAAGCTTCCTTGACAACTTCTGTACAAGCTATATATTCGGCTTCGGTTGTGGACAAAGTTACAATTGACCGTAGATTTGCTTTCCAGCTGATGGTGTAGTTATTAATCTGAAACACAAAACCAATTTGAGATCTCCTAGTGTCCACATCCCTTGCATAATCTGAATCGACATAACCATGTACTTCTTGTCTGTTTGAACTTAAACCATAGAGTAACCCAATGTTAGATGTCCCCTTTATAAATCTCATCATCCATTTAACAACCTCCCAATGCCCTCTCCATGGATTTCCCATATACCTGCTCACCACACTTACTCCATGGCATAGATCTGGGCATGTGCAGACCATAATGTACTTCATGCTCCCTACAACACTAGTGTAAGGAACTCTTTGCATAGATCAGATGTCTTCATTTGAGTTTGGTGCTTGAGTAGATGATAATCATAAATGTTGAGCAATTGGAGTCACTACTAATTTGGCATTGTCAAAACCAAATCTTTTAAGAACCTTAGATATGTGTATCCCTTTGAGAGAGTAACAATCACTTGTGCTTTATGTCTCTAATTATCTCAATTCCCAAAATCTTCCTTGCTGGACAAAGAAATTTCATTTCAAATTATGCACTCAGCATCCCCTTTACTGTGTTAACTTCAAAAATGAGCTTGCTTGCAATTAATATGTCATCAATGTATAAAAGCAAGTGTACTACATACCTTACATTTGTTGTCTTTACATATACACAACAGTCATAAGAGCTCATCTTAAAACTTGATTTGATTACAAAATCATCAAACCTTTTGTACCATTGGCGAGGTGGTTGTTTCAGCCCATATAGGGATCTTTTTAGTAGGCAAACATGGTCTTCCTTTCCCTTTTCTTCAAAGCCTTCAGGTTGTCTCATATGGATTTCTTCTTCCAATTCTCCATGAAAAAATACCGTCTTTACATCCATCTGTTTGAGTTATAAATTATCAATGGATGTTAAGGCTAATAACACTCGAATTGAAGTGTGTTTGGCTACAGGAAAAAAGATTTGAGTGTAATTTACCCCCTCACGCTATGTAAAACCTTTTGCCACTAATTTGGCCTTGTAACATGCTCTTTCGATTTGAGGAATTTCTTCTTTGAATTTATTCTGCCCAACAAGTTTCTTGACAAAAATCTAGGTATCACATTTTTATGTAGAGAGTTTATTTCTTCTCTCATTGCAACCTCCCATTCAAGTCTATCACTACACCTTATAACTTCAGTGTAAGTTATTGGTTCCTCATCCATATATTCAGATACGGTAAGAACATAATGGATGATATCTACAAAGCCATATCGTTTAGGTGCCTTAATTTCTCTCCTTTCACGATCCCTTGTAAGTTGATAAACTTGAATACCAACCGCCATATCAGTTGCATCTAGATCTTCTTCATCAGAAATTTCCTCTTCTTCTACTTCAGTTGTTGGCTATCTATCTTACTGTTCAATTTGATTTTCCTCATGATTCTCCACCTCAAAATATAATTCTTCAGCTAGTTTCTTTGACAGTCCTACAGGTTGAGTTTCTAAAGTTCCCTTGTACATTTTATCCTTTTCAAAGACCACATCTCTACTGATAAAATATTTCTGATGGTTGCTTTAATCAATGCTCACTACACCAAACACCCATTACCATAACACATCATTATAATACTATTTAAAAAGAGTTATGGTATATTTATATATATATGTGGGGGAAAAAAAGGGCGGTAACTTATTTGGGAGCCCGCCACTTATATTTTTTTTCACACTAAATATTTTTTCACAAAAAGCTCCATCCTTATTACACCCTTCCATTATCAACTTGAAGAAACCCTTTATTCCTTCACAATCCAAATCCCAATCCTTGCTACTGTTCCTCCGCTGCCGTTGACACTGTCACCGCCTTAGACAGCACCGAAGACTCTCGCCACCCCTGGCCCGAATGGATGGCCCTCGTCGACCGATTGACCACCAAGGGTTACTTCAGCGAAACCCTTGTCGAAGATGAGGCTGATAGTCTATACAAGAATATGAGCCTTTTGAAAGACCCCTGTCTCAGCTTCGCTCGTGACCGTACGATGTTCTCAAGTAAATTATATCTTTCTTTCTCTATTTGTTTGGTTGCCGAGAAAATATGAGACAAAAGCTCAACTTTATTCATACTTAGTCTCAATTAAGAAGAGAAAAGAGAAAGAGTAAGAGAAAGCTCTGTACACAGTCAACAATGGCATTGATAGATCTGAGAATCTTACGTTTGGTCTCTCTCTCCCATTTCTCGACATCTCCATCTCTCTCTCACATTTCTCCCATTGCTCCTCAATTTCTGGCAATCACTATCTCAATTTCAAGCTCTCATCGGCATGGGTATGTACTTCTTCATCTTTATTTATCCATCTTCACTCATCTATTTCTACAACTATAACCCTAATCTTCACTTTAAGTACCATTTTTCTTTCAATTTCTCTTTCTGTTTTTTCATGACTGATCAATGATTCATCATTAATGTTCTCTTTGTTAATTTTATTATTGCAACCATGATCATAGTGATCTTTGTTTCTATGTTTAAATATGGTGTGTTTTGGAATATAAATGAATGTTTGTATGTAGGCTAAACTTGTATGTATCGAGTGTCTTTGTGTTATTTGATGTTTGTGTCAATTTATCTGTAAATTTTGTTTAGTTTGACTGCTTAAATTGGTCTTGTTATATAAAAATAAGCTTTGCTAAACCTATGCATAATAACTGTTTGATGGAATGCTTCAGTGAGATATATGAGTAAAATGTTAAGTCCTGAAGTAACATCAAAGAAGGCAACTTGTCGTTTATTACATTGTCGTTTTTAGATCCCTAAAGCTAATTATATTTACTAAATATATTTACAGGTATCGATAAGTCCTGAAGTAACATCAAAGAAGGTAAACCGTGACATTATCAAACAGCTGGATACTCTCTACCGTGCCTCTCATTTGGCTAATCTGAGAGTTTCTTATGATGGCGGGAAGTCTATCTACACTGCTGGGGAGTTGCCATTTTCCTCCAAAGAATTTATTATAAAGTTGTCTGACAATGATAGAGAAACTGGAAGCTCTAGTACCAGGAGGTATTATATACTACATTAAGTTTGACATTTTGAGTAATACTATTTTCATTTTTATGTACTCTGTTCTGATTTGATATTTTTTCCCTTAATTAGCCGTAGGGAACATGAATTTAAGGTGACCATCAAGTTTGCTTCGAAGCCAGACTTACATCATCTGCGTCAGTTTTTACAGAGCAGGCAACTTGATGCTCCTCAAGAGACAATTCAAGCACTGGATGTTGCTCTCAGAGGAGATCCATCGGATAAGTAATTCAATACTGCCTTCAGGCTTTAGAACAAAATGCTATTCTTTATAAAATTTTCTTACTACTTTACTATTTTTTTTCATCTGAAAATTCAGTGCCTGGTAGTTTATTTTGGTTTGTTTATGTTATGTAACTTGATAATAATGTACTCTGTATGTTGTTAAAAGTGCTGAGTTTTTTTTAGTCAATGGCTTGAGTGTATGTATATCTTTAACTGTAGGTATACTGTTGTTGGGAGGTCATTTTTTCACCTCACACTGGGGCGTCCTGGTGAGCTTGCAGATGGCATAATCTATTGGAAAGGGTACTATCAAAGTTTGAGGCTAATTCAGTTAGGGCTTTCTCTTAACATTGGTATTGCCTTTAGCTAGTTTACTCTTTTATGCTTATATTGTTACAAGGCACCATATGGTGCACCACCCGATGGCGTAAGGTCGTTGTTTGTGCAATTTAATGTCGGTTCACACATAATCTAGTAAGATGCTAAAATCTAATATGGAAGATGTTATGTGATGCCCTACAACAATTTTTGTTATCTAGATGGTTTTTACCAAGTGGACTGACGTTTCTTTTTCTGAACTACCTTATCCAATTGTTGTAGATGTTTCAGCAAGGGCTTTTTATGAAACTATAAGGGTATCTGATTTCGTTTTCAAAAACTTTAATGTGAGAGACGATCTAAGGCCATTGCATGATCAAGTCCGGCTCCAGGTTCTTGCATATTACTAAGTTGGATATGGGTGTTTTTCTTATCTATTATTAACATTATTAAAAGAAATTTATATCTATTTTTATTGCTGCAGCTAAAGAAAAATTTGAAAGGGGTTAAAGTAGCATGCAGTCATTTGCAAAATACAAGGACTTATAAGATTACTGGGATATCGACAGAGCCACTGAACAAATTAATGTGAGTGTGCATATGTCATGACCTTAACCATTCCATGTTGGTATGTGCTAGTGCTGCTATTTGATTTTAATAATTTGGGAAGATTTTTCTTGGTGGTATTTAAACTTCTCTACCTATACTTTCAAATTGTTTTACTAACATGTTTATATTTTATTTTAGGTTTACTCTTGATGATAAGATGACACAGATTTCAGTTGCTGCTTACTTTCAAGACAAGTACAAAATCAAACTCAGATATGTGACATGGCCTGCTCTGCAAGCAGGAAATGCAGCAAAGCCTATTTACTTACCCATGGAGGTTCCCATCATAGTTTCAATAACATTTTTTTTTGCATGCTAAGTTCTATTGGACAGCAGCTATTTTCATGATTATATTTCTAAATGTTGTATCCGTTATAGGTTTGTACAATTGTTGAGGGGCAAAGATACTCTAAGAAACTCAATGAAAGGCAAGTAACCAATCTATTGAGGGCAACCTATCAAAGACCAAACGACAGGGAAGAAAGCATTTGGCGAATTGTTAAGCAGAACAAATACAGTGATCATGAACTTGTCCAGGATTTTGGAATTAGTGTTGTAAACAATTTGACAATGGTTGATGCTCGAGTTTTGCCTCCACCAGTGGTATTTTTCTAATATGAGCTTGCTTTTGCGTTTGACGAGTGAGTTCTACTCTTTCAATTGGAACTAATTCTATTATTTTTCTTCATGAAGCTTTTATATAGAGGTACTAGGAGGGAGGCTACTGAGCATCCTCGATTTGGGCAATGGAATATGTCCAATAAAGTAAGTAAATGATCTTTATAACTCCATTTTGTTATGATGTATGTGAAGAGGTATGATTCATTAACTTATTTTTTTATTTTTATTTTGGGTTATGATAGAAAATGATCAATGGAGGCCAAGTTGAGTTTTGGACATGTGTGAACTTCTCGCGTATCAATTCAGATATTCATGATCGCTTTTGTTCAGAATTGGTCAGTACTTGGCTCAATATGGGAATGGTATGGTTACCGGATCTTTCTGTCTCATCTCTTTTACTGTGACATTGCATTGATTGTTTATAATTGACATTTTTTATCATTTTGGATACTTGGAAGGCCTTCCAAACTAGACCAGTAATTCCGTGCAACGCTTGGCCAGCTAACCAAATTGAGAGGGCTTTGAGATCTGTTCATGAGCAATGCAAGAAGATACTTATCAACAAACAACTACAGTTGTTAATAGTTATGTTTCCTGATTCTGGTGGTTCATATGGTGAGCGACTTGGCCAAGACTTGTAACTATGAAGTTTGAAATGCCATTATAACATTTTGTTTTAGCTAAAAAACATTACATTCCTATTCCAGGGATGATTAAATGAATTTGTGAAATTGAGCTAGCAAATATGACTTGCATATCTAAGACTTTTACAATATATATTGAAAATTGTACAATATATATTCTTTCATTTCTATTGAAAATTGTGCATGAATATACTGTTTTTCTATGTTTGCATATTTTAGGACCTTGATCAAGACTCCAAATGCAGCTCATGGATAGGGCTATGGACGAGGTTGGAGGGCTCGGCTTGCGGAGGGTTGTGGATGGCTCGGTCTCACGGAGAGGTCATGGGTCAAAACTTGAAAAACTTGAAAAGCAGGAAAACCTCACTGAACCCATTATTTTCATGTTGCTGGTATGTTCTATAAATTTCTGGCTGTCTTTGTTCGTGTGATGTCTAAATAAACACAAGTGTGAAAAGTACAAAGTATATTTGATTAAATATTTGCACTCTAGTCATGTTGACTGTTATATACGAAACAGGGAGTCTTATGCAGGATTAAATCAATACTTAGAGTTCTCAACTGTAACTTTAATGAAATTTATTTGGGAAAAAAAAGATGAATTTTTTAGCTGCTGTTTTCAATTTTGATCCACTTAGAGAAAACCTAAATATTGAATTCTTATAACTGTTTGTTGGAGTTTGCATATCCTGTTATTACTTTGTATACGATTTTCTCTTTTTATTAAAGTTACTCTCTTGCATCTCTTGTTTATAATCAATTTTTTTTTTATATCTCTTCCCTTAGAACACTAGGCAATATATATAATAATCACTTAGTATGCCTAGTACATTTCTTATAATCTTATTGGACATATATTCAGCCAATAATAATAGGCCTAATTAGTAACTAGTTCTTTTTATTTTTTATGGAATAATTAAACCTCAAAGAAGGCCTAATATTCTTATCATCTGTCTTGTTACAAGTAGTTGTGTGTCACGATAAAACTTTGTTATTGCACTAGTTCTTTGTCACCCACTGAATTAGCTTACATAACTAACTCTTGAACTCTCTTTAAACAATCTTCACAGTTGCTAATTTATCATGCCATTAATAGAAGATTTATTTAATTCTTCCTGCTGAAAATTACAATGTCCAAGTAATGCTTGAACTTTGAGAGAGTTGGAGATTTTTCAGCATAAATATCTGTTGTATGAACTTACTTATGTCAATATGCTCTTCTGCTTTAGTGGCAGCTATGATTATGGCAGTGAAAACATTTGATAACTACTGAATTTAAATTGGATTGATTCTCAGATTGAAGATTGCATTCCCCAGCTTTAACCTGTTCCTGAATTTTGGTTTTAGTCTCTCTTGCTCTTAATTTCCATCTCTCAGAACTATAGTACTAAATTTCTAATTCAGATTATTTAGGAACCAGTTGTAATAATAGTAGAATTCTTCTATGGTGTATAATTTCATTAAACTTCTGTTGATGAAGAAGTTTATCAAAATTATACACCATAAAAGTTTAGACTATTAGAAAAGTATTATAATAACTAATCAAATAAAGTCATATGAGTTTGATCTGTTATGACTTTATATGGATTTGTTCTATTTCCTTGTGGACAGCCCTTTGAGTTCCCACTCTGCAATTTAATGAAACTCCTATGCAAAATCCATCTTTTCTTCAATTCAGTTGTTCTTTTGACAGATTTTCACTTAATCAATTTTGTAAAATTTTCTTTTTCTCCACATTTAGTGCCACATCAGGGGGTATTCTAGACAGAGTTGTTGAAGCAGAGGATAAGAAACATGGAGATATTCTAAGACTAGTAAATTTTATTCTTCTTCTACATTGTACCCTTGGTGCAAAACATTGTCAATTCAGTTTGGTATTTTTTTTTCAGTAACTCATAAAGGAAAATATTTACAATGTTGTGAGCAGGACCATTTCAGCTCAAGATCTGTCCCATTTTTTAGGTTTGTATTTTTTTTCTACATTTTTATTTCTACTCTCTTTGTCTCTCTCGGCTCCCTCTCTCTCTCTATCTCTCACTCATCTCTTTTTTGCATTTCTTAACTATTTCTACCAGCAAGTTTCAGAATAATACTTAGGGGGGAAGTTGTGGAACATCAAAATATCGCTAATGATCTCAAATTTCAACAATTTATTGTGTATTGAATAATTGTCTGTCAAAATAGATTCACAATTATTATGTTTAATGGTACTTTTTAAAAGTTAATAACACATATAAGACTAAACCCCCTTTTGGTCTTTCTCTCAGATTGCATTTCAAGTACTAGTTAAGGCATTGATTAATTTGGATCCTGGTGAGGAAATGGAGTCTCTAAGAAAACAATTTCAAGAATTCATTGCAGGCCTCATGTCATTACCAATAAACATTCCTGGAACTAGGCTTCACAGATCATTACAGGTAAGTTAGTTATTATTAATCTATTACTACTCACATCTTGCCTTATTTCATAATTACTAATTATGTTGGTACAAAATATTTTTCCTCTTCTCTTTTCAGGCAAAGAAAAAAATGGTGAAGCAAGTATAGAAAATTTTAGAAGCCAGGAAAAGTAGTAGTAGGATGATCACCGAAGAGGCTCCAAGAGATGTAATAGATGTTCTTCTAAATGACACAAGTGGTCAATTAACAGATGATCTAATAGCTTATAACATTATAGATATGATGATCCCAGGAGAGGATTCAGTTCCTGTTCTTTTGACTCTTCCAGTGAAATATCTCTCAGATTGTCCTGCTGCCCTACAACAGTTATTGGTATGAACCACTTAGTTTGTTGTTTCTCTTTGATTTTTTCTTTTCTTCACTCTGAATGCTAACATGTAGAACTTCTTTAGTTCCATACTATGTCTTGTCTGAAGCTTTTCTTCTATTGTTATGGGAATAGCATTAGTCATTGGTCTGGCTCTTAGAGGTTTCCTTGCACAAGTAGTGTTTCTTGGTGTGTGAAATGAATATGGTAATTTTGTCACATTTACACATCATGTATTATTTTCTTTTTATAAATTTGTACAACAGCCTGTAGAGAAGTTACCACATCTGCAACCCTTTTGTCTAATTACTTTCTATTTATGCTGCTGGGTGCTCCTTTTGTATAGTTCTTTATTCTGGCAATTAGATAGCTTCCATTATAGTTGCGTTTTAGATTTTTCTTTTTCTCTTATTGGTTGGATGTAGTGTATGTTGGGCAGTTTTTTTTTACCCTTGTGGATTTTCTGCTATTCTTTTCTTTTTTATTTCCTTCTTTCTTGCTTTACTTATTTGTTAAATCAGAGATGCTAGGCATAATTGTAACTTTATTTTTCTGATATGAGAAAGAAAAACAAAATAAAAATCAATTCCATAGTTTGCTAACTAAATAAACAAAGTCATTTGGCTCTGTTTCTTTGCTGTTGGGAGTTGTTCTTTTAGTTTTGTTCAAGTTTCTATTGTAAGTTTATTAGGTATAGAGTTTCTTTTCCCTCTTGAAATGAATTACCACATAGTATTATGAAAGCATCTCTTCCTGACAGCATTTTGATGAGGTTTCCTTTTTTATAATGTCATATTCCCATATATGAACTTAAAACATGACAATTTCCAGAGTTTTTGTTTGATACTTTAGTTTGTCTTATACAAGACATAGTAATTATCTAAATAATAATATATCAAATTGGCCTTTACCCAATGTTTCTGCAACAAATCCATTTGATTTTCAATATTTGATTTTTACTTATAAAATGAATTAAAGTCGTGTTTGGATGGTTTGAGCTTTTATGAATTGAGTCACAAGAGCCACTTGCATGAGATAGAGCCCACCCGGAAGTGATTCTCATATGAATATGTTTCTGTTTTATGGAAAGATATTTTGAACGGTGTAAAGTTTAACAGTACCTTCTGAATATGTTTCAGGTTTGTGGAAATTATGGCTCCTGTCTTTTCTCGAAAAGCTTGGCGGTGTGTATGGCACATGATTCAGGTATGGTGTGTGTGTATGGTTATTTAGTTAGGCTAAAAAACTTAAAAATTTATGCAACTAGAAATCTTAGAAGTTCTCGTGAAATGTAAGTTGGAAAGCTAGTGCTTTTCGCTTTCTTGACAAGAAACATATTTTAGTTTATTAATACAAAAAGATAACATTTCCACTTTTGTTTTTTTTTCCCAGTTTTTGTTTGTCTTGTTTCCCATAACCTAACTCTAAACACATTTCCCACTTCGAACTTAGAAAGAAAGAGAAACTTTGGGAGAATAAGAGGAATAGCATGGGCTTCATAAAGGACCTCTAACAGCCATATTCACATTTGTTAATTTGGATGCCATACTTGATGCCCTGCTGGTTACCTATCACAGAGAGAATTTTGACAAAGCTATTTACACATCAATTCTATGTTTGTATTGAACTTTACAGAAAGGAATTAACCTTGCTAGGTCTTTAGAGAAGAAATAAATGGGGATAGAAGTTAGTACAAAATGTATGAATTGTTTCTTCATATTAATAATAAAATGACTTTTTCTTTTACAATGTGCAGGTATATTGAGATGATTTCTTTGGAGCAATTCTTGACAACATTTGTAGTTGAGGCCTTTAGAATGGAAGAATGTATTTCACTAATTTTTGTGTACATTTCTTGTTTTGTATTTAGTGATAAAGGAATCTAAATTGGGCATAAATTATGTTGTAATATGATTTCTTAAGCCTAGACTAGTAGACTAAATATTGTAATTACATTTTGAGTAATTAATAAAAATCTATTTATGTTACCATATTTGGCTTCAACTTTCATATTTGTTTTCCTAGTTTTGTGTAAGTAAAAAAAGATTATGTTTCTCTAAGCTAATATAACACATGTGTTATACTAAAGTGTAGTATAACACAAAAAAAGTGTTATACTAAAGTGTAGTATAACACAAAAAAAGGGTTATGCTAAAGTGTAGTATAACACAAAAAATGTGTTATATAATCGACTATAAATAACATAATTCAACACTTATCTATATATTAAAATAACACAGAAATTGTGTTATCGTTGATAGTACAATAACACATCTGTATAATACTGATAAAGTGTTATGTAAAGTACCCTGACCTACGATAACATAGTCGGTCTTAACACATGAGAAAGTGTTATCGTATGTTTTGATAACACATTTTTGGTGTTATTAAAAGCATTTTTTCTTGTAGTGGCTCCACATCTTGTAGCCTTTGAACCCAATTGAATACCTGATGAACACACACTTTAAAGCTCTAGGCTCTGATTTGCTCTACCTTATGTGAACATAAGCAACACATCCGAAAGTTCTCAAATGATCATATTTTTTTGGATGTCCCGACCACATCTCAATTGGAGTTTTGAAGTTAAAAGCTATTGAAGCGCATCTATTAATCAAGTAACATGCAGAAACAACTGCTTTAGCCCAAAAATTCTTGGGTAAACCCGAGTAGATCAACATACACCTTACTCTTTCAAGGAAACTTATATTCATCCTTTCATCGAGACCATTTTGTTGAGGAGTATTCCTAACTGTCAAATGTCTTGCTATACCAGCCTGCTTAAAAAACTTGTTAAACATATTAGCACAAAACTCTAACCCATTGTTAGTTCTAAGCCTTTTGATTTTCTTTTCAGTTTGAGTTTCAATCATAACCTTCCATTCTTTAAAAGTTTCAAATGCATCATTCTTGTTCTTAAGTATATAAACCCATACATGTCTTGAAAAGTCATCAATGAAAGTTAGAAAGTACCTAGCTCCACCTCGAGAAAGAGTCCTTGATGGTCCCCAAAGATCTAAATGTATGTAGTCAAGTGTGCCTTTAGTTCTGTGAGTTCCAACACCAAATTTGACCTTTGTTGATTTTCCCAAAACACATTTTTCACAAAAATCCATGTCCTGAATTGTGTTCTCACCAAGCAACCCTTGATTCTCTAAAATTTCGAGACCTTTTTGGCTAACATGACCCAATTTTCTATGCCAAAACATTGCTGAATTTGTCATGACTTTAAAAGCTATTGAAACCATATCTTTAGATGTACTCCCTTGTAAAACATGTACCCCATTTATCATTAAACCTTTCATCAACACCATTGAAGATTTTATTACTTTCATGATACCATTCTCAACTTTGACTAAACAACCCTCTTTATCCAACATTGCAACTGATATAAGGTTCCTTTTTATCTCAGGAACATGTATCACTTGCTATAGTTATACTATACTACCTCTAATAACCTCTAGTTTTATTGATCCTATTCCAATCACCGAACAAGCTCGATTATCCCCAAGCTTTATTGTCCCTCATTCAGTCTTCTTGTACTTGATGAACTGAAGTTTATTCGGACACACATGAAAGGAACAACTTGAATCAATCACCCAGTCGATGCCTGAATACCTTGATACCACTAAAACTCCAGCACTGTTATAACCTTCACTATTGCCTCCATCTAAAACAACATTAGCATTACTCGATTTCTTGCTGTTAGATTTTAGTTCAGGGCAATCCTTTATCAAATGTGTGGTTTTGTGACAAATGAAACATCTCTTCTTGTACCTCAAATTTGACTTCCCCCTTTTCTGATTTCCTTGACTCTTATTTTCCCTTTTGTCTGTTCTCCCTCGGATCAGTAGCCCTTCTCCTGAGATTTCTTCCTTCTGTTCAGATTTTCTCTTCATCTCCTTAGACATCAAGGCACTTTGAACCCCATCCAATGTCAATAAATCCCTTCCAAACATCATAGTGTCTATGAAGTGTTCATAGCTATCATTGAGCAAAGAATTCAGAATTATAATGGCTTGATCCTCATCTTCGATCTTAATTTCTATGTTTTCCAAATCAAGAATTCTTTATTGAAATCATCCAAATGATCTTCAATGGACTTATCAGGTGTCATCTTGAATGAATACAAATTTTGCTTCAAGAATAATCTGTTTGCCAGAGACTTAGTCAAATAAAGACTCTCAAGTTTTGTCCATATACTTTTTGCACTCTTCTCCTTTGTGAGATTACGCAAGACCTTATCACCAAGACTTAGGATGATAGAACTATGGGCCTTGTCAAGAATGTCATCCTTCTCCTTCTTGGTCATCCCCTTTAGCTTGGTCTCATCAATGGCGTTTTGAAGTCCTTGTTCCCCAAGCAAACTTCATCTTTACCCTCCACAATCCAAAATCATTCTTTCCTCTAAATTTCTCCATATCAAATTTTGCATTACCCAGTGTTCCCCAAGATCGAACCCTCCAAGTCTTGAACTCTATCAAGCTCTGGCGAAACCTGGCTCCTGATACCAGTTTGTTAAGCAAACTTCACTTGATATTTGACGCATTCTCACACTAAGATAATCAAGAACAAACACAAACAAACAACTCAGAAAGATTTACATGGTTTAGAAGGATTTCTCCTTCCTACATCCACAGGAAGCAACACTTAAGCTCTTTATTATTCTCTCTGAAACAATCTCAATTATTACAAGTAAAACCATACCTTTGTGTCTTTACGATGAGACTATTTATAGGCATAGATATAAGGCGTCAAAACATAGAAAAGAAACAGAGCTAACTAACGGTCATAACGAGCCCAAAAAGAATAGAGTCTAAAACAGAATTAAAGGTCATAATTAATTGTATATCTCTATGTCAATCTTTTATTGGACTCTGTCAAGTGTTATATTGTGTTTAGATTCTTATTATTGTAGTGGTGTAATCTCACTCTCTCCTAACAAAAGGGTTGTGGTAGTGGAAAAGAGGTAAATGAAAGATGACAAAAAAAATGAAGCACCACTGCCCTTAGTGTTTTACCACCGCTCGTACAAGGTGGTGGGGTATGAGCATGCTGCTTTTCTCTACCTTATGGGCACCTAGATCATTTCGAAGGTTCCCAGACATTACAATACATGGGAATCAATGCCTTAAAAATACAAGGACCAATTGTTTTTTTAAAAATGTCTTATAATTAATATATTATTGTGTTTTTTTTCCAATGTAGTGGTATTATAAAATAAAAGGTCGTGAGGATTATGCAAAGTGTCTAGAGGGTATCGATTGAGAGATGGAAGATCGATACCATGATAGGAAAACAAAAAGACAGACACACTTTGAAAGTTACTACAAAGGACAAGAGGATTGGGACGAGATCTTCAACCACCTAACCAAGGCGCAGTGGAAGCAGAATTGTGAGTTATTTACAACTCCAAGTTTGATTGCATGCTCCCAAAAGAACAAGGAAAAAGAAAAGAAAATAAAGTATCCTACATCGCAGGGTACAAAATCGTTGGCGATCATTCGCCACAAGAGAGTAAGTGAAAATACCAACACAATTTTTTCTATTAAATTATAATTTCTCTAACATTTTGTTTATATTTTTCAGGCAAACCCGGACCTTATTGAGACATGGAAGGAGTATCTGTGTAAGAAAGACAAATAATTTTGTCAATGATGACATTGAACGAGATTATGTAAGTCTAGCTAATTGTATTCTAATATTCATATAATTATGTTTTTTTGTTGTCTCTAATGTTTCCTTAAAATAGACAAAATTGAAGTGCTACAAAAAGTATTGTGTCAAAGGCATCTCTGATATCCGATTCGAATGATGATGGTTTGACAACAATTGATCATGTAGAGGTGTTAAAAACGTTTTTTTTTTTTGTTGATAAATCAGGAAAGATTCATTAAACAACCAACAACTATTACAGATAAGTCCTCAAACAGCCCGAGCTTCAAAAATAGAACAAAACCCAAACAGACCCATTACAAATTCCCAAACCAAACTAAGTTTCTTTGACTAATTTTCTTTGGCATTATATATGTAATTCTTGTCTTTACACTGAATTTTGTATTCTGTACAATCTTCTCAGGCTGAGTAATTTTCCCCAGCCAAAAAATCTCATTTCTCACCCTCCAAAGCTGGTAAACCAGAGCTGCAATGGCAGCCGAGTAGACCTGCTTTTTAAAAGTATTAACTTTGGCCCGTTCAATCCATCTGGTCACTTTCAACAAAGTTGTTGAATTAGTATTCCAATTCAATCAAAGCAGAACTTGTTGAAAGCATCTGATGGCAAAAGAACAATTGAAAAACAAGTGCTCACAAGATTCTTCAACTATTCCACACAGCAAGCAGTCAGAATTCTCAATGATCCTATGCCTTTTGAGCCCGTCTTTAGTATTCAACCTGTCATGAACAGCCAGCCATAAAATGAAGCTATGTTTGGGTGTATTCAGCATGAATAATATTGTATCCATATCTGATCTGATATCTCTCAGGTTTAACTTGCGGCAATGAGAACAGATTTTTAAATTTCTCTTTAACTTCCACAACTTTCTTCCAATACCAGCTACTTGAAGCAGGGGCAATGTAATTCCACCAATCTACTTGTTTGATATAGACATGATGGACCCATTTAACCCAAAGGTCATCTTTCTTCTCAGCAACAGCCCAAATATACTTTCCAAGGGCTGCAATATTCCAGTCCCTACTGTTCTTGAATCCTAAACCACCTGAGTTCTTCGAATTGCAAACTAGGTCCCAAGCTATACGACCTGGTCTGGTTGAATAGGCCTGCCCTGTCCAAAGGAAAGCTCTACAAATGGCTGCAATCTCATTCAATACTTTTTTAGGAATAATCATAATCTGACTCCAGTAAGAGTGAATTGAAAGAAGAACTGAATTGATCAGTGTAACCTGGCCAGCAAAAGAAATATTTCTGGAGCTCCAGCATTTAATTCTAGCAAGCATCTTGTCAAGAAGAACCTCACAATCCTTTGCTGAAATTCGCTTGGAGCAGATCAGAATTCCAAGATATTTGAAAGGCAGAGCACTTCTACTGTAACCCGAAGCATCAAGGATTCGTTGGACTTCATGCTCATTCATATTACTACAGTAGACAGCCGATTTAGTCTGATTTGGACAAAGCCCAGAAGTGCTAGAAAAGAGCTGCAATCCTTGAAGCATATAGTAGATAGATCTGAAATCACCATGACAGAATAACAGAATATCATCAGCAAAGATAAGGTGATTAAGTTTGATCCCTTCACACCTAGCATGAAATTTAAAATCCTTTTTACTTCCTACTCGATGCAAAATTCTTGAAAGGTATTCCATCCCCAATACAAACAATAACGGAGACATAGGATCGCCCGGCCGCAGCCCCCTCTTAGACTCAAAAAATCCATGGGAAGAGCCATTAAACATAAGCGAGAATTTTGGAGTGCGAACACACTGCATAACAAGCTGAATGAATTTACTTGGGAAATTGAAAGCTCCAAGCATTTCCTCAATAAAATCCCATTCAATAGTGTCATAAGCTTTCCGCAAATCAAGCTTGATCATACACTTAGGTTTCCCAACTTTCCTTGCATAATGATGGACTAAATCTTGACATATCATGATATTGTGAGCGATAGATCTCCCCTTGACAAAACCTCCTTGATTTTGAGCTACAAGCACCAGAAGAACAGCCCTCAACCTTGTGCATATCATCTTCGTGGCAGCTTTATAGAGTACATTACAACAGGCTATGGGTCTATAATCACTCACATGTTTTGGGCATTTACTTTTCGAAATAAGAGTCAAAACAGTAGAGTTCAATTCGTTTAGAATTTTCCCAGAATGCAGAAATGACAGTATAGCATCACATACTTCATCTCCAACTAAATTCCAATTATCCTGGAAGAAAAAACTGCAATATCCATCCGGACCAGATGCCTTTGTTCCAGGAATCTCCCAAATGGCTTTTTTAACTTCCTCTTGACTATAAGGCAGCAACAGATTGTTAACATGCGAAGTAGTAAGGAATGTACCCAGAGAAACTATTTTTGTAAGCACTTTATTCCTCACAGCCATCTTACTGCCCAGTAACTTCTGATAATAATCCAGAAATGCTGCTGTGACCATATCAGGCTGATCTATCCATTCACCCAATTCCGAAGTAATAGAGCAAATTCTATTCTGATTTCGCCTCTCTCTAATGCGAGCATGGAACAAAGCTGAGTTAGTATCACCATCTTGAATCCAATTGAGCTTAGCTTTTTGCTGCAAGAAAGAACAGTAAGATCTATGAATGTCAGTGTATTTTTGACGAGCTTCAAGCTCCAATTGAATAAGTCTGGGATTTAGAGGATCCTTATTCAATTGATCTTGACATTCAGTTAAAGCATGCGAGGTCTCCAAATCAGCAACATGAATGTCCGTAAATCCTTGCTTATTAATCAGTCTCAAAGTGCTCTTTAGTCTTTTAAGCTTCTGAACCACTTTGTACATCAGAGTGCCATCTATAGGACGAATCCAATCATTGTGCACCAGATCTTGAAAACCAGGAAAGGACTTCCACATGCGAAAGTATTTAAAAGGCTTCCTACCAGTGACTAAAACAGGTGTTACAGTGAGAATCGCTAGAGAGTGATCAAATAACCCCTCATTCATAAAGTGTACCTCTGCAGCTCCATAAGTATCCAACCACTTTTGATTAGCCAAGATTCTATCAATTTTCGAGTAAATTCGATCTTGGCCCTGCTGTTTGTTATTCCAGGTATAGAAATTCCCACTAAATTTAACATCTTCCAATTGGCAAATCTCCACACACCTCTGAAAAGAATGAGCCTTAGTATATTTAACTCTAGCACCAATACGCTCCTCCTTAACCAATATATCATTGAAATCTCCCAATACAATCCAAGGATCTTCCATAGATAGGTCCTGCAAGTGCTTCCACAAAAGATTTCGACTCTCTTCAATATTCATACCATACACAAAAGTTACAAAGAAACTGTCCATATTCAAAGTCGAACTAGCATGCATGTGAATCATTTGACTAGAGCATTTTATAATAGCATCATTGAACACCAAAGGATTTCAACTAACTACAATGCGTCCACCCTTATGCCACACATTATTCGAAGTAAAGCACCAGCCAGAAAAAACTCGAAGGTATAAAGCTCCCAAATTATGAGCTTTAACCCTCGTTTCAAGAAGACCAACCAAGCCAATCCCCTTAGAAAAAATCAGAATTTTTACTTGAAGCTGTTTATGATGGCTGTTGATCCCCCTGACATTCCAGCTCATTATTCTATCCATTTGGGAGAGAAGGAACTCCCCCTCCTCCCTTAGATTCCTCTACAGCCACTTGCGAGTTATCTCTTGTCTCAAGGTCAAGAACTTGAAAATTATTACTAATGATGGTTTGCTAAGCCACCCCTGGGACCATTTTAGCTTTATCTTTTGTTTTCCAGCCTTTAGAAACTGGTTGAAACCCATCACCATCTGTTTCGGGACCCTGTTCAGTGACTGGCCCATGCAAGTTCAGATCTTGCTTCACAACCCATTCCTGTTTCTTACCTTCTTTCTTCCTACATTTTTGAGTTGAATGCTCCATCCCCTTACAATGATTACAAACCAGAGGTTTCCATTCATAAAAAACAGCCACAGAGACCTCAAAATCCAATTCATTCTCAAAATAAATGAATTCTAGAAAATCCTGTGTTAATGAGACTTCTATTAAAACCCTTGGAAAACTAAGCTTGTCCCTTCCTCTTGTAATCGAATCTACCATTAATGGCTTCCCTAATTGACCGACAATCTTGTAGAGAGATCGTTCTCCCCAATATTTCAGATCTAAGTCATGAAGCTGAATCCAAGTGGGTACTCTTCTAATATCTTCTTTCTTGAAATCAGTAAATGCATCCCACAATTTCATAACCGCTGGTTTATTGTCAAAGAAAATAAAACCTCCTGTGAGTACATCATCCCTAGCAGCCATGGATACAAATCTAATGATGAAAATGCCATGAGATAGTTGTCCAACCTTGTCTACCCCCTTAATTTTCTAGATTCTTCGAGCAAACTCATCCAGAACAGAGAGAGGAGGATTTGCCCCCAAAACATAACAAACAATAGAGGAACTCCAAAATGATACTTCATCCTCAATATCATCCATGGTTATCTTAACTCCTCTACCACTTGATTTTTGTTTCTCACAATCAGCATGTGAACTAGCAAATTTAGCATTTAAATTTTGCACTATGTTTCCAGATCGCAAGATTGGAGGAGAAGGATGCTTACCTTGCTGCACTTCCTGAGAACATTTTTGAGATGCTACTAAAAAATTCGAAAAAACATCCCGAATCTCCTGTTGACGATTCAACAAATTCAGAGTCGATTTGGGCGAGAGGATCTCCGGGCCATCCTCTGGACAATGCTCCTCCCGAAGGATAGCCAACTCCTCATCCCGTTCAGTGTTCTCCTTCTCTATATCAATATCCTCATCAGAGACATTAAGAGGATCAATGCCAAGTATAGCAGCCATATATTTTGTTTTCTGAACATCCCCTGTAGAATTCGGACCACGCTTTTTCCGTTTCTTCTATGTCGATTTGAGTTTACCTTTCACCTTAACCCTCGTCTTTGCCATGGCACCAGCCCTCAAGCTGAGAACAGAGCAGAGAGCAAGAAAAACCCAATGTGTTAAAAACGTATTGGGTCAAAGGCGTAGCCACGAGCGAGGATTGAGCCACAAATCGAAAGGGTCAGGGTCATCATTTACCCAACACTCTTAATACACCCAATTTCAGGCGTCTCATCAAAAATTGTATGATGAGTAACATAATTTGGTAAATAATTTGACTAAGCAAGTCCAATACTTGTCTCACTATCTTCCACTTGAAGCTCGTAGTTCACTGAACGTTAAGATGAAGATTATGTATGAAAACGTTGTCGGGAGGAATGCAAATGCACCGTCTCAACCTCCACAACACTCATCATATCTCAACCTTTGGTCCATCCCGACATGTCTACACCTTCATCTTCTCTCATCCTTCGACCCATCCATACATGTTTGGAGCAGCGCGGTCATAACCCATGACACCTCCTTACATGTTTAGAGCAGTACCATCACCTTATCCTTTTATATTTGGAGCACCGTCGTCTCAAACTCCACCATATCCTTATATGTATTGAGAAATATCATGAACATTACCTCCACAATATTCATAGTCGATGCTGCCGCAAGAAGACGGTATGGAGGACGCTACTGATTTAGGAGAGTAGGGATTATATTTTTGTTAGTTAATTGCTACATTATATTATAAATATAGATAGTTGTTATCTTAATTAATATTTTAATTTTCAATTATTTATTTTTTAATTAATAAAATATATATTTTAATTTTTTTTAAAAATTAATATTAGGGGCGACAATATTTAACTAAGATTGGTGTGACAACAATGTTTCTCCTCCCCCACACCAATCTTTTCCATTCCATACGTGTTTATCGAGAAAATTTTATACATAGTTTTAGCATATCCAAAAACTAGTCTGCAAGCAAGAGATAAGGTGAGATAGGTTCGACCAGTGGAAGTACGACTACTTACTCGAGTATAGATGCAGTTAGATTGAATATGATCAGATTCCTAACAAAGTGCTCGCGACAAGTCGATATTCACTATTGGTTTTAATTAGAACTGAAATACATGAAATCTTTGGAATCCTTCAAGTAGGTTGAAGAAATTTTTGGCGTCAAAGTTGGAAGTTTTATCAAATTTTGAGATGGCCAAAGAAGTGGCGCGGGTATCCATCGTTGGTTTTGGTTTAAAATGGAAATATAAATGGGAGAAGAATCACTAAGCAAAAGTTGTTTCGATGCATCATTCATGTAACATAATGTGTATATATTTTTATGTTGTCTCTAATTAGAAGGCATATGGAGAATGACTTTGCTCTATTTTTTAATTATTAGAATTTATGCTTACTTTCAAAAAGCTCTAGAACTTTAAATTATTAGCTTGGATATATATAATGACACTAATAGTAAAAAATGGGTTTTATGATTCCCTTAGGGGGTTATCAAAAGTCTTCCACGTCACCCTCAGTAAGTAGCACTACAACATCTCCCATGGGGAGACCACACATTTCACGTCAAGTTTTCTATGTCTTCCTCGGGGTGACTTTTTTTTTCTATTTTTATTTCATTTATTAATTAATAAAATTGAGTTATATTTAATTAAATATAGTAATTTCAATTAATAAATATAATTTTATATTTTTGATTTTATATTATTTGATATATTAAATTAATTACTTAATAAAATTAAAATTTAATCGTTTTTTATTATAAAATAATTAATGTATGATAAAAAGAGAGAAAGAAGAATCATTTTATAAAGGAGAACGAGTGAAATGTTTAATTTCTAAAGGATGCGGGACAAAATCAGGAAGAGAGTAGAGACTCTCTATGACTTTCGTGAAGAGACGTGAAATACTTTCTATGACTCCCCAAAGGGAGATGTGGTAGGTCTTTCACATCTCCATTAGGGAGACATGGTAGGTCTTTTTATGACTTCCTAGGAGAGACATGAAATCTATCATTTCAGTGTCTTACGTATGTTTTTATGTCTTACAAAATGAGAAATAAATTAAGAGCATTTTATGTCATACAAAATTAGACATAAAATGTGAAGACTCAGAAAAAATAAAAGAAATAAAATAAAAAAATTATTATTTAAGTTTTATTTTAAGTGGTGGGACCCACTTGTTTTAAAATTGCTCAGCCCTTTTTTTCCCTTCCTTTTTCTTCTCCCTCCCTCCCGACCATTCTTCTTTCTCCTTCTTCTTCTTCTTCTTCTACTTTTTCTTCTTTCTTTTTTTTTTCTCTCTGCAACAACTCACCGCTGGGTACCAGGAAGCCATTTCCGAAGTCTCCTTTGCCGCCACGCGCTAGAGCTGGAGCACTAGTGGCCGGCAAAAACCCCATCCCCAAAATCCTACGGCCATCGGAGTTAAGATGCACACGAATGGAGCAGTCAAAGTTTCGTTGTCAAAACTTTGACCACACTTTCCGGCGAACCCAGACCTCCGTTCGGTGAGTGGGTGGCACCGTTGGAACCAGCGTGAAGGGAGGAACGTCGCCCACTAAGTCATTTCAGTCAACTCACCGTTGGAAGCATTTTCCGGCGACACCGGAGGTCATTTGGGCAAAAGGGCTGTACTTTCGTGATGTACTACTCGAGATGATCATTTTGATATATGCCATGCATTTATTCGTCGACGTTTCCAGTAGCTCCACCAACCACTAGTGTGCACTGCTTGGGTGAGGTTCCGGAACTTGAAATTTTAAATATGGTCATATTATATGTCTTTGGACACGATTTTGAATAAGGAATGCAATGATGATAATCGTTTGCTCATTTGGTGCACGTAGGAAAAACGTGATATTAAGATCGAACTAAATCACTCTAAGATCATCATTAAGCTTAGGAGCATCACTTTGGCCTCAGATTGAAAATTCTAAGGAGGCAGGGACTCAACTTGACTATTAGACTTATTTTACTCTTATTGAATCACCTTAAACATATTCCAATTTTAATATTTATAAAATGTTTGAAAAAAAGGAAACTTAATCTGCATGTTTACTGATCTGTTCTAAGGGCACTGAGTGCCACATACACTTTTGTTCACTTATTTATGCAGGTTATGATTTATGGGTTTTATTCAAAAGCAGCTGTTATGCTGCCCAATTTTTTAAAATATAAAGGGAATATGTTTATTTCTTTTCATGTGTATCTGCATTTGGTTATACCGATGAGAGCCATAGTGATCATGATTTGTGCATGTTGTTGTTTCACGACCTAGTCTGTAATGACCCACTACTCTAGACTCTTGGACCATTACTAAACTATACATACAAATTCTTACTAAAACTTACATTTGCAAAAATACCATATTTTTATTAGAAAACGTATAGAAATAAGAGTTACTTACATAAATACCAAGAAGGATATGGGATCCCATTGTTTGAAAAACAAAACATAACATGATTTATAAAATATAGGGATTACATAGTAAGTGCGGAAAATACATATAAAGACCATAAACAATTGACTACATCCTCGAAATCGAACTCTCGACTCCTTGACTCCATTCATCATCGATACACAATCTCCAAGCATCCACGAATCTTACCGCCTCTAAAGCTATTTTCCTGCACATAAAACAGAAAGGAATGAGCCTAATGCCCAGCAAGGAAAATCTAACACATAGTCATATACATAATTTCATAAGAAGCATAAGAACATAACACTACATAATGTAACATAACATAACATAACATAACACTTATATCATACACTTACTATAATGGCCATTATTACTTGGGGTCCCATAGACTAAACAAGTCATATGCCCATGAGATTAGTGGGGTCCTACTAGCTAAGTAGGTCATATGCCCATAATCTATTTGGGGTCTTGTTAGTCATATGGGTCATATGCCCAAGCCTACAAACATACATATCATAACACTTATCATAACATAAGAAACATATTTCATAACATAAGACATAAGATAACATAAGCATAAAACATATAGATTCTATCCTATTTTCCTTACCAAAGTTACCAGGATATGTGGACAGCGTTGGGACTTTGGAACACTCCTAATAACCATTATGAGAAAGAGTGAGTCTAATGAAAAGGAATGGGAAGACTAAACCATTGAAAAACATGCTTACCGAAACTTATGTGCTCAAGAACTTAGATTTCCTAACCAAAATAAGAATGAGGTTAGGAGACTGAGTAGAAGGCTATGAGAAAGAAAATAACATAAAACAAATGAACTAGAGTTTTGGTTTACCTCAAAGACTTGTAAGACCAATCTACACCACAACCGAAATACTATAGAACCTTACTTCCCAAAGTGTTTGATAAGCTTATGATGTTCAAGCTTATGATTCCCAAACCCAGGTGTTTATACTCTCACACTCACTTAGCACTTGTAGCCTCTGAACTTAGAGCAAAAGGTGAATAATGGTTGGGTACTAGGTCCTATTTATAGAGTTTAGGAATGGAAGGATCTTGATTTTACTTGAATAAAAATAATAGCTTTTTAGGTGAAAATAATTTGAATAATCGTTCAGCAGAGGCTGAAGACTCGTTCAAAAAGATGCTGGACTTATCAAGAGGTTGAATGGCTGAATGGAAAATGAATTCAAAACATTTCAAAATACACTGAAGGAGGCGATATATCGCCCCCTGTAGGCGATATATCGCCTAGGCCAGTATGCCCGAGGCTGTCGTGCATCGTCTCGTTTTTTCCGTATCTACGTGCTGCGATATATCGCCCCCTATAGCTGTGATATATCGGCATATGCTGATTAATTAAACACGAAATTACACATTTTTAGCTAAGTTTGAATGGAGTAAACAACCTTGACTAAGCCCTCAACGTATTCAAAGCTGCTGACTGACCTTATAGCATTCAAACTTTTAACCTTATTAAATTAAATCCTCAAAATACTTAATCCTTAATCACCCATTCATAACATGTGCTTAAAATCCTATTGGTCCTCATCTAAACCTTATAGTATAATAAATATTATCCTTAATATCAGTCATATAATCAAACCTTAGGTTAAACTTAATATTCTTAAACTATATGTTAAACTTAGAAAATCTATAAGTACTACTATGAGTGTCCAAATAATTCCCGGTCTGAACCAAAAATCCACAGTTACAAAGATAATACTATAAATACTATAATACTACTATCTAACTAGCTAAGTAAAGTTCTTGGACTCTACATAGTCTCCGTGTCATCATAGGTAGATCAGGTGTCCACTCACCTATAGGTGTAAAGACCTAGTATCTGTATACAGGAAGTGTTCTGAGCCTCCCCTTATGGTGGTTATCAGGTCCGGCAACCCAGTTTAGGATGTCGTTTTTTCTATGGTGGGTAACGGGAACTAGGGATCTAGTGGACGGTGTGATGTGCACTTGTAGCTATGCTTTTATGATTATTTGTGGTTTCTCTCTATTTTGGGTTATACATGATGATATATATTTGTTTCCAAGCTAACCATGCATGGGTTTTATTTAACTTTTGGGTCCTATGTTATTAGTTGCTTTCCTACTGGGCTTTCTAAGCTCACCCCCCTATATCTTTCCCATTCCAGGATCCCAGTGACGCAATTGTGTATAAGGTGAATTGATGATGAAGCTAATGTGTTTAGCGCCATAGTCCTATCTTTTGGACATTATATGTAATTAATTTGGAACCTATCGGTCTGTATATCTAAGTTAGCTATGTAATAGTTAGAAATGAGGAATGGTGAATGCTAAGTATTATTTTGGGTGTTTTATGACTTATTAAATTTAACCGTTTGGTGACTACATAACTGTGAGGATATTATTGTTCTATGTATTAGGATAAATGATTCTACTTTTATCCATAATATTTTTATATATAATTATAGGAGTTATTCTATTATTTTGACTTATAATTATAGTAACATTTAATATAAATTAAATGATCATTTATAAAGACTATTTTCCACCGAGGGTCAAAGTTTGACCTTTGACCACCCAAGTTATGGATATTACAATTCTGCCACAACCTAGGGCTCGGGTTATGACATAAAAGGTTCCATCCAACTTTTAATGTCTATGTAAGACATTGTAAGGAGTCATACAAAATATATTTTGTAGTAGTGTGAGGTAAATTAATTTAGACTGTGGCTTAAAATACAATTATAGGGAGCGACTACAACGCATCCTCTTTTTTTGCAACACCGGTACATCTTTTTTCTATTTCGGTTTCTGAATAGTTATAATCCCAATTTTTTTTATATGATGGTGTACATTATAGCTATCTAGAACATCCTACAAAATTTCAAGAAATTCTGAATAAATTATGGTACCGAAACAAGGCTTAAACTTTCTGTTGCACGGGTGCCTGTTTTTTTGTGTACGCGTGTAAAATTTGATAGTTTGAACTCTGTTTTCGGCTTCGTAAACTATTTAGAATTTCTTGAAAATTTGCAGGATATTCTAAATACCTACAATGTACACCTTCATATAAAAAAAATTGGGATTATATCTATCCAGGTGTCGAAATAGAAAAATAATGCACCGATGTTGCAAAAAAAAGGATGCGTTGTAGTCGTTCCGTACAATTATATTTCATTGAATAAATTAAGATGAACATAAAAAGAAATGCTTCTTACATTAATAGATTATTACTACATAAACTCTAATCATAAGATTTTTCTTTTAAGAAGCTACCATATTGATGTAATATAAAGCATAAATACTGCTTTAATTTTGTAATTTTTTTTATGAGCTTATCTATAATACAACTTGATAGCGGAGAAGAATAAGATGATCCATCAGCATTTTATGATCACAAATTGTTCCAAAATAACAACCTGTCTCAAACTTGTGATCATCCAACAAACCAAACCCACAATAAAATGTGTCCCAATTGTTGAAATTAATTGAGCATCAAACGATAATCAATAGTTGATTACACATATTCATGTTCAACATTGCACAATGAAATCATCTTATTTAAGGCATCAAACATAATATGAATAAAAGGAAGCTTTACTTACCTTTGTGATCAAGTCTATTAACCATTATTCTCCATAATTATGCTAATTACAATTCAGCCACCTACACATCAAAGATCAAAGGGATGAACACTACTCTCTCTCTCTCTCTCTCTCTCTCTCTCTCTCTCTCTCTCTCTCTCTCTCTCTCTCTCTCTCTCTCTCTCTCTCATTTTTCCTCTAAAACACCCATTGTCCACACACACTTAATAAAGGGTGTAACCCTTGTTTATAAACCATAATGGGCTTATTGGGCCTAGATACCCAATGAGATGATTAGTTGTCTTGGCTAAATGGGCTGGCCTAAAGATGTTGAGAGCGTGTCCATAGACCCTGAGTGTGTCAGTACATTATATCCATCCCATTATAGCCCAATGGTAATAACATGCAATACCGATTATATAAATATACTTACATGCTAATCACGACACTACATGAGAAAAATATAATTATTTCAATCTGTACGCCCTAATTTTCCAATGGGCTATTAGCGAGCTGAGATACGGCCTAAATCATATCAGCCATGTGGATCCCCCATGACCAGAGCGGCTGTCGTCAGGTCCTACCTCGTTAGCTCGGGTATCCAAAAGGTTCGCCAAGACTACTCAAGGACCAAGTCAGGACTGTGAAGGCCACAGGTCGAGGGGGCATCCAGCTCGTGCCACGAGCTGGAGTTGGAAGCTATGACCTCTTATAAAGTCAACCACACAAGGTAAACGTGCATATATCAGACATCACGTGTCTGATATATCCCTGACTTCTCGGACACGCAGCATGAACGTGCGTATTCAGGCACCCACGACTGGGTTGGGCCGTGCGGCCCATTATCCCCCTTACCTATTGATTAGACCACACTTCATGTGTCAGGTTTTAGGAATTAATCATGAATGTCACCGAAGTGATATGATAGATAAGAAGGTCACGGGATGACCCCCCTTACCAACCCTCAGGTGCCCTCTCCTATAAATATGGAGACCCTGGGAGTTGCAAAGGGTTGGATTCTATTGTATAAGGAAATACCCTGTAAAAGAATACCAGGGATATAGCAATAATATTGACTGGTGGAGTAGAAGGATTTTAACCTTTGAACCACCTAAAAAAACGTATTTCGTGTCACCAGTCCATAAAAAGATCATTCATCTATTTCGGTTCATGAAAAAGCACTAATCCCTTCCTCTTATTTTCTTAATTACTTGTTGGCGAAGAATCGCGTCAATAGTTTGGTGCTTTCATTGAGAGAGAGTTAGATTGGTGCTATCGCAAACATCCAACTATGGTGACCACTCTATCAAGACACGGTAACGAGGTGGAAAAACATGATGGGCAGGAGGCTCATCATGCCGCCATCTTCGGTGAACAAATTCCTGAGGTCCAGCAGTGGCCGGGAAAACTGCCGGTGGGCCAAGATGACACTGGAAGTTCGGCGCCCCGGCCACCTAATCCAAAACCCATATTTTTACACTGCGGTAGAAATGGAAAACGCTCAGCTGAGGAATCAACTAGCGAAAGCTAGTTAGCAGATTAAGGAGGTGTTGGCCCGACTACCCCCTCTTACAACCGACGCTAACATCGGAAAGAGGCAAGGCGAGACTCATAAGTCCTGCCGGGGTAATCGGTCCAGGCCTAGCCGCTCGGACAGACCGCCGGCATCCAACTCTGTTCCCTCATCGCACCGTCGAGAGGCAAACTTCGAAGGAATGCCTAGAGCCGAACAACAGTATTGCCGCTCGGTCCGAACTTTAACTCCCAGTTCACAGCCAGCCTCGAGCGCGCCCAGGAGGGCTCGAGGGAATTCCAGAAGGAGATCCGGGGAGGGCTCACAGCACCAGCCATCCTGCACCTCGTCCAGATCGCCAGGCGCGGGACCCGCAGGTTGGCAGGGCTGAAAGGCCCCCACCTAACTTGATCCGCCCTGATGGAACCAGGATTACATCTCCGATCAGGCATCCTCTGTCGCCCATAAGATATCCGTCTGCTCCTCGGCCCTCCCGAGATATTCCAGCTTATGGAAGCAGCAGGAGAAACCCGCGATCCTCAGGACCTTCCCAACGTAGCCGGGCGCCCAGAGGGAGCCCGAATCCTCACCCCCAGAGGCGGACTCCGAGCTTCTCTAACGGGAGCTACTCGACCGGTAGTCGCCGGAGTGACCTTTCTGGCGGAGACCTGCGTCAACATTTAAGCTCGGCACAAAGTCCTCAAACCACCCAGGGGGGCGACCTGGGAGATCGCCTTAACTCTCATAGAGGGTAACCAGTAGGAGGTGGCAACCATGCTCGCTCAGGGGGAGACCTGTCCGAGGTGCGTAACGGTGGGAACACCCCAAATAACCTATCTCAAGATAGGAGGGGCAATAACCCACCAAACGTATACAATGGATCCGGAGCTGTCGAGCAGCCCCAGAATAACCAAGGAAATCAGGACAAAACCCTTGAGCGCCTGGCTCAGATGGATGAGCTAATGAGGAAGCTCCTGTCGGAGAAAGAGAAAGACGAGTGTGATTCAGGGGACGAGCTTGAACTCTTCGCCCCCAGCATAGCAGCAATGGCTTACCCACCCGGTTTCTGTATGCCGCACCTGTCCAAATTCAACGGAGATGGAGACCCGTCGGATCATCTGGGGATGTTCAACAACCTGATGATGGCCCACAACATTGGCCCTGAGCTGAGGTGTCTGATATTTCCCTCCACACTGACTGGACCAGCCAGGCAGTGGTTCAAACAAAGCAAAAAACAATCAATCAGCTCCTGGAAGACTTTCTCCGCTGACTTCAAAATGGAATTCCGAGCCTCCCAGGCCGCCCGCGTCAAGGCCGACTCTCTGGGCAACGTGAGGCAACAACCTGACGAGCCTTTGAAGTCTTACCTGAGCAGGTTCGCGAACGTCACTGCTCGGGCCAGAGACGCAGATGACAGCTCCAAGCTCATGGCCTTGAGGACTAGAATCCTCGTCGGAGGGGGACTCTGGAACGAAATACAAAGGAAGGGAGTTAGCTCAGTGAATGAGTTCCTAAATAGGGCCCAGGAATGGATTAACATGGAGGAGGCCCAAGCCTCAGCTGCAGGAACCAGCCAGGTCCCTAAGAAGCCCACTGGAGTGGGAATGGAGGTCGCGACAGCGACCCAAAACGTTACACAGAATAACCAGTTCGATGGAAGCAAGAGAAAGGGGAACGGCGAGGGCAACCAGCACGACCCAAAGAAGAATAAGTCCATAGAAAAATTCAAGCTGATCTATGCGACTTATACTGAGCTCACCCACTTTAGGGAGAACATTTTCCTAGCGAACTCTTCTTGCCTCCCCTGGAAGAAGCCGGAGCCATTAAAGCACCAGAAGGGGAAGAGAGACACCTCCAAGTTTTTCCATTTCCACAACGATGTTGGCCACAATACCGATGATTGTAGGCATTTGAAAGATGAGATCGAAACTCTCATCAGAGCCGGCCCGTTAGCTCAGTACACGTGAAACAGGGCTCTGACAGGCTGACCTGCTCCGAAGGTCCCGACCAGTCAACCCAGGTCTCAGGTGGATCAAGACGTCCTTCATCCAGTGATTGGA
Source organism: Humulus lupulus (assembly GCF_963169125.1). NCBI lineage: Eukaryota > Viridiplantae > Streptophyta > Magnoliopsida > Rosales > Cannabaceae > Humulus > Humulus lupulus. The sequence goes on from NC_084802.1 coordinate 14,898,610, forward strand.
GGAGAGATATCCACAATCTCGGGAGGTGTGCATTTGGCTGGCACGAGTCGGGGTGCCCAAAAGAGGTACGTGAACGAACTAAAGGCGCATAACGGAGTAGAGTTCATCCCAGAGCAGCGTCTGCCGAAGCAGCAGCGATTGGAGAGATAACCAATCATTTTTACCGAAGAGGATGCCAACCATGTCCAGTTCCCTCATAACGACCCCCTGGTCGTAGCAATGCAGCTCGCCAATCGAAGGGTTAGGAGGGTGCTGATCGATAATGGGAGCTCGGTAAACCTTCTATTCCAGTCCACGCTGGAGAAGATGGGTTTAACTGTCACCGAGCTGAAGGCAACCTCCATAATGCTGTATGGTTTTTCGGGAGAAGGATCAGCGGCTATAGGAACAATCGAGCTGGTGATCATCCTAGGAGAAGGACCTCGGACAGTCTCCAAACTCCTCGAGTTTGTGGTCATCAACTGCTCCGCTGCATACAATGTTATTTTGGGTCGACCCACACATAGCTTTTGAGGCCATCACCTCTGTTCGCCACCTCGCGATGAAATTCCCTTCTTCCACGGGAATATACACGGTCCGTGGCGACCAGCTTGCCGCCAGGGAATGCTACAACATTTCCATGAAGGGAAAATCGAAACCCGGGCAGCTAGCAATGGCCATCCAAGGTGGAGGAGAGGAATCTCAGGAACCTTTAGCTGATCCTGAGATTGAAAAACCTCAGAGCGCCAAAAGGGAAAATATCGTCTTAAGTGAGGATATTGACCCCCGAATAGGCGAGGATAAGTCCGAGCTCCAGGCCATTGAAGAGCTCGAGGAAGTAAGCATCGATCCACAAAACCCTTCACGGACGGTCAAGCTCGGGAAAAGCCTCTGTAGCAAGAGGAAAGCGGAGCTGATTAAGTTTCTATAGGATAACCTGGATGTGTTTGTGTGGTCACATGAGGACATGGTGGGAATCAATCCGAATGTCATCATGCACACCCTTCATCTGGACAAGAGCGTTCCTGCGAAGTCCCAGAAGTAGAGGCGCCTGGGAACAACCCGGGCTGAGGCCTTAGAGGAATAAGTAGCCCGGCTAAAGAAATGCGGCTTTATCCGTGAAGCTAAGTTTCCGATTTGGGTCGCCAACCCCGTGCTGGTCCCAAAGCCCAACGGGAAGTGGCGGACCTGCATCGACTTCTTCGACCTGAATAAAGCCTGCCCCAAAGATTGTTTTCCCTTGCCAAGGATTGACCAATTGGTGGATGCCACAGTGGGGCACGAGCTCATGTCCTTTATGGACGCGTACTCAGGCTATAACCAGATCGCCATGAATCCAGCGGACCAGGAGCACACCAGCTTCATGACCCCGACTAACGTCTATTGTTACAAGGTCATGCCATTCGGGCTGAAGAACGTCGGTGCTACGTACCAGAGGTTAGTAAATAGAATGTTCGCCAACCAGATCAGGAAGAACATGGAAGTGTACGTTGATGACATGCTGGTTAAGTCAAAGACTGCCGATAACCATGTTTCCGACCTGGAGGAATGCTTCAAGATACTACGGGAGTATGGCATGAGGCTTAATCCACAGAAGTGCACTTTTGGAGTCGCATATGGAAAATTCCTTGGTTTCATCGTCAATACCTGAGGAATCGAGGCAAACCTCGACAAGATCAGGTCATTACTCGAGCTTCCCTCACCCAAGTCGCGCAAAGATGTCCAAGGCCTGACAAGAAAGGTGGCAGCCCTCAATCGGTTTATTTCAAAATCCACCGATAAGTGCCTGCCATTCTACAACCTGCTCCAAGGAAATAAGAGGTTCGAATGGACAGAAGAGTGCGAAAGTGCTTTCCTCGACCTGAAGGCACATCTGGCCGAGCCACCCGTATTATCCAAACCAAAGGCAGGAGAGCCCATTTTTCTCTACCTAGCTATCACAGAGGATGCAGCTAGTGCCGTATTAGTTCGAGAAGAAGACCGGGTTCAGAAACCAATCTACTACATCAGTAAGAGACTTCTCGGGGCTAAATCCTGATACCCGTTGATGGAAAAATTGGCGTTCTATCTTATCACGGCCTCCCGAAAGCTCAGGCCATACTTCCAGTCCCACTCAGTGCACGTCATGACCGATTAGCCTTTAAGGAAGGTTTTGCAAAAACCTGAAGCATCGGGACGCTTGTTAAAATGGGCTATCGAACTCAGTCAGTTCGAGATTTATACACCCCACGAACTGCTATAAAATATCAGGCCCTGGCCGATTTTATGGAAGAACGCACAGGATTCCGGGAGGATCCTGCAGAAGACTCACCCTAGGTCACCTTGGCCCAGACGTCATGGAAGATCTTCGTGGATGGCTCATCCAATGAGAACAGCTCTGGGGCTGGAATCATTCTGATATCCCCTGAAGGACATAGATTCCACTCGGCATTGAGATTTGGATTCAAGGCCTCCAACAACAAGGCCGAATACGAAGCTTTGCTGGCCGGGCTAAGAATAGCCCAGGAGCTGGAGGCAAGCTCCGTCCAATGCTTCAGTGACTCCCAGCTTGTGGTAAACCAGGTTCTGGGCGAATATCAAGCACGAGGACCCAAGATGGCTGCCTACTTGGCAAAGGTAAAAGTCGAGCTGTCCACGTTTGGGCGAGGCTCAATCGAGCAGATACCTCGGGAGCAGAACGCTAACGCAGACGCTCTTGCCAAGCTCGCCACCTCCGGGGAGACGAAGGCTTTGGGGTTAGTGCCGGTAGAATTCTTGGAGAAACCAAGTATAGAAGAAGTCAGGGCGGAGGTCGAGATGATCGACGCCAGGTCGACCTGGATGACCCCCATGCTTGAGTATCTCACTGAAGGGAAGCTACCAGAGAGGCGTAATGATGTGCAGCGAATACTGTACCAGGCTCCAAGGTATACAATGGTAGATGGGGTGCTGTACCGATGTGGGCACTCCCTACCTCTCCTACGATGTGTTCTTCAAGGCGAAGCAAAGGCCATCCTGCAGGAAGTGCGTGAGGGCTTTTGCGGGGATCACACTAGGGGGCAGAGCGTGGCCCTAAAAGTTTTAAGGCAAGGATATTACTGGCCCACTCTGTCCAAGGACTCGATCTCGTATGTCAAGAAATGTGACAAGTGCCAGCGGTTCGCCAAAGTTTCCCGAGCTCCCCCAGTCGAGCTGAAGATGATCTCTTCCCCGTGGCCATTTGCGGTCTGGGGAATCGACTTGGTTGGCGCCCTCCCTACTGGAAAGGGTGGGGTCCAATACACTGTGGTGCCCATCGACTACTTCACGAAGTGGGCTGAGGCATAACCTTTGGCAACAATAACTTCCAAAAAAGTCCTCGACTTCGTGGTTAAGAGGATTATCTGCCGATTCGGGCTGCCCAAGAAAATTGTATCCGACAATGGGACGCAGTTCGACAACGACCTATTCATCGAATTTTGTGAAGGTACGGGATTGTAAAAATCTTCTCGTCCGTGGCCTATCCTCAGGAAAATGGCCAGGTCGAGGCCGTCAATAAGACCCTAAAGGCGAGCCTCAAGAAGAGACTAGACGAAGCCAAGGGGGTCTGGCCAGAACAGCTCCCCCAGGTTCTGTGGGCATACCAGACCTCGCATCGGAATCCTACGGGTCATACCCCTTTCTCCTTAACTTTTGGGAGTGAAGCAGTCCTCCCTGTGGAGATTAAGGTACCTTCGCATAGAGTCCAGGCATATGACCAGGATCGCAACCACGAGCTACTTTGCACTTCCCTTGACTTGGTTGATGAAAGACGAGAAGATTCGCAACTCTAGCTCACGCATTACCAGCAAAAAATCACTCGTTATTTCAACTCAAAAGTCAAAAAACGCACCTTTAGCATTGGCGACCTAGTCCTCAGGAGAGTCTTCTTGGCCGGTAAGGACCCTAAAGATGGAGCATTGGGACCGAACTGGGAAGGGCCATATCAAATCATCGAGGTCATTAAAGAAGGAACTTACACATTAGCTCGTCTCAATGGAGGGGTAGTCCCATGAGCTTGGAACGCCATCCATTTGAAGAGATATTATCAATGACACCCTTGTAAGGCCTAAAGGCCACTTTTTTTTTTTTTATGTATTAAGCAATGAGAATTAACTTTTTGTTCATGATTGTACATATTTACAAGTGTAATCTAAAGTAACCACGAAAGACCCTTTCCCAGTTACTTGGGGGGCATATGGTGCCTGGATACATCCAGGTCGCCTTAAAAGGCTTAGAAGTTAATTCAAATCGATTGATCGTTGTTTTTCTCTAAAAGCACGAGATATTGATAAAAATTAACGCAAACTAAGCTGTACCTTGGATATAACCAGGTCGCCTTAAAACTTAGAAGTTAATTTAAATCGATTGATCGTTGTTTTTCTTAAAGAGCACGAGATATTGATAAAAATTAATGCGAACTAAGTTTTCAAACTAAGTTCCTGGACATAACCAGGTCATAAAACTTAGAAGTTAATTTAAATCGATTGATCGTTGTTTTTCTTAAAGAGCACGAGATATTGATAAAAATTAACGCGAACTAAGTTTTCAAACTAAGTTCCTGGACATAACCAGGTCATAAAACTTAGAAGTTAATTTAAATCGATTGGTCGTTGTTTTTCTTAAAGAGCACGAGATATTGATAAAAATTAACGCGAACTAAGTTTTTCAAAGCAGTAACATAAATACGTAGAAGCAAAAGAAAGTAAACCAATCAAAAGTAAAAATTGATAAAACCAATTGTCTCGAGGTAGAAAAACCTCATGCAAAGTTACAAAAAAAAATGAGAATATTAAAGGAATGGGTGCGAAAAAGAAAGGCCCTAAGCTCCACCAGGCTGCCCCGAGGAGGTCGCTGTCTCGCCCTCTTGCTCGGCCACGGCGGGTGCCTCCCCGGTCTCAGAAGGTGCCTCCTGCTGGAGGCGAGCTTTGAACCCCTCCAGGAAGACCTCCCCGTCCGCTCCTAAGAAGGAAAAGTCGCCGTCCGGGTTATAGGCCCAGCAGTGGTAGAGCATGTCCTCCATGGCAGTGCTGGAAGCTGCCTTCTCCGTTTCCAAGGCGGCCTTAGCCTCCTTGGCCCCAGCCTTCGTAGAGTCTACCTCGACCAGCGCGGCAGCAAGGGCGGCTTTCGTAGCCTCGGCCTCTTGAACCTTGGGACGGGCTTCTTCCAGCTCGGCCTGTACGGCCGCCAGAGCATCCATGGCTTCTTTTTCCTTCTGTTGGGCCGTCTGCAAGGAAATTTGATGGGCGGCCAAAACAGCCTGATGTTCATCCCTCATATCCTCGAGCTGGGCCCTGGATCTAGCTATGCTCCGATGAAGGGCCAAGACACTCTACAAAAACAGAGAGACAACTGCCTTAAAAAAAGAGAGAGAGAGAGGAAAAACAGGGCAAGGCATGATAATCAAAAATCATACAAGGGTAAAGTCAACTTACCGTTAGGGCCATGCCCAATGAAGATTCCATCACACTATCCGGGCTCCTTGTTTCGATGGCCCGCAGCTCTCTCTCAGTGAAGCGGTAGAAGTGGTCGACGGCGTAGCTCACCGTCTCATACACCGTCCCCTGAAAGACATCTGGAATCTTCTCCAGGGCCTGGGGGTCCACCGGGATACACACCTTGGGGGCCGCAGTTGCCGAGGCCTCGAGCTCCGCCCCTGTGTCCCAGACAAAGGCCGGAGCTCGCGGAGGGGGTGGGGGCATGTTCCCCACTACAACAAGAGGTGCAGTTTCCTTGGCCTGGGTAGCTGGGGTCTGCTCTTTCCCATTTGCAGGGGACTTGGTTGGGGTCCCAGCGGCTTTCTTCACCACCCGGAGCTTATTCATTTTGGGCCCAGAGGCCCCAGCTGAGGAGTTCCCTTCGGTGAACATAGCTCGCAGATCTTTTCCCCCGGGCTGAGACATCTCCTCTGGCAAAACAAAGACAACATCAATATATCAGTACGCAGTCATGCAAAAACAAAAACAAGGGGGAAAAAGGCAAAACTCAAGTATATATACTAAAAGGAATCCTACCCCTCGAGCTAGAAGATGAATCTATGGTCATGACCATCGGCCCCGGAGTTTCTGGGGGGGAATCTAAGACAATTACTTCTCGAGCTGGCGCGGGTTCTAGGTCCGAGGCTGGCTCAGGACTAGACTCTTCTACATATTGCCTAAGATCCGGGGCTATGACACCCTCCCGGAGTGATGGCCATGACCGAAGGTTGGTCCCATACTCCTCGAATAGGACCGACCTAAAGGCTAGGGTGTTGTCTCAAACTATGGTACCCCTAGGGCGGCTACTTTCGTAATCCAACACGAGCCGGTCGACGCAATGGAGCAGGGTTACATCAAAGTCTGGATCACTTCGATGGCGTTAGACGAGCTATTTGGGATTGAACCTAGCTAGCCGGGGGTCTGCAGTGGCCTTATCTAGTTCCTAAACATATATGGGTTACCTTGGCCGGAGGGACCTGCAGCTGCTCCGGACCGGATCCTCTCCTCGTCTGTTCTTTGGGCTTCCTCTAGCTCCCGCTTCCTCCTCACGAGGGGCACCCCGTCCTCCTCATCCTCCTCCCCCGCGGCCTCCTCCTCGGAGATAGGCCTCATCTCGCGAGCTGGGGGAGGCACCCGGGGTCTCCTCAGGTTCAGAGTCTGGCCTGGAGAGATCAGCTTGCATGCTAGCATTGTCTCGTCTGTCACGAGCTGGCGATAGTCCTCTTCACTAGGGGCAAGCCCGCCAGTGTCTCGTACTAGCTCCCGAGGATCACAGACTTGTCTGTCCTCGCGAAAATGGCTGCAGAATTAATCTAAGTCAGAAACGGATAAGGGGGAAAGCTAACGGATACTTAACTTACGAGCTAAGGATGAAAAGTACTTACGAGGACGGTTGAAGTAATGCAGGTCGCAGTTGCGAAACCCCTTGGACATAAAGAACTGGTCTTTGAAGTCGTTGGGGTGGCTGGGCAGCTCGATGACCGCAGCCGTATTCGGAAACCGAGTCAAGTAGTAGAACCCATCGCCTCGCCCCCGCTGCTCTAGGCTGGCCTTGAGGCAGAAAAAGTATAGGATATCTGCCAGAGTGGGGACCTCCCACTCCTGCTTCAAGAACAGATATCTCAGCCCCGCCAACAAACGATAGGAGTTGGAGGGGAGCTGGAAATGGGCCAACTTCACATAGTTGAGGAAGTCGGCGAAGTACTGGTCCAGTGGGAGGAAAGCCCCGACTTTGAAGTGTTCGTCACTCCAGGCCGCGAATTCCTCGTCGAGCGGCGCACAGCTCCGCTCATCTTCTAGGGGAGGTCGGGCGATCAAGGTACCCCTCCCGAGTTCGATGTTGTGGGAAAGGAATGTCTTATTCACTTTCCCCTGGTCGGTGATCTTCGAGACGATCCTCTCGGCCTCGAAGAAAGCGTCGGGTGCCACCTCGGGCTCTCGCTCCACGGCTGGCCCGAAGACAGAAATTGGGGAGTCTGTCATCACCTCTTTTCCCTTGGATTGTTGGGAAGACGAGCTGCCTGCGATCCTCTTAGAAGCGCTCTTCTTGGGTCCCATCTGGTCGCCTAGCGAACAAAAGAAGAAATTTTCAGAAAAGGCGACCTAGGAATAAGGGAAAATCAAAAAAAGGAGTTTCCTTTGCACAAGTAGAGGTAATCTCAGCTCGTGGAGAGTGAGACCACGCAGTTCTATGAACACGCGCCTGTGCTCCCAACAGATCCTCAATTGCTCGGGGTTCGTGTGTCAGGAGGGTCAGGGTGAAAATTTTCCTTGGAGGGAAAGTTTCAGTAGGCAAGGGATGCAAAACCGTCTGTGAGGCGTGTCCCCTAAGCTACCCGATTTTGCACCCAAAAATACTGGATATTTTAAACAACCATACCGAAAATCCTACCCAAAATATTTCCCCAGAAAATGCACCCTATAAACCGTGTTACTAAATGGTTTTCTACTACAAGCGATACCTTAACCTAAAAGGCTTTCACCCTTCATGCCCACAAAGAACCAACAAAACCTTGCATGCAGCTATAGTAAAAAAAAAATTCAAAACATGCACAGTCAGGGGACTTACGAAGTATTCTTGTTGAGAAGAGGATGAAGAGATCGTCTGGGTTGGGGCTTCGTCAGAGTAGTTGATTCCAAAGCTTCAAGGGAGCCCTTACACCTGAATTTCTTGAGTGCTGTGAATGGCGGCCGGAAAGAAGAGGGTTTTTCTTTTGAAGATGAAGAAGAGAGAAGAAAGTGGAAGGTTCAGAAAATTTTTAATGACCGGGTGGCCCATGCGTAAGGTGGCCACCCCTTTTATATATATGAAAGGACACGTGAGGAGGGCCGTTGGATTGCCCTGATGTAGGATCCAAGGCTCTCCACCCAAAAGGCGAAACGACGGCTGAGTATAGACTAGGCCATTTAATGCGGTTCTCGGAAGACGTACCGTCACTAACCACGATGTTCCACGTATGCGGCGCCTGCATAAAAGGTGGAATATGAAGAGTTCATGGGGAAGCCTAAAAGCCCCTACTGTGGCCCTACACGACGTCGTGTACCACGAGCAGGGACTTGGGGGGCAAATGTACGCCCTAATTTTCCAACGGGCTATTAGCGAGCTGAGATACGGCCTAAATCATATCAGCCACGTGGATCCCCCATGACCGGATCTGCTGTCGTCAGGTCCTACCTCGTTAGCTTGGGTATCCAAAAGGTTCGCCAAGACTACTCAAGGACCGAGTCAAGACTGTGAAGGCCACAGGTCGAGGGGGCATCCAGCTCGTGCCACGAGCTGGAGTTGGAAGCTATGACCTCTTGTAATGTCAACCACGCAAGGTAAACGTGCATATATCAGACATCACGTGTATGATATATCCCTGACTTCTCGGACATGCATCATGAACGTGCGTATTCAGGCACCCACGACTGGGTTGGGCCGTGCGGCCCATTATCCCCCTTACCTATTGATTAGACCACACTTCATGTGTCAGGTTTTAGGAATTAATCATGAATGTCACCGAAGTGATATGATAGATAAGAAGGTCACGGGATGACCCCCCTTACCAACCCTCAGGTGCCCTCTCCTATAAATATGGAGACCCTGGGAGTTGCAAATGGTTGGATTCTATTGTATAAGGAAATACCCCGTAAAAGAATACCAGTGATATAGCAATAATATTGACTGGTGGAGTAGGGGGATTTTAACATTTGAACCACCTAAAAAAACGTATTTCGTGTCACCAGTCCATAAAAAGATCATTCATCTATTTCAGTTCATGAAAAAACACTAATTCCTTCCTCTTATTTTCTTAATTACCTGTTGGCGAAGAACCGCGTCCACACAATCCATATAAAATATTTCTAACACCAATTTCATAATATTTTGTCTAAAAAAGGTTGCTGTCTCTCAAATACTTCCAAGCATAGTGTTTGAGTCAAACTAATTATGTAAAAATGTGTACCACTTATTTGCTTTATTTAAATATATATATATATATTTATATATCAACACACAAGGGATTAATTATCAACTATGTAGAGTGCATGTAAGTGGGTTTTTTTTTAATGTTAATTGAACTTAATCATGTGGTAACATATATGTGTTTATTGATCATCATGCATGTGATAAAAAATATAAAATAAAGAAACATATGTATCTTCAATCTAGATCATATCACTTATTTCTCGAGAGTAATTATCATGATCAGTGGACATATGACTTTCATCATCAGCAGAATCAAGCTGTTGGTGGCCACTGTCGTTGTTGGTATTGTCGTTTTCGCCGCTGTCAATCTCGTCGACGGCGTCGTCGTCGGGTTCCAAGCTGATATTCCCCAGCCTAAGCAAGCTCTCGGTGGCTAAAATTGCCTTGGGATTGATATCATGTACGGCCCTTCCATGCAAACCCTTGCAAGCAGCCATGGCAGCGTCAAATATCTCCTTGTTCCTACCACAACCCACCACGCAGTGACCCAAAGTCCTCATAATCGGCTGCAACAGCTCCCACGGTAGAGAAATACGCTTCCCTTCTCCGAGTTCACTCGGCCCGGACTCACCCTCTGATTCGTCACGCTGTTCACCAGCCCAAACCCTAACGAACTCACAGAACTCAACCTTGGAACTCGTGGGCATCGCGTAAATCTTGCTGTAGTAAAGCTCCATAGCCACTCCCACGATCCACGCCCGACGAGTGGACCTCACAGTCCGGTGGGGTTCCAGGCTCGGCGACACGACGGCGAGGTGGAGCGACGTGGAGTTGTTCTTTGTCGGCGTCGTCGGCTCGTGGTAGAGGCTCGGGTGAGACATGTCCGGGATGTTGACTGTCAACGGCTGGCCGGCGCGTGAAGTGGTTTCGTGGGCGTAGAGGGCGAGGAGGATGGCCTCGAAACCGGCAAGCGGTCTCCGAAGGGTGGCACGTGAAAGATACGCGCAGGCAATGACAGGGACGTAGCAGATGACGACGAGTTGAAGGTGGGGATCGCCGGACTGAAAGGTGTCGTAGAGCCAGCGGCAGAGGTGGTTGTCTCCGGTGCCGGAGGAGGGGTGGCGGAGGAGGGTGGAGATTTGGGTGGACACTTGGGGGTCGTGGAGGAGGGAATGAGAAGGGTTTGGGGAAGTGGAGAGGGAGGGAGGAATAGAGGGCAGGATGGCGGAGAGAGATTGGATGGCTGTTTGGGACTTGGAATAATGGGAGTCTACTGGCTCCGCCGAAATGTCGTTTCCGGGGTCTTCTGCGGCGGCGGACACGACGGCGACGGTGGTGGTTTCTGAGGTGGGGGTGTCTCTGGTCATTGATTTTGTACGTGGGAGAGAAATGGTTAAAATTAAAAAGAGAGTGAAAAACTTAAGAGAAATTATTAGTAACAATTAGAGGAGATATGTTAGGAGCAAAATTAGGATCTTTAATTGTTACGGAGGAATTTGTTCTGTCTTAATTTATATAAATTTATATATATTATAAATTCTATTTAATTTTGTAAATGATTAATAATTATAATGGATATATAGCTAAGAATTAAAGAGGTGTTATATTCTTAAGAAGAAGAAAAGTTGTTGTATATTTCTTTGATATCATTTAAGAAAATAATTTTGTTTGGATAACACTAATTTTTATCAATTAATTGCTTTATAAATTCTATATATTGATTATATATAGTATATTTGTATGTGTTCCAATTCTATGTAAATATGTAATTATTTTGTATGCTTGTACAATATGTTTATATGTTTTAAAAATGTGTTTTTAAGATTTAAAAAAAAGTGTTTTTAAGCGTATATTTGATCTTTTGTCTTTTTATATTGAGAATAAATATGTAAATTTCGGAGATTTTACATTTTTTATTACTATAATATAATATTAATACTGATGATTGTCATTACATTATAATATTCTATTCTTAACAATTTTCAAACTTTGATTTAGTTTTCTTTTTAATATTGGTTTAGTTTTCTTTTTTAATTTAAACATTGTGTAATTTCGGAAAACGTGGGAATATATTTACTCACAGTATTAATTATTGTTCAATCACATTTTCCCATTGCCTTCTATGGCCATGTCCATATAACTGTGGAAACATGCACCACTTACCAGTTGCATATAATATTTTCTCATTTTGATTAGGTCTAATAGCTTATTCATCATTTGGATTTTTCTTTATTGCAAAACACTCACCACATCATACTATATTATTTCCATCAAAAGTGTATTCCATTAGTCTAATACCATATATATTAATCATATGTAGGGATATTTTCTCCATGGGAATGGGGTGGGGAATCCTCATCTAAATGGGGAACGCTGATAATTTCTAATCCTTGAATATTAAATGGGGCGGGGGCGGGAATGACACTCCCCGCCTCGACGGGGCCCATTAAATTATTATATATTTTTGTAATATTTTATATGTTTTTATATCTTTTTTTATGTGTTATTGTAATATAATAGTAACTTTTTTAATATTTTAAATTTTATTTTGAATAATGTTTTGTATTTTAAATCATAAATATTGTGCAATATTATAATGTACATATAATTTACTATTTTAATTTTAATCTAAAATTGATTTTTGAAATAAATGGATTCCCCGCCCCGTCCCCAATGGGGAATAAACGGGGATGGGGCGGGGACGAGGATTAAAATTATAAGTGGGGATGGGGACAGGGAGAGCAATCCCCGCCATTCTCCACCCCATTTGCATCACTAATCATTTTTTTTATATACATGAGAGTTTTTCTGTAAAGACCCACCTGAGTCAAAAGAGTCAAATGACTCTATTTTTTCTCCTTTCCCCTTCTTTCTCCTCGAATCATCTCTTCTTCTTCTTCTTCTTCTTCTTTTTCTTTTATTTCCTTTCGTTTTCTCTCCAAACTAGCCACAGCCACAACCCAGTCGGACCACCGCCGGAGCTACAGCTTCTCTGACCGGGGATGACAACAACCCCAAAATTTGGTGACCATCGGAGCAAGGACGCACTCATACGACCACTCCGAAGTTCGTCGTCAAAACTTTGAGGTGACTTTCCAGCGAACTCTGACCACCATTCAGTGAGTGGGTGGCCCCGTTGGAATCAGCATTGCAAGAGGAACGTCTCCCACTAAGTCATTCAGGTTAATTCGCTGTTTTTCTCCAGCCAGATTTTGGGTATCTCCACCCCTTTAGAAGTGTTTTCCAACGACACCAGCGATTGTTTGGGATAATGAGTTGCATATTTGTGATGTACTCATTGAGGGGATCATTTTGATATATATGCCATGCATATATTCATCGACGTTTCTGGTACACCGCTCACTGCTGCCACCAACCACTTTTGTACACCGCTTGGGTGAGGTTCTAGAACTTGAAATTTTAAATAGTCATATTATATGTCATTGGACACGATTTTGAATATGGAATGGAATGTTGATAATTGTTTGCTCATTTGGTGCACGTGGGGAAAACGTGATATTTTAATTGGGTTAATCACACTAGGATCATCGTTAAGCTGGGGAGCATCTCAGAGAATTATCAAATGATCGTATCTAGAGGTAGAGACTCAACTCGGTACTCGGACTTATTTTATTTGTATTGGATTGCATTAAACATATTCCAATTTTGATATTTATAAAATGTTTGAAAAAATGAAAACTTAATCTGCATGTTTTTCTGGACTGTTCTGAGGGCACTGAGTGCCAAATATATTTTTGTTCACTTATTTATGCAGTTTATGATTTTGGGATTTTATTCAAATGCAACTATTATGCTGCCAAATTTTCTAAAATATAAAGGGAATATGTTTCCTTCTTTTCATGTTTACTAGCATTTGGTTATACTGATGAGAGCCATAGTGATCATGATTTGTGCATGTTGTTGTTTCACGACCTAGTCTCTGTGTCATCATAGGTAGATCATGTGTCCACTCACCTGCAGATGTAAAGACCTAGCATCTGTATACATGAAGTGTTATGAGCCTCCCTTTTATGGTGGTTATCAAGTCCGGCTACCCGGTTTAGGATGTCGGTTTTTCTATGGTGGGTAATGGGAACTAAGGATCTAGTGGACGATGTGATGTGCACGTGTAACAATGCTCTAGTGACTGTTCTTGGTTTCTTTCTATTTTGGTTTATACATGATAATGTAAATTTTGTTTTCAAAGTTAACCATGCAGGGATTTTATTAAACTTTTGGTCCTATGATATTAGTTGCTTTCCTACTAGGCTTTATAAGCTCACCCCCTATACCTCTCCCATTCCAGGAACCCAGTGATGCGAATGTGGAAGGTGAATTATTGGTGGAGCCAATGTGTTTTAGCCTAGTTCCATTTATTGCATTCCCGCCTAATAGATGGATCCAACTGCTCGACAAAGCCATCACTTCCATATTTTCATCGGATTCAAATGCCTAAGTCTAAAGTGGACAAGATTCCATGGTGGCTAAAAGATGTTTGAGCCAGATAAAGAAGAATTTAAACATTATGGGAACTCCTAAAGAGTATCATGTTACTTTTAATGTGCCCAAGTTGGAAAGGAGCGCACCGGATAGGTAGGAAGCCTTAAGTAGGATGAGATGAGCTAATGCTGAGATTGGTTAAATATAATAGTTAAGTTTTTTGCACGTTAAGGTGCAAAACACTTAACGGATTTCACTTAAAGAGAAGTGAAAACATGGGATTGTGTAGAAGGCATCTTGTGGACGCTCAATATTCCACGCCCATAAAAGATCCCGTGAAGGCCAATCATCCTTTGACGGCAACTTCGGATCAACCCGCGATGCGCGAAGTCCCAGCCGCGTCACCATGGCCTCGCTCGGCCATGCCCCAGGTGCAAGGCCCACCTCGCGCGCGCACCCCCCAGGCGTCGCTCAGCCGTGCCCCAGGCGCGAGGCCCTCCTTGCGTGCGCATCCCCTGGCGTCGCTAGGCCACCTCGCGTGCACGTCTCTCTGGCGTCGCTCGGCCGAGCCTTGGCACCCATGGCCACGAAGTGGCCTCGCCATCTAGGTCCCGTGGTGGCCTCGCCCATGCCCACGGGGTGGCCTCGCCATCTAGGCCCCGTGGTGGCCTCGCCCACGCCCACGGAGTGGCCTCGCCATCTAGGCCCCGTGGTGGCCTCGCCCACGCCCACGAAGTGGCCTCACCATCTAGGCCCCGTGGTGGCCTCGCCCATGCCCACGGGGTGGCCTCGCCATCTAGGCCCCGTGGTGGCCTCGCCATCTAGGCCCCGTGGTGGCCTCGCCATCTAGGCCCCGTGGTGGCCTCGTCCACGCCCACAGAGTGGCCTCGCCATCTAGGCCCCGTGGTGGCCTCGCCATCTAGGCCCCAGGTTGGCCTCGCCCATGGCCTCATGGGGGTCACATCCGCAGCACACTCGGCCTCTTGAACAGCCAAAAGAGTCGCGCCATCAATAAGCCTTCCAAGGGGGCCTCGCGAAGGAGTGAGAGCTACGTCACCTAGTGGCCACGTGAGTAGAGCCATGCACCGAGGGTCCCATTCCTTACACCTTGAGACCCCTATGCTTAGAGGCTCCAGTGCGAGTCGAATGGGACATACTTGTACGACCTAGTACTGAGTACGGACACCAGTACCAGGGGGACTGCTGGGATAAGAGTTATGGCCCGTACGTCTACGGCCAAAGGTCAAAGTCGACACCACTATCACCTGCGCCACTATGCCTGCCACCACTCATCAGACATGGGTACATACAAGTAGTGGAGACATCCTCCTGACATCTGCTCCTGTATTGGATGTACGACCACAACCTCTGAAGCCACTCCCGTGACATAGTACTTATGTACCACTTGGTTTCCTGGACCACCATGTACCTAAGGCCATTAGAGCCTACTATAAAATGAACTCTAACACCACCTGAGAGGGGGTTGGAAATTTTACTGTAGCAAAGGCTTGAGTGTGAATGAAAGACTGAATTCTCCATTATTGTTCTATCATTGTTCTTGAGTGATTGTTTAAGTTTCTACAGCTTTTCTATTAGTGATCTTGACTTGATAATTTTTCCAACTCAACTTAGTTGACTAGTTCTCACCGTTAACACATCTAAAAGTGACTTTTATGGGTCTAAAATGATACAATGAGGTATCCAAACATTCCCAAAAAGTTTGGTAGTATTTGGAGAAATTTTAGGACAATTGGAGTGGTCCAAAGTAAGAAAGAGTGGCAATACGTCACCCCCTAAGTGGTGTAGCATCGCCTAAATGCGAAGTGCATCAAAAGCCCTAGCAGGCGATGCATCGCTTGCTAGTAGGTGACGTATCGCCTGTCAAGCGATACATCACCTACATGCAGGCGATGCATCGCCTGGGCGGTCTTTTAGGGTCGTACAATTTACGTAAAATGCTCCAAATGATGTGTTTTAAATGTTCTAATCCTATTGGTTAGGCTAATGATGATGCCTACACTCTATATATATATGGATTATTATAATTGAAAAGTCTTGATCACACTTTCCAACTCTCTCTCTAAACTCATTCTTTCTCTAGTTTTCTAAGACCAAAGTTTTCTCCAAGAAACTCATCAAACTTGCTTGACTTGCATGAGTTTCAAGGCTTGTTCAATCCCAAATCTCATTTTACTTAGTTGTAGCTTCAAGCAATTGGGAAGACTTGGAATAGAGATTTTGGACAACAATATTCATATTGCGTATAAGCCTTAGAAGTTCTCTAAATTTGAAGATTCAAGTTGCTCAATACAAAGGTTGTATCTCTCTAACCTTAATCTTGTATTTTGTCATTTTACTAGGTTTTTCATTGTTGGAATAGATGATTAAATGTATTTAAGTTCATCTTATCATCATTGAATCATTTAGTTTCATATATTCAAGATTAACATTCATATCATGACCATGTTTATTTGATTATCAAGAATTGCACTCATACTTTAAATTTGAATCTTGATCAACATCTAGGGTTTGGAATATTGCATTATATCATTATTCATTGTTTATTTGCAAAGAGTAAAACCATATATTCCCAACAATCAAAACCTCTATCTCTAATTACTTTCATTTTGTGTCTTGCATAATCAACAATGAGGAAAATTGGTTCATCTTCTACAACCTTCAAATCATTGTGTCAAGATTTGGTTTGTGTTGGACAAATAACTATGAAAGATCAAAGAAAGTTCTATTTGGAAATTCTCTATATGAATGTGGTTATGGATTCAAAGTCTTCATCAGCAAAGAATGAGCAACTCAATGGGATTACATGCTTAAGGAGAATGGTATCATCAAGTTCCTTATTTCTAAATGTGTAGATTTCAAGAATTTGAATTAAATATGCTTGCTTCCATATTTTTGTGAGTTTGAGATCATTGTTTATATTAAGAGTACACTGGTGAATGTTAATAAATAATTCAAGGGTTGTTGTTGTACTTGTTTTTTTTGTAAAGTTATTGATCATTATGTGAGATATGGTAATTGTAAAATTAACCATAATTAGAATGGGGTCAATACAATTGATGATGAGATCTTTGTGACCTTAATTGAATTTAATACATTCAATAAGGAATGTATGATAACCCTAAAGAGAATTTACATGGTTCATGCATGCAGTGATGAGACTAATGCAACCTTAAGAAAATGTGAACATGTCAATGCAATTGATGATGAGATCATTGCAAAAGAAAGTGAAAATACTAAGGTCAATGCATTTGATGTTGAGATCATTACAAACCTAAGTAAGGATACTAAGATCAATGCGTTTAATGTTGAGATCATTGCAAACCTAAGTAAAGATACTAAGGCCAATGCATTTGATGTTGAGATCATTGCAACCTTGAGTGAAGTTAATGCAACCCAAGAAAATGTGCAAGGATGGTGGTATGATACTTGTGCCACCATTCATGTAACCTATGACAAAACCATTTTCAAAACCTTTGAAAGTGCAAATGTGGGACTTGAAGTCCAAATGGGAAATGAAAAGAAATCCAAGGTACTTAGAAGGGGTTGCATTGATGTGTTCTTCACTAATGGAAAGAAAATGACCCTAATTAATATTTTCGATGTTCCTGATATGACTAGAAACATTATGAGTGGAAGTCTATTAAGTAAATCCAGCATCAAAATGGAGTTTGAATTCAGTAAATTCACTTTGACTAAATTGGGCACTTTTGTGGGAAAGGGTTATACATGTGATGAAATGATCAAACTTTGTGCTCTTGATAGTGACAATAATGATATGGCATCTAAATCTTGCAATATGATTAATTCTAATTCTATTACTTTGCGGCATAATAGACTTGCTCATATATGTTATAACACAATTAAAAGAGTTGTTAAATGTGAATTGATTAATTGTGATGTGAAAGAGCATGATAAATGTGAATTATGTGTTAAATCTAAAATGGTAAAGAAGACTTTTCCAAGTATTGATAGATCTTCAAACTTGCTAGATTTAATACATAGTGATTTATGTGAATTGAATGACATGTTGACTAGAGGACTAAATAGATACTTCATAATTTTTATAGATGATTGTTCTAGGTATACTTATGTGTATTTTCTTAAGAGTAAGGATGAGACATTTAATGCATTTAAATTCTATAAAGTTGTAGTAAAAAATCATTTGGAAAAGAAAATAAAGACTCTTAGAAGTGATAGAGGTGGTGAATACTTTTCAAATGATTTCATTGTGTTTTGTGAAAAACATGGTATTATACATGAATGCACTGCACCATACACTCCACAACAAAATGGAAAAGCTGAAAGAAAGAATATGACTTATCTTGAGTAACTCTATGTTTTTACATGCTAAATTGTGCTATAATTTGTGGGGTGAAACTTTGCTTGTTGCGTGTTATATAATGACTCGAATTCCTATGAAAAAGAACAACGTGTCTCCATATGAGTTATGGAGAGGAAAGAAACCTAACTTAGGCTATCTTAAAGTGTGGGGGTGCTGGTCATGGATTTCTCCTCCTCAGTACGTGGTTGCTGGTCATGGCTTTCTCCTCCTCTCATGCTGATACTTCCCGATGTGAGAAGGAATTGCAGGTCCACCAAATAATTTCCTCTGAAGATGAAGATGTTAATTTTCGTGTCAATTTATGTTTAGTGGGAAAGCTACTTACAAAGAAACAGATTACCAAGTATGCTATCAAGAATGAAATGCTTCGGGTGTGGCGATTACGAGATCGACTCCATATCCAAGATATTCCAGATGATCTATTTTTGTTTCACCTTGATTGTGAAATTGATCTTTGCAAAGTGGAAGTGGGATCACCATGGAATTTTGATTGAGCACTTCTTCTGTTTTAGCTTATAGATGGTTTGCAATCCATTGAGCCTGCTTCTTTTAAATTTTCTCAATTCTGGATTCGAGTACTTAGGGTCCCTTTTAGAGGTATGAACGAATTAACTACTAAGTTTATTGGGAATGAAATTGGGAGGTTTTTAGATGTTGATAGGGTTTCCCTTAGTAATAATTGGGATCATTTTATGCGTATTCGTGTGTTGCTTGATGTCACTCAGCCTTTACTTAGAGGAATGACTCTTGCTTTCAGTGCTAATGGATCATCATTTGAGGTTGATTTTCAATATGAAAAACTCATCGACGTCTGTTTCTACTGTGGTCTTGTAGGACATACAGTCTTTAGCCGTGATGTTTATAATGATTTACAGGACAAAGGAGAACAAGCTGATTGTCACTACACTGTTGCATTACGGGCACCAAATGATTGGTACCTTTCCTATAGAGTTGTTTCTGTATAATCAATGCCCTATGGAAAAAGTATGCCACCAACTGCTCAAGGGGTTTCACTTTCTCCACCTTCTACTTATATCACTGAGATTATGCCCAATCAACCACCCATTTCTATTCCAGACACTGAGATTCTGACCAACACACCTCTCATTTAGCTAGCTAAAGAATCCAAAGCTGCTGGTAAATGACCAATGATTGGAACCACTTAACCAGTAATTAAAGTATCAAAGGTTATATCATCTACCACTCTAGAGATAATACAGAAGAAAGACTCTCATACGGTTGCTTCCAAATCAGCTATGGTGGACTCCAATAATAAGAATTCTAAATAGGGTTAGTTGTGGTCAGTGTCTTTATGCAGTAATCTATCATTGTATTTACTTGTTATTATTTCTGTTTTATCTTATTATGTCCTTAAAAGACTATTTTTTTATTCTAGGTTTGCTTTAATTTTTTATTAATAGGGGTTCTAGTTTATGCTTTTGTGCTAAGTCTGTGAATCCAGTTGTTCAATTACTTATGTACGTTGGTTATCAATGGTTCTGTTGTACTCTTTCTAGAAATTGTATTATGTTGTTTGTTTATATAACATATTATATATTTTCTTGTCCATCTTTCCCGGGCTCCTCTTCTTTATCTATTCTACTCTTATCCATCTCACAGTAGTTTTATAATATTCTTTATCTTATGCCTGTTTCATATCACTCATGTTTCGACATTTAATCAATAATTCTACAACTAGAATATGATTTTCAATTTTTAATACCAATCTTTTGGAACAAGTGTATGGATATTACTCTTCTACCATATTGCGACTTTATGAATGTTTATCTCAATTGGTCTTCCTTTCCACATTTCCTTGAGGTTTTATATTGGCTCACATGGATAGCAAGTTATTTGCTGTACGGACTTTAACTCCTTTAAATGCTTAAGGCATTGACTATAACTTTGTTGTACTTTCATGGATGTTAGCTGATATCAGATTGCTATTATCTTTTCATGATTTCGTTGTCGTTTTCCATTAAATTGTATTAATAATACTCTTCTATTGATAACCGATGATGATCTATTTATACGGTTATCTTTTACAGTTATTAAGTTCTCTTGTTTACTCTGACACACGTGTGATATTTAATCTTATCTATTTCAGTTATTTTTTATTTTTCTTTATTTATTTATTTTTTTGGGCAATTTCAGTTAATTTTGTTAAATTATGGATATCACTGAATAACGTTCCCACAGTTGACATATTAGTCCAAATTAATTGTCACACTCTAACCAACATCTATCAATTTCAATTTCAATTTCATTCCCTCGTTTTTATTTGGCTGTTAGTTTTTGTGAATTGTGCTCACTACTGTGGGGTTGTTTTGTTACGTCTTTTATTATTTAACATATCTTCCAATCTCCTATTTCACTTGCGATAATCCCTTATTTTATTCCACCTAGTTTAATATTTTTTATGTATCTCTTCCCCTTTCTTTAATATTTTTCCTGATCAGTCATATTAGTTTTCATTATGAGTCTGATATCATGGAACGCTCGTGGGTTAAATGGCCTAAAAGGGAAACGATTTTATGTCTACTTATTAAAGACTGCCATCCTGCTATTATTTTCACTCAAGAAACACGGCTGCCATCAGGATCTTTGCCATCAATATGTCATAAATTTTCTTTTTCACATGGATTTGAAGTTCCAAGTCTTGGGTTAAGTGATGGTTTATTACTTTTGTGGGATTCCACTCTACAAGTCACTATCCATTCATTTAATATGCACCATATCTCTGTTGTTCTATCATAATTCAGGATAGTAACTTATTGTTCAATTTTTGTGGCTTTTATGGTGACCCTGTACAATCCAACATGTATCTCTCATGGCAACTCCTTCAAAGATTAATTTCTCAGATTAATGGTCCTTGGTTATGTAAGGGTGATTTTAATGAGATTCTAAGTTAGGGTGATAAAGTGGGCGGCCATTTACGGAGAGAGTCACAGTTAGATCAATTCAGACAAGTGCTTTCAGATTGTGATCTTTATCCTTTGAATTTTACATGCAATCACTTTACTTGGAAGTATAGTTCGATTAATGGGGATATTTTCAAATGTCTTGATTGGGCCTTTATTAACCAACCTTGGTCGGAACTCTTTTCTTCTGTTGTTTTATCCCATTTGGACTTCTATGGATCCGATCATCGTCCTCTTAAATTAAACTTAGGACTTTCTTCAGACAAGGATTGTCCACCAAATCATAAGCATAAGCGATTTCGATATGAAGCTCTTTGGATAGGGGATGCTGAATGTCATGAGATAATTATTTCTAATTGCTGCCTTCCACGAGTAGTTCTGCATTATCATCGGTTCTCCAGAATATCAAATCGTGTTCTGCTCAATTGACTACTTGGCATGCCCATAAATATGGTTCTTTACCGAAGGAAATTAAGGATGTTAAAAAGAAACTGTCTCAAGCTTAGCTTACTATAGGACAATCGTATGACCATTCCCAGGCGCTACGTTTAGAGAATTCCCTTTCTTATTTATTGGAGAAAGAAGAACTTTATTAGAAGCAACATTCACGTGTCCAATGGCTTCAAGTTGGCGATCAAAACACAAAGTTTTCTCATCATTTTACCCGAATAAGATCTTCTACTAACTCTATTAAAGGTTTGGTAATTTAGTTTCTTCTTCTTTTGCTGTATTTTTTGATTAAATAATATACTGGTTCTAGTTGCCTGTCTCTTTGTTCTAATTCCTCTGTCAGACTTCTATTTCCTTTTGGGGACTGCAATCATTTTTATAGTTGTCTTCCTACATTAGGTTGCTGGTTTCATATGGATACTTCTAATTCATTATCTTCGAGCATCTACATGTTCTAATCGCTCTGTGTTTTTTTCTCTCTTTTCTTTTCTCTCTTCTTATGACAGGCCTTTATAATGTTGCAGGACAGTTGTGCACTGGTACTACTGATATTTTGTGCATCGTTGAGTCCTATTATACTGATCTCCTTATGTCCTCTTTTCCGTCTGCAGACGATATTTTTTTAGTAACCTCTACAATTCCTCACAAAATTACAGATACTGCTAATTGTTCTTTGTTGCTGCCTTTCTCGGAAGATGAAGTCCATAGAGCAGTCTTTTCAATGTCTCAAGATAAAAGTCCGGGTGATGACGGAATGAATGCCATGTTTTATCAAAATCATTGGGATACTTTAGGGCCTTTGGTTTCGCAAGCAGTTTTGGAATGTTTAAATGGCATGGTTGATATTTCTGTTGTTAACTCCACTGTCGTAACTTTGATTCCAAAATTGAAGATGGCAACCAGGATAAGTGACTATCGTCCTATAAGCCTATGTAATGGTTTCTATAAGATTGTCTCCAAAGTTTTGGTTCATCGATTGCATCATTGGTTAGATGATATCATTCATATTGCATAAAGTGTGTTCATTGAAGGACGTTGTATAACAAATAATGCTATGGTGGCTTGTGAACTTTTGCACTCTTTGCGTGCTACTACTAAAGGTAGTAAGTATTATTCGGTGATGAAACTAGATATGAGTAAAGCTTACGATCGAGTTGAGTGGGATTTTTTAGAATTTGTTATGCTTAAGTTTGGTTTCGCTCCTTCTTGGGTTAGTCTATTGATGAATTGTGTATGTTTTGTTCAATATTCATTTTCTATTAATGGCGAGATACTTGGAAATGTTTGTCCTTCACGTGGGTTACGTCAAGGAGGCCCTCTTTCCCCGTATTTGTTTCTTTTTTGTGCAGAAGGATTTTCTTCACTTCTCTGTCAAGCGGAATGAAATAAAGATCTTTTAGGATATAAGATTGCTAGGACGGCTCCTTCTATTACTCATCTGTTTTTTGCAGATGATAATCTCCTTTTTTGTCGTGCTTCATAAACATCATGTCAAACTATGGCTAAATTTTTTGAAGTATATTCCAAAGCATCAGGCCAGGTGTATTGTATATTATCTGATTATTATTATAATGTTCCATTTGATTGATAAGTGTATTATGCCCAATATTATACTAATGCGTTCTGTTTTTTAAGCAATACTTTTAATATAAGGAACATATGTAATCTCCTAGTCTATCCATTTGTGTTTAATTATATATTAATTGTTTATGGCACATTCTTACTGTTTTTATATATGCTTAAGTTTTTCTTGAATTGTTACTGTAAACATATATATTTATGTTGTCTACTTTTACTATTCCATGTAATTGTTTATTGATCGTGGATGTCTGATTTGTACTTAATGTTTAATAGTAATTTAATTTATCAATCTATATCACTCTGTCTCTATATATGTGATCTTGTTTTAGGCTTAATATTTTTCTTATTTCCATACTTATTGTTGACGCCGTTTCTTGTCAAACAGTAAAAGAAGAGCACGTAAACAATGAATAACAATGGCTAAACGAAATAAAACAAATCAAACACGCGATTTTTACGTGGTTCAGCAGTTAAATCTACCTAGTCCATGAGTCTCTGTTATTAATCTTAAGATTATCTCTGAAAATTCCTTAGCATGAATTCTTCAGAGTTTTCTCTCAAGGATCAGAATTTCGGTCTTTTACAATGGTGCATGGCTTCTCTATTTATAGAGAAGGATGCAGAATACTATCCCACATATTTTGGGTAGTTACTCTTTTGTGAATAAAATAAATGGCTTTAAATGCCTATAATCAGATATAAAAGGAAACGTCCCTGAAGACCAGGAAACGCATAGCTGACCAAATAATATCCCACGATTCTTGGGGATTTACATTAATAAATGAGGATTACATCTCATATTTATAATACTTGTAGATATTCAAGGTGATTATCGCGTATCTCTAAGGCTTTAGCATCCCAGGTCTCACGTCCTTGTTCGAGCTAATGGCATCTCCCGAGATCACGTCTCTTTCGAGACCATACATACATCTAGTTCGAGACCCCCGATCCGAAGTCGTCCCCGAAGATGAGTGTATTCTCGGAGCTACCTTTCGAGATCATATATTCGAGGTCATATATCGTACTTTGCAGGCTCGATATACAATCCTGGAGCATACTTCAATCCTTACGAGACCATTTGTTGCGAATCCAACTTTCGAGGTCATATTTACCATGGCTCGAAATCTGGGTATAACATTTATTCTGATAATGGTTTTCTTTTGTCCTGGTGTACAGCTAATTAATTTTGACAAATCAACGATGTATTTCTCTCCCAATACACCAGGAAATTTGAAAGACATCTATGTCTCGATTTTTAGGATGCCCATTACACATTCTATAGAGAAATATTTGGGTCTTCCCGTGTTAAGTGGTCGAAATAAGTCTCGGCTTTTTGCTGATATTAAGAAGAAGGTTTGGTCAAAGCTCAATTCTTAGAATTCTAAATTATTTTCTTATGGAGGTCGCGAAATTCTCCTTGAAGCAGTAATCCAAGCAATGCCAACATATGTAATGTTATGTTTTCAAATTAAAAAATGTTTGAGTGATGAGTTAGAATCTACGGTGGCTCGATATTGGTAGAGTTGTAATGTTCATCATCGTAAGATTCATTTGTTAGCATGACACAAATGATTTATTCCAAAATCTAAAGGTGGCCTAGGCTTTCACTCTTTGTGTACCATAATCAAGCACTATTGGTCGCTCAAGCCTGGCGTCTTCTTACAAAACCTACTTCTTTAGCGGCTTCGGTTTTTAAAGCCAAATATTATAACGAGAACCACATCCTCACAGCTTCAGTTAGGTATAACCCAAGTTATGTATGGCGAAGTATTATTTGGGGGCGAGCTCTACTACTAAATGGTTTACGTCGACGTGTTGGGGATGGTGAAAATATTTTGGCTTTTAAGGACTCTTGGTTACCACATCCCCCTTTCTTTTTACCTACGACTATAGATGTATCCAACCCAAATTTATTGGTTAAGGATCTTATCTTATCTAATAGAGGTGGTTGGAACATGGATCTTCTCAAAACGTATTTCAACGTAGTTGATCAAGCACGTAGTTGATCAACCTATTACCAGGTTTTCTAAGGAGGATAGTTGGTTATGGCACTATACCAATGATGGTAATTATTCTGTTAAAAGCTGCTATTCCTTGGCCACAAGTATAGCTTCTATTGACCCGTCTCCATCTAGAGCAGTTTTTTTGGACTGGTGGAGGAAGTTTTGGAAGATATTCTTATTGAAAAAAAAAATTTACATTTTGCATGGCAGGGTTTTCATGACATTTTACCTAAGTCAGTTGGGCTTTATCATAGGCAAGTATTACCAAGTCCAAGTTGTCCTTTGTGCAGTAATCCTGTAGATTCTAATGGTCATGCTATTTTTTGGTGTCCGCGAGTCAGGAAGGTTTGGAGGTTGTTACGTTTTGATTTCCTGCATAAAGTATTTTTTGATATCTCTTTTCAACAAGTGATTCTCCAAGCTTCTGAGGTGCTTTCCAAATCTGAGTTCGAGTTATTTATATTATCAGCTTGGTATATTTGGGGGGAACGAAATAATATAACTCATGGTCTGCCTTCACAATCACCTCATATTTTAGTGTCTCGAATTCAGTCCTTGTTTCAAGAGTACTCTTAGGTCAGAAAATTAATTTTATTTGTATCTTTTCCTTATTTTATTTTTGTCTTCATCTCTCTTCCTCGTATGATTTTAGAGGTGGCTAATACTAGCCGGTTTCCTTTGATTTGAACTGGGTATATTTTATTGGTGTATTTTTTCATCTGTCTATTGACATACTTATATTAGAGGTGTAATTAGTCTGAAGTACATTTGAATTGTTCTTCAAATTTTCATCTTTCTCTCTCCATCTAGTGGTTATATATGTATAAGTAGATTGAACAATGACTTCATCAACCACTTTATAACATATTTCATATATGTTTATTAATCTTCCATTTATTTGTTTTTCCATTCATCTACACCTTTTCTTATTGTTGTAACTGATCAGGTTTGGAATACTAAGGTTTTGGTTGATTCCCACATATGTACTTCAACTAGACTTTGGGAGTATCTATTGTTGAACCAGTATAAATTAAATGTTGATGCTTCTATTGACGCGGTTTCAAATTCTATTGGTATTGGAGCTATTCTTCGAAATTCAAATGGAGATGGTGTCGCATGTTTATCTAAACCACTATTTGGTAATTATATTATTTTTTTCCTTTCTTGAAAAATATATTTGGTAGTCTTGAGTATGATTAAAGATATCATATATTATATTGTTTTATGAATGTCTATTAATTGTTTGGTTTGTTCTCTGTCATAAAATTCTTCTAGTCTTGTTTATCATTTTTTAGCCAATATACTGCTCATTCTCTATGATATTGATTTCTAATAGGTAACTATAATGTTTTTATTATTTCTAATAGGTAACATATGGTGTTTTTGAACCGACAATTGGTATCTTTATTACATTAGCTAAAACTTATTTGTTCTTGTCGATCGCATCTTGTCTCATGTACTTCCCTTTGCCTTTCCGCTCACGCCTTGCTTGGACTTGATCCCACCAAATTGAGGCATGACCCGTGCTCAGGAATTTCACCTTCGCGCACCTCGGATAGTTCTTTCCAATCAAAGAACTTCTCCACGCTACTTAGCCAATCAAGAAAGTCCTCGGGATGCAGTCGGCCATGGAAATCGGGAACGTCCCTTATTATTTAGATCAATATGACTACTAGTCGTTTTTTTTTTAGTTTTTTTTTGTGTAGATCTTGGGTTTGTTTTGCAGTCTCATTAATATGTTTCTTTGTTTCCCCATAGCTTCCAACTTTGACATTAACTCATACAATCTTCCTGTGCTGTCTTTCTACTGTATTTACATATTATGCCCATTCTTAGGAGTATTATATATCATTTTCTTTATATTGTCCTTCTATATTTCTCTATCTTTATGTTTCAATTTTTTAATGTCCTTCTCCTTACTAATCTTTTTGTTGTTTTCGTGTTTTCCTTATTTTGTAGGAGGTTTTACAGTTATACAGGCAGAATGTGTGGCATTAATAGTGGCTTTGGATTGGATTTTTTCATTAGGACTATCAGTACACATAGTCAAAACTGATTGTCTTTGCAGCTGTGTCTGCCTATGCTAAGAGAAAAACCTTTTTCAATGACCATGGGTCTTTGTTAGAGGATATAGCAAGTTTGTTGTCCAGATTTCCAGGAGTGTCCCTAATCCATGTTCGTCGGTCGGCCAATATGGCAGCTCATGGATTAGTTGTGCGTGCTCTTTGGATGGATAGACAACTTGTTTGGTTAGATGACATCCCCTCCTTTCTTAGGGATGTTTAGTTTCTAGGCTGTACGACTTTTTGATTATTTTCAATGAAGTTATCATTGCCCCAAAAAAAAAAGTGTGGGGGTGCCTTGCTTATTGCAAGAGCAC
The DNA here is from genome assembly GCF_963169125.1 of Humulus lupulus. Classification (NCBI taxonomy): domain Eukaryota; kingdom Viridiplantae; phylum Streptophyta; class Magnoliopsida; order Rosales; family Cannabaceae; genus Humulus; species Humulus lupulus. Next base: position 14,926,111 of record NC_084802.1, read on the forward strand.
AGAGCCTAAAAGGAACCAAGTATGGTCCAAGGGCCATAAATGTGAATTTGTTGGCTATGCCTCAAATAGCAAGGCCTATAGGCTATTAGACTTTGATTCTAAGGTAATAATTGAATTAAGAGAAGTGGAGTTCTTTGAGAATATGTTATATTGTGATAGCAATTCTCAAGAACCCACAAGTGTTGGAGAATCTCTTAAAGAGAAAGATCAAAAGGTTGATGAACAACCTATATTGCCTAGGAGAAGCCAAAGGCTTAAAGAATTGTGATTAAATGAGACATGTTCTCAAGTGGAGACACTCAACCTAGTAGAGGGAAACCTTGAAGAAGTCACATTGAAATTTCCTATGACTCTTCAAGTTGAGGACGATCCAAAAACATTCCAAGAAGAAATGTCTTTGAGAGACTCCACTTTTTGGAAGGAAGCAATAAATGATGAGATGTATTCAATTATTTCAAACCACACATAGGAATTGGTAGACCTTCCACAAGGTTCAAAATCAATTGGGTGCAAGTGGGTATTTCGGAGGAAATATCACACTGATAGCACATTTCAAACCTTCAAGGCAAGACTAGTAGCTAAAGGGTTTAAACAAAAGGAAGGAGTCAAATATTTTGACACGTATGCACCAGTTGCTAGGATAACCACTATAAGAGTACTGTTTGCCTTATCATAAATATATAACATTTATGTTCATCAAATGGATGTCAAAACGACATTCCTAAATGGAGATCTCAATGAGGAGATTTATATGGAACAACCGAAGGGTTTTGTTCAAAGGGGAAATAAACAAAAAGTGTGTAGGCTTGTTAAATTATTATACCGTTTAAAGCAAGCACCAAAAAAATGGCATGAGAAATTTGATAAAGGCATAATTTCTGTAACACCCTAAACTCCAGGGACTATTACGGTGTGCCTTTTAAACAGTTCTAAACTCATTAATCGAGTCATTTGGCCATAATCGTGTAACTAAGTATGATTAGCGGTTTAGGGTTAAAAAGTTTGGTTAAGATATAACGTTTCACTAAAACGTTTACTGTATACATTGTGATCCCAAAAATATAATTTAAAGGTTTATTACAACACAATATTTACAACCAGCCAACCTAAGCGGCAGAATAGGGTTTAACTGTAGTTCCTCTTTAAACCCTCGGCCGTGGCGGTCGAGTGGCCGCATATGTACACATTGTCCCCTAAGTTCTCCAATCTTAAGGATGGTCCAACTTTCTTTTGCCTTTACCTGCATCACATAGCACCCGTGAGCTAAAGCCCAGCAAGAAAACTCAATATGCTCATGAACAGTAATAACCTGTCATCAAATCATAATGTGCATGCCTAGAAATAATAGCCTTAATCACGCATGCAAATAAGTTCAGATAATGATGGGGTATCCAGGATAAGAAAACATGCCCTCCTGAGTGGATGACTATCAAGTCAATCCTAATCAGATGAGTAATTAAACACTGGTGGTTCCGATAACCATGCTGGGCTTATAGCCCTAATCAAAGTCACTAACATGGGATCCACACCCTTAGATGAGTGACCGATAAGCAAGTCACTAACATGGGATCTGCACCCTTAGATGAGTGACTAATAAACAAATCACTAACATGGGATTTGCACCCTGAGATGAGTGACTGATGAGCAAGTTACTAACATGGGATCTGCACCCTTAGATGAGTGATTGATGAACAAGTCACTAGTGTGGGTTCTGTACCCTTAGCCATGTGACGATACAGTCACCTGGGCCTTCTGGCCCCGGCTCTGAGTAACTAGTCATAGACTAGACAAGCGCTTATAGTTTTTCATCGAACTTGGGGTTGGTCCGACATTAATGCTCATAATGAGTCATTCAATGCAGATGTCGATTAGATCTAATCTTTTATCAGCTCTGCGTTCATGATGCTTATGCCACTCTTGACTCATAGGTCAATAGCACACGACCAGTGCTCAGTACCGCTGTCGAACTTGACTAGCAAGTCACAACTTCACAGCCAATTCTGACACCATTGTCGATTCTGACTAGTAAGTCAGTGCCACGCACAAGTAAGCAATGCTACCAAGCATATATCATATGTCAAATATTTGAATGTGAGGCATTCAGCATGCTTACTTAACAATTGCTAGCATAATTAAGATCATGCACAAACACAGAGACTCAAGCTCTGATCAATTTCATATTCAACATTCATGGCTTGCCCTAACCACATGTTTCTCATGCATCACATGCATCACATACTGGGTGCAATTTTCTTACCTTTGGTCCGAGCACGGGTTACCAATAAACAAGCCACAAGCACGATCCTGATTCCAAGCCTCTAGTGATAATCTAGTCACAACCATAATATAAAACCTCATCAAAATGAGTAATAAAAGGTTTCCGGGCCATGACCTAGCCTCTAGGACGTCGAATCCCACTAAACCGAGTAGTAGGAACGATCCCGATGCCTAAGGTTTAAGTTCCCATGATAAGAACACCATTTTGGCCAAAAATGATCTTAAGCGCCACGACCCCACCTCCCAAGCGCTGCGGCCCTCAAGCCTTTCAGCAACCTCCACCTTCTTCATTGAGCCTGGGCTGCGGCGCCCAAGAACAGGGCCGCAGCCCAACCACGAACTAGCCATTTTTCCTCGATTTTACCATTTTAAAATCTTCCAAAAATCTACCCAAACATCCCCGTGATCCAAAACCCACAAAACCCAAGCTTCAATTCAATAAAAAAAAAACTCATCAAAACACAATATCCAATTCAAGCTTGAAAAATTTGAAAACTTAGAACTTAAAACTTGAATTACCTCCAATTGAGTTGTTTACCAACTAAATCCTCTGTCTAATAAGCTTCTAATCTTCACTAGAATTGTTATGCCTCGATCCTCGCTTAAATCCGAGTCTTAGAACTCAAGTTTTCTTCGAAAATGCGATCGGGTGTCGAAATGGAACTTTTAGGAAGAGAGAACGTTCTGAACGTTCTTTTTATTTCTTAATAGGTTACTTCAAGCTTAAGTAACCTCAAGCAAATCCTAATGCTCGGGGTCCCGAAATTATCTCCGAGGGAAAAATAGTCAAAACTTCCAAAATTTCCCCCTGATCTTATTAACTCCCAATTTATCATCAAATATGTATTCCCATTACCCAATAACTCGTTAATGCTAAATACCCCTTGACTCACTCCGATTCAAGTATAAATCCCGTTGTGACTTTCCCACTAGCTTACCTCTTAGGATCGTCTCGTGCTGAGTAACCCTAGCATAACCAAATAATAATGAAGCACCACATGCATATCACATATATGCCAAATATGCCCGAAATGACCAAAATATGAAAATCACCCAATTAATCATAAATTAGTTCACATGCATATTTAATACACATAAACATGTATATAATCATTTAATTGCATAATAAATCAATTATGTCCCTCCTGGCCTCCTAATCAAGGTCTTAAACATTATTAGGAAATTTGGGGCATTACAATTTCATATGGATTTAGACACAATAATGCGGACAAGTGCTTATACTCTAATAATTGTAATGACTATGTCATCTTGGTGTGTCTATATGTTGATGATATGTTGATTTTGAGTAATGATATGAAAGACATAATGGAAACGAAGAGGTTTCTATCTTCCACTTTCAAGATGAAAGACCTTGGAGAGGTTGATACCATCTTGGGTATAAAAGTGCGAAGAAATAATGGGGGTTATGCCTTAAGTCAAGAACACTATGTTGACAAAGTGCTTGACAAGTTTAGTCATCTCAAAATCAAAGAGGCAAATACACCATTTGATTCAAGCATAAATCTTGAAAAGAATAATGGTAGAGCAGTGGCTCAACTTGAGTATGCAAGTGCATTGGGGAGTCTAATGTACGCCACTCATTGTACAAGAGCGGATATTGCATATGCGGTTAGTAAACTAAGTAGGTTTACTAGCAATCCAAGTATGGAACATTGGAAATCGGTTGAGAGAGTTCTAGGGTACCTTAAAAGGACAAGGAAGTTAGGCCTCCAATATTCAAAGTTTCTGAAGATACTTGAAGGATATTTCGATGCGAGTTGGATATCAAGTGTATGAGATAAATACTCCACAAGTGGTTGGGTGTTTATGCTCTGAGGAGGACCAGTTTCTTGGGGTTCTAAGAAACAAACATGTATTTCACACTCAACCATGGAGGCCGAATTTATAGGTCTAGTGGTAACCAGCAAAGAGGTTGAGTGGTTTAGGGATCTCATGTTGGAGATCCCAATTTTCGCGGATGAGGTATCGACAATCTCGATACTTTGTAATAGTCAAGCCACATTGGCTAGAGCATATAATGTCGTATATAATGGGAAGTCTAGACATATAAGTTTAAGACATGAGTATGTGAGACAATTGATTTGTGGTAGAATCATATCAATCTCATATGTTCAGACAAGTGAGAACTTAGCAGATCCATTTACAAAACTTATTGCAAAGAGGTTAGTAAGTTCTACTACAAAAATGATGAGACTAAAACTCCTAGAATAATATATTCACCAATGATGGTACCCAACTCCAAACTTGTGAAAATCAAGGGCAAGAGTTCAATAGGTAATAACAAGTTATTGGGTGAATTGTTTCAATACTAACAAAATCATAAGTTCCATCCAGGGATGGTTAGTGTTGGTCGCTACCGAATGAGGCATAAACCTCTGGATTTTAATGAAGTTTAGTTGTGTGCAACAAGCATCTCAAAAGGTAGCAAATATGTTGTAAGAACTTCACATATGTGAACTTAGAGGTGGTGCCGCCTCTCATGGGAGTTGAAGTTTCACCCTGGAACGCTCATGAAATGGAAGAGCACATGGCCATATGAGTGCTAAGCAAGAAAAGTGAGAAAATGAATGGTCAAGTGGAGGTGTGTGAGGTGTTGCCGGTTTTATCGTTAAGGTGTACTTGGTTCAATCTTTAAGACACCAATGACTTCAATAAGACTTTGTAATACTTTAACTAAGATAAAGTTTAAATCGAAAGATACTTTATTTTATGCACCAAAACTGTTAAGCTAAGAAGAGATGATTATATTTAACTAAGTGAGATAATGGTTAAATATAATGGTTAAGATGTTTACACGTTAAGGTTCAAAACACTTAACAGTTTTCACTTGAAGAGAAGTGAATATATGAGATTACGTAGAAGGCATCTAAAAGTGAATTTTATGGGTCTAAAGTGATACAATGAGGTATCTAAACATTCCCAAAAAGTTTGGTATCATTCGGAGCAATGTTAGGACTATTAGAGTGGTCCAAAGTCTGAGAGGGTGGCGTTCCGTCGCCCCCTAAGTGGTGTAGCATCGCCTAAATGCGAAGTATCGCCTAGGCTTTTAGGGTCGTACAGTTTACGTAAAATGCTCCAAATGATGTGTTTTAAATGTTCTAATCCTATTTGTTAGACTAATGATGATGCCTATACTATATATATGGGTCATTAGAGTTGAAAAGTCTTGATCACACTTTCCAACTCTCTCTCTAGCTTTCTAAGACTAAAGTTTTCTCCAAGAAACTCATCAAGCTTGCTTGAATTGCATGATTTTCAAGGCTTGTTCAATCTCAAATCTCATTCTACTTAGTTGAAGCTTCAAGCAATTGGGAAGGCTTGGAATAACGATTTTTGACAACAATATTCATACTGTATATAAGCCTTAGAAGTTCTTCAAGTTTAAAGATTCAAGTTGCTCAATACAAAGGTTGTTTCTCTCTAACTTTATTCTTGTATTTTGTTATTCTTTTATGTTTTTCGTTGTTGGAATAGATGATTAAATGTATCTAAGTTCTTCTTATCATCATTTAATCATTTAGTTTCTTATATTCAAGATTAACATTCATATCATGAACATGTTTATTTGATTATCAAGAATTGCACTCATACTTTAAATTTGAATCTTGACCAACATCTAAGGTTTGGAATATTACATTACTATCATTATTCATTGTTGATTTGTAAAGAGTAAAGTCATATATTCCCCACAACCGATACCCAAATTTTCAATTTTTTACCTCAATCAACGTGTTTGAGTGACACTAACAAATGCCATGAAAATGGTAATAGTCGTAGAGGCAACAACTTCAAAAGGACAGTCGATTTTTAAATGCTTAAAAGTTTATTTTTTTTATTATTATTTTCGTAGATAGAGTTACATTTAGAAAATAATACTAATTTTAAGATTTTTTTTTTGAGGGAATTTCTTGGTGTTAACATGGCTCTATGGCATGCCTAAGTATATATAGGTAGGCCAGACCACCTTTTTTATAATCATTATGTATTTCAATCATATATATTACAATACAGTTAATAACATGTTATGTTAAGCACCAAGTATTTAATCTTGCTCTTCGATGAGGAAGATCATAAACAACTCACAGAAGGAACAACAAATACAACCCAAAATAGGGCACAAACATAGTATATACTATACACAATATGTATATAAATTATTTACAAGTAAATGCAATGGGCACGAATTGATTCCCTCGCCTCTTGGTTACAAAGCCAAGAGACCCACCACCTACATAAACTACCTAGGTATTTTGAAGAGCCCAAAATTAAAAATGAAAATGTATTTTTATTTTATATCAAAGTTCATAAAATTTAGAAAATTACCATTTTGTATATGATAATTAGAAAAATATCATATTTTATAGGGAAAATTACACCCTTCACTATAAAGTATAAAAAAATTCGAAATATACGGTTGTTTTATTTTATACGGTATTTTGTTTAAAAAATACGGAAACTTTCAAAAAAAAATTATACGGTATAAAATTTTTAGATCTCATTTTTCCCCAATTGAAAACTCTAACTCTCTCTCCATCTTTATTTCTCAGCTCCTCTCTTCTCCATTTTCTCCCAAAGATGACTGAAAATTTTCATCTCCCGCTACTAACAATTTGTTGGTTTGGTGTTTGAATCATTTGTTTTCAAGTATTTGAGTTTTCTAAATTTGGCTACGAAGGAACTCCATTGTTGCTTCTTCAAGTGCTGCTAAGAAAATAAAAAGGGAAGCTTCTCCTTTCTCATAAAAAAATAAAAAAAAAAAAGTCTGATTTTTTTTTAATTTCTCATAAAGAAAGTTTACTCCTTTATCTGTATGCCATCTTCTTCTTCTTTATTTATTTCTCTTGGAACAATACAATACAATTCTTTAGATGATGAATTCTTTTGTGTGAAACTTTTATGGGTGTTTGATTTTTTGGACAAGAAAGCTCCTATCTCTACTCGCGAGCTTGTTTTCATTTGAGATTTTTTGAGTGTGAAAAGAGATTATCTTAATTAGCAGCTATTTTATATACTGTCTAACTTTTATGAATAAAAGGCACGTTTATTCACCAAAAAAAGATGACAAGGAATGTGTTGACTGCGTTTTTAGCCAACGACGTGAGAACGTCAAATACGACAAACCTTCAAGAGAATGTAAACGACAACAGACGGTATAAACAAGAAAAATAAATAACACACAGTATTTTTATAGTGGTTCAGCCCCGATTGTCGGTAATAGCCTAATCCACTTAGAGTTGTGATTTATATATCTGTACTCAAGATCAGATCGACTGAGCCAACTGAGTTTCTTCAGTACTGATGGCAAAAATACAAGAATTCTCTCTCTAGAATACCCAGACCCAATTTTCTCTCTCTAGAAAGAAAAAGCAGAAGAACCTCTTCTCTAATCCCATAAGCCCTCTATTTATAGGCCTGGGATACTCAACTGATATCCCCTTTAGAAAGGGATATTTTATTATTCATCTTATATTTATATTACAAGAAATATTTAAAATACAACTAATTCCTCAATTTGAGTGAGGAATGAGAGATTCCCGGGTGCCTAGACCAATTCTTGCTAGAGTCGTTCAAGGGATTTTGACGTAGTCTCACATTTAAGTTGATTACTCCTTCAAGCTTTCCTTGGACTAAGGTGATACAAGCTTGGCTCTCCTCGGACCAAGGTGGTCCGAGCCAACTCCCTTGGCACCTCACCTCGGGCAACTTTGAGGCAACCTCCTCCATGACATGTCTGATCGGACATGATGGCCTTCTCCTCGGACCAAGGTGGTCTGAGGCATCCTTCTCTCTTGTTTCTCTCCTCGAACAAGTCCGAGCATACCTCCTCCATTCAAGGTCCCTTCGGACCTCGTGGCCTTCTCCTCTGACCAAGGTGGTCCGAGACATCCTCCTTGGCACCTCACCTTGGACAAGTCTGAGGCACTCTCCTTTAGCATCTCCCAACTATGTCCGATCGGACATTGTGTAGGCTCTCCTTGTCAAAAACTAAGTCTCCACTCTTGACTTGCATGGGACTCCTCCTCCTTAGCTACCTACCTTGGACACGTTCGACCCAACACTTAGGAAACCTTGGGAGGCTTACCTCAAACACACCCTTGGGGTCTCCTAGGACCACATCCTCCTTGGGGTCTCCTAGGACCACTTTCTCCTTGGGGTCTCCTAAGACCACTTTCTTGAGTTCTCCTCGAACCTCATCCTTGGGTTCTCCTAGGATCACTCTCTTGGGGTCTCCTAGGACCACTCCCCTTAGCTCTCCTAGAATGCATTCTCCTTAGCCTCCTAGGATGCATTCTCCAATTTTTGGGTATAACAGAATGATAACTGGGTTCAAAATTGTTTTTTTTTAATTATGAATTACAACCTTGGCTGGAAAAAGTTTGGAGTTTTACTGCATAAAGAGGAATTTGTTTTGAACTTGTTGAAGTGTTGTTGGTTATCAATAACCCTTTATTTTACAGTGTTTTGCTCAACAGGTGGGGGTTGGAAATGGGTCAAATTATGTCTCCAAAAGTGTTGAGGATGAAGGTTTGTGTAGTAGTAGTAGTGGTAGTAGCAAACATAATCCTATGTATTATGATGTCTGTAAAAGCATGTTACAAACCTATGTATTATGTTGTCTGTAAAAACATGTTACATGTTTGTAACATTTAAATTCATAGTTGTCATTGTCTGTAAAAGCTTGTTACAGGTTCGTAACATATAAATTCATCGTTGTCTGTAAAAGCTTGTTACAGGTTTGTAACACGTAAGTTCTCTATCATATCTTTTTTTTTTTTAAGTTGCAAGATAATGGTTTTGTTCTATACATACCAGGTTATATTTGTTTAGATGTTGTTAACTTGTGTTATGTTTTTGTAAAGATGTGTTACATGGTTGTTAATGTCCTGGTCTAATTTTAAATTACTTATATATTAATAAATATTTACAATAAAATGGAGAAATGATGAGAAAGATGATTATAATTGTGTAACATTTTTTTTATAAAAATATTTCTTGTTTTACAATTGATACCATGTTAAGATTTGTCTATGATTCTGTGGAGATCTATGACAAAATATATGATTTTGATAGATTGTTTTAGTGAGTTTCGAAAGTTCTAAACTAATTATCTACTCTAGATGCAAGATATACCAAGAACAAAATAGAAGAACAAGATAACTTACCACAAAATAGATGTTTTAATTTTGTCGTAAAGTTGTTTTTGTAGACACATCATTTTGGAAATTTCGCAATAGATTATAGTAGAAAAATTCTGATTTTGCCCGGACTTCACAAATTTGTAAGCTCTTGAATTAGTTTTTTATTTTTTGTGTTGCAGATTTTTGTAACAAAGATGAAGACAACATGTTACAAGAATGGGCGGGGTTGTAATAGGTTAGGTTTGTGGGTTAGGGGTTACCGTATACATGATATTGGGTTTTGGGCTTGTGGGCTTCAGATTTACTGAATATTTGTAAGGAACTTGAAACACCATAAATTTCAAATTTTTTTGTTATTTACCGTATATATGAAAATTTCTCTATTTTATATTCAGCTTCATCCATCTCAGAATTGACCCCGCTTCATGTATGTGTATTACGACGTATATTCCTAGTATTGATAAAGAAAAGTTAAGTGCATTATCATAAACTACTGCTAAATTAAGTACATTATAGGAAGTTGTTATTTATTTTTGAAAAAAAAAGGTATAATCAACTTTTTTTTTGGTGTGGAAATTACTTTATGTGCAGTCAAAAAAGAAAAGAAAATCCTCCAAAAAGTGAATGCAAAAAGTATCATTAAAGATAGTTGATATGTATTTGCATTTACCAAATATATATATATAATGAAGATGAAACTTCAAAATCATATATAGCTTTTATTAGTCATTAATATTCAATATCAAATCAGATAAGTATGATGCTCAGCCCCCTAACTAGATACAAAAGACACAACCTAATGGAAGCCAATTTATCTTTACTTTAGCTTGCACCAAAGTACTATTACATATTTTGCATCCCCAAAAGTGAAGGAAAAGAAAAAGCAATTAAATTCATGCATCGTTGTAATTTGTAAAGATGAGCAATTATATGAAGCAAAAGATCTGTGGATATGTTAATTAAAATAACAATCAAGATCCACCCACATTTAATTTCTATATATAATTAAAGTTTTTCCTTATTTTATAATCTAATAAACTTGTCACGTGCATGATGAGTACGTATATGGGTACAAGCCGAGGACCGTTGTCGGCCGATTATGACATTTTTGGAGTTCAATAAAATTATATAAAAGAGCTCATCTTTTTTAAGTTTTTATAAATTTCATAATTTTAAGAAGTGTACTCAAAATAATAATAGTATGAACATTCTATACAAAATTCTTGATACTTATCAGGATTCCAAACATAAGTTATTTTAGGAAAAGATTATTAAAGTTAAGTTTGTATCAAGGACGTGCCTGAGATGAGTGACACCCAAGACAAATAAAGAAAGAAAAATGTTATTTTTTAAATATTTACACATAAAAATGATTTTTTTTCTAAAATTTGGAGACTCTTTCTGTATGTAAAAATTAACATTTTTCTAAAATTTGGACGGGCTCTAAGCATAGGCCTAACCTATCTATACTCAGTCACCTTATGCAGCTTCAATGTCAGGAGGGTAGTACGAGAACTTGACTGTTAACTGGTATGCAATCCTTAAATTATAAGAATGTACAATGATTTGAGGAAAATATCTAACTATTTTGCAAACCCTAGCTAGGTGTCTCCTTTTTCTTCTCTTATTTATTCACTCAGTTTCAGTGGCACGAACCTATATGTGTTCCACAACCATTTGTAAATAATCCAATGAAAACATTTAGCCTCGTTTTTTTTTTTTATGTATATGTGTTGTTGTTGGAGTCACAAGCTGGCACTGAAAGAATATCCCTTGACTTGCCACGACTCTCTAGCTAGCTAGATACACACGGAAACTACCTACATAATACTAATTATTTATGAGTAATTAAAGAAAATTAATTCTTTTTTACTTCGGTATTATAATTGAATAATTTTTTTGCAAAATAATTTCTATTTAGAATTCCATAAACAACAAAGGTACAGGAATGTCGAATAAACTATTGTGCAAAACATTATAAAAGAACTAGGCCATAAAGTCATTTTGCCAAGTCCCTCTAGGATTTGACCTAATATATACTTTGGAATTAGCCGACTCAAATACACCATCTAACATGGGATGTGGTGTTTTTGGACTTAATTTGGACCTTAGTTCGATCAGTTTTCTTTTATATTACTTCATTAAACAATAAAATGGGCATATATGTGGGTACGGTTTCCATGATTATTTTAGGACAAATTGCCCATTAAGGTTGAATACAAAAATACGTTAATTAGATCATGTACTTGAAAACCAAAGCAATCCAATTAATAAGCCTTGCCAATAACTTAAATAATCACAACTTCAGTGGCGTGTTTATTATTCTATATCCACTGCTACAGAAGAGACCCAAAAGATTGAATTGGTTTCCAAATGCTTAGGCTTTAATTTTTATGTCCCATGCTTTATATACATACTTTTTATCTTAGTTAGCTCTTCTCTCTCTCAAGCCACACTTACTATGGTCTATATCAAAACTTTTGTCAAGTCACTATAAGGTGCTCTATGACGGTGTGTAAATGTCTTATATTGATTTAATAAGTGGCAAACAATGCACAACATATTCATGTTGGGTAATTAAGCAAACGCATGTACCCATATATATGATTGATCATAATAAAGAAAATAAAGGGCTTTAATTAAACCCACATATATGATCGAGTAGAAGAAATGTTTACCATAGAGACCAGCTAATATATACATAAATCAATAGATTCTCTTGAATCTTGATCGTTATTATTATTGGAGTTAATAAGCTTGATACACAAAAGAAATATATTACAAAAAAAAAAAAAGCCAAACTTATGGCCAAACGCATCGACATGACAACTTCCTACATATATAGTCGTCTTTCCCTTTTCTCATCTCTTTTTAATGAAAGTTACAAATAGGTACATATTAATATTATATATATCCTTTATCCAAAAAGAAAAGGAAAAAAAAAAAAGCAAACAGAAGTAAATAAAAGAAAAAGGAAATTATAATAGTAGTACAGTGGTCCAAAAAGAGAATCAATAATAAACATTAATTTGGACCGATGATACATATAAATAATATATATTATAGTTATATATGCAACCTCTCAACTAACAACAAAATTTTGTGACACGTGTCAAGTTGTGATTAGTTGAAAAGCTAGTGATATTGACGATCACTAGTAGTATTAGGAGTGATATTAAGTATATTTTTCTAAAACGGTGAGTGCCAAAACCATCTACAGACCACTTGAACCAATTAACTTGGTTAACCCAAAGGTGACAGCCATGGCCAGCCAACCTCCGATCAAAACCCTGGCCGCCGACTTAACCGTTGGAGCCTTCCCTAGAACCGCTCCCAGCCAACCGAACACGGCCAAAGCCAAGCTCACGGCAGCCACTACGGCCCACAACCTCACTTTATAATCTTTTATGAAGGAGGCTGCAAGCAGCGGCACCATGGCGCCCACAGAGAACGCGAGCGCTGAAGCTGCGGCTGCTTGCAGCGGGTTTGGCAAGCCATCTTTTTCATCTTTCTCATCGTCCAGTGCAGCTATAACTGCAACCGCACCATTTTCTCGCTTCATTTTCTCTCTTCTTATCTGCGCAAGCTCTATATCGAGCTGCGAGTAAACAGACACAAACTCACCAATCGCCATGCTGCAAGCTCCAGCCACGAGCCCCGCGAATCCTGTGAGAATCATGACTTTAATGTCTTGTTTCACAGCTCCCACGCCCATCATTAGCGACGCGGTTGAGACTAGGCCGTCGTTGGCGCCAAGTACGGCGGCTCGCAGCCACTGAGAGCGTTTCGAGTAGTCGAACTCTTCGGTTTCGAGATCTAGTTGGGCTGTTTGCTGCTCTAGATCACCAGCAGTGAATTTTGGTTGGTTTAGAGATGATTGGCTGGATGCCATGGTAGGGATCGTGATAGAAGAATAAGAGAAAAGGAAGAAGAGGAAGATGTGTGTACGTAGGAGAGAAGTTCGTTTTATTTTTTGGTGAAGAATAAGTGTGTTAGACACACTCCTCTTGAGAAGGCTCGGTATTTATGGAGAAGGATGTTCACTGTGGATGGACAAATGTAGGGTATGATGATCACTAACGAAGTTAAGACAAAGAAAGAAAAAGAAAATAGATAATAGCTAGAAAGAAAATGAGATTTGTAATATTCTCTACTTTTGTACAAAAAGTATAATATATATATATATATATATTTATAATTGGAGATTAAGATTGTGCAAAATTGAGACATTACTTTTGTACGTGGCATGTGTGGTGATGATCGATATATATTTGTGTATTTGTACACACACACATATAGATGTATACATGTAGTATATATATTTCGTATAACACTTCATATATGCATGATAATACATTAATATTCACCGAAATCTAGTAATGGTACAAAATTTCCAAGTTTGATCTGATATCTAAAAAGTACCAAGTTTGAACAGCAAACTGTTTAGTTAAAGATTTAATAAATGATGACCACCATATAAATATATACATATTCATCATATATATATATATATCACATTTTACTTTGAAGAAACGTTCAAAAATCAAATTTAATTTTATAATACAAGAAAATCTGTAAAATTGGAGATATGATAATATATATCTCTTCAAATATAACTTGGTTTTAACATTTTTCTATTTTTTTCCGTTAATTTTAATAAAATATTTTTATATTTAACATAATATTATTATATTTAAAGGTGCACTGTAAACATGACTTAAAACTTATGTAAAATTAAATGAATAAATAATTAAATAAATTAAAATAAGATAGTTTTTAGATATTTTACAATGATAATTATTTAAAAGTAATAAAATCATACGTTTATAACTTAAATAAAATTTAATTAAAAGAAAATACTTAAATTTAAAATTCACATATAATATTGATATTATATTAAATATATAATATATAATCTTTTGTTGTCACTACCAAATTCAAAAACTAGAACAAACATAAACATAAACAAAAATGAATTAATTAATCAATTAAAATAAGATATTTTAAAGATATTATATGATAATTTAAATAATTAAATCATATTTATTTAAAAATAATAAAGGCATACATATCATTTTTTTTATCTTATAAATTTGTGTAATAGTTAGTTTTTATCAAGTGGTTGGAGCTCTTTTTCTTTATCAAATTCACCAAATGAAATTGCAAGATACATTAGAAACTAAAAATAATCATGCATGTATACTACTGTCTACACTATGATTTTTTCTATTCTTATTTTGTTTCTATTATTAATTTTCTTTAAAATATTATTATAATTTATATATATATGTCATGTAGCTATGTAAATATATATTTATGTCAATATTGTGTTTAGATGTCATATATGTAAAAAATTATTAATATAAATATTTATATATACTATAAAACTATGAACCAGTTTTTATTAATAGACAATATTTATAATTTTAAAACTAAACAAACGTTATTCTACTACCTAGTATATTTATAACGTTTCAGTGCTCGATCTCTTATTATTTTCATGTAGATAGGGTTTGGTTATATTAGGATGTACACGTACTCAAGCTAGCTAGAAAAAGATCTCTATGTGCACACATTGTTTTTTTATTTTATATGGGATTATTTAAGACGTAGAATTTTATTCTAACAAATCATATAAGTTGAATTAACTGATATAATAAACTAATTCACGTATGTGAAGAGAAAAAATGATAACCAAATAAATAAATTACATTATAGTCGATATACACAAAATATATTGCTGACTCTGTCCACCTAGTTAAGAGAAGATCTTCGAGTAATAATGAATTAAAAATCTATGGTGGCCAGTAATATACAATTTCTTTTTTAGTTTTTCCAACTCCACACCAACTAATTTGGTGGGCAAATCATTGTATATATATATACTACAATTATGTACATTATTCCAAACCAACAGAAATGGATAAATCGTACTAAAGTTACAAGGACACTACGAAGTCATTAAATAAAATAATTAACAATTAAATTTAAAATGGGAAATTATTAGAATAATTGTCACGATCTAACAATTACCTAATAAATGTTATTTTATAATGGGACCCAAATTCCTCGTTATAGCACTATTAGTAATTTTATACAGCTAGCTAGCTAGTCTTTATGTGTGGATGAAAGTAATTATGGGGAAATTATATCTATATATATTTATATAGAGCTTTGAAATGTTGTATTTATCTTTATATATATATATATATATATGTGTGTGTGTGTGCGCGTGTGTGTGTGGCTTTATGAGTTGAAGATGACAGTTCATAATAACGAGTCCATGAATTTGGGTATTTTGTTTTTAAGAGGAAAAAAAAAAGGAAAGGAGGAAGAGACGTATTTGCTTTATGGAAGTTAGAATACCAGATTGGAATAGTTTCACGAGGAAAGAGTGATCATCAAACGAGACAAAATTGGGAAAGATCACAAACACACCAAATCGAATCATTTTTCTTTATTGCATGGGAAATTATAACGGAAACTTTTCTGAGTTTTCACAGCTCTTTACCATACGTTACCATTTTTGTTACTATATTTTGTACCTATATACACATATACCAGTTTTGAGCCACAACCAAGTATACTATTATTCTAATTTTTCACTCTCGTAAATTCATTATAACATAAAAAGGCTTATCATCACACTCCAAATGTATCATAATAAGTTTTTTATGTCGTCGATGATGCATGCGACCTAATAACCACAAATGTAGAAAGATCTAGTTATTACCCCACACACTATGTAAGTGTCACAAAAGGGTTATTAGGCCGCTATTATCATAGAAAAGTATGATAAAAGTCTAAAATTATAGTTGTATGTGGTTGACAAGAATCATGAGGTTTTATCTAAAATTCAATTGATGATTAGTGAAGTTATCTATGTTTTTATTAATGACTCAATATTCTTACAATAATTCTATGTGGAACACTATACTCCAATATCCATTCAAGATGGTGGATATTTTTGCTCACCAATATCACAAGTGACTTTTCTCAGCTCGCTTATTTTTTTGATCTCAAGTGTCGTTTTGCATTATGTGGATATCGTATGGCTTAGTTTGCTATTTAGACCTCAAGTGTCATGTTGCGCTATGTGGATTTTTTTTTTTTTTTAATTTGGCTAACTATTTGGATCAGTGTGATTGAATGTCCACTAAGGATATAATTCATGATACCCGGACAAGAATCATGAGTTCCTTCTAAAAATCAATTGATGATTATTGGAATTACCTATGTTTTTATTAATAGCTCAATATTTTACACAAATTTCATGTGGGACACCATACTCCCATTTTGGTTAATATATATATATATATATATCTCTTCTATATAATAAGTGTGTAGATAACGAAAATTATTGGTTTTAACGGTTTTTTATTCTTTTAATGTTAACTTTAATGGATATTCTTATAACAGAATATTCTTATATTTAACGGTAGTTTGTAAACCCTTAAACTTAAATAAAATTAAATTAAAAATTAAAATATGATATTTTTGAGATATTTTACAATGATAATTATTTAAAAATAATAAATAATTAAACAAATTAAAATAAGATATTTTTCAGATATTTTACAATGATAATTATTTTAAAATAATAAATAATTAAACAAATTAAAATATGATGTTTTTGAGATATTTTACAATGATAATTATTTAAAAATAATAAAATCATACGTTTTATAACTGAAATAAAATTTAATTAAACTTAAACTCACTTATTAGAATAACATCATAATAAACATATAATATAATCTATTGTGAATTAGCAACAAATTTTAAAAAAAAAAACTAGCAAGAAACTTAAATTTAAAATCCACATATAATATTTAATATTACATTAAAAATATAATATATAATCTCTTGTTGTCACTCCCAAATTCAAAAACTAGAACAAACATAAACTTAAACAAAAATAAATAAATTATTTAATTAAAATATAATATTTATTTCAAAATTTATTTGACATTAATATAAATTTAATAAAAATAATTAATAAATTCTAAAAATAAAAACTAAGCAAACGTACAACGTGCATATTGCACATTGCTGGTATTTAGTATATATATATCACTAGGTTATTTGCACAATATAATGTATATATAGTTGAAATAATACAAACAACACTTGTTTCCACTACATTTGTGACACATCATTTTAATATGAGTAATGATAAGTGCATCCAATATGTGTACTTAAATATTACATATTGTAACGTGTCAATTTTTTCAATTAATTACATTTATCTAAATTAAGATCTACTATTTTAAAAACAGTACGTAACTGTCACTACAAGAAACCAGTTCTTTGCCGGCGTAATTCGTAATTGCGCCGGCAAAAATCACTTTCACCGGCGCAATTCATGAATTGCGCCGGCAAAAATCAGCCGGCGCAATTTAACGCCGGAAAAGATGACTTTTGCCGGCGCAAGTCGGGGTTGCGCCGGCAAAAGTAATGCCAGATTTTTCAAAATAAGCGTACAAACTTTTGCCGGCGCCTTTCACCTAACGCGCCGGCAAAAGTCAACGTGTTTTTAAATTTTTACACGTTTGAAATAAAAAGTAGGTGGGCTTACTTTTGCCGGCGCGTTTCGTTGCGCCGGCAAAAGTGAAAAAACGCGCCGGCAAAAGTCGACATAATTAAAACGACATCGTTTTACTTTAGGGTTTACTTAAACACTTTTGCCGGCGCATTTTTAGACTTTTGCCGGCGCAACGAAACGCGCCGGCAAAAGTCTTAACGATATATCTCAGCCGCAGCCTCCTTCTTCCCCATTTCTGTTCTGAGTTTGTAAGCTCTCTCTCTCTCTCCTCTGTGATAGTCTCCGACCACCGGTGTCCCATAATCCCACGCCGTGGCTCAAGTTATATATTGAAGCATCTCTCAAGGTTAGTAAAATGAGAAATTTTTTAACATTTTTGGATTTTTTTCTCAATATTATGTTTTGTAATTGTATTTTTTTTTTGTTATTCTCTCCCTATGAACAGGTGTGTTGTAACTCTCTCGGTGAAACAAATGCAAAGGTTAGTTTATATATATATTTATATATGTTTATATATATTTCGGTTTATATATATATATTTATATATGATTATATATATATGTATATATTTATATATATTAGTTATATCCGAATATATATATGTATATATTTATATATATGTATATATTTATATATATTAGTTATATCCGAATATATATATGTATATATTTATATATATTAGTTTATATATATGTATATATTTATATATATTAGTTATATCCGAATATATATATATATATTAGTTATATCTGAATATATATATATACTTAAATTTGGTTTTTTTTTTTTATATATCTGTATATATGTTTGTATATGGATATATGTTTATGTATTTCTGTAAATGGGTGTGTATATATGTTTATTTAATGTTAAATTTTTGTAGAAATTGATTAATATAAATGTATGTGTATGATATTTGTTATTATAATTATATTTTTCTGTTTATAAAATAAATAAATGTGTAGTTTTAAAAAAATGATATTAATAATGAAAAAGAAAATATAATTTTAGTATTTATTAAAAAAAATTTGATTTGAGAATGTATATTTTTTTAATTTTAATGCTTAATATGTATATTAAAAAATAGATTAGATTATGTATATTAAAAAAAAATATATTATATTTTTTATATTAAATATTATTTGTTTATAAATATTTACTAAATAAATTGTTTTGATGTTACTGATATAGAAAGATTTGATATATGTTATTAATCTTGGTTTATGTTGTGCATGTTATGAGAATGTTCTGTATATTGCTCTGGGACTATTCTGGTTATATATGTGTTTAATTTGTAGGTTTTTAAATTTTTGGGATAGTTTGAAATATAGTCGTTATGCTGCCCAATTTTTGTTGGAGTTAGTAAAATTAATAAAAGTTTAATAATTAATTAAATAAATATTTAAGTATAATTAAAAATTCATCAAAAAAATAATTTTTAACTATAATTTAAATAAAATAAAATTACCAATCATAATAATTAATAATTAATAATTAATTTTAACATTAATATTAGATGTTTTGTAATTGAAAAAGTTAAAAATATAAATGATTTAATAAAATATAAATATAATAAAATTATTATTGATTAAGTAAATAATCCAATACAAATTAAAGAATTTAATAAAAAATTACAAAATGGAGATTAATGTATAATTAAATTAATTTTAAATTAAAAGTAATAAATAAGTAAATGTTAAAGTAGACTAGTCAACGGACACGTGGCAGTACATGATTGATAAAATTTGTTATTATTCTTAAAATATTTTTTAATTTAACAAAAAAATAAAATTTACATTTTTTAAAAAAAAATTCAAAATTTTTTTCAACTTAAGATTAAGTATGAAAAATACATTTTTTTTAAAATTTAATTTTATATTGTTAATATCCTCAAAATTTTTAATTTATTATTATTAAAATCTTCCTATTTATCATTTTGTCTACTTGTTTTCAATTAAAGATTAAGTAATTTTGTTTAAAATCTAAGCAATAATTTAAGATTAAATATTTTTTTTACTTAATCCTAAATAATTGATTAAAAGCAGCAAATTTGATTTTTTTTTTGTAAAAAATGAAAAAAAAAATTATTTTTTGTTACCTTTAAATTGGAAAACAATAAATTGGATTTTTTAAAAAAAATAAAAAATATAAAATGTTTTTTTTTATGAAAAATTATTTAAAATAATAATAATAATAATGTGTACCAATCATGTGGTGTCACGTGTCATTTAAGTGTTAGTAAGTTGTAAGTTTGAGTAATTTAGCCGGAAATATCTCTATAAATAATTATTTTTGCCAGAGATAGGATATTATTATCAGTTAGTGATAATTAGGGAGACAAACAGTCATGAAATACTTTGACTATCATTTCCCTTATTTTAAGACAATTATTAATATTTTCTTAATTATTTCGCTTAAAGATGGCAAGCGACAGAAGCTGGATGAGTGCGAGGAATCGTTGGTCTCTGGAGTATAGAAATGGTGTTAAGGAGTTCTTCGATATCGCCAAAAATCAGTTGAACGATCGGGGTTTGGTTCGCTGTCCGTGCAAGAAATGTGGGAATGTTAAGTTCCAGCCTATAAATGCAATTTCGATGCATTTATTCAACAATGGCATCGTACAGTCCTACAAAGTGTGGCATTACCATGGAGAGGCGCTGCCGTCGCCACCAGCTGTGGTACGAGATCATGATAGAGATGAGATAGCGGATATCCTGGAGGATGTTTACGCTGAAGATGACGTTCCCCATGGAAACTATAATGATCCTCCCCAAGATGATCCTCAACATCGCGACAAGTATGACAATTTATTTAAGGAGATGTCAAGTGAACTGTACCCGGGTTGCCGAATGTATTCCGCGTTGAACTTCTTGGTGAAGCTGATGCATCTCAAAGTAATTAACAAGTGCAGCAATCATTACTTTGATGGTTTGCTGGAATTGTTAGTCGACGCTATGCCTGACGGAACAATTTTACCTAAGTCTAACTATGAGGCGAAGGCAAAGTTGCGGAGTATTGGATTGGGATATGAGTCCATCGATGCTTGCAAGCATGACTGTGCACTGTTTTGGAAGGAGAATGCGAATTTGGAATTCTGTCCGGTTTGTGGTGAGTGTCGCTGGCAAGATAATTGTGGGAACGGGAAGAAAGTGGCCCATAAGGTCATGCGGTACTTTCCGTTGACGCCGAGATTGAAAAGGCTGTACAGTTCCAGATATACTGCAGAGGATATGAGATGGCACTATTCTAAAAGGCCAAGGGAAGATGGTGTGATGAGGCACCCCGCTGACAGTAAGGCGTGGAAGCACCTTGATGAGTTGTACCCATCTTTCGCAGCCGAACCTCGAAATGTTAGGCTTGGGTTGGCTACAGATGGTTTCAATCCTTTTGGGAACATGAGCAACTCTTACAGCATGTGGCCTGTAATACTTGTCCCATACAACTTGCCGCCGTGGAAGTGCATGAAACCACAGTCATTAATGTTGTCTATTCTTATTCCAGGTCCTTCTTCACCTGGAAAAGATATCGATGTCTATATGAGACCTTTGGTTGACGAGTTGAAGGAGTTATGGATGAATGGTGTCGAGACAAGAGATGCATACAATAGTACATTGTTCAATATGCGTGCAGCAGTCTTGTGGACCATTAACGACTACCCAGCTTATGCTATGATGTCTGGGTGGAGCACAAAAGGGTACAAGGCGTGTCCCACATGCAATGAAGAAACTCCCTCTGTAGGGATTAGAAGTAAAATTGCATACATTGGCCATAGGAGATTTCTTGATATGGATCATGAATGGAGGAGCAAACGAGCACTATTCGACGGTAACAGGGAACTCAGGCCACCACCGAAACATTACTCCGGTGATGATGTTTTGAAGCAATTAGAGAATTTGCTGATTAGACATCCTGGGAAACACAAAGAATTTGGTGGTGTGAAACGCAAAAGGGCTCCGATTGAACTTAATTGGTCGAAGAAGAGCATATTTTTCGAGCTTGATTATTGGAAGGAGTTATTGTTGAGGCATAATTTGGACGTAATGCACATTGAGAAGAATGTTTGCGACAGTGTCTTGGGAACTTTGTTGAACTTAGAGGGAAAATCTAAAGACACTGACAAGGCAAGACTTGATCTAGCAGACATGAAAATTAGGGAAAAACTCCACCTCCGCAAAGAGGGAAACAAGTGGAAGAAACCGCACGCCAGTTACACCCTCAGTGTCCCGGAGCGTCGAGTTTTCTGTGAATTTGTGAAGTCAGTTGAATTCCCGGACGGTTTTGCTGCAAACCTTTCGAAGAATTTCAATGTCAATGATGGCAAGATAACTGGGTTGAAATCACATGATTGCCACGTGTTGTTTCAGCAGTTGTTGCCCGCCGCACTTAGGTCGTTTTTGGTTCCGGAAGTTCGGAAGCCAATTATTGAGTTGTGCGGTTTTTTCAAAAAACTTTGTGCACGGACTTTGAATGTGAAAGACCTTGAGAAGATGGAGACAGACATTATCACCATTTTATGCAAGTTGGAAATGATATTTCCTCCAGCATTTTTCGATATTATGGTGCATTTGGTTTTGCACCTTCCGAAAGAGGCAATTCTTGGCGGTCCCGTGCACTTTAGGTGGATGTATCCCATTGAACGTTCGATGGGAGTTTATAAACAATATGTAAGAAATCGTGCACGTCCTGAAGGTTCAATCGCAGAAGCTTACGTGGTGAACGAGGCTTTAACCTTTTGCTCAATGTACCTGCGGGGGGTTGAGACTCGATTCAATCGACCTGAGAGGAATGACGATCGCGTTGAATCCCAACCAAATCGGGAATATTCTATTTATAAGGCTGTTGGTCGTCCATTTGGTAAGAAATCAAGTATGCTCCTCAATCCGCAGTTAAAGCAAAAGGCTGAGTGGTATATCTTGAACAATTGTGCCGAAATTAAGGAGTACCTTAGGTGTGTTTTCTAGTATTTTTTCAATAATGATGTTTGGTTTATATACCGAGTAAATGCCAAAATCATAGTTTTTTTGTTCATTTGTAGTGAGCATATGGATGAATTAAGAAGACGGGGGGGCTTGAATCTTGAAGTTCAACAAGAAACTGATTTTCCTCAGTGGTTCAAAGAAAGAGTACGTATATTAGTCAATTCTTTTCTGAAACCTCACTTAGTCAATCCAAAACTAACTTTCAATGTTAATGTTGATAGGTGAACGGTTTGCATGAGTCAACACCTACTGAAGTGAATAATGAATTGTATGCTCTCGCAAACAAATCAAGCGGCACCGTGTATTCATATCCAGGGATGATAGTGAATGGTGTGAAATTTGTGACTCGTGGTCGTGATATGAAGCTTAAAACACAAAATTGCGGTGTAATGGTGCCAAGTGAGGAAGGAGTGAACTACTATGGAGTTTTGGAAGAAGTAATTGAATTGTCCTACTTGATGGGTTACAGTGTTGTCCTATTCAAGTGTAGATGGTTCAATACAAGTAGAATTAAAGTGGAATCCAATTTTACGAGCGTATATGTGAAAGAATAATGTTATAAAGATGATCCTTTCGTTCTCGCATCTCAAGCGAAGTTGGTGTATTATCTTCGAGATGTGAAAAATGGGGATGATTGGAGGCTCGTTAATGAATACATTCCAAGGAATGTATGGGATTTCACAAATTCCGATGTTGATGATACTGAGACCACAAATGATATACCAATATTGCAAGAAGTTAATTCTTCTTCATTTCAGTTGTGGGTAGAACTTCCAATTTTTGATAATCTTCAGTATGATCGGGTTGATGTCAATGCCACTGAAGTGCACAACGTTGATGATTTGGTTGGCGAAGGTTCAGATGAATTTGTTGTCGATGATGAAGTTGAATTTGAAGACGACACGTTGGTCGAGTATGAAGACGATGAGGATGACGATAATGTTCTAGTCGATAGTGATAGTGATAGTGATGTTCGTAATGATGTTGTAGTTAGTGATGACGAGGACAGTGATATGTAATTTAAACAAGTGTATGTAACTTTTTATTTAATTCAATGAAAAGTTTATTTATTATCATTAATTAATGATAGTATTAGATATAGGTACACATGCACCTATTGGATGCTTTGGGGATAGTCAATGTATTCATGTACTGGTACTCATTTTTTCAATATATTTGATGAAATATGTTGAAAAAATGGGTAGTCGCACATGTCTGCTTACTATCTCCAAGGGATCTATTAGGTCGGAATAGGGTAGGTTGGGAAAGACAATAAGTAATAAAATGTTAATTCAATAACAAAAAATAATAGTGATGCACCTAGTGGATGCCTTGGGGATAGACAATGTATTCATGTACTGGTACTCATTTTTTCAATATATTTGATGAAATATGTTGAAAAAATGGGTAGTCGCACATGTCTGCTTACTATCTCCAAGGGATCTACTAGGTCGGAATATGGTAGGTTGGGAAAGACAATAAGTAATAAAATGTTAATTCAATAACAAAACATAATAGCGATGCACCTAGTGGATGCCTTGGGGATAGTCAATGTATTCATGTACTGGTACTCATTTTTTCAATATATTTGATGAAATATGTTGAAAAAATGGGTAGTCGCACATGTCTGCTTACTATCTCCAAGGAATCTATTAGGTCGGAATAGGGTAGGTTGGGAAAGACAATAAGTAATAAAATGTTAATTCAATAACAAAAAATAATAGTGATGCACTTAGTGGATGCCTTGGGGATAGACAATGTATTCATGTACTGCTACTCATTTTTTCAAAATGTTTGATGAAATATTTTGAAAAAGTGTGTAGTCGCACATGTCTGCTTACTATCTCCAAGGGATCTACTAGGTCGGAATAGGGTAGGTTAGGAAAGACAATAAGTAATAAAATGT
Source organism: Humulus lupulus (assembly GCF_963169125.1). Lineage (NCBI taxonomy): Eukaryota > Viridiplantae > Streptophyta > Magnoliopsida > Rosales > Cannabaceae > Humulus > Humulus lupulus. The sequence continues at coordinate 14,950,978 of NC_084802.1, forward strand.
TAATTCAATAACAAAAAATAATAGTGATGCACCTAGTGGATGTCTTGGGGATAGACAATGTATTCATGTACTGCTCCTCATTTTTTTTAAATGTTTGATAAACATTTTAAAAAACTGAGGAGAAGTACATGACTTCTTACTATCTCCAAGGGATCCACTAGGTCGGAATAGGGTAGGTTTGGAAATACCATAATGAATAAATGTTAATTTTATAACAAAAAACAATAGACATACATAATTTGAATTAGTTAATTAATGAATATTTTAATGTAGAATGGCCGAAACAAGTAATGACACAGGTGGTGGCTCCAAGAGAGGCAGGGGAGCTTATTACGGTGCCAATATCGAGAAGGAGCTGGCCATCAAAAAAGTTACTCATTTGAAAGTAGAGTTTGATAAAGAAACTGGAAAAGCTATTCAAAAGTACGGCAAGTGGTTCAACAATTCTATGGCTCGTTATTTGCGTAGCACCGTACCCCCAACTACACTAGCTTGGGAACAAGTAAAACCAGCTGATATCGAAGTTATTCGAAAGAGACTATCTGTAAGCATTCTTTAAACCTTTAATAACTCATTATTAAATATTTTGTCTATCTTCAAAATATTTTAACAAATTCCAATTTTAATTGTGATTTTAGGAAAAATTCATTTATCCAGAAGACAATCCAGTAATCAACGATGCCATGGTAAGACAAATGCAAAAACATCTGACTGATTGGCGCCACACGATGAAGAAACACTGGGTAGATGTTGGAGGAGAGGTGGACAATGAGAGAGCGAAGTCAAAACCTTTTGTGTCGATCACTTCTTCTGATTGGGCAGTTCTGTGTGATTTTTGGGTTTCTGATTCTCACCAGGTATGCCGTACATTTTACATTAATTTTTAATTATAAAATTACAATTTAGATTAATGAGTACTGTTTTCTTTTTGAAGCGTATATCGAAGAAAAATAAAGAAGCTCGAGCTAAAATGACCATACCAGGAGGACACGGTTCCAAATCCATCGTTGCCCATGTTTATGATCACGTAAATTATAATAACTTATATCCTTACATTTACGAAAATATTATAAATGTCACAATGTTTAAATAATTTGCTTTTTTAGATGGACCCATCTACTGGCCAGCTCCCGAGCATGATCGACACATTCGAGCACCTGCACAAGAAGAAGGATAAGTGGATTAGTGATGCAGCGGCGACAAAACATGTAAGTTGCATAACCTTAACTAATTTATGATCATTTAACTTTAAAAAAGTTTAGTAAATAATTAATAAATATTAATTATTAATTGTTGTTGTCAATTAGTAATTATTTATTAATTATTAATTAAATTTTTAACAATGAAATCTTTATAATCTATGTGCCAATATTTTTATGATTAATGATTGTGGACTAAGATAAAAAAAGAATGTAATTAATGTTGTCCCCGTATCAGGGAGCTTGTGGACTAAAGTAAATTTGGTCATGAAAATCCATATCTGAATAAAAAACATGTAAATATAGTTGATGTATATGTTTGGAGACGTAAATTCCTCATTAATGGAATTAACTGCACTTACCGTATATATCAACAACATCTTCATGATTTTGATTCAGATATGGATTTTCATGACCAAATTTACTTTAGCCCACTTGCTCCCTGATACGGGAACAAAATTAATTACATTCTTTTTCAGTCACTGGTCTGCAGTCATTAATGATAGGATGTTGGCAGATAGATAATAAAGTTATATTTTATATGTTGTTATATTAAAAATTTATAAGTTAGGTTTTCAAATAATGTTATATTGGAATTCGAAATACGTGCTTTTTATTGTGCAGAATGAGATGACCGAACGTCGAGCATCGCAGAGTACGGCCCCTGCATCATCTGCTGCTTCTTGTGTCGGCGATAATGTCGACGGTCATTTCCCGCCTGATATGGATATTGTCACGGATGTCCTTGGACCCCGCTCGCGTTATAAGAAAGGGTTTGGGGGGTTGCCTAGGTTGAAGGCAATTGGCGCAAAGAGGGCAGCATCTTCGTCAACTTCTCAAATGTCCGGGCAATTGCCACCTGAAGTGGACACCATTTTGCAGCAAAATCAGGACATTATGCTAGAAAATCAGAACCTAAAGAAGCATACGACTAAACTTGAGAGTCGTCAACGGCGTCAAGATCTCCTGCTCAGTGCTTTGTTGAAGCAGGTTGGTCAATTGGCTCCTGGTTTTACTGTTGACTTACCAGACCAGGATTCGGACGAGGACGATGATGCTGATGGGGGCGGGAATGATGAGGCGGCCAGTACTCATTTGTAGAACTTTTTTTCTATTTATTTAAAATTTAATTTATGAGACATTTATTTTACTAAATTACTTTTATATTTTAATGTTTGGTGGAGACAATAAATATTAATAGTTGTAATTTTTTGTTTATTTATTTATAAAATTTTAATTTTATTTTTATTTCTAATTAAATAATATTACTAAAAAATTAAATAATTATTAATATATTAAAATTGAAAATTATTAATTAATATTAATATATTGAAAATAATATTAATAATTTAATACAAATTATTATTTTAAAAATACTTTTACCGGCGCAAAATTACGTCGGCAAAGAGTTTCAATCTTACCTTCACATATACACTTTTACCGGCGCAAAAATGCGCCACTAAAAAATTAAACTATTGCCGGCGCATTATTGCGCCGCTAAAAGTGTTTTCCACAATATCGTGACAGATTTTTTTACCGGCGCATTTATGTTTTCACCGGCGTATTTTTTCGTCGCCAAAAAAGTCCATTGCCGGCGCATTATATTTGCGTCGGCAAAAGTGACATTAGCGACGGAGATACGACGCAATTCTTTGCCGGCGCAAAATTGCGTCGGCAAAAACTCCATAGTTTTTGCCGGCGCAAAACCATACTTTTGCCGGCGCAAATTTGCGCCGGCAAAAGTCTCCTTTTTTGTAGTGTGTGTAATATTTGAGATTTATATTTTGGATGCACTACATATCATTAGTTATTGTAGCGCAAATAATTATATAGTTTACAATAATTATTTTCCAAATTCTAAATAAAGCATATATGTGTATATATATACATGCCGCATGATTGTGTTGATTATGTATATTTATATATATATATATATATATATATTTATATAATCCTTTTCTTAAGGAAGAATTTCAAGTGTCGTGATAGTCCACGCTTCGTTGTCGACCAAATATTGATAAAGGTCGAACAATTAAATTAAATGGAGTAATGCGCTAGAGTCGACCTTTAGTTTTATTTGTGTCATACACGTGTTACCCACGTATACGTATACGTATATGTATACGTATACCTGCTTGTATACAAAAATCTGTGTGTATATGATGTATCTATATATATTCAATAAATTAAAAAATAAAGTAAAAGAAATAAAAACTTGTTCCACTATTAAGGCCGTAATACAAATTAAACCAAAACCACTTGCGTATATATTTGCATGATCTGAGATTGTAATAATAAGCAGTGGTCTTTATCATATGGGACAAAAAGTGAAAGTATTGCCAAACAAAACCGCTGGCAGAGGCTTAATTGGGACACTTGTAGTCAATTACATGCGAAAATCGATCGTCAAATTCTACAAGAATTAATAAATAGGTTGATATATCGGATTAAGTCTTGTTCGGATATTATTGTTTCCATTCAAGAAACAACATGCCCTATACCACAGATATAGATTTTTTCAACCTTAAATAAAAAACATAAAAAAAATATCTAAAATATTATAAAAATATTTTTCTCTACGGTGTTTTAAAAACAAATTGCTCTCAGCAGTTTTTATGAAAAATCTGCTGAATTTTTTCTCTACGGTTTTCCCACGCTAAGAAGAGGTCCATATAACCATTTCATTTTGTCCCCGATCCACACACACCTCTCATTTCTCATTTTCGCTCTTGCACGAAGCCTTTTCGCCAAGCAACGGTAAGTGCTATTTCCATCATTTTTGTGTTTACTTTATTTTATTTTCTTCCACTATTATTGATGTAAATCATGTATATGTTCATAAAATTGATTCATTTTTAAAAAATGAAGAGATTGCTAGTATGGTTTAATGAGTTTTAATATATGTTGATTTTTTGTATTTTTTTTAACGACGTTGAATGTTTGTGGAGGATTAGAATACATTTTTAAGCTTCAAAACATGTATAAATCACTTAAACTAGACTTTGTTTTTTTTTAAATATTTCGGATTTTTGGTATTTTTTATATTATTTACACAATGTATATGTTTTTTTAATATTGTTAATATTGATTATGAGTGTGTTTTTCATTATTGAAACATATATTAATTTTTAAAATATTTTTGAAGTTAATTTTTGTTAATTATTTTAGGGACATGGAGCAAAATGACCCTTAATATTATGTGAAAGTAAGTAAATGTCCATGCTTTTAATTTTGTAGTAAAATAGCATAATCATCTATTTAATATCACATATTACCAAATATACCCTTTAACAAATTACTATTTTATTCTAAATATTTTAATATTATGGTATATGTATATTAGTTTTGTTTAATTAGTTTTTATTTTAAAGTTATTTTGATTTTTTTTCGTTTTTTATGAGTTGTTGAATGATATACCATACTACAAAATATATATACTGAGTTGAAAAATAATATACCATCAAAACTTATAAAATTATTACTCAAAAATGTATATACTATGCTAACAACATTATATACTACCATTAAAATGTATATACCATGATACAAAATTATATACTACCACTATGTATAATAAAATAGAAATTAAATATCACAAAAAAAAATTATATACCATACCACAAAAAATATATACACTAATTGAAAAATAATATACCAACAACCTATAAAAAAACTTAAAAAATCAATATAACTTTAAAATAAAAACTATTTAAACAAAACTAATATACATATACCACTGTATTAAAGTCATACAGTCCTTGATAAATAAATAAATTATAAAAAATGGTAATTTAGGTAATCAACAATGTAAAAGGGTCATTTATCTACCATTTTAAAAAATAAGGACATTAGCTTCTTGATGGCTTTATTTTGGGTCATTTCCTATAATTTCTCATTATTTTATGAATCCAAATTTATTATTAATTTATCACTAATTTTGTAATTATAGTTTAGTAAATGAAATTTTAGTAGTTTAACTAATTGATTAGAAAGTTATTATTTTAAGTACTAGTTAAAATTTGAGTTTACTTGTTTTAATTTAAGAAGTAACTTTGAATAGTCTAAATCGTACCAATTACCATATTGTGAAATCACACATATGGTTTACCATATGTTTACTCATTCTTGTTTAAACTTTTATTGTAGTAAATATATACTTGCTTGAATTTGCCGTGTTGAAGATTATTTTGAAGGTGAGTAATAGTTACTACTTAATATTTTATTTTTCTTTTTGATATTATACATATTATTGTTAGAGGAGTAAGGTTGAGAACATGTGTGTCATAATGAAGTAGGTTCTATGAGTTATATATGTGTGCTGAAGTGGTTTATGAACGAAATTATGCATATTGATTGTTGTGTTTGTTTAAATGAACTTATATGGACTTGTATTTTGTGATATGCTATAGAAACCGAGGAAACTCACCTCAATTTTTTAAGATTAATAAATTGATTGAACATGTGTTTATAGGTTATGGAAAAGTTATGAATGGGGTTATGGAAAAGTAAGTTGTTCAGTTTTAATGTATTCAATGTTAATCTTTTAGAGTTGAGATTATAATATATAGATAATTAATTTTAATTTTTGTAGAGCCTACACACAATGTTTGGAAATGAATACATTGGATAGTTTACAAATATGATGAGAGGTTCTTGTCTAAGACAACCTGAAAGTCATAAATGTGGTTTTTATGTATTAAAATACATTTATGATCTTGTAAATGCATCCCGACAGAAGTTCTCAAGAAGAAAATATGTATTATTTTTTAGATTTCTTTTGTTGTTTAAGAAAAACTATACATGGTAAAAATCCAACCAGAAAGATATTCAGTGTCAAGGGTGACCTACTTCCACTATAGAGCGACTGGTTAGCAAGATTGATATCATTTATTTATCAAGTCTAATTTTTCTTATATGCAACTTGATTCATATATTCTTAATTTTTCTTATGTATATATACCAAATTACTTATGTATATATAAATGACATCTTTTAATTAATAATGATATATGAGTGTTTTTTTAATTTTAATTTATACATTATGTTTATTTAGATAATAATTTATAAAATTTAGTTATATAATAATAACATGAAGTATGGTATTGTATTTTAAAAATTTTAAATATAATATGGTATTGAATACAGTATTATTAATATAATTCTATCAGTATTAAAAAAATATTTAATCCAAAATAAAAAATAATTATATATATGAAAAGATATAAAAAATAATTATATAAAAAAAAAGTTTCACCGTAGTTTTTGGCAACTGTAGTTTTTTCGTGGTCTGAAGTGGTTTACACTGCAGTTGATTATACTGTGGTCTCATTGCTCCCAAAAACCGTGTATTAAGGAATAAACTACGGAGAAAGTCCAATTTTATAGTAGTGATGATAAAAATAAATAACTTACATAAGTATATATTTGTGTAGCAAATTGCATAAATATGTATTGATATGCCAATATTATGTAAACGTGTTAGAACCTTATTTTACTTTTGTCCAAACCAAAATAACATTTTTTAGTGAGAGTTATTTTTCTTTCAATTAAAATTATTTTTGTAATATAAAAAATATATATTCATGTGTTTTACTGCTAAAGTTACTTTCTATTTTTTTGTCAAAAAAAAAAAAAAAAAAAAGTTACTTTCTATTTCCTTATTGTATGAGGACGTTGCTTATGTAGATAAAGTTTCTGTTTTAGGTCATATTCAAAAAGATAAGATATGATGATCCTCTGTTTCTCTCTCCTTAAATTTGAACAATTGTGGATAAGGGCAGTACATGTAATTCTCCTTTATTTCTTTAATTAGTAAGGGAAAAATACAGAAAATAATTTTATTAACAAAAGCGTATTTAAAAGTGCATGTAAAATTTTTAATTAAAAATAAAGATTGATTTGTATTGAATTATTTTTTTTTTTAAAAAACAATCTTTTATATTGTGTTTATTTATTTTTACATTTTCAGTATATAAAAAAATTCAAACATATTTTAAGAAAGCGTATATATATTTTTAATAAAATTATGTGTAAACGGGATAAAAAAATATATCAAAACTATTTTTAGAAATCAAACAATTAAATTGAGGCCATACTTGCCTGCACGCATGTATTCTCGTAATAAGTTTTATTTATTTAATTAGGTCAAACATTATTTTTAGTTTGTTTTGGCAATCACAAAGTTATTATGTAATTTTAAAAAAGTACATATATTATTTTATATTTGGTATTTACTAATAGCCTAGCTCACAAGTTTTTATATATATATATAAATTAATTTTATGATGTTCGACAGTATATATATATACACTAATATATAAATTAGTCTACTATTATTAAATTATCACAGAATGCATTATTTATATTAATGAAGAAACTACGTACTAGTGTCTTTTAGCATTGAATTTAATTTTATTTAAGAATAATGTAAGGTTAGTGTATAAAACTGTGTTTATCTAACCTATCCCATATAAATTAATACATGTAAATTTTCTTGTATTGATCAAAATTTATGTAATGACTCATAATATGCTGAATAAGTGTAGTTGTTTTTAAGTGAATAATGTTATTATCATACAAAAGTACGATAATAAAATAAAGCTTTTTTTTCTTTCTAATAAATATTAATTATATAAACTATTGCTTTTTTTTATTATTTTTTTTAAAAGGTTACTAAAGAAAAAATAGAGGCAACTGAAAATATTTTATGAAACTTTATAGTGATGTACATAGAATATAGACAGATAACAAAGCTAACGCGAAAGAACGTCCAAGTGCATTATATATGCCTATATATACTTATTCTTATTTAGGGATGGAATCGGAGCGGATAATTGGCGGGGCTGCTTTTTCTGCTCCCATCCTCGTTAACCATTTTAATCTTCATCGCTGTCCTTATCCCCACATATTTTCTGTTGGAGGTGGGGTGGAGAATCCCCGTTAGAGTGGGGAACCCCCACTAGTACCCATTTATTTAAAAATAAAATAAACAAAGATAGATTACCTAAAATTAATATCTATGGAAGATTTCTCAATGGTTATTACCCATGGATGGTTACCATAAATCATTAAACAAGTTTTTAATGAGGAATGATTATAATGATGATGAAAATAAATAAATAAAATATATAAAATCAATAATTTCGAATATTTTAGATTAAGTAGGCAATATTAGTTGGAAAGACAATGGTCACATTAATTATTCTCATTAATTCCATAATAATTTTTTTCTTATGAAATAGATAAAATGAATGAATCAATAATGAAGAATGAATATTAAATAAGATTTTTTTTTAATTAATAAATATGTGACTGTCATGTCATCGGGTAATCTTCCAAAAATTTGAAAATGTTAAGATTTATTTTTAAAAATATTAATTAACAATCATAATATTGACTATTGATCTTAATCCAATAATTAATATTAAAGTAACAATTCATGAATAGTAATTATTAAGAGTGTCCATAATATATTTTAACTTTTAATCTTTAAATTTATTAAGCAATACATTTTTAAATGTTGTATTTTAGTACTTAAATAAATATTTAATAATAAGCATTTTATGTATATATTCATACTACTATATTCTACTGATCTTTTTGTTACATGGAATTGTTGTGTTTAATTTGCTCTATCGTTTATATATTTTTTATTTAATTTACAATTCCAGTATAAAAAAAAAATTGGATCTGCCATTATATATAATTAATTATACTAAACAAAATGAATTGTAATTAAACATAATAATTATGTATTTTATAAAGTAAATGATATCTCTTATAACGTCCACTTAAAATTAATGCAGAAATCACTTATAAATGAGTTACTGATTATGATTGAGCACTATTTTATTATTGAGTCAAGATTATTATGTTGTTTTTTGCATTCTGAATTGGTGGGGTTCTAATGTAAACTAATAATGTGCTTAGATTCTATCAAAGACTTTAGTAAGAGTTGAGAAAAATGTTGGTACGTATTTGATACACTATTGAATAATTAAGTCCAATCAAAGAGTGTGAGCATTATTTGAGAAAGAAAAGAACAAGAGCTTGTTCTCAAAAATTCTGTACTGAGATATTTAGATTAGCAGAAAGTTCCTAAGAAGATAATTGCTCGTAAATATATATATATATATAGTAATATTAATTTCTTATGAAGTTTTTTGGTTATAGTCATATCTCGTGTTTCGTTTCATACAAAATGATTATTATTTTTCATACATATTTTGGTGTGTTGTTAGTAATTTGTGCAATTTAATATTAGTGTCTCACATATTTAAATTTAAAAATAAAAAATGTGAGATTTAGTATTAATTAAAATACGGCAATTACAATTGAGGAGACTCTATAGCAATATTCTTTACATTCATGCCACTAAGAAGTATATATATGTAGCTTTAATATAACACTATGATATGACCTTACAAAATCAATTCATATATATATATATATATATATATGTCAATATATATGTAAAGATGAATAGTTATATATATATATATAATGAAAGAATTAAAAACATAAAAAGTTAGAGTTAGATTGGAGAAATGGGTAGTGAAGAGGAAAGCACTAAGAGGGAAAGAGTGGGGATTTAGATAATATAAGAAAATGGGAGGGAGTGTGCATTCCATACGAATGTCACCAACTAGCATTATCTTATTATTACTCACTCTCCCTTCAAACTAAAACACAATTTAAAGTGGTATTTGTTTTTATGTTTCCTCCTTTTTGACTTCCACCACTGTCTACCATCATTGGTCTCCAACATTATTAATTACTCATCACATTATTAATTCATTTAATTATACTTTATATATATATATTTTATCATCTATTATTAAAAAAAAATCAACTAATGATGATCCAAATTTAATTGGTGGAAGTCCCCGGAAAAAACCCAATCACCATTAGGTTAGGAAGATAATGGAGGTTTCAAGTTATTATATATATTGGTTTTGGCCATAATCAATGTATGTTATACAAATTAATAAAACAATTAATGGAAGATTATATATTGAGAGGTTCTTTTCATACTGGCATGGCCGTCCCCAGTTCATGCACTCAACTAGATTTTTGATGACCAAAAAAGACATTTTTATGACCTTAACCAATTTTTTGTTTAGTTTATAATAAAGTATATTGAGTGAAACAAAATAAAACACAACTTAAGATTATAGTGTTAAAAATTGTAACTACATATCAAATTCTAGTTCGATCGTTGTCGCTATATATTAAAAAAAATTAGTTACAATATATGTGTATATATATATATATATAAATAGGAATGCATATTATGATTTCGTAAATGAGAAAATATTGATATGTGTCGTAAATGATATTGATTGACATATCATTATCAAGAAACTTGTCTTTAGAATAAATGCTTACTTTCTACTCCCTCCCAATATAATTTCAACCAATTATATTATGACTAAATAATGATAGTTTGTTCTCATAAATTGATACTTAAATGATATTTTTTTATGGAAAAAATATTTTTTTGGGAATTAAAAACTTGTGATAACCCTTAAATGATGTTTTTTTTTTATTCCTTTCATTTTTTACAAATTCTAGAAAATTCGTGAATATATATATGTGCCGTAAAATAATGATTGACGTATCATTAGCAAGAAAAGAAACTTAATTGTCCTTAGAATAAGTTATAGATTGGAAAATATTCTTTGTACGTCCTTTGAACATACATATCATATATATACAATTTTTGTTGAAACTATATAATATATATATGTACTTTTGTTCCCTATAACATTTTAGATGTGGCATTGTCTTGACAAATTAATATGTTTGTAATACCATGTTATCTTAAATATTTACTTCACACACACAAGACATATATATTTATATATATATATAAATATATATATATAAATATATATATATATATATCAAGATCTGATATGTCTCTTTGATGCCAATAACGTCCGTACATTACATTCAAATCAATTATATGAATATATAATTGTTTTCTGATCGGACTACTTTCGGTCTAATAAAATATTTATTAAATTAGAGAATCGTGTATATATATATATATATTTATATATTACTCCATCACTTTGGGGAAGAAAAAAAATAAAGAAACCTTATATATAAAGGAATAATATAAAAGAAAATTGTTCTAAGCTTCTCTCGTACTTTGCTCAAAAAAAAAACCCCATTTTTTTCTTTCTTTTTATTTTTGTAAACAGATTGAGATAACCATATTTGTTAATTTCCAACCCTTCCGGAATCGAAGTTTGAATTATCTGTGTAGTTTATTATTACCACCTTTATACGTTAGATTCAGTATCATATCTGACTGTAATTCCACCTTTATGCTTGAAGGCTTATCCTCCTTTGGCTTAATAAAATATCATGCAAATTTGATTAATAATTTATTAAATCAATTTGGTAAATTGTTTAGTGAAAAGATTAATGGTTTAATTTACTTAATCATTATACCCCAGAAAAGAACGTAAAAATTAAATTAAAAGAAGGGATATTCGAATAGAGTGCCCAAGATATACCCCAATAAAATTATAGTGTGTGTTGTTGCTTCATTATTATAAACTAAAACAAAAATGTTGTGGCCAGTCATACGACACTAATATATAAATCAATGTTCATATGTTACTATCTATCAAAGAAAAAAGAAGGTTCGTATATACTATTGCACCATTTTTTTTCAAATATATATATATATAGTAACGTCAAAAACAAACTTGATTGGACTAATGAAATGGTAGTAATTTATTCTGGCCTTTCAAAAAAGGTAGGGATCGAGATATATATATAGAGAGAGAGAGAGAACAAAGTCTTCTTCTTCATTATTATTATTATTTTTATCCATAGAAGTAGATCAACAGATAAGTCAAAGCATTGATATTCCATTGGTGATCAATAATATTCTTGGCCATGGCTGCATGCACAATCTGTGCTTATTTCTGAAAAAAATTTGGTCAGAAACTCTGTCAGGTGGAATACACACAACTTTACTGTGGCCACCCAAATCACCAAGTGCCAAACAAGAAGTAGTGGCTCTTTTCCAATGGTTAAACCTAATTTTGGCCAAGTACACACACACATATATATGAATAGCATAATCAATGTGTTAGTGGTATCTCAAGGCTCCTTTTGTAGGAAAATCGTGGTAACATGAAGTGACTCCGCCAACTTTCGGATTAGTTGTAGGGAAGAATTATAGGGATGACAATGAATAGGGTTCGGATTAGATTAGATGATTCTATTACCCTATTTTTAAAAAAATATATATATGTATATCTTATTTTACTATCTTAAAATTTTTGTCGAGTAAGGTACTCTAATTTTTGAATTTGTAGGGCAAAATTAGATGACAACAAGTAGACTATGTTTATTCTATGATTCTATTAGTAAAAAAAATAAAAAATATCTTAGCTTATTTTAACATATTTGTAAGGTATGAGTATTACTATGACGAATATAGGTTATTTTTGTCAAATGCATGAGTATTTCTCCCACCATGATTAATCACAAATTTACATATTTAAAAAAAAATACGTGAGTAATTAACTAAAAAGAGGTTGTATAAATTGATGACTCTCGCACTCACTCAACTATATTCAAATATATACAGTAAAACTTGTATATAAGAATAATTTTGGGACCAACAAACAAAATTCCTAAGACCTAATTGTGTGGGTGCCGCAATATCTATGCAGACAAAAACGATAGATTTCAGAGCAATCATCATTTTTCCCGAAAAGAAAGTTATGGCGGCACTATCAAATCCTTTAAAAGGTACTTAATCCTTTTATTCCAGTTAAAACTTTTCACAAATCCCTAGCAACTAAAATATTTGTTATTTCCATAAGGGTTCATACATGGTAAATAGTTCTATCAAACCTAGGAACCTTGGTTAAGGTTGTTGTGTAGGTGGTAGTTTTGTTCTTATATTTAGTTTATTTTCTTTTCCTATGCTATACCTTTATTTTGTTGTTATCTAAATTCACTATTGGATTGTCATGCAATGATCTTGTCAGCTTTTCAACCAGAAGCTATAGCTACTAGCTGCACTTGTTTGGGCTTAAAGACTTAGACTCCAACTTTACATCTATTCTGACTCCCTTTCTCTTGTAATGACTATGAACACTAAGACAGCCTATCAAAATGAACTGGAGATTGTATTTACTGATATTAAAGTTTTGTTGTCTACTTTTCCAATGACATCAATCTCTATCTCATGTTCATCGTAAGTTTAATAATGTGGCTCATGGATTGACTAAGCAATGTCCTTAGGTTAGACAATGAGTTTTGCTTATTTGATGAAATTCCTCATCCAATTTGTACTCTTTTTCCATTACAATCTAAATTGTAATAAATTTTATTCCTGACAAAAAAAACTTTTACAATAATAAGCATAAGAACTCCATAATAACTATTATTTGAAAAATATTTATATAAAGTTGTTTGTCACATTTATTTACTCTTTAGAAATATTAGTACATATTTATGTCACATGATAAGTCAGTTTCCACACAATCAACATACCATGTCACATGAGAAGTCATTTCCAACATAACCGACTTATATATTGTCATTTAAAAAAAATATTAAAGAGATACTCTAAATTATTTTATATAGTTTTTTTTTATTTTAAATAATAAATACTATTAAATTAAAATATTTTCTTATTCATAAAATATAATTACTTTTTTAAATTACAAATAATTGATTATTTTAATTAATTAATTTATATCTCTAAATATTATAATGTAATATTAATAAATATAAATTTTTTACATTTATTTCATACACTAATAACTTATATATATTTATAGTTTATAAATAAATTAATATATCTTAAAATTCAAATAATATAAAATAAATAATAATGTGACGTGATAAGTCGGTTTACACAACAAAGACCTACATACCATGTCAATTTGGTAGGACATGGTAGGTCGGTGCTGTGTGATTGACCTATTTTGTTTTCTACAAATATGGCAGGTCGGTTCCCACACAACTGACCTCCCACATGCTTACATTTGACATACATGATAAGTCAATTCTGTGTAAACCGACCTATGAATATGTCTTAAGTCGGTTTAAGCAGAACTGAGACCTTTCATGACCAATGACTGACAGTCCAGATTGTAGTAGTGTCATACACAATATATAGGGGTCAGAGAAAATACTTGAGTATATAAAAATATATTTTCTTAATACAGAAAAATTTATAAATTTTTATAATAAAATAGAAGTTTTTTTTTTTATAGAAGTTCTATATACGTAAATATATATATAAAAAATAATATTATATAGATGAATTTTACAATATATAATTCATGTATCATTTAATATTTTCTTAATTTAGAAACAGTATTGTCATTTATATTCCAATCTTGTCAGCCAAAAAATTTAGTGTTATCTTAATTAATATTCCCATCAAGTCTGACCGAATTTTCATATTAATTTGCATACCAAATTCTCTTAAATGCACATTTATATGTGTATATATATATCAATTTTTTTGAAAAAAAATTCCTTATTTTATATATGTTCAATTTAGTGTTATCTTAATTATTCCCATCAAGTCTGACCGAATTTTCATATTAATTTGCATGCCAATTTCTCTTAAATGCATATTTATATATCAATTTTTTTAAAAAATAAATTCCTTATTTTATTTCCAAGAGACACTACAACAAAATAGATGTTTTATGACTTTAATTGGGAGACATTGGAAGTCTACAATGTCTCCCAATTGGGGAGACGTTGCTGCTAGGGTCATTGTAGGTATATATCTCACGTCTTCCATTAGAAGAGGTTGAAAGTCAAATGTTGACTTTCCACCTCTCCCATTGGGAGACGTGAGAAGTGAGGCATGTCTCCCAATGGGAGACGTAAGAAGTCCCTAGGAGACATCCAACGTCTCCCACTGGGAGAGGTGGGAGACTTCCCACGTCTCCCAATGGGAGAGGTGGAAAGTCAATGTTTGACTTTCAACCTCTCCCATTGGGAGACGTGAGAAGTCTCCCACCTCTCCTAGTGGGAGACATTGAAAGTCTCCAACATTTAAAAACAAAATTAAATAAATTTATAATTTATAATTAATATTATTTTAATTTGATTTAATAATTAATTAAATTGAAATAATATTAATTTAAATTGAAATTATTTTAATTTAAATTGAAATGATTTTAATTTAAATTGAAATGATTTTAATCTAAATTTAAATTGATATAATAATCAATTAAATTGAAAGAAAAAAATATATTTGTTAGACATATACAAGAAATACAATATTTGTTAGACATATTCAAAATGAACAAATATTGCATTGTGTATGAAGAAAGAGTTAAAAAATAAAAAATAAAAACATATCAACGAGGACGGTAACTTTGGATTATCGGCAACATATATGTCGCTCATTCTTGTCGCAACTCATCAATTTGTGCCTCTGTATATGATGTGTTTGTTAGCTGCAAGAAATATAAAGTAAAATATATTAATTAATTAATTGATTACATTTATAGTTTCAAAAATAATTTGTAAATTTTAATTAATAATACATGTTATCCCAAAAATTTGAAAAGAATGATTTGGCAATAAAATTAACACATGGCATGAGTTAGTTGGATGATCTGGCTTAGCAGTAGCCCAATACATCGGTTAAGAAGTTGAATTGCTTGAGAGATGCATGGTCAAGTCAAATACACCCAAGGAGAATATTTGGTCTAAGGAGTGCTTGGCTCAGACCCCAGTTTGAAGACCCAATTGATTGGTTTAAATCCAAGTCCAAGAAGCTTGAAGGAGGGGTTTGGATTTTGGCTCGAGGGATAAAGGCAAGAGGTCCAATCGGACCTTAGCTTGGGAGCCTCTCAAGCATTTGGCTCGGATGTGTCCGAGGTAAGAAGGCTAAGGGAAAGAGGTCCCATGCAAGCCAAGGATTGGGACTTAGATTTCAGTCAAGGGAAGGCCACATAATGTCCGATCGGACATGGTTGAAGATGCCAAAGGGAGAGATGCCTCGGACTTGTCCAAGGTGAAGTGCCAGGTAGGGTGGCTCGGACCACCTTGGTCCGAGGAGAAGGCCACAAGGTCCGAAAGGACCTTGAATGGAGGAGGTATGCTCGGACTTGTCCGAGGTGAGAAACTAGAGAGAAGGTTGGCTCGGACCACCTTGGTCCGAGGAGAAGGCATGAGAAGGATGCCTCGGACCACCTTGGTCCGAGGAGAAGGCCATCATGTCCGATCGGACATGTCATGGAGGAGGTTGCCTCAAAGTTGTCAGAGGAAAGAAGCCAAGAGAATTGCTTCGGACCTACCCGAGGTGAGGTGCCAAGGGAGTTGGCTCGGACCACCTTGGTCCGAGGAGAGCCAAGCTTGCATGACCTTTGGTCCGAGGAGAGCCATGCATATACCACCTTTGGTCCACGGAAATCTTGAAGGAGTAATCAACATGCATGTGAGACTACGTCAAAATCCCCGGAACGACTTTGGCAAGAATTGATCTAAACACCCGGGAATCTCTCACTCCTCACTTAAATTGAGGAATCAGTTGTATTTTAAACATTTCTTGTAATATAAATATAAGATGAATAATAAAATATCTCTATCTAAAGGGGATATCAGTTGAGGATCCCAGGCCTATAAATAGAGGGTTGGGAGGATCGTAACAGGACTTTTTGGCAAATTGAGAGTGAATCTGTGTTCTAGAGAGAGAAAGTGTGTGCTTCCTGAGAGAACCCCTTTTTTGTATTCTGGAATATTTGCACTGAAGAAACTCAATTGACACTGGTTCATCTGATCTTGAATGTGAATACAGTAATAAAATCTCTAAGTGGATTAGGCTATTACCGACTATCGGGGCTGAACCACTATAAAAATCTCGGGTTATTTATTTTCATTGATTAAAACTGTCTGTTGTCGTTTATATTCTCTTGAAGGCTTGTCGTATTTGACGTTCTCACGTCGTTGGCTAAAATCACAGTCAACATTTTGGTGATTTCATTGAGAGCCTGAAGAGAAGAACGGACAGTCCCTGAAGCAATACGGAGCCTAAGAACACCACTGCAGCCTCCAAGAGGGCAAGCACCTCTAAGGAACATGCTAGGTCAGAGGGTCCCAGCGTTCAAGATCGTGAGAATGAGCCTAGAGTCGTGCTCGAGGAAGTAGCTCCTGAAGTTGAGGAGCTCCAGGAGACCATGAGCGCATTCCAGGAGGAGCTAGCTCAGTTCAATGCTAGGCAGGAGGCCTTTGCTGAGGAAATGGCCAAGCAGAGACGGGATATGGACGCTAGGAGCGAGGAGATCCGTCGACAGCAAGAGGAGGCCGACAGGTGACATCGCGAAGCTGCACTTGCTCTGGAGGCAGCTACGCAATTGACCCGAGCCAATGCTCAAGCTGCGCTTGGGGTGACACCCACCCCAGAGGCAAGGACCACAGAGGCTGGTCGTAAGAAAACTGATAGGCCAGGCAGGAATGGTGGTAACCCACCTGGTCATGAGGAGGAGGGAGTCTGATCGCGCACTGCCTCAACCCAGAGGGGGAACTCTAAGACCCCCTCAAGGAGCCACAGATCAGAGACTTCCAGGTCAGGGAGTCATAAGTCAGGCAGTTAGAAAACACCTTCTGAGCAGGAGCACAACAGGCTCCTCGTGGCAAAGAGACTTCCCACTTCAAAGATGGACATGGGTGTGATGAAGCTGACAGTCACCACACCAACCAGTCGAAGGAGAAGAATAATAACCGACGAGGAGGAGAGGATCAACCAGCTCAAACGGGGAAGCCACCACGGCATCCCAACCAGCGTAATGGAAAAGAGCACGCTCCACCTAGCAGACCTTCCGAGAAGACTCGGAGTACGGTGTTCGACCGGTTGGGAAAGAACACTGCTCAGAAGGACCTGAGGGACGTCATTGATGACAGAAGGAGGACCATTCCGGTTGAAGGGCAGGAGCCAATCCGTCCTACCAGTCGAGTAGAAATACTCGATGATGGTACGCCGGATAGGAGTGCCCGACCAAGAAGTCCCGAGGGTGCGTCCCCAGCAATGGCCCCTGGCATCCAAGCCCTGCTTGATGCTTTGACGGAGGCAGTCCAAAGTTTGTCGAAACAACCAGTTATTGATCCGGTAGACCACAGAAGTGGTAGCCCTTTTTGTGCTAGAATAAGAGCAGCCCAACCACCAAGGAAATACAAAGCACCGGTATTGCCAGTTTATACAGAAAAGGCAGACCCGGTAAGACACGTTGGAAAGTTCGAAGATCAGATGGAGCTGCTTGGGGTGAGTGATGACTACCGCTGCAGAGTCTTCCCCACCACCTTGTCAGACACTGCCCAGGAGTGGTACTGGAAGTTCAAACCAGACTCCATCACCTCTTGGGAGAGCTTTAGGAAGGAGTTTTGCAGGCAGTTTAGTACTGCCCGAACCCCTCCTGTTTATGCCAACCACTTGGTGGATATTATGCAGGGTAAAGATGAGTCTCTCAAGAACTACATTCAAAGGTTTATGAGATAAGCCAATCGGGCTACCGCGGTTAGAGATGAAGGGAAAATGGTGGCAATCTCCTCCGGTATTATTTATCGAAGTCCTTTGTGGGACAGCATCCACCGCCATCCAATTTCAACTTTACAGCAGTTTTTAGACCGGGCAGATAAGTACATGAAGTTGGATGATGCCATTGAGAAAGGAGAGAATGGGTTGAACAATCCGAGTGGATCAGATGATACTCCAAAGGATAGCGGAAATGATCAAGGCGGTAGTAAGAAACGTGGGAATAACGGGTCTGACCGCCGCAATGAGAAAAAGGCTAAGTCTGGATCGAATGACAAGCCAACGAAGTATGAACCTCGATTCACCAACTACACCACTCTTTCGGCGACCCGAGCGGAGATCTATCTAGCCAGTCATCAGGAGGTCCCTTACCGGAGACCCCCACCAATCAAGAAGGAGATGAGTAAGAGGGATAAGAACAAGTTCTGTCATTTCCATGGAGACTATGGTCACAACACGAATGAGTGTAATCACCTTAAGGATGAGATAAAGTTTCTCCTCCGGTCGGGGAAGAGAAGACCCAGGGAGAGGGGAGCAACAATAATCCTGGTTTCAAGCGGCAACGGTCCCCACCTTTGCAACCTGAACCTGTGGACTTCACACTAGATACTATATGTGGAGGGCCACATCTTGCTGGAGATAGCAACAAGGCGGGGGAGAGGTATGCTCGCACCCTTCATCATGAGTTGGGTGCGGCATCCACCTCCGAGGTTATGACGGTGGAGGGGCGACCATCAAAGAACCCAAGGTATGAAAGTGAGTCCCTCACTTTCACTGAAGAAGATGCTAAACACGTGAGGTATCCTCACAATGACCCTCTTGTTGTGACAGTCCAAATAGTTAATATGAAGGTGAAAAGATGTCTGGTTGATACGGGAAGCTCCATAAACATTATTTATAAGTCCTCTTTTGAAAAGATGAAGCTATCCATCAATGACTTGAAGCCTTGCTCTCACGTCATTTATGGGTTTACTGGAGAAGGACTGTCACCAGCTGGGACAATCAAGTTACCAGTCACAACGGGGGAAGCCCCCAAGCATGAAACTGTGATGACTGAGTTTTTGATTGTTGACTGCCCGTCCGCCTACAATGTGGTTATTGGTCGACCACTACTCACCAACTTGCATGCGGTAGTTTCAATTTGGCACCTATCTATGAAGTTCCCGACCAGCGCTGGCATAGGCTGTGTCCAAGGAGACCAAAGGGAAGCTAGAGAGTGTTATAATGCCTCGATAGCTAAGGCGAAGAAAGGTGACAAGGAGAACAACATGATTGTATGTGTTTAAAGAGAGGAGGTGGATGAGATAGATGTAGACCAGAGTCTTGTAGTGGTGAACAATGAAGAGATGTTAGAGGAGTGTGGCTAGGAGAGCACTCCTAATTTAAAAGAACAGAAGACCCCATCAGGTGATGAAGTCACCAAATAGGGCGTTGCCCAAAGCGAGGGAAGAGATATTGATCCTCGCTTTTGGGATTATGAGAGTGATGTGGGACCGTCCGAGGAGTTAGAGGAGGTCCCTATAGATGAGAATGACCCGACAAGAGGGGTCAAGATTGGAAAGAAGTTGAAAGCTGAGGTGAGAGTACAGCTGATAGAATTCTTGCGAAGGAATCAAGATGTCTTCGCCTGGTCTCACAAGGATATGGTGGGTATCTCACCAATTGTGATCAGCCACGTGCTCAACGTGGATGAAAGATATCCAGCGGTGCATCAGAAGAGGAGGTTGCTTGACAAGGATCGAGCAAAGGCTCTTAAGGAGGAGGTAGAGCGATTGAAGGAGAACGGGTTCATTAGAGAGGCATACTACCCAGCTTGGGTTTCAAACCCAGTCTTGGTGCCCAAACCCAATGGCAAGTGGAGGACTTGTGTAGATTTTACTGATCTAAACAGAGCGTTCCCGAAGGATTGCTTTCCTTTACCGAGAATAGACCAGTTGGTAGATGCAACCTCTGGTCACGAGACCTTGTCCTTCATGGATGTGTATTCGGGGTACAACCAGATCAGCATGCATCCTCCTGATGAAGAGCATACCAGCTTCTGAACGGATATAGGGTTGTATTGATATAGAGTGATGCCCTTCAGATTGAAGAATGCAGGAGCTACCTACCAGCGTTTGGTGAATGGTATGTTTCGTGACTTAATCGGCAAGAGCATGGAGGTATACGTAGACGATATGCTGGTGAAGTCAAAGGAAGCTGAAGGGCACGTGGGAGACTTAGAGGAGTGCTTTGCAATATTGAGGAAGTATAACATGAAGTTAAACCCCCTCAAGTGTTCAATTGTAGTGGGTTCTGGAAAATTCCTTGGGTTTATTGTTAACTCCCGAGGAATAGAGGCAAACCCAGAGAAGATCAAGGCTCTCATAGAGATGAAGTCTCCAACAAAAATAAAGGATGTACAAAGCTTGACTGGGTGGATTGCAGCTCTAAGCAGGTTCGTTTCGAAATCAACGGACAAGTGCGTCCCGTTCTTTAACCTGCTTAAAGGAGGCAAGAAGTTTGAGTGGACCGCAGAGTGTGAACAAGCCTTCCAGGCGATAAAGGAGCATTTGGCCAAACCTCCTGTTCTTTCTAAGCCAGTTGATGGAGAAGACCTATTCATGTATCTAGCAGTCACGGAACACATTGTTAGTGCTGCCTTAGTACGTTAGGAGGATAAGGTGCAGCACTCGGTATATTATGTTAGCAAGCGATTGATAGGAGCGGAGTCCCGATACCCCATGATCGAGAAGTTGGCTTACTACTTGTACTTGCGTCACGAAAGTTGCGGCCGTACTTCCAGGCACACCCCATCAAGGTCCTTACTGACCAGCCTCTTCGCCAAGTTTTACAGAAGCCGGAATCGTCTGGTCGGCTACTTAAATGGGCGGTTAAGCTAGGCCAATTTGAAATCAAGTACCAACCGAGGACTGCTATTAAAGGTCAAGCTTTGGCAGATTTCATCGCTGAATGTACCGGAATCGTTGAGGTCCCCAACCAGCAGGAGAGTGTTACTGGGCAAAAAGAAGAAATTAATACTTGGCAACTTTTTGTTGATGGATCGTCGAATGAGCACCATTCAGAAGCTAGGATTATACTAGTCACACCAGAGAAGCACCGAATTCATTGTGCACTAAGATTCAGATTTAATGCTTCTAACAATGAGGCGGAATATGAGGCCCTCTTAGCAGGCTTGCGACTGGCTAGAGATGTACGTGCCTGGTCGGTAGAGATAAATAGTGATTCCCAATTGGTGGTCTATCAAGTATTGGGGGAATACCATGCAAGGGGCCTACGCATGGTGGCATACTTAAACAAGACCAAAGATTTGCTAGCCCAGTTCGAGGAGTATACCATCAAGCTAGTACCATGGGAGCAGAATTCCAATGTCGATGCTCTAGCAAAGCTTGCTAGTGCAAAGGATGCCGAAACTTTGAATATAGTACCAGTAGAATACTTGGCGGAGCCGAGCATTGATAGACAAGAGGCCATGCCGATTACGATAGCCGACACCTGGATGACTCCCATCATTGCTTACCTTGAGCAAGGAACCCTCCCAGATGGTCGTAATGAAGCAAGGAATGTTATGAGGCAAGCTGCTAGATACACCATGATGGATGGAGTGTTGTATAGGAGAGGATACTCTTTACCTCTACTCAGGTGCATAACGCCCGACCAGTCAAAGAACTTATTAGCTGAGGTGCATGAGGGGTTTTGTGGAGATCATGCTGGGGAGCAGAGTCTATCTAAAAAGATCTTGAGGCAAGGATTTTTCTGGCCTACCATGAACGAGGACTCTATGGAATACGTGAGGAGGTGTGACAAATGCCAAAGATTTTCTAAAGTACCCAGAGCGCCCCCAAATGTTTTGAAGCAAATGCAAAGTCCGTGGCCTTTTGCAGTGTGGGGCATTGATCTGATCAGGAAGTTGCCCAAGGGAAAAGGAGGAGTGCAGTTTGCGGTGGTCGCGGTAGATTATTTTACTAAGTGGATTGAGGCCGAGCCATTAGCCACGATCACATCGAAGAAAGTATTAGACTTTGTGGTTAAAAACATAATATGTCGCTATGGTCTACCTAAGAAAATAGTGTCTGACAATGGCACCCAGTTTGACAGCGACATATTTACTGATTTTTGCACTCGGCATGGCATAACCAAAAGTTTCTCTTCGGTAGCCCATCCTCAAGCCAATGGGTAGGTTGAAGCAGTGAACAAAACATTGAAGGACACTCTAAAAAAGCGCCTGGAGCAAGCTAAGGGTGCTTGGGCAGAAGAGTTACCAGAGGTCCTTTGGTCATATAGGACTACTGCTCGGACGGCAACTGGTCATACCCCATTCTCTTTAGCATATGGGTATGAAGCCATGTTACCTGTGGAGATAGACCCACCCTCTCATAGAAGGATCGTGTACAACCAAGATGAGAACCATCAATTATTAGCAGAATCATTGGACTTCCTCGAGGAAAGAAGAGAGGAGGCAAACCTCAGGGTAGTTGCTCATCAGCAAAAAGTGGCACGCTACTTCAATTCCAGGGTGCGAGATCGAAAGTTCCAGGTTGGAGATTTGGTCCTAAGAAAGGTGTTTGTTAGAGACCCAGCGGCTGGTGTGCTAGGACCAAACTGGGAAGGACCGTATCAAATTGAGCAAGTCTTACCACCCGGCACCTACAAGCTTGCTCAGTTGAATGGACAGCTGATCAGGAACTACTGGAACGGTGAGCACTTGAGAAAATATTATCAATAAATACTGCTTGCAGAGTAGTAGCTTTGTATCAAGTGCTTAACTTGTTATTTAAGTTTTTTGTTTGTGAACTGGTTATTTGCTACCCAGTCACATTATTTTGAACAATGTTATTTTGTTTGGAACTCGTTGTTAGACACGTTTTGTCACTTATTATTACGAGTAATAAAAAAGACCACGCGCAGCGTGGTCGAATCTTGCTACAAATTTTGCATATGTGTTGATTATTTTTGCTTGGCAGTGTTCAACTGTCATAATAATTTAAACAAAACAGGTCTTCTAAAAGCTAAAGTGTAAGTGTATACCAGACAATGTTCAACTGGTCGGTATCATGATATGAAGGACCAACGTTTAAATAATGTTTTTGTAGTGCTCAACTACTGAAATATGTTCGTATATTTTATGTGTTTCACGAGTAGTAACTACTCGGAAAAATTCGGTAAAGTAGCAAGTGATCAAAGATTTATCAACCCTCAATCACTTGGGGGGCACATAGGGTATACTGGTCTATATTTCAACACAGGCAATAAGAGCACGAGCAAATATATTTGTTTTTGGGCTGACTTGTAAGTTTGGAAGTCTAAAATGGCCATTAAGCTAACTTGTTTTACAAAGCTTAAGTAACTTAGAATTTTTAAAAATTTTAAGTTAGAAACAGGTATTCGTGTAATGATAAAATTTATGCTCATAAAAAGTTAGAGCAATAAGAGCATGAGGAAGTATATTTAGTATGGACTTATGGAATGGTTAAAATTTCTAAGTTAGAAAACTAAGTACTCATGTGAAATTAAAGGCATCTAGGAACTTTACTATGTACAATAAAAACTTAAAAGTTTAAAGTTGTCGACAAAGAAAGAGTAAAGTGCTAAGTGTCAAAATAGCTCACTAGTTCGAGCAACAATATACAAAGTAAAGCAAACTATGATGAACTACGAGAGGGAGTCACTGGCGTGCTCCTCTGGTGGGTTGATCGACCCCCTCCTCGGCGTCAGCTGCTCCTCTCGCTCGGAATGATAAAGCAGAGGAGGCGGGAGCAAGTGCAGGAGGATTGGCAGCTTCTTATGCATCCCTTGCTTCGCATCTAGCAAGCTCTTCTGCCTGAACCTCCTTGGAGAAAAAATCGAGATTGAGAGGTTTGTTCAACTTCCAGACTTGATAGAAGCAGTCGAAGCTGGCCTCCTCAAAGCGAATCAAATCAAGCTCCTTTTCTTGTTTCAACTCTTCATTTTCGCTGATCAGTCTCTCATTGTTCCGAGCTAACTCTTTGTTCTCAAGAGACAGCTTCCCTAGTTGGGTTGTCAAGGAAGTGTTATTTTGAGCTTGCTGCTGATTCTCCTCAGAAAGCTTCATGAGAGACTCGTCCCGTTCAGCTACAGTTTTCTCTGCCCGCTCCAGCTTGGATTTGGCCTCCACCAGTTGATCGTTTAACACCTTGATCAACTCCTTGTAATCTACCGCTCGGAGCTGAGCGTGACCGATGGTGACAAGTGACTGGATGGGAGACAAAGGGTTATTACAAGCAAAAATATTAATAATAAATTGTCTTAGGATAAAATACCTACCTTCATCAGTTGGGTAAGCCCTCTCCTCAGGACGACTTCAACGCTAAGCCGAGGGTAGGATTCGAAGCTTTGATGCATTGAAGTGTCATGGTCGATCTCCTCAAGCAGTCCCTTTCCTAGGTCACTAGCAGCACGAAGGACCTCACTTGAGCTACCCAGACGGGTAGGGGTTAAGCTCGCAGAGGGAGGAAGCGAAGAGGGAGTCAGTGGCGGGAGTGTAGTCGGTCCCTCAGGTTGCCTCCCTTGACTGGGCGGTACTACCTTCTGGATCTTCTGCGGGGGCATAGAGCCACTTCCATCACCAATTTTCCTCTTTGAAGCAACGCACTCTCTGAACATGTCTGGATCTGCAAAGGAGGAAAACACAAGGTTGTTAAAGATATAAACATAATGAAATGTGCACGAGTGTATACTATAATTTTGTTACTCTCGAATCACCAAGTTATCAAAAATATTCCTGTGTTTACTAGACATATGTTACCTGCGTTGAGGATCTGATCGAGGAACTCATCCTCGTCGTCCGAGGATGGGCTAAGTTCCTCCTCAACCTAGATAGCCTTTCCTTTCCCAGGCTGAGCGGGAATGGCAGATCTGCGCTGAGGTTTGGGCTCCCTAATGACTAAGTCGCCAGGTCTACGAGAGAGCGGAGAAGGTCTAGGAGAAAGATGATCAGTCACTAGCTCTGTGCCCTCGTTGGACTGATCAGTCGTGTTGTTCTCCCCGGTGGTACTTTCCGCCGCCATATCTTGGTCACATGGCACCAGACCCACCATCTGAAGAAGGTCCAGAGTGACCAATTTTTTCACATCCTTTTCCCTAAGACTCATCTTAGCCAACTTCTCGGCCCGCTTAAACATTCCCTTAGTAGGCAACGGTTGCTCGAATGGACCCGCACGTGTAAAAGCCAAGTTGTTGGCCTCAATGTCCGATGTAAGGAAATATTCTTTGTGATACTTCCCGGGGTTTGATTTGTGAGAGATACCATTAAGATATGTAATCCCCCTATGCCTATGGTAGAAATGGAAGAAGCCCGTGTTGTTGTGGGAGGGATTGGTCCTAAGGTCAAACAAGTAGTGCACCTCATGTGGGGTGGGCTCATCCCAACCATGCAAGAAGTAAAGGATGTACAGCGTAGAGAGTGCCTGGATCCCATTCGGTGTGATCTGGAATGGGGAAACATTGAAGTAATCCGCTACAGACCGGAAATATGGGTGTAGCGGAAGTGTTGCTCCGGCGTGCACATGGTGCCTGGACCAGGCGCAGTATGTTCCACCAGGCCTGTTGGCTCTTTGATGAGAGCTCGGACATATCACGTTTGCCTCACTCAAGCCTAAAGCTCCAATGTGTTTTTGGAACAGTGTGGGATTAAGTTTTGAAGCTTCGGCAATGAACCAGGAAGGTTCTTCTTCCCCCTCCTTACGTGGCTTCTGAACAGCCAAGTCTTGGATCGCAGTAGCAAATTCCTGAGAAGGTTTTTCTGGAGCTGTGGCATTACGAGTGTGACTGCGCTTTACCACCTTCTGCACCACCCTGCGGGCAACCTGTGGATCGTGTTCCTGAGGAAGTCTATTGGATTGTTTCACCCTCATCGTCGACTGAGAAACTTGTTGAAGGAACTGTTCCTCGTGAAGGAGATACAAAGCTGAGCGAGGGAGGATTTGCTTGAAGCGGCGGAGGCGGTCCTCTGGAGTGCAACTGGTGGACGAGTTTGAGGAGGAATTTCTATTTAGAGGAGTCTCGATTGATTGCGGGATGGATGTATCGGAGTCCGTATGATTGTCACCTCCCCTATAGTCAGAGCGATTCATCTACAAAAATGAATAAAACATGGGGAGGTGAGTAACCATACAGAAAAAATTCACCAAGAATAAAATTTATTTTTATACTTAGAAAAATTTGTCTAAGTTATAAAAATATAACACATAGGGAAAAAATAATCTTAGTGCCCAAGAGTGCCTAAAAAGTACTTGAGGTGTTGGAAGTTATTAAAGATTATGTAAATGGAAATTTTTGGGGTTTTCTTATGAAGCTAAATTCCCTCTCCCTATGCGTGTGAGTATGCATGCCAAAAGATTGGGTATGCATTTGCAAGATAGGAAAGAAGGCCGAAGCCTAGGAGTTTGAGGATGGTTCGATCGGACCACGTTGTTTACTCTAGGAAGTGACCTAGCCTACTGCATTCGATCGAATGCCAAGACACGCTAAATACGCATGACCCAAGAGGCGTTCAGCAGCCGTGGGAGTCCAAGGAAGCTGCTTCCGTGCGAGCCCAGCACCAGGTTCCCCCAAGAAACCCGATCGGACGTAGCACACCCGAGGAGAGGCATGCCGTGCGGTCCGAGAGGTGGCGTTCGAGCAACCAAGCCCAGCGTGTCCGATCGGAAATTGGACAGATAAGGAGATTGTGCCGAGAGTTAATCTGGCTATCCACATCAGTAGTGGTGAGAGCTTTTGCTTCATAAGCAACACAAACAAGGAGATTTACAACACCGCCAAGACCAACGCTCAGACATCTTTGTTCGTCAAGAAACAAAGCTTCTCTCACCACCATAAACATCACAAAAGTGTTCAACTCACTTGGCATTGGGCACCAGAAGCCATGAGAGACACACTTCAAGGCAAAGAAAGTTAAGTGTGGTCCGATCGAACTACACACTTGCCTAGAGTTTTCAATGCTCCGATCGGAAGTGCTCACTCGGCTCGTTCAAGGAGATGCGCGCCTCAAGTCTTAGCCACAGCCCACCATGTCCGATCGGACATGGGCTCCCAAGGAGGATAAAATGTGGTCCGATTAGACCACATACATGCCCAGAATTTTCTTGGCAAAACCGTGTAGACAAAGCCCCCAACTATACATTTTTCCTACCTCAAACCCAAATCAAATGGGCAAAGCCCTAAAATCCCTATTTTAAACACATTTCTTCATTCACACATACAAAAACAAGATTAAAGCATAGAAATGAAAGGTTTTTCTTATGTTCTTGAAAA
The DNA here is from genome assembly GCF_963169125.1 of Humulus lupulus. Lineage (NCBI taxonomy): Eukaryota > Viridiplantae > Streptophyta > Magnoliopsida > Rosales > Cannabaceae > Humulus > Humulus lupulus. Next base: position 14,978,986 of record NC_084802.1, read on the forward strand.
CCCATTATACTATCAAAAACCCCAAAACCCATACTCATATTCATGTCAAATTAGCCCATTTGTCTTGAAATTCCTATGAAATTAAAGGTAATTTCGAGTTACCCATGCCACAAACATCATCAAGACAACAAGCTAACACATTGTACAAAGCATTCACAAGAACTTCAAGAACAAGCAAAGCTATGGAGATTCGGCCATGGCATGTTTTTCTTAGAAATTTTTTGAAAAATTATAACAATGTAAAGGCATGGAAAAGAAGACTTACTCAAGGTTGAAGGACCTTTGGTTTGCTTGAAGATTGCTTGAAGATGAAGAGCTCCCCTTGAAGCTTTTGGAATCGGCAAGGAGAAGAAAAATCTTGGGGATTTCGGCCAAAAGAGAAGGAAGAAAATGAGAGGTTTTTTAAGATGTAATTTTTTTGCTTGTGTGAAGAAAAGTGTATAAGGTTGGGTTATTTAAAGGGAAAAAAGTGGATTTTTTATTTACTTTTGGACCTTTGGCATTCTGGGACTATTTTTCTCTCCACGATCATGGGTGGATTTTTGCAGTGATCGTGGGTCTGCTGCATGGAGATGAGCAGTTATTATTTTTTATAATGACATCAGCTGGAGAAAAAGTTTATTATGTGAATGTATCATATAATAAACTTGGGGGGCAAATGTTATCCCAAAAATTTGAAAAGAATGATTTGGCAATAAAATTAACACATGGCATGAGTTAGTTGGATGATCTGGCTTAGCAGTAGCCCAATACATCAGTTAAGAAGTTGAATTGCTTGAGAGATGCATGGTCAAGTCAAATACACCCAAGGAGAATATTTGGTCTAAGGAGTGCTTGGCTCAGACCCCAGTTTGAAGACCCAATTGATTGGTTTAAATCCAAGTCCAAGAAACTTGAAGGAGGGGTTTGGATTTTGGCTCGAGGGATAAAGGCAGGAGGTCCGATCGGACCTTAGCTTGGGAGCCTCTCAAGCATTTGGCTCGGATGTGTCCGAGGTAAGAAGGCTAAGGGAAAGAGGTCCCATGCAAGCCAAGGATTGGGACTTAGATTTCAGTCAAGGGAAGGCCACATAATGTCCGATCGGACATGGTTGAAGATGCCAAAGGGAGAGATGCCTCGGACTTGTCCAAGGTGAAGTGCCAGGTAGGGTGGCTCGGACCACCTTGGTCCGAGGAGAAGGCCACAAGGTCCGAAAGGACCTTGAATGGAGGAGGTATGCTCGGACTTGTCCGAGGTGAGAAACTAGAGAGAAGGTTGGCTCGGACCACCTTGGTCCGAGGAGAAGGCATGAGAAGGATGCCTCGGACCACCTTGGTCCGAGGAGAAGGCCATCATGTCCGATCGGACATGTCATGGAGGAGGTTGCCTCAAAGTTGTCAGAGGAAAGAAGCCAAGAGAATTGCTTCGGACCTACCCCAGGTGAGGTGCCAAGGGAGTTGGCTCGGACCACCTTGGTCCGAGGAGAGCCAAGCTTGCATGACCTTTGGTCCGAGGAGAGCCATGCATATACCACCTTTGGCCCATGGAAAGCTTGAAGGAGTAATCAACATGCATGTGAGACTACGTCAAAATCCCCGGAACAACTTTGGCAAGAATTGATCTAAACACCCGGGAATCTCTCACTCCTCACTTAAATTGAGGAATCAGTTGTATTTTAAACATTTCTTGTAATATAAATATAAGATGAATAATAAAATATCCCTATCTAAAGGGGATATCAGTTGAGGATCCCAGGCCTATAAATAGAGGGTTGGGAGGATCGTAACAGGACTTTTTGGCAAATTGAGAGTGAATTTGTGTTCTAGAGAGAGAAAGTGTGTGCTTCCTGAGAGAACCCTTTTTTTGTATTCTGGAATATTTGCACTGAAGAAACTCAGTTGACACTGGTTCATCTGATCTTGAGTGTGAATACAGTAATAAAATCTCTAAGTGGATTAGGCTATTACCGACTATCGGGGCTGAACCACTATAAAAATCTCGGGTTATTTATTTTCATTGATTAAAACTGTCTGTTGTCGTTTATATTCTCTTGAAGGCTTGTCGTATTTGATGTTCTCACGTCGTTGGCTAAAATCACAGTCAACAATACCGTTCTCAAGTAATGCCCGGGACTCGCATGTTCAATCAAATCATTCAACATCCTCATTAAGTAGTATCCACATGCCACATTGTCCGGTTGGTGTGGACACTAATTATTTAAAAATATGAGTAATTTATTATTAAATTGAAACTTTTTTAAAAAATGCATACATATTATTCTACTTAATTATTATAAATGTTCAAAAATGTCTGCTGAAGTTACTTACCTGAGGTTGCTTAATGCATAGAGTATCAGGGATCTCGACATCAGGAAGATTCATAGAGAAAAAAATATTGAAAGCGCTGACGATCACTGATACAATCTCCTCACGGTTATTTAGCTCTGAATTCACCGGATCACAACAATATACATGATATGCATATGGTGCCAAAATAAACAACATCCAATGTTCACTGTATAAGAAAAACAAAAAATTTATAGCTCAAATGTTAAACAAAGAAATTATTGATATGGGTCGGAAAAATGACAACTTTTTAAACTTACCCATGGTTCCAAGGGACAAGCATAACTTGTTCTTTTGATTTTACGTCATTGCAACGTCTGAACAGATTCTGAACACGATCGTCGAATGAACTCCCTTGAGTGGCGACGATATTAGGATTGACAAATAAAAACTTATTTTGGCGACCTTGTTGTACCACATATCTGTAAATGAACCTAATACAAAAATATGAAAATTTGTTATATGAATGAATAAATCAAATTAGAAAATTAAATGAACAAACTTATTTGTGAGATATATACCTCATGTAGCTGACGACTACTGCTTGTCCAATCTTCTCCTTTCGAGCAAACTGAAGTATGTCATCCTTAAATATATAACAGTGAGACATATCCTGATCAAAAACTTCAGACTCTATGCCTAGATTGACACACTCGCCATCATCCCAATGAGATACGATATTATGTAATCGTTCCAATGGAGTGTGGGCCAATTTTGTTGGAGGAGTTTGTTGTCGTCTTCTTTCTCGAGGTTATTGTGTTGATGGAGCTCTTGGTCGTTGTGATTTGGTCCTACTTGTAGAGGGAGTCTGTATACAATTATATCAACAATTAAAAAAATTGCAAACAAATATAGAATTGTAAAGATAATTATGTAAAAATATGGCATCACCTCATGAGTTACATCTTCAGATATAATGACAAAATCCTTAGGCCACGCTATTGGCGTCCCAATGGCCTGAGCAACTATGTACATGTCCAAATCAGGATATGCAAAAGGGAGAGGACAAGTTGGCTTAAGAACACTCGTAATCATAACTTGGAAGTTGTTGCATGCCTCTCTTTCAATGAGTGTACCTGATGCAACAATGTTTGAAACCGAACCAATTGCTAATTGGCATGCTTGGCCCTGCGTAAGAAACATATTATATACAAATAATCATGTTGAAGCAGTAAAGAAATTTATTTGGTTTCAGAATATTCAAGAAAGTTTAATTACCTCTTGCAAAAGCGGTTGTAGTGCAATAATGTGGTGTTCTGCTTGAGGCACTACTGGGTCTGGAGTATAGTAGGACGCCTGCGCTAGTGGCACTGGTGGGTCGGGCACATAGTATGATGATGGCGCTGGTGGGACTCCAACGTTAGATCCTGACCCGCTCTGTTGGGCCAATAATTTTCTCAAGAGCTCATCTTGTTGCTGAAGGCGCTCTTCTAGGCGTTGTGCTTGTTGACGATGCTCTTCTTCTTGTTTTCGAAATCTTTCTTCAAATTCCTTTCTAATGTCGTCATTCGAAGAAGAGGCTTTTGATTTATTTTTCGTTAAGGTAGGTGTTGGAGTATTCCAGTATAATGAGTGGGACACACCGTGTCCTCCAGCCCTAACACGTCCTCGAGGCTCAAGAGTGCCCAACGCCCTCGTCAGCACATCATCAGGGCCATCAGGTGCCCATTTACCCTCAGCTTGGAGTTGCCGGTAATGATCCTGTGAAACAATATTCATAGAAAGTTATATATACAAGCTAATAATTTGATATATCAACATTATTAAATATGAGCACTTACAATATTTTTTTGAATCTCAGAGGCCTCTGCAATGAGCTCTCATTTTGCATTCCGATGACCCATGCTCCATAAGTCTGCCCTATCAAGTTCAGTCAGACTTTTCCCACTTTGTTCCATTAACATCTCTTCAATATGCACATAGCCTCCTCTAGAGATGTTGTGATTGTATTTATTCAGTGCTCGATAATTTTGCATCTCCTCTCTCTTTCTTTGCCACTCATGAGTTAATCTTGAGTTCACAAACTTTAACCATTCATCTGGAGTTATGGCATTCTCAAATCCAAATGGCAAAGCTGGCGGGAACTCATTTGGGTATTTTTTCAAAGCGTCGTAAACGTGTACCCTTGTAAGATTAGTCTTCCAATTTCGGAAGTACTTTCCTGCATCCTTCAACATCTGTTGCTTTTGTTTGGGGTCCAAATCATAAGTTTTCTGCAAGTTTGAAAGTAATAAGAAGCATATTATCAAAACAATATATATTTTAAAAACATTAAATGAAATATAATTAATAAAAATATACCTTCATTGTGTCCCATATTTTATTTTTATCCACCACACTAACATCTTTCCAACTGTTAATGTTGATGGACACAGTTGCTCGAACAACTGATCCAAGCTGTGATGAAACATTACTTCTAGATTCACCCACTAGTTGACCATACTCATTGTATTCAACAGGAGTAAGATGTCCTTCACTCCTTTTTTTGGTGTTTCTAGACATCTATGTACGTCCTCTCACAGATTTATTTTCTTGTTCCACTGACTGAGAATGAGGGCGTTGCTCCCCCTCATCAGAACTACCACCAAAAGGATCAGCCTCCATCTGTGAAACATAAATATCATTATTATAACAATTTTGGACACTCATAATCAAAAGATGAAACAAATTGACGAAACCAAAAAATGAAACTAAGAATTTCACATATCATAAACATATGAAACTTATTAAATGGTACCTCAAGACCCATTATCATCAACCCACAATCCTTCACCATTTTCACGGAAACAAATACAATCATCATCAACTTCGTCATTATCTTCTATTGCGGTGAATGTGACAAGTTCTTCTTCGAGAGGTATATCATGTAAATCACCATATTTAATGTACCATTCTCTTGTTTGCGTTGGAAGAACAATTGACCATTGGTTGTCTGAAGGATCATTCACATAAAATACTTGTTTCGCTTATGAAGCTAATATAAATCGATCAGATTTGTGCCCAATTCGATTTAGATTAACTAATGTGAAACCTAAATCTTCATATATTATGCCGCTGTCACTTTTCACCCAATCACAAAAGAAAACAGGTACTCGAGTTGTGATATAATCTAACTCCCAAATTTCATTAACTACTCCATAAAAAGTCATATCACATTCAACTGGATTTTTTATCTTTTGCACTAGAGACTTGCACAGTTTTAGCAACAAGGCTAACACCATTGTTTTGTGTGTTTCTGTTGTTATCGCGCTCCCTAGTGTTAAATAAAGTACCGTTAATCATGTATGATGAAAACTTGATGACATTAACCGAAGGTCCTCGAGAAATCCACTTAACAATGTCTGAAACCTTATTTGATGTGTTTTGTAATTCTGACACAACCTATCAAATCAACATACCAAAAACAACCAAAAATGTCATCTTGTAATTAAGTACTAATTAATGACAACTTTCAATAATCAACACAATTTACCTTTTGTTCTATCCAACTACTAAAAGTTCGATAATGTTCGTCTTGTAACCATTTTGAGTTCCTTGACTTGGATGGAAATTTGGTCTTTATCCAATTAAAATGTTCCCTTCAATTATAAATATGTTGTTAAACAATTGAATATACGAAATTACACAACTTAAACTTAATGTATTATATGAATATAACTCACTCGATATAAGGTTGAATTTCATTTATATTCTGCAACACAAGACGATGCGCTTCATCTAGAAGATCTCGACTTACTGTGCATACAACGCTACCACGATGACTCTGAATCTCAACATTTTCAACATCATTTAACCCAATTTTATGTACACCAGTCATGTATTCAGAACAAAATTCAACTGCCTCTTCTGCAATATAGCATTCGACGATGCATCCTTCCGGCCGACTTTTATTCCTAACATACCCCTTAAGAATCTTCATATATCGCTCAAATGGATACATCCATCTTAAATAAACTGGACCACAATATCTTAGTTCTCTAACCAAGTGAACTGTCAAATGGATCATTATATCAAAAAATGTCGGCGGGAAATATTTCTCCAACTCACACAATACCTCAACAATTTCATCTCTTAACTTAGGTAACTTTAGCGGATCAATCACCTTACAACACAGTGACTTGAAAAACAAGCATAACCTTGTGATTACATCTCGAACTCTCCTAGGCAACACAGATCGAATGGCCACTAGTAGCAAATGTTGCATTAGAATATGAAAATCGTGAGATTTCATGCCAGTCAGAATACAACTTTTCATGTCTACCAATGACCTTATATTTGAGGAATATCCGTCTGGAACTTTTATATTAAACAAACATCTGCAAATTTCCATTCTTTCCTCTTTAGTAAGAGTGTAAGCTGCAAGAGGTAAATATGTTCGTCTCTTATCTGGTTTTGGAGTTAATTCATCCCTTATACCCATTGCAACCAAGTCTTGTCTAGCCTTAATTCCATCCTTAGTTTTCCTAGGAATATTCAACAAAGTGCAAATCAAACTATCACATACATTTTTCTCTATGTGCATAACATCTAAATTATGACGTATAAGTAAGAAAGGCTAATATTCAAGTTCGAAGAAAACAGATTTCTTTTTATAACACCCTTTTGGCTCCTCCATAACCTTGGCCTTGCGACTACGTTTCATCTTTGTAGGTGTACGAACTTTGGGCTTCCCTAACTTGAACACAATTTTAGACATCTTCTCAAGTACTTGGATCCCATTCAATGGCTCAGGAGCCTCCTCAAACTCTTGTTTACCATTGAATGCCTTCTTCCAAGTCCGAAGTTTATGCGTATTAAGCAAGAACTTCCTATGTCCCATATAACATATTTTCCGAGAGTGTTTCAAGTATTCAGAACATGTTTTTTCTTGACAAACGGGGAAAGCTTTATATCCTTTCACACTAAACCCAGATAAATTTCCATAAGCAGGAAAGTCATTAATTGTCCACAATAAGACCGCTTTAAGATTAAATTCTTCCTGCATATACGCATCATAAACCTTAACCCCTTCATCCCACAAAGTTTTCAAGTCATCTATAAGAGGAGCTAGATAGACGTCAATATCATTACCAGGTTGTTTAGGTCCTGATATCAACAAGGTCAAAATCGTAAACTTTCTCTTCATACACAACCATGGGGGTAGATTGTAAATAACAAGCATAACAGGCCAACAACTATACTTACTGCTAAGGGATGCATGTGGATTAAACCCGTCAGTCGAAAGACCTAGACGAATATTACGAGATTCATTTCCAAAAGAAGGCCACTTCAAATCAACTCTCTTCCAAGCAAGGGTGTCAGCTGGATGTCTTAATTTACCATCCTTTATTCTTTCATTAGCATGCCACGACAAACTTTTAGCATGTTCGGCATTTCTAAACAATCGGATGAAATGAGGAATTGGCGGAAGGTACCACAAAACTTTGGCAGGTACTCCTTCCTTGACATCATCACCATTTCTTTTCTTTTGCCATCGTGACTCACCACAAGTAGGACACGATTTTGCGTCTGCAAAACTATTTCGATATTATATGCAATCATTAGGACATGCATGAATTTTTTCGTACTGCATGCCTAATGAGAATAACGTCTTCTTTGCCTCATAAAATGAAATTGGAATTTCATTATCTTCAGGCAATAACTCATTCAAAAAACCAAATAATTCAGTAATGCTTTTATCACTCCAGCCATGTTTAGCTTTTACATTGTACAACCTAAGAAGCGCAGATAATTTTGTAAATCTTGTACAACCAGGGTAAATTGGTTTCTCGGCATCATTAAGGAGTGTCTCAAACTTATTTGGGTCTACTCCTGATCCATAATGTGCGTCGTCAATCATTTCATCTAATGGATCCCAGTTCTCCTCCACTATATTCCTCCTCACTCATTTTGGTCTACTTGGCAGAGTTGGAGCAATCGGAGCTATCTCCCCATGGTAATACCAAATTGTGTAACTCTTGTCGATCCCATTGAAATATAAGTGTTCTTTAATCTTTTTAAGATCCATCTTTTTAACATTTCCACACTTAAGACATGGACAATAAGTAAAATTTGGGTATTTCACATTTTCCGAACAAAAACTTAAGAACAAATCGACCCCGTTCCTATATTCCGTAGATAACCTATTCGCTGACATCCACTGTTTATCCATATATTATCCTATGTCTATGGAAAAGAAAAGAAACAACACTAAATAAGCATGTGATAAAGTTGTATGTCTATATAAAACTAATTTTTTATTATCCTAGATAAAATCGGGCAGCATTTCCCCTATAATAGTGACCTAACCATCTGCATGTGTATAACAAAACAAACAATTCAAACAACATAAAATAAGGTTCTTCCTCATAGGATGTCTATATTAAACTAATTATTTATTATCCTAGATAAAATCGGGTAGCATTTCCCCTATAATAGTAACCTAACCATCTGCATGTGAATAACAAAACAAACAATTCAAACAACATACAATAAGTTTCTTCCTTATAGCTCCGCAGCACACAACCAAATTTCCCAGAACCTACTTCACTAAAACACACAAGTTTTCAACCTTCCGTTATGGATTAATAAAATCATCGCAGCACACAATTTTAATCTCAGAACCTACTTCACTATGGATGAATATTTAAGATATTCAAACTCCTCTAACATTTGTTTAATAATATTAAAAGTAGAAGTGAGAGAATATATATGTACCTCTTGCAGTCAATAATCCAAAAGCTAGCAAAATTACTTCACTTAGTAATCAAATTCGCTATTAAATCCACAAACCAATAAAATTAAATTAATAAATAATAAATAAAACATCACTAAATATCTAGCAATATATAACGTATTATTGTAATTTTAGAAACTTAATTACCTCAAATGTGTGATTGATATAGGAATTTTGATGCAAAATACTCTCTAAAATCTCACCACAAAAATCACAACCTATGAAATTAAATTAATTAATATGTTAAATATTACTAAACAAATATCACTAAATATCTAATAATAGTAAATAATATTGGTAAACAAATAAAAAAAATCTCAATGTACCACTAATTATAACCTCAACAAAAAATCAATATAAAATTTCATAACCTAAAAACTTAATAATCAACAAAAACATAAAAATTTTCATATATTTATAGTTTATAAATTATTTAATAAATTTATTTTAACATAACTATATATATAACAAAATAGTTACAATTTTTAAAAAAAAATCAAATATACAAAAATATATCTAAATTTCGAAATAAAAAATGATAAAAATTTAAAAAATCATGAATATATATACTCTAATGAAATCTATACAATGTGATAGGTTAAATTAAAAAAAACTAAAAAATCATAAATCCCTAAAAAACTTCCATGAAAAAACCACAAAATCCTATAATGTATATGAAAAAATGCATAAAAATGTAAAACTAACACAAAATCATGTATATTACTCATCCTAATGCAAAACTTATGATTTATTTGCAAAATAATTAACAAAAAATCAAGAAAATTTAAAAAAAAAAAAACTTACCTTGAAACCCTAAAAACGCAGCCCCAATTCGCCCAACTCCTCTCTGGTTTGCTCTCGGGTTCGTGTATGAGGAAGAGGAAGGCTGATATGTGGGTTTTATAAGTGGAGACATCCAACGTCTCCCACTGGGAGACGTGCCACGTGTCCCACGTCTCCCAACGGGAGACGTTGGATGTACCTATGAACACTTCCCCAGCCTATTTCCAACGTCTTCCACCATTTTTAATGTCTTCCAATTGTAGCCATTAATATAAACTTTCAATGTCTTACACCATTAGACATTTAAAACTCCTGATAAGTTTTAATGTCGGTGTAAGACATTGTAGGGAGTCATTGTATATCAAATTTGTTGTAGTGAGACCCAATAGGTCCCAACTGATTAAAGCTTATAAAGTAGAAAATATTTTTCTAAAGAATAATCATTGTTACCATTTTTTTCAGTAATCATAGATTATTCCACTAATTAAATATCTAATCAATAAACTTTCTATATGAGTCTCACTTGCTAAAATTAGCTTTATTTCAGTAGCATGCTCTACTACCCCGGCCAAAAGTATGGTCAATAATAGAAATACGTGAAATTACCGTATTACCCAATTTTAATTACAACTTATCCTTTGACCATTTCTACTTTTTATCTAATATATTGATAGAAATTTGAAAATCTTTATTTATTTATAACATCTTATAATCATTGGATACCGGGGCACCTATAAAAAAAAATTGATAAAATTAGAAACTTAAAAATATCTCCCAATTTTGGCTTTTTTTTTTTTTAACTTATATCCTCTCTTAAAGATTTCTTTGCTCAATTACTTGAACACAATACACTACAAATAAATGTACCATTTAGTGACAACTTTTTAATTACAATATATATTTTGTGTAACTAAATACTATTTTTAGTCACAACAAAAAATTATCTGTGACTAAAAAGTCATATTTAATCACAAGTTGTTACTAATGTAGTTTTAGTCACAACCTATTATTTTTATTAATAAAGTTTGTTGTGACTAAAAATACATTTAATGACAACAAATTGTGATTTTTGTGACTAATACTTTTAGTCACAGAGTGATGACACAAGTAAGATGATTTTTATTTAGTCATAAATTTTTTACTTATAGTCACAAAATTTATTGTTACTAAAACTAAATTTTTTTTGTAGTGATAGGTCCCAAATTTTGGTTGCAAATTGGGTATTTTGATCCGTAACTAATAAAAGAAAATTTTCCACCAACTGATCAAAGCTTTTAGTTACCAAAAAAATTTGGTAGCCAATATATTTTTATTTTGCTACCAATCTTTATAGTGGCAAAATTAGTAAATAAAACTGTTTTACTACCAAAAATTTGGTAGCAAATAGATTAGTGTCCTTTCTCCCATTCTCATTTATTTCTGCTCTAGATGATAATAATTTTGTGGATATATTTTTCTTATCAATATAAGGATAGTTTAACTTGTTATTTAGCATTTGATTCTTTGATTATGTTTTTTCCCTCAGTTAATCCGTTATTATTTAAAATAAAAATAAATAATAAATAAAAGAAAGAGATGATAAATCAAACCATTGACATATGAACACGAAATTAGGAGAGAATTCAAAATGCTAATAATAAACTTTTTATTATTAGGGTTAAAATTACTACTTCTAACCTACGTAGTTGCTCTGCATGTTGCCACGTATGATGAGCAGGTATGATATAACTTCTTTTTCTGATACTGTGTGTATGTAAATGAGCAAAAAACAAAGACAATGAAATATTTACTTTTTAAAAATCAAGTAATATTGAGAAAAAAAATGTCAACACTTTAACAATGACATCAATAAATCAGGCTGAAGGATTTTCCATTATATAGGAGATGGTTCTATTTTTGTCATTCTCCCAAAATGGAGGATTAATGGATTTATCTTTCCTTTTTTCCTGTGAATTTAATCATGAGTTTCGAAATATATAAAGTGTCCAACTACTATTCAAGACATTCACGTTCAATATGATACGATACCGATATATCTTACTCTGGATCGCATTATTACAATATAGTCTTTCAAAAACAATATTTCTCATTTATCACTAATTAGTGTACTAAACTATTATTTATTTATTTTGTAAGTATTTTATGAATCAAGATTCTCTGTTAGATTATTGTATCTCATAATGTGTTCAATCAATATAATTTTGACACTTCGTATATTTGGATCAATCAGATCAGATATTCTTGATTCTGGTACCAAATGTATTTGTGACCACTCAATCAAATTCTTGCCATTATGTACTGCTCGTCTAATAATCGGAAGTTCTTTCCAGAACGACTTTGGGGTGTTCAAGTGTTAATTTACTTCTTTGGGGAGTTTCTGTTCTAATGGAACCAAGCTCTTGCAGGCTTTCTTCTTTTGTTTTAATTTTTTTTTTATCTAATTTTCAGAAGACATCTCTGTATGTTTTTTGGCTAGACAATAAAATTATTTTTTAATCTTATTCTGTTTTCAATTTGAATACTTGACAAAAAAAAAAAACAAATTAGTATCTATGTACAATAAATAAAGATAATATCTAACTCAATAAAGAACCATTTATAAATTGGGCGATTTCTCCTAAACAATGAGCCATTTTAATACAAGTAGCCTTATATTATAGGTCACATAGTTTAACCAATTGGGTAGAGTTGAAAACTCATTCCATACATAAAGAGGTGATTATAGAAAATTTTGTTGGTAATGACTGTTAAATTTACATTATGTATAGTGTTTGTACAAAAATATTTAATGTCCTCAATCACTATAGAAATTTCAAGAAAACTTCCTATAAATATACACCTGAATCAAGTGGAGAAATTGTGGAAATGAAAGTGGGCTGAGAATGCCCAAACAAGTGAATTTTTCTGAAAATGGCAAACTTTGGTTGAGAGTTTTGTGGATAGGCCTGCAATTATAATTTTATCTTGTCTAGCCACTTGTTGGATTGGATTTAGTGGATGACACATTTGAATCAACAATGGCCCAACTTCATTGGGTAAATTTAGGTTTTTTCATTTACATGCCACTTTTAGTGTGGATATGTATACAAAATATTACATGGAGGAAAACACCAAAACAAAAAAAAAAACGTTACTGTCTTCTACAAAAGTTTCTTCCTAGCTAGTGATCAGGTTGCAAACTTTGACAACAAGAAAAAATAAATTAAATGGTATTTTGTGAGGGTAGAAAGTGTATATTTTATGGACTATAAACTTCTTTATAATGTCTTTTTAATAGCTTAGCAAATAGTATAGGAAATTGAATTCGAATCTTATAATTAATATAATTTATGTTACCCACCTCAAATAAATACAATACAAGTATACATCTCTATATATAAAAAGTGTGTATATAACAGTTTTTTTTGTTTTGTTTTAATGGTCTTCTTTATTAATTTTGATGGAATATTCTAAATATTTAATGGAATATAATTTTAAAACTAATTAAAAATAAATATTTATTAATTATATTAATATAAATTTAAATATTATAAAATATCATTATAATAATATTTAATACAAAACTAGATATTTAATAATTATATTAATATAAATTTAAATGTTATAATATATTATTATCATTATAATAATATAATATATAATCCTAATTTTTATAAAAATTTTGCTAGAATAAATATTTAGTAATTATATTAATATGAACTTAAATATTATAAAATATCATTATTATAATAATATTTAATACAAAACTAGATATTTAATAATTATATTAATATAAATTTAAATGTTATAAAATATCATTATTATAATAATACATAATACATAATCTTAATTTTTATGATTCATATTTAAAAAGAAAACATGTTATTTTATTACTTAATCTAACTTATATAAATATTTATTCATATTAAATAACAACAAACATTATAAATAAATTAGAATAAATAGCATTTTTGCCCCTTGAACTATGATCAATGTATGATCGTGTCTCTCGAATGATTTGCGATGTTAAAAATTTCTCTCGAACTATGCACGTTACTGAAATATAGGACTTATATTAGATTTCGTCCTAAGTGGCTAACGGATTGATTGTTTCTTGATGTGGCAATGTCATATGTATAATAATTAGAAATTTTGCCTCCTGAACTTTGACTACTACCAAAATTGTGCCATTTTTATTAAGACTAATTTTTTTTTTTTAAAATGATAATTAAATCCTTAAAAATTAAAAAATATATATATTTTAAAAGATTAAGAAAATAATCAATACTGAAAGTTTCAAATTAATTAAATAAAATTCAAATACTCAAAAAATAAAAATCTAATTAATAGCAAAATTTTTTTTACAATATATATGTTAATATAAAAATTAAAAAATATATCCTACAACAAAAAATTTTCCCCTTTGTCTTCCTCTTAAATTGAAATTTTCCCCTTTGTCTACCTCTTTAATTAAAAGTTTTTTTTTTGTTTTAGTATTTATTTTAAATGTTTATTATAAAATAGTTTTAATTAATATTGTAAAGGAAAAAGTAAAAAAAGAGTTAATTGTTGATAATTAAAATTTTTTATTTATTAAGGATTTAATTATTATTTTTAAGAAAAAACATATATATTTTTTATAAAAGGGGTATAATTTGGTAGTGATCAAAGTTCGGGAAGCAAAATTGATAATTATTCTACACATGGCACTGCCACATCAACAGACAATATGCTACGTCATCAATCTGTTAGCCACATAGGACGAAATCTAACAGAAGTCCCATATTTTAGTAACGTGCATAGTTCGGCGGGAATTTTTAACATCGCGAATCATTCAGGGGGCACGATCATACAATGGTCATAGTTCGGGGGGCAAAAATGTTATTTATTCAATAAATTATATATAAGTGTCGTGTGTATACAAATAGTATGACTGTGTAACTACATAATAAATTAGAATTTTTTATCAAGAATAAACAAACTTATTTTCTAATTATTGATATGAGATTTGAATAATATCATAAATATTTTGTACTTTAAATAAGGTAATTTGTGATATAAAAAATTATCATATTATTATTATTTTTAAAAAAAATCATAAATAATGTTTTAGTTAAAAATTTTAATATGTTTATGTCATTTTTTATATATAATATTTTTTATTTATTTAAAATTTATATAATAATTCTAAAAATTTAACAAAACTAAATAAATATACATTGTACGCAACAACCTTGTATAAATGTGTTTATATAAATCTTGTTCAACAACTTTGCACAAAATCACAAGTTGAAACAACTTTTCTCATTTCTTTACAATGGGACAAAATTAATATAATATCTCCATCAATTTCGTTAGGTTCGACAATACTCCTGAATTAGCATTCCTTGCTATTTTTTTTATTATTTAATATTTCTCTTTTCCTTTTCCAAATTAATTATTGTAAGAGTGTCTCACATCCATATGTGAATATGATATCAAGTCACTTATATATAAGACAATTACTATCTATACTTCTTATTTTCTGTCATTTCCTATATAGTATTAGAATCTAATACCTCAAACGAATGCTCGATTCTAAACAATAGCGAGCCAAAAAAAGTTATTAGAGATTTGATATAAGATTGGTGCTAAAAAAAACCATCTTCAGGGAACATATATAAGAGTATGATTCATATTGAATAGATGTAAAAAATTATCATTCTTATAAAACTATAAATTATTCTACTCATTATCAATTAGTTTTCACATAAAATCTCATAAATTTTATCATACCCTCCATTCTATTCTTTTAGAATATGTAAATAATCTTTTATTTATAGCAAATACCTTTCATTTATTGTAAAATATATATTTTGTGTATATGCTAATGATTTGGTCGGCGTAATTGCAGCCATCAGCCATCATTTGAGATTGTAATCTTGTATATATTGATTGGAAAAGTAATGAAACAGTAATTGCAGCCATCATTTTAGCTTGTAATCTTGTATATATTGATTGGAAAAGTAATGAAACAGTAAGAAAAAATATTTCTATCATGGTATCAGAGATTCTGTACACCCTAATTATATATGATTACTAAAGAAGTCTCTCTACAGGCTTAAGCAAGCCTCTTGTGCTTGGTACAAGAGGTTTGCTGATTATGTGGCTTAATTGGGTTTTTCTCACAGTGTTTTCGATCACTCATTATTTATTTATCGTCAAGGTAGTGATATGGCATACATTCTTTTATGTGGATGACATTATCCTCGCTGCTTCTTTAGATGCTCTTCGATAATCCATAATGTGTAAGCCTTGTTCTGAGTTTGTCGTGAAGGATTTGGGTCCTCTAAGTTATTTTCTCGGTATGTCTGTTACACGACATTCAGGGGGTCTTTTTCTTTCACAAAAGAAATATGTAGAAGAAATTATTGAGCGGGCCGGTATGTCTTCTTGCAAACCATCTCCTACACCGGTGGACACAAAAGAAAAACTCAATGTTTGTTTATGCATGACCCTAGAACCAGCACATGTCTGCTTTGAAGAGAATTATTCGTTATATTCAGGGTACTCTTGAATTCGATCTCCACATTTATCTCTCTTCGATTAGCAAGATCATTTCCTACACTGACTCAAACTGGGACGGTTGTCCACCAAACGATCCACTTCTGGTTATTGTGTATATCTTGGGGATAACTTGATCTCTTGGTCTAGTGTTGAACCCGAGTACCATGGGGTGGCTAATGTCGTTTTTGAATCTGATTGAATTCAGAACTTACTTTTGGAGCTATATTGTCCTATTACGAAAGCCACTTTGGTCTATTGTGACAACATCAGTGCGGTATATCTTTCCGGCAACCCAGCTCAACATCAACGCACTAAGCACATCGAGATGGATATACATTTCGTACGTGAGAAAGTCGTCGTCCCTTTGTCTTATCAAATTGTCGACATCTTTACTAAGGGGCTTCCGCTACAACTTTTTGATGATTTTCAGGATAGTCTCAATGTACGACAACCTCCTGTTTTGACTAGGGGGTGTATTAGAATATATAAATAATATTTTATTTATAGCATATATATTTTTATTTATAGTGTTACACCAAATTTCGAGAATAAATAAACAATCTCGAAATGTAGGCTCATAATGAGTAAGCTCGGGATTATCAAGTGATAGCATTATACTTGTACAAATTTTTACGAGGTTCCCTAGCTACGTCATTAGTGCTCGAGCATGGGTTGCAGGTTTGAAAGTGTCAATCTCCTCCAAGAGATGAGTTCGAACAACTAAACAAGCAAGGAGGTAGCGATAGCTGGAATGGTGAGCTCGAGGCTTTGGGTGATCTCGAAAGCGCGTTGAGGCAGCGATCAGGCTCGAATACGCGTTAAAGTGATACATGGAGATGTTCTTATGAAATCCCTATTTATGTGGGATTGGTAGAGTTAACCTTATTTTTAAGGGATCTTTTATTTAATAATGCATTTAATTTGTAATATTAAGATATTCTTGGATTTAAATTTAAATATTATGTTGTAACTTCCCTAAATTTGTGGGAATATATTCTTGTAACCAAATCTATAAATAGCTTGGATTTAGTCATTTTTATTCCTGCGCAATATGGCACTAAGAAATATTTTGTGGAAATTGCTCTTTCTTGAAGCTTTAACGCATAATAAATAGAAGTGACTCGAGGATGTAGGCAGATTTTAATTGCTGTACCACGTAAAAATCTCTTTCTTTTCTTTTCTTCCTTATTAATTGTTTCATTGCTTTACATAATTTTTTTGACGAAAAATGGCGTCAACAGTTTGGTGCTTTCATTGAGAGCAATTAAGAAATTATTCCTACCGTTTAGCATAAAAGCTTCCTGCTTAGCAACAATGGTTGCCCTGAATATTCCTGGAACCAGTGGGTGACCACTTCCCTAAATCCCCGAGGAAAATACTCCACGTACTGAGGAGCATCCTCGAAGACCTGGAAAACAACCAATCGTGGACCAGAGTTCTGATGAGGGGAGCACCTCATAGTCTCCCAGAGGACGTCATAGTCAAAGTTTTAGACCAAATGAGCAAGATTACTATAGTCCGTAGAGATATGTACCAGTAGTTGAGCTCAAAAATCGAAGGCTGGGTGAACAGTTATCCGAGGCAACGTGACTAAATGAGGAGATGGCAAGACAAGCTGCCGAGAACCAGGCACCCCTGCGGAGAACCAAGGGGCGACCTCAGGGAAGTACGACTGCTAGGATGGCCGAACAAAGGGCCCAACAGGCTCAATCGAGGCTTAGGGAAAATACGGGAGAAAACCTGCCCATGGGGTCATCACGAAACCCTGTCAGAAACAACCCAACCAGGGACATTCTCATAGACCATGGGCATAACCGAGCTCCCCCAACAGCTCAGAGTGATAACCCAGGACCTGCCAGGAATAATAGTAACCCTGAACCTGCAAGGACAAATAATGAGAGGCCACCACCGTCTCCAATCAAGCATCCTTCGTCACTAATTAGGCATTCCTCTCCAGCTCAAGGTGTACCCCAGCAAGCTCCCAACAAAATAGAGCTGGGGAGAGAGCACCCCAGAGGCCTTCTCAAAGTGTTATAAGTGGAAGTCAGGACATGAGCCATAATGCTCGACCTGAGCATATGGGTGAACGCAAGGTTCCACTAGGGGCACATCAGGAACATAGACAGGCTAAACAACCCCAACTGTCTGGGAGTTATGTGTCGAGGTCACAAGCAACCGGAATTAGGGTGCATGTGAATAACCCACCTCGTAATCAAATCCCACAACAGCAACAACAGTGAGAAAAAAATTGTTAGCTTCCTTGATGGAAGCCAAGATTACAACAGGTCGATGAGTGTCTATAACATCGATCCTAGATATTACGAGAACTATCTGAATGATTATCCCGATATTCGGGACCACCTGAACCAGAACCGGGGTCACTTTAATCAGCTGAACCCGGACCTGAGGGCACACTTAAATGCCTAAAGGGAGACTCTACAACCAGTATATGGAAATCAACACAACCTTATATTGCAACAAGGAGCTGGAGTTCCTACGAACCATAACCAGCTACCAATAGTGCAAGCTCCCCTTTCGATGGATTTGGTTAAGGAGAGAATCAACCAACTTAAGGAAGCGATTAGGCTCCTTCAAGTAGGGAAAAATAGAGAAAAGGCCTACGATTTTGATGAGGAGCTCGAGTCTTTTGCTCCGCATATCTCAAGCACACCATTCCCCAATGGTTTCAAGATACCCCAGGTGGCGCTCTATGATGGGACTACCGACTAGGGTAGCCAATTGAGCATGTTCAATATTGTGATGCGAGCCAGCAACGTTGGATATGAGTTCAAATGTATGCTCTTCCCCACCACACTCACTGGACCAGCAAACAACTGGTATGACAAGTTTTGAAGACACTCGATCTCGTCTTGGGATTAGTTGTCTAAGGAGTTCAAAAAGCATCTCCAAGCTTCAAAGAGTATCAAGCCCAAGGCTTCCACCCTAACAAATGTAAGACAAAAACTAGGAGAATCACTGAGGAGCTACCTGGTGAGGTTCAATATAGAGGTGGCCAGAGCTCACAATGTTGATGACAGCGGTCATCTTATGGCAGTACGAGCTAGAGTACTGCCATGAAGTCCTCTTTGGGATGACATGCAACGGAAGTAATGAGAACAATATTCGAGTTAACCACTCAGGCCCAAAGGTTTTTCAATGTAGATGAGGCTAGGTTAGCACTTAAACTGGCTCTTTCGCCCTCAATAATTACAACGACGAATGTTGACTCAGCGACTACCTCAGCTACACCCTCCACAACGCAACATTCAGGAGATAACCCTTCTAAAATAAAGAATAATGAAGGGAACAACCCTGAGGCTGATGGGGGTAAGAAAAAGAAAGGATATGAATACTTCTCCATTTGTCACAAATGAGAATTAGGTCTCTTTTAGGCAACCAACGCAATGTGACACTCGAGAACCAAGAAGGATTCAAACAAGTTCTGCAGATTTCACAGGGATGTGGGTCATACAACTGATGAATGCATACAATTAAAAGATGAGATCGAATGCTTGATCACGAGAGGCTACCTCGGATAGTAAATCTGAAACTCAAGCCAAGTCCAGGTATCGCCTGGTCAAAAGGCAGTTCTAGCTCAGCCTGTCCAGCAAGTTGCAGCCTTAACTGCGATGATGGATAATCAACCTCCCCCATTCGATGGAGAAGGTGTAATAACCATCGCGGGAGGACCACACATTGCAGGGTTGGGCAGAAATGCTCAAAAGAGGTATGTCCAAGAGCTTAAAGCAGGGGATGGATCTCCCTATGTACCTGAACCGTGAGCCCCAAAACAACAGAGAGTTGAATCCCAACTTATCATTTTCATCGAAGAGAACGCTTTGCACGTCCAATTTCCTCATAATGACCCTCTGGTCATAACCTTCCATCTCACCAATAAGAGGGTGCATCGAGTCCTGATTGATAACAGGATCTCGGTCAACATCCTCTATAAAATGACCTTGGAAAAGATGGGCATGTTCGAGACCTTAAAGCCTGTGCAAGAAAGTTATACGTATTATTTGGAGAGGGAATCACCAGTACAAGGGCTATCGAGCTCCCAGTGACCTTGGGAGACTATCCGATCTTGATAACCAAGATATTGGAGTTCATCATAGTAGACACCCCCATCGACCTACAATGTACTGCTTGGGAGACTAGCCCTGATTGGGCTGGGGGAAGTCACATCTGTTAGACATTTGGCCATAAAATTCCTAACTCCTAGTGGTATTAGGACACTAAAGGGGGGTCAATTAGCAGCTCGAGAATGTTATAGCATCTCGATGAGAGGAAAAGTCGAAGCTAGTGCGCATGCCCTCGTAATCATTGAGGAAATGGATGAGGTGGTATACGAGGTCGTCGAAGAGATCGATCCAGGAGTAGAAGAAGACAAGGCCGATCTCGGTCTGATTGAAGAGCTCGAAGATATTCAGCTCGATGAAAAGGAAACCACCAAGGTGGTAAGGATTGGGAAGAACCTCCTAAAGGACATGAGATATCAATTAATTCACTTCTTGAGGGAAAATCAGGATGTATTTGCATGGTCGCATTAAGATATGATTGGGATCAATCCCAATGTTATAAGCCACATTAAACATCAACAAAAACTTCCCTCCAAAACAGCAGAAGAGAAGACTCATCAACGACGAAAGGAAGAAATCCTTGAAAGAGGAGGTTGAAAGATTAAAAGCAAATAATTTTATTCGAGATGCTTTTCTACCCAGAATGGATTGCCAACCTAGTATTGGTCCAGAAACCCAACGACAAGTGGCGAACTTGCATCGACTATTCGGACCTCAACAAAGCATGCCCAAAAGACTGTTTCCATCTGCCTCGAATTGATCAGCTCGTGGATGCAATTTTGGTTCTTGACATCATGTCATTCATGGATTCATATTCTGGATATAATCAGATAACCATGCATGAACCCGACCAGAAGCATACAAGCTTCATGACCGATAAATGGCTCTATAGTTACAACGTGATGCCCTTCGGGCTCAAAAATGTTGGGGCTACATATCAGAGACTAGTAAATAGACTGTTTGCCGAATAGATAGGAAACAACATGGAAGTGTATGTGGATGATATGTTGGTTAAGTCTGAGCACAATAGTAACCATGTTGATGACCTTGAAGAGTGGTTTGCTATACTTCAAAAGTAAAACATGGGACTCAGCCCACAAAAGTGCTCATTCGGAGTATCTTTGAGAAAGTTTCTCGGATTTATAGTGAACACTCGAGACAAACCCTGATAAGATAAGGGCCTTAATTGAAATGCCTTCAACTCGAAAGCATAAAAATGTCCAGAGTCTAACTGGACGTATGGCATCTTTGAGTGGGTTCATCTCGAAATTTATGGACAAGTGCATACCATTCTTTATTCTTCTAAGAGGGGGAAAAAGTTTGAGTGGTCAGACGAGTGCGAGTTCACTTTTCAGGCTCTCAAAAATCATCTCGTTGAGCCACCTATCTTATCCAAAACTGTTACGGGGGAAATATTATATTTATACCTCGCTACAACCGAGCACGCAATCAGTGCAACACTTGTTCGGGAGGATAAAAAGTACAATAACCTGTTTAATGTGTTAGCAAAATATTACTGGGGGCAGAATCGAGATATCCACTGATGGAAAAACTCACATTGTGCTTAATACATGCGTCCTGAAAACTTCGACCTTTCTTCCAAGCACACCCCATACATGTGCTTACTGATCAGCCGTTGAGACAAATATTATCGAAACCTGAAGCATCCGAAAGACTATTGAAATGGGCAGTTCAAGATAACGTATCACCCAAGAACGACGATAAAGGGATAGGCCTTAGTTGAATTCATATTTGAGTGTACTAGAATAATCAACAAAGAAGTCGTAACCCCAGCCTGCGAGCTGTGGATACTATACATCGATGGATCCTCTAACGAGAACGGATCAAGGGCGGGCATTATCCTAATAACCCCATTAGGAAACATGTTTCACTTAGCCTTAAGGTTTGGCTTCGAGACCTCGAATAGCGAGGCTGAATATGAGGCACTATTAGCAGGGCTCCAAATAGCTTCCGAGCTAAAGGCAAAAGTCATTCACTGCTATAATAACTCTCTATTGGTTGTCAACCAAGTCCTAGGAGAATACCAGGCTCATGGCACTAAAATGGCAGCATACTTGGAAAAATTCAAAGCAACATTTGGAAAATTCGAGTTCTACTCGATTGAGCATGTTCCACGAGAACAGAATTCGTATGCAGATGCTCTAGCTCGACTCGCAACTACCAGAGAAGCTGATACACTTAATGTGGTACCAGTAGAATTTTTTCCAGAATCGAGCATGACGAAGTTGAGGCCAATATGATACTCACAGCCTACTTGGATGACACCCATAATCGACTACCTCAAAATCGGGAGCCTCCCAGCAAATCGGAAGAAGGCTCGAAAACTGATGTACAAAGTACCAAGATACACTATCTTGGAAGGAAGATTGTATAGAAGAGGGTATTCCACGCCATTACTAAGATGTGTAACTCCACCAGAGGCTAAAAAGATCCTAGAAAAAATTCATGAAGGATTTTTTTTAGATCACACTAGGGGCACAACTCTCAAAGAAAGTAATTAGGCAAGGATATTTTTGGCCTACTATAAAGACAAACTCATTTGAGTAAGTCAAGCGTTGCGATAAGTGTCAACGGTTCGCCTAAATACCTCAAGCTCCACCAATCGAGCTCTCTATGATGAGCTCCCCATGGCCATTCACAGTATGGGGAATCGACTTCATAGGATCTTTACCAATGGGAAAAGGTGGACTCAGATATATTGTAGTGGTTGTGGACTACTTCACCAAATGGGTTGAGGCGGAACCTCTGGCCACAATCACTTCAAAAAAAGTCTTGGATTTTGTGGTAAAGAACATACCTTTTAGATATGGGATACCAAGGAAGATTGCTTCGGACAATGGGACCCAATTCGATAGCAAGTTGTTCACGCAGTTCTGCGAGAAAAGTGGGATAGTTATAAGTTTCTCCTTAGTAGCCCATCCACAAGCAAACAACCAGGTCGATATCGTAAACAAGACTCTAAAGAGCTCCATTAAGAAAAGGCTCGAAGAAGCTAAAGCAGGTGGCCAGAAGAATTACCACAACTCCTATGGGCTTATAGAACGATAACTCAAACCTTAACTGGACATACACCATTCTCCTTAGCCTACGACTGCGAAGCGATGTTGCTAATCGAGGACAAAGTTCCCACTATCAGACGTAGCATATAACTAAGACTCAAACCAATCTCAACTCGAAGAAGCCCTAGATTTAATTTAAGAAAAGCGTGATGAAACTCAGCTAAAAAATGATTTATACCAAAAAAGGGCTACAAGATACTTCAATAAAGGGTCTGAGACAGACACTTTGGATTGGGGGACTTGGTGCTTAGGCGTGTATTTTTGGCCACACGAGACCACTCTCTAGGCATGCTCGAGCCTAATTGGGAGGGACCTTACCAAATCGAATCCATCATACGATCTGGGGTGTACAAACTAGTGAGATTGAATGGAGAGTTGGTTCTACAAGCTTGGAATCATGAACATCTAAGACCTTATTACGAGTAATATACGAATGATGTTTATTTAGTTGTAACCAAGCTTGTATTTACTTTTTGCTTTTATCATTAATAAAGCACTATTTCTTGTTCAAAATTTATTTGTTATTGTTATATTTTTTGCAAGCTCTCAAAATTCAATAACCTAATATTTCACAATATAAGAATTTAAGGGGGCATAAGTGGTATACAATCATACCATAGCTTCGGAAAAAATATAACATCAATAAAATTAATGAAAGTGCATGGATCACTAGTAACCAGAAATGAATTTAAAACAGTGCATGGATCACTACTAACCAAGCACGAATTAAAAACCTAGACGAAAAACCAGGCATGAACCAAACTTATACTAGTCTGGAATAACCAGCACAAACAAATCGATTTGAGATTAAAGTGGGAATTATAAATTGACCAACAATATTCATAAATCGATACAGAGCTGGAATTTGTTGCAAAATAGTTTCAACCCCTTAACTTCGAGACCATACTTGAGGATGAGGAAAAGTTATTATCACTAAGCAAGAAATAACTAAACTAATGAGACTACACGCCAATAAGTGTCCTTTAACGCACAGGTGCATGTTATAAGTAGAGTTTGACCTTGGGTATAACGAGGTCAAAATTGTGCAATTGAAAGAACTATGTATGAATATATAGAAGTTCAAACCTAAACACGACAATGTATTTGTATAGATAAACAAATATAAAAGCAAGTCCTTAGTAACATGCTCAAAATATTTCGAACCTGAAATGTGATGTATAATATTAAGGAAAAAAACTAAAGGTAGACAATGTGCAAAAATGTTTTCAAGTTAGAAAATTAAGAGCATAAAAACTACCATTAAAGTATAGCATTCACAAGATAATAAAAATAGCTCAAGCTCGAGCTGTAAATTTTCTTTTCCCTAAGGGCATCAAAAATTATAATTAAAAAAAAACACCATGGGTCACATCCCATGTTTTGATCTTCATGGATTGGCAGCTCTGACACTCACTGATCCAGCTTGTTCCATGGCCTTTGTAGCCTCCTAAACCTTGAGCTTGGTTTCTTCCTCTTCTAAATGAGCATGCCACCTATTAACATACTCGGTCTCCTTGATAGACAAGAAACTATTATCGTGGTTGGGATTTGTGGCCCAAATGCGATACATCGCCATGTCGACGGCGTTATCCTTCTTGGTCTTGAATTCCCCAAGAAGACGAGCTTTCTCGCTCTTAATGAGCTCGTAAGTTGTCTTCTTGTCCTCCTTAAACCTGACATTTAGCTCTTGGACCCTCTTAAGCTCCATGTCTTTTGCTTCCAGCTCCTTTCACGTCTTCTTAAGGTCGTCTCCAGCCTTCATCTGTGCCTCCTTGACACTTTGTATTGGAAAACCATTCAGAGCACGCAGCGAAAACTTTGCGTGGTGGGCCCATTGTTTTGTAGTTTATGAACAACAGAACAACAAAAATAAAAAAAAATTCATTAATCATATAAACAATTTATATGACCAAGAAAACAATCCAGAAACATTATCATACAATACTATTAATCATGCAAGAAATATGTATATAAATATACAATATATTTATATACAACATATAAACA
This sequence comes from Humulus lupulus, assembly GCF_963169125.1. Classification (NCBI taxonomy): domain Eukaryota; kingdom Viridiplantae; phylum Streptophyta; class Magnoliopsida; order Rosales; family Cannabaceae; genus Humulus; species Humulus lupulus. The sequence goes on from NC_084802.1 coordinate 15,004,499, forward strand.
CAAAAAATCAAGAATATAAATTTTTACCTCTTGAAGCCTCTCAAGTGTCCTTGAGTCTTTTTGTATTATTAACGATCTTCCTATCCAAAGCTTTGAGTACTCAAACCACGATCTTCCATAGTGTTCTCTACACCTCAAGATGTGTGTGGGCACATAGAGAACATGAGTTTGTATTTTAGGAATCACAAGTATTTCTCAACACATGAGAACTTGGATTATGGTTTAAGAATGACTAGAATAAAGAAGAAGAAACAGAGAGCTTTTGTCTGACAAAAACTTTGAGAACTATTCTGAATTGTGTATTGTGTTGTGTCTGATATCTTGTCATGTGTTTTTTTCTCTTCTTCTTCTATATCATATATATAGAGATTTATATTACCTTATTATTCCTAATAATAATAGTAATATAATATAATATAATAATGATGATATGATTTGATTTAGATAAATATCCAACTTACCAAATTTGAAAAAACTATTTTCAAATTATTAAGTAATTAAATAAATAAAATTAAAACTACACTGATAGAATATCAATACAAGTAGTACACTATGACAGTCAGAATCCCGTGATCCGCAGGGGGAAAGACCAGGTAAAAAGCTGTGCAATCCCACACCACCTGGGGAAGGTCAAGTGTAATGATTTTAAGATTGTGTAGGTATGGGTCTACATAGTTGAAGATGGCTTAAATGGATTGATGGGTACTACCTATATCAACAAGATGCATCTTCTTTTCGGTAGCCCATCACTTGAGAACTCCAAAGTTAAGCGTGCTTGACCTGGAGCAATCTTATGATGGGTGACCTCCTGGGAAGTTTTCTCAATAAGCGTGCGAGTGAGGACAAAGCACGTTGGAAAGACTTGTGTTAGTTTGTAGGGCCAGTGACATGGGGCATTACATACATGCATGACACAGTCCTTGGATTTTGCATATATTCCCTTTTAAGGGATTTTGCATTTTTCTTTTATTTAATTATTTAGCTAAATCAATCTCCCACAAAATAATGTATTTATCTTTTCAAGGAAAATATGACAAACATATTTCAAAATTTAAATTCTAAATTCTAAATTCAAATTGATGATCATCATTATCATCATCTTTTAAAATTCAATAAATCAAAAACTATTTCGACTTACCAATTTTATTTTCTCCGAATCAAATAAAATAATTAATTTATATATATATATATGAAATTCAAAATTTTTATATATATATTTAAATTAATAAATATATTTTTGAAATTAATAATTAATTCTAAATTAAACATTCAACCTCAATTATCATATAATTGCATACTTGACCCAACGAATAAATTTTTTCTCAAATTCCCAAATTACAGTTATGTCATTGTATTAATTTTTACCTTGATATAGTGTTGATAGAGCCACCCTAGGGACCTATGGATCTATAATATCAAGCTCCAATAAATATTACATTATTAATCAAAACTCTTTGATTAAATAATCATATTTATTAATCTCATGATTACTCCACTTAAATTATGATAATGAACTCTTGATAATTATAGACATATAATTACTGAGTACTTTATTAAGAATAAAGTGTCCATTGATATAATCATTACAAACAACGTTAATCCTATATTAATGGTTCATAATTAAAAGGGAATAAAATTACCGTTTTACTCTTTTAGCTATATCTTGTTCCTAGAGTACCATTGACTTTACTAGTGAATGTTGTGTCATAACAAGTTTGCGACGTGAGCACTCATAACCTTTTCAGTTCCAAAAGTCAACACAATAGGGAACCATTATTCAATCTATAAGAAGGTATATATTCCATATCTAAACTACGTCCCCAGTCGTATACATCATCGAGTCCCCAAAATAATTGTTTTTAGCCTGATCATTCTGACAAACCTTAATGCATGAATCAAAGGATCAGATGACATATATAGGAGTTCATAGTAACCTCAAGATTAAGATCATCGTGTATATGATCATCATCTGATGTGTTTGATTAATACTATGAAACGGTGTTTAAACAATTATTAACAAATCACATCTGGTCCATTTCTACATACTCTCAGCATGGTAAGTACCTCCACTAAAATGTCCTACTACACTAGTAACTTGAATCTAGGTCAAATGTATTCATAATACTAGTGGAATGCACTAGCAGTAATTAATCTAAAGATTTCATAACTTTATTTTACTGCGAACTATTTAAGTTTATTATCATAATCTCGATCCTCCCATATCAATATGAGATTAAGACCACATAGATAAACTTTGGTATTTTCTGATATTCACTTAATACTATCATATAATATCGGACATAGTCTATACATATAATATTTCAATTCAATTATTTATTTCATTTAAAACACTTGTCAACTACAATTGATTTAAGGGCACTATTCCCAACACTTTGAGCGTGCATCTTACTCATTGCAACCTCACGGTCCAGGATGTAGTTATGCTAGACAAAGGCAAGGAAGGCCTGCAATCAAAAATAGATATTAAGAGTCAAGAAACAAAGAGTGGGCATTAAACGTAAAGTTTATCAATCTTTGAGGAAAGACTTACCGAAGAAAGCAACTCTCCTCTCTTGTCGAAACGGGTGTTGACATTCTCACAACCTGTTAAGAGCTCCCATTGGGGAGCCCCGAGGTTGCTGAGGCATTGGTCCATGCAGGTCAAAGCATCTGAACCTAGTTGAAGTTCTGGGGCGCCGACAGCATTATCGACTACGATCTCAGGAATGTAGGTCGCAACGATGAGTTTACGATCTTGGATTGGAGAGTGGGATAGACGAGTTTTTTTTGCTTGGCTCGAGGGAGGACAAATAATAACATCTGTGTGCACCGAAGGAACAGTGACAAGGCCTGACTCAACCTACTTCGAGGGCAACGAGGTGGCCCCAGTCGTTTTGCTGACCTTGGAAAAATGGACTCCCTTTAAGGATACTCGATTATTCTTGGACCCCCTAGACATGGTACACTGTCCAAGGATGTTATCAATGTCCGAATCCAACTTGCTTGAAAAAAAAGGGAAACAAACATTAGTACTTGATCATGTTTGAGAAAAGATATTGAAATTTATAAGTAAAAGAAACCTAACTGGAAGATCCCTTCTGGCTCGAGCTTGGGGACCAGGAAATCCCTCTATCATCAAATGATTCTAAGGGGGTTCCCTCGCAATAAGTAGGGGACATCCTCGATAAATCCCTATAGTCATTAGTCCAGTACTAGACTGCTATCCCTTTCCAAACTTCGTTTATGCTATACATGGTTTGGTATTTTCCTAACCAACTGTCGTCCCTATGCACCTTAATATTTACCCCTGACCAGGTCATAAAATTGTTTTGGGGATCATTAAAATGGACTACGACATTGGGTTCTTGATTTAGAAGGGTTAGAGACCACATAGATAAGTCTAACACAACTTTACCTCCGTCAGACGAGCTTGGAGAGGCCTTGTCTTGTGCTTCGGTTCCCGAGCATGAAGGTTAAACTAAGCGAGGGATAGAGGCCTAAGAACGTGAGCTCGAGTGCATCCTTTTGGAGGGAAGCTTGGCAGTCAGGACAAGGACGTCTTCCCATCTTGCATACTTGCGAATCCTAGCATCATCTATAGACTCGCCTTCACCGAGGAGATCGCTAACCATACAGAAGCTTCAGAATTTCTTCCCTATGGTCTTTCATGGCCTTAGTGGGTTGTGGGTGGTTGTAATTGGCTGCACAGTTAACTTGGATGAGCATTTTGAGCTTGAAATGAAAAATTCGAGAAGAAAGCTAAGAAAGAATACTTACAGATCCGTTGAAATAAGTAAAATCTGAACGGATCAAGACCGTCTGTCCAAAAGAAATTGGTCTTGAAATTTGGAGGGTGGTTATGTATGTCCTCAAGCAACCTCCTCCCCTTCGGGTAGCTCTACAGGTAGTAGAAGACATCCCCACTGTGATCTCGGGAAGGGTTACTTTCCATGAAAAAGAGAAACATAATCTCACGTGCCAAGGGTCCATTCCATTTTTTTTGTGGTATGGCAACCTCAGTGCCGCTAAAACCCTATACGAGTTGGACTGGAGCTGGGAGGGGGCAATACCGACGTAGTAATTAAAATTCCTAAAATACTCTTTCAACGGAAGTAGTGCCCCAGCTCGCATATGCTTGCGACTCCAGGCTACGAGCTTGATTTTTTTTTCTCCAGGTTGTCTTCACCCAGAACAAAACAACTCCTTTCATTTGAGCTGGTGGGTTGACATACCAATTTTCCAGACAACTTTACTCCATGAGAAGACATAATTTGTGAAATTTGTCTCGTGGAAGTGATGGAACTCTAATAATGTTCGGCCTTGAAGAAAGAGCTCTCCAAGGCCGGGGCAGAAGGAACTTTGGAGGCAAGTTGTTTGGTTGGTTGATTCGATATAATCTCCATGAGTTCGAAAGAGAGTTCGCCTGGGGGAAATGCTATTGTGACCTTACACTCAGGATCTATTGGCATTGATCGGACCTCAGGATCTGGGTCAGGATACACAACAAACCGTAGTCTCCATATATTCCCCTCTTCGACCTAGTTAATCTGATGTCAGAAGTTGACTCGTATGTCTTCCAGTTTGAGTCGCCCTTCGTGCTCCCGAATCAACCGTTTGGTTTTGAGTGAATGGAGAATTTACTCAAGGAGAAGGTGGGTGGTAAGAGATTGCAAGCTCGGGCCCCCACTGATTCTCTGAAGACTGCATCATCTAATAAGAAAGAAAATGGTGAGGGCCCATTGTTTAGAAAAAATAGGAAGAAAAAATCTTGATAACTCGAGTTCGCAAGAACAAGATAATGAGATAGAATAAATTGAGCCCGAAGACTCGAAATAGCGAGACTACTCAAATTTCATGACCGAGTTGTTATAAGCTCGGGGCACCGAGAGTAGGTTCACGCAAGAGTGGGACGGTTACTTCCAACTTGGGGTATTCTGAATTTCTAGGGAGAAATGAGCAGTTACCCAAAAAAGGAGATGTCATCGAGTTATGTGCATTAAAACCCTAATTCAAAACTAGAACTACACGAAACATATAACCTATTACCCCATAACCTATAAAAGATGTTATTTTTTCCAGATTCTTACCAATTTTTTTGCCTAAACAGATCTTTATTCGCAAAAAATGTTCACTCATACAAATCAAAAACTCCATTTTACAAAGAAGATTTCAAGAACATAGCAAGAGCTAGAAGAATTTTCTCATGCATGAAAACTAAGAAAGAAAAAAAAATGTGTGATATACAAAGAAAGTAAGGTTTATACAACTTACACAAAGTCGGTCTTGGGAATGAAGAGATTGTGGATTGAAAAATCGGAAATAGGAACGATCCTATGGAACTGAAGGTGTAAAGATTTCGTTTCTTTTTTTGGCTTGGATAACATGCAAAAATTTGGGGCTTAGGTTCGAGTTTCTTTTTTGAAAGTTGAGATTGTAGAAGTAAGGATGGAGGAGATGAATGAGAGTTTAAGTAGGCAAAAATGTGGTATTAGGAGATTAATTTGAGCCCTTGAAATAAATTAAAATGTGATATATTAGACCACGTTTGATCTTGAAAATTGGCAGCAAAAAGAAGATTAGGAAAGGACGTGTGCAGAGAAAAGAGTACTTGAGTACTCTCAATATCTAATCCAGTATTGATACTTGTCCACACTTGAGTGTGGTAGGTGGTCACGTTTCGTGAAAGTAAAGTAAATGTGTATTTCGTGTATATTCTGATGATTTGTTCAACGTAATTGTAGCCATCATTTTAGCTTGTAATCTTGTATATATTGATTGGAAAAGCAATGAAATAGTCTCGGAAAATATTTCTATAATTTTTTTTTATTCTCCTACTTTCTAAACTTTCATCCTACTTAATGTGGCTCTTGTGCCTCGCATTCTAATCAAGTGTTCTTCTATGGTATTGAGATAAATATATTATTTTGTATATTTGAATAATTGCACACCATTTCCTCTATTATCCAACAAAACACATTTCAAATTGTTGAATATTAGGGCACCCGCTATAGTCTTCTTAGCAAATTCAGTTTGTCTTTGTTATGGGTTGACTATCTCAAGTCACTTTTCCAAATTTAGTCCTTGAGCTCATGCTTCAGTCTTTTTTAGATATCATTTTGGCAAACTGGTCTTGAGCATAGGCAGACAGGGTTTTTGCCTATGTCCCCTGATAAAAATGAGCTCAAATTTTAGAAAAATATCATTTTTTTGTTATACAAAAGGCTTCCAAAATTTAGAAAAATATCATTTTAAATATAATTATTATAAAAGTATCAAAAAAATTATATTGGGTTCAAATACTTGAAGACCGACCTAAGGCGGACCTACACAAGGCCCAATAAACCCCCGGGAAAAAAAATAAAATTTATGTATAATTTATTAATCATTTATCTAATATTAACAATAAAAAGTCCTAAATTCTTTGTAATCTATTAATTATTCACTCAAATTAATAACAAAAACCTCCATAAATATTTTTTAAAGTAATTAATCCTTCATCAAAATAGATAAAACTACTAAAATTAATTACAATTTTTATTTGAAGTTGACAACTATAAATTTTATGTTTGTCGATACCAATTAATACATATATTTTTTCCCAACAAAAAAATGCATATATTTTTTATTCTAAGCCGCATTGAACAAAAATTCTGGGTCTGAACCTGAATTTTGGTTACAAAGATACATACTTCTTGGCTTAAAAAAAGATAACTAAATTTATGATGTGATTTTATATCCAAAGAACAAAGAGATTTATATAAAGATTTTACATTGCATTTAGCTTGATGGGTTCCTCATCATTCTAGTTTTTGGCCCATTAGTACTCTACAGTAGTACAAAATAGAGAAATTTAACGCTTTTTTGTCTAAAAATAACAAAACTCAAATTTATTTTATTTTAAAAAAAATTGAGGTGTGAAAAAAAACAATCTTATTCAAAATTGTGAAAAATTGCTGTTTTTTTTTTTAAATATTGACTTGCTAAATCTAAAAAAAAAATATCATCTAGTGACAACTTTTTATTATAACATAATTTTTTTTTGACTACATGTCACTTAGTTCCAACAAATAATTGTTTAGGACTAAAAAGTAACATTTAATTATAAATTGTCACTAATATAATTTTAATCACAATTTATTATATATAGTGTCAAAATTTGTTGTAACTAAAAATACATTTAGTTTTTAGTCACAATAAATTATAATTTGGCTAAGTACTTTTAGCTACCACTTTTTAACGATGACAATATAATAATATTTTTCTATCACAATTTTTTCACTTTTAGTCACAAATTTTATTAGAACTATAAATAAGATTTTTCATAGTACCATTAGCCTTTCTAAATGGTACTTTCCTATATTTTAGATTTATATATATATATTGGGTTATTTGTGGAAAATATATCTAATGTTTCTTATTAGTTGCACTTAAGTACAATTTTGTTTTGCGGCAATAATACCAAATGTTTCATAATAATTACACTTAAATACCAAATTTATTTTTTTAACGGTAATAATATCAAACATTTACTAATAGTTGTATTTAAGTACCAATTCAATTTTTTTATATGGTTATGATACCTTAAATAAGTGTAATATTTAACAAAGTTTTGATATTATTACTCGATTAAAAAAAACTTAGTACTTAAGTGCAATATTAATAAAGATTTGGTATTATAGCTGCCAAAAAATAGATTTTTAGTATATAAGTGCAACTATTATGAAACATTTGGTATTATTACCACCAAAAAATTAGATTTGGTAATTAAGTGCAATTATTATGAAATATTTTGTATTTTTGCCTCATATATCCTTAAATATATACATATATAACTTCCATTTTGCAAGCTAAGTGTCACACCTTTTTTTTTAAACTCATTTTCTTCATGATCGTAAGAAAAGATGAAGGTAATTGAGAATAAGCAATATATTTTGTTTTACTTTTAGAAAAGAAAACATAAAAAATATAGGAAAATATTACCAAAAAAAAAAGACGGAAATATTTTTCCTAAACTTTTATAAATTTTCTTTGGCGATTTACTCTTTTCTTATACGTGTTTGGTATGTAAAGTTCAAAATTATCTTATTGATGAAAACATTATGGAGGAGATTAAGATGTTTGGAATCCTGTAAAGTGAGTGTAGTTGTACATGAAATATTTAGTTAGATTTTAGTTAATTGAATTACATTATTTGGTTGAAAATTACCATTCTCATGTAAACATTATCTCATTCCAAACATCTCATAGAAAATTTGCACACAAATAGTGTTATATTATTTTTAAGTGAGAAATTATATTATTTTAAATTGTGTGATTGAAATTAATTACATATTTATTTTTGTGTATATATAGATGTGTACAAATGTTTTGTGTGTCTAACATTAATTACTCAAAAAGTTTTGAATTAAAATAAAAAAGAGAATAAAATCTCTTCAAATTTACTTTATTTCTCTCCTAAAATCCAAGTTAATGGTGGTTTTTTTTCTTTCTTAAATTTCTGGAAAGATTATTAGTTTCTTAAATTTCTCACCAAAGGCATGCCTAAGTAGCCAATTCAATTTATTCCACTTATTGCTAATTCTTCTCAATCCATTTTGTAAAACTATGTAACTCATATATAAATTCTCTAAAAAATATATAACAAATATTATAATTATGGTGTAGTAGTTTTGTTTATACAAATAGCCACTTCCAATGTCTAACTCCAAGTGGCAGGTTGTCACTTGTCCCTATTATATAGCTTGAGTCTCCCATTATTTTGAGTAGAGGTATGAAAAGAGGATTTTAGAAGAAGGTTTAATTTTGAGAACACACTTAAGTTCAAAGAGAGAAACTTGAGAGAAAGGGTTTACACTACTGTTCTAATTTAGCTTTGTGATTTGTGAGAGTTGATACACTACTGTTCTAAGTGTATATCTTTGGTTGTGATCAGGTTTTGGGTAATGTGAGAGGGCTTAGGGAAAGCTTTGTACCAAGAGTTTTGAGAGGGTTTTACTCAACTGTTGAATGTGTATTCTTTGATGATTCGATGTGGATTTCGTGATAGTATTTTAACTGGATACAAATCATTAATAAGTAAACTAGTATAAATCTTATTATTCATTATAGTTTGATTGTTTTCTACACTTGTATTCATTTTTGGTTTATTTTTTGTTGTATTATTACTATTTTGACTATTGAGATTATAGATTTGTTACAACCAGATTTCGAGACCTGAGATTGTGACCTCGAAAGCTAGATACGTCATGTGTGAGCTCGTGATATCTAAAGTGCATGTTCGTGGTCCAGGTTCCAAACCCTCGAAGCAAGGTGGCAACCTCGAAGATATGTAACCTCGAAGTTATTTCTAAGCTCGAAAGACGTAGTATCGGAGTATATCCGTTGTTAGGTGTCTTCGGATCAAGTAGCCTGAGCTTGGCAAGGGTATAAGCTCGGAGTGTAACAACCTTGGTGGTGTTTACCCGCTCCGAGCTGGTATTGGGGAAAGCTGCATAGCTCATAATTTACCTAAAGACCTGGACTGGCATGATGCAGATTGCAGATCTCGAACGGCTTAGTGGGTCATCTGATGAGATGTAGTCCATGCGTCCAAAATATATTTATTGTTGTAACTTCCCTACATTAAAGGGATATTAACTAGTCTGTCATGTGTCTCCTGGTCTTCAGGGGACGTTTCATTGAATATAGGAGTTACAGAATTTAATGTCATTATTCCCGTCAATAAAGAGGAGTATCTTCCCGAAATATGTGGGAGCGAACTCTGAAAACTCTCTATAAATAGAGATGTCATGAACACTTGAAGGGGACGGAATTTTGTTATCTTGAGAGAATTTCTGGAGCATTCATCCCTGAAGGATTTCCAGAAAACTCCAAAGTCCTAATAAAAAAGACTAATGGACTAGGCAGAGTTAACTGTTGAACCACGTAAAAAATCCTCATTGTTCTACTATACTATTCATCTTTGCCATAGTTTTTATTGTTTATGTGCTCTACATTTAAAGTTGACGAAAAACGACGTCAACAGTTTGGTGCTTTCATTGAGAGCCTTAAGCAATACAATCCCTGATCAGCTATGGCTGGGAATGATCACAATATTCCTGAAGAAAACTATCCACGGCGCCCTGGGAAGCAGCCAATGATGAATCCTGAACCTGATGAGAGAAGTGAGTCCTCCGATTCTCGAGGACCTCCAGCACCTCTGGCTCCAAGGGACGATGAGGACATGTACTATAATCCTGAACGGTACGTCCCCATTGTGGAACTTGAAAACCGATAGTTAAGAAAACTGTTGGCTGCGGCCAATAAGCGAAACGAAGAGTTGGCTAGGTTAGCCATAGATGCGCAGGCGGCTCAGCCTCAACCTCCGCAGGAGAACCAAGACCCACCTCCGCGGGACGTTCATGTTCCCCCCCGCAAGCCTCGTGGGAGACCTTGGAAAAATGCTGCCACAAGAGGAGCGAAGCAACCTCCGCCACCAGCAAAGCAACCTGCACCCTCGAGACCCTGAAGAAACACTCGGGCTAGGGCTCCGGCTAACTCGACTGTGGAGTTACTAGCAGAGACTGGGAATAACCGACCTCTGCAGAGGCTCGGACTCAGGTTCCTGGTAATAAGCAGAATGTTACCGAGTCAGCACGGGCGAACTCGGGGCCATCCATGCCCCGAAATGGTTGGCAGCCACCATCACCCATACGGTGCCCGCCGACCAATAAGATACCCCTCACCACCTCGGAGGAACGTACAACCAGCTTGGGGTGATGAGGCAAGACGAGCAGGGCAGAAGCAGGGGAATAGAGAGGCTGCTAGAGAACGGAGAGGCGATCAACCTGCGTGAAGCCAAATGTCTCGATCTCGCATTGCAGAGATGAGGCAGCATGAAAGAACTCTGCCTCGAAACAATCATACGACAAGCCACGCCAGTGATAACTCAGGGGACGGCAGATCAGTCAGCATGTATGATCAAGGTCGAAGAAATACTGGAAACCATAGGAACCGCTCCGACCTGCGGGAGCACCTGAATCAGAATCGGGGTAGTGGTAATCCATCGAACCTGGACCTGAGAGATCGCTTAAATGGGCGCAAAGATCCCCTGTGAAGGCGTGAGCCTAGAATTGTGATCAATGATAGCCAATTTCAGGCAAGACCCCCTGCGGACCTGGTTCAAGAAAGAATTGATCAGCTGGAGAGGGCATTTAGGCTCTTGCAGAATGAATGAGGTCGGAGTCGGGATGAGGGTTCTGATGAGGAGCCCGAACCATTCGCTCCCCATATTTCCAACACCACATTTCCTCAAGGGTTTCAGATTCCTCATGTCTCGCCTTTTGAAGGGAAATCCAACCCGTACAGTCATTTGAGTACATTTAATACCATAATGAGAGCAAGTAATGTAGGTTATGAGCTCTGATGCATGTTATTTCCAGCGTCGCTTACAGACCAGCAAAAAACTGGTTCGAAAAATACAAGAGACATTCAATCACTTCTTGGGATCAGCTTTCAAAGGACTTCAAGAAGCAGTTTAGAGCCATAATCGGGGTAAGACCCGAAGCATCGACCTTGACCAATGTTCGGCGACAGCTAAGTGAAACGTTGAAGAGCTACCTTACAAGGTTTAATTTGGAGGTTGCCCGAGCTCGGGATGTAGATGACAGCGGTCATCTAATGGTCGTCCAAGATGGGGTAATGCCAAGAAGTCCCCTATGGGATATATGCAGAGAAAGCCTTTGAGGTCTTTAACCGAGTTTAATGGACGAGCTCAGAGGTTTGTCAATGTAGAAGAGGTGAGGTCAACGCTAAACATGACCTCTCAGCCCATAACTACAATGATAAACGTAAACTCTGCCTTAGCCTCGGCGAACCCATCAGCCTCGAAACCCCCTGCAGAAAACCCTTCTAAAAGGAAGAAGAATGAAGGAAGTAACCCCGATGCGGAAGGGGGAAAGAAGAAGAAAGGGGAAAGGTATTTGATAACTCTACAAAATAGAGTTATTTTACCACTTTTTATGTGATAATTGTTGCTTATACTTGAATTTTTAATTGATTTATTAAGTTTTTAAGTAATTTTGAATTTATTAGTCTTATTTTGATTTTTATATATTTTGATGTGTTTTTATAGTTATTTTGTTGTAAAATGTTATAGTTAATTAATTGAATTATTGTTGTTTAATTTGAGGTAAAAAAAATGTTGTATTATTGAAATTAAATGTTAAATATAAATTAAGTTATAATTAATATTTTCAAAGAATTAAATTGATTTATTTTATAGTGGAAAATATTCTATTATGATTTATTTTATGTTTATTTTGTAGGGAATTCATTGTATTTTTGGGCTTTGAAAAGAAAAGAAAAGAAAATATTTAAAGCTGAAAGAAAAAATTGCATTTTTAAAATGTCATACCAAGCTCATGCCCAGGCCCTTATGCCAGGCCCAATCCGCCCATCCACCTACCAGCATCAATGAAGCTTCAACCTCCCACTTCCTTCAGCTGCTGCCTCCCAACCGAATCACTCCATCATCTCTCCAGCAAAGCACCAAGCTCACCATTTGGCCATCACTTGCTACCTCAACTCATTTGGGCCCATGCCCAGCAGCCCAAAAGCCACCAGTGCACAAAGCTGCCACTTCTTCACGTTCAGCCTTCAGCAAAGCAGCTTCCACTCCGCCAGCACACGCCCACCACACTGCCTTCAGCTCCCTCAAGTCTTCCAAATCAGCCAAGCCACTTTGCCATGCATGCCATTTTTTTCTTGAGCCCATAATTTGTACTCTTGTCCCTTATATTAAAAAATGCCACTTTTTACCCCACTTTCTACATATTTTACCCCAAAACATAATTATTATACCCTATAATTTACCCCAATTTGTCATATTATAATTAATTAAATTAATTTAATCAATTTAATTAATTTAAATTGATTATTTTAATTCCCATCATTTTTGGCTATAAATAAGAGATTTAGGGTGTCCATTCTTGGAGAGGTTACTATACCAAAAACTCTACACATTTCAAAACCTCTCCATTCTCTTCTTCTTCTTCTTCTTATTATTTTCTATGTATTTTTAGAGGAAATTTTGGGGGTTTCTCCTCCAAATTTCCCTATTTATGTTTGTAATTTTTAGTGTGTATTTGTTATTCTAGTTATGTGTTTCTAATCTTTTTAAGATTATTAAGGTGATGATGAAACATTTTGTAACTAGATAGTATTTATTTTGTATGTTGATTTCTCATTTTGTGCAACAAAGTTTATATATTTTTTAAACTGAGAATATGTACATTCTAGATAATGAAATCCAATACCGATTCTCCTACAAAAACAATGGATACTACGATGATAAAAAAAATTATGTTGATTTTGAAGCAAGTGAAGAATTGATGCCATAGGATTGAAAATATGATGACACAGTAAAAGGATAAATATTTGTTCATTAGTAGTTGTTGTTTCTTAATATTTGTTGTTATAAGTTGTTTGAAACTGATTGATTTTTAATATTTAAATTGGAAAACTCTACGTTGTTAATGAGGGGAAAAAGTTTGAAAACATAATCATTTTAATTCGTAAAAACTTTGTGTGGTGTTGATTTAGTGTTGTTGTAGTATTGATGATAGTTTTTTAATTTTTTTAACAGTTTATGTTTTGTTGCTTTGGGGTTGACATATAGTTTTCGAAACTGAAACTGGGGCAACACTTTTAAAAATTGGAACTAATGAGATCATAAATTAAAACAACATTTGGATTCTTTAAGAAAAATAACTAACAACACAACATAAACTTAAAAGCAACAATACAAATACTAAAAGTAGCATAGCCAAAAATTATTTACCACATTTGTCAATACTCTGTGTATAACTCAGAAGAAATGGCTCGATCAACTCGTTAGAGAAATGAGCATCGATAAGTATCAAGTTGCGAGAGCTCATATAGCTTGAAAGAAAAATAGACAAAATGTCAATAGGGATGATTTGAACAACTAAGTTTTGGATATGAGCTTATGGAACACTCAAACAAGAGGCAGATGTGTTGTGAACGATGAGAAGAACAAATCTAATGGGTGTGGAGGTGTCATTTGTAGACTCATTGATTCTAGGAGTGTGGTAGGCAAATGGGTCACGCTGACGCCTGAGAAAAATGATTGGAAGCTAGAAGAGTGGTGTAACACAATGGTAAACAACAATTAAGCAACGTTAAAAATAAACAACACAATGATAATTTGGATAACAACAACATTAAGACAATTAACTATCAACAACAAAAACTAACTGAGAAAGAATAACATTGACCATCTCTTGTTAGAATATTTATTTAGATTTGGTATATAAAATCAATTTGTTACAACTAATTGATTTAATATATTAAAGTCAATATTTAATTTATTGACAAAATATTCTAATTAATGGTCAACATTGTTTGTTACCTGATTTTGTTGTTACCCGATTTTTCATATCCCAACTGATTGAGAAAATATCTCAATTTGTGGCAGAGACTCTGATGGTAGGTCTTACTCTATAAATATAGAGTACCAGTCCCCTAGCTCACTGCTCATTCTGACTTTCAGTAACTCCATCTAAAATAGTTAGTGAGAGCTTGGAAGCCCGAGTACTCGTTCTAATTATCTTCGTTTTATTTTGTAGATCTAAAGCTAGATCGAGGTTATCAATTGCAATGGCTGGAGATATACAATATTCGATCCTCTTTTTGTATATGTTCATTATATATATATATATATTAATTCCGCCTACATGTATATAAGATTGTTCATATGCCTATATTTCATTTCATCTAACATTTGGTATCAGTCGCCATGTTGATCTCTGCGTTGTTAATTTTATCTGCATATATATATTTATTTTATTTATATATGCATTTATATTCATATTCATATATGTGTATATTTTATTGCCGATTGGTTTATTCTTTGGTGTATGGTTTTCCTTTATTATTATGTTTCTGATTCCATTAGAAATATATTAAGATTTGTATTTCTTTTGGTTTGTGTATTAAAAACCAGTTTTCAACCATTGAAACTTATTTTTTGCTCCGTTCATACACGCTTATGGCCAAAAAATTTCTTTGATATTAAAGTTCGGTTTCTATTTTTTTTTTAAGCAATAAAACGTCATGAAACAACCAAAAGGATTCTCCTCTAGTGATGGTGAGTATTTGGTGTGCAAGCTTAAGAAGTCCATCTATGGTTTAAAACAAGCGTCCCGTCAATGCTATTTAAAATTCCATGATGTCATCTCTTCTTTTGGATTTGAAGAAAATGTCATGGATCAATGTATATACCAGAAGGTCAGTGGGAGTAAGATTTGTTCTCTTCTTTTATATGTGGACGATATTCTTCTTGCAACCAATGATAAGGGCATGCTACATGAGGTGAAGCAATTTCTCTCAAAGAACTTTGAGATGAAGGATATGGGTGATG
The DNA here is from genome assembly GCF_963169125.1 of Humulus lupulus. NCBI lineage: Eukaryota > Viridiplantae > Streptophyta > Magnoliopsida > Rosales > Cannabaceae > Humulus > Humulus lupulus. The sequence goes on from NC_084802.1 coordinate 15,019,920, forward strand.
CATCTTATGTCATTGGCATTAAGATCCATCGAGATAGATTCAAAGGTATCTTAGGTCTATCTCAAGAAACCTACATTAACAAAGTTTTAGAGAGATTTCGGATGAAAGATTGTTCACCAAGTGTTGCTCCTATCGTTAAGGGTGATAAATTAAATTTGAGCCAGTGTCCAAAGAATGATTTTGAAAAGGAAGAAATGAAGAACATCCCATATGCTTCTGCTGTTGGAAGCTTGATGTATGCTCAGGTTTGCACATGACCCGACATTGCCTTTGCTATCGGAATGCTAGGAAGATTTCAGAGTAACCCGGGATTAGACCACTGGAAAGCTGCAAAGAAAGTTATGAGGTATCTTCAGGGTACTAAGGATTACAAACTCATGTTCAGACGAACCGAAAACCTAGAAGTAGTTGGCTACTCAGATTCAGACTTTGCCGGTTGTACTGATTCACGTAAATCAACCTCTGGTTAAGTATTTATGTTTGCCGGTGGAGCTATATCATGGAGGAGTAACAAACAGACCTTGACTGCTACTTCTACTATGGAAGCCGAGTTAGTTTCATGTTTTGAGGCTACATCGCATGGTGTATGGCTAAAGAGTTTCATTTCAGGCCTTAGAGTTGTAGATTCTATATCTAGGCCATTGAGAATGTTCTGCGACAATTCAGCTGCTGTATTCATGGCTAAGAACAACAAGAGTGGTAGTCGAAGAAAGCACATCGACATCAAGTACTTAGCCATGAGAGAACGTGTTAAAGAAAATAAAGTGGTCATTCAACACATTAGCACTGAATTGATGATTGCTGATCCTATGACGAAAGGCTTGCCACCTCATAAATTCAAGGATCATGTAGTGAACATGGGACTTGGTTCCCTTATGTAAGTTTATTGTACAAACTGAAGTTATTATCAATGAAACTCTTATTTTGATGTTTTCTCATATTTATGCACATCTTAATTTTATTTGAGAAAATTTTATCTTCATAGGACCTGAATAAACATAAGGTTTATTCGTTTAAATACATAGCCACATAAATTACATTGTTATGTAATAAATATATTGTAATACATAGAAAATAATACTCGTCATAAAAAGAGGACCTATCTCCATGATTCATGTGTTTATTATCTAACAGGGATGATCGTCGGGCTTAAGTAATACATTAATTTAAATGCTGACCAAGTGGGAGAATGTTAGAATATTTATTTAGATTTGGTATATAAAATCAATTTGTTACAACTAATTGATTTAATATATTAAAGTCAATATTTAATTTATTGACAAAATATTCTAATTAATGGTCAACATTGTTTGTTACCTGATGTTATACCCAGATTTCGAGTCATGATAAACGTGACCTCGAAAGCTGGATTCGCAGCGAATGAACTCATAAAGTCTGAAGTATGTTCCAAGACTAAACAACGAGCCTACGAAACAGAGACGACTTCGGAGATGGTAGCCTCGAAATATTCACGAGCTCGAAGCCATGTGACCTCGGGAGATGTTATTAGCTCAAAAGTTGATGTGAGACCTGGGAGAGTAAGGCCTTGGTGATATAGGATAATAACTTTGAATATCCTGATGAATCATCAATAGCAAGACGCGGTCTACATTTATTACTATAAATCCCCTAAAATCGTGGGATATTATTTGATTAGTTATTCGCCCCCTGGTCTTCAGGGGACGTTTCCTTTTACATCGGATTTCAGGCATTTAATGCCATTTAATCTATTTGCAAATATAGAGTAACTACCCGAAATATGTGGGATAGTATTCATCATCCTCTTTTATAAATAGAGAGGTCATGCACCATTACAAGGGACCGAATTTTTGTAATCTGAAGGAGAAACTCTGGAGAATTCATTCTTAAAGGATTTTAAGAGATATTCTTAAAACTCAATAAGAAAGACTCGTGGACTAGGCAGATTTAACTGCTGAACCACGTAAAAAATCGTGTTTTGCATTATAATATTTTAGTTGGCCATTACCGATTATTGTTTACGTGCTCTTCTTTCACTGTTGGCGAGAAACGGCGTCAACACCTGATTTTGTTGTTACCTGATTTTTCATATCCCAACTAATTGAGAAAATATTTCAATTTGTGGCAGAGACTATGATGGTAGGTCTCACTCTATAAATATAGAGTACCAATCCCCAAGCTCACTGCTCATTCTAACTTTCAGTAACTCCATCTAAAAGAGTTAGTGAGAGCTTGGAAGCCCGAGTACTCGTTTTAATTATTTTCGTTTTCTTTTGTAGATCTAAAACTAGATCGAGGTTATCAATTGCAATGACTGGAGATATACAATATCCGATCATCTTTTTGTATATGTTCATTCTATATATATTAATTCTGCCTACATGTATATAAGATTGTTCATATGCCTATATTCATTTAATCTAACATCTCTAACAATATTTTTTTCAATAACCATAGCACCACCATTACCACCAGGTATTCTATTTCTGAAAACATGAAATATGAAAGTTCCAATAACTGATTAAAAATACGAAAGAGGGGAAATGAAAAATATTGCTATTGTCAAAACCTTGAAAATATGAAAATCAAAATAAAATGAAATGATGGAGAAGACGAAGAGATAGTTTGATGGCGAAGAAATAAATCAAAGTAACTACTTAATAGTTCAAACAAAAAGGTCTACAAGGTGTCAAATCCTAATAAATACTTGACAAAAAATTTGCAATTCCAAAATTAAAAATAAAGAATTAAATTTACAACAATCTATTAAAAAAAATAAGTGAAAGAAGAAAAAGAAAAACATTGCTAATGTTAGACCTTAGATATGTGGGTGGACATGTACGGAAAAACTTTATAAGACAAAAACGAACAGTATAAAAGAAAAAACTAAGTATTATAAATGTAAAAATTTCCGCTCATCGTGAAAAATGAAAAAAATATGATTAATTTAGATATTTTATGTAAATTTCCCAGTAATAATACTTATTATATCCTTATTTTATAATTACTGATCAATTTAGTAGTTAACTAAAAATATTAATTAATTAATTATTATACTACTTAATGACAGTATAATTTCTTTTATTCTGAAATATAATTTATGCAAACATAACTATTAAATTTTTTTGTTTATTATATATACATATATGATCATTTTTAAATAAAAATTAAATTATTTTTTCTTTGATATTATATTAGACATATTTTGGACCTCCTCCTTGTGAGTGGAGTAGTTGATCTTTTTAATTTAACATTTTGTGCATTTCTTGGTTTTATTATATTCATTTTTATCTTTACAAGAATTATTTTTATCTGCTCATATATTTTTTTTCAATCAAATTTGCTCTCCCACTACCATATAAAACACCGGTTGTCTTTACTATTTTTTTTTTTTTTATTAAATGAAACAAATGCTTCATCATTATTGGAAAGTTTGGGTAGTTTATTTCGTTGGTACCCAAACTACAATAACAGCCAGACACATGAGATAAAGACAGTGCTGGACTTGTTGTATGCTTTTAGATACACTTATTTATTAGAGGTTCAAAATGTCCAAACATCCATATAATTTATATATACATATAATATGAATTTATGGAATTGGAATATATATATATTTAGGAATTTGAATCCATAGACATGATTGCCTGATCCAATATATAATGTAATAACATACAAGAAGTATATATATATATATATCATTTTTTTGGGTACTATTTCATGACAATGATTGATGAAAGTGGTAAACCACTCTTACATTTGTTCAATGGGAAAATGATGGTTTAATGTGACAAAATTTCTCTTTTGGAATCATAGATTTGCCACTTTGTTGGGATTGAATTCTTGTTGTCATCTTGACAAGAATCATGAGGCTCCATCTAAAAACCAATTGGTAATTAGTGGAGTTACACATGTTCTTATTAATGGTTCAATATTCTTACACTTATTCCATGTGGGACACAATAGTCTAATATCCCCCCTCAAGATGGTGGCGATTTTTCGCTCACCAATCTTGAATCACCTGATCACAAGTGACCCATTTTTTTTTTCAGCTCGCTTATTATTTTGGATCTCAAGTGTCTTTTTGCACTATGCGGATCTTAGATCTCAAGTGTCGTTTTGCACTATACGGATCTCTTGCGGCTTGACTCACTCTTTTTGGATCGGTGTGGATCGAATGCCCGCTAGAGAATTGGCTCTTGATACCATGACAAGAATCATGAGGCTCCATCTAAAAACCAATTGGTAATTAGTGGAGCTACACATGTTCTTATTAATGGTTCAATATTCTTACACGTATTCCATGTGGGACACAATAGTCTAATACATCTTGACGGCCGACTCTGAATCATGAGAGGTTTAATATGAAATATAATATTTTTATATATAAAAAAATGGGAGTCTTTAGTATAGAAAAAAAAATAGTAATCATTTTGTAAAAATAGTATAAGCTTGATATTCGTCTGTACTCGACCAGTGTTGAGCCTCGTTAAAAGGACGAAGGTGTATTGGCAAAGATACTATAATAAATCATTTGTTATTCAGTGTCGATATCCTACTAAATCTACTAATTCATATTAAGTTATCATGTTTTTATGAGATAATTATTACTTAATTCAGTGGAAATGTTTGTATTTGGAATAACTTAAATGCAAGAGTCAATTCACTTTTATTTGATGCAAAATGTGAGATTTCACTACATGAGATTTTTAGAAGAAACATATAAAAATGGATTAATTGGAAACTATATTAGTTGGGTGTCATTTGTTTATGTTTACTAATAATTAAGTTGACGACACATGCAAATCTGAGAGTAGGGCCTGCTTTCCAAGCTTTTTATCTATGACCCCAGTTAAAAGACCTAAAATTTAGAAAAATATATTTTTTTATGAAAATTGCATGAAATGTGATATTTTTTACATAAGTTTAATAAATATTGGGTTTTCAACTTTGTGCATTTTTTTATATATTTTTATGGGTTTTTTTTCTTCATAATTTTTCATTTTTATGGCCACCGGTTACTATTATATTAATTTTTAAAATGAATAATTTGACACTAGTAACCTATTACTACTATCAATTTTTTAGTTTATTAGTGATATGGAGATAACCAGTTACCACTGTGAAATTAGTTTTAAAAAAACTATTTTGATGACGATAATCAGTTACTATCACATTAATTTTAAAATAACTAATTCAACATTAGTAACCTGTTACCGTAAAAACAAATATGAGAAAACAAAAATAATATTGCCAAAATATAAGAAAAAAATCCATAAAAATGTTAAAAAAAATAGAAAAAGTAATATTTGGTGGCATTATTTTTTTGTCCATATTTATAAAAATTAAAATTTTTATATATTTGTAATTTTTTTTTTATATATATACAAAAGGCTTCCAATTTTTATTAAAAAAACAATACAAATACCATTTTATATATAAATATGGGGAAAATGCAGCAAAAGTACCTAATGTTTACGATTTCTTGCGACTTAGTGTTCAAACTTTTTTTAATCTGTGGAAAAAGTATCCAATATCAAGTTTCGTTAGCTTTCGTTGGTACTCGCTGTAACAGAATCGTTAACTGTTAATTCTGTGTACATGTGGCACAATGCCATTAGTCCATTCATAATATTTAAAAAAAAACATTTTACTTTATTTTAAAATAAAAAAATAATTTGTCATTTTAAAAATCTTAAAATTAAATGATAATTTGTGCTTAAAAAAATTAAAGATAATCTAAAAATAATTACGTCTTCTTCCGACTCTTCTTTTTCCCAATCTGAACAAAATAAAAAGTAAAAGAATCAAACTTTATCTTATTTCTTCCTTAACAACTCTCAATCCAATCCATCATTTGAATTTCACCACCATGTTTGTTCACCAATCCCTGTTTCAAAACTCACCCTTTTTCGCTAATACCCCCAAAACCCATTTCACTCTACTCATCACTGACCCACTCAAGATCTTTAGGCTCTATATGTGGCCATATTTAGCTATACCCATTAAGCCCGTCGGTGATGATTTCTCAGACATGGTGGTTGTTAGGATTTAAGGGAGGTAGCTAAGGAAGACTTGCGACGAAGGGAGACGGTCGGAGAAGGAAGCCTGGATGTCAGGACGAGCTGCTGGTCACGTGCGTATGAGCGGGAAGGACTAGCGAAGGGTCCAGGGGACTTGGGCTCTTTCTTCTTCACAACCATGGAGGACGAAGAGAAGGGGAGATAGAGGAGCGCAGAAGAGAAGATCGAAAAACACCTGGGACAAGCAGTAGTCGTCCAGGTCTAGGTAGAACTGAAGATAACAATATATGGAGTTCTCATTTGGAGTTAGGTGAAGATCGTAGAACTTGGAGTGCTCCCATGTTTACCAAAGAAGATATAGAGGCCTCACATCGATATCATCCTTCCCGAACCCGCATATCTTTAGGAGAATTTCACCTTGGCCAGTTCTTTCAGAACAAGCTCGAATTGAAAACCAAGGTGGCCATCTTTGCGATGAAGAATAAATTTGAGTTTATGGTGAAGAAATTTGGTATTGATGTGTGTTACATTACCTGCAAGGATCTTGATTGTGGTTGGAGATTGAGGGGAAAGAAAAAAAATGCAGTTTACTATCTACAACGATGTACACACTTGCTTTTTCACTTATCCATCTGCCAGCTGTACCCCTAGTTGAGTGAATAAACTTGTGCTAATTTTTAGGGCACAACATTTTCCCCCCAAGATCCTGCTCTAGCTTGATGTCATCACTTTCTAACATGCATAGTAGGGGCTTTCAGGCTTCTGCCACGTAAAATCGTGTTTGCCTACTACTCGAGTACCAGACACGTGTCTATCTATAATTGGCATCCATTCGGGTTCGAGGACTGTTTGGCCACCTAATCAAGAGGAAATTTGCTACCAATGGTACTCGGTACATGGCAAACAACATAAGGGAGGACATGAAGCACCATTTTGGGGGTCGAAATGAGCTATGAGAAGGCATGAGGATGCAGAGAAAATGCACTTATGTATGTTAGAGGCACATGTGAGGACTCATACTCCAAGTTACCTGGATACCTGTGTCAGTTGGAGCAGAAGAATCTAGGTACAATTACTGGTTTTGTAGCCGAAGATGGTCGTTTCTTGTATTGCTTCTTTTCCCTTGGTTTTTCTAGGAGGGGATTCCAGTATTATCGTCCTGTCGCCCGTCGAGGTTGCATCGAGGCTCATTGAGGCCGCAATGTTAATAGCTTGATTTGGCCTCATCGAGGTAGCATCAAGGCTCATCGAGGTAGATTTATTTTAACATTTTGAGGGTCCTTAGTTGGTGTTGTCGAGACCCATTGAGGCAGTTTGTTTGACCTATCGATTTTTGTCGAGGCATATAGGTTTATGTGTTAATACTAGTTAAGAGTTTGGGTCGAGCCTAATCAAGTTCTATCGAGGTAGATCGAGGTAGAAAATTAGTGGTATATACATATTTTGTTCCGAGTATGTACAAAAAAATAATGTTCATATATTAAAAATATATATATAATCACGGTGCCAATGTCTGAAAGAATAGGTCCACACACCATTTGGATCTGAAATGATGCATGTTCACATCAGTAATGGTATCGAGTGGTAGCCTAGCAACCAAATGCTTGATATGTTTGATATCACATACCACAATCCCCACTGCATATAAGTGAATTTGTGTCAATTATAAATAAAGTTTGTAATTAAATTCAATAAACATGTTTCAAATACCACTGATTAAATAGGGGAATACCTTGTCATAGTCTGAGGCACCTCTTCAGGGCCAAGATGACAGTACTGGAATGGCTTTGGTTTCTCGCCAGGTTGCAACTGGAGCTCATCATGGTCATCAAACAAGCCAGACATGAACAACAAAGAAAGCATTAATACACACCAAGGCTTAATGACTTCTGCCAACAGAGACTGACTAATGACAGTATGGTTGGAATCATATATGTTAATGTGCCACAATGGAATGGACACTTCAATGGCAACCCAATGATGTGCTTGTGGGATGTGCAAGGAAAAATATATGCCATCAACAACTGCCCTGGATACGAGGTATTGATATGGGTCACCCTTCAACAATTTAAGCATGTCCTCATCCCATGTATACTTCTCCCCGATTTGCTTGAAATGATTCGAATGACCTAGGCATACCTGGGGGAATGTGGTGTTCATGATAGCAGCAAACTGTTGAAATGCGACGTGATAAAAGTGGCGTCGACAGCATAGCATGTGCAGAGCGGCATTAATATGTTGAAAAAATTGTAAATTCGTTAGTACCATCAATATGTTTAAGGATTGAGTATAAAACATAATTGTAATTTACATACTGAATCATAAAGCCAAGTCCGAATGGTGAGAAACTGCAAGAGCCATGCCATGCCATGCGTCCGAGTACAGACAAATCAATCCCTCTTGTTGTCAATCTTCCTAATCAAACACTTATGGAAACTCTTCTCTTGCTGCTGGTCACACTTCCTCAAAGGGTCTGTAACTAGTGCCTGTTTATCTGATCTTGGCCTCTTCGTAGGGTTGGTGAAGTCATCATAACGCTTAGGCTTGCGTTTCTTCCTGATAAATTCAAGGCCATCTGCCTTCTCAGGCTGTAACACTCGTACACTAGGAATATCAGAATCACTGGCAACAACAAATGTCTAGGCCTGTGGAGTGGAAGGTGGATCATTGGGCTCGTAGTCATGAGGCATAAAATCTGACCTTGTATCTGAGTGTGGGTGGGTGGGTCAACTCTGTTCCTTGGATCGATCAAAGACCACTGAAATCAACTGCGCCAACTGATTCTTAAGTAAAGTCGCCTGGCCCTCCTCAACTCTCTGGAGCCTCTACACCAACTGCGCATATTCAGACTGACCCTCTTCAATCCTCTGGAGCCTCTGCATCAACTACTCATAATCAGGCTGGGAAACCTAACTAGAGGAAGGAACAACAGGCTTTGTAGTGCCCTCCTCAACCCTCAAGACATCCTCGTAAAAAACAGAAGCTGCCTTTGCAACCTCCGCCAGCTTCTGTGCCTCCTTCTCGGGCTCTACTTCCTCCACTGCAGTCTCAGCCTCCACTCCAACTGATCCTAACTCAGGGAATAACTAACCATCAACGTCTAGGAGGCTATTGTAGTAGTCCCCTACGGATACTTGAAAAAGTAATCAAAATCCTCAACCAGCTTCAGTGAATCACTCCATATGCTGGTTGTCTTCTAAGGGGCATACAACACCCCGTTTATCAAGTAGCATAAACCCAACTTAAATGCATCTTCTGGGTTTGTCAAGGCCTTCAAAGCATCTTCCAACTGACTGAAACTAACCTTCGCCTCACCATTAAAATATTCCTGGATGATCCGATTACTTGAAAGATGCTCTTTCAACTCATCTAGGGATGGAGTTTTTCCAAAATTCTGGCCGATAGCCAGGGCAAACTCCACAATACCAAATCTACATAGATTGTTGCCCACGTGGAATTGACCCTCTTCAAGCTTCTTGCTTTCCACCTTATGCAACATCAACTGGTGCAGTAGATCCCCAGAAAAACTAAAAGCCTTGGCATTAAAGAATTGTCCCAACGGGCACACCTTTGCCCGTTCAATCAGCCCATGCCTCTTAAATTGCTCTATAAGGGTATCCAAGTAGGCTCTACCCTTATAAGTAACACGAGCAAGAAAGTGCTTCTCCAATGACACAATAAGGTCAGGCAACTGAAACAAAAAAATTGTTAATAATATATTGGTAAGTAATCTGGTAACCATTGAGGCCCATCGAGGCTTGTCGAGGCATATTGAGGAAGTACATGTTCAAAGCAAAACTACATTTATCGAGGCACATTGAGGCTTATCGAGGCATATCGAGGTATAGTTAAATAAAGCAATCATCGAGGCCTGTCGAGGTCCATTGAGGCATATCAAAATTATACAACTATCGAGGTGTATCGAGACCTGTCGAGGCCTATCGAGGTAGTAAGTTTTTCTAGCTACTTCAAAACCTGTCGAGGTGTATCGAGGCCTATCAAGGTGTATCGAGGCACTAGCTAAACCTATTGAGGTACTTAAAACTCCTACAATACAAATTTTCCTAATTTAAATCGAGGCATGTCGAGGTCAATCGAGGCCTATCGATTTCTATCGAGGTGAATAAAAAACTAAAAAAAAACCCAGATTTCTTCATTCCCCCAGCCCCGATCTATCCTATGAACAAAAAATTAACAAATAAACCAGGCCCAGACAATTTATTGTAGAATAAATAAGTAAATCCCTCACCTTTGCCTATTTCGGGGTTGTTTCGCCGATCTCTTGGGTTTTCTTGCCTACCTGCCTACTCCGGTCGAGATTTCTTGCCATTGATGCACGATCATGTTTGTGGAAGACAATGCCCAAAGATTTTGTTGGGTTACGACAGTGAATGCGAAAGAAGAGTGAGAGATTTTGGTTTTGGGACAGAGAGATTGAGGGAGAGAATAAAGAGAGTCCGAGAGAGTAGAGAGAGAAAGTGGGAAACAAATGTTAAGAGTATTTTTGGAACTAAGGAAGATACTAGGATCAAAGTGACATGTCTATAGTGGGTAGGGTATTTTTGTTATGGGTACCCATTTAATGCATAAATACCCAAATGTCCCTTTCAGATTTCAATTAAAATATCTATTGTTTGCAGACGAATAAAATAAAATAAAATAAACTATTAATGAGAATAATAAACTCATAAAATATGCAAGAAAGAAAATATTTTATTATGAGAAATGTAGAGTAAAAAATATATGACAGAAAAATATGCCTATTACTTTGTAAAGCGCCCTATTTTATTACTTTGTAAAACATCTCACAACTCATAAATAATTAGAAAATACCATTTAACATATGAAATTTAGTGGGGCCTTGATAAAACATGCAAGTTGGACCCAATATTTTAAAATAAAAACAAAGTGTTCTTATGCATTATTTAAAGAAAATAAAATTTAAGTCTCACTGATAGTTTTTAAAACTAAAGTCCATAACATGATTCTTTAAAACTCTACGCTTAAGTTGATCGTTTATTTGTTCATAGGATACCTCTATGCAATACACACCCAGACGTCGGAACTCCCCACATCATAACGCATGCCAAAAAGAAACCCTATTTATTACCTAAAAGGGGGAAGGTAAGGGGGGTGAGCTAAAAGCCCAGTAAGGAATTACAATCCAATACAACAATATTCAAGGAAACACGATAAGAACATATTCATATCATAAAACTCATAGCATATCATATCATAGCCATATCACATTCCTTTCATAATCATAATCATAATTGTTGACTGCCTTTTTTGCAATCAAACCTAAGAAGAGAGATTAAAGAAATAAGCAAATAGAACACGAGGATTTTTACGTGGTATAGGTTATAAAAGAACCCTAGTCCATGAGTCTCTGTATTAAGAGGATTGGAAGCTTGTGAGGGCAGGCTTCAATGGAGTATTCTCAGGCAGTGTTTAGATTGCTCTGAGTACAAGGTGTTTTCTCTCGAAAAAATCGAACCCTTTACAATGAGACTCCCAACCCTATTTATAGAGGCTGGGGTCATTAATACTAATCATAAGTAATTAATACACATTCTTCCCATTATTGGGGGATTAATACCACTTCAATGCATTGGACTGCATTGAATAGAGACCACGACCCAAGTGAGATTTGCAGGGCCCACTGCAGAATGGTACCTACTTTATAGGGTACATGCCCCAAGTATTGTCAGGGCATGCTACAAGTACCTCCATGTCAAACGGCGAAGTGGGTGTGCGAATTGTTGAGTCGTACACTTGACAACATTGTTGACGAATCACCCATAAAGGTTTGTCAGGTCTTCCTCTAATGCTGCTAACCCGCATTAGTTGACACTTGATTTATCCTCTAGATCCTGAGGACAAGGTGCTCGACCTGGAATATAACTGATGAAAAGAAACAACCCGTGGACTGCCAATCACCTCGGGACATAGCCTTAGGAAGACGTCCGTAGCTCTCGGAAGATGGCCCAGGGGAGATGTCGAAGTCCTCCCTCTATCCGAGGGGAATGATCTCCGACTGTAGAGCCGACCTTTCGAGGACTTATCCTCAGGGGCGACCTTGTCGAAAGAAGCACATGTCCTACTCGGACGATCACGTGTCCTTGGGTGAAAATACAGAGAACAATAATCATACGTCATAACCATACATCATAGTCATACATCATGATCATACATCACAATCATACTCTTTGTGATCATAGCGCCATTATTATCCATGTCACATCTTAAGGTAGCCAGTAAAAGAATAAAACTGGAAAGACTTCCTCTGTGAGGTAAACAAGATCTCAGGTCCTTGAATAACCTCGGCGCGTCCGCCCTATGAGTCATGTCATATACTTAGTAACTAATTTGTTGTGTCGCGTTCAGCACACTAGCAACCATTTGTTTTTTCATACAGCATACAAACACATATAATCCATTTCATATCAAAACATAGGAAACACATGTTGCATCATACTCATCATAACATTTCTAGATAAAAATTCTATATTTCATATTACATGGTCCATCATTATACATAGCACATCATTTTCCTCATAACAAACCAATCTTACAATTTCATAGCATAAACATAGAAATTCTATCTAACTTCCTTACCTCAATTTAGAGCAAAGCAAAAGTGAGAAAAACTTCACAACAAGCCTATAATCATAATCAAACATCGTCTCTTAGAATCACATGTCAATACTCATGCCCAACACATATACCCCATGTGTGCATGGGCCATGCACAAGTGGTACAAGTTGCCTAATAATTCCAAACATACACATTTTCACATAAAATCATAAAAGAATAATGTTAATTCTACCTATTAACCCTTCATGGTTACAAGGTAAAAACTACATGTTTGAACAATAGACATATATTTGAACGTAAAAGTGTATTTACATGCGAAATGCATACGTGGGAGCGTTGTTAAAATGTGACGTTTTAAAACGATAATTCATACATACTTATTTCTTGTTTTTTCAAATAATTTCAACAACATTAATACTTTACCATTATTTGTTTCTTTAAGTCCCAAAATTTGATTAAACCATTTAATACATTATTTTTACTTTATAAAAATAATTCATTTAACATTTTCTTAATTTCTCATAAAATAATAATTCCATTTATTATTTTAAATTGCATAGAAAATAACAAAATTTGTAGTCATTTAGAAATACTTAATACATTTCTTATTTCCTTTAGAAAAATATAGGATTTCTAAATTTAATAAAAATTATGTGATTAAATGTGAGAATTTATAATTTAAAATGTGGATAATGTATTTTCTTTTATAATCTTTAAGACTTGGATTATTTAGGTGAAAGACTCTTAAATGTTAAACAAAATAATTATTTTAACTTAATAACACAAACTTTCAGTAACTATTTATTTTGTTTTAAAAATCATAAGTGAATTCAACCAAAATATTTTTCTCATTTAAATAAAAAAAACTGCACCTAAATAATAATGTGAAAATTCATGGTTACATTTTAAAAATATCACTTTTAAATATACATAACTTAGGATATAATTTATTTGATGCACTAGCATTATTTATCTCATTTAAAATACATTTTTTATTTTTAAATAAAATATTCCAGCAACTAATAATTCATTCAAAATCACAAACTTAGATTAAAAATCACATTTTCTTCATAAAAATCAGCAGGTGTCCACGTGTGAGTGGTGATATAATTGTGATGCAGAACCCAAGACGGTCCTAGGGAGACGGTTAGCTAGAAAGTCACAACGGGGTCAAATACCCAGCTCGAGAGGAGCGTAGGGGTATCTTGGGAATATTATAATGTGTTCGGGAATTATTGAGTAATGGTTAGTAGCCTATCAATAATTTCGTTAAAAGTTTAAGAGTTTAACATTCGGGATCCCAAAATGAGATTTGTAAAATATTTACAATTCAAAACAGGTTTACAGAAGACTAATTATCAAAAACATAGTTTAGTACAGCCATTTCTCAAAATGCCCCCAACCAAAGCAGTTGGGCAGGCCAAACATGTACACGTCGCCCCCATGCTCTCCGTACTCATGGCTGGTTGACTTTCTCTTTGCCCTTACCTGCATCACAGAGCACCCGTGAGCCAAAGCCCACCAAGAAAACTCATACAGCACATAACATATGCATATCATATAACCACTATAACAGATAACTCATATCTAATCAGACAATCCATAAGATTTAAACACATACACATCCATGCCGTCCCAGAAGCGTTACCAAAGCCTGGGATCTTGGTCTCCACCGTAAGGATATCCCATGTATCCATTGGGGTCTCACCCTAACCACGAGCACTCCATGTGCTAAGTGGTATTCCTGGCCCCACTGCCGTTCTAGGCCCTTCGCCGTTCCTGACCCTTTGCCGTTTTCCCTGCTATTACCACATTTAGTATTCCCAAATAACAATCAAGTATAAAATCATTCATTTAGAGTTACACCCTAGCAACGATACAATCTCAGGCCGCGCCCTGCAACAATACTATGGGCCCAAGCCCTGTTCTACGGGTGCTACAGTTTTCTTACCTATATCCCGAGCTTTCCGATGCACCAAGGCTGCGAGCACGGTCCTCTAACCCGAGCCTCTCTGGAGACCTAGTCACAACACATATAAAACATCCTTTAATACTAAACAATCCAAAACCACTTCCCGGGACCATTCCCACACTCTCAGAGTCCCCAAATTCCTAAAACAATTCATCGGAAACATCCTCCGAACCCCCGGAGCAAAAGCTCAAAATTGAAAAATTCCATGTTCTGAAACTAGGGGTGAGCACGGTGTGGTTTGGGCGGTTTGAAGACTTTTTAATACACCACGCCACAAGTGCGGTTTAGTAATTAGAACACACCATGCGGTGTGATTTGGTTGCACCAAACCGACTAAACCAAACCATTTTTTGCGGTGTGGTTTGGGTGGTTTTCCACGGTTTGTGTTAAAAAATATGTCATAACAAAATTTAAATTTAAAAAAAAATACTTAATCCTTAGTTCATAACAAATCCTTAATAAGTTCTAAACAACATCACAAGTTATCAATTAAGTTCAGTGAAACACAAAAAAAGTATACAAGTCTCCCATTTTTCAAAAAAAATATACAAGTCTCCCATATTGGGTAACTTTAAAAAATGGTATATATGTAAAGTTTATTTTTTTTTAATATATTTGTAAGTATGCGGTGCGGTGCAGTGCAAACCAAAATTTTACACCGCCAAACCGCGCACCGCACCGCACCGCACCGTTTAGTTCAAATACAAACCATATCGAACCATTACACTTTTGACACCGCGGTTTGCGGTGTAGTATGGTGCGGTGCGGTCGGTCACCGCGGTTTGTCGGTTTAGATGCTCACCCCTATCTGAAACTAGCCTAGCGCCGTGGCGCTGCTCTAGAGGGCCGCGGCGCCCAGCAAGTCAGAAAGCCTTCCCCTGCCCTGAAGCAGCCTCGCGCCGCGGTGCCCAAGAATAGGGCCACGATGCTCCTTCGCGAACCCAGAAATCTGGGTTTTTTTCTGCATTTCCCCCGAGCCAAAACACTCCTAATTCAACCCAAACACATACCTAAACCCCAAAATCAGTTTAAAACCCCAAATAAACTATTTAACAACCTATAAACATCATAAACCAGCTCAATCATCAGAATCACACCCAAAATCCACCCTTTGGTTTCAAATTTCAAAAACTCAAACCAAGACTTGAAAAACTTAACACATGCTTCAATATACTCAAACCATACCAGAAACGAAAATTCAAAGGTGAAAAAAACTCTTACCTCGATCAATAACTCAGCTTGAGCATCTTCCAATCCCAGCTTTAGACCAACTCCTCTTGATTATCAAGCTGAATTCTCATAAAAACCAGCCATAACTATCCTTAAATTTCCATTCTTACTTTCTAAAATCAAGCTTAAAACTCAGTAAAACAGAAGCAATTCTTACCTCAGAACAAATATTGATTCTTGTTTGGCATCAATTACTTCAACCCACCTTAACTCCTCTCCTAAATCTTAGAATTCCTAACTCCCTTCCTTTCTTCCTTTTCTTCTCTTTTCCTCTAGGTTTCTCCCAATTTCAGCATAAACAAAGCATATTACTAAGTGTAATACGTATTCCCTTTTCCCTTCAGCTAAAGTAATCTAAATCCCTGCCAAATTACTATCCTATCCTCCCATAGTTATCCTCTCCTAACTAAACCTCAAGGGCACTCTTGTCCTTTCACTTATATTACAATTCTACCATTTTTCCATCTAAACTTGTTACTCTCAGCAGTTACTAATGGTTACTCAGGTTACCCAATCACCAATAACCCTTAACAACAAATTCAAAACTCAATTTGTGAAATTCCCCAAAGTACCCCTAGGGTCCTTCCGAGCCGGGTATCAAATCCCGTTGTGACTTTTGAGTTATCTAGCTCTCTAGGACCGTCTCGGCACGTGCATCACATTAATAACACCACACTCATGTGGTGCAAATCACATAATACCATTAACACATTTACACCCTCAGCGGGCTAAGATTACCAATTTACCCCTAACATACAAACGGGGTCCACATGCATATTTATACCACCTAAACATGCATTCTAATCACATATTCATTCAAATTCACATATATAGATATGTTAACTCATTTATTGCCCTCTAGGCATGCTAATTGTGGTCCTAAACCTTATTAGCAGATTGGGGTGTTACAATTATCCCCTCCTTACAAGAATTTCGTACTCGAAATTACCTGAACAACTCGGGATGCCGCTCTCGCATATCAGACTCAAGCTCCCACGTCGCCTCTTCAACCTTGTTGTTTCTCCACAGCACTTTAACTAAGGCGATGGTCTTGCTCCGCAAGACTTTGTCCTTTCTATCAAGGATCTGCATAGGCTTCTCCTCGTATGATAAATCCTGATCCAACTCCAAGTTCTCATAGCTCAACACATGAGTAGTATCTGATACATATTTTCAAAGCATGGACACATGAAACATGTTATGAACCCCTGATAGAGCTGGAGGCATCGCCAACCGTTAAGCTACCTCACCAACTCGTTCCAGAACCTCAAAGGGGCCAACAAACCTGGGACTCAGCTTGCCCCAAACACCGAATCGTTTCACTCCTCTCAGGGGTAAAACCCTGAGGAACACATGATCGCCGACCTGAAACTCCACATTCCTGTGTCTCAGATCTGAGTAACTCTTCTAACGACTCTGGGAGGCGAGCATACGAGCTCTAATCTTCTCAATTGCCTCAATTGTCCTCTGAACCATCTCAGGACCTAAATATATTCTCTCACCTGTCTCATCCCATTGTATCGGTGACCTGAACTTCCTGCCATACAACATCTCATACGGAGCCACTCCGATAGTCGCTTGATAGCTATTGTTATATGAGAACTCAATCAATGGGAGATATCTGCTCCATTATCTGAATTGCCCTCTCAGACTGCCCATCCGTCTGAGGATGATAAGCGGTACTGAACCGCAACTGTGTGCCCATTGCCTTCTGTAGGCTCTCCCAAAACTTGGAGGTGAAGGTGGGGTCTCTGTCGGATACTATCGACCTCGGAGCCCCATGAAGTCAGAAAATTTCTGTAACACCCTAAGTTGCTAATAAGGTTTAGGACCTTCATTAGCGTGCCTGGAGGGCAATAAGTGAATTAATATGCTAATATATGAATTTAAATGAATATGAGATTTGTACCACGTGGATGTGGTGATATTAATGTGATGCATGTGCCGAGATGGTCCTAGAGAGCTAGATAACTCAAAAGTCACAACGGGATTTTATACCCGGCTCGGGAGGAGCTTAGGGGTATTTTGGGGATTTTGTAATTGGGTTCTTGTGAGTTAATGGTAACTGGTAATTTGGTAACTTGTGTAACTATTAGTAACCGCTGTGAGTAACAAGTTTGGATGAAAGAAATGGTAGAATTGTAATATAGGTGAAAGGACAAGAGTGCCCTTGAGGTTTAGTTAGGAGAGGATAACTATGGGAGGGTAGGATAGTAATTTGGCAAGATAAAGAACCTTCAGCTGGGGGAAAGATCATTTACATTATTTTCACTTGGGCAATTGGGTTTATGTTGGAATTTGAGGAAAATCCAGAAGAGAGGAGAAGAAGAGGAAGGTTGAAGTTGGGAGACCTAGGAGGAGAGTTTTTGGTGGTTCAAGACAACTAAGTTGAGCATAAGCCAAGATTATTCAGAGGTAAGGATTTGTCTATGTTTTGTTTAAGTTTCAAGTCTAGTTTTTAGAGAATAAGCATGAAATTGAAAGAGGATGGTGGCTGGTTTTGTATGGACTTCAGAGTTGGGATAATCAAAAGGAAGGTGACTTAAAGCTAGAGTTGAGGAGAATTCAAGCTGGGTTCTTGACTGAGGTAAGAGTTTATCATGTTTAAGTTTCGTATCTGGTTTGGTTTGAGATGTTAGAGGCATGGTTTATACTTTTCAAGCTTTGGTTTAGGTCTTAGGAGTTATGGTTTGAATTTCTGAAATCTTTAACTCAAGTGTGGATCTTGAGTGTAAGTGAATAATTGAGCTTGTTGTTGAGGTTTATAGGTTGTTGAATGGTCTATTTGGGGTTTTGATTTGGTTTTGGGGCTTAGGTATGAGTTTGGGATGATTTGGAGTGGTTTTGGCTTCAGGAAATGCAGGGGAAAACCCCAGATTTCTAGGTTCGCGAAGGAGCTCCGCGGCCCTGTTCTTGGGCGCCGCAGCGCGAGGCTGATTCTGGGTAGGGGAAGCTCTCTGACTTGCTAGGCGTTGCGGCCCTCCAGGGCAGCGCCGCGGCGCTAGGCCATTTTCAGAACATGAGATTTTGCAATTTTGAGCCTTTGCTCCAGGGGTTCGGGGGATGTCTTCGATGTATTGTTTTAATTATTTAGGGGTTCCGAGAGCGCGGAATTGGTCCCAGAAAGTGCTTTTGGATTGGTTAGCATTAAAGGGTGTTTTATTGTGTTGTTACTAGGTCTTTGGAGAGGCTCGGGTTAGAGGATCGTGCTCGCGGCTTTGGGGCATCGGAAGCTCGGGATACAGGTAAGAAAACTGTAGCACCCGTAGAGCAGGGCTTGGGCCCATAGAATTGTTGCAGGGCGCGGCCCTAAATTGTATTATTGCTAGTATGTAGCTTAATATGAATGATTGTATATCTGATTATTATTTGAGAATGCTAAATATGGTAAAAGCAGGATGAACGGCAAAAGGCCGGGAACGGCGAAGGGTCGAGAACGGTGAAGGCCGAGAACGGCAGTGGGACCGAGAACACCACTTAGCACATGGAGTGCTCGTGGTTAGGGTGAGACCCCAAAGGATACATGGGATATCCTTACGGTGTAGATCGAGATCCCAGGCTTTGGTAATGCTTCTGGGACGGCATGGCCGTATATATATGTTAGATTATATGGACTGTCTGACTAGATTTGAGATATCTGCTGTAATGACTGTATATCATGCATGTGTTATGTACCGTTTGAGTTTTCTTGCTGGGCTTCGGCTCACGGGTGCTCTGTGTTGCAGGTAAGGGCAAAGAGAAAGTCAACCAGCCATGAGTACGGAGAGCGTGGGGGCGGCGCGTACATGTTTGGCCTGCCCGACTGCTTTGGTTGGGGATATTTTTTAGAATGGCTGTACAAACCCTAGTTTTGATGGTTAATTACTTGTAAACTTGCTTTGAGTTGTAAATATTTTATAAACTGAGTAATGGGATCCCGTATGTTAAACTTTTGAACTTTTAATGAAGTAGAGTACCTTTTTTTTAAAGATTACAGCCTAAACTTCTGTTTAATCACACTTTTGCTTTAAAAACCTCGTCTAGCGAGTTAATTGCACATTTTAACCTCACTTAGTAACGACTCTAAGGTAGTAGGGCGTTACAATTTCCTTCACATAAAGCTCAGCGTACTGTTCCACAGTATAAGTTGTTTTCACAGGTAGAAAGTGGGCAGACTTAGTATACCTGTCTACAACCACCCACATCGAATCATGCTGACCCACGGTCTTCGGCAATCCAACAACAAAGTGCATGGTAACATTCTCCCACTTCCACTCAGGAATCCCTAGGGGCTGCAACAACCCTTCTGGCCTCTGATGTTCAGCCTTAATCTGCTGACAAGTTAGGCACCTTGCCACATAGTCTACCACATCTCTCTTCATGCCTGACCACCAGTACAAAAATTTCAAGTCTTGGTACATCTTCGTAGTACCCGGGTGTAAAGAGTAGGGAGTGGTGTGAGCCTCATCTAAAATCTCTCGTCGAATATCTGGATCAATCAGAATACAAATCCACCCTTTGTACCTCAACAGGCCCATCTCTGATATAGAGAAGTCCTTAATCGCTCCAGCTAGGACATTCTCCCTACGCTCAACTAACTGGGGATCCTTTCCCTGTGCTTCCTTAATCCTCTCAAGGAGCGTTGACTGAAGAGTTATGTTGGCTAACTTACCAACCACTAACTCTATACCAGCTCTGGCCATCTCCTCAGCCAGCCTATCTGATATCCGCCTCGAACTATACAACTGACCTGGGCCCTTCCGGCTCAATGCATCTGCCACTACGTTAGCCTTCCCAGGATGGTATAGAATGTCACAATCGTAATCCTTTACCAACTCTAGCCACCTCCTTTGGCGCATATTCAAATCTTTTTGGGTAAAGAAATACTTTAAACTCTTGTGATCAGTGTATATCTCACACCTTTCACCATACAGATAATGCCTCCACACCTTAAGCGTGAATACCATCGCAGCCAACTCCAGGTCATGCGTGGGATATCTCTGCTCGTACTCCTTTAACTTCCTCGATGCATAGGCTATTACTTTCCCAGCTTGCATCAACACACATCCCAAACCCTGTCTAGAAGCATCACAGTAGACCACAAACTTTTCATTCTCTGTCGGTAGACTAAACACTGGTGCAGTAATCAATCGTCGCTTCAACTCTTTAAAGCTATTCTCACACTGATCTCTCCACACATACTTAGTCTTCTTTCTTGTCAACTCTGTCAATGGAGTGGCAATTCTGGAGAATCCCTCTACAAACCGTCGGCAGTACCCTGCTAACCCAAGAAAACTTCTGACCTCAGGAACACTGCTCGGTCTAGGCCAATCTCTCACTGCCTCTATCTTACTTGGGTCAACCAGTATCCCCTCCTTACTAACGATATGGCCTAGAAATGTAACTTGCGGTAACCAGAACTCACACTTGCTGAACTTAGCATATAATTTGTGCTCCCTCAGTCGATGTAACACCAGGCGCAGATGATACTCATACTCTATCTCTGACTGGGAGTACACCAGTATATCATCGATGAACACAACCACAAACTTATCCATGTAGTCCTAGAAAATTCTATTCATCATATCCATGAAAGCTGCTAGGGTATTGGTTAATCCAAAGGACATAACCAGAAATTCATAATGCGCGTACCTGGTCTGAAAATCTGTCTTTGGTATGTCATCCTCTTTAATTCTCAACTGATGATAGCCCGACCGAAGGTTGATCTTTGAGAACAACGTACTCCCTTGAAGCTGATCAAATAAATCATCAATCCTAGGCAGTGGATACCTATTCTTAATGGTCAGCTTATTCAACTCCCTGTAATCAATGCACATCCTAAGCGACCCATCCTTCTTCTTAACAAATAGCACTGGAGCACCCCATGGCGAGAAACTCGATCTGATGAACCCCAAATCCAATAACTCCTGTAACTGAATCTTCAATTCTTTTAACTCTGCCGGAGCCATTCTATAGGGTGCCCTGGAAACTGGCTCTACCCCCGGTGCCAACTCTATAACGAACTCAATCTCCCGCTGTGGCGGTAATCCCGGCAAGTCTGCTGGAAATAAGTCTGGAAACTCACATACCAATCTGGTTTCATCCGGTCCCACTGTCACCACCTTAGAAGTATCTACAACACTCGCTAGGAATCCTATGCAGCCTTCCTGCATCAGCTCTCTAGCCTTCAGTGCTGAAATCATAGGCACTCGCGGTCCATTCATCATTCCCACAAATACAAAAGGCACCTCACCTTCTGGTTCAAAAGTCACCATATGCCGCTTGCAATCAATCGCTGCTCCATACCTCATTAACCAATCCATCCCTAATATCATATCAAAATCATCCATATATAATTCAACCAGATCAACAAATAGTTCCCTACCATCTATCTCTACTGGTAATGCCCTAACCCACCTCCTAGAGACTACCAGTTCTCCTGTTGGCAACAAAGTCTGAAAATTCCTAGCATACACAATACTAGGTCTACAAAGCTGGTCTATCACCCTAGCAGATACAAATGAGTGGGTAGCCCCTGAATCAATCAATGCAGTATACAAAGAACCAGCGCTAGAGATCTGACATATCACAACTGAGGAACTAGCCTTCACCTCAGTCTGAGTCAAAGAGAATACCCTGGCGGGAGCGAGACTGTCTCCCTGCTTTGGCTCTTCCTTTTTAACTTGTGGGCAGTCTTTCTTCAGATGGCTGGCACTCCCACAGATAAAACATGCCCTAATATGGCACTCACCCTGATGTTGTCGCCTGCACCGAGGACACACCGAAAAACTCCTTCAGTTGTCACCACTACCCTGACGCCCACCAACAGAACCCCGCACTCTCCTATCAGAATTAGGAGGTGTAAATGAATCTGGAACCCTTCTTTTCTGCTCACTGGGGCCACTGCCTCGACTAGACCCAACAAAAGGAGGCACTATCCTCCTGGCATCGTGCCTAACAGTGTTGTCCCTCCATATCTGATCCTCAGCCCTCTCTGCAGTAAGGGCCTTATCCACCGCTTAGGAATAAGTAGTAGTGTCTGGAATCAACGTAATATTCACATCACGGGCGATCATCACATTCAACCCCCATATAAATCTATCTCTTCTGGCCGCATCCGTCAGCACTAAGTGTGGCACAAACTTCGCCAATCTGTCGAATCTCAAGGCGTACTCAGTAACTGATAACCTGTTCTGGGTCAGGTTGATAAACTCATCAACCTTCACAGCTCGAACTGCTATGCTGTAGTATTTCTTATTGAAGATACTCTTGAATTCTTCCCATGTCATGACTGCAACATTCCTCCGCTGACTCACCACATCCCACCAGATGCGGGCATCCTCCCTAAGCATGTAGCTAGCACAAGCTACTCTTTCACTTCCTTCGACCCTCATAAAGTCTAAGATCAAGGAAATCATGTTCATCCATTGCTCTGCCCGCAGTGGGTCTGATCCACCCTAAAAGGCAGGAGGTTGTTGCTTCCTGAATCTTTCGTACAAGGGTTCCCACCTGTTCTTAGTCACAGGCTGAACCGGCACTGGCGCCACATTCTACTGTATGGGCAACCTTGTAACCTGTGGAGGGGCCTGTTGCCTTATCTGACAGAGTTCTTTCTCTGTTCTCTGCAGTCTAGCCTCCATTTTGGCCAATATCGGTTGCCAGTTCTGTGGGGCAGGTGGAGGGTCCTGACCCTGATTGTCATCCTCGGCCCGACTGCCGCGGAGTCTAGATAATTGCCGAGGCATTACAACTATATGCCTGCAATCAGTGACACCGCTCATCAGGCATGATAACAAGATCCAATTCCACCACTTAATCTCAAGAACAAACCCAGATCAACAACCCAAATAACATACAAACAACATATAGCACACAACGGGCCTTGCCCTAACATCATGCATATGTTATTTCACTCATCATTCTCTTTATAAACCAAGCAGGCAAACAAGACATTCAAATACATAATCAAGTATATTGATCAACCATACCAATCAACCCTGAGTCAAGCTTTTCAATGGCAGCGTGTGTACATGTTCGGTCAATCTCTAGAGCCAATAAACCTTGGCTCGCTCTGATACCAAGTTGTAACGCCCTACCACCTTAGAGTCGTTACTAAGTGGGTTTAAAATGTGCAACTAGCTCGCTAGACAAGGTTTTAACAATAAAAGTGTGATCAAATAGGAATCTAGGCTGTATTCTTTAAAAGTACTCTATTTCGTTAAAAGTTTAAGAGTTTAACATTCGGGATCCCAAAATGAGATTTGTAAAATATTTACAATTAAAAACAGGTTTACAGATGATTAATTATCAAAAACATAGTTTAGTATAGCCATTTCTCAAAATGCCCCCAACCAAAGCAGTTGGGCAGGCTAAACATGTACGCGCCGCCCCCACGCTCTCCGTACTCATGGCTGGTTGACTTTCTCTTTGCCCTTACCTGCATCACAGAGCACCCGTGAGCCGAAGCCCAGCAAGAAAACTCATACAACACATAACATATGCATATCATATAACCACTATAACAGATAACTCATATCTAATTATACAATCCATAAGATTTAAACACACACACAGCCATGCCGTCCCAGAAGCGTTACCAAATCTTGGGATCTTGGTCTACACCATAAGGATATCCCATGTATCCATTGGGGTCTCACCCTAACCACGAGCACTCCATGTGCTAAGTGGTATTCTCGGCCCCACTGCCGTTCTCGACCCTTCGCCGTTCCCGACCCTTTGCCGTTTTCCCTGCTATTACCACATTTAGTATTCCCAAATAACAGTCAAGTATAAAATCATTCATTTAGAGTCACACCCTAGCAATGATACAATCTAGGGCCACGCCCTACAACAATACTATGGGCCCAAGCCCTGTTCTACGGGTGCAACAGTTTTCTTATTTGTATCCTGAGCTTTCCGATGCACCAAGGCCGCGAGTACGGTCCTCTAACCCGAGCCTCTCCGGAGACCTAGTCAAAACACATATAAAACATCCTTTAATATTAACCAATCGAAAACCACTTCCCGGGACCACTCCCACACTCTCGGAGTCCCCAAATTCCTAAAACAATTCATCGGAAACATCCTCTGAACCCCCGGAGCAAAAGCTCAAAATTGCAAAATTCCATGTTCTGAAACTAGCCTAGCGCCGCGGCGCTGCCCTAGAGGGCCGCGACGCCCAGCAAGTCAGAAAGCCTTCCCCTGCCCTGAAGCAGCCTCGCGCCGCGGCGCCCAAGAACAGGGCTGCGGCGCTCCTTCGCGAACCCAGAAATCTGGGTTTTTTTATGCATTTCCCCCGAGCCAAAACACTCCCAATTCAACCCAAACACATACCTAAACCCCAAAATCAGTTTAAAACCCCAAATAAACCATTTAACAACCTATAAACATCATAAACCAGCTCAATCATCAGAATCACACCCAAAATCCACCCTTTGGTTTCAAATTTCAAAAACTCAAACCAAGACTTGAAAAACTTAACCCATGCTTCAATATACTCAAACCATACCAGAAACGAAAATTCAAAGGTGACAAAAAATCTTACCTCGATCAAAAACTCAGCTTGAGCTTCTTCCAATCCCAGCTTTAGACCAACTCCTCTTGATTATCAAGCTGAATTCTCATAAAAACCAGCCATAACTATCCTTAAATTTCCATTCTTACTTTCTAAAATCAAGCTTAAAACTCAGTAAAACAAAAGCAATTCTTACCTTAGAACAAATATTGATTCTTGTTTGGCTTCAATTACTTCAACCCACCTTAATTCCTCTCCTAAATCTCAGAATTCCCAACTCCCTTCCTTTCTTCCTTTTCTTCTCTTTTCCTCTAGGTTTCTCCCAATTTCAGCATAAACAAAGCATATGACTAAGTGTAATACGTATTCCCTTTTCCCTTCAGCTAAAGTAATCTAAATCCCTGCCAAATTACTATCATATCCTCCCATAGTTATCCTCTCCTAACTAAACCTCAAGGGCACTCTTGTCCTTTCACTTATATTACAATTCTACCATTTTTCCATCTAAACTTGTTACTCTCAGCAGTCACTAATGGTTACTCAGGTTACCCAATCACCAATAACCATTAACCACAAATTCACAACTCAATTCGTGAAATTCCCCAAAGTACCCCTAGGCTCCTCCCGAGCTGGGTATCAAATCCCGTTGTGACTTTTGAGTTATCTAGCTCTCTAGGACCGTCTCAGCATGTGCATCACATTAATAACACCACACTCACGTGGTGCAAATCACATAATACCATTAACACATTTACGCCCTCAGCGGGCTAAGATTACCAATTTACCCCTAACATACAAACGGGGTCCACATGCATATTTATACCACCTAAACATGCATTCTAATCACATATTCATTCAAATTTACATACATAGACATGTTAACTCATTTATTGCTCTCCAGGCACGCTAATCGTGGTCCTAAACCTTATTAGCAGATTGGGGTGTTACAATTTGGGAGACTGAGCAAGGTTCAAAGGTAAGTTCTAATTCCGCTTCTGGATTTAATTCTGTTGAGATACGTTATGGGTGTGAGCTGAATTGTGTTTATTTTGTGGATCATTTGAGTGAAGACTTGGCAAGGATCAGCTGGGGATTAGAGGATTTGGGCTTGGAGTTGAATTTGAAAGAAGCTTAGTGGAAAATTTTTACTCAAGGTAAAGGTTCCATGCATCTTTGAAGTTATCAGCTGGTGGGGTTTAAGTTTTCTGGTTTGTGGTTTAAGTTTTGTAAAGTTTTAAACCACTTTGTGATTCTGAGTTTGGAGGGGTGTTTGGGTGTGTTTCTGGTGTTCATAATTTGTTATACTGTTTATATGAATTTCTAGGTCGAATTGGGGATTTGGGTGTGCTTGGGTATTAATTTGGAAGTGTTTTGGCTCAGAAAAAATGTCGGGAAAAACCCAGTTTTCTGGGTTTGCGTATGAGCGTCGCGGCCCTGTTCTTTCATGCCTCGGCGCTAGGTTAAATAAGGAGATAGGGACCAGTCTAGGCGCTGCGACACCTATAGGCTTGTGCCGCGGAGCTAGGCCAGTTTCAGGAAAGGGGAAAATTGAGTTTTTAGGGTTTTTGCTCGGGGGGCTCGGGGACGCTTTCTCTTCCTTGTGTGGGGAAACAGGAGGTCCCGAGAGCACGAGATTGGTTCCGGGAGATGATCATGAATTGGTTAGTAATGAGAGTGCTATGTATGTGTTGTGACTAGGTTTTTGGCGAGGCTCAAGTTAGAGGACTATGCTCGGGATTTCGATGCTCAATAAGCTCAGGACACAGGTAAGAAAATTGTTGTACCCATAGTGTAACACCCTAAGTTGCTAATAAGGTTTAGGACCTTGATTAGTGTGCCTGGAGGGAAATAGGTGAATTAATATGATAATATATGAATTTAAATGAATATGTGATTAGAATGCATGTTTAGGTGGTATAAATATGCATGTGGGCCCCGTTTGCATGATAGGGGTAAATTGGTAATTTTAGCCCGTTGAGGGCATAAATGTGATAATTATATTATGTGGTTTGTACCACGTGGGTGTGATGATATTAATATGATGCACGTGCCGAAACAGTCCTAGAGAGCTAGATAACTCAAAGGTCACAATGGGATTTTATACCTGGCTCGGGAAGAGCCTAGGGGTACTTTGGGGAATTTTGTGAGTTGAGTTGAGAATTTGTGGTTAATGGTTATTGGTGACTGAGTAACCTGGGTCAATAAGAACACTAAGTGGACGTAAGTTGTTACCATTTACTGGGGCCGAACCACTATAAATCTTTTGTGTCATTTATCTTTTCGTCTTGATTTCATCTTATTTCTATTGTTTTACGTGACTTTGCGATGTTGACCAATTCGGGGGTCAACATTTTGGTGCTTTCATTGAGAGCAAAACTCAAGACCTCCAAAAAGATAAAATGGCAAAAATGGGTAGAAAGACTGGACAAACCTCTGGTGCCGCATCAACCTAGCCTCCTCCGCAAAATGTGGCTGAGGATACAAGTGGAATTCAAAGAGGAGAAAACAGATTCTAAGACCTTGAGGATGACACTGATTGTGTTGCAAGAGGAATTATCCAATCTGAGGGCTAATCAGGAAAATGTGGCTTAAATGATGGCATTGCAGGAGAGAGAAATTGATAGGCAACGCCAAGAATTGAATGAGCGGCAGGCCGATATGGACCGCTGAAAGAGGGATGCCATTGCCGCTCTGGAGGCAGCCATTTAGTTGGCTCGAGGACAGCCTGCACCAGCCTCCCAACCAGATCAGCCACCCAGTGTACCACCACAACAAGGTCCACATTCAGGCCATCCACAACATCACCACATTCTGCCTCAAACGACAAGTCCTCAGAGGCTAGAGCAACCCCCTGCTGCTCAACAGGATAGTCCATTTCAGGATCCTGAGCAACAGCCCCCTTCTCGTGTTGGTCAAGGAAATCCCAGCAGCAAAGGCAGAATAGGGCTGGGCATCCTTCTGCTATGAGAAGGCGGGTTGAATCAGGCTCTATGGTCAAGGGCCCCCCACGACATAATAATGCCCGGGGACCTACTAACCAATGCAGGGCTCCACCTGATGGTCGAGACATGCCAGCAAGGGGAGGGGGAAACAGTGCGATCACTAGGTCACACCTTAGTCGGTCACACTTTAGGGATGTCAATGACTACAATGAAGTGGATTCTGGCAGAGGAAATGTTGGTCGAAGGCAAGGAGATAGGGATGGAGAGAGGAACCTCCCCCCCCCCCCCCCCCCCCCCCCCCTCCCCCCAAGAGAAAACTAGCCGATGAGCCAGATGCTTGGGGGCAACCTAGGCAACCTAACGTCTTTGATCGATTGGGCGCTAGCGAACAAAGGTGTAGGGATGGGGATTTGAGGGATGCTCTCAATGACAGACGAGGAAAGATGCGACGACTATGCCCTTCAAGCACTGGTCGCCCCAACAATACCAGATGATGTATAGGCCCAGCTCAATGCATTGAATCAGGTCGTCCTACAACTAGTGGGGAGCCAGACATCCCACATTGAATACGACCCCGAGAAGAGGCACTCCATTTGTACAAAGAATAGCGATGGCCGAGACCCCAAGCAAATTTAAGATGTGGTCTTGCCAAATTCATTGGATTGAAGACCCAGTAACTCACATAAATAAGTTTGAGATACTAATGGACATCCAGAAGGTGTCACATGATGCTCGATGTAGAATCTTCCCAGGCACCTTGTTTGATACTGCTCGGGAGTGGTTTTTCAAATTCCCTCCTGCCAGCATAGTGTCTTGGGAAATGTTCGTGAATGAATTTTACTGACAGTTTTACGCTGGTTGTGTACATCCTACCGAGAATAACCAACTGGTTGAGATACGCCAGAAGGAGGGAGAAACCCTGAAGGGTATGTCCAACGTTTATGAGAGCCGCTGCTGGGGTTAAGATGGTTCGTGATGAAGGGAAGATGATGGCACTTACTGCGGGAGTACGGGGCCATTCATCCCTCTGGAACATTTTGCGAAAGAATGGGTAAATAGCACCCAAGAATTCTGGATCGAGCAGACCGGTACATCAAGCTCGAAGAGGCCATTGCCAACGAAGGGAAGGCGCCTACAAATAACCAGGGGTCGAAAGAAGATCCCACCAAAGCCGCCAGTGGGTTTGGGAAACCAATGGCAATGACAAAAATAATGGAAAACGGAGGAAAAAAGGTAACCACGAGTCGTCAACATATGAGAACAAGCGCCCTAAAAGTAACAGATACGAATCAAAGTTCACCAATTACACAGCCCTAGTCGATAGCAGAGCAAAAGTGTACGAGGCCACTAACACCACAGTTCCCTTCAGGCGATCAACCCCAATTAGAAAATATCTCTAAGAGAGACACAACAAAGTTCTGTCATTTTCATATAGACTATGGTCATGACACCAACGAGTGCAACCAGCTTAAAGATGAGAATGAGTTCCTTATCAGACAAGGACACCTGAGAAGATATGTATGAGCCCCTGGAGGTTCTCAATGACAGGCTCAAGGAGGCAACAAGTAGGCACCTGTACGCAACCGCTCGCCCCTTTACAGCCAGCTCCAGTTGTTGGTACATTGCTAACCATTTGTGGTGGCCCACACCTGGAAAGAGATAATGGGAAGGTGAGGGAAAGGTATGCCCGAACCTTACGTCATGACCAGGACATTGAAATGTTGAACGTAGAGGAGCGAACTCCCAAAAAAGCTCGAACATTAAGAACCGATAACTTTCTCTGAGCTTGACGCTCAGCATGTTTGATTCCCCGAGTCAGATCCTTTGGCTGTGGATGTCCAGATCGCTAATATGATGGTTAAACGAGTATTGGTGGATACAGGGAGCTCAGTGAACATTCTGTACAAATTTCGTTGGAGAGAATGAAGTTATCAGTGCAAGATTTGGGGCCATGCAACCAAACCATTTATGGTTTTTTCGGCGAAAGGCTCTTGCCAACAAGGTCGATCAGGCTTCTAGTCACAGCAGGAACTGCACCAATGAACAGGACATTACTCACTATTTTTATAGTAGTTGATTGTCCTTTTGCATATAATGCTGTTATTGGGAGGCCAATTCTAGTTGACATGTAGGTCGTTACCTCAGTCTGGTACCTAGCCATGAAGTTCTCAACTGACGCAGGGGTAGGATGCATGTTGGGAAACCAACGAGAAGCGCGGGAATGTTACAATTCCTCGATCACGAAGGGGCGGATCAGAAGAAAAAGCCGAGAAAAGGTTGCTATTGGTAAACGAAGCACAAGCCCAATCAAATGAACAAGTTACCAAATAGGGTGTTGTCCAAAGTGAGGATAGGGATTTAAATCCTGGCTTTGGGGATTTTGAAGAAGATGTAGGACCAGTGGAGGACCTCGAGGAGGTCCAACTTGATGAGGCAGATCCGACTAGGGTTGTGAAAGTTGGTAAAAACTTAGAGACAACAACAAAGCAAAAACTGGTGGAATTTTTAAAGGAGAACCAGGAGGTGATTGCCTGGTCGCATAAATATATGGTTGGGATTGACCTAGCAGTTATCATCCATGTCTTCAATATAGATAAAAAATTTCCCCCAATACAACAAAAAAGGAGGCTGCTCGACAAAGATAAATCAAAGTGTTAAAAGAAGAAGTCGAGAAGCTCAAGGAGAATGGATTCATCAGGGTAGCGTTTTATCCATCTTGGGTCTCTAATCCTATACTAGTTCCCAAGACGAATGGCAAGTGGAGGACGTGTGTGGATTTCACATACCTTAAAAAAGCCTGCCCGAAGTATTGTTTCCCACTCCCAAGGATTAACCAGCTGGTTAATGCCACATTAGGGCATGAGATCTTGTCATTCATGGATGTATACTCTGGATACAATCAGATGAGTATGCACCCACCTGATGAGGATCACACTAGATTTTGAACTGATACAGGGCTTTACTATTACAAAGTAATGCCTTTTGGTTTGAAAAACATTGGTTCAACTTACCAGCGACTGGTCAACCATATGTTCAAAGAGTTGATCGATGTTAACATGGAGGTATATGTCGATGATATGCTGGTCAAGTCGAAGAAGGAAGGAGAGCACGTCAAGGACCTGGGAGAATGCTTCAACGTCTTGAACAAATATCAGATGAAGCTAAATCCCCTAAAGTGTTCATTCGGTGTTGGATCGGGAAAATTTTTGGGATTCATAGTAAACTCGCGAGGTATCAAAGCTAATCCCAAAAAAATCAAGGCCCTAATCAAGATGAAGTCGCCTGCCAAAATTAAAGATGTTCAAAGTCTAACCAGAAGGATTGCTGCTTTGTTTAAATTCATTTCTATGTCAACGAACAAGTTCGTTCCATTTTTGAATCTACTCGGGGGCAACAAGAAGTTCGAGTGGACGGAAGAGTGCGAGCATGCTTTTCAGGCTCTAAAGTCTCATATGTCTCAACCACCAATTTTATACGAGTTGGTCGAGAAAGAAACTTTGTTCATCTATTTTGCAGTCACCAAGTATGCTGCTAGCGCTGTCCTGATCAGAGAGGTGGAACATGTTCAAAAAAATGTGTATTATATAAGCAAGAGGCTAGTACGAGAAAAGTTGCGGTATCCGCCCATTGAGAAATTAGCCTACTGCTTGATTTTGGCCTCCAGAAAGCTGCGACCATACTTCCAAGCTCATCCCATTGTGGTATTAACCGACCAGCAACTACAGCAAGTCCTGCAAAAACCAGAAGCCACCGGTCGATTATTGAAAAGGGTAGTCGAACTTGGGCAGTTCGATATTTCCTATTCACCATGAGCAGCTGTGAAGGGGCAGGCTCTAGCAAGCTTTGTCATGAAATTTACTGGAATGCAGGATACTGAGTCGATAGAGGGGCCTGAGCTACAAAGTCAAGCTCCTTCTTAGAAGTTATTCGTAGATGGCTCTTCAAATGAGCATAATGTCAGGGAAGGTTTGATCTTCGTCACACCCGAAGGACATCAATTCCACTGTGCAATCGGATTTGACTTCACAATGTCCAATAATGAAGTCGTATACGAAGCTCTGCTCGCAGGACTAAGGTTAGCCAAGGACATGGATATACAGCCGCTTGAGATCTACAGTGACTCCCAGTTAGTGGTTAATCAAATTATTGGAGAATATCAAGCCCAGGGTCTTAAGATGGTTGCTTATTTGAACAAAGCAAAGGACTTATTGGCACAATTTGAAAAGTATACTCTCCAGCAGGTACTTCACGACCAGAACTTGAATGTCGATGCTTTGGCCAAGTTAGCAAGCGCAAAAGAAGCTAACACCTTAAACATTGTACCAGTTAAGCATTTGTTCACACCAAGCATTCAAGCAGAAGAGTCTTCCATGGTAATTCAAGAAACAACACACATGGATGACGCCTTTCATTGAATACCTAGAGCAAGGAGTGCTGCCAGTGGACAGAAACAAAGCAAGAGCCCTCCAGAGGCAGTCGGCTCGATTCATTCTGATCGATGGAATCTTGTACAGGAGAGGGTACTCGATGCCACTTTTAAGGTGTGTTTCAAAGGAAAAGGCCAAGGAACTAATATGAGGAGTCCATGAAGGTTTCTGAAGAGATCATGCTGGGGGCAGAGTTTATAAAAAAAGATCCTAAGGAAAGGATACTTCTGGCCTACCATGAATGAGGACTCAGTGGATTTTGTTCGGAAATGCGACAAGTGTCAAAGGTTCTCCAAAATACCATGAGCAGCCCCTAATGAGCTCAAACGGATGCAAAGCCCGTCGCCATTCGCAGTGTGGGGGATAGATTTGATCGGGTCTTTACCCACAGGAAAAGGCAATGTCAAGTATGCAATAGTTGTTGTTGACTACTTACAAAGTGGGCCGAAGCTTAACCACTTGCAACAATAACGACCAAGAAAGTTATAGATTTTGTAGTGAAGAACATCGTGTGTTGCTATGGGTTGCCAAGAAAGATTGTCTCAGATAATGGCACACAATTTGACAGTGATCTGTTCACAGATTTTTGTGATAGACACGGGATTATCAAGAGTTTGTCTTCAGTAGCTCATCCACAAGAAAATGGACAGGTTGAAGCTGTCAACAAATCCCTGAAGGATACCCTGAAGAAAAGGCTTGAAGAAGTGAAGGGGGCATGGCCAAAACAGCTACCAGAAGTCCTTTGGTCGTATAAAACATCCCATCGAACAGCAACGAGCCATACTCCATTTTCGTTGGCCTATGGATATGAAGCCATGTTGCCTGTTGAATTAGACCCACCATCACATAGAAGGTTAGCATACGATCAGAGTGTTGATAGTTAGTTATTGATGGAATCTTTGGATTTAGTCGATGAAAGGCATGAGCAAGCTCAACTCTGAGTAGCAACTTACCAGCAAAAGGACGCTCGGTTTTTCAACTCGATAGTACGTAAAATAAAATTTAACGTGGGAGATTTGGTACTTAGAAGAGTTTTTCTTAACACCCGCGATCAAGCTGTCGGAGTGCTTAGACCTAACTGGGAGGGTCCATATCAATTTGAAGAAGTCCTCCAACCAGGCACTTATAAACTTGCTCGCTTGAATGGAGATCTTATTCCTCGCTATTGGAATGGAGAACACCTGCGCAAGTATTATCAATAAAATATTTCTTTTTAAAGAATTAGCTTGTATTAATTTCACTTTTTACAAGTTTATGAACAAGGGTTAGTTAGTCATGTGACTAGTCGCTTATAAGTGTAAGATAAATTTTTGATCACGCGTACAGACACGATTGTCCATTTATTATGAGAAATAAAAGGAACTATGCCCAGCCAATTATTCTTGCAAATGATTGTATTTATTACAAGTATTTGCTCATTACGTGTGTTGTTTTGCTATATTATCATTTTTATAAGTATTTATTACGAGCAGTAATGTTCGAACAAGTCTTGGTCATGGAAAGTGACCAAGGACCTTAAGCTCCTCAATCACTTGGGGGGCATATAAGGTACTAAGCAAGCAAAGCATATCAACAAGCATATGTAAACACACGAGCAAAATAAGGGAAATCATACTACGGTACTTAGTGTATTTTCTTTTGTTTAAATTTTGTCAAATCAAAACAAAGTGCTATGCTAAGTTCGGTCATGCGAACAGGTGTTATAATAAATTGCAAATATTATAATATCAAAATAGAAATGTGTTACATCGCGAGCATTTGCTGCTCGGATGTAATTACTAATTGAAAGAAAAGCTGCCCTACACAGCAAAAAATTGTCTTGACATTACAAACCGTGGTTCGTATGTCTTAGTTACAAATAAATTAAAATAAAGGAAAGAAAGTTATTGAGTGGTAGGAGCAGATGGGGGATCTTCCATGGGCTGCTGGTCGACTGTGGTCTCAGCATCCTCTTCGATGCCTTCAATACCTGTTGCCAAAGAGATCTCAGGGGATCCCTGTGTTAGGAGTGTGTCCTAAAAGCATGTAAAGACATTTGTTTTTCTGTGAATAAAAAAATACAATGGTTTATTATTATTGTTATATATTTAGATTGTTAAATTATTGTTTGAATAATTTTGTAAATATCAGAAAAATTCTATATTCATTATTGAGGATGTGATCTTGTATTAGTACGAGAAAATTAAGATCACATTAATGAATAAAAATAGTCAACAACAACAAATTAAAGTTATGGAATTCTTTAATTGGAGTTGTAAGTACGGTTTAGTAAGTATCATAATGATACAAATAATCTAGATTCAGATTATTGATGTGGAAAGACATCTCGGTAAATGTGCTTTATATAATATGATTATATATGACATGGACCTATATGAATTAAAGTCTTTATCCAAAAACCATTTAATAATAAAGACTTGTAATTCATATCATAACTGATGATCATTTATAGATCAACCTAAATCCTGAGTGTTCATAAACTCCTGTTCATGTTTATTAAATATTTTGATTCATTCGTTAAGGTCTCTTCAAAGAATGAGGCTAATGACTTTTGTTTTGGAGATTTAATATCATGGATGGCTGGGAACATGTATCAACAATACGGAATCTAATCTTTCCTAACGGATCGTATATTAGTTCCCTTAAGGGTTAATTCTGGAACTGAATGATTTTGAGCTCAAATCTATAATTAGATTATAGATTAATTATTCACTAGTGAATTAATGGTACTTAAGGAATAAGAAGTAAATTAGAAAGGTTAAATGGTAATTCTTCCATTCTAATTTATGAACTAATTAATTAGAGGGTTGAACTATTGTAAGATAGTTATATCAATGGACGACTTAAGAAAAAGATTTCTATAAAAGTATATCTATAACATAAAGAGTGCAATTCTGAATTTATAGTGAAGTAATATCAGAATAAATAAATTAACTACTATAATTAAAGAGTTTAATTATTTAGTTTATTTATTGGAGCTTAATGTTATAGGTCCCTGGTCCCCGAAATGGCTCAAACAAACACTGACAAAGGTAAATACAAAAATGGGCAAAAAGGACTTATGTGATAAGTAAAATATTTTTCTATGTATCAAACATAATTATTAATTAATTATTTATAATTAATTAACTAAGAGTTAATTAATTATTTGATTTAACAAAAATATAATTAATTTTGAATTAATTTATTTTTGGGATTTTTGGTATTTAAATAATAATAAAAATTGGGAAAAATCACATGCCATCACAGGCATGTGGTACACGTGTGGCACAGTGCACAGGCACTGTGCTACACGCATAAGAGAGTGTACTCAGTCTCTTGATTCCACAATTTTAGTTATTTAAATATTAAATAAATAATGAGATATTTTAATATGATTAAAATATTATTATTTAAACAAAAATCTGATAACTGATCAATTATTTTGAATTTGTTTAAAATAACAAATATTTTAATATATAGGATATCAGTTTTTTCATAGAACGTAACTTTTCAGGGATAGAAAAATATATAGGAATCTCTCTCAGAGAAAGAGAACAGTGACATAAACAAAAGTCATTGTTCTTCACAAAATCTAGGTCCAAAACTTTATCAGATCTCATGTGTTGAGAACATCTGATAAAAAGTTTATTGCCTATTATTTGAATAGCGAGCCCATACTCGTTCTTTGTGTGCCTGAGAACATTTTGGAAGATCTTGGTGTGAGATCTCAAGGATTTAGCCATATGAAAAGATAGCAGCAAGGTTGGGCCTGAGGTAATTTTTCTGTTCATGTCCTTGATTCAATATATATGCATGTGAAGAAGTAGATCTAGAAATCTTATGGGATTAATCTAACAATTTGATTGTTGTTCCGCTGCGTATAATCTCTGATTTGATCAATAAAAACCAACACCCTGAGCCTTCTCCTCTTCCTCCAAGTGAGCAATGCACTAGCCAGCTCAGCCTGCTTCATATGTTCTAGCAAATAATCAAAGTTCGCCTCTGGATTGCTTTTCCTAAACATATAAAAGAAGTTGAACGTCGCTCCCTTGAACCTCTCCAGGTCACTAGCATTGGTTTCTTCGAGCAATTTGACTTGCTCCTCCTGCTCAGCAATTTCTTTCCTGCTGACCGCCAGTTCATCTTGGAGTTTGGAGGCCTCTTTGAAATTAATCACCGAAGCCTCCTTGTACCTCTCTTTGGACTCAGTGACTTTGACCAAGGCCTCCTTGTGCCGCTTCAGCTCCTCGCCCAATTTAGCAATTTTGTCCTCAACCGCCTTGAGCTGCTCGGTGAGTCTACCAAACACATCTCCTCCGAGAGACACCAACCGATACTCAGGGTAAAAACTCCCTGTGATCAGAGAAAAAGTAAAGCTGTTAGTATGAATATAAGGGCAAGATAGACAACTACAAAAACAAAAATGGCAACTTACACTAAGTAATTCATTCAGCGCACGGCTGAGAATTTTTTTGACCTTCATGGAGGAGACGTTACTAAAGGCTTCCTGACTGCACCGGTGTTTCGATAGTTTCTTCAGCCTGTCGTTGGATGAGTTACAAGTTGTGCTTAGGATAGCCTCGACCTGAGTCTTCCTGGTCTGAGCAGGAGGACTTGAGTTGCGAGGAGCTGGCAGAGTCAGGTCGATGGGAGCTGGAGGAGTAGGTTCGACGGGAGCTGGAGGAGGAGTCGTGTCCTTGGAAGGTGGTGGTGCAATAGGATCCTCAGTTCGAGCCATTTACTTGGAAGGGTCGCTGCTGCTTTCCCCAGGGCACTGCCTGCTTTCTTTCCTCCTTCTCGCGAGAGCCGTGGCTTTGGGTTTGCTGTACAAGTCGAAGGCTTCTCTGGAAGTCATGACTGCAGGATGGAAACAAACGATCAGACAATATAAATTAAGTTACTTGAAAAAGCAATGGAATAAGAACAAGAAAAATTCTAATTAATATACTCGAGCTATTATTATTGGTCGATACATTATTTATGGCACTACTACTACACTCACTCTCTGCCTTGAAAATGTTTGAATTTAAACTATTGATCGCATATTTAAAGTTGTCGTCCCCATTGAATAAATGACAGGGAATGGGTAAATTTTCTAAAAGTGAGAAGTCAGTACTGTTCTCATCAGAAGACTCGAGTATGGGCTTGGGGTATTCTGGAAGTTTCTGCTTGCCCTTCCCATGTTGGGTCGGAGCAGCAGCAGCTCATGGGATGCTGGAGGGTTCCCTGATGGTCACTCCCGTTGCCCGCCTTCTCGGGGACTATGACACATCTTGTTACTGCTTGGGGATCTCTCCTCCAGTGGCACTCCCTGCTGTAGACTCCCTCACTTCCTGTGAGGTGCAAGAAGGCCGACCAGCCTTAAGTTACTCTCAGTAACCAGCTCTTTGATGCTCTTCTCAATGTTCGTCATGCTGGCCAAGACTGCTACCCTTATCTCCATCTCTCGAGTAGGGTCTGGTCGATACCATGGACCTAAACAACACCAAAGTTCTAAAGATGGTATAGAAAAGCTAGAAGCAATTAAGTGACCAATGATTAAAAGATTAACCTCCTCGGGTGAAGGCTAGGTTATTAGCGACCAGGTATGTTGTAAGAAAGTACTCCTGGAAGTACTTCCCTACATTGGATTTGTATGTGAGGTTGCTCAGGAAGGTACGAGCAGACTCTTGGTGGTAAAAGTGGGAAAACCTTGTGTTGTTGTGGTTGGGGTTGGACTTGAGATCGGACAGGTAGTTGATCTCATGTGGTGTAGGTACATGCCACTTTTTATGATTATAAAGGATATAGAGTGTAGATAGTACTCTATATCAATTGGGAGTAATTTGAAAGGGGGCGGCCTCAAAATAATTGGCCACCCCTTGAAAAAATTCGTGCAGAGGCAAGATAGCCTCTGCCTCGATATGGTACCTCGACCAGGCACTGAAGGCGCCCCCATGCATGTTTGCCCTCTGGTTGGGTGAAGGTTTGATTAGGGTTATCCCAGGAAGACCGTACTTCTTGAGATAGTTGTTTACCATCTTAGCCGATATGATGCTAGGAGGCGCTACGTACCATTCGACCTCTGGCCTAAGGCCGTCGCGAGGTAGGGCTTTAGTTTGGATTTCTAGGGGTGCAATATTTACAGACTGGGGATTTGTAGAAGGGTCATTAGTATGAGGGGCAGGCTAGTTAGAAGAAGGGTTGGCTGCCTATTTCTTTCTACGGGCAGCATATTTCACGTGACCCATGTTCGGTGGACTTGTCGAAGGTCTGGTCGCTGGGTTGTGTTGAGAAAATGGGACTTCTGAAAAATGTCAATGATGGTTGTTCTTAATTCTCGAATAGTAGTGTGAGCAGATCGTCATTGATCGGCCTCTCACCTCCCCAGGATCGTGCATTAAAATCTACGAACAGAAAAGGGGAGATGAGAATCTAAGGCCAACACATAGAAGAAGTGGAAACGTTGGGATGACGTTGCTCGTGTATAAAAGTTAAGCTTATATACGACCAACAACATTTTAACGTAAACACTAAAAGCATGCGAACAGTTTGAAAAAATAGATTGAAAAGCGGAAGTGAAAAGTTTTTTCAAGGAAACTTTTTCGACTTCAAAAACAGGTGGGAAAAACCCAGATTTTTTCGAAAGGATAAAAATCGATTTTTTACTTCGATTTGCGTCCTAAATCAGTATTCCTACTTCCCACGCCAATTTCTAAGCCTCACTTAGTTTTTTTGCTAATTAAAACTCCAATCCTATCATGTTACTACCTACGAACCCGATTACCTCGAAATTGTTTTTCCTTAAGAGCATTCAAAAACTCAAAGCCCGAATATCAGAAAACTAAAGAAATAAACATTGCATGGTATAGCAGAGATGAATCGGTCAAGAAACTTACTTGAATGGAAGATCGCAGTGAAGTCACGAGCGTTGATGCTTGTGGCGAGGCGGACACACCTCAGATCACCAAATTTTTCTGGGTTTTTCTAGCTTTTCTCTTCTGAGTTCTTGAGAAAAAGAAGAGTGGTAAAAGGTAAAAAATGAGAAGTGTGGATTATTTATACTAATCGTGGCACAGTTAAAAAGGTAATGATGGGGGTGAATTTTTGAAAAGTAGGGAATTGTGTTAGCCGTCAAAACACTTTTGGGAAACTGCAACAGTCATAATTAGCTACTTTTTCGAAAAGGCACTGACATATGTGACAGGTCATACGGAAGGTCAGTCGAGTAAGTTTATTATATGCTGGTTGTAGTAAAATAAACTTGGGGGGAAAATGTTTACCCAAAAAAGGACTACCTGATGACATGGCAGAATTAGCCTAGACGTAGGATACATGTGAATGTTTAAGTGAGTATGATTTGGTCGACCATCGACCAAAAAAGAATTGGCTCATCAGACATCATATTTATGGGCGACCAGTCTGGTCATATCTTTTCATTTATTTCCTTCAGATATGTA
Source organism: Humulus lupulus (assembly GCF_963169125.1). NCBI lineage: Eukaryota > Viridiplantae > Streptophyta > Magnoliopsida > Rosales > Cannabaceae > Humulus > Humulus lupulus. Next base: position 15,060,004 of record NC_084802.1, read on the forward strand.
ATCTTATAATTACGTATTAATTGTGATCTCCATTATTATTTAGATACACCTATATTATATGTAATTAAGGCCCATCGACCCATGTATAACTCCTTGAGCCTATAAATAAGAATAAAAGGGCTCAAGAGATGGGACTTTTTGAGCTGGGGAATTCTAAGAGAGAAATATAGTGTTTTTATCCACCATAATTGTATTCATCCGAAAGATTGTGAAACTCGTGAACCTTAGTTCATTGATCACAGTTCTTTGAATTTTACATCAATAAGAACACTAAGTGTATGTAGGTTGTTACCATTTACTGGGTCCGAACCACTATAAATAATTTGTGTCGTTTATCTTTTCATCTCATTTCTGTTGTTTTACTTGACTCTGTGTCGTTGACCAATTTGAGAGTCAACACACTGAAATTATGCGTTCTAATTGAGGAGGAGAGTACCTGGATTATGAATTCGAGGACCACCTGCGTGAGCATAGAATTCAATCCCAACTCACTGCACCAGGAACACCACAACAGAATCTTGTTTCTGAAAGAAGGAATAGGACGTTATTAGACATGGTTAGATCAATGATGAGTTACTCATCATTTTCACTGTCATTCGGAGGCTATGTCATTCAATGTACAATGTAAATATTGAATGTTGTTCCTTCCAAGTTTATCAAGAAGAAACCATTGGAATTATGGAATGTTACTAAACCTAGTTTACACCATTTTTCGTATTTGGGCGTGTCCAACACACGTGCTGAGAGGAAAGACTAGAAAGCTGGAATCTCACACTGAACTATGCATGTTTGTGGGATATTCCAAAGAGACTAGAGGTGGTATATATTATAGTCTTAAAGAAAACAAAACATTTGTATCGAAAAATGCTACTTTTCTTGAATATGACTATATTAACAACCACAAACCTCGTAGTAAGGTTGTACTAGATGAGATAGTCTCAGATCAAGTAATAAGGTCACCAAATGTTTCCAATGAACAACGACAAGAGGAAACCATAATTTCTAGTCAGAACGATAGAGAGCTTCATCATAGTGGGAGGGTTGTTAGGCAACCAACTCACAATGAACATGAAGTTCAGATGCTTGTGTTTGACACAAACAAAGATGATCCATTGACACACAAAGATGCAATGGAATATTTTGACAAAGAAAAATAGCAGGATGCCATGAACCTAGAAATGGAATCAATGTATTCCAATTTCGTCTGGACTTTTAAAGATCTTCCTGAAAATGTCAAACCTATTGGTTCCAAATGGATATTCAAGAGAAAAAGAGGAGCAGATGGGAAAGTGGAAACTTTCAAAGCTAGGCTAGTAGCCAAGGTTTACACTCAGAGAGAAGGGTGGATTATGAAGAAACATTTTCTATTGTAGCCATGCTTAAATCCATTCGCATACTCTTAACCATAGCTGCTTGCATGGATTATGAGATATGGCAAATGGATGTTAAGACAACTTTTTTGAATGACTATCTTGACAAAACCATTTATATGTCTCAACTAGAAGGGTTCATAGTAAAAGGTCAAGAGCAAAAAGTTTGTAAGCTTCCTAGGTCAATTTATGCACTCAAGCAGTCTTCAAGATCTTGGAATCAGAGATTTGATTACACAATCAACATTTGAACAAAACGTTGATGAGCCTTGTGTCTACAAACAAATCAAAGATGGCATCATGGTATTCCTGATTCTTTACGTTGATGATATCCTAGTGATTGGGAATGATGTGAGAACATTGACAAAAGTAAGGAAATGGCTAGCCGAGCATGCAACGCCCTATTTCCTTAGAGTCATTACTAAGTGAGTTTAAAACGTGCAATTAACTCGCTAATCAAGGTGTTAGGTTAAAAGTGTGGCTAAACTGTAATAGAAGTCATATAATTTGAAAATGTAGTCATTCATTGGAATTATAAAGCGTTATACATTTGAGATCTCAAAATACTGTTTAGAAAATATTTACAACACAAAAATATGATTAAGGTCGACTAAACGACAAAATTTAGATTAATACATAACATCTCCCAAAAATACCCCTGATCATGACAGCCAAATAGGTCAAACATGTACACATCACTTCACGCTCTCCGTACTCATGGTTGGTCGACCTTTCCCTTGCCCTTACCTACACCATAGAGCACCCGTGAGCCCAAGCCCAGCAAGAAAACTCAACACAGACAATCAACAGATGCATAACTATCATTCAGCATATAACAAGGCAGCCAACAGGCTAGACATATAGTGGCCATGTCATCCCAGTTACTTTACCAGGCCTGGGTTCGCGGTCTACACCGTGAGGATGACTCAAGCATCCGAGAAGGGTCTCACCCTAGAGGATTGCACTCCGCGTGCTCAACACCGCTCCCAGCCTTTGCCGTACTCGACCTTGCACTCCACGTGCTTAACGCCGTTCCTGGCCCTTTGTCGTACTCGGCATCCTGCCGTTCTCAGCCTACTCTACGGGTACAACAGTTTTCTTACCTGTGTCCTAAGCTTCCCAAGCACTGATATCCTGAGCACAGTCCCCTAGTCCAAGCCTCACTGAAAACCTAGTCACAACGTATCAACCACATCCATCCATCAAGCTCTAATCCATTAAATAACTTTGGGATATAATTCTAGTCTCCGGGACCTTGGATTCCACCAATCCGAGTGATAAAATCCATCCTGAGACTTAACTTTTGGGTTCCCAAGCCAAAAACCTTCTCGGGGTCCACAAACCCCCTAAGAGTCGCGGCCCCATGACCTTGTGTCATGGCTCGCCTCAATCAGAGGCTCAGCCTCCCCAAATCTCAGACACGCGCCGCGGCCCAACCAAAGGGGCGCCGCGGCCCACCCTTCTTCTTGGCCCCCCATCTGTTCTAGAGGGCTGCGACTCACCAAGAATAGATCCGCGACCCGACCCCTTCGAACCCAGAAAAATCCCTCATTTTAACAAAAAAACCCAGCCAATTGAACTCAAAATAAACCCAACAACACAATTTAACTATCACAATAGTTCTAAAATGTTCCCGGCAACAAAACCCAACAAAAAGCTAGCTTAAAACCTCATCAAATCCCCAATTCAATATCTAACTTCAAAGACCCAAGAAATCTAAAACTCAGCCAAGAACTACAAAGTTTAATGGCTAAAATCATAATTCAAAGCTTATTTAAATCTCTGTTTGAATCCACAAGCTAATATTGAGCTAATCTTCAAGTCTACAGCTCCAATTCCTTGTGTTTAGCCTCAATGGTTCCCTTGGAAAGGTCTAGAGAAAACAAGAGTGAGAGAGAAGGAAGATAGGGTCGGTTTTGGGCAGAGTTCTAAGTGTTTCTATATTTTATCTTATCTAACTTAAGTCACTTAAGTTAATCCCAAGGCTCGGGATATCGAAAACGTCCTCGAGGGCAAAATGGTAAATTTTCCCAACATTCCCTCCTAGACTCTCTAACTTCAAATATATCTCCAATTATTTATTTTCATAATCGGATAACCCGATAAAATGTCTATTGCCCAAAATACCCCTTGACTTGCCCCGAGTCAGGTATCGGGTCCTGTTGTGACTTCTTAGCTAAATCGCTCCCTAGGACTGTCTCAGATCGTGCATCACAAATATATCACCACTCACACGTGGTAAAGATCACTATATACACAAATATTGCATTTATGCCCTCAACGGGCTAATATTACAAACATGCCCCTAATGACCAAATGGGGCCCACATGCATATTTAATTCACCTAACACATGCATTTCTTATCACATACTCATCAAATTCACATATTATCATAATAATTCAATTATTACCCTTCAGGCACGATAATCAAGGCCCTATGCCTTATTAGCAAATTTGGGACGCTACGACTATCCTCTCCTTACAGAAATTTCGTCCTCGAAATTACCTAAATAACTCGGGATATCGTTCTCGCATATTTGACTCAAGTTCCCACGTCGCCTCCTCAACCTTGTTGTTCCTCCATAGCACTTTCACCAAGGCGATGGTCTTGCTCTGCAAGACTTTATCCTTCCGGTCGAGAATCTTAACCGGCTTCTCCTCATATGACAAATCCTTGTCTAGCTCCAAGTTCTCATAGCTGCCAGAGCATGGACACGTGAAATACATCATGAACCCCTGATAGAGCTGGAGGCATCACCAATCTGTAAGATACCTCTCCAACCCGTTCCAGAATCTCAAAGGGGCCAACAAACCTAGGGCTCAGCTTGCCCCAAACACCAAACTGTTTCACACCTCTCAAGGGAGAAACCCTGAGAAATACTTGGTCACCGACTTGAAACTCTACACTCCTGCGTTTCAAGTCTGAATACCTCTTCTGGTGACTTTGGGAGGTGAGCATTCGAGCTCTAATCTTTTCAATCGCCTCATTGGTCCTCTGAACCATCTCAGGACCCAAATATCTCCTTTCACCCATCTCATTCCAATGGATATATGATCTACACCTCCTCCCATATAACATCTCATACGGAGCCACTTCGATAGTCGCCTGATAACTATTGTTGTACGAAAACTCAATCAAAGGGAGATACTTACTCCAAGATCCCCCAAAATCCAGTACACAGGCTCATAGCATATCTTCCAATATCTGAATTGTCCTTTCAGACTGTTCATCTGTCTGAGGATGATAAGCGGTGCTAAACCGGAACTGCGTGCCCATAGCCTTTTGCAGGCACTCCCAAAATGTGGAGGTGAAGGTGGGGTACCTGTCATATACTATCGACCTCAGAGCCCCATGAAGTTGAATAATTTCCTTCATATACAACTCAACATACTGCTCCACAGTATAAGTCATCCTAACACGTAAAAAGTGGGCGGACTTGGTATACTTATCCACAATCACCCACACAGTATCATGTTGTCCCCCGGTCTTCAGCAAACCAACCATGAAGTCCATGGTGATATCCTCCCACTTCCACTCTGGAATCCCTAGAGGCTGCAATAACCTTGCTGACCTCTGATGTTTAGCCTTTACCTGCTGACAAGTTAAGCACTTGGCCACATAGTCCACCACGCCCCTCTTCATTCCCGAACACCAATATAAGGTTCTCAAATCTTGGTACATCTTTGTCATACCTGGATGTAAAGAATAGGGAGTGGTATGAGATTCATCCAAGATCTCTCGCCGAACATCAGAATCCATTGGAACATAAATCTGACGCTTGTACTTTAGTAGCCCCATCTCCAAAATAGAGAAATCCCTAGCTGCTCTGACTAAGACACTCTCTGTGTGCCCTCTCAACTTGGAATCCTCCCCTTACGCTTCCTTGATCCTCTCAAGGAGTGTAGACTGAAGAGTGATGTTGGCTAATCGACCAACGACCAACTCTATACCCGCTCTAGTCATCTCCTCAGCTAACTTATCAGATATCTGCCTCGAACTAAACAATTGTCCTGGGCCCTTCTGACTCAATGCATCGGCCACTACATTAGCCTTCCCAGGATGGTATAGGATATCACAATCATAATCCTTTACCAGTTCTAGCCACCATCTCTGGCGCATATTTAGATCCATCTATGTAATGAAGTACTTCAAACTCTTATGGTCGGTGTATATTTTGCACTTCTCACCATATAGATAATGTCTCCAAATCTTAAGTACAAATATTACCACTGCCAACTCCAGATCATGCATGGGATATCTCTATTCATACTCCTTTAGCTGTCTCAATGCATAGGCTATCACCTTTCTGACTTTCATCAGCACACACCCTAAACCCTGTCTGGAAGCATCATAATATACCACAAACTTCTCATTATCTTATGGAAAACTCAATATTGGAGCGGTGATCAGTCGCCGCTTCAATTCCTTGAAATTGTTCTCACACCTGTCTGCCCACACATACTCAGTCTTATTTCTCGTCAATTCAGTCAGCGATGTGTCTATCCTGGAGAACTTGTAATGCTCCAAAATCCCTAATGCGGTTTAATGATTGGATTAGTAGGCCGGGAGGACCATAATTGATTTATTATGCCATTAAATGATTATATGCATGTTTATGTGAATTATATTATAATATGATGTTAAATGCATGCATGTGGGTCCACATTTCATTATAAGGGCATTTTGGTAATTTGGCCCGTTGAGGGCATATTTGTATATTTTGGTGCATTTTTGTGATTTATGGATGAGATCCCATTATTATGTGGATATATTCGAGCTGTTTGGCATGAGATGATCTTAGGTTGCAAATTAGCGGTTTTGTCCTAACGGGGTCAATTATTGGGATATTGGATAATGAGAATGATTAATTGATGATATATTGGGAGTTAGTGAGATCAGGAGGAAATTCTGGGAGTTTTGACTATTTTGCCCTAGGGGACGTTTTTGGGACCCCAAGCATTAGGATTTATTTGAGGTTACTTAAGCTTGAAGTAGTCTGTCAGAAAGAAAACTACGTTCAAACACTTTGACTCTCTCTCCTGTTGTTCCTTTTTACCATTCGTCGCAATTTCAAAGGAAACTTGGGGTTTAGGAGTCAGAATCAAGCGAGGATCTAGGCATAGCGATCCTAGGAAAGATTAGAAGCTTCTTGACCAAAGGATTTAGTGAGAAACAACTTAATCAAAGGTAATCCAAGCTTTAAGTTTTGAGTTTTAGAGTTTCCAAGCTCTGATTTGGATTTTGTGTGTTGATGAGTTTTTGATTTGTTTGAGCTTCGGGATTTGATGATTTTGGATTATTAGGATGTTTGGGAACTTTTATTTTTGGATTTGGATATGTTTAGGTAGGTTTTTGGAATGATTAAAAGGTGGAAAATCAGAGTTATGGCTGAATTTGCAGCTGGGGTCGCGACCCGAGCATGGTGCAGATGGGCGGTGGAGTTGAGGGGCTTGGGGGCCGCGGCACTGGGGAAGGAGGGTCGCTGCGCTTGCTTCAGGCACCTCTGTCTTGGCTGGGGGTCGTGGCTCAGAGAGTTGGGGGTCGCGGCGCTTGAGGGTTTTGAGGCCAAAATAGTGTTTTGATCATGGGAACTCAAACTTTAGGCCTCGGGATCGTCCCTACTACCCGATTTAGTAGGATTCGATGTCCCAGAGGCTAGGTCTTGGTTCGGAAACCTTTGTTATTCATTTTATTGATGGAATCCCATAATTAGTTATGACCAGGTGACCACTAAGGGATTAAAAGGTAGATCATTCTCAAGAGTCGTTCTCTTATTAATTCTTGCTCGAATCAGAGGTAAGATTAATGCACCCTATGTATATGGCATGCGTGGTTATTATAGAGGCATGTTGATTGTTAAATGTGGACATTGATTGCATATTAAATGCTTAGCAAATCTTGCTTATTTATTTATGGCATTGACTAATCAGAATCGGCATTGGTCGTGTGTTACTGACCTAAGAGTCAGAAATGGCATAAGCGTCATGAACGCAGAGCCGACAAAAGTTTAGATCTAATCAACATCTGCATTGAATGACTCATATGGAGCGTTAATGCTAGACCGACCCTAAGTTCGATGAAAATTATAAGCACTTGTCTAGTCTATGACTAGTTACTCAGAGCTAAGGCCAAAGGCCAAGGTGATTGTTTTGTCACATAACTAAGGGAACGGAATCCCACGTTAGTGACTCTATGGTCACTCGGTAGGTTTATGCTGGTGACTATTTCATCAGATACCTATCTCGTTTAAGCTAATGAAATGATCACTTATTGGTAAAGGGAACGAAACCCACCTTAGTGACTTTTACAACTATCACTCCTCTATTTTGGACTAAAAGTCCTGGATGGTTATTATGATCTTCGTTTGATATTATATACTTGCAGTATTGAGTTTTCTTGTTGGGCTTTGGCTCATGGGTGCTATGTGGTGCAGGTAAAGGGAAATAAAAGCTCACTCAGCCTTGAGTGGAGAGCTTAGGGGGTGATGTATACATATGCAGCCGCTTGACCACCACGGCCAAGGAGTTCTCAGGGGAACTAGGGGGTTTACCCTATTTTTGCCGCTTAGATCGGTGGGTTGTAAATTTTATACTATAAATAACCATTTTGCATTGTAAATAACTTATAAAAGTATTTATGGGCCCATGAACAGTTTTATGTTTTAAATAAAGTATATCCTTTCCTTTTGATTGACTTTCCATCTGAACCTATTAATAACACCTAGAAGCACGTTTTTAACCAAAGAACTCGGTTAGCGAGTTAAATCACGGTTCAAAGTTCACCGTAACTGTCTTGGGGTAATCAGGGCATTACAGAACCCCTCAACGAACTGCCGATAATACCCTGCCAATCCCAGAAAGCTCCTAACTTCTGGTACACTGCTTGGTCTAGGCCAATCTCTCACTGCCTCAATCTTGCTTGGATCAACTAGAATCCCCTCCTTACTAAAAATATGGCCTAGAAATGTGACTTGTGGTAGCCAAAACACACACTTGAACTTAGCATATAACCTATGCTCTCTTAACCACTGCAATACCAGGCGTAAATGCTGCCCATGCTTTGTTTCTGATTGTGAGTACACCAATATGTCATCAATGAACACAATCACAAACTTGTCCAAATAGTCCTTGAAGACCATATTCATCAAATCCATGAAAGCTACTGGGGTGTTGGTTAATCCAAAGGACATAACCAAGAATTCATAGTGTCCATATCTCGTGCGGAAAACAGTCTTTGGTATGTCCTCCTCTTTAATCCTTAACTGGTGGTAGCCTGACCGAAGGTCAATCTTAGAGAACACTATTTTCCCCTATAACTGGTCAAACAAGTCGTCAATCCTAGGTAATGGATATTTATTCTTAATGGTCAGCTTGTTCAACTCCCTGTAATCAATACACATCCTTAAAGATCCATCCTTCTTCTTGACGAACAACACTGGAGCACCCCATGGCGAGAAACTCGATCTGATGAACCCCGAATCCAGTAACTCCTGCAACTGAATCGTCGATTCCTTCAACTCTGCTGGAGCCATTCTATAAGGTGTCCTAGATACTGGCTCCGCCGCTGGCGCCAACTCTATAACAAACTTGATCTCCTGCTGTGGCGGCAACCCTGGTAAGTCTGCTGGAAATAACTCTGGAAACTCACATACCAATCTAGTTTCACTCGGTCCAACTGACACAACTCTAGAGGTATCCACAATGTTTGCTAGGAATCCTATGCAACCTTCCTGCATCAGGTCTCTAGCCTTCAGTGTCGAAATCATTGGTACTCGCGGTCCACTAACTGTCCCTACAAATACAAAGGGTACCTCCCCTTCTGGTTCAAAAGTTACCATCTTGCGCTTGCAGTTGATCCTCGCCCCATACTTTGACAACCAATCCATTCCCAAGATCATATCAAAGTCATCCATCGGCAACTTAATCAGATCAACAAACAACTCCCTACTGTCTATCTCTACTGGCAACGCTCTAACCCATCTCCTAGAGACTACCAGTTCCCCAGTCAGCAATAAAGTCTGAAATCCCCTAACATACAAATCACTAGGTCTACACAGCTAATTTATCACTCTAGCAGACACAAATGAGTGAGTAGCCCCTGAATCAATCAATGTAGTAAAAGAAGAACCAACACTAGAAATTTGACTTGTCACGACCGAGGGTCTAGCCTCAGCCTCAGTCTGGGTCAAGGTGAATACTTTGGCAGGAGAGAGGTTGTCGCTTTGCTTTGGCTCCTCTTTCCTAGCTTGTGGGCAGTCCTTCTTCAAATGGTTGGCACTCCCACAAATAAAGTAGGCCCTAATCCTACACTCTCCCTGATGTCGTCATCTGCACGGAAGACACATTGGGAAACTCCTCCAATTGTCACCCTTGCCCTGACAGCCACTAAAATCATCCCCGTGCCCTCCTATCCGAGCTAGGAGGGATGAAAGAATCTGGGGCCTTTCTCTTCTGCACACTGGGGCCACTACCCCGACTAGCTCCAGTAAAAGGAGGCACCGTCCTCCTCGCATCGCGCCTAGCAGCACCCTCTCTCCATATCTGATCCTCGACCCACTCAGCGGTAAGGGCCTTATCCACTACCTGAGCATACGTAGTAGTCCCCTGATACAAGTTTATCTTAACATCATGGGCGATCATAACATTCAATACTTGCACAAACCTATCTCTTCGTGCCGCATCAGTTTGCACCAAATCTGCCAACCTATCAAATCTCAAGGCATACTCTGTAACTGTCATCCGGTTCTGAGTCAGGTTGATAAACTCGTCAACCTTCAAAGCTTGGACTGCGAAATTATAGTACTTCTCATTAAAAATGTTTATGAACTCTTCCCAAGTCATAACTGCAACATTTCTTCTCTGAGTTACCACATCTCATCAGATGCGGGCATCCTCTTTGAACATGTAACTGGCATAAGCTACCCTCTCGTTCCTTTCAGCCCTCATGAATCCAGAATGGAAGAAATCATGTTCATCCACTGCTCTGCCCGCAGTGGGTCTGGTCAACCCTCAAAGGTGGGAGAATGTGCTTCCTGAACCTCTCACACAAAGGTTCCCACCTATTCTCCATAACACGCTTAACTGGCACTGGCGCCACAACCTGTTGAACCTACAACCCAATGCCCTGAGGAAGGGCCTGTTACCTCAGCTGTTGAAGCTCTTCTTCTGTTTGGTGCAGTCTGGCTTCCATTTCAGCAAACAACTGTTGCTAATTCTGTGGGGCAGGTGGAGGGTTCGGACCTTGGTTGTCATCCTCGACCTTATTGCTGCGAAGTCTGATTGATCGTCGAGGCATCTCAACAATATGCCTGTAATCAACGACGTCGCTCATTAGGCATGATAACAACAATCAGAACCACCTCCCAATTCAAATCAACCGATCATAAACATCAGTCCATAATACACAAATAACATACAACACTCAAGGGGGCCATGCCCTAGTATCATGCATATGTTAACACATTCATCATGCTCTATATAAAATAATCAGGAAAACAGGGCACTTAAGCACACAATCAAGCATATAATTCAATCATTACCAGCCAACCCTGAGTCGAACTTGTCATTGGCAGCGACCGTACGTGTTTGGTCAATCTCTAGGAACCATAAACATTGGCTCGCTCTGATACCAAGTTGCAACGCCCTACTTCCTTAGAGCTGTTACTAAGTGAGTTTAAAACATGCAATTAACTTGCTAATCGAGGTTTTAGGTTAAAAGTGTGGCTAAACTGTAATAAAAGTCATATAATTTGAAAATGTAGTCATTCATTGGAATTATAAAGCATTATACATTTGGGATCCTAAAATATTGTTTAGAAAATATTTACAACTCAAAAATACGATTAAGGTCGACTAAACAACAAAATTTAGATTAATACATAACATCTCCCAAAAATACCCTTGGCCATGGCAGCCAGGTAGGCCAAACATGTACACGTCGTTTCACGCTCTCCGTACTCATGGTTGGTCGACATTTCCCTTGCCCTTACCTGCACCATAGAGCACCTGCGAGCCGAAGCCCAACAAGAAAACTCAACACAGACAATCAACATATGCATAACTATCAATCAACATATAACAAGGCAGCCAACAGGCTAGACACATAGCGGCCATGTCGTCCCAGGTGCTTTACCAGGCCCTGGGTTCGCGGTCTACACCGTGAGGATGACTTAAGCATCCGAGAAGGGTCTCTCCCTAGCGGCTTGCACTCCGCGTGCTCAATGCCGCTCCTGACCCTTGCCGTACTCGGCTTCCTGCCGTTCTCTGCCTTCGCCATTCTCGGCCTTGTGCCACGACCTGCCTCAATCAAAGGCTCAGCCTCCCCAAATCTCAGACACGCACCGCGACCCAACCAAAGGGGCACCGCGACCTGCCCTTCTTCTTGGCCCCCCGTCTGTTTTAGAGGGTCGCGACTCACCAAGAACAGAGCCACGACCTGACCCCTTCGAACCCAAAAGAATCCCTCATTTCGACAACCAAAACCCATCCAATTTAACTCAAAATCAACCCAACAACACAATTTAACTATCACAGTAGTTCTAAAATGTTCCCAGCAACAAAACCCAACAAAAAGCTAGCTTAAAACCTCATAAAATCCCCAATTCAATCTTTAACTTCAAAGACCCAAGAAAACTAAAACTTAGCCAAGAACTATAGAATTTAATGGCTAAAATCATAATTCAAAGCTTACCTCAATATCTGTTTGAATCAACAAGCTAATATTGAGCTAATCGTCAAGTCTACTGCTCCAATTCCTTGTGTTTAGCCTCAATGGTTCCCTTGGAAAGAACTAGAGAAAAAAAGAGTGAGAGAGAAGGAAGATAGGGTCGATTTTGGGTAGAGTCGTTCTAAGTGTTTCTATATTTTATCTTATCTAGCTTAAGTCACTTAAGTTAATCCCAAGGCTCATGGTACCAAAAACATCCCCGAGGGCAAAATGGTAAATTTTCCCAACATTCCCTCCTAGACTCTTTAACTTTAAATACATCTCCAATTATTTATTTTCATAATCCAATAACCCGATAAAATGTCTATTTCCCAAAATACCCCTTGACTCGCCCCGAGTCGGGTATCGGGTTCCATTGTGACTTCCTAGCTAAACCACTCCCTAGGACTGTCTCGGATCATGCATCACAAATATATCACCACTCACACGTGGTAAAGATCACAATATACACAAATATTGCATTTATGCCCTCAATGGGCTAAAATTACAAACATGCCCCTAATAATCAAATGGGGCACACATGCATATTTAATTCACTTAAACATGCATTTCTAATCACATACTTATCAAATTCACATATTGTCATAATAATTCAATTATTGTCCTTCAGACACGCTAATCTAGGCCCTAAGCCTTATTAGCAAATTTGGGATGCTATAGAGCAATTCTAAATGAAAGATTTGGGAGATGCAAACTATGTTATAGGCATAAAGTTCATTTGGGATCGTTAGAACAAAGTTTTGGTTCTGTCTCAAGCTACTTATATAGATAAGGTATTGGAGAGATTCGGTATGCAAAATTCTAAGAAGGGTGATATGCCAACCCGTCATGGAATAATCCTTTATAAAGAGTAGTGTCCTAAAACACCTCAAGAAAAATAGGATATGAAATAGTATCCCTACGCCTCTGTAGTACGCGATCTAATATACGACATGCTGTGTTCAAGACCTGACATTTGTTATGCAGTAGGGATAGTCAGTCGTTATCAATCCAATCTTGAATTGAGTCATTAGATTGTAGTAAAGAATATTCTCAAGTATTCTGATTTTCAATCAGACAGAGACAGTAAAAAATTGACTTCTGGATCAATGTTGACACTTGGTGGAGGAGTTGTGGTCTGGCGTAGTAATAAACAAACCAGTATCAATGTTGACACTTGTAAAGTGAGATTTCATAGCAATATAAACGTATTTATCTATTCTTATTTTACCATTTACTTCAAGCTTTTTTCTTAAGTTCTTCATCTTATTAACAACTTACAAATTTTATGACTTAACATCGTTGACAGGTTTTCACTGTCAACATTGTCCCTAAAAAATCAACATGATGACGTGGTATTTTGAAGCGACACTTGGCAAGACATTTATACTAGGGGGCCTCTTGATGGTCAAATATGTGCAGACCCAAAAGAATGCGAGGGATCAGAAAATAAGCCACTAGCCATAAGCTAATTGATTCACAGCCTCTAGTCAAGAAAAGTGCAAACCATGAGTTTCAATAGACTTAGATGATGGTTGCATCTAGTCAGAAATGTGCAGACCAGGAAGTTCGGATAGGTTTGGAAGGAGTTGACAACCAAAGAAATCCCTAACAGTGTTTCAAGAATATGCTGGTCAAGTAATCCTCCACCAGAAGGATCCATAGCCAATGGAGTAAAACTTCCCAAGCATCCTGAAAAAATAGCTTATTCTATTATATTTTGAATTTGATTAATATTTTGTATTATTTTATTAAGTTATTGTGGTTGAAACGGGTGGTGACTAGGTCAAATCCATGACCCATCTTGTACATTCTATGAGCCTATAAATACAAGGCTCATGACTTCATTTGGGGAACTTTTTTGGACTAAGACTTTACTTTCTCAAAGAAAACTCTCTCAAAATATTCTCTTACTTTCACTTGAGGAAGTTAGTTGGCTAAGTTCATCTAATCTTAAGTGTAGGTTAATATATATACAAACATTAAGTGTAGGTTAACTATTATAAAATCCCTTTGTCGTTATATTTTATTTAATTCTTTTTGGGATATTTGTGGTGAAAGTGCCAATTTTATTATGTTTGTAGCACTTAAGTACCGAAGTTATTTTTTTAGCAGTGAAAGTACCTTTCGTCCATGTTTTGGTGCAGTTTAGTATAACCGTCAAATCTCACCGTTAAGTTCGATTATGACACGCAGGCGAAAGTACCCAATTAAACGAATATTTGCGGCGAAAGTACCAAACTAAAGGGATATTTGTGGCGAAAGAGCCCAATTTAAGATATATTTGCGGAGAAAGTATCCAAGTTATAAGTAAATTTTATGCTATGGTGACAAACTTAATGACAAAACAAACATATGCACTAAACTGCACCAAAACGTGGACGGAATGTACTTTCACCGCCAAAAAAATAACTTAAGTACTTAAGTGCTACAAATACAATAATTTAGATACTTTCACCACAAATATCCATTATTTTTTAATTTCTATTATTTTTCGTGTCTACTCGTAGTTAGTCACAACGACAGTAAACAAATCGTAATAGAGTACCACAAATAATAAAATGGGAAAAAAGCTTAATGGTCTATCAATTTTTTTTAGAAAAAAAGTATAAAAAACACAAACAATATTGTTTAAAAAATAAATATAAAGTTTTAAAAAATCTTTAAAAATAAGATATAATGATAAAAATACCTGAAATGAAATGATAACACAAATCTTTAAATTCTTAACTAATAAATAAAATATGACTAGTTTTAAAAAATTTTAAAAATATAAAAATATTTTTCCACAAGTAACTTAAATTAAGAAAAAAATTTAAAATTTTAAAATGCACATGAAATAGAGAAGATTGAGACCCATGTACCACATAATTAAATACGACGTAGTATGGGTGGGTCTGGAATATTCTCTCTTTCATTTCTATTATTTAACTTGAATCGGTTCCTCGAACCCTCATATGATTTTTACAAACCCTAAACCTTCAACTTTCTTGCACTGCAAAATATAAAATGGCGTCCTTCGACGAAGCTCCTCCCGGAAATTCCAAGTCTGGAGAGAAAATCTTCAGGACCAAGTGCGCTCAATGTCACACTGTTGAAAAAGGGGCCGGCCACAAGCAAGGTAACCCTAATATTTCAGATTCTTCTCTTTTTGTTTTTGATTTTCGTTATTTGGGGTTTTTCTTTATACATGTTTTTGCTATTTAACTTGTGCGTGTATTGGATCCGACATTAATTTGCGGTCGTCTATTATTTATTATATTATATTTTAATATACGAATTTCACGTCTTTATTTGGATCTGTTCTGGTTCATTCTGCGTTTTCTGTATCGATCTTAATAGTTTATTGAGAAAATACCAGATCTGGATCCGTTTTTTTGTGCATATTTTTCTTATTTGATGTATTAATGGATTTTAGTGTCAAAATGAAAGATCAATGCTTTTGATGTAAAATAAAAATTGTGAATTTTCAATTTATTGGGCATGTTATCATTAGTTCTTCTTATATTTACTAAAAGCCCTTGAAAGCAGAAGCAATATGTGACAGCATTTCTACATTAGCCAACACCCAAAAGAGTAATATTAACCTATAGAGAATTTTGAGTGAATGCTGTGAAAAAATGAGCGAATTTGAGGAATTGAGATCCTTTGTCAAATTTTCCAATCCCAAATTGTGTCCAACCACTAAATTTAATTTAGACGAAAATGAACAAAAATTATTTTAAAAAATGTAGTTCGTGATCCTAAATAATGGGCTGACACAAATTGTGACAGTCTTTTTGGATGAGTGGTCCTGATTCGTTAATGATTCTCGTTCAAATTTCTGCCGAAAAAGAGTTTGTGAGTACGTAACTCCTTTTTGAAGTTTCTAGCTTTTCAAGTAGTTAATAATCTGGTCATTATTTCAGGACCCAATTTGAATGGATTGTTCGGAAGGCAGTCTGGAACAACCGCTGGATACTCGTACTCAGCTGCAAACAAGAACAGGGCTGTGACTTGGGAGGAAAAGACATTATATGATTACTTGCTGAATCCCAAGAAGGTAATGAATTTTTCCAACTTCAACAATTCTATCTCTATATGTCAAGCCTGTTTTTCTGCTTCTGTTGAGCGTTGATGCTGGACAGGCTTGTTCCTGTGCTTGTGCTTATGCTTGTTTTTGTCCTTCTTCCAATGGTCTACCCTGTTTGTGGGCTGCTCCAAGTTTCTTGTATTCTTACTGGTTACCAAACTTTTTTGGGTTTTCTTTTTGTTTTTTAGTAGAGTTAGATTAGTATTGATCTTGGAATACCTTGTCGTGCAGTACATTCCTGGAACGAAGATGGTGTTTCCTGGATTGAAGAAACCACAGGATCGTGCAGACCTTATTGCATATTTGAAGGAATCTACTGTTTGATATTTTGATCCATTTCCTATTCCATTTTGCAGCTTATGATTTATTCACACAGGGGTTGAGAAGTTTCTTTTTTAGCCTTAATAATAAACCTCGGGACTTTTAAGGGCTGTGATGCTCTTTCTTGTGTAGTTTTCTTTTCCTATTGCTTCTCTTGGAATGTTAGAAGAGGTTGCTGTGATTGGC
The DNA here is from genome assembly GCF_963169125.1 of Humulus lupulus. Classification (NCBI taxonomy): domain Eukaryota; kingdom Viridiplantae; phylum Streptophyta; class Magnoliopsida; order Rosales; family Cannabaceae; genus Humulus; species Humulus lupulus. Next base: position 15,076,658 of record NC_084802.1, read on the forward strand.
AAAACATGACACATTCAATTTGTTTCCCTTTTTATGAATCTGGTGGAACACCATTTTTATTGGATGATAAAATTTTTTGGTTGTCTGATGTTTCTGCCTTGATGTCAAAGCTATTGGTCCTATTTATAATTATCTGCACTATTCTGAATAGCAATAATACGGTTGTCTGTCTGAAAGTTTTGTTAGTGATTCTGGTAATTACGCTAGAAATTGGAGGATCACATTAAGTTTGAGTTGGGTTTATAACTTGGAGGTTATTCATATATTAACTTGTATCCTTGGTACAGAGAAAATAAGATGGACGGAAGTGTAAAAGTGTTTTTTTTTTGAAGAAAAAAATGGAAAAGTTAGGTTATTTTTACTATAGTTGTTTGTTATTGAGGAAGTAAAGAAAATTATATTATTTTTTATGATTCTAATGTACTATTTTATTATAATTTTACCCAAATTTTGTTAGCTTCCTTAATCGAACTAGCATGTCGAGCAAGGCAATACCTCCATCCTTGTAGTCCCAAAGGTACCTTGGTGCAAGGCCCACAAGGGCACAAGACAACATGCTATTTTGGTAGCCGTTGAACGCGAACCCAAAAGCTACACAGAAGTTGCCTTAGAGAGGGTGATGAGTTTTGAATACTAATGTGGGCTGATAGGTTATAGCAGATGTAATGACTATTTGTTCTTGACAGTGAACAATACGAACAACACTTGTGCACCCACTTGATTACTTTACGTAAGAAGGAAGTTCTTCATAGTCATTGAACATATGAACATATTTTCTCTTGTCCCGTCCTTTTTGACGAACAACACTTGTGCACCCATTTCAATCATTTTTGTAAGAATGAAGTTCTTCATAGTCATTAAACATATGACCATATTTTTTGGGCACTAATTCGTAGAGGTCTCTATGTGTGATTTGACGTCAGTTGAGGAGGCTAAAGAAATCCTCCGTGGTGATGAGGATTCCCTTGAAAGCGCTCAGAAGAGCAACACTGTGAGTTGTATAAGATGGCCTTGAAAGATTAAGAGCATAGACGGCGAGAGGTATGACGACATGAGCACTTAGAGGAGCATGACCAACACAAATGCTGGGGCAAATAACAAGATCATGGACACTTGATCGAATTGTGTGGGGGATCTAATCTAGGAAAAAATGGACCTAATTGATCGAAGGCTCGATCAAAGGCTGTTTGTGGGTAGTAACATCCAGGGGTATGACTCTGATGAGGACGAAGTCAACCCCTTCATCGAGTGCCTATTATAGACCTTTATCCTACGAGTTTAAGATTCTAGCCACAAATTCGTACAATATCACACATGATCCCTGGATCACTTGCACATGTTCAACATTCAGATGAACATATGCAAAGTGTCAAAAGATGTTTGTTGCACCTATTTCCTTGCAATGTTAACAAAAGCAGTCCGACACTAGTTTTCCAAGTTGAGGGCGAACTCCATAACCTTTTAGAAACAATTCTCCTTGACTCTCAAGACGCAATTCATGGCTTCTCAAAATTGACCAGTGAAAGGTAACAACCTTGCTAATATCAAGCAAGACCTAAATGAGATGTTGAAGTAGTTTGTTAAATGGCTTAATGAATACACAGCTCGTCGGAAGAGGGAAAATCATAGAGGGAAACAGATGAAAATTCAAGTTGGTTTCCGACTATAAACCTCCTAGGACAGACTCCAAGAAAAGTCTTGTTGTTTCAGGCTTTTCTCAGAGGATAATGCCACGTCAACAAACATTGAGACATGGTCAGTACCCATCACGAATGTCTTATTCCTCGACTACTCATGACTCGAGAACATGTCTTCGGATGCCAATAACAAAGACGTTGGAGAGTCCCTTGAGAACCTTATCGAAAACTCGCACACATGCCAATTTCTCAAAAGCCTAAGAAGTCTGTTTGGGGGACAAACCAGCGAATTTCCTAGAAAGTGGGGCCCACGAGGGGTACTTTTAGCAGGTTCGCGTGCCCACCTACCTTTGACTTTTGGGCTCATCACTATCCTATAGATAGTGCTAGTCGAGTGGTGGCACTACCACCTCTTTGTCCCTCTTTCATTTCCCATGCACATGGGGACCACTTCTTTTCAACAAAAAGGAAGTTCGTGAGGCCAAAGCACCCCAGCCGGCCTCACCAAATCAAGCACAAAGCCTCAGCACAATGACAAGTGTCACACATCCCATGTGTGACTCCCACCTAATCAGAGGATTAGTGATACACCTATTACTTAGTTCACTATACTGACCCTCTTTGCCACCTATAAATAGGGCATGGAGGGGTCATTTGTAATGATTTTAAACCCAATTTTCAATCCACTATTGTTACCTTGGTGCAAGACTATCCTTTGACCTTGTTGTAAAACATAAGAGGATTGTGATTCGGACAAGACTTTTGCAATTCAAGTGAGTCATGAACTAGGCCTCATCAACGGTTGCACCACGTAAAAACCCTATGTTTTTTTTCCTTTACATTTTTGTACAAGCTTTTCCTTCATTTATTAGTTGATGAAAATTAGCGTCAACATTTTGCTGCTTTCATTGAGAGTTGTAGAAAGCCAGGAAAATCTCGACCATGGTAGACATGAGAAACCAGTCCTTAGTGTAAAATGACCCTCCATTGCTTGACGATGGGCATGAGGATCACTTGCCCATCGGGGATCCCTTGATAGTTGAGGAGGGGGGTCAACCACAAGACGAGGAATACTATCTAGATGATGGGTATGATGACTACGATCCGGAAGATAGCTTTAACATTGACGAGGACTACCAATCGGAGGACGATGTCTTTAGCACAACCTGTCACCAACAGTCTAAAAATCCGGAGGTAATCGACCTCCAAAACCAAGTGGCTGCCCAACAAGCTGAGTTGAAAGCCAGACAACAACTTGAACACTTTAATGGAGAACATGAATGCCATGAGAACTACACTCGCAACCTGGGGGATCTTGATGGAGCCGCCTATGCCACTCGCGGCTCAAGAGCCAGAGATATCTCGGGTCGCTCCTCCGGTCCCAAGTGCACGAGGGAGTAGAGCCACGAGGGAGCAGCACAACTAGCAACATGCCTACAATAGTGACGTTCTGCCAGCTGTCACGGGCTGACATTTTGACAGTAGAAATGTCCCTGCGACACCTTGACTCCCCTGAGCCAAGCTCAACCTTCCAATCATTCAGATAACAATGGCCACCTTTTTTGTGCGACTATGTGCCTTTGCACACTTCCATCTCTCGAACAAATCTCGCCGAGTTACGCTCTCAGGCATCTATGAGTGCATCAATGCATCAAGGATCTTTAGCCAAGATACTTATGATGTTCATAGGGTCTCAACATGGCAAGGAAAATCCCAACACCGATGCTCACCCATATATTCACAAGCCAAGGTAGCATGTGTGGCCAAGAGCCAACACCTCTCGTCATACCCCATTCGATATCGTCCAAGTAGCTCCTATAGTGGTCCAAGGACTCCCATACATCCATGGTTCAATCCTCAAGTCACCATGCCTTCACTCATGTTGGCAGGCCCTCGAGAGTAGCTACCACACTAGTAGCACACACTAGACCCCTGTCATTCTCAAGCATAATGCACCCTTTAATGCTTGTATGCTAACAAGTCCCACGAGTGAATTCCTATGCCATCTCGTGTCCAGAATTGTGGCCATGGCACATCACGATATCTCTTGTAGGTTTGGGCCACAATCCATGCAAGTGGCATACCGACAAGCCAAGGGAACCGTACCTATAAACATCTGGCAGCACACTTTAACACACTACTGGGGCGACCCGGTTATGTCCATGAGTATTCCTACTCATGGAGACATATAAGTCTCCTCGTGGTCCTCATATGCTCGCCCTACTAGCCCTTCTAACTAGTAGTAGCTAACTTAGTGCACCTACGCCAGGGGGTGGTGGAGAATTGACCCAATTGCTCCCACTACAAAGAGCCTTCTGAGCTTTAAGCCTTTTACCATAAACATATATGATTTTTGCTTAAGAGAAATATTTTGCTCTCATATCTCCAATTCTCTGAATCTCCTAAATACGATTGCACCATTGCATTCATTTTTTGGGAAATATTGAAGGTATTTACGAAAATGCCATTGTCGTACAACTAGGCATCAACATGACCACCAACATGCATTCTCAATTGCGCATATAACTAGGCGCCATCTTATCTCGTAATGTGCACTCGACATGCCTCAAGAGGCTAGTACGTTACATTCTAACACACTTCAATTGTCGATGCCCTCATCGACGGACCCCTTGCGATTTTTTTCAATGGAGACTCCTAAGCTCACTCCTTGCTTCATCTGAATCCTAAGTCTGCACTCATCCCTCTACCTAATTAGAATCATCCACATGGTAACGATCTCCTTGCGCTTGCTCTTAGACTTGATCAAAGACTCCATGTCACTGTCGCTATTTAGAATTCTCCCATTACGAGTATTTCAACACTCCCACACTTCTTTCTTCAAAACATGAACTTAGTTGAGTCCATCACGACGTCCCTCCAGTCAACCAAACAACCCTTGTAACACTGGCCCCAAAGCTAGCACATCATCTAATTATTGCTTTCCCGCCAATTGTCTAATGCATACTCTTATTGACAAGGAGGAAATAAGGTGCACCCCCGCTGTAACGACCCATATTTTTAAGACTCGATAATGCAGAAATATAAATGTTTTCATTTAACCAAATGTCTCGTAAATCCCATATAAAAAAAAACTTTTTAAAAGTCGTATGGCCATACTTAACATTTAATACAAACATATTTTATAAAGAGTAGAGTGAGCCTAGTTGAGGAAAATAACACAACATTTCCAAAAATAAAATGGCTTCCCAAAAGGTCGGTCCACATGTACATTCGCAAGGTAGACTCCAGCGCTCACTGCTTTGTCTTGCCCTTGTTCTTACCTACAACAAGAAACAACTAGGTAATTGAAAACGCTTAGAAAGTTCAACTTTAAAACAAAAGCATGTAGAGAATTAGGGTTCTGAATCCATCTAGACCCTACACAATCAATTTCAAGAACACAAAAGCGTCCTGGAAATCTTATGGTCATGCCTGATAACTAATGACAGATTATTTCATATAAACAGATAAATTCATGCACTTAGAAAATCCCAGAACAAGCAAATATATTATATCACGACTATTTCTTATCAACAAATAAATCACTGCATTCAGAAAATCCCAAAGCAAGCAGATATAATATATCATAATATAATTCGAGACCAACGCTCGACAACTTCCAACAATTTGGGCATAACACGCCCTCCAGCATAAATGCTAATCTGTAAGAGAGAACCGAGTCTCAACACTAAGATCTAGCAATTAAATATCCCCATCAAGGGTAACTATCGAGTTACCTAGGGCATCACTACTTATCCAAGAGTAAATCCTTCACAAGGGTAACCATCAAGTTATCTAGGGCATCACTACTCATTTAAGAGTGTAATCGAAGGTACACGATTTTATAGAGACTTCTATGTTAATCAGTGGTGCTGGTGAGTAGTTGCCCCTAGGGTCTTCATCCTCACTCAAACTTGGCAACCCCTAGTATCTCTAGGCACTCTCACTGAATGGCCAATATTCACGGCTACTATCCGAGAATAACTTATCAGAGCACTTGCTCGGGTTCTAACCGTTCATTGATTAAGTAAGCATGAGAGCCCCTAGGTCCCATTCATTTTGGCGCCCCTAGGTTTAAACCAGCAATCCTCACCTCTTGGCAACTCGTCACGGTAATGAACCAGACATAATAAAATCAAGCAGTGTGACGGGAATTAGCCGTCTAGGATATGATGGATATCTACTCTAAATCAGCACTCACTAGACTAATGTCTCTAAGCAACTTTCTACGACAGTGTATATATGTGCATGTGTCTCTATATTAGCATACAATACAATAGTCGTTTCATGTTGCAGCCACACAATATAAGTTGACTTACTTGGAGTCATTTTCCCTCATCAAGATTTCACCCTCCAATGTATAATGCAGTTATGCTTAGCCAATACTGTAATTATCCATACAGTATACTCGGATTAATTATGGCACTTCATAATTCATTATTAATATTTTGGGCAGTTTGGTCATTTTCAAAATTATTAGTAAGGATTAAAGATCCTTATTTCATTTTAAACCAATTAAGGAAATTCATACACAAATATTTGAGACTAAACCCTAAGTCTTGGGGAGACCTACCCTATGGTCTCGATACCTAGGCTCGGGTATCACAATAGTATTTTTCCACAATCCGCTAAAAATCTTTTTCTTTAATAGTTCCACTATTAACCTGTACTTTCAACAGTCGATAAAATATATAAAAAATTTTAGCCGGTATTATATCCGGAAAATACTAATTAAATTCCTTAATTATTTTTTTCAAGAAAATAAAATCTTAATTTTCTTTTAATTTTCTCAAGGTTTTAATCTCTAAAAATCATTTTAAGAAAATTGCCTAATTTATTTTAATTAGGAAAACCGTTAAAAATTTCCCATCTTGACTAGTTAATTTTTCCAAAGTCAATTAATCAAGTTTACTTACTAGAACAATAATTCACTTAATTATTTTATCAAAATATAGGGTTTTAAACCCTCTTTTAATTTAATAACTTATTAATAAATTAATAATTTTACTTTTAGAAAGAATAAAAATTATTTAATAAAAGTAACTCTTACTAAACTCAAAGTGGTATTTTAGGTCAAAATATGTTTTCAAGAATTACCAAGTTTTTATCTTGCATTAAGCAAAATTTTAATTTTACCTTAAGTTCCAAAATCTCATTTTTACACTAAGTGTGAAAACCCTATTTTTCACATTTTTAACTACATATTTTGTTAGGTCATAACTTGAAATTTACTTATTCAATTGTTACCAAAATTTTCCAATTCTATTTTTGGTATGCCATTTAGGTCTTTGTAAAATCTTAGGTCAAAAGGAACATTTTTGATTGGTGAAATTATTTTCCAACAATGAGGTAAAAATGACCTTATTTTCAAGTCCTTAATTTTTCCCAACTTTGGCACTTAATAACTTTCAAATCGTTCAGTATTTTGTTACCGAATTTTACAGTGAAATACTAGGTTATGCCAAGATTATGTCCACCAAAATTTAGAAAAAAAATGGGTTTATTTTCCCTATATAGTGGCTGTTCAAACTTGGTCCCGAAATTAAGAATACGAAAAAAACAATTTTTTTTACCTAAACTTTGAAATAGCAGATTTCACTCATTTTTAAACATTTTTTAGTGTATCAAAAGCTCAATTTGAAGTACTAAATCTCAACAACATCACAGTACAATTAAATTTTACAAAATAAATATACAGTAGATGCTTGACCCCTTGGAAGTCACAGCTCAAAACTTGTATTTTGTTTTATGGTTCTCACAAAAACCCTTAGGGATTTTGGTTCCTATTTTAAAAAATCAACACACAAGCTTCATAAAAACTATAGAGCAACTACCATAGCCTTATTAAATCACCAATAAGAAACTTTAAGCATTAAATATACAAAATAATTCTTAAAAATAAAAACCATACAATAACAACCATAAAAAAGTAAACTTTTTATCTGTTGTTGTTCTTGCTTAAGGTTTGGATCATTGTAATCTAATATTCCCTTCTATTCTCCACAAAAATTCTGATTTATTTTTATTGGGATCTTTCTACTAGTTTTGGCTCCATCAAAACCTTAACCAACTCCCCCAAAAACATAGATAGTTAGCTATTTAAAATCATATGGTTAAAAACTTTACAAAGTCAAGTTTTTTGAAACTTTACCTTAGGGAAACCCTTCCTAGACAAAAGCTTAATGCTTCCAAGCATTCTTAGTGTTCTTGAGGTTGAAGATGGAGAGAAAACTTGAGAGAGAGTTTTCAAAAAAGATGAGAGTGAAAGCGAGAGAGAGTGGGTCAGATTTGGGGGGGGGGGGGGGGGGGGGTTAGAAGAGTTTATACAACTCTAAAAATATCCTATAAACACATGAGTATTTTACTACCCACTTGCCTATTTACCCTAATACTTAAATAAATGAGATTAAACTTAATTAAATTTTGTGAACCCAATTAATTCCTTCACATGGCCGGCCACCAATTAGTTTATATATATATTTTATATAAAGGTTAATAAATATTTCCTAAGAAGAAAAATCCAATATAACTTCCTATAACTCTTTTTCACTCTTATTAAGTTTTAAAAACAAAACTTAATACATAATAATTAAATTAAATGTCTCTCAAATTTAATTTAATTAATCACACAATAAATTTTAACATAAGTGTAACGACCAGGATTTTCAAGACTTAATAATGCGGAAATATAAATGTTTTCATTTAACAAAATGTCTCAAAAACTTGTATAAATTTTTTTTTTTAAAAGTCGTATGGCCATACTTAACATTTAATTACAAACAAATTTTATAAAGAGTAGAGTGAGCCTAGTTTAGGAAAATTACACAACATTTCCAAAAATAAAACGGCTTCCCAAAAGGTCGGTCCACATGTATATTTGCAAGGTAGACTCCTGCGCTCACTGCTCTGCCTTGCCCTTGTTCTTACCTACAATAGGAAACAACTAGGTAAGCGAAAACGCTTAGTAAGTTAAACTTTAAAATAAAAACCATGCAGAGAATTTGGGTTCCGGATCCATCCGGACCCTACACAATCAATTTCAAGAACGCAAAAGCATCCTGGCAAACTTATGGTCATGCCTGATAACCAATGATAAATTATTTCCTATAAACAGACGAATTCCTGCACTTAGAAAATCCTAGAACAAGTAGATATATTATATCACAACAATATCTTATTAACAAATATGTCCCTGCACTCAGAAAATCCCAGAGCAAGCAAATATAATATATCACAATATAATTCGAGACCAACACTCGACAATTTCCAAAAATTTGGGCGTAACACGCCCTCCAACATAAATGCTAATCTGTAAGAGAGAATCGAGTCTCAACACTAAGATCTAGCCAATAAATATCCCCATCAAGGGTAACCATCATTTTATCCAGGGCATCGCTACTTATCCAAGAGTAAATCCCTCACAAGGGTAACTATCTAGTTACCTATAGCATCACTACTTATCCAAGAGTGTAATCGAAGTTACACGATTTTACAGAGACTTCTATGTTAATCAGTGGTGCTGATGAGCAGTTGCCCCTAGGGTGTTCAACCTCACTCAAACTTGGCAACCCCTAGGCACTCTCACTGAATGGCCAATATTCACTGCTACTATCCGGGAATAACTTATCAGAGCACTTGCTCGGGTTCTAATTGTTCACTGATTAAGTAAGCATGAGGGCCCCTAGGTCCCATTAATTTTGGCGCCCCTAGGTTTAACCAGCAATCCTCACCTCGTGGCCACTTGTCGCGGTAATGAGCGGACATAATAAAATCAAGCAGTGTGACAGGGATCAGCCGTCTAGGATATGACGGATATCTACCGTTCATATTTTCTAAATCAGCACTCACTAGACTAATGTCTCTAAGAAACTTTCTACGACAGTGTATATATGTGCATGTGTCCCTATACTAACATACAATACACAGTCGTTTCATGTTGCAGCCACACAATACAAGTTGACTTACTTGGAGTCCTTAGCACTCAGCAGGTGTTCACCCTCCAACGTTCAGTCCAGTTACGCTAGCCAATAGTGTAGTTATCCATACAGTATACTCGGATTAATTATGACACTCATAATTCATTATTATTATTTTGGGCAGTTTGGTCATTTTAATAAAAACACATATATAAGGATTTATGATCCTTATTTGGTTTTAAACCTATTAAGGAAATTCATACAAAATATTTGAGACTAAACCCTAAGTCTCGGGGAGACCTATCCTATGGTCTCGATACGTAGGCTCAGGTATCACAATAGTATTTTCCCACAATCCGCTAAAAATATTTTTCTTTAAAAATTCCGCTATTAAACAGTACTTTCAACAATTAGTAAAACATATAAAAGATTTTAGCCGGTATTATATCTCAAAAATACTAATTAAATTCCTCAATTATTTTTAAAGAAAATAACTCTTAATTTTATTTTTATTTTTATTAAGGTTTTAATCTTATAAAACTGTTTTAAGAAAATTGCATAATTTGTCTTAATTAGGAAAACCGTTAAAAATTTCCCATCTTGACTAGTTAATTTTCCAAAGTCAATTAATCAAGTTTACTTACTAGAAAAATAATTCACTTTATATTTTCTCAAAATGTAGGGTTTTAAACCTGTTATCCAAAAAGCAGGTGTGGATGACGTGGCAAATATTTTCAACATGTGGCTTACACATGGTAGAGGTTCTGCTCGACCATCGATCAGGAATGTTCCCCTGACACAGTATTTGAGTTTTATATACGACCAGATTGCTTGTATATTTTTGAGTAATTTTGTACAGTTGTAATCATATCCAAGATTATTTCCCTTTGTACCTGATTATCCGATTAATTAGATAAAAATATCTTTGATTGATTCATGTAACCCACCTTGAGCCTATAAATAGAGAAGAAGTAGCTCAAGGGAGGGACTTTTTGGCTAATTTTTGTTTGTGCTTTAGAAGAGAGAACAAGAGAACTTTGGCTATTATCTTTCGGTTGTATTACTCATCCCTCTAAGGCTTGTGAAACTCAAGAACCCTAGTTCTTTGATCACCCCTTTTGAGAATCAAGATCAATAATAGCCTAAGTGGACGTAGGTCATTACCAATTCTTGGGGCTGAACCACTATAAATTGTTGTGTTGTCTATTTTTCTTTCCATAAGATCTTATTCAATACTTTCGATCACATCAAGCATTTGACTCCGTGTCAGTTGGCCGAAACGAGGGTCAACAGTCAGGTGCTTTCATTGAGAGCTTAAGAAGAAGTTGTTGAAGGTACTAATGGCAAAGACATCCAGGAAGACTGGGCAGGCTACTAACGCTGCACCGTCTCAACCTCCTCCCCCAAACATGGCTGAGAATGAGGCATACTTGGAGTTTGATGAGGAGGAACTGGACTCCGAAACGCTGAAAACTACTTTAGGAGTATTGCAAGAGGAATTGGCCAATCTGAGGGCCAGTCAAGAGAGTGTTGCGGAAACGATGGCGCGGCAGCAACAAGAAATAGAGTGTCAGCGTCAGGAGTTGAGTGAGCGGCAAGCCGAGATGGACCGTCGACAGAGGGACGCGATGGCCGCCCTTGAAGCAGCCGTCCAACTGCCAAGGAATCAGGCTGCATCGGCTTCTCAGCTGGATTTGCCACCTCAAAGGGCAGAGCTGCCACCCGTGTCTCAGAATGAGGCCCCACCAAGAGATCTTGGACCACAACCTCCATCCCCAGCTGGTCGAGGCAATCCTCCGCACTCAAGGCAGAATAGGGCAGGGCACCAGCCCCATATCCCTAGACGCCCACTGGAAGAGGAGCCAAACCTACCGAGCAGGGGGCCAAATCCTTCTGCTAACAGGAGGAATCCAGAGGCAGGCTCTGCGGTCAGGGGCCCCCCACAGCACAACAATGCACGGGGACACCATGACCAACGCAGGCCATCCCCCAACGCTTGTGGAAGACCAGCCCACGGAAATAGTGCGAACAGTCGTTCGCACCGAAGTCAGCCACAGTTCAGAGATGGCCATGATTACAATGAGGCTAATTCAGGCAGAAGGAATGCTTGTCGAAGGCAAGAGGAGAAAGGTGGAGGCAGGACTCCACCTCCCAGAGAAAACAGGCCCGTTAGCCATAACGCTGGGGGGCAACCCAGGCAGAATAATGTGTTCAGCCAATTGGGAGCCAGCGAGCAGCGACCTCGCGATGATGAATTGAGGGATGTAATCAATGATCGGCGTGAGAAGCATGATGAATACGCCCCCCCGGCGCCAGCTACACCGGCAATCCCAGAGGCCGTCCAGGCCCAAATAGATGTCCTGAACCAAGTAGTACAACAGCTGGTCAGGGGAAGAACATCTCATATCGAGTACGACAGGAGAAGGGGCACCCCTTTCATACAAAGGATCGCCATGGCTGAAACCCCCAGTAAGTTTAAAATTCCCACACTTCCGAACATTGATGGATATTGTGACCCAGTATCTCATGTCAACAAGTTTGAGATACAAATGGACATTCAGAAGGGGTCTGAAGACGCTCGATGTAGGATCTTCCCTACAAAACTTTCTGATGCTGCACAGGAGGGGTTCTTTAAGTTCCCTCCAGCAAGTATAGTATCCTGGGAGATGTTCGTAAAGGAGTTTTACGGACAATTCTACGCGGGTCGTGTGCACCCCACTGAGGCAAACCAGCTGGTCGAGATACGCCAGCAAGAAGGAGAACCACTGAAAGATTATGTCCAATGTTTCATGCGAGCGGCAGCTGGGGCCAAAACAGTGGGAGACGAAGGCAAAATGATGGCCCTAACAGCAGGAGTTAGGCGTCGTACGCCCCTTTGGAGTAGCCTCAGGAAGCATGGGGTTAAAACTACCCAAGATTTTTTGGATCGAGCTGATCGATACATCAAGCTCGAGGATGCAATTTCCAGCGAGGGAAAGCCCCCAAATAAGGCCAAAGAGACTGAAGACCCCGCCAAAGCCGCCAATGAGTCAAAGCCCAATGGCAACAACAAAGACAACGGGAATGGCAATGGCAAGAATGGGGGGAAACGACCCCATAACGAACCCTCTACCTCCGAGAGTAAGCGCCCCAAGGGCAACCATTATGAGCCAAGGTTCACCAACTATACTGCCCTTGTAGAGTCTCGAGCAAAGGTGTATCAGGCAACAAGTTTCAATGTATCCTACAAAAGACCCGCTCCCATTCGAAAGGATATTTTGAAAAGGGATACAACCAAGTTTTTTCGCTTTCACAACGACTACGGACACGATACGAACGAGTGTAACCAGCTGAAGGACGAAATCGAGTTCCTTATTAGACAAGGACACTTGAGAAAATACGTGCGAGCCACAGAAGCTTCCCAACGAGAGGCTCTGGGTGGCAACGAGCAGGCGCTTGCACGCCAATGCTTGCCACCTTTACAGCCTGATCCCGTGGCAGACACCTTACTCACCATCTGTGGAGGCCCGCACCTCGCGGGAAACAGCGGAAAGGCAAGGGAACGATACGCTTGGACCCTACGCCATGACCAGGACATCGAGATGATGACTGTGGAGGATCGGGCAACGAAAAAGGCTCGAACAGAGGACGATGTAATAACTTTCTCTGATAATGATGCACAAAATGTCTGGTTCCCACATTCCGATCCGCTGGTCGTGGATGTTCAGATTGCCAATATGATGGTGAAAATAATACTGGTCGATACAGGAAGTTCAGTTAACATCCTGTATAAATCTTCCCTGGAACGGATGAAGTTGTCCACAAAGGACTTGGAGCCTTGCAACCAAACAATTTATGGTTTCTCTGATGAGGGACTCGCTCCAACTGGGTCAATCAGGCTTCCAGTGCAGCAGGTACTGCGCCCACCAACAGGACATTACTCACTACTTTTATAGTAGTTGACTGTCCTTCGGCCTACAATGCAGTGATTGGAAGGCCAATACTGGTCGACCTTCAGGCCGCCACCTCTATATGGCACTTAGCCATGAAATTCCCAACAGATGCAGGGGTAGGATGCGTATTGGGAAACCAGAGGGAAGCAAGGGAGTGCTACAATGCCTCAATCACTAAGGCCAAGAAGGGTATATCGAGGAGTGCTCCCCCAAAAGAGTTGCAAATGGCCATTGATGTACAAGCCCAATCAGGTGATGAAGTCACCAAATAGGGTGTTGCCCAAAGTGAGGATAGAGACTTAGATCCTCGCTTTGGGGATTTTGAAGAGGATATAGGACCTGTCGAGGACCTTGAAGAGGTCCAACTCGACGAAGAGTTTCTGACAAGAGTTGTGAAGGTCGGCAAAAACTTAGAGACAACAACCAAATATGCACTGGTGGAATTTTTGAGGAAGAACTAGGAAGTTTTCTCCTGGTCGCATAAAGACATGGTTGGGATAGATCCTGCAGTCATCAGCCATGTCTTGAACGTTGACAAAAGCTTTCCACCCGTGAAACAGAAAAGAAGGCTGCTCGATAAAGACAGATCAAAAGCCTTAAAGGAAGAAGTTGAAAAACTGAAGGAGAATGGGTTCATCAGGGTGGCGTTTTATCCGTCATGGGTCTCTAATCTAGTGCTGGTTCCCAAGACGAATGGCAAATGGCGGACCTGCGTGGATTTCACAGACCTTAACAAAGCTTGCCCTAAAGATTGCTTCCAACTCCCAAGGATCGACCAGCTGGTCGATGCAACTGCAAGCCATGAGATCCTCTTCTTCATGGATGCATACTCAGGGAACAATTAGATTAGTGTGCATCCCCCTGATGAGGATCACACTAGCTTTCAGATCGATATAGGGCTATACTGTTACAAAGTAATGCCCTTCGGATTGAAAAATGCTGGTGCGACTTACCAGTGACTAGTTAACCACATGTTTAAGGAGTTGATCGGGATAAACATGGAGGTGTACGTTGATGACATGTTGGTGAAGTCAAAAAAGGAAGAGGGACATGTGAAGGATTTACAAGTGTGTTTCAATGTTATGAACAAATACCAGATGAAGCTAAATCCTCTCAAATGTTCCTTCGGAGTAGGATCAGGGAAGTTCTTGGGGTTCATTGTCAATTCGAGAGGAATCGAAGCTAATCCCGAGAAGATCAAGGCCCTGATCGATATCAAATCGCCAATAAAGATCAAAGATGTGCAAAGTTTGACTGGAAGGATTGCCGCACTCAGTAGATTTATTTCAAAATCAACATATAAGTGCGTTCCTTTCTTCAATCTACTTAGAGGCAATAAGAAGTTCGAGTGGACTGAAAATTACGAACAGGCTTTCCAAGCCTTAAAAGCCCACATGGCGTAGCCTCCTGTCTTATCAAAGCCTGTAGATGGGGAAACTTTGTTCATATACCTGGCGATCACCGAATATGCTGCTAGTGCGGTGTTGGTAAGAGAAGAAGAAGGCGTACAAAAGGCGGTATACTATGCGAGCAAGAGGTTGATCGGAGCCGAATTGAGGTATCCTCCCATTGAAAGGTTAGCCAATTGTCTAATTTTGGCCTCAAGGAAGTTACGTCCTTACTTCCAAGCCCATCCAATCACCATCTTGACTGACCAGCCCCTTCGGCAAGTTTTGCAAAAGCCAGAGGCTGCAGGTCATTTGTTGAAATGGGCAGTCGAACTCGGGCAGTTCGATATAACATAGTCACTGCGAGCAGTAATAAAAGGACAAGTCTTGACTGACTTCATTGCTGAATTTACTGAACTCCCAGATAACGAGCGGGGTGAAAAGCCTAATGCACCTGAGCCTCAAGTTGAAGCTCTTTTGTGGAAGCTATTCACAGACAGATCATCCAACGAGTCCCACACAGGAGCATGAGTGATATTGATAATGCCAGAAGGGCATCGATTTCACTGCGCAATTAGGTTTGATTTCACCACTTCGAACAACTAGCCTCAAGTTGGCCTTGGTGACCAGAGATTTAAAGCTCTTCTCAACGTCCGTCATGCTGGCCAACATGGCAGACCTCAACACCATGTCTGGTGTTGGGTCTGGTCGCAACCATGGGCCTGAAAAACACAAGAAGTTTCAGAAAAAATGCAAGGAAAAATGCTAAATAAAAACAGCGACCAGTGGAAAAAGACTTTTACCTCCTCGAGTGAAGGCCAGGTTATTCGCGACCATGTCGGTCGCGAGGAAATACTCCTGACTATATTTCCCCACATTTGAAATGTAGGTTGTGTCACTTAGAAAGGTTCGGCTAGACTCCTAGTGACAAAAGTGAAAGAACCCCATGCCAGACTGTTGGGGTTGGACTTAAGGTTGTAAAGGTAATTGACCTCGTAAGGGGTAGGCTCGGGCCATTTTTTGTGATTATAAAGGATATAGAGTGCAACAAGCATTCTATATCCATTTGTTGTGATTTGAAATGGGGCGACTCCAAAATAGTTCGCCACTCCCTGGAAGAATGGATGAAGAGGAAGGGTAGCCCCAGCCTCTATGTGATATCTCGACCAGGCACTCAAAATGCCTCCAGGAAAATTCACCCGCTCGTCCGCAGTAGGGAGTTTGAGGGTTACCCCAGAAAGGCCGTATTTTCTGAAGTAGTTGGCTAGCATCCTAGGGGTTACATGATTGAGTGGGGCAAGATACTAGTCGACGTCAGGAAGAACCGAATACCGAGGACGGGCTCTGACCTGGATGCGAGGGTCAGGAGAATTATTATCTCGACCACTGGTCGAGGGAACCACAGCCTGCGAGCCAGGCTGGGATGGAGGATTTGAAGGATTTTTCTTCTTTTTGACGGTAGACTTGGCACGACCCATGCTGACGGGAGTTGGTTGAGGTATTGGAGGAGAAATTCACGAAAAAGGAATCTCTTGAATTCGCTGAGCTGGTTGCTCTTCACCCTTGAGCAACTGTACAAGCAAGTCGTCGTCTATAGGCCTCTCACCACCCCATAAGTCTGGCATTAAAAGCTGCGAACAAAAAAAGGGGGAGGTGAGGAGGAAGAGCCTAAGAAGTTGGTTAGAATAACGTTGTCCGTGTATAAAAGTCTACCTTTTATACGACCAGCAGCATTCTAACGAAAAATTGAAATTTTTATACGAACAGTTTGAAAAACAGATCAAAAAGTGAAAGTAAAAAGTTTTTTCTGAAAAAGCTTTTTCAACTCCTGTAAGGGTGGGAAAAACCCAGTTTTTCAACTAGCCTAAAAATTGAATTTTTACTTCGATTTTACGTCCTAAACCTATGATCTCGACTATCAAATTGATTCATAACCCCTACAAAGCAAGTATGCTCTACCATATCTAACATCAATCGACAAGCGTCCAATTTTCCTATATTTTTACCCAGGAACACGACACTGTTTCAGAGCCTAAAAAGTTAGCACAAATAGACATGCACAACACATTAAAGGGTACGAAAGTTCTGAAATTTACCTATACGAAGATTGAGAAGTCCTGGAGAAACTTTGATTTTAGGCGTGCGAGCAGCAGATTCCTGGAACAACGAAGGATGGTCTTCGGAGAAATTTCTGGGTTTTATCTTGGGAGTTCTTGGAGTGTTCTTGACAAAGAGATAGCTTATAAAAGGTGAAAAAGTAATTTTAAGGCTATATATATATATTTTATGAGATATGTTAAAAAGAGGCAATCAAAAGTTACCCTTTTTCGAAGCATGGGGAAGCGTGATAGACGTCAATAGTTTACTTGGGAACTAAAAAGGCATGATTGGACGTGAATAGGTCACTTTTTTCAAGGAGGCACGAACTACTCTGACAGATTTGGTGGGGTAATCGAAGGGTCATTTTCCTAAAGTTTATTTATTGCTGGTTGTAATAAATAAACTTGGGGGGCAAATGTTATCCAAAAAGTAGGTGTGGATGACGTGACAAATATTTTCAATGCGTGGCTGACACCTGGCAGAGGTTCTGTTCGACCATCGATCAGGAATGTTCCCTTAACACAGTATTTGAGTTTTATATACGACCAGATTGCTCTTATACTCCGTATATTTTTGAGTAATTTTGTATAGTTGTAATCATATCCGAGATTATTTCCCATTGTACCTGATTATCCGATTAATTAGGTAAAAATATCTTTGATTGATTAATGTAACCAACCTTGAGCCTATAAATAGAGAAGAAGTAGCTCAAGGGAGGGACTTTTTGGCTAATTTTTGTTTGTGATTTAGAAGAGAGAACAAGATAACTTTGGCTATTATCTTTCGGTTGTATTACTCATCCCTCTAAGACTTGTGAAACTCAAGAACCCTAGTTCTTTGATCACCCATTTTGAGAATCAAGATCAATAATAGCCTAAATGGACGTAGGTCATTACCAATTCTTGGGGTCGAACCACTATAAATTGTTGTGTTGTCTATTTTTCTTTCCATTAGATCTTATTAATACTTTCGATCACATCAAGCATTTGACTCCGTGTCAGTTGGCCAAAACGAGGGTCAACAAAACCCTTTTTTAATTTATTAACTTATTCAAAAACGAATTCTTTTATTTTTAGAAAGAATAAAAATTATTTAATAAAAATAATTCCCACTAAACTCAAAGTAGTATTTTAGGTAAAAATATGTTTTCAAGACTTGCCAAGTTTTTATATTGCAATAAGCAAAATTTTACTTTTTACTTAAGTTCCAAAATCTCATTTTTGCACTAAGTATGAAAACCCTATTTTTTACATTTTTAACTACATACTTTGTTAGTTCATAACTTGAAATTTACTTACCCAATTATTACAAAAATTCCCCAATTCCATTTTTGTATGCCTTTTAGGTCTTTGTAAAATCTTAGGTCAAAAGGAGCATTTTTTATTGGTGAAATTATTTTCCAACAATGAGGTAAAAATGACCTTATTTTTCAAGTCCTTATTTTTTCCAAACTTTGATACTTAATAACTATCAAACCGTTCAATATTTTCTTACCAAATTTTACAGTGGAATACTAGGTTATGCAAATAATATGTTCACCAAATTTTAGAAAAATATGGGTTCATTTTCCCTATACAGTGGCTGTCCAAACTTGGTCTCGAAATTAAGAATACGAAAAAACAGTTTTTTACCTAAACTTTGAAATAGCATAACTCACTCATTTTTAAACATTTTTGAGTTTTTCAATATCACAATTTTATGTAATCAATCTCAAAAAAATCACAGTACATTTAAATTTTAAAAAAGTAATATACAGTGGCTGCTTGACCCCTTGGAATTCAAAGCTCAACACATGTATTTTGTTTTAGGGTTTCTTACAAAACCCTTGGGGTTTTTGGTCCCTATTCTATAAAATCAACACACAAGCATCATAAAAATTATAACACAACTACCATAACCTTATTACATCACTATTGACAGTGAGAACTCGTCAACTAAGTTAAGTTGGAAAGAATTGCAAGATCAAGATTATCAATAGAAAAAGCCTTAGAAATTCAAGTATCAACTCTAAGAACAATTGCAGAAGAACAATGGTGAAATCAGTTTTTCATTCATTATGGTGCACTTGCTACAGTAAATTTTCCAACCCTCTTTCAGGTGGGGTTAGAGTTCATTTTATAGGGGGCTCTAATGGCCCTGAGTACATGGTGGTCCAGAAGGTACACGAGTACACTAACAGGAGAGTGGCTCCAGGTGTAGTGGTGTCGGCTCTGGTACATGGTCAGAGTTCGTGGGAGCACCTCAGCTTTTGTACCTGGTCATGACTCCTTTACTTGTCTTGTATGGGTGTCAGAGACGTGGTGGTGGTGTAGCCACTCCTCGTACTATTCCCAATCGCCACTACTTGTCGGGTACAGGTGTCAGGCATGTCCCATGATCCTTGTAGGCATGTACATACCCCTTTAGAGGTACCTTGTTCGTATTATTTTTGTCTCTTGTGGGCCACCTTGAACCCTGACATCATGCGTGCATGGCCTTACACCTAAACGTTGCTGGGCCTCGTGTGGTCGAGGCTGTGCGCGAGACGGGCCTCGCGCCTGGGCACGAGCCTCGCTTGCGAGGTGCTGGGACACTGGGCCTCGCGTGGCCGAGACTGAGCACGAGACGGCCTTCGCACCTGGGCGTAGGCGAGGGCTTCGCATGGCCTCGCGTGTCCGAGGTGTGACGCCGAGTTGGTGACTATGCGGACATGGCCTCACGTGGGCGTGCTGAGAGCGAGGCGGGGCTTCGCGCCTGGGCATGGTCGAGCGAGGCAGGGCCTCGCGCCTAGGCGCGTCTTAGATCTTTTACGGGCGCAGAATATTGAGCATCCACACTTGCCCCCCAGTCTAGGAGAGGACCTTTAGGTGCTCTTGTAGACTATTCTCCTTGATTCTTATAAATAGGCCCTCATGCAAGGCTCATTATTTATACCTTACTTCCTTAGCTTAGTGGTATCTAGACCCTTACTCCTTTCAAGAGGTAAGGGGTACAATCCCCCACCACCTCACTTTTGCCATATTTTCCTTCATTTTTTTTTCATTTCATTTTTTTTTTACATATGAGCTAATTTCTTGGTATGTCTATTTGGAGGCTAACACATCCTTTTTGCCTATTTTTACAGACGTGTATTTTCGACCATTTGGTGCTTTTGGCCCTCGACCTCCTTTTTTGGCCTCGACAGCCTCCAATTTCTACATCTTGAGGTATATTCTCTTTTTCCCTGGTTTTCGTTGGGTCCAAATTAGCGTTACTCGGGATGGGGTATCATGGCCTGAGCTCGCAGTGAGTCTGCCCAGTTGCATGCCCCTCTTTTTTTTTTTTTTATACTCTGTAGTGGGTCATTTAGGGCGTTTGCATCTAGAGTTATTAAGCCTATTCCTTTGTGTTTTGTAGCCATCCCCTCATTTATACGTGAACCCCTTTTTGCTTTCGGGACGAGGTCTCATGGCCAGTGACGACCCATCCGACATACCTCCGGGAGTTGAATTTATTGACCTGTCCTCAGACTCAGAGTCCCCTGAGGAAAGCCCTTACCAAGACTATGACTCCTTGAGGCAGGCCCGTATCTGCCATCTTGAGTACATGGCTGAACTTAGGCATAAAATTTGGGTGGTGGAGAGCGAAATTGACTCGGTGCTGAGAGGAGACGGAGCACCTTTCCCCCCAGACATTAGTGACCACGTAGCGAGCCTTAGGATGACCCTTTTAGAATTGCAGAGGGAGTTGGAATTTATGGAGGGACACCTTCCGCCTGAGCCCTCCAGCCCATCCTCGCCTTATGACTGCCATGGGGCCACTACCACTTCTCCTCAGCCCGTAATATCGGTTTTCCCTAGCTTAGCGCTTCGGCAGTCGCTCCCCCGATGGAAGACTCTTTCTAGGAGGAAAAAATGGAGGGTCAAATGTTCTGTCTCTTCCTCACATTTTTATTTTGATTTTGCAGATATGCCGAGGGCACGACGACAGGTGACTTCCAATGAACCGGACGATGCTCCTTTACTGGCAACCGAACTAGTGTCGCGTGTGTCCGAAAACAAACTGATGGACATCGTGGATCACTATCGCGTCCCTCCGGAGTACACATTATATGTACCTCAGGAGACATGTCGGGCTGACAGTCCTAGGCCCAGCTTCGTGGCCCTTAGCGAGCACATCCTGAAGGCGGGTGGTACCATCCCGTTACACCCGTTCTTTATTGCGGTCCTCAACTACTTTGACCTTGCCCCGCTTCAGCTGGCTCCCAATGGCTGGTTGACTTTAAGCTGCCTTTTTGTTGCATTTACGAAGCTGTTTAAACGCGCTCCTATGGCGACAGAGGTGCATTTCCTCTACAACCTCATGCCCCTTCCCAAGTCCAAGGGATTTTACTATTTACAAAAAGCCAACAACGAGGCCACTTTGATAGAGGGCTCAGTGTCCAACCCGGGGTCTTGGAAGCAGGACTTTTTCTTCGTGGAAGGCCCCCTCTCTGTCCGCGAGGACTTTCGGGCCACTATCATTAAGTACCCTGAGCATCACTTTCTCTCTTTTACTTTCTTACAACTTATTGTTTCATGACTTACGTTCATATCGACCATGGCGTGTATTATCCAGAGTAATTCGTTGAACCCATAGTTGTCGGGTCGGAAGCGAGAGACATGAGAACATTCCTCAGCGCTGACCCCGCTATGAAAAAGGCGGTGTGCCTATTCACCGTGAAGAATCTGAACCGCTATAAATTGTCCCCGGTCTCGGAACCCAAGTTGCTGTGGACCATCTCTGGGTCCACGAAGATGAAGGGGGCCTTGGCCGAGCCTTGCCCGGATGACGATGAGGATGAGGAAGAGCCGGAGGAAGCCCCCCTTGACCGCGGGGGATCTCACCAGCTGCCTCCATCTCCTGGGGGATGCCCTCCATGTGCCTCCTATGATCTGGACATAGCCCCTCATTCTCAAGACCAGCAGGCCGTTTCGGGGTGTTATGTTTGCCCTGACCCTGAGGGCTACAACGCCTTCACTCAGGCTCCTCTCGAACCTAGACCATCGGGGACTTATTTTGCCGACCTTCCGGAGCCTCCCTCTGATATACTAGATCCTCAGTTTTCCACTTTCACCGCGCCCCCTCTTGTTTCGGCGAGCGGGTCGTCCGTCCTCACCCAACCAGGTGCCAGTGGTGCGGATGGGGAGCCCTGGGTGACTCGGATGGCAACGTCTTACAGACAGCGATACATCCAACTTGCCTCGGGCCTCCCCGTATCTGACTGGAACGGTCTTGGGAACGTTGCCCAGACGGACCTTGGGGAAACCCTAAGGTGCACCATGGCCTGGGTGAGTTCCTGCACCTCGCGTCGACATTATTATGTATAGATGTACATGCGTTTTTCTTTTTGTTACTTATTGTTGATGCGTTAACTTTCTTGTGCAGGCCTATACCGTGGCTCTACGGTTTGCCGACTTGTCTAGCAACCTCTCCACGTCTATTGCTGAGAGGGACTGCCTTACATCCCGGGTCCAGGAGCTCGAGAAAGAGATTGAGAAAACCCAGTCTGAGCTAAAGAAGGTTCGGGCCGAACTTGCCACCTCGTCGAGAAGGAAGCTGAAGGCGGTTGCCAAGGCTAAGGAGCTAAAGGACCAAGTTGCCAGCCTGAAGAGCGAACTCCAGGCGACCAAGGATATCGTGACAGTGTCGCAGGAGAGGGTTACTCATTTAGAGGCCAAAGTCGAGTCTATCAAGGTCGAACTCCAGACTGCAAGGGCCGAAGTCGAGGCTACCAGGACCGAACTCCAGGCTGCTAGGACCAATGTCGCTACGTTGCAGGAGAGAAATGCTTCCTTGGAGGCGGAGAAGACTGCCATTGAGTACAGGTCCATAGACCGCGCCCTTTACAACGTGTGGAGGCAGGATCCCAATTTTGTTTTCTCTTCTTTTGGTGAGCATGCCGTTGCTCGAGCGGCTATGTGGAGCGCCCACGGTAGGAGGCCCTGAAGTAGTCATTTCATAACTTTTGTTAGCTAGCCCACCATGGGTGTACGCTCTTTTTTTTTTCTTTGACTTTGTAATTGTTGAACGAAAATAAGTAATAAAAAAAAATAAAGATAAAAAAAATATAATAATATATTATTGTAAAAAAGGTGGTTCAGTCAAATTAGTGGAGAGGAGTATCTCTACTTTTCTCTCCACCTTCCCACATTCCACTCTCACCACTCTTCACATAACGTAAAATAAAGTCTATTAAATGGGAAATAAATCAGACACAAAAGGAGAAAGGAAGAAGAAAAAAACTCTGCCAAAATTGTGTGAGAGATTACGATAAAAAAAAAAAAACAAGAGAGAAATTAAGGAAGAAATACAGAAAGTTAAGATTTTCATCTTCAAGGATTTCTACAAAGTGAGTACTAAAGTTTGTCCCTATTTTCTTCTTGGTATTCCAAACATCTTTTATTTCTCAGTGATTTTCTTATTTTGTCTTTGGTCCACTTTGACCTAGGCTCACAAAAGATCTTTAAAAGTGAGATATAGCCAAAGGGAAAAGGGGGAAAATCTGATTTTTCCATGTTGTTATGTTATCCCAATCTCTCCTAAAATTATAATTGATTTTTATGTTGTTCATGGTCCACTTTGACCTAGGCTTTGCCAACAAAAGGTCTCCAAAAGTGAGACATAGCCATGAAAAGCATGATAAATCATAAAATTCATATTTGGTTATGTTGTCAAAATTTTCTTAAAAAAAATAAATTTTGCTAAACATTAAAATCAAGAAAACGAGTGTAGAAAATTTAGATAACCAAAATGGTTGTTGATCAAATTTTCCTACTCATCACGCAACGTCAAAAAAATAAAATGTATATATATATATGTATGCCAAAACATATGCAAAAATTTCACTTCCAGAAGAAATTTATATGCGTACACATACACATATATTCTATATACAATTGACAAGGGCTCCTTTAGAAAAAAGACTACACCAGTCAAACCATCAGTCACATCCTATAAATGTGATAAAAGACTACAAACATGAGAAAATGTTTGTATTTTGAGAAATGTTTATATGTGAGAAAATGTAAGAAAGGACTATAAAAGACTCACATGATATATATATATATATATAAACATTGATAAATTATCTTGCTTCTGGGCTTTTGAAAAGTCAAAACGTGACTGATTCTATAGTGTTTATATATATATGTGTTAAAAAAATAAAAAAACTGAAACCAAACGAAAAGTAAAAAAAAAAAAAATAATAATAAAATAAACGGCAAAATTATATATTGCGATACACTCAATCGAGACAAATCAGAAGCAAAGTCTATATATATACATGTGTATTGATATAGCCATATATATGGAGGCACGACAAATTAGACCACGAAAAATAAATAAATGAATAAAAACTCATATTCATATTTATATGCATATATTTTATATATGTAAACGTAAATTTGGTTTACCAAAAGTAAAGAAGCAGACTGTTTTGAGGAGGATTCCTTAAATCAAGAAGTAAATGACAATTGAAGATAGATAATTGTCACCAATAAACCTTCGTCGTCTCCTAAAAATATATATATATATATAAGAGATTAGAACTATGTATTTATATAATTGTTTATGATGTAAACAACCAAGGAGAACAAATATACATACCCAAATGTATGCTTCACTTTCTTCTCAGAGTTAAACAGTGTCTCTTAAATTTGGAGAACTTTGAAGAATGCATTATGTTGAGTATGGTAGAGGGTTTAAATAGACAAATGATGATATCTTAATTATATTTCAAATTCAAATTCAAACTGAATTTTAGAATATAAAATAATGATATCATTTTATAAATATCTATATCAGATTTTATCACAAATTTTAAATTCAAATCTCTAAAATTAAATTTGAATTTTAGTATATAGATATTATCTGATATTAAATTTGATTATTCATTACCAAATTTTGGAATAATCACTGAGAAATAAAAGATGTTTGGAATACCAAGAAGAAAATAGGGATAAACTTTAGTACTCACTTTGTAGAATAGTACTCACTTTGTAGAAATCCTTGAAGATGAAAATCTTAACTCTCTGTATTTCTTCCTTAATTTCTCTCTTGTTTTTTTTTATCGTATTCTCTCACACAATTTTGGCAGAGTTTTTTATTTCCTTTTCCCGTTTCAATGAAATCTTTAAGTGGACTCAAATAATATATAATAAAAATATCTTGAATTTGAAATCAAATTTAAATTCAAATTTTAAGATATTTATATTATTTGATAAATTCAAAACATAAAACAGCCAGATTTTATCTCAAAATTTTAAATTCAAATTTAAAAAGAAAAAAAATTAAAATTTGAATTTAAAATAATGATATTATCTGATATAAAATTTTAGATTATTCCCCACAAATTTTGGAATAATCAATTAAAATATTGGTCAAATAATCTCTTTATATATAAAATAAATTAAAAATGTATATATATATAAGGAGATTTCAAGACATAAAATTGTCACCAAAATGATAAAATTCTAAAACCATGCGAAATGGTATGAAATTTCCAAATCCTAAATGAGTTCATCAAAATCAATTCAAAATGACGAAATATCATTCCAAAATTTCAAAGAGGTCATTAACCTCACAAAATCTCACAAAATGGTAATTTTACCTCAAAATTAAAAGCGCACTAAAATTTAAAAGTCATAATAAAGGGTATCTCAAAAAGGGGTCACTCACCTCTTAATTATCAAAGCATCATAAAATCTTTGAAAATTCTGGAACTACGTTAGACTTGATTCCTAAAAAGGGATACGCAGGCAACTTAGTTGCTAAGACTAAGTGCAGCCGCCAATACCGCAAAATGGTATAAAAGCACAAATCTCAAAATTCCATAAAAGGTCATCCACCTAGGAATTTTTCCAAAATTTCAAATGGCAAAGAATTCCTGAAAATGGTCATATACCGGAATTCTTATATTCAAATTCTAAAATATCTCAATCCGAACTACAAGTGGCTTGATCCTTCACAAAGAAGGTATGTAGGCAACTCAGTTAGCCAAAATTACTGAGTTCAGCTGCAATTCCAAATTCATCCAAGTTCTCCCTAAATTATTTCAAATTATTTAATATCATCGTAATTGGAATCAAAGGGTATTTCCTTTAAATAAAAGGATTGTAATTAAGAGGTTATTCTTATAATCTCGGATGGGTCGAATTTAAATAAATAAAGAAAATCTTATGCTATAAATTTGGCATAGGTGAAATTGTGTTTCACATTTATTTATTTATTTATTTTCTAAATATGAAATTTTTGCCTAACATAATTTTTGGCACGCCCGGTGGGACCCATTCTCCTTTTCATCTCCAACTATGATGACTATTCTTGAACTTTAAAATTTTGGTGCTAATTTAGTTTACCTTTTACAGGAAAAAATGGCACCACAAGTGACAGTTTACTTCCACAAGTTACCAACGACCTCTTCTAACCAAGGAGAGAAAAAGAATCGCTTCCTGGCAGCATTCTCTATTGATCGGGTACCCATCTCATGTAGTGTACCCAAACCTGTAGAGGATGTGAAGAAAGCTACACCAGCTAGAAAGGCTGGAAAAGGAAAAGTTGTGAAAGATGTCTCTAAGACTCAACAAGCCTTGAGAGGTAAAGCTGCGAAAGGCTTTAAAAAGAGGCAAACCCGGTCAATGAAGAGGTCAATTTCAAAGGTTGATAAGGCAGAAGGGAAGCCAACAACGAATGGTTGTCCCATAACTACCCAGAGGGAATGGGGTCAGCAATGTATCATGATTGGTTCCATCCCAATTTTCTTGCCCACTGTTGCTTCAGTGATGTTTATTTCCGCAAAGGAAACCGAAGCAACACCGGCGTCTCAAACTCTGAGAGGCAGGAAGGCAATGAGAGGCAGGAAGGGGACAACAAAATCACCCTCTCCAAATCCTCTTGAAACACGGGAATTGATAAGGGATATGTCGATCAAGCCTACGATCGTGATGCCTGTCAACCGCCAAAGCCATCAGGGGGCATCTGTTGAGAACAATGAGCACCCTTTATTACATCTAAGACTAGATGAGGGGTGTATGACGCCTTTTACCCTCTCAAAGAAGGCTAGAAGTGACAATGTACGGGTTCCCAAAGCAAACCCTAATCTGTTCCTAAAAGAACATGGTGAATGGATGTTCCTTCAGGGATATCGACCAACAAGAGTCACTTCAAATGTCGAGCCTACATCCCATACGGGACCTGTAACTCGATCGAGAGCCTGTGCCATGCGTTCAATTCCCGTTCAGGAATCGGCGAACCCCCCTGTTCAAGAAGCTCAGGAAGAGGGGAGTTGCACATCTGAACACTCTCTAGAAGACACTCCCTTTGTCGAACAGAGTAAGGGGGTGTCCGATGACCTCATTACTTAGTTTGAAGCACTAACCATTGGCAATGATAAAAATATGCCAGTATTAGTAACTGGGGCAATCAGTAGTGAAGAGAAGATCCTGGAACTTCAAAGACTACTGGCCGAGAGGGATGAAGAAGTAGCCCGACTCTCAACGCAATTAGCTCATCAAGCTAACATGAGACAAAAAGAGAGTGAGATCGGGCAAAATTCCTCGTCTTTAGCACCGCCCGTAGGCAATACACAACCATCACCGTCTGGTGTGCAACCACCACTAACCAGTGTTCAACCTCAACAAGATTTAAAGACTCTTATCATGGAGAGTATTCGAGAATACCAGGCTGCAACAAGTATGCCGATTCTAGGATATCATAAGCCATACCCGGCTTACTATGACCAAATCCCGTTTCCACCAAACTATGTCAGACAAAAGTTTGAAAAGTTTGACGGAATTAATGGTTCTCCCCATGAGCATCTGGCATATTTTACTCCTGCATGTGGTGAATCTGCCCAATCAGATGCACTGTTGATTAGACAATTCGTGCAATCGCTAAAAGAGGCAGCGTTCACCTGGTACACTCAATTGCCCCCAGGATCCATAAATACCTGGGACGACATGCAAAAAGCCTTTCTGGCACAGTTTGTGAGTTCAAAAAAGACCATAAGCATCCATGACCTGGTGGAAACGAAGCAACGAGCCAGTGAAAATGCTAATGAATTCATAACAAGATGGAGAAATCTTAACCTTCAATGTCCGGAAAGGTTATCAGAACAAGCTGCGGTTTCGATGTGTGCCAAAAACCTTAACCCTGAGGTGGCAACCTTCGTGGGCACAGCAGAGCCCAAAACCTTCAATGAGCTTGTCTCGAAGGCATGTAACGTTGAAATACAAATTGCTCGGCAAAAGGGTGGCAAACCCTTACCGAGATTCGAAAACAAAAAGCCATTAAAGAAGGGAGAATCAATGGCCACTTTTATCAATACCGGTAACAATAAAGATAAAGGGAAGGCACGAGAGCTGCAAAAGAAATTAACTCTCAAAGAAAGGAAAGAAGTAAAATATTCATTTGACGATGATGACGTTGACCAAATTTTCGACGAGTTGTTAAAGGCTAAAGCAATAAGACTTCCTGTGCCTAAACGACCCAACGAGGTTGATATGACAAATGACCCAAATTATTGCCGGTATCATCGAATTGTGAGCCATCCACTGACAGATTGCTACATCGTCAAAAACATTATCGAAGGCATGATCAAGAGAAAAGAAATTGAAATTGACTCTTCTCTTGGAAAAGCGGCGACAAATACGACTTCCTTAACGGAGAATGACCAAATACCAAACGATCCCACACAAAAGGACGTAATTTCTATGGCATTTGAAGTTGATAAGGAAGTTACAATAGTTCAAGCTCACTCGGACATGCCGAAGCCAGGAAATCCAAATATTCCTACTTTGTATGAGCTCATGACAGAGCCCAATTTAGAAATTTGGGATGATTGGTATGATAGTGAAGAGGATTCGGAAAGTACATGGCAAACATGTACTCGAAGAAAACCTACAAAAATTAAAAGTCCATCTCGGAAACCATCTGGAAACTCTGGAGTCAAATTCTGGAGTACACCAGAAACAAAGAATCACAAGAATAAGAGAAGGACTGGAAAGCAAAAAATTTCTTTAAAAATAAATGAACTTGAACAACCAAAACAAAATCTAGTAACTCTGGAGGAGTTTTTACCAAAAGAGTTACGGGAAAAGGCAATTGTTGGTGACGACAGTGTGTCAGATTGCTGCATGACTTTACTGGCAGAAGAAGGTCCTGAATCTACCTTGTCCGATAGTGAAAAAGAGGTAGATGAAATTACCTTGCAAGATATGCGGCAGAAAATTGTTGCAAAGAAGGCAAAAGAAGCGAAAGAGCTTGAAAAGGCTAAACAAGACCTTCAAAAGCCTTCATCTTCGACCAACAAAGAATTCGCTAATGACGGTCGAAGAGAAAAAAGCACTGGTGAAAATGAAATGACGCGAGCAAAATATAATATATTGGCTCATCTAAAGCGCATCCCTGCTCTCTTGAGCGTTTATGATGCACTGCAAATGTCTCCTGAGCACAGAAATGCACTTGTTGTTGCATTAACAAGTCCTGAATTTTATATGGAGAAGATAGAGCCAATAAAACCTACATCACTCGAGATGCATACCTCTTGTATGGCATGCATAACCTTTGATGATAAAGACCGTCAGTTGGGAGCCGCCTTGCATAATCGGCCTCTCTACGTGACAGGTATGGTTGCTAATGTTCGCGTGAGCCGCATCATGTTGGATTGTTGATCAGCTGTGAATGTACTCCCCTTAAAAACCTTGAGAGATGTTGGTTTACACCCACGACAATTGTCTCCGTCATCATTGACAATTCAAGGTTTTAACCAAGTTGGAGAAAAAGTAAGGGGAAGTATCACGTTGAAAGTTGAAATAGGCGAACTTAATTCTGAAGCCTTATTTCATGTCATTGATTCAGACACATCCTATAATGTGTTGTTAGGGCGACCTTGGCTTCATGAATATGGGGTCATTCCTTCAACACTTCACCAATGCTTTAAGTTTTGCAAAGAAGGCAAAGTCAGAAGTGTTAATGCAGACCCAAATCCCTTTTACGGGGAACAGGTGAATTACGCTGACGCAAAATTTTACAAGTCGGCTAATGTCACGATTTTGAAAGATAAACTTGAGGAGGGCAAATGTCATGAAAGCTCAACCTCACAGAAATCCCTGCAAGTTAAGCAACTATCCCTTGTGAAATCTTCGCAGCCTAAAGAGGAGGACTTGAAGGTATCTAATAAAAAACGAACCTTCAAGTACATCCCTAAAAGTCAATGAGGAGTGGGGCAAAAAGCTTTTACGCCGATTGAAGATTCGATGACAGCCCTTATGACGAGCTTTACTTTATCGCTAAGGAAAATTGATCAGTCACTACCCAAGGGTAAAATGCAAATTTCAATTACTTTTGGTGAAAATAGCAGGAAAAATAAAAGGGTTGTTACTCTTAATAAAAAATCTTCAACTTCTGTAACTCCTAAAGTCTTCAAAGTGGGAAAGAAAAAGTTCCATGTCAAGAAGCAAAAAGGAATCACAATCCATCAAAATAGTGATTGTTTAAAAGCTTCTTTTGAACCAGACGAGTTAACAGAAGGGGAACAAAAAATGTTTCGCAATGACGATGTACCCACACCTTCCCCGCGGGTGTCGATGTTTGACAGACTTGAAGCAAGCACATCCACCCCACGAGTGTCAGCATTCGAAAGGCTTGTTTTCCCAAGTGCTCCACAGCCAAAGGGAACTAAAAAGCAAAGACAGTGGGTGCCAAAACAAAAGAAACCCTTGAGAATTACTATTCTTCAGGGGCATGAAACACAAGAAGATGAAGAAAATATTGCTCAAGTTAATTACCTCTCTTTTGAAGAAAGTTTGACCGTAGAAGATGAAGGCTCGAGCTCAAACCCTTCGGAAGATTTTATAGACATTTTTCAACCAGCACCTCAAGAATTCGAAGACGGAGGACAAGCAACAGTGGATGATTTAATAGAGATCAACCTTGGGACCAAGGACGATCCAAAGCCTGTATTTGTCAGTGATTTATTAACCGAAGAAGAATTACCACAGTACGAACAAATCCTTCGTGAAAATAAAGATGTATTTGCTTGGGGATATCAAGACATGCCAGGGTTGGATCCAAAGGTTGCCGTACACAGGTTGGCAGTATCGAAAGACGCTACCCCTGTTAAACAATCTCAAAGAAGAATTCGACTAGAGCTGCTTCCCAAAATTGAGGCAGAAATTGACAAGTTAAGAAATTGTTGGTTTATTCGGGAAGTTAAGTATCCCATTTGGCTCGCAAACATTTTCATTGTGATGAAGAAAAATGGGCAACTCCGCATATGTGTGGATTACCGAGATCTTAATCGGGCTTGCCCAAAAGATGAATTCCCACTCCCCATCACTGAGTTATTGGTAGATGCTACCACTGGTTTCGATGCCTTATCATTCATGGATGGGTTTTCTGGGTACAACCAAATCAAGATGGCACCTGAAGATGAAGAGCTCACTGCTTTTCGGACACCAAAAGGCATATTTTGCTATACAGTTATGCCATTTGGCCTCAAGAATGCAGGGGCAACCTACCAAAGAGCAATGGCCACAATTTTTGAAGACATGATGCACAATACTGTTGAATGTTATGTTGATGATTTAGTGGTCAAAACAAAAGAAAGGGCAAATCATCTTGATGATTTAAAACGAGTCTTTGATAGACTCAGGCAACACAATCTCAAGATGAACCCTTTAAAATGTGCATTTGGGGTAACATCAGGAAAATTCCTCGGGTTTATCGTCAGACACCGAGGAATTGAAATCGACCCTGCAAAAATCAAAGCAATTTTGGAAATGCCTCCCCCACGTAACTTACGTCAACTACGTGGACTACAAGGAAGACTTGTATATATCCGAAGGTTCATCTTAAACCTGTCCGGTAGATGTCAACCTTTTTCGAGATTGATGCAGAAAAATGTCCCATTCATTTGGGATGACGCATGCCAAAATGCTTTTAAAAGTATTAAGAAATACCTGTTACACCCACCAGTGTTAAGAGCTCCAATCTTAGGAAAGCCATTGATATTATATATCACCTCACTTGACCGCTCCTTGGGAGCCTTGCTGGCGTAGAACAATGAGGAGGGAAAAGAAGTGGCCCTTTACTACCTAAGTAGAACTTTAGTAGGGGTAGAAAAAACTACCCTCCAATCGAGAAGGTGTGCTTGGCTTTAATTTTTGCCGTCACAAAATTACGGCATTATTTACTCTCACACCCTGTGACTTTAGTGTCAAAAGTTGACCCCTTAAGATATATTCTATCAAAGCCCGTGTTGTCTGGACGATTGGCCAAATGGTCTATGATTTTGTCAGAATTTGAAATCAACTTTATCCCACAAAAAGCAATAAAAGGGCAAGCATTGGCGGATTTTCTGGCAGCACACCCAATTCCAGAAGATATGGAGTTGCGAGAAGATCTTCCAGACGAAGAAGTTTTCACGGTTGATACTTCATCATGGCAATTATACTTTGATGGGGCAGCAAGAAATAGTGGGGCAGGTGCTGGAATTGTCTTTGTGACACCATCGGGAGGTCTGATACCTTACTCTTTCCATATTCTAGCTATATGCACCAATAATGTAGCAGAATACGAAGCGTTAGTTATCGGCCTCGAAGTTGCACTCGAAATGAAAATACAATCATTGGAAGTATTTGGCGATTCTCTCTTGGTCATTAAACAAATGAGTGGTGAATTTGCAGTCAAGCACGAGAATTTAATCCCCTACCATGAAAAGGCTAAATATTTGCTTGGTCAATTTCAAGATATAACTCTAAATCATATCCCTAGATCAAAAAATGGTAAAGCTGATGCGTTAGCTAATTTAGCTGCTTCGCTAACACTTCCTGAAGAAAGGGATATCCAAATTACCATAGGGGAGCGCCATGTACTATCCCAATCCATGGAAAGAGTTGAAGAAGAAAATACAGTCAACTTGATAGCTTTCCTGGACAACGCAAATGAAAACGACTGGCATCAACCAATCAAAGACTACATCCAAAAAGGAGTCTTGTCAGAAGACTTGAAGAAAATAGTGGATGTAAGAAGAAGAGCGCCTCGATTTGTGGTCTATAATGACACATTGTACAAGCGTTCATTCGATGGGATATTGTTGAGATGTCTCTCGAAAGAAGAGGCAGCACATGCACTTGAAGAAACTCATGCCGGTACATGTGGCGCCCATCAAGCTGGCCCAAAACTGTCAGCTCAATTAAAGCGGTTGGGTTACTATTGGCCTACTATGGTTCAAGATCAATTAATTTCGCTAAATGCTGTAAGTTATGCCAATTGCATGGAGATTTCATCCACCAACCCCCTCAACCACTCCATCCTTCTATACTGTCATGGCCTTTCGAAACATGGGGAATGGACGTTATTGGTTCCTTTACACCACCTTCTTCCAGAGCCCACAAATACATCCTGGCCATTACAGATTACTTCTCCAAATGGGCCGAAGCTATACCATTATAAGAAGTACGAGCAGAGGATGTCGCGGATTTTATAAGGACTCACGTAATTTATCGATACGGGGTTCCTTAAAAAATAATCTCCAACAATTCCCTTTCTTTCAAATGTAAGGCAATGGTCAAATTGATGGACAAGTACAAATTCAAGCACAGTTTTTCAGCTAGTTATAACCCGTCTTCAAATGGTTAGGCAGAAGCATTTAATAAGGTGTTATGCAAAATCATGAAGAAGACAGTGACAAAGAATAAAAGCGACTGGCACGAGCTCCTCCCAGAAGCTTTGTGGGCTTATAGAACTACTGTAAGAACTGCGACTGGTTGTACACCTTATAACTTGATGTTTGGGTCTGAAGCAGTTTTACCTTTGGAGGTTCAAATACCTTCGTTAAGAATTGCTACTCAACTAACGACCCTAGATGAAAATGTGCAAGTCCGTCTAGCTGAGCTTGAAGCATTAGATGAAAAACGACTTGCTGTTCAACAAAAGCTCGAAATTTACCAAGCCCAGGTAGCTGGGGCATTCAACAAGAAAGTTAAATTCCGATCTTTTCAGTTGGAGACCTAGTTCTTACCGTAAAAAGACCTGTTGTCATAATTAGAAGGATGAAAGGCAAGTTTAAGGCAAAATGGGAAGGACCGTATGTTTTCACTAAGGTCTTCCTAAGAGGGGCATATGAACTTTCTGATTCAGAAGGCCGACGCATCTACCCATGTGTAAAC
Source organism: Humulus lupulus (assembly GCF_963169125.1). Taxonomy (NCBI): domain Eukaryota; kingdom Viridiplantae; phylum Streptophyta; class Magnoliopsida; order Rosales; family Cannabaceae; genus Humulus; species Humulus lupulus. The sequence goes on from NC_084802.1 coordinate 15,110,799, forward strand.
GGAAAGTTCATCAAGAAGTTCTACACTTAAACAAAAGGTTCTCACCTACTGTGTAGACCGGACACTTAAAAAAGGGCGTGCAATGAACTATGAAAGGCTTGATCCCACTTTGGGTACGTAGGCAATCTAGTTTATAACTAGGCCCAGCCACAAAAATAAAACAACTCATATTCCCCTTCAAAAAAAAAAAAAAAAAAAAAACAGAACTACAAAAGGCTTGATCCCACTTTGGGTACGTAGGCAATCTAAAATGAAATATATTATTAATTTAGATGCAGCCACAAAATCAAAACAAAACAATTTCTCCACACAACGGAGTTAAGGTTCATAAATATCCAAATGACAAAACTACCATCAGTCTCTAATGCTGATAAACAAAAAATGATACCAAAAGTTTTGAAACTAAAAGAAAACAATGAGATCTTCAGTCTATCTTGAGGAATGAGGTCAAAGAATTGTGGATCTTCTGAAATTCTTCTTCGTTAGCTTTGATTGGAACTTTAGCTCTTTCGACCTCATAGAATTTTTCCACACCAGCTTCAAGCTTTGATTGCTTTATCCTCTCATCAATCTGTTGATGCTGCTTCAATGAGTCTTCAAGATTAGAAAGATCCTTTTCGGCTGATGTTTTTTCAGTCTCATATTCAATTCGTCTTTGTTGTAACACCAACTCTGCCGCAATAATTCCCGCCTCCTTGATCTTAAGATCTTCTAAAACTTGTTTCTTGTTCGACACAGACGTAGACAGTCTATCCATGGTAGCCAAATTTTCTTCACCGTGATTAATTATATCATGGATGAGAGATATATCAATATCTATGGCACTTTCAACTACCTGGGAAGCAACTGCAGATTTCTCTTTCAGGGCAAATGAATCATTGACAGAACTGATAAACCATGCAATCACTAGAGTTTCGACATTCATCGTCCTACAAACAGTGTCCAGTAAGTCAAGCTTCTTAATTGCTTCAGCACGACATTCCAAAATGTCTTTTGTTGGTCGGGAAGGAGATAATAAATTAAATATGTCATTCATGATGCCAATTACAAACTCCTTGGTGTATTCCTTTAAATTTGAATTGGTAATTGCTAAAACAGACATAGATGAGATTTGTTCTGGTGGAACAATATTCTCTCGAGACAACATTTCATCAGAAAACTCAACATTAACATGGTCATCAGACTCATCAAAATCAACAAGCTCATCTACTCTCGAACTGGAGGCATCAATACAAATGTCAAGGGGTGCATTAATTGAATCCTGTGTAATTGGGAAAGCTATATTTTCATCTTGATTAATTTCAAGGGTTTTCGTACGCTTTTTCCTTTTGAAATGTACTTCTGAGGTATCATCACTATCTGACCCAACATCGACATAGTTGGCATTAGAAAATTCAGCATCATTGGGAGTACACTTTATTAAGACTTCATCAAGAGTTGAATAAATCTCTCGAATGTCCTTAATGATATATTTAGGATCTTCTTCTTCATAAGGTTGCTTTGAGAGCTCTAAATGAAGATTCTTGACAGATCTCCATAAGAAAGGCATACAAGTCCTTGCCCACCAACGACAGTACCACCAAGTACATTGACCCATACGAGTCATATTAGGGATATGAAAACGAATACCAGTATTTCTCCTTAAAATCAAGGACCAGGCTTCAGCAACGCCAGCTATCCCACATTGCATTCTTCGAGAAAAACTATAACGAAGTTCATTTGAGGGCACACCTTGATCAAAACCAAATTGGCGAGCAAATATACTGGGAAAGTATGGCTCAACATATAGTTCTTTACCTACTCTCACAGGTAACATAGAAGAACGCATAGAAACCAACATCTCAAATCTATCTTCAGATAGGTCTTCATTGTCCATACAATCAAAATCTTCTTCAACAGGGAAAGAATATGGTCGGTGAATGACATAATCTTCTTCTCTTAAAATACGGCGGGCTGCATTAAGACTCCGATTCTCAGCTGGTACCCCAGCATATTTTCTTAAAAAAGGCAAATCAATAGAGGAGCTCCAATTGCTATATAGGTCACGAAAATGTTCAGCCAACCAACCAAATACATAATGTATAGGCAAGAAACTTTGGCCTTGACCTTGCACATGTGTAGCTGCAATATTTAAACCGTGATAAATATATCCTAAAACAGAAGGTGCAAGTGAAACTCTGACCCCTTGTGCCATTAATGAAGCCATATAAAACGTTTCGAGCCTTACATCATAACCTTGATAAGGAAAAACAAACCGACTTAACCAGAAAGATATGAAAGCTGCAAGAATACACTCCTTGGATGTATTTAAAGGAAGAGAGCGTACGTCAATTCGTTAGTCATTCTTCCTTTTTAAAGTATTCTTTGAGGGTTTGGAGGTAGAAGCTCCCTTAATACCTTCAAAAATCTTTTGCCCTCTGTAAAAATATTCGACCCATTGCTGCCAAGTTACTTTTGTACCGGTCAAATGGTCACAAATTTGAGCATGAGTCCTTAAAAGTTCCGCAACAATGGGGCTACGCATAGGCCCTTGCATCAATTTAGCATTTAAAGGAATAAATTCCTCATAAGGAATCCCCAAAATTGGTAAGCCACCAATGACTTTCAAGTCATATAAAGAAATGCCCATTTCATCGCTGCTGTGGTGAAAGGTATTGGATAAAGGCCCACAGAGTTCTGTAAAAGCTCGCCATATGTTATTCTCAATTAAAAAAGGGAACCTAGATACATCTATGGCACCATAAATCCCCGCATCAGTCAAAGTACCACGATGAAGACGTAAAAAAATTTCTGTCCATTCCATAAGATAAGAAAGAAATTGAGCTCTCCCTCTAAAGGAAAAGTTACCACGGGTTTTCTTCTCCAATAAGATGTGATGAAGGCTAGGAAAAAACTCACTAGTAACCTTATGAGTAATATCACCATCATCTCTGTTATCAACCAACTCAAGAACCCTAGCCTTACAAATAGGACCGTAATGTCGCATATGTTGAATGGCTTCTTGATCATTCGAATAGTGATATCGCAAATCACCAGAACTAACCTCTTCAATTTTGGACAAGGAAACAAGGTCATGTGGAGTCACTGAAACCCGAATTTCTTTCAATGGTACAGAACGTTGATAAGATGGCCCAATCTTAATTTCAGATCCTGTTTCATCAGGAGCCCGCTGAGAATGGAGAGTACCGAAGGCAGACATTTCAGGATAACTCTCTCACTGTATAAAAAAAAACAAAATTAATTATTATTAGTGAAAAAAAAAACTCAAGCATGCACATGTACATAAATGACACGCACATGCTTGAGGGGGCATCTGTTGAACGAAAAAAAGTAATAAAAAAATATAATAATATATTATTGTAAAAAAGGTGGTTCAGTCAAATTAGTGGAGAGGAGTATCTCCACTTTTCTCTCCACCTTCCCACATTCCACTCTCACCACTCTTCACATAACGTAAAATAAAGTCTATTAAATGGGAAATAAATCAGACACAAAAGGAGAAAGGAAGAAGAAAAAAACTCTGCCAAAATTGTGTGAGAGATTACGAAAAAAAAAAACAAGAGAGAAATTAAGGAAGAAATACAGAAAGTTAAGATTTTCATCTTCAAGGATTTCTACAAAGTGAGTACTAAAGTTTGTCCCTATTTTCTTCTTGGTATTCCAAACATCTTTTATTTCTCAGTGATTTTTTTATTTTGTCTTTGGTCCACTTTGACCTAGGCTCAAAAAAGGTCTTTAAAAGTGAGATATAGCCAAAGGGAAAAGGGGGAAAATCTGATTTTTCCATGTTGTTATGTTATCCAAATCTCTCCTAAAATTATAATTGATTTTTATGTTGTTCATGGTCAACTTTGACCTAGGCTTTGCCAACAAAAGGTCTCCAAAAGTGAGATATAGCCATGAAAAGCATGATAAATCATAAAATTCATATCTGGTTATGTTGTCAAAATTTTCTTAAAAAAAATAAATTTTGCTAAACATTAAAATCAAGAAAACGAGTGTAGAAAATTTAGATAACCAAAATGGTTGTTGATCAAATTTTCCTACTCATCACGCAACGTCAAAAAAATAAAATGTATATATATATGTATGCCAAAACATATGCAAAAATTTCACTTCCAGAAGAAATTTATATGCGTACACATACACATATATTCTATATACAATTGACAAGGGCTCCTTTAGAAAAAAGACTACACCAGTCAAACCATCAGTCACATCCTATAAATGTGATAAAAGACTACAAACATGAGAAAATGTTTGTATTTTGAGAAATGTTTATATGTGAGAAAATGTGAGAAAGGACTATAAAAGACTCACATGATATATATATATATAAAAACATTGATAAATTAAAATATTGGTCAAATAATCTCTTTATATATAAAATAAATTAAAAATGTATATATATATAAGGAGATTTCAAGACATAAAATTGTCACCAAAATGATAAAATTCTAAAACCATGCGAAATGGTATGAAATTTCCAAATCCCAAATGAGTTCATCAAAATCAATTCAAAATGACGAAATATCATTCCAAAATTTCAAAGAGGTCATTAACCTCACAAAATCTCAAAAAATGGTAATTTTACCTCAAAATTAAAAGCGCACTAAAATTTAAAAGCCATAATAAAGGGTATCTCAAAAAGGGGTCACTCACCTCTTAATTATCAAAGCATCATAAAATCTTTAAAAATTCCAGAACTACGTTAGACTTGATTCCTAAAAAGGGATACGTAGGCAACTTAGTTGCTAAGACTAAGTGCAGTCGCCAATACCGCAAAATGGTATAAAAACACAAATCTCAACATTCCATAAAAGGTCATCCACCTAGGAATTTTTCCAAAATTTCAAATGGCAAAGAATTCCTGAAAATGGTCATATACCGGAATTCTTATATTCAAATTCTAAAATATCTCAATCCGAACTACAAGTGGCTTGATCTTTCACAAAGAAGGTATGTAGGCAACTCATTTAGCCAAAATTACTTAGTTCAGCTGCAATTCCAAATTCATCCAAGTTCTCCCTAAATTATTTCAAATTATTTAATATCATCGTAATTGGAATCAAAGGGTATTTCCTTTAAATAAAAGGATTATAATTAAGAGGTTATTCTTATAATCTCGGATGGGTCGAACTTAAATAAATAAAGAAAATCTTATGCTATAAATTTGGCATAGGTGAAATTGTGTTTCACATTTATTTATTTTTTATTTTCTAAATATGAAAATTTTGCCTAACAGTAATATCATTATCACTACTACTTTTCTTTTGTAACTCTTGTACTATCTTCAAAACTTTCTTTTTCAATGTATATATACATGTGTTGCTATTTAACTCTTATTCTACTGCATTTGAGGCCCTTTTGAGCCTGTATGATGGGGTTTGGTTGGTTCCCCTCTTTTATTTACCAGGCTGGAGGTCCTTTGGAGCCCATGTGAAAGGGTTCACTGGGACCTCTTTTGGTGCCTCTTGATTACTCTTATAATGATGTTTTGACCCCTTGGGTCCTAGCTATCCTTTTATATATTCTTGCGCGCACTTATTATTTTTTTGCGAGAAGCGTCCCTCTCGTCGTTATTCATAGTACTATTTTTGCAAGGGTCTCTTTTAGGACCCTTTTTGGCTAGACGGCTTGGTGGTCGCTCTAGACTTATTAGTGTTGTCACTATATATTTTTCTTTCGTAAGACCTTTTGGTCTCCTTGATGTTCACAAGGGTAGCTAATCCTTGTGAATCTAAGGGATGCCTTGCAAGGTCATCTCCCTATTTTTTGTATTTAAGGACTTCGCCTAAGGCCCCGATATAAGGAGTCCTTCTAGGACTTCCCATTAAAGGGTCCTCTTTAGGGTCATGGTCCCTTTTGGGGTCCTCCTGATGGAGGGCCCTTTTTAGGATTCTCCTGGTGTATAGGGTCCTTTTTAGGATCCTGGTGCAAGGGGTCCTTTTTAGGATCCTGGTGCAAGGGGTCCTTCTTTGGATTCTCCTGCTTGTTGCTTGCTTTATCTTCACGGGCCACTTCCTCCTGATGGAGGGCCCTTTTTAGGGTCCTCCTGATAGGGGGTCGTTTTTAGGGTCTTCCTAATAGAGGGCCCTTTTTTTTAAGATCCCCTGTTAGAGGGTCCTTTTTAGGATCCTCTTTTTAGGAGGGCAAGGGGTCCTTTTTAGGATCCTCCGTTAGAGGGTCCTTTTTAGGTTCCCATTGCTAGCTGCATGGTTTTGGGTCCTGTCCTACCCCCCAAGTGTTTGGTGAAATTTATTTCGGTAGGCACTTTGGCTGATGCCCGCATAGCGAAGAAAAGTGACACATGAAGTTGCAAACAGTTTCATTCATAGCATGCGGTTTACAACCAACCTTGTAAATAAAAGGGTTACATCTAACTAGGAGGTTATCTAGGTAGCCTCTTTGATTCTTACTTAATTAAGCTAAAACAACAAGGAACAAATTAAACACAGGTTCTTTTTGCACTTCGTGCCGAAGCCTCGCTGGTAGCACTTCTCGAGATGATCCGTAACTCGTGCGTCCAACTTGTGTGGGTCTAATTTGTGTGGGTCGCTCCTTCATACACAACCATGGCCATCGGTATGGACGGTTTGGTGGATGTACGGAGGGACATGTTATAGCATTGCCTCGCCTCCTTCTACTCCCCTTTCACGCATGCTACTCCCCCGGGGGTTGGGAATTTCATAGCCAGGTGATACACAGAAGTTATCGCCTTCTATTCTCTCAGAGAGGGTCTCCCTAATATTGCATTGAATGCTGAGGTGCAATCCACCACGACAAAGTTAGCCATTACAGTGGTTTGCCTGGGTTGCTCCCCTATGGTGAGGGCTAATTCGATTGCCCCCAGGGGCTGCATCGAATCTCCCGTAAATCCATACAAAGACGTAGTGCAAGGCTTTAGGTGGCGGAGGCTCAATCCCATCTTTTCTAGCGCAGATCGATACAAGATGTCCACAGAGCTCCCGTTATCCACCAAGACCCGATGTACCCTCATGTTAGCAAGCTGGGCAGTTAGCACCAGGGGGTCATTATGTGGGAAATGCACCCCCTGCGCATCTTCTTCAATGAAAGTTATCAAGTCATTCTCGCCCTTGAAGCTCTTCGGGGGGAGTTGCTCCAAACTTAAAACGCAAGGTGGTGGTCTCCGTCTGGCCTCCTTGGCGTACTTGTCTCGCCCCTTCCTTGAATCGCCCCTGAATCCTGGTCCCCCAAATATAGTAATGACCTCTCCCTGTATTTCTGGGGCCACCTCCCGCGCCCGCGGCGAGGATGCTCCTTCTTCTAGCCTCTGGCTCTCCTTACGCACGTACCTGCCCAAGTGTCCCCTGCGAATGAGCTCCTCGATTTCCACCTTCAAATGGTTGCATTCCGCGGTGGTGTGGCCGACATCTTTGTGATACTGGCAATACCTGTTGGGGTCTCTTTTGGACCGGTCTTTTTTCATTGGCGGGGGCCTTTTGAAAGGGACCTGGTTTTCGTTCGCAACGAAAATATGCTCCCTCGCATGGGTGAGGTCAATGTAAAAGGTGTAGGGGCCCTATAGGCGCTCCTCAGATCGTTGATGCTTCCGGGGTCGATCGCCTCTTGTTCCATCATAAACCCCCTTCGTCTTTGCACCACTCGGGATGAAGGTTTCAGGGGCGATGGGCCCTTTCCGGCTTTGAGGTTCTCGTGACCATCCTCCACGCGAATGTATTTTTGTGCCTGCTTGTAGAAATCATCCAAGTTTGTGACCTCCCTCTTGAGCATGTTATCCCATAACTTGCTGCATGGGTGTACTCCAGCTGTGATGGCCATTTTCAGCTCTCGGCGGGTCAGGCTCCCTACTTTAGCTGCCTCCATATTGAACCTATGAATATAGTTCTTCAGGCTCTCTTTTTCTCCCTGCTTCACATTTGCGAGGCTGGTGCCTGGCATCGTATAGTCGCACACGGCGTGGTGCTGCTGGAGGAACTCATCAGAAAGCTGTTGCCAAGATTTGATGGACCCCGGTCTAAGTCTTTCGAATCACTTGTACGCGGGCCCTTTCAAGGTGACGGCGAAGCAATGACATCTCGCCCAGCTACCAATTCCCCTCAGCTTTATCAAGTCGTTGAATGTATCTATATGGTATTTTGGATCCGTGCTTCCTTCGTAGGGGGTCATGTGGGGCTCTTTAAAGTTGGCAGGGAGCCAGATGGCCTGAATCTCCCTCACGAAGGGCGACTCATGGTCGAACTCTTCCTCAAAATCCTGACCGCCAGAGGCGGTGACAATCTTGCTTCGCATGCTCCTCATTTCTATGTCCAGGTCTTGCCTCCTCTTGCTTAAAGAGTCCCTCAAAGAGGACGGGTTAAGATCCGCCTTTCCCTTGCCCTCTCGAGGCGCCATAGGGGGCGTGGTCCTTTTACCCACCCTCTTTTTGTTGAGCTCCTCCCGTAAATCTGAGGGTGCTCTCTTAGAGGTGACCTCATCCTCGTTGCGATGGGCCGTGTTGGTCTTCGGATCTGGCTTCTGGGCCTGCTTCAGTGGCTCAGGATGTTCGCGTTGCTTCGTTTGGAAGGTGTTGCTAGTGGAGTGTTGGGTCCTCCCATCGTCTATTGGAACTGTGGTCTCTGCCCCCTCACGACCTTTCTCTTTTCTCTTGGGCAAGGTCACGCTTGACTTACCCTGCAATAGGTCATTCAGCACCTCTTGCATATTCTCCAGGGTGGTCTCCAACCTTTGGTTCTTACGGTGGAGCTCACGTATTGCTTCTTCATAGAATCGAGATTTCAAACTAGAGCTCACGGAATGGACCCGGGGATGCTTATCGTGCCTGCGCGTAGAGGGGCCCGGGTCCTGCCGGCCGGAGTTCGGTACATGGGGTGGTCTAGGGAGCAGGAACTCGTTAGCATTTCCCGGTGGTGTTCTTAGAGGACTCTTTACAGGCGGGACACTCAGTGACGAGGCCTCTCTATCCTCGTGAATCTCAGGGTCCCTTGGGGGCTCCACACCTCTGGGTGGAGGGGGTTCCTTCATGGAGGCCTTCAGCTGGACTCTGGTAAGGTGGACCTCCACCTCTCGTGGCTCCCTGAGTCACTTTGAACGTCTTGGCATTTCTTCTTGCTGGAAGTAATGGTAGAACAGTAGCTTGGAACTTAATTTCCCATAGACGGCGCCAAACTGTTGACAGTGAGAACTCGTCAACTAAGTTAAGTTGGAAAGAATTGCAAGATCAAGATTATCAATAGAAAAAGCCTTAGAAATTCAAGTATCAACTCTAAGAACAATTGCAGAAGAACAATGGTGAAATCAGTTTTTCATTCACTATGGTGCACTTGCTACAGTAAATTTTCCAACCCCCTTTCAGGTGGGGTTAGAGTTCATTTTATAGGGGGCTCTAATGGCCCTGGGTACATGGTGATCCAGAAGGTACACGAGTACACTAACAGGAGAGTGGCTCCAGGGGTAGTGGTGTCGGCTCTGGTACATGGTCAGAGTTCGTGGGAGCACCTCAGCTTTTGTACCTGGTAATGACTCCATTACTTGTCTTGTACGGGTGTCAGAGACGTGGTGGTGGTGTAGCCACTCCTCGTACTATTCCTAATTGCCACTACTTGTCGGGTACAGATGTCAGGCCTGTCCCATGATCCTTGTAGGCATGTACGTACCCATTTAGAGGTACCTTGTTCGTATTCTTTTTGTCTCTTGTGGGCCACCTTGAACCCTGACATCATGCACGCATGGCCTTACACCTAAAGGTTGCTGGGCCTCGCGTGGCCGAGGCTGGGTGATGACAGGCCTCGCGCCTGGGCACGGGCCGCGCTTGCGAGGCGCTGGGACGCTGGGCCTCACGTGGCCGAGGCTGTGCGCGAGACGGGCCTCGCACCTGGGCACGAGCCTCACTTGCGAGGCTCTGGGACGCTGGGCCTCGCGTGGCCGAGGCTGAGCATGAGACGCTCTTCGCACCTGGGCGTAGGCGAGGGCTTCGCATGGCCTCGCGTGGCCGAGGCGTGACACCGAGTTGGTGACTATGCGGACATGGCCTCACGTGGGCGTGTTGAGAGCGAGGCGGGGCCTCGCGCCTGGGCATGGCCGAGCGAGGCGGGGCCTTACGCCTAGGCGCGTCTTGGATCTTTTACGGGCGCAGAATATTGAGCATCCACAATCACCAATAAGAAACTTTAAGCATTAACTATACAAAATAATGCTTAAAACTAAAAACCATAAAAGTAAACTTTTTATCTCTTGTTGTTCTTGCTTAAGGTTTGGATCTTCCTATTAGCTTTAGCTCCTTCAAAACCTTTTCAATAGCTTTACCAACTCCCCCAACAACATATATAATCAGCTATTGAAAAATCTATGGTTAAAACCTTACAAGAGTCTAGTTTTTTGAACCTTTACCAAGGCTTAGCTTTCAAGCCTTCTTAGTGTTCTTGAGGTTGAAGATGGAGAGAAAAATTGATAGAGAGTTTTCAAATAAGATGAGAGTAATTGTTAGAGAGATAGGGTCAGATTGGGGGGGGGGGGGGGGGGTGGGGGCTTAGAAGGGCTTAGACTACTCTAAAATATCGTAAAACACTTGAGTATTTTTACTATCCACTTGCCCTTATCCCTAATATTTAAAATGGGATTTAAAACTTAATTAATTTTTTTCACACCATTTAAAACCCCACATGGCCGGCCACCTCTTTCTATATATTCATTTATATTATTATTTTATTTAATTTTTATTTTGATTTTTTATAAAGGTGAATCAATATTTCCTAAGAAGAAAAATCCAAATTGACTTTCTATAACCTTTTTCACTCTTATTAGCTTTTAAAAACAAACCTTAACACATAATAATTAAATTAAATGTCTCTCACATTTAATTTAATTAATCACACAATAAAATTTAACCTAAGGTCCATTCATGGAATAAACATATTTCGGTAAAATTAAGCATTTAACACAAAATGCCCTAAAATTTCCATTTTCTCTCAGGTTTATTATTTTTTACCAAACTTTAATATTATGAATGTATTTTATGCCCAAAATATATTTGCCATAGTATTTCATTTTATTTTCTGAGATTTTTACCCGATCAGGGTTTTCGTGTCGGTCCAAGACCGAAAGTCTTATCTTGACTTTTGAATCACAAAATTCATAATTTGGCTAGAAATAACTCTTGGAAATAAATTCCAAACAAATATAATATTATTTAAAATAATATTCTTAACTCAGGGAAAAAAAATCCCGACCCGAGTCGTTTAAAGGTACCCGAAACGCAGGACGTTACATCTCTGACCAACGAGGATTCATGTTGACACTCAAATCACCCTAAAAAGATCAAATCGGTCATTAGGTAAGTAATAACTAAACCTCTTTCTGCCTGATGGTACATGATCATCAGATAACAAACATATGCAATGCTAATAAGCATGCCATCACAGTACATATTAATTCATAGTGCTAATAAGCACCTCTTGATATCCATCAGCAAGTAACCATACATACAGACATATTGAAGTATTTTCACAAGTCTAACTTAGCTAATAAGCATGTTCTTTTAATTCCTGCCAGTAATAATAATGCTAATAAACATTTTCCCCTGGCCTATAGACAAATAATAGCGCTAATAAGCGGTTCCCTTGCATCCACAAGAAGTAACGATGTTAATAAGTACGTTCTTTAATATTCATGCAGCAGTCAAAGGCCATGCCATATTAGAATATCTCATGCTTCCTAAACATGCACGCAGATAAGGCATTCATATCATGTTTTCAAGACTTGCCAAGTTTTTATCTTGCAATAAGCAAAATTTTACATTTTACCTTAAGTTCCAAAATCTCATTTTTGCACTAAGTGTGAAAACACTATTTTTCCCATTTTCAACTACATACTTTGTTAGTTCATAACTTGAAATTTACTTACCCAATTGTTACCAAATTTTCCCAATTCCATTTTTGGTATACCTTTTAGGTATTTGTAAAATCTTAGGTCAAAATGAGCATTTTTTATTGGTGAAATTATTTCCCAACAATGAGGTAAAAATGACCTTATTTTCCAAGTCCTTATTTTTTCCAAACTTTGACACTTAGTAACTTTCATGCCGTTAAGTATTTTCTTACCAAATTTTACAGTAGAATACTAGGTTATGCCAATAATATGTCCACAAAATTTTAGAAAAATCTAGGTTCATTTTCCCTATACAGTGGCTGTCCAAACTTTGTTCAAAAATTAAGAATACGAAAAAATAGTTTTTTGCCTAATCTTTGAAATAGCATAACTTAGTCATTTTTAAACATTTTTGAGTGTTTCAAAAGCTCAATTTTATGAAATAAATCTAATAAACATTAAGTACAATTAAATTTTACAAAATCAATATAAAGTGGATGCTTGACCCCTTGTAAGTCACAGCTCAAAACAACTTTTCTTTTAAGGTTTCTAACAAAACCCTTGGGGGATTTGGTCCCTATTTTCAAAAATCAACACACAAGCATCATAAAAATTATAAAACAACTACCATAACCTTATTACATCTCCAATAAGAAACTTTAAGAATTAAATATACAAAATAATGCTTAAAAAAAAAAAAACCTACAACAAAATCATAAAAAGTAAACTTTTGACATCTTTGTTGTTCTTGCTTAAGGTTTGGATCTTCCTATTAGCTTTGTGTAGCATCCCAAATTTGCTAATAAGACTTAGGGCCTTGGTTAGCGTGCCTGGAGGGCAATAATTGAATTATTTTGTTAATATGTGAATTTGATAATTATGTGATTTGAAATGCATGTTTAGGGGAATTAAATATGCATGTGGGCCCTATCTGGTTGCTAGGGGCGTATTTGTAATTTTAGCCCACTGAGGGCATAAATGCAATATTTGTACATATATTATGATTGATACCACGTGTGAGTGGTGATATAATTGTGTGGCACAGTCCGAGACAGTCCTAGGGAGCAGTTTAGCCAGATAGTCACCGGTGGGAATAATTAGTGGTTAGTGACACTTTGGTAACTCGGGTAACTATAGGTAACTCTTGTGGCATTCTTACAAGAGGTTAAGGAAAAGTCTACCCTGCCCTTGAGGATTAGTTAGAATCTAAGTTAGAAGGGAGGGCAATTGGGTCATTTGGCTTAGGTAGTAGATAGACTTTGGCTGGGGAAAGTTTTGGTACGTTTTCTCATTTTGGCTTATACAAGGGTTGTGTTTGGGAGCTCTAGAGAGAACCAGAAACTAAGAAGGAAGGACCTCTGAATTTTTGTGGGATTAAGTGGAGAATCAAGCCAAGGAAGCTAGGGGTTGCTCTGCATATTTGAGGTAAGGATTTTAAGTGGTTATCTTGTGAAATTCAGCCAAGAATGTTATGGTTTGAGAGTTGAATTGTGTTTTGTCTTGTGGATTATTGGAGTGAAGTTCAGCTTGGAATTAGTGGATTTGAGCTTGGAATTGGATTGGAAAAGCAGCTCAAGGTCGAATTTCTACTTGAGGATAAAAACACCATTTAAATGTGAAATAAAATAGGGGTATTTGCGGCAATAATGCCTATATAGTTAAGTTTGTTGCACTTAAATGCTTATGTAAAAAAATTTGCGGCAATAATGCCTACCGTTAATATTTTGGTGCAACTGTTGGTCCCTAAGCCGTTAGGGGTATACAGGGTACACGTGGCACAACCCGATTGGGTTAAATTATTAAATTTTAAAAAAAATAAAAATATATATTTATGTTTTCTAATCTAAAACAAAAAAAAACTAACCACTAACAAAAACTGATTTTTTTAATATCTTAATAACATTTCTAAAACTAATCTAAAACAAAAAAAAAAATCTAAAAATTCTTTACCCATAAAATGTCCCAATTCTAATAACAATATAAACTAATTACAAATCTGGGTCACAAAGCTCCTCAGCAAAGATCAAAGCCACAAAACCTAGACCACGATTTGCAGTCGATAATCACTATATCTGCACCCACACCTTTGCAGTCGGCACCAACAATCAGATTTCACGATCTGAGACATCGTGAACGACAATCTTCGAGACCAATCCATGTACATCTATTGTTATTCAATGTCTAAAATACCCAAATTTATACAAGAACAATTTTCAATCTACAATCTTCTAAGAAGCCTTCAAAACTCACAAAAATAAATGACAAGTAACAGATTCAAACAATTTCGAATAAAGAAAAATTAGATAGGGAAGGTTGCATATCTAGATAGAAAATGAAGCCTTCTACCTTGTCAAACCTGCTCCACCATCGACTCCTTCTCCCTAGTGCACGCAGATCTTACACACGACCCCCTTCAAACCTTTCCTCCCACGACCCCACGCTCGACCCCGTCGAAGTCCTTCGTCTTCAGTGCACACAAATCCGAAGCACGTTCTCTGTCGAAGCTTTTCCTCCCAGTGCACGCAGATCTAGCCGCGAGCTTCAACCAAGTTCGTTCCTAGCTTCATCACTGACACACGCAGATCCAACTTCAACCAAGGTTGTCCCCTGATTTGATATCGTCCTCCTCCAATGATGGCCTGCTGAAGAACATGAAGAAGAAGCAGTTGAAGAAGATGAAGAAGCCCACTTTTACCCATCGGGAGAAAAAAGAAAATGAAATAAAAAGGTTATCCATTTGATTGGGTTTGACTGATTTCTCTCATACTCCTCCAATTAACATGTCAAATAAATTTAATATTTTTAGATATTTGTATGTTTTAGATTATTTTTAGAAATGTTATTTAGATATTAAAAAAAATCAAATTTTGTTAGTGATTAGTTTTTTTTTTTTTAGATTAGAAAACATAAATATATATTTTTATTTTTTAAAAATTTAATAATTTAACCCAATCAGGTTGTGCCACGTGTACCCTGTATACCTTTAACGGCTCAGGGACCAACGGCTGCACCAAAACATTAACGGGGCATTATTGCTGCCAAAAATTTTACATAAACATTTAAGTGCAACAAACTTAACTAAATAGGCATTATTGCCGCAAATATCCCAATAAAATACCAATTTATTTACTTAAAATCAAACATCACTTGTGCATTTTAAAACATTGTTTCACCAATTTACTCACCAATTATATACAAAAATCAGCAAGCATAATTAACATGAAATTTATCTTTAATTCATGCTTTTAAAAAAAACTCAAACCATAACCTTCATGTATCACTAAATTGTGATTTATAAAACACTCAAGACAAATTCTCAATTTAACCAATTAACCTAGCATGTTTCTAATAAGTATAGGTGACACAAAAATAAAACAACACAACATGCATCAACACCCTATAGACCGAAACCCTCATCATCATCCCATGTTTCTTTTTGCATTTTACAAGAACATGAAAGAAAACATCACAAACCCTAAGCATATTCCTATTTCCCAAATAACATGACCAAGTTCATAGAATATTAAGAGATACATATACATAACCCAACATGAAATCCCTACATGTGCCTTGGCCGAAACTTTCATGGTCACAAACATAAAACACCAAAATCATAATATTTAGTGGATCAAAACCAAAACTCTTGCATGCTTTTACATAGAACCTTAAAATCAAACAAGCCATAGCATCACATCTTACGGAAAAACCCTAGGTGTCATAACATCCAATATCACCATGCTCATGATTCTAAGATCAAATAATACATATAACAAGAGATCAACTTAGTTTCCTTATCAATACCAATCCATACTCAAAACCGCATACCATCATTGACACCAAATCAAACACAAGAAAAATAAAAATGAATCAAGAGCACAATAATGACAAGAACTCAAACTATGGCCACCACTTGTTCAAGCCTAGGGCTTCGAAACCCACATAAAGAAAGAACAAAATATTAACATGAAAGCTTAGAAATAAAAAAGA
This sequence comes from Humulus lupulus, assembly GCF_963169125.1. NCBI lineage: Eukaryota > Viridiplantae > Streptophyta > Magnoliopsida > Rosales > Cannabaceae > Humulus > Humulus lupulus. The sequence goes on from NC_084802.1 coordinate 15,126,633, forward strand.
TGAGGATATGGATTAGAGAATTTAAATCACTTAAGAATCAAGAACACCAACCTATGCCTTTTTCAAAACCTTATTCTTCCTCATCTTCTTTCTTTCTTCTTTTCTCTCTTTCTCTCTCTCTCTCCTCCTAGCCGAAGACACCCAAGCATAAAATGACCTCTTCTTTTCTTTCCTTCCATTTTTATCTAACCTAAGGCAATAACTAGTCCTAATGGAAAAAGGGCAAGTTTCTATCTTTATTTTCATTCACTTTATTTTTATTTGATTTTTATTAATTAGAGGAAATAAGAGTGCATGAAAGATGACACCTCTTCTTCCTATTTTTAGCTAAAGTCATCCAAACAATTAACTAAATTTCCAAATCAAAAAGGAAAAGAAATCCTTCATTTCCCAATATAGTCCGCATGCCCACTCATCTTTTTCCTCTTTTTTATTTTATTTTTAATTCCTTTAATTAAATAAAATAAAAGAAAATAGTGTGTAGGAAATCTATTGCATGCTCACCATGCAACCATGCACATGCACAAACATGAGTGCTAAGATGTATCACTACCTACCATGCACATTGGTGCATTCAACCAAAGCACATTTTCTTTTAATTAAATTAATAAATAAATAAAACAACTAACAATTTCACACAATTCCTACCAAATAATTCAAACAATTAAATAATTCTTAACACTTAACAATTTTTTTTTTTTTAAAAACAAAGCACAAAATTAATAAAAAAAATTTTTGGTGTGCTACATACTTTGATGCAAGATTTCAAAAAATTCAAAATTTAGGAAACTAACCAAGAAAAAGAAGTTTTAAAAAATTAAATGCAAAAGAAACTGAGGAAATTATTATTTTATTTTTTTTTAAAAAAGCAACATATTACAAATAGGCTTGAATAAAGGTCTTATTGTATCCAAATTATAAGTGCTCACTCAAAGTTTTAATATCTTCAAACTAATTAACATTCTTCATGTAATAAAATGTTAATTAATTGAATGAAATAAAAAAGAAATGGAACTAAATTTATAGATTTTAAGCGAACAAAATTATCAAAAGCATGTCATCAACCTATTTAAAAAAAAAAATTACAACCAATCCATCATTTATTGGGTTTTTTTTATTGGATAGATTTCAAATAATGAAGGTATATATAAAGGTTAAATTCTTTGAATATTATAACTTTCTCCAAATATTAGCAGAGAAGTTCATCTTAAATAAAGTAACAATTATGTCATTCAAACAGTCTAATACATATAGACAGAGCTGATCCTGAGCTAAGGTGGGATAGGTCCATGCCTAGGCTTATTTTTAATTGTTTTTTTAAAACCACCTATAGTTTTTAAGAAACTTTCTCTAAAAGGGTCCACCAAATCCTATTTTCATAAGGCCCAATACCATTTAAAGCCGGCCATGCAATGAACCCTGTAAAATCAATAATAATCCACTCAACTCTGCTAATTTTTTTTCTTCTACTTGTTGAAATTTTCTTTCTTGGGATATATATATATGCTTTATCAACTATTCGAGGATCAACAAATCAACAAGTAGAGGGACCACCACAACTATAGCTTTGTAGTATGAGAAAGCTCAATTGTCTCAACATGTTGGGATGGTAGTGTCTCAGGTTGAACTTGAAATGAGAGGTCTATTTACATTAATAATGGAGGAGAAAAAGAAGGCATTATACTATTACGCACCTTCTGACTTTGCTAAATCTATTTGGAATCTTTATTTTAATTTTTTTTTCATCTTGTATTTTATAAATTGGTTAAAAATAATTCATAAAAGTCAATTTTGATTAAATTATTTTACCTTTCAGTTTTATTTATAGGGTCATTAACCTAGAAAATGTGTCGATCTCTACATACCTAATATTAAATTAAAATATTTGAGATACTATATTACATTTAACTAATCATCAAATGTCGTATCTGTAATATCTGTTTTCTTGGAATGGAAATTTCGTAATCTTTCCACTAAAAGCATTTTTATCATTTTCTTTTCCTTCGACAAAGTACTCGATATGTTTATTTTCCAATGAAAATAAAATTCATGATTTCTTATGTTTGAATTTTTACGGAATCACGGCATGAGTATAATGCCTAGTGAATCAATAACTATTTGGGTTAAGTTGTTATTTATTTAATTGAATAATATTATTATGGGCATACTAGTAATAATAATAAGCATGAAATTATTTTATCTTATGATAAGCTATTTTTTCCATTTATTATATGGTTTTCCATGATATTATTATTTAATTGAATTAAGTAAAAACTAGTTAAATTTGTGATTACACCATAATGCCCTCAAAGTTTGGGATTGGTTCAGGGGGAATTTTAGAGACTTTATTTTAATTATTTTATATGATTAAAAACCACAAATAATGGGTAAAATTAGAACTTAACTGAAAGCATTAGTTGTGGAACCTTAGTTAATCTTATAAAAATAAAAGAATTCCTTGAAAAGAGGATCTAGAAGGTTCAAAAGCTAACTTCTTTTATGTATCTTTTTAAATCGTGATTACCATGAGAATCTGGAGGAAAGAAATTGGGGAAATAGGGAGGGAAGTAGAGAGTCAGAGAGAGAGAGGAGAGAGAGAGAGATGGACTATCGTTTTTAAGAAAAGAGAGAAATTTTCGAGTTCTTGCATTGGGAATAATCTTGGTGGTGTTGGGCAGTCTAGGATCATTCTAGAGGAGAAAATAAACTTGTTGAATGTGGGAAAACAAGAGTAAGGCACCATATTGAGATTCACCATTTTTATCCAAGAAAATGCATGTTCTTGGATAGTTTCATATTTGAGGGAGTTTGCACAAATTCAGGGTTTGTGGAAGGCTTTGGTTGAGTTGAGGGGACTCCAAGGACCAATTGGACGTGAAAAATCGAAGCTTAAAGGTCTATAACACAAATTGGCAATTTTTACACCATTTTTTCCAGTGTACCAACTACAGAAGACAATGACACGAGGCTTGTTTCTTTGGTGGCTTGGGATCGGGCCAAGGTGCTAGGCACTATTGGACCACTTTCCAGGTGAAGAAAAGTGTCATGAATGGCTGGAAATCCATCCCCGTACGCTGGCGCTGGAGAAGATAGGAGCTTCAGGGAAGCCTGATCTGGGCACTTGTGGAGGTTTTCTTCTCAATTTTTTTTTTTTTGGTTTTGGACTTGAAATGGCTTATTAATGTCATTATTTCTTTTAGTCAAGTGTCAAACATTTTATTTTAAATAATGAGATCTCATGCCTAGTTTTATTTCAATAAATAAGTTTTTTCTATCATAAGTGTTTATTGATTTAAAACAGAATTTTATAAGTAATGTCTCGGGAAATCAGGGTGTTACAATATGGTTTTAGATAATTTTGGTCCTAACGAGTCTGTTGTAAGCACTAACATGTAAAGTTCATCGCCAAGGACGAACTCGACTCACTGTATAGTAAGTGGATAAATTTACTTATGAAAAAATGTTGCCTTTTACTGTATGTGCATTGATTTATTGAATGGCCTCTTAGGTAAGGTGATCTCTTTCTAATGTTGACCTTTCTTCTTTAAATCTTGTTGGTGTGGTTCAGGATTTAGAAAATGCCTCCTCAAAGATTAGTTAGATTAGGACGTGGTAGAGGTAGAGGTAGAGGTAGGGAGCCGGCTGAGGTAGCACCTCCCGAACCACCACAAGGATGGGAAGAGAATTTTGCAGATTGGAAGAGACCATTCAAAGAAAAACGTAGAGATTAATCATCTAAGGCAGCAAGCTGTGCCACCGTCAGGGCCGCCAGATCCAACATCAGACAACCACCAGCCATAGCGATGGTCCCTACTGCAGAGAACAGAATGGAACCCCTATTTGAAAGATTCTGGAAGCAGCACCCACCTGTCTATGAGGGGAGTACTGATCCAGTGGAGGCAATATAGTGGATCAGTAGCGTGGAAAGGATACTGAACATGATGGGGGTTTAGGGGAATGAACATGTGGTTTGTGCATCTTATATGTTGAGGAAAGATGCACGTATCTAGTGGGAAATGGTGCAACAGTCTCGGAATGTGAATACCATGGACTAGAATGGGTTTAAGCAAGGCTTCAACGACAAGTATTATAAGTCTTCAGTCGTAGTGGTGAAGATGGATGAATTTACCAAACTAGTTCAGGGAAATCTCACAGCCACTGAATATGCACAGAAGTTCGACTGGTTGGTGAAGTTCGCTCAGGACCTACTGATAGGGTGCGAGTAGATCATTTTGTCTGAGGTTTGAAACCAATGATAGCTCGGGACGTTGAGATTGTTTCCATAGGCGGGTTTACATATGCTGAGGTACTAGAAATGGCCCTTACTACAGAAAGAAGTGAAGAAAGAATTTGGAAGGACAATGCTGCTAGACGAGATGCCAAGAAGAGTAAGGCAGTCACTTCCAATGATAACAAGAAGAGAGGGCATGAACAAGATGGTCAGTCCAGACACGACAAACGACCAAAATCTGGCCACGAGCACTGTGCTGGTGGAGGTGGTGGAAAAACCACCAAATGCCACATTGGTGAGTGCTGGGCTAGAGCATGTTACAAATGTGGAAAGGAAGGGCACATAAAGCTCAACTGTCCATTGTGGGAGCAGACTGGAAACAAGGAAGAAATAAAGATAGATGACAAGCATATTCCAACTAGAATTTTTGCCATCACTCTAAGCAGAAGTTGAAGCTAGTCCTTCCGTCATAACAGGCCAGATTCCTATGGCCAATACCACACGTAAAGTATAATTTGATTTGGGTGAATCTCATTCATTTATTGCTAGTAAAAATGTAAATCTTCTAAATGCACCTAGTAAATTGTTTAATGTGAGATTTGGGACCATGTTACCTACTAGAGAAGTTGTAATTTCTAGAAGTTGGGTTAGAGTTGTACCATTATGGATAGACAGGAGGGAATTGTTTGTAGATCTGATTGTATTAGATTTATCATATTTTGATGTAATTTTGGGAATGGACTTTCTTTCAAAATATGGACCGTCTATCAATTACAAGCGCGATAAGGTAGTCTTTACACCGAAAAATGGATAAATGTTTGAGTTTAGGGGCTTTGGCAAGAAACCCAGAACTCCTATCATCTTAGCAATGAAAGCCAAAGAGATGTTACAGCATGGGTTGACGACGCTAAGGAAACATAGAAGAAGCCTGAAGAAACAAGAGTAGTCGTAGAATTCCCTAACATATTTCCAGAAGAGTTGCTAGGGTTACCACTACACATGGAGATTGAGTTTGTGATAGACCTTATGCCAGGGACATCACCAGTATCTCAAGCACCATACAAAATGGCGCCAGTAGAATTGAAGGAGCTCAAGATACAGTTGGAAAAATTACTCAAGCTCGGGTTTATCAGACCAAGTTAATATCCTTGGGGCGCACCTGTTTTATTTTTCAAGAAGAAAGATGGGTTCATGAGGATGTGCATCAATTACCGGGAGATAAACAAGGTGACGATAAAGAACAAGTATTATGTAACGTCCCAAAAATGTTAATAAGGTTTAGAACCTTGATTAGCGTGCCCGGATGTCATAATTGGATATATGTGTGATTTGTTGATTAAATGTGTGACTATGTGACATGCATGATTTATATGATAATATGAATATATTAATATGCATTTTTGTGGGTATTAAATATGCATGTGAGCCCGTTCTTGTTTTAAGGGCATATCTGTAGTTTTGGCCCATTAGGGCATAAATGTGATTATATGCGTTAAATGATTAAGACCACATTATTATGTAGATATAGTCGCAGTATACGGCTCGAGGTGATCCTAGTGAGCGGATTACGGGAAAAGTCACAACAGAGTTTAATACTCGGCTCGGGGTGAGCTTAGGGGTATTTTGGGAAGTTTAATGTATATTTGGGATTTTTTGAGTAACGGGTAAGTATTTGGTAATTAGTTGGGTATGTTGGGATTTTTTGAAAATTGGTAGGATGACTCGAGGAATTAGCGGGAAACGGGGGAAATGACCGTTTTACCCTTAAGAGCAATTAGAGGGCTGAGTTGATTTTAGGGGCATTTTGGTCCTTTTTAGTTAAGGGATATACTCAGTGGAAACTCTACGAATAATTAGAACCCACCAGAAACTACTCAAACTCTCGACACTCTCTCTCCCTCTCACTCACGTTCTCTCTCCTTCTCTTGAGCTTTGAAGCTGAAGGAATTTTTGAAGGAAAAGCCTGGGGATTTAGCAGGGAGGTCTGGGAAATTAAGCTAGAATCAGTCAAGAAATTGCTGAGGATTGAGGTTATTAACAGAGGTAAGAAATCTGTCTTGATTCTTCTGAAGATTTAGATTGTTAGGTTGAGTCTTGACTGGGTTTTTGAATGTTGATTGGTTTCTAATTTGGGATGGTAATTTCAGTAGGATTTTGTAATGCCCCAACTGATTCCAAACCTCAAACCATTCAAAAACTACTATACATAACTACTAGTTTGGGATACATACATAAGAAATAACATAACTTTATTAAAAACCCAAAATATTGTGTCAAATATAAAGTAAAGTATGGGTACCCATTGTTTAGTACACAAAACATAAAAACATAACTTTAATCAATTGTTTAAAATACTAAGTGCAGAAATACATAAAACATAAATCAAAAGACTTAAAAACAACGCCATCCTCAATCTTCCAGCAGTCCGTTCAATTCATTCATCCTCAACACACATGCCAAGCTGCCACGAATCTTTCCCGCCTTCCATGCTCTATTTCCTACACCATCTAAAAAGAAAGGAATGAGCTTAATGCCCAGCAAGAAAAAATCTACTAAAACATATGTCATAAATCATAAAACATAAGACTATATCATAAAGCATATACTATAAAACATATGACTATAGAAACATATATCATATATGACTACAATATTAATGGCCATTAACTCATTAACGTGGTATGTGATCAAACCATCTCGGTCCTCAGTCTACTAATCAAGGTAGGTTAGATCACAACTATAGTATATGATAACCCATCTAGGTCCTCTGTCTACTAATCGAGGTAAGGTAAATCATAACTCTAAACCACGAAAATGATAAAAACTCTTGGGGCTTGCTATCTAATAAAGTCATAAGCCCAAGCGACTACAAAACATATACCATATCACATATCATATCATAGCATAAAACATATCATAACATAAACATATAAGCACATATAATCTAACCTATTTTCCTTACCAAAAACTGGGACATGGAGACAAGAACGGGATTTGGAATACTCCTAAAATCAATAGTAAACCATAAGTTTTTAATGAAAAGGAGATGAAAAAGAGAACTAAACCATCAAAGTAGAAACTTATCGAAAACCTTAAGTTTCAAAGAACTTAAACACCTAACCAAGAATCATAACAAAGAGTTAGGATCTTAATGAAAACAAAAGAAAACTAAAGAACCATGAAGATGAACTTAAGGATAAGAATACCTTGGATGAACTATGACTTTGATCTACACCTCGATACCAAAATAACACTATATATTACTTCCCAAGTGTTTAGAAAAGCTTAGATTGGAAAAAGCTTTTAACCTAAAACCCAAGTGTTTATCTCTATAGTAACCTTAGCAGCTTGGAGGCTCTGAACAATGCTTGAATGATGAGTGAAATGGCTGAGTACTAGGTCCTATTTATAGAGTTCAAGGAGTGAAACTAACCCCTTTTAAAATGAATATAAAATGAAAAAGATTTGAATTTTCGTTCAACAGATGCCCAGAACTCGGTCAAAATCGTTCAAGAGCAAGTCTAAGTGGTTAAGGCTGTTTTTAAATCTTAAATCCTCAAGTAATTCAAAAATTTCTCCCATGGGCGATATATCGCCTACACTGGGTGATATATCACCTAGACCTATACCCCGAGCCTTTGTACATTCGTTCGTGTGAAGTTGACGTGTTTTCCGTATCTCCCGTAGGAGATATATCGACCCTTATAGTTGCGATAGATCATCATACGTTGATATATCAAATACGTATTTTCACTCTTTCAGCATATTTTGAATTGATTAAACAACTTTGACTGAGTAAAAATGTGATCCTAACCGCTGTTGGAAGGTTCTAGAGCTTCAAGATCTTTCTTTTAATTAAACTATTCATCAAAAATACTTAATTCTTTAATAAACATGCTTGTGACAAGTGTCATGCTCTTATTAATTCTATCTAAACATTAGGTTATAATAAAAAATATTTTTAAGACCAGCAATATTAATCAAACCTTATGTTATGATTAATATTCTTAAAGTATAGGCTAAACTTATAAAATCCATAACTGTTGCTATGAGTTTCTAACTAAGTCCCGGCTTGAACCAATATCTCACTTCCCAAGTGTTTAGAAAAGCTTAGAATGATAAAGCTTTTAACCCAAAACCCAAGTGTTTCTCTCTATAGTAACACTAGCAACTTGGAGGCTCTAAAGACTGCTTGAAGAATGAAGAAAATGGCTGAGTACTAGGTCCTATTTATAGAGTTCAAGGAGTGAAACTAACCCCTTTTAATTTGAATAAATAAATGATTATAAAGTGAAAAATATTTGAATTTAGAACTCGGTCAAAATTGTTCAAATGCAGGTCCAGGTGGTTAAGGGTACTTTTAAATTTAAAAATAATCAACATTCAAAAATGCATCACCAGGGGCGATATATCGCCTACCTTGGGTGATATATCAACTCCACCCTAATCCCGAGACCCGTTCGAACGTTCATGCAAATTCGATGTGTTTTTCATATCTTCCGTAGGCGATATATCAACCCCTATGGCAGCGATATATCGGTATACGTTGATATATCAAACACGCAATGGCACTTTTTCAGCATATTTTGTATTGAGTAAACAACTTTGACTGAGTCATAATACGATCCTAACAGTTTCTGGAAGGTTCTAGAGCTTCTAGATCTTTGTTTTTAATTAAACTGTTCATCAAAATACTTAAATCCTTAATAAACATGATTATGACAAGTGTCATGCTTTTAATGGTTCTATCTAAACATTAGGTTATAATAAATATATTTCTAGGACCAACAATATTAATCAAACCTTATGTTATAATTAATATTTCTAAACTTTAGGTCAAACTTATAAAATCCATCACTGTTGCTATGAGTTTTCAGCTAAGTCCCGGCTTGAACCAAAATCAACAGAAACTAACATACTACAAACTAATACTAACTACTACTACTATCTAGCTAAGTAAAATTCTGAGACACTACAATAGTCCTCTACTTAGAAGAATTTCGTCCCCGACTCCCACATTGCCTCCCGTTCAGAACTATTGCTCCATAGGACCTTAACTATCAGAATACTCTTAGATCGTAATTCCTTCATCCCTCTGTCTAGGATGCTAACCGGTCATTCCTCGCAACTCAAGTCTTTCTGGAGTGCTATCATATCGTACTTGAGGACGTGAGATGGGTCTGACACATATCTACGCAGAATCAAGATGTGAAACACATTGTGGCTATCTGCTAGAGTTGGCGGTAGGGCTAATCTATATGCAGTTGTTCCCACCTTGTCCAATATCTAAAAAGGACCTATAAACCGAGGACTAAGCTTGCCTTTCTTCCCAAACCGCTTCACACCTTTCATAGGAGATATCTTTAAGAAGACTTGATCTCCGACTTTGACGGCTCTGAGTAGCAAGCATAGGCTTTCTAATCAGTGCTACTGCATCCTGAGCCTCTCTAACAGCTTCGGTTCCAAGAAGTTGCCTTTCTCCTACCTCATCCCAATGTAACGGTGATTGACAGTTCCTTCCATATAACAACTCATAGGGTGCCATCCCGATCATTGACTGGTAGCTATTGTTGTAGGAGAATTCTATCAGTGGAAAATACTTACTCCATGATCCTCCGAAATCAAGTACACAAGCGTGCAACATATCCTTTAAAATCTGTATGGTATACTCGGACTGACCATCGGTCTGAGGATGAAATGTCGTACTAAGAATTAACTTGGTACCCATAGCTTGCTGCAAGCTTCCCCAAAATCTCGATGTAAACACCGATCCTCTATTGGATTCTATGGTCTTAGGGATTCCATGCAGTCGTACTATTTCTCGGACATAAATGTCTGCATACTGATTTGTTGTGTACGTAGTCTTAACATGCAGGAAGTGAGCTGACTTGGCTAGTCTATCTATTACTACCCAAGCCGAGTCGTGGTAGTCCTGTCATGAAATCCATGGCTATGTCTTCCCACTTCCATTATGGAATACTAAGCGGTTGCAATAAGCCTACTGGACACTGATGTTTTGCTTTCACTTGCTGGCATACTAAGCATTTAGACACATACTCTGCTACATTTATCTTCACTCCTGGCCACCAATAAAACGCCTTAAGGTCGTGAGTCATCCTTGTCGACCCTGGGTGAACTGAGTATGGGGTATTGTGCGCTTCTTCTAAAATCTTCATCTTAATCCCTTGATCATTCAAAACGCATACCCGATCCTTATATCTCAAGAACACCTACCCTAATATCGAGAAATCTGTGGCCTTGCCTTCTTTAACTGCAGTTATGTGAGATACCAATGTGTCATCATGCCCTTGCCCGATCCGTATATCTTCTAATAGACTTGACTGGATGGACAAGTTGGCCAGTTGACCAATGGCTACTTTTATTCTGGCATTGATCAGCTCTTGCTGTAGCGGCTTTTCTATTCCAGCTAACGCTACTAGATTTCCATTATTCTTCCTACTTAGCGCATCAACAACTATGTTTGCTTTTTCCAGGTGGTATAGGATTTTGCAGTCATAATCCTTTACTAATTCTAACCACCTGCGCTGCCTCATGTTGAGGTTATTTTGAGAGAAGAAATACTTTAAACTTTTGTGATCTGTATAAATCTCACATCGTTCTCCATAAAGATAATGGCGCCAGATTTTCAATGCAAAGACCACCGTTGCCAACTCAATATCGTGCGTTGGATAGCGTTGTTCGTATTCCTTCAGCTGCCTTGAGGCGTAGGCTATCAATTTGTCATTCTACATCAGCACACAACCTAAATCTTACTTCGACGCATCACAATAGACTACAAACGTGTCGTTGGGTGTCAGTACACAAAGTACTGGTGCTGAGCATAGCTTATCCTTAAGCAACTGGATTTTTTCTTCACACTTATCTGTCCAGTTGAACCATTGTTGTTTCTGGGTCAGGTTGGTAAGTGGAATGGCTATCTTATAAAATGTAGTGTCCCAGAATATTTACTTAACTAGCTAGATAGTAGTAGTAGTAGTTGTAGTATGTTAGATTCCGTGGATTTTTGTTCAAGCCAAGACTTAGTTGGACACTCATAGCAACAGTTATGTATTTTATAAGTTTAACCTATAGTTTAAGACTATTAATTATAACATAAGGTTTGATTAATATTGCTGGTTCTAGAAATGTATTTATTATAACCTAAGGTTTAGATAGAGCTAATAAGAGTGCGACACTTGTCATAATTATGATTATTGAGGAATTAAGTATTTTGATGGATAGTCTTAATAAAAGAAAGATCTAGAAGCTCTAGAACCTTCCAGAAACTGTTAGGATCGTATTTAGACTCATTCAAAGTTGTTTATCCAATTCAAAATATGCTGAAAAAGTTGTTTATCGCAGCTATTAGGGCCGATATATCGCCTATGGGAGATACGAAAAATATGTCGACTTTGCACGAACGTACGAACAGGGCTCGACAATTTGTGGGAGGCGATATATCACCTATGGGGGATGATATATCGGCTCCAAGGCATGATTTTTTAATTTGATGATTTTTAAATTTAAAAATAGCCTTAACCACTTGGACCTGCCTTTGAACGATTTTGACTGAGTTCTGGGCGCCTGTTGAACGAAAATTCAAATCTTTTCATTTTATAATCATTTATTTATTCAAATTAAAAGGGGTTAGTTTCACTCCTTGAACTCTATAATTATGACCTAGTACTCTGCCATTTTCTTCATTCTTCAAGCAGTCTTCAGAACCTCCAAGTTGCTTGTGTTACTTTAGAGAGATACACTTGGATTTTGGGTTAAAAGTTTTATCATTCTAAGCTTTTCTAAACACTTGGGAAGTGAGATATAGTGTGATTTCAGTATTGAGGTTTTAGATCAATCCATAAGATCATTCAAGGTATTCTTATTCCTTAAGTTTGGTTCTTTATGATTCTATAGTTTTCTTTAGTTTCCTTTTATTCAAATACTAACTTTTGTTTATAATTCTTGATTAGATATTTAAGTTCTTGAAACTTAAGGTTCTTCTTGTTAAGTTTCTTCTTGATGGTTTAGTTCTCATTTCTTCTTTATTATTTAGAGATTCTCACCATTTTTACTGTTGGTTTTTAGGAGTGTTCTAATCTCGTTCTTGTTCCCAAATATCCTAGTTTTTGGTAAGGAAAATATGATATATTTTATGTGCTTATATGTTTATGTTATGATATGATTATGTTATTATATGTTTTATGTTATGATATGTATATATATATGTATAAATATGTCTTGTAGTCATTTGGGGCTTATAGTTGCTTAGAGAGCAAACCCCAATCTTTTATGTCGCTTCGGTCTTATGGTTGCTTAGATAGCAAACCCCAATATTATTTTTCATTTTCATGGTTTAGAGTTATGATTTACCCTACCTCGACTAGTAGAGGACCTAGATGGGTTATCATATATTATCATGTGATCTAACCTACCTCGATTAGTAGACAAAGGACCTAGATGGTTTATCACATGCCATTTTAATGAGTTAATGGCCATTAATATTGTAGTCCTATTAGATATATGTTTTAATAGTCATATATTTTATAGTATATGTTTATGATTTAGTCTTATGATTTATGATTTATGTGTTAGTATATTTTCCTTTCTGGGCATTAGGCTCACTCTTTATTTTTAGCTTGATGCAGGAAAATGAATATGGAAGGCAGAAGGATTCATGGCAGCTTGGCTTGTGTGTTAAGGATGAATGGATTCAATGGACTGCGTGTCAATCGAGGGTAACATTATTTAGTCTTTTGAATTATGTTTCTTTTGTAATGCCACATTTAGTTTTTGAATAATTGAATTAAAGTTTATGTTTTATGTTTTATAAACAATGGGATCCCATACCATATCTATCACATTTTATATTATTTTGTATTGGTACAATATTTTGGGTTTTAAATAAAGTTATGTTATTTCTTATGTATGTTTCCCAAAATAGTAGTTATATCTAGTAGATTTAATGGGCCAAGGTCTTAGAAATAGTTGGGTCATTACAGTTGGTATCAAAGCAACGGTTCATATTGTAGAGTCCAAGAACATTACTTAGCTAGTTAGATAGTAGTATTATAGTATTTAAAGCATTATCTTTTTGACTGTGGATTTTTGGTTCAGACCGGGAATTATTTGGACACTCATAGTAGTACTTATAGATTTTCTAAGTTTAACCTATAGTTTAAGAATATTAATTTTAACCTAAGGTTTGATTAATATGACTGATATTAAGGATAATATTTATTATACTATAAGGTTTAGATAAGAAGCAATAGGATTTTAAGCACATGTTATGTATGGGTGATTAAGGATTAAGTATTTTGAGGATTAAATTTAATAAGGGGTAAAGTTTGAATGGTATAAGGTCAGTCAGCAGCTTTGAATACGTTGAGGGCTTAGTCAAGGCTGTTTACTCCATTAAAATTTAGCTAAAAATGTGTAATTTTGTGTTTAAATAATCAACGTGTGCCGATATATTGCAGCTATAGGGGGCGATATATCGCAGCACGTAGATACGGAAAACACGAGACGATGCACGACAGCCTCGGGCATACTGGCCCAGGCGATATATCGCCTACAGGGGGCGATATATCGCCTCCTTCAGTATATTTTGAAACATTTTGAAATTGTTTTCCATTCAGCCAATCAACCTCTTGATAAGTCCAGCATCTTTTTGAACGAGTCTTCAGCCTCTGCTGAACGATTATTCAAATTATTTTCACCTAAAAAGCTATTATTTTTATTCAAGTAAAATTAAGATCCTTTCATTCCTAAACTCTATAAATAGGACCTAGTACCCATCCATTATTCATATTTTGCTCTAAGTTCAGAGGCTGCAAGTGCTAAGTGAGTGTGAGAGTGTAAACACCTGGGTTGGGGAATCATAAGCTTGATCATCTTAAGCTTATCAAACACTTTGGGAAGTGCGGTTTTTTAGTATTTTGGTTTGAGGTGTAGATTGGTCTTACAAGTCTTCAAGGTAACCCAAAACTCTAGTTCATTTCTGTACTTGTTCTTTTAAGTTCTCATAGTCTTCTACTCAGCCTCTAACCTTAATTTTTATTTTGGTTAGGAAATCTAAGCTCTTGAGCAAAAAGGTTTTGGTAAGTATGTTTCTCAATGGTTTAGTCCTTCCATTCCTTCCATTCCTTTCATTTCCTTTTCTTCATTAAACTCACCCTTTCATAATGGTTTTAGGGGTGTTCCAAAGTCCTAACGCTGTCCTCTTATCCCGGTATTTTGGTAAGGAAAATAGGATAGAAATTCATATGTTATATGTTTTATATGTTATCTTATGTTTCTTATGTTATGATAAGTGTTATGATATGTATGTTTGTAGGCTTGGGCATATGACCCATACGACTAACAAGACCCCAAATAGATTATGGGCATATGACCTGCTTAGCTAGTAGGACCCCACTAATCTCATGGGCATATGACTTGTTTAGTCTATGGGACCCCAAGTAATAATGGCCATTATAGTATGTGTATGATATAAGTGTTATGTTAAGTTTTTATGCTTCTTATGAAATTTATGCATATGAACTATGTGTTAGAGTTTTCCTTGCTGGGCATTAGGCTCATTCCTTTTTGTTTTTATGTGCAGGAAAATAGCTATAGTGGCGGTAAGATTCGTGGATGCTTGGGAGAATGTGTATCAGTGGTGAATGGATTCAAGGAGTCGAGAGTTCGATTTTCGAGAATATAGTCTTGTTTTTATGGTCTTTATATGTATTTTCCACACTTATTATGTAATCCCTTTTTATTATATATCATGTTATGTTTTGTTTTTCAAACAATGGGATCCCATATCCTTCTTGATATTTTTGTAAGTAACTCTTATTTTTACAAGTTTCCTAATAAAATTATGGTATTTTCGCAATGTAAGCTTTATTAAGGATTTGTATGTATAGTTTCGTTAATGGTCCAAAAGTCTAGAGTAGTGGGTCATTACACATATGCATGAAGTTCTCCTTGATACACACGCTCAAGCTCCGAATCTAACTGCCAATGTAAGTGTTTATGGTATAGTTATTATGTTTATGTTATTAGCTAACGTTTTAGTCCTTATGTTTTCAGTTAAGAATGGATGGAACCTTGACCTATGAGGATATCCAAGCCATTAAGGCATTAAAAAGGATTATAGGGCCTAGGAATACAGTAGGAGTGTTAGAAAGAATCACTCGGAGATTACTCTTATTCCACAAGGAGATAGTTCACCTCCAAACTACTAAGAAAATCATGATGAGAGCTACGGAGCAATATGTTTTAGTAATTAGGCTTTTTAAAGATTATCCTTATGTAATTTCAACATTAGAAGTAATATGAGAGACTATAGATGATGAAGTTTATTTACCGGTAGCCATGAGATATTATTTTCTCATACTTTAGTTCACCTCTAGGATGGAATTTCAATTCACTAATGAGGAAAAACATAGAATCTTTACGAATCTTCCCCGAGGAAATTTTGAGGCTCAAGATAATGATGATTATGAGGAGATAGATGATTATATGTTAGATGAAGGGTCAGATGTAGAAGAACTTAATTTTTAGATTCACCCTAGTTATGTTAGTTTAGTTTATTTATTTATTTATTTTTGCATTTATGATTGTACTTAGTGAAAACTTTTTTCCAAATGAATATTATTGTTATTTTTGCATGACATGTATGAGTTTTTTTTACAATCATAATAAATTTAAATAAATAAATAATGACTGAGTTCGGTGAGGGTGGATACAAATCAATGGACCTGGTTTTATTTTGAGATTTAGGGGGCCATAGTAGTGGGGACGATTTTACTAATCTCAGCCCTCCCTCAATATGGTTAACTTTGGAACGACGACGAGTTTCTAGTTATGTTTTTTTGTCTTACCAACGCTCCAGCCGTTGTCCCTTTTCTCTTCTTGCTTGAGCTGGGGGCATTATTTCTTTCGGTGACCTTCCTTACCACAATTGTAGCATCCATTGGTGTTTGCACGACACTCACCAAGATGTTTCTTTTGGCACTTAGAGCACTGCGGGTATTCTACATAACCCGACCTACTACCTCCATTGTTTGTCTGTGGTCTTTTATCATTGTTAGAATGCCTTCTCTTCTGACAATTATTGTTTCTAGACTGGTGGTTGTTGTTGTGGTGGTTTTTCCGACCATTCTGAGGTTGACTATGCTATTTAGGCTCAGGCTTACTGGCCTCCTCCTTACTAACATTCGCCTGAAGCCTTTTTACTTCTATAGCTGTTTCTAGATCATAGGCATAGGTAGTAGTTCCAGGGTTTGCTAGCTTAACCCCTATCTCAATCTTTGGTCTGAGTCCTCTTACAAACTTGGTAACCCTCAGAAAATCGGTTGGGATCAGCTCTGGAGCAAACTTGGCTAGTTGATCAAACTGTCGAGCATACTCTGCTACCGATAAGTTACCCTGTTTTAGACTGGTTAACTCCTCGACCCTTGTAGCGATGACTGTCGAATTGTAATACTTCTTGTGGAACAGCTCCACAAATCTAGTCCAGGTCATAGTGGCGACATCATGAGTCTGCTGAACTAGGTCCCACCATATTCTAGCATCTTTCTTTAAAAGAGATGAAACCCAGGATATGCAATCCGTGTTGCCGAGGTTCATTTGCGCTAGGACCGGCTCTACATTTCTAAGCCATTCTTCCACCTCGAAGGGGTTAATTGTCCCTTCAAATTTTGGAGCGTGTTGCTTACGAAACCGCTCGTAGATTGGCTCCATGTACTAAGCTAGGTAGGGCGCATAGTTTGCCATTGGCCATCCCTTATAAGGACCTACTTGTTGGGGTGCTTAAGCCATCTGTTGAGGCTGCGGTTGCGGCTGAGGCTGAGTCTGAGTTTGTGGCTGTGGCTGGGCCTGCTGTCGCTGTTGCTGCAGCAATTCCTCTACTTGTTGTCATAGCCTGACAATTTCTGCGGTGTTGTCAACCGGAGGCGGGGGTGCACTTCTGTTAGAAGTAGTATTGGTGGCACGTGCTCCCCTTCTACGAACTGGAAGGGCTTCAGTAGTCTCATGAGTGATGCTGGAGGCTTTGGCATCTGTGCGTGCACACCTTCTGAGTGACATCTTCAGCGGAGTTCTAACAGTCATGAAAAACATGTTAGTTATTACCCTAATAGGCTCTAAGGCAAAACTTAATCTAAGCAAACATAACTCGGACCTATTAGTTATGATTTCTTATGAAAAATTATATAAGCCTTCTTTATAATTAAGATGTGTTTCTATACTTAGAAAAATAAGCCATCTTTATTATTTCTAAGTCTGTTTCTAATCATCCTATATGCCTTAATTCTCAGGCTCCAAACTCATCATTGTTCCAAAGTTAACCATATTGAGGGAGGACTGGGATCAGTAAAGTCGTTCCCACTACTATGGCCCCCTAACTCTCAATATAGAACCCGGTCCATTGATTTTTATCCACCCTCACCGAACTTGGTCATTATTTATTAAATTTATTATTTATTATGATTGTAAAAAAAAAATCAAACTCATACATGTCATTCAAAAATAACAATAATATTCATTTGGAAAAAAGTTTTCACTAAATACAATCATAAATGAAAAAATAAATAAATAAAATAAACTAACATAACCAGGGTGAATCTAAAAATCAAGATCTTCTACATCTGACATTTCATCTAACATATCGTCATTTATCTCCTCGTAATTATCATTATCTTGAGCCTCAAAATTTCCTCGAGGAAGATTCGTAAAGATTTTATGTTTTTGCTCATTAGTGAATTGGAATTCCATCTTAGAGGTGAACCTAAGTATGAGAAAATAATATCTCATAGCTACCGGTAATTCATCTTCATCATCTATAGTCTCCCATATTTCTTCTAAAGCTGAAATTACAGAAGGATAATATTTAAAAAGCATAATCACTAAAACATATTGCTCTGTAGCTCTCATCATGATTTTCTTAGTAGTTTGGAGGTGAACTATCTCCTTGTGGAATAAGAGTAATCTCCAAGTGATTCTTTCTAACACTCCTACTGTATTCCTTGGCTCTCTAATCCTTTTTAATGCCTTAATGGCTCGAATATCCTCATAGGTCAAGGCTCCATCCATTCTTAACTGAAAACATAAGGACTAAAACGTTAGCTAATACCATAAACATAATAACTATAACATAAACACTTACATTGGCGGTTAGATTCGGAGATTGAGCGTGTGTATCAAGGAGAACTTCATGCATATGAACCGTTGCTTTGATACCAACTGTAATGACCCAACTATTTCTAAGACCTTGGACCATTAAAAATACTAGACATAGCTACTATTTTGGGAAACATACATAAGAAAGAACATAACTTTATTTTAAACCCAAAATATTGTACCAATACAAAATAAGGTAAAAATATAAAATAAAATGTAATATGGTATGGGATCCCATTGTTTATAAAACATAAAACATAACTTTAAATTCTAATTGTGGAATTACATCAAAAACATAATTTAAAAGACTAAAAATTACGCCATCCTCGATCAACACGCAGTCCATTAAATCCATTCATCCTTCACACACAAGCCAAGCTCCGAAGAATCCTTCCTCCTTCCATATTTATTTTCCTGCATCACACTAAAAAATAAAGGAGTGAGCCTAATGCTCAGCAAGGAAAATCTATTAAAAAGATACATCATAAATCATAAACACAAGACTATATCATAAACATATACTATAAAACATATAACTATAAAAACATATATCATATAGGACTACAATATTAATGGCCATTAACTCATTAACATGGCATGTGATAAACCATCTAGGTCCTCTGTCTACTAATCGAGGTAGGTTAGATTACATGGTAGTATATGATAACTCATCTAGGTCCTCTACTAGTAGAGGTAGGGTAAATCATAACTCTAACCCATGAAATGATAAATATTCTTGGGGTTTGCTATCTAAGCAACTATAAGCCCCAAGCGACATAAAAGATTGGTGTTTGCTAGCTATGCAACTATAAGCCCCAAGCATCATAAAAATATTGGGGTTTGCTAGCTAAGCAACTATAAGCCCCAAAGACTACAAGACATATTCATACATAAATATACACATCATAAAGTAAAACATATAATAACATAAACATAAAAAAACATATAATCTATCATATTTTCCTTACCAACAGTCGGGATATTTGGGAACAAGAACGGGATTAGAACACTCCTATAAACCAACAGTAAAAATGGTGAGTATCTCTAAAGAATAAAGATGAAATTAGAACTAAACTATCAAGAAGAAACTTACCAAGAAGAACCTTAAGCTTAAATACCTAATCAAGAATCATAAACAAGAGTAAGGATCTGAATAAAAGAAAACTAAAGAATCATAAAGAATTGAACTTAAGGATAAAAATACCTTTGAATGATCTTATGGATTGATCTAAACCTCAATAAAGAAATCTCACTTCCCAAGTGTTTAGAAAATTTTAGAATGATAAAGCTTTAACCCAAAACCCAAGTGTATCTCTCTATAATAACACTAGCAACTTGGAGGCTCTGAAGACTGCTTGAAGAATGAAGAAAATTGCTGAGCACTAGGTCCTATTTATAGAGTTCAAGAAGTGAAATTAATCCCTTTTAATTTGAATAAATAAATGAATATAAAATGAAAAAGATTTGAATTTTCATTCAATAGGCGCCCATAACTCAGTCAAAATCGTTCAAAGGCAAGTCCAAGTGGTTAAGGGTATTTTTAAATTCAAAAGCACAAACCTTCAAAAAATCAAGCTTGGAGCCGATATATCGCCCCCCGCAAGTGATATATCGCCTCCCCCTATATTTCCGAGCCCCGTTCGATCGTTCGTGCAAAGTCAACGTGTTTTCCGTATCTTTCATAGGTGATATATCGGCCCCTATAGCTGCGATATATCGACATACATTGATATATCAAACATGTAGTTGCACCTTTTCAGCATATTTTGAATTGAGTAAACAACTTTGACTGAGTCATAATACGACCCTAACAGTTTCTGGAAGGTTCTAGAGCTTCTAGATCTTTCTTTTATTTAAACTATTCATAAAAAATACTTAAATCCTTAATAAACAAGCATATGACAAGTGTCATGCTCTTAATGGTTCTATCAAAACCTTAGTTTATAATAAATATATTTCTATGTCCAACAATATTAATCAAACCTTATGTTATAATTAATATTCTTAAACTATAGGTTATACTTATAAAATCCACAACTGTCGCTATGAGTGTCCAACTAATTCCCGGCTTGAACCAAAATCCACGGAATCTATCATACTACAAACTACTACTAACTACTATTACTATCTAGCTAGCTAAGTAAATATTATGGGACACTACAGGGGGTGTCTTCAAGGGAGACCATGTTTCATGCCACTCTCCAAATCATGAATATCCACAAGTTAGGCATTGACCCGAGGTCTTGGCCTCGGGGAGAGGATGTCCCCAAGTGAGGTCACGCCCCGAGGGCCCTTTCTCACTTGGCCATTCTCTAGTCCTTGAGTCCAGCCCTCAGGCCTAGGAGTAATGCCAGGTGTCAATCACTGCAGGTGTGAGCCTCGAAAGGATCATCTGAGAACTTTTGGTGATCCTTGATTAGTGGTGTCGAGTTCGTACACTCGACATTTCTGACAACGCCGCCTGACATGGGCAAACGTGTGCCGCACCCTGACAGTCATATATATGTTCCCTTATAAAGTTGGTGTGTGGCTTTTTGCAACGGGCCCCGTAGAATTTGCGTGGGCCATAGTCTGAGATATCTCCTTATAAAGGGTTCAGCTTTTTAGATGGATATACTTTATCACTACTACAAATATAGCCTTTCTCTGCGCTTTTTTTTTTCAAACTTAAATAAAAAGAGCATTGAAAAGTAGTAAGTGTGGTAAAAACAGCGGAGAAAAAGTTCACTACTTTTCTCAGTGGTTTTTTCTGCAGTTTTTCAAAATAACCGCAGAGAAAAGTCATCTTCCCCATATTCTCAACCCTGGCTCTTCACTCTCCTCATTTCCCTCATTTCAGTCGTGCGCGAGAACGGAAAACCCATCGTCCCCAGCCATGGTAATCACCATCGTCACCATTTTTATGTGTGTTTTTTTAAAATTCCACATTAATGCTTTAAATCATGTATATATTCATAAAAATGATTTATTTTGAAGTTGTAGTGAAAAATGAAGAAATTTTGAGTGGGTTTAATGGGATTTTAATGTTTGTTTATAGATTGGGGTTTTTTGTAATTTTTGGAGGATTTTGAATGTTTGCGGAGGATTAGAAGACATTTTCATGCTTCAAAACATATATTGTTCTCTTAAACTTGACTTTGTTTTTTTTAATATTTCAGATTTTGGGATATTAATACCTAATGTATTTGTTTTTTCATAATGTTAATAGTTACTATATTAATTATTTACAATATATTATTATTTATATTATAATATTACTTTTTTACATATCTTTTTATATTATTTACATAATAAATTTTTTTATGTTAATTATTTTAGGAATCAAAATTTATTATTAATTTATCACTAATATTTTAATTATGGTTTAGTAAATTTAATTTTAGTGGTATAACTAATTTATTAGAAAGTTACTAGTTAAAATTTGAGATTACTTGTTTTAATTTAATAAATAATTTTGAATACTCTAAATCATACCAATTACTATATTTACTAATCATTGTTTAAAATTTTATTGTAAGAAATACTTGTTTGAATTTGAAGTGTATGTGTTGAAATTGTTTAAGATTAATTTTGAAGGTGAGTAACACTTACTACTTAATGTTTTATATTTCCTTTTGATATTATTCAAACTATTGTTAGAGGAGTTTGAATATATTAGATATTCATCCATAAAGAAGTAGGTTCTGAGATAAAATTGTGTGTTGCGGAGATAACAGAAGGTTGAGAACATGTTTGTCTTAGTGAAGTAGGTTCTGTGAATTCTGTGTGCTGCGGTGGTTTATGGACAAAATTATGCATGTTGATTGTTGTGTTTGTTTGAATTGAATTTATATAGAAACAGAGGAAACTTTGCCCAATTTTTTTTTTTAAAAGATTAGCCTATTGATTGAAATTATGCATGACAGTTTAAAGAAATAAGTCTTTAACTTAAAAGTTGTGTTGTTGTGGACTGTAAATGATTTCCCGGCATATGGTAATATGTCAGGGTTAAGCACAAAATGTTACTAGGGATGTCCAATATGTTGCACTAACACATGAGCTCATTGTCTGCCGAATGGGCACAAAATATGGATTTTATGTATGAAGATATATTTATGATCTTGTAAATGCACCGAATCCGGCAGAAGTTATCAAGAAGAAACTATGTTATATTTGATACTTTTTTTTTGTTTAAAAAAAGCTATATATAATACTTAATCATCTAATCTATATTTACTTGTCAATTTTGTAGTGGTTTGACAAAAACGTATTTAGTGTCAAAGACGACCTACTCCTACTACAAAACGACTGGTTTGCAAGATTGATGTCATTTATTTATGAATTCTAATTTTTCTTATGTGGAACTTACTAACTTGATTCGTATGTTCTTATTAATTTTTCTTATGTATGTATATTGAGCTACTTATGTGTATATATATAAATGACATATTTTTATTAGTAACGATATGTGAATGTTTTTCTTAATTTTAATTTATACTTTATGTTAATTTAGATAATAATTTATGAAATTACATATATAAGAATATATCATATTATTATATAAATTTATTTATATAAAGTATGATAATTTATATTAAAAAAAATTAAATATAATTTTGTATTGAATATAGTATTAGTAATATAATTTTATTAGTATTAACAAAAAATTAATCTGAAATCAAATTATAAATGTTAACAGAATGTACTAGTTAATAAAAAAAATATATAGTGTTGTCCTAAGAAACCGTTTGTTAACAGAATGTACTAGTTATTTAAACATGTAAAAATATTGTTTTATAAATATTTTTCCCTAAATATAAACAATGTTATTTTATTTTTATTTTTTTGTTTGAAGGGCAAAAATGTAAAAGTAAATGTAAAAGAAAAATGCAATTTTTATGAAAACAATTGTATCAAGCTATTTGTGAAGGAATTTCAACAAACTTATGGATTAATTAATAATAAATTTTCCGATATTCGAGTAGCTACCTCATTAAACAATATATATATATGGAAAACTTCTCAATGGTTACTACCCATAGATGGGTACTTACAATTATGATGATGTGGCAACATAGTGACTTGGTATAGCAAGTCACCAACAAGTAAATCATATATATATATATATATAGATTGAAAATATTTATCTCCTCATGAGTCATTTTGAGCTTGACACTGTTCCTTAGTATAGAAAACACATTCCAAAATTTTGATTTATTTATTTCTAAATTGTGTATAATATCTAGCTATATATATTATAATCATAAAATATAATTTTGATTTGTTAAAAAAAACATGTTAGAAATAACTCAAATTATATATATATATATAGATTTCTTTTTTAAAATAGAAAAGATATGTGTTAGTATTAAAAGATCAAAATAAGAATACGTTCTAGAATGAATCTTTGAAAAATGATTATATTTGTACAAATGTTTATCATTGAGTTGTTTTTTTTATTATTATGAATTGCCAATGTAGTTCATTACACCTCAGTGTATATTATATATAATATCTCATTGTGTATTATATTGAAATCCATATAATTTTTTTTTTATAATCATAAAAAAAAATTGCCAATTATTTATTTTTTATTGTAGCAAATCACTTTTACCTAGTGAGACCCATCTTAAATAAATATGATTATTTAGTTATTTTCCACATAGGTGTGTATAATGTTTGTGTGTAATTTATTTGTGCACATATCATTACTCATAATAATATAATGAATATACTTACATGTTTTCCCTCTTGTTTTAAGTGAACTCCTATCCAAGACAGAAGACAATGTACCATTATTTGTGAAGTTGTTAAGATGCTTATTAGCACTTACCCATAAATCAACAAATGCTAATATATTTAAATATGTGTTGAATATCCTATATATAATCTTGATATAAGTTGATATCAATATGATATAAGACGTTCAGTATTACCATGCATGGTTACAAAAAGGGACATTTAAGTCTCTCTATCCGTGACATGATATCATTTTCACGTCCCACTTGCGCAAATCATGAAAGTCAGAGCCGTGAAAAGTATCAGTTTTCCACGTCCCACTTTCAGGTCTCTCAAAGTGGGACGTGAAAAGTGGGCCGAGTTTAAATATATTTTAATATGTGTTGAATATCTCATAGATAATCCTCGCACAAGTTGATATCAGAATAATATTACTTAGAAAAGAAAAGAGATCACAAAAGACTACTTCTTGGAATCCCAAATTCAAAAGTACAAACATTGTTCCTTGGTATAGAAAACACACTCCAAAAATTTTGATTGATTTTTTTCTCGATTGTCTATAATATCTAGCTATATATTATAATCATCAAACATAATTTTGATCTGGAAAAAAAAACATGTTAGAGATATCTTAAATTATATATATATACATTTAAAAAAAAATATATGTGTTGGTATTAAAAGAGAAAAATAAGAAAATGTTGCGGAATGAATCTTTTAAAAATGAACATATTTGTAAAATTGATTATCATTGAGTTTTTTTTTATTATTATTATGAATTACCAATGTAGTTCATTACACCTCAGTGTGTATTACTATTATATATAATATCTCACTTTGTATTATAATTAAATCCATATAATTTATTTTTTATAATCATAAATTTTTTTTACCAATTATCTATGATTTATTGTAGCAAATCACTTTTACCTAGTCGGGCCTATCTTAAATAAATATGATTAGTTGAAGTTATTTTCCACATAAGTGTGTATAATGTTTATATGTAATTTATGTGTCCACATATCATTACTCATAATAATATAGTGAATATACTTCCATGTTTTCCCTCTTGTTTTAAGTGAACTTTTTTCCAAGACAGAAGACAATGTACCCTTATTTGTGAAGTTGTCATGCTGCTTATTGGCACTTACCCATAAATCAACAAATGTTAATATATTTAAATATGTTTTAAATATCTAATAGATAATCCTCACAGTAGATGATATGTAACGACCCAAAATCACTAATAAGGCTTAAGGGCCTTGATTAGTGTGCCGGGAGAGCACGATTGGTTTATGTGTGAATTAAATAGTTTAATGCATGATTCTGTGATAAGCATGCTTGTATGATTATATGTTATAATTGTGGGGACCACATTATTATGTGGATATATATATTTGTAGTATGCGACTTGAGGCGATCCTAGGGAGCCAGTTAGTGGGAAAGTCAGAATGGGACCTAATACTTGACTTGGGGCAAGTTAAGGGGTATTTTTGGTATTAGATGATTATCTGGGTTATCGGGTTATGGAAATAAATAATTGGAGATATATTTGAGGTTAGGAAGCCTAGGTGAGAATACTGGGGAATTTTACCATTTTGCCCTCAGGGACGTTTTTGGTACCCCGACCCTCGGGATTGACTTATCCAGATGAGGATAGACTAAACAAAACTAAGGAAAACAATGGAACTTATCAAACCAACCTTTCTTCCTCTTCTCTCTCTCTCAAGGAAAACTACAGAAAACTAAGGAATTTGGCTGGAAACTCATGAATTGAGCTGAGGTTTTGGA
This sequence comes from Humulus lupulus, assembly GCF_963169125.1. Lineage (NCBI taxonomy): Eukaryota > Viridiplantae > Streptophyta > Magnoliopsida > Rosales > Cannabaceae > Humulus > Humulus lupulus. The sequence continues at coordinate 15,152,539 of NC_084802.1, forward strand.
AGGTTAACTCAGTAGTAGCTAAGGAATCTAACCAGGAACTGAGCTAAGCACTGAATTATATTTTTGGTCATTTGATTATGTAACTTTGGGGCTGGATTCGTAGAGTTCTTGGGTTCTGAATTTAAAGGTTGAATTAAGGCAGAAGACTTGGGAATTAGCTCAGCAATTGTTGGGAGAATTGGTTCTTCAATGAAGGTAAGCTTCAATTTAAGGTTTGGGGTTTGAATTATGGGTTTTTCTGACTGGTTTTGGTGTTCTTGAGCTTATGGGTTTTAGAGATTAAAATGTTGTTTTGGTGAGTTTCTAGGCCAGGTTTCTGCTGGGTTATGTTGTTGAAATCATGTTAGAATGTTTGTGATAATTGGGTTATATCATTAGGATGGTTATGGGTGGTTTTGAGTGAGGATTGGGTGTTAAAAATGGTAGTTTTTCTGGATTCGAAGGGGTCGGGCCGCAGCTTAGTTCTTGGTGTGCCGTGGCCCTCTGAAGCTGATTGGTGCTGGGGAAGAAGGGCGGGTCGCGGCATGGGGAGGCTGAGCCGTGGCCCGTGTCTATTTTTAGGCGAGGCTGGGCCTCTGGTTGGGGGCATGCCGCAGCTTAGGGAGCTTGGGCTGTGGCCCTTAAGGGCATTTTTGGCTTTTTGGAGTTTTTAAGCGCGGGAATCTAACCTAGGATGCTCGGGATCGATTCCACTACCGTGTTTGGTGGAATTCGATGTCCCGGAGGCTAGAACTTTATGTGGAAACATTTTTACAATTATTAATGGTATCCCTTATCTTAGTTGTGACTAGGTATAAGTTAGGGCTCAGGAAACGGATCGTGCTCAAGAGGCATCTCTCGTAATCAATACACTTGGAAATTAAAGGTAAGAAAACTGCACCTGGTTGTGGATTTATAATGGGACTAAGGGCTCCCTATTCTTATATGCATTATGAAAGTTGGTATTATGCCATGTAAATATTAAACCAACGGCCTAAGAGTGCCGGAGTTTATATTGGCGCACAGGGCGCGGCTCAGCCACTGGTAGCTGAGGACAGCTTAATATTCACTGAGCTCGGTTTAAGCGGGCTAGAGTCAGTGGGGTAAACAGAGGGTGCGACCTACGGGCATCGACCCTGGTTATTGTGTGAATTGATTATCGTTGTTAACTGTTGAATATAACATGCTAAGTAGCTAAGTATTGGTTTTTAGATTCTCTGGTTATGTCTATGGACTATATGGTTAATGTGGATTGCTAAGTGTATGAACATGCTTTAAGGGTTATTTAATTTTTATCGTTGTTTGTGCTATGATGTTATGTTTTCTTGCTGGGCCTTGGCTCACGGGTGCTACGTGGTGCAGGTAAAGGCAATGGTAAGCTTGATCAGCCTTGATTCAGAGAGCTCTGAAGGCGAAATGTACATGACTAGCTGCTCGGCCGCCATGGTTGAGGCTGAGACAGGAACAGGAGGACCATAAATGTCTGTTTTGCCCTTAGAGTGGCTACAATTGTTTATACTCTGAAATTTTGTAAACTGACTTTCAAACGCTGTTTCTTTTGGGATCCCTTGTACTAAACATTTAATTATATAAAATGTATCTTTTATGACCAAAACCTTTTAACCCTAGTTCATTAATGGTTATAGTGACACGTTTTCAACTAAATGACTTGATTAGCAAGTCCTGCACCTTTATAAATACACAGTGTAATGGTCCTGGCTACCCAGGGTGTTACATGATATCAGAATGATATAAGACGTGCAGTAGTACCATGCATGGTTACAAAAAGGGACATTTAAGTCTCTCTATGCGTGACATGCTATCATTTTCACGTCCCACTTGCGTGAATCATGAAAGTCAGAGCCGTGAAAAGTATCAATTTTCCACGTTCCACTTTCAGGTCTCTCAAAGTGGGACGTGAAAAGTGGGCTAACTTTAAATATATTTATATATGTGGTGAATATCTCATAGATAATCCTCACAGAGGTTGATATTAGAATGATATCACTTAGAAAAGAAAAGAAATCACAAATCACTATTTCTTGGAATCCCAAATTCAAAAGCAAAAGCACAAACACTGTTCCTTGGTATAGAAAAAACAGTCCAAAAATTTTGATTGATTTTTTTCTCGATTATGTATAATATCTAGCTATATATTATAATTATCAAACATAATTTTGATCTGTAAAAAAAACATGTTAGAGATATGTATGAAGATACATTTATGATCTTGTAAATGCATCGAATCCGGCAGAAGTTATCAAGAAGAAAATATGTTATATTTGATACTTTTTTTGTTTAAGAAAAACTATATGTAATACTTAATCATCTAATCTACATTTACTTGTCAATTTTGTAGTGGTTTGACAAAAATGTATTTAGTGTCAAAGACGACCTACTCCTACTACAAAACGACTGGTTTGCAAGATTGATGTCATTTATTTATGAATTCTAATTTTTCTTATGTGGAACTTACTAACTTGATTTGTATGTTCTTATTAATTTTTATTATGTATGTATATTGAGCTACTTATGTGTATATATATAAATGACATATTTTTATTAGTAACGATATGTGAATGTTTTTCTTAATTTTAATTTATACTTTATGTTAATTTATATAATAATTTATGAAATTACGTATATAAGAATATGTTATATTATTATATAAATTTATTTATATAAAGTATGATATTTTATATTAAAATATATATATATAATTTTGTATTGAATATAGTATTAGTAATATAATTTTATTGGTATTAACAAAAAATTAATTTGAAATCAAATTATAAATGTTAATAGAAGGTACTAGTTAACAGAATGTACTAGTTAATGTCAAGAAAGATTTCCCAAAAGTGAAGAAGGGAGATGCGGGAAAGGTGGACAGCTTGACTCCAGCTCGAGTGTTCACCCTGACGCAGGTAGAGGCCGAGGCTAGCCCCTCGGTAGTGATAAATCAGCTTTATAGCGCTGGCACTCCTTTTACTGTATTGATTAACTCTGGTGCTACACATTTGTTTGTTTCTAGTAAGGTGATTGATAGACTGTGTAGACCTAGTGAGTATTGTACTTCAGGGTTTGGGACTATCTTGCCTACAGGGGAACTGGTAGTATCTAGGAGATGGATTAGAGCACTGCCAGTGATAGTTGACGATAGAGAGTTGTCAGTAGATTTGATTGAGTTGAGTATGGAGGAATTTGATATGATTTTGGTATGGATTGGCTGGTTAGATATGGAGCTATTATTGACTGCAGGAAAAAGATGGTGACCTTTGAGCCAGAGGGCGAGGATCCCTTTGTTTTTGTGGGAGCGATGCACGGACCCCGCGTACCCAGGATATCGGCACTGAGAGCCAGAGATCTGTTACAAGGAGGGTGTATAGGTTTTCTGGCTAGCGTGGTGGATACCACCAGGGTTATGCCAGTAGGACCGGAAGAGACCAGATTGGTTTGCGAGTTCTTGGACGTGTTCCCTGAGGACTTGCCGGGGTTGCTGCCGCGTAGAGAGATTCAATTTGCCATTGAATTGGCACCGGGGACAGAGCCAGTGTCGAGGGCACCGTATAGGATGGCACCGGCAGAACTGAAAGAATTGAAGATACAGTTGCAGGAGCTTCTGGATTTGGGGATTATCAGGCCTAGTTACTCGTCGTGGGGTGCTCCAGTTTTGTTTGTGAAGAAGAAGGACGGGACTTTGAGAATGTGTATAGACTACAGGGAATTGAACAAGTTGACTATCAAGAATAAGTACCCCATACCAAGGATTGACGACTTGTTTGATCAACTACAGGGTAAGACGGTGTTCTCAAAGATTGATCTTCGATCTAGTTATCGCCAACTGAGGATCAAGGACGAGGACATACCAAAGACGGCCTTCTGAACGAGGTATGGGCACTATGAGTTTCTGGTCATGTCGTTTGGATTGACCAATGCCCCAGCAGCCTTCATGGACCTAATGAACAGGGTGTTCAAGGACTTTTTGGATTAGTTCGTTATGGTATTCATCGACGACATCTTAGTGTACTCCAGTTCAGAGGCGGAGCACGAGATTCATCTTCGACAGGTTCTTCAGAGGTTGAGGGAGCATCAGTTGTACGCCAAGTTTAAGAAATGTGAATTTTGGCTACCAGAAGTGACATTCCTTGGACATATTGTGGGCGCAGACAGGATTAAGGTGGATCCATCTAAGGTAGAGGCCGTTAGGGATTGGCCGAGGCCAAAGAACGCCTCGAAGGTCCGGAGTTTTCTTTGTCTAGCGGGTTATTATAGACGGTTTGTGGAGGGCTTCTCAAAGATAGCGATACCGATGATAGAATTGACACGGAATAATTTGAAGTTTATCTGGTCAGACAAGTGTGAAGATAACTTCCAAGAGCTGAAGCAACGACTTATTTCTGCGCCTGCGTTAAGTCTTCCCTCGGGGGAAGGGAAGTTTGTTGTTTACTGCGATGCATCGAGGTTGGGTTTAGGCTATGTGTTGATGTATAATGAGAAGATCATAGCTTATGCATCACGACAGCTGAAGGAGTATGAGCAGCGGTATCCTACCCATGATTTGGAGTTAGCAGCGGTGGTATTCGCACTGAAGATTTGTCGACATTACTTGTATGGGGAGAAGTGCGAGGTGTATACTAACTGTAAGATTCGGAAGTATTTCTTTACACAGAAGGACCTGAACATGAGACAGAGGCGTTGGCTAGAGCTAGTGGAAGATTATGATTATGATATTATGTACCATCCGGGGAAAGCCAACGTAGTAGTGGATGCATTAAGCCGGAGAGGCCCAGGTCAGTTATACAGTTCCACCCAGATCTCGAGAGAGTTAGCTGATGAAATGGTCAGAGTGGGGATAGAATTGGTGGTAGGCGTGTTGGCCAATATTACTCTACAGTCGACCCTGCTATAACGGATTAAAGAGGGACAATTGGTAGACGCTCAGTTACAGGAGGTTAGAGAGAATTTCTTAGCGGGAGTAGCTAAGGACTATTTTATTTCTGAGGTTGGTTTACTTCGGTATTAGGGGCGGATTTGTGTTCTAGCTGATGAGGGAATTAGACGAGAGATACTGGATGAGTCTCATATGACGCTATACTTACTTCATCCGGGTACCACGAAGATGTACCAAGATCTACGGATGTTATATTTGTGGCCCGGGATGAAGAAGGATGTGGTGGAGTACGTAGCCAGATGCTTAACCTGTCAGCAGGTAAAAGCTGAGCATCAGCGACCAGCAGGGTTGCTTCAGTCTTTGGGTATTCCCAAGTTGAAATGGGAGGATATTACGATGGATTTTGTGGGAGGTTTACCCAGAACAGTTGGGCTTCATGACTCGGTGTAAGTGATAGTGGATAGATACACCAAGTCAGCCCATTTTCTTCCAGTAAAGTCGACATATACTGTGGATCAGTATGTTGAGTTGTACGTGAGGGAGATCGTACATCTCCATGGGGTTTCTAAGTCTATAGTGTCAGACCGGGATCCCATCTTTACTTCTAAGTTTTGGGGTGGTTTGCAGAAGGCTATTGGAACTCAGTTGAAGTTCAACACAACCTTTCATCCTCAAACTGATGGACATTCTGAGAGGACGATTCAGGTGTTGGAAGATATGCTCAGAGCATGTGTGATCGACTTTAAAGGGTCATGGAGTAAGTATCTCCCATTGATTGAATTTTCGTATAATAATAGTTACCAATCAACAATTGGAGTGGCTCCCTACGAGATGTTATATGGGAGGAAGTGCAGATCACCCATACATTGGGATGAGATGGGTGAGATGAAGTATTTGGGGCCAGATATGGTTCAGAGGACAAGTGAAGCTATAGAGAAGATCCGAGCTAGGATGCTCGCCTCTTAGAGGAGACAGAAAAGCTACGCTGATCCCAAGCGTAGGGACGTGGAGTTCCAGGTTGGGGACCACGTGTTTCTCCGAGTTTCACCATTGCGAGGGGTGAGGAGGTTTGGAAAGAAGGGCAAGCTAAGCCCTAGGTTCATCAGACCTTTTGAGATCTTGGAAATGATTGGTCAGGTGGCTTGCAGGTTAGCCTTGCCACCATCGTTGTCAGGAGTCTATGACGTATTCCATGTTTCTATGCTCTGAAAATACGTCTCAGATGCGACTCATGTGCTGAGGTATGAAGATTTGTAATTGCAGTCAGACCTAGCTTATGAAGAGCAACCGGTTCAGATTTTGGATCCAAAAGATAAAGTACTACAGAATAAGACGATTCCTCTTGTTAAAGTGTTGTGGAGGAATAGTAGGGTCGAGGAGGCGACCTGGGAGCTTGAGATAGCGATGCGGGATTAATATCCCGAGTTATTCAGGTAAATTTCGAGGACGAAATTCTCATTAGGAGGGGATAATTGTAACGACCCAATTTACTAATAAGGCTTAAGGGCCTTGATTAGTGTGTCGGGAGGACATAACTGGATTATTTGTGATTTAATGATAAAAGCATGTTATATGACTATTTGAATATCTGTGATGCATGACTATGTGTATTAGTATGCATGTAGGCCCTGATTAGGGTAGAAGGGCATAATCATAATGTTGGCCCGTTGAGGGCATAACTGTTTATATATGTGATAAATTGTCGAGACCACATTATTATGTGGATATATTTGTAATCTGTGGCTCGAGACGATCCTAGTGAGCAGTTTAGCGAAAAAGTCACGGCGGGGATTTATACCCGGCTCGGGGCGAGCCTGGGGGTATTTATGGGAATTTAGAGAATATATTGGGGTCAATTTTGACATTGAGGAATATAAGTGGTGATTAGTTAGGTGTCGGGAAGTAAGCGGTAAATATTAGAGACTCTTGAGGAATTAGCGGGAATTGGGTGAAATGACCAAAATGTCCCTAGGTGGATTAAAAGGCTTAGTAATAAAGGGATGGTATTGTGGTCATTTGGCTTATAAAGGATAAGTGTAATTAGGCTTTTTACCTCAGTGGAATAAGTAGAAGGATTTAGAAGTCTGAAGGAAAAGAAAGGAAAAGGGAAAAAGGGAAATTGGAAGCCTACTTTTCTCTCTCTCGGTTTAAGCTTTTCTTCACCATTTCTTGAGGTCTTTTGGGGCAGAAACTCAGGGAGAGTCAGAGCAGAAGCTTGAGGCTAGGGCCCTTGGTCTGGTTTGAGGAATTGACAAGGGATACTCATCTTTTGAGGGAAATTGAAGCTGAGCTTAGAGGAACTAAAGGCCAAGCTAGTGAGGAGGATAACCTAGGCTAAGCCCATCCAACAAAGGTGTGCGCTAGGGCTCAAGAGGGATCGTGCTTGAGGATCAAATCGAACAAAGCTAGCAAATCCTAAGGTAAGAAAACTGCACTCGGTTATGTGTTTGTGATGGGACTAAGAGCACCCTATATCTGTATGATGTCATAGATGGTATTATGCCATGGGACATGTGATAAACGGCCCAAGGGTGCCGTAAATAATACTTGCGTACAGGGCGCTGCTCGGCCACTGGTAGCTGAGGACAGCTTAATATTTACTGAGCTCAGTTTAAGCAGGTCGAAGTTAGTGGGATAAGAAAGGGGGTGAGGCCTAAGGGCGTTAACCCTAGTTATTATATGTGGTTTGATTATTGATATGGAATGATATACTTGGTATGTTGAATACTTGATTAACATGAATGCTTAGATTGTTGAGAACATGCTTATGCGGTATGAGTTGTCTGATTATCTATTGAATGATTGTGCTCTATTATTGTGTTTTCTTGCTTGGCCTTGGCTCACGGGTGCTACGTGGTGCAGGTAAAGGTAAAGGCAAAGGCAAGTTGGACCAATCCTGAGATGGAGAGCTGCGGGGCTGAATGTACATAGTCAGTTGTTCGGCCGCCATGACCGAGGAGTGAAATAGGACGAGAAATGCTTATCTATCCGTCTTGCCTTAGAGTGGCTAATCACTGTATTTAAATCTTGAATCTTTTGTAAACAGTCTTTAACTTATTACCTTTGGTATCCCATGTAAAAAGAAAAGGTTTATTTATAAGAAATGCAATTTTTATGACCAAAATATTTTAACCCTAGTTCAGCTATAGTTCTAGTGACACGTTTTGAGCTAAATGACTTAATTAGCAAGTCTTGCACCTTTATAATCACACAGTGTAACAGTCTTGGCTATCCAGGGCGTTACATTCTTCTTCCGTTCTTCCTTATTTCCAGATTATTCCCACATGAGACAGTTGTGCTTCATGTGACCTTCCTTCCCACACTTGTAGCAAACTCTAGCTCTGCCCTCACCAGAATGGCATTTTGTGCAATTAGGGCAAGGTGGAATGTTTCTTCCACCATTTCCATCAGGACGGTTGTCATTGTTGGGCTTAGGCCGTTTATCATTTCTAGCTTGGCTTGGTTGTTCCTATCCCCTCTTCCTCTTGTCATCAGAGTTGGCTGCCCCACTTTTCTTAGCATCCCTTCTAGCAACATTATCTTTCCAGATTCTCTCTTCGCTTCTCTCAGCCGTAAGAGACATTTCGACAACTTCAACATAGGTGAAAACACCTCTAGAAACAATATCCACATCCCGAGCTAACATTGATTTCAAACCTCTCACAAACCGGTCCGCTCGTACCTTATCAGTAGGTACAAGATCCTTGGTAACCTTTGCTAACCGATCGAACTTCTGTGCATATTCTGTCACCAAGAGATTACCTTGATTCAGCTTGGTAAATTCATCCATTTTTTATGCTAACACTGCAGAGTTGTAGTATTTATCATTAAACACATGTTTGAATCTGTCCCAATCCATAGTGTTAACATCCCGTGAATGCTGCACTACCTCCTACCAAATCTAAGCATATTTTCTCAGCATGAAAGATGCGCACATCACTCGTTCATTGCTTGAAATCCCATCATATTCTAGATCCTCTCCATCGCACTAATCCACTCCTATGCCTAGACCAGATCAATGGTGCCTTCAAAAACTAACGGGTGTTGTTTTCAGTTCCTTTCAAACAAGGGCTCCATACGATTCTCTACAACTAGTAACCCTGCAATGGCAGGTGGCTACCTAACCATTGGTGCTTCAGGCCTTGCAAGTGGCCCAGCTTGCTGCCTCAATTGATTGATCTCTACAATCTGTCTTTGAATGGTCTCTTCCATTCTCGCAAAATGTTCCTCCCGTCCTTGATGTAGTTCGGGTTGTGCTGCATTCACTGCTGCTCTTCCCTTACCTCAACCATGTCCTACTCTGACTGATCTATGAGGGGGCATTCTCAATTTCCTGAACCACACACGTATATAACTTATAATGAAAAATGAGTTATTGTGATAAAGAGATCATTATAAGAGAACGCTAAGTACGTAAATGTGCATTAGCAAAAAGCAAAAATTCATAAGTAAACTTTAACCGCTTACTGTACAATGAGTCGAGCTCGTCCTTGGCGATGAACTTTACATGTTAGGGCTTACCACAGATTCTTTAGGACTGTTTTTCTCTGATACCATACTGTAACGCCCCAATTTCCCGATGTTATATTATTTTATAATATAATGTAATATTATATTATAATATAATGTTTTAGATTAAATAAATGTGACATGGAGTGTCACATATTGTAACATATAATAGAGAGTTACATTATTTGGATATATGTGAAATATCCAAACATGTAACATATTTGGTGTTACAAATTCATCACAAATTTGTAACTCCTAAATATCACCCATTATTGTGTAGATTTGTTGTTACACAATATTGAGATGAATTTCTTAAAGCCATATGAGAAATGGCTGATAGAGATGTGATTTTAACTCCCATATTGTGTATGGAAGTTACAAAATCAAGTGGGAATAAATTGGAACGTTTTGGAAAAAACTGAAAAAATGTGTTGCTGAAATTGACTGAGGGCCGCGGCGCCTGGAACTAGCGTCGCGGCCCTAATGGCTGACAGCTTCTATAATTTCGGTTTTTTATCCAACTTTGAACGATTCCAACAGCTAAGTAACTCCCAAATCTCTATTTTAATTCCATAAAACACCAAATTAATCATTGGTAACAGCCATGGGGGTTGGTGGAATTTGAAATTCAAAGGGTGTCTCTAAACTCTATAAATAGGAGCCTAATGCTCACTTGTAATACACACCATTTCTATCCACTAAAGCACTTGGCTAGAAACACCTTGAGTCTTGATAATTCCATAAAGCATTTCCAAAATCTGAGAGAGATCCCTTAGTGCTTGAGTTAGGGGGAAATAAGCTTTTGGACAAAAGTTTTAAACCTTGTTCAAGTTGGTGATCCCCAATCCTCTTCACTTAGGTTGTGTAAGTGAGAGTTTGTTTGTGGTTTATGTTCTTCCTTTTGTTCTATTGTTCTTCTTCTTATTCTCTTGTTTTATTTACTTGTATATTTTGTTTAAGAGTTTTAATCTCTCCATTTGGCCCAAACACTTTAATTTATTTGTAACTTTTGTTTTGAGTTGTATTTTACTATTCACTTCTTCTTCATCATCTTCTTCATTTCCTTTGTTTTATTTGTATTTTCAGTTATAGAGTTGTAACACTTTATTTAATCAATCTTGTCCATTGTAATATTTTGCATAGAGTTGTAACATAATCTTACCATTTCCATTGAGGCAATATTATTTTTCCTAACACCCGAGACGTTACTTTGGGAGTTCGCTTAAATTTTAAATAAATATTATGCCTTAAAGTATTTATTTGTTTATTATTTTAAACTGTAGCGCCTCATATTTTTTTTTACTTAGTTAGGTAGTGTTATCTTACGTTGTAGTATTTTAGTTTTCATGGATATTGGTTAAAAGCTGGGATTTAGTTAGAAACTCGTAGACTTAGTTATAAATTTTATAAGTTTAGCCAATAGTTTAGAAATATTAATTTAACATAAGGTTTGATTAATGAAAATAATTCTAGGAATATTATTTATTATATCCTTAGGTTTAGATAGAATAATTAAGAATGTGACATTTGTCACATGTACGTTTATTAAAGATTTAAGGTTTTATATGAATAAAAATAATCATGGATAAGTCTAGGAAGTCTAGAAACTTCCCTCGGATGCTAGGATCTAGTGCTTGTAACGCCCCAACTCCGGGGACCGTTACGGTGTGCCTTGTAAACAGTGCTAAACTCGCTAATCGAGTCATTTGGCCAAAATCATGAACTAAGTGTGATTAGCGGTTTAGGGATCAATCATTTTGGTTAAGATGTAACGTTTCACTAAAACGTTTACTGTATACATTGGGATCCCAAAAATATAATTTTAGGGTTTATTACATAAAATATTTACAACAGGCCGTTCTAAGCGGCAAAACAGGGTTCAACCCTAGTTCCACTTTAAACCTCGGCCGTGGCGGTCGAGCAGCTGCATATGTACACGTCATCACCTAAGCTCTCCAACTCAAGGATGGTCCAGCTTCCTCTTGCCTTTACCTGCACCACATAGCACCCGTGAGCCGAAGCCCAGCAAGAAAACATAATACTTTTCACATATATTATCAAATGATTATCATTATAATCACACTGAACATAAAGCTTTCAAACCAATGGGTGCACATCACATGATTCTAGCGGGAGAGTGGCTGCTAAGTAAGCCACTAGCCTCCAAGCTCTATTTGTTCATCGACCCTCTGGGTCGGTCAGGCATTAATGCTCCTTGAGTCATTCAATGCTAGTGGTCGATTAGATCTAATCTTTGTTGGCTTGCGTGATACACGCTAAGGCCGTCCTGACTAATAAGTCAGCTCAACGTGACCAGTGCCCAGTACCACTGCCGAACCTGACTAATAAGCCACAGCTTCACAGTTGATACTAGCACCCTTGTCAAACCTGACTAATAAGTCAGTACCATGCACAGGTAAGCAATGCTATCAATGTGTATCATATGCCAATTAACCAAGAATAGGGCATTCAGCATGCTTACTTAACAGTTGCTGGCATAATTATAATCATGCACAAACTCAGAGACTCAAGCTCTGACCAATCTCATATACATCATTCACGGCATGCCCTCATCACATGTTTCTCATGCATCACATGCATCACACTTAACCAACCAGCATGCCTCAATAATATTCATATGCAAAGGGGCAAAACTGCAAAGCATTCATTACGTTAACAATATTCACATCCAACATCCAACATGCATCAATCATAGCCATGCATGTCATACTCAACAGCCAATCAACATGCATCATAATAGCCATGCATGTCATGCTCAATAATCAATCAACATGCATCCATAATAGCCATGCATGTCACATATACACAGGGTGCAGTTTTCTTACCTCAGATTCGAGCTAGTACCAATATAAGAACGATCCTTGAGAACGATCAACCTTTAAGTCCTTAGCGGTCACCTAATCATAACCATATATGTAACACCATTAATAAAATGATAATCAAAGGTTCCACACCAATATCTAGCCCCTAAGAGATCAATCTAAACTAATCCAAGTAGTAAGGACACTCCCGAGGCCCATAACTAAGTTCCCAGGGTCAAAACGAGCAAACGGGGCGAAAACAGGGCAAGGGCTGCGGCCCTAGCACCTTGGGCCGCGGCCCCCAGGGTTCTCTGAGGAAAGGGCCGCAGCCCCCTCTATCAAGGGCCGCGGCGCCCAGCGAAGACAAATTCCTGACACCTGCTTCTTCGAACTAGGGCCGCGGCGCACAAGAATAGGGCCGCGGCCCCCAACCCTGGGCCATTCCCAAACGTGTTTTAAACACTCCAAATCCTCCAAAAACATACCCAAACATTCCCCAATCATCAAATCAAAGTTCCCAAGCTTCCCAATACTCCAAAACCCAAAGCTCAAACTGACCAAAAACTCAACAATCAACAAAGTCCAATTCTAAGCTTTAAAACTGTAAAAACTTAAAACTTCAAACTTATATTACCTTTGATTGGGTTGTTTTCCGTCAAATCCTTCGGTTAAGAAGCTTCTAATCTTTCCTAGGATCGCTATGCCTCGACCCTCGCTTGATTCCGACTCCTAGAACTCAAGATTTCCTCAAAAAGGCTCAAACGGTAAAGCAGACTGTTTTGAGAGAGAATGAGAAGTTTCTAACGTACGTTCTTATCTGTCAAGCTACTTCAAGCTTAAGTAACCTCAAATAAAACCTAGTGCTCGGGGTCCCGAAAACACCCCCGGGGACACTATAGTCAAATCTTCCAGAATTTCACCCTGATCTCAAATATTCCCAATCTATCACCAAATAACATTTCTATTACCCCAAAATTGACCCCGTTATGATAAAACCGCTAACTCGTTATATATGACCGTCTCATGCCGCATAGCTCGAATATATCTCCATAATAATGAGATCTCATTCACATATTACAATATGCACCCAATTTACAAATATGCCCTCAACAGGCCAAATTACCAAAAATGCCCTTATCATTTTAAATACTCCCATATGCATGCATTTATCATCATATAATAATATAATTCACATTAACATGCATATGATCATTAAATATCATAATAAATCAATTATGGCCCTCCCGGCCTCCTAATCAAGGTCCTAAACCTTATTAGGAAATTTGGGGCATTACAGTGCTACTTAGTCAAAGTAGTTTAAACAAATTTAAGTGTGCCTAAAATGTGCAAAAACGTGGTTTAGTATATCAACGTAAGCTGATATATCGCAACTATAGGGGCCGATATATCGCCTATAATTTTACGAAAAAACACGTCGACTTTGCATGAACGAAACCACTGACTCTCAGAATTATGGTGCAAGAGATATATCGCCTATAGGGGTCGATATATTGCCTCCAGTGGCCATTTTTGAAATTTTGTGAAATCTGAATCTAGAAACACCCTTCAACAACTTGGACTTGTTCCTAAACGTTTTTTACCGAGTTCTGGGCATCTGTTAAGCAAAAAATGTATTTTTTAATCATTTCTTTATTCATTGAAATGAGAGTTAGTTTCACACCTTGAACTCTATTAATAGGACCCTTCACTCAGCCATTTTCATCATCTTTCAAACACTTTTCAGAGCCTCCAAGCTGCTATTTTCGTTCCAGAGAGAAACACTAGGGTTTTGGGGTTAAAGCTTTCAAATCTAAAGCTTTTCTAAACACTTGGGAAGTAAGCTTTTGTGTGATTTCGGTGTTTGAGGTATAGATCGAATCTCTAAGCTATCTAAGGTGTTCAATTTCTTTGAAACTTAAGGATTTTGATAAGTCTTTATTCTGATGGTTTAGATGTTCTCTTCATCTTCTTTTCTCTAGAAGACTTATGGTTTCATTATGTTTGGATTTTGGAGTTTTTGATCCCCACTTGTCTTCAATATCCCATTTTTGGTAAGGAAAATTACGTAGTTTAGTTTATGACCTAGTATATGTTTTGTATGACTTAACATTTCAGGTACAATAAATGGGTAAGTGTGTCTGGACCTAAGGTGTCCAATGATGTATGATGTGTTGGGAAAACTTATACATGATCTTTATTTACTTTCATGTAGATCTAATATTAAACAAGTTAATATGAGACAACCTAGAACATGTTTCTAAAATTGAATTCAAAGAGAAATAATGATAAGAATACTTACATTATACGCAACGGAATGAATGAGTCATTCCTTCAATTTCTCTAACCCTTATATCCTTTCTGTCGCAGAGTATTACCAAGAAACTGAACCGATCTTCAATTTTCTTCACAGTCTTCCAAAGTATCCTTAGGATCACCTAAACTAGAGTGGGCAATTCTCAACACATGAGATAGATACAGAGAGAAGAAGATAAAAGAACAATAAGGCTTAGAAAATGACTTATGTTTAGAGAGAATCTAAAACCTATCAGAAAACCAGTGATTAAACTTGTGTTTTGACTTTTCTGACTTATGTTTTCAACTCTCACTTAACATTCATTTTATAGACTCAATTAGGTAATTTATTTAATTAAAAAATCAATAAAATAATAGCCAATAATCAGCCCTAGGTCGAAATTATCATGGGCTTTAGGCCCGTGAAATTTCCCATTTGATTATAAGCTCACTGGACTTAAAATCAAGGCCTGTATAATTTTCTATTGATTTAATTAATTAAATAATTATTTAAATCCTTTATCAAATTAATTATTTATAATTTGAATCTTGATTTAAATTTATTTATTAATTTAGATACCAATTTATCTTAATTAATAAATCTGCCTAATTTCTCTTTTCTTCTCAAAATTACATAACTTTGTGAAACTATCCAAAATTGACCTGGTCAACTTTGATAATTCTAATTGATAATTAAATCAATTAATTGAGACTATCTAGATGATTTTAGATAGTCAAGCATGGGCCTATGAAATCAAGCTCCAATAAGTTATCATAAATCTAACAAATAATTTTACTAACTTATTAATTCCTCGTGACTCCACTAAAGACTCGGAATTACACTCTTGAATTCATATAACGCTCTATAACAAATATAGATACGATATTAATTATCCATTTTTACAACCATAATTGTTACTCAATCCTCTATAGATGGTCTACAATGCGATGGGACTAAAATACTGTAATGCCCCGAATTCTCCGATGTAATTAGCGGCGTGAACAGTAGGCCGGGAGGGCCGTACTTGCTTAATTATGTTATTAATTGATTAAATGCATGTATATGTTGATTATATTATGATATGATGTGAAATGCATGCATGTGAGTCCATATTTCTTTATACAGGGGTGTGATGGTAATTTGGCCCGTTGAGGGTAAATTGATTAATTGTTCACATGTTGGTGATATAAATTGAGACCACGTTATGATGTGGGTTCGTTCGAGCCATTTGGCATGAGACGATCAAGGAAATGTTAAATATCGGTTTGGTCATAACAGGCTTAAGCTCGGGGCTCGGGGTGAGTCTCGGGGTGTTTTAATGATTAGAGTGTTACCGGGCATTAAAGGGTAACGGGATGTGAAATATTGGTGTTTGGGAAATTTGAGATTAGCGGGAATTGGGAAGCGTTAATTATCATTAACGGTGTAGGTGGAAAATGTCAAAATTGCCCTTGAGTTGACTTTAGGAGCTTTATTATACCTAGGGGTATAATGGTCTTTTGTGTTATGGATATATATGATGTATGGATGGCTGTGAAATAGAACCCAAAACAGAGTTTGCTTC
This sequence comes from Humulus lupulus, assembly GCF_963169125.1. Lineage (NCBI taxonomy): Eukaryota > Viridiplantae > Streptophyta > Magnoliopsida > Rosales > Cannabaceae > Humulus > Humulus lupulus. The sequence goes on from NC_084802.1 coordinate 15,168,597, forward strand.
ATCTTCTCCTTCCCGTACAATCTTCTCCATAGTTCTCTTCTTTGGAGTTTTGAGCTCAAGGTGTGGAATTAAGCTAGGAAACTTGGAGGTTGAGGTTGTAGACATAGTTCAGCCATTGGAGAGGGTTCAATATTAAGTTTGAGGTAAGCTTTGATCATAACTTTTCGTGTTTTGCCCTGTTTTAAATATAAGTTTCAGTTTGTGTTTTTATGCAGGATTGTTGGAATTGATGGAGGTTTTAAGGGGTTTCCTTGGGTTATGATGAGGGAGAGTTTTGAGTGTTGTTTAGGGGTGTTAATGGGTGTTTGAGAGAGGTTTGGGTGGTGTTTAAGTTGGGTTTGAAGGGTTGGTTCTAAGTGAAATCGTAGAGGAAGAAAAACAGGGGTTTGGCTGAAAAGGGCGTTGCGCCGCGAATGGCCAGGGTGTGCCGCGGCCCTTGGTGAAATCTGAGTTTGGGCGCCTCTGTTTGAGGGGCGGGCCGCGGCATGGCCAAGGAGGGCCGCGGCCCTTAAGGCATTTTTGGCCAAAGAGAGCTTTCTGGCTCGGGGATGCAAGCCTAAGGCCTCGGGATTGAACCTACTACCCGGTTGAGTAGTGTTTGAGGTCCCGGAGGTTAGGTTTTGGTTTGGGAACCTTTTATTAATCATTTTATTGATGGAATCCCATAATTTGGTTATGACCAGGTAACCGCTAAAGGACCAAAAGGTCGATCGTTCTCAGGGTCATTCTTTTATCTGTTCTAGCTCGGACCAGAGGTAAGAAAACTGCACCCCAAGTGTGACATGCATGGATATTCTTGAGGCATGTTGAATGTGAGAATATGGACATGGATTGTGTATGGAATGCTTAGCATATGTTGCTCATTTGTGCATGGCACTGACTTATTAGTCAGGTTTGACAAGAGTGCTAGTATCACTGTGAAGCTGTGACTTATTAGTCAGGTTCGGCAGTGGTATTGGGCATTGGTCACGATGAGCTGACTTATTAGTCAGGACGGCCTTGGCGTGTTTCACGCAAGCCAGTAAGATTTGATCTAATCGATTATTAGCATTGAATGACTCAAAGAGCATTAATGCCAGACCGACCTCGGGGGTCGATGAATGAAATAAGCGCTTGGAGGCTAGTGGCTTACTCAGCAGCCACTCTCCCACTTGAATTAGTGACTTGCTTGTCAGTCACTCAGTGTGGTTTGTCAGGATCTCATGTGGTGTTTGCTCATTTGTTTAAAAGCTTTATGCTCAGTGTGATTATAACGATAATCATTTGATAATGTTATATAAAGTGTTATGTTTTCTTGCTGGGCCTTGGCTCATGGGTGCTATGTGGTGCAGGTAAAGGGAAAGAAAAGCTCACCTAGCCTTGAGTGGAGAGCTGATGTGATGGTGTGTACATATGCAGCCGCTTGACTGCCACGGTCAAGGTGTTCTCAGAGGAACTAGGGGGTTTACCCTATTTTTGCCGCTTAGGTCGGCAGGGTTGTAAATTTAAAACTGTAATGACCATTTTGTACTGAGAACCACTTGTAAATGTTTTGTTTAGCTCTGCAGAGCAGTTTGTAATAAAAATCTCCATTTCCTTTTTATTGGTTTTATGCCTTAACCTGTTAATTACACTTAGAGCACGTTTTTGACCAAAGGACTCAGGTAGTGAGTCAAATTTCCGGTCCACCGTTCACCATAACTGTTCTGGGGTAGCCAGGGCGTTACAAATACCATTTTACCCCTCATTGTATTTTATCCTTAAACACTTAGTTCCATGTAAATGATATTTCAGTAAACTAATATTAATTACTGAAATAAGATCTCTATCATTTAACACCTTGAACCAAACTAAAAGGAAACCATCATTTCACTTCTTCATCAGAAGCTAAAGATGTTAATATCTATGATTAACACTCCCACTCGATTATACTACCGAGTTCCCAAGATGTAAGTATGGGCTAGTCCGTAGGGTAAGCTGGTAACGAACAAGTCAAAGAACTCAAATAATACAATCAGTTAGAATACTAACCACTCAAAATTGAGATTGAATTGACCTATGGTCAACTATATGATATGACTAGAATAGATAATAACGGTATGTTTACTTATCCTATCAACTGTCAATATCGGTTCAGTCCGATGTAACAAATACATCCGATCTTATCTACTTTGCTAATGTTCTGGAAAGAACATAACACTACAATATGTAAGTAGATCATATCGTAGATTGGCAAGTCAGTGTAAATCATGTGCACTAACTAATCTTAGGACTAACTTATTTTGAACATATAATCATATTTTCATTCCACTGTAATTACGTCACTATAAATATGATTATCTATATGCTCGGGATTTAATAGAAGTTTATAACAAACAAATAATCATGAAAATAAAACATGTGAGCAAAGTGATTGAACAAGTCAAAAAATGATATCTATTATTTTACTGATAATAAATGAGACTACAAATAAATTGGGTTTTAATTAGGGCATAAAACCCCAACATGACGGAATTATGTCCGGTAGGCTCGGTTGCCAAAATTTTATGATGGACCTAAGTTGATGTATGGTGTATGACAGACTTATGTCCGGGGCTTAATTTCCACCCCTGTATAAGCACTTATCTTTTTATTATATCTGACTTGTTATTATGACCTATGACCTATAGTTATGATTATGACTTATGACCTATGAATGATGACTATGAACTTAGATTTATGATTATGACTTAGGCTATGATGTGATCTAGGGTTTTATGATGTGGTATGATTAGTATAAATAAGTTTTGTATAGACTCTTGTGAAATTTATGATATGTTTAATTATATGATTATATGACTAACTCTTGTTTGTATTTTCCTTACTGGCCTTAGAATCTCACCCCTTATGATGTTGTTGTTTTAGGCAATTAAAGATAGAAAGGCCAGTGGCGAGTGGGACCTAGGAGCTTCGTGATGTACTCGTGGGGACCATATAGTCGAGGAAGATCAAGCGGGCCTATTTATTTTTATTAAAGAATGTTTTCTTTTAATGTTTTATTTAATGTTGCTCATTTTAATATGTTAAAGACAGTTATTTTATTTTTGTAAAACCATGGATCCATGTACTTATTTTTAGGTTTTCATTCAATAAAAGAGCAGTGTTTATGATTATGATCCAACGCTGTGTTCTCGATAATTTATGAGAAATTAGGGCGTTACATAAATGAACACCCTAAGTAACGTCTCGAAAAATTGGGGCGTTACAAGCCAAGACAATTACATAAAGTCATTTGGAAATAACTGTGTAACTAAGAATAGTTAATGGATTAGGGTTTAAAAGTTTTGATCATAGGAATGGTTACTTTCATTTAAAAGTTTTAGTCTGTACATGTGATCCCAAAATAAATATTTACAAGGAATTTAGAACTCCAAAAGTAATTACAACATAAGCTGGCTTAAATGACAAAATTAAGGTTTGACTCTAGTCCCTCTTGAACCCTCGGCCGTAGCGGTTGAGCAGCTGCAAATGTACACACTGCCCCTAAAGCTCTCCAACTCGTGGTTGTTCCATCTTCCCCTTTCCCTTACCTGCACCACATAGAACCCGTGCGCCAACGCTCAGTAAGAAAACTTAAATCAATATATTCAAATGAGCAACATAGTATAAATAGCAAGCTTAGTAGTAACAACCCTGCTCAAACAAACAAATTGTTCAACTTTAACAGTCAATGAGTTAAACAAGTGTAGACAACACTTCTAATTATTTAGGTGGAATTCGAGATAGACAAGTGCATATTGCACTCCCAGGTTGCCCTAGCCAAAATGGCATGCGTTTCGCACGCTTAATGTCGTCCCCGGCTCCCTTAGGTCGAGCTTTCAGATCGGGTATAGCCAAACATATATATTGCATAACACACAATAATATGCATCATCATATACAAGCATGCCTAATCAAATAATCACAAGTATAATCATAGTCATATTCATTAACAGGTTTCGAGCCCCGATTAAAACTAGGGTGCATTTTTCTTACCTCGAGTCCCGAGCAGATACGGTATGGCGATCCCAAGTATGGTCGTTACTTTTGAGCCCTAACGGTATAACCTAGTCACAACACAATAATGGACAACCATAAATGTAACACCATACTTCCTTAGAGTCATTACTATGTGAGTTAAAAAAAATGTGCCATTAGCTCGCTAATTGAGGTTTTAGGTTAAAAGTGTGACTAAACTGAAATAAAGCTCGTTTAAAGACATTAGTTGTAAAAATTTGGTCATTCATTGAAATCTTAGAAAGTTATACAGTTGGGATCCCAAAATACTTTTTAGAAAATGCATTATAGGTCAAAATACACACACGATTGACCTAGGCGACAAAACAACCATTACAGTACATTTTCCCAAAATAACCCTGGCCGTGGCAGCCAGGTAGACTGAACATGTACCCATCGCTCCACGCTCTCCGTACTCATGGTTGGTTGACATTTCCCTTGCCTTTACTTGCACCATAGAGCACCCGTGAGCTGAAGCCCAGCAAGAAAACTCAACACAAAACATATAATATACACATAACAATCCACATAATACAACAACACAGCCAACAAGCTACACACATAGCGGCCAACGTCGTCCCAGGCACTTTACCAGGCCTTGGGTTCGCGGCCTTCACTGAGAGGGTGGCTCCAGCACCCTAGGAGGGTCTCGCCCTAACATCCTGCACTCAACATGCTCAATGTCAATCCCGGTCCCTTGTTGTACCCGTCTTCTTGCTTTTCTCGACCTTCGCCATTCTCGGACTTTGTCGTTCTTGCCCTTCACCGTTAACTCAAAAACATGCATCACATAGCATAATATTCGTAGATATTTAAAGGCATATTAAACATAAACATTAGGTCCAGACCCTGTAATACAAAGAATAGGGCCACGCCCTACTCTACGGGTATAACCGTTTTCTTACCTGTGTCCCGAGCTATCTGGATACCGCGTGTAACGCTCTGGTTACCCCAGAACAGTTACGGTGAACAGTGAACCGGAAATTTGACTCGCTACCCGAGTCCTTTGGTTAAAAACGTGATCTAAGTGCTATTATCAGGTTAAGGTGAAAACCAGTAAAAAGGAAAGGATATATTTCATTAAGTAAATAAACTGCTCATGAGTCTTTCAAAATGTTTGCAAGTAATTCGTAATACAAAAGAGTCTCTATTGTTTCAAATTTACAGTCCCCGCCGGCCTAAGCGGAAAAAATAAGGTAAACCCCTAGTCCCTCTGAGAACTCCTTGACCGTGGCGGTCAAGCGGCCCTGTATGTACACCACATCGCCCAAGCTCTCCACTCAGGGTTGGTTAAGCTTTTCCTTCCCTTTACCTGCACCATATAGCACCCATGAGCCAAGGCCCAGCAAGAAAACACAATAAAGCATGATATAATATCAACAACGATCATAATAACCATTCAGGACTATCAGTCCAACAAATAGGTGACAATAGCCAAAAGTCACAATAATGAGCACAGCTCCCTCTAGCCATGTGAAGAAAGGGTCACCAGGGCTTAACTGATAAGTGATTCTTTCATAAGTTTGATCAGGACAGGTGCATGGTGATTACTCACCAACATAACCTTCCTCTCGACTCTAGAGTCGAAGCTATGGACAACGTCCTCTAGCCATATGACAAACGGTCACCGAGGTCATATACCTTGGCTATAAACATCTGGTCATAGACCAAGCAAGCGCTTATAAGTTCTTCGACCTTAGGGTCGGTCCCGCATTAATGCCATGGAGTTATTCAATGCGTGATCATCGACTTTAGAGTCGGTCCCTAACTAGTCAGTGTCTTAAACAGGTAATCAGCGTTCACTAGCATTTAATATGCAATCCATGTCCACACATATATCAACCAACATGCCTCAATATCAAACCATGCATGTCATATACCTATACAGGGTGCAACTGTATTCATACACTGTTTTCTTACCTCCGGTTCAAGTGAGAATTATTATATGGACGACCCCTGAGAACGATCAACCTTTAAATTCCTTGACGGTCACCTGGTCATAACCAAAATATAGGATTCATCAATAAAAATGATAACTGAGGGTTCCCAAACCAAGATCTAGCCTCCAGAACATCAAACATAACTCAACTAGGTACTAGGTTCAACCCCGAGGCCTAAGGTTTGAATCCCCAAGCTAAAAACATCATTTTGGCTAAATTTGCCCTGATGGGCCGCGGCTCACCCTCCTGACAGAGCCATTTTCACCTTTAAAGCCAACACAGGCCGCGGCACACCATAGACAGGTCACGGCTCATTTCGCAAATCAGTCAAGAAACCAGCATGCACCAACCAACTCTCCCCTGCGTTTTCCCTTGGAACCAACTCCAAACCTCCTCCAAACACCCAATTTAACCTCTAGACAACACCCAGAGCTTACCCTCATCAAATCCCAATCAAACCAACACAAAAACTCCCTTTGATTCCCATTTTCCACATCAAAAACCATGAATTGAAAACTAAAAGGAAAACAGAGTAACACCTGAAACCAGTGACTAAAACTCACCTCAAATTCAGATTTGAACCTCCTTCAATGGTTGAACCAAGTCCACCAACCCAGCCTTTGAGTTTCCTAGCTTAAAACCTCTCTAGAGCTCAAGAACACCAAAGGAAATATAGAGAAGGATGATGTATGGGAAGGGAGAAGTCAACCCCTGTTTTTGTTCTGTTCAATCTGTATCCTTCTACAGCCAACTAAAGGGTAATATTAATCCCCTCAAATGACCAAAATACCCTTAAGCCATCTAAAGCCTCTAAAACCATTTCAAGGGTAAAATTGGTACTTTCCGCTTATCCCGTTAATCATAATTAACGCTTCCCAATTCCCGCTAATCTCATTATCCTCAAACACCAATAATTCATATCCCGTTACCCTAAAATCCCCGGTAACGCTATAATCATTAATATCACCTCGAGACTCACCCCGAGCCCCGAGCTCAAACCTGTTATGACCAAACCGATAAATCATGTTTAAAGATCGTCTCATGTCGAAATACTCGAACCAATCCACATTATAATGTGGTCTCACAATATATATCATTAACACGCAAACAAATATTCAATTATACCCTCAACGGGCCAAATTACCAAAACACCCCTATAAACAAATGTGGACCCACATGCATGCATTTAACGTCATATTATAATATAATTCTCATAAACATGCATAAATACATTTAATGACATAATTAAATAGTTATGGCCCTCCCGGCCTACTAATCCGGCCATTAAACCATAATAGCGAATCCGGGGCATTACACCGCGATCTCGAGCACAATCCTCTAACCCGAGCCTCGTAGAAAACCTAGTCACAATGCATTCATAATAAGCGTCCATCAAGTTCTAAACCAATAAATAACTTCAGAATTGTAGAGTCCAGAATGTTTACTTAGTTAGCTAGCTAGTATTAGTTGTATTATTTTAGATTTCGTGGATTTTGGTTCAAACCGAGACTTAGTTGGAAACTCCTAGCAATAGTTATGGATTTTATAAGTTTAACCTATAGTTTAAGAATATTAATTATAACATAAGGTTTGATTAATATTGCTGGTTATAAATATGATATTTATTATAACCTAAGGTTTAGATGGAGCCAATAAGATTATGAATTTGGCATAAGCATGATTATTAAGGAATTATTATTTTAATGATAATATAAGGAAATATTAGACTTAGTTTTCACCAGAAACTATTTGGGTCATAGTTTGACTCAGTCAAAGTAGTTATCCAACCTTAATTATGCTGAAAAAGTGCAATTACGTGTTTAAAATAATCATGTATGCTGATATATCGCAGCATAAGAGCTGATATATCACCTGACGAAGAATACGGAAAAACATGTTGACGTTGCACGATCGTACGAACGGAGACTCGGGACTAGTGGGCAGCCGATATATCGCCTATATTAGATATTTTTTTTAAAATAACTTTGACTCCTTAGACCTACCTCTGATAGTTTTGACCGAGTCTTCAGCCTCTGATTGACGAATATTCAAATATCTTCAATTAAATTCATTATTTTTATTCAAGCCAAAAAGAAGATTTTTATTCCTAGAACTCTATAAATAGGACTTAGAACCTAGCCCTTTCACTTACTCTTCAGCTGTGATCAGACTCCAAGGTGCTAGTGAGACCATAAGAGTGATAAACACTTGGTTGGGAAAAAGCTTTGTTATTCTTAAGCTTTATAAACACTTTGGGAAGTGAGATTAGTGCATTTCGGTATTGGGGATAGACCAATCCATAAGGTCAATAAATGTACCCTTATTCTTAAGTTCAATCCTGTTTGATTCCTTAGTTTCTTTAGTTTTCATTCAGGTTCTAACTTTTGTTATGGTTTTGTGGTTAGGTTTTTAAGTTCTTTAAACTTAAGGTGTCTTTTCGATAAGTTTTCTATTGGTGGCTTAGTTCTATTCTTTTCATCTCTTTCTTTTAAGAAATACTCACTATTATTATTATTGGTTTAGGAGTGTTCCATGTCTCGCATTTGTTCTCATATCCCAGTTTTGGTAAGGAAAATAGGATAGATCTTGTGTGTTTGTATGATATGTTATGCTTATATGCTATGTTTATGTATAATATGTTATGATAAGTTTATGTTTTAATATGTTATGTTATGATTTACCCTACCACAAATATTAGACAGGGGACCTAGATGGGTTATCATACACTAAATGTGATCTAACCTACCTCAAATATTAGACAGGGGACGTAGATGGTTTATCACATATCATAATGGCCATTAATAGTATAGTTCTATATCGTATACGTTTCTATAGTCATATGTTTATAGTATATGTTATGATATATTTATAGTATGTGTTATGATATGATTATAGTATATATTTATGATATAATTTTATGTATATGATTTATGTTGTTAGTAGTTTTCCTTGCTGGGCATTAGGCTCACTCCTTTTCTTTTAGTGTGATGCAGGAAAATAGATGCAAAGGCGGAAGGATTCTTGGAAGCTTGGTGTGTGTATGGAGGTGAATGGAATGGGTGGGCTGCGTGTCGATTCGAGGACAACATTTTTTTTTTGTTTTAGTCTCTTTAAATTACGTTTTTATGTATTTTTCCGTGTTTGGCTTTGTAAACAATTTTATTTAAAGTTATGTTTTATTTTTAAAACAATGAGCTCATTTATGTATTATATTATTATTTTTAAGTTTTTCAATAAAGTGATGAATTTTCTCATGTATGTTCTCTTCAAAGTAGTAGGTTATATTTAGTAGGTCTAATGATCTAAGTCTCATAGATAGTTGGATCGTTACAGTTGGTATCAGAGGAACGATCTATTTACATGAAATTCTCCTTGATACACACGCTCAAGCTCCGAATCTAACCACCAATGTATGTATTTATGTTTTAGTTATTATGTTTATGTGTTATAGCTAACGTTTTAGTCTTATGTTTTCAGTTAAGATATGGATGGAGCTTTATCATATAACGATATCCGAGCCATTAAAGCCTTAAAAAGGATTAGAGAACCAAGAAATACAATAGGAATATTGGAGAGTCACTCGGAGATTTCTTTTATTCCATAATCAAATAGTTCATCTCCAAACAACTAAGCAAATAATGATGAGAGCTACAAAGCAATATATTTTAGTAATTAGGATTTTTAGAGATTTTCCTTTTGTAATTGCTGCTTTGGAAGAAATATGGGAGACAATAGATGTTGAGAATGAAGTACCGCGGGCTATGAGATATTATTTTCTCATAATTAGGTTTACATCTAAGATGGAATTCCAATTCACACAAGAACAAAAGAATAAAATCTTTACGAATCTTCCAAGAGGAATTTTTTAGGCTCACGAAAGTGATGATTATGAAGAGATAGATGATGACATGTTAGATGAAGGATCTGATGTAGAAAATCCCAATTTTTAGAAAAGATTAGTTTATTTATTTAATTTATTATTTTGCCTTTATGATTGTACTTAGTGAAAACTGTTTTTCCAAATTAATATCATTATTATTTTGATGACATGTATGAGTTTGATTTTATTTTTGCAATCATAATAAATAATGACTAAGTTCGGTGAGGGTGGATACAAATCAATGAACCGGGTTCTCTATATTGAGAGATATGGGGCCATAGTAGTGGGAACGATTTTACTGATCCTAACCCTCCCTTAGTATGGTTAACTTTGGAACAATGATGAGTTTCGAGCCTGGGAATTAAGTCATATAGGATAATTAGAAACACACTTAGAAAATAATAAAGATGGCTTATTTTTCTAAGTTTAGAAACACCCCCTAATTATAAAGAAGTCTTATATAATTCTTTTCATAAAAATTCATAATTAATAGGTCCGAGTTATGTTTGCTTAGATTAAGCTTTTGCCTTAGAGCCTATTAAGGTAAGATCTAACATGTTTTTCTCAACTGTTAGAACTTTGCTGAAGATGTCGCTCAGAAGATCTGCTCGCACCAATGACAATGTCCCCAACGTCGCTCTTGAGAGCAATGAAGCTCCTCTAGTTCGCAGAAGGGGAAGGCGTGCAAATGCCAACCGGAATGCACCGCCACCGCCGCCGGTTGACAACACTGCAAAAGTGGCCAAACTACAATGACAAGTTGAGGAATTACTGCAGCAACAGGCTTAACCTCCGCCTCTCCCCCAACCACAGCCCCAACAAATGGCTCCAGCACCCCAAGTTGGTGCTTATGGGGGATGGCCAATGGCGAACTATGCACCATACCCAGCTCAACATATGGAGCCTATCTATGAGTGGTTTCGAAAGCACCACGCTCCAAACTTTGAAGGAACAATCGACCCCTTCGAGGCGGAAGAGTGGCTCAGAAATGTTGAGCCAATCCTATCACATATGAATCTCGGCAAAGCGGAACGCATATCATGTGTTTCGTCTTTGCTAAAAAAGGATGCAAGAATATGGTGGGACCTAGTACAGCAGACTCACGATGTTGCCACCATGAATTGGACCAGATTTGTGGAGCTGTTCCACAAAAAGTACTACAATTCAATTGTCATTGCTTCAAGGGTCGAGGAATTCTATAGTCTAAAGCAAGGCAACTTGACGGTAGCAGAATATGCTCGATAGTTCGACCGATTAGCTAAGTTTGCATCTGAGATGGTTCCAACTGATTTTTTGAGGGTTACCAAGTTCGTTAGAGGACTTTGACCAAAGATTGAGCTAGGGGTTAAGCTAGCAAACCCAGGAAATACTACTTATGCCGATGTTATAGAAACGACAATAGAAGTGGAAAGGCTCTAGGCGAACGTTAGTAAAGAGGAGGCCAGTAAATCTGAACCTAAGCAGTCAAATCAACCTCAGAATGGTCTGAACAACCACAACAACAACAACCAGCAGTCCAATAATAGTAATGGTCAGAAGAGATAGCATCCTGACAACAAGCAGTCCGATAATGATAAAAGGGCACGGACAAACAATGGAGGCAATAGGAAGGGTTATGTAGAGTATCCGCAATGCGCTAAGTGCCAAAAGAAACATCATGGTGAGTGTCGCGCAAACACCAAGGGATGCTACAACTGTGGTCAGGAAGGACACCGGAAGAAAGACTGTTCCCAACTCAAGTCAGAGGGGAAAAAGGATGATAAGATGGTTCCTGCGAGGGGTTTTTGCTCTCACCCAAGGAGAAGATGACGCTAGCAATAAAGTAGTTACAGGTCAGGTTTCTATTCTCCATAATATATGTTATGTATTATTTGATTCGGGAGCCACTCATTCGTATATCTCGTTAAGAATGATAGAGAAATTAGACAAACCTTGTGAAAAATTTAGAACTAGGTTTGTAACAGAATTACCTTCGGGTGAAGTAGTCCTATCATCACGGATAGTACGAAGCATACCAATCAAGATAGAGGACGTAGAACTAGAAAGAGACCTAATAGAACTAGAGATTAAAGACTTTGACGTGATACTGGGAATGGACTAGCTAGCAAGGCATGGCGCAACCATCAACTACAAACGTAAGCAAGTGATGTTCGAGACTCCTGATGGCCAGAGGCTGTGTTTCATGGGGAAGGTTTCAGGTCTACGCACACCACTTATTTCGTCACCTAAAGCTTAGAAGATGATAGAGAAAGGATGTCAAGCATACTTAGCTACCATTACAGATGTGGTAAAGGAAACACCACTAAAGGTCGGAGATGTGCATATTGTAAGGGAATTTCCAGAGGTATTTCCTGACGACTTGCCAGGATTGCCGCCGACTCGGGAAATTGACTTCACAATCAAGCTAGTACCGAGCACCGAGCCTATCTCCAAGGCACCATACCAGATGGCACCTAGCGAACTCAAGGAGTTAAAGACGCAGCTACAAGAACTCCTAGACTTAGGTTTCATTAGACCAAGCCATTCGCCATGGGGAGCACCGAGTTTGTTTGTGAAGAAGAAGGACGGTAGTATGCGGATGTGCATAGATTACTGCGATCTGAATAAGGTGACGATTAAGAATAAGTACTCGCTACCCCAAATTGACGACTTATTTGATCAACTCCGAGGAGCGACCGTTTTCTCAAAGATTGACGGTCCGAGTATCATCAGCTCAAGGTACGGGAAAAGGATGTTCCTAAGACAGCTTTTAGAACTTGTTATGGGCATTATGAGTTTCTAGTTATGTCTTTCAGTCTTACCAATGCTCCAGCCACGTTTATGGATTTAATGAATAGGGTCTTTAAGGACTTCTTGGATAAATTTGTCGTAGTATTCATTGACGATATCTTGAAGTACTCAAAGGAAAAATTTGAGCATGAGAAACATTTAAGGTTGATCTTGATGTGACTAAAGGAGCATCAGCTTTACGCCAAGTTCAAGAAGTACGAATTTTGGCTTTAACAAGTAGCATTTCTTGGTCACATAGTATCCGAGGATGAAATTGTGGTAGACCCATCTAAAGTAGAGGCTGTGAAGGATTGGCCAAGACCAAAGAATGCGTCTGAAGTAAGAAGTTTTCTGGGATTAGCAGGTTATTATCGAAGGTTCGTAGACGGTTTTTCTAAGATAGCCACTCTGCTCACCAACCTGACTCGGAAGCAGCAGAGGTTCAACTGGAATGATAAGTGTGAAGATAGCTTCCAGTTGCATAAGGATAAGCTATGCTCAGCACCGGTACTTTGTGTACCGACACTCAATGACAAGTTTGTAGTCTATTGTGATGCGTCGAAGCAAGCATTGGGTTGTGTGCTGATGTAGAATGATAAGGTGATAGCCTATGCCTCAAGGCAGCTGAAGGAGTACGGGCAACGCTATCCAACACACGATATGGAATTGGCAGCGATGGTCTTTGCGTTGAAAATCTGGCGCCACTATCTTTATGGAGAACGGTGTGAGATTTATACAGACCACAAAAGCTTAAATTATATCTTCACTCAGAAGGAGCTCAACAAGAGGCAGCGCAGGTGGTTAGAACTAGTGAAGGATTATGACTGCGAAATTTTATACCACCCGGGAAAGGCAAATGTAGTTGTTGATGCGCTAAGTAGGAATAATTATGGACATCTAGCAATGTTAGCTGGAATAGAAAAGCCGCTACAACAGGAGCGGATCAATGCTGGAATAGAAGGAGTCATTGGTAAGCTGGCCAGCTTGTCCATTCAGTCAAGTCTGCTAGAAGATATACGGAATGGGCAAGTGCTTGATGACATGTTAGTTACACATACGGATGCAGTTAGAAAAGGGAAGACCACAGATTTCTCAATATCAAGTAAGGGGTTATTAAGATATAAGGATCGGGTATGCGTGCCAAACGATCAAGGGATTAAGGTGAAGATTTTAGAGGAAGCGCACAATACACCATACTCAGTTCACCCAGGGTCGACCAAGATGACTCACGATCTTAAGGCAGTGTATTGGTGGCCAGGAATGAAGAAGGATATAGTATAGTACATGTCTAAATGTTTGGTATGCCAACAAGTGAAAGCAGAACATCAGCGGCCTGCAGGCTTATTGCAACCACTCAGCATTCCAGAATGGAAATGGGACGACATAGCAAAGGATTTTGTGATGGTTTTTCCTCGAACGAATAAGCAACACGACTCGGCTTGGGTAGTAATAGATAGATTAACCAAGTCAGCTCATTTTCTACTTATCAAGACTTCATACACGGCTGAGCAATACACAGATATTTATGTTCAAGAGATTGTAAGACTACATGGAATCCCCAAGACAATAGTGTCCGATAGAGGATCGGTGTTTACATCGAGATTTTGGAGAAGCTTGTAGCAAGCTATGGGTACCAAGTTAAGTCTTAGTATAGCTTTTCATCCTTAAACAGACGGTCAATCTGAGTGTACCATATAGATTTTAGAAGATATGTTGCGCGCTTGTGTACTTGATTTCGGAGGATCCTGGAGTAAGTTTTTACCACTGATAGAATTCTCCTATAACAATAGCTACAAGCCAACAATCGGGATGGCACCTTATGAGTTTCTTTATGTAAGGAGGTGTTGATCGCCGCTACATTGGGACGAGGTAGGAGAAAGGAAACTACTTGGGCCCGAAGCTGTTAGAGAAGCTCAGGATGCAGTAGCACTGATCAGACAGCGTATGCTCACTGCTCAGAGTCGTCAGAAAATTTATGCGGATGCCAAGCGGTGTGATGTGGAATTCAAATTCGGAGATCAAGTCTTCTTAAGAATATCTCCTATGAAAGGTGTGAAGCGGTTCGGGAAGAAAGGCAAGCTTAGTCCCAGGTTTATAGGTCCTTTTGAGATATTGGACAAAGTGGAAGCAGTTGCATATAGATTAGCCCTACCGCCAGCTCTAGCAGATAGTCACAATGTGTTCCACATCTCGATGCTACATAGATATGTGTCAGACCCATCTCACGTCCTCAAGTAGGATACGATAGCACTCTAGAAAGACTTGAGTTACGAGGAATAACCGGTTAACATCCTAGATAGAGGAATGAAAGAATTACGGTCTAAGAGTATTCCGATAGTCAAAGTCCTATGGAGAAATAGTTCTGAATGGGAGGCAATGTGAGAGTTGGAGGAGGACATGCAAGCTCGGTATCCAAAATTGTTTGGTAAGTAAATTTTGGAGACGAAATTATTTGTAGTAGGGGAGAAATGTAGAGTCCCAGAATGTTTACTTAGTTAGCTAGCTAGTAGTAGTTGTAGTATTTTAGATTTCGTGGATTTTGGTTCAAACTGGGACTTAGTTGGAAACTCCTAGCAATAGTTATGGATTTTATAAGTTTAACCTATAGTTTAAGAATATTAATTATAACATAAGGTTTGATTAATATTGCTGGTTATAAATATGATATCTATTATAACCTACAGGTTTAGATGGAGCCAATAAGATTATGACACTTGGCATAAGCATGATTATTAAGGAATTATTATTTTAATGATAATATAAGGAAATATAAGACTTAGTCTTCACCAGAAACTGTTTGGGTCATAGTTTGACTCAGTCAATGTAGTTATCCAACCTTAATTATGCTGAAAAAGTGTTATTACGTGTTTAAAATAATCATGTATGCCGATATACCACAGCATAGGAGCTGATATATCGCCTGACGAAGAATACGGAAAAACACGTTGACGTTGCACGATCATACGAACGGAGACTCGGGACTAAGGGGCAACCGATATATCGCCACATAGGGGCGATATATCGCCTATATTAGATTTTTTTTTTTGATTTTTTTAAAAATAACTTTGACTCCTTAAACCTACCTCTGATAATTTTTGACCGAGTCTTCAGCCTCTGATTGACGAATATTCAAATATCTTCAATTAAATTCATTATTTTTATTCAAGCCAAAAAGAAGATTTTTATTCCTAGAACTCTATAAATAGGACTTAGAACCTAGCCCTTTCACTTACTCTTCAGTTGTGATCAGACTCCAAGGTGCTAGTGATACCATAAGAGTGATAAACACTTGGGTTGGGAAAAAGCTTTGCTATTCTTAAGCTTTATAAAACACTTTGGGAAGTGAGATTAGTGCATTTCGGTATTGGGGATAGACCAATCCATAAGGTCAATAAATGTACCCTTATTCTTAAGTTCAATCCTGTTTGATTCCTTAGTTTCTTTAGTTTTCATTCAGGTTCTAACTTTTGTTATGGTTTTGTGGTTAGGTTTTTAAGTTCTTTAAACTTAAGGTGTCTTTTCGATAAGTTTTCTATTGGTGGCTTAGTTCTATTCTTTTCATCTCTTTCTTTTAAGAAATACTCACTATTATTATTATTGGTTTAGGAGTGTTCCATGTCTCGCATTTGTTCTCATATCCCAGTTTTGGTAAGGAAAATAGGATAGATCTTGTGTGTTTGTATGATATGTTATGCTTATATGTTATGTTTATGTATAATATGTTATGATAAGTTTATGTTTTAATGTGTTATGTTATGATTTACCCTACCCCAAATATTAGACAGGGGATCTAGATGGGTTATCATACACTAAATGTGATCTAACCTACCTCAAATATTAGGCAAGGGACGTAGATGGTTTATCACATGTCATAATGGCCATTAAAAGCATAGTCCTATATGGTATATGTTTCTATAGTCATATGTTTATAGTATATGTTATGATATGTTGTAGTCGCTCAAGATTCCGTACTTGTGAAAGTCAAAGGCACCCATTAAAGTCCCCTAAATGCCTAAATATAGGCCTCGCAAGGGGTGTCTCACGAGGGCCTCGCACCCAACAGCCACGCCTCACTGGAGGGGCCTCGCGCCCAACAGTTGCACCTCGCTGGAGGCGTCTCGCGAAGGCAGCATGCCACCACTCGTCCTGCCCAGATGCACCGCCTCGCGAGGGGCGTCTCCCGAGGGCCTCGCCCCCAGCAGCCGCGCCTCACTGGAGGCGTCTCGCGAAGGCAGCGCGCCACCACTCAACCTGCCCAGGTGCACCGCCTCGCGAGGGGCGTCTCGCAAGGGCCTCGTGCCCAGCAGCCGCGCCTCGCTGGAGGTGTCTCGCGAAGGCAGCGCGCCACCATTCAGCCTGCCCAGATGCACTGCCTTGCGAGGGGTGTCTCGCGAGGGCCTCACGCCCAGCAGCCGCGCCTTGATGGAGGCATCTCGTGAAGCCTTGCCTCATGCCTCCTCTTGGTGCACTCGACCCTACCAGACCTCATCCGCACCACAATGGGTCACCTCACCAAAATTGGCCTCACTAGAGGGCTCTTATCTCACCCCTTAAGATTAGCTCCAACCACTGGGCACCACTCTTACCATAAGTCCAACAAGAGGTAAAATCATGGATCCCTCTAACACACCAATAAGGGCGAATTTTAAGGGCCTCATAGCGATTCACACCAAGTCAGAAGAAGTACGGACACTATGCCCATGCCAGATAAGTAGTGGCCGTACGAGTAGAGTACTCGTTTTGATCCACACTAGGAAATCTCTGACACTCGTACTCAATAAGTAGTGGAGACATCCCCACGAACTCTGACCATGTACTGGAGCCGACACCACTACCCCTGAGGCCACTCTCCTAACGATGTACTCATGTACCATCTGGTCCCCTGGACCACAATGTATCAGGGGCTATTAGAGCCCACTATAAAAGGAACCCCACTTCCACTTGGAGGGGGGTTGGAAAAAACACTATAGCACTACACCATAAAAAATACAAGCTCATTTCACCATTTTCTTTCTGCAACTATTCTTTGAGTTTCTGATTAGATCTTTGAATTTTTTCATTTGATAAGCTCTATATTTCAATTTTTCTAACTTAACTTTGTTGACGAGTTCTCACCGTCAACATATATTCATAGTATGTGTTATGATATGTTTATAGTATATATTTATGTTGTTAGTAGTTTTCCTTGCTGGGTATTAGGCTCACTCCTTTTCTTTTAGTGTGACGTAGGAAAATAGATGCAAAGGCGGAAGGATTCTTGGAAGCTTGGTGTGTGTATGGAGGTGAATGGAATGGGTGGGCTGCGTGTCGATTCAAGGACAACGTTTTTGTTTTTGTTTTAGTCTCCTTAAATTACGTTTTTATGTATTTTTCCGCATTTAGCTTTGTAAACAATTTTATTTAAAGTTATGTTTTATTTTTAAAACAATGAGCTCATTTATGTATTATATTATTATTTTTAAGTTTTCAATAACTTTATGAATTTTCTCATGTATGTTCTCTTCAAAGTAGTAGGTTATATTTAGTAGGTTTAATGGTCTTAGTCTCATAGATAGTTGGGTCGTTACAAGAACATTAATCTAGCCTCCGGGACCTTGGATTCCACTAAACCAGGTAGTAGAGTCCTTCCTGAGCCTTAATAGTCGAGTTCCCGAGCTAAAAACCTTAATCTCCCCTATTTTTCCATTTAGGGCTACGGCACGCCCTTTAGGGCTGCAATGCGCCTAAGCAAAACATAGGCTTTCCACCCTCTTCGAGCACACGGCCCGCGGCCCGAGCCTCTAAACCCATAAATCAACCTTTTTTCTGCATTTTTCCTCGAGCCTAAACCCCAAATTCATACCCCAATCATCAACCAAACTCATAATTAATCCTAGAATCCTTATCCTTACAACCTAAACATCATAACCACTTAAAAACAACTCCCTAATCCTTACCAACACTCAAAATCAAACTTAGAGTTTAACTCTCATGCAACCATAATTTCACAGCAGAATTCAACAATAAGATTAAGTTTAGGAGCTTACCTTTGTACTTAATTCGACCCTGACCACTTCCCAGCACAACAAGCTTCCAATTCCTCACTTCCTTAGCCTAGGATCCTCAAGTTTCTTCAAAATCTCTAAGCATCAAAGAGAGAGAGAGAGAGAGTTGAGAGATAGAGTGAGAGACTTAGAGCTGAGGTTTTGTTTTGTCTTTTTACTTAGTTCTAGTATTTTCTCAAGCCATCAACTGCCTAAGTTTTTAAATCCATCCCTAGCCAAAATTCCAAAATACCCCCTTAAGCCTATCTTAATCCTCAAGTACCAACAAGAGCAATTTTGTCACATGCCACATTCTGCTAAGTCCTCGAGTATTCCTACAAATCCCCGTTTAATCCCAACATGTCCAAATAATTACTAAACTACTACTCGTTACTTGGTAAATCCCAGACACCACCTGTGTTCCCAAAATACCCCTAGGCTCCTCCCGAGCCGAGTTTTCGACCCCGTTGTGACTATTTAGCTAAACTGCTCCCTAGGACCGTCTCGGATTGTGCATCACAAATGTATCACCACTCACTCGTGGTATCAATCACAATATACACATGTATCACATTTATGCCCTCAATGGGCTAAAATTACAAATATGCCCCTAAAAACCAAATGGGGCGCACATGCGTACTTAATTCCCCTAAACATACATTTCTAAATCATATAATCATCAAATTCACATATTAGCATAATTAAATCAATTATTGTCCCCCCATCACGCTAATCAAGGCCCTAAGACTTATTAGAAAATTTAGGACGCTCCAATCAAGCACTAGACTATTTAAAAGCTTCAGGGTTAATTCCTAGCCTCCGGGATTTCAAATTCTACTAAATCGGCTAGTACAACCTTTCCTAAGCCTTTAGGTTTGAGTTCCCAAGCTTAAAATTCCAATTTGGCCAAAATCCCAAATTTGAGTCACGACGCCCCCATAAGCGTTGCAACCCTCTACAAGTCAATGAGAAAATTGCCTTATTTCCCTAGACACGCGCCGCGGTGCAGCGCAGCCCACCCAGCGGCGGCGGCGCTTAGGCGATTCAGAGAACCGCCCTAGCCCTTGAGTTCATCGGGTGGCGGCGCTCCAAGAACAGCGCGACGGCGCGACCCCGCGAACACATAATTTATAGTAATTTCTTCGAACCAAATCACAACTAAACCCATAATTAAACCCCAAAACATCACTAACACCCTCTAAGCATCAAAATGAACCCAAAAACCTCATCAAAACTCCAATAAACAATTCAGTCCCACTCTTGAGTTTAAACTCAAACTATAACAGAATTTCTCCTAAAAAAAAAGTACGATTCCTTACCTCAACTGTGAATTCACGACCCTGAGCTGCCCCCAATCCTGTTCCTAGCTCCAACCCTCAATTCTCTTCAAAATTCAGAAAAACCTCCACCAAGCTTCAAGAGGGAGAGAAACGACAAAGAGAAAGTTGAGCTGCTGAGTTCGTGTCTTCCTTAGTTCTTTCTGAAAGCTTCTAGCCTTAACTAAGTCCAACCAAGGCTAGGGAAAAGACCCTAATGCCCCTAACCCAGATCATTGCTCCTTAATGTCCCTAAGGGAAATACAGTCCTTTGCCACATTTTCCACATTTCCCACTAATCCTCAAATTACACTTAAGATTCTCAATTAATCCTGACATACCCAAATAATCACCAAATAATTTCTCATTTCCCGCTAAACCCCGGTAATGTACTAAGTTACCAAAATACCCCTTGGCTCACCCTGTTATGACTTTTCCTCTAACTCGCTCACTAGGATCGCCTCATAGTGAATATTGTAAATATATCCACATAATAATATGGTCTCAATCACATAACACATATAATTACATTTAAACCCTCAACGGGTCAAAATTACAAAAATGTCCTTACTAACGAAAACGGGCTCACATGCATATTTAATACACATAAACATGTATAAGTATTCATATCACAATATAATTCATATATGTCACATAATCACACATATATTCAATAAATTTCACATAATAATCCATTTATGTCATCCCGACATACTAAACGAGATACTAAGCCTTATTAGCGAATTTGAGACGTTACAAACATAGTTGGGACCAAACATAGTTGGAAGCATTGTTTAAGCTTGTATTTTATCTTCAATAAATAGTGCTTAAAAAAATATATAAAAATAATTGGAACAAAAAGAGCTATCTTCTACCGATGAGGTGTTATCCAAGCATATTTATTTAGTCATTAAAAATTGAGAGGAACAAAATTATCAAATTTCGAAGAAAATAATAAAGAAAAGTGAAGAACAATAAAATCGCAAACACTTGAAAAAAAAACAACGAAAAAAGAATACAATAATTAGAAAAACTACAACAACAAAATACTCACAAAATCATTATTAAAAGAAAATATTAAAAAACCAAACAAATTATAAGGTGTAAAGAAGTCCACCGCATTGAATGTGTTTTCCACTATTCAAGGCATTGCATCAATATTAGTGTTGAACTTAAAGAAGATAAACAATATAAATATATATATATATTTATATATTTTAAATATGAGAATAAATTTTGATTAATGACTATATTTTGGTGTAATTTAAATTTCATTGATGAAAAATAGAAACGGATGAATATTGATGTTGTTTAAATCTTTATTTAGTTATTCTTTATTTATTTTTATTTTAAATATGAATTTTAAAATTTTTGTAAGAATTTTAAATCATTTTTATTTATTTTTTTAATATCTAAATAATTTTTTAAATAAAAATAAAAATAAAAAATATTGATTTGGACTAATTAGAGACTGTCACGTATATACTTTTCTAGCACTTAAAAGGCCAGATATTTATTGTTGTCAGGAAATGTTGACAAAATGTATTTATACTGACAAAACAAAACTTATTAGGTATTAAAGTGCTAATTTTAAAAAATATAAATATGTCACCGCAGATTACTCTATTATATTATCTATTTGATTTTTTTACTTCCAATATATAATGCTCTCTAATAAGAGTGAGACGAGCAAATCACAACAGATACCAATAAGAAGTGCAAACTAAGATCAGTATTAAAAAAAATCCTCATATTATAGAATGTATAAAAAAAATAACAATAAACCAACTCCCACACATGGGACACTCCTATAAGGAATAGAGAATACAAGCAAATAGTTTTAAACATAGAACAACCGCGATGTAAAATTAACACTAATTAAACGTTTTGGATAAACCCTAGTAGTCACATCTCGACCACACTTGTAAAATCCAACCCACCCACCAAGACCCTGAAATGCCCATATACAATATATTTTTGAAATGTCAAATTTCAGGAGAAAAAAATAGACATTTATTTTTTCCAAAAATAAATATGTAAAATCTCTTATTTTTTTTGTTGATGAAAAACTACAGCTAAAATTTTCCGTGATAATTTTTTGGGATAAAATAAAATTTTCTTCCAAATGAAAACTGAAAAAATAAAAAATAAAATCTCAAATCTTACAAAAGATAAAATTGATAAAAAAAAAATTATATTTGTACAAATTAATGTACCTCAATTCATAGTAGAGGCACTGCTTTGTGTGGAGAGTATTTCTTAGAAATTTTCTTCATAAAGTTTATTGGTCTTCCTAAACAATATTATTTATAAAAGAATGACATAAACATATTAAATTAAAATATTATTTATAATTTTTTTATATTATATATATATAATATTACAATCTTTATAAACATAAATAATAATTTTTTTAATAAAAATTAAGATTATGTATTATATATTATTATAATGATATTTTATAATATTTAAATTTATATTAATATAAGTATTAAATATGTAGTTTTATATATAATATTATTATAATAATAATATTTTATAATATTTGAATTCGTATTAATATAATTAGTAAAAAATTAGGATTATATATTATCATCATAATAATAATATTTTATAACATTTAATGTATATTAATATAATTATGAAATATCTAGTCTTATATTATATATTATTATAATAATGATATTTTCTAATATTTAAATTTGAATTTGAATTTATATTAATATAATTATTATATGTCTAGTTTTATATTAAATATTAATATAATAATTATATTTTATAAGATTTAAATTTATATTAATATAATTAATATATATCTATTTTTGTTTAGTTTTAAAAGTACATTTCGTTAAATATTTAGAATATTCTGTTAAAGTTAACAAAAAATACCGTTAAAATTAAGAATTTCTGTTATCTACACACTTTTTATATAGAAGAGATATGATTAGATATAGGTTGCTTTATAAAAAAATAAAAAATAAATATGTACATTATAAATATTGATAATCTCGTAATAGTTCAGTTATTAATATTAAAAATTTATCGGTAAATTTTTTTTAATGAAAAATTATTTTAATTTATAAAACCATTAAATATTTTTTAAAATGCTATGAAAATATATGTTTTTTTAATGTCATATTTGATATTGTTATAAATTAAATGGTCCAACTTTTATTAAGATTAATTCACCATTATTTTTTATATTTTATTTATGTATTTTGAAAGAAAAAATAAATAAAAATAGCATTTAAGGATAAATGATACGATTTGAAAATATTGTGAACCTAACTAATACAAAATTAATTTTTGGACCTAAGTATTACATAGTGTAAAGATGGTTTATTTGCTAAAATAAGCTAACGTTCATAAGAAATTTAATTTAATTTCAAAGCAAATGTTGTAGCCAAGTGGTGTCGTTCTGTGAGAGAACAAGACAAAATGACTCTAGGGGAGCTATCCTTTCTGTGGTAGCTAGTTTCTAATTTTCAATAAATTTCTCATTCAGTGAAAAAAAAAAAAAAAGCTGTAGGCTCGACAATTAGTGAATACTTTTTTTTTTTCTTTTCAGTAAAAAAATTATATTTCCAATTATATAATTGATATAATTTTTATGGATTTGCCAAATATTATTATATAAATATTATACAATCAAGTATCTTATTTGTATACGATCGAGTCTATAGGTAAGTTTTATTAAATTCTTGTGCTTCAATTTTTACAATTGAATTAGAAACCATTATAGACATGAACAATTTGAAGAATAAAGATAAAAAATATATAAACATTAATTTGATAACATGTATTTTAAATTCTGATTCTTGTATTTATTTATTTTCTTATTATTGAATTTTAGTTTTTTTTCGTGTTTATGTTATGTGAATTAAGTAATATGTTTCAAAGAGTTACAATCGTTCATGTTTTAGGTCAATATTATGTAATAAAGAAAAAAATGTTTCATAAAATAAATACAACATAAAGTTGTTAAATAAATGGAGTTTTTGTTGTATGTTTGATATTAATGGTTTTTTATTATTATTACTTTTAGATATTTGTTAAAAAAATTTAAGTTCACTATAATTATTTTGACATTTAATGACTATTTTTAATGTCTTACATCAATTATTGGTGTAAGACATTAAAAATTATTAAGGATATTTTATGTCTTAAGTTGGGAGACATTAAATTTTTTTAATTATGACAAAATTGGTAAGACATAAAAAGATTGGGGAGACAATGAAAATGGACTTAATGGGGAGACTTCTTATGTTTCATAGAGAAGACGTTAAAGACCTGTCACGTCTCCCAAAGTGTGTTTATTTAAAATTAAATAAAGGTTAACGATATACACGGCCCAAATGGGTCAAATTAATCTTCCATTTCCTTATTAAAAAAATTAACTAAAAACCTTAATCCCTTGTGTTCCTCCTCAGCCGCTCTTCTTTTCTCTATTTCTCTCTCTCAAACTCCATCTCTCTTCCACTCTCAATCCTGCATCCCTCTTCCTCTCTCAATCCACACCATGACACTCTTCTCCTCCCCTCTTTGCTATCTTCGTCTTAGCCACAAGTGTGACACTACCCCTCAATCGTGCGAAGACAGATGCACGTCGTTGCTGCCACCCCAACGCCAACCCCTCAGTCGTACAAAGATGGACACACATCGCCATCGCCACCCTAGCACTGGTATAAAATGTTTTTTTTTCTTTCTATTTTGTTTAGATGGGTATCGTAGTGGTGGGCTCTCTTCTCCTGCTCCCTCTCTCTTTCTCACTCATCGTGTTGCTTCTTTCCTCAGGTCGGCAGTGGGGTCGATGCACGATGTGGTGCACGACGGCGCTAAGCTTGCGGGCTTGAAGAGTCGAGCATCAAATTGTATCAGATTACTTGGGGCTGGGTTATTGGGGCTATTTGTATCAAATTTTGTTTGGGTTCTTTGTAAATCCATTTTTGTTTGTTTTAGATTTAATGTTTGTTTTAGAGTTTCAATACATATTTGGGTATTGTTAATCTTATTTTGTATGTTTATATGCATGAACAAAATAAAGAAATGAAATGATGGGTATTTTTAATTTGTTTTGGTGTGGATGAAATTATTTTGGAAACTATTTCTATGGAAATTTATGTTTTAATTTTAATATATTAAACAGTAATTATAAACATTTTAAAAAAATCATTATTTGGATGATTAAAAAAATAGAAAAACCTACAATGTTTTTCTTTGGCAAACATTGTGGACTTTTAACATCTTCGTTTAGGAGACATTGTAGGTGCTCCTCTATTACTCCACGATGTCTCCAAGGGGAAGATGTTGAAAGTCCGTCACATCTCCCAAGGAGAGACGTCATAGGACTACTTATAATGGCTCCTGCAACAATGTTTTCTCTCATGAGAGACATTATAGAGTTATAAAACTCATATTTTGTTGTAGTGATTTCGATTTAAAAAATTATTTTGCCTTCTTTTGATATATGTTATTTCTGGTTTTGAACATGTTAGCATTGTAATTTGTGATAAAAAAACAACACAAACCAAAAAGAAACAAGATTTTTTAAGATAAACCACAAGTAACAAAAACTTATTTGAAACTAGAAGCTTAAACATAAACTAGATAAAATAAAAAAAATTAGAAAGAAAAAAAACATAAATCAACGGAAAAATAAAATAAAAAATATATATATATACATAAAATAGCAAAAACAAAAATAGAAACTTGAAAGAAATTAAAGAAAAAAATTATCATTATTGAAAAATGTAAGCCAAATTTCATCCCGCATAAGTTTTTTTTCTAAAAAAAATACCAAGCAACTTTCTTATTCTTCTTCATCATCTTCTTGGAATGAGAACCAAAAGCTACATCAATGATTTTTTTTGTATTAGATCATTGTGCCTCACATAGAATAAGTATAAAAATATTGAACCATTAATAAGAATATGTGTAACTCCACTAATTACTAATTGGATTTTAGATGGAGCCTAATAATATTCTTGTCACTTTGCAACAAATTTCCTAAAAATATTTATATATATATATTCATTTCAGGTTTGGGATTGTTAGATTCATAATATTCATTAAAGAACTAAAAGAACTAAAAGAGGTTATTACAATGGTTTTTTTTTTTCAATGGTAAAATTCTTAAAATACAAAATTCAAACATAGCCTGTTAATTTTTTAATTTAAGAACAATTTTAACTTGTTTTGTTTGCAATTGTGATCTTCATTTGACCAGCTAGCTCACTTATTTTTAATCTAATTATTTTGTGGTTAGGTACATCTAACTATCTTTTTTTAATAGCTTTATTATAATGAGTTAATTAACTTTTAAGCTTTATGCAAGTTTTGTTATTGAACTCTATAATATTGTATAGACTTATGTCCCCAAATTTAATTTCTATAAATTCATCACAGTTTTGACCAAAATCATTTTTACTTATGAAAAAAAAAACTATATAATTCTACCAATGAGTTGGGATGTTGTTGTCTTACGAGTCAAGCATGTCTTGTGTGTCGTGCTCACTATCACATGGTATTTCTTCGTATATATTATTTTTTTCTCTTTTATTTATTTATTAATTTTTTGACATAACATCTACTCGAACTTGCCGACTTTTAATTTTCATTTTCATTTTGATAATTTTCTTTTGATTATATAGAATCAATATGTGTACATGGTTTTTGGGCAAGATTTGACTGAAGAATTGACATTTTATGTGCACTTAACAATGACAAATTAGCATTATTGCAATGAGAAAAAAATGTAGTATCTCATTATTAATTCTTAATGGCAATAATTGTAACCAGAAAGTTTTTTTGAAAGAAATAACATAAGGTCAATTGAGTACAAGAGAGATTAGATATTTAACTTACTCTATTATTATTTACTTTGACGAGTTGGAGAACCAAAATGAATAACTCGTTTGGAAACTCACTCTATTAAATTTAGATGTAATTAGGAGAAATTATTTAATTTAACGTATTTGTTAAACTAAGTAATTACACAAAATTTATATAATTGGAGGTAATTGGAGTGTTCCAATTACTCACTCCAATTCTCACAGCCTCTAATAGGAATTAAGTGTAATTACAGTGTGTAATTATTAAATACTATTAATTTTAAATAATATTTATTATATTATATTATTTTATTATGTAATTAATTTTTTTTTAGAACACAATAATATAAATTTATAAGTAATTACCACTTGATATCCAAAAACACATTCTATTTTAATATATAGTGTAATTACTAGGACACAATTACTACCCTAGTAATTACAATTACTTCTAAACACGCTCAAGTGAACTTGATTAATTTTAGAGTCTTATATTTCTAATCCATGTATATTTTTTAAAAATTAAATGTATTAATTTTATTTCATAAATTGAAAAATATATATAAATATATATATCTTAAATTGTACACTCCTCTTACAAAATTAAAAATAAAATTATCCATCTCATTTATTAAAAACTAATAATTAAAGAATATATACTAGAAATTAAAGAATATGATAATTTAAAAATAATAAATTTACTTTTGTATTAAATGATTATTTCAATTAGAAAGTTGTATTATTGCACTGTTTTAATTATGAAAATAGCTTAAAAGAGATTATAAAGATTTAATTTAAAAGGGGAAAATAGAGTTTTAATTCTACTTGTATTGAGACATATACTAATGTAATTATTCTACATATTACAATCACTGCTACAAATGTAACATCTCGTGTTTTGAACACCCGTTAGTGGCCGGTTGGAGCCGGTAAAGAATTATGTGGAATATAATTTTGATAAATGATATTATATGAATTTGTGATGATTCTTGAATTTTTATATCCGATGTAATGATTCGGTAAATGATCTAGCTCTATGCAAATAAAGTTTGGTCTTGGACCAAGGAATAAACTCTAGGGGGAGAAAATCTTGGATTAAATAAAATAGGAAATACTATGGCATAAAAATATTTAATTTTGTCTAGCAACTGGGACTTTATAGTCGAGCCAACAAGTTTAAGAAAAATTGATTGAGGTTTGAATTCCAATCAACCGAGCTTAAGAATAAGAATTTCTTGCTCGAGATTCTAAGGGCATTTTGGTCAATTTGTTAAAATTACCAAAACTATGTGATGTGTGACAAATTTATTTTTGGGTCACATTTAATTTAATTAATTAAGCTTGGAGATATTTAAAAACTATAGGTTAAAAGTTAAGGGAAATTTAGAGCACAAAATTCTCAAATGGCCCTTGGATCCCTTAAATGTGAGGTACAATAAGCAATGGCATAAAAGTAATTTCCAAGGGAAGAGAGAGATAGGGGTGGGTAGCAAGGTAGGTCCTAGGGCTCTCAAGAGCTAGGACACATACCCCAAAGAGAATAGGAAGAGTCTTACCCATTCACAAACTATGAGTTTAATCATTGTTTTGTTTTTTCTCAAAACACTTTTCCCTACTATTTTTCCCCCAAAACTGAGGCACCCTCCTTCCCCTTCCCTTTTCATTTCTCTAACTCTGAAAAAGAGAAAGAAATTAGAGGCTCTCTCCCTCTCATTTCGTCTCTCTCCATTTCCCTCTCAAGGAAGGACTCCTTTGAAGCTAGGGTGCCAATCCTAAGCAAGACCAAGCTCTAGGTAAGTGAAATCTTCTCTTGTGATTCATTCTTCTCCTTCTAATTCAAACCTGAAACCCTAGGGTTTCTTGTGCATTCATGTGATCTAAAAGTCATGCCTGGCATTGTTCTTATGTTCTAGGGTTCAAGAGAAGCCTTACTAGTCGGATCTCCAAGTTAAGCACCATCATCTACATGCATGCAAGCTTAGAAGGAAATTTTTGAAAGAAGTAAACCCTAGAGCAAACTCTTTTTAAGCATCTATCTCATTTTCTTTTTTTAGCTCTATAATCTAATTCTTAGTGTTTATGGAAAGGGATTTAATTGTGTGAAGTGTTGAGAAGTGGTATGAAACCCTAAGAGCTCAACCACCCCAAAGGCTTGAACATAAAGAGGTAAAAATCTTGATTATTACCATAATATTTTAATGACTTTAGCAAATCTGAATTTGATTGTTGCTTTGTAAGTTAAATTAGTTATTTTGATTGTAATAAGTTTATTTAGTTGGCTGAAGATGCATTCATGTGGTTTATGGGGTGTTTGGTAGCTCGGAATCCAAAGTTCCATAGGATTTATTGATGCATGCTTGCTGCCAAAAATTTACAGTGGCTTCCAAAGGGACAAATCATATCTAAATGACCAAATTATTCAATGAAAGTATTTTAGCATCTTGAACCACTGAAAAATATTTTATATAACTCAAGTTATGAGCTTTTTGAGAATCTAGTGCAAGCTAGATTAGGATTTGACAATCCCGACCTTAAAAGCTTGAATAGTTAGTTGAATGGATAAAAATTATTATTTTCTAATTAAATTTTTACTGAATATTTTTGACATATGGAATATTAATCCCATGAAAAATTTTCTAAAAATTATTTATAGTTTTGGAGTTATGATTTTTTAAAGTTGGGAGTTCAAAAATAGAATTTTGTAAAAAACTGGATAGTTTAAGTAATGGTTTTTGTGAACGACTTTCACTGTGAGAGAGAGCTTTGCTTGAGCCGAAATTTTGTAAGAATGTTTTTGTTATAGCAAGGTTTGAACCTGGAAAATTTTATGCCCAAACAGTAAGCGGTTTAGAAATGGCAGAGTTCCAAAGTTGGGACTTTGCATAAAAAGGACAGTTTTTCAACACTTAGAAAATATTAGGTTTTTATAACAAATTTCTAAAAAAAACCTAGTTATTCACAAATTTTGTTGCTAATGGACTTTAAATCATTTTAACTTGATTAGAGAATGTTCCTTAAATTAATTAAAGAAAAGTTCTCTTAAAAATAAATAATGGGTCCAATTTCCCACTTTTGAAAAATAAACACTAAAATAGGATTTCCTTAAAAATAGACCAAATAATCCTTTTAGAGGGTTATCACTTTTTAAAAGGGTATTTCTTTTAAGTTTTCTTTTCAAAATAATTTAAGAAATTAAAAAAATAAGAATTTGTAACTAATTCTCCCTATGAGAGGTACCTTGATGGTATTTTCTAATAAGAGATAAAAAGTGGTATTTTCTTAACAAGATGAATTAATGACGTTTTTACAAAACTTGCAAGAACGCGTAGTAGACCCCGTTACTACTAGGCTTAAGACTACACATGCTCATTAACGATTACAAATACTTAAGGGTACGCCTTGGGGAATAGGATAACTGAGGACCCGACCTTCAAACTCATTATGGAAACCAGTTTTCCATGACACTTAAGAATAAAAAATTATAAATGCTAATGCATGATAAGAATTCAGTATTAGACTTCCAATGCCCAAATTACGAATGAACAATCTTAGATAATTGTCATAATTAATCCGAGTCACTGTGTGGTTTCACTACAGTGTTATCTAAGTGCGAAGACTCGCTTCTGGATAGAAGATTTCCACAAGCAAGCGCTTGGAATCCGGGTAAGACAACTTATGATTTGTTTGGCTACAACACAATCATGACTAGTTTAGATAACTAAGAACACTCTCAATGGAGGAGGTAAAATGTCTAATTCTTTATAATATAGAGAAAAAATGGTTAAATAGTCTTCCAATGGGTGATGTAAACTTATATTTTTTTACCTAAATGAATAGTATTTCTCTATATGTAGTGAGACACTATTCATCAAGCTATAAATATTTTATTTTATTTTCTATAAACTTTTGTTTATATATGAGTGTGATACTATTATATTTAATTATTTTATTTCTTAAAATGAATAAAATATTTTTAAAAAATATAATATTTAAATGATGTAGAGAAAAAAATAGAGAAGTTGATGTATGGTATAATGTAAAAGTTTGAGGTAAATTATAGAAAATATATGTTTTTGTGATTTATTTTGTAATACACTTTTTCTATAATGTTTAGCTAAAACTCACAAAAACATATTCCATCAGCTCCTTTATACATATATTTATAATAGCTATGCACAAACTTCAATTAATCCATATCTACATTTACATAACATTTACATATCCTTTATATAATATTTTAATATTATTGTTTTTCTTTATAAGCTTTCTCTCTCCCATTTAGTATATATTTATTATTTCTTTTTTATTTTTCAATTATTTTATTTTACTTTAATTAATAAAATATGTTTAAAGATATAATATTTAAATGATGTAGAGAAATATATAGAGAAGTTGATGTATGGTATAATGTAAAACTTAGAGGTAAAATAGAAAAATGTGTGTTTTGGGGATGTATTTTAAAGGATGGAGTAGAGCATCCATTGGGAGTGCTCTAATATATAAGCTAATAATTAGAACTAGTCTTAGAAGGTTTACTCAAGACCGTGGTCCTAGAGGGTTCGCATACTCATGACCAAGGTAAGCAGTCCGACTAGCTTCCGTGACGATTATGAACTCCGGCTAGCCACCAGGAACTAAGTAAGATATCGGTTCGCCACCGGTGAATATGTAACTAAGGTCGATTGGCCACCACAATATGTAAGAAGTTCGGTTTAACAACCGTGACATAAGAGTCCGGTTAAATTCCGTGACACATAACTAAGTTGACTCCGGAATCAAACCTCTATGACTAAGAAAGTATGTCGAATTCTTCTAGGAGTCTGGGTAACCGTTGTAACTAGTTTACACCCATCGAGGCTATGGTAAGATATGTTAAGTTATGTTTGATCATTCATCTGAAACCCTGAGTAAGTATGTATGTTAAGATTAATGAGTAAGTAAGTATGTATGTTAAGATTAATGAGTCTGTTAGAAAACTAAGTATGCATGATAAGAACGTTAAGTATGTTAAGAATGTTGTGTATGTTACCAGTTAAGACTGTATGTATGCTCTGGGATCTTCTGCGTGCAAGTGTATTTTCAGGATATGGATTTTGGTAATGAGGCATGATCATAAGTTTGCCAGAACGTTCACACATTCTTCAATTGTATGCTAGGGTTTCGGTTTCACCAGAATCTTATTCTTTGTTGGTTATCTGCCTAGTTATAGTTGGTTTAAGTTCTTATGTGGTTATGTTTGTTAAGTTGTTCTTACTAAACGTTTCGCTTACCTAATTGTTTCATGTTGTAGGTAAGCTCAAAGGCAAAGTGGATCAGTGAGCGCTGGAGTTTATCTGGGAGGATGTACATGTGGACCGACCTTTTGGGAAGTTTATGTTTTGGGGACTAGAACCCACTTGATAATTAAGAATTTATTTTGGGTTTGTTGAATGTTTTTAAATTATGACATTGTAATTCACTTTTAAGTATGCGCATACTTTCGAACTATTGCATGTTTTGAAAAGTTTTTTTATATGGATTTTCGGTTACCTTATTTTTTGCAAATGGTTATGTTTTTTCGCAAATTATGTTAAGAAATTTTACGGGACATTACAACAAAAGCTATATGGGAAGTCGGTTTGTCACCAACGTATGAACTCTTAAACATCAGTTGAGAGCATATGTCTTGTAACATGAGCCGTCAGTTGCCACATAAATGACGCATGGTGTGTGACATAAGACGTCAGATTGCATAAGAGATGTCCCAAATGTGTCCAAATAAAGTAGTTTTGATACATTTTGGATGTTGCTCCCCTGGTAATCGACGTGTAATATTTGTTTTCTCGAAAAGGGTAATTTTGTAATTTTTCCATAGAGAGTATTTTGTCATTTTACCTATTTATGGGTTTAGATATGTATGGATTCCAATGATAACAAAGATTCTAGATTTCTTATGTTTGAGAATCTAGAAGGAGATTTAAATCTCGGCACGTGCATAATGCCTAATAGATAATTAATTACGTGGGTTAATTTAATTAATTATTTATTTATGTTGCGAATGTTATTATTATTATGAGCATAATAATATTAATAACATGATATGAGTTTATTTTATTTTATTATATGGTTTATTGCATTATTATTTAAATAGATTAAATAATGGTAATTGCATGTAATTATGAAATGACCATAATGTCCCTATGTCTGAATTTAGTTGAGGGGCATTTAGATGACATTAGAATATGATTTAAGATGTAATTAATTGATTAAATTCGAAATTTAAATGAGTTATAATAAGATCATCATTTTTTTTATTTAATTTAAAAAGAAATTCCTTAACCATAAGCTTGGAATCGGTCCACAACAACCAAGTGGTTAAGCCTTTGTTTCTTTTTTTTTTTAAGCACGATTTAGAGGGCCTCTCAACAGTTCAAAATTGTGGGAAGAGAGGGAGAGTCACACTAGTGGAAGAAAATAAACGTTCTTGAATTTTCTAGAGAGAGAATGGAAGATTTCGAGTTTGAGAGCTCTAGGAAATTTCTTGGTGGTTTTGAATGTTTGGAACATCTTTCCTATAATCTAAGGAACATTTTTTATGTGACAAAAGGGGCTAGAAAGGTCTTTTTCAAAAATCACAATTTTTCACCATTAAAGTGGGTGTTCTTGAATAATTTCGAATCTAAGGGAACATGAGAGGTTCTGGGTTTGTTTGAAATGTTTAGAAAGCTGAAAGGGACTCTAAGAAGTGTTTTGGATGTGAAGAAATAGATCAAAAAGCTCTAAAACAAAATTTTGCATTTTGACCACCATTTTTGGCAGTACACTGGCGACGGGGAAGACAACCACGATTGGACCATCATGGGTCAGTTTTATTGAGCTTCAAGGGTTATTTGAGGTACTGGGATCTTTGGGAACAAATTCCAACCAGTTTGGAGTGTCAAAAACAAGTTGAAAGTGGAGTTAGAATCTCGCTGGCGACAGAGAAGAAGAAGATTCCGGCAAGG
Source organism: Humulus lupulus (assembly GCF_963169125.1). Classification (NCBI taxonomy): domain Eukaryota; kingdom Viridiplantae; phylum Streptophyta; class Magnoliopsida; order Rosales; family Cannabaceae; genus Humulus; species Humulus lupulus. Next base: position 15,202,352 of record NC_084802.1, read on the forward strand.
CTCTGGCGAGCCCGATCTGGGTATTTCTGGAGGAGCTAACGGTTGTCGAGGTGACACAGCAAGTGGTTCGAGACGTCAGCGGATAATGCACTGCTTAAGGTAAGAAGAGTAGACATTTGCGCACAGTGTATACGTTATGCATACAACCTTGTTTTCTTATTTGTTAGTTATGTAATTATATTTGTGACCGGAATTATTGCATTAAATTGACTAGCATAAGGATAGTGTTGGGGATTTTAGTTAGTAGACATGCTTAGATGATAGAGTAGGCGTGCTACTAGATTCTAGCTGCTTGTGTGAGTATAGCACTTGTAGGAGTGATCTTGGGTGTGTATAACTCAAGATAATAGGATGCCACTGTGGAACACACATTATGTAATGCCCCAAATTCTCCGATGTATTTAGCAGCGTGAACAGTAGGCCGGGAGGGCCGTACTTGCTTAATTATGTTATTAATTGATTAAATGCATGTATCTGTTGATTATATTATGATATGATGTGAAATGCATGCATATGTGTCCATATTTCTTATTACAGGGGTGTGATGGTAATTTGGCCCGTTGAGGGTAAATTAATTATTTGTACGCATGTTGGTAATATAGATTGAGACCACATTATGATGTGGGTTTGTTCGAGCCATTTGGCATGAGACGATCAAGGAATGTTGAATATCGGTTTGGTCATAACGGGCTTAAGCTCGGGGCTCGGGGTGAGTCTCGGGGTGCTTTTAATGTTTATAGTATTACCGGGGATTAAGGGTAACGGGATGTGAAATATTGGTGTTTGAGAGTATTGAGATTAGCGGGAATTGGGAAGCGTTAATTATCATTAACGGTGTAGGTGGAAAATGCCAAAATTGCCCTTGAAGTGGTTTTAGAAGCTTTATTAGACCTAGGGGTATAATGGTCATTTATGATTTGGATATATATGATGTATAGATGGCTGTAAAACAGAACCCAAAACAGAGTTTGCTTCATCCTTCCCGTACCTTCACCTTCCTTCATTCCCCTTGTGAGTTTTTGTGATCTTGTTGAGGATTTGAGCTTGGGAGCTAGGTCTTGACACTTTGGGAGAGTGTTCCACAGTGGAAGAGCACCATAACCTGAACTCGAGGTAAGATTTTAGCCATTAATTTCCATGTATGCTCTATTTTCGTTTTAGGATTTCAGCTTTAGAATTTGGTGTGGAAAGTTGGAATCAAGGGGAGTTCTTGTGGGGTTTTACTTGGGTTATGATGGGGGAGAGTTATGGGTGATGTTTGGAGGTTTAAATGGGTGTTTGAAAGAGGTTTGGGTGGTGTTTAAACTGGGTTTGAAGGGTTGGTTCTAAGAGAAATCGTAGAGGAAGAAAAACAGGGGTTTTGGCTGAACTGGGTGTTGGGCCGCGGCATGGCCAGGGAGAGCCGCGGCCCTTGGTGAAATCTGAGTTTGGGCGCCTCTGTTTGAGGGGCGGGCCGCGGCATGGCCAAGGAGGGTCGCAGCCCTTAAGGCATTTTTGGCCAAAGTGAGCTTTTTAGCATGGGGATGCAATCCTAAGGCCTCGGGAATGAACCTACTACCCGGTTGAGTAGTGTTTGAGGTCCCGGAGGTTAGGTTTTGGTTTGGGAACCTTTTATTATTCATTTTATTGATGGAATCCCATAATTTGGTTATGACCAGGTAACCGCTAAAGGACCAAAAGGTTGATCGTTCTTAGGGTCACTCTTTTATTTGTTCTTGCTCGAACCAGAGGTAAGAAAACTGCACCCCAAGTGTGACATGCATGGATATTTGTAGGGCATGTTGATTGTGTAATATGGACATGTATTGAACATGGAATGCTTAGCGTATGTTGTTCGCTTGTGCATAGCGCTGACTAATTAGTCAGGCTTGGCAAAGGTGCTAGTATCAACTGTGAAGCTGTGACTGCTTAGTCAGGTTCGGCAGTGGTACTGGGCACTGGTCACGTTGCACTGACTTGTCAGTCAGAATTGGCAAAGGTGTTAGTGTCAGCTGTGAAGCTGTGACTTATTAGTCAAGTTCGGCGGTGATACTGGACACTGGTCACTTAGCGCTGACTCATTAGTCAAGGATGGACTTAGCGTGGTTCACGCAAGCCAACGGAGATTAGATCTAATCGACCATTAGCATTGAATGGCTCAAAGAGCATTAATGCCTGACCGACCCTGAGGGTCGATGAACAAACAAAGCTTGGAGGCTGGTGGCTTACCTAGCAGCCACTCTCCCGCTAGAAGAGAGAGAGCCTGGAGGCTGGTGGCTTACCTAGCAGCCACTTTTCCGCTAAAATCATGTGATGTTCATTTGCTTGTTGGAAGCTTTATGTTCAGTATGATTATAATGATAATCATTTGATAATGTTTATGAGAAGTGTTATGTTTTCTTGCTGGGCTTTGGCTCATGGGTGCTATGTGGTGCAGGTAAAGGTAAAGAAAAGCTCACCTAGCCTTGAGTGGAGAGCTGATGTGGTGGTGTGTACATATGCGGCCGCTTGACCACCACGGTCAAGGTGTTCTCAGAGGAGCTAGGGGGTTTACCCTACTTTTGCCGCTTAGGTCGGCGGGATTGTAAATTTAAAACTGTAATGACCATTTTGTACTGAGAACCACTTGTAAATGTTTTGTTTAGCTCTGCAGAGCAGTTTGTAATAAAAATCTTCATTTCCTTTTTATTGGTTTTATGCCTTAACCCGTTAATTACACTTAGAGCACGTTTTTGACCAAAGGACTCAGGTAACGAGTCAAATTTCCGGTCCACCGTTCACCGTAACTGTTCTGGGGTAGCCAGGGTGTTACACATTATGTTAGTTTGATATGGTGCTTATATATCACACGATGATTATTATGCTTATGATGTTTATTTATGTTTAGTTGAAAGTTTATGTTTTCTAGTTTGGGGAGTTATGTCCTACATAGCTCTTCTTACTGGGCGTTAGCTCATAGGTACTCTGTGTGCAGGTAAAGGCAAAGCAAAGCAGTGAGTAGTGCGGGCTCGAGGCATGGACTGGACATGTTAGAGGTTTGGCTCCAATTATTTTATGTTTTTTTAGAAATGAATCTCATGTTTTAAATTTTCAAACTTGAACGATTATTTTCTTTATGTTGTTGTTATTAAACCTAGCGTCCAATTTTTTTTTTAAATAATGAGATCTCATTGTTTGTTTAAATTTTAAATAAATATTTTCTTTTAGTGTATTAAAGTATTTATTTGTTTATTATTTTAAACGGACTTCCTAAGTAACGTCTCAGAAAATTGGGGCATTACAATATGGTATCAGAGAAATACGGTCCTAAAGAGTCTGTGGTATGCCCTAACATGTAAAGTTCATCGCCAAGAGACGAGCTCGACTCACTGTACTGTAAGTGTTAAATTCTTACTTATGTGAATTTTGTCTTTTAAGTTTATGCACATAGTAGTACTAGGTTGGGAAGCTTGATAGATAGCTAAGTGTGAGCCTCTAGCTAGAAACTTGATAAGGATAATTCGAAGATGGTTTGAATATTTAGAAAATTCGCGATTAAATTTTTTCTTCGGTTTATCAAGTTTATTATTGGAATGCTCAGTTTCATTATTTAAGGTCAAAGCATTCTTTCTTTGTGCTTAATTGGTATGAGTAGTTTAGGAGTTAGAAAATCCCTCCTAGAAGGTATCAAAGAAAGTCGTGGTTGAGGTTGAGGGGGAAACAACGGTTTACCACCAGAACCATGGGAATGGTAAGAGCATTTTACTATGAATGGAATAGACCATCTGAAGGTGAAATGAAGCAAATGAGGTGCCACAGTGCCACCAGTGCCAGCAAGACCGGTGGGGCCAAAGAAAAGAAAAGATAATCACTAGCTTTAGTGGTATAACCTACTGCAGAGGATAGAAATGAGCCATTGTTTGAAAGGTTCCAGAAACAACATCCACGGTGTTTTTGAGGGAAGCACTGATCCGGTCGAGGCAGAATAGCAGGTCATCCGCAAGGAGAACATCTTGAACATGATGAGAGTTCAGGGAAATAATGAGTGGTATGTACGTTTGCACATGGTAGGAAGTGATGTAACACGCATAGGATGTGAATACTATGGACTGGGACGGGTTCAGACAAGTTTTCAAATGACAAGTATTATAACTCTGTCATCCTAGCTATAAATATGGATGAATTCACTAGACAAGATTCAGGGAGTCTCACTGTTACTGAATACACATAAAAGTTTGATCAGAAAGAAACGCCAAACTTTTATTATTTCAACGAGGATGGCTTGAGAGGTGTTTCAACATGGGTGTCTAAGGTACCTAGTGAACATGGTCGATGACGCTAAAGAAATAGATAGGAGGTCTGAAGAAACTAGAGTAGTTGCTGAATTTCTTGACGTCTTCCCAGAAGAGTTGCTAGGGTTACCACGACATAAGGAGATTGAGTTTATGATAGGCCTTATGCCAGGGACAACACCAGTATCTCGAGCACCATAAAGAATGGCACCAGCAGAATTGAAAGAGCTCAAGACACAGTTGGAAGAATTACTCAAGCTAGGGTTTATCAGACCGAGTTACAGTCCTTGGGGCGCACCAGTTTTATTTGCCAAGAAGAAGAATTGGTCCATGTGGATGTGCATTGATTACTAAGAGCTAAATAAGGTGATGATAAAGAACAAGTATCCATTTCCAAGGATTGATGATGTATTCGACCAGCTTTAGGATACAAAGGTATTTTCTAAAATTGATCTTCGATCGGGATACCATCAAGTAAGAATCAAGAATGAAGACATATCGAAGACAGCGTTCAGAACCATATATGGGCATTATGAGTCTCTAGTAATGTTGTTTGGACTCACAAATGCCCCCAACATCGTTTATGGACATCATGAATCAGGTTTTCAAGAAGTATTTAGATCGGTTGTCATATGTAGTAACCGGGGTTACCTTTCTTTTAGACCTCTTTATTTATGTGATTATAGGTTGTCTTTATTTTATAGAATAGATTTAACTTGAGTTGTGGTGATATAATAAGGTTTAATTTTTGAAATATTTAGTGGTTATGATTATAGTATTTAGTGGTTATGATTAGTATAGTATAGTATAGTTTTGTGATATTAGTAGTCTTGTTTGTGGAAAATGGGTGATTGCGTAAGAATAAATTAATTATGGTATTATTAAGAATTGTTATGGATCGAGTCTACATAAAGCCCTAGAGCCCATAAGATTTTGGGCTTAGTAAATTCAAAATTATCCTAGAGAATTAGAGTTTGTTATTTTATGGTTAGTTAGGATATTTGTGGATTAGGTTGTTATCTAGATAATTAAATAGAGTTTTCGTAACTTTAGAGTACTGTAACTTCGGACTTGTTTTTGACATAGTTATGTTATGATTTTCGAAAAGTAGTATTTCTAAAAAGTTGTAGATAATTAAATTATCTTTCCAACGGTATAAATATTGTCTAAATTGGACTTCTACAGATTTAGTTATGTTTATTTTAACAGGTGAGTCCAGAGTTACGAGATTTAGGTAGTTAGAGGTTGAGATATTTTTCCTAGGTAGTTTGATGTTAGCTTATTCCTCAATTATTTAATAAAAATATTAATAAAATAATTTAGAGATATTTTCTATAGAAGTTAGGATTCTATTTTATTTAAATTTAAATTTGGATTATAGTTAGAATGATATTAGGATTTTTGAGAGCCTATTCCTTCTCATTTTTTTCATTCACTCTTGCTCTTCTTGAGACCCTCACGCACACTCTCTCTCTCTTCCTATTGTTGTCGTGCACCACCATAAAAACACAAACCCTAAGGTCGAAATCATCATCACCATCACTTCTTCATATCATTGAAACTCTATTACCCAAAGAGGCCACACGACCAAGGCTATCTTTCTTATTGTCATAAGCCTACAAGCAATCATTTAAGGATCTAGGGTTTTTCTTCAAGATCAAGGTTGAGGTATAGTTAAGTTTTGATTGTGTTTGAGTTTTATATCTATTAGTTTATGTTTTAATAATGGTATTATGTTTATGAAATAGGGTTCTAAGTGGGATTAGCATATAAAAGACTCAAGTATAGTTTCTGTGCACCACACTCAAGGTAAGGAAAATTAGGTAGTTTATTTTATGACCTAGTTTATGTTTTGTATGACCTAACATTTCAGGTACAATAAAGGGGTAAGTGTAGCTGGACCTAAGGTGTCCAATGATGTATGACAGACTTATGCCCGGTAGGCTCGGATGCCAAAATTTTATGACGGACCTAAGTTGGTGTCTGGTGTATGACGGGCTTATGTCCGGGGCTTGATTGTCACCCTTGTATAAGCACTTATCTTTCTTATACATGTCTTGTTATTATAACCTATGATTATTGATAGACCCAAAACGGATATGTTTTAAATATTTATAAATCGCAAGCGCACGAATTGTTCATATAGAATAGTGATCGTGTAAGCAAGGATGTCGAACCCAAATGAGTTGTCTAAAATCGAAAAGAAAACTATTTTAAACCAAAATTAATAAATTCTAACCTAGCTCCAAAGATTGATGAGATTTTTGTATAATGAAAATAAAATAAAAGATAATAATAAAGAAATTAAAGACAATATATAAACATAAATTAATAATAGAAATCAAGATGGTAAAAGAAATATTATTAAGATAATAGAATCCACAAAATATAAGTTCAATAATATTTATAGGTACATTGATTCCCAAGTTCTAGTAATAGTAGAAATTAATCAAACCATCACTTATTCAAATTAAATATTCTATTTAAGCACAAGTTTTTATAAAAATATAGGATTTATCTTCACTTTTCAAAAAGTATAATTTCAAAGCATTTAGTGTAAATCAATCTAATGAAATAACAAATAAATCAATGAACATTATTTATAAGGCAAAACATAATATTTTTGTTCTAAGCATGGATGTGTACAATTTAATGACACATCTTATACAAAGAATATTATGTTTTTGCACTAATGAAGAACAAAGTGTAAATATGTGCTAACAATCCAAAATACATGATATTTAAGATGAAAAAAGATATTTGAAGAAGAAAATCCAAAAACTTTATTGCACAAAATGGGAAATCAACACACAACATAAATACTATCTAGTTACATATTGTTTCATCATCACCTTAATAATCTTAAAAAGATTAGAAACTCATAACTAGAATAAAAAATACGAACAAAAGAATTACAAACATAAATAGGAAAATTTGGAGGATGAACCCCCAAATTTTTCCTCTAAAAACTCATAGAAAAAATGACCAAAAAGAAGAAAAAGATGAAGAGAATTGAGAGGTTTTGAAAGTGTAGAACTTGTGGTATGGTAACCTCTTCCAAAATAATCACTCTCTAAACGGTCTTGAAAATTCCCTATTTATAGCCAAAATGAGATTATTAAATTAATAATAATATGAAAAATTGGGGTAAATTATAGGGTGTAATAATGATGTTTTTGGGTAAAATGTGTAGAAAAATTTGGGTAAAAAGTGGTATTTTTAGACATAAGGGAACAAGGATGCTTTTGGGCAATTTATGGGCTCAAGACAATTGTGGCTGCTGGCAGGTTTCGGCTGGAAGTGGCTGGGTCAACTTGGATTTGCTGAAGGTGGTTGTGGGTGGCTCATGGCAGTCTTGGGCCGAAGGAGTGTATAACTGGGCAGGGAAAGGGGCCAGGCGTGGCTGAATGAGGTACGGGCCTAGGCTGGGTTGATGCTGGCGGGCCCAGCAGGTGGTGAGAGGCACGGGCCCAGCAGGTGACTTCGACTGGGCTGGCGTCTGGGCTAGGCTGCTGAGCAGGCCCGTGGGGGCTGGAGAGGGGTTGGCAGCTAGTGGCTTCATTGGTGGGCCTGATGAAGGAAACGGGACTGGCTGAAGCTTCATGTGCCATTTTTTCCTTTCCTCTTCAAAATTGCCATAATTCCTTCATTTTTCTTACTTTTTCAAGAGCAAAAACATGCAACAAATTGTCTACAAAAATAAACATAAATTAAATTAAAACTAAATATTTTCAATAATAAAATATACAACAAAAGTTCGATGAAAATATTAATTAAAACTTAATTTACTTAAACAATTAAGCTCAAAATTACATCTTTTTACTTCTAACTTACAATATTAATTTTAAATAATCAAACAATAACATTTTACAATAATATAACTATAAAAATACCCAAAAATATATTAAATCAAAATAAACCTAATAAATTCAAAATTACTTAAAAACTTAATAAATCAATTAAAAACTCAAGAATTAAGCAACAATTAGCACATAGAAAGTGGTAAAATAACTCTATTTTGTAGAGTTATCAATTATGACCTATGACTTATGATATATTTTGATCTTGTATGATTAGTATAAATTAGCGTTGTTATGAACTCTTGTATGAACTAATGGTATGATTGTTATGACTATGTGATTATATGATTTGTTATTTATGATGTGTTTATGACTAATGTTATGATTGCAGGATATAATTTATGATCTAGATCTATGTGTGATTTTTAGTATGACAGTGATATAGGATAGATTATGACCTTGGTTTCTGTTATGAATATAGTATTGCATGTGAAATTATTCGTTGTGAGTTTATGATTGATTTCTGTATGAATTGCTGTGTATTTTCCTTACTGGGCTTAGAAGTTCATTCCTTTCTTTTATTTTTGCAGAATAAGTTAACTTTAGATGACCGGTTGCGAGCGGATTCCCAATAGCAAGACTGGTGTGAATATGTGGGGGCCATATAGCCGCGTGTTATTTTCTTGGGAAATTATGAACTTTATGATTTAATGTTGCCTAGTTTTAATTTTATTTTATTGTAAAGACTACTATTTATTTTTTCTAAACCCGGGTTATATTTATTTTAAATTATCAATAAAAAAGGCAACACTTTTTATGATTCATGATGTTTATTTTTCAACATCTTATTTTCTACAATTATAGCTAAAATTAAGGGTGTTACACCATCGTGTTCAATGATGATATACTGGTGTATTCTAGGACAAAGAAAGAACACGAGGAACACCTACATTTGACTTTGCAACGATTGAGAGAACATCAATTGTATGCGAAGTACAAGAAGTGTGAGTTTTGGTTGTTCGAGGTTGCATTTTTGGGACACATTGTCACTTATGGTGGAATCAAGATTGATCCTACGAAGGTTGCTACAGTGAAGGAGTGGCCAAGACTAAAGAATGCCTCTGATGTTCGAAGTTTTCTAGGTTCAGCACATTATTACAGAAAATTTATGGAAGGGTTCTTGAAGATAGCTACACTATTGACGGAACTCACGAGAAAGAATCTAAAAAATCATTCCGTCAAATAAGTGTGAGCAAAGCTTCCAAGAACTGAAGAGTCGACTCATATTGGCACCAGTACTCAACTTACCATCGGATGGAGGACAGTTTGTGGTCTATTGTGATGCATCAAAGTAAGGATTAGGTTGTGTATTAATGTAGTCTGGTAAAGTAATTGCCTATGCTTGAGGCAATTGAAAGATTATGAACAGAGGTATCCAACACACGACCTAGAGTTAGTTGCAATGGTGTTTGCATTAAAGATTTGGCGTCATTACCTCTATGGGGTGAAATGTGAAATCTACATCGATCACAAGTACCTAAAGTATTTCTTCACACAGAGGAAATTGAACATGAGGAAAAGAAGGTGGTTAGAGTTTGTAAAAAATTATGACTGGGAGATAATCTATCACCCCGGTAAGGCCAACGTAGTAGTTGATGCTCTTAGTCGCAGAGGTTCGGGAATGGTTTATTCTTTACAAGGAGTATCAAGGAAGATCCTGGAAGACATGGAATGAGCTGGTGTAGAATTGATCACAGGACAACTTGCAAAGGTTACACTCCAATCCACCTTGTTAGAAAGGATCAGGGAAGGGCAGAATGCAGACAAGAAGTTGAGTGACCTAAAGCAATAGATGTAGGATGGGAATGCCAAGGATTTCACTATGTCAGATACCAGAATGATCAGATTCAAGGGGCGTATTTGTGTGCCAGACAGTGATGAGCTGAGGAAAGAGATTCCGACGGAAGCTCATACTACCCAGTATTCAGTTCACCCCGAGACAACTAAGATTTACCACGACCTTAAGGTATTGTATTGGTGGCCAGGAATGAAGAAGAATGTAGTGCAATATGTGGCAAAATGCTTAACCTGTCAGCAGGTTAAGGCAGAACATCAAAGACCAGCGGGGCTACTGCAATCGTTGAATATTCCTGAGTGGAAGTGGGAGGAGATATATGGATTTTGTGACGGGGTTACCTAGGACCACAAAACAACTCGATATAATTTGGGTAATTGTGGATAGGTATACCAAGTCGGCTCACTTCCTATCGGTGTGCATGACTTATTCTATGGATCAATTCGCTGAGTTGTACATAAATGAGATAGTACGGCTACATGGGACACCATACTCTATTGTATGTGATTGGGATGCTCGATTTACATCATCATTCTGGGAGAGTCTGCAGAGAGCAGTGGGAACTCAGTTAAAGTTCAGTACAACTTATCTCCCAAAAATGGATGGTCAGACTGAGAGAAAAAATCAAATCTTAGAAGATATGCTCAGAGAATGTGTCATTGACTTTCAGGGATCTTGGAGTAGATACTTGCCACTGATGGAGTTTTCGTATAACCAAATCTACCAATCGACAATTGAGGTAGCACCATATGAAATGTTGTATGGAAGAAAGTGTAGGTCCCCACTTCACTGGGATGAACTGGGAGAGAGAGAGAAAACAACTTGGGCCAGATGCAGTGCAACACACCAATGAGGCTATTAAAAAAATCAGGGCTAGAATGATCACAACTCAGAGCAGACAGAAGTCTTATGCAGACATAAAGCACATGCATTGTTATTTTTGGTGATCATGTATTTCTGCATGTGACTCCAAGGAAAGGAGTCTCGGTGAAGAGGTTTCCCAAGAAGGGAAAGCTAAGTCACAGATATGTCGAACCTTTTGAGATTTTGGATAGAGTGGGCAATGTGGCTTATAGGGTAGATTTACCGCCGTCATTGTTCGAGGTGCACAATGTATTTCATGTGTCATAACTTCAAAAATCTGTGTCCAACCCCTAGCATGTGCTGAGTGTAGAGTCCAAGAACTTTACTTAGCTAATTGTTTAGTAGTATTATAGTATGTTTAGTGTTATCATTGTTACTTTGGATTTTTGGTTCAGACCGGGAGTTATTTGGACACTCATAGTAGTACTTATAGATTTTCTAAGTTTAACCTATAGTTTAAGAATATTAAGTATAACCTAAGGTTTGATTAATGTGTCTGATATTAAGGAATATATTATTATATTATAAGGTTTAGACATCAACCAATAGGATTTTAAGCACATGTTTTGAATGGTAATTAAGGATTTAGTATTTTTGAGGATTAAATTAAATAAGGGTAAAAGTTTGAATGTATAGGGTCAGTCAGCAGCTTTGAGCACGTTGAGGGCTTAGTCAAGGCTGTTTACTCCATTCAAACTCAGCTAAAAATGTGTAAATTCGTGTTTAAATATTCAGCGTATGCCGATATATCGCAGCTATAGGGGGCGATATGTCGCAGCACGTAGATACGGAAAACACGAATCGATGCACGGTCGCCTCGGGAACAAAGGTTCAGGCGATATATCGCCTATAGGGGGCGATATATCGCCTCCACCAGCATGAATTCAAATACATTTGAATTCTTTTCCCTTCAGCCATTCAAACTCCTTCAACAGTCCAGCATCTTCTGAACGAGTCTTCAGCCTCTGCTGAACGATTATTCAAATGATTTTCACCTAAAAAGCCATTATTTTTATTCAAGTAAAATCAAGATATTTTCATTCCCAAACTCTATAAATAGGACCTAGTACCCAGCCATTATTCACCATTTGCTCTAAGTTCAGAGGCTGCTAGTGTTAAGTGAGTGTGAGAGTGTAAACACTTGGTTTGGGGAAAAACTATAAGCTTAAACATCATAAGCTTATCAAACACTTAGGAAGTGAGTTCTATAGTATTTCGGTGGAGGTTAGATTGATCTTGCAATCTTTGAGGTAAACCCAAAACTCTAGTCCTTTCTGTATTCTATGTTATTTCTTTTCTCAAAACCTTCTACTCAGTCCCCTAACCTTATTCTTATTTTTGGTTAGGGAATCCAAGTTCTTAAGCACTTAAGTGGTGGTAAGCATATTTTCGTTTAATGGTTTAGTCTTCCTATTCTCTTTCATTTCATCTCCTTTCTTTAGACTCACCCTTGTTCATTGTGGTTTTAGGAGTGTTCCAAAAGTCCTAACTCAGTCCATTTTATCCCGGTAACTTTGGTAAGGAAAATAGGCTAGAATTAATATGTTATGTGCTTATGTTATCTATATGTTTATGTTATTAAAAGTGTTATGATATGTATATGTGTATGTAGGCTTGGGCATATGACCCATATGACTAACAAGACCCCAAATGGGTTATGGGCATATGACCTACTTAGCTAGTAGGACCCCATTAACCCCATGGGCATATGCTTGTTTAGTCTATGGGACCCCAAGTAATAATGGCCATTATAATAAGTGTATGTTATATGTATTATGTTAAGTCTTTATGTTTTCTTATGAAATTATGTATGTGACTTTGTGTTAGATTTTCCTTACTGGGCATTAGGCTCACTCCTTTCTGTTTATGTGCAGGAAAATAAGTTTAGAGGCAGAAAGATTCGTGACGCTTGGAGAATGTGTATCGATGAGGAATGGAGTCAAGGGGCCGAGCGTTATTCGATTCGAGGATATAGTCTCCTTTTATGTTTTTATGGTTTTTATGTGTATTTTCCGCATTATTATGAAATGTCTTTTATTTTAAATCTTGTTTTGTTTTAAAGACAATGGGATCCCAAAATCCTTCTTAGTATTCTGTTTATTTGTAAATAACTCTTATTTTTTCAAGTTACTCAATAAATTATGGTATTTTCGTAAAAATGTAAGTTTTATGTATAGTTTCGATAATGGTCCAATTAGTCTAGATTAGTGGGTCATTACAGTTGGTATCAGAGAAAACGGTTCCTTCGCATGAAGTTCTCCTCGATACACATGCTCAAAGCTCCGAATCGGACCGCCAAGTAAGTGTTTAAGTTACAAGTTACAAGTTACTTTGTCTATGTGTATAGCTAACAACTTTAGTGTTTATGTTTCAGTTAAAAATGAATGGAGCTTTAACCTACCAAGATATCCGAGCCATTAAGGCCTTAAAAAGAATAAGGGAGCCAAGAAACACCATAGGAGCCTTAGAAAGGATTACACGAAGGTTGCTTTTGTTTCACCAAGCAATAGGTGGCCTTCAAGAGGCTAAACAAATAATGCTAAGATCAACGGAACAATATGTATTAGTGATTAGGTTGTTTAAAGATTTCCATCCTGTAATAGCAGCCTTAGAAGAAATATGGGAAGAAATGAATGATGAGGATGAATCACCATTAGCAATGAGATACTACTTCCTCTTAGTTAGGTTCACCGCAAAATTTGAATTTCAATTCACCAAGGAGCAAAAGAATAGGATTCTCACAAACCTTCCTAGAGGGCATTTTGATGCTCATGATAATGATGACTATGAGGCTATAGATGATGATATGTTAGATGACGGATCAGATGTAGAAGATCCCGATTTTTAGATTAGTAGTTTTTATTTGTTTTATTTACTTTTATGTTATGATTGTAATAAGTGAAATTGTTTTCCAAATGAATAAACATGCTATTTGAATATCATGTGTGAGTTTGAATTTTTTTCACAATCATAATAAATACTAAATAAAATGAATAATGACTGAGTTCGGTGAGGGTGGATACGAATCAATGAACCTGGTTTCCTTGTTGAGAGTTAGGGGGCCTTAGTAGTGGGAACGATTTTACTGATCCCAGCCCTCCCTCAATATGGTTAACTTTGGAACAAAGATAAGTTTCGAGCCTGAGAATTAAGTCATATAGGATTATTAGAAACACACTTAGAAAATAAAGATGACTTGTTTTTCTAAGTATAGAAACCCACTCTAATAATAAATAAAGACCTATATAATTTTTCATAAAAAGTCATAATAAATAGGTCCGAGATATGTTTGTTTTAGAATAAGTTTTTGCCTTAGAGCCTATTAGGAAAAAAAAGTTCTAACATGTTTCTTTTAACTGTTAGAACTCTGCTACGATGTCTCTCCGAAGATCTGCTCGCACCAACGGGAACGCTTCCAACGATGTTCCAGCGACCAATGCGGTCCCTACCGTTCGCCGAAGGAGAGTGCGTGTTACTGCTCGCCGCAATGCGCCGGCACAGCCAGCTGACAACACTGCAGAGATTGCCAGACTGCGACAGCAAGTTGAGGAACTTCTGCAGCAACAACGCCAACAGGCTCAATCTCAGCCTCAGCCTCCGCCACAGCCACAGCCGCAGCCGCAGCCACAGCCAATGGCCCCAGCACCCCAACAAGTTGGTCCGTATGGGGGATGGCCTATGACGAACTACGCTCCTTATCCTGTACAGCATATGGAGCCAGTGTACGAGAGGTTCCGCAAGCAGCACGCTCCGAACTTCGAAGGGACTACGGACCCCTTTGAAGCAGAAGAATGGCTAAGGAATGTGGAGCCGATCCTAGCCCACATGAACCTTAATAATGCTGACCGCATATCCTGCGTCTCATCTTTACTCAAGAAAGATGCCAGGATATGGTGGGATTTGGTCCAGCAATCCCACGATGCTGCCACTATGACGTGGACCCGATTTGTGGAGCTCTTCCACAAGAAGTACTACAATTCAGCAGTGCTTGCTACGAGAGTTGAGGAGTTCACCAATCTGAAGCAAGGGAACTTAACAGTGGCAGAATATGCTCGTCAGTTTGATCGCTTAGCCAAGTTCGCGGCAGAGTTAGTTCCGACCGATTATCTGAGGGTGAACAAATTCGTGAGAGGACTCCGACCAAAGATTGAGATGGGGGTGAAGCTAGCAAACCCGGGAAACACTTCATATGCCGACGTTCTTGAGACGGCAATTGAAGTAGAAAGGTTGCAAGCCAACGTGAGCAAAGAAGAAGCCAGCAAGCCGGAACCTAGGCAGCAGAGCCAACCTCAGGCCAGTCGGAACAACAATCAGTCCAGCAACAGTCAGTCCAACAACAACGGTAACGGACAGAAGAGAAGGCATCCTGACAACAAGCAAGCCGACAACAATAAAAGGGCACGACCAAGTAATGGGGGAAATAGGTCGGGCTACGTGGAATACCCGCCATGTGCCAAATGTCAGAAGAAGCACCCCGGAGAATGTCGTGCCAACACCAAGGAGTGTTTCAACTGTGGTCAAGAAGGGCATCGTAAAAGAGACTGTCCTCAGCAAAAGCCGGAAGGAAAGAAGGACGAAAAGATGGTTCCTGCTCGGGTTTTTGCTTTAACCCAAGGAGAGGCGGATGCTAGCAACAAGGTGGTCACAGGTCAGGTTTCCATCCTCAATAAATTATGTCATGTATTATTTGATTCGGGAGCCACCCATTCGTATATTTCGTTAGGAATGATAGATAAACTAGACAAACCTAGTGAAAGATTTAGAACTAGGTTTGCAACCGAGTTGCCTTCGGGCAAAGTAGTTCTATCATCACGAATTGTACGAGGCGTACCAATCAAGATTGAGGACAAGGAACTAGAAGGAGACCTGATAGAGCTGGTGATCAAAGACTTCGACGTCATACTAGGCATGGATTGGCTAGCACGGCATGGCGCAACGATCGACTGCAGACGCAAGAAGGTGACATTCGATACTCCTGACGGCCAGAAACTGTGCTTCATGGGACAAGCTTCAGGACTACGCACACCGTTAGTATCATCTCTCAAAGCTCAGAGAATGATGGAGAAAGGATGTCAAGCATTCTTAGCCAACATCACGAATGTGGAGAAGGAGACATCACTCAAAGTTGGAGATGTTCGAGTCATACAAGAATTTCCAGAAGTTTTCCCCGATGACTTGCCAGGATTGCCGCCAACTAGAGAAATAGACTTCACGATAGAATTAGTACCGGGCACCGAGCCTATCTCTAAGGCACCATACCGGATGGCACCTACGGAACTCAAGGAGTTAAAGACGCAGCTACAAGAACTCCTAGACTTGGGTTTCATTAGGCCAAGCCATTCACCATGGGGAGCTCCGGTACTATTCGTGAAAAAGAAGGACGGAAGTATGCGCATGTGCATAGACTACCGTGAGCTGAATAAAGTAACGATTAAGAACAAATACCCGCTACCTCGGATTGATGATTTGTTTGATCAACTCCGAGGCGCGACTGTATTCTCTAAGATCGATTTACGGTCCGGGTATCATCAGCCCAAGGTAAAGGGGGAAGATATTCCTAAGACAGCCTTTAGGACTCGTTATGGACATTACGAGTTCTTGGTTATGTCTTTTGGTCTTACTAACGCGCCAGCCGCGTTTATGGACTTAATGAATAGGGTCTTCAAGGACTACTTGGATAAATTCGTCGTTGTGTTCATCGACGACATTTTAATTTACTCCAAGGATGAAGTGGAGCACGAGGAACACTTGAGGATAATTTTGACGCGATTGAAGGAGCACCAACTCTACACGAAGTTCAAGAAATGCGAGTTTTGGCTCTCACAAGTGGCGTTCCTCGGGCACATCATATCGAAAGACGGAGTTGCAGTAGATCCATCGAAGGTAGAGGCCGTGAAAGATTGGCCTAGACCAAAGAACGCGTCGGAAGTAAGAAGCTTCTTAGGGCTAGCAGGTTACTATAGAAAGTTTGTAGAGGGCTTTTCTAAAATAGCCACTCCACTCACCAACCTGACCCGGAAGCAACAAAAGTTTAACTGGAATGATAAGTGTGAGGAAAGCTTCCAGTTGCTTAAGGATAAGCTTTGCTCAACACCAGTACTTAGTGTCCCAACACCCAACGACAAGTTCGTTGTCTACTGTGATGCATCAAAGTTAGGATTGGGATGCGTACTGATGCAAAATGACAAGGTGATAGCCTACGCGTCACGTCAGTTAAAGGAGTATGAACAACGCTATCCAACTCACGATATGGAGTTGGCAGCGGTGGTCTTTGCGTTAAAAATCTGGCGCCATTATCTTTACGGAGAACGGTGCGAGATTTATACGGACCACAAAAGTTTAAAATACTTCTTTACTCAGAAGGAGCTTAACATGAGGCAGCGCCGGTGGTTGGAATTAGTAAAGGATTACGACTGCGAAATCCTATACCACCCGGGGAAGGCAAACGTAGTTGCCGATGCACTTAGCCGAAAAAGTTATGGGAACTTAGCAGCCTTATCCGGAATAGAAAAGCCACTACAGCAGGAGCTTATCAGTGCCGGAATAGAAGTGGTTGTAGGCAAGCTGGCTAACTTGTCTATCCAATCGAATCTGCTAGAAGACATACGGAATGGTCAGAGACATGATGATTCACTAGCAACGCACATGAATGCAGTCCGAGAAGGCAAGACTACAGATTTCTCAATATCCAGTCAAGGTTTATTGAGATATAAGGATCGAGTATGCGTGCCAGACGATCAGAGTATTAAGAAGACGATCCTAGAAGAAGCGCACAGTACTCCGTACTCAGTTCATCCAGGGTCTACCAAGATGACTCATGACATCAAGGCAGTCTATTGGTGGCCAGGGATGAAGAAGGACATAGCAGAGTATGTATCTAAGTGTCTGGTATGCCAGCAAGTGAAGGCGGAGCATCAGCGACCTGCAGGATTATTGCAACCGCTTAGCATACCGGAGTGGAAGTGGGACGATATAGCCATGGACTTCGTGACGGGTCTGCCAAAGACAAATAAGCAGCATGATTCTGCTTGGATAGTCATAGATAGACTAACCAAGTCGGCTCATTTTCTGCCTGTTAAGACTTCTTATACGGCAGACCAATATGCAGACATCTACATCCAAGAGATTGTACGATTGCATGGAATCCCCAAGACGATAGTATCAGATAGAGGATCAGTGTTTACGTCAAGATTTTGGAGAAGCTTACAGCAAGCCATGGGTACTAAGTTAAGTCTTAGTACAGCTTTCCATCCTCAGACAGATGGGCAGTCAGAGCGTACGATTCAGATTTTAGAGGATATGCTACGCGCATGTGTACTTGACTTCGGAGGATCGTGGAACAAGTACTTGCCGCTGATCGAGTTCTCGTACAACAACAGCTACCAGTCGACGATCGAGATGGCACCTTATGAGTTGCTATATGGAAGAAGGTGTCGATCACCGTTGCACTGGGACGAGGTAGGAGAAAGGCAGCTTCTAGGGCCCGAAGCTGTTAGACAAGCACAAGAAGCAGTAACGCTTATTAGACAGCGTATGCTTGCTGCTCAAAGCCGACAGAAGAGCTATGCGGATACCAAGCGACGCGATGTGGAGTTCCAAGTTGGAGATCAAGTCTTCCTGAAGATATCTCCTATGAAGGGTGTCAAGCGGTTCGGGAAGAAAGGCAAGCTCAGTCCCCGATTCTTAGGTCCTTTTGAGATATTGGACAAAGTGGGACCAGTTGCGTATAGACTAGCCCTACCGCCAGCACTAGCCGATAGTCACAACGTCTTCCACATCTCGATGTTACGCAAGTATGTGTCAGACCCATCTCACGTCCTCAAGTACGACACCATAGCACTCCAGAAGGACTTAAGTTACGAGGAACGACCGATTAGCATCCTAGATAGGGGGATGAAGCAGTTACGGTCCAAGAGCTTTCCTATAGTTAAAGTCCTGTGGAGCAATAGTTCTGAACGCGAGGCAACGTGGGAGTTGGAAGAGGACATGCAGAGCCGGTATCCGGAGTTATTTGGTAAGTAAATTTCGAGGACGAAATTCTTTTTAGTAGGGGAGAATTGTAGAGTCCAAGAACTTTACTTAGCTAATTGTTTAGTAGTATTATAGTATGTTTAGTGTTATCATTGTTACTTTGGATTTTTGGTTCAGACCGGGAGTTATTTGGACACTCATAGTAGTACTTATAGATTTTCTAAGTTTAACCTATAGTTTAAGAATATTAAGTATAACCTAAGGTTTGATTAATGTGTCTGATATTAAGGAATATATTATTATATTATAAGGTTTAGACATCAACCAATAGGATTTTAAGCACATGTTTTGAATGGTAATTAAGGATTTAGTATTTTTGAGGATTAAATTAAATAAGGGTAAAAGTTTGAATGTATAGGGTCAGTCAGCAGCTTTGAGCACGTTGAGGGCTTAGTCAAGGCTGTTTACTCCATTCAAACTCAGCTAAAAATGTGTAAATTCGTGTTTAAATATTCAGCGTATGCCGATATATCGCAGCTATAGGGGGCGATATGTCGCAGCACGTAGATACGGAAAACACGAATCGATGCACGGTCGCCTCGGGAACAAAGGTCCAGGCGATATATCGCCTATAGGGGGCGATATATCGCCTCCACCAGCATGAATTCAAATACATTTGAATTCTTTTCCCTTCAGCCATTCAAACTCCTTCAACAGTCCAGCATCTTCTGAACGAGTCTTCAGCCTCTGCTGAACGATTATTCAAATGATTTTCACCTAAAAAGCCATTATTTTTATTCAAGTAAAATCAAGATATTTTCATTCCCAAACTCTATAAATAGGACCTAGTACCCAGCCATTATTCACCATTTGCTCTAAGTTCAGAGGCTGCTAGTGTTAAGTGAGTGTGAGAGTGTAAACACTTGGTTTGGGGAAAAACTATAAGCTTAAACATCATAAGCTTATCAAACACTTAGGAAGTGAGTTCTATAGTATTTCGGTGGAGGTTAGATTGATCTTGCAATCTTTGAGGTAAACCCAAAACTCTAGTCCTTTCTGTATTCTATGTTATTTCTTTTCTCAAAACCTTCTACTCAGTCCCCTAACCTTATTCTTATTTTTGGTTAGGGAATCCAAGTTCTTAAGCACTTAAGTGGTGGTAAGCATATTTTCGTTTAATGGTTTAGTCTTCCTATTCTCTTTCATTTCATCTCCTTTCTTTAGACTCACCCTTGTTCATTGTGGTTTTAGGAGTGTTCCAAAAGTCCTAACTCAGTCCATTTTATCCCGGTAACTTTGGTAAGGAAAATAGGCTAGAATTAATATGTTATGTGCTTATGTTATCTATATGTTTATGTTATTAAAAGTGTTATGATATGTATATGTGTATGTAGGCTTGGGCATATGACCCATATGACTAACAAGACCCCAAATGGGTTATGGGCATATGACCTACTTAGCTAGTAGGACCCCATTAACCCCATGGGCATATGCTTGTTTAGTCTATGGGACCCCAAGTAATAATGGCCATTATAATAAGTGTATGTTATATGTATTATGTTAAGTCTTTATGTTTTCTTATGAAATTATGTATGTGACTTTGTGTTAGATTTTCCTTACTGGGCATTAGGCTCACTCCTTTCTGTTTATGTGCAGGAAAATAAGTTTAGAGGCGGAAAGATTCGTGACGCTTGGAGAATGTGTATCGATGAGGAATGGAGTCAAGGGGCCGAGCGTTATTCGATTCGAGGATATAGTCTCCTTTTATGTTTTTATGGTTTTTATGTGTATTTTCCGCATTATTATGAAATGTCTTTTATTTTAAATCTTGTTTTGTTTTAAAGACAATGGGATCCCAAAATCCTTCTTAGTATTCTGTTTATTTGTAAATAACTCTTATTTTTTCAAGTTACTCAATAAATTATGGTATTTTCGTAAAAATGTAAGTTTTATGTATAGTTTCGATAATGGTCCAATTAGTCTAGATTAGTGGGTCATTACACTGAGGTACGATACCTTGGGTTTGTAGGAGGATTTGTCATTAGATGAACATCCAGTGAAAATACTCGATCGAAAGGACAAAGTCCTAAGGAATACGACCATTTCCTTGGTGAAGGTATTGTGGAGGAACAGTGTTGTTTGGGAGGCAACTTGAGAATTAGAGTATGATATGCAGCAGCAGTATCCCAAGTTGTTTGAGTAAAAAATTTAGGACAAAATTTCTTTTCAGGGGAGGATAATTGTAATATTCGTTTTCTCAAAAAGGGTAATTTTGTAATTTTCCACTGAGATTATTTTGTCATTTTACATATTTATGAGTTTAGATATGCATGGACGAAATCTCGGAAAATTGGGGCGTTACCCGACGTCTAGTGTTACTGCACCATACATCAGTTGCAAGTTAACTAACATCTAGATAATTAAACAACAAATTTTTTTCCCTTTTTTCCTTTTAAAAATTGTATTAATCTCAAAAAATATTGTTGTAGTTTTACATACAAAATTACAGATAAGGAATAACATAGAACAAATATCACATATTTGCATTAGTAACTCAAAATATCTAAAATTGATTTCTAAAAGTTACCTTGTATAAAATATTGATTAATCCTAAAGTAAAATTTAGCATTATTTATCTTTTTTTATAGCATAAATACCATTTTTCCCCTGTCTTATGCGAAAGTTATCGATCAGTCCCTCTATTTTGTTAAATGACAATTCGGATCATGCAATTTGCAAAAAGGAACAAAATTATACCCTAGACTCGAATTTGGTCAAAATATTTTTCAATATGACCAAAATATCATGAGATTTTTTTAATTAATGAATCGCTTAAATAATTGAAAATAGATTTTAAATCAAAATAAAAATAAAATCTTAAAAAACTATTCTAATTTTAATTTAGCAAAAAAATCAAAATTTAAATAAAACTTGTAAATCCTAAAATTGGCAAATTTTATAGAGATGTCTTTTTATTTAAAAGATGATTTTAAATTCCTTTTTATTGTGATTTTTCGGAATTAATATATTGGATTAATTTGTAAGGTTTGTAAATAATTCCTTATTTAGTTTGATATTCTAACAATATGTTTATAAAATGAATTTGTATCTTGGTTTTATAAAGAAAATATTATGTGCTTATTCGAATTCATTTTTAGAATATTTTTCTATTGATTTTTGTGCTGCTCAAGATAATTACCTTTCAAGAAATATAATCTTTGAATAAATTAATTGTTATTTCTATCTTGATAAATTTGATCTGACGCAGATATTAGCTGTCCCTGCAAAATCCGCGTCTGTCGGATCAGAATCAACTAAAAATGACAAATCTTCATGAATCAAGAATAACTTCAAATATTCTTGCTTTTATTGGAGATTATTTTTCAGAGTCTTTCTGAGCACGAAATGGTCTCTATAAATAGGTTTCTAGGGCCTTGAGAAAAATTGAACTCTTTGGTGCATAGTTTGTGAGTGAATTGTAATATTTGTAAGAGTTCATAGTTTGTATTCAAGATCATTGTATTCACGTGATCTTGTAGTAAAATGAGTGTTTAGTTTTGTGATGAGTCTATACCACATCATGTGAATACATGTTGTAATTTAAACACAATTCTTATAGTCTTCAGGAGAAGATTTTTACAAGCCTTTCGTCGGGAGGATGCAAGCACTCGCTGGCCATTGAAGGGAGTTCAAGTGGTTAGGCATTTCAATCAAAATCAGAATAGAGAAGAGAAGTACAACAAAGTTGCGGTAAATCTACAGATGGATTCCTGTTTTGTTTAAGTCAATATTTTGTACTTCTGATTCTTTATTAATTGGTTGGGCGTGGCCCCAAGGAGTAGGTTATCCAAAAGAGTTTCTAAACCTTGTAAAAATTCGGTGTATTCTTTCTTGGTTTTGCAATGTCTTTTATTGTGTTAAGTTTCTGTCATGATAAGTTCTTATTCTGTCTTGACAGAACTGAAATATGTTTCAACATTTAATTACCATTACACACTTTAATTAATTCACCTATTTTGATTAATAAGGTAATTATTAAAAATGGAATTTCAAAACTTAAAGTTTATATCTATTCTAAACAAAAATTTAAAACAAAATTCAAAGTCCTCTCTAAAATTTAATTCAGATTTGTATACATCCAACTAAAACAAAAATCATTCAAATAATAGAAACTTGAATTTAATTTACAACCTAGATTTGTTGATCTAGATTTACAATAACAATAGAAAATCTATATAAAAAAATAGATTTGAAGGTGTTACACCCAGATTTCGAGAATGGGAAGTTTGATCTCAAAGCTCAGGCTCGTAATGTGTATGCTCGAGACTAGCACAGTCGTCATGTGGTCAGCAGGTTAGAGACAACCTCGCTAAGCAGTAATTGATAACTTCGGATTGGTGAGCTCGGGAACTATGTAATCTCAGAGGAGCTCCGAGGTTATAAGCTAGGCTCGCAACTTGCAATGACAATGATTCAACACTTGTATGAATTTCTTGATTTATTTCCTGCCCTCAGACAAGACAATTCAAGCTCAAGTATTGTAAGCTCGAGGAAGATGGTCTCGTCAAACATCACTTGTTGGGAACATAGGTGAACCAAGGTGATGAGCTCACAATAGGCAAACGGTCTCGAAGGCGTGTGAATCTATCATCCAAGCTCGTCAGCCATGTGTGAATGAGTTTATTGTTGTAAAATCCCTATGTTTAAGGGATTGTATGTAATTTGTTATTAAATCCCAAATATCATGGGATATTACTGCGTACGTAGTAACTAAATGCATTTAATGGCATTATTTTATTTGATTTGTAAAATAACTTCCTGAAATATGAGGGAAGATATTCTGTGGACCACTCTATAAATAGTGTGGAGCAATTCATTTGTAAGGGGCGAGAATATTGATATTGGAAAAACTCTGTACAATTGCTTCCGGAAAGCTATCAAAGAATTCCAAAAAGTTAATAACATAAACTCGTGGACTAGGCAAATTTTAATTGCGGAACCACGTAAAAGATCCTACCTACATTTTTTATTTCCTCTGGTATATTTTTGTTTAATTGCTCTTCTTCTTTAAGTTGACGAAAAATGGTGTCAATAGTTTGGTGCTTTCATTGAGAGCAATTAAACAAGACATGAGCTTGTTTAGTCAGAGAGCCTCTCGGATCATCAATGGCTGCTGCAAGTAACCCCAATATAGGTGAGCGACCAATGCCCAATATACCTGAGGAAATTCCTCATGTTGAGGATTACCCACGACGGCTTGGGAAGCAACCTATGATGGATCTCGATCCTGAAGAAAGGAATGACTCATCCAACTCTCGAGGACCGCCTGCCCCCAGGTTTGACAAGGATATGTACTACAATCCTGAAAGGTATATTCCAATTGTGGAACTTGAAAACCGCCAACTGTGCAAACAGTTGGTAGAAGCAACAAAGCACAATGAAGAGTTATCCAGACTGGCTGCTGATGCCCAGGCCCCTCCTCGAAGGCCTAAGGGACATCCTCGTGGGAGCACGACCACTAGGAGAGCGGAGAAGGCTCCGCCACCAGCACCCATCCCTGTTCAGCCAAGGCCCCAGAGGAGTAACCGGGCTGAGGGTACTGCCAACCCAACTGCAGAAGCACAAACACGAACGAGAAATAACCGAGCCCCCTCAGTGGCTCAGATCCAAAATCCTGATGCTGCGCAGAACGACCCAGAGCCTGATCGAGATAATCTGGGACCATCTAGGCCCAACAATGGGAGACAGCCACCATCTCCCATAAGACACCCACCATCACCAATAAGGCACCCCTCGCCAGTTTAGGAGGTTCCACGACCTACACATCGAGATAGGAATCAACGAGCTAGGCATGAACAGGGAAATGAAGGAGAAGCTACTCGAGATCGCAGGGCTCCTCAGCCTACAAGAAGCCAAATGTCACGATCACAAACTGCTGGGATAAGGAGGCCATCAGGGGACCCTTCTCATAATAATCGAGCAACGAGCTATGTAAGTGAAAGCTCGTATTACACTAGGTCCGTGAGCATTTACAACAAGGAACCAATGAATGTCTGGAACCGAGGAGACCACCTTGATCTGTGGGAACACTTAAACCACAATCAGGGACATGACAATCCCCCAAACCCAGATCTATGAGACCATCTAAATGGCCGCAAACAGCCAGTTTACAATCTTGCACTGAGACAGGGAGCTGGAGTTGTTATCAACGATAACGAGCCCCCTCAGGTTCAAGCTAGGCCTCCCGTAGATTTAGTCCAAGAAAAGATTGAACAATTGGAGAGACCATTCAAGCTCTTATAGAACGAGCGTAACCAGGAGAAGGATGAAGAGTTCGATGAGGATCTCGAGCCATTTGCCCTGCATATCTCCAACACCCCGTTTCCTCGGGGATTTAGAATTCCTCATGTCCCGTCATTTGATGGAAACTCAGATCCATATAACCATTTGAGCTTGTTCAACACTATCATGCGAGCCAGCAACATGGGTTACGAGCTCAGATGTATATTGTTCCCAGCCACACTCACAAGACCAGCAAAAAACTGGTTTGAGAAGTTCAAAAGGCATTCAATTGTGTCTTGGGATCAATTGTCTAGGGACTTCAAAAAATTTAAAGCTATGGTTGGAATTAGGCCCGAGGCTTCAGCCTTGACCAATGTCCGACAGCAACAAAACGAATCACTAAAAGGTTACCATACAAAGTTTAACTTAGAAGTGGCTCGAGCTTGAGATGTCGACGATAGTGGTCATTTAATGGCAGTTTGAGCTGGCGTAATGCCAGGAAGTCCCCTCTGGGAAGACTTACAAAGGAAACCTGTCAGGTCTTTAACCGAGTTCAATCGAAGAGCCCATAGGTTTGTCAATGTAGAAGAGGCGAGATCAGTGCTGAACATGACCTCCCAGCCCATAACTACAATGACAAACACGAACTCTTCTTTGACCTCGGCAGACCCCTCAACTTCGAAACCCCCCGGGGACAAACCTTCCAGAAGGAAGAAAAACGAAGGGAATAACCCTGAGGCAGATGGGGGAAAGAAGAAGAAAGGGGAAAGATACTTCTCCGTATACAAAGTGTATACCGAGCTCAATAAGTCTCAGGAGAACATCTACCTGGCTAATGAAAACCAGGTTCCATTCAGACGACCTAACCCCATGAGGAACCAAAAAGCAAAGAGAGATTCTAGTAAATACTGTAGATTTCACCGAGATATTGGACATACAACCGATGAGTGTCAACAGTTAAAAGACGAGATCGAAAGTTTGATCTCGAGGGGTCATTTCAGACAATACGTAAGAAACCGAAACCCAAACCAGGCTTCCACCAGCCAAAGGGCAGCGGCTGCACCACTTGCCCAAAACAGTAACTCCCGAGCTTGGGAGGATGAGCGACCCCCTCCGATTGATGGAGAAGATGTATTAAACATCTCGGGGGGACCCCATATCACAAGATCGGGCAGGAATGCCCAAAAGAGATATGTAAATGAGCTCAAGACAGATGATGGTTCTCCCTACGAACCCAAACTAAGAGCTCCGAAACAACAAAGGGTTGAAACTCTACCCATAACCTTCACTGAAGAGGACGTATCTCATGTCCAGTTTCCCCATAGAGACCCCCTGGTCATAACCCTCCATCTCGCGAACAAGAGGGTACACTGAGTCCTGATTGATAATGAAAGCTCGGTGAATATCCTCTATTAAGCCACTCTAGAAAAGATGAGACTCGCGCTTCACGACCTAAAAGCATGTGCAACCACGCTGTACGGTTTTTTAGGAAAAATGATTGCTTGTATGGGATCCATTTAACTCCCTGTGACCTTGGGAGACTATCCAGTCTCTATAAACAATATGATGGAGTTCGTCGTGGTGGATCTCCCATCTGCCTACAATGTACTGCTCGGAAGACCCGTCCTAGTTGGGCTGGGACAGTATCATCTGTTGGACACTTGGCCATCAAGTTCTTGACTTCTAGTGGCCTTGGGACTCTGAAAGGGGACCAGCTTGTGGGTATGGAGTGTTATAGCATCTCCATTAGAGGAAAAAAGCAAACAAGTGCACAGGCACTTGTGATAATACAGAACAAGGAAGGGACGATCTTCGAGACAGATGAAGAGATCGACCCCAGAATAGAGAAAAGGGCTGACCTTGAACCTCTAGAAGAGCTCGAGGAGGTCAAGCTCGAAGACCCCACGAAGATTATAAAGGTGGGTAAGAATCTTTCTGAAGAAGCAAAATAGCAATCAATTTGCTTCTTAAAAGAAAACCAGTATGTATTCGCATGGTCGCATTCATACATGGTGGGAATCAGTCCAAATATCATAAGTCGTGCACTTAACATCGACAAGAGCTTCCCCCCAAAGCGGCAAAAGCGAAGACTCCTAGACCACGACAGAAAGAAGGCCCTAAAGGAAGAAGTCGATAGGTTAAAGGCAAATCGATTCATACGAGATGCCTTCTATCCTGATTGGATTGCCAATCCAGTGTTGGTTCCAAAACCCAATGGAATGTGGCGAACTTGTATCGACTATTCCGACCTTAACAAGGCATGCCCCAAAGATTTTTTTCTCTTACCTTGGATCGATCAGCTCGTAGATGCCACATCAGGTCACGGTCTCATGTCGTTCATGGACACCTATTATGGATATAACCAGATCACCATGCACGCACCAAACCAAGAGCATACAAGCTTTGTAACCAATAAGGGACTATACTGCTACAATGTCATGCCTTTTGGGCTTAAAAACGCTGGAGCAACGTACCAAAGACTTGTGAACAGAATGTTCTCCGAGCAGATAGGTAATAACATGAAAGTTTATGTTGATGACATGCTACTCAAGTCTAAACATAATGATAACCATGTGGATGACCTCGCAGAATGCTTCGCCGTATTGCGAAAATATAACATGAAACTCAACCCACAAAAATGCTCTTTCAGAGTATCTTCAGGAAAGTTTCTAGGTTTCATAGTGAAAGCGCAAGGGATAGAGGTTAATCCTGACAAGATCAAGGCATTGATTTGCAGAGTCCCATGATGTTTACTTAGTTAGCTAGTTAGTAGTAGTTGTAGTATTTTAGATTTCGTGGATTTTGGTTCAAACTGGGACTTAGTTGGAAACTCCTAGCAATAGTTATGGATTTTATAAGTTTAGACTATAGTTTAAGAATATTAATTATAACATAAGGTTTGATTAATATTGCTGGTCCCAAATATGATATTTATTATAACCTAAGGTTTAGATAGAGCCAATACGAATATGACACTTGTCTTAAGCATGATTATTAAGGAATTAGTATTTTGATGATAAAATAAGGAAATATAAGCTTTAGTCTTTACCAGAAACTATTAGGGTCATAGTTTGACTCAGTTAGAGCAGTTATCCAACCTTAACTATGCTGAAAAAGTACATTTACGTGTTTAAAATATTCACGTATGTCGATATATCGCAGCTTGGAGCCGATATATCGCCTGACGAAGAATGCGGAAAACACGTTGGCGTTGCACGATCGTATGAATGGAGGCTCGAGATTAGGGCAGAGCCGATATATCGCCACATAGGGGTGATATATCGCCCTAAGTAATTATTTTTTTGTTTTGTTTTTAATTTTTAAAGACCTACTTTTGAACATTTTGACCGAGTCTTCAGCCTCTGATTGACGAATATTCAATTATTTTCAATTTTATTCATTATTTTTATTCAAAGCCAAAAAGAAGATATTTATTCCTAGAACTCTATAAATAGGACCTAGTACCCAGCCCTTCCAGTCACTCTTCAGCTGTGATCAAACTCCAAGGTGCTAGTACTAACATAGAGTGATAAACACTTGGGTTGGGAAAAAGCTTTCCCATTCTTAAGCTTTATAAAATACTTGGGAAGTGAGGTTTAGTGTATTTTGGTATTGGAGTTAGACCAATCCATAAGGTCAACTAAGGTACTCTTATTCTTTAAGTTCAATCCTTTAAAACTCTTTAGTTTTCTTTAGTCCTTTTATTCAGATCCTAACTTTTTATATTGGTTTTTGATTAGGCTCTTGAAGCTTAAAGATCTTCCTTGGTAAGTTTTTCTTTGAAGGTTTAGTTTTCACAATTATTCTTTACCCTTTAGGAATACTCACCATTTTTATTGCTGGTTTTAGGAGTGTTCCAAGTCCCGCATTGGCTCTCAAAAATCCCAGTTTTGGTAAGGAAAATATGATAGTTTTTATATGCTTGTATGTTATGATTATGCTATAATATGTTATGTTATGATATGTTATAGTATATATGTTATTGGGGCTTATAGTTGCTTAAATAACAAACCCCAACACTTTTATGTTCTTGGGGATTATAGTTGCTTAGTTAGCAAACCTCATTGTATTTTGAGGCTTATAGTTGCTTAGCTAGCAAACCCCAATATTCACCATGTACATGGATTATAGTTAAGATATATGTTTTATAGTGTATGTTTTGTTATGATCTTATGTTTCCTTGCTGGGCATTAGGCTCATTCCTTTTTTTCTTTTTAGTGTGATGCAGGAAAATAGATACAAAGGCGGAAGGATTCTTGGAAGCTTGGTGTGTGTGTTGAGGTGAATGGAGTGGATGGGCTGCGTGTCGATTCGAGGACGACGTTATTTTTCTTTAGTCTCTTTAAATTATGTTTTTATGTATTTTCTGCATTTAGCTTTGTAAACAATTTCATTTAAAGTTATGTTTTATTTTAAAACAATGAGCTCATTTATGTATTGATGTATTACAAATGTTACTTTAAAGTTTTCAATAAAGTTATGAATCTTTCTCATGTATGTTCTCTTCAAAGTAGTAGTTATGTCTAGTAAGGTTAATGATCTAAGTTTTAGAAATAGTTGGGTCATTACATGATTGATATTCCCTCACCTCGA
Organism: Humulus lupulus; assembly: GCF_963169125.1. Classification (NCBI taxonomy): domain Eukaryota; kingdom Viridiplantae; phylum Streptophyta; class Magnoliopsida; order Rosales; family Cannabaceae; genus Humulus; species Humulus lupulus. The sequence continues at coordinate 15,231,967 of NC_084802.1, forward strand.
AAGCATAAAGATGTCCAGAGTTTAACTGAACGGATGGCGGCATTAAGTAGGTTTGTTTCAAAATCTATAGACTGTTGTCTCCCTTTCTTCAACCTTTTGAGAGGGGGTAAAAAGTTTGAATGGACAGAGGAATGCGAGCTTGCATTCCAGGATTGAAAGAAACATCTCGCAGAACCTCCGATCTTATTGAAGCCTATCACAGGAGAGGTCTTATACTTGTACCTTGCCACTACCGAGCACGCCATTAGTGATGTGCTCGTCCGAGAAGACAAGAAGGTACAAAAACCAGTGTATTATGTTAGCAAAAGGTTACTGGGGGTAGAATCGAGATACCCTTTAATGGAAAAACTGGCTCTCAGCCTGATCCACTCATCTGGAAAGCTCCGACCTTATTTCCAAGCATATCCTAAACATGTGTTAACTGATCAACCACTGCGACAAGTTTTATCTAAACCAAAAGCCTCTGGAAGATTGTTAAAGTGGGTGGTTGAACTCGAATAGTTCGAGATCACATTTCACCCAAGAACAACAATAAAGGGACAAGCCTTGGCGGATTTCATTGTATAATTTACTGGAGTATCTAACGACGAAGTTATAACCCCAGCCTGCGAGCTGTGGAAACTTTATGTCGACAGATCTTCCAACGAAAAATGGATTGGGTGCAGGTATCATATTGATCACTCTAGCGGGAAGTCGATTTCATTCCGCGTTAAGGTTCAACATTGAAGCGTCAAATAATGGAGTTGAATACTAAGAATTATTGGCAGGACTTTGAATAGCCAAGGAACTTGAAGCAAAGGCTATACACTGCTATAGTGATTCACAGTTAGTGGTCAACAAAATTTTAGGGGAATATGAAGCTCGTGGCATGAGGATGGCTGCGTATTTAGAGAAAGCCAAGGATGCACTCGGACAATTCGAGTTTTACGCTATAGAACAAGTTCCCTGAGAGCAAAATTCAAATGCAGACGCCTTAGCCAAGCTCGCTACAACCAACGAGGCCGACACACTGAACGTGGTCCCAATAGAATTTCTATAGGACCCGAGTATCAGTGAGTCTGACGATGAAGATGTGTGTATGATTGACTCCCAACCGACCTGGATGACCCCAATAGTCGATTGCCTCGAAACCGGCATTCTCCCAGCAGAACAGAACCGAGGCTCAGAAATTGATGTATCAGATCCCAAGATACACTATTATGGAGGGAAGGTTGTACCGAAGAGGATATTCTATGCCACTACTCTGATGTGTAACTCCACCCAAGGCAAAGAAAATTCTGGAAGAAATTCATGAAGGATTTTGTGGAGATCACACTGGGGGCATAGTCTGTCCAAAAAAGTTATAAGACAAGGGTATTTCTAGCCCACGCTCAAAGAATACGCGTTCGAGTATGTCAAAAGATGTGATAAATGCCAACAATTTGCCTCGATTCCACGAGCTCCACCAACCGAGCTCACCATGCTGACCTCCCCATGGCCATTTGCGGTATGGGGAATCAATCTCATAGGCTCATTACCAACAGGCAAAGGTGGAGTGAAGTATGTTGTGGTTGTGGTCAATTATTTTACAAAATGGACCGAGGCCGAACCCCTGGCGACAATTACCTTGAAAAAAGTTTTATACTTTGTGGTAAAAAACATTATCTATCAATACGGAATGCCCAGAAAGATAGTGTCAGACAATAGTACCCAGTTCGACAGTGATTTATTTACCCATTTCTGTGAAAAAAAATAGAATAATAAAAAGCTTCTCCTCCATCGCCCATCCCCAAAAAAATGGCCAGGTCGAAACGGTCAACAAAACCCTTAAAGGCTCCATGAAAAAAAGGGTGGAGGAGGCTAAAGGAAGATGGCCCAAGGAGTTACCCCAAGTTTTGTGGGCTTATCGAACTACAACTCGCACTTCCACAAGACATACTCGTTTCTCCCTATCATATGGATGCAAAGCCATGTTGCCAATTGAGGTTGAAATACCCACAATTCGGAGCCATGCGTATGATCAGTGTAATGCCCCGAATTCTCCAATGTGGTTTAATGGCGGGAATAGTAGGCTGGGAGGGCCATACTTGCTTAATTATGCCATTAAATGATATTATGCATGTATATGTGAATTATATTATAATATGATGTTAAATGCATGCATGTGGGTCCACATTTTAATTACAGGGGTGTGATGGTAATTTGGCCCGTTGAGGGTATAATTGTATATTTGTATGCATGTCAGTGATATGTTGTAGAGACCACATTATAATGTGGGTTTGTTTGAGCAATTCGGCATGAGACGATCTTGGAATATTGATTAGCGCTCTAGTCACAACAGGTTTTAGTTCGGGGCTTGGGATGAGTCTCGGGGTGATTTTAATGATTAGAGCATTACCGGGAATTAAAGGGTAACGGGATATGAATTATTGGTGTTTGAGATTATTGAGAATAGCGGGAATTGGAGAGTGTTAATTATGATTAACGAGATAGGTGGAAAACACCAATTTTTCCCCTGGGAGCCTTTAGAAACCTTAAATTGACCTAGGGGTATAATGGTCATTTCACCCCTTGGATAGATATAACCATTTTTGAGCTGAAAGGAAAGAGGAAAACAGAGTATACTTGAAGCTTCTCCCGTACCCATCCGTTCTTCAGTTTTCTTTGTGATTTTTGAACCATTCTTGAGGATTCAAGCTTGGGAAGTAAGCCTTGGGAGTTTGGGAGTGTGTTCCTCCATTGAAGAGCATCATAAGCAGAGCTTTGGGTAAGTTTCTAACCATTGGAATCCTTGGTTTGCCCTGTTTTAGTTCTGTTTTACAATTGAGATTCTTAGGTTGAGATCTTGGTTTTGTTGGGAGTTTTGGCTAGGGTTCTTATGGTTGTGATGTTTGGGGTGTGTTAGGATGGTTTTTGGGTTCATTTGGCATCAAAAATGGGATTTGGAAGCATTGGAAACAAGTTGGGATCGAAGGAGATGAAGAAGGAGGTTTCAGGGGGCATCAGGTTTGGAGGTAGCGCTACAGCGCTACACAGGGGTCTTTTGGGCGTGTTGGGGGTTCTGAGTATAGCGCTGGGGCGCTAGGGATCAGCGCTACTCTGTTCCTTCAAAGTCCCGTTTTGAGTGTTTTTAAGGGTTTTTGACTTGGGGTTTCAATCCTTAAGGCCCGGGATCGAATCTACTCACCGTGTGGGCATGTTTCGAGGTCCCGAGAGTGGTGCTTAGGTTAAGACCCTATTGTTGTGGTTTCTCATTAATGGAGGTTATAATTGGTTGTGATTAGGTAACCGCTAAGGAATCAAAAGTCGATCGTTCTCAGGAGTCGTTCTTAATATTATTTCTAGCTCGAATCAGAGGTAAGAAAAATGCACCCCATATGTGACATGCATAGTTATTCTTGAGGCATGTTGATTGTGTAAATGTGGACATGGATTGATTATCGAAAGCTTAGCAAATCTTGCTCACTTGTGCATGGTACTGAGTCATTAGTCAGATTTGGAAAAGGTGTCAGTATCAACTGTGAAGTTGTGACTCATTAGTCAGGTTCGGCAGTGGTACTGGGCACTGGTCACATAGGGTTGACTCATTAGTCAGGACGGCTTTAGCATATTCAGCGCAAGCCAATAAAGGTTAGATCTAATCGACATCTACATTGAATGACTCAAAGAGCATTAATGTCAGACCGACCTCAAGTTCGATGAATATTATAAGCGCTTGTGTGGCTTACCCATCAGTCACTCATCTGTTAAGTTAGAGACTTACCTATCAGTCTCTCATCTGTGTAAGGCTAGTGGCTTACCCAGCAGCCACTCTTCTGTTTAAATTAGTGACTTGCTTGTCAGTCACTCATAATGGTTTACTAGAACCTCAAGTGATATTCACTCATCTGTTAAAGAGCTATAAGCTCTATGTGATTATAATAATAATCATTTGATAATTTTTATATACAATACTGTGTTTTCTTGCTGGGCTTTGGCTCATGGGTGCTATGTGGTGCAGGTAAAGGGAAAGAAAAGCTCACCCAGCCTTGAGTGGAGAGCTTAGGTGGTGATGTGTACATATGCGGCCGCTTGACCACCACGGCCAAGGAGTTCTCAGAGGAACTAGGGGGTTTACCCTATTTTTGCCGCTTAGGTCGGCGGGGTTTGTAATTTTGAAACTGTAATGACCTTTTTGAGTTGTAAATAACTTGTAAATGTTCTTGGGGGCCCATGAACTATTTTATGTATTAAATAAAACATATCCTTTCCTTTTTGTTGGTTTTCACCTTAACCTGTTAATGACACTTAGAACACGTTTTTAACCAAAGGACTCGGGTAGCGGGTCAAATTTCCGGTTCACTGTTCACCGTAACGGTTATGGGGTAACGAGGGCGTTACAATCAGACCTCAAACCAATCCCAGCTCGAAGAAAGTCTGGACCTTATTGAAGAAAGACGGGATGAAGCTTAACTGAAAAATGCCGCATATCAGCAACAAGCTACCCGATACTTCAATAAAAAGGTTTGAAATAGAAAATTTGGATTGGGAGACTTGGTATTAAGACATGTATTCCTGGCTACAAGGGACCCATCTACTGGAGTACTCGGACCTAACTGGGAAGGACCTTACCAGATCGAGTCTATTATTCGACCTGGAGTATATAAATTGGCCAGATGAAACAGAGAATTAGTACCACGAGCTTGGAATGACGAACATCTACGACCTTACTATCAGTAGTGTAGGAAGGATGCTTTTGGTGTAACCAAGCTTGTTTAATTTTCAGACTCTTTGTTAATAAAGTGTTCAACTTTGCTTAAAAGTTATTTGCTTTACTAAATGTTGTATTTTTTGCAAACTCTCTTAATTCAATAACCTATGGTCATACTCATAGGATATTAAGGGGGTATCAGTGGTATACAATAATACCATTGGTTTAAAAAAATAAATAACATAGAATAAAAATGTATGGATGGTTAACGTGACATGAAAATATTGTATACACGTAAACTAACAAAAATGTCTGGATCATTAACTCGATATAGAAGTTATAAGTGTGTACGCGAGATAAAGTTGTCTAGATATAACTAGATACGCGAGCTAAGATGATCTGGACATAATCAGATTATCAAAACTATAAGTGTCTGGATATAACCAGATACGCGAGCTAAGATGATCTGGACATAACCAGATTATCAAAATTATAAGTTTCTGTATATGTCCAGATACGTGAGCTATATGATTGGGACATAACCAGATTACCAAAGTTACAAGTGTATGGATTACAAACCAAACACGAGCTAAATAAGTTTGGAACAAACCAGCTAAAACTAATCGACAGAAAGTTGGAATATAAATAAACCTACTTCGAGATAAGTCGAGATCGAGGTTGGAATATTTTGAAAAAAGATAGTTTCAACCTCACAACCTTGGGGAGCTACTCGAGGAAGAGGAAAAGTGACTAGGAAAGAAGGATATAACTAAACTACCTATCTTACACGCCATATAAGTACTTTCGAGTGCATGGTAAAAGTAAGGTCCGACCTTGACAAATAACGAGATCAGACATGGATACATCGAGTAAACTGTGCATGAATGCATTGAAACTCGAGCTTAAATCTGACAGATATGTTTGTATGAACAAACAGGCATAGAAGCAAACCTTTAATATGAAATGCTTAAAATATTTCGACCTATAAATGTAAAGCAAAAATGTTAAAGTAAAAGCTTAATAAAGGATTTCGAGTAAAGAAAATCATATACATAAATAACTGTCTAAATAAATATAAAATAGCCCTTAAACAAGCTGTAGATTGTCTTTGCCCTGAGGGCATTAAAAAAAAAGAGTATTACAAAAGTATTAATGGGCCGCAGCCATTGGCCTCGCTTCTATGAAGTGGATGCATCCCCCCCAGCAGTATCCGGCTTCTCCGTTGCCTTTTCAGCCTCCTCCTCGGCGTCCTCCTCATCGAGTCGAGCTTGCCACCTCGACAGGAATTCCTCTTTGAGAGTATCAAGAAAGCTCATATCGAGATCAGCATTGGTTGCCCAGATTCGATACATGGCCATATCAACCGCATGATCCTTATTTTGCTGGAATTCCTCGAGGAGGCGAGCTTTCTCACCCTCGATTATGTCAAATGTGGCCTTCTTCTCCTCCTCGAGCTTGGCATTTAGCTCTTCAAGCTCCTTGATTCTTGAGTCCCTCTCCTTAATCTCAGAGTCTTTAGCCTCCAACTTTGATTTTGTAACATTAAGCTCTTCTGTGAGCTTGATCTGGAGATTCTTCGACTCTTGAGCATTGAACATGCTCGAGTGGACTTCATTATTCAGCTTGTAGTTTAGCAGAGCAAATGCAGCAAGGGCATATACACAAACAAATTGAGTTAGAATACATACAGAATGAATTCGAATAGACAACATGACAGAGTAAAAAGAACAAAATTATCGAAGAGACGAGCTCGCTACCCTTGTCATAAAAGGTATTGGTGTCCCAGCAGGTAGTTAGGAATTGCCATTAAGGGGCACCGAGATTGCTGAAGCTCTGGCCAACTCAGGACAGAACGTCCGAGCCAAGGATGGCTCTGTGTTTCCCCGCTGCATTGTCAATCACGTACTCACTAGAATGAGTCGAAATCAACAACAAGTGTTCCTGAGTGGGAGCCAGCTTCTTTGGGGCTGGGGCAGTTTTGTGAGAAGTCTGGATGGCAGGGGGCAGAGGGAGTGTGACCTCGATAGATACCCCAACCTCAGGGTCTACAACAACAACTTGGCTCGGGCCCTGGGAGTCCGGAGGTGGAGGAGTCTCCTCGGTCATTTTTGGGACCTTAGAAGGTCGTCCCGCTCTCTGTGATGCCCTCGGGCGTTTGCTTTGTTTTTCTCCTGAGCGGCGGTTGAGTACATTGTCAAGATGGGACTCCATATTTCCTTCATTTATAAGTCGTGCATTAGTTAATGAACTTAAACTACAAAAATAAATGAAGGCTCAAGTAAAAAGAAACCTAACTAGAACTCTCCCCCGAGCTTGTGCTCGGCGACCATGTAATCCCCCTATCTTCAGAGGAGGCTGGGGGAGTCCCTTCCCTATACGATGGTGACAGCCTCGAAAGGTCCCTATATTAATTGGTACTGTACTGAACGACGACCCCACCCCATACTTCATTTAAACTATACATAGTTTGGAATTTTCCTAACCAACTATTGAACTATGAACCCTATCATCTATCCAAGACCATACATGGAAATTATCCCTGGAATCCAGGAATAGGATCAGGGTATCAGGCTTATGATTTAGGAGGGAGGGGGACCACATAGCCAAACTGAGAATGACTTTACCTCCACTGCTCGAGCACGAAGCCTCGTCATTTTGCTTCATTTCCCGAACACGGGCATTCGTGACGACGAGCCATTGGGGAACGGGCCCTTGAGCTCGTTGACCTTTGTCTTTGAGGAAGCTTCTCAGTGGGAAGAGGTACGTGCTCCCACTCAGTATACTTGCAGTAAGAGACGTCATCCATCGACTGATCCTACTCCAGGAGGCCGCAAGCTCAAAGTTTATCTTCATGGAGAAGATATGGCAGGGAGCGCCTGCCGTAAGGTAGCTAGAGTAGAGCCTTCTTGTGCTCCACCATCGAGTCCGAGGGTGTAGGACGGTGATAATTGGCTGAAGAAATGGATACGTGTCATTAGTTCGAGCCTAATCCCTAATCGAAATAAAAAATAATAAGTATGTGAACTTACGAATTCGTTGGAACGAATAAAATTTGGAGGGAGCAAGGTCGTCCATCCAGAAGAAGGCTAGCTTGAAGTTTGGAGGATGGTTCGGCATATCCTCGAAGATCTTCTTCTCCTTCGGGTAGCTTGACAGATAGTAAAAATTGTCTCCTCCCCGAGCTCGAGAGGGATTGCTTTTCAAGCAAAATAGATAGAGGATCTCTCTTAGTGAAGGTCTTTCCCACTTTAGCTCGTGGTATAGCGACCTCAGGGCAGACAAGACCTTGTATGAATTGGTCTGGAGTTGGAAGGGCGCGGGCCCAACAAAATCCAAAAAATCCTTAAAAAAGGATTTCAGAGGCAGTAGAGCCCCTGCCTTCATATGCTTGCAACTTCATGTCGCGAGCTTAATATTGTTGTCGGGTCAACCATCACCCAGGGCATAGCAGCTCTGCTCATTTGGAGTAGCAGCTCGTCACATCAGCGAGCCAAATAGTCACAAGCTGTGGCGAGCAAGGATGTCAGAAATAAAGTCACTGAGCTCTAATAATGCTCGACTTCGAAGAATTCCTCCCTGGAGGTAGGAATGGTGGCTTGCAAGGTGGATGGGAGGTTTGAAGGGTCCTCCATCAGAGAAAAGGAAAGTACACTAGGCTCGAAATAACCGGTGACTTTGAGCTTGGGATCGAGGGGGATAGGCCTGAGCTCGGGGTCTGGACCTGGGTAAATTGTGACCTGAAGTTTCCTCCTTTTTCTTTCTTCGACCTCGTCGATCTTACGTCAGAAATGGGCTCGAATATCCTCTTGTTCGCACTTCACGCAGTGCTTGCGAATCAGCCGTTGGTTTTGAGTGAAGGGAGATTTTGGACTTGGAGTTGTTGGAGAGTAAGGGATTTGGAGCACTGACCCCCACTATTTCTCAGAGCTCTACGACATCTAGCAAGAAAGAAAAGGGTGAAGGCCGGGCATATAAGAAATTACAGTATGATTTTAGGTGATTCGAGCTCGAAGGCTCGAAATCACGAGTAGGCTCAAAATCTCTCTTGGCTTACATGATACACTGCTCGTAATCTGAAAAACCCTATCTTTTCATTTTATGCACTAAATATGGGTTTTAATTCTATCATTTCAAAAAAATTCAATAAAAAGTTTGTGTACTATCAGATGAACAACTTTGCAAAAACTAGAAGTAGAAACTAATAAACACATTCATACAGCAGAAAAACATGTAAATAATAGAGCAAGGGTGAAAAACAGGAACTTACACAGGAACGTCTGAGGGTACAGTGAGATCGATGACTGAAGGAGTGGTGTCAAGGAAGCTCTCACGGAGTTAAAAAAGGCAAGGGTGCTTTGCCTCTTCGGTTTGGAAAACATGCAAAGGTGAAACAAACTTTTTAGTTTCTGGTTTTTTCTCACTGAAACTGAAAACATGAAGAGGTAAACGTAAGATGAGGAAGATGAAATGGGCGTATTTATAGATCCCAAGGAATGTCAAGGGTTGAATTAAACTGGACCGATGGCTGGATTCAGTATTTGATCGAACGGTCGGGTGCAAACGTGGCGATGGCGGCAAAAACCTGAAACGCGAAAAGATGTGGGTATGTCGAAAAAGTACTCAAGTACTCTAACTGCGCAATCTATGGATGACGCGTGTCCACACTCGAGTGTGGTAGGTGGCTCGATTTTCGAAAGTAGCAGTTCAAAAGTATCCTTCTCATAGGATTTGAACTGATATTTTTGAGGGGGAAAAATGTCACACCCAGATTTCGAGAATGGGAAGTTTGATCTTGAAGCTCAAGCTCGTAATGTGTAAGCTCGAGACTAGCACAGTCGTCATGTGGTCAAAAGGTCAGAGACAGCCTCGCTAAGCAGTAAGTGATAACGTCAGATTGGTGAGCTCGGGAACTATGTAATCTCGGAGGAGCTCCGAGGTTATAAGTTAGGCTCGCAACCTGCAATGACAATGATTCAACACTTGTATAAATTTCTTGATTTATTTCCTACCCTCAGATAAGACAATTCAAGCTCGAGTATTGTAAGCTCGAGGGAGATGGTCTCGTCAAACATCACTTGTTGGGAACATAGGTGAACCAAGGTGACGAGCTCGCAATTGGTAAACGGTCTCAAAGGCATGTGAATCTATCATCCAAGCTCGCCAGCCATGTGTGAACGAGATTATTGTTGTAAAATCCCTATGTTTAAGGGATTGTATGTAATTTGTTATTAAATCCCATATATCATGGGATATTACCACATACGTAGTAACTAAATGCATTTAATGGCATTATTTTATTTGATTTGTATAATAACTTCCCGAAATATGAGGGAAGATATTATGTGAACCACTCTATAAATAGTGTGGAGAAATTCATTTGTAAGGGGCGAGAATATTGATATTGGAAAAACTCTGTACAATTGCTTCCAGAAAGCTGTCAGAGAATTCCAAAAAGTTAATAACATAGACTCGTGGACTATGCAGATTTTAACTGTTGAACCACGTACAAGATCCTACCTACATTTTTTATTTCCTCTGGTATATTTTCATTTAATTGCTCTTCTTCTTTAAGTTGACGAAAAACGGCATCAATAGAAGGTAACTTTGATTTGCAATAAAATGCTCAAAAAATAATTCAACACAAACATAACCATATCAATAAAAGAAAAACCCAGCAATATTAACACAAAGTGATTCTTTTCTTTTTCTTCTTCAACCTCCCATCCACCCACTTTGCAGCTGCCCAAACATCACCATTCTAAATTAATAAACCAAATCATCAATACCAATATCATCATCATACATCATCATGATCAATCATAAATATAAAAAAATCATTAAGCAAATATCATCATACCTAGTTTGAGCTCAGATGTAAAGCGCGCCCTAATCTATTTCTTTATAAAAATGTCGCTCAACTCACATGTATTAAAAAAATACAATTTTAAGAAAAGGTTCAGTGGGGCCTTGATAAAACATGCAATTTGGGCCCAATGTCTTGAAATAAAAATATTATGTCTTTATGGAGTATTTAGAAATAAAATAAACAAAATAAGTCCCACTGATGAAATTTGAAACATAATCCATAACATAAGTATTTTAATTATTCTTGGCGCTCATCTTGATCATTATTCGTTCATAGGACATGTCGTGCTATACTTGCCTAGACGTCGGAACCTCTCACATCACCGTGCGTGCCAAGGAGAAAATCATATTGCCTACCTGTAAGGGGAAAGTAAGGGAGTGAGCTAAAAGTCAAGTAAAGAAGTACAAACAAAAACAATAGTATTCAAGAAATCACAAGAAGGGCATATTCGTATCATAAACTCATGGCAAAACATATCATATTCATACTCATAAATCATAATCATAATCATAGTCATAATCATACATCATGTGATCATGGCACCCCTATTGTCCATGTCACATCATGAGGTAACCAACAAAAGCATAAACTGGTAAGACCTCCTCTATGAGGTAAACAGGATCTCATTTGTTACGTGTTGTTCCCAAAAGGGTGTGTTTTAAAATTTAAACTCGCAAGTGCACGAATCGTTTCGGAATATAATGTTCATGTAAGTACGAGGTCGAACCCATGGGAGTTGACTAACATCAAAAGAAACTATTTCAAACAAAGCAATAATATTCTAACCTAGTTCCAAATATTTGATGAGATTTTGTTTTAGAAAAATAAAAAGACAAGTAATAAAAATATTAGTGATAAAATAGAAAAATGGTTTTCAAATAAGATAAGTAAAATAAGATTATTAAGATATTAGAATCCACAAAATGCAAGTTCAATAGTATTTATAAGTATATTGATTCCCAAGTTTTGATATAGTTGAAATAAATCACACTATATATTTTTTTCAAAATATATTTTCTATTCAAGCACAAGTTACTCTTTAAAAAATGTAGGATTTTTCTTCACTTATATAAGATATAATTTCTAAGCATTAGTTGTGTTACAATCTAATGAAACTACAAAAAATCAAAGAGATTATGTTTAGGCAAAATATGATACTTATGCTCTAAGAATTAGATGTGAACAACTTAATGAAAAACATTTAATCAAAGAATATCATATTTTTGCATAATGAATAACTAAGTGTAATATGCTTTAACATTCAATAATAGATGAAAAATGCATATCATTGATAGAAAAATCCATAAACAATGTTACACAAATGGGAAATCAACATACAATAAAAAATACTATCTAGTTACATATTGCTTCATCATCATCTTAATAACCTTTGAAAAAGATTAGAAGCTCATAACTATATAAAAATTACAAAATAACATACTTGACATGCTCTTCAAAAGATGAAAATGGTAGAGAAAAGAGAGAAAAATATGTAGAGTCCAAGAACTTTACTTAGCTAATTGTTTAGTAGTATTATAGTATGTTTAGTGTTATCATTGTTACTTTGGATTTTTGGTTCAGACCGGGAGTTATTTGGACACTCATAGTAGTACTTATAGATTTTCTAAGTTTAACCTATAGTTTAAGAATATTAAGTATAACCTAAGGTTTGATTAATGTGTCTGATATTAAGGATTATATTATTATATTATAAGGTTTAGACAACAACCAATAGGATTTTTAAGCACATGTTTTGAATGGTAATTAAGGATTAAGTATTTTTGAGGATTAAATTAAATAAGGGTAAAAGTTTGAATGTATAGGGTCAGTCAGCAGCTTTGAGCACGTTGAGGGCTTAGTCAAGGCTGTTTACTCCATTCAAACTCAGCTAAAAATGTGTAAATTCGTGTTTAAATATTCAGCGTATGCCGATATATCGCAGCTATAGGGGGCGATATGTCGCAGCACGTAGATACGGAAAACACGAATCGATGCACGGTCGCCTCGGGAACAAAGGTCCAGGCGATATATCGCCTATAGGGGGCGATATATCGCCTCCACCAGCATGAATTCAAATACATTTGAATTCTTTTCCCTTCAGCCATTCAAACTCCTTCAACAGTCCAGCATCTTCTGAACGAGTCTTCAGCCTCTGCTGAACGATTATTCAAATGATTTTCACCTAAAAAGCCATTATTTTTATTCAAGTAAAATCAAGATATTTTCATTCCCAAACTCTATAAATAGGACCTAGTACCCAGCCATTATTCACCATTTGCTCTAAGTTCAGAGGCTGCTAGTGTTAAGTGAGTGAGAGAGTGTAAACACTTGGTTTGGGGAAAAACTATAAGCTTAAACATCATAAGCTTATCAAACACTTGGGAAGTAAGTGAGTGCTATAGTATTTCGGTGGATGTTAGATTGATCTTGCAATCTTTGAGGTAAACCCAAAACTCTAGTTCTTTTCTGTATTTTTATGTTATTTCCTTTCTCAAAACCTTCTACTCAGTCCCCTAACCTTATTCTTATTTTGGTTAGGGAATCCAAGCTTTTAAGCATATAAGTTGGTAAGTATGTTTTCTATGGTTTAGTCTTTCCATCTCTTTCATTTCATCTCCTTTCTTTAGACTTACTCTTTCTTATGGTTTTAGGAGTGTTCCAACAATCCCAACTCAGTCCATAATCTCGGTAACTTTGGTAAGGAAAATAGGCTAGAATCTACATGTTTATGATTATGCTATTTTATGTGTTATGTTTTCATATGTTATATGTTATTGATGTGTATGTTGTAGGCTTGGGCATATGCCTATTTGACTAACAAGACCCCAAAAGGATTGTGGGCATAAGCCTATTTAGCTGGTAGGACCCCACTAATCTCATGGGCATAAGCTTGTTTAGTCTATGGGACCCCAAGTAATAATGGCCATTATAATAAGTGAATTATGTGTTATGATATGTCTTTATATTTTATTATGAAATTATGTATATGACTATGTGTTAGGTTTTCCTTGCTGGGCATTAGGCTCACTCCTTTCTGTTTATGTGCAGGAAAATAAGTTTAGAGGCGGTAAGATTCGTGACGCTTGGAGGATGTGTATCGATGATGAATGGAGTCAAGGGGCCGAGCGTTATTCGATTCGAGGATATAGTCTCCTTTTATGTTTTTTATGGTTTTTATGTGTATTTTCCGCATTATTATGTAATGTCTTTTATTTTAAATCTTATTTTGTTTTAAAGACAATGGGATCCCAAAATCCTTCTTAGTATTCTGTTTCTTTGTAAATAACTCTTATTTTCAAGTTACTCAATAAATTATGGTATTTTCGTAAAATGTAAGTTTTTATGTATAGTTTCGATAATGGTCCAATTAGTCTAGATTAGTGGGTCATTACAAAATATGTGTAGAAGATGTTGAAAATATGAAGAAGAAGAGCCCCCCAAATGGTCTTACAAGACTCTATTTATAGGAAAAATATGGAGATTAAATTAATCAAATTAAAATGAATAAATTGATTAATTTAATTGTGTTGGGAAGTGGTAGGATAAATAGAGTAAGTGTAAGAGTATTGGAAAGATGAAATGTTTAGTTGGGTAAAAGATTAGTGAAAAGCTAGGGTAAAAAATAAATTAGGAATGTTTATTTAGGTAAGAAAAATAGGGAAGAGTGAATTGATATTTGAGTGAAAAATATTGGGAATAAAAATGTGGTTTTTGGCCTTTTGGTGGCTATTTGGCCCAACATACAACAAAATATGTTTGGCAATGCAATGGCTGATGAGGAATTTGGTTGAGGCGTGATGGTGTGGCAGGCGTGATGATATGTTATATGCTCGGCTGGGTGCTTGATGTGCATATGGTTTGCTGAAGAGTGGGGCAGCTAGACTAGATTGGGCCTAACCGTGGGATTCATATTGGGCCGAATGGGGCTGCTGGCTCCTATTTTGCTGCTGGGCAATGGGCCGAACTGAAGGCTGGAGGGACACGGGCCAGGTGGTTGCTGATGGTGGGCCTCAGTTTGGGCTCCTGGAGGCAGCTTGGACTTGGACATTGATGGCTTTGAGGAGGGCAAGTGCTTAAGCTTGGGACAGCTGGCGGCATTGGAGCTGAAGAAGCTGCTGAGGTGGAGCTGCTTGGTGGGAATGTGATTGCTGGACGTGAACTGATGCTTGAGCCAAAGATGTGGAACGGGCCTGGCCGTGGGCTTGGCATCTGCTAGGCTTCACTTTTCAAATTTGCCAATCTTTCTCCTTCCAACTCCACTTCTTTTCCTTTTTTTTTTCTTACTTTTCACCCCAACAAATACAATATATTCCCTAATAAAATAAAAAAAACACAAATTAAATTAAAACTAAATATTTTCAATAATAAAATATACATCATAAGTTCCATGAAAATACTAATTAAAACTTCATTTATATTTAACATTTGAGCTCGAAAATACATGTTTTTACTTCTAACTTAACAATATTATTTTTAAATAATTAAACTATAACATTTTTCAATAATATACTATAAGAGCATACAAAAATATATAAAAATCAAAATTAACCTAATAAATTCAAAATCACTTAAAAACTTAATAAATCAATTAGAAATTCAAGGATTAGGCAACAATTAGCACATAAAAAGTGGTAAAATAACTCTATTTTGTAGAGTTATCATTACGTCCTATCCTTAGTAACTCATTTGTTGCGTCGCGTTCAACACGCTAACAACCTATTGCTTTTCATACAACATACAAGCATATGTATAATCGTTCATATCATAACATAGAAATTGTACTTTTCATAACACTTTAGCTTACCATAACTCATACATTCCATAACACCATAATTCATGCTATCATTTCAGTTCATACCTTTCATAAAAAAATTCATAGAAATTCTAGCTAACTTCCTTACCTTAAGTCCAAGCAAAAGATAAAATGTGGGTACATCACAGTAAGCCTATAACCACAATCCAACGTTCGTTTTAAGATCATGTAAAATCACACGTGCCCAACATGCATACCCCACGTGTGCATGGGCCATGCCCACGTAGCACAAGTTGCACTACAACTCTGTTCACACAACAACGTCACATAAAATCATAGAGAATAATGTCAATTCTAACAATTAATCCTTCATGGTTACAAAACAAAAATCATAAGTTTGAATAATATGCGTACATTTGAAAGTAAAAATACACTTGCATGTAACATGCATACGTGGGAGTGTTCTTAAAATTAGCATTCAAGTTGATAATTCTACTTAGTTCATTTTATTTCCACTTCCTTAAAAAAAATTCAGCAAACATAAATAATTTACCACCTTAGTTAATATCACATTATTTCTTTAAATCACACATTTTCATTCATAAATTTTTATTACAAAAATTCAATTTATAAAAATATTATTTAGTCCTAATTGTGTAAAATAATAATCTCAATTATTAATTTTAAAATTAATAATAAATTGACAAAATTTGTAGTTACGTATAATTACTAAATGAATTCCTTGATCTCCTTTAGAAAATAATTTTACTTAATAAAAAAAACTGCATAAATATAAATGAGAAAATACATATTTAAAGTGTGAAAAAATTATATTTACCATATGCATAATCTAAGGTTTTCTTTATTTGAACACATGCTCTACTTATTTTATTTAACAAACATTTCCTCTTAACCAAATATTCCAGCAAGCATTTTATTTAATTAAAATCACATAATTGCACTAAAACCATATTTTCTTTCACAAAACATAAAAAAAAAATTGCATGCATTAGATTGAAGAAAAGACATTATTAAAGTGTTAAAAATCATATTTTACTCACATTAGTTCTAAAATGTGCATCTTTTAACTTAATGACAAATTACCACAAACATAATCCAAAATTCAGCAAGAATGAATTTACTTAAATATGCTCTTAATCATGTTTAACCATTAACCTAGCATGTTTTTGTAATTTTTTTATGCAGTCCAAGATTAAATTAGCATGCACCAATAATATAACTATGATTAAAACAATAATTTACAAAAAACAATGCCTATGCCGAACACACTACTAGAATAACCCACAACATACACAACTAAATCATACTTCCCTTATATGATAAAATACCTCAAATAATCATGCTTATAAGTGAGAAAATAAACAACAAAATACAAAGAAACCCTAAGTCTACAACAAGACATATGGCCGATACCCATGCACCTTAACAAGAAAATACCACAAATTATAATGTGCTCATCCAATGGTTTTAAAAAATAAAATCAAGAAACAAACACAACTTGTAATCTTTTTAGAACACCCTAAGCTGAAATACACATAGAGTTCAATAACAAGATTCATCATTCGAACTCATCATGCTTCTATAAAAAAATAAGCATCTCTCAAATCCATAAGTATGATTATTAAAGTTCTAAAGAAATAATAAGAACCCTAAAACATGTATTCAACATAGCAACATAAGAAAGAAAATAGAACTAAACCTATAAACATGTTGGGTGAAACCTATAACATTAACATCCCAATTTTATCTTTTCAACAACAAAGCTTCACAATAAACTTCCACATAGAATCATAGTTCCCACAAGGGTTTTCGAAAACCTCAAAAATACAACATCAAGGCCAAAAATGGTCATATTTCTAACATAAAGGTAAAATCAATAACAAAAGACTAAACACAACATTTCTTGCCAACACCAACCCTTATTTTCAAAACTACAACATATCAAGAAGTCAAAACAGCATAGATTGAGGGAAAAATCCATGACCTCCCTTGATTGTGTTCCAAGAACACAAAAGCAAAAGAACACTCTTGGCACCTAAGATTTTCAAACACTAAGACAAATAAAAGAGAGAAAGAAACCCTTAGAATTTAGGAAAAGAACTAGACTTAAGATTCAAAACCAAAAATCAATACAATTCTCTTTGCTTTTATAAAGGCCCTAGTTGTCGAACCCTTGCTAATGGGAAAAGGTAAGTCCCAAATTTCTAATTTCCTTGATTCCCTCTCTCATAATTCATGAAATTGACAACTATGGCTAGATTGATTTGTTTTCAAAATGGAAACTTTCCTATACACTCCCCGTAGCCTTGATCGAGCACTCTCCTCCTCTTCCTATATCTCTCATACTCGGCCAACTCACACTCACTCAAGGCCAAGGTCATGCTTTCCCATTTTAGTACAACTCATAGCCACTTGACTTTTCCTTATTTCTCCTTTTTAATAATAAAAATAAAATGGGAAATTACATGGTAGTCTATTGCATGCTCACCATGCATACCATGCACAAACACAAGTGCTCAAGTGCATCTATACTAACCATGCACCTTAGTGCACCCAACCAAAACACTAGAAGGATCTTAAAATAGAATAATTAACAATTTTTTTTATTCACATAATTTCTACCAAACAATTCAAACAAACAAAATAAATTCCTAACACTTAACAATTAATATTAAAATAAAGCACATAAATTAATAAATAAAAATTGGTGCGCTACAATATACCCTCCTTAAAAGGTATTTCTTCCCAAAATTCTTTCTTACCAAATAACTCAGGGTATCTTTCTCTCATGTCTTCCTCCAATTCCCATGTTGCTTCTCTTTCCGTGTTATTCTTCCACAAGACCTTAACTAGTGGAATCCTTTTGGATCTTAGTTCCTTGATTCCATTTTCAATGATACGCTCTACTTTTTCATCCTAACTTAGGTCATGCTTCAGCTGCAACGGCTCATAACTCAGAACATGAGAGGGATCCAACACGTACTTACGCAACATCGAGATTTGAAAGACGTTATGTGTTTTGGCTAGTGCTGAACGGTACACAACTTTCCCAACTATGTCCAAATTATCAAATGGACCTATAAATCTCGGGCTCATTTTCCCTTTCTTCCAAAAACGCATAACACCCTTCATTGGCGAGACTCTAAAAAATACAAACTCGCCAACTGAAAACTTGATATCCCTTCTCTTAAGGTCTGCGTAGTTCTTTTGCCTACTTTGAGCGCTAAGCATCCTTTGGTGAATCTTTTCAATCGCCTCGCTGGCTTCCATAACTGCCTCGAGGCCTAAAATTTGCTTCTCCCCAACCTCATCCCAGTGAAAGGGAGATCTACATTTGTGCCCATAAAGCATCTCATTGGGAGCCATCCCTATAGTGTACTAATAGCTATTGTTATAGAAGAACTCCATCAGGGGTAGATACCAACTCCAAGACTCTGAAAAGTACAAAGCACAACATCTCAACATATCTTCTAGAATCTGAATAGTCCTCTCAGATTGCCCATCGGTTTGGGGATGAAAAGTCGTACTGAACTTCAACTTTGTACCCAGAGCTTTCTACAACCCTTTCCAAAAGTTTGATGTGAACACTGACCCTCGGACAGAGATAACCGACTTTGGAACCCCATGAAGTCTCACTATCTCACTAACATACAACTCTGCATAATGATCCACCAAGTAGATGGTCTTAACTAGTAGAAAATGGGCGGACTTAGTGAGCCTGTCTACTATTACCCAAGCAGAATCGTGCTACTTTGAGGTCCTAGGTATCCCTACCACAAAATCCATTGCTATGTCTTCCCATTTCCATTCTAGAACATAAAGTGGCTGAAGTAGCCATGCTAGCCTTTGGTGTTCTGCTTTGACTTGCTGACATGTCAAACACATGGCAACAAACTCATCAACATCTTTCTTCATTCTAAGCCAGCAATACAATGCTTTAAGGTCCTGGTACATCTTTTTCAACCATGGATGTAAGGAATAGGGTGTTAGATGCGCCTCTCTCATAATACTTGTAACGCCCCGGTTACTCCAAGACCGTTACTGTGAACTTTGAACCGTGCTTAACTCGCTAATCAAGTTCCTTGGTTAAAAACGTGCGTCTAGGTGTTATTAATAGGTTAAGGTGTAAAACCAATCAAAAGGAAATGATATATTTTATTTAAAACTTAAACTATTCATGGGCACATAAAAAGGTTTACAAGTTATTTACGATACAAAATGGTCATTGCAGTATAAAATTTACAACTCGCCGACCTAAGCGGCAAAAATAGGGCAAACCCCCTAGTCCTCTGAGAACTCCTTGACCATGGTGGTCAAGCGGTCGCATCTATACACATCACCACCTAAGCTCTCCACTCAAGGTTGGGTGAGCTTTTCTTTCCCTTTACCTGCACCACATAGCACCCATGAGCCAAAGCCCAGCAAGAAAACTCAATACTGCATGTAAATATTATCAAATGATTATCATTATAATCATACAGAGCTTATAGCCCTGAACAGATGAGTGAATATCACTTTGTGGTTACGTTAACCATGAAGGAGCTTATAGCTCTAATCCGATGAATGATTTAACACTTGAGGTTCTGGTAAACCATAATGAGTGACTGACGAGCAAGTCACTAGGGGCTCGGTACCCATAGCCGTGTTACAATTCAATCACTAGGACTCTCTGGCCCTGGCTCTAATCAGATGAGCGACTGATGGGTAGTCACTGCGAGCTCGGCACCCACAGCCATGTGACTAAACAGTCACTGGGGCTCTCTAGCCCTGGCTTTAAGTGACTAGCCTTTGGCTAAACAAGCACTTTTAGTTTTCATCGAACTTGAGGTCGGTTCGGCATTAATGCTCATTTGATTCATTCAATGCAGATGTCGATTAGATCTAATATTTATCGGCTTATGCTAAGACCGTTCTTGACTTATGAGTCAATACCATGTGACCAGTGCTCAATACTATTGTTGAACTTGACTAATGAGTCACAACTTCACAGTTAATACTAACACTATTGCCAATTCTGACTATTCAGTCAGTGCCATGCACAAATGAGCAAGATTTTCTAAGCATTCGATATGCAATCAACGTCCACATTTAAACATTCAACATGCCTCAAGAATAACCATGCATGTCACGTATAGGGTGCAATTTTCTTACCTCTGGTTCGAGCAAGAATTAGTAAAAGAACGACCCTTGAGAACGATCTGTCTTTTAGTTCCTTAGTGGTCACCTAGTCATAACCAAATATGGAATTCCATCAACAAAATAAGTAATAAAGGATCTCAGACCAAGACCTAGCCTCCAGGACATCGAATCCTACCAAACCGGGTAGTAGGAACGATCCCGAGGCCTAAGGTTTGAGTTCCCATGATCAAAACACCACTTTGGCCACAAAAACCATAAAGCATTGTGGCCCCATCTCTCTGAGTCGCAGCCCTTAGCCAAGACAGAGGGGCCCACCTCAGGCACCTGCACCAATCACCGCGGCCCTCCTTCCCTAGTGTCGCGGCCCCCATGCCCTTCATCTCCACTGCCCACCTGCACCAAGCTCGGGCCGCGGCGCCCAAGAATAGGTTCGCGGTCCCACCTGGAAACTCACCCATAACCCCGATTTTCCACTTCTAAATCCTTCCAAAAACCTACCCAAACATCTCCAAATCCAAAAATCAAAGTTCCCAAACATCCCAATGATCCAAAATCATCAAATCCTAAGGCTCAAACAAACCAGAAACTCATCAACACACAAAATCCAAATCAGAGCTTAGAAACTCTAAAACTCAAAACTTAAAGCTTAGATTACCTTTGATTAAGTTGTTCCTCGCTAAATCCTTCGGTCAAGAAGCTTCTAATATTTCCTAGGATCACTATGCCTTGATCCTCACTTGATTCCGACTCCTAAAACCTAAGTTTCCTTCGAAATTGGAACGAACGGTCAAAAGGATAACGGGTGCCAGAGAAAAGGTGTTTGAACATAGTTTTTCTTCTGACAGGTTACTTCAAGCTTAAGTAGTCTCAAGTAAATCCTAATGCTCGGGGTCCCAAAAATGTCCCCGGGGACAAAATAGTCAAAACTCCCAGAATTTCCTCCTGATCTCACTAACTCCCATTATATCATCAAATAATCATTCTCACTATCCAATATCCCAATAATTGACCCCGTTATGACAAAATCACTAACTTGTATCCTAAGATCGTCTCATGCCAAATAGCTCAAACATATCCACATAATAATGAGATCTCATCCATAAATCATAAACATGCACCAAAATATACAAATATGCCCTAAACGGGCCAAATTACCAAAATGCCCTTATGATGAAATGTGGACCCACATGCATGCATTTAACATCATATTATAATATAATTCACATAAACATGCATATAATCATTTAATGGCATAATAAATCACTTATGGCCCTCCCGACCTACTAATCCAACCATTAAACCGCATTAGGGATTTCAGGGCATTACAATTATCCCCTCCTTACAGAAATTTCATCCTCAAAATTTACCTAAACAACTCGGGATACTGACTCCGCATATCTGACTCCATCTCCTAGGTCACTTCCTCGACCTTGTTGTTCCTCCACAATACCTTAACCAAAGGTATCGTCTTATTTCTGAGGACCTTGTCCTTTCTGTCAAGTATCTGGACTGGTTGTTCCTCAAAGGAAAGATCCGCCTCAAGCTCTAGATCTTCATAACTCAAAACATGAGTCACATCAGATACATACTTCCGAAGAGCTGGAAAGTGAAACACATTATGCACTGCTGACAATGTCGGAGGTAAGGCCAACTTGTAAGCCACCTGACCAATCCTCTCCAGGATCTCAAATGGACCTACATATTTAGGGCTCAGCTTGCCCTTCTTCCCAAATCTTCTTACCCCTTTCCATGGCGAGACTCTCAGAAAGACATAGTCCCCCACCTGGAACTCCATGTTTCTGCGCTTGGGATCTGCATAACTTTTCTGTCTACTCTGAGAAGTGAGCATCCGAGCTCTAATCTTCTCAATGGCCTCACTGGTCCTCTGAAATGCCTCAGGACCCAAGTATCTCCTTTCACCTGTCTCATCCCAATGAATGGGAGATCTGCACTTCCTACCATACAACATCTCATAAGGTGCAACTCCAATGGTAAACCGATAACTGTTATTGTAGGAAAACTCTATCAAAAGTAGATACTTACTCCAAGATCCACCAAAGTCCAGCACACATGCTCGCAGCATGTCTTCCAATATCTGGATCATCCTCTCAGATTGCCCATCTGTCTGAGGATGATAAGCAGTACTGAACTTCAACTGTGTTCCCATGGCCCTCTATAAACTCCCCCTAAACTTGGAAATAAAAGTGGGATCTCGATCTGACACAATCGACCTCAGTGCTCCATGGAGGCGCACGATCTCTCTCACATAGAGATATGCATACTGGTCAACTATATATGTAGTCCTCACTAGCAAGAACTGAACTGACTTGGTATAGTGATCCACTATCACCCATATAGAATCATGCTGACCAACAGTCCTGGGTAACCCCACCACGAAATCCATCGTGATATCCCCCCATTTCCACTCTGGGATATCCAGAGGCTGCAATAACCCTGCTGGCCTCTGATGCTCAGCCTTGACCTGTTGACATGTCAAGCACTTAGCCACATATTCCACTACATCCCTCTTCATCCCTGGCCACCAATACAGCGATCTCACATCCTGATACATCTTCGTGGTGCTTAGATGCAAAGAATAAGGAGTAGTGTGACAATCATCCAGAATCTCCCACCTTAAAGCAGTGTCTAACGGAACACATATCCGACCCTTGTACCTCAACAAGCCCAAATCAGACACTGTATAATCTTTGGATGCTCCAGCCAAAACATCCTCTCTGATCTTGATCAGCTGTGGATCACTCAACTGACCTTCCTTGATTATCTCCAACAGTGTAGACTGTAGCGTAATATTGGCCAACTGGCCCACCAGCAACTCTATACCATCTCTGGTCATATCATCTGCTAATTCTCTGGCTATCAGCCTCGCACCATAAATCTGCCCCGGACCCTTCCGACTTAAAGCATCAGCTACCACGTTGGCTTTTCCTGGATGATACAAAATCTCACAATCATAATCTTTTACTAACTCTAGCCCACGCCTTTGTCTCATATTTAAATCTTCCTACGTGAAGAAGTATTTTAGGCTCTTGTGATCTGTATAGATCTCACACTTCTCCCCATAAAGATAATGCCTCCATACCTTTAAAACAAAGACCACAGCCGCCAACTTTAAATCATGAGTGGGATATCTCTTTTCATACTCATTCAGCTGACGTGAGGCATAAGCAATTACCTTCTCTGACTGCATCAGAACACAACCCAAACCTTGATGTGAAGCATCGCAGTAAATCACAAATTTCTCCTGATCTGTTGCAAGACTCAGAACTGGAGCTGTAATCAATCTCTGCTTCAGTTCCTGGAAGTTGTTCTTACACTTGTCTAACCACACAAATTTCTGATTCTTGCATGTCAGTTCAGTCAATAAAGTAGCAATCTTAGAGAACCCTTCCATGAAACGCCTATAATAACCTGCCAATCCAAGGAAACTTCTAACCTCAGAAGCATTCTTTGGCCTTGGCCAATCTCTGACTGCCTCAACCTTTGCTGGATCTACCTTAATCCCCTCCTTACTGACAATGTGTCCAAGAAAGGACACCTGAGATAACCAGAACTCACATTTCTTGAACTTTGCAAACAGTCAGTGTTCCCTCAGTCTCTGTAGAACCAATCTCAGATGTTGTTCATGCTCTGACTCTGACTGAGAATAAACCAAGATATCATCGATGAAGACGATCACAAACTGATCCAGATAATCCTTGAACACTCTGTTTATCAGATCCATAAAAGCAACTGGGGCATTAGTCAATCGAAAAGACATGACTAAGAACTCATAATGCCCATACCTGGTGCGAAAAGAAATCTTCGGTATATCTCCCTCCTTGACCCTCAACTGATGATAACTAGAACGAAGGTTGATCTTTGAGAATACATTTTTACCTTGCAACTGATCAAATAGATCATCTATCCTTGGCAAATGATACTTGTTCTTGATTGTTAACTTATTCAGTTCCCTGTAATCAATGCACATCCTCAGAGAACTATCCTTCTTTTTCACAAACAGAACTGGCGCTCCCCAAGGTGAGAAACTAGGTCTGATAAAACCCAAATCCAACAGCTATTGTAACTGTACCTTTAATTCTTTTAACTCAGCTGGGGCCATTTTGTAAGGTGCTTTAGACACTGGCTCCGTCCCTGGTGCCAGTTCTATCACAAACTCAATTTCTATATGTGGTGGCAACCCTGGAAAATCTTCTGGAAACACATCCAGGAATTCACAAACTAGTATGGTCTCTTCTGGTCTCACTGGCATGACCTGAGTGGTGTCAACCACACTGGCTAAGAATCCAATGGAACCTCCTTGCAATAGAACTCTAGCCCTCAAAACAGAAATCATAGGTATGAGGGGTCCATGCACAGTACCAACAAACACAAAAGGATCCTCACCTTCAAGCTCAAAGGTGACCATCTTCCTTCTACAATCAATGGTTGCCACATACTTCACTAACCAGTCCATACCTAGAATCGTATCGAAGTCAGTCATAACTAACTCTATCAAATCCACTGATAACTCTCTGCCCTCCACTGTCACTGGCAAAGATCTGACCCATCTCCTGGATACCACTAATTCCCCAGTGGGTAATAAAGTTCCAAACCCCATAGCATAAAAATCACAGGGTCTACATAGTCTATCAATAATACTACTAGCAACAAAAGAATGTGTAGCACCAGAATCAATCAAAACATTATAAGGGGTTCCAGCACTAAGAATCTGACCTGTAACTACTGAGGGAGAAGCCTCAACTTTTGCTTGTGTCAATGAAAACACTCGAGCTGGGGCCGAACTGTCTGCTTTCCTGGGTTCTTCCTTTCTTGCCTTAGGGCAGTCTTTCTTAAAATGACCCACTGATCCACACCAAAAAGCAGGCATTTGCCCTACACTCTCCCAAATGTCGCCTCTTACATCTAGGTCATTTAGGACAAGCCTTCCAGGCTTCACTACCACCTTGACGACCCATTGAAATACCACGGGGCCACCTATCATGACCTGGAACTGGGAAGGTGTTAGGAACCTTCCTCTTTTGATCACTAGGGCCTTCACCCCTACTTGAACCCACAAAAGGAGAACCTGTTCTCCTAAACTCCCTTCTGGCTGGATTATCTCACCATATCTTATTCTCTGCACTCTCAGCTGTGAGTGCCTTCTCAACCACTTGTGCATAGGTAGTAACCCCAGCCACAGTGGTAATGCGAACATCTCGGGCTAATCTAGGTTATAGCCCCTGGAGAAATCTCTCCCTCCTGGTCCCATCAGTGGGTACAAGCTCCATCGAAAACTTTTCCAATTGATCAAACTTTAGGGCATACTCAGTCACTAAGAAACTCCCTTGAAGTAACCTAATGAATTCCTCAACTGTTGTCGCCCTGGTGGCATCGTTATAGTATTTCTCATTGAACAGAGTCTGAAACTTTTCCCAACTCAGGGCATTGATGTTTTTAGTCTGGGATATAACTTCCCACCAAATTCGGGCATCCTCCCGAAACATATATGTGGCACAAGCCACCCTCTCATTACCAATCACCCTCATAAAGTCAAGGATAATGATAATCATGCTCATCCACTGCTCAGATTTAGCAGGATCTGCACTACCTTCAAAAACTGGAGGTTGCTGCTTTCTGAACCTTTCATAGAGAGGCTCCCATTTATTTCCAGTCTCAGGCAGCTGCTCAATTGATGGCACCAATACATGAGGTGCCTCAGGTACACTAGCTACTACATGAACCTGTTGTTGTCTTAGGAGGCGGAGTTCTTCTCCCTGCCTCAACACTGTGGCCTGCAGCTCATTAAATAACTGCTTCCAGTTCTCAGGAGCTGGCTGTGGAATCTGACCCTAGTCATTCTCCTAACCCTGGTTATTATTATTCTGGCCTTGATCACCCTGGCCAGCTGAGGAATCTATCTGTCTTGGAATCATTCTTATCACTTAAACCTTGTTGAAATAATCAATGCGCCCAGTTAAGCAGTAATAACAAAACCTATTGCCGCCTCACGGTCCAAGATCAACATATAATCACCAAATTTCATAGTTATACAGTATACAAATGGATACATGATTATAGCATTTAGCACTAAACATGTATCAGATAATAGTTCACAATGAATAATACTAGTGAGTATGTTCCAGCAATATCAATACTATTTAGCACACTGTTGCTGAAGATGCAGTATTTAAGGCATAGCCTTATCCAAGTATCCTATGTAAACAGGTAAAGCATTTATACTATATTTAAGCAGTTAAATATATAACCATATAAATAGTTACCAAACCATGAGTCGAGCTTATCTTCAGTGGTGAGTGTACATGCCCAGCCAGTCTAAAGGAACCCTAAACGTTGGCACGCTCTGATACCAAGTTGTAACGCCCTGGTTACTCCAAGACCATTATTGTGAACTTTGAACCGTGCTTAACTCGCTAATCGAGTTCCTTGGTTAAAAACATGCGTCTAGGTGTTATTAATAGGTTAATGTGTAAAACCAATCAAAAGGAAAGGATATATTTTATTTAAAACTTAAATTGTTCATGGGCCAAAATCACAAATCACAAACATGCACCAAAATATACAAATATGCCCTCAACGAGCCAAATTACCAAAATGCCCTTATGATGAAATATGGACCCACATGCATGCATTTAACATCATATTATAATATAATTCACATAAGCAGGCATATAATTATTTAATGACATAATAAAATAATTCTGGCCCTCCCAGCCTACTAATCCAGCCATTAAACCGCATTAGAGATTTTGGGGCATTACAATAGGAACCAAAGGTGTTAGAGAATATATTATATTGTACTAAATGGAAATGGTAAAACTAATATACAACTCTAAGAAAAATAATACAAAAAACAAGATGATAGAAAAAAAACAAGTGTTACAACTCTATTGCTCAAAATACAAGTAAATAAAAGGATGTAGAAGAAGAAGATTACAAACTCCAAACAATGATAATACAAGTAAATAAGAACAAGAAGAACAAAAGGAACAAAAGAATGAAAAGAGCAATGAAAAACACAAACTCTTACACAACCAAAGTGTAGAGTAGTGGGGATCACCAACTTGACAAGGTTCAAAACCTTTGTCCAAAAGCTTATTTCCCCCTATTCTCTAAGCACTAAGGGATCTCTCTAGGAAATAGCTCTCTGGAATTATCAAGCATCTATGGTGTATTTTCCAGCCAAGTGCTTTGAGATACAAAATGATGTGTCTTACAAGTGCGTATTAGGCTCCTATTTATAGAGTATGAGATACCCTTTTAATTTTAAATTCCACCAACCCACATGGCTGTTACTAATGTTTAATTGGATGTTTATGGAATTAAAATGGAGATTTGGGAGTTACTTGGGATGTTTGAACCGTTCAAATTGGAAAAAACTAAAAAAAAACAAATTGGTTGTCAGCCTCACTAGCCGCGGCCAGGACGGCCACTGGCCTCTGTCCCCTAGGCTGCAGCCAGGGAATGTCAGTGGCCGTGACCACAGGCTATTTTCAGCACAAAATGTCATTTCCTAAAATGTTCTAAAACGTCCCAAATCTTTTCCCACATGATTTTGTAACCTCCAAACACCTAATGAGAGTTAAAAATATGTCGCTAACAACCATATTTCATAATGGTTTTGTGAAATACAATCTCAAATGTGTAACATACAATCTACACATTATTGGGTAATATTTGGGAGTTACAAATTTGTAACTGATTTTGTAACTCCAAAATATGTCACATTTGGGCACACACATGTGTCCAATTTTGTGACTCTCAATAATATGTTACAAGGAATGACAAATCATATTTTGTCACATTATTTAATCTAACATTATATTATATGAAATAATATAACAAAAGGAGCATGGCCACAACTTCAAGCTCACATCTCAAGGTAATTTAAAAAAGCCCAAGTACATAAGAACTCTTCATGTGCAATCTGCACATGCTTATTAAGAGATCAAGCATGTGAATATGCTCCCAAACTTGTTTAGAGAAATTACACTCCACCAAAGCATGAGTGAAAAATTCACTCCCTACTCCACATCCAAAACAAATTGACATCTCGCTCACCCCCTTATTTGCCACAAAAGCCACGCAAGACAAAATCCCATGACAAGTGTAACACCCTGGTTAGCCAAGATCGTTACACTGTGTATTTTAAATAGTGTTTAACTTGCTAAACGAGCCATTAGGCCATAAGCGTGCATCAAGGTGTGATTACTAGTCCAGGGTTAAAAATGTAACGCCCTGGGTAGCCAAGACCGTTACACTGTGTATTTATAAAGGTGCAAGACTTGCTAATCAAGTCATTTAGTTGAAAACGTGTTACTAAAATCATTAATGAACTAGGGTTAAAAGGTTTTGATCGTAAAAGATACCATTCATTTAAATAAAAATTTCAAACATGGGATCCCAAAAGAAAATAGAGTTAAAAAGGACAATTTACAAAACTCTAAGGTATATACAACCACTAGCCACTCTAAGGGCAAAGCAGACATGTAAGGTTCTCCCGTTCCTATCTAACCCACAACTGTGGCGGCGGGGCAACTGACTATGTACATTCCGCCTCTAGAGCTCTCCAAGTCAGGGCTAATTAAGCTTACCCTTGCCTTTACCTGCACCACGTAGCACCCGTGAGCCAAGGCCCAGCAAGAAAACCATAACATCATAGAACAAACAATGATAATAATCAAATAATTCTTTAAGCATGTTCATATACTTAGCAGTCCATATTAATCTCATAATCAATAAACATAACCAGGAAATCCATAAGCTAATACTCATATATTCAGTATGTCATACTCATTAGTTAACAATAATAACCAAATCACATAACAATCAAGGTCGACGCTCTTAGGCCGCACCCTCTGTTTACCCCACTGACTCCGATTCGCTTAAACCAAGCTCAGTGAATATTAAGTTGTCATCAGCTACCAGTGGCTGAGCCGTGCCCTGCGCGCCAATGTAAACTCCGACACTCTTAGGTCGTTTGTTTAATATTCACATGGCATAATACCACCTTACATAATGCATACAAGAATAGGGAACCCTTAGTCCCGTCATAAACTCACAACCGGGTGCAGTTTTCTTACCTTTAATTCCAAGTGTTCTGATTACGAGAGATGACCCTTGAGAACGATCCATTTCCCGAGCCCTAGCTTACACCTAATCACAACCAAGATAAGGGATTCCATCAATAATAATTGTATAAAGGTTTCTGGACCAAGTTCTAGCCTCCGGAACATCGAATTCCACCAAACACGATAGTGAAATCGATCCCTAGCACCCTAGGTTAGGTTCCCGCGCCTAAAACCTCCTTAAGGCCAAAAATGCCCTTAAGAGTCGCTGCCCAAGCTCTCTATGATGCGGCCCGCCCCTATCCAGAGGCCCACCCTCACCAAATAACCAACAAGGGCCGCGGCCCAACACTCCCCATGCCGCGACCCGCCCTTCTTCCTCAGCTCCCACCAGCTCCAAAGGGCCGCGGCACACCAAGAACTGAGCTGCGGCCCGACCCTTCGAACCCAGAAAACCCACCATTTTTAACAATCAAACCTCTCTCAAATCAACCCAAAACCATCCTAATGATACAATTCAACTATCATAAACATCCTAACATGTTTCCAGCAACATAACCCAACAAAAACCTAGCTTAGAAACTCATCAAAACCCCACTTAAATCCTTGAAACCCATAAATTCATAAACCCCTTAGAACAGCCAGAAATTCCAGAATTCAGATACTAAACTTAAAATTAAAGCTTACCTTCCCTGAAGAACCAATCCACCAATTAGTTGCTGAGCTAATTCCCAAATCCTTAGCCTCAATTTAATCTTCAAAATCAATAACCCAAAAACACTTAGAACCCAGCCCAAATCTACATAATTAAATGACCAAGAATGTGATTTAAGTCTTACCTTAACTCCTGATTGAATTCCTTAGCTAAAACTGAGCTAATCTCCAAGGTTCCAACTCAAATCTTTGAGTTTCCAGCCAAATTCCCCTTTTGCTTCAGTATCTTCCTTGAGAGAGAGAGAGAGAGATAGAGGAAAGAAGGGTCAGTTTAGGTGTTTCTAGCTATTTCCTTATTTGTTTTATCTTACTTGAGTTAATCCTAAAGCTCGGGGTACCAAAAACGTCCCCGAGGGCAAAATGGTAAACTTCCCCAGTATTCCCTCTTAAGCTTTCTAACCTAAAATATATCTCCATAACCCAATAACCCAAATAACCATCTAATACCCAAAAAACCCCTCGACTCGCCCGAGTCAAGTATTGGGTCCCGTTGTGACTTTCCTGCTAACTGGCTCCCTAGGATTGCCTCAAGCCACTCGCTGCAAATATATATATCCATATAATAATGTGATCTTCACAATTATAACATATAATCACATTTATGCCCTCAACGGGCTAAAATTACAGATATGCCCCTTTAAGCTAAACAGGGCCTACATGCATAATAATACTCTTAGACATGCATCTCATGTATCCATATAATCATATAAGCATGCTTATCACGAAATCATGCATTAAATTATTTAATTCACACATAAACCAATTATGCCCTCCCGACATATTAATCAAGGCCATTAAGCCTTATTAGTGATTTTTGGGTTGTTACACAAAATTTCGGTTAAAATGAATGGATGTTTCATTAAAAATATTAAACTATACAAGGGATCCCATAAGAAACATTTACAAAGTTGCTTACAGTTCCAAAAAGGTCATTATAATTCAAAAGTTACAATCCGCCAACCTAAGCAACAAAAATAGGGCTTAACCCTAGTTCCCTTGAGAAACCTTGGCCGTGGTGGTCAAGTGGCCACATATGTACACATCACCACCTAAGCTCTCCAACTCATGGCTGGTCCAGCTTTCCTTTCCCTTTACCTACACCACGTAGCACCCGTGAGCCAAGGCTCAGCAAGAAAACTTAATACAAGTGCATGAATAATATATATACAGATTCAAATGCATATGTAGCATGCCCAACAGTAATAACCTACTCTTGCATGCATACAGGTACAAATAAATGGTTATGGAATCATTTTGGGGCTCGTAGCCCTAATCAGATTACCATAGAGTCAGCCTGGGGTCCTTTGCCCTGAATAGATGACCATAGAGTCAACCTGTGGTCATTTGCCCTAGCCATGTGACCATAAGGTCACCCTAGCTCTGAGTAACTAGCCATAGAGCTAGTCAAGCGCTTTGGTTTTTCTACAACCATTGGGTCGAACAAGCGTGTAATGCTCCTTCTGATTAGATCTAATCATATCAACCAGCGCTCAACGTGCTATTGCCGCCCTTGACTCATAAGTCAATGCTTTACGACTAGTGCTCAGCGCTATTGCCGTCCTTGACTCATAAGTCAATGCTTTTCTCAAATATATTTAATGCAAACAAGAATTCATCATATAACAAATATCCACATATAGAGCACTCAACCTACTTCATCAATAATTACAGGCATACTCATAATCAAGCGCATCTACATGGACCAAAGCCCAATTAAAACTATATTCAACAATCGGGCCAAGCCCTAATCATGTATGTCACATAATGGGTGCAATTTTCTTACCTCAGGTGTGAGTGTAATCTAAAATAAGAACGACCCTCGGGCACGATCCTGATCCTGAGCCCCTAGCAATAACCTAGTCACAACCAATTATAGAATCCCATCAATAATGAGTAATAAAGGCTTCTGACCGAGTCCTAGCCTCCAAGACATCGAATCCTACTAAACGGGGTAGTAGATTCGATCCTGAGCCTTTAGGTTTGAGTTCTCGCACTCAAAACCTCCTTGAGGCCCAAAATCCCTTAAGCGTCGCGGCCCCCAACCATTTGAGCTGCGGCCCGCTCAAGTCAGAGGCTCGAGCCTCTTCTTTGCCTGCCCAAGCGCCGCGGCACCCACTCACAGGCGCCGCAGCTCAAAAGCCTCACAACCACCTACTTCTCCTTCACCTGATTTGAGTCGCGACGCCCCAAGAATAGGGTCGCAACTCAACCTGAAAAACTCAATTTTTCTTCGTTTTTCTCATGCCAAATTCCTCCAGAAACCTATCCAAACATACCCAAATCTCAAAAACAAAGTTCAAAATCATCTCAATGGCCCAAAACCATCAGAACCTAAGCTTCAAACCATTCAAGAACTCATCAAAACATAAAATCTAGTTCAAAACTTAAGAAACTTAAGGAAACGAAAACTCGTAAACTCAAAGCTTAAATTACCTCTAATTATGTCGTTTCTCGCTAAATCCTCCGGCTAATAAGCTTCTATTCTTTATTAGAATCGTTATGACTCTATCCTTACTTGAATCTGAGTCCTAAAACTAGAGTTTCCTTCGAAAATGCAACGAACGGTAAAAAGGAGAACGAGAGAGAGAGAGAGAGTGAGAGAGAGAGAGGGGGAGAGAGAAAAGTGTTCGAACATATTCTTCTATTTCTATCAGGTTACTTCGAACTCAAGTAACCTTAAGTAAAACCCAAGGCTTGGGGTCCCAAAAACGCCTCAGAGGGTAAAATAGTCAAAATTCCCATAATTTCCTCCTGATCTCATTAACTCCCAATATATCATCAAATATTCATTCCCATTACCCAATAACCCGGTAATGTATTGAATACCCAAAATACCCATTGACTCACCCCAAGTCAAGTACTGATCTCGTTGTGATTTTTCCGCTAACTTGCTCCCTAAGATCGCCTCGTGCCGAGTAACCCAAATATATCCACATAATAATGTGGTCCCACACATATCACATATATGCCAAATATATCCACAACGGACCAAATTACAAAAATTGTCATTCTAATAAGAAACGGGCCCACATGCTTAATTAATACACATAAACATGCATGTCAAGTCATATAATAATATAACTCACATAATCACATAATTACACACATATATAACACATAAACATGTAATTTTCATAATTTGTCATCTTGGCCCCCTAATCAAGGTCCTAAGTCTTATTAGGTAATTTGAGACGTTACAACAAGCTTTCCACAAACATACCTTATATTTTAAGATTTATTGAGATTCCACAATCTCGTCTTCTAACATTTTGTTTGGTAGGGAAAAAAGATGGTGGAGAGAGAGTAGTAGAAGGAGATGTTGAATTTTTTGTTTGACAAGAGTGAGAGAGGAAGGGAGACCTTCTCCCTCCAAACCTTAAAACTTCAATTCCTCTATTTTTTTGATGAATAAAAAAAAAGACAAAAAAAATATGTAAAATGCCACATTTGTCCTTTCATAATATAATAAATATTTATGTAAAAAATATAAGATAGTAATTTTAATAATTAATTTCTTCTTCACTCTAATTTTTTTCCTATTACCAAACAATATAAATGAGAGTAACTATCATCTCCATCCATCCTATTCTCCCCCTAAATATATTAAGTCTAGTTAGAAGAAGAGACAACATCTTCAAAAGAGTCCATAAGAGCCTTGTCATCCAATTGAACCGAATAAGACCCCCTTTTTTTTAATCAAAATGACAACAATACAAATCTCTAACATGGCACACACTGGTGTTTGGTATGAGATAAAGTAAATGTGGGAATGAGAATCTAAAAGTCTTCCTATGTTTGGTTCAAATTTTAAGAGGGTAAAGTTAATAATTTGTGTGGACCCCACATGTATTTTAAGGGTAAAGTGAACCATTTTGTACACAATAATTTAATATTACCTCCATCCTAAGTCCTTCTATACTTTCCAAGGAAACTGAACTACTCAAAGCAAACACCCCTTCAAGGGAATTCTCATAATCTCCTCGCTATACCAAACCGCCCCTAATATTTTCTCTAAGTTTTTTTCTTTTTTAGGGGAGTCTTATCTAAGATTTAATTGGCCATAGAAAAAAATGCCTCCAATAATTAATGGTTTAGGGATATATTTTAAATTTGTCAAAAAAAATATTTTAAAGCTAATAAAATTGAAGGTTTCTTATGCTAAGAATTTATAATTCCTCAAAATATAGTATCATGAATTTTTTTATTTCAAAAATATATATTATACCTTTTCCATCCACGTGGCATGGATCTCCACCTTTCATCATCTACCTAAAATCAACAACCCATAAAAGTTTAAACACAATTAATTAATTTTCTTTAAAAACAAAAACACAGTTGTAATTTTGGATAACTACGATTTTTTTTCTCTCTTTTAATGACAGTTTTTTCTCTTAAGAAAGTAAATATTAAACGTGCCTGATATTATTTTGTATAGAAAATTGTCTTTAATTTTTTTAATATTAGAGGCTTTTTTAGTACAAAAATAAAATATTTTGCATTACCCAAAACAAAATTTTTAATATCTCTCCCCATCTCTCTTAAATGACGGTTTTTTTTTCTTAAGTAGGTAAATATTAAACATGCCAGATATTTTGTCAAAAAAAAAAAAAAACATGGCAGATATTATTTTGTATAAAAATTTGTCTAATTTTTTACTTTCAATATTAGAGGTTTTTTTTGCTGGAGGATATACTTTTTCCTGTTTGAGTTTGGTTAGTGTCTGTATTCTCTTTAAAATATATATATATATATATTACAGGTTTTTTTGGTACAAAAATAATATATTTTGCATCACCTGGACAAAATTTTTAACAGGGTAAATAATTATTCGGTACTTGAGTTTAATCAAAATACAAATTTGGTGCTTTGTATTTTCAATAATGTTTATCTGGTACTTTATAATTTAAAATTTTATATATTTAGTACTATATACTCAAATTTGATCAATAAAATTTTATCTATATGACTAAATTGTCCCAAATTATATGTAATTAAGTAATTAAATTTAAATTTGAAACTCATATAATTGAGGACAGTTTGGTCATATTGATAAAAATATTATTCATTATATTTAAATCTAAGTTATCAAATATGTATAATTTCAAATTACAGGATACCAAATGAGCATTATTAAAAATATAGAGTACCAAATCTGTATTTTGATAAATTATAGGTTAGCAAAGGAGTAATTTTTTTAATATAGCCTAAGGAGATTTCCTACTCAAAAGGGAGATTTTTTTTTAATGCTCTCATTTAAAATAAATTTGAGGAAATATACTATTTTAATAATATTTGTTTGTCTTAAAACCATGTTAGTGCCTTATTATTCCCTTAATACTATTTTGATATCTTGTATATTATATTTGTAAAAAAGAAATACCTTGTATATTATAAATTAATTCACAATTATACATTTTCACTAATTTTGGAAAAAAATTTTATTGATATATATGTTTTAAATCTTAAAAAAAAGTGAAAGAATTGGTAAATATTTTTTTAACAAAAAATTTATAAATATGTTTTAAATTCTTTCTTTTTTTAAGATTTAAAGCATATATATCAATAAAAATATTTACTAAAATTAGTGAAATGTAGAATTTTGAACTGATTTACAATATACAATGTATTAAAATGTTTTTAAAGAAATGTATTAAAATTGTATAAAATAAACAAGGAAGATTTATACTCACACATTTTATAATATAAATAATTACTAATTTGAAAATAATTGTTTAATATACCCATATTATAATATTAATTAACCAAAATAACAAACAATCAAATTTTATCTACCTATTTATTATACCAACTTTTTTTTTATCATAATATATCACATTCAATATATTTCCTTATATTATATATTTCCTTATATAACATTATATTTTTATAATTATATACTTCCTAGTATCAAATGACATTACTAATTTAAACAATCATATCATTATACTTATTAACTATCGAGTATCAAACGATATTGATGTATAAACATATTCTAATTAAAGATGACACCAAATAAGTTTAATGGTTTAGCCACTATTCATATAACAAATGTTATCATTAAAACCAATTTAAAAAAATATAAGAAATGAGTAAGATATGTAATTTTCGTATTAGATTGGATGAAAAATAAAAAATAAAAATAATAGAAACATTAAAAAGCTACCAAATAGTACCCAAATTGATTGCTTTGATCAATATTGGACTACTTGGTGGCAGCTTATGATCTTCATTCTTTATATCACTTTTCAAGTTGGTTACTAATAGCCAAACTATATGTAATAGCAACAATAAAAACTACCTATTAGTATCCAACATTTAAATACATTGCAGTATAAATCCAACAATAAATTTATATTTATATACTCAGTGATATATATTACATAAAAAAAACTAGCTATTAGTATCCAACATTTAAACATTATAAACTACAGTTTGTTATTATACTTACAAGAGCTATTGTTTAGTATCCAACAGAGTCTCAAATACTACTTTTTGGTATCAAAAGATAATAATAGTATAAACTTATTCTTAATAAAAATGAGATCAAATAAGTTATATGTTATATCCATTATAATAAATAGGATATGCTTAGAATAAACAATAAACAGCTACCAAACAGTATCTAAAATGCTTGTTTTTCACCTCCTTGGATTTTGCACCAACCTTGCAGTATAACCATGGTGTTTCTTTATTAATAATAAAACAAAATAAAATAAATAATTAGTTATATGAATTAATAATAAGTTGGTTAATTATGTTATTTTAAGAAAGTTAGTATGTTAGTGAGTATTTAAAGAAATAACAAAGTTGGTATGTTAGTGAGTATTTTAAAAAAATTGGTATGCTAGTGAGTATTTTAAGGAATTAACCATGGTTAGTCGGTTATATATAAAAATAATTAATACGTTTGGGTATATATTTTTATCTCTAACAAAGTTGCAATTATTTAATTCAATGTGTACATATATGTAAAGTTATAATAAACAATAAGATACCAAATTGATTCCAAAACGGCTAAAGTGGTATATTCTCTAAATTTTATTATGTGTTTTTTAATATGTTATCCATTATTGTATAAGTTTTAGTTATTCTAGAATTTTGTTTTGAAGATATTTTTTCTTCACATATTCTTATATTTGTGTGTTTTTGCTATTTTATTTACTTTTTGTAGTTTTTTTTATATGTAATTTTTAAGTCCAAAACCAGTAATATATGACATTTTTTTTTAAAAAAAAATGAACTAATTGGGCACTATAATTTATTTGATGGTTGAATTTTCAATAATTTTTTGGTGCTACACTTATATAAAATCTTTATTTCACAATATATACTAAGCAAAAAGAAACATTATTATTTTTATACAGAAAATTATTCTTATATTAAATAGTGGTATATTGTTATTATTTTTCCCATTAGAAAAATATTATTAGTCATGTTAGGCTGAAATATTTTTATCTTAATTTTTTTTAACTATAATTAACATTATTTTGATTATGTTTTAATATATCTTCTTCACAAATTATTACAAAAACAATTAGAATGAACATAATTATATATATAATGTTTAAATGTTTAGATCTCTAAATAGTTTCATATGGTCTTGTTATCCCCATTTCCTGCATGGGCTCGGGGCCTTCGTCTTGGCCCACTTTCAGGGGGCCAGCTCTGCACGCGGGCCCGGCCCAAGGTCCCTTGGTATGGAGAATGCCCAAGGGGAAGGGTATGGACCGGGGACTCAGGACTGGGCCCATTGGAGGTGTCCGGGATGTCCCTCTAGGTCCATCCTTAGTGAGGATCGTCCGGGCGGTGTGCGGAGCATTCCAATCGCTGCGTCCAACGGATCCCTATCTCGGACCACTGACGCGGTCCGGGCCGATGGTAAACGAAGCGGGACAAAGGTGAATGGACCCGGATCGTCTCATCCCTAGTTGAAGGGGCCAGGCGTCCGGGAACCTGACGCCGCCTCGCTCCACGTGGGCGTTGTCCCCCACTTTTCACCTGCAGAAAAGGTCATCTCGGGATTGCACGCCAATGTGTCAGGACTGCGCAGCCAAGTACTCTGACTGGTCTTGTCTCCTGAATCTGCCTCGTGACTCGAAGTGGCCAGGCCAAAAGCGCCGTTTTGTCGGGCGAGATATAGCTCTAAGGTCAACCTGTTGGGCCGTAACTGGTGTTGGATTTACGTACTTTGTACCTTTTTGTATTGTGCCTCCACTAGAAAGGCCCCTTATATCCATTTCTCTGATGGACCCGGATCGGATCCGGTCCCGACCCGATATTCCCCTCAGCTTATAAATATAAGCTACAGAGCACTGTAAAGGGGGACTCTTTTCGGTAAAAAAAAAAGAAGGAACTCTGTCAAAATATAGAAAAAACTCCATTGTAAAAGCTTCTTCAAGCTCTAATAACATAGACTCGTGGACTAAGGCTAGTTAACGCCCCAACCACGTAAAAGTCCCGTGTTGCTTTTCTGCTTTCATTATTATTATCAGTAAATATCACTTATTAATAGAGTTGCCGAAAATCTCGGTTAACAGTTTGGTGCTTTCATTGAGAGCTGAAGGAAGCTAGCGCCAACGTCAGGCCTTTACTACGATGGTGAACACACAACACACCACCTTCGACCCTACCAATCCCGAGCAAGGCAACGGAGACCCGCTGCCTTCTCAGCATATTCCTCAGGACCTGCCCGAGGACGTGCCTCCTCAGACATCTCACCAAGATGAGTCGCAAGACTACGAGGGTGGGACAGAGTACGAAGTGGAAAACGAGGAAGAGTATTATGAGGAGGAAAATGAGGGGGAGTACCACGACGAAGCTGCGGATCCCAGGACCCCCCGCGACGATCAGCAGGACTTGGAGGTGACTAGACTAAGGCAACAAGTCCTGGATCAGGAAGCCAGGATCGTTGAGCAGGCGAAGGCATATCGCCAGATGCAAGAGTCTCTCCAAGCCCTGCAGACGCTCATGGCCGCGTAGGGTCTGGCAGCCAACCCTACAACTGGCCCGCTTCCAGAAACGCAGCGACCCGCACCCCAAGAGCAAGCTGGGGCCCCCAGAGGTGCCAGCCCGGCCCGTCCCCCGGAGCCTTTTTCCGAACCGGCTCTGGGAGTCCCGGACAAGGAGCGACGAAAGACCCGGGAGAAAACCACCCCCGTCGAAAAAGCCGGGGCACGTTCACGGCCGTTACCTAGGAAAGAGAAGGTGCGCCCCGTCCCAGGACGAGGCCACCCAATCGATCCACAGGGGACGCGGCCACGGAATGGACAGCCTCGGCACGCCCCAGGGTCAAACAGGCGGGAAAGGTCTTTGCACCCAAGTGCCTCGGTCAACAAGAACCTTCGAGAACGGCCTCTCCGCGAGGATCGTCACGCTCTCAGTTCAGGGGACGACACTTCCCGGATAGATTTACGCGATGGACTGAATGCTCGGAAAGCCCGCAAGGAAAAAATCCTCCCTCGAGAAAGCGACCTCAGGAACGACATCAACGACAGGAGGAACGAGAGAATCCCCCTGGAGGATAGCACGGCCAAGTTGCTCATGGAGCAGATGGCCGCATTAAAAAAGGTCACTGATCGCCTGGTCCACAAGCAGGAAGGCGCGGACACTGACTCCGACGAAGAGGATAAAGAGCCTTGCGCGAGGCACATCCTGGACGCCGTACTGCCCAAGGGGTTCAAGATGCCGAGCCTCATCGCCTATACTGGAAATACCGATCCTAAGGATCATCTGTCCCGGTACAACCGACTAATGACAGTGGCTCACGTCAGCGACGACGGCAAATGCCTTTGCTTCTCCATCACTTTGGGCGGTCCCGCCGAAGAGTGGTGGAAGAGGCTTAAACCGGGGTCCATCCAATCTTGGTCCGGGCTGCAGTCAGCGTTTCGGAAGCAGTTCGTGGCCGCCATGAGGATGGACATGCAAATCAGCGCCCTCGCCAATATTAAGCAACTACCCGCGGAGACATTGAGAGCCTACATCCAGCGCTTTACTGAAGAAGCCTCCAAGACAAAAGTCGATGACGGACAGCGCCTGGTGGCACTGCAGTCCGGGATCCGGGCCGGATCCCCCCTTTGGGATGACATGCAGCGCAGCAAAGCCGCCACCTTGGAAGAATTCATCAGGAGGGCCCAAGGATTCATCAACTGGGAGGAAGCTCAGATCCAGGCCTTCGGATGGCCCCCAGCTCCTCACCCCATCTCTCAGACGATTCCGGGATGTGCGGGACAGTTCCCGGTGTAGCCCTACGCCACGCCCCCCATTGCCCCGGGATCGGCCGTCACACCCGGCATCAGTTACACCCCTACAGTATACGACCCTGCCACATCGGGGTACGCCTCGACCCAGTCAACCCACTTCTCCGGTTATGGCGTCGCGCCGGCAGGACATAGCATGTCCCCCATCGTGGCCCAGCAGTCACAAACGGGAGTGACTAAGGCAAGCGTGAATCCCTCCCGGGGGAAGCAATCAAGCAAGGGCCAAAACCGGCCCGAGCTGGCCAAAAAGGGGAAGAGGGGCTACGAGCCCCAATATTCGGAATACACCAACTTGGTGGACACCCGGGAAAACATATATTTGGCGACAGAAAGGGTGGTCCACTACCGGAAGCCTAGCCCCATGTTTAAGGGGGGAAGGAATCCGAGAGACACCAGCAAAAGGTGTGCCTATCACAAAGACGTGGGCCACGCCACCGACAAGTGTCGGCAGCTCAAAGATGAGATTGAAAATCTCATCAAGCTGGGGCACCTCCACCAGTGGGTAAGAATGCCCGTGGGAGTCCCGGGCGTGTCAGCAAGCCCCGGGCAATCCACGGCCCCGATAACGACTCGTGCATTCCCACCCCAGGGAGGGTATTCACAGGGACTTCCAGCGCAGGCCCCTCAGGGGGCCCTCGCGTCGCAGGTTCCCGGCCCCGGAATGCCCTATCCCTCCGGGGCAGCACCCACTCGAGTGGACGGACATGTGGCGACCATCTCGGGCGGACCTCACCTAGGAGGACCTTCGAGGAATGACCAAAATCGCTATTTGAGCGAGCTGGACCACGACCAGGAAGTTTGCGCCCTTGTCCAGGCTCCGGCTCAGCGCCCTAAACTGATGAACCTCCCCATCACCTTCATGGAGGATGACGCCCGCAACGTCCATTTTCCGCACCATGACCCGCTGGTCATAGATGCTCAAATTGCCAACAAATTGGTGTCCCGCGTGTTGGTGGATGATGGAAGCTCCGTCAACTTGTTGTTCAAACTCGCTTTCGCCGCCATTGGCCTGACGGAAGCAGATCTGGCGTCCTGCCCGACCCAAATCTACGGCTTCAACGGAGATGCGCTTCTCCCCATGGGAAAGATCCAGCTGCCGGCGACACTGGGGGGTGAATTGCAGCACTCGTTCAAGTTCTGCACCTTTGTCGTGGTGGATTGCCCCACCGCTTACAACGTCATCTTTGGCCGGCCCGCACTGGTCGAGTTCGGGGACATCACCTCCATCCGCCATCTTTGCATGAAGTTCCCATGCGACAACGGATGGGTAGGGACTGTCCGGGGAGACCAAAAGAGCGCCCGAAA
Organism: Humulus lupulus; assembly: GCF_963169125.1. NCBI lineage: Eukaryota > Viridiplantae > Streptophyta > Magnoliopsida > Rosales > Cannabaceae > Humulus > Humulus lupulus. The sequence goes on from NC_084802.1 coordinate 15,273,776, forward strand.
ATGTTACCATGCTCTGCCCGGCCCATATACATGGTCCGGGAGGAGCCCGTCGAATCAGCCCTCTTTCCTGCTGAGCAAGTGGTCCAGGAAGAGGATGATCTAGACCCGCGGATAGGAGACGATCGTGTCCTGGAGCCAATGGACGAAATAGAAGAGGTATGCATCAGCGAAACCGACCCGGCCAGGATCATCCAAGTCGGAAAGAGTCTGCCGGCAGACATTCGGGCCGCCATCATCGCCCAAGTACAGGAAAACCAGGACCTTCTGGCCTGGTCCCACTCCGACATGACCGGGATCGACCGCAATATCATCTGCCACGCGTTAAGTATCGACCCAAACGCGACCCCGATCCGCCAAAAGCGCAGGCCTTTGGGGACAGAGAGGGTCGAGGCCCTCAAGCTGGAGGTGGAGAAGTTGTCTTCCATCAACTTCATACGCGAAGTTGTATATCCCGTGTGGCTGGCCAATCCCGTCTTGGTGCCGAAACCTAACGGGACCTGGAGGACTTGCATTGACTTCATGGACCTCAATAAAGCGTGTCCGAAGGACTGTTTCCCGCTCCCCCAAATCGACCAAATGGTGGATGCTACGTCTGGTTACGAGATCTTGAGTTTCATGGTTGCTTACTCTGGCGACAACCATATCTCCATGCACGTGGCGGATCAGGAGCATACCAGTTTCCAAACCGACAAGGGCATCTATTGCTATATAGTCATGCCTTTCGGACTCAAAAATGTCGGAGCAACGTACCAAAGGCTCGTCAATCGGATGTTTCGGGCCCAGCTAGGGCGAAACATGGAGGTATACATCGATGATATGCTGGTCAAGTCCAAGACGTCCCGGAACCATTCGGACGACTTGGAGGAGGCTTTCGCAGTTATCCGGAAGTACGGGATGAAGCTGAACCCTAAGAAGTGCACCTTTGGCGTGGCTTCCGGGAAGTCCCTGGGTTTCATAGTGAGCTTCCGGGGAATAGAAGCCAACCCAGACAAAATCAAGGCACTGATCGACATGGCCTCTCCCCGGAAGCATAAGGACGTGCAAAGCCTGACGGGGCGAGTGGCCGCCCTGAGCCGTTTCGTTTCTAAAGCCACGGATAAGTGCGTCCCTTTATTCAACGTCCTTCGAGGAAGCCAGCGTTTCGAGTGGTCACCCGAATGCGAAGAGGCCTTCCGGAATCTGAAAGAACACCTGGCCAAAGCCCCCATCTTGGCGAAACCAATAGAATGAGAGCCTTTGTATCTATACCTGGCCATGACCGAGCACGCTATCAGCGCCGCGTTGGTGCGAGAGGAAGAAAGGACACAACTCCCGGTATACTATGTGAGCAAGTGGTTACTGGACGCCGAGTCTCGGTACCCGTTGATCGAAAAGCTGACTTTCTGCCTGTTGATGGCATCCCGGAAGCTTCGACCTTACTTCCAGGCTCACGCCATAAAGGTCTTAACCAACCATCCCCTGCGACAGGTGTTGCAGAAACCCGAGTCGTTGGGGAGACTCCTGAAGTGGGCAATGGAGCTGAGCCAGTTTGATATATCTTACGTGCCCCGGGTGTCCATCAAGGGACAGGCCCTGGCCGATTTCATCGTCGAATGTTCCGGGATTCCCCTAGAAGAGAATAGCCCCGAAGCCCCCGCGGTGCCCGTTTGGAGAATCTTCGTGGATGGAGCCTCGAACGAGAATGAGGCTGGCGCCGGGATCATCTTGGTGTCACCGCAGGGGCACTAGCTACAAAATGCCCTCCGTTTCCAGTTCAAAGCATTGAACAACGAGGCGGAGCATGAAGCTGTCCTAGCCGGTTTGCGCCTGGCCCGGGAGGTAGGGGCGGCGAAGCTCGAAATTTACAGCGATTCCCAGCTAGTAGTCAGACAAATCTCAGGGGAGTATCAGACCAAGGGAGAAAGAATGGCGGCATACGTGACTCAAACGAGGGAAATGCTCCAAACGTTTGCAGCGCATTCCATCCGCCAGATCCCCCGGGAGCAAAATGTCTTCGCGGATACACTAGCGAAGCTGGCGACCGACGCAGAGGCCGAGCTGGCCGGACTAGTTCCTGTCAACCATCTCTCCGCCCCAAGCATCAGGGCCCACACCGTCGACCACTCCGCTTCCTGGATGGGGCCGCTGATCCGATACCTATCCACCGGGGAAGTTCCAATCGACCGGACCGCAGCCAGGAAACTCCTGTACCAGGCGCACCGGTACGTCATGATGGATGGAAAACTCTACCGCCGGGGGCTATCCATGCCTTACCTCAGGTGCGTGTCCGGGATTGATCTGAGTGCCATCATGCATGAGGTGCATGAGGGTTTCTGCGGAGATCACACGGCTGGGCCCAGTCTGTCCAAAAAGATCCTGCGCCAAGGATACTTCTGGCCCACCATGAAGAAAGACTGTATAGACTACGTCCGCAAGTGCGAACAATGCCAGAGGTACGCGAAGGTCCCACGGGCCCCCTCGACAGAGATAACCTTGATGAATAGTCCCTGGCCCTTCGCAGTGTGGGGGATCGATCTTGTGGGATCCCTCCCGACCGGGAAGGGAGGGGTTAATTACGCCATTGTGACTGTGGACTATTACACAAAATGGGTTGAGGCAGAGCCCGTGAACACGATCACTTCCAAGAAGGCCTTAGATTTCGTCATCAACAACATAGTGTGTCGGTATGGCCTCCCCTACAAAATCGTGTCCGACAACGGGAAGCAGTTCGACATCGCCCACTTCACGGATTTTTGCGAGAGACGCGGTATAGTGAAGAGCTTCTCCGCGGTTGCCAGGCCTCAGGCAAACGGGCAGGCAGAAGCCGTGATCAAAATCCTAAAAGGGATGCTGAAGAAAAAGCTCCAGGCCTGTAAGAGAAAATGGCCCGAGGAACTCCCCCGCGTGCTATGGGCCTACCGAGAGGACGTCAACAGGACACACCCCCTATTCTATGGTCTATGGATGTGAAGCTGTCATCCCAGTCGAAACGACCGTCCCGTCCCACCGACGCGACACGTATGATCCCACCCAGAACCACGCCTTACTCCAGGAATCGCTGGATCTCATCGAAGAGATCCGGGAGGAGTCGCAAGTGCAGCTGAAGATGTACCAGGGCAAGATCGCGCGACATTTCAACTCCAGAGTCAAGAGCCGTAAGTTTGGAACCGGCGATCTAGTCCTGCGAAGAGTTTTCCCTGCTCTTCAAGATCCGGGAGTGGGTGTTCTGGTCCCTAATTGGGAGGGGCCATATGAGATCCAACACGAGGTATGTCCCGGAACGTACCGCCTGAAACGGCTCGACGGTTCAGAAGTCCCGCGAGCCTGGAACGCAGAGCATCTCCGCAAATACTATCAATAGTCCTAGAACTTTTCCCTGTTTAATATTTTCGTTGAAAACAATGTACGCCTCAGGGCGAATTTCTTTCGAACAATGAAAATGACGTGTGCAAAACGTTATAAAGGGCTATTGTCACAACTATGACAAATCTTTCTCAAGTGACCCCAGACCTGTCTCTGCTCACTTGCGGGGGGTACCATCCCAGGTATAAGCAAACACCTGGCGGGGCGCAAGCTCAGGCTAGTCCCGGCTCGGAATACAGTCCGGGAAATCCGAGGACCGAGTCCAAGCCCGGTCCTACCCCGGACAAGCGACGTCCGGGGGTATAAAAAAAGGGGCCGCGCCTAAGGCTGGTCCCGCCCCGGATGAACGATGTCCGGGGGTATAAAATAAAGAGGACCGAGCCCAAGCCCGGTCCCACCCCGGTCCCGCCCCGGACAAACGATGTCCGGGGGTATAAAATAAAGAGGACCGAGCCCAAGCCCGGTCCCACCCCGGACGAGCGACGTCCGGGGGTATAAAAAAGGGGCCATGCCTAAGGCTGGTCCCACCCCGGACGAACGATGTCCGGGGGTATAAAATAAAGAGGACCGAGCCCAAGCCCGATCCCACCCCGGACGAGCGACGTCCGGGGGTATAAAAAAGGGGCCACGCCTAAGGCTGGTCTCGCCCCGGACGAACGATGTCCGGGGTTATAAAATAAAGAGGACCGAGCCCAAGCCCGGTCCCACCCCGGACGAGCGACGTCTGGGGGTATAAAAAAGGGGCCACGCCTAAGGCTGGTCCCGCCCCGGACGAACGATGTCCGGGGGTATAAAATAAAGAGGACCGAGCCCAAGCCCGGTCCCACCCCGGACGAGCGACGTCCGGGGGTATAAAAAAGGGGCCACGCCTAAGGCTGGTCCCGCCCCAGACGAACGATGTCCGGGGGTATAAAATAAAGAGGACCGAGCCCAAGCCTGGTCCCACCCCGGACGAGCGACGTCCGGGGGTATAAAAAAAAAAAAAAAAGAGAAAGGCCACGCCTAAGGCTGGTCCCGCCTCGGACGAACGATGCCCGGGGGTATAAAATACAGAGGACCGAGCCCAGGGCCAGTCCCACCCTGGACGAGCACCGTCCGGGGGTATAAAAAAGGGGCCACGCCTAAGACTGGTCCCGCCTCGGACGAACGATGTCCGGGGGTATGAAATAAAGAGGACTGAGCCCAAGGCCAGTCCCACCCCGGACGAGCACCGTCCGGGGGTATAAAAAAGGGGTCGCGCCCAAGGTCGGTCCCACCCCAGACGAGCACCGTCCGGGGGTATAGAAAAGGGGTCGCGCCCAAGGCCGGTCCCACCCCGTACGGACAATGTTCGGGGGTATGAAAGAAAGGACGGAGCTCTAAGCTCATCTAGTCCGGAAAAATTGGCCTCCGGGATATGAAAACATCCGGTTTCGTCCCAGGCAAAGCCAGGGCCTAAAAACGGGTAAAGGGAGAACAAAACTCCGGGTTAAACCAAGCCCTGAGGGCCCTGGACTGAATGCCAAGACTGGAAACTTGGAAAATTAAGTCGTTGGGTCTAGTCCTGGCCGTTGGAACCGGAACTAAACCCCTGCAATTAGTTAGTCGCGGCGAATAAACGAATTTTCTACTGAGCAATGGAAAGAAGCTTTCATAAAAACCAGTGAAAGTAGCAGTGTTTTAAATTTAATTACAAGCCAAAAACAATAAAAAAAGTACAAGACCGAGGTTCGGGCCTACAGCGCATCCGCCCGGAGATCCGCATCCTCCCTCTCCTTGGCCTCATACTCGGCCCGCTTTGATTCTGGATCAGGGAAGACAAGGAGGTTCATATTCTTATCCTTGCACCAGGCCATGTAGACGGCCTCATCAAAGGTGACATCCAATAGGCCCTCGGCCTCCTCCTTTCCCTGACGGGTCGTTTCATGCGCCGCCTTCTCCTGAAGCAAAGAGTCGCCCAGTTCGCAAACTCGGGCTTTCAAGGCCAGGATCTCCTCCTTGTCCAGGGCGGATTGCGCCGCGGCCGTCTCCAAGAGCGTCGCCCGTTCGTCGACATCCTTTGTCTTCCGGGACAACTCCTCTTCCAACTCGGCCTTGGCGCGGCCGAGCTCCTCGCGCTCCGCCTTCACACGGGCCACTTCTTCCTGAAGGCGGGCCGTCTCCCGGCCAAGGGTCTCCTTGTCGGTCTCCCTCTGATTCACTGCCGCCTCCAGCTCCAGCTTGGCCGTCTCCATCTTTATGGTAAGCTCGGCCACCAGATCGGCACTCCTCTGGGACAACAGATCAACCTGTAGCAGAGAAAAGTTAGAAAATAAAACCACCATCAACAAGTGATGGAAGAAGTATAAGAGAAGTAAAAATTACCGCGGTGGCCTGGTGGCGGAGAGCCTGGGAGATGAACAGCACGTCCGGGTTGGTTATCGTGGCGTACCTCTTCAACTGAAGGTTGGACATAGTGCTCCCGACCTGATCCAGCAGATCAGCTGCCATGGGGGCTGTATCCTGACCGAGCTTAGGGCGGAAGCCCGCTTCGGCGACTAGCCGGTCCACGATCGGCTGGGGAGTACTGAACTCGGCAGGACGATCCGAGAACTCGACCTGACGACGGATCGTCAGGGCCTTATAAGTGTCGTCCCTCCAGCACCGGCCGTTTTCCCAGGTCCGGTTGACCAGCCGAGACTTCTCGTCCCGCAAGGCGGACTCCCCCTCCTCGAGAAGAGTTGGGCGAAGGGGAATGTGACGCCCCACATCACTATGGCTGCTTTCTGGAAGGACGACTGGCCCTACAAACCAAGACAAGTCTTTCCAGCGTGCTTTGTCCTCACTCGCACACTTCCTGGGAAAACTTCCCAGGAGGTCACCCATCCCTAGATTACTCCAGGCCAAGCACGCTTAACCATGGAGTTCTCAAGTGATGGGCTACCGAAAAGAAGATGCACCTTCCTGATATAGGTAGTATCCATCAATCCATTTAAGCCCTCTTCAACTGTGTAGTCCCATATCTACACAGTCTTAGAATCATTACACTTGACCTTCCCTAGGCGGTGTGGGATTGCACAGCTTACCCGGTCTTTCCCCTTACGGATCACGAGATTTTGACTGTCACAATCACCCCCCCTTACGGGCCCGACGTCCCTGTCGGCCACACTTCCGGCTGGGTCAAGGCTCTGATACCATTATGTGACGCCCCACATCACTATGGCTGCTTTCTGGAAGGACGACTGGCCCTACAAACCAAGACAAGTCTTTCCAGCGTGCTTTGTCCTCACTCGCACACTTCCTGGGAAAACTTCCCAGGAGGTCACCCATCCCTAGATTACTCCAAGCCAAGCACGCTTAACCATGGAGTTCTCAAGTGATGGGCTACCGAAAAGAAGATGCACCTTCCTGATATAGGTAGTACCCATCAATCCATTTAAGCCCTCTTCAACTATGTAGTCCCATACCTACACAGTCTTAGAATCATTACACTTGACCTTCCCCAGGCGGTGTGGGATTGCACAGCTTACCCGGTCTTTCCCCTTACGGATCACGGGATTTTGACTGTCACAGGGAAGGACTGGCGGCGCAGGGATTTCCTTCGCGGTCAGCCGACTCTCCCCGTGTGACTCCTCAGTTGAGCCTGCCCGCGTCGTCCGGGGCCTCTTCCCGAGGTTGCCTTCCCCGGCGTCGACTTCCGGGCCCCTCTTCCCAGAACTCTGGCTAACTGCTTCGCCCGCCTCCAAATCAATCACGGGGGGCTGGTCAGAAGCAATGTCTGCAGCTGGATCCATGGCCTGGAAGGGAACCACAGCCAGAGCTTCACCTGGACAGAGCTCCGTCCCGGGTGTTTCACCGGCAAGGGGGGGCTTCGTGCCCGTCACCTCATTTGCTTTCCTGGCCGCCTTCTTGGCTGCCCGGTCCTTGATGAGTCTCCTTATTTCGCTGGCTGGGTTTGACATGTCGGAGTCCTCTGCAAAAGTACAGAAAAAGGAGTTAAGAAGGTAAGCCAAACAGGTGAAAATACACAAAGCAGTTAAAAACGACCCGGGACGAACCCTCGTCTAGGCCCCGGGTGAGACTCAATTCCCTTAAAGCGAATGAATGGACCCGATCTCCTACGTCGTCCGGGTTCAGAAAGCCCCCGTACTGGAGGAACCCGGATAAGAACATTAGGACCTCTGATCCCACAGGAACGGGAGCTGAAGGCCTCATCTCTCCATCGGCCCCAAACGCGAGGCCCGGGGGTACTAGCCTATCCCTAGCTAAGTCCCCAACTCGGGGAGCATAAGTTAAGATTAAAGGGGAGTTACCTCGCCCCGATACGCTAGCCCCAGGAGTCCCGACGTTAGGTAGGGCATCTTCGAAGAGCTCCTCCAGCTCCTCTGAGGTGACCGCTTCTGCCGGGAGCTGGTTCTTCGTACGCTGGGCCGCATCAGCCTGCGCCGCTCTCACCACCGTGGCAATGTGGTCGAGGGCCAACTGCTCCCGGACGTCGGCGTTCTTCTCGCAGGGGATGCCCCGAAGGTTCGGGATAACAATGGTTTGGGTGGCCGCGAGCATCCCAACCAGTCGGAGGTTGTCGTCCCTGACGTAGCCCCCTACGTCCAGCTCCTTCGCGGTCAACTTAGCATAAAACCTCCTCCTTTCCAGGAGGAACTCGGTAAGGGGGGTTTGAGCGAAGGGCCCTGCAACCCGAAAGACATGACAAGAGACGAGTAGAAAAGATGAATAAAAGAGAGAGGTCCGGAGGAATACTTACCCACTCGCTGGAAGTCCAGCAGCAATGTGGGATTCTTGTCAACGAGGAACTCGGATGTCATGAACCAATAATGCCTGACATCCGGGGGGTGCCTCCAGGAGCTGGTAGGAGCAGGATAGCCTTCCCGCGGCTGCAGCCTTTAAAAGTCGTCCAGGGTCTTGTTTTTGACGTTGACCTGCGGCACCAGCTTGTAGAAGTACAAGACTTCCGCAGGGGTAGGCTCCGCGATCTCCTTCGCGACACAAAACACCCTCCACCCAGCAAGCAGGCGGTACGCTTGTGGCAACAGCTGGAACGGTGCGATCCCCACGTACGTCAGGAGCCGCACGAAGTAGTCATGAAGCGGGAGCGTAGCTCCCGCGCTGATATGGCCGGCGCTCCAGGCTCCGAATCCTTCCACGGACGTATGTGCCCGCTCCTCGAGCTTAGCCAGGCGGTTGTGAAAGAGGCCCGGAGTTGATTCGATGCCCAGTTGCTTCTCCAGGTTCAGCATCATCCGGTAGTTCCAGAACGAGTTAGCGGTTACGTCCATTTCCCACCTGTTGCCCTTGGGCGTCCTGGATCCGAGAACGGCGACAGGGGCCCTATTGACCTTTTCTTCAGAATGGAGTGTAACGCCCGTTGCCATAACTGACGATCTGGGAACAAAGAAAGAAAGACCAAGCAGTTAGTACCTAAACCCAAGAAATTCGGTCAAGGTACAGGGAGTCTCCTAAGGACTGCTTGGAGTCTCGTTGGATCAGGCCCGGGACCCCGAAAAGCCCCGGGATCCTGATCGGGAGAGGAGGCTACTAAGGCCCGCCCCTTGTCCGGGAGGCATCCGAATACGGAGCAACCCGAACCAGGCAGCCTTCCTAGCAATTTCTAAAGCACAGAGCCTAAATGCATGCATCTAGAGAACATAAGTTCACAAAGTTGGCAAGAGAGTTAAAAAAGACTTACTGTATGGTGTCGACCGCTGAAGATGATGGTTGTCCGACTGTAAGGATGGCAGAACCTCATTCTTGAAGTGGCGCAGCCGGTGTAGTAGTTTGTCGACGGGACAAACCCGAGAAGCGTCGTCAGGTAGAAGAACAAAAGTTGGGGTTCTGGGAAACAGGCGGCGACGCAGAACTAGCAGGCGGCGGTGTATGTCGTCGGCGATGTCGGACATGCAAAGCTCGAATAGCGTTTGCGTTTTCTTAAGCTGGTTCGAAGAGGTGAAAGTGCCAAATGTGGTTTTCTTGGGGTATTTATACTGGCCCCAATTTCTGGCCCACGATCCAACAGACAGGTGTCTTTTCATCTGACGGTCAAGAGTTGCGCAGGGGAATTTATGAGTCCTTTCAGGTAGGATCCTCGCCGTCTCGGATCCGACGGCCCAGGAAGGGCGGATGCCAAAGGTCGCCCCATCCTACGGTCCACCTCGTTCCAGGGGCATTAATGATGACCCCCCCGTGTAGATGGGATGCCTCGAGACGTGCACTGACACCCTAGTCTAGGCCTAGCGACCCTTGGGAGGTCTAGGCGACCCTTCAGGACCCGTGCAGCAATCACCTGGCGACACGTGTATCCTTGCCATAAAGCGGGCCGAAGGTAAACGTCCCCAGATCGTGGTAAATGATCCGAGTTAAGCATCCAACCAATGCCACGGCTTTCTGCCCGGACCCACGAATTCGGGCAAGAACTGGGGAGGCGACCTAGCGAGCGCTGTGGGGATGATGCAACCCTCCTCTCGGCGAACCCGGGCGAAGGCTTGGGGGGTAAATGTTATCCCCATTTCCTGCATGGGCTTGGGGCCTTCGTCTTGGCCCACTTTCAGGGGGCCAGCTTTGCACGCGGGCCCGGCCCAAGGTCCCTTGGTATGGAGAATGCCCAAGGGGAAGGGTATGGACCGGGGACTCAGGACTGGGCCCATTGGAGGTGTCCGAGATGTCCCTCCAGGTCCATCCTCAGTGAGGATCGTCTGGGCGGCGTGTGGAGCATTCCAATTGCTGCGTCCTACGGATCCCTATCCCGGACCACTGACGCGGTCCGAGCCGATGGTAAATGAAGCGGGACAAAGGTAAATGGACTCGGATCGTCTCATCCCTGGTTGAAGGGGCCAGGCATCCGGGACCCTGACGCCGCCTCGCTCCACGTGGGCGTTGTCCCCCACTTTTCACCTGCAGAAAAGGTCATCTCGGGATTGCACGCCAATGTGTCAGGACTGCGCAGCCAAGTACTCTGACTGGTCTTGTCTCCTGAATCTGCCTCGTGACTCGAAGTGGCCAGGCCAAAAGCGCCGTTTTGTCGGGCGAGATATAGCTCTAAGGTCAACCTGTTGGGCCGTAACTGGTGTTGGATTTACGTACTTTGTACCTTTTTGTATTGTGCCTCCACTAGAAAGGCCCCTTATATCCATTTCTCTGATGGACCCGGATCGGATCCGGTCCCGACCTGATATTCCCCTCAGCTTATAAATATAAGCTACAGAGCACTGTAAAGGGGGACTCTTTTCGATAAAAAAAAAAGAAGGAACTCTGTCAAAATATAGAAAAAACTCCATTGTAAAAGCTTCTTCAAGCTCTAATAACATAGACTCGTGGACTAAGGCTAGTTAACGCCCCAACCACGTATAAGTCTTGTGTTGCTTTTCTGCTTTCATTATTATTATCAGTAAATATCACTTATTAATAGAGTTGCCGAAAATCTCGGTTAACAGGTCCAATTCACTTTTTTTAATATCAAAAAGAGCAAACCATTCATAGCATGAATATCTATACTACTATAATAAACATATTCTACTATGATAATATTAATAAGAACTTTATCATTTCAAGTAAAAATAGATTTGTTTATTTATATGGAATGATTATAATAGTTCATCACTTAAAAACTAAATTATAATTAATAAGCATTTTTAAGTTAGTTATAATTATTTTATTATTCTTCATTTTCTATAAAAGCGGGTTTAACGAACTTAATAAATTCTTTCTTCCATTTTTAATATTAATATTTGTCTTTCTCCAGTTAGTTTTTTCTTTTCTAATATGGTATCAGAACTTCAAGAGTCGTCAGTGGCAGAACAACAACTTCTCGACCAAATTTCACAATAAATTAAAATTACAAATCTAATAATTAAGAAAATCAAATAATAAAAAAACAATTGAACTTATGAAAAAGTAAGGGATAATGTAACTATCAACCTTAATAATTAATTATTCATTGTTGGGATGAAATGAAGTAAAATTTGGGTGTAATTATTCATAGTCAAGGAGTGTGGGTGTAATTTTAGTTTTAAAATTCTAAAAAGTCTTTGAATCACTGTCACCGTCATCTGGCATAATATATTTGCACTTTCACACCCAAACTGACTTTTTATTTATTTCTGATATACCCTTACTCGTCTCTCCTTACCTTTTCTCTCTCTCTCTCTCTCTCTCTTTTAAACTCTTTCCCAACTTTTTCACTCTCTCTCGCTAGTATCATAGCAGAACCACCGCCACCGCCGGAGAAGATAAGTAATTTCAGAATGGAGGCGAAGCTTCCGCCGGCAAAGCCCCCATCGGCGACGGACATGGTGATTGACCAGATGCCAGACACCCCGAAGCGTGGGTCACATCACAGGCGAGCTCACTCTGACACCTCCTTCCGCTTCCCAAACCTCGACGACCTACTCCTCTTTGACCCATCTGACCTCGACCTCAGCGCCTTCCCTTCTCCCTCTCCCTCCCCTTCCCCTTCGCCCTCCCCCACCCCCGCCGCACGTGCCGCCGCCGCTGCCGCTGCCGCCCCCGTGACTTTCGATTCCTCCGACGAGTCCTGCGGTCCAATCGGCGCGCCCAGATCTAGGCCCAGGCCCTCCGGTACCCCATCCCATATTCGGAGCCTGTCTGTGGACTCTGACTTCTTCGAGGGTTTTGGCTTCGGTGGAGACCCGTCGAAAGAGGCGGTTGGGGAGAAGAGGGCTGGCCGTCATGGCCACAGTAACTCCATGGATGGGTTCGGTTCGGCGTCGTTTGAGTCCGACTCGGCTGCTCTTGGTGTTGATGGTATTAAGAAGGCTATGGCTCCTGATAGACTCGCTGAGCTTGCTCTGATTGACCCCAAAAGAGCCAAAAGGTTCGTTTTTTTATCTTTTTTTCTCAGCTGGGTCATCGTCTATCTTTGTGTGTGTACTTTTTAAACATTTATATGTGCTCTTTTTTTTATTTCTCCCTTATTTTCTTTGTGGGGTTTTTCTTGTACAGTTTAAAGCATTCTTGTCTATAAAATAACGAGCTAGTACAATTGAGCTGAAATATACGATTTTTTTTTTCTCTTTTCATCTTGTGTTTGATTATATATGGTTATTAATTTGAAATATATGATCAAGGAACATGTTTGTAGTTATGTTGAAGTTTCTAATGTTTTCCGAATCCAATGCCAAAAGTTTGAAGTTGATGTAATGGGTTTATGTTGTTTCAATTTTCAGGATTCTTGCTAATAGACAATCTGCCGCGCGGTCTAAAGAGAGGAAGATTCGCTATACCAATGAGCTGGAGAGGAAGGTCCAGACCCTTCAGACTGAAGCCACCACCCTTTCTGCGCAGGTTACATTGCTCCAGGTAAGATTATGACCTTGACTTTTTCTTAGTTATGGAGAATTATGAGGTGGAATCAATTATGAATGTTTGGTGCCAAGTCTATTCTTTCTGCATTCGTAATATATTTTTTTTGGTAATATATATTCTTTATATAAATTACTGTTTAATTTGTGGATATGTATTCTTTATACTAATTGATGCTTGGGATACTTGTTCACTTGGTAGACACAACATGTGTTTACAGCAATCGATCCTGTTGGCTGATTTAGAGAGCACCAATTACCGTACCATGTGGACATGTTTTATCAAGACAATTACCAGTTTTCTTTTTTGATTTAGCCAATTATATGATTGTACCTAACAGCTTAGGTGTGCACACCGATTGTTTTTTTGTATGATTTGTGCCGTTTTATTGGTCACCATATACCAGAGTTTTCGGTTATTTGATATGTATTTTTATTTTAATTAGAACCTTCGTATTAGTGAGCCTTTAAAAGTTATCGGTTCATTGGTTGTTTTGCTAACTAAATTAGAGATTACTGTATTCTTTGTTTAAGATATTGATTATTTTTCTAGGACAGTATGAACCAGTGATCACTGCTTGTTTATACTAACTTTTGTACTGGGGTGTGTCTGCTCACCACCTTAATGACTATTAGAATAGTAAACAAAAAACCAAATTTAAAGTGAACCAAAGATACAAAGGTCATAGACCACACATTATTCATACTTGGTATTTTCATGTGATGCAGAGGGATACTACTGGGTTAACTGCTGAGAATAAGGAGCTCAAAATGCGGTTACAGGCTATGGAGCAACAAGCACAACTCAGAGAGGGTATGGTTCTATTACACCAGGGGAAACATTTGGGAGCCTTGTGAAAATGGAAAATGGATATTTTGTTTTTTGTTTGTTCTAGTGACAATTTCAAGTTAACCAAATTCTCTTCTCTGCTTTTTACTCTTTCAAGGAATGAATCCATGTTGCTATTTTCTTTTTCTCATCCACAGCTCTGAATGAAAAATTGAGGGAAGAAGTTCAGCGCCTCAAGATAGCAACCGGGCAAGTTCCCTCTATCAATGGCAATATGTTCAACCGAGGACTCGCTCCCCAATTCGCCTCCCACCAGCCTGGCATGCATAACTTTGGTAGCCACCAGACTCAGCAACAACAGCTTCACATGCCTCAGTCATCCAACAATAACCAGAATCACAATAATGGGCAGCCTCAACTTAGCTTCTTGGACTACAATCGAAGGGTGTAGAATCAATTATTAACCCAAAAAACTTTGTGTGGCGCTATCAACAGGATAACTCATTTCAGATAGCTTCTGTACATATAGTTAAGTATGTATGTACTCTGCAGGTATGTATAAGTTGTTGTGATGACTGATTTTGCTAAGATCAGTCCCTTATATCAGTTCTTTATAGGTATGGCTATATCAGCAATCATTATTATTTCTAGGATAGGAATTTACTCAGAATGTTGTTGTAAAGCAAAACTCTCTTTGTTGGACCAATTATGGGCAACTGGTTATTATCATTTATAATGTTTACAACTACAAGTACTCTCTTAGAGTAAACGGCACAAATAAGAATCTAGTTTATAGAGGTGGTTTTTATAAAAAGATTGTTATATGTTTGAATTGGATGCATATTAGTGAGCTTAAATACATGAATAGATGTCAACGGAGCAGTAATTACTTACCCATTAAACAAAAAGAGAATAATAATTGAGGTTTGTTTGGCTGTTTATTTATTTATACATAATGAGATAACGTGGAAGTTGGGTTGATGATCAAGGCCACGTGCTGGTCCATAATTATTGTAGAAACAAAGACCAAAATCTATGTTTAAAAATTGATTTATTCCCTTCAAACCTTGATAAGTTGAAAGTATCCTCGTCATCATAATGATGGGTTTTTTTTCTCTTTATATAAACAAATAATTAAGACAGCAAAAAACAAGTTGCATAAATGTGGCTTTGGTATCATTTTAGAATTTGGAATAAAATTCCTGTTTTGTGATATATGGTAATTGTTACAATTTTTTTTTTGAAAGGTTTAATTGATATCTTAAATTTATTTAAATTCCTCAATATTTTTTTTTCTTTCGATGGTAATTTTTGTCGTTATTGAAGTAGCCCAGCATTTGATCTTCTATAGTTAAAGTAATGATTTGGCTAAGAATAAAAATAAATGTTTTTGAACAAAGTCTGTCGGCATTTATATCCCAATTCATTTCGTTGTCTAATGTAAGTCTCCGAATTTAAAAATATTTATTGTCATTTTTTATTTTATTTTTTTAAAAACATGTGATGTTATTTTGCTCCATATATTCAATTCATTTAATTGTTTTTACTCCATATATTCAGCGATATTTTATTATTTTGCTCCGTCAAAGATTAAAAATTGTTTCTTACTCTAAATACATCAGAAAAAGTCATGTATCTCTGTTTGACTAAACACAAGATACAAGGGTTAGATTTGTAACTTGCATTGTACTAATGTAGATTTAATCAAATCTTAGATTCTGAATTTGTTTGCCAAAATTTTAATGCAATGAAACTAAACTTGTGTTTGTGATTTTTGACAAATCCTTTACTTCAAAATTATTGTATTTAGTTTGTATGATAGAAAATTTATATATATTTTAAATGATTAAATAAATAAGAATGGTTGTATCATCAATTAAAAACAAGCACGTATGATAAATCTTCATCAAAATAATTTTTAGGAAATGACTACGGGTAGTACTTTTTACTCTACCGGTAGAACACACCCCTTAAATGGGTCTATAGGTAGGAGTATTTATCCAAAAAATAATAATTTATGATGATATTCATTGTAATAACAAACCTCAAGTTTTTAAGAAATTCTGAATAATTTATAATGCTGAAAACAGAGTTTATACAGTTGCTTTTACACGTATATAAAAAAAAAAAAAAATACGCGTGCAACAAACTATTTGAATTATGTTTTTGTCAAGATTTGTTATCATTAAAATTGGATAAAAATTAATACCCCACATGCCTATTTAAGGGGTGTGCTTCACCGGTAAGGTAACTAACTAACCTACCATAGAAATTCCCTAAGTTTTGTAAGGGAAATATGATCTTATATGCATAAACTGGTACCCCATAACCAAAAACTACTCAACGTTTTCCCCATTACTAATTTATGTAATTCTTTCCTAATTTTCCCAAATTAACCCTATCATTTTGTCTCCCTCTCTCCTTCACTCTCACAATTCTCTCTCCATCTCCCTCTAAAAACCCAACACCCACACCCACACCCACACCCACCTCCTCCACTGCCGGCCCTCCCTGCAACCAACACCCCAACGGAACTCCCCCAGATCCAAGCCCAGCCCCGCCTGCAACCCCACAACACTGACCCACCCCGCTCGCAATCCCCCGGACACCCCGACCTCAACCCCAACCCCAACCCCAACCCCACGACGTCATTATCTACCCCAACCCTGATCCCCATCACCACAGAAACTCCCCAAGACCACTCAAGGTCAGTTTTTTTTTTTCTTAAATTAATTGTAAATATAATGATATTGGTTGTTTGTTATGTTAATCTATGTCATATTTTGATAAAATTTGATTTTTATTTTGTGTGGATTTTTCATGCTAAGTTATTAGATATATTTATATGGGGATATAGTTTTGTAGAAAAAAATTATTGGTGAATATATGTTGTAGAAGATGAATGTCGCATCACCACGCCTCGTTAGAATTCTATATATTACCTCACCAAGCCTCACCATACCTCATTAGACCTCACCGGAATATTGGTAGAATCCACCTCACTAAGCCTTACTAAACCTCACTAAACCTCACCAGGCTAAGGGTACACTTATGTAATATGAAAATTTTATAGTTTAATACTTGCCTAGTGACAAGAATAACGAGGCTCTATCTAAAAACAAATTGGTTATTCGTGGAGTTACACATGTTCTTATTAATGGTTCAATATTCTTACATGTAGGACACAATAGTCTAATATCCCCTCAAGATTGATCTCAAGTGTCTTTTTGTACTATGCGGATCTCTTGCAGCTTGACTCACTCTTTTGGATCGGTGTGGATCGAATGCCCGCTAGGGAATTGGCTCTTGATACCATGACAAGAATCATGAGGCTCCATCTTAAAACCAATTGGTTATTAGTGGAGTTATACATGTTCTTATTAATGGTTCAATATTCTTACACTTATTTCATGTGGGACACAATAGTCTAATACCTAGTAATTGTTTCTATATATATATATTGTTTGCAATGGAGAATGAGACATGTACACTATCAAGAGCATCTTATTTGGCCACTACCACTAGACACCATTCTGCGAGCATAGAGTTGTTCAGAGAGAAATGGTGCGCCGGCTTGTTCCACCAAAACGTAGTTCTTTGAGATGGCTATGTTTTTATTTTTTATCTAACTCTATCATCATTTAATTGTTCTTAGTTTGAATTAGGATTAACTGTTCTTAGTATAGAATGGTATTTTATTGACTATTGTATGTAAATTAAAAGATTTGAGATTTTGGAGCCTTTAAATGAAGACAAACAGTTACAAATATATTCACAATTGTTAATAAAATGCCAACAAATGTAGTTTCATTAAAATACGAAACAGAATGAAATTGTTACAATTAATTCAAAGTCTAGCCTTACATGATTTTCTATTGTGGCATTTACCACCACATTTACGACATGTATGTTCGGCTACCAATTGTTCGCCCAATGATAGTAAACGTAGACTGTCAAACCAGGGATAAACAGTGTTAAAAAACTAATAAGAAACAACATTTAAGTGAGGTGTATCAACATATATTCAATTAAAAAAATAAAGAAAAAAAATACAAAAGGGTTAGTGAAGTCAGGTGAGGTATGGTAAGGTGTGATCATCAAGGCTTGGTGATGTATGGTGAAGTGTGTTTATGTTAAATGTTATCGAGGTCCGGTAAGGTGTGTTCAATTTAAATGTTATTAATGTCTGATGAGGCTTGGTGAGGTGTATCGATTCTTTTTTTTTCTTGCAAAAAATCCAAAAAAAATGCAGAAAAATTCATTCAAGAAAAACAAAAAATAAAGATAAATATAGCAACATATATGTTCCAAATATGATAATAAATATAAAAAAACACCTAAGCACAATATGTACACCCATTGATTTTTGCTCCAAGAAAAAACTTTGGAGGATTTGGAGTTCCTTGGTGGAGAAGAAAGTCGCCTATGAAGAGGAAGCGTCGCGCGGGGTGGATGAGATGTGGGGTGGGAGTGGATTTTAGGGGAGGAGGATATGAGTTTTGGGAAAATAAAATTGAGAGAGAAAAGAGTGAGAGAGGTGAGAAGTTATGATGGGGGCAATTTAGGAACTTTGGGAAAGATTAGCAAGTTTTGGTAAAAGGAAGGATAGTGAACATTTTTTAATTGTAGGGTATCAATTTAAGTATAGAACATGGAGTTTCCCTTTTATTATTAGAAAAATAAAAATGTAAGTGCAACACTTGACAAAGATATTGAATTTTTTGTAAATATTATGTTTATATTTAGTCACATCATCAATTAGCAATGAGAAACTGCCCTTCATATGACTGCTGATGTATTCATTTAATAATGAAATGTTGAAGATAAGAATTTATGGTCTGGAATAACATTGGTAAAAATTATATAAATATATATTTACATAATATCAATATAGGTATGTATCTGATAGAAAAGTTGTGTATTTAAATCTTCTATTAAATCTAATTTCAAACTATGTAATCAACCATACAATATTTTATTCTATATCTTCTTCAATATAAAATTTTTGTATTTAACGATTTTTCTTAGTTTTAACTATACTACAAATATTTAATGAAATATATATTTAAAACTAATTAAGAATAAATATTTGATAATTATATTAATATAAAGTTAAATATTATAAAATATTATTATTATAATAATATTTAATACAAAATTAGATATTTAATAATTATATTAATATAAATTCAAATATTATAAAATAATATTATAATAATTATATATTTTAATTTTTATAAAATTTCAATAGAATAAATATTTAGTAATTAATATAAATTAAAATATAATAAAATATTATTATTATTATAATAATATCTAATACAAGATTAGATATTTAATAATTATATAAATTTAAATTTAAATATTATAAAATATCTTTATTATAATAATATAAAAAATATCATCAGTCTTCTTTTACATTGATAGAATGGCTATATTATGTAATTAACTACACAATATCTTTCATTTATAATTAAATATATGCATTTTATGTATAAATTTTATTTTTGCCACTAAAGATGCCATAGGGACAATAAGAATGAGATATTTTGAGAGTTTTTCAATATGATTATGCTTGTACTCTCCACTTCCCTGAATCCTCACATTCCCTTTTCCTAAAGTCACTTTTGAGAGTTTTAGTCTTGCATTGCATGAGTGTCCATGGAGGGAAAGCTGGAGTGGAGCTAGCCGACAGAAAAATAAAAAAATAAAAAAAACCAGAAAATTGAAATAAAAAATATAATAAATATATTGATTAAAAAATTAATTTTTGTTAGAGCCAAAATAAAAATAATTATAAAATTATATGTATAAAAGAAAATTAAAGCGTCCACAGCCTCACTTCCTCCCTTGGTTCCACCTCTTAGAGAAAGAAAAAAAATATTTATTTATCTTTTTCTTCAGTTAGAGGAGTTAAAAAAAAATCATTGGAAAATAATGTATTAGAATAACATATTGGGTTAAGAATACTTTAGAATAAAAGAGATGGCCTATAGACTATTCAAACATGCTACCCATCTAGCTCATTTGCAATCAAAAGAATGTAAAACTGGATTTATAAGTATAGTTGGTATATGTTAGGTTTCCTTTTTTTTATTCAAAGGCATATGTTAGGTTTTCTATACCTCTTACCTACCATGCCACCCTTCCAAAGTCTCTCATCTAAAGAAGTTGTACATGTTCAAGGAAAATAAGACATTCTAACTATAAACTTTTGAATAAAAGTCAATATATTATTTGCTAAGTTATATTTGTTAATGGAAGTGAGAGTCAAATTTCTATTTATATATATATATATATATAAATAAGAGTTTTAAGGAGATGGTGTAATACTCTAAAATCTATTCAAAACACTATTTTTATTTTATCTAATTTTTTTATTCATTTTATGAATTAAAAATTACTCTTTTTATTAATTAGTTTTAAAAATGTAATTACATGTAACTAATTAATAT
Source organism: Humulus lupulus (assembly GCF_963169125.1). Lineage (NCBI taxonomy): Eukaryota > Viridiplantae > Streptophyta > Magnoliopsida > Rosales > Cannabaceae > Humulus > Humulus lupulus. The sequence continues at coordinate 15,293,653 of NC_084802.1, forward strand.
AAATTTAGTTACATAGTAGTTTAAATTAAAAATAAGATATTTAAAAGATATTATTATTTAATTAATAATATTATATATAAAAATCTCATGTTATTGTTTAAATTAATTGTATTATATAAAATTACTTCTCCTTGAACTACCGTATACGATAAATTATATACACGTTTATTATATATTAGAATTTGAGTCATCATGTAGTTATTCCTATCCTATTTGTGATCTTAATAATAATATAATAAAATATACAATACACGATTTCTCATGTAGGTATTCATATATCTCAATGATAATAATAATATAATAAAATATACCTCACACGTTTTAACGCGTAGTTTTTCATTAAAAATTACTAAAAAAATATAAAATTACTTTAAATTCAAAATTAAAATATCTTAACAATTAAAAATATCATTATATATACACAAAATATTAATATGATTAAAAATTTATTTGGCTTCATGGCCTTAATTGCTCAAGAGAATAGTAATCAATAATTCTAATTTCAATATAGAATTTTCTCTCCCTATATATATATATATAAATATATGTGTATATATATATACACACATTGTATATCTTATGAATATCTTTCCAAGTGTATGAGCATTTCCTTAAGTTTTTCGTGTATTATACACAAGTACATGAATTTTAATGTATATCATGCATATTTCCACACACACATGAATATCAAACTATGCTCACACTGCATTATCTCAAAAACCATTTTCAAGTAAGTTTTGTGCACCTGACAAATGTAGAGAGAACTCATCGATTGAGACCCACAGATCACGTAATAGTTTTCGGTTCTTTACATATCTATTTTGCTTATTATATTATAATTATATTTTTTATTCAAAAGTTAATAGTTGTACAAAATATTATTATTATTATTATCAATAATTGTATATTTTTTTCATTTGATATTTATTAAGCTTGTGACAATACGATAATACTAATGATATTGTTTGGATTTGTGATTTGTTTTCACTATAGTAAATACATGTTTTCTAGATTGTAATTTTAGTGGACATTTAAAAGATGCGAAGTTTGATGTGAAGCACGGAAAATTCTTTTTAAAAACAAGGAACACATTATGAATTAAAACGATTATTAATAAAAATAAATAAATAAATTTTAAAATTTCAAAATCGAATAAATCATTTTCAAGTTATACATATTCATGTACTTAAACAAATGACATCTCTAATTTTTGATTGATGATGACAACAACAACAATAATAATAATAATAATAAATATAAATATACAAAATTTTCATTTAAATTATTTATGTTTTTTTAATTTAAATGTAATAGTTTTACATAAATATATCTTAACAACATATATAATTTTAATTTGATTTAATTCTATGATATATATTTTTGAATTTAAATTTGATTAGATATTTAATTACCAAAAACTATTTAATTAAATTATAAATATAAGTGAACAATATTTTTTTTCTCATTTTTTATTTTACTTTTCTAATTTATGGCCATTAATTAATTAATTTTTTTTATCTATTTTCTCATTTTTATTTTAATAAAAATTATAATAGATAAAAATATCTATATATAATAATAAAATATATCTATTTATATTTTAACTTTTTGACAAAATACGAGATCCAAATGTTAGTTTTCAACAATAAAATATCAAAACGGTTAATCGACCAAATTATATATGGTTCAAATAATCTATCTTTATATTCCTATTTTTAACATTTTGACAAAACACAAAATCCACAAGTTAATTTTAAAAAATAAAGGGTCCAAATGGGTAAACGACTAAAATACGAGTTTCAAAATGGTGTGAACCCTTATAGAAACCATAAATAATTTTTTATAAAGAATTTTTAACATTTTGAATAAATATAAGATCCAAAGGTTAATTTTTAAGAATAAAGAATCAAAACGAGTAATCGACCAAAATATGGTGTTCAAATAATTGATCTATCTATTTCTATTTTAACATTTTGACAAAACTTGTAGTACATAAGTTAAATTTTAAAAATAAAGGTTCCAACGGGTAATCGACTAAAATACAAGGTTCAAAATGGTGTGAACCCTTACAGAAAATAAAAATGATATAAATATATAATTTAATTTTATAAGAAGTTTGAACCTTTTAAATAAATACATCGTCCAAAGGTTCATTTTTAAAAATAACGGGTCAAAACGGGTAATCGGCAAAATTATATTGTTCAAATAATCAATTTATCAATTCCAATTTTTAACATTTTGTCCTTTTGACAAAACATGAGATCTAAAGGTTAATTTTTAAAAATAAAGGCTTCAAACAAGTAATCAGCCAAAATAAGTCTTACACAAAACATAAATTTTCTTATACATAATTTAGATTTTTTATAAAAAAAACCAAGCAAAGCGTATAATAATAATAAAAAAAAAAAACACATGTACAACAAGTTTTTTGAACTTTGTTTTCGGTAGTTTAATTTGTCAAAAAATTTCAAAAACCTACAGGAAAACAAATTATGGTCAAGATGTCTTCAAGTGTCCATATAAAGAGCATGTTGTACGAGCAGCGTGAAAATAAATCACTACCCCACAATTTCCAAAAAAATATTTTAAAATATATATTTTTTAATAATTACAAAAAACTGCGCGGAGCGCGGTTCGCAATTATGTTTTCTAGTTATTATTATATATAGTAGGAGCTTTTTAGGTGTAGCGACCTAGATTTTTTTTATTTAATTGTTTTTTTATTAATGGTAGATATTAGATTTTCTTTTCTTTTGGTATTTATTTGCATTTGTGAGTTGTAGAATACTTATTATTTGTTTTATTTATTTCTTTTGGATAAATTTTTTAGTTTCCTATTTGGTTTGCCTTGTGTGAGTGTGAGTGCATGAGTGTGTGTGTGTGTGATGATGCATGAGAAGGTAAGAATGCATGCATGTGTAGACTACATTATGGAATTGGGGAGCCTTCCTTGTTTAGAATATTGTGTAAGACAACAGTCGAATCTACTCTTATTCTCTTGTAATCGTGTTCACATGAGAGAGCAAGAAGAGAAAGTGAAAGAAGTGGTGAGCAAGAAAATAGTTGTCATTTTAGGAATTTTCATAACTTTGTACGCAGCCCCAATAAAATGACCATAATGTGAGCTGTAGATGTCCAATTTAGACAAACTTAGTACTATTGAAAATCTAATTCAACAACCTAAAACTCTGTAGAAGGAATCAAACTCTAGTTCACAATATATCATAGTCAAAATCGAGTTCCAAAGTGGTAGGACCTTAGAGCTACGAAAATTACACTTTCCTTTTGTGTGGAAAACCAAGGAAGGAAAGAGGGAGATGATATTGTAGCTGCCATTTTAAATGGATTTATGTGTTTATTTAATTAATTAGTTTTTTTATTGAAAATTAAATAAATTTAAAAGAAATTAAATTTTCTTTAATAAAAAACCTAGGACACACTATATAAAGGACCTTAAAAACCTAGAGATCACTTTTGCTCATATTCCTTTTGTACCATACCTGAACCAAGAGAGAGAATAGAAAGTGAGAGTGAGCGTAAAAGGAGAAGGAAGAACTAAATCTTGGTATTGGTAAGAGCTCCTTTGTGATTTAGTTCTATTGATTCTTTACTTCATCATCTCTAAGACCATAGTAATCATGGTTGAGTTAGGGTTTAAAAGTGCTACAAGGAGAGGTCAAAACTAGGAGAGGACTCTAAGAATTTTGTTCAAGTTTTCATCAAGAGGTAGGTGACCATTCTTGATGATTGTTGTTTTTTTTTTCTTTTATCAAGATTTGTTCTTAGAAACATGTTATGGTTTTCTTTGTGGATATTATGTATAAATTCGTGAGGTATATAAAAATAAAAATGCATGGATATTATGGGTAAACATATATGTGTTGAATGTATATATATATTTATATATAAGTGTGTCATGCATATATATATATGAATGTGTATGTGTGTGTTGTGTATGTATATATGTGTATAAGCGTAGTATCGTGGGTATATATATATATATGAGTTTGTATAATGTTAAATATATATGTGAATAAATGAATGTAATGCGCTACATGTGTATAAATATATGTACATAAGTTTGTAGAATGATATATATATATATATATATGTGTGTGTGTGTGTGAGTAGGAAGCATGATATGGACTATGTTTTGGAATCTCTCTTTTGTGGTTGCTATGATGAAGGTTTCGGCTAAGCTAGTTGAATACCTAAGGCTTATATTTTTTTGGTATGAATGATGGTTGATATATGATAGTTGTCTTAGAAAACATGCTAAGTAATTAATTCTGTATTGTTGGTATGATTTATAAATGTGAATCTTTAGGATTAATTATAGTATGTCTTAGCCATGCTATGATTTAGGACTTTGTGATAAGGTTCATGATTTTATGTGAGTATGCTAATGTTAGGGTTTATGCCCTAAAAGCAAGTAAAAAGATATTTTATTGATTTAAATTAAAAGTACAATTTTATTATGTTTGAATATTATAATTATTGTTTGAATAATTTATATAAATATCGAGAAAATTTTATATTCATTTATGGGGATATCATCTTATATTAGTATGAGAGAATTAAGATCATATACAATTAATGAAATATTCAGCAATATATTAAAGTATGAAATCTTTAATGAATGATTACTAGTGCGGTTTACTAAGCATATGAGATGCAAGTAGTCTAGATTCGGATTACTGATATGGATAGACAACCCTCTACAAACTTCCTATAATAACCTGCTAGCCCTAAGAAGCTTCTTACTTCAGATGCGTTCTTTGGTCTTGGCCAATCCTTCACGGCCTCTACCTTGGATGGATCTACTGCAACTCCATCTTTCGATATGATGTGCCCGAGGAACGCCACTTGCGAAAGCCAAAATTCGCATTTCTTGAACTTTGCGTAGAGTTGATGCTCCTTCAATCGCGTCAAAATCATTCTCAAATGTTCCTCGTGCTCTACTTCATCCTTGGAGTAAATTAAAATGTCGTCGATGAACACAACGACGAATTTATCCAAGTAGTCTTTGAAGACCCTATTCATTAAGTCCATAAACGCAGCTGGTGCGTTAGTAAGACCAAAAGACATCACCAAGAACTCGTAATGTCCATAACGAGTCCTAAAGGTTGTCTTAGGAATATCTTCTCCCTTTACCTTGAGCTGATGATACCCGGACCGTAAATCGATCTTAGAAAATACAGTCGCGCCTCGGAGTTGATCAAACAAATCGTCAATCTGAGGAAGCGGGTACTTGTTCTTAATCGTTACTTTGTTCAGCTCACGATAGTCTATGAACATCCGCATACTTCCGTCCTTCTTCTTCATGAATAGTACCGGAGCTCCCCATGGTGAATGGCTTGGCCTAATAAAACCCAAGTCTAGGAGTTCTTGTAGCTGCGTCTTTAACTCCTTGAGTTCCGTAGGTGCCATCCGGTATGGTGCTTTAGAGATAGGCTCGGTCCCCGGTACTAATTCTATCGTGAAGTCTATTTCTCGATTTGGCAGCAATCCTGGCAATTCATCGGGAAAAACTTCTGGAAATTCTTGTATAACTCGAACATCTCCATCCTTAAGTGGCGTCTCTCTCTTTCCACGTTCATGATGCTGGCTAAGAACGCTTGGCATCCTTTCTCCATCATTCTCTGAGCTTTGAGAGATGACACTAACGGTGTGCGTAGTCCTAAAGCTTGTCCCATGAAGCATCGTTTCTGGCCGTCAGGAGTCTCGAACATCACCTTCTTGCGTTTGCTGTCGATTGTTGTGCCATGCCGTGCTAGCCGATCCATGCCTAGTATTACGTCAAAGTCCTTGATCACTAGCTCTATCAGGTCTCCTTCTAGTTCTATGTCCTCAATCTTGATTGGTACGCCTCGTACTATCCGTGATGATAGAACTACTTTACCCGAAGCAACTCGGTTACAAACCTAGTTCTAAATCCTTCACTAGGTTTGTCTAGTTTTTCTATCATTCCTAACGAGATATACGAATGAGTGGCTCCCGAATCAAATAATACATAGCATAAATTATTGAGGATAGAAACCTGACCTGTGACCACCTTGTTGCTAGCATCAGCCTCTCCTTGGGTTAAAGCAAAAACCCTAGCAGGAACCATCTTTTCATCCTTCTTCCCTTCTGGCTTTTGCTGAGGACAATCTCTTTTACGATGCCCTTCTTGACCACAGTTAAAACACTCCTTGGTGTTTGCGCAGCATTCTCCAGGATGCTTCTTCTGACACTTAGAACATGGCGGGTACTCCACGTAGCCCGGCCTATTTCCTCCATTATTCGTATGTGGCCTTTTATCGCTATCGACTTTCTTGTTATCAGGATGCCGTCTTTTCTGGCCGTTACCATTGTTGCTAGACTGATTGCTGCCATTATGGTTGTTGTTGTTCCGACTGGCCTGAGGTTGGCTCTGCGGTCTAGGTTCAGGCTTACTGGCTTCCTCTTTGCTTACATTGGCCTGCAACCTTTCTACTTTGATTGCCGTCTCAAGAGCGTCAGCATATGTAGTGTTTCCCGGGTTTGCTAACTTAACCCCCATCTCGATCTTCGGTCGAAGTCCTCTAACAAATTTGTTCACCCTTAGAAAATCGATTGGAACCATCTCCGCTGCGAACTTGGCTAAGCGGTCAAACTGATGAGCATATTCCGCCATTGATAAATTGCCTTGCTTCAAGTTGGCAAACTCTTCAACTCTTGACGCGAGTACAGCTGAGTTGTAATACTTTTTGTGGAACAACTCCACAAATCGGGTCCATATCATGGTGGCAGCATCATGGGATTGCTGGACCAAGTCCCACCATATCCTGGCATCTTTCTTGAGCAAAGACGAGACGCAGGATATGCGGTTCGCATTACTGAGATTCATGTGGGCCAGAATCGGCTCCACATTCCTTAGCCACTCTTCTGCCTCAAAGGGGTCTGTAGTCCCTTCGAAGTTTGGAGTGTGCTGCTTGCGGAACCTTTCATACACTGACTCCATATTTGGTACTGGATGTGGCGCGTAGTTCGTCACTGGCCATCCCCCATATGGACCAACTTGTTGGGGTGATGGGGCCATTTGATGTGGCTGCGGTTACGGCTGCGGCGGAGGCTAAGGCTGAGTTTGAGCCTGTTGGCGTTGTTGCTGCAAAAATTCCTCGACTTGTTGTCGCAGTCTGGCGATCTCCACAGTGTGGTCAGCTTGTGGTGTCGGCGCGTTGCGGCTAGTAGTAGCACGCACTCCTCTTCTGCGAACTGGAGGGGCATCATTGGTCGTTGGAACAACGTTGGAGGCGTTTCCGTTGGTGCGTGCAGATCTTCGGAGCGACATCTTCACCAAAAGTTCTAACAGTCGAGAACATGTTAGAACTTACCCTAATAGGCTCTAAGGCAAAACTTATTCTAAAACAAACATATCTCAGACCTATTTATTATGACTTTTTATGAAACATTATATAAGTCTTTATTTATATTTAGAGTGGGTTTCTATACTTAGAAAAACAAGTCATCTTTATTTTCTAAGTGTGTTTCTAATCATCCTATATGACTTAATCCTCAGGCTCGAAACTTATCTTTGTTCCAAAGTTAACCATATTGAGGGAGGGCTGGGATCAGTAAAATCGTTCCCACTACTATGGCCCCCTAACTCTCAATAAGGAAACTTGGTTCATTGATTTATATCCACCCTCACCGAACTTAGTCATTATTCATTTTATTTATCATTTATTATGATTGCGAAAATAAAATCAAACTCATACATGATAATAAAATAACATGATATTAATTTGGAAAAATAGTTTTCACTTATTACAATCATAAAATAAAGAAAGAAATAAAAATAAACAATGAAAACTAACTATTCTAAAAATCGGGATCTTCTACATCCGATCCTTCATCTAGCATATCGTCATCTATCTCCTCATAATCGTCGTTGTCTTGAGCCTCAAAATTTCCTCGGGGAAGATTCAAGAAGATCCTATGTTGTTGCTCATTAGTGAATTGAAACTCTAAATCATAGGTGAACTTAAGTATGAGAGAATAATATCTTAGGGCTACTTGTAAGTCATCCTCATTATTTATAGTCTCCCATATTTCTTCTAAAGTTGAAATTACTGAAGGAAAATCTTTTAAAAGCCTAATTACTAGGACATATTGTTCTGCAGCTCTCATCATGATTTGCTTAGACTCTTGAAGGTGACCTATCTCTTTGTGGAACAAGATCAATCTCCGAGTGATTTTCTCTAGTGTTCCTACAGTATTCCTTGGTTCCCTTATTCTCTTTAAAGCCTTAATGGCTCAGATATCCTCATTGCTTAATGCTCCATTCATACTTAACTGAAAACATAAATACTAAAAATCGTTAGCTATACATAAGCAAAATAACTATAACTTAAATACTTACTTGGCGGTCAGATTCGGAGCTTTTGAGTGTGTGTATCGAGGAGAACTTCATGCGAAGGAACCGTTTGCTCTGATACCAACTGTAATGACCCACTACTCTAGACTTTTGGACCATTAACGAAACTATACATACAAATCCTTAATAAAACTTACATTTGCGAAAAATACCATAACTTTATTGGAAACTTGTAGAAATAAGAGTTACTTTCATAAAATAAGTAGGATATGGGATCCCATTGTCTTTAAAAACAAAACATAACATAATTTAAAATAAAAAGGATTACATAACAAGTGCGGAAAAAATACATGTAAAACCAAAAAAAAATAAAACAAGACTACATCCTCGAAAATCGAACTCTCGACTCCTTGAATCCATTCACCATCGATACACAATCTCCAAGCATCCACGAACCTTACCGCCACTAATAGCTATTTTCCTGCACATAAAACAAAAAGGAATGAGCCTAATGCCCAGCAAGGAAAATCTAACACATACATCATGTACATAAATTTCATAATAAACATAAAGACATAATATAACACTTATTACATACACATACTATAATGACCATTATTACTTGGGGTCCCATAGACTAAACAAGTCATATGCCCATGAGATTAGTGGGGTCCTACTAGCTAAGTAGGTCATATGCCCATAATCTATTTGGGGTCTTGTTAGTCATATGGGTCATATGCCCAAGCCTACAAACATACATATCATAACATAAGAAACATAAGATAACATATAAGACATATAACATATGCATTTCTATCCTATTTTCCTTACCAAAGTTACCGGAATAAGAGGACAGCGTTGGGACTTTTGGAACACTCCTAAAACCATTATGAAAGAGTGAGTTTAATGAAGAAAAGGAAATGAAAGGAATGGAAGGACTAAACTATTGAGAAACATACTTACCAAAAAAACTTATGTGTAAGTTCTTAGATTTCCTAACCAAAATAAAGATTAAGGTTAGAGGACTGAGTAGAAGACTATGAGAAAGAAAATAACATAATATCAATGAACTAGGGTATAGAAATACCTTGAAGACTTGTAGACCAATCTAAACCTCGAACCGAAATACTATGAAACCTTACTTCCCCCAAGTGTTTGATAAGCTTATAATGATCAAGCTTATGATTCCCCAACCCAGGTGTTTACACTCTCACACTCACTTAGCACTTACAGCCTCTGAACTTAGAGCAAAAGATGAATAATGGCTGGGTACTAGGTCCTATTTATAGAGTTTAGGAATGAAAAGATCTAAATTTTACTTGAATAAAAATAATAGTTTTTTTAGGTGAAAATAATTTGAATAATCGTTCAGCAGAGGCTGAAGACTCGTTCAAAAAGATGCTGGACTTATCAAGAGGTTGAATGGCTGAATGGAAAATGATTTCAAAATGTTTCAAAATAAGTTGAAGGAGGCGATATATCGTCCCCTGTAGGCGATATATCGCCTGGGCCAGTATGCCCGAGGCTGTCGTGCATCGTCTCGTGTTTTCCGTATCTACGTGCTGCGATATATCGCCCCCTATAGCTGCGATATATCGGCACACGCTGATTATTTAAACATGAAATTACACATTTTTAGCTAAGTTTGAATGGAGTAAACAGCCTTGACTAAGCCCTCAACGTATTCAAAGCTGCTGACTGACCTAATAACATTCAAACTTTACCCCTTATTAAATTTAATCCTCAAAATACTTAATCCTTAATCATCCATACATAACATGTGCTTAAAATCCTATTGGTTGTTATCTAAACCTTATAGTATAATAAATATTATCCTTAATATCAGTCATATTAATCAAACCTTAGGTTAAAATTAATATTCTTAAACTATAGGTTAAACTTAGAAAATCTACAAGTACTACTATGAGTGTCCAAATAATTCCCGGTCTGAACCAAAAATCCACAGTTACAAAGATAATACTATAAATACTATAATACTACTATCTAACTAGCTAAGTAAAGTTCTTGGACTCTACAACTAAGTTCAATATCTTAATTATACATTAAGGTTTAAAATATTACCTCTAATATAAAATCCTCCAAAGTTTGATCTCACTAACAAAGTTGCCAACAAAATACCTACTCAAATATAATAATAAACAAAAAAATAATAAAAAAGTTAACAAAATATAAAGAAAAATATATTAAAGCTATATTGTAACTAAATAAACAATAAATTTCTTAAAGAAAACAAATAATTTGTTATATATACTCATTTATATACTTAAACCCGAAATAAAGTTTTTTTTCTTAAAAAAAGTTAACAAATTAACAAATCATGTAAAGAAAAATTGACTATAAATATCCTAACTAAATCAATAATAAAATATAACTTAAAAAAACAAACAATTTTAATATATACATATTTAACCAATTAAACCCAAAATTTAAAAATAAATTTAAAAAGTTAACAAAATATAAACAAAAATTTACTAATAATAATCAAACTAAACAATTAATAAAATGAAAGTTATACAAAATATATCCGTTAATATATATATATATATACACACTCATTTATATAAGTAAATTCAAAATTAAATTAAATTTAAAGAAAAAAGTTAATAAAAATAAAATAAATTATAATAAAAAATTATAAAAAAATCAAATATTAAAATGCAAAGTTTAAACCTAAAACAATTACATAATCATTAATATAAAACTATCCAAAAATTAAAAAATCCGAAATTATGTCAATTTATAAAAAAAAAAAATCACAAAAATTAATAAAATTGCACTTACTTGTGGTAATTGAGCAATGTGGGTTCTTGATGTAGAAAATCCCAAAAAACCAAGAAAGTTTATGGGTTTTCAAACTACAATCTTCAAAAAATACAAAATCTATACAAAAAAATTAAAAAAAAAACTATATATAAGTTACATAAACATATATAAATCATTATTTTTACATTAAAATTAAAAAATTTTTGATAAAAACGTACCTAGGTGAGCAAATGTGGAAGGAGGCGCCGCTGGTTTCTCTAGTTTTTCAAGCATTTTCGTTTCTGAACATTAGGTAAATGGGTCTGTACACAGGACAATGAGGGTTTATTTAGGTTATTGGGGCAATTTGCGTCAGTGGGGCACTGACGCAAACGCTCCATAGTGAAACGCGCATTTCACTTAGGCGTTTGCGTCAGTGCCCCACTGACGCAAACGGGCCGTCACTACAACAAAAAAGACAATTTGCGTCAGTTTATAACTGCCACAATTGAGTTTTTGTGTCAGTTGGGAACTGTCACAAATCTGGTATTTGTGGCAGTGCCCCACTGACGCAAACGCTAGACATTTGCGTCAGTGGGGCACTGTCACAAATCTGGCCTTTATGGCAGTGCTCCATTGACGCAAATGCCAGGCGTTTGTCCTCAATATACCTCTGGACCTGTGGCCGCAGAAAACTCTTCCTGTGGTCGCAGGATTGCTCTACTTTTGCCCAGATCTCTGATCCTGCGGCCGCAACATGCTCTTCCTGCGGTCGTAGGATTTCACTCATTTTGCCCAACTCTCTGGTCCTGCGGCCGCAGAAGGTGATTCCTGCGGTCGCAGGATTGCTCTATAAACCACACTTTCATCAAAAAAAAAAATTTCGTCTTCTTTTTTTCTTTATTTTTTTCTTCTCCCCCAACTGACGCAAATGCCTGGCGTTTTGCGTCAGTGGCCCACTGCCACAAATGTTAAAAACAAGTATTTTTTGCGTCAGTTGGGAACTGTCACATAAAGTATTAACCAGGGAAATTGCAAATGTTTATGCCAATTTCCCTGGCCTATTCTGATTAAAAAAACAGCAGCAGAAACAGAAAAACAACTGTATAAATTTTTTAAACATTTATCTAAAGTTAACTTTTCTGTTCAAATCTACAAAAGTAATTCAGATTTCAATGTTAATATATGTATATAGGGAGACTTGTGTTCTAAATCTCTACGTATTAAACCTCATTTAACTAAAATTTCCTCACCAACTTGCTCATTTGCTAAGCAAGACACGCCAAAACTAATTCAGCCCACTCATCCCGTACCTCGTTGATTTCGTTAGCCGAATATGGTGCCGTACTCATAAACTAATTAGAAAATATTAAAAATAATAAGTTAGAAATCATCCAAATAAAATCATGAATGATAGATTAAATTAAAATTAAAAGGTAAAACAATACCTCATTTTTCAAGTAGGCCTTTGGTCTAGGCTGTGAAATCAGCTCTCTAGCAAACTTCATAATGTAAAAGCCACACTCGGTTGGCCCAGTTTGGTTTTGACACTATTACAACATAGTTATACAAATTTAAGTATTATATTTAGCAAGTGATTATAATAAAAATATGCCAAAAACTTTAATACGATAAGTAATATAGTTTACTTACCTTAGGAACACAAACTTTAAGATTGATTGACTCTTTTTGTCTTCGGTGAGTATCATATAGATCCAATGCCCTGCACAAAATATTAATATTTACCCAATTATGAGTTTGAAATGAAATTATAAATTAATTAAGTAATATGTATAACTTACATGATAATTATCTCCTTGATTTCTGTGCGAAAATATGAGTTTACAGGATCCAAAAAAGCTACCAAATGACTATGTGGCTGAATTAATATTAACATCCAATAATAGTTACAATAAAAAAACATGCGTAAGATATTTATCAATAAACAAAATGTATAAATATAAAATTAAATTGACTTACTTGCTGTTCCAAGGACAAATTAGAAACTGTGTCTCTAGCTCCATTTGTAGAAATCGATCGAAAAGATTTTTAGCACGTATTTCATTGGTTCCTGCATTAGTGGACACTAAAGCAGGATGCATGAAAGTGTACATGTGGTTCAACCCCTTCGATTGCACTAAATCATCAAGCACGCTACATATAATTAAAAAAGTCAATAAACTATTAAATTTCAAGTTACACTAAATAAACTAAAAGTTTATAAACACCATTGTACCTCATATATAATGCTAGTTCAGTCTGCCCGATCATCTCATAGTTGCAAAAGTGGAAGATCTCATCTTTCCCTAATATAGTAGTAGTTTGGAATCCAAATACCCTTTCTACAATTGGAATTTCTACCACGTGGTCAACGTTCCATTTATCAGTAAACTTCACCAAACACTTAACAATTCTTGGCATAGGCACTTTTGTAGGCTCCTGTGTCAATGCCTCTATTCTTTTCTTTGATTGTTTTGGCTGTTGAGTAGAGGACGCAAGTGGCTCTTTCGTTTGTTGATTAGTAAGGACCCAATGTTGTGGCCATCCAACATCGTACCCGACTGCTTGTCCAACCAATGTATAACCTTCCATTGTAACCGGATATGGTAAACTAGCGTTCTCTTGAATGGCTACCTCAATTCTCACACGATAATTTCCAGGAGGCAGTTGAACGCTATGTATTTCTGTGCAACAGGTACTTATAAGTTTCCCCTCTGCAACTATATTTTGTGTCGAACCAAGACACAACTTACAATTAATCTGTTGCATTCTAATTAATCTGTTAGATTTTTCGATAAACTAGTTTATTTTTACTAGGTCAAATATATGAAATAATGAATTAATAAGAAACTATTACCTCATCAGGAAAATTTGACTGCGGTGGTGGGGGAGCACATGGTGCCTGTGTTTGTGGTGGATGAGCATATGGTGGCTGTGAGGGTGGTCGGTGAGCATTTGATGCCCATGTCGGTTGTGGTGGAGCATATTGTGCCTGCGTCATCGGTGGTGGAGGGGCATATGGTGCGTGTGGCGTGTTTGAGTCTCCTCCTACACCCGAACCAGATGCATTTGATGATCCAAACACACCGCTCTGTTGAGATGCAATATACGCCATCAACTAGTTTAACTTTTCCTCCTGTTGACGGGACCTTTCTTCAGATTGACGCCATTTCTCTTCAAGGTTTTTATAACGAGCATCTTCCACATCTTTTTTTTGGTGACTTTTTCTTCTTGGCGGTGGGACATGAAAAAATTGACGGGGAGCGACATGTGCACCGACCCCCCTAACACATCCCCCATGCTCCGAAGTGCCTAATGCCAATGTTAGTATATCGTTTGAACCTTCCTCCACCAACTCACCTTCTGCTACTTTTTGCCTGTATTCCGCCAATATACATAGTAAATAAATCAATTAGAATTTAACACACACATTAATCATTAAAATTATTTCAAAAAATCGAAGAACACTTACAATCTTCTTCACCACCACTCGAGCTTGTTCACTAATGACTTCTCCTTTCTTATTCATTCGTGCCCGTGTCCACATCTCAGCTCTGTCATATTCGGTCAACTCATGACCTAATTCATCTTCCATTTGTTACTCTACCAGTGCATAACCGCCACGCCCTGAGTGATGTGGATACTTGTTCTGAGACCGAGCATCTTGTTTTTGTTTTCTCATCTCTTCCCAATCTGGAGTTAGTCTTTTTGCAACAAATTTTTTCCAATCTTCAGGGTCTTAATATTCGATGTACTCTAGTGGCGGATTGGCAAGAAGCTCCGGAGCTACATTCTTATATACATAAATAAGATCTTTTGTTAGTCTTGTTTTCCAATTTCTCCATGTTTTTCCTGCCTCTTTTAGTACGTCTGTTTTAGCAGAATTTGGAAGTTTGAACGTAGTCTGCACAAACGAACAAAAAAATATTAATTTTTTTTAAATATATTAATTTGTTAGGATAAATTTAATAGTTAAC
This sequence comes from Humulus lupulus, assembly GCF_963169125.1. Taxonomy (NCBI): domain Eukaryota; kingdom Viridiplantae; phylum Streptophyta; class Magnoliopsida; order Rosales; family Cannabaceae; genus Humulus; species Humulus lupulus. The sequence goes on from NC_084802.1 coordinate 15,308,734, forward strand.
ACCATAACTTACCTGTATTTGACCCCATAAAGTCTCATTTTTATCCTTCGACATTTGTTTCCAATTGTCGATATCTAAAGGAAGGGTTGTGCATGATAGAAGGCCGATGGTGCTGTTCATCTTGATCCCCCCTTTTCCCATCACTCGACCAAAACGATTGTACTCGACCTCATAATTACGCCCCTCACTTCTTGCTTTGAATACATCACTGCAAGTCGATTTGCCCCTATACTTCTTATCTTGTGTATTTGTTGGTGTGGTAGCATTAATCCCCTCAAGACCAATACCATCATCATCAACAAACGGATCGCCCTCATCAGCATGTGATGGATCCATAATCAATAAATCTGCAATTAAGTAAACAAAAATATTATCTAGTATAAACTTCAAAAAATACATAAAAACAAAATCACAAAATTAATATATATACCTTTAATTATCTACCCACAACCCTTCACCATTCTCGCGTATATAGTCATCATCATTATCAATGGTGACATCAATAGGCGGTGAAGCAATGGTAAATGTTTCTTGTTCAAGTATAATGTCATCGCTCCCAGACTCTTTGATCAGATAATATTTCGGTTGACTTGTTAGAACAACTGACCATCGAGCATCTACTGGATCACTCACATAAAACACTTGCTTGGCTTGTGACGCCATTATAAAGCGGTCAGATTTATGTCCTATTCGGTTTAAGTCCACCAGTGTGAATCCTAAGTCATCTGTTTTGACTCCATTATCACTTTTCACCCAATCACACAAGAAGACAGGAATTCGAATAGTCACATAATCTAGTTCCCAAATTTCTTTGATCACCCCATAAAATGTCATATCACAATTTATGGGATTTTTATCTTTGGAACTAGATATTTGAAAAGTCTTGGCGATAATAGTAACACCACTATTTTGTGTCTTTCTAATATTATCACGTTCCATGGTGTTGAATTGAATACCGTGAATATAATAGGATTGATACTTAATTACACTCATTGAAGGACCTCGTGCTATCCATTTTAGTGTTTCAGACACTTTGTTTGTGGTGTTATTCAGAACCTAGAATACAATAAAAATTAAACAAAGTATATTAAATTCTAACAAGCTAACATACATAAATAACACTCAAACAAGAACAACACAAGTATTTTACCTCATTCTCGAACCAAGTGCTGAAATTTCGATAATGTTCATCTTGTACCCATTTTTTATTCCGAGACTTATTGGGATAAGTAGTCTTGATCCAATTGAAATGTTCTCTTCAAGAAAAATTATTTATATCATTGTCAATATAATGAAAGAGAAAAATAAGATTGACCATGCATATGTATGAGAACTTACTCGATGTATGGTTGAACATCATCAATATTTTGTAAGACTAGGTGATGTGCTTCATCTCTATCAGATTTATTTACTTCAGAAACAACACCACCTCTACCACCTTTACTTATTTCAAACTCAATTTGAGAAAAACATAGTCCAATGCTCGCAACACCAGATAAGTATTCTGAGCAGAACTCCATTGCTTCTTCAACGATGTAGGATTAAACTATGCAACCCTCAGGTCTACTTCTATTTCTAACATAACCTTTTAAAACCTTCATATACCGTTCAAATGGGTACATCCATCTCAAGTATACTGGTCCACACAATTTTACTTCTCTCACCAAATGAACTATTAAATGAACCATTATGTCAAAAAATGAAGGTGGGAAATACTGCTCCAACTCACACATAGTTACCACGATATTTGTTTGAAGATTGTCCAACTTCGACACATCTATCACTTCACAACAAATGGATTTAAAGAAAAAACATAGTTTGGTAATTGCATATCGAACTTTTTTGGGTAACACATAACGGATAGCTACCGGCAGAAGATGTTCAAGTAGTGTATGATGGTCATACTTCATTCCAACTAAATTCAAAATTTTCATATCTACCAGAGAAGAAATATTTGAAGAATAACCTTCCGGTACTTTCACATTCGACAAAGAATGACATACAATTCGTTTTTCTTCTTTAGATAGGGTATAACACGCAGGTGGTAAATATGTTCGTCTCTCACCAACCTCTGGTTGTAACTTACTGCGTATAACCATTACTTTTAAATCCAACCGAGCTTTGATTCCATCCTTACTCCGACCAGGAATATTCAGCAATGTACTAATTAAGCTATCCGACACGTTTTTCTCAATGTGCATGACATCCAAGTTGTGCCGCAAAACCAAATGCTCCCAATACTCAAGCTAAAAAAAATAGATTTCTTCTTCCAACAACCTGTCGCACCATCTACAACCTCCTTTGTTTTTTCACGTCTAACATTTTTTCTCTTATTTGTAAAATTTCTAAGTTTTCCGAACTTGCATTGGACTTTGTTCAACTTTGTTAACAATTGTCCTCCAAGTAAAGGTGGTGGAGCCTTTCCAAATTCAGGTTTACCATTAAAGACATCTATCAAGTTTCAAAATTTATGTTTTTCGGATAAGAACTTTCGGTGTCCCATATAACAAATCTTTCTAGAATGTTTTAAATATTCAGAATGAGTCCCTTCTTCACAAATGGGACATGCCTTGTACCCTTTCACACTAAATCCAGAAAGATTACCTAAGGCTGGAAAATCATTAATAGTCCACAACAACACTGCTTTAAGATTAAAATTTTCTTTCTTATAAGCATCGTAAGCATTAACCCCCTCATACCACAATGTGCTCAAATCATCAATTAAAGGAGCTAGGTATACATCAATATCATTTCCAGGTTGTTTAGGACCAGATATCAACAAGGTCAACATGGTAAACTTCCTCTTCATACACAACCATGGCGGTAGATTATAGATGACTAGCATTACAGGCCAACAACTATATTTACTACTAAGGGAATTGTGTGGATTAATTCCGTCAGCAGAAAGACCCAAACGAATATTCCTCGGTTCATTCCCAAATTCTGGCCATTTAACATCTACTGTTTTCCCAGCTGGCGAGTCAGCTGGATGTCTTAGCTTACCATCCTTTACGCTATCTTTAGCATGCCAAATTAAATTTTTAGCACGATCATCATTTCGGTACAACCTAACCAAACGAGGTATCAGTGGTAGATACCATAAAACCTTTGCAGAGACACCTTTTCTAACTACATCTGAATTTTTTTTCTTTTGCCATCTAGACTCGCCACATGTCGGACATGCAATTGCATCAACAAATCTCTTTCGATATAAGATGCAATCGTTAGGACAAGCATGTATTTTTTTCATATTGCATGCCTAATGAACGCAATGTCTTCTTCGCTTCATAAAATGAAGATGGCATTTCATTACCTTCGGGTAATAATTCTCCCAAAAATGTTAACAACTCTGTCATTCCCTTATCACTCCACCCATGTTTGGCTTTTAAGTTATACAACCTAAGCAGTGCTGATAATTTAGTGAACCTTGTACAATTAGGGAAAATAGGTTTCTCAACATCTTCTAAGATTGACTGAAATTTAATTGGATCCATATGTGATTCATATTGTGCATCATCAATCATCTCTGCAACATCATCAACTTCATAATCAACATCAAAATACTTATTATTCTTAGATGGTCCCTCATCAGTCCCTTTCATTCTTTCACCGTGCAAAAACCATACTTTAGAACTTTTGTCGATTTCATTCCTAAATAAGTGGTCTTTTATTTTAAAAATTGGCATCCTCACAACGTTACCACACTTAACACATGGACAAGGAATACTATTAGGTGATTGAGTATTTCTTGCACAAAATTCCAAGAAAAACTCAACTCCATTCCTATATTTCATGGATAACCTATCCGCTGACATCCAATCTCTATCCATTGTCAAACTTCATACAACAAAAAAAAAAAAAAAACAAAGCAACAAACATTAACAATTAAGTTCGTGGATTACTTAATTGACAAGTAAATAAAGGAAACAACATGTCCAAAAAAAATTGGGCAGCATTTCCTCTATTTCTATCACATTTCCCAAATTTAAAATGTGCATTTATATAGCACATGGTATACACAAAAATATCCAACTAATCAATCAAACATGCATAATTCTCAAATTACTAAATCCTAAAAAAAATTGACCAGCATTTCCCCTATTTCTATCATATTTCCCAAAATTTAAATAAACATATATTCATCACATGAACACAACAAACCAATTAATCAATCAAACATGCATAATTCTCAAATTACTAAATCTTACAAAAAAATTGGGCAGCATTTCCCCTATTTCTATCATATTTCCCAAAATTTAAATAAACCTATATTCATCACATATATACAACAAATCAAGTAATCAATCAAACATGCACAATTACAGCCTTATATCACCGCAGCACATAGTCTCAGATCCTATCTCCACTATTTTATAATTCGTACATGCTACTAAGTTCAATATATTAATTATACATTAAGGTTTAAAATATTACCTCTAATATAAAATCCTCCAAAGCTTGATCTCACCAACAAAGTTGTCAACAAAATACCTACTCAAATATAACAATATACAAAAAATAATAAAAAAGTTAACAAAATATAAAGAAAAATATCATAAAGCTATATTGTAACTAAATAAACAATAAAATGCTTAAAGAAAACAAATAATTTGTTATATGTACTCATTTGTTTACTTAAACTCGAAATAATTTTTTTTTTAAAAAAAAAAGTTAACAACTCACATAAATAAAAATTGACTATAAATATCCTAACTAAATCAATAATAAAATATAAATTAAAAAAAACAAACAATTTTAATATATACCTATTTAACCAATTAAACCCAAAATTTAAAAATAATTTTAAAAAGTTAACAAAATATAAACAAAAATTTACTAATAATAATCAAACTAAACAATTAATAAAATGAAACTTATACAAAATATATACATTAATCTATATATATACTCATTTACATAGTAAATTCGAAATTTAATTAAATTTAAACAAAAAAGTTAATAAAACTATCTAAAAATTAAAAATCCAAAATATAGTCAATTTATAAAAAAAAAATTCACAAAAATTATATTTAAATCATAAAAATTAATAAAATTACACTTACTTGTGGTAATTGAGCAATGTGGGTTCTTAATGTAGAAAACCCCAAAAAACCAATAAAGATTATGGGTTTTCAAACTATAATCTTCAAAACATTAAAATCTATACAAAAAAATCCAAAAAAAACTATATATAAGTTTCATAAACATATATAAATCATTATTTTAACATTAAAATTGAAAAAAAAAACGTACCTAAATGTGGAGAACTTCGGTTGGGCGCCGCTGGTTTGGGAAGAAAATGGTCCCTGAAACGATTTGAGTGAAATGGGGCTCGGCTGGGGACGAAGAGGGGTTTTATAATGGAGGCCCAGTTGCGTCAGTGGCCCATTGACGGTAACGGAGCGTTTGCGTCAGTGTACGTTATGACGCAATTGGGCTCTCATTTGTGGCAGTGCCCAATTGCCACAAATGTTAATTCTTGGTCAACTGCGTTGACTGACGCGTTTGACTGACACAATTGCCCATTTTTGTAGTAGTGCGTTACCGTCAGTGCCCCACTGACGCTGTTAACGGTCCGTTTGCGTCAGTGGAGCACTGACGCAAACGACCACATTAAACAACGTCAGTGTATGTTATGACGCAATTGCCCCATCATTTGTGGCAGTGCCTAACTGTCACAAATGCTAATTTTTGGTCAACAGCGTTAGTCAACTGCGTTGACTGACGCGTTTGACTGACACAATTGCCCTTTTTTGTAGTAGTGGAACCAATAAATGAGGGACAAAACTACAATTATTGATTATATCAATGACTACAACAGAAAACTCTATATAATTCTATAAATACTTAGAGTGCAATTCCATATTTATAGTTGAGTAATCATGTAATTACTAAATAAGATTATTGGATTAAAGAATTTAATTAATAATCTGGTTTATTAGAGCTACATATTATAGGTCCATGGTCCCCAGGTTGCCTCTGTCCTACACTGTCAAGGGTAAGGATGTCACAAGAAAGATTTATAGAGAGAATGACTAAATTGCAAATGAATTAATTTTCTAGGGCAATGAAATAATTATGAGATGATTATAGGAAATTGAATAACTATTAATTAAGGGTAGGTAACCATTTGGTACCCTGTGTTTTTGCAAAGTATCATTTTGGTACCCTCTGTTTTCAATAATGCTCATATGGTATTCTGTATTTTAAAATCGTACATATTTGGTACCCTAAACTCAAATTTAATTAATAAAATTTTACCAATTTAATCAAACTGCTGTCAATTATGTAAGTTCCAAATTTAAATTTAATTACTTAATTACATATAACTGATGACAGTTTGATCATATTGACAAAATTTTATCTATCAAATCTGAGTCTAGGGTATCAAATATGTATAATTTTAAAATACAGGGTACCATATGAGCATTATTGAAAACAGATGGTACCAAAATGATACTTTGCAAAAACATAGGGTACCAAATGAGTAAATTCTCATTAATTAATTACTTGTTCAACTATATTGTTTTTATTTTGAAAAACTTTATGTGAAAATAAATATTAATCATGTTCAACTTTATTGTTTTTATTTTGAAAAACTGATATTTATTTTGAGATAAATATATTGTCTTAAAATTAATTAAACAAACAAATGAGAAAATCAAGGATATCTACACAATGGCGCTAATTTGGATGTAACGCCCTTATTTTCTCATAAAAATAATACAGATAACCAGCGTTGAAACATAAAAACATAAACGTTGCTTTTTATTTAAAATAAAATAATTCAGACGGGATCCCAGTTTTGAAAAGTGTAACATAATTGATGTCTTGAAAATAGTAACAAAAATCCAGCAACATTTACTTTCAAAATAAAACACTAATTAAACACAACTAAATAAAAACATTAAATCTTCCAACAACTATATGACCCTCATGACTACACACGTATCTATACATGTCCAACCTGCCACCAGCTATCTATCTCTTTACTTGTTCTGATCTGCATAGATATACTATAAGGGGTGGGCTTAGAAACCCAGTAAGGAAAATACAAACATAACAAACATACATAACATATTCATAAATATCACAAATTCATTTTTCAAAAATACCACAAAAACTAAACGTCTACATAATACCTTACTATAATAACACTTTCATGCAAAGAAATCACTACCACTCATAAATATGCATCTCTTAAGTCATACATGGAAATTTTAATTTTCATAATCATACCAACTATAAACGAATTAGTCAAGTGCTAGGTAAAGTGTTTATAAAAAATGGGCATCTGAGCCCTTTGGACGTCTTAGGTCCAGCTACAGTTTTGGACATCACTTAGGCCCAATTACGAGCTTCGCTTAGGCCCAGTCACACTTATCCTCTTGTACTTAAAACGTTAGTATCACAAAATTTTCTTAACATCATAATCTAAATCTATGTAACTTTCCTTACCTCAAAATTTAAGAACGAGTGTGAGAGATTGCAAAGCATAAAATCTAGTTTTACCATAACATGTGTTAGAATCCTATTCTTCAAGATAATTCAACTTTTTGAACCAGAATCGATATCTTACCCCAATAATATAATCGAAACAACGAAGACCACCTTCTTCACCATTAATTACTGGAATTCTATCATTAAAACCCTATTAATGACATACTTAGAAGATTATTTAAATCACCAAAAAAAATAACAAAAAGTGACACAAACTTACCTTCCCAAACAATACCCGACCCTCCAAAGAGATGAAGATATCTACAACTTTCGACCACTAAGCCTTTCTCTTCTCTTTTTCTTAATTTCTTAACTCAAAGCTTCTCCTCCATGCTCTTATTTATAGACTTATATGACCTAACAATAATTATTTAAAATTTGAAATCACAAATATCTCACCAAATTCCTAGAATATCTATTAACCACTATCGAATCCAACTAAACTACCTAGTTGTACATGGTTATTTTCTTTAAGGATGTGTTTGGTAAGGAGGATGGAAAGAGGTAAGGATGGATTGTATATATGGTGTGGAAAAGTGAAAGGAATTGATGGATTTGGTTTATACTTCACTACAAAAAAAATTGGTCTTTCTCAGCAGGCCAGGCTCGCCGAGAATCTGAGCGCGGCGAATTAAGGAGCCCCGAGAAAGGGAGAAATTTGATGGCTGATAAGACTATCTCGACGGGCCAGGCCGGGCCTGCCGAGATTGATCCAATCTCGACGGGCCTTTTGTGGCCCATCGAGATAGGGTTCAATCTCGACGGTTTTGGTCCGCCGAGAATGGGTGTAAGTGTTTTTTTCTTGGCAGATTCGTTTGGCCCACCGAGATAGGGCATTGCATGGGGAATAATAATTATAGTTTTTTTTCTTTTTCCCCTTGCTATATTTCATTGATTATATCACGTATTTACAGCAGACACAAATAATTTACAGCAGATAAACATATTATAGTAACATGCTATCTAAATATTACTCAAAAACTCATTAAAAGTGTATAGATCTATGTTGTGAATATATGTTGCAAGTTAGTAGTTATTAGCCTAGCTATGAACACTAGTCTAGCTAATTAATAAACTCTAACTGAAAGTCTAGTCTAGCATTGTAACGACCCAACTATTCTAGACTTTGGACCATTAATGACTACTATACTAATCATAAGAAAACGTACATATGAAATAACCATAACTCTATTTAAAAACTGTAAAGTAAAGGTTAAATACATAAAAATTCATTTAGGATATGGGATCCCATTGTTTTGAAAACAAAACATAACTTAAATAAATTGGTTACAAAATTAAGTGCAGAAAAATAATACATAGAAATCATAACTTAAAGAAAAAGAAAACTTCATCCTCTAATCGAACGCGCAATCCACCGATTCCATCCTGCCTCAATACACATCCCCAAGCTGCCAAGAATCTTTCCGCCGCCATAACTATTTTCCTGCACATATAAACATAAAGGAATGAGCCTAATGCCCAGCAAGGAAAATCTACTACAAGCATGAAACATAATCATACACATAACTATAAGCTATAAACATATAACATATATCTATAAAGACGTACATCATATAAGACTATACTATTAATGGCCATTAAAACATGTGATAAACCATCTACGTCCCCTTTCTAATATCTGAGGTAGGTTAGATCACATGGTAGGTTTATGATAACCCATCTACGTCCCCTGTCTAATATCTGAGGTAGGGTAAATCATAACCATGAAACATAAGAAAACATAACATAACATACTATAGCATAACTTATCATAACATATCAACATAACATATAAGCATATAAAACTATCCTATTTTCCTTACCAATATACCGGGATGATGAGAACAAAGTCGGGATTTTGGAACACTCCTAAAAACCATTAATATAGAGGTGAGTATACTAAAAGAAAGAGATGAATGAACTAAAAACCATCGAAAATATTCTTACCGACAAGAAACCTCAAGTTCGAAGAACTTAGATGCCTAACTAAGAATAGAGAAGACTGAGTTAGGACTATAAAACTAATGAAACAATACTGAAAGAAACTAAGAATAGGAATACCTTGAATGCTTCTATGACAGAACTATACCTCGAAACCGAAATACACTATAACCTTACTTCCCAAGTGTTTATTAAGCTTATAATAATTAAGCTTATAACCCCAACCCAAGTGTTTATCACTCTATAGACTCACTAGCACCTAGAAGGCTCTGATCAATGCTTGAAGAATGAATGAAAAGGCTTGGTGCTAGGTCCTATTTATAGAGTTCTAAAAATCTTCTAATTATAATCCAAATTTAAATTCAAATTTAAAATAAAATCCTAAGGAATAAAAATCTTCTAATTATAATCCAAATTTAAGTTTAAATTTAAAATAGAATCCTAACTTCTAACTTTCTAAATCCCGTAACTCTAAACTAACCTATATTAAAATCAACATATCTGGAGCTGTAGGACTCCGATTTAGAATATCTTTATACCGTTAGAAAGCTATTTTAAATTATCTACAACGTTTTAGAAATACTATTTTTCGAAATTCATAACATAACTGGGTTAAAAATAGATCGGAAGTTACAGTACCCTAAAGTTACGAAAAAAAAAATCTATTTAATTATCTAAATAACAACCTAATCCACAAATAAATAAAATTGTGAGTCTAAATATCTAAATAAATATCATGCTCCTAACAGATTCTGGTGAAGACTAAGTCTTATATTTCCCTTATTAAAATAATGATTCCTTAATAATCATGCATATGACAAGTGTCATAATCCTATTGGCTCTATCTAAACCTTAGGTTATAATAATCATCATATTAATAACCAGCAATATTAATCAAACCTTATGTTATAATTAATATTCTTAAACTATAGGTTAAACTTATAAAATCCATAACTATTGCTAGGAGTTTCCAACTAAATCCCGGCTTGAACCAAAATCCACAGTAATAAACATACTATAACTACTACTAGCTATTACTATTACTATTATCTAACTAGCTAAGTAAAGTTCTTGGACTCTACAAGCATGCACAATCTACTTTAACTAAATACAATAGCCATGCTAGCATATACTCAGTGAAATAGTCCACCCATTCCTCACACACAGTGTTGATCTCATCCATTGTATATATGGTTTTTCCATGACAATAAAAAATAAAAGTCAATTTCAAACTATACATTACTAGTGTCTTGATAATTGAAATTGTATAATGATATGTTAAGTACTTACATGCTTCAAAAGATATTCTTTTGGGTCTTTCTCCAAAGTTAAATTTCTTATTAGCCGCATAACGTAAAAACCGCAAACGATATCATTAGATTGTCGATGACCCTGCATATATATATATTATACAATTTATTATATTAATCAATGAATTATAAAAAATAAAATCAAATGAAATAAGTTTCACATATGAAATTATACTTTAACTGAAAACCAAGTGATGCCCCTGATTTTCCTTCTCGCATTATATAATTTTCGGCCAAAATTAAAAAATATATGTATATTAAAATGAAAAAATTCATCTAAACTAATTTACAATAATTTAGTTATAACTACTAACATTACTAATATATTTAACTACATAATATACAAAAAAAACACAAACTAAATAAATCATAATATTATTTTCGGTCAAACATCAAAAAAAAAATTCAAACCTTACCCAAAATAGCTCTAAATCAATGGCTCAATGTCATTTAGTCTTCTATGAAGATAACTCACCCTATTTTCAACCTTAAACTACCATAAAACAACATACATTTATCAATTTTCTCAAACTTTTAAAAAATGAAAATTAGGGCAAAATACTTACCAATACCAAGCACCCAAAGTTCCTCTTGATATTAGATGACTATGGTGATGAAAAAGATAAAAAAAAAAACCCTTCAATTTCAGCCAAAAGAACTCAAAAATGGTGGCTGGTTTCATGGGGCCGCATGGAGAAGAAGAAGAAAGAAAGAGGGAAAAATAGTGTTGTAAGTGATTGTTCACGCTTTTTGTCCTATTCTGTAAGTACCCAATCTCGGCGGTACCCCACGGGCCCGCCGAGATATGGCCCAATTCTAGGCCAAGTTTCAATTTTTTTTAAAAATACCTACCAATCTTGGCATACACACAGACCCGTCGAGATTGGTATGACGAATTAGGCTTATTTTTTTTGTAGTACTTAGAAGTGTTTGGTAAATTAGAAGGAAAGAAAAGGGTATTCCCTCTCCATTGTTTGGTAGATGAAAGAGAAAGGAGGGAGATGATAAAAATTTATTAGCACATTTATTATATTACCCATACTATTTTTTTTTTTTAGCAAATTATGATATAATCAATTGATGATGCTTTGAGCATAATTTTATTTTTTTTTATAAAAATTATTATGATAAGTATATATCTAAAAAAAAAATTAAAGTATTGATAATTTTGGCTGAATTATAAACTCAACGTGTAATATTTTTGCCAAATTTAAAGATAAATTGTAATCATTTGATAAGAAATGTTTGTCCATATATAAAAAAATGCAAAATAAATCAAACATACATTAACATAATCTTTAATAATAATAACGTCAAGACCCATTTCACAAGTTTTCCCCTTGTAGCTCATATTCTAATATAAATGCAAATAACAAACATAATACTATTATATATATATATATATATATATTCAAATTTATATACTATCCCTGTCAAGAGTTTTACATATATGATAAAAAATAAATTGTGTATGCAATTTTTTTACAAAGCCAAAATGTTGTACAAGCTAAATTATCCTCTAAAATGTCAAAATATTCCAAAAATAAATCACATATGTTGGCTAGTGGTTTGTTCACTTTAACCATAGTTAGATAATCTATATTGTAGTTTCCAAAAGACATTGATGTTTAGAGTTGAAGTAGCGCACAATTTTTTTTTATTAATTTGTGTGCTTTATTTTTATTATTAAATGTTAAGTATAGGAATTTATTTTTATTTGTATGAATTGTTTCGTAGAAATTATATGAATTAAAATATTTTTAGTTGTTTTATTTAATTATTTTAATTTGTAAGTTCATGAGTTTTGGTTGTGTGCACCAATGTGCATGGTTAGTAGAGATGCACTTGAATACTTGTGTGTGTGCATGTCTATGGTATGTGTAACGCCCCGATTATCCGAGATGTTACTTAGGGAGTTCGTTTAAAATAATAAACAAATAAATACTTTAAGACACTGAAATAAAATATTTATTTAAAATTTAAACAGACAATGAGATTTCATTATTTAAAAATAAAAATGTTGGATATTAGATTTAATAACAACAACATAAAGAAAATAACCATTCAAGTCTGAAAATTAAAACATGAAATTTATTTATAAAAAAAAACATATAATAATTAGAGCTCAGCCTCTAACATGTTCTGTCGTCCATGCCTCGAGCCCGCACCATTCGCTGCTTTGCTTTGCCTTTACCTGCACATAGAGTACCCGTGAGCTAATGTCCAATAAGAAGAGCTATGTAGGACATAACTCCCCAAACCAGAAAACATAAACTTTCAACTAAACATAAATAAACATCATAAACATAATAATCATCGTGTGATATATAAACACAATATCACACTAACATAATGTGTGTTATACTCACACAGATAAATACTAACAAGTCATGTTGATCGGACATGAAATGTAATCTGTCCTGCCTACGTTGTACTCACACTCGACATTCCCATGATGGCACCTAGTCTAGCCTACGCTGTACTCACACACAACCGTTCGCCCGAGACATTGTTGCCCTCCCTGCGTTGTACTCACACTCGGCAGTTCAATGGTGGCATCCTATTATCCTGAGTTATACACACCCAAGATAATTCATGCAAGTGTTATACCTACACAAGCAGCTAGAATCTAGTAGAATGCTGTAGTAATCGATGTTACCTTTCTATTAGACCTCTTTATTTATGTGATTATAGGTTGTCTTTATTTTATAGAATAGATTTAACTTGAGTTGTGGTGATAGAATAAGGTTTAGTTTTTTTAAAAATATTTAGTGGTTATAATTATTATAGCATAGTATAGATTTATGGTATTAGTAGCCTTGTTTGTGGGAAAATGAGTGATTGTGTAAGAATAAATTAATTATGGTATTATTAAGAATTGTTATGGATCGAGTCTACATAAAGCCCTAAAGCCCAATAAGATTTTGGGCTTAATAAATTCAAAATCAGGCTAGAGAATTAGAGTTTGTTATTTTATGGTTAGTTAGGATATTTGTAGATTAGGTTGTTATTTAGATAATTAAATAAAATTTTCGTAACTTTAGGGTACTATAACTTCGGATCCATTTTTGACCAATTTAAATTATTATTTTGGAAAAATAGAATTTCTAAAAAGTTGTAGATAATTTAATTAGCTTTCTAACAATATAAAGATTATTTGAATCGGACTTCTACAACTTTAGCTATGTTGATTTTATTACAGGTGAGTCTAGAGTTGCGAGATTTAGGTAGTTAGAGGTTGATATATTTTTCCTAGGTAGTTTGATGTTAGATTATTCCTCAATTATTTAATAAAAATATTAATAAGATAATTTAGAGATATTTTCTATAGAAGTTAGGATTTTATTTTATTTAAATTTAAATTTGGATTATAGTTAGATGAAATTAAGATTTTTGAGAGCCTATATAAATAGAGCTTATTCCTTCTCATTTTTTCATTCATTCTTGCTCTTCTTGAGACCCTCATACACACACAATCTCTCTCCATATTGTTGTCGTGCATCACCATCAAGACACAAACTCTAAGTCCAAAATCATCATCACCATCATCTCTTCATATCTTTATAACCCTAGTACCCAAAGAGGCCACACGACCAAGGTTATCTTTCTTATTGTCAAAACCCTACAAGCAAGCATTTAAGGATCTAGAGTTTTTCTTCAAGATCAAGGTTGAGGTATAGTTAAGTTTTGATTGTGTTTGAGTTTTAGATCTATAGGTTTATGTTTTAATAGTGGTATTATGTTTATGAAATAGGGTTTTAAGCGAGGTTAGCATATAATGGACTCAAGTATAGTTTCTGTGCACCACACTCAAGATAAGGAAAATTAAGTAGTTTAGTTTATGACCTAGTTTGTGGTAGGTATGACCCTAACATTTCAGGTACAAAAAAAGAAGATAAGTGTGGCTGAACCTAAGGTGTTCAGAAATGTATGATGGACCTAAGTGATGTTCGGTAGGCTCAGTTGCCAAAATTGTATGACGGACTTATGTCCGGGGCTTAATTGCCACCTCTGTATAAGCACTTATCTTTTTCTTATACCTGTTGATATCGCCCAATAACTCCTAAGCGGTCGCAGTAGTAATCGGGCTATGTCGTATCCACAGAGAGGTAAAATACAAGTAAAAAGGAAGATTAATAAATCAGAAATAATAAACTTTGAAATGATGTAACTTTGAAAAAGAATATAAACATTAAATAAACAAAATTGAGGAATTAGAATCAAAAAGAAAATATGGAAGGCATAAGTTTCATTCATGCAAACATATCTATATTTTAATAAAATTGATTCATTATACTCAACTATAATTTTACACCATTAATTATAGTTGGAAAATATATATAATAAAGCTCATCTTAAAATATGTTCTTCAATTAAATTATACTAACTTCTAATTTTAAAAACCTATCATATTATATTATATACTTTAGAGCGACAAAATACCAATGGCAGAATGCAGTAAAATGCATATAATATAACAAATATCCTAAATTAAATTAAAAACCTAAATTACATAAGAAGAGCATGACTAGACTTATGTAAAAGATAATAATAAATTAAGAATAAAAATTAGAAGAAAATAAATTTAATTGTAACAACTATATAGAAATGAAGAACAAAATAAAGAATCAATATATTAAAAATATAATGTTAAACATGAACTCCACTCTAGCCTTTCCACAAGAGAATTTAGCCTAAAATAAGCATTGTTTTCACTCACAAAAATGTAAAAGAAAAATAGTAAAAATAAATGTTTTTCTCTCCAACAATACTCTCTACTCTCCTTCCACAATCTGATGAGATTTTACTCCATCTGGTACTCTATTTATAGTGTAAATAAGACTCAAAAATGTATAAAACCGTGTACAAAATAGTGGGAAAGTGGCATAAAAACTTATGGAAGTGGGCAAAATGTGTTGAGCCGTGGGAGACAAGGACTGATTGTGGCAGCTGACGATTGGGCGCGTGGGGAGCATGGCAGGCAACGTGGCACGCATTTGTTGGCTCATCAGGTGGGTGCGTCAGGCGCGTCACATCGTGCAAGCTCGGATTGGACAACGCGTCAGATGGCGTCAGGCGGCTGGCAGCTTTGGCTTGGCTTCGACGCGGCTCGGCTGGAGTGGACGAATGGCAGGCTGCCATGTGGCAGCATGGGGAGCAGCCATTGCTTGGGTTTGGGCTCCATTTTGGGCCTAGTTTTGGGCTATTTCATCTTCAAAAATGCCATTTTCTTCATGATTTCTTCAATTTTAATTCTTTCTTTCTCCTTTCTTTTTCTTTGTGTCAAAAATATATTTTATTTCCTAAAAATTAAACACAAATTAAATTAAAATTAATATTTTCAAATATAAAATATATGACAATAAATCTATGAAAATATTATTTAAAACTTAATTAAGTTTAAACTTTAAAACTAATAAAATGATATTTTTGAGCACTAATCACCTGTCTTGTTATTATAACCTAGGACCATGACCTATGATTATGAACTATGACCTAGGATATATTTTGATCTTGTATGATTACTATAAATTAGCGTTGTTATGAACTCTTGTATAAACTGATGGCATGAATGTTATGACTATGTGATTATATGATTTGTTATTTATGATGTGTTTATGACTAATGTTATGATTGCAAAATATAATTTATGATCTAGATCTATGTGTTATTTTTTTTAGTATGACGGTGATTGATTAATGCTTAGAAATGCAAATTTATTGGTTTTAAAGTGTAAAATAAATTAAGTTTTAATTAATATTTTCATGAATTTATTGTAATATTTGTTTTAATTGAAAATATTAATTTTTGATTTAATTTATGTTTAATTTTCAAGAAATAATTTGCATTTGGCAATAATAAAAAGATAGAAGAAAGAAATAGTTAAAATTGACAAAAAGAGAAGAAAAAATGGTATTCTTGAGATTAAAGCCCAACTAAAGGAGAAGCCCAAGCCCAATTTCCTCCCCAACCTGAAGCCGAGCCGAGCCCACAGCCGCTGAGCCAGCAAGCCGCCTGATGCTGCCAGCCTACCAGCCACTCGTTTCGCGCCACCTGTCCGCATCATCTCCTCCAAGGCAGCATGACTAGCCCGTTCCCAGCAGCCATCACCTCACTCCTTCTCTTCCCTTCAACCAGGCCTTCAGCTCTCCCACGACCCAACAAGCAGCCTCACTCAAACATCATTTCGGCCCAAAGAGACCCCACGACCCAACCTTGCCTTTTTCAGTAGTGACCCAACAAAGCCAAGTCCCATTTCCAGCAAGCCCAGCCCCCCATCTGCCTTCTCCTCTCCCAGCCAGTGCCACGTGGCACCTCCCCATTGGCTGGGAGTGGGTCAAAACCCTCTTGTACCATCAACCACCTTCAACCCATATTTTGTGGGTGTTGGGCCTTGCAAAATTACCATTTTGAGCTTTAAAGCTCATCTTTGTTGGTGCTTTAGAAAAATGGTATTTTGACTATACACAAAAATAACTAGGGTAATATTAATAATAAGATTTGATTTTTCAAAATCATATTTTATTATTAATATTTCAGATTTATTTTGTAAACCCCATTTTGTTGTTTAATTTCTTTTTAGTCATTTTCTCCTTCTATAAATAGTGACTCTTTCTTCACAACATGAATGTAATTTTGAGAGTTTAGAAACTATAGCAAAATTTCTACTCATTTTCTTCTTAGATTTTTTGTGAGAATCATAGCATAATGGCCTAATCCTCCTAGGAAGGTTAGGGATGATTCAATATGCTAGTAATGTTATTTTGCTACTTTGATTTACTATGTTCTTAATGTAATTTTTTTTAGTTATTTATGTTCTTTCATCTCCATCTTTATTTTGTTATCTTTATTTACTTATGCTAATAGTATATAGGATTAGTCATGCTTTTTCTATGTACGTCTAATTAGTAAAAGTAATATTGATACCTAATTTTATGTCTAATCTTCTATTGCATTATTGCCTTTGGGTATTTTGTCATTTTTAGATTTTTCATAAGATTAACATTGTGCTTTTAAAGTAAAGAACTTTATAACTCAAATGAACTTTTGTTAGACAAGAATATGGACTTTAATGTTAGATTTTCCAAGTAAATGTTGGGATGTGAACTATTTACTTGTGTATTTTTATAAATCAAGTAACCAAGTAACTAAACAAGCATATGGATGATTCTTGAAACCTTTCATTTTCTCAAACTCTTGATTACATCTTACCTTTATTTCACTTCTCTCATTTTATCACTTTATCAAAAAGACAATACCAAAATCTCAAACCAGTCTTCATTTACAATTATATTTATTTCTTGTTACTAACTTTTTGTGTTATTTTCTACTAATATTTTGATTTTAGGTTACCTCCTTGTAGATCGACCGCCCGATCTTACTACAACTACCGCTTAGTGGTAGTCACATTTTGGGCGTTAAACAGTGATATAGGATAAATTATGACCTTGGTTTCTGTTATGAATATAGTATTGCATGTGAAATTATTTGTTGTGAATTTATGATTGATTTCTATATGAACTTCTGTGTATTTTCCTTACTGGGCTTAGAAACTTATTCCTTTCTTTTATTTTTGCAGAATAAGTTAACCTTAGATGACCGGTGGCGAGCGAATTCCCAATAGCAAGACTGGTGTGAATATGTGGGGGTCGTATAGCCGCGTGTTATTTTCTTAGGAAATTATGAACTTTATGATTTAATGTTGCCTAATTTTAATTTTATTGTAAAGAATATTATTTATTTTTCCTAAACCCAGATTATATTTATTTTAAATTATCAATAAAGATGCAACATTTTTTTTACGATTTATTACGTTAATTTTTCAACATCTTTATTTTCTACAATCATAGTCAATATTTAGGTTGTTACACACGCCTACTCTATCATCTAAGCATGACTACTAACTAAAATCCCTAGCACTATCCTCATGCTAATAAATGTAATTCAACAATTCAGAACACAAATATAATTACATAATTAAACAATTAAGAAAAAAAGGTTGTACCCATAACGTACACCCTGTGCATAGATGTCCACTCTTCTTACCTTAAGAAGTGCGTTGTCCACTAACGTGTCTCGAACCACTTGTTGTGTCACCTCGATGAACGCTAGTTCCTAGACGTCCAATTACACATAAAAAAAATTCAAGAAAATTAAAAATAGGTGTTAATGTTTTATTTCAAAACCCTAATTATCGAAAAATTTAACTTTGCAATTTTAACATGCATGACACGTAAATTAAAATTATTTTTCCCAAAGGTTCAAACCATCATGTCATATGCACAAACAATGATGTTTCTAACTTATTGCATGGATTCATATAAATACTTTTTACGTGAAAAATTACCAAAAAGCCCTTAATATCATAATTACACAAAAGACTCAATAATTTTCTAAAAATTATCATATGACAACTAAATTTAACAAACAACTTTACAAACCCTAAATAATCATCAAAGGCTCATATAATACCAGAAAAATAATTTTTAACACTTGTAAATTATTTTTCTTCAATTTCCCAAATAAAACCCAAATAATCCAAATAAATATACAACCTGCCAAAAAATCAAACTAAATATAAAAAACTGTTCAAAAATCCAAAATAAACTTATAAAAATTATTTCAGAATTTTCTGGGTAAAATAACTATTTTTCTTACTTAATTTAATAGAAAAACCAATTAATTCAAGACAAATACATAAACGATTAAAAATAGAATCTAACTATACAAACTGGTTTCTACCCCTACAGTAACACAAAAAAATTACCTAGGGTTCAGAACAGTAACATTAATATTTTTCATAATTAAAAATATAGAATAAGCCAAATGAATCATGGAAATTACATAAATGATAAAAATTCAAAATAAAATTACAGAGAGCCTTACAATATTATTTTAAACATATTCCAAAATTCCCAGAATTTTGAGAATACTTTAAATAATTTTTGCACATTTATTTCCTTAAATTACATATTTAAAAGTAAATAATTGAAGAAAATCATCAAACATGATCAAAACTTAAATCTAAATATACAAAGCCATTATAAATCATACAGAGATCATTTAATCATAAACTCATATTTATATGAACAATAAAAATATTTTTCATGAATAATCTTTATTTAAACTTCAATAAATCATAGTAATTCAAAGAAAAATCAGAAAAATACCAAACCATTTGGAAAATGCTCTAAAATTAATGTACTAACTTTTAAGATTGAAAAATAAAACACCTCCAGAAACACCCAGATAGGGTTCGCCGGAGCTATCACTGGAGTTGTCGTCTTCTCCGGCGTCGGCGAGGTTGTTTCTTTTGTTTTCGGCTACCTCGATGTCCCAAATCACTTAGACACTCTTCATACATGCTCCAGAACCTCAAATATTGAAACTACAACCCAAAAATATGCTTGAAACCCCTCGAATCAAAGTCTTCTTCTCCAACGCCGGTGTACCGCCAACAATGGAACTCAAAATTTGTTTTTCTTGGTCTAGATCATTTCAGCCTGTTTCTCCACGTTCAAATAACTTATTCTTGGAGTCACCTAAGCTTGTTTGTCACCAACCACACACACCATACACTCTTAAACACCCTCAAATCTGAAACTATCCAAGAATATGCATTTTCTTGGATAAAAATGGTGAATCACAATCCGAGGCCTTATAATTGTTTTTCCCACTCTCAAAAGGTTTATTTCCTCCCCTAGAATGATTCTAGAACGTTCATTACCACCCAGAATTTCTCAAGTGCAAGAACTCAAAAATTTCTTCTCTTTTTCTTAAAAAAATGATAAATACATTCTCTCTCTTCGACCCTTTGCTTCCCTCTCCGTTTCCACGATTTCTTTCCTTCAGATTATCATGGTAAACACAATTTAAAATGGTTTAGAAAATAATTTATCGTTTGAAGTGCTAAGATCCTCTTTTTAAGGAATTCTTTATTAAAAAAAAAAAACTAAGGTTCCACAACTAATATCATTAGTTAGATTTCGAAAATTGACCAATTCTATGAGTTTTTAATCATGTTAAATAAAAAAATAAAGTCTCTAAAATGCCCCTTGAACCAATCTCAAACTTGAGGGTGTTATGGTCTTTTCACAAATTAAATCAATTATTATTATTTAATTCAATTAAATAATAATAATATTATGGAAAATAAAAAATTACACATCATATGATAAAATAATTTCATGCATATTATTAATATTATTATGCCTATAATAGTAATATTCAATTAAATAAATAACAACTTAACTCGAGCCGTTATTTATTCACTTGACATTATAGTTATGTCGTGATTCCACAAAATTCAAACATAAGAAGCCAAGAATTTTATTGCCATTGGAAATCATACATATCCAATATTCCATCAAAGGAAATGAAAAAAAAAATGACAAAGTTGTACAAAGTGGAAAAATTACGGAATTGCCCTTCCGAGAAAATGAATATTACAATATGCATGGTAAGCATGCATTGGTTTCCATGCATAGTGTATTTTCTATCAATTAATCATTTATTTATTTTGTTTAGCTAATTTAGAAAAGAAAAAGGAAATAATGAAAATTGGGAAATAAATAGGAAAAGGAGAGAGAGGGTGTAGGCGTGTGGGAAAGGAATAGCAATGTGAATGAGGGTTTACCTTCATTAAATGGATTTGAAGGAAAAAATCAAGGGAGGTAGAATTTGGGAAATTGCTCTTTTCCCACCTACACTTAGGGTTCAACTAATAGGCTTATAAAAAGAAAAAGGTAGGGTTTGAGGAGCTCCTAGTGGTTGCCGTGCACAGAGAGAGAAAGGAAGAGAAAGAAAGAGGGAGCTCGTGGTGAGGAGAAAGAAGAAAAGAAGAAGAGAAGAGAAGGACTTCGAATCCCCTAAGATATGAGTTTAGGTTTATGGTTTCATTTTTCCTCATCTTCTTGGTTCTAAGTTTGGTGGAATTCATGGTGATGCTAGGATTTAATTTCACAAGAGCATAGGGGAGGTATTAGCCTAGGGTTCCTACAAGGGTAAGATAGTTCTTTAGTCTCTTATGTTGATTGATATGAGAATTTGGTTTGGTTGGTCTAATGGTTTGGTGATTATGATAAGGTGTTGGAGGCTAGCAATCAAAGAGGGTGACCATAGTTATTTTTGAGTTATTTGATTTCTATCAAAGGAGGTAATGAAACCTCTATACTTATTATTGTTTTTTTTTTGTTGCTATGATCTCTTTGGATATAATATTGGTGTGTGTTTTGTTGGTTGATCGGTTATGTTCTTTTATGTTTGAAATTTATTTTCTATCTTGTAATCCATAGGAACATGAAAGGAAATATGCATGTAGATTATGTATGAGTAGTTTCTATAAAGGATTTGCTATGAAGTTTATATTCTTGTAAGTGGCTTAGGTGTGTGGGCTTTATGGTTGTTTGTGCTTGTGTATGCTTGGGCGTGTATGGGTATTTAGGCAAGCGTGAAGAAAACTTTGGGCTTACATAATGTATGAGGTTAATGAGATCTTCTGTTTTATGTTTACATGGTCATTTTTCTTTAAATTAATCTAATGATTTATGTAAAATGATGCAAGAATGTTAATAGATATATGCTAGGGCTTAAGTTTTGGTTTGACCTATTTTATGTTAATATTTTCTCTTAAATATTCTTGTAAAAATGCAAAGGCGATTTGAGATGTTTGATCATGAAGGTTCACAATTGGTGTTTGATTTTTGATGTTTATTTTAATTGATTTGTTTTAACAATTGTTTGTGCTTTGAAATAGAAACATGGATCTAGGTGGGTTTCGACCTTATGAGTATGGTAGGGTTTAGAGTGGTTTGATTTTGTTGATTAATTTGCATGCTAAATGTAATATTGTGGTGTACAAGTATATGAGAATGTTAGGGTAAATTGTTAAATTGTTAAAAGCATTGTAAGCATTGTTTAAACATGTTATGTAATTTTATGCTTGCTGTTTATTTTATTTGATGATGATGATAAATCAATGATTTTAAAATGCACAAGTGATGCCACAAAGTGGTGTTTTGATTTTATATAAACAAAGACATTTTATTTCACATGTTAATGGGGTTTTTATCAAATTAAACATATATATATTTATGTTTTGTGAAAGAAAATATGGTTTTAGTGCAATTATGTGATTTTAATTAAATAAAAAACTTGCTGAAATTTTTGAGTTATTTAGAGAAAATATCTTTTAAATAAAATAAGTAAAATATGTGTTCAAATAAAGTAAAACTTAAGCTATGTATATGATAAATGAGATTTTCCATACTTTAAATATGTATTTTCTCAATTATACTTATACAGTTTTTTTTATTTACAAAATAATTGATTAAAATTATTTCTAAAGGTGATCAAAGAATTAATTTAATAACTTTAAGTAACTACAAATTTGGTCACATTCTTTTAATTGTCATTAAATAATAAATGGGATTATTATTTTATGCAAAATTAAAGCTAATGAATTATTTTAGTAAATTAAATCTTTGTAATAAAGTTTGTGAATGACAAATTAATATGTGATTTAAAGGAATAATGAAGTAATAATCTAAGTGGCAAATTATTTTATACTTGTTGACTTTTTTTTAAAAAAATGGCTATAAAATGAACAAGTAGAATTATCAACTTGAACGTTAATTTTAATAACACTATCACGACTGCATGTTACATGCAAGTGCATTTTTACGTTCAAACGTATGCCTATTATTCAAACGTTTGATTTTTTTTTTTGTAACCATGAATGATTAATTTTTAGAATTTACATTATTCTCTATGATTTTATGTGACGTTGTTGTGTGAATAGAGTTGCAGTACAACTTGTGCCACATGTGCATGACCCATGCACACGTGGGATATGTATGATAAGCATGTGTATTCTTACGTGATTTTAAAAACAAACGTTTAATTATGATTGCAGGCTCGTTGTGACGTACCCGCACTTTACTTTTGCTTGGACCTGAGGTAAGGGAGTTAGTTAGAATTTTCTATGAATTATGTTATGAAAGGTATGAATGGTTATGTTGCAAAAGTTAAAGTGTTATGGAAAGCATATGTTATGGTAGGCCAAGTGTTATGAAAATTTTGAGTTATTACATTGTGTTATGAATTGTTGTTATGTCTGCTTGTATGTTGTATGTAAAAACAGTAGGTTGGTCGCGTACTGAACGCAACACAACAAATGAGTTACTAAGGATATGACGTAACTAATAGGGCGGACACGCCAAAGTTATTCGAGGACCTGAGTTCCTGTTTACCTCATAGAGGAGGTCTTACCAGTTTATTCTTTTGCTGGTTACCTCATGATGTGACATGGACAATAGGGGTGCCATGATCACATGATGCATGATTATGATGTATGATTATGATGTATGATTATGACTATGATTTATGAGTATGAATATGATATGTTTCGCCATGAGTTTACGATAGAGGAGGACCTGAGTTCCTGAGTTTATGAGTATGAATATGATATGTTTCGCCATGAGTTTACGATATGTTTCACATAATGAGAACCTGAGTTCATGTTTACCTCATAGAGGAGGTCTTACCAGTTTATGCTTTTGCTGGTTACCTCATGATGTGACATGGACAATAGGGGTGTCATGATCACATGATGCATGATTATGATGTATGATTATGTCTACGATTATGACTATGATTTATGAGTATGAATATGATATGTTTCGCCATGAGTTTACGATACGAATATGCTCTTCTTGTGCTTTTCTTGAATATTCATGAATTATTTTGAGCTTCCTTACTGGGCTTTTAACTCACCCGCTTACTTTCCCCTTTCAGGTAGGCAATAGGATTCTTCTTGGCACACACAGTGATGTGGGAGGTTCCGACGTCTAGGCATGTGTGATGCGGGGTGTCCTGTGAATGAATAATGATCAAGATGAGCACCAAGAATGTAACGACTAGAATTTTCTTAACTAGACCTGACTAGGACTTTCCAGGGTCCACTGGACCCTTACGGTAAACTTTGGTAAAAATCAGACGTTGAGAATTAAATAAACTTTAAGCAAACTTTAGAAAATCTTACATTAGAGTACTTTGAAATAAAGCAGTGTGTGGATGGAATCCCGTAGTTTTAAAAACAAAACGTAGTTGAATGTAACTTTAATAAACTGTCTGTGGCCATAGGGCCTTCTTGAAATAACTAGTAAACATAAAATTTATAAACCGTTACTGGACTTAGCAGAAAACTTAAGAGAACCCTGACAACCCTGTAGGTCGGTTGTTTCACAGTATGCATACTTTAGACAGAATCTCCTCCAGCTCATTGCACCGCTCCTTAAGCTTTACCCTTACCTACACACACAGAGTAATTGATGAGCTACAATGCTCAGTAAGGAAGCTAGTTATAACTTATAATTCTAATAACTAACCAACTTGGCATAACAGTAATGCACAACTAGAAATTGTAAACTAAGCAACACGTCTAGAACATTCATGTAAGTCAAAGCATTGCACAACATACTAAGAACATATAACTGAGCCATCGAGTTATCTATGGGGTCATGATCCCCGTGTAGCCTCCACAACCCAGAGAATACTCACCTCCTGTACCAAGGGGTACACTCTGCTAAAACACGATGACTTTACTGGCTTAGTGGCTAACGCCACTGTACGACTATATGGGGCCCACCCTCATAAGGTTTCCCTTGGAAAACACAAATATCTCACATATTGCATTCACGATAACTTTACTGAACTAAATACATTTAACCTCGTCAGATGGGTACTACTATGCATATTCAACCATATAATCATACATGTATATAGCAACTAGAATTTAACTGGCAGTATACAAACATGCAAACAATTCACTAAAAATCACAACAAGCTAAGTTACTCTTGGTGTATACTTCCTTATCTCTTGTCCATAGCTTTCGTGAATTATGTCCTCGTGAGTATTTCCGATCGCGTTTAAACCCTATAATCATATTGTGACAATATTCCTTAGTTTAGGCTTTACTAAGATATTATATATATTTAGGGGAATTTAAAATAAAAAAACTGAAATTCTCGATCCTGGCCCAAACCCGAGCCCTTGGGGTAAAAAGACCATAATACCCTTCTCAAAATTTTGAACTCAACTTAGAAAATTATTATTTACAATAATAATTTTATCCTAGACTACGCCCAAAATTTCAAGTCAAAACTCCAATTATTTCTTAAAATCCCAATTTTCCATACCCGAGTTCAAATCATGAGCCCCGAGCCCACTTCTTGATCTTAAGACTTAAAAGAGGTAATATTGTACATCCTAAAAGATTTTCTAAGTCCTTGAAAATATTTTGTAGGTTCTAAGCCACCAAATCCAAACGTTGGAACTAATTCCTGAACCTAGAATTTTCTTGAAGCTTAAGTAATAATTTCCAAACATTGCTCATAAATTATTAAACCATGGTATTGCTTAGATAAGTTTTCTAACCCCGACCCTCAAAAACCAGGTCTTAGACTTTGGGGTACCTATGTAACAACCCAAAATTGCTAATAGGGTTTAGCGCTTTGATTAGCGTGCTAGGAGGGCATAATTGGTTTATATATGTGTTTAATTGGTTAAATGCGTGACTATGTGGCATGCATGACTTATATGATTATGTGAATATATTATATGCATGTTTATGAGTATTAAATATGCATGTTGGCCCTTTATTGTTCATATGGGCATATCTATAATTTTGGCTCGTTGAGGGCATAAATGTGATATTATGTGATAAATTGTTGAGATCACATTATTATGTGGATATATTTGCAGTATATGGCTCGAGACGGTCCTAGTGAGAGGATTAGCGAAATAGTCACAACGGGGTTTAATACCCGGCTCGGGGGAGCTTAGAGGTATTTTGGGAATTTAGAGAATATTCTGGGATTTATTGAGTAATGAATAAGTATTTGGTAATTAGTTGAACATGATAGGATTAATTGGTAAATGGTAGGAACACTTGAGGAATTAGTGGGGAATTAGGATAAATGACTATTATGCCTTAGAAGCAATAGGAAGGGCAGTGATAACTAAGGGGTATTTTAGTCTTTGTTAGATAAAGGTTGGGCTTAGCTGAGGCTCTAGGATTGATCAGAACTCACTAGAATCATTAGAATGTCCTCAACTCTTTCTCTCTTTCCGCTTATGCGAATTCTCTCTCTCTCTTTCCTATACTTTGAAGTTGAAGGGAAATTGAAGGAGAAAGGCTTGGGTTAAGCTGGGGAAAATCTAGAATTGAAGCTGGTAGAGGGCAGAAATTTTTTGAGGATTCAAGCAACAATTGAGGTAAAGGTCTTGTCTCTGTTTCGCTAGAAATTTAGACTATTAGGTTGGAATTGGACTGAATTTTGGGCGATGAATTATTGCTGAGTTGGGATGGTAGCTTCAATAAGATTCTTGATGTTTAATGTTTAAAATATGTGATTAAGAGTCCTAGACTCATAGCTGAGCTTGGTTTTGGTTAGGGTGCTTGTTAAGGTTGAATTTTTGAGGTTTTGGCAGGGAAGAATGCTGAGAAGACACAGAAAATTTTGGGTTCACGGGGGCGCGCCACGACCCAACTCTTGGCACTGCGGCCCGCGTGTCCAGAATGCCCTGGGAGGGTTCCTGACTTGAGGGCGTGCTGCGACTCTAAGGGGCAAGTCGCAGCCCGCCTCCCCTAGCTGCAAGAGGCCGTGCTTTTGACTTAAGACGTGCTGCGACCCTCAGGGCCAGGTCGCGGCCCGCCTAGACCATTTTGGCCTAAGTTAGCTTTTAGGCTTGGGGAGGCTTGGGAATTCAAACCTCGGCGCTCGGGACGAATTCTACTTCCCAGTTTAGTAGGATCTGAGGCCCTAGAGGCTAATATTTGTTTCCTAAACATTTATTTGAAATAGGAATTGATAGTTGCCCATTGTCACTGTGACTAGGTTTATTGCTAAGGCTCAGGACTAAGAATCGTGCTTGGGACCTCTCTTAATTCTCCGCTCAGGATTCGAGGTAAGAAAAATGCACCCACGTGGTTGTGTTTGAGACTAAGGTTCCATGTATCTGTAAATATGTATTGTGTGACAGTATTGTTGTTATGTGAAATGTGAAAGTACGACCTAAGGGTGCCGGGGTTGACGATAAGTGCATTGGATGCGGCTTGACCAATGTGAGCTGGGGTCAACTAAATAAACAGAGGACTCGGCCTAAGCGAGCCGGGGTTAGCTTAATAAACAGAGGGCTCGGCCTAAGGGCGCCAACCCTAAGCGTTTAAATTACTGATTAAAATATATGCTTGAAAATACATGTTTACCATTATTTAGCTTATTGCTTATATTATGTTGAGTTACTGAATGATTTGAATTAAGATTGATTGGATGCTATGACTGTTATATGTGCTTACTGTTTATGGTTTTCTTGTTGGGCTTTGACTCACAGATGCTATGTGGTGCAGGTAAAGGAAAAGGGAAACTGGATCAACCATAAGTTAGAGAGCTCTCGGGGCGGACACTAATACAAAACTGGACTTTCCTGAAACCCAACCATAACAGTCAACTCTGTTGACTGTCGTAATTGCTTAGTAGGACTCTACGCCGACAACTAATAACTGTCACCGTTGCTTTTGACTATCGTTATTGACCTCAACACCGACAGTTAATTCGAGACCAATGCCGACAGTTAAAATGTGTCGCTATTAACCCCAACATCGACAGTTAATTTGAGACCAATGCCGACAGTTAAAATGTGTCGCTATTGACCCCAACGCCGACAGTTAATTCGAGACCAATGCCAACAGTTAAAATGTGTCGCTAATCATCCCAACACCGACAGTTAATAAAAGTCCAATGCCGACAGTCATAAAATGTCGCCAAAATTCAAATAAAAAATTATAATTAATGAATAATAAAATTTTAAAAATAAACTAAATCATGTAAATATGTATTTATTAAAAACTTTTAATAAATGAGTTATTTGAATAATTTAAATTTTTAATATTAATTAGTTAAATTTTAATAATATTAGACTTTTAATTAATAATATATATCTTATATTATAATACAAGATAAAAATTATCTCAAATAAAAAATATTATAATTTTTAAAACTAAGAATACGTGTTTTTAATTATTTTTAAACAAAAAAAATAATTTACATAAAAAAGAAATATATATTTTAATACTATATAAATATTACATAAATTATGTATTATTTTTAATAAAATAAAACTTAAAAATGGTAAAAAAGTATTATTAATTCTTTATGTTAATAAAAAAAATGGTGCACACAATTTTGGAGCAAATGAATTAATTGGAGGCAAATAAAATAATTGCTCCAAATATTTTATTATTTCACTTGCTATTCTCATTTTCTAAATCTAACATATCTCATTCTCTCTCTTAACTCTCCGTCTCCCTCACATCTATCTAAACCTATCAGACCTCAAATCTCCCTACCCAGACCCCAAATTTCCCCGAACCTCTCAGACCCCTCTAAAAAATTTTCAAACTTTCCGAGAAGAAATTCTCCAAATTTCCCAGAAATTTCCCCAAAGCCCCAAACTCCCAGCTCTCCATGCCTCTCACCGAAATCCCAAAATTCCAGTCTCTTTATTTCTCTCGCCAAATCCCCAAACCCTCTCCTCCTCTCACTCAGTGTTACCTATTTCTTACTGCTTCTCTCTTTCTCTCACTGCCTCTTTCTCTTTCTCATGGAATCCCCAGGTATGTGTATATAAATATATGTATATATAATGGGCTCGTTCGGTAACCCTTAAAAAATGGTTTTTTTAGTTTTTAATTAAAAATATGAAAATATAGTTAGGAAATACATTCGGTAATTCAATTTTATTTTTTTAATATAAAATCAAAATTAATTAAATTTTGAAAACATAATTTTGAAGCTTTTAAAAAAAATTGAAATCGTATTTTCATTTGTTCTCTTTCCTTTTTTTTCCTTGTTCTCTCTCTCCTTCGATTGGGTGCTCTCTCTCCCTCGACTCATCTCCATCGAAGTGGCAGTTGCAACCTCTGTTCTCTCTATTAAGCGTTGTCAATAAGCCCCCTCTCTATAGCTCTATCTCGCATGGCAACCCTTGAATTGTTCATCTTCTTTCGCCCCATCTTTGGTTTATCTTTTATTAGCAGTGTTATCCTTTTCTGGCTCTAATTCTTCCACAATTTTATTGTATATTTTTTCTTTTCTTGTTAAGAAATATAAAAGTTGTTGTTGGTTGTGGTTTATGGGTTTTTCTTCTTTGATTCAGATTCTCTGTTTTGAATAAGTTCTGGAAAAAAAAGTGGGGGTCTTTCATCAAAGAAAAAGAAAAAAAATATATGTATTAGAAACCTAGGGCCGGCTTTTTGACATTAGGGAGGAGTATCGTGCTGCTATTGATAACTCAAGCTCCATGGGCGTACTTGGTTAATGAAAATTAGTAGGCTTCAATATCTTGAGATAGTGTTTATCTGTTTAAGAATATTATAAATTTATTATTTTCTAAACTTTGGCTTGATCATGCTTGAAAAACTTAACATGTTGCCTCTATTTCGATTATGAATTTATATTGTGTGATGTCTCTTTGGTGATAAGGATTTCTTATTTTTGTTTATATATGTAACTCTTTTATACAATTGCCTCTTATGTGTTTGATAAAATATCACACTGAAGAGGTTGGTTATATATATGATTATATTGTGTTTAATTTGATGAATTTGGCCACAGTGTTAGGCTAGCTGCTTTCTTTCTATGGCTTGACAAAGTTGTATATTTTAACATGATTTTGACTGCTGACATTTCCCTTTTTTTTTTACCAAGAGCATTGTAGAGTCCAAGAACTTTACTTAGCTAGTTAGATAGTAGTAATAGTAATAGCTAGTAGTAGTTATAGTATGTTTATTACTGTGGATTTTGGTTCAAGCCGGGACTTAGTTGGACACTCGTAGCAACACTTGTAGATTTTATAAGTTTAACCTATAGTTTAAGAATATTAATTATAACCTAAGGTTTGATTAATATGACTGATTATGGAGATGATATTTATTATACTATAAGGTTTAGATAGACCCAATAAGATAATAACACTTGTCATATGTATGTTTAATGAGAAATTAAGTATTTTTGAGGAATAGTTTATTAAGAATAATATTTGAAAATCCTAAAGTCTGCCAGCAGCTTTGAAATCGTTAAAGGACTTAGTCAAGGTTGTTTACTCAATTCAAATTAGGCTGAAAAAGTGTAATTACGTGTATAATATTTCAGCGTATGCCAATATATTGCAGCTCTAGGGGACGATATATCGCCACACGATATGAAAAATACGTAACTTCGCACGACCACCTCGACAAGCCTCGGGAATATGAGCCCAAGCGATATATCGCCTATGGTAGGCGATATATCAGCTCTAGGGCTGTATTTTCAAATGATTTTGAAACCAAACTCATTTTAATCCTTAACCTCTTGATAAGCCAGAATCTTTTTGACCGAGTCTTCAGCCTCTGCTGAGCGATTATTCAAATGTTTTTCAATTAAAAAGCCATTATTTTATTCAAGCTAAATGAAGATCTTTTCATTCTTGAACTCTATAAATAGGACCTAGTACCCAGCCATTTCTTCATTCTTCAAGCTGAGTTCAGAGCCTACAAGCTACTAGGATTACTTTAGAGTGTTAAACACTTGGGTTGGGATTATAAGCTTTATCATTATAAGCTTATCAAACACTTGGAAGTAAGATTTATAGTGTATTTCAGTTTCGAGGTATAGTTTGGTTATAAAGCAATCAAAGGTATTCCTATTCCTAGGTCATCTCTGTATATTTCCTTAGTTTTCTTATAGTTTTTCTCTACTCAAATCCTAACTCGGTATTCTTTATTCTTGGTTAGGCATCTAAGTTCTTTGAACTTAAGGTTCTTGTTGGTAAGTATCTTCCCGATGGTTTAGTTCATTCTTTTCATCTCTTTTCTTTTAGAATACTCACTCTCTATTAATGGTTTTTAGGAGTGTTCCAAAATCCCGACCTTGTTCTCATCATCCCGGTATTTTGGTAAGGAAAATATGATAGTTCTTATGTGATATGTGCTATAAAAGTGTTATGATTATGCTATAGTATGATTTTATGTGTTATGATATATGCATGTTTTGGGGCTTATAGTTCTTATATAACAAACCCTAACACTTTTATGTTTTGGGCTTATAGTTGTTATATAGCAAACCCCAACATTTTTATGTTTTTGGGGCTTATAGTTGCTTAACTAGCAAACCTTATTGTAGTTCGAGGCTTATAGTTGCTTAGTTAGCAAACATCAATAGTTACCATGTACATGGATTAGAATTATGATATATGTGTTATAGTATATGATATATGTTCATAGTTTATGTGTATGATTATGTTTCATGCTTGTAGTAGATTTTCCTTGCTGGGCATTAGGCTCATTCCTTTAAGTTTTATATGTGCAGGAAAATAGTTATGGCGGCGGGAAGGTTCTTGGCACCTTGGGAATGTGTATTGAGGGAGAATGGAATCGGTGGGCTGCGTGAACGATTTGAGGATGAAGTTGTTTCTAGTCATTTAAAATTATGCTTTACATGTATTTTCCGCACTTTGTTTTGTAACGAATTTTAAGATTTAAAGTTATGATTATTTTAATATTTTCAAAACAATGGGATCCCATATCCTAAATGAATTTTCATGTATTTAACCTTTGCTTCAAGATCCTCGATGAGTCTTATCTCTTCATCAAAATCCCCAAAGCGAGGATCTAAATCTCTATCCTCACTTTGGGCAACGCTCTATTTGGTGACATCATCACCTGATCGGGCTTGTACATCAATTACCATTTGCAACCCTTTTCTAACAACTTCCTTCGATATGCCTTTCTCCGCCTTAGATATCGAGGTGTTGTAGCACTCCCTTTCTTCCCGCCGATTTCCCAACATGCATCCTACCCCTGCGTCGATCGGGAATTTCATGGCAAGGTGTCATATCGAGGTAACGGCTCGCAGGTCGACCAAAATTGGCCTCCCAATTACAGCTATATGCAGAAGGACAATCAACTACTATGAAAGTAGTGAGTAATGTCATGTTTGCAGGTGCGGTTCCTGCTGTAACTGAGAGCCTAATCGACCTAGTTGGGGCGAGCCCTTCACCAGAAAAACCACAAATGGTTTGGTTGCATGGCTCCAGGTCCTTGACGGACAATTTCATTCTTTCCAGTGAAGATTTGTATAAGATGTTGACTGAGCTTCCTGTGTCAACCAACACTCTCTTAACCATCATGTTGGCGATTTGAACGTCAACGACCAGTGGATCGGAGTGTGGGAATCGTACGTGCTGGGCATCAACCTCAGAGAAGGTTATTAATTCCTCCTCTGTTCGAGCCTTCTTTGGTGCTCGATCCTCCACACTCATCATCTCGATGTCCTAGCTGTGGTGTAGGGTTCAAGCGTATCGTTCCCTTGCCTTCCCACTGTCCCCTGTAAGGTGTGGGCCACCACAGATGGTGAGTAACGTGCCTGCCACAGGAGCTAGCTGTAAAGGTGGCGAGCGCTAACGTGCATACGCCTGCTCATTGCCACCTTGAGCCTCTCGCTGAGACCCTCCCATGGCTCGCACATATCTCCTTAGATGTCCCTGCTTGATCATGAACTCAATCTCGTCCTTCAACTGGTTGCACTCATTGGTGTCATGTCCGTAGTCGTTGTGAAAACAACAGAATTTTGTTGTATCTCTTTTGGAGATATCCTTCCTTATAGGTGTGGGTCGCTTATAAGGAACATTAGAGCTGGTCGCCTGATAGACCTTTGTTCGACTTTTGACAAGGGCCGTATATTTAGTGAATCTTGGCTCATATCTATTCCCCTTGGGGCATTTATTCTCAGATGCTGATGGCTCGTTGCCCACCATTTTTCCACCATTTCTGCCATTTCTGTTCCCGTTGCCCTTGGCGTTGCCATTGGGTTTATCCGACTCGTTGGCAGCCTTGGCGGGTTCTTCCTTTGGTCCCTTGTCTTTTGTAGGCGATTTCCCCTCATTGGCAATCGCGTCCTCGAGCTTGATGTACCGATCAGCTCGATCTAGAAACTCCTGGGTACTATTTACCCCATTTTCCCTCAGGCTGTTCAAGAGGGGAGAATGGTGTCTGACCCCGGTAGTTATCATCTTTCCCTCGTCGCCCACTGTTTTGGCTCCAGCTACTGCTCGCATAAAGCACTGGACATACTCCTTTAAGGGCTCTCCCTCCTTTTGGCGTATCTCGACCAGCTGGTTGGCCTCAGTGAGGTGTACGTGACCCGCATAAAATTTTCCATAAAATTCCTTCACGAACATCTCCCAAGATGCTATGCTAGCAGGAGGGAACTTAAAGAACCACTCCTGGGCGGTGTCAGATAGTTTGGCGGGGAAGATCCTGCATCGGGCATCATCTGACACCTTTTGAATATCCATTTGTATCTCAAATTTGTTGACGTGAGATAATGAGTCTCCGTACCCATCAAAGTTTGGCAGTACTGGCATTTTGAATTTACTGGGGTTTTTGCCACAGCAATCCTTTGCACAAATGGAATGCCCCTCCTCCGATCGTACTCTATGTGGGATGTTTGACTCCCGACCAGCTGTTGTACTGCCTGGTTCAGGGCATCAATTTGTGCCTAAACCGCGCCTGGGATTGCTGGGGTGACAGGTGCTGGAGGAGCGTACTCATCATGTCTCTCACGATGGTCGTTGAGTACGTCCCTCAAATCATCATCCCTGCACCTTTGTTCGCTAACCCTTAGCCGATCAAAGACGTTATTTTGTCGGGGTCGCCCCCAGTGTTATGGCTCGTCGGCCTATTTTCTCTAGGTGGGGGGTTTCTGTTTCCACCTCTTCCTTCATCCTTCCGACCAGCATTCCCCCTGCCAGAGTCGGCCTCATTATAGTCATGGCCGTCTCTAAATTGTGGCCGACTATGGCACGATCGGCTGTTCACGCTGTTTCCTCCTCAGGCTGGCATCTCTCGAGCGTCAGGGGGAGGCCTACGCTGGTCGTTGGGTCCCTATGCATTATTATGCCGTTGGGGGCCCTTGACCGCAGAGCCTGACTTGTTGATCCTTCTGTTGGCCGAAGGACGCTGCCCCTTGCTTGGTGGATTTGGCTCTTCGTCCCCTGGGCGTCTAGGGTTGTGGGGCAGTTGCCCGGCCCTATTCTGCCTCTAGCGCTGGGGATTGCCACGACTAGCTTGAGATGGCGACTGCTACTCAGGGTCCCGAATTGGGACGTCATCTTGGGCCACAGGTGGCTGCTTCGATCTTTGAGGCCTTGCTGGATGGAGCGGAGGACTTGGATTGGGAGCCCGATGAGGTGGCACACTCGGAGGCTGATCCGATTGAGATGCCGGCGCAGCCCGTCCTCGAGCCAATTGAATGGCTGCTTCAAGAGCGGTCGTGGCATCCCTCTGCCGATGATCCATGTCCGCCTGCCGCTCATTCAGCTCCTGGCGCTGACTCTCAATCTCCCTTTGCTACATCGCCAAGGTTTCCGCTGCACTCTCCTGATTGGCCTTTAGATTGGCCAACTCATCCTACAACACCCCCATTGTTGCCCTCAGCATCTCCAAATCTAATTCCTCCTCTTCGAATTCCAAATGTGGTTCATTCTCAGCCACATTTGGAGGAGGAGGTTGAGATGGCGCAGCGCTAGTAGTCTGTCCAACTTTCTTGGATGTCTTTGCCATTTGATCTTCTTAAGACCTCTTGATCAAACTCTCATTGAAAGCACCAGAATGTTGGCCCTTGATTTGGCCAACGACACGGAGTCAAAATTACGACAAGGAATGAGATGATAGTCAAGAATGGAATGAAATGGTAAAGAAATGACACAAATGATTTATAGTGGTTCGGCCCCAATGAATGGTAATGACCTACGTCCACTTAGTGTTCTTATTGATATTGAACCTTAAAATTGTGATCAAAGAAATAGGGTTCTTGAGTTTCACATGTTTTGAGATAATTACAATTTTGGTGGATAATCACACTCTATTTTTCTCTCCGAATACCAAAAATGTCTAGGGTTTTCAAACTCCAACCCCTTCCCCTGAGCCATATCATCACTATTTATAGGTTCAGGTGGGTTACATGGGCCAATGGGGCCGTAATTACAATTAATGATAGCATATCAAGATAAATAAAGGAAAATATCTCAATGTTATTATTACAAGATTGCGTATCTTAAAGGAAATAACTAATAGCATGCGACTAGATTGGTCGTATCTAATCACAAGATCTGATGGTGTAAGGAACACCTGGTCGATGGTCAAGCAGGATCTGTTCATTTGAAATCACCACGTGCTAGACACGTGTAAGGAAAGTTTGCCATGTCATTAGATGCTATTTTTGGGTAAACAATTGTATTTTTTAATTATATTTTTTAGGTTATATACATTTGCATTAATTATTAAATCGCAGTAAAAAATAAATTTAAAGTTTTATGTTTCTGTATTTTTATTATTTTATTTTTTTAATTGATTTTAAAGAGGTCGAAGCTTTGACACTCTCTTATAGGTGCTTAAAGCATGACTTTCATATTGTTTTTGTAGAAAGTGATTCAGAATTGATAGTTCATTCCATTCTTTCTACTCATTATGTTGTATGTTATTTGTTTTTGGATGGTTCTCCAACCCATATATTGCGTATTTGTAATAATATTCCTCGTGGGTTAGTCAGATATGTACTATATATAAAAAAAAAAAAGGTAGGTTGGAATAAATACCATTATTACCTATTTTCTTAAATACCACTATTAAAGATTCAAATCAACAAATAATAGATAATATACATCCTATAAATATTTGTAATATTTTGTTAAGGTTAAAAACAAACCATAAAACTTAAATACACAATTTTTATATAAAATATATATAGAAAGGAGTTATTTTCCACGATATTTGAAATTGTATTCATTCAATTGAACAACTACAAATTTCACACAGATGACGGACATGGTGATTGAACAGATGCCGGACACCCCGAAGCGTGGATCACATCACAGGCGAGCTCACTCTGATACCTCCTTCCGTTTGCCAAACCTCGACGACCTACTTCTCTTTGACCCATCCGACCTCGACCTTAGCGCCTTCCCTTCTCCCTCCCCCACCCCCGCCGCTGCCGCCCCCGTTGCCTTCGATTCCTCCGACGAGTCCTGCGGTCCAATCGGCACGCCCAGGTCTCAGCCCAGGCCCTCCGGTACCCCATCCCATAGTCGGAGCCTGTCTGTGGACTCTGACTTCTTTGAGGGTTTGGGCTTCGGTGGAGACCCGTCGAAAGAGGCGGTTGGGGAGAAGAGGGCTGGCCGTCATGGCCATAGTAACTCCATGGATGGGTTCGGTTCGGCGTCGTTTGAGTCCGACTCGGCTGCTCTTGGCGATGATGGTATTAAGAAGGCTATGGCTCCTGATAGGCTCGCCGAGCTTGCTCTGATTGACCCCAAAAGAGCCAAAAGGTTCGTTTTTTACCTTTTTTTCTTAACTGGGTCATCGTCTATCTTTGTGTTGGCACTTTTTAAACATTTATATGTGCTCTTTCTGTTTCCTCCTTATTGTATTGTCTTTAAAATAACGATCTAGTACAATTGAGCTGAAATAGGAGATCAAATTTCTAATGTTTTCCGAAGCCAATGTCAAAAGTTTGAAGTTGATGTAATGTTTAAATGGTGTGAGGTGTTATGTTGTTTCGATTTTTAGGATTCTTGCTAATAGACAATCTGCTGCGCGGTCTAAAGAGAGGAAGATTCGCTATATCAATGAGCTGGAGAGGAAGATCCAGACCCTTCAGACTGAAGCCACCACCCTCTCTGCGCAGGTTACATTGCTCCAGGTAAGATTATGACCTTGACTTTTTCTTAGTTATGGAGAATTATGAGGTGTAATCAATTATGAATGTTTGGTGCCAAGTCTATTCTTTCTCCATTCGTAAATATTTTTTGTAATATATATATTTATGGAAATCATTTTTTATATAAATTACTGTTTAATTGGTGGATATGTATTCTTCATACTCATTGATGCTTGGGGTACTTGTTTACTTGTTAGACACAACATGTGTTTACACCAATCGATCTGTTGGCTGATTTATAGAGCATCAATTACCTTACTATGTGGACATGTTTTATCAAGAAAATTACCAGTTTTCTTTTTTGATTAAGCCAATTATATGGTTGTATTTAATTAGAACCTTCTGATTCACTGCCTTTAAAAGTTATCGGTTCATTGGTTGTTTTGCTAACTAAATTAGAGATTACTGTATTCTTTGTTTAAGATATTGATTGTTTTTCTAGGACGGTATGAACCAGTGATCACTGCTTTTTTATACTAACTTTTGTACTGGGGTGTTCTTGCTCGTCACCTTAATGATTGTTAGAAGAGTAAACAAAAAACCAAATTGAAATGAACCAAAGATACGAAGATCATAGACCACACATTATTCATATTTGGTATTTTCATGTGGTGCAGAGAGATGCTACTGGGTTAACTGCTGAGAATAAGGAGCTCAAACTGCGGTTACAGGCTATGGAGCAACAAACACAACTCAGAGAGGGTATGGTTCTATTATACCACGGGAAGCATTTGGGAGCCTTGTGAAAATGGAAAATGGATATTTTCTTTTTTGTTTGTTATAGCTATTAACAATTTCAAGTTAACCAACTTCTATTCTCTGCTTTCTACTCCTTTAAGGTATGAATCCATGTTGCTATTTTCTTTTTCTCATCTACAGCTCTGAACGAAAAATTGAGGGAAGAAGTTCAGCATCTCAAGATAGCAACCGGGAAAGTTCCCTCTGTCAATGGCAATATGTTCAATCGAGGACTCGCTCCACAATTCGCCTCCCACCAGCCGGGCATACATCACTTTGGTATGCAAACTCAGCAGCAGCAGCAACAACAGCTTCAAATGCCTCAGTCATCCAACAATAACCAGAATCACAATAATGGGCAGCCTCATCTTAGCTTCTTGGACTACAATCAAAGGGTGTAGGATCAATTATTAACCCGAAAAACTTTGTGTGGCGCCATCAACAGGATAACCCAATTCAGGTAGCTTCTGTACATATAGTTAAGTATGTACTCTGCAGGTATGTATAAATTGTTGTTGTGATGACTGATTTTGCTAAGATCAGTTCTTTATAGGTATGGCTATATCAGCTATCATTATTATTTCTAGGATAGGATTTTACTCAGAACGTTGTTGTAAAGCAAAACCCTCTTTGTTGGACCAATTATGGGCAACTGGTTATTATCATTTGTAATATTTACAACTACGAGTACTCTCTTAGAGTAAACGGCTTAAGCTTAAGCTAAACAAATAAGAATCTAGTTTATAGAGGTGGTTTTTATAAAAAAAGATTGTTATATGTTTGAATTCGATGCATATTAGTGAGCTTAAATATGATTAGATGTCAATGGAGTAGTAATTACATACCATTAAACAAAAAGAGAATAATTATTGAGGTTTGTTTGGCTGTTTATTTATTTATACATAATGAGATAACGTGGAAGTTGGGTTGATGATCAAGGCCACGTGCTAGTCCATAATTATTGTAGAAAAAAATTGATTTATATGCCCAAAGCTGACATATGTAGCAAAATAATATATTACCTTCAAACCTTGATAAGTTGAAAGTGTCATCGTCATCATAAGAGTACTTACAACAGCATGTGTAAAATAGGTATGTGGCTAAAATATACCTAAGGAGTCCTAAAAGAGCAATACAGCATCTGCTGTATCTTTCAAATTTTTTTACCACTGTTCACTATTATAAACATATTATATTAATTTACTCGTATTCTCTCTCTCTCTCTCTTTAAATATATATATATATATATTAATTATGGCAAATCATGTAATCCCTCGGTATACATTAAGGGATCACATCCTTCAATCCATCCTCAGCCGTCTGATATTATTATTGTATTCATGTTGAATCCAATGGCTGAATGTGAGCAGGGTATTTGTTTTATAAAGATTGGCTATCAGCTGTGAATTTGTTGGGGAAAGTACTTTTTTTCCTCCCCAGCCATTCCAATTTCGGTTGTTGTTCCTACTTCATTTTTCGGTCTTGTTCATGGTTGGACGTGTCGTTCTTTGTTGGATGTATTGTTCTTTGGACCCTATCAGGTGATTGCCTTATTTTTTTTGCTCAATTACTGTAGCTTTAAGGAATAGAGGAGATATTTAAATGAAATGGGTTTTTCAAGAATAGAAGGGGGATTTGAATTACGATAACTTTGTTGGATTGTACATTTACTTCAACAAAGGTACATTATGTT
Source organism: Humulus lupulus (assembly GCF_963169125.1). NCBI lineage: Eukaryota > Viridiplantae > Streptophyta > Magnoliopsida > Rosales > Cannabaceae > Humulus > Humulus lupulus. Next base: position 15,348,733 of record NC_084802.1, read on the forward strand.
ATATTTTCATCAAAATAATTAGTACAATTCACTACATCAATGGAAAAAAACTAAATCTCAACCCTCCTCACATTTCCTTCAACAAACTATGAACATTATGATATCTTTTCATCAAAATAATTAGTACAATGCACTACATCTAAACTTATATCCACAATGCTATAAGAAAAATAAAACAAAAACAAGTAAATGCAGAAGAAGAAAACGATGAGTGAGAACAATATTCAAACTTGCATAGGCAGGGGAGTGTTTATACGAGTACAATACACCATACAAAAGAACCATGTACAACTACATTAAAGAACTCTCTCGTCATCTTTTCTAAGTTCATAAAACTTATTTTTCCAAGTTGCATCCTAATTATTCTTTGTTAACAGCAAAATAAAAGGAAATATTCATATACAAATCATCGAATTTACAAAATAAAGTTCCACGTGTTAGAATGTGGTTTAGAAGTAGAATGGAGTATATGGTAAGAAGTATAGGGTTCCACCTCAAAACCAATTAGTGATGAGTGGAGTAATCCATGCTCTTCTAAATGGTATGATAATCTATCTCACACACTTTCCATGTGGAACCGAATCACAAGTAACTATTTTGAATGAGGTACATAGTAAGAAACGGTTCCATCTCAAAACGAATTGGTGATGAATGGAGTAACACATGCTCTTATAAATGGTATGATAATCTCAAACACTTTCCATGTGGGATTCTATTATCTAACACTCGGAAGTAAATATAACATAAATTCATTACTAACCAAGATTCTCCTATATTTCTTCAACTTGACCTAACACCATCGCCTTCAAGCCAAGTGAAGAAGCAATCATGAAGCATGCCACCCGTATATGTCACACCTATCATAATACTCGTATACCCTTACTCCAATCAACTATAGAAGAAGAAAATTACACCTTCTTTGATACACACTGAATAATCTCTCACGAACTCAGTTCAGTTCTTACTCCTAATTACAAATACATCACATAATCTATTAAATGTGAAAAAAGTCTCACACTCTCTCACGTTTGGGCCTGAAAGTGTGGACATTATGAATGACCTTAGATACAGTAGAATCGAACGTGAATATTTGATAGAATACCACAAGGTTGACTCAGGAAATTTGTGGGAATATAGGATATCACAAGGCTAGTCGGGAAATTTATGGTTATACACGTCGTCCGAAACATGTCATAGAATCCGACATACATTAAAAATGCCCCAAACCGAGGTCAACAGTGGAGTGCAGCGGAATTCGAACTTGGCTCTGATACCATTTAAGATAGAACCACAATCCTAGTCCTAGTGGCCTTTCCCCCTTTAAATTGTAATATGGTATCAAAACCAGGTTCAACTTCTGCTGCACTCCACTCTTGACCTTAGTTTGTGACATTTTCAATGTATGTCGATTCGTGTTGAATTCAATGACCTATTTTGGACAACATGTATACCCACAAATTTCTCGACCAGTCTTGTGATGTCCTATATTCCCACAAATTTCCTGAGTCGACCTTATGGCATTCTATCAAATATTCACATTCGGTCATATTGTATCTAAGGTCATCCATAATGTCCACACTTTCAGACCCAAACGTACGGGGGGCGTATTAAATGTGAAAAAAAGTCTCACAAAATACAATGTGCTTCCTAAAGGATACAATTCAGTAAAGCATGGAATTTACAATATTGCGTATCTGGTATCAAATTAAAAAGAAATCAATTGATGCAATAGAATATTTGTTGTCTTATATGAATGATGTAATCCCTACTGATGGACTACATAACTCCCCATTGAATATATATATATATATATAATTTACATTGTTTATAGTAGTAACTCTAAAGCATATATGATAAGAGACCCACTGCTATTCATTCATTAATTATACATATAGGATATTTGTAGCGAAAATACTTAAATTTTACAAATTATGACACTTAAATACCTAATTTTTTTTTTTCTGTTAAAATACATTCCATTACACTTTTTTTGGCACTCTTATCTAACAGGTAAGTGCCTACGTGACAACTTCTGATTGATTCATGTTATTTATTATTGAATTTTTATTCAAATATTCATTTGAATATTTAAAAATTAAACACAAATCATTAAGAATGGTGAAGAAGATGAAGAATCGGGAAAGAGAGAGAGAATAACGATTGTTTTTAAGAAAAAAATTAGTTTATATTTGTATTTAGTTTAAGTTTAAAATTCAAATCATATTTTAATTTATTTAATTTTGTTTTAAGATTTAATTTAATTTATATATATATTTTTAAAATTTTAATTATATAAAATTTAATTTTTAATATATTATTTAAAATTTAAATAAAAATTATTTGTTTGGAGCAATCAGAAGTTGACATGTATGTACTGACCTGACAATTAACGGTAAGGTACCTACGAGTGCCAAGAAAGAAGAAAGGCTAACGGAATGTATTTTAACAACCAAAAAAATGATTAGGTATTTAAGTGTCATAATTTGTCAAACTTAGGTATTTTCGCCACAAATATTCTTTTATATTTATATATATATATGTATATACTAGATACAAGCAACGTGCAATATGCACGTTTGCTTAGTTTTATTTATAGAATTTATTAATTATTTTTATTAAATTTATATTAATGTCATATAAATTTCAAATAAATATCCTATTTTAATTAAATAATTTATTTATTTTTGTTTAAGTTTATGTTTGTTCTAGTTTTTGAATTTGGAAGTGATAACAAGAGATTATATATTATATGTTTAATATAATATTAAATATTATATGTATATTTTAAATCTGAGTTTCTTGCTAGTTTTTTTTTTTAAATAATTTGTTACTAATTGATAGTAGATTATATTATATGTTTAATATGATATTATTTTAATAAATGAATTTACGTTTAATTAAATTTTATTTAAGTTATAAAACGTATCATTTTATTATTTGTAAATATTTATCATTGTAAAATATCTAAAATATATCATATTTTAATTTGTTTAATTATTTATTATTTTTTAAATAATTATCATTGTAAAATATCTCAAAAATATCTTAATTTAATTTGTTTAATTGTTTATTATTTTTAAATAATTATCATTGTAAAATATCTTATTTTATTTTTTTAATTATTTATTTTATTTGATTTTACTTTAAGTATTTACAAACTACTGTTAAATATAAGAATATTCTTTTAATATAAGAATATTCCGTTAAAGTTAACATTAAAAAAAATTAAAAACCGTTAAAACCAAGAATTTTCGTTATCTATACACTTATTATATAGAAGAAATATACTAGATACAAGTAACGTGCAATATCATCGTTTGCTTAATTTTATTTATATAATTTATTAATTATTTTTATTAAATTTATATTAATGTCATATATATTTCAAATAAATATCCTATTTTAATTAAATAATTTATTTATTTTTATTACACCCAGATTTCGAGATTAGAGATTATGGCCTCGAAATACTGGATTCATCAGATATGAGCTCGAAATATATGAAACACATTGCATGGTCTAGTTGTAAAACCTCCGAAGTAATATGGCAATTTCGAAGACGTAATCTCGGGATTCTTTCTAGGCTCAAAATGGCATAACATCGGGATACATTCGTTATCGAGTGCCTTTGGATTGAACAGCCCAAGCTTAAGAAGTGCAAGCTCGAATGTGATAGCCTCGATAGTATTTATCTGCTCCAAGCAGGTCTTGGAGTAAGATGACAAGTTCATGACAAGTTCGTAAGTTTTGACAGTCACGAGGCCGGTCGCTGATCTCGAAGATTCAATGAGTCACCTAAGAAAGCCCGTTGTGTATGTGTGAACATATTTATTGTTGTAAAACCCCAACATTAAGGGGATATTATTTAGTTTGTTATTCATTCTCGGGTCTTCATGGGACGCTTCCTTGTATATAGAAGATATAGCATTTAATGTCATTATTTTAAATTGATATACAGAATATCTTCCCGAAATATGTGGGAACGGACTCTGTAACCTTCCCTATAAATAGAGAAGGAATGACCATTTGTAAGGAGAGAATTGAAAATCTTGAGAGAAAACTCTGGGTAATTCATCTTTGAAGAATTTCCAAAAAAACTCTGAATCTTAATAATACAGACTCGTGGACTAGGCAGATTTAACTGCTGAACCACGTAAAAATCTCATTGTTCCTCTTTACTATTCGTTCGCACCGTAGTTTATATTGTTTAATTGCTCTGCGATTTAAGTTGACGAAAAACGGCGTCAACAATTTTTGTTTAAGTTTATGTTTGTTCTACTACTTTGAATTTGGGAATGACAATAAGAGATTATATATATTATATGTTTAATATAATATTAAATATTATATGTGGATTTTAAATTTAAGTTTCTTTCTATTTTAAAAAAAAAATTTGTTGCTAATTGACAATAGATTATATTATATGTTTAATATGATATTATTCTAATAAATGAGTTTAAGTTTAATTAAATTTTATTTAGGTTATAAAATGTATAATTTTATTATTTTTTTAAATAATTGTCATATCTCAAAAATACATTATTTTAATTTGTTTAATTATTTATTATTTTTAAATAATTATCATTGTAAAATATCTCAAAAATATTATATTTTAATTTGTTTAATTATTTATTATTTTTAAATAATTATCATTATAAAATATCTTATTTTAAAATTTTTAATTATTTATTTTATTTTATTTAAGTTTAAGTGTTTACAAACTACTGTTAAATATAAAAATATTCTGTTAAAGTTAATATTAAAAAAATAAAAAACTGTTAAAACTAAGAATTTTCTTTATCTACACACTTATTATATATATATATATATATATTAATTTCCATTTTTGATAGCACCGCTATTCATTGTCCCCTTAATTTACTTAATATATTCTAATGAGAACTTTTAGTATCCACCACTATTACTGCTATCGAGAATCTATCATCGTCACAAGCAACAAAAAGTCCTACTCTCTCTTCCTCTCAATCTCTTCCCGATCTCTTTCTTTCCCACAGATTTTCTCTCTCTCAACCTTTAATGGTAAGCCACCATTGTTATCCTTTCATCATCGCGAGCAAGATCATGAAGTCTCAAGATTCAAATTGACGTCTTTACCACGCATGAACTCCACGCGACCAAGTTTGATATCTTGTCCCCTTTGGTGATAAGAACTTTACCCAAGGAAATCAAATGCACAACTGAGTTTCTAATGCTGAGGAGATTAAAACTCTACAACTCATGATGAAGTTTAAACATTGTAAGAGTCATTCTTAGAAATATATTAAATTTATTAGAATTTTGACAAAATTATATGTAATTTTATTTTTATAACCATCAGTTTCAATATCTAACCCTTTTGTAACTATTAGTTTTGTTAGAATATTTGGTTTGCATTAAACATCAGAACACATCAGCAAAATTACGTTTTTTCTTGCAGTCTTGTCTACCATTTCGCCAGATGAGTCTGCGTTTATTTTTGGTATTTTTTAAGTTAGATGACAGTTGTAAAACCCCCTATAAATAAGTCTTATTATCTCAGTTGTTTGAGAGTAAGAAGAGTACATATTTCATTTGTAATAATAGGAGCTATTTTCAGAGAGAGAAAGAGAGAGAACTTGAGAGAGAAACACTTGGGTCTTGGGTGAAAGATTTCTTTGTACATGGTCAAGTGTACTTGAGGTTTTGCTTGGGTTCAAGGCATTGTAATCCATCAAGTGTAGAAGTTCTCTAGCGGTGACAAGTTGTAATCTCCATTGTTGTTTCATAGTGCAGAGATGAACATCCCAATGGGAGTTCAAAGAGGATGCAGGCTCAAGTTATTTGGGCTGAACCTCTATAATTCTTGGTGTTGATTTTATTGTTTTTCTTGCTGATTTTTCTATTGAATTTGTGCATGTTGTGTCTACTGGTTTGTTGATTTTGTGATTGTAGATGAAGCTGGTGCGAGGAAGGTGAATTCCCTAACAATGGTATCAAAGCCAGGTTGATTGGCAAAGTTCAGCTTCAATATCAAAGGTGACAAAGAAGGGAAGAACTGGCCGAATCAAGTTCTTCATCAGAAAGTGACACAGAAAAAATTTCAGTCAAGAAAGAAGTCCAAGAATCAAGTTCGAAGGTTCAAGAATCTGTTCAAAGTCTCTTGGATTGGAGTTATTGCAACAATATGAGTAATATGAAGCTTGAAATAGAGAGGTTTGATGGTAATAGGGATTTTAGAATTTGGAGAAGGAAGATTAAAGGAATGTTGGCTTCTCAAAAGTTATTGCGTGTTCTTGAAGATCCCATTTCATGGCCTGAAGGTACTACAAAAGATCAAAAAGAAGAAATGCTCGAATTAGCCATTGGGATTATGATTTTTTATTTGTCGGACTCTATCATTCGAATGGTTGATAAAGAAGACACTCCATCCAAGATTTGGAAGAAACTAGATGAGTTATTTAAGCAAACGACTCTCACCAACAAAATCTTTCTTAAGGAAAGAATATTTGGATTTAAGATGAGCAGTAGCAAGAGTTTGGAGCAGAATTTGGATGAGTTCCTAAGGATGAACATTGAGCTGGCTAACTCAAGAGAAGGAGAAGCTTTAAGTGATGAAAACCAAGCAATTATCATTTTAAATTCTCTGCCTGAATCGTTTAAGGAGGTCAAAAGTCCTATCAAGTATGGTCGTACATCAATTACTTTAGAAGAAGTAATTTCAGCATTGAAATCAAAGGATTTAGAGTTAAAATCAGAGAACTCTTCTTCACCAAACCTTGGAGAAAGAAACTACGCAAGGGGTCGATCACCACACAAAAACTCAAATGGCTATCATGGTAAAAGGAATAGCAAGAACAGAGGTAGATCTGGTTCCAGAGGTCCAAACAATTCAAGGGCGTGTTTTCATTGTGGCAAGCTTGGTCACATGAAGAGAGATTGTTATCTCTGGCTCAGAAAACAAAAGGGCGGGAGTTCCGTCTATGAAAATGCTAGATCCATCTACGAGGGAAAATCTGAACATATAGATTCAGCAAATATTGGAAAAACTTGCAATGATGTTGAAGCTTTAATTGCAGCAACAGGAGAAAACGAAAAAGATTGGATCTTGGACTCTGGTTCGTACCATATGACTTTCAATAAGGAATAACTTCAAGATTTCAGAGAGTTGAATGGTGGTAAGGTTATTATGGGGAATAATCAATCTTGCCAAGTAACTGGAATAGGCTCAATCAACATCAAAATGTTTGATGGTGTCATTCGAACATTGAAGAAAGTCAGGTATGTTCCTAATCTGTCTAGAAATTTGGTTTCACTAAGCGTGCTTGATGATGCAAATTATTTAGTAAAAATAGAGCGTGGAACCATGAAGATTTGTAGAGGTTCAATGATAGTTCTTAAGGGAATTAAGAAGGACTCTCTATACTACCTAATTGGTGAAACAGTAACTGACAGCAACACTTTAGCTGAGGCACTAGAAGATCACAAGGTAATCCTATGGCATTGGAGGCTTGGTCACATAAGTGATAAAGGCTTGCAAGTGTTAAAGCAACAAAGCTTACTTGGAAAGGATAAGGTGAGAAAGGTAGATTTTTGTGAGAATTGTGTCTTGGGAAAACATCACAGATTGACTTTCAAAGTTGGGCAACACAATTCAAGGGGCATACTTGAATACCTACATGCAGACTTATGGGGTCTAGAAAAGAATCCAACAATTAGAGGTAACAATTACTTTCTTTCTATTGTAGATGATTTTTCTAGAAAAGTATGGGTGTATTTATTGAAACATAAAAATGATGCTTTTGAGGCTTTTAAAAATTGGAAATTTCTTATGGAAAATCAAATAAATAGGAAGATTAAAATATTGAGGATCGATAATGGATTAGAATTTTGCAATGAGATTTTTTATTCATATTGTAGAGAGAATGATATTCAAAGAAATAGGACTGTGAGATTAACACCTCAACAAAATAGGGTGGCTTAAAGAATGAACCGAACACTACTTGATAAAACTAGATGTATGATGATTAGTTCAGGTATAGCCAAGGGATTTTGGGGGGAAGCTATAATGATAGCTGCATATCTAGTAAATAGATGTCCTAATACAACTATAGAGTTTAAGACACCTGAAGAAAAATGGTCCAATAAACCACCAAACTTGTCTCACTTAAGAGTATTTGGGTGTGCTGCTTATGCACATCAAAGAGAGGGTAAATTAGATCCTAGAGCAATTAAGTGTGTATTTTTGGGTTACCCACAGGGAACTAAAGGTTACAAATTATGGGTTAAAGAAAACAAAGGTTACAAACTTATAATCAGTCGTGATGTTATATTTAAAGAAGATTGTTTTCCTTGTTTATCTCAAACTAACATTCCTGCAGGTCAAGAACAAAATAGTACTAACAATGCAGGTACAGTAGAGACTTTAGTTCAGATGGAAACAAGAGCACCCAACACAAATCAGGTGGAAGAAAATAAGATTCAAACCCCAACTCAAACTCCAGCTGAAATGCAACCAGAACAAAGTGTAGATGCATCTGAAATACATGCAGATCCGACTGCGTCATATCAGCTTGCAAGAGACAGAGTCAGGAGAGAACCAAAACCAATCCAGAAGCTTACACTTACAGCTTGGGATGACATGATAGCTTATGCACTGATGTCTGCATCTGAGTTAGCTAGTTCAGAACCCAACTCATATGAAGAAGCAGTAAAAGCTTCAGATTCAAAGCATTGGATTGATGCTATGAAGGAGGAAATGAGGTCTTTGTACAAGAATGATACTTGGACACTGGTTAATAGACCCAAAGACAAGAATGTAGTAGCATGTAGATGGTTGTTCAAAGTAAAAGAAGATATGAATGATCAAGAACCAGTGAGATACAAAGCAAGGTTGGTTGCTAAGGGCTTCACTCAAAAGGAAGGAGTGAATTTTACAGAGATTTTCTCACCAGTCATTAAATATAAAACCATAAGAATTATGTTATCTTTGGTTGCCCAGTTCAATCTGGAACTTGACCAGATGGATGTAAAAACTGCTTTTTTACATGGTGACTTAGAAGACACTATTTACATGGAGCAACCAATTAGGTTTGAGATGTTCAAAGGCCAAGATAAAGTTTGTTTGCTCAAGGGATCGTTGTATGGCCTCAAGCAGTCTCCTCGGCAGTGGTATAAATATTTTGATGGGTTCATGATAAAGCATGGTTTTCAAAGAAGCTACTATGATCCTTGCCTCTACTTCAAAGGACAAGAATTCAAAGATGTTGAGTATTTATTGTTGTATGTGGATGATATGTTGCTGATTAGTGACAAAAGGGACAAGCTGAATAAATTGAAGGCTCTTCTCAAAACAAAATTTGAAATGAAGGATTTGGGCATGGCTACAAAGATTTCAGGTATGGAGATCAAGAGAAATATGGATCAACATACCATCTTCATCAGTCAAAAGACTTATGTTGAAAATGTTCTAAAAATGTTTTCTATGAAGGGTGCTAAAGCTGTCAAACAGCCACTGACAAGTCAATATCAACTTACAAATGCTGATTGTCCTAAAACTGAGTTTGAAAGGGAAGATATGGCCAGAGTACCTTATTCTAATGCTGTTAGAGCTATAATGTATCTAATGATTTGCACTAGGCCTGATTTATCACACTCGATTAGTGCTCTAAGTAGATACATGGCAAATCCCGAAAGAATTCATTGGGATGCTATGAAGTGGTTGCTGCGTTATTTGATTAATACTACTAGACATGGGTTGGTGTACAAGCGGCATCATAATCACGTGGAAATCAGTGGGTTTGTAGACTCGGATTATGCTGGAGACCGAGACACTAGAAAGTCTACTATAGCCTATTACTTTCTAGTACGTGGGAATTGTGTGAGTTGGAAGTCTCAACTACAATATGTAGTTGCACTTTCAACTACTGAAGCTGAGTACATGACTGCTACTAAAGCAATTAAAGAAGGTATTTGGATTAAAGGTCTTTTAAAAGAGCTATAAGTGTTCAAAGGAAAAGCTACAAATTTTTCAGATAGTCAAAGTGTCATACATTTGTGTACGAATCCAGTATTTCATGACTGGACTAAGCATGTGGAGATCAAGTATCACTTTATTCGTGACAAGGTCACTGAAGGTGTAATCAATGTCGAAAAAGTCCCCACAGAAGAGAACCCCGCTGATGCTGGAACTAAGATATTGCCATTGAGCAAGTTTAACTACTGCCTAAGCTTGCTCGGAATTGATCATGGATGATAGTTTATGGCTGAACTGGGATCCTTGGGAAGTTATGTTTATCTCTGCAATCCATGTTTAATGAAGACCAAGGTGGAAATTTGTTAGAATATTTGGTCTGCATTAAACATCAGAACACATCAGCAAAGTTACATTTTTTCTTGCAGTCTTGTCTACCATTTCACCAAACGAGTCTGCGTTTATTTATGGTATTTTTAAAGTTAGATGACAGTTGTAAAACCCCCTATAAATAAGTCTTATTATCTCAGTTATTTGAGAGTAAGAAGAGTACATATTTCATTTGTAATAATATGAGCTATTTTCAGAGAGAGAAAGAGAGAGAACTTGAGAGAGAAACACTTGGGTCTTGGGTGAGAGATTTCTTTGTACATGGTCAAGTGTACTTGGGGTTTTGCTTGGGTTCAAGACATTGTAATTCATCAAGTGTAGAAGTTCTCTAGTGGTGACAAGTTGTAATCTCCATTGCTGTTTCATAGTGCAGAGAAGAACATCCCAAGGGGAGGTCAAAGAAGATGTAGGCTCAAGTTATTTGGGCTGAACCTCTATAATTCTTGGTGTTCATTTTATTGTTTTTCTTGCTGATTTTTCTATTGAAATTTGTGCATATTGTGTCCATTGGTTTGTTGATTTTGTGTTTGTAGATGAAGCTGGTGTGAGGAAGGTGAATTCCCTAACAAGTTTCATAATCGTATAAGTTGTTAGTTATGTGTCTGCCATTATATTTTTGTAAATTTTTTCTCCTATCATCGTATTTTTGTAAATATATCCTTCAATCGTATATATCAAATTTTTTATTTATAAATTGCAGATATTTTATACTTTTCTCTAAAATTTATACACAGTATATCACTTTAACTAACTTAAATGTATAGTCTCACTTAAAAAAAATGTAACCGTAAAATTCATGTATCATTGGGTATAATTTATAAGTGAAATTCCTGAGTTTTCTCTTTTGTTTTTGTTTTATAATCTATCCAAAGTTAATTATTACTATAAGCAACACAGAGTTTAAAACATAGAAATGAGAAATGAAAAATGAACCATTTTATTAACTTCATACAAGTCCCAATAAGTACAAAAACAATATCAATGAATATTCTGAGAAAACTAAAATAAAAATTGGTTAAGAACGTGATGACATAAGTAAAAGTATTTTTTATATATACCATGCCATGACATAATATTTAAAGAATAAAATTTGGTTGTATAAATAATAATAAATAACATTACAATAGAAACTAATAAAGTCTAAAATTGAAGATACTAGATTAGAGAATAATTACGTATAATAAATAATGGGCAGAAGGAATTAGATTATCTTTACAAATCATAAAAACTATTAGATATAACAGTATTAACAAACTTGTATTCAATTGTGCTAGTTATATTGTTAGTTGTTTCTGTTTAGAGTTTGTTGGCTGTGTTAGTGTAGTTACTCTTCTTTTTAAACTACACTATATAAGGTTGTAATCTCCTTCTGTTCATTAATGAGAATCATTCATTTCATTTCTCTCTTCTGTTTTCCTAACATGGTATCAGAATCACTCAATTTTTTCATAGCTTGTTTTCATTTTTGATGGTGTTCTTGCTTGTAATGGCTACTTCCGATCCTACTAGTACATCCAATCCTTCCACTCAATCTTCTCCAACTCCAACGACTCTTCCCAGAGATGCAACCCCTTCATCTTTTTCGCCGATTGTTTTCACCCACAACCTCTCAGTTAAGCTTGATTAGAACAGCTACTTACTATGGAAGCCACAGATGCTAGGAGCAATCAAAGGCAATAAACTACAGAAGTATATTGATTATAATACTTAACTGCCATTACAATTTCTTTTTGATGTTGATTGATTATCTTCAATGGTGAATCCCTTGTTTGTGGATTAAGAGCAACAAGATCAACTCTTGTACACTTGGCTTCTCTCTTCGATGTTTGAAACTATTCTGACAAAAATGGTTGAGTGTAACACGTCCTCATAGGTATGGAAAATCTTGGAACAATACTTTTTTGTTCACACTAATGCTAAGGTTGATCAATTTTAAAATCAGCTCAAGAACTTCAAGAAAGGTGCCATCTCTATTCATGACTACCTTCTTCGACTGAAAGTTCTTGTTGATAAGCTTGGATCAGTGGGTCATGTGATTACACTGAACGAACATGTAGCTGCAATTTTCAATGGTCTACCACCTGAATATGATGTGTTTGTTATTTCAGTCAACTCGCGATCTCAGCCCTACTCTGTTCCTAGAATTGAATCCTTACTTCTTGCTCGAAAATCAAGACTTGAAAAGCATCGTCAAGAACTTGATTCTACTATGCATGTGGCAAATATATCACAATCCTCTGGGTATCGCAACAAAAGTGGTCCCCAAAATTTCACTCGCCCACTGCCTGTCCCTACTGTCAGACCATCGTGGCATCTATATGCCACAACCACTAGAGGATGTGCATGTAGACCCTTTTCTCCCAATCCAAGAAACTCATCTTCCAATGGTTCTTTTAATGGGAATGCTCCACAATCAGGTGGTCGACCAACATGTCAGCTTTGTCTTCGTCCAGGGCTCCTAGCCTCTAAGTGTTATCAGCGCTTCAATCAAGAATTCCCATGTTTTGGAGCATCTACAATTGAAAATAATTCCAATTCTATGATTGCCATGGTGGCCACAGTAGCATCTGTCAATGACATCTCTTGGTATCCTGACACTGGAGCCACAAATCACTGCACAAATGATGGTGCCAACATCATTTAAAAGCAAGAACACTGTAATGTCCTAAATTACCTAATAAGGCTTAGAGTCTTGATTAGGGGGCAAGGATGGCAATTTATGGAAATTATATGTTATGTGATTATGTGAGTATATGACAATATGACTAGATATGCATGTGTTGGGTGTATTAAATATGCATGTTGGCCCGTTTCTTATTAGAAGGGCAATTTTCGTAATTTGGCCCATTATGGGTATATTTGGCATATATGTGTGAGACCACATTATTATGTGGATATATTTGGGTTACTCGGCACGAGACGATCCTAGGGGCAAGTTAGCGGGAAAGTCACAATGGGACCTAATACCCAACTCGGGGTGAGTCAAGGGGTATTTTGGGTATCTAGTTCATTACCGGATTATCGGGTAACAAGAAAGAAAATTTGAGGATATATATGGTATTAGCGAGATTAGGTCCGGGAGTTTTGACCATTTTTCCCTCAGGGACATTTTTTGTACCCCGAGCCTCGGGATTTACTTAGAGTTACTTAGACCCTAAGTAACCTCACAATTACACAAAGCACCAAAAACGGAGGAAAAACACATTCCATTTTCTCTCTCTCGGCTACACACTTCCTCTCTCAAATTTCTTGAGAATTTTTGTAGTTTAAGGAGAATCGAGGCTAGTTTAGGCTCAGGATTGCTTGGGGAAAGACTCATCATTGATTGGGGCAACAGAGGTAATGATTTCCAGCCCTATATCTTTGTGTTTTCTGATTTTCAGTTGAGTTTTTGGAGTTTAGAAAACTCAGCTTTGATTTTGGGATTTGAAGGGTTTTTGGCCAAGCTTTTGCTTGGGTTTTGTTGGGTTTGAGCTACTGAATTGATTGGGGGATTTACTTTTGAGTTTTAGCTATGTTGGGATAGGTTTTTGGAAGGATTTGGCTTAGAGAAAATGAAAAAAATAGGGTATTAATGTCGAGCCGCGACCCTGTTCTTGGGGCGCCACGGCTCTCTTGAATGTTGGGAGAAGGAGGTGCCTTCGGGCCATTTGAGCCACAACATTTGCTAGGGAGCGCCGCGACATGGGTTGAAGCAGAGGAGAGCTTTGACTCTCTGCTTGGAGTGGGTCGTGACTCGTTTATTTTGAGCCGCGTCACTTAAAGGATTTTGAGCCCCATGAGGGTTTTTGAGTGCAGGAACTCAAACCTAAGGGCTCGGGATCGATCCTACTACCCGGTTTAGTAGAATTCGACATCTCAAAGGTTGGGACTCAGTCCAGAAGCCTTTATTCGCTCACTTTGATGAGATTCTATATTGGTTGTGACTAGGTTATCACTAGGGGCTTGGAACCAGGATCATGCTCGAGGGTCGTTCTTAATACACTTTGCACTTGGACCTAAGGTAAGAAAACTGCACCCAATACGTGATATGTATGATTAGGGCTTGACCAGATTGTATTATGAATAGGGCTCGACCCCTGAGAATGAATGTGAACTAGGTTATTCTTGAATGCTCTATATCTGGATAATTGTTTAATGAACGCTTGCCTTGTTTGCATAGGTAGGGCTCGACCCCGTTAAGGAACATGGTTATTACTGTGTTTGTGTGTGATTGGTTAAGAGACCATAATTTATATGTATGCATACTTGTATTGTCTGAAGTATGCTTATCTATATCTGATTGCCCAGTTATCTGAATGTCTGATTAAAGCCTTGAATTATTAGTCAAAGGCGGCAATAGCGCGCTGTGCGCTGGTCAAGAGGCTTAGACCCAATCAGGGACGTACTATTATGTTGGACGACCCTATGGTCGTTGGAAAACAAAGCGCTTGGCTAGCTCTATGGTTAGTTACTCAGAGCTAAGGGCAAGGGCCCCAGGCGACTCTATGGTCAACTATTCAAGGTAGCAGGCCCTAGCATGATCCAATGATCATTTATTTGTAATTGTATGCATGCATGAGTAGGTTATTACTGTTGGGCATGCTAGATATATACTTGGCATCTATATTTACTGTTCATGCACATGTTTAAATTTTCTTGCTGAGCCTTGGCTCACGGGTGCTATGTGGTGCAAGTAAGGGAAAAGGAAAGCTTGACCAGCCATGAGTTGGAGAGCTTCGGTGGTAGTGTGTACATATGTGGCTGCTCGTCCACCACGGCCGAGGATATCTCAGAGGAACTAGGGTCGTATCCTTTGTTTTTTCGTTTAGGATGGCTGGTTATAACTTTTGACTTATATATACCCTTTTAAACATTTGTTTGTAACATTTTGGGATCCCATGTACGTATGAAACTTTTAAATGAAAAGTCAATGTTCCTTGAACAAATTTTTTAACCTTAACCCTTGACATTAACCTTATTTACACGTTTATAACCAAACTACTTGATTAGCAAGTCTGACACTATTTAAAGTACACAGTGTAATGGGCTTGAATTAGGAGGATGTTACAACTTGGTATCATAACTATCAAGGTTTAAGGGTTCCTGAAGACTGGCCGGGCATGTACACTCGCCCTTAAAGACATGCTCGATTCAGGGTTTGATAACTATTTATGTGGTTATGTGCTTAACTGCTTAAATATGATATAAATGCCTTATCTATATGCCTGTTTAGGGAGCATGAGGTATTCTAATAGAGCCTGGCCCTTGACTGTTGCATGAATGATAAAGAACATGCTTATTAACATTGTTATTGCATGTAAATGCAAATGAACCACTTATTAGTGTTGTTATATGGACATGTAGGTCAGAATGTGCTTATTAGCGTTGTTAATTGCATATAGGCCAGGGTATGCTTATTAGCACAGTTAATACTGGCAGGGATTGAAGCACATGCTTATTAGCATTGTTATACATGTATAAATGCTCTAATATGCCTGTATGCATCATTAATTGCTTATGAATGTCAGAAATGATTATTAGCATTGTTAATTGCTAATGAATATCAGAAAGTGCTTATTAGTGCCATGATTGAATGTATTATGTGTTGGCATGCTTATTAGCATTACATTTGTTTGTTTGTTCGGTCTTGGACAGTCAGGTGCCAAACGATATAGTTATTACTTACTTAACGAATGATTTGATCACTACAGAGTGGAATAGTTATCAGTATGATTCCTCGAAGGTCAGAGAGGTTGGCTGGCCAAGAGATACAGGCCAGGGAAGAGAATGACCAGGGCCAGGCCCCACCTCTAGCTCTAGAAAACTGGCAATAGGTGCTTGCTAATATGCAAGCTAGGTTACAGAGGTAGGAAGATGAGATTTGCTTCTTGAGACAGCAACAAGTTCCAGTATGGAACCTACAACCCGTGGTACCAGCAGTGTCACAACTAGAGGTACTAATGGTAGTACATCTCTAAGTAGGGGGAGATAGGTGGGAACCCTAGTATGAGAGGTTCAGGAAACAACACCCTCTATTTTTTGAGGGCAGCTCAGACCCACTGAAGGCTGAACAGTGGATGACTATGATAACCACTATCCTGGATTTCATGAAGGTAGGTGGTAATGAGAGAGTGGCATGCGCCACTTACATGTTTCGGGAGGATGCCCGAATATGGTGGGAGGTGGTATCCCAGACCAGGGCAGCAAACACTATGGAATGGGGAGAACTCAAAACTCTTTTCAATGAGAAGTACTACAATGACATAGTTAAAGCTTCGAAGGCTGAAGAGTTTAGCAAGTTACTTCAGGGCAACATGACAACAACCGATTACACCTTGAAGTTTGACAGATTGGAAAAGTTTTTCGGGGATCTGGTGCCCACTGATGAGACCAGGAGAGAGAGGTTTCTCCAGGGGCTACAACCTATGATAGCCTAGGATGTTCGTATTACTACTGTGTCAGGGGTGACTACCTGTGCACAGGCTATGGAGAAGGCGCTTACAGTTGAGAGCACATCGAACAAGATCTGGTGTGAGAATACAGCTAGAAGGGATTCTGGGAGGCTGGGATCTCCATTTGCAGGCTTTGGTAGGGGTGGAGGCCCTAGTGACTAAAAGAGAAATACTCTAGATACAGTTTCAGCTTCATGGCTAGATAGGAGGCCATGGGGCATACAGATAGGCCGCCAGGGTGGCGGTGAGACCTGGAAACCATTCCCATAGTGTACTCAGTGCAGGAGGCGTCATATTGGGGAATGTCGGGTGAAGGCTTGGTTCATCTACGGGAGTGTGGGACACTTGTAGAAGGACTGTCTGAAAGCTAGAAAGGAAGAGCCTAAGAAGTTGGACAGCCTGATGCCAGCTCAGGTGTTCACCTTGACCCAGGCAGAGGCCGAGGCTAGTCCCTCGGTGGTTACAAGTCAGCTTTCTAGCGTTGGGACCCTTTATACTATTTTGATTGATTCGGGTGCTACACACTCTTATGTTGCTAGTAGGATTATTGATGGACTGTGTAAACCATGTGACTTTTATCCTATGGGGTTTGGTACTATGTTGCCTACTGGGGAGTTATTGTTTTCTAGGATATGGGTGGCAGGGATTTGTCAGTTGACTTAATAGAGTTGGTTATGACCGACTTTGACATAATTCTGGGTATGGACTGGTTGGAGAAGTATGGGGCAACGGTAAATTATAAGAAGAAAATGGTAACCTTTGAGCCAGAGGGTGAGGACCCCTTTGTATTCGTTGGCACTGTGCATGGACCTCGTATACCTATAATATCTGTTCTTAGAGATAGAGACCTATTGTAGGGGGGATGCATGGGGTTCTTAGTGTGGTGGATACCACTTAGGTCGTGCCAGTGGGACTAGGACAGACCAGATTGGTCTGTGAGTTTCTGGATGAGGATTTGCCAGGGTTACCTCCACACAGGGAGATAGAGTTTGTGATTGAATTGGCGCCAGTGCCAGAGCCAATGTCTAGGGAACCTTATAGGATGGCTCCAATAGAGCTGAAGGAACTAAATGTTCAACTATAAGAGTTACTAGACTTGATTCTCTGAGGATGTGTATCGATTATAGAGAACTGAACAAGTTGAATATCAAGAACAGGTATCCTCTTCCAAGGATTTATGATCTGTTTGACCAGTTACAGGGTAGGACAGTATTCTCCAAGATAGATCTTCGATCTGGTTATCACCAGCTGAGGATCAGGGAGAAGGATATACCAAAGACAGCTTTTCGCACTAGGTACGAGAATTATGAGTTTTTGGTGATGTCATTTGGACTAACTAATGCCTCAGCAACATATATGGATTTAATGTATAGGGTGTTCAAAGACTACCTGGATCGGTTTGTGATCGTCTTTATCGACGATATATTGGTATACTCCTAGTTAGAGGCACAACACGAGTAGCACCTCAGATTGGTACTACAGAGGCTGAGAGAACATAGGCTGTATTTAAAATTCAAAAAGTGCGAGTTCTGGTTGCCACAAGTGACTTTCTTAGGTCACATAGTCAGTAAGGATGGGATTATGGTGGATCCAGTCAGAGATTGTCCATGGCCAAAGAATGCTTTTGAGATTAGAAGTTTCTTGGGATTGGCAGGTTATTACAGACGCTTTGTGGAAGGGTTTTCCAAGATTGTGTCACCGCTGCCAGAGTTGACACACAAGAATCAGAGGTTCATATGGTCAGACAAGTGTGAGGACAATTTCTAGAGACTGAAGAAGAGTTTGATCACCGTGCCAGTTCTGAGTCTTCCTATAGATCAGGACAAGTTTGTGGTTTATTGTGACGCCTCAAGGCAGGGCTTAGGTTATGTCCTTATGTAGACAGGGAATGTGATAGCCTATGCATCATGTCAACTGAATGAGTATGAGTAGAGGTACCCCACACATGATCTTGAACTTGCAGCAGTAGTTTTTGCACTGAAGGTGCGGAGGCACTACTTATATGGTGAGAAGTGTGAGATATACACTGATCACAAGAGTTTGAAATACTTCTTCATCCAGAAGGATTTGAACATGAGGCAAAGGAATTGGTTAAAGATGGTGAAGGATTATGATTGTGAAATCCTCTACCACCTAGGAAAGGCTAGCAGATGCCTTAAGGCGGATTTCCATGGAATTGACTGACAATATGACTAGGGCAGGAATTGAGCTTGTGGTGGGCCAGTTATCCAACATCACCCTATAGTCTACTCTTTTGGACAGAATTAAGGAGAAGCAATTCAGTGACCACAGTTGGGAAAGATCAAATGGGATGTCCTAGTTGGAGTAGGTAAGGACTACACAGTGTCAGGCATAGGCTTATTGAGATGTAAGGATCAGATATGTGTTCCGATGGAAACTGAGATCAGACGGGAGATTCTGGATTAATCTCATACTACCCCTTATTCTCTACATCCAGGCACCACAAATATGTACCAGGATCTGAAAGTTTTATATTGGTGGCCTAGTGATAACTCTAGAAATTAGAGTTATTTTACCACACTTTTTAGGCTAAAAATGATTTAGTTCTTAAGTTTTTAATTAAATTATTAAGTTTTAATTACTTTTTGAATTTATTAGCTTTATTTTAATTTTATAGATATTTTTGTGTGTTTTTATAGATATTTTATTATAATATGTTGAAGTTTAAATTATGTGTAATTAATATAGTTTAGTTAGAAGTAAAATAAAAGTGCAATTTTATTGATCTTTATTGATAAATTAAATTAAGTTTTAATTAAGTATTTTCAAATAATTAATATGATTTATTTATAATTGAAAATATTTGATTGTTATTTAATTTAATTTTTTTATGGTGAAGGAACTATGGCAATTTTCAAGAAAGAAATGAAAAAAATGGCAATTTTGTGAAGCAAGCTTCCCCAGGCCCAAATGCCAAGCCCAGCCGAAGGCCCAGTTGCCTCTTGATGCACCACCTCCAGCCCCTTGCCTCGCCAGCTGTCGCCTCCAAGAAGCAGCTCTTCATATGCATCCTTCAGCCCGAAGTCTTCAGCAAGGAGCCAGCCTCACGTGATGCACCAACCTCCAAAGCAGCTCCAACGCCAGCCGTATATCTCCATCCCATTTGCATCAATCTAAAGTTCAGCAGCCATTTGGTTTATTGCTCCAAGCCCACCGTGGGCCTCCCATAGCATTCTGCCAGCCCAGGCCCATTCCGAAGCTACCTCTTCCCAGCTTGCATATATGCCGAACCACTCTAACATTTGGCCTAATCTAGCCTAGACCAAGCACCAAACAACCACCAAAAAGACCCAAAAAAAATCACATTTTCATTCCCAATATTTTTCACTCAAATATCAATTCACTTTTCCCTATTTTTTTTACCTAAATAAACATTCCTAATTTATTTTTTACCCTAGCTTTTCACTAATCTTTTACCCAACCAAACATTTCATCTTTCCAAAAACTCTTACACTTACTCTATTTATCCTACCACTTCCCAACACAATTAAATTAATCAATTTATTTATTTTAATTTGATTAATTTAATCTCCACATTTTGCCTATAAATAGAGTCTTGTAAGACCATTTGGGGGGCTCTTCTTCTTCATCTTTTCAACATCTTCTACACATATTTTTCTCTCTTTTCTCTACCATTTTCATCTTTTGAAGAGCATGTCAAGTATGTTATTTTGTAATTTTTATTTCAATCTAGTTATGAGCTTCTAATCTTTTTCAAAGGTTATTAAGATGATGATGAAGCAAAATGTAACTAGATAGTATTTTTTTATTGTATGTTGATTTCCCATTTGTGTAACATTGTTTATGGATTTTTCTATCAAAGATATGCATTTTTCATCTATTATTGAGTGTTAAAGCATATTACACTTAGTTCTTCATTATGCAAAAATATGATATTCTTTGATTAAATGTTTTTCATTAAATTGTTCACATCTAATTCTTAGAGCATAAGTATCATATTTTGCCTAAACATAATCTCTTTGATTTCTTGTAGTTTCATTAGGTTGTAACACAACTAATGCTTAGAAATTATATCTTATATAAGTGAAGAAAAATCCTACCTTTTTGAAAGAGTAACTTGTGCTTGAATAGAAAATATATTTTGAAAAAATATATAGTGTGATTTATTTCAACTATATTAAAACTTGGGAATCAATATACTTATAAATACTATTGAACTTGCATTTTGTGGATTCTAAAATCTTAATAATCTTATTTTACATATCTCATTTGAAAACCATTTTTATCATTAATATTTTTATTACTTGTCTTTTATTTTTCTAAAACAAAATCTCATCAAATATTTGGAACTAGGTTAGAATATTCTTGCTTTGTTTGAAATAGTTTATTTTGATGTTAGTCAACTCCCATGGGTTCGACCTCGTACTTACATAAACATTATATTCCGAAACGATTCGTGCACTTGCGAGTTTAAATATTAAAACATACCCGTTTTGGGTCCAACACCTAGGATGAAGAGAGACGTGACTGAGTACGTGGCAAGGGGCCTGACCTATCAGCAGGTCAAGGCAAAGCATTAGAGACCAGCAGGGCTAATGTAGCCTCTAGATATCCCTAAGTGGAAGTGGGAGGAAATCATGATGGATTTCATGGTAGGATTTCCCAGGACAGCGGGCCAGGATGATTCATCCTGGGTCATCGTGGATCGGTATACGAAATCAGCTCACTTTCTGCCAGTGAGGATGAATTATATGGTTCACTAGTATGCAGATCTTTATGTGAGAGAGATAGTTCACCTTCATGGGACTCTGAGGTCTATCGTGTCTGATAGGGACCTTATCTTTATTTCCAAGTTTTGGGGAAGTTTGTAGAGGACGATGGGTACACAACTGAAGTTCATTACAACTTATCATCCTCAGACCGATGGTCAGTCTGAGAGGACTATCCAGATATTGGAAGACATGCCAAGAGCATGTTTATTGGACTTTGACGGGTCTTGGAGTAAAATTTTTCCTTTGATAGAGTTTTCCTGTAATAACAACTACCAGTCGACTATTGGAGTGGCACCTTATGAGATGTTGTATGGTAGGAAGTGAAGATCGCCCATTCACTGGGATGAGATGAGTGAAAGGAAATATTTGGGTCCTGAGGCAGTTCAGAGGACCACTGAGGCTATTAAAAAGATTAGAGCTCAGATGCTCGCGTCTTAGAGTAGACAGAAGAGTTATTCAGACCCAAAACGGAGGAACCTGGAGTTCTAGGTGGGAGACTATGTCTTCCTTAAGGTTTCACCACTAAGAGGGGTGAAGAGATATGGGAAAAAGGGAAAGTTGAGCCCTAGGTTTGTTGGACCATTTGAGATCCTGGAAAGGATCAGTCAGATGGCCTACAGGTTGGCCTTACCCCTGCACTGTTTAGTGTGCACAACGTGTTTCATATTTACATGCTAAGGAAGTATGTATTAGATGGGACTCATGTATTGAATTACGAGGATCTGGAAATGGAGACAGATTTGTATTATGAGGAGCAGCCAGTCCAGATTTTAGACAGGAAGGAAAAGGTCGTGAGGAACAAGAATATACCTTTAGGAGGGGATAGTTGTAACGTCCCAAATTACCTAATAAGGCTTAGGGCCTTGATTAGGGGGTTGGGATGACAATTTATGGAAATTATATGTTATGTGATAATGTGAGTATATGATAATATGACTAGATATGCATGTTTAGGTGTATTAAATATGCATGTGGGCTCGTTTCTTATTAGAAGGATAATTTTCGTAATTTAGCCTGTTATGGGTATATTTGGCATATATGTGATATATGTGTGAGACTACATTATTATGTGGATATATTTGGGTTACTCGGCACGAGAAGATCCTAGGGAGCAAGTTAGCAGGAAAGTCACAACGAGACCTAATACCAAACTTGGGGTGAGTCAAGGGGTATTTTGGGTATCTAGTTCATTACCGGATTATCGGGTAACAAGAATGAATATTTGATGATATATTTGGTATTAGCGAGATTAGGAGGGAATTTTGGGAGTTTGACCATTTTTCCCTTGGGGACGTTTTTGGTACCCCGAGCCTTGGGATTTACTTAGAGTTACTTATAGCCTAAGTAACCTCACAATTACACAAAGCACCAAAAATAGAGGAAAAACACGTTCCCTTTTCTCTCTCTCATCTACACAGTTCCTCTCTCAAATTTCTTGAGAATTTTGTAGTTTAAGGAGAATCGAGGCTAGTTTAGGCTTAGGATTGCTTGGGGAAAGACTCACCATCAATTGGGGCAATAGAGGTAATGATTTTTAGCCCTAAATCTTTGTGTTTTCTCATTTTCAGTTGAGTTTTTGGAGTTTAGAAAACTCAGCTCTGATTTTTGGGATTTGAAGGGTTTTTGGCCAAGCTTTTGCTTGGTTTTTGTTGGGTTGGAGCTACTGAATTGATTGGGGGCTTTACTTTTTATTTTTAGCTATGTTGGGATAGGATTTTGGAGAGATTTGGATTGAAGAAAACGAAGAAAAAAATAGGGTTTTTATGTCGAGTCGCGGTTGTAACGCCCTGGTTAGCCAAGACCGTCACATTGTTTACTTTAAATAGTGCTTAACTCACTAAACGAGTCATTAGGTCATAAACGTGCATCTAAGTTTTATTAATGAGCCATGGTGAAAATCTCAGTCAAAATGAATGGATATATTTTTCTTAAAACATTAAACTGTACATGGGATCCCATAAAAGGGTTTACAAAGTTATT
Source organism: Humulus lupulus (assembly GCF_963169125.1). Taxonomy (NCBI): domain Eukaryota; kingdom Viridiplantae; phylum Streptophyta; class Magnoliopsida; order Rosales; family Cannabaceae; genus Humulus; species Humulus lupulus. The sequence goes on from NC_084802.1 coordinate 15,372,240, forward strand.
TACAATCCAAAATGGTCATTGCTGTTCAAAAATTATAATCCACCGAATTAAGCGACAAAAATAGGGTTAAACCCTAGTTCCCCTGAGAAACACCTTGGTCGTGGTGGTCAAGTGGCCACATAAGTACACGTCACCACCTAAGCTCTCCACTCAAGATTGGGTGAGCTTTTCTTTCCCTTTACCTGCACCACATAGCACCCGTGAACCAAGGCTAAGCAAGAAAACTTATTACTGCATGTATTCAATATAAATAAATGATCATGTAATCATTCTGGGGATTTAGCCCTAATCAGATGATGACTAGCAAGTCAATCCTGGGGTCCTGCACCCTAAATAGATAAATAATGAATTATTATGGGGCCCTGCACCCTGAATAGATGACTAATGAGTCTTTCTGGGGTCCTGTGCGCTGAATAGATGACTAATGAGTGTCTCTGGGGTCCTGCGCCCTAAGCCAAGTGACTATCAAGTCACCTGAACCTTTTTGGTCCTAGCTCTAAATAACTAGTCATAGACTAGCCAAGCGCTTTGGTTTTCTTCGACCAATAGGTCGGTGAAGCATTTAATGCTCGTGTTGATTAGATATAATGATTTCAGCCTGCGGTCAGAATGCTAATGCCGTTCTTGACTCATAAGTTAATTTTATACGACCAATGCTCAGTACTATTGCCGATCATGACTGATAAGTAGAACTTCCTGACCAGTACTAAATGCCATTGCCATTTCTTACTAATAAGTCAGTATCATACACAAGTAAGCAACCCTGCCAGACATTCACAATATAAGCAATGTCCATATATAGAGCATTCAACATGCCTCATCAATAATCATGTATGTTACATACTGGGTGCAGTTTTCTTACCTCAGGTTCGAGCATAAAATAAATAAAGAACGACCTTTGAGAATGATCATGTCCTTAAGCCCTTAGCGGCCACCTAATCATAACAAAATATGGAATCCCATCAATAAAATAAGTAATAAAAGGTTCATGAACTAAAACCCAGCTCTCGAGACCTCGGATCATACTAAAATGGTTAGTAGATTCGATCCTAAGCCATGAAATTCGAAACTCGCGCCTAAAACTAAACAAAAAACCAACCTGGCACAAAGAGGACAGGCGGGCCGCGACCTGCCCCCCAAGGGTCGCGGTGCACCCCCAAGATAGAGAGCCCCCTGTCTGGGTGCCAGGGCGGACCGCGACTTGACCCCGAGGGTCGCGGCGCACCTGCTAGAAGAGCCTAGGGGAGTCTTTGGGGTTCATTCAAGTCGCAACTTGAATGAACTCGGTCGCGACTTGACCCCGCGAACCCAGCTCCCCTGCATTTTTCTCAATTCTAACTCAGCCAAATCTTCCACCAAATAATCGCAATATCACAACCAAACATTTATACAACATTATCACTAGTTTAACAGAAAAACCCAAGCTTTGTAACATTCAAAAACACCTCCAAACACCCAAACCTAAGATCAAATATCAAGCTTATAAATAGCCTTAAAAACATACTATAACTCAAAATTAAAGCTTAGAATCCTTTCCCCAATCCCTGAATTAACACCTTCAGTTGTTGATCATGATCCTAAACCCTCGATCCTCAAATCCTTACGCTTCATAGCTTGCTTCAAAATCCCAACCAAGAGAGAGAAAGAAGTAATCGAGAGAGAGAGAGAAAGAACACAACTCTGTTTTTTCTTCCTATTTCACTCCACAACCTTCTTAACGTAAGCATATCTAATGGTCAAAATGACCAAAATTCCCCTAGGGCCATTTTAATTCCTCAAAGTCACCCAAGGGTATAACTGTCATTTCCCACTTATCCCGTTAATCATAATTAACGTCCTCCAATTCCCGTTACTCCCAATATCCTCAATTAATTAATATATCATATCCCATTACCCGCTCATTCCCGGTAATGTACTAAGCATCAAATTATCCCTAGGCTCGCCCCGAGCTCGGTAATTAACTCCGTTATGACCAAACTGCTAACTTGCTTCCTAGGATCATCTCATGCCGAATAACTCAAACATATCCACATAACAATCTGACCTCACCCATATATCACATACATGTATATAAATATACAATTATGCTCTTAACGGGCCAAAATTATGAAAATGCCCTTCTAATAAAAGTGGGCCCACATGCATGCAATTATCATCATATAATAATATAATTTACATAATCATGCATATAATCAGATAATATATTATTAAATCAATTATGGGCCTCCTGGCCCCCTAATCCAGGCACTAAGCCACATTAGGGAATTTGAGACATTACAGCGGCCCTGTTCTTGGGGCGTTGCGACTCTCTTGAATGTTGGGAGAAGGAGGTTCCTTTGGGCCATTTGAGCCGCGGCGCTTGCTAGGGAGTGTCACAATGTGGGTTGAAGCAGAGGAGATCTTTGGCTCTCTGACTTGGAAAGGGTCGCGGCTCCTTTGTTTTGAACCGCGATGCTTAAAGGGTTTTGAGCCCCGAGAGGGTTTTTGAGTGCGGAAACTCAAGCCTAAGGGCTCAGGATCGATCCTACTACCTTGTTTGGTAGAATTCAACGTCCCAGAGGCTAGGACTCAGTCCGGAAGCCTTTATTTGCTCGCTTTGACGAGATTCTCTATTGGTTGTGACTAGATTATCGCTAGGGGCTCGGAATCACGATCGTGCTCGAGGGTCGTTCTTAATACACTTTGCACTCAGACCTAAGGTAAGAAAACTGCACCCAATACGTGATATATATGATTAGGGCTTGGCCCGATTGTTGATTATAATTATGAATATGACTTGTCCCCTGAGAATGAACATAAACTAGGTTATGCTTGAATGCTCTATATCTAGATAATTGTTTAATGAATGCTTGCCTTGTTTACATAGGTAGGGCTCAACCCGATTAAGGAACATGGTTATTATTCTGATTGTGTGTGATTGGTTAAGATAACCATATTTTATATGTATGCATGCTTGTATTGTCTGGAGTATGCTTATTTGTATCTGTATCTGATTGTCTGATTAAAGCCTTGACTTATTAGTCAAAGGCGGCAATAATGTGTTGCTCACTAGTCGAGAGGCTTAGGCCTAATCAGGGATGTACTATTACGTTGACCAAACTTATGGTTGTTGGAAAAAAAATCGCTTGGCTAGCTCTATGGTTAGTTACTCAAACCTAAGGGAAAGAGCCCCAGGTGACTCTATGGTCACATTGCTCGGGCATAGGGCCCCAGATTGACTCTATGGTCAACTATTCAAGGCAACGGACCCCAAAATGATCCAATGATCATTTATTTGTAATTGTATGCATGCATGAATAGTTTATTACTGTTGGGCATTCTAGGTTTGTTATTGGAATTTGTATTTACTGTTCATGCACATGTTTAATTTTTCTTGCTGAGCATTGGCTCACGGGTGCTATGTGGTGCAGGTAAGGGAAAAGGAAAGTTTGACCAACCATAAGTTAGAGAGCTTCGGTGGCAGCGTGTACATGTGCAGCTACTCGTCCACCACGACTGCGGATATCTTAGAGGAACTTGGGTCGTATCCTTTGTTTTTCTACTTAGGCTGGCTGGTTGTAACTTTTGACTTATATATACCCTTTTAAATATTTGTTTGTAACACTTTGGGTTCCCATGTATGTATGAAACTTTTAAATGAAAGTCAATGTTCTTTGACCAAAATTTTTAACCCTAACCCTTGACATTAACCTTAGTTACACGTTTATAACCAAACGACTTGATTAGCAAGTATGGAACTATTTAAAGTACACAGTGTAACAGGCCTGAATTAGGAGGACGTTACAAACACTGTGGTAATAAGCAGCTTCATGTAGGAGATGGTACAGGTCTACCCATTTCAAACGTTTGTAAGTCTTTCTTTCATAGTTCATTCTCCCCAAACTTGTTTTTTCTCAGTAATGTTCTTCATGTCCCAGCCATAGCCGAGAATTTAATTATTGTCTCCTAGTTCACCAAAGATAATAACATTTCTTTTGAATTCTTTTCTGATCATTGTGTTGTTAAGCATTAGGTAACCAAGAAGGTGTTGATGTGCGGTCAGATCGTTAATGGTTTTTATGCTCTCCCTTCCACAGATATCAAACTCATCAAGTCTTCTGCTCAACACTCTTCAACTCAATCATTGTCTTCAAATTCTATCCATTTTGTTGTTTCAAATTCTTAGTGTAATCTTATTTCTAGCATTAGTAACTCATTTGTGTCTTGTATTCATTCAATTTTTCATTTGTGGCATTCTAGACTGGGAGACCTATCTGCCAAAATTGTAAAAGATGTACTGAAACAATGTAATCTTCCTATTGTGAATAAAACTGTGAGTGATTTTTGTAATGCTTGCTATCAAGGGAAAATTCACGAATTTCCTTTCCCTTCTTCAACTACTAAATACTCTTACCATCTTCAATTGATTCATTCTGATTTATGGGGTCTTGACCTCTACCACTTCTACAAATGGATATAAATATTATATCCATTTTATTAATGCTTATTCATGGCATACATGGGTCTATCTTTTAAGAGACAAATCATAAGCTTTACAAACTTTTCTTAATTTCAAAGCTCAAGTTGAGAATGAGTTTAATTGTAAAATAAAAGCTTTACAATCGGTTTAGGGGGGGGGGGTGGGGTGAATTTTGAGCATTCTCACAAGTTCTTCTCACTCATGGTATTTCACATAGGTTATCATGTCCCACAACACATGAAAAAAATGGTGTTGCCGAAAGGAAACACCGTCATATCATTAAAACTGCTTACCTTATGTTGTGCTTTCTAGGCAGACCCCATATCAGGTGTTATTTCATAAGCCACTTGATTATATCAAGTTGAAGGTGTTTGGTTGCTCGTGTTTTCCTAATACCAGACCTTGTAATGCTAATAAGTTAGCATATAGGTCTATAGAGTGCATCTTTCTGGGTTATATCCTTTGTACGCCCTAAATATCCACGGGTTATTAGCGAGCTGGAAAAGGGCATAATCCTACCAGCCACGTGGAAACCACCTACTCGGACCTGCTGTTATGAGTCTCTACCTCTTTAGCTTTGGGTAGCCAAAGGTTTAGTAAGAACACTCAAAGGCATCGGGTCAGCAGTGTGGACACCACGAGCTGAGACTACATTAAGCTCGAGGTAAGACCTGGAGCTGACACATCCAACCCTTTATAAAGTCAACCACGCAATGTAAACATGCGCATATCAGACATCACGTGTCTACTCCATTCCTGAAATCTCAGACACACAGCATAAACGTGCGTGTTCAGGCACCCCACGACTGGTTTGGGCCATGCAGCCCATTATCCCCCTTACCTATTGATTAGACCACACTTCATTGTCAGGTTTTAGGAATTAATCATGAATGTCACAGAAGTGAACATGATGGGTAAGAAGGTCACAGGATGACCCCCTTTGCCAACACCCAGGTGTCCTCTCCCTATAAATATGGAGACCCTGGGTGTTGCAAAGGGTGGGCTTCTAATTTGAAAAGAAACACCCTATAAGGAATACCAGAGATATATCAATAATATTGACTGGTAGACTAGAGGGATTTTAACCTTCGAACCACCTAAAAAGAGTAAACGAGTTATAACCTTCCTTTGAGATTATTCACATATTACGGTTCATCATTTAGCACTAATCCATCCCATTTATTCATATAATTATCTGTTGCCGAAGAACCGCGTCAACAGTCTGGTGCTTTCATTGAGAGGATTTTAGATTGGTGCTATTGCAAAAAATCCAACCATGGTGGTTACTCGCTCAAGGCATGGTAACGAAGCGGATCAATGTGATGGGCAGGAGGCCCACCATGCCGCCATATCCGATGAGCAAAACCTTGAGGTTCAACAGCGACCGGGAAAGCAGCCAATGGGCCAAGACGACATTGGAAGTTCGGCTCCCCGGCCGCCCAATCCCAACCCGAATTTCTACACGGTGGTAGAAATGGAAAATGCACGGTTGAGGAGACAGCTGGCGAAAGCAAACAAGCAGATCGAAGAGGTTTTAGCCCGATTACCCCCTCTTATAACCGACACTAATGTCGGAAAGAGGCATGGTAGGACTCATAAGTCCCGCCGAGGTAACCGATCCAGGCCTAGTCAGTCGGCCAGAACCTCGACACTGAATTCTACTCCCACGTCACACCACCAGGAAACTGTATCTGAGGAACTTACTAGGGGCGATCAACAATTCAGCCGATCGGTCCGGACCTCAACTCCTAGCTTAGTTCCACCCTCGAGCGCACCCAGGAGGGCCTGAGGCAGCTCGCGAAGAAGATCCGGGGAGGGCTCGTGATGACAGCCCGCCCCGGCCAGCCATCCTGCACCACGATCAGACCGTCGAGTGTAGGACGCGGGACTCCCGTTGGGAAATTTTTTGAATTTAGATGTGGGATGGTAGAGCGAAGAGGCCGCGACCTAGCTCAATTCGCCCTGACGGGACTAGGATCGCGTCACCAGTTAGACATCCTCTGTCACTAATAAGATACCCATCTCCTCCTCGTCCAGTCCGAGACATTCTGGCTCATGGGAGCAGCAGGAGAAATCCTCCTTTCGTCAGATCTTCCCATTGCAGTCGGGCGCCCAGGGAAATCCCGGATCCTCACTCTCAGCGGCTGACTCCGAGTTTTTCAAATGGAAGTTACTGGACTGGGAGTAATCGAAGTGGCAGGTCCGGCGAAGACCTGCGCCATCGTTTGAGTTCGGCTCAAAGCCCTCGGGCCACCCCTCGGGCCGACCTCCAAGATCACCTCAACTCTCAGAGAGGAGACCCAGCTAGAAATGGTAGTCGTGCTGACCAAGGGGAGGGCCTATCTGAAGTACGTGACAGCGGGAATGTCCCACATAACCTATCTCAAGATAGGAGGGACTATAACCCGCCTAACACGTACAATGGAATTTGAGCTGTTGAACAGCCCCAGAACAACCAAGGAAGCAAGGACCAATCCTTGGAGTGGCTGACTCAGATGGAAGAGCTGATGAGGAAGCTCCCATCGGAAAAAGAAAAATATGAGTACGACTCGGGGGACGAACTTGAGCTCTTCGCTCCCAGCATAGCAGCCATGGCATATCCACCTGGTTTCCATATGCCTCACTTGTCCAAATTCAATGGAGACGGGGACCCGAAAGATCACTGGGGTATGTTCAACACCCTGATGATGGCCCACAACATCGGTCCCGAGCTGAGGTGTTTAATATTTCCTTCCACCTTGACTGGGCCGGCCAGGCAATGGTTCAAACAGAATAAAAACCAATCCATCAACTCATGGAAAACCTTTTCTGTCGACTTCAAGAGGGCATTCCGAGCTTCTCAGGCCGCCCGCGTCAAAGCTGAAACCCTGGCAAACGTAAGACAACAGCCCGAGGAACCTTTGAAAGCTTACCTGAGCAGATTCGCAAATGTCGCGGCTTAAGCCAGGAACGCAGATGATAGTTCCAAACTTATGGCCTTGAGGACAGGGATCCTCGTTGGAGGCAGAATCTGGGAAGAGATACAGAGAAAAGGAGTCAGCACCGTGAACGAATTCCTAAATAGGGCCCAGGGATGGATAAACCTGGAGGAAGCGCGAGCATCGGCTGCAGAAACCAGCCAAGCCCCTGATCAGCCCGCTGGAGTGGGAACGGATGTCATAACAGCGACCCAAACCGTTACAAAGAATAACCAGTTGGGTGGAGGCAAGAAAAAAGGGAGTAGCGAAAACGGCCAGCACGGCCCGAAGAAGAACAAGTCCATAGAAAAGTTTAAGCCAATCTACGCGACTTACACCGAGCTCACCAACACTAGAGAGAACATTTTCCCAGTGAACTCTGCTCGCCTCCCCTGAAAGAAGCCAGAGCCTTTGAAGCATCAGAAGGCTAAGCGAGATCCCTCCAAGTTTTGTTGATTCCACAATGACATCGGCCACAACACTGACGATTGTAGGCATCTGAAGGATGAGATCGAGACTCTCATCAGAGCCGGACCCTTGGCTCAGTATGCACGGAATAGAGTTCCCGCCGGTCAACTAGCTCCAGAAGATCCGATAGGTCAGCCCGGGTCTCGCATAAATCAGGACACCCATCCTCCTGTGATAGGAGGAGAGATCTCCACGATCTCCAGAGGCCCCCATCTGGCGGGCACGAGCAGAGTTGCCCAGAAGAGATATGTCAACGAACTGAAAGCTCATAATGGAGTGGAGTTCGTCCCAGAGCAACATCTACCCAAACAGCAACGGTTGGAGAGGCAACCAATCATATTCACCGAGGAAGATGCCAGTCACGTCCAGTTCCCTCATAACGACCCTCTTGTCATAACCGCTCAGCTCGCTAACCGGAGAGTTAGGAAGATACTGGTCGATAATGGGAGCTCGGTGAACCTGCTGTTCCGGTCTACGCTGGAAAAGATGGGTTTATCTATCATCGAGTTGAAAGCCACCTCCATGATGCTAAATGGATTTTCTGGAGAAGGGTCGGCAGCAATAGGAACGATCGAGCTGGTAATTACCTTGGGAGAAGGACCCCAGACTGTCTCAAAACTCCTCGTGTTTGTGGTCATCGATTGTCCCACCGCGTACAATGTTATTTTGGGGCGACCTACTTTGATAGCGTTCGAAGCAATAACCTCCACCTGCCACCTCGCGCTAAAATTCCCCTCTTCCTCGGGGATATGCATGGTCCGAGGTGATCAGCTCACTGCCAGGGAATGCTATAGCATTTCTATGAAGGGAAAATCAAAACCCGGGCAGCAGACGATGACCATCCAGGGCGGGAATGAGGAATCTCAGGAACTTGTGCCTAGTCTTGAGATTGAAAAACCTCAGAATGCCAAAGGGGAGAATATCATCTTAGATAATGATATCGACCCCAGAGTAGGCGATGATAGATCTGAGCTCTAGGCCATCGAAGAGCTCGAGGAGGTAAACATCGACCCACAAGACCCCTCGAAGGTGGTAAAGCTCAGGAAAAATCTAGGTAGCAAAAGGAAGGCAGAGCTGATTAAGTTTCTGCAAGAAAATCTAGATGTGTTTGCCTAGTCTCATGGAGACATGATAGGGATCAGTTCGAGCATCATCATGCACACCCTCCACTTGGATAAAAGTATGCCTGCAAAATCCCAGAAACAAAGGCGCCTAGGAACAATCCGAGCTGAGGCACTAGAGGAGGAAGTAGCCTAGCTCTTAAAGTGCGACTTTATCCGCGAAGCAAAGTTACCGATCTGGGTCGCCAATCCTGTGTTGGTCCCAAAGCCCAATGGGAAATGGCGGACCTGCATCAACTTCTCCGATCTGAACAAAGCCTGCCCCAAAGATTGCTTCCCCTTGCCAAGGATTGACCAATTGGTAGATACCACGGCGGGGCACGAGCTTATGTCTTTTATGGATGCATACTCGGGCTATAACCAGATCACCATGAATCCAACAGATCAGGAACACACTAGCTTCATGATCCCAAACAATTTTTATTGTTACAAGTTCATGCCCTTCGGGCTGAAAAACACAGGAGCTACGTACCAGAGATTGGTAAATAGGATGTTTACTAATCAGATCAGGAAAAATATGGAAGTGTATGTAGAAGACATGCTGGTCAAGTCGAAAACTACCGATAACCATGTCTCCGATCTGGAGGAATGCTTTAAGATATTGAGAGAATACGGCATGAGGCTAAACCCCCAAAAGTGTACTTTCGGGGTCGCGTCGGGAAAATTCCTGGGTTTCATTGTCAATACCAGAGGAATAGAAGCGAACCCTGATAAAATTAGGTCGCTGCTCGAGATGCCCTCACCCCGGTCGCGAAAAGACGTTCAGAGTCTGACAGGAAAGGTGGCGGCCCTTAATCGGTTTATTTCTAAATCTACTGACAAGTGTTTTCCATTCTACAACTTGCTCCGGGGAAATAAAAAATTCGAGTGGACCGAGGAATGCGAACGCGCCTTCCTCGACCTGAAAGCACATTTGGCCGAGTCGCCCATATTTTCCAAACCAACGGCAGGGGAGTCTCTTTGCCTTTTCCTAGCTGTCACGGAAGATGCAGCTAGCGCCGTATTAGTCCGAGAAGAAGACCGATCACCCTTTAAGGCAGGTTTTGCAGAAACCTGAAGCATCTGGGCGTCTGTTGAAGTGGGCTATCGAGCTCAGCCAATTTAAGATACTGTACATACTGTGAACTGCAATAAAAAGCCAGGCCCTGGTTCATTTTGTGGCAAAGTGCACAGGGTTTCGAGAAGATCTTGTAGAAGAGTCAGCTCAGGCCTCATGGAAGGTCTTCGTAGATGGCTCGTCTAACGAGAACGGCTCCGGGGCTGGAATCATATTGATATCCCCAGAGGGACATCAATTCCACTCAGCGTTATGATTCGGATTCAAAGCTTCCAACAACGAGGCCGAATACGAAGCTTTACTGGCTGGGCTAAGGGTGGCCCAGGAGCTGAGGGCCAGCTCCGTCCAGTGTTACAGCGATTCCTAGCTCGTGGTAAACCAAGTGTTAGGGGAATACCAAGCATGGGGAACCAAGATGGTTGCTTACCTGGCCAATGTAAAGAAAGAACTATCCGCATTTGAGCGCGGCTCAATCGAGCAGATACCTCAAGAGCAGAATGCCAACGCAGACGCCCTGGCAAAGCTCGCTACCTCTGGCGAGGCAGAGACTCTGAGGCTGGTGCCGATAGAGTTCTTGGAAAGACCAAGCATAGAGGAAGTCAGGGCGGAGGTCGAGATGATTAACGCCAGACCGACTTGGATGACTCCCATCCTTGAGTATCTCACAGCAGAAAAGTTACCCGAGGGACGAAATGACGCAAGGCGGGTACTTTACCAGGCTCCGAGGTATACAGTGATAGATGGGATATTATACTGGCGTGGACAATCTTTACCTCTCCTACGGTGTGTTCTACCAAGTAAGGTGAAGACCATTTTGCAGGAGGTGCACGAGGGTTTTTGCGGAGATCACACTGGGGGGCAAAGCCTGGCCCTGAAGATACTAAGGCAAGGGTATTATTGGCCCACTTTGTCAAAGGACTCGATCTCCTACATCAAGAAGTGTGACAAGTGCTAGCGATTCGCCACAATTTCCCAGGCTCCCCCGGTCGAGCTGAAGATGATCTCGTCCCCATGGCCGTTCGGGTGTCTGGGGTATTGACCTGGTTGGTGCCCTCCCTACTGGAAAGGGAGGAGTTCACTACGTGGTGGTGGCTATCGACTATTTCACCAAGTGTGCAGAAGCAGAGCCCCTGGCGACGATCAATTCAAAGAGAGTCCTCGACTTCGTGGTCAAGAGTATTATCTACCGATTTGGGCTGCCAAAGAAGATCGTGTCGGATAACGGAACGTAGTTCGATAGTGACCTCTTCACCGAATTCTGTGAGAGGCACGATAATGTTAAAAGCTTCTCCTCCGTGGCCTATCCCCAGGCCAATGGGCAGGTCGAGGCTGTCAACAAGACGCTAAAGGCGAGCCTTAAGAAAAGACTGGATGAAGCCAAGGGAGTCTGGCCCGAACAACTCCCCCAGGTACTGTGGGCATACCTGACCTCACATCGAACGTCGACGGGTCATACTCCTTTCTCCCTAGCTTTCGGGAGTGAGGCAGTCCTTCCTATCGAAGTAAAGGTAGCCTCGCATAGAGTCTAGACATTTGACCAAGACCAGAATGACGAATTGCTCTGCGCGTCCCTCGACCTAATTGACAAAAAACGAGAAGCTTCACAGCTTCAGCTCGCGCATTATCAGCAAAAGATCACTCGTTATTTCAACTCAAAGGTCAAGAAATGCGTCTTTAGCGTTGGCGACCTGGTACTCAGAAGAGTCTTCCTAGCCGGTAAGGATCCCAATGACGGAGTGTTGGGACCAAACTGGGAAGGGCCCTATCAAATAACTGAGGTCGTGAAAGAAGGAACCTTCAAGCTAGCTCAGCTTAACGGAGAAGCAGTCCCACGGACTTGGAATGCTATACACTTAAATAAATATTATCAATAATATCTTTGTAAGGCTTAGTTAGAAAAGCCATCTTTTGTTTATTAAGTAATAAGAGTTAATATTTTTGCATTATCGTATATGTTTATGGATGTAACGTCAAGTAACCACGAAAGACTCTTTCCTGATTACTTGAGGGGCATATATCTTGGATATAACCAAGTCCGAAAACTTAGAAGTTGATTCAAATTGATTGATCGATGTTTTTCTTAAAAAGCACGAGATATCGATAAAGGATTAACACGAACTAAGTTTTTAAAAAATTAATGTCCTGGATACAACCAGGTCCTAAAACTTAGAAGTTGATTCAAATTGATTGATTGGTGTTTTTCTTAAAATGCACGAGATATCGATAAAGGATTAACACGAACTAAGTTTTTAAAAATTAATGTCCTGGATACAACCAGGTCCTAAAACTTAGAAGTTGATTTAAATTGATTGATCGATGTTTTTCTTAAAAAGCACGAGATATCAATAAAAGATTAAGGCGAACTAAATTTTTAAAATTAATGTCCTGGGTACAACCAGATCCTGAGACTTAAAAGTTGGTTCAAATTGATTAACAGATGTTTTTTTCCTAAAAAGCATAAGATGTCAATCATAAAACCAACAGAAACTAAGTTAAACCACAAATATATATAAATAGATTAAATAAATCTAAGGAAATCAATTGTCTCGAGGATAAAAAACCTCGTAATATAAAGTTACAAATAAAAATAAAAGAGAAAGGAGCAAAAATCCTAAGCCCCGCCAGGCCGCTCTGATGAAGTTACCCCATCGGCATCCTGCTCGGTTGCAATGGAAGTCTCCCCGGTCTCAGAGGGCGCCTCTTGTTGAAGGCGAGCTTTGAACTTCTCCAAGAAGGACTCCCACATGTTCGGCCCCAGGAAGGAAAAGTCACCATCCTTGGTTGAAGGCCCATCAATGGTACAGCATGGCCTCCATGGAGGAGCTGGAAGATGCCCTCTCCGCCACAAGGGCGGCCTTGGCCTCTTCAAGTTCAACCTTCGCGGCATCCAGAGCGACCTTAGTAGCCTCGGCCTCCAGCAGCTTGGCCTGAGATGCCTCCAGGTCAGCTTTTGCAGCAACCGAGGTGACCCGCGCGACCTTCTCGCTTTCCTAGGCAGTCGCCAAGGCAGCTTTGGCATCCTGCTCCTGTTGTCGAGCGGACGTGAGGGCGGCCTGGGCAGCCTGGTGCTCGCCCCGGATCTCGTCAATCCTGGCCCTGGATCGAGATATGCTCTGGTGGAGAGCCAAAGCCGCCTACAAGACAAAAAGATAATAAGGCAAGCGCCTTAGAAAAACAACAACATAAAGAACCAGTGGTAAAGCAAACTTACTGTGAGGGTCATCCCCAGTGAAGACTCCATCACATGCTCGAGGCTCCTCGTCTCGATCTCTCGCAAGTCCCTCGAGGTGGCGTTGTAGCAGTGGTCCACCATGTAGGTCGCGGTTTCGTAAACCATCCCCCTACAGACCTCGGGGATTTTTTCCAAGGCCTGAGGATTGACCAGGACGCGCACGCCGGGAGTCGGGGATGACAAGGTCCCGGTTGGTACCTCCTGTTCCCGATTAGGGACAGGAGGTCGCGGGGGAGGTGGAGCCATCTTCTCCACTGCAGGAGGGGGTGGAGGCACCTTCTCTATGGCAGCAGGACCTTGGTTTTTCCCCTTGGCAGGAGACTGGGAAGAAGCCCCATGGGTTTTCTTGGCCAACTGGAGCCTCTTCACCAAGGGCCCGGACGACCCAGAGGAAGGATTTCCCCCCTGGAACATAGATCGCAGAACATTGTCCCCAGGCTGCGACATCTCCTCGTCTGAAACAAAGACAACGAATCATTAGTATGCATGAAAAAACATTTTGATTACAACAAAAAAAAGCTAAAGTATGTATTGAAAAAGGTCCTACCCTCCGAGCTAGAGGAGGAATCTATTGTCAAGACCTCCGGCCCCGGAGCTTCTACGGGGGAGTCTAAGATAATGACTTCACGAGTGAGAGGAGGCTCTGGGTCCAGATCCACCTCAGGACTGGACTCCTCTACATACTGCCTAAGACCCGGAGCTACTACACCCTCCAGAAGGGAGGGCCACGACCTAAGGTTGGTCCCATACTCCTCAAAAAAGGCCGACCTAAAGGCCAATGTATTATCTACTACTACAGTACCCCTAGGGCGGCCCATGTCATAACGCAACACTAGCTGGTCAACACACTGGAGTAGAGTGATGTTGCGATCTAGGTTGTTTTGGTGGCGGTGAACAAGTTGGCTGGGGTTAAACCTAGCAAGTCGTAGGTCTGCGGCGACCCTGTCTAAATCCCTAAACAACTAAGGGTTACCTTGGCCAGAGGGGCTGGCTGTAGCCCCGAACTGGGTCCGCTCTGCGTTGACCTCCTGGGTGACCTCAAGAGCCCGTTTCCGGTGCACGAGGGGCACCTCGTCCTCGTCCTCATCCGCGGCCTCCTCCTCAGGGATGGGCACCATCTCGCGAGCTGGCCTGGAGAAATTAACTTACACGCCAGCATCGTCTCATCAGACACGAGCTGGCGGTAGTCTTTTTCACTTAGGGGGAGCCCCGCCAAGGTTTCGTACTGACCCCCAAGGGTCATCGACTTAGCCGTCCTCGCAAAACTAGTTGCACAATAGTTTTCAAGTCAATAACGAATGGAAAGACACTAACCAGCGACGATCTTGCGCGCTAAAGTTAGAAGGAACTTACGAGGACGGTTGAAGTAATGGTATTCGCAGTTGTGAAACCCCATTGACATGAAGAATTGATCCTTGAAGTCATTGGGGTGGCTGGGCAGCTCAATGACCGCGGCCGAGTTGGGAAAACGGGTCAGGTAGTTGAACCCGTCACCTCGCCCCCATTGGTCCGGGCTGGCTTTGAGGCAAAAAAAGTAAAGGATGTCCGCCGGTGTGGGGACCTCCCATTCCTGCTTCAGGAACAAGTACTTCAACCCCGCTAACAGACGGTAGGAGTTAGGGGGAGTTGGAAGAGGGATAGCTTCACGAAATTCAGGAAATCCGGGAAGTACTAGTCTAGGAGATGACCTTATTTTCCAATACCCAGGTGTCCTCTCCCTATAAATATGGAGACCTTGGGTGTTGCAAAGGGTGGGCTTCTAATTTGAAAAGAAACACCTTGTAAGGAATACCAGAGATATATCAATAATATTACTGGTGGACTAGAGGGATTTTAACCTTCGAACCACCTA
This sequence comes from Humulus lupulus, assembly GCF_963169125.1. Lineage (NCBI taxonomy): Eukaryota > Viridiplantae > Streptophyta > Magnoliopsida > Rosales > Cannabaceae > Humulus > Humulus lupulus. The sequence goes on from NC_084802.1 coordinate 15,387,386, forward strand.
GAAAGAGTAAACGAGTTTGTTGGCGCGGTTCTTCGCCAACAGGTAATTAAGAAAATAAGAGAAAGAGATTAGTGCTAAGTGATGAACCAAAACAGATGAATGATCTTAAAATGAACTGATGATACGACTACGTTTTTAGGTGGTTCAAAGGTTAAAATCCTTCTACTCCACCAGACAATATTATTGCTATATTTATGGTATTCTTTACAGGGTATTTCGTTACACAATAGAATCCAACCCTTTGCAACTCCCAGGGTCTCCATATTTATAGGAGAGGGCACCTGGGAGTTGGTAAGGGGGGTCATCCCGTGACCTTCTTACCCATCATGTCACTTCTGTGACATTCATGATTAATTCCTAAAACCTGACAAATGAAGTGTGGTCTAATCAATAGGTAAGGGGGATAATGGGTCGCACGGCCTAACCCAGTCGTGGGTGCCTGAACACGCACATTCATGTTGCGTGTCCGAGAATTCAGGGATATATCAGACACATGATGTCTGATATATGCACGTTTACATTGCGTGGTTGACTTTATAAAGGGTCACAGCTTCCAACTCCAGCTCGTGCCTCGAGCTGGATGCCTTCTTGACCCGCGGTCTTCATATTTCTGACTCGGCCCTTAAATAATCTTGATAAACCCTTGGCTACCTCGAGCTAAAGAGGTAGGACCTGACAACAGCATAATTATACCATATCTCAGCTCGCTAATAGCCCGTGGACAATTAAGGCGTACAGAGTTATAACCTTCCTTTGAGATTATTCACATATTACGGTTCATCATTTAGCATTAATCCATCCCATTTATTCATATAATTATCTGTTGCCGAAGAACCGCATCAACAGCCTTAAACACAAAGGTTATAAGTGGCTTGCTCCTACTGGTTGTCTATACATCTCAAGAGATGTCACCTTTAATAAATATAGCTTCCCACGTGCCACTCACATGTCCTCTGTGTTTGTCCAAACTCACCCATCACATGTCTCTAAAATCACAAACTGTATTCCTGTGTTGTCTGCCCACTCTCCTCATCCAACTCAACATGTGCAACTTGTCCAAAATATACAACATGTCCACCATATGCAACCTGTCCAACACGTGTCACATGTCCACCATGTGAGTGTCAACCCAATCTTTTCTGCGTCCACAAATTCTCCTATCACTAGTGCATCAGTGTCTGTCCCTTCTCATTCATCTCCTACAAATCACTAATAATACAGTTGTAGTTCATATTGAGGAGCCAATACAGCCACCTATCAATAATCATCCCATGGCAACTAGATCAACAGTGGGCACATACAAATTGAAAGTGAATATTGCTTCTAAAGAACCAATTTCAGTCCATGATGCTCTGCAAGATGATTGTTGGAAAGTTGCTATGCAAGATGAGCTTAAGACTTTACACAAAATCGGAACATGGACTCTGGTAGATCTTCCACAAAACAGGAAACCAATTGGCAGTTGGTGGCTGTTTAAAACAAAGGAAAATCCTAATGGCAGCATACTTAAGCGTAAGGCCCGATTAGCTGCTCAAGGATTCAAGCAAAAGTCTGGTCTTGACTATACTGAGACTTTTATCCCTGTTATAAAGTCTTCAATAATCAGAGTTATTCTCACTTTATATAGCTATTTCTCGGGGTTGGCCTATAAAGCATCTAGATGTTAACAATGTTTTTCTCAATTGTATGCTTGAGGAAGAGGTTTATATGAGGCAACCTCCTGGATTTTAGGATTCCAATCATTCATAGAAAGTATGTAAGCTACATAAGGCCATTTATGGTTGTATGCCCTAATTGTCCACGGGCTATTAGCGAGCTGAGATATGGTATAATTATATCAGCCACGTGGATACCACATGGCCGGAGCTGCTGTTGTCAGGTCCTACCTCTTTAGCTCGAGGTAGCCAAGGGTTTATCAAGATTATTTAAGGGCTGAGTCAGAAATATGAAGACCGCAGGTCAAGAAGGCATCCAGCGTGAACGTGCGTGTTCAGGCACCCACGACTGGGTTGGGCCGTGCGGCCCATTATCCCCCTTACCTATTGATTAGACCACACTTCATTTGTCAGGTTTTAGGAATTAATCATGAATGTCACAGAAGTGACATGATGGGTAAGAAGGTCACGGGATGACCCCCCTTACCAACTCCCAGGTGCCCTCTCCTATAAATATGGAGACCCTGGGAGTTGCAAAGGGTTGGATTATATTGTGTAACGAAATACCCTGTAAAGAATACCAGAAATATAGCAATAATATTGGCTGGTGGAGTAGAATGATTTTAACCTTTGAACCACCTAAAAATGTAGTCGTATCATCAGTTCATTTTAAGATCATTCATCTGTTTCGGTTCATCACTTAGCACTAATCCATTTATCTTATTTTCTTAATAACCTGTTGGCGAAGAACTGCGTCAACAATTTGGTGCTCTCATTGAGAGCTTGTTAGATTGGTGCTATCGCAAATATTCAACTATGGTGATCACTAGATCAAGACACGGTAATGAGGCAGACCAACATGATGGGCATGAGGCCCATCATGCCGCCATCTCCGGTGAGCAAAACCTCGAAGTTCAGCAGCGGCCGGGCAAGCAGCCAATAGGCCAGGATGACACCGGAAGTTCGGCACCCCGGCCACCTAATCCAAACCCGGACTTTTATACGGCGGTAGAGATGGAGAATGCTCAACTGAGGAGTCAGCTAGCGAAAGCTAATCAACAGATTAAGGAGGTGTTGGCCTGACTACCCCCTCTTACAACCAACGCTAATGTCAGAAAGAGGCAAGGCAAGACGCACAAGTCCCGCCGGGGTAATCGGTCCAGGGCTAGCCGCTCGGCCAGACCTTTGACATTCAACTTTACTCCCTCATCGCACCGCCGAGAGGCAATCTTCGAAGAACTACCCAGGGCCGAGCAACAGTATAGCCGCTAGGTCCGAACTTCAACACCCAGCTCACAGCCAGCCTCGAGCGCGCCCAGGAGGGCTCGAGGGAATTCTAGAAGGAGATCCGGGGAGGGCTCACAACGACATCCCGTCCCGGCCAGCTGTCCTACAACCAGCTCAGATCGCCAGGCACAAGGCCCGCAAGTTGACAGGGCCGAAAGGCCCCTACCTAACCTGATCCGCCCTGACGGAACCAGGACTGCATCACCGGTCAGGCATCCTCCTTCACCGATAAGATATCTGTCTCCTCCTTCAACGGAGACAGAGATCTGTGTATGTTCAATACCCTGATGATGGCCCACAACATTGGCCCCGAGCTGAGGTGTTTAATATTTCCCTCCACACTGATTAGGTCGGCCAGGCAGTGGTTCAAACAAAGCAAGAAACAGTCAATCAGCTCCTGGAAGACTTTCTCTGCTGACTTCAAAAGAGCATTACGAGCCTCCTAGGCTACCAGCGTCAAGGCCGACTCCCTCGCTAACGTGAGGCAACAACTCGATGAGCCTCTGAAGGCTTACCTGAGCAGGTTCGTGAACATCGCTGCTCGGGCCAGAGACGCAGATGACAGCTCCAAACTCATGGCCTTGAGGACTGGAATCTTCGTCGGAGGGGGACTCTGGAATGAGATACAAAGGAAGGGAGTCAGCTCAGTAAATGAATTCCTAAATAGGGCCCAGGGGTGGATCAACTTGGAGGAGGCCCAAGCCTCAGCTGCAGGAACCAGCTAGGTCCCTGAGCAACCCGCTGGAGTAGGAACGGAGGTCGTGACAGCGACCCAGAACGTTACGCAGAATAACCAGTTTGGTGGAGGCAAGAGAAAGGGGAACTGTAACGCCCTGGTTACCCCAGAACAGTTACGGTGAATAGTGAACCGAAAATTTGACCCGCTACCCGAGTCCTTTGGTTAAAAACGTGATCTAAGTATCTTTGTCAGGTTAAGGTGAAAACCAGTAAAAAGGAAAGGGTACATTTCATTAAGTAAATAAACTGCTCATGAGCCTTTTAAAATATTTACAAGATGTTCGCAATACAAAAGAGTTGCTACAGTTCCAAATTTACAATCCCCGCCGACCTAAGCGGCAAAAATAGGGTAAACCCCTAGTCCCTCTGAGAACTCCTTGACCGAGGCGGTCAAGCGGCCCTGTATGTACATCACATCGCCCAAGCTCTCCACTCAGGGTTCGCCAAGCTTTTCCTTCCCTTTACCTGCACCACATAGCACCCATGAGCCAAGGCCCAGCAAGAAAACACAATAAAGCATGATATAATATCAACAACGATCATAATAACCATTCAGGACTATGAGTCCAACAAACAGGTGACAATAGCCAAAAGTCACAGTAATGAGCATCGCTCCCTCTAGCCATGTGACGATAGGGTCACCAGGCTTAACTGATAAGTGATTCTTTCATAAGTTTGTTCAGGGCAGGTGCATGGTGATTGGTCACCAACATAACCTTCCTCACGACTCTAGAGTCGAAACTATGGACAACGTCCCTTAGCCTTGTGACAAACAGTCACCGGGGTCATATACCTTGGCTATAATCATCTGGTCATAGACCAGGCAACCGCTTGTAAGTTCCTCGACCCTAGGGTCGGTCTGGAATTAATGCTATAGAGCCATTCAATGCATGATTCTCGACTTTAGAATCGGTCCCTGACTAGTCAGTGTCTCAAGCAGGTAATCAGCGTTCAACAGCATTTAATATGCAATCCATGTCCACATATATCAACCAGCATGCCTCAAATATCAAACCATACATGCCATATATCTATACAGGGTGCAACTGTGTTCATACACTATTTTCTTACCTCTGGTTCGAGTGAGAGTAGTTATACAAACGACCCCTGAGAACGATCAACCTTTAAATTCCTCGACGGTCACCTGGTCATAACCAAATTTTAGGATTCATCAATAAAAATGATAACTGAGGGTTCCCAAACCAAATCCCAGCCCCCGAGACCTCAAATACCACTCAACCGGGTACTAGGTCCAACCCCGAGGCCTATGGTTTAAATCCCTAAGCTAAAAATCACATTTTAGCAAAATTGGCCTTAAGGGCCGCGACCCTCCCCTGATGCGCCGCGGCGCGCCCTTCAGACAGAAGGGCTCCCTTCTGACAGACTCCAAGGGTCGCGGCGCACCCCTGCTACGCCGCGATGCTCAGCCCAGACCAGCTAAGTCGGCCACACACGAACCAGACTTTCCCCTGTGCGATTTTCTCTCAAACCAATCCTTCAAACCTTCATAAAACCTCTTCCTAACACACAATTAAACCCCCTTACAACACCCTTAGCTCACTCTCACCAAACCCCAATCAAACTAACACAAAAACCTCATTTGATTCATACTTCCCACATCAAAAACATGAATTGAAAACTATAAGCAAAACAGAGCACCAACTGTGATAAATAACCAAAACTCACCTTGAAACTTGTCTTGAACCTTCCACACAAGCTAACATAGGTGCTCCAACCCAGCCTTAAGTTTTCCCTTGGTTGAATCCACAACTAGAGCTCAAAACACCAAAGAAGGCAATGGAGGAAATTGTACGGGAAGAGAGAAGATACAAGTCTCTGCTTTTTCTCTGTTTATTCTACAGCCTTCTAAGCCACTTAAGTCACATATATCCTCCCAAAAAGACCAAAATACCATTGTCTCATCTTAAGCCTCTAAATCCACCTCAAGGGCAAAATTGGTACTTCCCGCTTAACCCGTTAATTATAATTAACGCTTCCCAATTCCCGCTAATCTCAATATCCTCAAACACCAATAATTCATATCCCGTTACCCTAAAATCCCCGGTAACGCTATAGCCATTAATATCACCCCGAGACTCACCCCGAGCCCCGGGCTCAAACCTGCTATGACCAAACCGTTAAATCATGTTTAAGGATCGTCTCATGTCGAAATACTCGAACCAACCCACATTATAATGTGGTCTCACAATATATCATTAACATACAACAAATATTCAATTACACCCTCAACGGGCCAAATTACCATAATACCCCTGTAAACAAGTGTGGACTCACATGCACGCATTTAACATCATATTATAGTATAATTCTCATAAACATGCATAAACACATTTAATGGCATAATTAAACAGTTATGGCCCTCCCGGCCTACTAATCCAGCCATTAACCATAATAGGGAATCCGGGGCATTACAACTATCCCCTCCTTACAGAAATTTCGTCCTCGAAATTTACCTGAACAGCTCGGGAAACTGACTCCGCATATCAGACTCCAGCTCCCAGGTCGCCTCCTCGACCTTGCTGTTCCTCCACAACACCTTAACCAAAGGTATTGTCTTGTTCCTGAGGACTTTATCCTTCCGATCAAGTATCTGAACAGGCTGCTCCTCAAAGGAGAGATCCGGCTCAAGTTCCAGATCTTCATAACTCAAAACATGGCTCTCATCAGATACATACCTCCGAAGAGCGGATACATGGAACACATTATGCACGGCCGACAGCGCCGGAGGAAAAGCTAGCCTGTAAGCCACTTGACCAATTCTCTCCAGAATCTCAAATGGACCTACAAACCTGGGACTCAGCTTGCCTTTCTTCCCAAACCTTCTCACCCCTTTCCATGGCGAGACTCTAAGGAAGACATAGTCTCCTACCTGGAACTCTACGTTCCTGCGTTTGGGATCTGCATAGCTCTTCTGTCTACTCTGAGAAGTAAGCATCCGAGCTCTAATCTTTTCAATAGCCTCACTGGTCCTCTGAACCGCCTCAGGACCTAAGTATCTCCTTTCACCTGTCTCATCCCAATGAATGGGAGATCTACACTTCCTACCATACAGCATCTCATAAGGTGCAACACCAATGGTAGACTGATAACTATTATTATAGGAGAACTCTATCAAAGGCAGATACTTACTCCATGAACCACCAAAGTCCAGCACACATGCCCGTAGCATGTCTTCTAATATCTGGATCGTCCTCTCAGATTGCCCATCTGTCTGAGGATGATAAGTTGTACTGAACTTCAGTCGTGTACCCATGGCTGTCTGTAAACTCTTCCAAAACTTGGAAGTGAACGTAGGGTCCCGATCTGACACGATCGACCTAGGAGCTCCATGGAGGCGCACGATCTCTCTCACATAGAGATCTACATACTGGTCAACAGTATAAGTAGTCCTCACTGGTAGAAAGTGAGCTGACTTGGTATAGCGATCCACTATCACCCAAATGGAATCATGCTGACCAACTGTCCTGGGCAAGCCCACCACAAAGTCCATTGTGATGTCTTCCCACTTCCATTCTGGGATATCTAGAGGCTGCAATAACCCTGCCGGCCTCTGATGTTCAGCCTTGACCTGTTGACATGTCAAGCACTTAGCCACATATTCCACTACATCTCTCTTCATCCCTGGCCACCAGTACAATGATCTTACATCCTGGTACATCTTCGTGGTGCCTGGATGCAAAGAGTAAGGTGTAGTATGAGATTCATCCAGAATCTCCCGCCTCAATGCAGTGTCTAATGGAACACATATCCGCCCCTTATACCTCAGCAACCACAAATCAGACACTGTATAATCCCTGGATGCTCCAGTCAAGACATCCTCTCTAATCTTGATCAGCCGTGGATCACCCAACTGACCCTCTTTAATCCTCTCTAGCAGCGTAGACTGTAGCGTAATATTGGCCAACTGGCCCACCAGCAACTCTATACCAGCTCTGGTCATATCATCAGCTAACTCTCTGGCTATCAGCCTAATACCATGAATCTGTCCCGGACCCTTCCGGCTTAAAGCATCAGCTACCACATTGGCTTTCCCTGGGTGATACAGAATCTCACAATCATAATCTTTCACTAAGTCTAGCCAACGCCTTTGTCTCATGTTCAAGTCCTTTTGGGTGAAGAAGTACTTCAGGCTCTTGTGGTCTGTATAAATCTCACACTTCTCTCCATAGAGATAGTGCCTCCATATATTTAAAGCAAAAACCACTGCTGCCAACTCTAAGTCATGAGTAGGATACCTCTTCTCGTACTCCTTCAGCTGACGAGAAGCATAAGCTATAACTCTCTCTGATTGCATCAAAACACAGCCCAAACCCTGATGAGAAGCATCACAGTATATCACAAACTTCTCCTGGTCTGTAGGAAGACTCAGAACTGGAGCTGTAATCAACCTCTGTTTCAACTCTTGGAAGTTGTTCTCACACTTTTCTGACCACACAAACTTCTGACCTTTGCGTGTCAGCTCAGTCAACGAAGTAGTAATCTTTGAGAACCCTTCCACAAAACGCCTGTAATATCCTGCCAATCCAAGGAAACTTATAACCTCAGAAGCATTCTTTGGCCTTGGCCAGTCTCTGACCGCTTCAATCTTTGATGGATCTACTTTAATCCCCTCCTTACTGACAATGTGCCCAAGGAAGGACACCTGAGACAACCAGAACTCACACTTCTTGAACTTTGCAAACAATCTGTGTTCTCTCAACCTCTGCAGAACAACCTCAAATGATGCTCATGCTCTGACTCAGTCTGAGAATACACTAGAATATCATCGATAAAGACGATCACAAACTGGTCTAAGTAATCCTTGAACACCCTGTTCATCATATCCATGAAAGCGGCAGGGGCATTAGTTAATCCAAATGACATAACTAGATAATGCCCATACCTAGTGCGAAAAGCGGTCTTCGGTATGTCTCCCTCCTTAACCCTCAACTGATGATAACCAGAACGAAGGTCAATCTTAGAGAATACCGTCTTACCCTGCAATTGATCAAACAAATCGTCTATCCTTGGCAAAGGATACCGGTTCTTAATTGTCAGCTTATTCAGTTCCCTGTAATCTATACACATCCTCAGAGAACCATCTTTCTTCTTCACAAACACAACTGGCGCACCCCAAGGTGAAAAGCTAGGTCTGATAAAACCCAAATCCAACAGCTCTTGCAGCTGTACCTTTAATTCTTTCAACTCGACTGGGGCCATTCTGTATGGTGCTCTAGACACTGGCTCCGTCCCTGGGGCCAGTTCTATAACGAACTCAATCTCTCTAAGTGGTGGCAACCCTGGCAGATCTTCTGGAAACACGTCCAGAAACTCACACACCAGTCTAGTATCCTCTGGTCTCACTGGCACGACCTTGGTGGTATCAACCACACTGGCTAAGAATCTAATGCAACCCCCTTGCAATAAATCCCTAGCCCCCAATGCAGAAATCATAGGAATACGGGGTCCATGCACAGTACCAACAAATACAAAAGGATCCTCACCTTCAGGTTCAAAGGTGACCATCTTCCTTCTACAATCAATGGTTGCCCCATACTTGGCTAACCAGTCCATACCCAGTATCATATCGAAGTCAGTCATAACCAACTCTATAAGATCCACTGACAACTCTCTGCCCTCTACTAACACTGGCAAAGATCTGACCCACCTCCTGGATACAACCAGCTCCCCAGTGGGTAACAAAGTACCAAACCCCACAGCATGGAAATCACAAGGTCTACACAATCTATCAATAACACTACTAGCAACAAAGGAATGTGTAGCACCTGAGTCAATCAATACATTATAAGCAGTTCCTGCACTAAGAAGCTGACCTGTAACAACTGAGGGGGAAGCCTCAGCTTCTGCCTGAGTCAATGCAAACACTCGCGCTGGGGCCGAGCTGTCTGCCTTCCTGGGCTCTTCCTTTCTTGCCTTAGGGCAATCCTTCTTGAGATGACCCACTGCTCCACAAGAGAAGCAGGCCCTTACCTTACACTCTCCCAAGTGATGCCTCTTGCATCTAGGACACTCAGGATAGGACTTCCAGGCCTCACTGCCCCCATGACGACCTATTGTAACACCACGAGGTCTCCTGTCAGGACCTGGAACTGGGAAGGTATCAGGAACCTTCCTCTTCTGAGCACTGGGGCCAACACCCCTACCAGAACCCACAAATGGAGGACCTGGCCTCCTGAAATCCCTTCTGGCTGCATTTTCACGCCAGATCTTAATCTCTGCAGTTTCAGCTGTAAGTGCCTTTTCCACCACCTGTGCATAAGTAGTCACTCCTGCCACAGTGGTGATGCGCACATCTCGGGCTAACCTAGGCTGTAGCCCCTGTAAGAAACGCTCTCTCCTAGTCCCATCAGTGGGCACCAACTCCTTGGCAAACTTTGCCAAACGATCAAACCTTAAGGCATACTCAGTTACTGATAAGTTTCCCTGAAGTAGCCTCATAAATTCATCAGCCTTCGCCGCTCTAATGGCGTCATTGTAGTACTTTTCATTAAACAAGGTCTGAAATTCCTCCCAGCTCAGGAGATTAACATCCTTGGTCTGACCAACCACTTCCCACCAAATCTGGGCATCTTCTCGAAACATCCGGGCTCTAATTTGATACAAGCACAATCCTTTACATAATTTTTCTCACTCTGATCTCTAACTGGTCTTAACCAGATCCAAGATCCACCTTAAAGGGTTCTATCTTACTCAGCAACCAACTCTTTAATTCTTATAACTCCACCGAGCCGCTCGAAACAGTGTTTACATCTAATTCCATCTCTGACACTAAATCAATCACCATTCCAATCTTCTCTTAGTAGAAAGAAGGCCTGACAAACCACTCGAGAACACATTCAGAACTCACAGACTAGGCCAGTCTGTCCTGATCTCACTAACACAATCTAAGTGGTATCCACCACACTGGCTAAGAGTTCCATGCACCTCCCTGCACAAACTCCAGCCCTTACACCCGGTATCATAAACATATCAAATCCATGCACAATGCCAGTTGTCACAAGACTTTCCGCTCACAAGCTCAAGAATTACTACACTTTCCTTGCCATTCAAGACTGCTCTTTAATTACTTAACCAATCCAATCCCTGGATCAAACCAAAGCCTGTCATAACCAGCTTTACCACAATCCCTGATGAGTCCTTTCCAAAACCCAACTTAACTCTTAAATTTCCAATACCATACTATGTTCCCACCACAACATAAACATGTGATCATCATATCAATTTTATACCTCTCTATAAGCAGCAAACAAAAGAACAGCATGGCACCAAGGCCAATCAGCATAACTCACAAGTCAGAACTAGAAAACTGACCTACCACTCCTGAGGAGCTAGTCTCAGTCTCGGACTCTGATTGCCCTGGAATAAACACTCGAGTTGGAATCAAGCTGCCTATCCCCCCTTTGCTCACATTCTGTCCCTCGACTTGGGCAATCCTTCTTGAAATGTCCAACCATGCCACATGCAAAACATGCCTTTGCTCGGCATTCTCCCAGATGACGTCTCTTGCACCGGTTGCATACTATATCAGTCTTCCAGCTTTTCTTCTTGCTTGCTCCACCAAGTGGAGTTACCACTATCTGAGCTCCATGCCTCATGGCACTCTTTTCCTCATCTCTAATGCTCTCAACAGCAAGAGCCTTCTCTACCACCTGAGCATAGGTAGATACTTCATACACTGGGACAACTCTAATGCCCTGAGCTATTCCAAGATTTAACCCCTGAATAAATCTTTCCTTCCGAGCCACTTCTGTGGGTACCATGTCTAAGGCAAACTTGGCCAACTCACCAAAGTGAGTAGCATACTCGGTCACCAACGCATTACCCTGAACAAGATTCAGAAACTCATTCATCTTGGCAGTCTTAGCTACATCACAATAATACTTCTCATTAAACAGCTGCCCAAACTCTTTCCAGTCCATCACAGCTGTGTCTCGTGTCTGGGATACTACCTCCCACCATGTCCGGGCATCGTCCAGCAGTACACATGTAGCACAGATCATTCTATCATGACCTACCAGCCCCATACTATCAAGAATGGAGTTGATCATGCCCATCCATTGCTCAGCTCTGAATGGATCTAGGCCTCCCTCAAAGATTGAAGGATAAAACTTCAGGAATCTTCCACAGAGTAATTCCCATCTGTTCTCAACCCTAGGCTGAGCTGAAACTGATGCCACCTCTGGCATAGTAAAGGAAGAGGTACTCCCCAACAGACCCCGTTGTTGTTTCAAGTACCTGATCTCTTCCTCCTGTCTCTGCAATCTTAATTGCAAATCTGCAAGCGTCTGCTGAATATTCAAAGATGCAGACGAAGAACTGATACCCTGGCTGTAACTCCCAGCCCCTGTATTACTATCACCAGGCCTCATAATCTGCCTTGAATATAAACCTGTTGATTCAATCTGCAGTCAATAACTTGACCCATTAGTCACAATAACCATATCAAGGGCTTTTCCCACAGGATAAATCTTACCACACCACAATCATAACCCACTTGCAGTGCTACAAACATGCCCATGGCAGTCATACATACTCATAACCCCTGCTCTTCCAATACTCAACCATGCCTCAACCCCAGCATGCAAATAACACAATTATATATATTCACAGAGCAGGCAATCATATGATCACAGTCATATAAATATTCACAGAGCATATAATCACATAGTCAAGAGCCAGGCTCTATTAGAATCTCATGCTCCCTAATACAATGTGCAGGTAAATCATTCACATTTTATTCAAACAGCTATGCACATAGCTACAGAAATAGTTACCATTCCCTGAGTGAAGCTATCTTCAGTGATGAGTGTACATGCCCAGCTTGTCTTCAGGAACCATAAACCTTGGCTCGCTCTGATACCAAGTTGTAACGCCCCAACTCCTGGGACCGTTACGATGTGCCTTGTAAATAGTGCTAAACTCGCTAATCGAGACATTTGGCCAAAATCGTGATCTAAGTATGATTAGCGGTTTAGGATTTAAAAACTCTGATTAGGATGTAACGTTTCACTAGAACGTTTAATACATATATTGGGATCCCGAATAATATAAATTTCAGAGTTTATTACAGAACATATTTACAACAGGTCGTTCTAAGCGGCAAAACAGGGTTCAACCCTAGTTCCACTTTAAACCTCGGCCGTGACGGACGAGCAGCTGCATATGTACACGTCATCACCTAAGCTCTCCAACTCAAGGATGGTCTAGCTTCCTCTTGCCTTTACCTGCACCACATAGCACCCATGAGCCGAAGCCCAGCAAGAAAACATAACACTTTTCATAAACATTATCAAATGATTATCATTATAATCACATTGAATATAAAGCTTTCAGACCAATGGGTGCACATCACATGATTCTAGTGGGAGAGTGGCTGTTAATTAAGCCATTAGCCTCCAAGCTCTCTTTTCTAGCGGGAGAGTGGCTGATAGGTAAGCCACTAGCCTCCAGGCTCTGTTTTCTAGCGAGAGAGTGGCTGATAGGTAAGCCACTAGCCTTCAAGCTCTGTTTTGTAGCGGGAGAGTGGCTATTAGGTAAGCCACCAGCCTCCAAGCTCTGTTTTGTTCATCGACCCTCAGGGTCGGTCAGGCATTAATGCTCCTTGAGTCATTCAATGCTAGTAGTCGATTAGATCTAATCTCTGTTGGCTTGCGTGATTCACGCTAAGGCCGTTCTGACAAGTAAGTCAGCGCTTCCTGACCTGTGTCCAGTATCACTGCCGAACCTGACAAGTAAGTCACAGCTTCACAGCTGATACTAACACTTTTGTCGATCTGACTAGTTAGTCAGTACCATACACAAGTAAGCAATGCTATCAATATATATCATATGCCAGTTATCCAAGAATAGGGCATTCAGCATGCTTACTAAACAGTTTCTAGCATAGTCATGATCATGCACAAACTCAGAGACTCAAGCTCTGACCAATCTCATATTCATCGTTCATGGCATGCCCCAATCACATGTTTCTCATGCATTACATGCATCACACTTAATCATCCAGCATGCCTCAACAATAATCATATGCAAATGGGCAAGATTGCCAAGCATTCATTATGCTAACAATGTTTACATTTAAACATCCAACATGCTTCAATCATAGCCATGCATGTCATACTCAATAGCCAATCAACATGCATCATAATAGCCATGCATGTCATGCTCAATAATCAACCAACATGCATCCATAATAGCCATGCATGTCACATATACACAGGGTGCAGTTTTCTTACCTTGGGTCCGAGCGTGAATTAATAAAAGAAACGACCTTTGAGAACGATCAGCTTTTAGTCCTTTAGCGGTCACCTAGTCATAACCAAACATATGGGATACCATTAATAAAATGAATAATAAAATGCCCCCAAACCAAAACCTAACCTCCGGGACCTCAAATACTACTCAACCGGGTAATAGGTTCAACCCCGAGGCCTAAGGCTTGAATCCCCAAGCTAAAAACCCCATTCTGGCAAAAATGACCTTAAGGGTCGCGGCCTGCCCTAGCTGCGCCGCGGCGCGCCTCCCAGACATAGGCTACCTCCCCTGCCAGACGCCTTGAGCCGCGGCGCACCACAGCCATGCCGCGGCTCAATACCCTGTTTTTGCCTAGAAAACACAGCACGCACACCAGAATTTCCCCTGCGTTTTCCCTTAGAACCAGCCACTCAAATTAGCTTAAAACCTCTTCCAAACACTCATTTAAACCCCTAGACAACACTCATAACCTCCCCTCATCAAAACCCAATCTTATCATCCATCAAAACCCCTTTGAATCCAAACTTCTAACAAGAAATCAAAGCTGAAAAAAACAAAGAAGAAAACAGAGTATCACCTGAGTTCAAAGGCAAAAACCCACCTCAAACACAGCTTTGAATCCCCTTTGATGGTTGTTACAGGTTCCCTAGCTGCCACTCTTAATCCCCTAGCTCAACACCTCCATTTGAGCTCTCAAAATTCAAAGAAAGGTGAGGGAGGAAGCTTGTACGGGATGGAAGGGAGAAAGAGAGGATAGGCTCTGTTTTAGTATCAATCCCCAGCCCTTTATGTCATATATATCCTTAGGGTCAAAAGACCAAAATACCCCTAAGCCAAATAAACCCCTCTAAACCATTTCAAGGGTAAAATTGGTACTTTTCGCCTATCCCGTTAATCATAATTAACGCTTCCCGATTCCCACTAATCTCCATATTCTCAAATACCAATAAATCACATCCCATTACCCTTTAATTCCCGGTAATGCTCTAATCATTAAAATCACCCCGAGACCCGAACTTAAGCCCGTTATGACTAGACCGAACACTTACACCTCATGATCGTCTCATGTCGAAAAGCCCGAACCAATCCACTTACAATGTGGTACAATTATAATTAATCTCAACCATGCACTCAAAATATACAATTACGCCCACCGTGGCCAAATTAAGATGCCCTTGCATTTAAAATATGAGCCCATACATGCATTCACCATCATATAATAATATAATTCACATAGACATGCATATAATCATTAAATATCATAATAAATCAATTATGGCCCTCCCGGCCTCCTAATCAAGGTCCTAAACCTTATTAGGAAATTTGGGGCATTACAGCAACCAATCATTTTTACTGAAGAAGATGTCAGCCACATTCAGTTCCCCCATAACGACCCTCTGGTCGTAGTAGTGCAGCTCGCTAATCGGAGGGTTAGGAGAGTGCTGATCGATAATGGGTGCTCGGTAAACCATCTATTCCGGTCCACGTTGGAGAAGATAGGTTTAACTGTCGCTGAGCTGAAGGCGACCTCCATGATGCTTTATGGTTTCTCGGGAGAAGGATCAGCGGCTATAGGGACGATCGAGCTGGTGATCACCTTAGGAGAGGGACTTCGGACAGTCTCAAAACTCCTTGAGTTCGTGGTCATCGACTGCCCCGCTGCATACAATGCCATTTTGGGTTGACCTACACTTATAGCTTTTGAAGCCATCACCTCCGTCTGCCACCTCGCGCTAAAATTCCCTTCTTCCATAGGGATATGCATGGTCCGTGGCGATCAGCTTGCTGCCAGGGAATGCTACAGCATTTCCATGAAGGGAAAATTGAAACCCGGGCAGTTGACAATGGCCATCCAAGGTGGGGAAGAGGAATCTCAGGAACCTTTACCTAATCCTCAGATTGAAAAACCTCAGAGCGCCGAAGGGGAAAGTATCGTCCTAAGTGAGGATATTGACCCTCGAATAGGCGAGGATAAGTCTGAGCTCCAAGCTATTGAAGAGCTCGAGGAAGTAAATATTGATCCACAAAATCCCTCACGGATGGTTAAGCTCGGAAAAAACCTCTGTGGCAAGAGGAAGGCGGAGCTGATCAAATTTCTGCAGGAGAATCTGGATGTGTTCGCATGGTCACATGAGGACATGATGGGAATCAGTCCAAATTTCATCATGCACACCCTTCATTTGGATAAGAGCGTTCCTGCAAAGTCCCAGAAACAGAGGCCCCTGGGAACAACTCGGGCTGAGGCCCTAGAAGAAGAAGTAGCCCGGCTCAAAAAATGCGGCTTTATCCGTGAAGCCAAGTTTTCGGTTTGGGTCACCAATCCTGTGCTGGTCCCGAAGCCCAATGGGAAATGGCGAACCTGCATCGATTTCTCCGATCTGAATAAAGCCTGCCCCAAAGATTATTTTCCCTTGCCAAGGATCGACCAATTGGTGGACGCCACGGCGGGGCACAAGCTCATGTCCTTTATGGACGCGTGCTCAGGCTATAATCAGATTGCCATGAATCCGGCGGACCAGGAGCACACCAGCTTCATGACCCCAACTAACGTCTATTGTTACAAGGTCATGTCGTTCGGACTAAAGAACACTGGCGCTACATACCAGAGATTGGTGAATAGAATGTTTGCCAGCCAGATCGGGAAGAACATGGAAGTGTACGTTGATGACATGTTGGTCAAGTCAAAGACTGCCGATAACCATGTTTCCAACCTAGAGGAATGCTTCAAGATACTAAGAGAATACGGCATGAGGCTTAACCCACTGAAGTGCACTTTTGGGGTCGCATCTGGAAAATTCTTGGGTTTCATTGTCAACACTATAGGAATCGAGGCGAACCCCGACAAGATCAGGTCATTGCTCGAGCTTCCCTCACCTAGGTCGCGTAAGGACGTTCAAGGCCTGACAGGAAGGGTGGCAACCCTTAATCGGTTTATTTCAAAATCCATCGACAAGTGCCTACCGTTCTACAACCTACTCCGAGGAAATAAGAAGTTCGAATGGACAGAGGAGTGCGAGAGTGCTTTCCTCGACCTGAAGGCACATCTGGCCGAGCCGCCCGTATTTTCCAAACCAAAGGCAGGAGAGCCTATTTTCCTTTACCTAGCTGTCACAGAAGATGCAGCTAGTGCCGTATTGGTCTGTGAAGAAGACCGGGTTTGAAAACCGGTCTACTACATCAGCAAGAGACTTCTCGGAGCCGAATCCCGATACCCGTTGATGGAAAAATTGGCGTTCTGTCTTATCACGACCTCCCGAAAGCTCAGGCCGTATTTCCAGTCCCACTCAATAAACGTCATGACCGATCAACCTTTAAGGCAGGTTTTGCAAAATCCTGAAGCATCGGGACGCCTGTTGAAATGGGCTATCGAACTCAGTCAGTTCCAAATTTTGTACACCCCCCGAACTGCTATAAAGAGTCAGGCCATGGCCGATTTTGTGGCAGAGTGCACAGGATTGAGGGAGGATCCTGTGGAAGGGTCACCCCAGGTCACCTCGACCCAGGCGTCATGGAAGATCTTCGTGGATGGCTCATATAATGAGAACAGCTCCGGGGCTGGAATCATTTTGATATCCCCACAAGGGCATAGATTCCACTCGGTGCTGAGATTCGGATTCAAGGCCTCCAACAACGAGGCCGATACGAAGCTTTGCTGGCCGGGCTAAGGGTAGCCCAGGAGCTGAAGGCCAGCTCCGTTCAATGCTTCAGCGATTCCCAGCTCGTGGTAAACCAGGTGCTAGGAGAATATCAAGCACAGGGAGCCAAGATGTCTGCTTACCTGGCCAAGGTAAAAGTCGAACTGTCCGCATTTGAACGAGGCTCAATCGAGCAGATACCTCGAGAGCAGAACGCTAACGCAGACGCCCTCGCTAAGCTCGCTACCTCCGGGGAGACGGAGGCCTTAGGGTTAGTACCGGTAGAGTTCTTGGAGAAACCAAGCATAGAAGAGGTCGGGGCGGAGGTCGAGATGATCGACGCCAGACCGACCTGGATGACCCCCCTCCTCGAGTATCTCACCGAAGGAAAGTTACCCGAGGGGCGTAATGACGCACGGCGGGTAATGTACTAGGCTCCAAGGTATACGATAGTAGATGGGGTGATGTACCGACGTGGGCATTCCCTACCCCTCTTACAATGTGTTTTGCTAGGCGAGGCAAATGCCATCTTGCAGGAAGTGCACGGGGGTTTTTGCGAGGATCACACTGGGGGGCAAAGCTTGGCCCTAAAAGTCTTAAGGCAAGGGTATTATTGGCCCACTCTATCAAAGGACTCGATCTCGTACGTCAAGAAATGTGACAAGTGCCAGCGATTTGCCACAGTTGCCCGAGCTCCCCCAGTCGAGCTGAAGATGATCTCGTCCCCGTGGCCCTTTGCGGTCTGGGGAATCGACCTGGTTGGCGCCCTCCCTACTGGAAAGAGCAGGGTACGCTACGCCGTGGTGGTTATCGACTACTTAACAAAGTGGGCTGAGGTAGAACCTTTGGCAACAATCACTTCCAAGAAAGTCCTCGACTTTGTGGTCAAGAGCATTATCTGTCGGTTCGGGCTGCCGAAGAAAATCGTATCCAACAATGGGACTCAGTTCGACAGTGACCTCTTCACTGAATTTTGTGAAAGGTGCGGCATTGTGAAAAGCTTCTCTTCCGTGGCCTATCCCCAAGCAAATGGCCAGGTCGAGGCTGTCTATAAGATGCTAAAGGCGAGCCTTAAGAAGAGGCTAGACGAAGCCAAGGGGGTCTGGCCAGAACAGCTCCCCCAGGTACTGTGGGCATACCGGACCTCACATCGAACTCCTACAGGTCATACTCCTTTCTCCCTGACTTTTGGGAGTGAGGTAGTCCTCCCTGTCGAGATTAAGGTATCGTTGCATAGAGTCCAGGCGTATGACCAAGACCACAACCACGAACTACTTTGCGCGTCCCTCGACCTGATTGATGAAAGACGAGGAAATTCGCAGCTTCAGCTTGCGGATTACCAGCAAAAAATCACTCGTTATTTCAACTCAAAGGTAAAAAATGCGCCTTTAGCATTGGCAACCTGGTCCTCAGGATAGTCTTCTTAGCTGGTAAGGATCCCAAAGATGGAGTATTGGGACCGAACTGGGAAGGGCCATATCAAATCACCGAGGTCATAAAGGAAGGAACTTACAAATTAGCTCGGCTCAATGGAGAAGCAGTCCCACGAACTTGGAACGCCATCCATTTGAAGAAATATTATCAGTAACACCCTTATAAGGCTTAAAGGCCACTTTTGTTTGTTTGTTAAGCAATGAGAATTAAATCTTTGGTTATTATTGTGTATATTTGCGGATGTAATCTCAAGTAACCACGAAAGACCCTTTCCTAGTTACTTGGGGGGCATATGGTGCCTGGATATAACCAGGTCACCTTAAAGGCTTAGAAGTTGATTCAAATCGATTGATCGATGTTTTTCTTAAAAAACACGAGATATTGATAAAGGATTAACGCGAACTAAGTCCTATCCTGGATGTAACCAGGTCGTCTCAAAACTTAGAAGTTGATTCAAATTGATTAATCGGTGTTTTTCTTAAAAAGCACAAGATATTAGTCAAAAATTAACACGAACTAAGATTTCCTAGTTACTTTGGGGGCATATGGTGCCTGGATATAACCAGGTCGCCTTAAAGGCTTAGAAGTTGATTCAAATCGATTGATCGATGTTTTTCTTAAAAAACACGAGATATTGATAAAGGATTAACGCGAACTAAGTCCTATCCTGGATGTAACCAGGTCCTCTCAAAACTTAGAAGTTGATTCAAATTGATTAATCGGTGTTTTTCTTAAAAAGCACAAGATATTAGTCAAGAATTAACACGAACTAAGTTTTCCTAGTTACTTGGGGTCCATATGGTTCCTGGATATAACCAGGTCGCCTTAAAGGCTTAGAAGTTGATTCAAATCGATTGATCGATGTTTTTCTTAAAAAACACGAGATATTGATAAAGGATTAACGCGAACTAAGTCTTATCCTGGATGTAACCAGGTCGTCCTAAAACTTAGAAGTTAATTCAAATTGATTAATCGGTGTTTTTCTTAAAAAGCACAGGATATTAGTCAAGAATTAACACGAACTAAGTTTTCAAATTAACGCCCTGGATGAAACCAGGTCCTAAAACTTAGAAGTTGATTCAAATCGATTGATCGATGTTTTTCTTAAAAAGCACGAGATATTGATAAAAATTAACGCAAACTAAGTTTCCAAACTAACGTCCTGGACATAACCAGGTCCTAAAACTTAGAAGTTAATTCAAGTTGATTGATCGTTGTTTTTCTTAAAGAGCACGAGATATTATATCAAGAATTAACACGAACTAAGTTTTCAAGACAATGTCCGGGGAGCAACCAGGACTTATCTTAGAAGTCGGGTCAAGATTGGTTAATATGTTTTTCCTAGAAAAATATAAAATTATCAATCATAGCACCAACAAAAAGAAAAACAAACTAAGACTATTATAGAAGTGCATAGAGACAAAAGGATATAAACCAATTAAAAATATATATTGATAAAGCCAATTGTCTCGAGGTGAAAAAACCTCATACAAAAGTTACAAAAAAAAATGTGTTCAAAAAAGAAAAAGAAAGAAGGCCCTAGGCTCCACCGGGCTGCTTCGTTGAGGTCGTCGTCTCGCCCTCCTGCTCGGCCGCTGTGGAGGTCTCCCCGGTCTCAGAGGGCGCCTCTTGCTAAAGGCGAGCTTTAAACCCCTCTCGGAAGGACTCCCAGGCATCCGCTCCTAGAAAAGAGAAGTCGCCATCCGGGTTGAAGACCCAGCAGTGGTATAGCATATCCTCCATGGCGGAGCTGGAAGCTGCCTTCTCCGTTGCCAAGGCGGCCTTGGCCTCCTCGGCCTCAGTTTTCGCAGAGTCTAGTGCGACCCGGGCAGCCCTGGCCTCCTCGAGTTTGGCCGTTACAGAGGCTAGGGCGGCCTTGGTAGCCTCAGTCTCTTGCAGCTTGGGGCAGGACGCGTCCAGCTCAGCCCGCGCGGCCGCCAAGGCATCCTTAGCCTCCTGTTCCTGCTTTTGGGCAGTCTTCAGAGCGGCCAAGGTAGTCTATTGGGCGGCCAAAACAGCCGAATGCTCGCCCCTCATGTCCTCGAGCCGAGCCTTGGACCTGGATATGCTCCGGTGAAGAGCCAAGGCACCCTACAAAACAAAGACGCAACTGCCTTAGAAAAAAAAAAGAGAGAACGTCGATGCATGGTAACCAAAGAATACAAAATGCAAAGCCAGCTTATCATTAGAGCCATTCCCAGTGAAGACTCCATCACGCTCTCCGGGCACCTTGTTTTGATCGCCCGCAGGACCCTTTTGGTGGCGTTGTAGTAATGGTCGACGGTGTAGGTCGCTGTCTCGTACACCATCCCCCGAAAGACGTCAGGAATTTTCTCCAAGGCCTGGGGGTCCACCGGAATGCGCACCTCGGGGACTGCGGTTGCCAAAGTCCCGGGCTCTGTCACCATATCCCGAACAAAGGCGGGAGCTTGTGGAGGGGGCGGGGGCATCTTCTCCACTGCTGCAGGAGGTGGAGGTACCTTGGCCTGGGTAGTTGGGGTCTGGTCTTTCCCCTTTGCAGGGGACTGGAATGTTGTCCCAACGGATTTCTTCGCCACCTGGAGCTTCTTCACCATGGGCCTAGAAGCCCTGGCAGAAGAGTTCCCTCCGGTGAACATAGCTCTCATGTCTTTGTTTCTAGGCTAAGACATATCCTCTGGCAAAACAAAGACAACGTTAGTATACAAGTTAGCATTTATGCAAGAACAACAAAAATAAGAGGAAAAATCGGAACTTAAGTATATATCAAAAGGGATCCTACCCCTCGAGCTAGAAGAGGAATCTATGGTCATGACCATCGGCCCCGGAGCTCTTGCGGGGGAATCTAAGACAATGACCTCGTGAGCTGGAACAGGTTATGGGTCCGAATCTGGCTCGGGACTAGACTCTTCTACATATTTCCTAAGGCCCGGAGCGACAGTACCCTCCCGAAGAGAGGGCCACGACCGGAGATTAGTCCCGTACTCCTCAAAGAAGGCTGACCTAAAGGCTAAGGTGTTGTCTACGACTACAGTACCCCTAGGGCGGCTACTCTCGTAATCCAGCACAAGCCGATCGACACACTGGAGTAGGGTTATGTCGAGGTCTGGGTCGTTTCAATGGCGTTGTACGGGCTGGTTGGGATTAAACCTAGCTAACTGAGGATCGACGGTGGCCCTATCTAAGCCCCTGAACGTGTAAGGATTACCTTGCCCAGAGGGACCTGCGACTGCTCCGGACCGGATCCTCTCCTCGTCCGTTTCTTGGGCGACCTCCAGCGCCCACTTCCTCCTCGTCCTTACGAGGGGCACCTCGTCCTCTCCTTCCCCCGCGGCCTCTTCCTCGGGGATGGACCTCATCTCGCAAGCTGGGGGAGGCACCCGGGGTCTCCTCAGGGCCAAAGTTTGGCCTGGAGAGATCAATTTGCATGCCAACATCGTCTCGTCTGTCATGAGCTGGCGATAGTCCTTTTCACTGGGGGGCAGACCCGTCAGTGTCTCGTACTGACTCCCGAGGATCACAAACTTGTCTGTCCTCGCGAAAATGGCTGCAGAATTGTTTTAAGTCAGAAACTGATTAAAGGGAGCTAATCAATACCTAACTTACGAGCTAAGAGTAAAAGGTACTTACGAGGACGGTTGAAGTAATGAAGTTCGCAGTTGTGAAAACCCTTGGATATAAAGAACTGGTCTTTGAAGTTGTTGGGGTGGCTGGGTAGCTCGATGACTGCAGCCGTGTTTAGAAAACGGGTCAGATAGTAGAACCCGTCACCTCGCCCCCGCTGCTCCGGGCTGGCCTTGAGGCAGAAAAAATATAAGATATCCGCCAGGGTGGGGATCTCCCATTCCTGCTTCAGGAACAGATATCTCAGCCCCGCTAACAAACGGTACGAGTTAGAGGGGAGCTGGAAAGGAGCCAACTTCACGTAGTTGAGGAAGTCGACAAAGTATTGGTCCAGCGGGAGGAAGGCCCCAGCCTTGAAGTGCTCGTCACTCCAAGCCGCGTATTCCTCGTCGAACGGCGCACAGCTCCGCTCACCTTTTAGGGGAGGTCGAGCGATCAGGGCACCCCTCCCCAGCTCGATATTGTGGGAAAGGAATATTTTATTCACTTTCCCCTGGTCAATGATCTTCAAGACGATCTTCTCAGCCTCGAAGAAAGCATCGGCCGCCACCTTGAGCTCCCGCTCCACGGCCGGCCCGAAAGCGGGGATTGAGGAGTCTATCACCACCTCCTTTCCTTTGGATTGTTGGGAGGACGAGCTTCCTGCGGTCTTTTTAGGGGCGTTCTTCTTGGGTCCCATATGGTCACCTAGCGAACAAAAGAAGAAATTTTAGAAGGGGCGACCTAAGCATAAGAAAGAATCTGAAGATAAGTTTTTCCTTTGCACGGGCTGAGGTAATCTTAGCCCGTGGAGAGTGAGACCACGCGGTTCTGTGAACACGCGCCTGTGCTCCCAACGGATCCCCAATTACTCGAAATTACTCGATTATAGAAGAAAACCGCCTGTGAAGCGTGTCCCCTAAGCTACCCGGTTTTGCACCCAAAAGGCTGGATATTTTAAACAAGCATACCAAAAAATCCTACCCAGAAGGTTTCCCCAGAAATAGTCCCTGTGAGCCATGCTCCTAAATGTTTTCTTCTATAATCGATGCCCTAAAATAAAAACCTACACCCTTCATACCCACAAAAAACCAACAGTATGTTGCATGCAGCTATAGGAACTATTTACCTAGGCTACAGTGAAGAAGAAATTCAAAGCGTGCACAGTCAGAAAACTTACGGAGTGTTTTACTGTGGAGGGGATGAAGGGGTCGTCTGGGTTGGGGACTCGTCGGAGTAGCTGGTACCAAAGCCTCAAAGGATCCCTTGCACCTGAACTTCTGGAGTGTTGGGAGCGGTGACCGGGAGAAAAAGAGGGTTATTTTAGGATGAGAAGAGAGAAGAAGATGGGAAATTTAGAAAATTTTCAAATAAACGGGTGGCCCATGCGTAAGGTGGCCACCCTTTTTATATATGTAAAAGGCCATGTGAGGAGGGCCGTTGGATTGCTCTGATGTGGGATCCGAGGCTCTCCACTTGAAAGGCAAAACGACGGCCGAGTATAGGCTAGGCCATTTAATGCGGTTCTCGGAAGACGTACCGTTACCAACCATGATGCTCCACGTATTCGGTGCCTGCGTAATGGGTGGAGTATGGAGAGTCCACGGAGAAGCCTAAAAGCCCCCACTGTGGCCCCAGATGACGTCATGTGCCACGAGCAGAGGCTTGGGGGGAAAATGTACGCCCTAATTATCCATGGGCTATTAGCGAGCTGAGATATGGTATAATTATATCAGCCACGTGGATACCACATGGCCGGAGCTGCTGTTGTTAGGTCCTACCTCTTTAGCTCGAGGTAGCCAAGGGTTTATCAAGATTATTTAAGGGCCGAGTCAGAAATATGAAGACCGCGGGTCAAGAAGGCATCCAGCTCGAGGCACGAGCTGGAGTTGGAAGCTGTGACCCTTTATAAAGTCAATCATGCAATGTAAACGTGCATATATCAGACATCATGTGTCTGATATATCCCTGAATTCTCGGACACGCAGCATGAACGTGCGTGTTCAGGCACCCACGACTGGGTTGGGCCGTGTGGCCCATTATCCCCCTTACCTATTGATTAGACCACACTTCATTTGTCAGGTTTTTGGAATTAATCATGAATGTCACAGAAGTGACATGATGGGTAAGAAGGTCACAGGATGACCCCCCTTACCAACTCCTAGGTGCCCTCTCCTATAAATATGGAGACCCTAGGAGTTGCAAAGGGTTGGATTCTATTGTGTAACGAAATACCCTGTAAAGAATACAAGAAATATAGCAATAATATTGGCTGGTGGAGTAGAAGGATTTTAACCTTTGAACCACCTAAAAACGTAGTCGTATCATCAGTTCATTTTAAGATCATTCATCTGTTTCAGTTCATCACTTAGCACTAATCCCTTTCTCTTATTTTCTTAATTACCCGTTGGCGAAGAACCGCGTCAACAATGGTCTTAAACAAGCTCTTCGGGCTTGGTTTCAAACACTAAAAGCCACTCTATTGGCTCTTGGTTTCATTAGTGCTCGGTCAGACCATTCTCTATTTGTTAGAAATATTGTTGCTCATACGACTTATATACTCATTTATGTGGGTGATATACTCTTGACAGGAAGTAACACTACTGAGATGCAAAAACTAGTTGCTCAACTCAATAATTCGTTCTCTTTAAAGGACTTGGGAGATGCTTCCTATTTTCTGGGAATTGAGCTTACACATACTAACTATGGCATTCATTTACCTCAAAGGAAATATATCATTGATTTACTTTGCAGGGCTAAGCTTCAATATGCAAATTCTCTACCAACATCGATGACAGAAGGAGAAAAGTTGTCTGTTTTTGGTAGTGATCCCTTTGAAGACCCAACACTTTACAGAAGTCTTGTGGGTGCATTGTAATATGCTACTATAACAAGACCTGAGATATCATTTGTAGTGAATAAAGTATCTCAATATATGCAAAATCCTTTTCAAGCTCAGTGGAAAACAGTTAAACGATTGTTAAAGTATTTAAAAGGGACATTAAATCATGGTCTTCAATTTCACAAATGTTTTGAGTTCAGGCTAGTTGGTTTTTGTGATACCGATTGGGCTTCCAATCTTGATGATTGTAGGTCTGCCTTAGGATACTGTGTTTACTTTGGTCCTAATCTTGTTTCATGGTCCTCCAAGAAGCAACATACAGTATCACGCTCCAGCACTAAAGCTGAGTACAGAAGCTTGGCAAATCTCACTGCTGAAATCACTTGGCTGCAATCTCTTCATTCTGAGTTAGTTGTTTCTCTTCATGGCATTCCTACACTGTGGTGTGACAATATTAGTATTGTACTCATGTCAGCTAACCTAATTCAGCATGCTCAAACAACACATGTTGAATTGGATCTGCATTTTGTCAGAGAAAAAATGATCAAAAAATGTATTCAAGTCAAGCACGTTCCTTCATTAGATCAGGCAGTTGATATTTTCACAAAGGCCTTCTCCTTTTCTTGGTTTCTTCTACTAAGGAGCAAACTTGCAGTGGCTTTATCACCCACTTCAGTTTTAGGGGATATTAGATATAACAATATTAACAAATTTGTCTATATTCAGTTGTGTTAGTTGTTTCTGTTTAGAGTTTGTTAGTTGTGTTAGTGTAGTTACTCTTCTTGTTAAACTACACTATATAAGGTTGTAATCTCCTTATGTTCATTAATGAGATTCATTTCATTTTTCTACAAAGACGAATGTCCTTGTTGTTGCTCGTCATTTACAACATGATTTACACTGATATTTTTATTTATTACTAGATGCTTTTGCTCCTTTTGTCATTATAAATAAATTATATTATTGCATCCCATCATATATATATATACCCAGTTTTTATTTTTTTGAAGAAAAATTCACTACTACAAAAAAGGGAATTTGCGTCAATTTCTAACTGGCACAGTTGAGTTTTTGCATCAGTTTTATATATGACGTGGAATCTCATGACGCAAACCAGGCTGGCATTTGCATCAATGCCTAACTATCACAAATGCCAGATTTGTGGCAGTTCCCCATTGACGCAAATGCTAGGCATTTGTGTCAGTGCCTAACTGTCACAAATGCTAGATTTGTGGCAGTTTCCCACTGATGCAAATTCTAGGCATTTGCGTCAGTGAGGAACTGCCACAAATCTAGCATTTGTGACGGTTAGGCACTGACACAAATGCTACATTAAAAAAAATAAAAAAAATGCTACGCAAATACTAACCCAGCTTCTAGCCAGCCACCGTATGCTACCCCTGCTCCCAGCCACCCTCTCGACCCCTGCAACCCCAGCCACTCCCACGACCCCAGCCACCCCCACGACCCCGACGACCACCACAACCACCACCAAGTGCCTCCTACAAAATGAAACTCAAGCAGAGAAAAAAAAAAAAAAAAAACCCCAACCCCTATCAAGAATAAAAAATCTACACAAAAAATTCAAAAAAAAAAAAAACCATGTATAAGCTTCATAAACATATTATATTCATCAATTTAATCTTAAATATGAAAAAAAAAACTCACCAAAATGCGTCAAGTAAGTCAGAGGCGGCATTGGTGTGGAGGGTTTTCGCGTAGAGAATTTTTTTAGAAAGTTTTTGATCAAATGGAAATTGGGGACGAAGTTGTGTATTATTGGGGTCTAACAGTGTTTGCGTCAGTGCCTAACTGACGCTAATGGAAGGTTTGCGTCAGTGGGGCACTGACGCTAATTTCCCCATTAACAGCGTCATATTGCCACTGACGCAAATTTTTCCTATTAACGCTATCAGTGTTAGTACTGACGCAAATGCCCTTGTATTTGTGGCAGTGCCCAACTGACACAAATGCTCAATCTCGATCAACGGCGTCAGTTGACTAACGCGTTTGACTGATACAAAATGGGTATTTTGTTGTAGTGATCACTACAAAATCATCTTTAACTAAAAAGACTATAAAGTAGTGTTTTTTAATTTTTATTTATGTACAAATTTTTAATTTTAGTAAGTACACACCTTCATAAAGAGATGTAGGTTGGAACACAACAATGAACAATATCAGTGGAAGAATCTTTTAATATAAAAATGAGTTTATTATATTTTTTGACTAATTTTTTTTATATGTGTAAGATTGTAATATAAGTCTTCAATTTTTATTTAATTATTTATTTTAATTAGAAAGGTTCAAATTCATGATTTAAGAAACTTTTTAATTCCTAATTATAATAGATGAGTATACAAATTCGTTTATTATATCTTATTTCTTTTTTAAAAAAAAAGAGTGTACAACATGTAACTACCTTTTTTTTTTCCTATAAGCACAAGTTACACATATTTATCACTATGCTAATCAAGCATAATTATAATTGTAATGCTAGATTTGCTCTTCTAGGTTAGACCCAAAAAAAATACTACATGCAAAAATTAATAATAAGAAATAAATAAATAAAAGTACATGTATAAATAACAATTTCACAATATTTTTAAATTTTTATTTGTGAGATGCAGTAATTGAAGCTTATTTAGTCTAATTTGTTTTCATATATATTGGATTTCCCAACCCAAAAGAAAGCAATATAGCTAGATTTCATTTAAAAAAAATAAAAATAAAAAGCAAGATGATAGACCTACAATGGATATGTTTTAAATATTTATAATTTGTAAGCGCACGAATCGCATATGGAGTAGTGTTTGTGTAAGCACAAGGTCAAACCCAGAGGAGTTGACTAAAATAAAAAAGAAACTATTTTAAATCAAAATTAAATAAATTCTAACTTAGCTCCAAAAATTGATAAGATTTAATGTCAAAAAAATAAAATAAAATATTGAAAATAAAGCTATTTAAGAGAAGAAAAATAAACCAATTATGATTTGTAAATAAGTTGTAAAAGAAAGATTATTAAGATACTAGAATCCACAAAATGTAAGTTTAATCGTGTTTATTAGTATATTGATTCCCGAGTTTTAATGATAGTTAAAATAAATCAAACTATCATTTTCCAAATAGATTTATAATTTAAGTACAAATTATTTCTAAAAAGATATGATTTTTTTCCACTTTTCAAAAAAACATAACTTCAAGTCTTTAATGTGAATCAACCTCACGAAACAACAAAAAATCACATAACATTATTTATAAGGCAAAACATAATATTTTTCTTCTAAGCATTAGATATGTACAATTTAATGACACATCTTAATCAAAGAATATTATGTTATGCAAAATGAAGAACAAAGTGTAATATCATCTAACAATCCAAAATACAAGATGTTAAAGATGAAATACATATATGAAGAAGAAAAATCCATAAACTTTGTTGTATTGCAAGAGAAATCAATATACAACAATAAATACGATCTAGTTACAAGTTGTTCCATCATGATCTTAATAATCTTATGAAAAAGTTTAGAAGCACATAACTAGAATCCAAAATATATTACAAAAGAAATACATACTTGGCACAAAATGGTCTTCCAAAAAGAAGAGATAAAGTGTAGAAAAGATGATAGTAATAAAAAATTAAGCACCCCAAAATTGATCTTGAAACTACTTATTTATAGTCAAATGTAAGAATTAAAATAATCAATTTAAATAAATTAAATTGATTAATTTAAATTTTAAATAAATAAAAATATATCAAGTATAGGTAAATTTTAAGATGTAACGATGAATTTTGTGATGAAATATGTAGAAAAGTTTGGTAAAAAAAATGGCACTTGGAATTTACGGGACAAATGGGCAATCGTGGGCTCAAGAAAAAATCTGCTAGTTGTGGGCTCAAGCGGCTAGGGCGTGGGCTTGGAGGGTTGGGAGCTGGGAGTATGGGCCTTGGGGGCAGCTGGGTAGGCATGGGAAGGCTTGGGACAGGTGAGAGCCTGGGCTAAGGCAGGTGCAGGCCTGGGCTAGTGGCTGCATGCTGCTGCTGGCTTGGGCACACACGGGCTGGAAGCAGGCAGACCTTGGGGCTGGGAGCAGTAGGAGGCGGGCAGGGCCGAAATCTGGAGGGTAGGCAGGCCCAGGCGGGTGCGGGCTGGGCAGGTTGGGCCTACAGGCTTTTCTTTTGGTATTTCAATAATGCCATTTTTTTCCTTTCTTTGGGGATTACTTTTTTTTTTCTGAATTTTCAACCCAAAAATGATCATAATTACTACATAATAGATATAAACTAAATTAAAACTAAATATTTTCAATAATAAAATATACAATATAAGTTTCATGAAAATATTAATTAAAACTTAATTTACTTTGACATTTAAGCTCAATAAAATTACATTTTTAACTTTTAATTTAACAACATTAATTTCAAATAATTAAACTACAACATATTATAAAAAAAAATATCTAGAAAAACGTATAAAAATCTTTAAAAAATTACAATAAGACTAATAAATTCAAAATTACTTAAAAACTTAATAAATTACTTAAAAATCTTAAGAACTAAACAACAATTAATATATAAAATGTGATAAAATAACTCTATTTTGTAGAGTTATCACAAGATATAGATGGTATTAATGTAACTACTTCTTCTTCTTCTTTTTTTTGGTAAACCACAATTCTTCTTCTAAAAATTATTATTATTATTATTATTATTAGAACTAAACAAGGTGAGAGGGCCGGCAAGAACATTTATAATTTCGTATTATGATGACTATCAGAAACAAAATAAAAGCATTTAATAAGTCCCAAAAAGATTTGTTTTATTTACTAAATCATTCCCACAACACAAGCATAGAATTTAAGTAAACAGTTCAAGTCAGCATCTACAAATAAAACAAATACACAAAACCAAGCTATATATTTTTCAATCTTGTATACATCGATCCATCGAATACACAAGAACAAAAAACAAGAATCACATACTCCTTTTGTTTGTATTCATTTGATGATTATTCTAATCCATATAACACCGTTGTTTACTAGGAAGAACAACTAAAATAATTAATTAAAAATATATATATATCCAAAGTGTGAGGAGCTTAGTGTTTTATTATTCAAAAATGGAGCTAAGCATGTTGATGATTATGGGTGTGGTTTCCACACTTGTGGTTTCAGTTTTCTTTGTGTTCCAGATTTTGTTTTGGGCAACTCCAAAAGCCATGGAGGACATCCCTGGTAGATTGGGTTGGCCAATTGTAGGAGAAAGCTTCTCATTTATATCTGAATTTTCAAGTCCATCTGGTATTTTCAGCTTCATGAACAAGAGGCAACAAAAGTAATTAATTATATTTTAACTACTATATTTCTTAGTTTTTCTTTTAATTCATAGAATCTCATCTCTTTTAATTAGTTTTTTTAATTACTTTCTTTGATATTATCCATTAAATGATTTAAACTCCTCAAAAACCTTCTAAATACAATTTTTTTTTCTTACTCTTCACATTCTCTATTACATTTTTTTTAAATATGTAGATTTCCTTACTTATTTATAATATTATTAAAATATGAAATATTCAAATGTAATATACGTGTCAAACAGCATCATAGAGTGCAAAGTGTCAATAAAAGAAAATAAAGTAATTAGTATTTTCTTGTAATAATATTTTACAAAATGCCATTCTTTTAATAATTTTTTTATAAAATAACTCTTCCAGACAAGATGGTAATTAGTGAGTATGTTAAGTAGGATGTTGAGCATATTAATGAAATACTATTTTACAAATAATTATAAAAAATAAAACTGTTGTATAAAATAATTACAAAAAAATACCATTTATTTCCCAAACAACCTAAGAAAACATCCCTAGAACTCATAATTATGATACTTGTTTTTAATTAGGTAATGAACCGTATATAATATATATATATATGGGTTCTTTGTCAAAATAACTTATTTTTTAAAGTCATTTTGTACTCTGTCTAATTTTGATCATTTTTACAAAATGATCTTCGACAGCTAGACAGCTGGTTGAAATTTTAGATCATTTTACAAAAAATTATCAAAATTAGGTTATAGTGCAAAATATTAGAAGTAATTTTCATCAATTACTCAATATATATATATAAAAAAAACAAAATTATTTTTCATTTTTATTATATTAACTAAATATTTTTATATAGTATTATATTTGATATTGACTTTTTTATTAAAATATTGTGTATTTATATATAAATCCGAGTGAATACAAAATATGATATATAATATAATAATATACCGTATGATATAATATGGAATACCAAAGATACCCTAATTAATTAATGTGGTGTTATATTTTATGTTGATAAATAGGTATGGGAAAGTATTCAAGTCGTTTGTATTAGGAAGGTTCACAGTTTTTATGACGGGAAGAGAAGCAAGCAAAATATTATTGAGTGGAAAAGATGGAATGGTGAGTTTGAACCTATTCTACACAGGGCAGCAGGTGCTTGGCCCCACCAGCTTGCTCCAAACCACCGGAGAAGCTCACAAGCGTCTCCGCCGCCTTATCGCCGAGCCCTTATCCATTGATGGCCTCAAGAAGTACTTTCAGTTCATCAACACTCTCACCATTTCCACTTTGGACCAATGGCATGGAAGAACTGTTTTTGTTCTTGATGAAGCTTCTACAGTTGAGTTTCATACACTTCACATCTCTCTAAATGAATCAATTATAATTATTTTTTTATTTTTTTTATTTGCTTGGATCAGAAATTTTGATCATGTGTTAGATTTTTTTTTATATAATTTATTTGCATGGCTTATTTAACCACTATGTGTATGTTAGTGCATGCTTTTTTTTTCGTTAGGTTTCATTAAGTGATCAATGATGGATAATATTTGGAAGAAAATAAATGTATACCGATCGCGTATTTGAAAAAACATTTGATTTTTCTTAATTTTATTAGTTAGACATATTAGTGTATACAAAAACAGACAAAAAATTCTGATAGGTATAGTAATCATATAAATAAAAATAATGACAGCTTCTTTAATACTATCCACTAGTATATAAGTTATTATGGTTAACACACAAAATTTGGCTTTGCAGTTCACATTGCAAGTGATTGGATATATGATAATGAGCTTGGAGCCCTTTGGTGAAGAACAAGAGAAGTTCAGAGCCAATTTCAAGCTCATCTCTTCCTCTTTTGCTTCTTTGCCTTTTAAAATCCCTGGAACTGCCTTTCACCGTGGCATCAAGGTATTTATATATATTTATATAGAAATAAATTATATAATATTATTGCAATTAATGTGAATATATTTTTTCAGGCTAGGGATAGGATGTATGCAATGTTGGACTCAATCATTTCAAAGAGGAGAAATGGAGAAGGATTTCAAGAAGATTTCTTGGAATCTTTGCTTATAAAACATAGCAAATTAGTAGAAGATGATAATAAGCTCACTGATAAACAACTCAAAGACAATATACTAACTCTTCTTGTTGCTGGCCATGATACCACAACTGCTGCTCTTACATGGCTCGTCAAATTCCTTGGACAAAATCCTCTCGTTTTGGACCAGCTCAGAGTAACATCTTTCTCTTTTTCATAGATTTTGTATATTAATAATTAATGTATAATCTTGCTATCCATTGATTTTAAGATAGAACGTCACAATATTCTTAATATGATATCAAAAGTCGATCAACGCTTGAGTTTCGATTAGCTTGTTTAGAAAAAAATCATTTATGAATCAACAGTTTAAGATTATTGCACAAAAATGGCCACGGGATACATTAGATTACAATGTCCCATTAACATATAAAGTTTCAAGAAAAATATTAAAAATTGGACTCATATGTATGTTTTTTTCTTCAAT
Organism: Humulus lupulus; assembly: GCF_963169125.1. Classification (NCBI taxonomy): domain Eukaryota; kingdom Viridiplantae; phylum Streptophyta; class Magnoliopsida; order Rosales; family Cannabaceae; genus Humulus; species Humulus lupulus. The sequence goes on from NC_084802.1 coordinate 15,420,695, forward strand.
TTTAGGAGGAACACTTACAAATTCAAGCAAAGAGAGAGACTGGCACAAGTCTCACATGGGCTGAAGTGAACAACATGCCTTATACCGCTAAAGTAAGTTTTAATGAGAATATTTTATTCCCAAATTATCACTAATACATATTTATGAAATTAATTGTACCAATTATATTTTTGTTACCAAATTGTTTTACACATGAGAGATTTTATTCACAATTAATAATGTTATGAATTCGAAGGTGACACTTTTTTGGTGGCATTATAATTTTCTAAATTCTTGGAATATTACTGAGTTTTATTTTTTTATTTTTCAGGTAATTAGTGAAACTCTTCGAAGAGCCACAATACTACCATGGTATTCAAGAAAAGCAGCTCAAGATTTTGAAATAGATGGTATTAATGTAGGCTATACATATATATATATATATATATCATAATTAAATTAAACCAGTTTTGTTTTGTCTGTCTATATATACCAAAATATATTTTGTTTAATTAAACAGAGGATATATATTATTCAATATCTTCACTTTTTCAGGATACAAAATAAAGAAAGGTTGGTCAGTGAACTTGGATGTTGTTTCAATCCACCATGACGAGAAAGTTTTTCCAAATCCAGAAAAGTTTGATCCTTCAAGATTTGATGTAAGCTCTTATATACTAAACTCATCATCAATTAATAATTATAAGTACAAAGAAGATATATTAATTAAGATATAATGTTTTGTTGTGATGATCAATAAACCTGCAGACACCATTGAGACCCTATAGCTTTCTTGGATTTGGCAATGGACCTCGTATGTGTCCTGGAATCAACCTGGCCAAACTTGAGATCTCTATATTCATCCACCACTTGGTTTGCAAATACAAGTAAGATTAATCAAGAATAAAACATATATATTATGTACTCACTACATGAAAACACACATTTTCTGGCACCTTTCATGAAACGCATCAGGAAAAGTGCGTCACATAATTTGTTTTTATTTTTGCTATTTTCGCAAAAAAAAAAAAAAAAGTAGTTTTGTTGATACCTTTAACGAAACGCAATGACAAAAAATGAGAGCGGAAAAACTCTCGGACATTCTACCTAAAGCACCGGAAAAAGTAACATATCTATATTAATATATAATGCGTGATTTTCAATTTTACATATTATAAACTGGTTTTATTTAAATATATATATATATATGTAATCAAGTAAAAATATACTACCTTAATTAAAAACTATATTATTTATTTTGGCAGTACGTAATCATCATCTTTGGAATATTTGTAGCTTCACTAAAATAGAAAAATTACTATTTTTGGTCCCTTCAATTTAAGTCTATTACCATGTTTAACCTGGATTTCTAAAAAAATTAAAAATAACTATATGTTATATTATATAGACAAAAATGACTCCCTTTGTATGTTTTTTGGTCGATTTTTTTTTTTTAAAAAGACAAAAATATTCTCAATTAAAATTCATTAATATTTAATTTTGTTTATATGAAATTAATTTAGAAATTTGATTAACAAATAACATCCCATATGGAGGGGCCATTTTTGTATATTTAAAATAATAGAGGGTTATTTTTAGTTTTTTTTTTAACTTAAATTAAAGGGACCAAAATGGTAATTTTTCGTCAAAATATTTATAAAATAAAAAAAAAAAGAATGATGTGGGGTTATTAGGATATAAAAAAAAAGAATGACTAGCAATTTGTATTGAGTAGTAGTATTGGGGTAAATTTTGATGGCACACTTTTGATTTCTGTGATCACTGCAGATGGAAAGCTCTTGATGAGGATGACTCAGTCCAGCCAACACTTGTGAGAATGCCAAGAAACAAGTACCCAATTATAGTTGAAACTCTTTGAGTCGTCGGGAAAAAAAATCAAATGAATAAACCAGAAAAATATTAATTGGTGCAGATCAGAGTAATATTGCTCATAATAATAAGAATATGGTTTAAGTATTTATTGGGAAATCGTAATCGATGAGAGTCTTCCAAATCATCGATGATAGGAAATAAAATGTATTCTATCCTTATATTTATAAATTAAAAAAAAAAGTTTGCAATTATGTATGTATCATCGATTAATACATGTTTAATAAAACACTTTCTCCAAATATATAGAAAAAGAGGAGTACACGTTAAACTAGTATATATATATATATATATATAATAATCCATTAAAATATATAAATATATATAAGCTAAAATGGTGTGGAAATATCAAGAAGAATGAATCAATTGAACAATTACAAATTTGACACAGACAAATTAAGCCGTTACAAAGTAAAAAATACCAACAAAAAAAACATAAACAAATGAACCTGTGGAAGAACCTTAATTAGCTTATTTGCAAACGATACATTAAGACTTAAATCAATCAATGACAATAGTCAAAAGAACTATCAAAACAGGAAGGTAATAAATACTATTATTAAACATAAACTAAGTAACATTAAGATAATAGACACAAATACAGGCATGAACAGTACATAAGAAAAGACCAATTTAAATTTCAACGACTCATCATTTCAAAAGTAGTGAACAATTTAAATTTCTTATATTTTGGTTTTAAGCCACTCATACATTCAACTTTTGTAGTTATACTCATTTGTTCATTTATAATTTCACTACAAAAAATCTTTTAGTCACAATAAAATTTGTGACTAAAATTGGAAAAAAAAAATGTGATTGAGAAAACATCATTATATGTATTACTCATAGAAATTACAATTTGTTCTGACTAGAAAAAATAGTAAAAATATTTTTAGTCACAAAAAATTTATGCTTTGACTAAACGATAAAAAAAAAAAAATTGTAGTTCCTCTTTCTAGAACTCTTTAATTGTTCATCATATGTATCATTAATATATAACACATATGAATTTAAATAATGTTTTATTATTTATTTTTAAACTCATCCTCTTTATCTAGTTTATGTGAGTGTTGTATCGTTTATACACAGGGGGTCGATGTAGTCCCGCTCCGAGACCGGACTCGTTCCATTTTAGAGTAATACGTACAAGATCATTAATATAAAATTATTCTTAAATTATAAATTATTCCAGAATGGAACAGGACTAATAAAAATGCAGAATTACATCTTAAACCTATATATAAATATGTTCGTTAATTCGGGTCAACACAATTTTAACATGATACGTGATTAGTGCTCAAAAATGTAAATTTATTAGTTTTAAAGTGTAAAATAAATTAAGTTTTAATTAATATTTTTATGAATTTATTGTAATATATTTTACAATTGAAAATATTAATTTTAAATTTAATTTGTGTTTAATTTTTAGGAAACAAATTGCATTTGGACATTAATAAAAAGATAAAACAAACAATGGTTAAAACTGAAAAAGAAAATGAAGAAAGTGACATTTCTGAGGAATTTGGCCCAGTCCCGAAGGCCCAAACCAAAGGCCCAGTCCTTCTCCTCCTCACTCAGTGCCACCAGCCACTTTCAACCCATATTTTATGGATATTGGGCTTTGCAAAATTGTTATTTTGAGTTTTAAAGCTCATGTTTTTGTGGTATTTTAGAAAAGGGAAAAATGACCATACACCAAAATAGCTAGGTTAATATTAATAATAAGATGTGATTTTTCAAAATCATATTTTATTATTAATATTTCAGATTTATTTTGTAAACCCCATTTTGTTGTTTAAAATCTTTTTAGTCATGTTCTCCCTCTATAAATAAGGACTACTTCTTCACACTATGTATGTAATTTTATAGTAGAGAAACTATAGCAAAATTTCTATTCACTTTCTTCTCATATTTTCTTTTTAGAATTTTGTGAGAATCATGAGCATAATGGCCTAATCTTCCTAGGAATGTTAGGGATGATTCTATATGCTAGTGATGTTATTTTGCTACTTTGATTTACTATGTTCTTAATGTAAATTTTTTGAGTTATTTATGTTCTTTCATCTCCATCTTTATTTTGTTATCTTTATTTACTTATGATAATAGTATATAGGATTAGTCATACTCTTTCTATGTACTTCTAATTAGTAAAAGTAATATTGATACCTAATTTTATGTCTAATCTTCTGTTGCCTTATTGCATTTGGGTATTTTGTCATTTTTAGATTTTTCATAAGATTAACATTGTGCGTTTAAAGTAAATAACTTTATAACTCAAGTGAACTTTTGTTAGAAAAGAATATGGACTTTAATGTTAGATTTTCCAAGTAAATGTTGGGATGTGAACTATTTACTTGTGTATTTTTGCAAATCAAGTAACCAAGTAACCAAGTAACTAAACAATCATATGGATGATTCTTGAAACATTTCCTTTTCTCAAACTCTTGATTACATCTTACATTTATTTCACTTACCTCATTTTATCACTTTATCAAAAAGACAATACAAAAATCTTAAACCTCTTTCCATCTTTTTATTTATTTCTTGTTACTAACTTTTTGTGTTATTTTCTACTAATTTTTTGATTTTAGGTTACCTCCTTGTGGATCGACCGCCGATCTTACTACAACTACCACTTAGTGGTAGTCACATTTTGGGCGTTAAATAATACGATTATACTAAACACGATTAAATAATGTGTCATTAAATGTGAACCCGAACACAACACGTTTATAAACAGGTTACAATGTGATACAACACATTTAACACGGTATTTAAACAGGTCGTGTTAACCTTACATGACATGTTTATATTTTGGACCTATTTATAACCTATTTAACCCACATAAATAAAATAAAAATGATAAATAGGTTCAAACAAGTCATTTTAACTCATATAATACATATTTATATGTTATATAGTGAAGATGGATTTGCTACTCTAATGACAAATTCAAATTACTTGTGGAAATGAAAGAATCTTAATCTCTATGAATGTAAGCATTAAAACAAAGTAACATCAATTTCAAAAACTCAAGAAATGTTAACAAAAACTTTGTACAATCTAAAGTAAAGTATATATTCTGATTGTACAACAAAATCAAGAAATATAAAATAATCAGTGAAAGAACAATTCTAAAAGCAAAACTTCGGCAGAGCACACTCTTTGAACCCCCTTCAAAGACTTGACTAAAATCCCTTCAGTTGTTGTCTGATCCAAGCTTTTGCTTCCCTTCTGATCTTCAAAAATCCAGCAGAGATCTTCAGCTTCTTCTTCAAAATTTTCACTTGCACCTGCAACAAAAAGCTAAGACCAAGAAACGAGATCTTGGGTTTTTCTATCAGAGTTAGTTGATTCTATTCTGCTCAATATTTTATTTATAGAAAGAATGACAGGACTAGGTGACATCACACAGTCACGTGTGAACTTCTAGCTCAAGAAAGCACTGTTAGTTAAACTAAACAACTACCCCGTCAATTCAATATTAACAACTCATAATATTGAGATAAAACATATCGTAGCACAGACAAAACAAGATGTATAATTTTTTCCAAACAAAAGCAGGATCTAAAAACTGACATTAATAATCTCCCCCTTTGGAAAAAATTATAATCAGTGCAAAACATATTAAGATCAACATAAACCCCAAAGAAACACAACAATAAGAGATGGACAAAACAAAACTTCTAGAAAACAGAGTCAGTAAATCGAAAAACAAGATAAGTACCCAAAATAGAAGATTCCACATCCAAAAAGTGCAAACACAACCATAACCTTCAAAAGCTTACAACGTAAACTAGAACAAACCAAAGGCCTAAGACAGAAAAACAGTAGACATCTCCCCCCTCAGTGATCATAATTGTAGCACTAGTTACTGAGACAAAGGCGGATCCTGAGACATGAATGGAGGAACAGGAGACGGAACTAAGGGAACAAACTCCCCCTACGCAGATGAGCCTGGAGCAAGACACTCCCCCTGAGATGATGCACGAAGTTGAGCCAACTGTGCCATAACCCTCCACTCAAATTGCAAAGTTCTTTGCCTATCCTTTTTGTAAGAATCCACAAAATCATTAAAAGCACCATGAAACTGATGCAGATAATCAAACAACATAAACTGCCAACCAGATGATGGAAAACCAGGCAGCACATTCTCAGAGTCTGGGTCAATAGTAGGTAAAACCTGAGAAACTTTAAGACTATGAAGAGTATTGTCAATGTCTGGAACAGATAAAAATACTTCTTGAGCAGTAAACTCAGGTGAAATAGACCCAGCCAGACGATGAAGAAGACAAGGAAATGGAAAGAATGACCGAGTGCCACGAGCTACAGCTTCATTATAAATTCGATCAAATATCAGTGTAGACAAGTCAATGGAAACTCCAGTGCCAACAACAAACATGAAACGAGCCAAAGAAGCACCAATAGTGGACTTGTGAGTATTGGGCAACCAATTTGTAAGAGTAACTCGAAAAATCACTCTATAAAACGAAGTTAGTGCAGTAGCAGGAATGACACCCTTACTATCAAGCCATTTAAATTTAGGAATACCAGATAATTTAGCAACAACCAAGTTTAAGTCAGGAGAATAGTCAGAGCAAAAAATAGGATACTGAACCACAGGTAAATTTAGAGCTTTGGCAATAGCAGATGGAGAAAAATGAAACCACTTGCCTTATCAAAACACCTTAAACTGATTAGGATTAGATGTTTCTAAAAGATGTTTGTCAATTTTAGAATAAATTTCTCTAACAAGATTTTGAGATGGCATGAGCATATTAGAGACCGAATTAACCCAACCCCTCGAGACCATAGACTCTTTAAACCTAGGAAAATCATCTAAGACCACATTGGACTCCACATTTAAAGGCCGAAAAGGCATATGATCTTTGTATTTTTGAAACTTACGAGAATTTAAAAAGAACATCAAAGGAGGAAGGTCAGAAACACCACCAGATGGAACTGGAACACAAGAACGACCAGAAGTTGCTTTGGAAGGAGCAGGAGACTTGTGCGAAATAGATTTTTTCTTTTTGACCACAGGAGAAATATGTTGCTTCTTTTTAACCACAAGAGAAACATATTTTTTCTTTTTGACCAAGGAGAGTTGGAATGAGGCTTATGCTTTTTCGGAGGGTTAGGGGACTCGGAACCTAAAGATCTCTTGTTGGAAGACACATTGGACGAAGAAGGCTGAGAAAGGACAGATGGGGAAGGAGATGGAGACGCAAAGTCAGGGGTTTTCGAATGAGAGCAAGTAGAATGCCTGGGATGTAAGGGTTTAGAAGAGGGTTTTCGGGCTACAGAATTAATGTTTTTACGCACAGATACAATAGGCACAACAACAGAAGAAACTAGAGGAATATTAAGGAGAACAAAGTCGAACTGAATACCTGAAGATGGAGCAATGGAAGCAGCCTCATCTGGAACAACAACAGAGGTGATCACTAGCACAAGAGGCAGAGAGACAGTCAGAGAACCCAAGGACGACTCAGCAGGAGAAGCAAGGGAATTTTGAGAAGAGTCCACATTGTCAGAAGCCATTGAACTGAAAAGGCTAGGGTTGAACTCAAGACAAAGATGAATAAGAAGCTCTGAGAACAGATTGTATATATATAAACACAAAACCCTCGAAAAAAATTAAAATAAACCAAAAAAATCACTGTGCACCAAAAGACTAATAAAAGGCTCGGCTCAAAACAAGGTAGAGAAAGTGAATAGAGACAAACCAAGCATGATATATCAATGAGATTTTAAGATATGGCAAAAAGACCAAAACGGAATATGTCAGACCAAATGAGAAAAAAAAAATGAAACACCAAAGAGCTCAAAAAACAAATAAGAGAGTGTGAATAATAAAAAAAATGAAGGTGACTAGAACAAAACTACTCATAACAAATATTTTCAACAGGATATTGAACCAGTATTTTCCATGACTGTGTGCAAAAGTGACCTCATGTGAGTCAACTGACTCACTCTCTTAAAAAAAAATCGCTCAATTTTTTTATATATTTTTTTAATTTTTTATTATTTTTTTATTTTGAAAAACAAAAGTACAGCTATGGTTTTTACTCTTGACCAGGGATGTAGCCATCTTCTCTAATGTAGAAAATACTAATGAAGAATGAGCAAACTACTCAAAAGTAAAATCAATAAGAGAAAGCTATTCCCATTACACCTGACAAGGTAGCCTTCTTAGCTGAGAAAAATAAAGGTTCAGATAAACACACAATCCTGAAAAATAATACTACTAAAAAAAAGGTAATTGTGTCAGTCAAACGCGTCAGTCAACGCAGTTGACTGGCGCTGTTGACCAAGAATTAGCATTTGTGGCAGTTAAGCACTGCCACAAATGAGGGGTAATTGCGTCATAATGTACACTGACGGTGTTTAATGGGGTTGTTAGCGTCAGTGGCCCACTGACGCAAACAACCCTTTTGCTGAATAAACCCCCTTCATCCCCAACAGACCCCATTTTACCTAAAGTTTCATAAACGAAAAAGTAAGATACCAGCAGCACCCCCTTCGACTTTTGCTCTATTTGGTACAATTTTATCCATTTTTTTTTTCAATTTTAATGAAAAATAATAATTTATATATGTTTATGAAACTTATATATAGTTGTTTTTTTGAATTTTTTTGTATAGATTTTGTATTTTTGAAGATTATTGTTTGAAAACTCATAAACTTTCTTGGTTTTTTTGGGTTTTCTACTTCAAGAACCCACATTGCTCAATTACCACAAATAAGTGCAGTTTTATTAATTTTTATGATTTAAATTTAATTTTTGTGGTTTTTTTTTTTTATAAATTGACTATATTTCGGATTTTTTAATTTTTGGATAGTTTTATATTAATGATTATGTAATTGTTTTAGGTTTAAACTTTGCATTTTAATATTTTATTTTTTAGAATTTTTTTTATTATAATTTCTTTATTTTTTATAAATTTTTTCTTTTTTTTTTAATTTAATTTAATTTCGAATTTACTTATGTAAATGAGTATATAGATATATATTAATGTATATATTTTGTATAAGATTCATTTTATTAATTGTTTAGTTTGATTATTATTAGTAAATTTTTGTTTATATTTTGTTAACTTTTTAAATTTATTTTTAAATTTTGGGTTTAATTGGTTAAATATGTATATATTAAAATTGTTTGTTTTTTTTAAGTTATATTTTATTATTGATTTAGTTAGGATATTTATAGTCGATTTTTCTTTATGTGATTTGTTAACTTTTTTAAAAATATATATTTTATTTCGGGTTTAAGTATATAAATGAATACATATAAAAATTATTTATTTTCTTTAAGCACTATATTGTTTATTTAATTACACTATAGCTTTAATATATTTTTCTTTATATTTTGTCAAATTTTTTATTATTTTTTTTATTGTTATATTTGAGTAGGTATTTTGTTGGTGAGATCAAGCTTTGAAGGATTTTATATTAGAGGTAATATTTTAAACCTTAATGTATAATTAAGATATTGAACTTAGTGGAATGTACGAATTATAAAATAACGGAGATAGGTTCTGGGATTGTGTGCTGCGGTGATATAAGGCTGTAATTATGCATGTTTGATTGATTAATTAGTTTGTTGTGTTTATGTGATGAATATATGTTTATTTAAATTTTGGGAAATATGATAGAAATAGAGGAAATGTTGGTCAATTTTTTTTAAGATTTAGTAATTTGAAAATTATGCATGTTTGATTGATTTGTTGGATATTTTTGTGTATACCATGTAATATTGTATAAATGCACATTTTAAATTTGGTAAATGTGATAGAAATAGGGGAAATGCTGCCCAATTTTTTTTGGACATATTGTTTCATTTATTTACTTGTCAATTAAGTAATCCACGAACTTAATTGTTAATGTTTGTTGTTGTTTTTTTTTTTTTTGTGAAGTTTGACAATGATAGAGATTGGATGTCAGTGACAGGTTATCCGTGAAATATGAGAATTGAGTACATATATACTTATATTAACTTTGATATCTGAATTACTTTTATAGTTTTGATCACAAATGTTAACTCTAGAGAAATGTTTAAAAAAATTTATACTGCTGTTTTTCTATTCATACTGTTGTTTTTCTGTTTCTGCTGCTGTTTTTTTATCAAAATAGGCCAGGGAAATTGGCATAAATATTTGCAATTTCCCTAGTTAATATTTTATGTGACAGTGCCCAACTGACGCAAAAAATACTCATTTTTAACATTTGTGGCAATGTCCCACTAACGCAAACCAGAGTACCATTTGCGTCAGTGGGGCATTATCACAAATCTGGCATTTGCTCAATTGTGGCAGTTATAAACTGGCGCAAATGGTCTTTTTTGTTGTAGTGTAATGAAATAAGAGTGTTCTAGACAAAACAACAACAAAAAACTGAAACTTGACCCAAAAAAATAAAATAGAGCAAACTCCAATGCATTTACGTAAATGAACAAAGGTCTGAGAGTTCAAAGCTTTGGTAAACAAATCTGCATATTGAGCTCCAGAAGACACATGAGATAACACAATTGATTTTGATTCTACCAACTCTCAAATAAAATGGTACCGAATGTCAATATGTTTAGTCCTAGAATGATGCACAGGATTTTTTGAAATATTAATGCACTGGTATTATCACAATACATGATTAAAGACTTTTGAGGGAAACCATAATCAATAAGCATCTTATTCATCCAAAATAATTGAGTGCAACAACTTCCAGCTGTAATATATTCGGCTTCGGTAGTGGAAAGAGAAATAAAAAAAAAATTCTTGCTTTGCCAGGATACAAGGTTATTTCCCAGATATAAACACCCTCCAGATGTACTCTTCCTATCATCTGAATTTCCAGCCCAATCCGAGTCACTATATCCTACTAATGACATATTCGAATCATTTGTATACCACAGACCAAACTCAGCTCTACCAGCCACATATTTCATAATCCTCTTAACAGCTATAAGATGAGACTCAGTAGGGGAGGATTGATATCTAGCACACAATCTGACACTAAAACAAATATCTGGTCTACTAGGAGTTAGATAAATAAGACTCCTTATCATACTACGAAAGAGTGCTGGATCTATAGGTTTGCCTGACATGTCTTTAGTAAGTTTAGAGGTTGTGCCTATAGGAGTTCTAGCATGCTTAGAATGATCAAGAACAAATCTTTTAAGCATGTTAAGAGTATATTTAGACTGGGAAATAAAAATTCCAGTTGATAACTGTTTGATCTGCAACCTAGGAAAAACAAAAGATCACCTATCATGCTCATCTAAAATTCAGACTACATTAAATCATCAAAATTGTGTATAGCATCAGGGCAAGTGGATCCGAAAATTATATCATCTACATAAATTTGAGCTACAAATATACCTAGATTCAAATATTTGATAAAGAGAGTTTGATCTGCATTTCCCCTGACAAATCTATTACTGAGAAGAAAAGAGGTTAACCTGTCATTACCAAGTTTTCGGTGCCTATTTTAGTCCATATAATGCCTTTTTTAATTTGTAGACATGATCTAGCAAATGAGGATTTGTAAAGCCCATTGGTTGCTCCACAAACACTTCTTCCTGAAGAATGCTATTCAAAAAGGCACTTTTAACGTCCATTTGATGAAGCTTCATTTTTAGTTGACAGGCAATAGCAAGAAGCATACGAATAGATTCAAGTCGAGCTACTGGAGCAAACGTTTCTTCAAAATCAATACCCTCCACCTGATTATATCCTTGAGCTACTAGATGAGCCTTATTTCTAGTCAATCCCAACTATATATGATTCTGCAGGCCTAGGAACCAGCTCCCAGACATCATTTCTCTTAAATTGTTCCAGTTCTTCTTGCATTGCACCAATCCAATGTTCATCTAACAAGGCCTCCTTAGCATTTTTTGACTCTATCAAGGACAGATAACAGGAGTGACTTATTTCATTTGCTGCCTTTTGCCTAGTCACCATGCGGTCAGCTAGATTACCAATAATCACTATTGGAGGATGAACTTTTGGAATCCATGAAGGTGGACCATTTTTGTATAATCTAGCATGAGTTGGTACGACTAGATTGGAACTAGTAGTCTCTTCTAGGTAAGACCTGGGAGAAGATTCATCCACAAAATCATTAGATTGATCTAATAGAGATGTCTCAACAGACTGAGAAGGGGACTGATTTCTTCAATGACAGGCTCAGTGAGAACAATTGGTGGAACAGATAGAACATTAGGATCATCATCTTCACTAGTCTCATCTTTATCCTCTGATTCATCAAATCTCACATTTACAAATTCCATGACTTTATGAGTGCGCTTATTGAAAACTCGATAGGCTCTACTGTTTACTGCATAACCTATAAACATTCTGTCATCACTTCTTGGCTCAAATTTGGTCAGATGTTCTCTATCATTCAGAATATAGCACTTACATCCAAAAATATGAAAGTGAGCTAGATTTGGTGCCTTACCCTTCCAAATTTCATAAGTTGTCTGAGTTGTTCCTGATCTGAGATGAACTCGGTTGCTAATATAACAAGTTGTATTCACAGCTTCTGCCCAAAAACAAGTGGCAATCTTCTTTCCACTTAACATGACTCGAGCCATTTACTGAATAGTTCTGTTTTTTCTCTCAACTACACCATTATATTGAGGTGTTTTTGGAACAGAGAACTCATGAGCTATACCGAGATGATCACAAAATTTAGCAAAAAGACTACTCTCAAATTCTTTTCCGTGATCACTCCTCACCCTGTAGACTTTCATAATCTTTTGGAGTCTTTCATTTTGGAGTTTAAGAACAAGGGCAGAAAATACTCCAAAATTATCAGACTTTTCTCTGATAAAATTTACCCATGAGTATCTAAAATAGTCATCTACACAGACCATTACGTATATTTTCCCACTTATGCTCCCAGTCTGCATGGGTCCCATCAAGTCCACATGCAAAAGTTCAAAAACTCGTGAAGTCTGTAGAAACTTAACTGTAGGATGAGTTGCTCTAGTTTGTTTCCCTAACTGACACGGTCCACAAACCTTTTCTCGACTAACTTTACATTCTGGAACCCCCCTAACTGCCTTGAGCTTGATCAGTTTCTAGAGGTCTCTAAAGTTTAAATGACCCATTCTATGATGCCACAACTCTGATTTTTCAAGTATAATTCTATGACACAGAACTTCACTATCCATCTTATAGCAGTTGTCATTGGATCTTTTCCTTGTCAAGACTGTATTTCCATCAGACGAAACAACAGAACAACGTCTGTTAGAAAAATTTACCAAATATCCTGAATCACACAACTGACTTATACTAATCAAGCTCACTTTCAACCCCTCAACATACAGAACATCCTTTAGAGATGGAAGATTCTTCAGAACAAGTTCACCTCTTCCTTGTATAGCTCATTTGTTCCCATCACCAAAAGTTACAACGCCTTCAATCCTTTCTTGGTACTTGATCAACAAGTGTTGGTTTCCAGTCATATGACGTGAACAACCACTATCAAAATACCACTGGTTGTCCTTAAATGCAAATAGAGAGATATGAGCCACACATGCTTTTGGATCCTCTGAATTTTCTTTAGGACAAATGTCAAAAGGGTCAAAGTCAATCTTCTTGGAAGACTTCAATCCCTCATTTCTATCAACTAAGTTTTGAAGATAAGATTGCAACTTAAAGCACTTTGTGCGTATATGACCACATTTATCGCAGAAATGACAAACTGGGACAAACCTTCCACTAGTCGAATTTGTTAAACTAGTTGGCCTACTCCAGGATTCATCTTCTTGAGACTGAAAATTTACAGATTAAACTGCATTTGAACGAAAACCTTTGGAAGTAGAGGGACCATCAATAAGAGTCTCCTTTCCATTTTTGTTTAATAGCCTTACCTTGTTTCGAGACCCTTCCATTCCAGATTCATCTCTTGGTTTTTAACTTTATGAACTTCAAATCTTAAACCCTACAACTGAACATTCTTATCATCAATTTCCTTTAATAGCCTTTTTAATTTTCCCTTAAGGTTTTTGTTAACAAGAATTAATTCTTGATTTCTTCCTTCGACTTGCCTTACCTTCTTGGTCATACTTACCCACTGCTCATACATCTGTTCATACGCAGTTTGTTGATCCAGGCTTTCTGTATCAGAGTCACCAGTCTCTTCATTCTCACTTTCATCTTTTCGATTAGATGAAGCCATAGAAGCAACCACACATTTATCTTGATATGAGTATTCACTGCAAGTTTCATCTTTATCCTCATCACTGTCACTCCAAGTTACAACCATAGCCTTCATCTTCTTTAGCGTATAGGCACACTCAGCTTGAATGTGACCAAAACCTTCACACTCTCGACACTGTATTCCTCTACTTTTCTTTTCTTGAAGAATCATAGATCTTTGATTAAAGGGCACACTCTTCTCGAAGGAATTCTCTTTTCCACCAAGGTTACCTCTTCTCGTGTTCTTTTTCATGAACTTTGCATAGTTTTTTGTAAGAAATGTCACCTTATCTTCAGTCATACATTCTGATACATCACACTTCTCCACATCTTCTTTGTGAACAAATGCAAGGTTGTTGTTTCCCTTATCCTTTTCCTTTTCTTTTCTTTTTTGCTTTGCCCCACCTTTTTTAGGTCATCTCATAGTTTTGTAAAGAACCTATCTGCTCATCAAGATCCAGTTCCAAAACATCATGAACCTCTTCAATAGAGGTAACTTTGGCTTTAAAAGCTCTTGGCAAGACAGCAAGAACCATCCTGACCAACTTCATATCGGAGTAAGTATTTCCAAGAGCATAGGACTCGTTTGAGATATCACATAATTTGGCATGAAAATCTGCTACTATCTCTCCATCCTCCATATTCAAGTTCTCGAACTAAGTAGCCAGAGCCCTTAATCTTGCTTTCTTGACAGCTTGAGTCCCTTCATTCTTTGTCTTCAATTTTTCCCAAGCATCTTTAGCAATTTCACAGTTGGTTATGACTTTCATCTGGTTTGTAGAGACGACATTGAAGATAGCATGAAGAGCTTTGGAGTTGAAATTTTCCTTCTCAATCTCAGTTTCAAACCATTCACTCATAGGCTTGACAATTTCAACTCAATTTTTAGTAACACTTAAGGCTTTCCACCCATTCACCACTGCCATCCATACTCTTTCATCTACAGCTCTTAGAAATGCCATCATCTTGGTCTTCCAGTATGGATAATTTGATCCTTCTAGCATAGGAGGTCTAGAAGTATATCCCCCTTCTCTGAACATACCCATTTGAATCTGTACACAACAAAAACAGACACCCAGATACAACAAGACAAAGGTTTGATAGATCACGAATTAACCAACACAGATCCACACAAAAAAAGTCACTAAAGCGAATAAACCCAAACAAAATGTCAAACAGATAGAGATCGGTCTTTGGAAACCATGCTCTGATACCAATTTGAAGATGGATTTGCTACTCTAATGAAAAATTCAAATTACTTGTGGAAATGAAAGAATCTTAATCTCTATGAATGTAAGCATTAAAACAAAGTAACATCAATTTCAAAAACTCAAGAAATTTTATCATAGATCTGAAAGTATACAAGAAATGTTAATGAAAACTTTGTACAGTCTAAAGTAAAGTATATATTCTGATTGTACAACAAAATCAAGAAATATAAAATAATCAGTGAAAGAACAATTCTAAAAGCAAAACTTCGGCAGAGCACGCTCTTTGAACCCCTTCAGTTGTTGTCTGATCCAAGCTTTTGCTTCCCTTCTGATCTTCAAAAATCCAGCAAAGATCTTTAGCTTCTTCTTCAAAATTTTCACTTGCACCTGAAACAAAAAGATAAGACCAAGAAACGAGATCTAGGGTTTTTCTATCAGAGTTAGTTGATTCTATTATGCTCAATATTTTATTTATAGAAAGAATGATAGGACTAGGTGACATTACACAGTCACGTGTGAACTGCCAGCTCGAGAAAGCACTGTTAGTTAAACTAAACAACTAACTCGTCAATTCAATATTAACAACTAATAATATTGAGATAAAACATATCGTAGCACAGACAGAATAAGATGCATAATTTTTGCCAAACAAAAGCAGGATCTAAAAACTGACATTAACACATAGGTTAATTTTAACATATGTAATAAACTCAAAATTAAAACATAATTCTAATAATAAAAATATAAGATATCATGTAACGCCCTACTACTGTAGGATCGTTATACTGTGTGTTTAAAATAATGCTTAACTCGTTATGTGAGTTATTTGGACTCAAAAGTGTAATTAAAATTAAAATGCGGTTTACGTGTTAAAATTTTTGGTTAAAATAATTAAACTTTTGATTGAAACTTTAAATATTTACATAGGCTAGTATTATTATTGCTCATTTATGACTCTTCTTCTAAGCTTTGCAAAACATTAAACTATTTATTTATATACATCGTTATTAGCATATTCAGATATGAATTTAGCTATTTTAAAAATAAAAAATAAAAAAAACTCAGTTTCTCCATATAGTTATGAGATCAGTGTTGTATCATTTTTCTTTTTTAATATATATATATATAAATATCTCAATTTATTATTACTATTAATATTTTTCTTTTCTGATTAAACTATATATCCGAGTTTAGAGAATTCAAAAGTTTGCTTTAATATTTGTCGTGTACTTTGCCACCAAACTAAGCACCAAAGAAATTCCAAAAAAAAAAAAGTGTAAAGACAAATAATAATTGTTAGTACCACTCAATTATACATTTGCGGTTTGATTATTATTGTTAATAATTATTTTCTTGTTTGCTTTGATGACTAATGATATGAACATTCCACCATAGTTTTTGTCACTTTCTTCCTCGAATGATAATACTATGAGCCTCATAATCGAGACCTTAAAAAGCCCCCAAAGGTAAAATGACTACTTAATCCAAATGATTATATCTATCCCATCTTAGTTAATGAAGGGCATAATTGACTTTCGGATCGGACTAGACATCAATATATTCTAATACTTCCTTTACATTTTCAGACCATCTTTTAATATCAAGCTCACAATTGTAGAAAAATAAAGATAAGATGGAAGCCCAAGGAACCAGCAACCAATCTCTCAGGTTTCAGTCTATTCTATAAATAAATATACATATCGATAAGAGTTGTGATTTTGTGACTTTTTTCGTTCATATATATATATATATATATATTATAGCTGATTTTGATGAAAGCCTATATGCTGTTGCAGCAGCAAGGCATTTTGCAAGTGCAGTGAAGGGTGGAGCTGTGTGATCACTCGTACGGTGGGGCCCGACGCCGGCAAGACCTTCGCCAAATGTGGCGGTGGATGCTGTTGTACTGTGTATGCATGCATGTCCATATATATATATACAATCAATATTAATTACAACCCAAAAATAATGAAAGAAAAGCCCTAAAGCTATATATGAATTATATATATGTGCAGTGATGCAGATGGGACAGTGTCCCAAGAGTTGAATGCGGAAGAGGCCAAGGGAGAGGCATACTGTGAGTGTGGGGAAGGATGGAGTTGTGTCATCTCTAAGCTTGAAGGGCCTGATATGGCTAAACCCTACTACGAATGTGCTCAGAAAAGTTGTGTTTGTACTACTACTGCTTCTTCCTAAGTTGTATTTGTACTGCTGCTGCTGCTGCCTGATGAATATGCCTTCATATGGCTTAGTTTGTTTGTGTGTGTGTATCTGTAATATCAGTGTTGTAAACTATGCTAGGATGATCCGGTGATGATGTTCAATGGAATAAAAATATAATACTAGATATCTTCTATAGCTAATGGTAATGAATATTTGTAAGAGTTTGAGAATAACAATAACTTACTTCTTTTTCCCCCCAAAAAAAAAATGGAATTTTGGGACCCTTTCGATCCATAGATCCATAGATGGACAAGAAAAAAGTCTCGGTAAGTTCTTCCCTTGTCACCATTTCGTACCATCGGTGGTCAAGAGCAGGGTCTAACCCTAAACATGAGCAAGATAGGCTCTTGTCCAAGGTTTCTACTCTAGTACAAACTCAAAAAATATACTATCACTTTTTCATGTATAAGTTTGATAAAAAAAATAATTAATTTAAGAAAAATTGTATGTGATAAAGACCCATAACTTAATTTTAACTTGGTGTCCTAATTGGATAGGACCAGCCTGGTTAAGAGTACTAACGTATTGATCTTATGTTATGTGTACTACCACACATAAAAAGGGACAATTTAAACCCTGGAATTAAATCCAAGAATCTCAACTAATCATGCACATGTTGCACCGCTACCTAGATTTGTTTCTTTATTCTGAATAAAAAAAATTAAATCATAACATGTTAAAAGACAAGTTGCATATTTTCAAAATTATTGACACCTTACACTGCCGTCTTGTTTGGTAACACTTAAAAAAATAATTTTTTATTTAATTAATTAAAATTTTAAAAATTAAACATAAAATATATTTGATAACTCTATTTTTATTTATTATCTTTTAAAATTTATTGAATTTTAAAAATATAATTTTTTTAAACAGTTTTTCTTTCTTTTTTTTCTTCTCTTCTTTAATCCAACACCTTATATTGTTAAACAAAAAATAAAAATAAAAGTTATCAAACCTATTTATTAATTTTTGTTTTTAAAAACAAAAAACAAAAATAGTTACCAAACATATTTTTATTTTTTAAAAATAAAGAAACAAAAATAAAATAATATTTCTATTTTTGTATTTAAAAAATTCAAAAACAAAAATTGTACATAATTGACAATAAATAAAATACTAACAAAAATAACTCTTTTTTTAAAATGGACAAAAGTAATTTCAAGAGCATTAAATTTTTCCAAACTGAAATTATCAATAAAAGAATACTTTCATTTATCCCAAACATAATCTTGTGGCTCTGAATTGATTTATAAGATAATGTATACACTAGATACTTATTATTCTCTCTCTCCTTCTTCTTCTTTTATTTTTTCTTTAAAAAAAAAATTGCAGCAGCGATCGCCCTATGTCACCTGCAACCAATATATCGCAAAAACATTATTCAGCAAAAACTATTAAGAGTCTATTAATAAAAATAAAATTTTGTTTAAATAATTTGTCAATAAAGTTATTTCATTTTTTCAACGGTATAAATTTTGTGAAGAAAAAAAAAGTTTTCTTGTATAACACTACTGATATATTTACCTGTATTGTAGAAGGAGGTTGATATTGACTTATTGAAGATGTGTCCTGAAGAATGTTAGAGTTGTCTTCATAAATCTATTCGCAAAAACATGAAATACAGACCTATTATTAGTTAATTATTTCATTGAAATAGAAGGCCTCTTTCCATTCATAAGAGAAAATTAAAAAAAAAAAAAAAAAAACTATTTGATGTATGGCCGTTAGTTGTAAAAATATTATAATTATTTTTTAATAAAAGTATTGTACGTTTTGTTACATTGTGACAATACTTTTTTAATGTAGCTAATGTTATTTTAGTTATAATATATGTTGATGGTATTTGTTTATACGCTTCTAATCCAGCATTAAATTTTGAAATGTCAACTTATCAATCATATCTTGTAGGACTCGAAATATTATTTTATATTGTATTTTTTATTATTTTTGCTGTCAAATCATTGATTATACCCTTACATTTATGGCTATTGGATACCCATGGCAAGCACATTACAATGTGCTTATGGTGGTATGAATTAGTCGGATTCAATATGGAACTATTATTCCATGCCTATTTCTACAGGAATCAATTTGATTCCACCGTTACTATCAAGTAAATTAATAAGTTGGGCGAATCAATAATATAATTTATTTATTTTTTTGGAAAAAATATGTATATTATCAAGCAAAATCAACTATTACAAATCAAAGATATTCACCTACAGAACTAGTAATAAAAATAACAAGTGTTTGGGTCACCCTACTCGCTACACACGAAATAGAGTGACAAGAACCGCTACCTACAACACTTAACAAAAAAGTAACATCACACACAAAAGAACTAAAAGAACCAACACCCTGACCTTTAGCAATCCTTGTAGCCACTACATTAGAATCACACTCAGCCACTTGAATATTAATCCCAAGCTGAAACGCAACTCAAAGGCCATATCGTAATCCACACTAACCAGAAAATTTCCAACAACTGGGCCCGCCCAAACAACACCCTCATCATCTCTAATGATACCATCAACTGCAATAAAGGAATCCCCACTCACCATCAAGGCATCAGAATTAGGTTTAAATATCTCCAAAGTCGGGCAACAAGAAGTGGAAGAGAATTCAGTAGACCGCTGCAATCCTTAGAATTCCTCTATAGCATTCTGAGCTAACACATCCACACAATCAATCCTAAACATAGCCCCACCAAACAAAATAGAATTCCTATCACTCCAAATCCACCTTAAAGTAACAGTAAACAACTAAACTTAATACTTTTTCTTCCTATTTTTAATATTAAATCTATTTTTTCCTGACTCCGCTAAATGGAATAGCCGAGCTAGCCATTCTACTAATTATAATACTGAAATTAATAAAAAGAACAAAACTAATCTATTAAATTAATTGGTCGTTTCATAATAACATGTATATTCTTAGGAATTAAGGATTTGTAATTGTTCATTCAAAAATAGATAATGTATATTTATTTTGGAATTACGGATGGTATTATTGTATTAAGAAAAAAGAAATTAATAGTTGTTTATTATTTCAATAAATAAAAGAAAAGTTTTTAGAGGTAAATATTAATGTACTCCATGGACAAAATGAATTTGATTTGAACCTTTTCTTTTAAAATAACATTATATATTAAAAAATAAATTAAGCTAATTAAATTTGTTTAGAAATAACCTATAATTTTATAATTGTGTTATATATCCTCATATGTATTTTTATTGAATGTGGGACATTTTTTATAATAATCAACATTACGTTAATAAAAAAAATTAAAGAATAAATTAATCACTCCTAATAATTCTTAATATATACTTTTATTTACAATTTTTATACATAGAGTATACATTCAAAACAATTGTTACAACATTCTAAAATAAGTTGTTAATTAAAGTTCTAAACAAAATACCTGGATTGGTGGTTTGTCAGAGAGCTTGACAAGAGTGTAGGTAGCAGCCCCAGCAATGGCCCCAAAAGGTGGAGCCACCATATATATCCATATTCCTTTGTAATTTCCCCTCGCAATTGCTGGACCTAATGTGCGTACAGGATTCATTGAAGCACCTGTTGTAGGCCTGCAATGAATGATAATTAACTTAGTTACCTCTCTAATTAACAATTAATTTCTCTTAATTTAAATTCCCTTTACATATTAAACTACTCATATGGTAATAATATTAGATCTTTTTGGTATTAATTTCAATAGGAATCCTAATGTGATGTAAAATTAAGGTGCTTGATCGAACCCTGCAATAAGTATGTCCATAAAAACTGTAGCTCCTATTGCTATCCCTGCCATCTCGCCCACCTGCACATTTTGTTCATTTTGTAAGAGCCTAAATACCAATATTTTTAAATGGAATATTTATGAATAGTAGTCTGAAAATTGTACTTAAATTATTAAGTAATTTTTTTAACTGCGAAAGTCAATATGTAATCTAGAATGTTGCATTTAAGTCACTACATAATTTTTTAGCGATAAAATCAGTAAATAATTCATAAAATGTAACGTAGGGTGACTAACTACTTAATAACTTGAATGCAATATTTTATACTGTTTTATGACTTTTATCATCAAAAATACTACTTAGTGACTTAAGTGAAATATTTTGTAACCAATTACTAATTTTCATTGTAAATAACTCATTTTAGTTACAATATATAATTATCTAATCATATGATGAGTGACTTATAAAAATAGTATAAATAATCAATTTCATCATTTTAGTTTTTGCTAAGATCAATATATTGTTGAGAAAATGAAATAATAGGCTAGTATTTGACAGGTGTATTGTGGTCATGAGGTTGTTAGACCTCTGATTCTGTGCCTCCCTATTTGCCAATCATTAGCATTCTGTTATGATTTTGATATCATTGGGAGGATTTTCCTTTGTATACGTGTAAAATGCTCAATGAGCTCATTTTGTATATTCTGTCAGTATAAATACAGAGGCATACCTCTCATCACATTTGAGTTTAGCATTACAGTAAATTGCATTTCTTTATTTCCCTTCTCTTCTTTTATTACTTTTTAAACTTGGTATCAGCACCTTTCAGGCATCTGCCCTAATGTCGACTAGTGACTATGGTGACTCAACTCCGTCCTCTTGCAAGGACCAAGAAGCCAGCAATGTTAGCTCTGCTCCTGTCGGCTCTTCCTCCACTCATTCGTTTGTTCCAGTTCCTCAGTTCAGCAGCACATTGAATTAGCCTTTTTCCCTCAAGCTCGACCGCGATAATTTCTCCCTTTAGAAGACGATGGTCTGAGTGATAGTCTGGGCACACAGACTTGATGGTTACCTCTCCGGTTCGAAGATGAAGCCCTCTGAGTTCCTTCCCAACGATACCAGTGACACCATTTCTCCTCTTGAAATCAACCCCAACTTTGAGCATTGGATTGTCCACGATTAGTTACTCCTTGGGTGGCTATATGGCTCCATGACAGAATAAATTCCCACTGATGTAATGGGTTGCGAATCCTCTGCTTCACTCTGGTGCAACCTCGAAGCCCTTTACGGAGCACACTCCAAGTCTCAGATGGATGAGCTCAGAACCAAAATCCAAACCGCACGCAAGGGGTCTCTCGCCATGCCTGAATATCTCCATCAAAAACGCCAATTGGCCGACACTCTTGCCCTAGCAGGTGACCCCTACCCTGAACGTCGTTTGGTTGCTAACATTTTATCTGGGCTGGATGTAGAATATTTGTTGTAACGTCCCAAATTCCCTAATGTGGCTTAATGCCTAGATTAGGGGACCAGGAAGGCCATAATTGATTTAATGTGTGATTATATGCATGATTATGTGAGTTATATTATGATATGATGATAATTGCATGCATGTGGGTCCACTTCTTATTAAAAGGGCATTTTCATAATTTTGACATGTTAAGAGCATAATTGTATATTTATGTGCATGTTTGTGATTTATGGGTGAGACCACATTGTTATGTGGATATGTTTGAGCTATTCAGCATGAGGCGATCTTAGGTTGCAAGATTAGCAGTTTGGTCATAATGGGATTAATTGTCGGGCTCGGGTTGAGCGTGGAGGAAATTTGATGATTAGTACATTACTGGGAATGAGCGAGTAATGAGATATGATTTAGTAATTATTTGAGGATATTAGGAGTAACAGAAAATTGGAGGACATTAATTATAATTAACGGGATAGATGGAAAATGACAGTTTTACCCTTGCTAGCCTTGAGAGGTTGTAATTGGCCCTAGGGGCATTTTGGTCTTTTGACCATGGGATAGACTTAAGGCTGGTAAGTTGTAGAAGGAAGTAGACAGCCAAAAAAATAGAGTTTTCTCTCTCTATCTCTCGATCATCCCTTTCTCTTTCCTTGGGTTGAGATTTTTGAAGGAACTTGAATATTAAAGCTTGGAAATTAAGGCTTGTGAGCTTAGGGTTATGTTATAGCCATTGAAGGGGGTTCAATTCAAGATTGAGGTAAGGTTTTCAATTTAAATTTCAAGGTTTGCTCTGTTTTAAGGTTAGTTTAAGGCTTGATAGTTTTGATCTTAGAAGTGGTTATTTGGTGTGGTTTTAAGTGTTTCCAAAGCTTGGGTTTTGCAGTTTAAATGTTGGTTGTGTTGTGGTAACGATTGGTGTTGATTTTGGGATTGATTTAGGGAAGGTTTGGTTGTGTTTGTTTTGAGAAAAATAGGGGGAAAATATTGGTTCCAGGTCGAGCTGCAGCCCTGTTCTTGGGCGCTGTGGCTCAAGCTGGACGAAGGAGAAGGTGGTGCTGCTGGGCTATTTGAGTCGCGGCACCAGTTAGGAGCATTGCGATGCTAATGCTTTCAGAGAAGGCTTTGGGCCCCTAACTTGAGTGGGGCTACGACTCAAGTGCTTGGGGTCGCAGCTCAAAATGGGAAATTTGGCCAAAATGGGTTTTAAGTGACAGAAACTTGAACCTGAGGGCTCGGGATCTAACTTACTACCCAGTTTAGTAGAATTCGACATCCCGGGGGTTAGGAATTGGTCTGGGAACCTTTAATTGCTCATTTATCGATGGGATTTCATATTTGGTTATGTTAGGTGACCGCTAAGGGGTTTAAGGACCAATCGTTCTCAAGGGTCGTTCTTTTATTATTTCACGCTCGAACCAGAGGTAAGAAATTTGCACCCAGTATGTGACATGCATGGTTATTGATAAGGCATGCTTAGTTCTCTATATATGCACATTGATTTCATTGTAAATGCCTAGCAACTTTGCTTATTTGTGAATGGCACTGACTTATTATTCAGAAACAGCATTGGTGTTAGTACTGGTCGTGAAGTCTTGACTTATCAGTCATGATCATCAGTAGTACTGAGCATTAGTCGTATGGTATTGTCTTATGAGTCAAGAGCGGCATTAATGTGTTTAATGCATGCCAAAATGATTAGGTCTAATCAACATGAGCATTAAATGCTTGACCGAGCTATATGTCAAAGAAAACTAAAGTGTTGGTCTAGTCTAACGGGTAGTTACTTAGAGCCAGGGCCAAAAGGCTCAGGTGACTGAATCATCACATGGCTTAGGGTGCAGAGCCCCAGAGTGTGACTCATTAGTGACCTATTCAGTGTGTGACTCATTAGTCACCTACCCAGGGAGTGACTCATTAGTCACCATCTAATTAGGGTTGCAAACCCCAGAATGATTTATTTATATTGTATACATGGAGTAATAAGTTTTCTTGATTCACAGGTGCTATGTGGTGCAGGTAAAAGGAAATAAAAGCTCACCCAATCTTGAGTGGAGAGCTTAGGTGGCGATGTATACATATGCGGCCACTTGACCACCACGGCTAAGGTGTTTCTCAGGGGAACTAGGGTTTAACCCTATTTTTGTCACTTAGATCGGCAGGTTGTAACTTTTATATTGTAATGACCATTTTGGATTGTAAATAACTTTGTGAACACTTTTCTGGCCCCATGTACAATTTAATGTTTTAAATTAAAATATATCCATTCCTTTTTACTGAATTTTTACCCTGGTCTATTAATAACACCTAGAAGCATGTTTATAACCTAATGTCTTGAATAGCAAGTTAAGCAGTATTTAAAGTACACACAGTAACGGTCCTGGAGTAACCTGGGCATTACATTTTCCCATAATTGTTAAAGTTGAAGCACGCTCATCCACCTCATGGCAGGAGCTCCAGGATATACTCCTGAGCTTTGACAGTAAAATGGAGAGATTGAGTGCTCTCTTGTGTACTTCGAATCTCCCAAACTCTTATGCCTTACCTCAAGCTAACTTTGCTCATAAGTCTCAGGGTTCTAATCAGGGCAGGGACTCTTCCTCTGAGTCATTTTCGAACCAAAATCATGGTGGCTATCCTAATAGAGGTGGAGAAATGTCTCGAGGCAGGGGTGGTTGTTCAGGTGGACGATCCAACAATTCAAAACCCACTTGCCAAGTTTGTGGGAGATTTGGACATTTTGGCTGCTATATATTATAATAGATACGATGAAACCTACATGGGGACAATTCCTGGTGGCAACAATCAAAGAAAAACGGCCTCGAACCGCTCCACTTTCATAGCCACACCAAAAATGGTCAAAAACGACCAGTGGTACGCCGACAGTGGCGTCAGCCACCATATCACGTCAGATGCAGCCAACTTGCAGCAGAAAAATGAATACCATGGTAAGGATAACCTGGTAGTTGGTAATGGTAACACTCTGCAAATTGCTCATGCTAGTAATATGCATATTAAGACTTCATATGGTTATAATATGTTGCTGAAAGATATATTACACGTTCCCCATATTACTAAGAACCTTGTTAGCATCTCTGAGCTCACTTTAGATAATAATGTTCTCATTGAATTTTTGTCTGACTATTTTTTTGTGAAGGACAAACAAACAAGGAATGTGGTTCTTCAAGGGAGAATTAGAGATGGGATTTATCAATTTGAGACACCTTCAGCTCAAATTCGAAAACCAGTGGAATCACCAGAATCTTTAAATTTCAAGAAGTTGTCTTCAACACTTGCACTTTTAAGTTAGTCTGAGTCTTGTCAGTCTTTAAATTCTAAGAAAGAGGTTTGGCATAGGAGATTAGGCCACCCTTCTAGTCATGTATTGAGTCAAGTTCTAAACACCTTAAATGTAAAAGTTTTCAGTGATGAGAATGATAGTTTTTGTGATGCTTGCCAATTTGGGAAATCTCATGCACTTCCCTTTAACCACTCCAACAATAGAGCTCAATATCCACTTGACTTAATACATACAGATATTTGGGATCCGACTCCAATCATGTCTAACACCAATTTCAGGTTCTATATTCATTTTGTTGATGATTATAGTCGATACACCTGGATTTACCCTCTTAGATCAAAATCTAAGGCCCTTCAAGCTTTCATTCAATTTAAAACCTTAGTTGAAAATCATTTTGAGATAAAAAATCAAGAAATTACAAACGGACTGAGGTGGTGAGTATCAAGCCTTTGAGCGTTTTGTCATTGAAAATGGGATAGCCTTCCAACATTCTTGTCCTCACACCTCTGCTCAAAATGGTAGAGCAGAGAGAAAGCACTGTCATATCACTGAAATGGGACTCACTTTGTTGGCTCAAGAGAGCATGCCCTTGATGTTGGGTTTTATGCCCTTATAAAACCATGTCGTACATGTAACACAATTTTATATTGTCAATAAAAGTAGTAGAAATCATTTAGTTTGACAACCGTGTTGCTTGCTTGTTTTATGACATGATTATTGAAATAATACAAACATTTATAAAATCCTGAACATATGGATAGTTACAATTATAGTGACTAGGTCACAATGGATTTTAATTGTAATTATATGTTCAAAAGAACAAGTCCTAAGATTAGATCAGTGCATTGGATTTTCACTAATTAGGCAATCTACGATATGATCTACTTACACATTCGGTGTGTGATGTCTTATCCAAGGCATTGACCAAGTAGATAAGATCGGATGTATCTGGTTACATCGGACTAGGACCGATATTGATTATTGATTGATAAATAAGTATTGTTGTTATCGAATCTAATCAATGCCACAACATTGACCATATGTTAAGTCAATCTTAATTCTGAGTGATAATATTCTGTTAATTATATTATTTAAATCTTTTGACTTGTTCGTTTCCAGCTTACCCTACGGTCTAGCCCATACTTACATCTTGGAGATTTAGTAGTGTAATTGAGTGGGAGTATTATTCATAGATATAAAATTGATAACTTCTATATGAGAAGTGAAAAGATGATTTCCTTAATTGCTTTGTTCAAAAGGTGAAACGATTGAGATCTCATTTCTGTGATTAAGTTCACGAAAATATCATTTATAAGGAACTTAGTGGGAGTTAAGGATAAAATACTAATGAGGGGTAAAACGATAATTTGCGCCCAACTCATTAGTAATTAATCGATAGAGGATTGACTGACTGTAATAGTTATAACAATGGATAACGTATTTATGGTTTGGTAAAAACGTTCTATGAATTCAAGAGTTCAATTCTGAGTCTATAGTGGAGTCACGAGGAATTAATAAGGTATGAAATTATTCGTAAATAATTCACGGTAACTTATTAGAGCTTGATTTCATGGATCCACGGTCCCTGCATCACCTTTGAGTAAATCATCTATAATATCTCAATTAATTGATTTAATTATCATTTAGGATTTTAAAGTTGACTAAGTCAATTTTGGAAAATTTACAGAGATATGAGATTTAGATAATAAAAGAGAATCTTTGGGTAAATTTATTAATATTGATAAATTGGTGCCAATATAAATAAATAATATTAAATCAAGTTTCAAATTATAATTAATTAATTTGAACACTGATTTAATTAATTAATTAAAAAAATAAACAAAAGGTTTTGAATTTAGGCCCAATTGGGATTTAAATTCAAAACAAAAAGAGATTGGGTCCAAGTCCATTTGTGGGAGCCCAAGACTTTTATCTTTTTGTTTATTATTTTAATTAATTTAAATAAAGCTCATAAAGTTGCCTATATAAGGAATATGATATCTAGGGTTTTCAGAAGTCAGTCTCAGTTGATTCATTGGGTAAGTGAAAACCTAGACAATCTAATCATTTCTTAGCCACTATCTCTTCTTCTCTTCTAGATCTCTATCTCATGTGTTGAGAACCAGCCCACACTAGTTCTGGGTTGATCAAAGGCTTGGTGAGGAAGATTGTGTTGTTGATCCAGTTCAATCTCTTGATAATACTCTGTTACATAAATGAATCAAGGGTTGGAGAGATTGAAGGAAGGAGGTGTTCTAGTTCTGCTGCATAATGTAAGCTTTTACTTTATTATGTATTTGTATCAATTTCATAGGAGCATGTTCTAGGAATTTACATGTTTGTTTGATAATATGTAAATTACATGAAAATAAATAAAGATCCTGCAATATGTATTTCTACACTTGAAATATTGGTGGGATGCATTTGTTACCTCTGTTTACCTTATTAATAGGTTGCCTTCACCCATTCTTAGTGATCAGTCTCTGTGTCATGTTGTTTTTGCTAGAAAACCAAATTATAAGTTCCTCAAAACCTTTGGTACAACTTGTTTTCCATGTATCCGACCTTACCAAACACATAAGTTCTCTTTTCACTCAGTAAAATGTGTCAATTTACAGTATAATGAAGCTCATAAAGGATACAAATGTCTCAGCTCCACAAGTTGTATATACATATCTCGTAATGTCATCTTTAATGAGCTTGAATTCCCTTTTAAATATGGTTTTCTTAAAAACTTTCAATTTGAACAGTTTGTTGTTGCGGAAGTGCCTTCGTGGTCTGTTATGCTTCCTGCTCAAAATCTTGTCCCTTCCACATCTACTCTAGGTTCTCAGATTGATGGCTCCCAATCTCATGCCTCTATTGAAGAATCACCTTCATCCACTCCATCACAAAGCAGCAATCAGGTAGTCTTTCCATGAGCATATTATTACTAACAGTGACTTAGCTAATGAGCATTCTACAGCACACACCTCAGCCACCTCTCATTCCAGCCCTAAACACACTAGTTCTAGCTCCAATATTGTGCATCCACCACCTATCACAGGAACTTCAGTGCACCCCATGGTTACTAGATCGAAGGCTGGAATCTTTAAGCCAAAAACTTATCTAGGACACTCTCAATGGAAACCAGTAAGTGAAGAATCGACCTCTAAACAAGCTGCCCTTGCTCACAATGGCTGGAAACAAGCTATGACTGAAGAGTACAATGCTCTCATGACCAATGGAACATGGACTCTTGTCCCTCATTCTGCTGCTATGAATGTTGTAGGGTGTAAGTGGGTCTTTAAAATTAAAAAGAATGTTGATGGTTCCTTTCAACAATATAAAGCTCGCATTATTGCTAAAGTCTTTCACCAAAGACTGGGATTTGACTTTGGAGAGACTTTCAGCCCCATTGTAAAGGCCTCTATTGTGTGAATTAAACTCACTATTGATGTAGCAAAGGGTTGGGATATTCGACATCTTGATATTAACAACCCATTCTTGAATGGCCACCTTGATGAAGCAGTTTTTATGAGCCAACCACCTGGTTTTGAGCGTACACAACTCCCTCAACGTGTTTTTCATCTTCATGAGTCCTTGTATGGCCTAAAGTAAGCCCCTCGAGCGTGCTTTGATCGTTTGAAAGACACTCTTCTCGGCTGGAAGTTTCTCAATTCTAGAGCAGATTCCTCCCTCTTTTATTACAACTTTAATAATGTTGTGATATTTGTTTTGATTTATGTGGATGATATAATTGTTATAGGAAATCATTCTTATAAACTAAGAGATTTTACTAGTCGACTGCACCAGACATTTTCCTTAAAGGATCTAGGTGACTTAAACTATTTCTTGGGTATAGAAGTTGTTCGAGATGACACAGGGATTTATTTGACACAATCCAAATATATTGTTGATCTGCTAGAAAGAAGCAACATGACCCACACCAAGCCTTGCCCAACTCCAATGACCATGGGGAAAACTTTGTCAATTAATGATGGTGAATTGTTGGAAGAACCAAGCATGTATCGGAGCATCATAGGAAGTCTACAATACCTCACTCATACTCTGCCATACATTAATTTTGCAATCAACAAGCTCATCCAATTCTTTAAAGCTCCTACAACTTCTCATTGGAGTGTGGTCAAGCGTGTTCTAAAGTATCTCAAAGGAACCATTAATTGTGGTATTCACATTAAATTCAGCAAGCATCTAAGTTTCACTGGATATTCAGACGCCTATTAGGCTTGTTGTCGGGATGATTGGAGGACAGTAGCTGGATATTGTGTGTATCTTGGTGACACGTTAGTAGCATGGTTCTCAAAGAAACAAGTTGTTGTCTCTCGATCTAGCACTGAGTCGGAATACAGGACCCTAGCACATGTAGCAACAAAAATCTCTTGGATTCAAGGATTCCTTCGTGAATTAAAAATGCCATGCTCAGAAACTCTTATAACATGGTGTGACAATCTTGGAGCAATTGTGCTTGCTTCAAATCCTGGATATCATGCTCATACGAAAAACATTGAGTTGGATGTGCACTTTGTCCGAGATAAGGTCTTATAGAAGAAACTTGAAGTTCGATTCATCCCTTCTCATGAT
This sequence comes from Humulus lupulus, assembly GCF_963169125.1. Classification (NCBI taxonomy): domain Eukaryota; kingdom Viridiplantae; phylum Streptophyta; class Magnoliopsida; order Rosales; family Cannabaceae; genus Humulus; species Humulus lupulus. The sequence goes on from NC_084802.1 coordinate 15,451,294, forward strand.
CAAATTGTTGACTGCCTCACCAAGAGCTTGTCTCCTTCAAGATTTCAATTTCTCATCGACAAACTCGGTGTCCTTCACTCCCCACTTCGTTTAAGAGGAGGTGTTGAGAAAATTAAATAATAGGCTAGTATTTGACAGTTATATTGTGGTCATAAGGTCATTATACCTCTGATTTTGTGCCTCCTTATTTGCCAATCATTGGCATTCTGTTATGATTTTGATATCACCGAGAGGATATTTCCTTGTATACGTGTAAAATACTCAATGAACTCATTATGTATATTCTGTCGGTATAAATATAGAGACATACCTCTCAGCACATTTGAGCTGAGCATCAGCATTACAGAAAATTACAGTTCTTTATTTCTCCTCTTATTTTATTACTTTTTAAACTAATATTAATAAAATAAAATTGTTATACTATTCTTTTAATCATTTTTTATTATTTTATATAGAAATGGTTATGATTAAAAAAAATGTATATACATATATATATTGTTGACGCGGTTCTTCGCCAACAGGTAATTAATAGAATAAGAGAATGGGATTAGTGCTAAGTAATGAATCATAACAGATGAATGATCATGAAATAAAATGGTGATACGAATACTTTTTTTTTGTGGTTCAAAGGTTAAAATCATTCTACTCCACCAGCCAATATTATTGCTAGTTTTCTGGTATTCTTTACAGGGTATTTCTTTACACATTAGAATCCAACCCTTTGCAACTCCCAGGGTCTCCATATTTATAGGAGAGGGCACCTAGGGGTTGGCAAAGGAGGGTTATCCCGTGACCTCCTTACCCATCATGTCACTTCTGTGACATTCATGATTAATTCCTAAAACCTGACAAATGAAGTGTGGTCTAATCAATAGGTAAGGGGGATAATGGGCCGCACGGCCCAACCCAATCGTGGGTGCCTGAACACGCACGTTTAGGCTGCGTGTCCGAGAATTCAGGGATATATCAGACACGTGATGTCTGATATATGCACGTTTACATTGCGTGGTTGACTTTATAAAGGGTCACAATTTCCAACTCAAGCACTCGCCTCAAGCTGGATGACTTCTTAGCCCGTGGTGTCTATACTTCTGACCCGACTCCTTGGTAACCTTAGTAAGCCTTTGGTTATCTCGAGCTAAAGAGGTGGGACCTGGTAACAGCAGCTCCGGGTACGCAGCATCCACGTGGCTGATATAATTATGCCATACCTCAACTCGCTAATAGCCCGTGGATAATTAGGGCGTACATATATATATATATAATCACATCGAAATCATTATCATTCTTAGTGACTGGCACTTTCTAATCATTACCATTATATATAATATTTATAAATGTATTAGTCACGACAGTATAATAATCAAGTATGCTTCAATTATTAACAAACTAAATTAGATAATTTTATATTTTATAATGTTTCTTTAAGGTTTTATTTAAAAGAAAACTTTACTTTTGTTGACGCGGTTCTTCGGCAACAGATAATTATAAGAATAAGGATATCGATTAGTGCTAAATAATGAACCGTAATAAATGAATGATCTCAAAAGAAAATTATAACTCGAATACTTTTTTTAGGTGGTTCAAGGTTAAAATCCTTCTAGTGCACCAGTCAATATTATTGATATCTCTCTGATATTCTTTACAGGGTGTTTCTTTACAAATTAGAAGTCAACCCCTTACAACTCCCAGGGTCTCCATATTTATAGGGAGAGGGAACCTGGGTGTTGGCAAAGGAGGTCATCCCGTGACCCTCTTACCCATCATGTTACTTCTGTGACATTCATGATTAATTCTTAAAACCTGACAATGAAGTGTGGTCTAATCAATAGGTAAGGGGTGTAATGGGCCGCACGGCCCAACCCAGTCGTGGGGCGCCTGAACACGCATGTTTATCCTACGTGTCCGAGATTTCAGGAAAGGATCAGACACGTGATGTCTGATATATGCACGTTTACATTGCGTGTTTGACTTTATAAAGGGTCGGAGGTGTCAACTCAAGCTCGTACCATGAGCTTGATGTAATCTCAGTTCGCGACATCCCCACTGCTGTCTAGATACCTTCGTGTATTCTTTCTGAGCCTTTCGCTACCTCGAGCTAAAGAGGTTGAGATTTGTAACAGTAGCTCCGGATAGGAGCTTCCACGTGGCTAAGAGGATTAGGCCCTTACCCAGCTCGCTAATAACCCGTGGATATTTAGGGCGTACATTTTCCCCCCAAGCCCCTGCTCGTGGCATATGACGCCACATGCGGCCACAGTGGGGGCTTTTAGGCTTCCTTGTGGACTCTTCATATTCCGCCCATTACGCTAGCATTTGATACGTGGAGCATCGTTGTTGGTGACGGTCCGTCTTCCGAGAACCGCATTAAATGGCCTAGCCTATCTTCGGCCGTCGTTTCGTCTTTCGAGTAGTGATCCTCGTATCCGACATCAAGACGATCGAACGGCCCTCATCCTTTGGCTTTTTACGTATATAAAAGGCTGGCCACCTTTCGCCTAAACCACCATTTCATTTGAAAAGTTTCTCATCTTCTTCTTTCTTCTCAGTCTCATAACCCTTTCTTTCTTCCGGTCACTATTCCCAGCGTTCCAGAGGTTCAGACACAAGGGCTCTTTTGTGACTCCGTTACCAGCGATTCCAGCAGGATTTCAACCCAGACGCTCCTTTCAGTCTTTACACAGCAAGAAATTTTTGTAAGTCCTCCATTTGTTGCATGTTTTAAATGTTTGTCCCTTACTGTTGCTTAGGTAAACTCTCTCTTTAGCCGCATGCAGTAAGTTGTTGGTCTTTTGCTGGTATTTTATGCGTAGGTTTTTATCCTAGGGATATCGACCATAGGAAAAACCGTTTAGGAGCAGACTCATAGGATACAAATTCTGGGGTGATTTTCTGAGTAAAAACTTGTTATGCCTGTTTGGAACAACAAGCTTTTAGGGTGCAAAAACAGGGTAGCTTAGGGGACACGCTTCACAGGCGGTTTTTCCTACTGTTGCCTACTAAAACTTTCCTTCCAAGGCAAACTTTTATTCTGACCCTCCTGACACACGGATTCTGAGTAATCGGGGACCCGTTGGGAGCACAGGCGCGTGTACATAGAACCGCGTGGTCTCACTTGTCGCAGGCTGAGATTACCTCTGCCCGTGTAAAGGAAACCCTTTGCGGTAGATTCTTTCTTATGCTTAGGTCACCTTTTCTAAACTTTCTTCTTTGTTCGTTAGGCGACCAGATGAGACCCAAGAAGAGTACTGGTAGCTCGTCCTCCCAACAAACCAGTAAGGGGAAAGTGGTGGCCACAGACTCCTCGATCCCCAAATTTGGCCCCACCGTGGAGAAGGAGGTCGAGGTGGGGCTCGACGCCTTTTTTGAGGCCAAGAGGATCGCCTCGAAGGTCACCACCCAAGGGAAAGTCAACAAAATTTTGCTTTCCCATAACATTGAGAAAGGGAGGGGCGCCCTGGACGCACGACCTCCCCTTGAAGGCGAGCGGAGTTGTGCACCGCTCGACAAGGAGTACACCGCCTGAAGGGATGAGCATCTCAAGGTTGGGGCCTTCCTCCCATTGGATCAGTACTTTGTGGATTTTTTAAATTACATGAAGCTGGCCCCCTTCCAGCTCCCCCCTAACTCCTACCATCTGTTAGCGGGGTTGAAGTATTTATTCCTGAACCAGGAATGGGAGGTCCCCACGCCGGCGGACATCCTGTACTTCTTTTGCCTCAAAGCCAGCCCAAAGCAATGGGGGCGAGGTGACGAGTTCTACTACCTGACTCGTTTTCCAAATTCGGTTGCGGTCATCGAGCTGCCCAGCCACCCCAATGACTTTAAGGATCAGTTCTTCATGTCAAAGGGGTTTCGCAACTGCGAACACCACTACTTCAACCGTCCTCGTAAGTTCCTTCTATCTTCAGCTCGCAAGTTGATTGCTGATTAGCCTCTTTTTATCTGTTCCTGACTTAGAAACTATCATGCAGCTATTTTCGCGAGGACGGCCAAATCAGTGACCCTTGGGGGTCAATATGCAACCTTGACAGGGCTCCCCCCAAGTGAAAAGTATTATCGCTAGCTCGTGTCTGACAAGACGATGCTGGCGTGTAAGTTAATCTCTCCAGGCCAGACTCTGGCCTTGAGGAGACCGCAGACCATCCCCGAGGAGGCGGCCGCGGATGAGAATGAGGACGAGGAGGACGAGGTGCCCCTCGTGCAGCGGAAGCGGGCTCTGGAGGTCACCCAAGAAGTCAATGCAGAGAGGACCCAGTCCAGGGTAGCAGCCGGCCCCTCTGGCCAAGGTAACCCTTACTTATTTAGGGACTTAGACAGGGCCACCGCAGACCTAAGGCTTGCTAGGTTTAACCCCAGCCAACTCATTTACCGCCACCAAACAGACCCAGATCGCAACATCACTTTACTCCAGTGTGTTGACAAGCTCGTGTTGCATAATGAAATGGGCCGCCCTAGGGGAACTGTAGTAGTAGATAATACCCTAGCCTTTAGGTCGGCCTTCTTTGAGGAGTATGGGACCAATCTTAGGTCGTGACCCTCCCTTCTGGAGGGTGTAGTAGCCCCGGGTCTTAGGCAGTATGTAGAGGAGTCTAGCCCTGAGGCGGATCCAGATCCAGAACCTCTTTTCACCCGTGAGGTCATTACCTTAGACCCTCCCGTAGAAGCTTCGGGGCCAGAGGTCATGACAATAGATTCCTCCTCTAGCTCGGAGGGTAGGACCTCTTTCAATGCATACTTAAGCTCTACTTCCTTTTTTTTGTGATCAAAGTATTTTTACATGCATATTAATACTTTGTTGTCTTTGTTTCAGACGAGGAGATGTCGCAGCCCGGGGATGACAACTTACGATCTATGTTCCAAGGGGGAAATCCTCCCTCCGACCCTCCAAGTCCCCGGCCAAGGGGAAAAATCCAGGTCCCACTGCCATTGAAAAGGTGCCTCCACCCCCTCCTGCCGTAGAGAAGATGGCTCCACCTCCCCCATGACCTCTAGTTCCTGCTCGGGAAAAGGAGGCATCAACCGAGGCCTTGGCGACTCCAGCTCCAATGGTGCACATCCCAGTCAACACCCAGACCTTGGAGAAAATCCCCGAGGTCTTTCGGGGGACGGTTTATGAAACCGCGAGCTATACAGTGGACCACTATTACAACGCCACCCTGAGGGACCTGCAGGAGATTAAGACGAGGAGTCCTGAGAACGTGATGGAGTCTTCAATGGGAATGACCCTCACGGTAAGCAAGCTCTACCATTTGTTTCTTTTTATCGGCTTTATTTCTAAGGCATTTTCCTCACACATTTTTTCTTTCTTGCAGGCAGTTTTGGCTCTTCACCGGAGCATATCCCGGTCCAGGGCCAGGCTCGAAGAGATGAGGGGCGAGCATCAAGCTGCCCTGGCCACCCTCACGTCCGCCCAGAAACAGGAGCAGGATGCTAGAGCCACCCTGGCGACTGTGCAGGCTGAGCTGGATGCATCTCGACCCAAGTTGCTAGAGGCCGAGTCTACCAAGGTCGCCTTAGATGCCGCGAAGGTGGAGCTTGAAGAAGCTAAGGCTGCCCTTGCGGCGGAGAAGGCGACCTCCAACGCCTCCATGGAGACCATGTTGTACCATTGTTGGGCCTTCAACTTGGCTGGTGAGTTTTCCTTCCTGGGGACAGAAGTTTGGGAGTCCTTCCTGGGGAAGTTCAAAGCTCGCCTCAAACAAGAGGCACCCTCTGAAACCGGGGAGACTTCTACTGGGACCGAGCAGGATGGCGAGGGGGTGACTTCATTAGAGCGGCCTGGCGGGGCTTAGGATTTCCTCCTCTTCTTTTTTATTTTTATTTGTAATTTTATATTATGAGGTTTTTATCCTCGAAACAATTGGTATTCCCAACTTTATTTCAATTTATTTACATATTTTTGCCCCGGCCTTATGGTTACCTCTCTTCTATGCACTTGGTGATAACTTAGTTTTTGTTGGTGCCGTGATTGACATCTTATGCTTTTCTAGGAAAAAACATGTTAATCAACTTGAACCAACTTCCAAGACTTAAGTCCTGGTTGTATTCAGGACATTAATTTAAAAACTTAGTTCGTGTTAATTCTTTATCGATATATCGTGCTTTTTAAGAAAAACACCGATCAATCAATTTGAACTAACTTCTAAGTTTTAGGACCTGGTTGTATCCAGGATATTAATTTAAAAACTTAGTTCGTGTTAATCCCTTATCGATATCTAGTGCTTTTTAAGAAAAACACCGATCAATCAATTTGAACTAACTTCTAAGTTTTTAGGACGACCTGGTTATATCCAGGATACAACTTAGTTCGCGTTAATTCTTTATCGATATCTCGTGCTTTTTAAGAAAAACATCGATCAATCAATTTGAATTAACTTCTAAGTTTTTGGGTCGACCTGGTTATATCCAGGATACAACTTAGTTCGCGTTAATCCTTTATCGATATCTCGTGCTTTTTAAGAAAAACATCGATCAATCAATTTGAATTAACTTCTAAGTTTTTGGACGACCTGGTTATATCTAGGACATATGCCCCCCAAGTAATTAGGAAAGGTTCTTTCGTGGTTACTTGACTTTACATCCACAAATATACACAATAATGTAAAAAGATTTAATTCTCATTACTTAATAAACAAAAGATGGCTTTTCTGATTAAGCCTTACAAAGGTATCATTGGTAATATTTCTTCAAATGGATAGCGTTCCAAGTTCGTGGGATTGCTTCTCCATTAAGCCGAGCTAACTTGTAGGCTCCTTCTTTAATGATCTCGGTTATTAGGTAGGGCCTTTCCCATTTCAGTCCCAATACTCCGTCCTTAGGATCCTTACTAGCTAGGACGACTCTTCTGAGGACCAGGTCGCCAACGCTAAAGGCGCATTTTATGACCTTTGAGTTGAAATAACGAGTGATCTTTTGTTGATAATGCGCGAGTTGTAGCTGTGAATCTTCTCGTCTTCTCGTCTTTCATCAATCAAGTCAAGGGACGCGCAGAGCAATTCGTCATTGCGGTCTTGGTCAAACGCCTGGACTCTATGCGAGGCTACCTTTACTTCGACAGGAAGGACTGCCTCACTCCCGAAAGCCAGGGAGAAAGGAGTATGACCCGTCGGCGTTTGATGCGAGGTCCGGTATGCCCACAGTACCTGGGGGATTTGTTCCGACCAGACTCCCTTGGCTTCGTCTAGTCTTTTCTTAAGGCTTGTTTTTAGCATCTTATTGACGGCCTCGACCTGCCCATTGGCCTGGGGTAGGCCACGGAGGAGAAGCTCTTTACAATGTCGTGCCTCTCACAGAATTCGGTGAAGAGATCGCTATCGAACTGTGTTCCATTATCTGATATGATTTTCTTTGGCAGCCCGAATCGGCAGATAATGCTCTTGACCACGAAGTCGAGGACTCTTTTTGAAGTGATTGTTGCCAGGGGCTCTGCTTCTGCCCACTTGGTGAAGTAGTCGATAGCCGCCACCACGTAACGAACTCCTCCCTTGCCAGTAGGGAGGGCGCCAACCAAGTCAATCCCCCAGACCGTGAATGGCCACGGGGACGAGATCATCTCAGCTCGACCGGGGGAGCTCGGGCAACTGTGGCAAATCGCTGGCACTTGTCACATTTTTTGACGTAGGAAATCGAGTCTTTTGACAGAGTGGGCCAGTAATATCCTTGCCTTAATATCTTCAAGGCCAGGCTTTGCCCCCCAGTGTGATCTCCGCAAAAACCCTCGTGCACTTCTTGCAAAATGGTCTTCGCCTCACTTGGCATAACACACCATAGGAGAGGTAAAGAGTGTCCACGCCGATATAATATCCCATCTACCACTATATACCTTGGAGCCTGGTAAAGTACCCGCCTTGCGTCATTTCGCTCTTCAGGTAACTTTCCTGCTGTGAGATATTCGAGGATGGGGTCATCCAGGTCGGTCTGGCATCGATCATCTCGACCTCTGCCCCGACTTCCTCTATGCTTGGTTTCTCCAAGAACTCTACCGGCACTAACCCCAAAGTCTCCGTCTCTCCAAAGGTAGCGAGCTTTGCCAGGGCATCCGCATTGGCATTCTGATCCCGAGGTATCTGCTCAATTGAGCCACGCTCAAATGCAGATAGCTCGCTTTTTACCTTGGCCAGGTAAGTAGCCATCTTGGTTCCACATACTTGGTATTCCCCTAACACTTGGTTTACCACGACCTGGGAATCGCTGTAACATTAGATGGAGCTGGCCTTCAGCTCCTGGGCCACCCTTAGCCCGGCCAGTAAAGCTTCGTATTCGGCCTCGTTGTTGGATGCTTTGAATCCAAATCGCAACGCCAAGTGGAATCGATGTCCTTCTGGGGATATCAATATGATTCCAGCCCCGGAGTCGTTCTCGTTAGACGAGCCATCTACGAAGACCTTCCATGAGGCCTGGGGTAAGGAGGCCTGAGCTGACTCTTCTACAGGATCTTCTCGGAATCCCGTGCACTCTGCCACAAAATCAGCCAGGGCCTGGCTTATTATTGCAGTTCGCGGTATGTACAAAATCTCGAACTGGCTGAGCTCCATAGCCTACTTCAACAGATGTCCCAATGCTTCAGGTTTTTTGCAAAACCTGCCTTAAAGGCTGATCGGTTATGACATGTAATGAGTGGGACTGAAAATACGGCCTAAGCTTCTGGGAGGCCGTGATAAGATAGAAGGCCATCTTCTCCATCAACGGATACCGGGATTCATCTCTGAAAAGCCTCTTGCTGATGTAATAGACTGGCTTCTGAGACCGGTCTTCTTCTCGGACTAATACGGCGCTAGCTGCATCTTTCGTGACAGCTAGGTAAAGGAAAAGAGGCTCTCTTGCCGTTGGTTTGGATAATACGGGCAGCTCGGCTAAATGTGCCTTTAGGTCAAGGAAGGCACGTTCGCACTCCTCGGTCCACTCGAACTTCTTATTCCCCGGAGCAGGTTGTAGAATGGCAGACACTTGTCGATAGATTTAGAAATAAACCGATTAAGGGCCGCCACCCTTCCTGTTAGGCCTTGAACGTCCTTTCGCGACCGAGGTGAGGGCATCTCGAGCAGCGACCTGATCTTATCGGGGTTTGCCTCGATTCCTCTGGTATTGACAATGAAACCCAGGAATTTCCCTGACGCGACCCCGAACGTGCATTTTTGTGGGTTAAGCCTCATGTCGTATTCTCTCAATATCTTAAAGCATTCCTCTAGATCGGAAACATGGTTATCGGCAGTTTTGACTTGACCAGCATGTCATCAACATACACTTCCATGTTCTTCCCGATCTGGTTGGCAAACATCCTATTTACCAACCTCTGATATGTAGCTCCGGCGTTCTTCAGCCCGAAGGGCATGACCTTGTAAAAATAAACGTTGGTCGGGGTCATGAATTTAGTGTGCTCCTGGTCCTCTAGATTCAGGGCGATCTGATTATAGCCCGAATATGCATCCATAAAATACATGAGCTCGTGCCCCGCCGTGGCGTCTACTAGTTGGTCGATCCTTGGCAAAGGGAAGCAGTCTTTGGGGCAGGTTTTGTTCAGATCGGAGAAGTCGATGTAGGTCTGCCATTTCCCGTTGGGCTTCGGGACCAACACAGGATTGGTAACCCAGATCGGGAACTTCGCCTCGCAGATAAAGCCGCACTTTAAGAACCGGGCTACTTCTTCTTCTAGGGCCTCAGCTCGGGTTGTTCCTAGGCGCCTTTGTTTCTGGGATTTCGCAGGCACACTTTTATCCAAGTGGAGGGTGTGCATGATGATGCTCGGACTGATCCCCACCATGTCTTCATGAGACCATGCGAACACGTCCAGGTTCTCCTGCAGAAACTTAATCAGCTCTGCCTTCCTTTCACCACATAGATTTTTCCCGAGCTTTACCATCCGCGAGGGATTTTGTGGATCGACATTTACCTCCTCGAGCTCTTCGATGGCTTGGAGCTCGAATTTATCCTCGCCTATTCTGGGGTCAATATCATCATTTAGGATGATACTCTCCCATTTGGTGCTCTGAGGTTTTTCAATCTCAGGACTAGGCACAAGTTCCTGAGATTCCTCATTTCCGCCCTGGACGGTCATCGTTAACTACCCGGGTTTTAATTTTCCCTTCATAGAAATGTTGTAGCATTCCCTGACAGCAAGTTGGTCACCTCGGACCGTGCATATCCCCGAGGAAGAGGGGAATTTCAGCACGAGGTGGCAGATGGAGGTAATGGCTTCAAACTCTATCAGTGTAGGTCGACCCAAAATGGCATTGTACGCGGCGGGACAATCGATGACCACAAACTTGAGGAGTTTCGAGACTGTCTGAGGTCCCTCTCCCAAGGTGATCACCAGCTCGATCGTTCCTATTGCCGCCGATCCTTCCCAGAGAATCCGTATAGCATCATGGAGGTGGCTTTCAGCTTGGTGACAAACAAACCCATCTTTTCCAGTGTAGACCGGAACAGTAGGTTTACCAAGCTCCCATTATCAACCAGTACTCTCCTCACCCTCCGGTTAGCGAGCTGAACGGCTATGACCAGAGGGTCGTTGTGAAGGAACTGGATGTGGTTGGCATCTTCCTCGGTGAATATGATCGGTTACCTCTCCAATCATTGTTGTTTGGGTAGATGCTGCTCAGGGACGAACTCCATTCCATTATGAGCCTTAAGTTCGTTGACGTATCTCTTTTGGGCACCCCTGCTCGTGCCAGCCAGATGGGGACCTCCGGAGATCGTGGATATCTCTCCTCCTATCACGGGAGGAGGGACGTCCTGATCTACCCGAGACCCGGGCTGACTAATCGGGACTTCCGGAGCTGGATGGCCGGCAGGAACTCTATTCCGCGCGTATTGAGCCAAGGGTCTGGCTCTGATGAGAGTCTCGATCTCATCCTTCAAGTGCCTACAATCATCGGTGTTGTGGCCAATGTCATTGTGGAACCGACAAAACTTAGAGGGGTCTCGTTTACCCTTCTGGTGCTTCAACGGTTCCGGCTTCTTCCAGGGGAGGCGAGCAGAATTTTCTAGGAAGATGTTCTCCCTAGAGTGGATGAGCTCGGTATAAGTCGCATAGACCGGCTTGAATTTTTCTACAGACTTGTTCTTCTTTGGGTCGTGCTGGCCGCCCCCGCTGCTCCATTTTCTCTTGCCTCCACCAAACTGGTTATTCTGTGTAACGGTTTGGGTCGCTGCCGCGACGTCCGTTCCCACTCCAGCGGGCTGCTCAGGGGCCTGGCTAGTTCCCGCGGCTGATGCTTGAGCCTCCTCCAGGTTGATCCATCCCTGGGCCCTATTTAGGAATTTGTTTATGGTGCTGACTCCCTTTCTTCGTATTTCTTCCCAGAGCCCGCCTCCGACGAGGATCCCAGTCCTCAAGGCCATGAGCTTGGAATTGTCATCTGTGTCTCTGGCCCGAGCAGCGACGTTCACGAACCTGCTCAGGTAAGCCTTCAGAGGCTCGTCGGGCTACTGCCTTACGTTCGCCAAAGTATCGACCTTGATGCGGGCAGCCTGAGAAGCTCAGAATGCCCTTTTAAAGTCGGCAGAGAAGGCTTTCCATGAGCTGATTGATTGCTTTTTACTCTGCTTGAACCATTGCCTGGCTGGCCCGGTCAAGGTGGAAGGAAATATTAAACATCTCAGCTCGGGACCAATGTTGTGGGCCATCATCAAGGTATTGAACATACTCAGATGATCTGACGGGTCCCCGTCTCCGTTGAACTTGGACAAGTGAGGCATACGGAAACTAGGTGGATACGCCGTTGCTGCTATGCTGAGGGCAAAGAGCTCAAGTTCGTCCCCTGAATCATACTCATCTTTCTCTTTTTCTGATAAGAGCTTCCTCATCAACTCCTCCATCTAAGCCAGACGCTCAAGGGTTTTGTCTTGACTTCCTTGGTTGTTCCGGGGCCTTTCAACGGCTCCGGATCCATTGTACGCGTTTGGCGGGTTATTGTCCCTCCTATCTTGAGATAGGTTATATGGGACGTCCCGCTGTCACGTACTTCGGACAGGCCTTCCCTTTGGCAAGCACAGCTGCTGTTTCCAACTAGGTCTCCTCTCTGAGAGTTTAGGCGATCTCGGAGGTCGCCCCTCGGGGCGGCCTGGGGACTTTGCGTCGAGCTCAAGCATTGGTTCAGGTATCCACCGGAGAGATCACTTCGACGGCTTCCGGTCCAATAGCATCCATTTGAGATGCTCAGAGCCCGCCGCTGGGGATGAGGATCCGGGGCTTCTCTGGGCGCCCAGCTACAATGGGAAGGTCTGGCGAAAGGATGATTTCTCCTGCTACTCCCGTGAGTCGGAATATCTCGGACTGGCCGAGGAGGAGACGGGTATCTTATTGGTGAGGGAGGATGTCTGACCAGGGATGCGATCCTAGTCCCGTTAGGGCGGATCAAGTTAGGTCGTGGCCCCTCCGCTCTACCATCCTCCGCGTCCTGTGCTCGGCGGTCTGAGCGGGGCGCAGGACAACTGGTCGGGACAGGCTGTCGTCACGAGCCCTCCCCAGATCTTCTTCGCGAGCTTCCTCGAGCCCTCCTAGGTGCGCTCGAGGGCGGAAGTGAGCTGGGAGTTGAGGTCAGGACCGACCGACTGAACTGTTGCTTGGCCCTAGGGAGTTCCTCAAATGTGGTTTCCCAGTGGTGCGACGTGAGAGAAGAATTTGATGTTGGGGGTCTGACCGACCAACTGGGCTTGGATCAATTACCCCGGCGGGACTTATGAGTCTCACCGTGCCCCTTTCCGACGTTAGCGTCGATTGTCAAAGGGGGCAATCGGGCCAAAACCTCTTGAATCTGCTGGTTTGCTTTCGCCAGCTGACTCCTCAACTGTGCATTTTCCATTTCTACCGCCGTGCAGAAATCCGGGTACGGATTGGGCGGTCGGGGAGCCAAACTTCCAATGTCATCTTGGCCTATTGGCTGCTTGCCCGGCCACTGCTGAACCTAGGGTTCTGATCATCATTCATGGCGGCAAGATGGGCCTCCTGCCCATCACGTTGGTCCGCCTCGTTACCATGTCTTGAGCGAGTAACTACCATGGTTGGGTATTTGCGATAGCACCAATCTAACAGCTCTCAATGAAAGCACCAAACTATTGACGCGATTCTTCGGCAACAGATAATTATAAGAATAAGGAGAGGGATTAGTGCTAAATAATGAACCATAATAGATGAATGATCTCAAAGGAAAATTATAACTCGAATACTTTTTTTAGGTGGTTCAAAGGTTAAAATCCTTCTAGTTCACCAGTCAATATTATTGATATCTCTCTGATATTATTTACAGGGTGTTTCTTTACAAATTAGAAGCCAACCCCTTGCAACTCCCAGGGTCTCCATATTTATAGGGAGAGGGCACCTGGGTGTTGGCAAAGGAGGTCATCCTATGACCCTCTTACCCATCATGTCACTTCTGTGACATTCATGATTAATTCCTAAAACCTGACAATGAAGTGTGGTCTAATCAATAGGTTAGGGGGGTAATGGGCCGCACGGCCTAACCCAATCGTGGGGCGCCTGAACACGCACGTTTATGCTGCGTGTCCGAGATTTCAAGAAATGATCAGACACGTGATGTCTGATATATGCACGTTTACATTGCATGTTTGACTTTATAAAGGGTCAGAGGTGTCAGCTCAAGCTCGTACCACGAGCTTGATGTAATCTAAGTTCGCGACATCCCCACTACTGTCTAGATACCTTCGTGTATTCTTACTGAGCCTTTCGCTACCTCGAGCTAAAGAGGTTGAGATTTGTAACAGCAGCTCCGGATAGGAGCTTCCACGTGGCTGAGAGGATTAGGCCCTTACCCAGCTCGCTAATAACCCGTGGATATTTAGGGCGTACAACTTTAAAAACATCCACTCTTTTATAAAAATGTGATTTTTTTTTATCTCTTACGCGCCATGAAGGAGTATACATACATGCTCTTGATCAAATTAAAATAAAACATATATGCTCTTGATGATCCTTTCTAAACAAAAATATTTAATAATTTTAAATATTTATATATATATTTACTTATAAACTTAATTTTTTTCAATAATAATATTTTAAAATTTTATATTTTGTATTACTTCGATCCTATTTGGTTAACAAAATAATATAATGATTCATTTACTTATTTCATTGTTGATTAATTAATTAATTTATTGATTTTGAAAAAAAGAATTAAAGCATTTAGCAGCTAAACGAGACATTTATATATACTAAGTAGAAGCAATGTACAATCCAGATTTGCTTAGTTTTAAAATTATAAATATTATCTATAATTTTAATAAAAACGGATTCACTGTTTTTTTAAAATATATATATATATAATAAAATGAATTATAGTTCTATAATATATATATAAATATTTATTTTAATAATCTCTATACATATGATATATAAACACAACGTTAATATATATATATATATATTTATATGGCTACATAACATATATATATATATATAAAATACAATAATATTTAGAAAGAAATTAATAAAAGAAATAAAATAAGAATAGAAAAAATCATAGTGTAGATAGTAGTATACACGCATCAACTATTTTTAGTTTTTAATATATCTCGCAATGTCCTTTGGTAGATTTAATGAAGAAAAAAAACTCCAATCATTTGATAAAAAAGAAACGATCACACAAATTTATAAGATAAAAAAAATGATATGTATGTCTTTATTATTTTTAAATAAATATCATTTAATTTTTTAGATTATCATAAAATATCTTAAAAATATCATATTTTAATCAACTAATTTATTTATTTTTATTTAAATTTATGTTTGTTATAGTTTTTTAATTTTGCAGCAAAAATAAAAGATTATATATTATATGTTTAATATAATATTAAGTTTAAGTTTAATTTTATTTAAGTTATAAAACATATGATTTTATTATTTTTTTAAATAATTATTATTATAAAATATCTCAAAAATATCCTACTTTAATTTGTTTAATTATTTATTTATTTAAGTGTTTATAATCTACAATTAAATATAAAAACATTCTGTTAAATATAAGAATATTCTGTTAAAATTAGCAGAAAAAAATAAAAAATTATTAAAATCAAGAATTTTTCATATCTACACTTTGTATATACAAGAGATATTGATAATAATTTTGTTATAATTATATCTAATATGTATTGTTATTATGTTATATTCAATACCCAAATAGATACACATTCGTGTTGTGTTATAGCTAGTACGATTTCTTACCATCTCTCTGGAAGAATATTTAATTGTTAATTATTTTCTGTTATATTGTGTAATGTATCTATATTTTAAAAAAAAAAAAAAAAAAAAAAGTTTTCTAACTCGCTATGATCTATTCCATTGAGTTCCTTCCAAAATATATTTATGTATAAATTTGAAAGTTTTGTAGGTACGTACCGCACGAGTGTCTGTGGCCACAGCAGTAATAACAAACATGAGGATGAAAGTGGCAATGAACTCAAGCATGAAAGCTTGGCCATGGCTGACTCTAGGACTTGGAACCGTGACTCCACCAGACATGAAGGGATTAAACACAGCCTTGAGAGCCAAAGAGGCAGAAATGGAGGCCAAAACCTGGACTGTTATGTAAGGAAGAGCTAACACCCAAGGGAAGTGCCTCAGCGTGGCGAAAGCTATGGTAACCGCCGGGTTTAGGTGTGCACCCGAGATGTGGCCTGTCGAGAAGATCACCACCATCACTGCCAGCCCGGCGCTGGCCGCGCTTCCCATCAATGTTTCAACTCCGTTGTACTTTTCATTCACGATGGGCGCCGCTGTGGCCGCAAACACCATTATAAAGGTTCCCACGAACTCAGCTCCAAGCTGAGATATGATTATTTGTTAAATTTTAAGTGGTAGAAGAAAGAAAAGACACGTAATTTAGAGACATGAGAATCTTACAGGAACTGTGTTTTATGATTGAATGGGCTAGTTTTGTCATACCTTGCGGGCAATAGAGACATTGGACTTGGGCAGAGCCAATGGGCATTTAAATTTTGACATTTGAAGACTTGTTGTATCGATATCATAGATATAAACACTTGTGCAGAGAGTTGAAAATGTTGCATATAAGTACTCTAGACTACATGCTTGGCGTTTCTTCAGATGTACCAGAATATTATATAAGCGATACTATACATATATATATATATAATGGTAACGCATGATTGAATTAAATTGTTAAATTAACTTGATCAACTACACTATTTTTTAATTATTTACTTCACTACGTGGGAGATGAAAGTCAACTTATATGCTGAGTACCATCTGAAAAAGTCCCCTTTCCGATCTTTATCACTATAATATTTCAGAAAAGGTCAGCTAAAGAAACAAGGATTACGATGCAACCATTTTATTGGTAAAAGATAGGAAAAAAAAATCTCCAATTAGGCAAACTTTGTTGCCTACTATAGAATCAAAATAACAAGAACTCAACACGCATTGCAATATGCAACACTCACAAGACCCGAAATCGCGTTTGCAGTGAATCAGGCATGTAAGTTCATGCAACAACCAACATCTCTGCTCAATGGCTTTCTGTCGTTTTTTGTGTGGAACACTAAACTGGGCCTCACCATACATGCTTCTCCTTCGAACTTTGCTGTTACGGCATATCCTAATGCTGATTGGGCCTCCTGTTCCGATGATCGAAGAAGTACATCTGGCTGGCTACTGTGTGTTCTTTGGTGATTCTTTTGTCTCCTGAATCAGAATACAGTGCATTAGCTTTGGCTGCAGCTGAACTCTGTACATGCAAATCTCTGCTCTATGAGATGCGCAAGCAAATACCTCGAATCCCCCTGATCAGATGTGATTACATGATCAATCTTCACTTGGATTCCAACCCTCTATTCCATATTAGGACAAACATATAAAAACTGACAAAACGCCTCACCTCCTTCAGATTTCAGCAGCTTTGAGCCGAGGTGAATGTTCTCCCAACCAAGACCCTTAAACTTGCGGGAAGATGTAGTTAATCTATTTATGTTCTCCAACTCTTGTATTCTGACTTTGCTATATACATAAAGTCTCTGACTCATAGCTCATTCATTCATTGAGCTATTTTCCCATTCAAATTCTTTCATCTTCATTTTCTGTCAGTTTATTTTAATTGTTCTCCAAAATACACACATATTTCATCATAACTCCAAACGACAATAGGCAAATAAAAAAGCAAAGGAATCATAAACTTGGTGTTCATCATATACTATTTGAGCGGCTTAGATTGTTTCTGAAATTAATGAACTAAACATATTTCATTGACCCTAAAGTAAACTCGGCAAATAAATGGTATAAATACCACAACAAAACTCTCTATTGTCCTCAATTCTACACTCTCATCATTAATGCATACATATAGATATTATCTAATTATAATATATTTTAAAATATCATCAGTCAAGTTAAGAGAATGCAAAAGCTGAGTATAATAAAGTGTATTTAACATTTCCCTTTGAAAATAATATAAACTTTGGGAACATAATAGTATCACAAACAACCCCAAATGACACGACAGAAAACTCAATATGCAATTTAATTGTGCTGTTGTATTATATTTCCGGGTTATAAGTAAAAATGTTTTCAATTTAATGAAAAAAGCAGGCCAAAATTCTTGCTCATAATCACTGCGCATTGGATCACAACTTACTCTAAAATAGCTTCACTGTTCGTCTTTTTCTTTTTTTCATATATATTTTTTTAATTGAAAGAAAATAAAAAAAAAACCTGTTCTAAAATAATCATCCAACTCTATATGGGTTTCTCATTCATTTCCTGCAAAAATAAAAAATAAAACTCTCCTAAAACCAATAAATCTGTTTCTTTTCTTCATAACTTACTGTTGTTTCTTTTTGTAACTATGTAAACCAAAACCGACCGTGTCTTAAGGACTCTTCATATATTCATAATTTAACATATATTCATAAGCTATATAAAAGTCAAATCCATGCCTTCAACAAAAAATAAATTCCTGGCAGGAAACCCAGATTCAAAACCATTATCAAGTTATAAAATCTCTATGTTATGATGGGTACTATCACTTTTCACAAGAAGCTTTTGCTTCTATTGCAGACCCAGCTTCCGGAGTAATCAACATCTCTTCTCACAATAACTCACATAATTGTACATTCTAATCGCTCTAAATATTGCTTATCTTTGCCTCTTTTTTGTGTTTTCTCATGACTCTACAGGGCCTAACAGCTAAAGGAGATTTACCTGTAAATTGCTTGATGCAAAAAAGAATCTTCAGAAGGACGAATTCTAAAATTGTACTGAAAATTTACATGATGAGAGATCTTTTTCTACTACTCTTAGGGGCATCCTCTAGATGTTGCATCGGCTTTTAACTCCCTCTAGAACAGGTAATAGTTAAGTAACTAGTTAACCACTTCAGATTACACACAACAAAGACAGCATATCTTGAAAACAAGACAAAATTGAAAAATTTCCACAAGTCATCTCTTAGTTCCTAGTTCTTCAAAGTAGAACCACCAATATTTAGCAGAGCTGATTTTTTTTTAAACTAGGCTGCCAGCCTAAGCTTATAATATTTGGGGACCGGGAATCTATAGCAATTGTTATGTAGGTACCTAGGAGGGACTCGAACCTTAGACCTTGTGAGAACAAACCATGTGCCTAACCATTTGAGCTACCCCTCTTGGGGTATCGCACCAGATCTGATTGAACGAGAGCAACAGAACATAACTCTCTCATGTCCTACTAGACAAGGAGCCTATATTTTTGTTTTCTTTATCTGCTGTCGCTAAAAGTAAAGACCAGATCTAACTTTTCCCTTAATCTATTTTCCTAAGATAAAGATAATATTAATAATAATAATAATAATAATAATCATAAAAAAAAAAATGGCCAGAAAACACAACTAAGATATAAATAAACCTTTTACAAGACATGCCATTACTGGCCAATGGAAACTAGCATAATGTACCACAAATTCATAAATGCTCACTAGTTGTTAATGATATGCTTTAAGATAAATAACATGTAGAAATGTTTCACCCATGAAAACCAAAAAGCCTCCCGCAAGACAAATCCTAGTATCTGTCTAAATGTGGGAATGACATGACCATAAAACTTGTATGCATTTCCTATGAGAGCAGGCCTCCCTCAATTTAAAATCTAATAGTTTCAAAGCTAGGAAACATTCAGATGTTTCCAAGCTTGATTTCATACCACATCTTAAATTCTAACATATGATCAGATACAAAACCAAAGTTCATATCTAAAGTAACTCTTTCTCACTAAAGGTAATGAGTGTACAAGCACCCTATCACATTTACCTCGATCTATATAGTATATACCAGTAATTTTGTTTTATTGTCTTGCTAAAACCGCCATGAAGCCAATAGAAAAATAGTCTTTAAATTGATACCAGAGACTTAATAAAGATTTTCTCTCAATGCAGGTTTCTGAAAGAATCAAGATACAATGCGGTACAAATCTAAAATAATGTTAGTATGAGAGGGAGAAAAGTTTACATAATAAAATCCTTTAGTTATTGCTTAAAAAAATGAAGAGAGGAGAAAAACTAGATAAATTGAATACAACATAATGTTCAAGACATCAAAACTCACCTAGTGAAACAAGCATCTGACATCTTCAAATACTCTTGAGGCATCTTAACAACGTATGTTTGGCATCACATCATGTCACCAAAAAAAAATGATTTATTTTATCTAACAGACTAATAAAAGGTTATAGAATTTATTGCAAACCATAATTCCACAATTACCAATTACAGTGCAAAATGCTCTATGAACCTTGCTCCAGTGTCACTTGAATATTTGATTACCAAAACAGGCAAGGTGGTGTCAGAACAACACATAGACTGGTTCTTAAGAAAATACTTCATGGACATTACCTCAATGATTCTTTAGGAACTACTTCATGGAGATTACCTCATTGCCAATCATTCCTATTTCATAAGGACCTGATACCTACTAAATAAAAGGCTGCAAAATGTGCAGCTAGTTCTTCTAAAGGAACCACAATCGTAGGATTCATAAGTTCATATTCATGTATAAATGAATGAATATCAATAGCAACCCAGACTAAAATCTAATTAACATATATACAAGAATAAAAACAAATGCAAAATATAAGAAATAAAAAACAACAACCTAAAGGTCACCCCTTTAGATAAAATAACGAGAAGGTGCTAATACCCTTCTGAATTTGTATCAGAAAAGTTCCACACAAATCATGTACTTATTTTAACATTTTGTTTTTCAAAAGTTAGAGACACAAATGTAAAAACACTTTGAAAAAAGAAACTACACACAAAATAAGCAAAGTAACAAGAACAGCAATTTTCTTTCTCCTTTCGACATGAAAAATTAAGCATTCAAATTTGTGAAAGTAAATACAGTACAACATGAAGACCAACTGGGAAATTCTCTTTGATTTGCATAAACACATTAAACTTAACAGTAATGGCAAGTGCTCTATTTCAATTTCTACATACAGCAGCAGCAGCAGCAACAACAATAACATTGGTCTCGGTTGTAAAATATATAACCAACCTCAAATCCGAAACTCGAGCAGAGTCCTCAAGGCTACAATGCCGTGAGCCTCGCCTCGAAAACGAATCCCCTGCTGAGGCCGTCACCACTTCCGGGCACACCATCTATCCATCGCCAATCCCCTTTCCCGGAGCAGTAATCCCACAAGGCCAATCTTCCGACCCTCTTCGCCGAAAAGCAAACCCGGTCTCCCCCACCAAACACCTTAAACTTACTCGACTCCTGAAAACACCTGAACATTTCCAACGGCATCCGACCCGCTTCGTCCCACTCCAAACTATCCAAATCCAACCTCAGGATCAAAATCGTCGAACACGACGAGTTCAACGAGAATGAAGATTTCAACCCACCAACCATTAGGATTCGATTCCCACTCCCCCTCACCAAACGGGGTCGTTTCAAGATATCAAACACGTCCCCCCACTCGTGCCTCTCGAGCCGATTCCATGTCTGCGAGTTCTTCATCTTCGCGATTGTGCACGAGAAAAGCTTCCACTGACTTCGCCACGGCGAACCCACATCACAAAGAGCGTAAACAGAGTCGGAGACCAGAATAGGGCTTCTGGGTTTCGACGGCAAATTCGAAGAGAAGCTTAGCCATTGGTTCGAGCCCGAAAAACAATAAAGCGCAGCAAGTTCAGTCAACACCATGACTCGACTCACCGAATCAACCAGGACCGAACCATGACGCGACCAGGCCGAACCCAGCTGAGGCAAGACCCGGAACTGTCGAGTCAAAGGGTTGCAAACAAGAAGCGACTTGCTGATCCCGGGAGAAGAGTCGGGTGAGTCTCCCCAGAGATAAACGAGTCCGAGAGAGGAGGCGACTGGGTGGAGAGAGCGGAATGGGAGGAAATCGAGGTTGAATCTGAGCCATTGGCTCTGATCGGGGTCAAAGACGTGGAGGCCGGGATGGGAGGAAACGTGGAGGCGGTGGGCGTGGTGGTGGTGGTGGTGGTGGTGGTGGTGGTGAGGAGGGCGGAGAGCGAGGAGGTGAAGCGATGAGGTGGCGGAGATGAGGTGAAGGAAGCAAGGTGTGGTGAGGACTTCGTTGAAGAGCTTACAGACGGAGCGACAGATCATGATCTGACGGAGGGGAAGAGCTGAGAATATCTGGTGCAGCGTGTCCTGCGGAAGACTGTAGATCGGCGGCGCCTCCATGGTACTTGCCGTGGGACCGTACACCATACGATCTTAGAGAGAGAAAGAAGGTCGAAAGATAGAGAGAACGAAAGATATTGAAAATTAAACTCTCGAATGGTCGTAGGGGAAGACGAGTCCAGACATGTCCATGCCGTTCTTTGACGGTATTTTCGTCATTTAATCGGATTTGATTAGAGAGCCCATGTTCAGGCCCAAAATACTAAAGCCCGAAATGAGGCCTGAAGTTCTGAAGCCCATATGCCGAGATTATCATTCATGGAAAAAAAATATTAAAAAGGAGATCTTGTCATATTTATGGGATATTTTTGGGTATTTATATATATACATGGGAACTTTCCCACTAAAATATGATGATCGGATTAAAAAGATGCATGGGAATTTATATTAGGAACAATTCTGCATTCCCATAGCAAAACCTAATTAAAATAAAACCTTCTAGACAAACTCAACCAACTCGTTGTACCAAATCTTGACGACGAGCTCGACGACCTTGAACCGCTAATTTCAAAATGCATCTTCATCGTTGATGAACCAATACAACAAGAGTGAACTGGGATGTAGGGATGTGAACGGGTTAGGGAATTGCAGGAGAATACTCCCATCATCTTCGTCCCCATCCTCGCTCCCGCCTTGCATGTTCTTCAATGAAGGCGGGGCATGAATCTCCACGGGGACCTATTTATTTAAAAATAAAAGTATAAATAAGAAAAGGTAAATTTTATAAAGTATAAATACTCATTTGATACCATGTGTTTTATCAAATACAAATTCGATGCCCTCTCTTTCTGATAATTATCAATCAATACCCTTTGTTTGTAAAAACTACATAGCTTAGTACCCTCCGTGCGTTTAAATTTTTAATATTCTCATAATACCCCTTAGTTGATTTTCAATTATTTTATTATTTTTAAATGATTTAAATATATTTTTCAAAATTCATAAAATAAAATAAATGTTTAATTAAAACTTTAAAATAATTTTAATAAACAAATTTAAAATAAACTAAATTAATTAAAAACAAACAAAAATTGGAATTTAAATGTTATCCAAAAAACAAGCATGGATGACATGGCAAACATTTAGTACACGTGGCTAACATCTGGTAGAATTCGTGCTCGACCATCGCCCAGGAAGATATCTACTGTCATGACGTTCGATCTCTTCATACGACCAGCCTGGTCGTACGCATGCTATACGCGGAAAAGATCCTATGCAGTTGTGATAATATTCGAAATTATCTCCCATGATTTCCTAAGTATCCGATTATTTAGGAAATAATATCTGTAACAAATTAATGTAAATCCTCCTTGAGCCTATAAATAGAGAAGGAGGGCTCAAGGGAAAAGGATCTTCTTCTTCTTTTTCGCTTTCTGATCATTTGATATATTGTCTTGTTCTTCTGAGGTTGGTGAAACTCATTGAATCCCAGTTCTTTGATCACTCATTTGAGTTCTATATCAATAACAATTCAAGTGGACGTAGGTTATTACCAGATTCTGGGGCCGAACCACTATAAACTCTTGTGTTCTTTATTATCTCGTCATCACATTCTTTCCAACGTATTTGTCCACATCAAGAAAATTTGACTCCGTGTCAGTTAGCCAAAATCAGGGTCAACATTCTGGTGCTTTCATTGAGAGCTTGATTCATTATCGTTGAAAGATCAATGGTGAAAACTACCAAGAAGACTGGACAGGCGGCCGGCGCTGCACCATCTCACCCGCCTCCTCCTCCAAACGTGGCTGAGGATGAGCCACATTTGGAATTTGATGAGGAAGAAATGGACTCCGAGACGATGAAGAATACCCTAGGGGTATTGCAGGATGAACTGGCCAATTTGAGGGCCAGCCAGGAAAGTGCTACCAAAATCATGGCGCGGCAGCAACAAGAAATTGAACGACAGCGCCTGGAGCTGAGTGAAAGACAGGCAGAGATGGACTGTCGCCAGAGGGAGGCCATGGCAGCCCTCGAGGCAGCCCTACAACTGGCTAGGAATCAGGCTGCGCCTGCCTCGCAGCCTAATCAACCTGCGAATGGGCCGCCCCACAGGGGTCCCAATCCTAGCCCGCCTATCCAGCCCTCGAGCCCATAAAGGCCCGAGCAGCCATCGGCGCCTCAGGACGATGTCCCGCTAAGGGCCCCCAAAGCACAACCTCTATCCCAAGCTGGTCGCGGCAATCCCCCGCAGCAGAGACAGAATAGGGCCTCGCAGCCGCCTCGCAGCCCTAGCAGGGGCGACGAGCCAAACCCTCCAAGCAGAGGACAACGTCCACCTGATAACAAGAGGAACTCAGAGTTAGGCTCTGCGGTCCGAGGCCCCCCATGGCATGATAATGCACGGGGACCTACCGACCAACGCAGGCCACCCTCTAACGCTCAGGAGGTTCCAGCCCGGGAAGATAACCGAGGGAACAGTCGATCCCACCATAGCCAATCAAGATTCAGAGATGGCCATGGTTATAACGAGGCTGACTCAGGCAGAGGAAATTCCGGTCGGAGGAATGAAAAGAAGTGGAGGCAGGAGCCAGCCACCTCGGGATGACCAACCCGAAAGACGGGACGCTGGGGGGCAGCCCAAACAAAATAATGTCTTCAACCGGCTCGGAGCTAGCGAACAGCGGAGGAGAGACGAGGATTTGAGAGATGTTCTCAACAATCGCCGCGAGCAGCACGACGAGTACGTCCCCCCAGCACCAGAGGCCACGGCGATACCTGGCGCCGTACAGGCCCAAATAGGTGCCCTCAACCAGGCAGTGCAGCAGCTGGTCGGGGGAAGAACATCTTATATCGACCACGATAGGAGAAAAGGCACTCCTTTCGTCCAGAGGATAGCTATGGCAGAAACTCCTAGCAAGTTTAAGATGCCTACGCTTCCAAATTTTGATGGGTATGGTGACCCAGTATCTCACGTCAACAAGTTTGAGATACAAATGGATATTCAGAAAGTGTCCGAAGACGCTCGGTGCAGGATCTTCCCTGCAACACTTTCTGATGCCGCACAGGAGTGGTTTTTCAAATTCCCTCCTGCAAGTATAGTTTCCTGAGAAATGTTCGTAAAGGAGTTCTACGGACAGTTCTACGCGGGTCATGTGCACCCGACTGAGGCAAACCAGCTGGTTGAAATAAGCCAGTAAGATGGAGAACCACTGAAGGACTACATCCAGCGCTTTATGCGAGCAGCTACTGGAGCAAAAACAGTGGGAGACGAAGGCAAGATGATGGCCATAACCGCAGGGGTTAAACGCCACACGCCTCTCTAGGATAGCCTCAGAAAACATGGGGTTAGAACTACCCAGGAATTCTTGGATCGAGCTGATCGATACATCAAGCTCGAAGATGCTATTGCCAATGAAGGGAAGCCCCCAGGCAAGGATAAGGGGACTGCCGAGCCCGCCAAAGCCGCCAATGGGTCCAAGCCCAACGGCAACGGCAAAGGCAATGACAACGGCAACGGCAATGGCAAGAATGGGGGGAAACGGCCACACAATGAGCCTTCCACCTCTGACAGTAAACGATCCAAGGGTAACCGTTATGAACCTCGGTTCACTAACTATACTGCCCTTATTGAGTCTCGGGGAGAGGTTTATCAAGCCACGAGTTCCAGCGTGCCTTATAAGAAACTTGCTCCCATTCGAAAAGATATTTCAAGAAGAGACACCACCAAGTTCTGTCGTTATCATAACGACTACGGACATGATACCAATGAATGCAACTAGCTGAAGGATGAGATCGAGTTCCTTATTAGACAAGGACACTTGAGAAGATATATACGGGCCTCGGGAAATTCCCAACGAGAAGCTCCAGGTGGCAACGAGCAAGCGCCCACACGCCAACGCTCGCCACCTTTGCAGCCTGACCCCGTAACTGGCACATTGTTAACCATCTGTGGAGGCCCGCACCTCGCGGGAAACAGCGGAAAGGCCAGAGAACGATATGCTCGGACTCTACGCCATGACCAGGACATCGAGATGATGACTGTGGATGACCGCGCACCGAAAAAGGCTCGGTCAGAAGAGGGCAAAATAACCTTCTCTGATAGCGACGCCCAACATGTCCGGTTCCCACATTCCGATCCGCTAGTCTTGGATATCCAAATGGCCAACATGATGGTGAAGAGAGTGCTAGTTGATACAGGAAGTTCGGTGAACATCCTGTATAAGTCTTCGCTGGAACGCATGAAGCTGTTCGTTAAGGACCTGGAGCCCTGCAACCAAACAATATACGGCTTCTCTGGTGAGGGACTCGCCCCCGCAGGGTCAATCAGACTACCAGTGACAGCAGGTACAGCGCCTGTTACTAGGACATTACTCGCTACTTTCATAGTAGTCAATTGTCCTTCGGCGTACAATGCCGTCATTGGGAGGCCAATACTGGTTGATCTACGGGCCGTCACCTCTATATGGCACTTAGCCATGAAATTCCCGACAGACGCAGGAGTAGGACGCGTGTTGGGAAACCAGAGGGAGGCCAGGGGAGTGCTACAACGCCTCAGTCACAAAGGCGAAGAAGGGAACGTCAAAGAGCACTCCCCCAGATAGGTTGCAGATGGCAATTGATATACAAGCCCAATCCGGTGATGAAGTCACCAAATAGGGTGTTGCCCAAAGTGAGGATAGAGATTTAGATCCTCGCTTTGGGGATTTTGAGGAAAATGTTGGACCCGTTGAGGACCTGGAAGAGGTCTAACTTGACGAGAAAGATCCGACCAAAGTCGTGAAGGTCGGGAAAAACTTAGAACCAACCACAAAGCATGCACTGGTGGAGTTTTTGCAGAAGAACCAGGAAGTCTTTGCCTGGTTGCACAAAGACATGGCTGGGATAGATCCTGCAGTTATCAGTCATGTCCTGAACATAGACAAGAGTTTTCCACCCGTGCAACAGAAAAGAAGGCTGCTCGATAAGGATCGATCAAGAGCCTTAAAAGAAGAAGTTGAAAGATTAAAGGAGAATGGGTTCATCAGGGTGGCGTTTTATCCATCGTGGGTCTCTAATCCAGTACCGGTTCCCAAACCTAATGGCAAATGGCGAACCTGTGTGGATTTTACAGACCTCAATAAAGCCTGCCCAAAGGATTGCTTCCCACTCCCAAGGATCTACCAGTTGGTCGATGCTACTGCAGGACACGAGATCCTCCCCTTCATGGATGCATACTCAGGCTACAATCAGATTAGCATGCATCCCCCTGACGAGGATCACACCAGCTTTCGGACCGATACGGGATTATACTGTTACAAAGTAATGCCCTTCGGACTGAAAAACGCAGGTGCGACTTACCAGCGATTGGTTAACCACATGTTTAAAGAATTGATCGGCGTAAACATGGAGGTGTACGTGGACAACATGCTGGTAAAGTCGAAAAAAGCAGAAGGACATGTGAAGGATTTACGAGATTGTTTCGACATATTGAACAAATATCAGATGAAACTAAATCCTCTCAAATGTTCCTTCGGAGTTGGATCAGGGAAATTTTTGGGGTTCATTGTTAATTCAAGAGGAATCGAGGCCAACCCCGACAAGATAAAAGCCCTGATCGACATGAAATCGCCAGAGAAGATCAAGGATGTACAAATTTCAACTGGAAGAATTGCAGCCCTAAGTAGATTTATTTCCAAGTCAACGAATAAATGCGTCCCTTTCTTCAATCTACTTAGGGGCAACAAGAAGTTCGAGTGGACAGGAGACTGCGAGCAAGCTTTTCAGGCCCTAAAAGCCCATATGGCACAGCCTCCTATTTTATCAAAGCCTATCGAAGGAGAAACTTTGTTCATTTACCTGGCGATCACTGAAGTTTCTGCTAGTGCGGTACTAGTACGAGAGGAAGAAGGCGTACAAAAAGCGGTTTATTATGTAAGCAAGAGGCTAATCGGAGCAGAACTGAGGTATCCTCCCATCGAGAGGTTAGCATACTGTTTAATCTTAGCCTCAATCTTGGCCTCAAGGAAGCTACGTCCTTACTTCCAAGCCCATCCCATTACAGTCTTAACTGACCAGCCCTTTCGGCAAGTCCTCCAAAAACCAGAGGCGGCTGGGCGTTTATTAAAATGGGCAGTTGAACTGGGGCAGTTCGATATTACATATTCACCGCGAGCAGCAGTAAAGGGACAAGTCTTGGCTGATCTTATTGCAGAGTTCACTGAACTCCCAGACAACAAGCAGTGCAAAAAGCCTAGTGCGTCTGAGCCTCAAGATGAAGCTCCTTCGTGGAAGTTATTCACAGATGGGTCGTCCAACGAATCTCACGCGGGAGCAGGAGTGATCTTGATAACGCCAGAAGGGCATTGATTTCACTGCGCCATTAGGTTCGACTTCTCATCGTCAAATAATGAAGCCGAATACGAAGCACTCCTCGCTGGATTAAGAATGGCAAAAGACATGAGTATAAAGGTGCTGGATATTTACAGTGATTCACAGCTGGTAGTGAATCAAGTTCTAGGGGAATATCAAGCGTGAGGCCTAAAGATGGTGGCCTACTTGAACAAAACTAAAGACTTGTTAACCCAGTTCATGAAGTATACCCTCCAGCAAATACCCCGGGATCAGAATTCGAACGCAGATGCCTTGGCCAAACTCGCAAGCACGAAAGATGCTGACACTTTGAATATCGTGCCAGTGGAAAGATTGAGCAAGCCAAGCATACGAGCAAATGAAACCAGTATGGAAATCCGAATGGAAGATACATGGATGGCGCCTTATTTGGAGTATCTTACAAATGGTGTACTACCAGCAGATAGGACCAAGGCCAGAACTCTTCAAAGGTCGGCTGCTAGGTATATACTGGTCGATGGTGTTCTATACCGAAGGGGATATTCCATGCCACTGCTCAGATGTATTTCACCAGAGAAAACTAAGGAGCTAATGAAGGAAGTACATGAAGGCTTTTGCGGGGATCACGCTGGGGGGCAAAGTTTGGCGAAAAAGATTCTAAGACAGGGTTAATTCTGGCCGACTATGAACGAAGATTCAATGGAGTTTGTGCATAAGTGCGATAAGTGTCAGAGATTTTCTAAAATCCCACACGCAGCTCCAAACGAGTTAAAGCAGATGCAGAGTCTTTGGCCTTTCGCAGTATGGGGTATAGACTTAATTGGATCCCTGCCAACAGGAAAAGGCGGAGTAAAGTACGCAGTTGTAGCAGTCGACTACTTCACCAAATGGGCCGAAGCTGAACCACTCGCTACCATAACGACCAAGAAAGTTCTTAACTTTGTCATCAAGAACATTGTTTGCCGATATGGTTTGCCTCGAAAGATTGTCACAGACTTCTGCGAAAGGCACGGGATTATTAAAAGCTTTTCTTCAGTCGCGCATCCACAAGCAAATGGGCAGGTCGAAGCAGTGAATAAAACGCTTAAGGACACCCTGAAGAAAAGGCTTGAAGACGCTAAAGGAGCATGGCCAGAACAGCTGCCTGAAGTCCTCTGGTCATATAGAACTTCTCATCGAACAGCGACAGGTCATACCCCGTTTTCCTTAGCATACGGATATGAAGCTATGTTACCTGTCGAATTAGATCCCCCCTCACATCAACGCATTACATACGACTAAAGCCAGAATAACCAACTAATGATGGAGTCCCTAGACTCAATTGAAGAAATACGAGAACGAGCCCAACTCCGAGTTGCTGCGTACCAGCAAAAGGTCACCCGGTATTTTAACTCAAAAGTAAAAGAAATAAAATTCAACGTCGGAGATCTAGTGCTACGACGAGTTTTCTTAAACACCCGCGACCCCACTGCTGGAGTACTCGGACCAAACTGGGAAGGACCTTACCAGATTGAAGAAGTCCTTCATCCGGGCACCTACAAACTTGCACGCTTAAATGGAGATCTCGTTCCACGCTATTGGAATGGAGAACACCTGCGCAAGTATTATCAATGAACAGTCCTTCTTAAAGGAGTGGCTTGTATTAATTTTTACTTTTTACAAGTTTCGAAAAAGGGTTAGCCACGTTGTATGGCTAATCGCTTATAAGTGTAAGATCTTTTTAAGATCACTCGTACAGACATGATTAGTCCATCTTTAATACGAGATTATAAGGGACTGTGCGCAGCCAGTCATTCTTGCCAACCTTTGTAAATTTATTTTTACAAGTATTTGTTCATTACGTGTGTTGTTTTGCTGTATTATAAATGTTATGTCTACTATCGAGCAGTAATGTTCGCACAAGTCGTGGTCAAGGCAAGTGACCAAGGACCTAAAGCTCCTCGATCACTTGGGGGGCACATAAGGTACATCGATAGCAAAGCATACCAAAGGGTATGTAAACACATGAACAAAATGAGTGAAAGCATGCTACGGTACTTAGAGTATTTTTCAAAATTTATGTTTTGTTAAATCAAACCAAAGTACTATGCTAAGTTCGGTCATGCGAACAGATATTATAATAAAAAGAAACATTATAATATCAAAGGCAATCTTTTACACCGCGAGCAGCATTGCTCGGATGTAATTGTTCAATTAAAAGTAAAAAGCTTTTGCACCGCGAGCAGTATTGCTCGGATTTAACTGTTCAGTTATAAGTAAAAAAGCTGCCTTTGCAGCAATAAAAATAAATTGTCTTCACAAGCAGACCCGTAGGCCATAAAAACAAAACAAAAAAGAAAAAATTTTACTGAGCAGGAGGGTCTTGAGGATTAGGGGGAGTGCCCTGGTCGGCAGGAGGACCAGCTTCAGCATCAGCAGCAGGAGCCTTAGCCTTAGCCTTCTCCTCTGCCTCCAACTGGGTGGCGCACTGCGCCATCAAAGTTCTCTTCAACCGCTCGGAAAGATAGTTGAAGTTGGCCTCCCAGTTGTGCTTCCAGAAGTCGTAAAAGCAGAGGAGAGTGGCCTCCTTATACTTCTTCAAGTTCATGGCCCCTTCCTCCTCAACCTCCTGCACTCGCCCCTCAAGTTCATGCACTCGCTCCTCGAGCTTCTTCGCCTCATCCCTGCTAGCGGTCAGATCGAGTCTAAGCTGCTTATACTCTTGGGTAACAAGTACAGAACTTTCCCTCCATTTTTGCCGCTCCTTGTTGGCTTTCTTCAAGGGCCATTGGCTGTCCTGAAGCTCCTTGGTGAGAGTGGCTTGGTCCTCGCACAGTTGTTCATTCAGCTTGGACAACTCCTTGTTCTCCTCGAGCAGCTTATTGTTCTCATCCTCAAGTGCTTGCTTAGACTGGGCAAGCCTAGAGTCGAAGTTCTGTCCCCGAGAAACCAACGCCCCAGCACGGCGCCAGCTAGCAGTTAAAGACAGCAGCCCCTGAAGACAAAGAATGAGATAAAGTAAGGAATAGAAGTCAGACATAAAGGATGAAGTAGCAGAAGATGACTTACGCTGACTATCTCATTCAACCCTCTGTTGATGATTTGGTTTACCTCCATTGAGGCAGTTTCATTGATGGCGGCCTGGCTGCGTCTGTGCTTCGAGAGCTTATATATCCTCTCCCTGGCCGACCCGACCACGAGGCTGGACAGGGAGCCTTCGGGCAAGTTTTCCAGTGCCTCCTTGTCAGCGGCCCTAGAGGAGGGCTGTGGATTCACAGGTGTGGGGGTTGACTGCTCAGTGGGGGGGCGGAGGTGTCGTGTTCTCCTTTGAAGTGACGACGGCTGGAGCATCGTCTGTTTGAGCCTTCTTCGAGGGGGTCTTGCTGCTTTCCCCTCGAGCCCTCTTGCTATCCTTCTTCGGGACAGAAGAGGCTACGGCAGCCTGATAGTGCGCAAAGACGTCCTCGAAGTCTATACCTGCACCAAAGGAAACAACTCGAGCAGTAAGAATAAATGGTCATAGGGGGAAGAGATAAAAGTAAAAGGATTACAAGTAAAGTACCCGGGCTACAACTACTGGTCGTAGCATTATTTACTGAACTACCTAGTTCCTGGAAGAAATCTGAGTTTAAAGAGGGAGCATTCCTAAAGTTGCCGTCCCCATCAAATAAATGAGAGGGAATTAGCAAGTTATTTAAAAGCGAGATTATTGTACCGTTTACATCTGACGAATCGTCAGAAGGTTCGGTAGGCTCGACAGCCTTTTGTTTTCCCTTGCCCTTAGGGACTGAAGGTTTCTCCGCTTGGGGGGGGGGGGGGAGGTTCCCTGATTGTAACCCCAATTGGCCACCTCTGAGGAGGAGGCGCCTGAGGTTGCTGCTCGGGTTCCGCGTCGGCTTGGACACCGCCCGCCGAAGGTTCATTCGTCGCAGATTGGGAGCCCCAAAGGCCGACCAGCCTAAGGTTAGCCTCGTTGACTAAGTTTTTCACACTCTTATCAGCATTCGGCATGCTGGCTAAGAGTGTTTCCCTTGACTCCATCCCTTGAGTAGGGACTGGACGTAACCAGGGGCTTGGAACACAATGGATGTCAAGATATTATGACAGAAAAACACTAAGTAAAGAAGCTACTCGCGTAAGAATTTTTACCTCCTTGGGTGAAGGCCAGGTTGCCCGCAGCAAGGTCAGGAGTGAGGAAGTATTCATGGTGATACTTCCCTACATTAGAGATATGGGTGGTGTTGGACAAAAAAGTGCGTCCGGATTCTTGAAGGCAGAAGTGAAAAAACCCCGTACCGTCTTGGTTGGGGTTGGACTTAAGGTCAAAAAGAAAATTGACCTCGTGGGGGAAAGGTACTGGCCATTTTTTGAGCTTATAAAGGATATAGAGTGCGACCAGCATTCTATATCCGTTCGGGGTGATTTGAAAGGGGGCTACTCCGAAGTAATTATCCACCCCCTGAAAAAACGAGTGGAAAGGCAGGGTGGCACCTGCCTCAATGTGGAACCTCGACCAGGCGCTGTAGGCCCCGCCTGGCAGGTTGGCTCGCTGGTCGATAGATGGTTTAACTAAGGTCACACCCGTCAGATTGTATCTGTTTAAATAGTTGGCAATCATCCGCAGTGTCACCGTACTTTGAGGGACGACGTGCCACGTAACGGCTGGCTGGTCAACATGGCGAGGGCGGGCACGCCTTTGGACATTGATCTCTGGAGCGAATTCTTTTTTTGAGCTTTTGTTTTGGTTCGGGCCATTCTTTGATTGGGGACTGGAGGACGGTTTGAGCTAGGGCGAGAAAAAGGGATTTCTGGTATCAAAGTAGATGGGTTCTCTTCGCCTTCAAGTAGTTGGGCCAAGAGGTCGTCTTCAATAGGTCTTTCTCCCCCCCAAGGGTCTTGCATATGAACTGCAAACAGACAATGGAGGAGATAAGACACAATCTGCGAAGTAGTGTGGAAGATTGGGATAACGTTGCTCGTGTCTAAATAACCAGCAGCATCCTACTCCTACACTAAGTTCAGCACTAATGGTTTGAAAAAAGGATCAAAGAGGAAATAAACCGTTTTCTGAAAGAGAACTGTTTCAACTCCTAAAGGGCGGGAAAATACCCAGTTTTTCACCCAGCTTAAAGATTGAATTTTTACGTCAATCTTACGCCCTAAGCCTATGATCCTTACTATCAAACTAAGTCCTAACCTATACAAAGCATAAAGACGCCCTCTTACCAAGTAGTGGAAGGTTTATACAAAAAAAATCCTCATAAAACCCTATTCAAGAACACAGAAATTATAGAACCTAGAAACGGCATGCATGGTATAATGAAAAGTTTAAAAAGGCAAAGTGATTACCTGGGCGAAGATGGAGATTCGGAAGAGAATGAAAAAGTTCGAGTCGGAGAGATCCTCGGCTAGGCAACTGACTGGTTTTGAAGCTCTGTACTCTGAAGGCAAGGTTCTTGAAGTTCTTGACAAAGATGGTAAGAAAAAAATTTATAAAGAAGAAAAAGAAGGTATTTATGGGGACTGAGGTATGGCCAAAAAGTAGCAATCATTATTTTTAATTCTCGAAACGTGGGGAAGTGTATAAGCCGTCAATTTGTTTCTTGAAAACTGAAAAGGCTTGATTAGACATAATTATGTCACGGCTTTCAAAAACGCACGAGGATCCTGACAGACATCGTGGGGATATGAACGGTTGTTTCCTTAAAGTTTATTTATTGCTGGTCGCACTAAACAAACTTGGGGGGCAAATGTTATCCAAAAAACAAGCATGGATGACATGGCAAACATTTAGTACACATGGCTAACATCTGGCAGAATTCGTGCTCGACCATCGACCAGGAAGATATCTACTGTCACGACGTTCGATCTCTTCATACTACCAGCCTGGTCGTACGCATGCTATACGCGGAAAAGATCCTATGCAGTTGTGATAATATCCGAAATTATCTCCCATGATTTCCTGAGTATCCGATTATTTAGGAAATAATATCTGTAACAAATTAATGTAAATCCTCCTTTAGCCTATAAATAGAGAAGGAGGGCTCAAGGGAAAAGGATCTTCTTCTTCTTTTTCGCTTTCTGATCATTTGATATATTGTCTTGTTCTTCTGAGGTTGGTGAAACTCATTGAACCCCAGTTCTTTGATCACTCATTTGAGTTCTATATCAATAACAATTCAAGTGGACGTAGGTTATTACCAGATTCTGGGGCCGAACCACTATAAACTCTTGTGTTCTTTATTATCTCGTCATCACATTCTTTCCAACGTATTTGTCCACATCAAGCAAATTTGACTCCGTGTCAGTTGGCCAAAATCAGGGTCAACATTAAATATTAAAAAACTAATTAAAATCTTATTAATTAACTTTAAATAAACCTAAATTCTAATTTAATTAAGGAACAAAAATGCTCATATTTCACACAATCTCACCCACCCAATCTCATCTACATTTTTTTGTTTCAAAGTTTGATTGATTTGTTAATTAAATTAAAATTTAAGTTTATTTAAAATTAATTAATAAGATTTTAATTAGTTTTTTTAATTTTTTTTAATTGATTAAATTTATTTTTAAAATAATTTTGTTTATTAAAATTATTTTGAAGTTTTAATTAAACATTTATTTTATTTTATAAATTCTGAAAATATATTTAAATCATTTAAAAATAATAAAATAATTGAAAATCAAATAAATTATTAAACGAGGGGTATTATGGGAATATTAAAAATTTAAACTACCAGAGGGTATCAAACTATATAGTTTTTGCAAACAAAGAGTATCAATTGATAATTATCAGAAAGAGAATGTACCAAGTTTGTGTTTCGATAAAACACAGAGTATCAAATGAGTATTTACCCTTATATAAAAATTAAAATATTACAAAGTGTACTCAAATACTAAATATTGTTCCAAACTAAATTAAAAATATTTTTTTTTAAAAAAAAAAGCTACAAATATACTATAAAAAACATAAGAAAAAAATATGAAAAATTACAAAATAAACAAAAATTTAAATGGGATCCCCTGAGGGTGGGAGTTGTTTGGAGGAAGTGAGATAACATCACCACAATAATAAGAATCTGCACACAATTATCCTTGACATGGTCCAATAAAAGATTGAGATAGAGAAATGCAAAGCATAGTTATAGAACAAAACTCTTGGATCTTTTTGCAAGCTTCAAACCCTAATTAGAACACCACTTGAAACTTATTCTTCTTTGATGAGAATTAAAACCAAGGCTTATACAAGAAGAGTATCGTTGTTCAAATTCTCTATTTCCTAGCCCTTGATGGATGCTAGAGGCTTTCTCTAGTAGGAAATGAATTTGGATTGAACAAACCTTGAAATTCACAAAGAGAAACACTTTCTTTATGAATTTTTTGGAGAAACTAATGATCTTGAGAGCTAGAAAGAGAGAGGTTAGAGAGTGATCAAGTCTATCAAAACTCTAAAAGAACTCTGTAATAGTGTAGGTGTGACGCCCTGGTTACTCCAAGATCGTTACTGTGGACTTTAAACAGTGCTTAACTCACTAAACGAGTCATTTGGTTATAAACGTGCATCTAGGTGTTGTTAATAGGCTAAGGTGAAAAATCTTGATCAAAAGAAATGGATATATTTTATTTAAAGCATAAAACTATACATGGGCCCATAAAAACATTTACAAGTTATTTATCATCCAAAATGGTCATTACAGTGTAAAAATTACAACTCGCTGACCTAAGCGGCAAAAATAGGGTTAACCCCTAGTTCGTCTGAGAAACACATTGGCTGTGGTGGTCAAGCGGCCGCATATGTACACATCGCCACCTAAGCTCTCCACTTAAGGCTAGGTGAGCTTCAATTTCCATTTTCCTGCACCACATAGCACCCGTGAGCCAAGGCTCAGCAAGAAAACTTATTACTGCATGTATACAATATCAATAAATGATTAGGTAATCATTCTGGGGCTTGCATCCCAATCAGATAAGTGAATATCAATAATGATTCTGGTAATCATGCTGGGGCTTGTAGCCCTAATTAAAAAAGTGACTATTGAGTCACACATTGTGCAAGTGACTAATAAGTCAACCTCTAAGGATCTATTCCCTGTATAGATGACTAGTAAGTTCATCTCTAGGGTTTTGCTCCTTAAATAGAGGGCTAATAAAATGCTCTACACATTCTTATAATAAATGGGGAAAGGTATATGCATATTCACTTACCTTAATTGGTATTTTCATTAAAACTATTTATTTATATATATATATATGTGGAAGTATACTATCAGCACGATAATTATGAACATATTATGTAGATTTATTTTTCCATATATATGAATGATTTATGTATATATATATATATGAATACATTTGTATATTAATTTACATACATATATGCGCATATTTTATATAATTTAAGTTTAACTTAACTTAACTTGAAATTTTATATATTACATGCAGCGTGTACGTTTTATATAGTAATATATATATATGCGAATGAAAAATTTGACAGTGTCATGATGACCAGTGGCTTCAAAATCAATGAGTGTGACAAATGTGTTTATACCAAAAATACAAACGATGGATATATTATTCTTTGTTTGTATGTAGATGATATACTCATTGTCGGAAGCAACCAACGAATGGTAAAATCTACTAAAGATATGTTGAACTCAAGGTTTGACATGAAGGACATGGGACTGACTGATGTTGTTGGGGTTTTATGCCCTAATTAAAACTCAAATTCTTTGTAATCTTATTTTATTGTCAATAAAATAATAGAAATCATTTTTTTGACTTAGTCAATCACTTTGCTCACATGTTTTATTTTCATGATTATTTGTTGGGTTTATACCTTTTTGGACTCTGTGTTTTGTCTCATTACCTGTTTGGGCCCTCTGTTTTGTAAAATGGTTATTTGGACCCTATGTTTTGTAAAATGGTTAAAATAGAACCCTAAACCCAATTTTCGTCAACGATTTCTCAACTAAAATCACAAATAATTTACCAAACTAACAATTCAGAACAAAAATAAAATCATTCTGCTTAAAAACTATGTTGTTATATTCAATTTTTTCTTTATCAAAATTGAGTTTAGGGTTCTATTTTAACCATTTTACAAAACATAGGGTCCAAAAAGTAATTTGTCAAAACACAGGGTCCAAACAGGTAATGGGACAAAACGCATGGTCCAAAAAGGTATAAAACCTTATTTGTTTAATATAAACTTCTATTAAATCCCGAGCATATAGCTAATCGTATTTATAGTGACGTAATCACAGTGGAATATAAATATGATTGTATGTTCAAAATAAGTTAGTCCTAAGATTAGTCAGTGCACAGGATTTACACTGATTTGCCAATCTACGATATGATCTACTTACACATTGTGGTGTTATGTTATTTCCAGAACATTAGCGAAGTAGATAAGATCAGATGTATTTGTTACATTGGACTGGACCGATATTGGCAGTTGATAAGATAAGTAAACATACCGTTATTATCTATTCTAGTCATATCATATAGTTGACCATAGGTCACTTCAATCTCAATTCTGAGTGGTGAGTATTCTAACTGATTGTATTATTTGAGTTCTTTTACTTGTTCGTTTTCAGCTTACCCTACGGACTAGCCCATACTTACATCTTGGGAACTCTGTAGTATAATTGAGTGAGAGTGTTAATCATAGATATGAACATCTATAGCTTCTGATGTAGAAGTGAAACAATGGTTTCCTTTTAGTTTGGTTCAAGGTGTTAAATGATAGAGATCTCATTTCAGTAATTAAATTAGTTTGCTGAAATATCATTTACAAGGAACTAAGTGTTTTAAGGATAAAATACAATGAGGGGTAAAACTGTATTTTAGTCCCATCTCATTGTAGACCGTCTATAGAGGATTGAATGACAATTATGGTTGTAACAATGGATAATTAATAATGTATCTATATTTGTTATAGAGCGTTCTATGAATTCAAGAGTGCAATTCCGAGTCTATAGTGGAGTCACAAGGAATTAATAAGTTAGTAAATTTATTTGTTAGATTTATGATAACTTATTAGAGCTTGATTTCATAGGCCCACGGTCCCCATTGTACCTTGGATAAAATCATCTAGATAGTCTCAATTAATTGATTTGATTATCAATTAGAATTATCAAAGTTGACCAGGTCAATTTTGGATAGTTTCACAGATTTATGTAATTTTGAGAAGCAAAGATAAATTATGGCAGATTTATTAATTAAGATAAATCGGTATCTAAATTAATAAATAAGTTTAAATCAAGGTTCAAATTATAAATAATTAATTTGATAAAGGATTTAAATAATTATTTAATTAATTAAATCAATAGAAAGTAATACAAGCCTTGATTTTAAGTCCAATGGGCTTATAATCAAATGGGAAATTTCACGGGCCTAAAGCCCATGATAATTTCGACCTAGGGCTTCATATTGGATATTATTTTATTGATTTTTTAATTAAATTAAATGGCCTAATTGAGTCTATAAAATGAATGTTTAGAGAGTAGTCAGAAGTTCTAATAAGTCAAATTTTCTGATAGGTTTTAGATTCTCTCTAAACACAAGTCCTTTTCTAAGCCTTTTTGTTATTTTCTCTTCTTCTCTCTGTATCTATCTCATGTGTTGAGAATTGTCCACTCTAGTCTAGGTGATTCTAAGGATACTTTGGAAGACTGTGAAGAAATTAGAAGAACAGTTCAGTTTCTTGATAATACTCTGCGACAAAAAGGATAAAAGAGTTAGAGAAACTGAAGGAATGACTCTTTCATTCCGCTGCGTATACTGTAAGTATTCTTATTTTTGTTTCTCTTTGAATTCAATTTTAGAAACATGTTATAGGTTATCTCATATTAATTTGTTTAATATTAGATCTACATGAAAATAAATAAAGATCATGTATAAGTTTGGCCAAGCAACAATTGCCCGGACACAAAATGTTTTGTATAACGGTAGGTCTAGACACATACGCCGACGACATAATACCGTTAGACAACTGATCTCAACTGGAGTTATCTAGATTGATTATATGAAGTCAAAAGATAACATTGTGACTCCGCTAACCAAAGGGTTAAACAGAGTTCAAGTTGAAAAGGCATCAGAAGGAATGGGACTTAATCCCAAAGGAAATTAAGGTCGATATAAAGAAAACCCAACCTAGTTGACTGGAGATCCCAAGATCTAGGTTCAATGGGACAACCTAGTTATGGAGATCGAGTAGGATCACTATGGGGGATTACCCCCACCCGTTCCAATGGTGAAACAGTGATGCCCATTGTTAAAGAGGTTAAGCTCATGCTTTTAATGACCATTACGTAGTGGAAGTCTGAGCAGAGTAATGTGGGATTGCTCTTAAATAAGAGGTCACCTATGTGAGAGATAATTGGGGCCACTTCGAAGGAGAATTATGGGGGCTCGATTCTCTAAAACCTCTCACAGAACCAGGCAGATGTTCACGACTAAAATGAACATAACTGTAATGCCTCGAAATCCCTAATGTGGTTTAATGGCTGGATTAGTAGGCCAGGAGGGACATAACTGTTTAATTATGTCATTAAATGATTATATGCATGTTTATGTGAATTATATTATAATATGATGTTATATGCATGCATGTGGGTCCACATTTGATTGTTATGATATTTTGGTAATTTTGCCCGTTAAGGGCATATTTGTGTATTTTGGATGCATATTGTGATTTGTGAATGAGATCCCATTATTATGGAGATATATTCAAGCTATTCGGCATGAGACGATCTTATTTTGAGAATTAGCAGTTTTGTCATAACGAGGTCTTTTATTGGGATATTGAATAATGAGAATGTTATTTGATGATAAACTGGGAGTTATTGAGATCAGGATGGAATTCTGGAAGTTTTGACTATAATGTTCTCGGGAGTGTTTTTGGGACCCTGAGCCTTAGGTTTTATTTGAGGTTACTTAAGCTTGAAGTAGCTTGTCAAATAGAACCGTACGTTAGAAAACCTCTCGTTCTTTCCCGTTAGTTCATTTTACTGTTCGGAGCATTTTCGAAGAAATCTCGAGTTCTAGGAGTTGGAATCAAGTGAGGATCTAGGCATAGCGATCCTAGGAAAGAATAGAAGCTTCTTGACCAAAGTATTTGACGAGAAACAACCCAATAAAATGTAATCTAAGTTTTAAGTTTTGAGATTTTAGAGTTTCTAAGCTTTGAATTGGATTTTGTGAATCGTTGAGTTTTTGGTTCGTTTGAGCCTCGGGATTTGATGGTTTTGGATTATTGGGAAGCTTGGGAACTTTGATTTGATGATTTGGAAGTGTTTAGGTATGTTTTTGGAGAGTTTGGGATGAAGAAAAATGAGGTTTTTGGCTGGGCTCGTGGTAGGGTCGCGGCTCTGTTCTAGGGCGCCGCGGCCTAGGCTCGATGAAGGAGGTGGCTTGCTGTCTGAGCAGTTAGGACCACGGCGCAAGGAGGAGCGACATGGCGCTAGGCACAGGCAGAGGTGAGTGTGGCTTCTATTTGGGGGCGAGCCGCGGCGCAAGGCTGGTGTAGGGTCGCGGCGCTTAAGGGCATTTTTGGCCAAAATTGTGTTTTAATTATGGGGAACTCAAACCTTAGGCCTCGGGATCGTTCCTACTACCCGGTTTAATAGGATTCGATGTCCCGGAGGCTAGGTCTTGGTCTGGGAACCTTTTATTACTCATTTTATTAATGGAATCCCATATTTGGTTATGACTAGGTGACCGCTAAAAGACTAAAAGTCAAATCGTTCTCAAGGGTCGTTCTTTTATTCATTCTCGCTCGAATCAGAGGTAAGAAAAATGCACCCCATATGTGACATGCATGGTTATTCATGAGGCATGTTGAATGTGTAAATGTGGACATGGATTGATTATTGAATGCTTAGCAAATCTTGCTCACTTGTGCATGGCACTGACTAATTAGTCAGAATTGGCAAAGGTGTCAGTATCAACTGTGAAGCTGTGACTCATTAGTCAAGTTCAGCAGTGGTACTAGGCACTGGTCACACAGTGCTGACTCATGAGTCAGGAACGGCTTTAGTGTGTTCAATGCAAGCCAACAAAGATTAGATCTAATCGACATCTGCATTAAATGACTCAGAAGAGCATTAATGCCGGACTGACCTCAAGTTCGATGAAAACTAAAAGCGCTTGTGTGACTTACCCATCAGTCACTCATCTGTTAAGTTAGAGACTTACCCACCAGTCTCTCATTTGTTAAGCTAGTGACTTACCCATCAGTCACCCATCTGTTTAAGCTAGTGACTTACCCAGCAGTCACTCGTCTGTTAAGGCTAGTGACTTACCCAACAGTCACTCATCTGCTTAAATTAGTGACTTGCTTGTCAGTCACTCAGTATGGTTTACTAGAACCTCAAGTGTTAAATCACTCATTTGTTTAGAGCTATAAGCTCTGTGTGATTATAATGATAATCATTTGATAATGTTTATATGCAATACTGTGTTTTCTTGCTGGGCTTTGGCTCATGGGTGCTATGTGGTGCAGGTAAAGGGAAAGAAAAGCTCACCCAGCCTTGAGTGGAGAGCTTAGGCGGTGTTGTGTACATATGCGGCCGCTTGACCACCACGGCCAAGGAGTTCTCAGAGGAACTAGGGGGTTTACCCTATTTTTGCCGCTTAGGTCGGCGGGTTTGTAAATTTGAAACAGTAATGACATTTTTGAGTTGTAAATAACTTGTAAATGTTTTTATGGGCCCATGAACAGTATTATGTATTAAATAAAATGTATCCTTTCCTTTTGGTTGGTTTTCCACCTTAGCCTGTTAATAACACTTAGATGCACGTTTTTAACCAAAGGACTCGGGTAGTGGGTCAAATTTCTGGTTCACCGTAACTGTTCTGGGGTAACCAGGGCATTACAATAACCATGAGAACTGAAACTATGCCTGAAGATATCTGTGTGAGATATATCATCGTTTACACAAACGACATAACAGTTCAAAAACATCGCATCTACTGATCAGTAGGTAAATATATTATCACAAGGGAAGGTTCAAAGGATAACACCCACCTATCCTACGCAGGTATCAATCAGAACACTCTATCCCCTTGTTGTGTCGAGTCGTGTCGAGTCATTGTTTCTTAATGTTAATCAATTTCATTCATGTGGGGATTGTTGGAAAAATTAAGTGAATGAGAAATTGATTCCTAAAATAGTAATGATTCAGCAAATCATTTTGACTAAAGATGAGATTATTTGAATATTGTGTGATTTATTCTGATTGATTTTGGCAAGTCACTTTGGTCAAAATTGAGATATCAGAATATTGTGTGATTAATTCTGATTGATGTTTAGAAAATCACTTTGGATAACAACTGATATTACCAGAATACGTGTAATTAATTCTTATTAATTTTCAGAAATTAATGCACTTGATTCACACACATTTTTAACTCTCCATGAAGCCTATAAAAGGAGGCTTCTCCTCTCATTCTAGGACACACAGATACAGAGTATCACACACTTAGTCTCTTTCTGTAATGCCCCAAAATCCCTAATGAGTTTTAATGGTTGGATTAGTAGGCCGGGAGGGTCATAATTGATTTATTATGCCATTAAATTATTATATGCATGTTTATGTTAATTATATTATAATATGATGTTAAATGCATGCATGCGGGTCCACATTTCACCATAGGGGCATTTTGGTAATTTGGCCCGTTGAGGGCGTAATTGTATATTTGTATGCATGTTGGTGAACTATTGTTGAGGCCACATTATAATGTGGATTTGTTCGAGCCATTTGGCATGAGACGATCTTTGAGTACAAGTTAGCGGTTTGGTCATAACGGGATTAAGTTTGGGGCTCGGGGTGAGTCTCGAGGTAATTTGGTGATTAGAACGTTGCCGGGAATTAAAGGGTAATGGTATATGATTTATTTGTATTTGATAATTTTGGGAATAACGGGAATTGGAGGATGTTAATTATGATTAACGAAATAGGCGGGAAAGGACGGTTTTACCCTTGGGAGCCTTTAGAGAACTTTATTTGACCTAGGGGAGAAAAGGTCTTTTCACCTTAAGTCATATTTAAGCCATTGAAGGCTGTAGAAGTTGGCCAAAATAGAGCATAAGCATTTCTCTCTCCCGTACATATTTCCTTCTCTTTTCCTTTGGATTTTTGAGCTTTTCTTGAGGATTCAAGCTAGGAAAGTGGATCTTGAGGGCTTAGGATTGTGTTCAACCATTGAAGAGGATCCTAAACTGAGCTTGAGGTAAGGTTCTAGCCATTAAAACT
This sequence comes from Humulus lupulus, assembly GCF_963169125.1. NCBI lineage: Eukaryota > Viridiplantae > Streptophyta > Magnoliopsida > Rosales > Cannabaceae > Humulus > Humulus lupulus. Next base: position 15,494,457 of record NC_084802.1, read on the forward strand.
CTGGTTTGCTCTGTTTTTGTTTTGGATTTCTAGGTTGGTTAAAGGGAATTGATGGGAGCTTTTGGCTAAGGTTACTTGGGTTATGATGCCTAGGACATATGTGGATGGTTTTGGGTTCATTTGGGACTTAAAATGAGGTTTGGAAGCTTCTAGTTCAGGTTGGAAATGGTGGTGTCGAAGGGGGAAAGATTCAGGGAAATCTGCCTGGTTGTAGTGCTATAGCACCCATCATTGGGCGCTATAGTGCTACTCAGGGGGCATCCTTCTATGTTTAGGGCGTTGGGGTGCTAGGGGGGTAGTGCTACAGTGCTACCCTACTCTTTCAGAATCCTGTTTTGGGAATTTCTAAGGGTTTTTGGCTTGGGGTTTCAATTCCTAAGGCTCGGGATCGAATTTACTCACCGTTTGGGTACAATTCGAGGTCTTGGGAGTGAGTTTTAGGTCAAGACCCTTTTATTGTTGATTTTCATTGATGGAAGTTATAATTGGTTATGACTAGGTAACCGCTAAGGAATCAAAAGGTTGATCGTTATCAAGGGTCGTTCTTTTACTATTTCTCGCTCGAACCAGAGGTAAGAAAACTGCACCCCATATGTGACATGCATGGTTATTCATGAGGCATGTTGAGTGTTTAAATGTGGACATTGATTGCATATCAAATGCTTAGCAAATCTTACTTACTTGTGAATGGCACTGACTTATTAGTCAGAATCGGCAATGGTGTCAGAACTGACTGTGAAGCTGTGACTTACTAGTCAAGTTGGACAGTAGTACTGAGCACTGGTCGTATGTTATTGACCTATGAGTCAGGAACTGCATAAGCGTCATGAACGCAAAGCCGAAAATATTAGATCTAATCGACATCAGTATTGAATGACTCACCATGAGGATTAATGTCGGACCGACCCCAAGTTCGATGAAAACTAAAAGCACTTTTCTAGTTCTATGACTAGTCACTCAGAGCCAGGGCCAGAAGGCCTAGGTGACTGCATCGTCACATGGCTAAGTGTACGGAACCCACACTAGTGACTCCATGGTCACTCATTTGGTTTACATTAGTGACTCGCTCATCAGTCACTCATCTGGTTTAAGCTAGTGACTCGATCACTCATTTGCGAAGGGTGCGGAACCCACATTAGTGACTTACACATCTGTCACTCATATGTTTAGGGCTTTAAGTGTAACGCACTGGGTAGCCAAGACCGTTACACTGTGTATTTATAAAAGTGCGGGACTTGCTAATCAAGTCATTTAGTTTAAAATGTGTCACTAACATCTTTAATGAACTAGGGTTAAAAGGTTTTGGCCATAAAATATATCTTTCATATAAGTAAACGTTTTACACAAGGGATCCCAAAAGAAACAATGTTTGAAAATCAGTTTACAAAATTTCCAGAGTACAAAGCAACCACTAGCCACTCTAAGGGCAAAACCAACATTTATGGTTCTCCTGTTCCTGTCTCCCCTCAACCGTGGCGGTCGAGCAGCTGATCATGTACATTTTGCTCTCAGAGCTCTCTGATTCAGGACTGATCAAATTTTCCCTTGCCTTTACCTGCACCACGTAGCACCCGTGAACCAAGGCCCAGCAAGAAAGCATAACATTATAGTACAAACAATAATAATAGTTGAATAATCCTTAAAGCATGATCATATACTTAGCATACCACATTAGTCATATAATCCACAGACATAACCAGAGAATCAACAAACCAACACTCAGCTATTCAACACGACAAATCCTTCAATCACTAATAACAATCAAATGACATAATAATCAGGGTCGACGCCCTTAGGTCGCACCCTCTGTTTATTCCACCGACTTAGCTTCATTTAAACCGAGCTCAGTGCATAATAAGTTGTCCTCAGCTACCAGTGGCTGAGTCGCGCCTTGTGCGCTAATGTAAGCCCCGACACTCTTTGGCCATTTGCTCATTATTTACATGGCATAATACCATCCTTTATAAAGTATACAAAATAGGGAACACTTAGTCCCATTATTAATCCACAACCGGGTGCAGTTTTCTTACCTTTAATTTCCAAGTGTACTGGTTACGTGAGATGCCTCTTGAGCACGATCCGTTTCCCGGGCCCCTAGCTTATACCTAGTCACAACCAAGATAAGGGATACCATTAATAATTGTAAAAAGGCTTCTAGATAAGGTTCTAGTCTCCGGAACATTGAATTCCACCAAACACGGTAGTAGATTCGATCTTGAGCACCCTAGGTTAAATTCTCATGCTTAAAATCCCAAAAACCCAAATTTACTTAAGGGTCACGGCTTAACCTCCCTATGTCGCAGCATGGCCCCAACCAGAGGCTCATCCACGCCCAGGACCAGACACAGGTTGCGGCCCTACATAGCCCATGTCGCGGTCCACTCTCCCTCTCCAGCATTCATCAGCTTCAGAGGGTCGCAGCTCACCAAGAACTATGCCGCGGCCCGACCCCTTCGAACCCAGAAAAACCTCCATTTTAAAATCTCAAACCTCACTCAAAACCATCACAATTCCACAACTCAATTATCACAAAACTTCTAATACGATTCCAGCAACACAACCCAGCAAAAACTTAGCCTAGAAACTCACCAAAATCCCACTTCAATCTCTGAAACCCAAAAGCTTAAAAACATCAAAATCAGTCAAGAAAACACTAAGATTTAGTCATTAAATCACAAATTCGAGCTTACCTTCTCTAATGAACCAACTCTCTAAGAGATTTCTGAGCTAATTCCCAAGTTCTAAGCTTCAATTCAATCATTCAATCTCCAAACCCATAAACACCTCAAAACTCAGCCATAAACACAGAATTTAATCACCATGCACAAAGCTTATGACTTACCTAAATTCTTGATTGAATCCTTAGCTAATCCTTGAGCTAATCTCCTAAATCTCAGCTCCAATTCTCTGAATTCCAGCCAAGTTCTTCTAAATTTTCTATGGTTTTCCTTGAGAGAGAAAGGGAGAGAGAGGGAAGGGTCAGTTTAACTTTTGTTCTACTATTTTCTAAAGTTTACTTAGTCTATCCTTAAGCAATTAAGTTAATCTCGAGGCTCGGGGTACCGGAAACGTCCCCGAGGGCAAAATGGTAAAATTCCCCAGTATTCCCACCTAAGCTTCCTAACCTCAAATATATCTCCAATTATTTATTTCCATAACCTGATAACCCAAATAACCATCCAATACTCGAAATACCCCTTGACTTGCCCCAAGTCAAATATTAGGTCCCGTTGTGACTTTCCCGCTAACTAGCTCCCTAAGATCGCCTCAAGTCGCATGCTGCAGATTTACCCACATAATAATGTGGTTCTCACAATTATAACAAATAATCACATTTACATTCATATAACCACACAAGCATGCTTATCATATAATCATGCATTAAATTAATAAATTCACGCATAAACCGATTATGCCCTCCCGGCACACTAATCAAGGCTCTTAAGTCATATTAGTGATTTTGGGTTGTTACTGTTATATTATTTTATAATATAATGTAATATTATATTATATTATAATATAATATTTAGATTAAATAAATGTGACAAAGTGTGTCACATATTGTAACATATAATAGAGAGTTACAATATTTAGATATATGAGATATATCCAAATAATGTAACATATTTGGTGTTACAAATTTGTAACTTCCAAATATTACCCTTTATTGTGTAAAATTATTGTTACACAATATTGAGATGAATTTCATAAAGCCATATGTGATATGGTTGTTAGAGATATGATTTTAACCTCAATAATGTGTTTTGGGAGTTACAAAATCATTTGGGAGGGTTTGGAACCGTTTGGGAAAACAGCACATTTTTAAGTGCTAAAATTGGTCGGTGGCCGCGGCCACTAAATGTTGGTGGCCGCGGCCTGTGGGACAGAGACCAGTGGCCGTGGCCACTAATGTCTCTGGCCGCGGCCACAGGCCAAAAACTGACCAATTTTCAGTTTTTTCAATCTTTGTTGAACGGCTCAAAAAACCCAAATAACTCCCAAATTTCCTTTTTAATTCCATATTAATTCAATTAAACATTGGTAACATCCATGTGGGTTGGTGGAATTTGAAATTCAAAGGGTGTCTCTAAACTCTATAAATAGGAGCCTATAGCTCACTTGTAAGACAACATTTCTATCCATTAGAGCACTTGGCTAGAAACACCTTGAGGCTTGATAATTCCAGAAAGCTTTTCCAATATCTGAGAGAGATCCCTTAGTGCTTGAGTTAGGGTGAAATAAGCTTTTGGACAAAGGTTTTAAACCTTGTTCAAGTTGGCGATCCCCAACCCTCTTCACTTAGGTTGTGTAAGTGAGAGTTTCTTGTATTTCTGTTCTTCTTTCTATTGTATTGTTTTCTTCTTATTCTCTTGTTTTTTTTTACTTGTATTTCTTGTTCAAGAGTTGTAATCTTTTCTTTTCTTTTGTTTCAAACACTTTACTTTATTTGTAACATTTTGCTTAGAGTTGTATTTACCTATTCTCTTCTTCTTCATCATCTTCTTCATTTCCTTTGTTTATTTGTAATTTTCAAATATAGAGTTGTAACTCCTTTTAATCAATCATTATTTATTTGTAATATATTGCATAGAGTTGTAATATTATTATCAATTTCCATTGAGGCAAAACAATTTTTCCTAACAGTTACAATAAGTCCTGTATGATTATCATGATCATCATTTGACGTTATATACATACAGCAATGAGTTTTCTTGTTGGGCTTTGGCTCATGGGTGCTATGTGGTGCAGGTAAAGGGAAAGAAAAGCTCACCCAACCTTGAGTGGAGAGCTTAGGTGGCGATGTGTACATATGCGGCCACTTGACCACCACGGCCAAGGAGTTCTCGGAAGAACTAGGGGGTTAACCCTATTTTTGCTGCTTAGGTCGGCGGGTTGTAAATTTTACACTGTAATGACCATTTTGAATTGTAAATAACTTGTAAACGTTTTTATGGGCCCATGAATATTTTTATGTTTTAAATAAAATATATCATTTCCTTTTGATTGGTTTTTCACCTTAACCTATTAATAACACCTAGACGCACGTTTATAACCAAAGAACTTGATTAGCGAGTTAAGCACGATTCAAAGCTCACAGTATTGGTCTTGGAGTAACCAGGGCGTTACACTTTCTCTCTTCAGTCTTTTTAGTATTTTTTGGTGATAGTGGGAAGGTTTGTTTCGAGTTTGCCTAAGCAGACATAGTGGTGCTTTCGTCCTTCTTGATAGTTGTTGTATCTTTGGAAGTGGTTGCTCACGAATCCTTTAGCACCATTCAAGTAGAGGGGGCAAATATGATTTAAGGAAAACGGGTTTCGCGTGCCTCGTCTTTGGTTTATTCTTCCTATTGAATTTTTTGCATTTTTGTTATTCAATTAAATATATTAATATATATTTCATTTTTCTCCACCAGGGCTAGCCTAAGGTTTTTTGGGGCCTTAGGCAAAATTTTAAAATGGGGCCTTTGATGAAGAAGAAAAAAAAACTATACTTTTAATATTAATATATCATCCAAATTTAAATAAAAATTTTATACCCACATAATAAAGTCAAATATTCTAAATAAAAGTACTACACATTTATTATTCAAAGTTGTAGATGAATTGTAACGCCCTAGATAGCAAAGACCGTTACAATGTGTGTTTACAAAGGTGCAAGACTTGCTAATCAAGTCATTTAGTTAGAAACTTGTTATTGAAACTATCGTTGAACTAGGGTTAAAAGATTTTGGTCAAAAAAGCTTCATTTCTTATAATTAAACATTTTTACATGGGATTCCAAAAGTAATAACGTTAAAAGACAGTTTACAAAATTTCAGGATAAAAGTACAGCTGTTAGCCACTCTAAGGGCAAAACAGACAATTAGGCTTTTCTCGTCATGTACCACTACTCGGTCGTGGCGGCCGATCAACTGACTATGTACATTCAACCCCAAAGCTCTCTATCTTAGGACTAGTCCACTTTGCCATTGCCTTTACCTGCACCACGTTGCACCCGTGAGCCAAGGCCCAGCAAGAAAACACAATAACAAAGCATGATCATCAAACAAACAACCAGATAACTCATACAGTATAATCATATACTCAACAATCCAAATATTCACAATAATCAAGTATTCAGCATACTAAGTTCATCATTTCATACTAATAACCAATTCGCATAATAAATAGGGTCGACGCCCTTAGGTCACACCCCCTATCTACCCCACTGACTCCGGCCTGCTTAAACCGAGCCCAGTGAATATTAAGCTGTCCTCAGCTACCAGTGGCTGAGCCGCGCCCTGTGCGCAAATATTGATTCTGGTACTCTTAGGTTGTTTATCACATGTCCCATGGCATAATACCATCTATGACACAATTCATGTATAGGGAGCTCTTATTCCCATCATTAATACATAACCGGGTGCAGTTTCTTACCTTTGGATTCTGATAGCTTTGTTCAATTCAACCCTCAAGCATGATCCCGTCCGAGCCCTAGTGTACACCTAGTCACGGTCACAATTTAGAACCATACCAAACTTCAAATCCAAAACCTAGCCTCGGGACCAATCCCGAGCCCTCGGGAAGCCCTAATTCCACCAAACGGGGTGGTGGAATCAAACCCCGAGCCCCCGGGCAAAAACCCTAAGAGATAACCCAAAAATCCCCTTCTGGGAACAGGATAGCGCTACAACGCCCTAAAGCGGGCGCTACAGTGCTACAAACAGAGCCAAGAGGCTCCCAGACACCTAAGCCTAGCGCTGTAGCGCCCTAAGGCTAGCGCTACAGCGCTAGTCACAGCCAAACAACACTCAGGTTTTTCCCCTTCGAACTTCCTCGAGCCAAAACCCTCTAACACCCTTCCAAACCTCAACCAAACACAAAAACAAGCCCGCCATCATCTATAACTCACCCCATATGACCCAACCATATGAAACTTAAGCACATGCACCCCAAAACAAGGAAATCACCATGGCTGAGTTTGAAGCTCAAAAACTCAACAGAACAACAGAAATCACAGAACTTAAAGCTAGAATTTCTTACCTTTGATAGATGAATTCGACCTAAGTTATCTTCCACACTTCCTTAGCCTTCACCTCCTCAAATCCTTAGGCTTAATCCCCTAGAATTCCCACAAAAACTCAGCTTAGGAACTAGTTCAACACCAAAAACCAAGAACTGAATAACAACCTCAAAACCTTACCTCAAATGGATGAATAACCTCTGTCAATTCCCCAAGCCAAATCAAGGACCCTAGTGTTGAGTCTCAGCCTAAGCCTTCTCTGAATTTTAGCTCCAAATTTCCAGAAAAATTGGTGAAGAAAAGCCCAAACCGTACAAGAGAGTAGTGCCCTGCTTTTCCCTTCTTTCTTTTCTCCTTCTTTTCTTTTCCTTTTTCTTTTCTTTTCTTCAGTCTTCTAAAACTTTCTACATAATCCACTAAGACATAAAGCAGCAAGACCCTTATCTCTTATTCTAAACACCAAAAGACCATATTTCCCTCCCAATTAAAACTAAGCTTTTAAACATCTTAAGGGCATTTTAGTCATTACACCCAATTCCCGCTAATTCCTCGAGTGTCTCTAATATTTATCGCTTACTTCTCGACACCTAACTAATCACCAATTATATTCCTCAATATCAAAATAGACTCCAATATATTTCCTAAATTCCCATAAATACCCCTAGGCTCGCCCCGAGCCGGGTATAAATCTCCGCCGTGACTTTTTCGCTAAACCGCTCATTAGGATCACCTCGAGTCACAAGCTACAAATATATCCATATAATAATGTGGTCTCAACAATTTATCACAGTTATTTACATTTATGCCCTCAACGGGCCAAAATTACAAATATGTCCTTCTATTCTAATCAGGGCCTACATGCATGCTAATACACATAGTCATGCATCACAGATATCCAAGTAATCATTTAACATGCTTTTAATCATTTAAATCACATATAATCTAGTTATGCCCTCCCGGCACACTAATCAAGGCCCTTAAGCCTTATTAGTAAATTGGGTCGTTACATGAATTCTCCAATAAGCAAATCTTCTTCTCCAACTTTTTCACAACGAACAATCTCCAAGCCATAGAACCTAACAAGAATATCAATTAAAACAAAATGATTAAAGAAGAATAAACAACGATAATTGATTCATTTAAAAATTTATCTTTCTTGCTTTTTGGGATGCAAATTTGTTAATCAAATCATTGTATTCAAGTTTATCTAGTAAATTATGCTCAATAGAAAACATTGACAATCCATTGAATCATTCTTGCAACATAGTTGATCTTAAATAAGATTTTATCAATTTCAATTTTGAAAAACTTCTCTTTGCTGAAGCAACTGTTACAGGAATAGTTAGCAATATTCTATAAGCTATGTATGCATTTGGAAATGAATCAATCTTTTTTATGTAATCAAGTATTTCAATTGAACTACTATTTTCATTTGGAAAAATTTCTCTCAACACTTTTAATTCCGAAAACAAATCTAAACCATCAATATCAGAAAGTCCATTATATTATAGAACATTTTCAAGATTTAAAGAATGATATTTTAAAGCATCTTCATTCAATTCTTTTAGTTTCTTAAAATTGAATAAAAATCCAAAAATGTTTGCATACACTTGAAATTGTTCAAATTTTTTTCTAAGTGAACAAATAATTTGATCAATCATGAAAAGAAAATAGTTAATCTGAAATGATTCTTCAGCAGATTTTACTATATCATCTTCATCAATTATTTCATCAAAGTATTTTTTCCTACGAATCACACGTTTTTCACAAAAATTAGGCTAAATTTCCATCTCATTTTCAATTTCTTTAGCTGAAAATCATAGCAGAAACAAATCCATCTTTCCTATGATTTTCAAAATAAGAAAGAAGGTCATCTAACTGATTTATAGCATTGTCAATATCCATATTTTTACATTGTAAATTTTTACTAATTGAATTGACAACAAACAAAATATCAAACCAAATAGTCATGCCTAACAAAAATTCAAAATTCTCTAATTCATAGGTTGCTAGACATTTAGCTTCACTCTTTATTTTAGGATCATCACTTGTTTCTGCTAGTTCAAGCAAAGCATCTCTTATTTTTGGAGTTTGAAATCTAATTGCCTTAACACTTTCAATACGACTTTCCCAACGAGTTTGAGACAATGATTTCACAGTCAAAGTAGATATATTATTTTTCAATATTGTCCATCGCTTATGTGAAGAAGAGAATAATGAATATATACGTTGTAAAACACCAAAAAATGATACAACTTTAACACAAGAATTAGCAACATCACAAAGTACTAAATTAAGACTATGACAACCACAAGGTGTATATAATGCTCTAGGATTTAACTCTAATAATCTCTTTTGTACACATTGGTGCTTTCCTTTCATGTTAGATCCATTATCATATCCTTGTCCTCTTATGTCATTAATGTCAAGTTTCAAATTTTCAATTTCTTTTGTGAGTTCACTAAAAAGTCATTTTCCAGAAGTATCATCCACTTTTAAAAATCCCAAAAAATATTCTTCCACTCTTATTGGACTAGTTGAGATATCTACACACCTCAATATAAGAGACATTTGTTCTTGATGACTTAAATCAGGAGTACAATCAAGTATATCTGAAAAATATTTTGCTTCTTTGACTTTTTTCAAAATTGTATTTTTCACTCTCGCTAATAATTGAATCAACTCATTTTGAATTCTATGTCCCAAATAATTATTATGAATTTCACTGTTTTGAATACATCGAACATGTTCTTGCATAATTGGATCAAATTCAGCAATCATTTCAATTAAACTAAAATAATTTCCATTGTTCTCTTGGTAGATCTTTTCATTATTTCCACGAAATGCCAAATTATTCTTAGCTAGACTTTTTACAATAGCAATTATTCTTACTAAAACATTCATCCAATGTTCCTTCTCCTTATTAATTCGTTCTTGCACACTTTTATCTATTGTTTTATTATTTGCAAGTCTCAATTCTAAGTCAATCCAAGCATTCATGTTAAAAATATGCTCATTACTTGTTTCATGTGTTTTAAGCCTAGTACCAAGATTTTTCCATTCCTTAATTCCTTCATTGCCTAATTGATTCATATTATTAGTAGAATTAGAATGAAATAATTTGCAACAAAAACAATACACCTTGTCAAAATCCATAGAATATACCAACCATCTTCTATCATATGTTTCTCCATTCGATAATTTTCTCATGTAATAAAAAGTGGAAAAATGCCTAGAATTTTCATCTTTTGGAAAAACTATATCATTTATTCTAATTGGACATTTTTCTACTAACAAATCTCTTAATTTAGTATCAATAATTTTCCACCATCCGGGATCATAAATATTATAAGAAACATCACTACTCAAATTATCATGAACATCTTTTCTTTCTATATCAACTTCATTTTCATTAATATTTTCTTGACCATCTTCATTAACAATTACATCATCATTCTCATTCTCTAAGTTCTTTTCTACCATAATTTCCTCTTCCTCTAGTGATTTCAAATTATTTTTTTCAATTGTTTCACTACTCATATTCAATGCATCATTCTTGCTACTTAAAATAAATTTATCAAGAGCTCATTTTTGTGATTGGACTAAACTTTCTATTCTTTTTTTCTTTTTTAGTTTCTCATATCCTGAAGCATATTTTCGATTAGACATATTTTTCTGACTCTAAAACTATTACATAGAATAAGCAAACTAGCAAGCAAATCAAAATAATATAACAAGATAGAAATAACAAAACAACAATAATAACAATTTAAAATATTATAACACTACAAGAAATAAGCTTTTTGCCGGCGCAACTGGCGAATTGCGCCGGCTTGCGCCGGCACAGGTGACTTTTGTCGGCGCAATTCGGGGTTGCGCAGGCAAAATTGATCGCTTTTAAAAATGGAGTACCTTTGCCGGCGCAACCCCGAATTGCGCCGGCAAAAGTCCAATAAGATTTTTATATATAAAAACCCACAAACTTTTGTCGGCGCATTTCACCTAACACGCCGGCAAAAGTCAACGTGTTTTTTTTTTAATTTTGCACGTTTAGAAGAAGTAGGTGGGTATACTTTTGTCGGCGCGTTTCGTTGCGCCGGCAAAAGAGGGCATTAGTAAAACGACGCCGTTTTGTGGTAGGGTTTACTAAGTACCTTTGCCGGCAAAAGTCATAACGATTTAACACAGCTGCACGCCTTCTTCTTCCCCATTTCAGTCTCAAAGTTTTTCAGAAAAAACTCTCTCTCTCTCTCTCTCTCCTTTGTTAATTTCTCCGACCCTCTTTCTCTCATTTTTTTTTCAGACACTATCTTCTTCAACGGCTCCATCTCTCTCAAGTGTAAGTTGTTTTATTTTTTTGTTTGTTTTGCCCCTAAATTTTCTACTCATTTCATTTTTTGTTTCTCTGTTTTAGTACGCCGACCGGACCACCACCACGCCACCACTCCACCACACCTAGCCGACTGGACCACCACGCCGACCGGACCACAGGTATACCGATATATATATTTATATATGTTATATATTATATATATAAACGGATATATATTATATTATATATTATATATAAACTGATATATATTATATTATATATAATTTGATATATATATTATATAATCTGATATATATTATATATTTAAATTAATATATATTATATATAAACTGATATATATTTAAACCGTAAAATGTATATGGTTATATTTATATTTATGTTTTTTTTTCTGTTTTGTATTTTTGTATTTTTTATTTATTTATTTCTATTTATATATGATTTAATTTTTGTTTTTTGTTTTTTTTATTTTTATTTTCTGTTTTAAATTTTAAAAAAAGAGGTACAAGAAAAAAATCAAATTTTATGTTGTGCATGATAGTATAGTAAAAATAATTACATTAGATGATCTAATATAATCTCATAATTAGAAATTAATTTAAATAGTATTCGATTAATCTTAAGATTATGAGATTAGATTTGGTATTATAATAAGATTAAATTTTAGCAATTAAAAATCAAATTTTAAAATATTTTAGAAATTTTAAGTAAATATACGTTTATGTTGTGCATGCTCTGGGAATATTCTATATATTGATCTAGTAATATTATGTATATTTTTGTGTGTAGTTTGCAGGTTTTATAAAATTTTGGGATAGTTTAAAATATAGTTGTTATGCTGCCCAAATTTTGTTAGTCTTAGAAAAATTAACATTAATTACAAAAAATATAGCCGTTAACATTAATTTTTATTTTAATGCTTTATATGTATTTGTTTATCTTAATAACAACTATATTTAAGTTACTTTTATAATATAAGTTTTTTTGTAAAATTTAAAAAACAGATTTGAATATGAATTTTTTTATTTTAATGTGTTATATGTATTTGTTTAATTTTGCTTGTTAATATTTATTATATTGTATTTTGCGATATATGTATTTTAGTTAAAGTATGAACTTAAAAAAACCAGATTAATAATGTATGTTCATATTTTAAAATTATTTTATATTAAATGTGATATTTTTGTAAATATGTATTTAATAATTTTTTTTGTATTAACAAAAAAATTAGTTTTGGTATATGTTTTTTTGTGGTTAAATATTTGTATATATGTGAAGTGATGTATTTGTTAATGCATATATATGTTTTGTATGATCTGGGAATATTCTGGGTATATATGTATTTAATTTGTAGGTTTTTCAATTTTTGGGATAGTTTGAAATATTGTCGTTATGCTGCCCAAATTTTGTTAGAGTTAGTAAAATTAATAAAAAATTTAATAATTAATTAAATAAAAATTTAAGTATAATTAAAAATTCATCAAAAAATAATTTTTAACTATAATTTAAATAAAATAAAATTACCAATCATAATAATTGATTTTAACATTAATATTAGATGTTTTGTAATTGAAAAAAATTAAAAATATAAATGATTTAATAAAATATAATTAAGTAAAATATAAATATAATAAAATTGTTATTGATTAAGTAAATAATCGAATACAAATTGAAGAATTTAATAAAAAATTACAAAATGAAATTAATGTATAATTAAATTAATTTTAAAATAAAAGTAATAAATAAGTAAATGTTAAAGTTGACTAGTCAAAGGACACGTGATACTACATGATTTGTCCACATTGTTATTATTCTTAAAATAATTTTCAATTTATTTTTCAATTTAACAAAAAATAAAATTTACATTTTTTTAATAAAAAAATCAAACTTTTTTTCAATTTAAGATTAAATATGAAAAATACATTTTTTTTAAATTTAATTTTTTATTGTTAATATCCTCAAATTTTTTAATTTATTATTATTATTATTAAAATCTTCCTATTTATCATTTTGTCTTCTTTTTTTCAATTAAAGATTAAGTAATTTTGTTTAAAATCCAAGCAATAATTTAAGATTAAATATTTTTTTTACTTAATCTTAAATAATTGATTAAAAGCAACAAATTTGATATTTTTTTTGAAAAAATGAGAAAATTTTATTTTTTGTTACTTTTAAATTGAAAAGCAATAAATTGGATTTTTTTTTTAAAATGAAAAATATAAAATGATTTTTTTTATGAAAAATTATTTAAAATAATAATAATGTGTACCAATCATGTGGTGCCACGTGTCATTTGCCAGAGATAGGATATTATTATCAGTTAGTGATAATTAGGGAGACAAACAGTCATGAAATACTTTGACTATCACTTCCCTCATTTTAAGACAATTATTAATATTTTCTTAATTATTTCGCTTAAAGATGGCGAGCGACAGGAGCTGGATGAGTACGAGGAATCGTTGGTCTCTGGAGTATAGAAATGGTGTTAAGGAGTTCTTCGATATCGCCAAAAATCAGTTGAACGATCGGGGTTTGGTTCGCTGTCCGTGCAAGAAATGTGGGAATGTTAAGTTCCAGCCTATAAAAGCAATTTCGATACATTTATTCAACAATGGCATCGTACAGTCCTACAAAGTGTGGCATTACCATGGAGAGGCGCTGCCATCGCCACCAGCTGTGGTACGAGATCATGATAGAGATGAGATAGCGGATATCCTGGAGGATGTTTACGCTAAAGATGACGTTCCCGCTGGAAACTATAATGATCTTCCCCAAGATGATCCTCAACATCGCGACAAGTATGACAATTTATTTAAGGAGATGTCAAGTGAACTGTACCCGGGTTGCCGAAAGTATTCCGCGTTGAACTTCTTGGTGAAGCTGATGCATCTCAAAGTTATTAATAAGTGCAGCAATCATTACTTTGATGGTTTGCTGGAATTGTTAGTCGACGCTATGCCTGACAGAACAAATTTACCTAAGTCTAACTATGAGGCGAAGGCAAAGTTGCGGACTATTGGATTGGGATATGAGTCCATCGATGCTTGCAAGCATGACTGTGCACTGTTTTGGAAGGAGAATGCGAATTTGGAATTCTGTCCGGTTTGTGGTGAGTGTCGCTGGCAAGATAATCGTGGGAACGGGAAGAAAGTGGCCCATAAGGTCATGCGGTACTTTCTGTTGACACCGAGATTGAAAAGGCTGTACAGTTCCAGATATACTGCAGAGGATATGAGATGACACTATTCTAAAAGGCCAAGGGAAGATGGTGTGATGAGGCACCCCGCTGACAGTAAGGCGTGGAAGCACCTTGATGAGTTGTACCCATCTTTCGCAGCCGAACCTCGAAATGTTAGGCTTGGGTTGGCTACAGATGGTTTCAATCCTTTTGGGAACATGAGCAACTCTTACAGCATGTGGCCTGTGATACTTGTCCCATACAACTTGCCGCGGTGGAAGTGCATGAAACCACATTCATTAATGTTGTCTATTCTAATTCCAGGTCCTTCTTCACCTGGAAAAGATATCGATGTCTATATGAGACATTTGGTTGACGAGTTGAAGGAGTTATGGGTGAATGGTGTCGAGACACGAGATGCATACAATAGTACCTTGTTCAATATGCGTGCAGCAATCTTGTGGACCATTAACGACTACCCAGCTTATGCTATGATGTCTGGGTGGAGCACAAAAGGGTACAAGGCGTGTCCCACATGCAATGAAGAAACTCCCTCTATAGGGATTTGTTATACCCAGATTTCGAGCCATAGTAAATATGACCTCGAAAGCTGAGTTCGCAACAAATGGTCTCGTGAGGATTAGAATGATCTAGGATTGTAAGTCGAGCCTGCAGAGTATGATGTATGATCTCGAATGCGGTGATCTCGAAATGACCTCGATATCGAAAGGTAGCTCCGAGAACACCTTCATCTTCAGGAACTTCGGAGGATGATTCTTGAGCTCGATGTCCCATCTCGAAATAAACGTTAGCTCGGGAGATTTCAGTGGCTCGCACAATGACATGAGACCAGAAATGCTGGAGCCTTGAAGATACGCTATAACCACCTTGAATATCTACAAGTATAATAACTATGAGATGTAGCCCTCATTAATTGATGTAAATCCCCAAGAATTGTGGGATATTATTTAATACAGTTATACGCCCCCTGATCCTTGGGGGACGTTTCCTTTAATATCTGATTATTGGCATTTAAAGCCATTTATTTGTATTCACAAAAGAGTAACTACCCAAAATATGTGGGATAGTATTCTGCACCCTTCTCTATAAATAGAGAAGGCATGCACCATTGTAAAGGACCGAAATTCTGATCCTTGAGAGAAAACTCTGGAAAATTCTTGCTAAAGAATTGTTCAGAGATAATCTTGAGATTAATAATAGAGACTCGTGGACTATGCAGATTTAACTGCTGAACCACGTAAAAAACCGTGTCTGATTTGTTTGTTTATTTTTGGCCATTGTCTTAAATTGTTTACGTGCTCTCTTCTTTTATCTGTTGACGAAAAACGACGTCAACAGTTTGGTGCTTTCATTGAGAGCCTTAAGCATTCATCCCTGAGAGATTCATGGCTGCAAACAATCAGAACACTCCTGAAGAAAATTACCCAAGGCGTCCTGGAAAACAGCCAATGGAGAACCCGGACGCTGATGAAAGGAGTGGGTCCTCCGATTCCCGGGGGCCACCTCCACAACCAAGGGATGAGGACATGTACTATAACCCTGAACGTTATGTCCCTATTGTAGAATTAGAGAATCGGCAGCTGAAACAGTTGTTGGCAGAAGCCAACAAACGTAACGAGGAGTTGACTAGGATAGCCGCAGAGGCGCAGGTGGCTCAGCCCCCGCCTCCGCGCGAAGACCAAGTCCCTCCTCCAAGGGACGTGCACGTTCCTCCCCGGAGGCCCCGTGGACGTCCACGAAAAAATGCTGCCACAAGGAGGCCGGCACAACCTCCAACACCAGCAGAGCCATCCGCCCCTTCTAGGCCTCAGAGGAGTACCCGGGCTCGGGTCCCGCCTAATACACCTGCGGAAGCACCTGCAGGAACTGAGAATAACCGAGCTCCTACCGAGGCTCGGACTCAGGTTCCTGGTAGTGCACCGAACGCAACTGGCCCATCTCGGGCAAATTCTGGGCCCTCTAGGCCGAAGCAAGGACGACAACCACCGTCACCTATACGGTTCCCTCCGTCTCCCATAAGATATCCTTCACCTCCCCGTAGAAACGCTCAACCTGTTCAAAATCAGGGTCAAGGGCGTACGGGGGATAGGCAAGGACACAGGGAGACTTTCCAGGAGCGGAGAGGCGCACAATCTGAGAGAAGTCAGACATCCCGGTCTCGCACTGCGGAGACAAGGCGACATAGAAAGGATTCACCACGAAATGACCGATCAATAAGTTTCACCAGTGACGAGTCCGAAGAAACCAGGTCCGTCAGTAAACGCGACCGAGGTCGTAAAAATACTGGAAGCCGCAAGACCCATCCCGACCTGCGGAATCATCTGAATCAGAGCAGGGGGAAGGGAGATCAGACGAATCCAGACCTAAGGAATCACCTAAATGGGCGTAGAGATCCCTCACGGAGACGCGAGCCTGGGATCATAATCAATGACCGGCAATTCCAGACACCCCCTAAGGACCCAGTCCAAGAAAGGATTGATCAGCTCGAAAAAGCCTTTAGGCTTTTGAAGAATGAACGAGGGAACGGTCGATATGAGGACTCTGATGAGGAGCTAGAGCCGTTTGCTCCCAATATTTCTAACACTCAGTTTCCCCAAGGGTTCCGGATTCCTCACATCCCAGCATTTGAAGGAAAAACCGACCCATGTAGCCACCTGAGTACATTCAACACTATCATGAGAGCTAGTAACGTGGGCTACGAGCTCAGATGCATGTTGTTTCCAACGTCGTTAGCCGGACCTGCCAAGAGTTGGTTCGAGAAGTACAAGAGACACTCGATAACCTCATGGGATCAGTTGTCTAGGGACTTCAAGAAGAAGTTCCGGGCTATGATGGGAGTCAGACCAGAGGCATCCACTTTGACCAACGTCCGACAACAGCCGGGTGAAACACTGAAAAGCTATCTAACAAGATTTAATCTTGAGGTCGCCCGAGCTCGAGATGTGGATGACAGTGGGCACCTAATGGCTATCCGAGCTGGTGTTTTACCCGGGAGTGCCCTTTGGGATGACATGCAAGGGAAACCGGTGAGGTCGATAACCGAGTTTAACAGACGGGCGCAGAGATTTGTCAATGTAGAGGAGGCGAGGTCAACGCTCAAGGCGACCTCGCAGACCGAAACTACAACGATAAACATTAACTCCGCCTCAACCTCGGCTGACCCAGCAGCTCCACAGCCTACCTCGGAGAATCCCTCCAAGAGGAAAAAGAGCGAGGGAAATAACCCCGAGGCTGATGGAGGAAAGAAGAAAAAAGGAGAAAGGTATTTCTCCGTATATAAAGTGCACACCGAGCTCAACGAGTCTCGGGAAAACATATACCTGGCTAATGAAAACCAGGTCCCCTTCAGGCGTCCGGACCCTATGAGGAATCAAAAGTCCAAGAGGGATTCCAGCAAGTATTGTCGGTTTCATAGGGACACCGGACACACAACTGATGAGTGCCGACAGCTGAAGGACGAGATCGAAGGGTTGATCTCGAGAGGTTATTTCCGGCAGTATGTCAAAAACCAGAATACTGGACAGGCTACTGCCAGCCAGAGAGTAGCCGCGCTTCCGGCAGCACAGAATAATAACTCCCGATCTCGGGATGAAGACAAGCCTCCGCCGATAGATGGAGAGGACGTAATAACCATCTCGGGAGGTCCTCATCTCGCAGGAGGGGGCAGAAATGCTCAAAAGCGATATGTGAATGAGCTGAAGACAGGGGACGGGTCTCCTTATGAACCCGAACCAAGGGCACCAAAAAGCCAAAGGGTTGAAACTCAGCCTATAACCTTCACCGAGGAGGAGGCCTCCCATGTCCAGTTCCCTCATCATGATCCACTTGTCATCACCCTACAGCTTGCCAACAAAAGAGTGCGCCGAGTTCTCATAGACAATGGGAGCTCAGTTAACATTCTTTATAAAGCAACACTAGAAAAAATGGGACTCTCCCTTCGCGACCTGATGGCTTGTGCAACCACGTTGTACGACTTTTCTGGAGAAGGAACCGCCTGTATGGGGTCCATCGAACTCCCTGTGACCTTGGGAGACTATCCAGTCTCGGTGACCAAGATGATGGAGTTCGTGGTAGTAGAGTTACCATTTGCCTACAATGTATTGCTCGGGAGACCCGCCCTGGTCGGGCTGGGGGCAGTTTCATCTGTAAGGCATCTAGCCCTTAAGTTCCCAACTCCAAGTGGAGTCGGAACATTGAAAGGAGATCAATTGGCAGGAAGGGAGTGCTACAGCATTTCCTTGAGGGGAAAGAAACAAACGAGCGCTCAAGCACTCGTTGTCATACAGAATAAAGATGGGACAGTTTTAGAAATTGATGAGGAGATCGATCCGAGGATTGAGGAGAAGGTTGACCTCCAACCTTTGGAAGAGCTCGAAGAGGTTCAGCTCGAGGAAGCTGACCCCTCAAAGAAAGTGAAGGTCGGGAAACACCTCCAAGACGAATCAAAATAGCAATTAATTTGCTTTCTGAAGAAAAACTAGGATGTCTTCGCGTGGTCACACTCTGACATGGTGGGAATAAGCCCTAATGTAGCGAGCCACGCATTGAATATAGACAAAAGCTTTCCCCCGAAGCAGCAAAAGCGAAGGCAGCTGGATGAAGACAGAAAGAAAGCACTAAAGGAGGAGGTGGACAGGCTGAAAGCAAATAATTTCATAAGGGACGCTTTTTACCCAAACTGGGTGGCCAATCCAGTGTTGGTCCCGAAACCCAATGGGACGTGGAGAACGTGCATTGACTACTCATACCTCAACAAGGCCTGCCCGAAAGACTGTTTTCCCCTGCCGAGAATTGACCAGCTCGTAGACGCCACGGCGGGGCATGGTCTGATGTCGTTCATGGATGCCTATTCTGGATATAACCAGATTCCCATGCATGCCCCCGACCAAGAGCATACGAGCTTCATCACCGATAAAGGGCTCTACTGCTACAATGTCATGCCATTCAGACTCAAGAATGCCGGAGCCACGTACCAGCGGCTCGTAAACATGATGTTCTCAGAGCAAATAGGGAACAACATGGAAGTTTATGTTGATGACATGCTTGTAAAGTCTCAACTTAACAAGAACCATGGTGATGACCTCGAAGAGTGCTTTGGCGTGCTCAGAAAGTACAACATGAAGTTGAATCCTCAGAAGTGCACTTTTGGGGTGTCTTCAGGGAAATTTCTGGGTTTCATTGTCAACTCTCGTGGAATCGAGGCTAATCCCGATAAAATAAAGGCCCTGATCGATATGCCTTCACCTCGGAAGCATAAAGATGTTCAAAGCTTGACTGGCAGGATGGCAGCTCTGAGCATGTTCATTTCGAAGTCAACGGACCGCGGTCTCCTATTCTTCAACTTATTGAAAGGAAGTAAGAAGTTCGAATGGACAGAAGAGTGCGAACTAGCCTTTCAGGAGCTCAAAAGGCACTTAGCCGAACCACCCATCCTATCGAAGCCTGAGACGGGAGAAGTACTGTTCCTATACCTCTCAACAACTGAACACGCAATAAGCGCGGTGCTAGTTCGAGAAGAAGAGAGAATACAGAAACCTGTCTACTACATCAGTAAAAGATTACTGGGGGCAGAGTCAAGATACCCACTGATGGAGAAGCTCGCCCTCAGCCTAATCCACTCATCTCGCAAGCTCCGCCCTTACTTTCAAGCGCATCCTATCCATGTACTAACAGATCAACCACTAAGGCAAGTCTTGTCCAAACCAGAGGCGTCTGGTCGACTCCTTAAATGTGCTGTTGAGCTCGGACAGTTCGAGATCACCTACCATCTGAGAACAACCATTAAGGCACAAGCGTTGGCGGATTTTATAGTGGAGTGCACCGGTACAGCCGACGACGAGGTAACAACCACGGCCCACGAGCTGTGGAAACTTTACGTCGACGGGTCGTCAAATGAAAATGGAGCGGGGGCAGGAGTTATTCTGATCACTCCTGCAGGGAGAAAATTTCACTCTGCTTTAAGGTTCGGCTTTAAAGCATCTAATAATGAAGCTGAGTATGAGGCTTTACTTGCGGGACTGCAAATAGCAAAAGAGCTCAAGGCCAAAGCTATACATTGTTACAGCGACTCCCAGCTCGTGGTAAATCAAATCTTGGGAGAGTACCAGGCTCGTGGCACAAAAATGGCAGCTTATCTGGAGAAGGCAAAATCCGCATTGGAGTTTTTCGAGTTTTATGCGATCGAACAGGTTCCCCGAGAACAAAACTCAAATGCAGATGCCTTAGCTCGGCTCGCCACTTCCGCCGAAAATGAGGAGCTGAATGTTGTACCCATAGAACACCTGTCAGCACCCAGCATTACTGAGCCAGACGAGGAAGATGTGTGTATGATCGAGACAGAACCGACCTGGATGAGCCCGATCGTTGAGTACCTCGAAAATGGAATTCTTCCAAAAGATCGAAATCAGGCTCGGAAACTAATGTATCAACTTCCTCGTTACACCATCCTGGACGGAAGGCTATACAGAAGAGGGTATTCCATGACATTGCTCAGATGTGTGACTCCCCCTGAGGCAAAGAAGATTATTGAAGAAATTCATGAAGGGTTCTGCGGAGATCATACCGGGGGGCATAGCCTATCCAAGAAGATTATACGCCAAGGATATTTCTGGCCAACCATTAAAACGGACTCTTTCGAGTACGTGAAAAAGTGCGACAAATGCCAGAGATTCGCCACGATACCCCGAGCTCCACCTTCTGAACTGACCACGTTGACATCCCCATGGCCATGTTGACCATGTTGACATCCCCGAGCTCCACCTGCGGTGTGGGGGATCGACCTCATAGGCTCGCTCCCAACTGGCAAAGGAGGAGTAAAGTATGCTGTGGTCGCGGTTGATTACTTCACAAAATGGACGGAGGCTGAACCATTGGCGACCATAACTTCGAAGAAGATCCTAGATTTCGTGATAAAGAACATCGTATGCCGATATGGAGTGCCAAGAAAGATTGTGTCTGACAACGGAACCCAGTTTGATTGCGACTTATTTACGAACTTTTGTAACAAGAACGGTATAATAAAGAGTTTTTCGTCAGTAGCTCACCCTCAGGCGAATGGTCAAGTCGAAGCCGTTAATAAAACTCTCAAAAGTTCTTTGAAGAAAAAGTTGGAAGAAGCAAAGGGACGATGGCCTGAGGAATTACCTCAAGTCCTTTGGGGATATAGAACTACAGCTCAGACATCAACTGGACATACCCCATTTTCTCTAGCATACGGCTGCGAGGCAATGTTGCCCATTGAGGTCGAAATTCCAACGATTCGAACTCAGATTTACGACCAGTGCTCCAATCATACTCAGCTCGAAGAAACCCTAGACTTGATCGAAGAAAAAAGGGAGGAGGCTCAGCTGAGAAATCCTGCTTACCAGCAACGAACCACAAGATATTTCAATAAAAGGGTTCGAGATCGAAAGTTCGGAATAGGAGATCTGGTATTGAGACGCGCATTCTTAGCAACTCGAGATCCAACAGCAGGAGTACTCGGGCCAAACTGGGAAGGACCATACCAGATAGAATCAGTCATCCGCCCTGGCGTATACAAACTTGCGAGATTAGATGGGAGCCTCCTACCACGAGCATGGAATGGCGAACACCTTAGACCTTATTATCAATAGTATAGGAAAAGTGTTGCCTGTAACCATGATTTTCTATCTATGTTTCTTTGTTTTTGAATGACATGTCTACTTTGTTCCGCATGTAATTTATTTTTTATTTTTGTAATCTCTCTTAAGTTAATAACCTATGGTCACACTCATAGGATATTAAGGGGGCATCATTGGCATACATACCACCAGCTTAAAAAATAAAAAGTAATAAATAAAACATGAAGTATTTGGATATAACCAAATACGCGAGCTTAGATAGTTCGGACTTAGCCGAGTTATCAAAAACGTACAAAGTATTTGGACATAACCAAGTACGCGATCTTAGATAGTTCGGACATAATCGAATTATCAAAAACATAAAGTATTTGGACATAACCAAGTACGCGATCTTAGATAGTTCGGACATAACCGAACCATCAAAAACATAAAGTATTTGGACATGACCAAATACGCGATCTTAGATAGTTCGGACATAACCGAATTATCAAAAACATAAAGTATTTGGACATAACCAAGTACGCGATCTTAGATAGTTCGGACATAACCGAACCATCAAAAACATAACGTATTTGGACATGACCAAATACGCGAGCTTAGATAGTTCGGACATAACCGAACCATAAAAAAACCTAAATATTTGGAGTTAACCAGATGTGCAAACAACAGATTTGGAACAAACCAGCCAAATTATCGATCAATGATAAATGGGAGCCTAGACCTATTGCGAAATATGTCGAAATCGAGGCTGGAATATCTTAGAAAAATAGTTTCGAACTCATAACCTCGGAGCCAAGATATTGAGGATGGGGAAAAGTGACAGAGATATAACCAAATCATTCATATTACATGCCATATAAGTACTTTTCAGTTCATGGTTAAAGTAATGTCCGACCTTGATAAATAACGAGGTTGGAAGCGGATAATTCGAATAAACTATGCATGAATGCATCGAATTTCGAGCCTAAATCTAAACTATGTTTGTATGAATTAAATAAACATAACTCATCAATGCAAGAAAAATGCAAAATATTTCGAGCCAAGAAATGTAAAGCATATAAAAGAAAAAGTTAAAGAAATTGTGTCAGCCCCGTGGGCACAAATTTAAATAGTTACAAGAATGAGGGGACGCAGCCCCGATAACTGATCTCTCCGAGATCGGATTTAAGGAAGAAGAGTATCCTTGGCCTTCTCAACAGCGATATCACCAGACCCTCTAGGACGAATAGCATGACTATCCTGCTGGGCCGCCTCTCGAGCAGCTGTACTTGCCAAAAGACGGGCATTCCACCGCTCAACATATGTGGCTTCGAGAGGACCCAGGAAGCTGGTGTCAAGATCGGCATTATCGACCCAAAGTTTGTACATGGCCTGGTCGACCGCTTTCTCCCTCTGCTCCTTAGACTCATTCAGGAGGCGGGTCTTCTCGCTTTCCATGAAATCGAGGGTGGCAGACTTCTCCTCTTCGAGCTTGGCTTTGGCCTTCTCGAGCTCAGCGTTTGACTTTTCAAGCTCCTCGAGACGGGTCTTCAATTTTTCAATTTCAGACTTCGAGTCTTTGAGCTCGTCAATCATCTTCAGCTCGAGATCCTTTGACTTTTGAGCCAGAGATAAGCTCGTTTGCACCTCGTTGGTCAGCTTGTAGTTGAGTTGCGCTGAAACAACAAGGGCCTGAAACACAAAGAATGAATCAGAATTATAATCAAAGACATAAATACTCTAAGACATAAATACTCTAAATAGAATTGAGAAGACTACCGCGGCGGAGAGTTCGATACTCTTCTCATAAAGAGTGTTGCAGTCCGAGGCCTTGCGCACGAGGTCCCAGTGGTCGGCACCAAAGCCAGAAAAGCTCTGACCCACCCGAGAAAGGACGTCCGAGCTGAGAAGCACCCCTTCTGCCCCAGCGGCGCCATCAAGTACATATTCCTCAGTATGAGTTCGGGCCGTTGGCAGCTGAACCGTTGAGGTAGAAGGTTTCTTCGGAGGCCGAGCAACTATTAACCGGGTCTCGGTGGGAAGCTGCGAGATGGATGCAGTAGAGCCTGAGCCATCAACCTGGGCAGTCGGCTCCTTGGAGGTGTCCACAGTAATCTGGGCCGTGGGAGTCGTCTCGTGACGTTTAGATACCTTGGACTGTCGGTCGGGCCTCTTTGGTATCCTCGGGCGTTTGCTCTTCTGGGCGCCAGCTCCCCCATCACTAAAGAGCACGGCGTCGAGGTCGGGATTCATGGCACCTGCATAATGACGGTGAGTTAAACAATGATAATAACTTTGGGAAAAGATGTAAACCAGTTGAAGAAAAAACCTAACTGGGACTCTTCCCCGAGCTCGAGCTTGGGGACCATGAAATTCCCCCGTCTTCAGAAGAGGCGGGGGGAGTGCCTTCCCTATAAGTTGGTGACAACCTCGAGAGGTCCCTATAGTCATTGGTCCCATACTGCACCGCTATCCCATTCCACACCTCGTCCGTGGTGTACATGGTATCATATTTCCCGAGCCCACTATCAAACCTATGGACACAGTCATCTACCCAACTCCATATGTAGAAGTGGTATCTATCATGTGGGCACGAGACTAGTCTATTGGGCCTATGTTTTAACAAAGTGGGGGACCACATTCGCGAAGTAGGAAGGGTTTTACCTCCTCCGGAGTCCGAACTCGAGGCTTCGTCATTGGCCTCATTTCCCGACCGCGGACTTCTCGAGCGAGTTGGGAGAGATGCTTTCCTTTCTCTCCTCAGAGGAAGGATGCCTGTGGGCAGTGGCACTTCCTCCCAGCGTTCATATTTATTACTGGACCAGTCAGAGGTTGACTGGCCCTGTCCCAACAACCCACAAGCTCGCAGCTTGTCCTCATGTAATAGAAATGAGAGAGACCTCCTGCCGTATGGGAGTCGGAGCAGGGCCTCTCTGTGCTCCTTCATTGTTTCGTCAGGAGTGGGACGCTGAAAGTTAGCTGAAAGACGAGATACACTTCAACTAAACATGGATTCAAGGGCTAAAAATTCGAGCTCAAAAATAGAAAGTAACGAGAATACTTACGAATCCGCCTAAACAAACGATGTCGAGACGGGAACAGACCGTCTGTCCAGAAAAAATCCTTCTTGAAGTCAGGGGGGTGGTTCGGAAGATCTTCAAAGATCTTCGTCTCTTTGGGGTAGCTCGAAAGATAGTAGAAACCATCTCCTCCCTGAGCTCGGGAGGGATTACTCTTCAAACAAAAGAGATATAAAATCTCTTGGGGTGAAGGTCCTATCCACCCCAGCTCGTGGAATAAGGACCTCAGGGCAGACAGCACCCTGTATGAGTTGGTGTTGAGTTGGAATGGAGCCAACCCAACGAAATCGATGAAGTCTCGGAAAAAGGACTTCAGGGGCAGCAAAGCTCCTGCCCTTATATGTTCCTGGCTCCAGGCCGCGTATTTCACACTGGAATCGCGGCCCCCAGGAGCGAAACAGCTCCGTTCATGCCTTTTCGGAGCTCGACACTTCAGTGTGTCCAACGAGCTAAGGCCATGGATGGCCAGGATATCAGTTATTTGGTCGGTGGTGGTAACCGAGCTCGGGTAGAATTCGGCTTCAAACATCTCCCTCCTAGGCTGCGAAGACGAAGGCTCTGCCATTAAGGAAAACTGAAGTTCCCCCGGGTGGTATGCTACCGTGACTTTTAACGCAGGGTCGAGGGGAACTGGCCTAGGTCCTGGGTTAGGCTCCGGATAGATGGCTTCCCGAAGAACCCTTCTCTTCTTTTCAATGACCTCGTCTATCTGGCGACGATAGTGGGCTCGAATGTCTTCTTGCTCGCGTGCGATCTCGTATTCTTTAATCCGATGCTGGTTCCGGGCAAAGATCGATTCCGGGCTCGGAGATTTGGGCTCGTAAGGAATTGCTCGTAATGACCCCCATCGTCTTTCCGGATTCTGTGACATCTAACGAGAAAAAAAAAATGGTGAGGGCCATGCATGCAAAAATCACGAGCTCGACAGGATGAGCTCGGAGATTTAAGGACAAGAAACTTAAGTATTGAGACCTTCACTAAAGGGTCAGAGCGCGTGTTCCACAGGAAAGGAAAAGAAGCGTGGATGATTTTTTTTTTAAAGTCCCGAAATTCAAGGGAAAGGAGAGTGGCGGTTAGCCAGGAAAAGCGTTTTTGGGTTTCGTGTATTTGTCAAAGCCCATGTTTTTATCCGAAAGCTTAATGTACAAGAAACGCTGCCTAAGAATTTCAAAACCCAGAAAATGGGAACCACATTCAAACGTCGAAACTGGGTATAAACCAGAGACGAACATCCAGAGTGAAAATCCAGAAAGCCTAAGAACCTATCGGTTCAAAACCTCCTATCGCATCATGCTAAGAACGTAAACTAACATACACAGCAAACACAGTATAAAAAGAACAACAAAAATGGCGTACTTACACAGTGATGGTGATTGCAGCGAAATCGTCGAGTGGAGAAGAGGTTGCAAGAAAGAACTCACTGACTCGTACAAACCAGGGTTCCTTTGTTTCTTCGGCCTAGAAAACATGCAATGAGTATAAACTGTGATAAGAAGTTTAGGGAGTGTTTTTCTTTTTTCTGGCTTGTGATGAACAAATGTGAAGAAGACGAAGAGGGGGTCTTGTATATATAGGTGGGAAAACTGAATTAATCAGGAGCGTTGATTAAATTCCTCAACAGATCGAATGGATGGGAATCGGTGACAAGATGGCGCCGAAAAGTTGTCAGACGAACGATCGTGGGCGTATTCCCAAGGTACAGTACCTAAAGTGAGCAATACCCATCTGGCACGTGTCCATTTTCAAGAGTGTGACGGTATGGTTCCCGAAAAGAGTAGTTCAAAAGTTTCCTTCTCTTAGGATTCGAACAAATACTTTTGAGGGGGCAAAATGTTATACCCAGATTTCGAGCCATAGTAAATATGACCTCGAAAGCTGAGTTCACAACAAATGGTCTCGTGAGGATTAGAATGATCTAGGATTGTAAGTCGAGCCTGCAGAGTATGATGTATGATCTCGAATGCGGTGATCTCGAAATGACCTCGATCTCGAAAGGTAGCTCCGAGAACACCTTCATCTTCAGGAACTTCGGAGGATGATTCTTGAGCTCGATGTCCCATCTCGAAATAAACGTTAGCTCGGGAGATGTCAGTGGCTCGCACAATGACATGAGACCAGAAATGCTGGAGCCTTGAAGATACGCTATAACCACCTTGAATATCTACAAGTATAATAACTATGAGATGTAGCCCTCATTAATTGATGTAAATCCCCAAGAATTGTGGGATATTATTTAATACAGTTATACGCCCCCTGATCTTTGGGGGACGTTTCCTTTAATATCTGATTATTGGCATTTAAAGCCATTTATTTGTATTCACAAAAGAGTAACTACCCAAAATATGTGGGATAGTATTTTGCACCCTTCTCTATAAATAGAGAAGGCATGCACCATTGTAAAGGACCGAAATTCTGATCCTTGAGAGAAAACTCTGGAAAATTTTTGCTAAAGAATTGTTCAGAGATAATCTTGAGATTAATAACAGAGACTCGTGGACTAGGCAGATTTAACTGCTGAACCACGTAAAAAACCGTGTCTGATTCGTTTGTTTATTTTTGGCCATTGTCTTAAATTGTTTACGTGCTCTCTTCTTTTATCTGTTGACGAAAAACGGCGTCAACAGGATTAGAAGTAAAATTGCATACATTGGCCATAGGAGGTTTCTTGATATGGATCATGAATGGAGGAGCAAACGAGCACTATTCGACGGTAACAAGGAACTCAGGCCACCACCGAAAGATTACTCCGGTGATGATGTGTTGAAGCAATTAGAGAATTTACTGATTAGACATCCTGGGAAACACAAAGAATTTGGTGGTGTGAAACGCAAAAGGGCTCCGATTGAACTTAATTGGTCGAAGAAGAGCATATTTTTCGAGCTTGATTATTGGAAGGAGTTATTGTTGAGGCATAATTTGGATGTAATGCACATTGAGAAGAATGTTTGCGACATTGTCTTGGGAACTTTGTTGAACTTAGAGGGAAAATCTAAAGACACTGACAAGGCAAGACTTGATCTAGCAGACATGAAAATTAGGGAAAAACTCCACCTCCGCAAAGAGGGAAACAAGTGGAAGAAACCGTACGCCAGTTACACCCTCAGTGTCCCGGAGCGTCGAGTTTTCTGTGAATTTGTGAAGTCAGTTGAATTCCCGGACGGTTTTGCTGCAAACCTTTCGAAGAATGTCAATGTCAATGATGGCAAGATAACTGGGCTGAAATCACACAATTGCCACGTGTTGTTTCAGCAGTTGTTGCCCATCGCAATTAGGTCGTTTTTGGTTCCTGAAGTTCGGAAGCCAATTATTGAGTTGTGCGGTTTTTTCAAAAAACTTTGTGCACGGACTTTGAATGTGAAAGACCTTGAGAAGATGGAGACAGACATTATCACCATTTTATGCAAGTTGGAAATGATATTTCCTCCAGCATTTTTCGACATTATGGTGCATTTGGTTTTGCATCTTCCGAAAGAGGCAATTCTTGGCAGTCCCGTGCACTTTAGGTGGATGTATCCCATTTAACGTTCGATGGCAGTTTATAAACAGTATGTAAGAAATCGTGCACGTCCGGAAGGTTCAATCACAGAAGCTTACATGGTGAACGAGGCTTTAACCTCTTGCTCAATGTACCTGCGGGGGGTTGAGACTCGATTCAATCGACCTGAGAGGAATGACGATCGCGTTGAATCCCAACCAAATCGGGAATATTCTATTTATAAGACTGTTGGTCTTCCATTTGGTAAGAAATCAAGTATGCTCCTCAATCCGCAGTTAAAGCAAAAGGCTGAGTGGTATATCTTGAACAATTGTGCCGAAATTAAGGAGTACCTTAGGTGTGTTTTCTAGTATTTTTTCAATAATGATGTTTGGTTTACATACCGAGTAAATGCCAAAATCATAATTTTGTTGTTCATTTGTAGTGAGCATATGGATGAATTAAGAAGACGGGGGGGCTCGAATCTTGAAGTTCAACAAGAAACTGATTTTCCTCAGTGGTTCAAAGAATGAGTATGTATATTAGTCAATTCTTTTCTGAAACCCCACTTAATCAATCCAAAACTAACTTTCAATGTTAATGTTGATAGGTGAATGGTTTGCATGAGTCAACACCTACTGAAGTGAATAATGAATTGTATGCTCTCGCAAACAAATCAAGCGGCACCGTGTATTCATATACAGGGATGATAGTGAATGGTGTGAAATTTGTGACTCGTGGTCGTGATATGAAGCTTAAAACACAAAATTGTGGTGTAATGGTGCCAAGTGAGGAAGGAGTGAACTATTATGGAGTTTTGGAAGAAGTAATTGAATTGTCCTACTTGATGGGTTACAGTGTTGTCCTATTCAAGTGTAGATGGTTCAATACACGTAGAATTAAAGTGGAATCCAATTTTACGAGCGTATATGTGAAAGAAGAATGTTATAAAGATGATCCTTTCGTTCTCGCATCTCAAGCGAAGTTGGTGTATTATCTTCTAGATGTGAAAAATGGGGATGATTGGAGGCTCGTTAATGAATACATTCCAAGGAATGTATGGGATTTCTCAAATTCTGATGTTGATGATACTGAGACCACAAATGATATACCAATATTGCAAGAAGTTAATTCTTCTTCATTTCAGTTGTGGGTAGAACTTCCAATTTTTTATAATCTTCAGTATGATCGGGTTGATGTCAATGCCACTGAAGTGCACAACGTCGATGATTTGGTTGGCGAAGGTTCAGATGAATTTGTTGTCGATGATGAAGTTGAATTTGAAGACGACACGTTGGCCGAGTATGAAGACGATGAGGATGACGATAATGTTCTAGTTGATAGTGATAGTGATGTTCGTAATGATGTTGTAGTTAGTGATGATGAGGACAGTGATATGTAATTTAAACAAGTGTATGTAACTTTTTATTTAATTCAATAAAAACTTTATTTATTATCATTAATTAATGATAGTATCAGATATAGGTACACACGCACCTATTGGATGCTTTGGGAATCGTCAATGTATTCATGTACTGGTACTCATTTTTTCAATATATTTGATTAAATATATTGAAAAAATGGGTAGTCGCACATGTCTGCTTACTATCTCCAAGGGATCTACTAGGTCGGAATAGGGTAGGTTGGGAAAGACAATGAGTAATAAAATGTTAATTCAATAACAAAAAACAATAGTGATGCACCTAGTGGATGCCTTGGAGATAGTCAATGTATTCATGTCCTGGTACTCATTTTTTCAAGATATTTGATGAAATATCTTGAAAAAATGAGTATTAGCACATGTCTGCTTACTATCTCCAAGGGATCCACTAGGTCGGAATAGGATAGGTTGGGAAAGACAATAAGTAATAAAATGTTAATTTAATAACAAAAAACTATAGTGATGCACCTAGTGGATGCCTTGGGGATAATTAATGTATTCATGTAGTGGTTCTCATTTTTTCAAGATGTTTGAGAAACATCTTGAAGAAATGAGAATGACTACATGACTGCTTACTATCTCCAAGGGATCCACTAGGTTGGAATAGGGTAAGTTGGGAAAGACAATAAGTAATAAAATATTAATTTTATAACAAAAAATAATAGTGATGCACCTAGTGGATGCCTTGGGGATAGCCAATGTATTCATGTACTGCTCCTCATTTTTTCAAGATGTTTGAGAAACATCTTAAAAAAATGAGGAGAAGTACATGACTCCTTACTATCTCCAAGGGATCCACTAGGTCGGAATAAGGTAAGTTTGGAAATACCATAATGAATAAATGTTAATTTTATAACAAAAAACAACAGACATACATAATTTGAATTAGTTAATTAATGAATATTTTAATGTAGAATGGCCGAAACAAGTAATGACACAGGTGGTGGCTCCAAGAGAGGCAGGGAAGCTTATTACGGTGCCAATATCGAGAAGGAGCTGGCCATCAAAAAAGTTAGTCATTTGAAAGTAGAGTTTGACGAAGAAACTGGAAAAGCTATTCAAAAGTACGGCAAATGGTTCAACAATTCCATGGCTCGTTATTTGCGTAGCACCGTACCCCCAACTACACTAGCTTGGGAACAAGTAAAACCAGCTGATATCGAAGTTATTCGAAAGAGACTATCTGTAAGCATTTTTTAAACCTTTAATAACTCATTATTAAATATTTTGTCTATCTTCATAATATTTTAACAAATTCCAATTTTAATTGTGATTTTAGGAAAAATTCATTTATCCAGAAGACAATCCAGTAATCAACGATGCCATGGTAAGACAAATGCAAAAACATCTGACTGATTGGCGCCACACGATGAAGAAACACTGGGTAGATGTTGGAGGAGAGGTGGACAATGAGAGAGCGAAGTCAAAACCTTTTGTATTGATTACTTCTTCTGATTGGGCAATTTTGTGTGATTTTTGGGCTTCTGATTCTCACTAGGTATGCCGTAGATTTTACATTAATTTTTAATTATAAAATTACAATTTAGATTAATGAGTTCTGTTTTCTTTTTGAAGCGTATATCGAAGAAAAATAAAGAAGCTCGAGCTAAAATGACCATACCAGGAGGACACAGTTCCAAATCTATCGTTGCCCATGTTTATGATCACGAAAATTATAATAACCTATATCCTTACATTTACGAAAATATTATAAATGTCACAATGTTTAAATAATTTGCTTTTTTAGATGGACCCATCTACTGGCCAGCTCCCGAGCATGATCGACACATTCGAGCACCTCCACAAGAAGAATGATAAGTGGATTAGTGATGCAGCGGCGACAAAACATGTAAGTTGCATAACCTTAACTAATTTATGATCATTTAACTTTAAAAAAATTTAGTAAATAATTAATAAATATTAATTATTAATTGGTTGTTGTCAATTAGTAATTATTTATTAATTATTAATTAAATTTTTAACAATGAAATCTTCATAATCTATGTGCCAATATTTTTATGATTAATGATTGTGGACTAAGATAAAAAAAATAATGTAATTAATGTTGTCCCCGTATCAGGGAGCTTGTGGACTAAAGTAAATTTGGTCATGAAAATCCATATCTGAATCAAAAACATGCAAATATAGTTTATGTATATGTTTGGAGACGTAAATTCCCCATTAATGGAATTAACTGCACTTACCGTATATATCAACAACATCTTCATGATTTTGATTCAGATATGGATTTTCATGACCAAATTTACTTTAGCCCACTTGCTCCCTGATACGGGAACAAAATTAATTACATTCTTTTTCAATCACTGGTCTGCAGTCATTAATGATAGGATGTTGGCAGATAGATAATAAAGTTATATTTTATATGTTGTTATATTAAAAATTTATAAGTTAGGTTTTCAAATAATGTTATATTGGAATTCGAAATACGTGTTTTTTATTGTGCAGAATGAGATGACCGAGCGTCGAGCATCGCAGAGTACGGCCCCTGTATCATCTGCTGCTTCTTGTGTCGGCGATAATGTCGACAGTCATTTCCCGCCTGATATGGATATTGTCACGAATGTCCTTGGACCCCGCTCGCGTTATAAGAAAGGGTTTGGGGGGTTGCCTAGGTTGAAGGCAATTGGCGCAAAGAGGGCAGCATCTTCGTCAACTTCTCAAATGTCCGGGCAATTGCCACCTGAAGTGGACACCATTTTGCAGCAAAATCAGGGCATTATGCTAGAAAATCATAACCTAAAGAAGCATACGACTAAACTTGAGAGTCGTCAACGGCGTCAAGATCTCCTGCTCAGTGCTTTGTTGAAGCAGGTTGGTGAATTGGCTCTTGGTTTTACTGTTGACTTACCAGACCAGGATTCGGACGAGGACGATGATGCTGACGGGGGCGGGAATGATGAGGCAGGCAATACTCATTTGTAGAACTTTTTTTCTATTTATTTAAAGTTTAATTTATGAGACATTTATTTTACTAAATTACTTTTATTTTTTCATGTTTGGTGGAGACAATAAATATTAATAGTTGTAATTTTTTATTTATTTATTTATAAAATTTTAATTTTATTTCTAATTAAATAATATTACTAAAAAATTAAATAATTATTAATATATTAAAATTGAAAATTATTAATTAATATTAATATATTGAAAGTAATATTAGTAATTTAATCAAAATTATTATTTTAAAAATACTTTTATCGGCGCAAAATTACGTCGGCAAAAAGTTTCAATCTTAACTTCACATATACACCTTTCCCGGCGTAAAAATGCACCACTAAAAAAGTCAACTTTTGCCGGCGCATTTTTGCGCCGCTAAAAGTGTTTTCCACAACATCGTGACAAAAATTTTTACCGCCGCAACCTTATTTTTACCGGCGTATTTTTTCGTCGCCAAAAAAGACCATTGCCGGCGCATTACATTTGCGTCGGAAAAAGTGAAATTAGCGACGGAGATATGACGCGATTTTTTGCTAAAAGTCCCCTTTTTTGTTGTGTAAACAAATGAGTAAGAATGATATAACCCGGAGGCTGGAGATTTTTACTTTCTAGCAAAATTATGAAGAAAGATTTTGATTCTTGAATCCAAATGCTCAAAGAAAGAATGCATATGAGAGAATTTCACTTTTAGAGAATAAGAGAAATAAAATAGTGTATTATGAAAATTGTAATAGGAATATATATACCAAACCAACTATATAATTTGAATCATTAACCTATAACTAATGACAATTTCTATTAACAAGACAAAAATAAGGTTAGAATATATATATTGTTATTACATTGGAAATGAAAAATAAAATAAATTAAAGTCAAAAGAAATTAATTAGAACCTATTTTTTCTCACTAAACCATATAACTCATGAGCCATGACCATAAATATCTCAAAATTTGAAATATCTCTTCTATATATAATATATATCTCTTCTATATAATAAGTGTGTAGATAACGGAAATTCTTTGTTTTAACAGTTTTTTATTTTTTTTCATTAACTTTAGCGGAATATTCTTATATTTAACAGAATATTCTTATATTTAACGGTAGTTTGTAAACACTTAAACTTAAATAAAGTAAAATAAAAAATTAAAATATGATATTTTTGAGATATTTTACAATGATAATTATTTAAAAATAATAAATAATTAAACAAATTAAAATATACTATTTTTGAGATATTTTACAATGATAATTATTTAAAAATAATAAATAATTAAACAAATTAAAATATGAAAATTTTCAAATATTTTACAATAATAATATTTTTAAATAATAAATAATTAAACAAATTAAAATATGATATTTTTGAGATATTTTACAATGATAATTATTTAAAAATAATACAATCATATGTTTTATAACTTAAATAAAATTTAATTAAACTTAAACTCACTTATTAGAATAATATCATATTAAACATATAATATAATCTACTGTCAATTAGTAACAAACTTCGTTTCTTCAAAAAACTAGCAATAAATTTAAATTTAAAATTCACGTATAATATTTAATATTACATTAAACATATAATATATAATCTCTTGTTATTACTCCCAAATTCAAAAACTAGAACAAATATAAACTTAAACAAAAATAAATAAATTATTTAATTAAAATAGGATATTTATTTAAAATTTATATGACATTAATATAAATTTAATAAAAATAATTAATAAATTCTATAAATAAAACTAAGCAAACGTGCATATTGCACGTTGCTTATATCTAGTATATATAATAAGTGTGAAAATAACAAAAATTCTTGGTTTTAACGATTTTTTATTTTTTTAATGTTAACTTTAACGGAATATTCTTATAATTAACAGAATATTCTTATATTTAACGGTAGTTTGTAAACACTAACTTAAATAAAATAAAATAAATAATTAAAAAAATTAAAATATGATATTTTTGAGATATTTTACAATGATAATTATTTAAAAATAATAAATAATAAATAATTAAACAATTAAAATAGGATATTTATCAGATATTTTACAATGATAATTATTTAAAAATAATAAATAATTAAAAATATTAAAATAAAATATTTTTGAGATATTTTACAATGATAATTATTTAAAAATAATAAAATCATACATTTTATAATTTAAATAAAATTTATTTAAATTTAAACTCACTTATTAGAATAATATCATATTAAACATATAATATAATCTATTGTCAATTAGCAACAAATTATTTTAAAAAAAAAACTAACAAGAAACTTAAATTTAAAATCCAAGTATAATATTTAATATTATATTAAACATATAATATATAATCTCTTGTTGTCACTCTTAAATTAAAAAACTAGAACAAACATAAACTTAAACGAAAATAAATAAATTATTTAATTAAAATATAATATTTATTTAAAATTTATATGACATTAATATAAATTTAATAAAAATAATTAATAGATAAATTAAACAAACATGCATTTGTATCTAGTATTTAATATATATATATGATGGTATAAAAAAAATGGGCCTCCTATATTTTAGACCATAGGCAGCTGCCTCACTGGCCTTAAAGTGAGGCCAGTTTTGTTCTTCATTATATTATTTTTAATAATTTTAAAGCATATTCCGACCCCTTAGAGAAGACGAACAGATTGAAGGGCGAAACCAATTCTCAATAGTCAAAGGTAAAAACTTAATAGAAATAACATACTAACTACCATAACTAATTAGGTTTATTAACACTAATAAGAGGGATAAGATCGTCTGAGGCAAAGTAGAACATAGATTTGCCGATCAAGAGAGTAGTTAATCATTAATGGCAAATTTGTGTCGCTTTGTGATGTAGTTTTTGGCTATGGGTGAGAAGAGATTGATCGGTGGTGAGGCATCGGAACTATAGTGTTTTTCAAAGTACGACTGATAATTTAAATAAAATGTTCTTCCCATTTTTATAGGGTGTATTTTACTAGTTAATTTACATAAATGCCCTCATGAATAAATACAAACAGAGATAAGCATTATAGGTGGGTAATGTTTATAATTGTACTGCTACCTTCTTCTCGCCAAAGCATGGCCTCCATCCAGTTCGCGGGAGCACGTTCACCGCTCCTCGCCCACAATTCTACAAAACATTCTCCTTTTTGGGACAAGTGGCAGACAAAGACTTCCCCTGTAACAAATACTACTCTAGCTCTTTAATTATATATTTTCATTTCTTTGATAATTAATTTTTGTATTTCTTTATTAATATATATATTTTTTAAAAAGTCAAGTATTAACTCAAACAAAAGGGCAATTTTTTTCTTTTCATAGCAGTAACTCATTACTAGTTTGCCAAATTCTAAAAAACACAACATAATGAGTAATTGATTACCACTTCTTGCTTTTCAATTTTGAGTGGTAATGGGTCACTTGTCTAATAAATTTTATAAAGCAATACACAATGACTAGTTACTAGTTGCTTCACAGTTTTGGAGTGGTAACCAATTTACTAGTCTATCAGATTATGAGAAATATGACATAAAAATTAGTTACCATTTCTTCTAGTTTAAAAGTGCTAATCGATTACCCATGAATTAAACACATACGATAGATAAACAATTATCATTTTTCTTAGTTTCAAATTGTATGATAATCAGTTGCTCATGTTTGTTGTAATATGGATAATAAGTTACCTAGAAATTGAACACATATAAGAAAACCCAAAAAATTATATACATTAAAAATGTGATGGTACTCGTTACTTAACCTAGATTTAAGGAATTAAAAAATCATATCTAAAACGTAATGGTAACTTTGATGGTAACCATTACTTAACCCAAATCTTAAAAAAAAAATCTGAAAGGAAGTATATATCAGAATGTAATGGTTACTTTTATGGTAGCTAGTTACTTAACACAGATTTAAAAGAAAAGAAAAATCAAATATGAAAGGTGATGTGTGTCATATGGCCTACCAGATCTAATTATATTTATACCTTATTACTCACTAAATTATTAGTAAAATAGTTGTAAGGGTCAAACCCACGAGGACTATTATTCTATTTATTATTCAAATTAGAAACAATAATGAAAAATGCAGGATTTTTTCAAGATTTAATAAAGTAAATAACAAAGAACAATTGGTTATACGATTTTAAGGAACAGTAAAGAATTATTCTCCTCCTTCAACAATCAATCAATGAACAATGACAAATATTATTCTCTATTCTCAATTAAACTATTAACTCCGCAGATACCACTTAATTAATCAATTATCTCAATTTCCCTATTATAGTTAATTAAAGCTAAGTGTTCATTAATTATTCATTTTTAACAATCAATAAACTCATTAAGAATGAAATCTATTTAACTAAGGAAAAACATTATATTCAGTGGAAACAAGTTAATCTAGGCAACAAATTCATTAAGCCTGCAATTTATTTAACCTAGGTTCTATTCTTCATCACAATTAAAATACTCGTCACAATACTTAATTGAAATTTATCACTCTACTTAGATTCCTAGACTATTAGGTGAATAACAATCCTAAGATGATAATAGAACAATGCAATACCTTAATTAGCGGCCGTCTAAACAAGATATCACAAGATTCATAACATTCAGTTAGAAGAATACAAGCAATTTAATACAAGGGGATAGAATGAATAAAATTCATCAATGCATTCAAGATTTAATATCTAGGGTTTTGAAATAACCCTTAACCCAAAATAAAACTACTCCATAATCATAAACATGATCACAAACATAAAAATGAAATGAAAATAAAGAAGTTTGAGAGGGGAAGAAAAACTAGATTGAAAGTGGAAAGTCACGATGTCTTTTCTTTTCCTCTGTCGCTATAGTATCTGAAATTCGTAATCTAAAGTTATTCTAAAAGTTAATCCTAAACCCTTTTTATAGCCCCTTGAAAATACATTTGAAATTTAAACCTGAAAATTAGTCGCAGGCCGCGACCATTAATATTGCTTGTCGTGGCTTAGAAATTATTTTTTTTTTAAAAAAATCATGCAGTGGCCACGACCTAGGATATTGTTGGTTGTGGCCTGGCACATTACTGGCCGCGACCGTTGGGATCTGTTTGTGAGGTCGCGGCCTGGGATGTGGTTGGCTATGGCCATAACACTTTTTCCACTTCTTCGTTTTTCTCCAGCTGCAACCACTGACAGTATGTTAACCATAACTTTCTCGATGCAGCTTGGAATTGGACGATTAAAAAAGTTATGGGAAGCTAAGAAAAATATTTAAAACTTGTATTTCTAGAAATATTTCCAAACGATTATTAAAAAATTGTCAAAATCAAGTGTGAAGTTTCAGAATTATAGTGCCGAGCTTAGCCATTATGTGTAAAACATCCCAAATTTATTATTTTTCATCCAAATATATTAGAAATTCTAAAAACACAAAATAAACTAATTAAACATATATAAATAAATAATTAAGTGCATAATTTTAGAAGAATAATGAATTAAAAATATACAAATTTAATACTTATCAAAATGTATTAGGAAAATCTAAAAATTATTGAAGAAGAAGAACATCACATAAAACATCTAGAGAAAATGAAATAGAAAAAAGTTATTTAATGTACAATAAATTAAAAAAGAATTTGAAATATAAGAAACTAAAAAATATATAATAATAGGGAATTACACAATTAACCTTAATAATTGGGATAAAATGACAAAATTTCTCTAAAAATTAATACAAAACTAAAAATATTAAACTTAATTAAAATTTAATATGTTATTTAAAAATCATACAAAAATATAATAAATTCAATCCCAAATAATTAACGTAAAATGAGAAAACCATATACTTGGAAAAAAAAAATATATAATCTCATATTTATGGAAAAAAAAGAATATTTAAAAAAAAAAAAGTCATAATGGGACAACATTATTTACAAAAATAACATCACCACTTTCATTTACAAATATACCAAACATTTGTACTACATTTTCAAGTTTTACACACAAATACCAAACT
This sequence comes from Humulus lupulus, assembly GCF_963169125.1. Lineage (NCBI taxonomy): Eukaryota > Viridiplantae > Streptophyta > Magnoliopsida > Rosales > Cannabaceae > Humulus > Humulus lupulus. The sequence continues at coordinate 15,533,533 of NC_084802.1, forward strand.
TTTCTCCCCACTCTCGCTTTCTTTCTCTATTGAACTGTCAGTTGCCTAGCGCTGACCACCAAGCATCCTACGGCCACACGTGCCAGCCAAATGAGAAGTGCTTCCGCTGAGGACCTTGCTATCATTAACGACTCTATTCAAGATAATAATATGATTATTCACGTTCTTAATGACTTATCCCTTGAGTTCAAAGAAATTTTTGTTGTAATTCATGTCTATGATACCTTTGTAACATTTGAGGAATTATATGAAAAACTTATTTAACATGAATCTTTTTTTCAAAAAAGAAGAGATTCGTTATGACTCATCTATCACTGCAATTACAACAAGAAATATGGTAACAAATGAGCTTTAACGCTAAACCTAATCAACCACATCCTAATTAATATGGTTACTAAAAGCATTTTATGAGTCCTATTAGAAGAATTCAAATTCCCTCAAAGTTATTTTTTGCAAGTTTTGTAACGAGCTAAGTCTGTTTGACCAATTGTTATCACATTATTAGTCAATACTAATAAGGCTAAGAACCAGGATAGGGATGAGATCATAAATTGCTCTCCACATTTGTCCCAGTCTCCCAAATTGATTCTCATTCCTTCTTGATTTTTCGTCCCTATTCACTTCTTTACTTAAATAGAAACAAAGATGAAGGTGGGATATTTAGGCATCTCCAACCATATTTTCACTTTAAATCAACTTTATTTTTAATTTTTTACTTTTTTCATTTTAAATTATTATTTTATCTCCGATTACAACTTTAAATTTTATTTCAATTAATTTTATTTTTTTTAATCATCAATAAATAATTTAATTAATTAATAAATATTAATTTTATACATTAATATATATAATTAAGTAATAATAATTTTATATCAAGTAAAAAAATATTAATGGAAATTGTTACATTATAAAAATTAAACATCACATTTTTTTAATATTTCATTTTATATTTTAGAAAATTGAGACGTAATGAAGTCATGTTTTACCAATGTATAACATGCTGAAGAATGAAATTTTATTAAGCAAAAATTGCCTGTGGGCTAAATTTTTAATTTAATAAAATTGGATGTAAAGGATGATAGATTATTCAAACGAATTATTTGGGATAAAGTAAGGTTTGATACTTCTATCTTTATTTAAACTTTATGATAAAACTTATTAAATTAATTTCATAACTCCTGTGAGTAAATTAAGAAAATTAATTTAATATATTATCCTAATTAATTATATAAATATAATAAAATCCTTGTGGAGTAAAATTGTTATATTTATATAATCAATCACAATTTCGTCCATTATGTGATCCTTTCAAATTAATATATAATTTTATATAATTAAAGATGTTGTGGCTACTCCCTAATTATGTAAAATTATATGGTCCACAAGACATTATGTTTTAGGCTCTAGGAAGACCTAAGAACAATTTCGTTATAACATAATAGGCAATCACAGAGAGTAGTGCTCCTAGTGTGGTCGTCCGAAGATCATTACAAACCGTTCTAGATTTAAGCATTTGTCTCAGTTTCATGCGTTCTTATATCAACCACAAAATTGTTTATGAATTATTCATAATTTTATTCATCCTAAATGTTTTATGAATATTTTATGAATAAATTATGAAGATTAATGTGCTAAATATTATTCAACCTATCTTAATGTTTGAATATAATCTAAATATATCTAGCACAATAATGGAATACATATAATGTATTTAAAATTATAAAGGCATACATACAAAATTAAAGATAATTATACTAAAAATAAATTTTGCATGAATAAGAACAAAATAATCACACAAATTAGTATAATTAATTATATGTACGAAAATACAATAATTCCATATATATACTTAATGACAGAAAAAATCATGCTTAATAAGACAATAACATCATTTACTGATTTCGTGAATTAATAAAATAATTGCACAAACTTAATTGTAAAAATTAATTACATTCTTAAAATAGCACAATTATTTAATATTGCATGAATAAAAGAAATATATCATGCAATAAATACACCAAAATCAAGTAATTGCACATTTTAATTAATTTCCAAATATATAATTTACCAAAATTATATGTTTTAATTAAATTGGCAAAAGAATTAAAAAATAAAATTTATTGTCCAAATAAGCATTAAAATGAAGAAAATAACAAAATTCCAAAATAAATCAAAAAATTAATTTTCGTAATTTTCTTCAATTTTTTTATTTTTTTTTATTTTTTAAAATCTGCCATGGGTAAAATGACACGTTTCCCCTTAGAATCGTCAAATAACCCGTCAAACAACGGGTAGTTTGTTGTGCTGTTGGCCATAACCTGATTCTTCAAAATTCAGCAACACAATGAGTTGGAAAACTCATTTTTAATGCATAAAGTAATTTAAAAATATGAACTTAAGGATTTCTCATGATGTGGAGATTGAAAAACCGGTGTTGACCCAAAAAACAAAATATTAAGGCATTAAAAAAAAAAAAAAATTGGGTATGTACACAAATGAATATATCTGTGTATAATTTGTTTATATTGCCAGAATATGTTAAATATAACATATATGTAAACACAAAATAATACAAACACAATAAAATTACCAAAAGAAATTTTGTTAAATGTAAGCCAACCAAAACCGAAGATATATGTATATATATGCATATGAATATGAATATGAAGGCCTATATAAATCAAATAAATATATATGCAGATAAAATTAGCAAGGCAGAGATGTAGACTGGCGACTGATACCAAATGTTAGAATTAATATGAAAGTGGGCATATGAACAATCCTATATACATGTAGGCGGAATTAATATATAGAATGAACATATACAAAAATAATCGAATATTGTACACCTCCAGCCATTGCTATTGATAACATCGATCTAGCTTTAGATCTACAAAAGAAAAGGAACAGAAGCTAGAACGAGTACACGGGCTTCCAAGCTCTCACTAACTCTTTTAGATGGAGTTACTGAAAGTCAGAATGAGCAGCGAGCTTGGGGACCGGTACTCTATATTTATAGAGTGAGACCTACCATCAGAGTCTCTGCCACAGATTGAGATATTTCCTCAATCAGTTTGGATATGAAAAATCGGGTAACAACAAAATCAGGTAACAAACAATGTTGACCATTAATTATAATATTTTGTCAATAAATTAAATATTGACTTTAATATATTAAATCAATTAGTTGATTTTATATACCAAATAAATAATATTCTAGCATTCTCCCACTTTGTCAGCATTTAAATTAATGTATTACTTAAGCCCGACGATCATCCCTGTTAGATAATAAACACATGAATCATGGCGATAGGTCCTCTTTTTATGACGAGTATTATCTTCCATGTATTACAATATATTTATTACATAACAATGTAATTTATGTGGCTATATACTTAAATGAATAAACCTTATGTTTATTCAGGTCCTGTGAAGATAAAATTTTCTCAAATAAAATTAAGATGCGCATAAATATGAGAAAACATCAAAATAAGAGTTTCATTGATAATAACTTCAGTTTGTACAATAAATTTACATAAGGGAACCAAGTCCCATGTTCACTACATGATCCTTGAATTTATGAGGTGGCAAGCCTTTCGTCATAGGATCAGCAATCATCAATTCAGCGCTAATGTGTTGAATGACCACTTTATTTTCTTTAACACGTTCTCTCACAGCTAAGTACTTGATGTCGATGTGCTTCCTTCGACTACCACTCTTGTTGTTCTTAGCCATGAATACAGCAGCTGAATTGTCGCGGAACATTCTCAATGGCCTAGATATAGAATCTACAACTCTAAGGCCTGAAATGAAACTCTTTAGCCATACACCATGAGATGTAGCCTCAAAACACGAAACGAACTCGGCTTCCATAGTAGAAGTAGCAGTTAAGGTCTGTTTGTTACTCCTCCATGATGTAGCTCCACCGGCAAACATAAACACGTAACCAGAAGTTGATTTACGTGAATCAGTACAACCAGCAAAGTCTGAATCTGAGTAGCCAACTACTTCTAGGTTGTCGGTTCGTCTGAACATGAGTTTGTAATCTTTAGTACCCTGAAGATACCTCATAACTTTCTTTGCAGCTTTCCAGTGGTCTAATCCCAGGTTACTCTGAAATCTTCCTAGCATTCTGACAGCAAAGGCAATGTCGGGTCGTGTGCACACCTGAGCATACATCAAGCTTCCAACAGCAGAAGCATATGGGATGTTCTTCATTTCTTCCTTTTCAAAATCATTCTTTGGGCACTGGCTCAAATTTAGTTTATCACCCTTAACGATAGGAGCAACACTTGGTGAACAATCTTTCATCCGAAATCTCTCTAAAACTTTGTTAATGTAGGTTTCTTGAGATAGACCTAAGGTACCTTTGAATCTATCTCGATGGATCTTAATGCCAATGACATAAGACGCATCACCCATATCCTTCATCTCAAAGTTCTTTGAGAGAAATTGCTTCACCTCATGTAGCATGCCCTTATCATTGGTTGCAAGAAGAATATCGTCCACATATAAAACAAGAAAACAAATCTTACTCCCACTGACCTTCTGGTATATACATTGATCCATGACATTCTCTTCAAATCCAAAAGAAGAGATGACATCATGGAATTTTAAATACCATTGGCGGGACGCTTGTTTTAAACCATAGATGGAATTCTTACGCTTGCACACCAAATGCTCACCATCACTAGAGGAGAATCCTTCTGGTTGTTTCATGTATACCTCCTCCTCTAGGTCACCATTTAGGAAGGCAGTTTTCACATCCATCTGGTGTAGCTCTAAATCGAAATGAGCAACTAATGCCAGGATAACTCTGAGGGAATCTTTCTTAGATACCGGAGAAAAGGTCTCCGTGTAGTCAATTCCTTCTTTTTGAGTGAATCCCTTAGCAACGAGTCTCGCTTTGTGTCTCTCAATGTTGCCTAATGAGTCTTTCTTTGTTTTGAAGACCCATTTACACCCAATAATAAGTTATTAGTTTTTATTTTTTTATTTATTTATCCCATGTTATGTACAATTTTATTTATTTAATTTATTAGTTTATTATAAATCTAAAAAATAAAATATTAAACAGAAATATAATTATAAAAATAAATAATTAAAACATATAATATCATATAAAAGGATTTAAATGTATTTAAACAAAATTATTAAGAGTATTTTAGGTATTATTTTGTTAGCTTTATTTGAATAGTGTTGCCTTTAATAATAAAAATGCACAGTACATATCTTTAAAATAAAGATAAAAATAAAGTTAGGTTGGAGATGGTTATTTTATGATTTTCATCTTTAAAATAAATGAATTAGGTATTCAAAGTCAAGGTTGGAGATGCCTTAGATCACTCATATCGATGATTTAAAATAGCTAAAGATTTAAAATATGGAGAAAAACTCTTATATAAGACCTTCATTGGATGAGATAAAATAGCTCAAGATTTTCAATTATGAATAGTGCATCTGTACATTTAGAGAAGCATTGTAGCTTCTTCAAATAGTTTTTTTAATAATTTTTTCCTCATTTTTTTTATTAAAATTACAAACTTTATAAAAGTGAAATATTTACATGTATTCAGTATAACCAGCATGTATAAATTTGTAAACAACAAACCATGGCACACCACACAATTTGAGAAATACAAGTCAACTCACATTGCAAAGATTTCAAAATTACATGGTACGGTATGAATTGGTGTAGTACATGTGGTTTGATGTATTTTTTGAACACCCCAGCACTCCATAGCAATAATCTTAAAAACAAGTATCCAAGTCCCATCAAAATATAAATAAATTAAGAAAAACGTGTCCCTATATATGCTTGGCCCAACTTTGTATAGTTTACAACTTAAATAAGGAGATAGATAAACCTACTGTCGAGCATCGGTCAGTCTTGACGGTTTTTTCATATTTTTAAATCCAGAATTTGGTTTTTGGTCCAGATTGATGCGATCCAAAAACTGACCGACCAAACCTATTACGGAAAAAAAAAACCGACCGTGTGTGGACTGCGGTTTGATCGATTAAACTGACCAAACCGATATTAATTTTTTTAATTATTTTTTTCCTAATTTTTGAAAAAGTTTTAGTTAAAAAAAACTATAAAAATTGGATTGTTGGAATATATTTTTGTGCTTTTTTGAAATATAAATACATAGAATATAATTACATTCACAAATTTGAAAGTTTGAAACATAATTAAAAGTCCATAAGCATAAAGTGGCAGTTTCGGTTGTAAAGTCCATACATAGAATATAATTATCAATTCGGCCGGTTTCGGTTCAGTTCGGTCGATGCACCTGGATTTTTCAAATCGACCGAACAGTGGTAGTTTACGCCGTTAACGGTTTTTTCGGTGTTCGGAAGGTCGGTGTGCTCGATTTTTTCGATTTTTGGATTTTATGCTCAGCCCTAGATACTCCTATAAATAATAGGAGTAGAGCCGAAAAACACTCTATTCACATGCTAAGCTTCCGCGTGGTTATTTTTGCTAGAAGTGCTCATGATTCAAACCAATCAAATTACAAAAAAATTAGATATTCAATTATAATTGTGTTGAATTGGATTCGTAAAGTTTGATATTAATTGAATTGAATCTGATGGCGGAAGAGACTATGAAAATTCAATTAGGAACTAATCCAATCTAATAACAATTAAGACAAAATATATATTTATATATATCATATTAATTATAAATATATTTAATTTTCTTATCTTTTTTCATAGCTTTTAGCATTTTGGAGATGTTATTGTTGTTGTTTTCATGTTATGTTATTATAGAAGTTTAGTTATTAGTTTTGAGACATAAGTAATAAAAATTTAATAGACTTAATGTTGTAAACTTAATATTTGAAGAACTTAGTTTGGTAATTATAAGGCGTAAAGTATTATTTCTATATAGTGTCTAGTTTTTTTTTTTTTTTTGTGTTTTTTCTACTTGTTAATTTTTTTAATATTAAAATTTAGATTTAAAGATAAAATAACCGATCCAATCTAATTACAATTGGATTTGATTGGATTTTTAGACCAAAACGGATTGGATTGAATGATAATTTCTAATATCCAACCTTTAATTGGATTGGATCGATTTGAAGTAAAAATATTGGATCGAATGAGATAAGCACTCATAATTTTTGCACACTATAATGTGTCATCATTATCAACAATATAATAATTTTAAGTGAGACATTCACATTTTAATTTTTGTGGTTGACACTTGATAATAATGACACATCACAATGTGCAAAAATAATACATATTTTAAGATTGTGTATCATTATTTAAATAAAAAACTCATCAAAATTTAACAAAGTAAAATTTTATATATAAAATACCTTATTCTTTAATAAGTCAAATTTGAAACGAAATTAATAAAGAATTTTTTTAATATATAATTAAATTTAGCTACTAGTGAGATTCAACCATTTTAAATAGTGTGGTTTACATTAAATATATATTTATATTTTTAGTATTACCCAATTTCCTAATGCCTTTTGGAAAAATGTGGCCAAAATGTTTTTTTTTTTTTTTGCTGGAGTGGCTAAAATGTTTGATTTTGAATGATGGGGTTGGAAATTGGATGGACCACAAATTGGAAATAATGAAAAATACAAGGGTCGAACAGTGACTAAAGATACTATTCAAACTCATCCAGATCTAACTGCCACATCATCATCTTTAATTCTAGTGGACAACTGAATATTCATTATTCTACTGTGGGTCCTACTTTGCAAAATAATGTATATGACTTGGCGTCCTTTCATTATCACAAAGAGTTACTAGGTTTTTTTTTTTTTTTTTTAAGTTAGATTTTATCAAGAGATTTGTCCTTTCCTATGCAATTGTGTTCATATATTATAATTCGGCCTATAATATAAAATCCATTCTCTAACTTGTAATTTAAAAATATTAAATCTACTTAAATATATTGTTTCCCTTTAAGATAAAAGATTCCCGTTTCTTTTAAGGAATTTATTTGAGAGTAGGGTTGGATTTGAAAGACCACACACCTTGGGTCTATGGTAGTCTTCATGGATTGGTAACCATAAGGTCAAGAGTTCACCTTGAACCCTCCATTTGTTATAATGATTTATTTATATACATATATATATATATTGTATATAATATTATATATTGTCTCTTTTATGATGGTGTGCGTTGTCCCCCTTTGTGTGGTGTCTAAGTGCATACGTAGATTATTTTCTTTGGTAAAGTCTAAGTGCATACATATATTATTTTCTGTATTTCCGTGTCCTACAATCATAAATCTTAACATACTTTTTTCTTTATATAGGGTCTGCTCGTAGTCCTCCGGTTCTCAAAGCAAGATAATGGCATCGCTGCTGCGAGTGAAAAGAGCATGACAGAGGCTAAAGACGCCCAGGTGAAGGCCGAGCTGGAGGTTGACTCATTGAAAAAGGCCTTGAAGGATGCCAAGGGCGAAATCGCCTTGTTGACTTAGAAGGTAGACCAATTCGAAGAGGAAAAGAAGACATCTTTCGACCTCATGAAACAAGAGAGGGTTCAGTTTCAGGAAGAGCTTAAGGCCGTCGAATACTCTGAGCTAGCTTGCTACCAGATTTAGACCTTCAACCTCGACACAGACTTCTCTTTCTTAGGCGAAGCTTGGGATGCCTTTATTGAGAAGTTCAAGTTTCAACTCGTTGTGGAAGAGGTCGCCCAGACTACACCTGTCGAGGGGAACCCTGATGATGAGTTCGGGGATGAGGTCACGACGGAGGCTGGAGGCACATCCAAGGGTTGAGGACTTCTTTAACCTGTATGTTTATTCTTCTTTATTTTAAGGTCCTTGGGCCATTTTGTAATTAAGGGGTTTGGGGCTGAGATAATATTATACTCGAGTGTTCTTGAGTATTCATTTTTTGGAAGGATATGATGCCTTCCAAGCTAAGACAGTTATATGCTCTATTTTGTTAAGCATTTACTTATCTTTTCCCTTATATCACTGCTTTTGACAATAGTTTACTCTAATTTTTCTAAGTGTTAAAATTTTTCGAGCTCCTATCATTTGTGGCACCTGTTATACTTGTTTAATTCACACAAGTATTGTCGAGTTTTTATATACGTTCTACACTTGTTATTCATGTAGTTTTGTGCTTATGATAGTGCTTGAATTCATATGCTCGTTAGAACAACCATACTTAACTTGAACTATGACTACTTAAGTTTGCATTTGAACAAAAAAATTTAGTACACACAAAATTAGTTTGGTTTACACACATTCATTATGAGTTAGAAAACTTTTTATAAGTCTTATACTCGGTTAAACTTTTTATAAGCCTTATACTTGGTTAACACCTAAACTTTTTCAAGCTAGTACTCTTAAAGTTCTTTGAACTCGATTTTGTGTTTTTCGAGCTTGCAAATTTTTATTGATTATTTGTTCTATTTTTTCAAGCCCATAGTATGGTTATATACGAGTACCATATATGCCCCCCCCCCCCCCCCCCCCCCCCCCCCCCCTCCCCTTAAATTCCTAAGATTGTGATCTTAAGTTATTTTGTAATGAGGCGCGAGCAAAAAATTATAAAAAGAATGGTGCAAGTGACAATTTTATTAATGATAATCAAATATTACATCACTAAAAATAAACATCACTCCCTAAACTATTGATAGTAGGGTAGTAGATGTTCACTATTCCATGCTCGTGGGATTAATTATCCATTTAGTCGTGCCAGTTTGTGTACTCCTTGTCGAATTATTGCGTCAATGAGACATGGTCTTTCCCAGTTTGGTCCGAGCACTCCTGTTGATGGGTCCCTTGTTGCCAAAAATACTCGTCTTAACACCAAATCTCCAACACTGAATTGCCTATCCCGAACTCGCTTGTTGAAATACCTTGTAGCTCGTTGCTAGTACGAAGCATTCCTTATTTAAGAGTCTTCTCGCTTCTCCTCAATTAAATCCAAGGCTTCTTCAAGATGTTTGTGGTTTGAGTTTTGGTCATAGGCTTCATGTTGTAAAGTTGATACTTCCACCTCGATTGGTAGCATTACTTCACATCCATAGGCGAGTGAGAATGGAGTGTGTCCTATTGAGTTTCGAGCTGTTGTCCTGTACGCTCACAAGGCTTATTAATGGCGTCGACCTGTACTTGTGGGTGGGCCACATATGAGAAGCTTTTTATTATACGGTTCTTTTTATAGAATCGTGTAAATAGCTCGCTATCAAATTGAGTTCTATTGTAAGAGACTATCTTTCTTGGGATGCCGTATCAACAAATGATATTTTTTACCACAAAATCGAATACCTTTTTCGAGGTAATAGTATTTAGTGGATCTGCTTCAGTCTGTTAGGAACGAGTTTCCTAATACGCAGCGGAAAGGTGGTGTGGTTGGCCCAGTGTACAACAAAAATTTTGTAACATATTTAAACTACCTTTAAATATGCAGATCCATTAATATACATACATTAATCATAAACAAGATACTAATAGAAATCATACCTCTTGAAGCCTATCAAGTGTCCTTGCTATCTTTTCGTATTTAGAACGATCTTCCTATCCAAGCCGCTCCCACGTACTCACACCAAGATCTTCCAAAGCGTTCTCTACACCTCAAGAAATGTGTGGGCACTTAGAGAATGAAGGATAATTTATTTGTGATTCTTCTTGATGTACTCAACTCATGAGATCAAGAGAATAGGCCTGAGAATTGGTTCTTTATTTTCAGGGAGAGAGAAAACTATCGTTCTATTTTTCACAGAGCGAATAATCTGAGTTGTCTCACACTCACTTCTCTTATTTTGAATAATAATCTGATCAGTCATACTTAATAGAAAAAATTCAAAATTTAAAAATTAAATCTGTAACAATTTTACAATTTAATTTTTTTAATTAATTAATTATTCCATTAATGAAAAAATCCAAAAACTAATTTTTTGAATTATCCATTAATTAATTAATTAAATAAATTGAAAATCTCATCCCTGAAAAATACCATGCCCTACACGCCACACACAGTCTACTGTGTGTGAACGTGTAACTTCCTAATTTCTAGGGATATTAGTTTTTCAAATTTTATTTAATTATTTATTCAAATTTCTTTGTCAGATAAGATCTAACAACCTGATAGCTAATTCAAATTAAGTATCTATTTAATTAATTATCAAATATAATTAATAATTTGAATAAATATTAATCTTTTAAATTCAAATCCAATTTGAACTTATCATATTATTTTCTCCCACTCAAATAAAGATATTTAATTAATTCTACTAATTAATTAAACCCAAAATTTTCGAAAATAAATATTTAATTAATCATAATTTCGAAAATTACAATTAATTAATTATTTAATTAAATTTCAAAAATTAATTTAATTATTTAATATAATTTCGAAAATTATATAATAATTAAATATTAATTAATTTGGTTAATTACAACTAATTTGTAATTAATCAATTAATCACTATTATCATATAATTGCATATTTGGCGTGAAGAACAAATTTCTTCCTTAATATGTCTTTAAACTATTTTCCCTTCATATCAACTCTTACCTTGAACAGTGTTGATAGAGCCGCTATGGGGACCTATGGACCTATAATTCCAAGCTCCAATAAATTTGAGATTATTAATTAAACTCTTTAATTAAATAATCTTAATTTATTAATCTCATGATTATTCCACTATAAATATGAGATTGAACTCTTGTAATTATAGACATTTCATTTACTGAGTACTTTTATAATCATAAAGCGTCTATTGATTTAATCATTGCATACAACTTGACCCTCTAATAATGGTTCATAATTAATCGGGAATAAAATTATCGTTTTACCCTTTTAATTATGTCTTGTTTCCTTAAGTACCATTGACTCTACTAGTGAAGGTTAATTCATAACTAAATTATGAATTTGAGCTCAATAACCTTTCAGTCCCAACAGTCAACCCTTAAGAGAACCATCATTCAATCTCTTGCGAGAATGTATAGATTCCATATCTGTATACTATGTCCCCATCCATCTATATTAATGAGTTCCAAAAACAAAAGTTTTTAGCCTGATCATTCTGACAGACCCTAACAAGTGAATCAAAGAACTCATATAACATAAACAGGAGTTCATAGTAACCTCAGGATTAAGATCTATTTGTATATGATCATCAGTTGATATATTTAATTAATACTTCGAAACGGCATTTAACTAAGTATTAATAAACATATCTGGTCCAATTCTATATATTCTCTAATATATAAAGCACCTCCACTAAAGTGTCCTACCACACTAGTGATCCGGATCTAGATCAAATGTATTCATAATACTAGTGGACCGTACTTGCAGTAATTAATCTAAAGATTCCATAACTTCATTTTACTGCGAACTATTCAAGTTCATTTATCTTAAACACAATCCTCTCGTACTAATACGTGTTTGAGATTACATTCATGAACTTAGGAATTTTCCTGATATTTACATAATATTATCATAGAATAATATAGTCCATAAAATATATGCATAACAAATTCAATTTATTTATTTATTTCATAAAAACAATGTCCACTACATATGCTTTCAGGGCACATTTCCAACATAGTCCACTTTGTGAAATAGTCAACCGCGACCACTGCGTATCTGACTCCTCCTCGCCCTGTTGGCAGCGAGCCTATCTAATTTATTCCCCATACTACAAAAAGCCATTGGGAAGACATCATTGTTAACTCGTTTGGAGATGCCCGTGGTATGGATGCAAATCTCTGACATTGATCACAGTGCTTTACATAAATGAAGGCATCAACTTTAAGTGTTGGCAAGAAATATCATTGTAATGCCCCGAATTCTCTGATGTGTTTAACGGTGTGAATAGTAGGCTGGGAGGGCCATACTTGCTTAATTGTGTTATTAATTGATAAAATACATGTATATGTTGATTATATTATGATATGATGTGAAATGCATGCATGTGGGTCCATATTTTTAATTACAGGGGTGTGATGGTAATTTGGCCCGTTGAGGGTAAATTGTTTATTTGGATGCATGTTGGTGATATATTTTGAGACCACATTATGATGTGGGTTTGTTTGAGCCATTCGGCATGAGACGATCATGGTGTGTTAAATATCGGTTTGGTCATAACGGGCTTAAGCTCGGGGTAAGTCTCGGGGTGTTTTAATGATTAGAGTGTTACCGGGCATTAAAGGGTAACGGGATGTGAAATATTGGTGTTTGAGAATATTGAGATTAGCAGGAATTGGGAAGCGTTAATTATGATTAACGGTGTAAGTGGAAAGTACTAATTTTACCCTTGAAATGGTTTTAGAGGCTTTTAGTGACTTAAGGGTATTTTGGTCATTTGGGGTTTGGATATATATGACTTAGGAGGGCTGTAGAAACCGTACAGAACAGAGCAAAAACAGAGTGAGAACTTTCTCCTTCCCGTGCATCCATTTCTCTCTTTCTTTCTTTGGTGTTCTTGAGCTTAAGGGTGGAATCAAGCTAGGAGATCAAGGGGCTGAGGTTTTAGGCTTGGTTCAGCTGTTGGAAAGGATTTAATTCTAGGTTTGAGGTGAGTTTTATCCATTGAGTTTCTGGTTATACTCTGTTTTCATTTTAAGTTTTCAGCTTTTGGTTTCTTGATGGAAGTGTGGATTTGAGGAGGTTTTAAGTGATGTTTAGGTTGGGTTTTGATGAGGGGAAGTTATGGGTGATGTTTAGGGGTTTAAATGGGTGTTTGGAGAAGGTTTTGAGCTGGTTTGAAGGGCTGGTTTGAGAGGAAAAACACAGGGGAAAATTGAGTTCGCGTGCTGTCGTGTTGCTGGTCTGGGCTGAGCGCCGCGGCGCAGCTGTGGTGCGCCGCGACCCTTGGCGTCTGGCAGGGGAGACCCTCTCTGTTTGAGGGCGCGCCACGGCGCAGCTGAAGAGGGCCGCGACCCTTGGGGCATTTTTGGCCAAAATAGTGTTTCTAGTATGGGGATTCAAGCCTAAGGCCTCGGGGTTGAACCTACTACTCGGTTGAGTAGTGTTTGAGGTCCCGGAGGTTAGGTTTTGGTTTGGGAACATTTTATTATTCATTTTATTGATGGAATCCCATAATTGGTTATGACCAGGTAACCACTAAAGGACCAAAAGATTGATCGTTCTCAGGGTTGTTCTCTTATTCATTCTAGCTCGAAACAGAGGTAAGAAAACTGCACCCCAAGTGTGACATGCATGGATATTCATGAGGCATGCTGGTTGTGTAAATATGGACTTGGATTGAATATGGAATGTTTAGCATATGTTGCTCACTTGTGCATGGTACTGACTCATTAGTCAGATTTGGCAAAGGTGCTAGTATCAACTGTGAAGCTGTGACTTATTAGTCAGGTTCGGCAGTGGTACTGGGCACTGGTCACATTGAGCTAACTCATTAGTCAGGACGGCCTTAGCGTGTTAACGCAAGCCAACAAGATTAGATCTAATCGACTTTTAGCATTGAATGACTCAAAGAGCATTAATGCCAGACCGACCCCGAGGGTCGATGAATGAAATAAGCGCTTGGAGGCTAGTGACTTACCTAGCAGCCACTCTCCCACTTGAAACAGTGACATGCTTGTCAGTCACTCAGTATGGTTTACCAGAACCTGTTGAAGGCTAGTGGCTTATCTAGCAGCCACTCTTCCATTTGTTTCAGTGACTTGCTTGTCAGTCACTCAATATGGTTTATCAGGACCTCCTGTGATGTTCACTCATTTGTTTGAAAGCTTTATGCTCAGTGTGATTATAATGATAATCATTTGATAATGTTTATGAATAGTGTTATGTTTTCTTTCTGGGCTTTGGCTCATGGGTGCTATGTGGTGCAGGTAAAGGGAAAGAAAAGCTCACCTAGCCTTGAGTGGAGAGCTGATGTGGTGATGTGTACATATGCGGCCGCTTGACCACCACGGCGAAGGTGTTCTCAGAGGAACTAGGGGGTTTATCCTATTTTTGCCGCTTAGGTCGGCAGAATTGTAAATTTGAAACAATAGTGACCATTTTGTACTGAGAACAACTTGTAAATGTTTTGTTTAGCTCTGCAGAGCAGTTTGTAATGAAAATCTCCATTTCCTTTTTGTTGGTTTTATACCTTAACCTGTTAATTACACTTAGAGCATGTTTCTGACCAAAGGACTCGGGTAGCGAGTCAAATTTCCGGTCCACCGTTCACCGTAACTGTTCTGGGGTAGCCAGGGCGTTACAATCATTGTCTAATAATCTTCTTCGAACAACTATGCCCTCCAGCATGATCTTCAAAAAATCCTTCATGGATTTCTTTAAGGATTTTTCTTGATTCTGGTGGTGTAATGTTGACCTGACTTCTTTTACATTGATGAATCTTTGTGCTCGCTCTGTAAACTTCATTATGGTTTGAACTGGTTTTTACTGCAGGTCGTCTCAAGGGGCGCTTCCTAGCAGGATTCCAGCTCGAATAGCCATTAATTGACTGATGTTATCAACATCTCGGGCTCTATCCGCCTTGATATTGAATCTCCTAATATACTTCGTAAGAGATCCATTTGTCTGTTGCTTAATATTGGCCATGGATGAAGCCTTAGGTTTAACACTTTTTGTAGTTCAAAACTGCTTTTTGAAGTCTTTGGACAACTGCTCCATGACGAGATGGAATGTCTACAGAACTTATCGAACAAACTTTTTACTGCTCCTGTTAAAGTTGTTGGGAACAACACACACCTGAGCTCGAAACCCACGTTACTGGCCCTCATCACCGTGTTAAAATTACTCAAATGGCTACCCGGGTAGGTACTTCCATCGTTTGGTGCCACATGGGGTATCTTAAAACCATTTGGAAAGGGTGTGCTCGAAATATGGGGAGCAACATGTTCAAGTTCCTCGCCCGAGCATATGCTTTTTCCTTGTTTTTCCCTTCTCGAATGAACCTGAACTATTCTTTGAGCATATTAATCATTTCCTAAACCAGATCTACTAGAAGCGGTGCCTGTACCCTGGGAAGCTGGTTATTTTCCAAAGGAACTCCAACTCCTTGCTAGTGTAATGGGTTATAATTATTCTCATTTATGGGCTGTAGAGGCTCTCCTTGCTGAGCATATAGATGAGCCCTCAAGTTCGGGTTTGGCTGATTGTGCTGCCCCCGGTTCTGATTAAAATGGTCTCGGAGATCGGGACCATTATTGGGATAATTCTCGTAGTATCCTGGTTCGGTGTTATACACACTCACCGACCCACTAACATCCTGGTTGTTAGTACGATAACTGCCCTCAACAAAATTGAATGTTCTTTGTTGTTGTTGCTTTTGCTAAGCATAGTTTCGAGGTGGGTTATCCACATGTACTATGATCCAAGTAGCTCGGGACCTAGATAAGTGACTTCCCGACTATTGGGGCTGCCTCGCCTGCCTTGCCCATTGGTTCGCTCCTATAGGGACCTCATGATTATCCCTTTGTCCATATCCGTTTATGGGATTTCTATCTTCACTTGCGCTCTTTGCGCTTCAGGTTGACCTCTGAGGTATCCCTTCACTAGTTTGAGTTCCGCTGGGACATGATGCGGTATGTCTCGAACTGATGATGAGTGCCTGATGGGTGAAAAAAGGATGCCTAATTGGAGATGGTGGGGTTCTCTTGCTATTTTGGGTCGGCCTGGCAGGCTCTAGGTTATTTCTCTGAGCTGCTCACAAGCAGCTCGGTTATTCCCAGTGTTTGTAGGGGCCTCCCGTGCCTGGTTAGTGTTAGCCCGTGGGGGATTTCGAGATGAAACCCTCGGCTGGATAACTTCAGGGTTTGCTGCAACTCCTCTTGTCTGAGCCTGTCGAGCCCTCTGCTCGGCCATTCGAGCTGTGGTACTTCCTCATTCAATCAAGTGGCCTCAGCCAACTTCTCTCTCAACCGTTGATTCTCCAACTCTACCATCGGGACCTACCTCTCAGGATTATAATAATCTTGACGAGGTGGTCTTGAACTTTGGCAAGGATCACATGATGTTATAGAAGCACTCCCCTCATCTGGAGTTTGATCATCATTTACGAGCCATTTGTTTGCCTGTTGAGGGTGCTCCCTAGTTCGTGGTGTAGTTTCTTATGAGATTCTGGGTAATGGTCGTCCACTTCTAGATCCAGGGATGTTTCCAATGGGTGGAGCCATTTATACAATGAACAAAGGTTTGAAAGAGAGGTTTATACGAATCACTTAATATTCTCAATGAAAGCACCAAACTGTTGACGGTGTTTTTCGTCAACTAAAAATAAGAGCAATTAAGCTAAATGAATAATTTAGAAAGAAAAAAGAACAAAGATTTTTTTACGTGGTTCAGTAGTTAAATCTACCTAGTCTACGAGTCATTTTTATTAAGATAATTTGCGTTAAAGCCAGAAGGCAATTTCACAGAGTTTTAGTACATAATTTGTGCGTGAAAATAAATGACTACACTCTAGGCTATTTATAGACCTGGTTTCAGATACTCTCCCCTATGATTTTAGGAAGGAGTTATACAAATATCTTATTTGAATTTGAATTACAAAAGACTCCGTCAACAATAAAATATCTAAACTAATCCTCGAAAAATAAGAATAATATACTTGAGTATTATTTTTTGATTTTTTTTTTCGTAATATCGAGCTTATGTCGACGTTATTCGAGCTGACATATTTCATTTATTCTTTCGAGCTAGTTTCTTTATGTTTCGAGCTAAAATAACCTATTACTTCGTAATTACATAAATATTATTAATGGTAATAATATTTAATTCTAAGCTTACTTGCGATATCTTGAAGCTCACTCTTCGAACAAGTATATTTTGTTCTAAAAAACAAGGTGTAACAATTTTAATTTAAATTAGATTATATAATATCAGGCATTAAATTGCACCAATATAAAATATTACATGGTAGGGGCAGGGAAGGATGATATTTACCTATTCTCATACTGGATTATAGATTTACTAAATTTTATGTCCATACCTACATAATAAATAGAAAACACCAATGTAGAAATTAAACAAAAAAAATAATAAAAAACGACAACAACACAATATAATAATTAAAATAAATAGGCTATTAAGTATTTATATATATATATATATATATATATATATATTTATACACGAAAATTGTGTCATTGTCATTTTAGAGAGTCAAGACTGAGGAGACGATATTTTTGAAGTGCGGAAAACGGAATCGAACTCTGGTTTATAGGAGGGAACACTACTATAAATAGAACCCTAAAAGCCTTTTACCGCCACTCTCTCTCTCTCTTTCTATATCACATTCCCTCAATCAAGGTCCGGAATCCCATTCCTCTGTTTTCTGTTTTCGCATTATTTGAATCTCTTTCTTTTCTTTGGAGTTAAGAAACGAAGCTATGGTTGGGACATCGGAGGTAATTAAATCGCCATTTCTGGATCTAGACAACGGGGCAGTGGTGGCGAAGATCTTGGCGGATGATTTCGATCCGAGAACCGTGGTTCCGGAGCCTCTGCCTCCGGTGGTTATGACGAACGGTGAAGATCATGGAGAATGTGACGGAGATGAGGAGGTTTTAGTGGACGAAAAGATGAAGGCGAAGAGGGAGATCGTTCTCGGTAGGAATGTGCATACCACGTGCCTTGCCGTCACGGAGCCAGATGTTAACGACGAGGTCACTGGTGATAAAGAAGCTTTCATGGCTAGCGTTTTGGCTCGCTATCGGAAAACCCTTTTGGAGAGGACCAAGTACCATTTAGGTAAATTATTTTTTTTTTAAAAAAAAAAACTACGTTGGGTTTCTTGTCTGAATTTATTTATTAATTTGAAAAAACGATTGGTAATTTTTTTTTCTTTAAACAGGGTATCCTTATAATTTGGACTTTGATTATGGTGCACTTGGACAATTACAACATTTCTCCATTAACAATCTTGGGGATCCATTCATTGAGAGCAATTATGGTGTCCATTCAAGGGAGTTTGAAGTTGGTGTTTTAGATTGGTTTGCTCGTTTGTGGGAGATTGAGAAGGACGAGTACTGGGGTTACATTACAAATTGTGGCACAGAAGGAAATCTACATGGGATTTTAGTTGGGTTAGTATATTTATCTCTGTGTATATGTTTTGAAATTTCTGGTCGTGGGTTGTGTTGTTTCTATACATATTATTTACTCAAAATATGAATTTTATGCAGGAGAGAAGTTTTCCCTGATGGAATTCTGTATGCATCAAAAGAATCTCATTATTCCGTGTTCAAAGCTGCTAGAATGTATAGAATGGATTGTGTGAAGATTGCTACCCTTGTCTCGGGTGAGATTGATTGTTCGGATTTTAAGGATAAACTCCTTCCTAACAAGGATAAGCCAGCCATAATCAATGTTAACATAGGTATAACTCTCACATTTTCTTGCATGTTCAACTAGGATAAGCTTCTTCGTTTTGTCTTTTTCCTTTTTCTTTTCTTATTACTTGATTGAAAGAGTCATTCAATACTGCAGGAACAACTGTTAAGGGAGCGGTTGATGATCTTGATCTAGTAATTCAAACCCTTGAAGAAAGCGGATTTTCACACGATCGATTCTACATCCATTGTGATGGAGCACTTTTTGGACTTATGATGCCTTTTGTCAAAAGAGTAAGTAATTTGGTGTTTGCTATAATCTATGATTTGTCTTCTATATTTCGCTATTTTACAAGCAGATTCTCTCTTGTTCCTTTCATAATAAAAGATTGGATTTAAGCAGATCTCCATCATTGATTGTAGATTTATCATGACAATTTTTGTTCTCTTAAAGATTCCCCTGCTTTTTCTGGAACTTTTAACATGCTTGCGACAGTTTGACAGTTTTTTTTTGTTACTTTTTTTTTTCCGGCTTAAAAGACTTAAAATAAGTGTTCTGACATATTATGTCGTGTTACACCATAAAATGTAATCTACCCTTAAAAATAACTTTTGGACCTTCTTCTCCTGTTGACTGTTGTATGCAGGCACCAAAGGTTTCTTTCAAGAAGCCCATTGGAAGTGTGAGCGTCTCTGGCCACAAGTTTGTGGGGTGTCCGATGCCTTGTGGTGTTCAGATAACAAGGCTGGAGCACATCAATGCACTTTCAAGGAATGTTGAGTACCTTGCCTCCAGGGATGCCACGATCATGGGTAGCCGAAATGGCCATGCTCCTATATTCCTCTGGTACACCCTGAACAGAAAAGGTTACAAAGGATTCCAGAAAGAAGTCCAGAAGTGCCTTAGAAACGCTCACTACTTGAAGGACCGTCTACGTGAATCTGGAATCAGTGCCATGCTGAACGAGCTGAGTAGTACCGTTGTGTTCGAGCGGCCTCAAGATGAGGAGTTTGTTCGCAGGTGGCAGTTGGCTTGCCAAGGAAACATAGCCCATGTCGTGGTGATGCCTAATGTGACCATAGAGAAACTTAATATTTTCTTAGATGAATTGGTTGAAAAACGTTCAACTTGGTATCAGGATGATAAAGTCCACTCTCCTTGTATTGCTGCTGAAGTAGGAGCTGAAAATTGTGTTTGCAGGATCCACAAGTGTTAGAGCTTTCAACTAGGAGAGGCACCATTGTTGTTGTTTTGTTTGTTATGTACTCTTAATTCTTGGTTTATTAATAAAATGGAGAAGAAATCCTTAATTCTTGGTAGTATCTCAAAAGGATTTCTTCACATGATATGATAATTTAGTGCCTTTGGTTCCTTTTTATTAAATCTTTTTGCTTCTTTTAAAAAATGCATTTAAAATAAAAAAGTGTGCTGTAGAATGTCGATTCAAGTGCACTCAAAAGCAAGTGCATTTAAAAGAAAAAGATTTTTCCAATTCAAAAAGGAAAATGCATTTAAACCATTGTTTGAGTGCACTTGCTTTTGACATCATTACCTAAAGGTCAAAAAAATATGGGCTGGAGAATGTCGATACACTAATCATTAAAGCATTAGCTTTACTAAGAGTGCATTAAAGCATAATCCGGACTAATCATTAGCTCAATTAGCTTTTTGAATAGGAAGAATCTCCATCAATTGCATTTCAGTTGACCGGTTGATATTCTTGGAATCATTTTGAACTTTTCATGTGAAATAAAGTTTCATCTTTTATATGTTTTTGGAGCACTCTTGTCCTGTGTTTTTTTTGTTATGTTGCTTGTTGTGACAGTCAGAGCTGTTGCTTTCTGTAATTTTTTTTTTGGAAAATTAACTTTTGTACACAATTGTTTTAAAGTATTTTCTTATATATAAAAAATAATATTCTATGTTTTGAATGTACCAGACACTTTAAACAACTTCAAATACACCATATTGTTTTAAAAGAAAAAAAAATACTAAAATATTAATTTGTTAGTTCCTTAGTAGCCGTATAGTTAAAACGTTGTTAGAAAAAGAACATTTAAAAACCTTTTCTTTTGTTTTTTTTAAAAAGGTATTATTCTTACAATGTTTCTATCAACTCATATATTCTTATGGTTATTTTTTTCAATACATCAGTATAGCGCATTAGATATATTTCAATATAAAAGAAAATGCAACTAAAAAAAAACCAAACAAAATAGAGAAGAAAAGTCTTGAAGCCAAATCTAAAAAATGTATAAGTGCATCTCTCTCATAATAAGTTTGTTTGTTAGACCTTAAGACTATCTCAATTCTTGAGATTAAGCACTATTGGTTTTATGAATGATAAACCAAATGTGTCTCATTAGTGCTTAATATATTTATTATGTATTGTGTTATGTGTTCCTAGTAGTCTTAGCTATGTAATGACATGTGTTCTTATTCCATTTACTTTAAAAATGTATTACTCCATCTATATAATGAATAATATCAACCTCAATATTACTTGAGGTGGTTTTGGTCTTTGTCTTTCTTTAGTATTTCTTCTATTTCCTTTTATTGGTATTAGAGTCAGGCGCCACTCTCCCCATTGTTTCAATCTATGGTTTCCTTTTTCTCCTCATAATTTCCATCCAATAAGAACATTCAAAGATTAAAAAATTCAACATTCACAAATCCAATAGCCATGCTAACTAGAAGGGAATCATGAATTTAAAACTATTTACGGAATTTAAAATTTAACTATCTACTTTTAATAATTAATGAAGCTTTTATGCAATAAATGGATAGACAATAATAACCATTAAAAGATCAAAAAATTCAACATTAACAAATCCAATATCCCTTACATTTGCCATGCTAATTGCTGTTAGTCCAAGAATGACTCCCAAAAAGGGTGAATCGGGAATTTAAAACTTGTGAAATTTAAACTTTAACTATCTATTTCTAATAATTAATGAAACTTTTATGCAACAAATGATAGACAATAATATAAACACAATATAACAGAGTTTAATGATAGAAAGATGCAACCTCTCGTTTTTACTAGGTTCGGCGGAACTAAAGTCACCTACGTACTTAGTCTTCAAGGCGATGATCCTTGAGTTCTAATAACGAGCCAAATTAAAGGACTTGACTAATCCTTTTACAACTGGAGAATTTTTACCAAGGTTGTTGACTGCCTTTTTCGCTATCAACCTTAAAACGAGAGATTAAAGAAATGAACAATCAAGAACACAAAGGATTTTACGTGGTTCAGGTTATAAAAGAACCCTAGTCCACGAGTCTCTGGTATCAAGTGGATTGAAAGCTTGTTGAGGTAAGTTCCAATAGTGTATTCTCAGGCAGCGTTTAGATTGCTCTGAGTACAATGTATTTGATCTCTAAAAAATCGAACCCTTTACAATGAGACTCCCATCCTAATTTATAGAGGTCAGGGACATTAATATTAATCATCAGTAATTAATACACATTCTTCCCATTTTTGGGAGATTAATACCAATTCAATGCATTGTGCTATATTGAATAGAGACCATAACCCAAGCGAGATCTGCGGGGCCCACCGTAGAAAGGTACCTACTTTATGGGGAACATGCCCCCAGGTACTGTCAGGGCGTGTTGTATGTACTTCCATGTCACATGGCAAAGTGGGAGTGCGAATTGTCGAGTCGTACACTCGACAACACTATTGACGAATCGTCCAAAAAGGATGTCATATGATCCTCCAGCGCTGCAAACTCGCAGTGGCTGACACCTGGCGCCTTATCTTAGGTCCGAGAATCGAAACCTCGGACCTAGGAGGACTGTGGGAGGAGACCCCTCGCCTTGACTGCCTAAGCTGGAGAACCTCCAGCTCCGAGGGCAAGCCTTGGAGAGTAATCTACCTTTAAGGTATCCACAGCCTACCCACTAGTGAAGACAAGCGACCTCACCTAAAAGGATCTTCGCTTCGAATAGAGCCCTCGGGAGGTAACATACTGCGAAGACGTCTATGACCGTCTGAGCCAGTCATTGTGAGTTGCCACGCGTTGGAGATGAAAATACGGACAACATTTGCCCCCCAAGTCTCTACTCGCCCTCGGGCAGTGGAGACTTAAATTAAGAGGAGTGATTCGAGAAAATTAGAGGGAAAAATGTTTGGGCTTTCCTTTGACGTTAGTCTGAAGAGGGAACCCACGTGTCGATGCCCCATTGCTCGGCTCGTCAATCCACACATTTAATTAGGGGTCAACTCTGGTATCCCAAACGTCTACTCGACACCTAAGGCGTCTTTTCCCAAAGAAACAATGATTGCGATCCTTGCCTTTTGAACCCTGACTGTTGGATTACCCTTGTGACCTTATCAGGGGAAGCCATCCGACGATCATGGGGAAGTGGCCTTCCCCTTAAATTATTTTTTTGGGTATAAAACCCAGAAAAAACCTCCTCGGCCTCACACTATAACCATACGAAAACCAAAACTGTAATGCCCCGAAATCCCTAATGCGGTTTAATGGCTGGATTAGTAGGCCGGGAGGGCCATAACTGCTTAATTATGCCATTAAATGATTATATGCATGTTTATGTGAACTATATTATAATATAATGTTAAATGCATGCATGTGGGTTCACATTTCATTTCAGGGGTGTTTTGGTAATTTGGCCCGTTGAGGGCGTAATTGTATATTTGTATGCATGTCGGTGACATATTGTTGAGACCACATTATAATGTGGGTTTGTTTGAGCTATTCGGCATGAGACGATCTTGGAGTATTAATTAGCGGTCTAGTCATAACAAGTTTAAGTTCGGGGCTCGAGGTGAGTCTCGGGATGATTTTAATGATTAGAGCGTTGCCGGGAATTAAAGGGTAACGGGATGTAAATTATTGGTGTTTGAGAATATCGAGAATAACGGGAATTGGAGAGCGTTAATTATGATTAACGAAATCAGTGGAAATGTCAATTTTGCCCTTGGGAGCCTTTAGAATCCCTTATTTGACCTAGGGGTATTTTGGTCTTTTCACCCCTAGGATAGATATAAGCCATTGAAGGCTGTAGAAAGAAGAGAAAACAGAGCATCTTCAAGAGCTTCTCCCGTACCAGTTTTTCTTCCTTTTTCTCTTTGGATTTTTTAGCCTAATTTGAGGATTCAAGCTAGGGAAGTAAGTCTTGGGAGCTTGGGAGTGTGTTCCACCATTGAAGAGCATGATAATCTGAGCTTGAGGTAAGTTTCTAGCCATTAAATTCTCTGGTTGGCTCTGTTTTAGCTCTGGTTGTCATTTGGGATTTCTAGGTTGGATGATTGGTTTTGTTGGGAGTTTTGGCTAGGGTTCTTGTGGTTGTGATGCCTAGGGTATGTGAGGATGGTTTTTGGGTTCATTTGGCATCAAAAATGGGGTTTGGAAGCATTGGAATCGAGTTAGAATTGAAGGAGTCGAAGGAAGAGGTTTCAGGGGAGATTCTGGCTGGGTGTAACGCTACAGCGCCCACCAGAGGGCGCTATAGCGCTACACAGGGTTCTGTTGGGCGGTTTGGGGTTCTGAGTATAGCGCTGGGGCGCTATTGAGCAGCGTTGTAGCGCTACTTTATTCCTCCAGAATCCCGTTTTGAGTGTTTTTAAAGGTTTTTGGCTTGGGGTTTCAATCCTTAAGGTCGGGGATCGAATCTACTCACCGTGTGGGCATGTTTCGAGGTCCCAAGAGTGGGGTTTAGGTTAAGACCCTTTCATTGTTGATTTTCATTAATGGAGGTTATAATTGGTTGTGATTAAGTAACCGCTGAGGAATCAAAAGGTCGATCGTTCTCAGGAGTCGTTCTTATTATATTTCTCGCGCGAACCAGAAGTAAGAAAATTGCACCCCATATGTGACATGCATGATTGTTGTTGAGGCATGTTGGTTGATAAATGTGGATATTGATTACATATTAAATGCTAGCAGGGTTTGTTTACTTGTGTATGGCACTGATTAGTCAGGGACGGCACTGGTTGCATATTACTGACCTGAGAGTTAGAAACGGCATAAGCGTCCTGAACGCAGGGCCGATTGAAGATTAGATCTAATCGATATCAGCGTTGAATGACTCTAAAGCATTAATGCTGGACCGACTCTAAGGTCGATGAAACTTATAAGTGCTTGACTAGTCTAAGCTAGTTACTTAGAGCTAGGGCCTAAGGCCTAGGTGACAGCTTGTCACATGGCTAGGGAGCGGAATCCCACGGTTATGACTCTATGGTCATGCGATAGGTTATATTGGTGACCTGTTCATCGAGCACCTATCTTGATAAGCTAGTGAAAGGATCACTTATTTGTAAAGCCCCGGTGACCTTATCGTCACATGGCTAAAGGGAGTTGAACCCACCTTAGTGACTTTTCAACTGTCACTCATCTGTTTTGGACTGAAAGTCCTGAATGATTATTATGATCATTGTTGATATTATATTCATGCGTTATTGTGTTTTCTTGCTGGGCTTTGGCTCATGGGTGCTATGTGGTGCAGGTAAAGGGAAAGAGAAGCTCACCCAACCTTGAGTGGATAGCTTAGGTGATGCGGTGTACATATGCGGCCGCTTGACCACCACGACCAAGGAGTTCTCAGTGGAGCTAGGGGGTTTACCCTATTTTTGCCGCTTAGGTCGCGGGTTTGTAAATTTGAAACAGTAATGACCATTTTGAGTTGTAAATAACTTGTAAATGTTTTTATGGACCCATGAACAGTTTTATGTATTAAATAAAATATATCCCTTTCCTTTTGATTGGTTTTTCCACCTTAGCCTGTTAATAACACTAGAAGCACGTTTTTAACCAAAGAACTCGGGTAGCGAGTTAAATTTCCGGTTCACCGATCACAGTAATTGTTCTGGGGTAACCAGGGCGTTACAAAAACCCTCACAACAACCTCTCTTCTTCCTCACCCTTATCTTCAACCATTTCCCCTGAAGCTCTGGACGATTGGCGTGAATTGTCTTAGTTATGGGTAGATGGCAAACGATATTTCAAGGTCAAAACTCGCCTCAGCACCTCCTTCGTTTCATCTCGGGTGAGTGCCTTTTTGTTTTTATTTATGCTTGATGATTCTTGATATATGTTTAGGAATGCCTGTGAGATGACATTTAGGAGTTTGTTTTTAGCTTTTACGAGTCATCTTAGGCACATTCTTATATTAGGGACGTTCAAAATGGCCCTCCAAAGTTTTTATGTCAATTTTGTGATTCTGGGCCTGTGACTGGAATCTGGGGAATTCCCAGATTCCGGTAGGTTTATCCCCTCTGGCGTATCCTTAGGCGTTGGGGATACCCGTAATTTCCAAAATCTCTCTTATCCCCGAGGAGTATCCTTAGAGTCATTGTGTTTTGGCCATCTTTCCTTCGGCCAGAATACTAACTGTTAGGAAAAACTTATACAAGATCTTTATTTATTTTCATGTAGATCTAATATTAAACAAATTAATACGAGATAGCCTAAAACATGTTTGTAAAATTGAATTCAGAGAGAAACAATGAATAGAATACTTATAGTATACGCATCGGAATTAAAGAGTCCTTCCTTCAGTTTCTCTAACTCTTGTATCCTCTCTGTCGCAGAGTATTATCAAGAAACTGAACCGATCTCCTATTTTCTTCACAGTCTTCCAATGTATCCTTAGAATCACCTAGACTAGTGTGGGCAATTCTCAACACATGAGATAGATGTTGGGGTTTTATGCCCTAATTAAAACCCAAATTCTTTGTAATCTCATTTTATTATCAATAAAAGAATAGAAATAATTTTTTGACTTGGTCAATCACTTTGCTCACATGTTTTATTTTCATGATTATTTGTTTAATATAAACTTCTATTAAATCCCGAGCATATATCTAATCTTATTTATAGTGACGTAATCACAGTGGAATATAAATATGATTATATGTTCAAAAGAAGTTAGTCCTAAGATTAGTCAGTGCACCGGATTTACACTGACTTGCCAATCTACGATATGATCTACTTACACATTACAGTGTTATGTTCTTTCCAGAACATTAGCAAAGTAGATAAGATCGGATGTATTTGTTACATCAGACATGACTGATATTGACAGTTGATAAGATAAGTAAACATACCGTTATTATCTATTCTAGTCATATCATATAGTTGACCATAGGTCAATTCAATCTCAATTCTGAGTGGTTAGTATTCTAACTGATTGTATTATTTGAGTTCTTTGACTTGTTCGTTACCAGCTTACCCTACGGACTAGCCCATACTTACATCTTGGGAACTCGATAGTATAATTGAGTGGGAGTGTTAATCATAGATATGAACATCTATAGCTTCTGATGAAGAAGTGAAACGATGGTTTCCTTTTAGTTTGGTTCAAGGTGTTAAATGATAGAGATCTCATTTCAGTAATTAAATTAGTTTACTGAAATTTCATTTACAAGGAACTAAGTGTTTTAAGGATAAAATACAATGAAGGGTAAAACAGTATTTTAGTCCTATCTCATTGCAGACCGTCTATAGAGGATTGAGTGACAATTATGGTTGTAACAATGGATAATTAATAACGTATCTATATTTGTTATAGAGCGTTCTATGAATTCAAGAGTGCAATTCCAAGTCTATAGTGGAGTCACGAGGAATTAATAAGTTAGTAAATTTATTTGTTAGATTTATGATAACTTCTTGGAGCTTGATTTCATAGGCCCATGGTCCCCATTGTACCTTGGATAAAATCATCTAGATAGTCTCAATTAATTGATTTAATCATCAATTAGAATTATCAAAGTTGACCAGGTCAATTTTGGATAGTTTAACAGAGTTGTGTAATTTTGAGAAGAAAAGAGAATTTATGGCAGATTTATTAATTAAGATAAATTTGTATCTAAATTAATAAATAAATTTAAATCAAGGTTCAAATTATAAATAATTAATTTGATAAAGGATTTAAATAATTATTTAATTAATTAAATCAATAGAAAATAATACAGGCCTTGATTTTAAGTCCAATGGGCTTATAATCAAATGGGAAATTTCATGGGCCTATTGCCCATGATAATTTCGACCTAGGGCTTCAAAATGGCTGTTATTTTATTGATTTTTTAATTAAATTAAATGGCCTAATTGAGTCTATAAAAGGAGTGCTTAGAGAGAAGATTTTAGAGACGACTGATAAGTCTCAAGTCAGATTTTCTGATAGTTTTATATTCTCTCTAAACACAAGTCATTTTCTAAGCCACTTTGTTATTTTCTCTTCTTCTCTCTATATCTATCTCATGTGTTGAGAATTGCCCACACTAGTCTAGGTGGTTCTAAGGATACATTGGAAGATCGTGAAGAAAATAGAAGATCGGTTCAGTTTCTTGATAATACTCTGCGACAGAGAGGATACAAGAGTTAGAGAAACTGAAGGAATGACTCTTAATTCCGCTGCGTATACTGTAAGTATTATATTATTTGTTTCTCTTTGAATTCAATTTTAGAAACATGTTTTAGGCTATCTTGTATTAATTTGTTTAATATTAGATATACATGAAAATAAATAAAGATCCTGTATAAGCTTTTTCCAACAATAGATA
The DNA here is from genome assembly GCF_963169125.1 of Humulus lupulus. Taxonomy (NCBI): domain Eukaryota; kingdom Viridiplantae; phylum Streptophyta; class Magnoliopsida; order Rosales; family Cannabaceae; genus Humulus; species Humulus lupulus. The sequence continues at coordinate 15,562,315 of NC_084802.1, forward strand.
TAGAGAGAAGAAGAGAAAATAACAAAGAGGCTTAGAAAAAGACTTGTGTTTAGAGAGAATATAAATCTATCAGAAAATCTGACTTGTGACTTATCAAACTTATGTTTTGACTTCTCTCTAAGCACTCCTTTTATAGACTCAATTAGGCCATTTAATTTAATTAAAAAATTAATAAAATAATAGCCAATTTAAAGCCCTAAGTCGAAATTATCATGGGCTTTAGGCCCGTGAAATTTCCCATTTGATTATAAGCCCATTGGACTTAAAATCAAGGCATGTATTATTTTCTATTGATTTAATTAATTAAATCCTTTATCAAATTAATTATTTATAATTTGAACATTGATTTAAACTTATTTATTAATTTAGATACCAATTTATCTTAATTAATAAATCTGCCATGATTTCTCTTTTTTTCTCAAAATTACATAACTCTGTGAAACTATCCAAAATTGACCTGGTCAACTTTGATAATTCTAATTGATAATTAAATCAATTAATTGAGACTATCTAGATAATTTTATCCAAGGTACAATGGGGACCATGGGCCTATGAAATCAAGCTCTAATAAGTTATCATAAATCTAACAAATAAATTTACTAACTTATTAATTCCTCGTGACTCCACTATAGACTCGAAATTGCACTCTTGAATTCATAGAACGCTCTATAACAAATATAGAAACGCTATTAATTATCCATTGTTACAACCATAATTGTCACTCAATCCTCTATAGACGGTCTACAATGATATAGGACTAAAATATCGTTTTACCCCTCATTGTATTGTATCCTCAAAACACTTGGTTCCTTGTAAATGATATTTCAGTAAACTAATTTAATTACTGAAATGAGATCTCTATCATTTAACACCTTGAACCAAACTAAAAGAAAACCATCGTTTCACTTCTTCATCAGAAGCTATAGATGTTCATATCTATGATTAACACTCCCACTCAATTATACTACCGAGTTCCTCAAGATGTAAGTATAGGCTAGTCCGTAGGGTAAGCTGGTAACGAACAAGTCAAAGAACTCAAATAATATAATCACTTAGAATACTAACCACTCATAATTGAGATTGAATTGACCTATGGTCAGCTATATGATATGACTAGAATAGATAATAACGGTATCTTTACTTATCTTATCAACTGTCAATATCGATCCAGTCCGATGTAACAAATACTTCCGATCATATCTACTTTGCTAATGTTCTGGAAAGAACATAACACTGTAATGTGTAAGTAGATCATATCGTAGATTGGCAAGTCAGTGTAAATCCGGTGCACTGACTAATCTTAGGACTAACTTCTTTTGAACATATAATCATATTTATATTCCACTGTGATTACGTCACTATAAATAAGATTAGATATATGCTCGGGATTTAATAGAAGTTTATATTAAACAAATAATCATGAAAATAAAACATGTGAGCAAAGTGATTGACCAAGTCAATAAATGATTTCTATTTTTTTATTGATAATAAAATGAGATTACAAAGAATTTGGGTTTTAATTAGGGCATAAAACCCAACAAACTCCCACTTGTACTAATTGAAACTAATGCCTTAATTTTACTAATCTCATTTCTTTGATATGCTTATCAAATGTAGCTTCTGGTAGTGTCTTTGTAAATGGATCCGCAAGATTTTATTCAGTTGCAATCTTCATAACCTTCACTTCTCCCCTGCACATTTTCTCGAATAATGTGATACTTCCTTTCTATATGCTTACTCCTCTTGTGACTTCGAGGTTCTTTCGAGTTGGCTATCACTCTTGTATTGTCACAAAATAACACAAGCGATTTATCCATTTTTGGAATAACACCAAGATTCGAATAAAACTTCTTTAGCCAGACTATTTCCTTAGCTGATTCAGACGCGGCTATGTACTCAGTCTCCATGGTGGAATCTGAGATTGTAGACTGCTTTATGGTTCTCCAAATCACAGCTCCACCCCCAAGAGTAAACACCATTCCAGAAGTAGACTTCCTGTCATCGACATCAGTCTGAAAATCTAAATCGGTGTAGCCTACATGGTTCAGAACACCACCCTTTTAGACTAACATATAATCTCTAGTCTGTCTCAAATACTTCAGGATATGCTTAACTGCTATCCAATGTTCCGGTCCTGGGTTTGACCGATACCTGCTCACTACTCCCACTGCATAGCAGAATTCTGGTCAAGTACACAACATAGCATACATCAGATTTCCAACTCCAGATGCGTAAGGAACTTTTCTCTTCGGGAGTCTGGGGAGACTGCTTCTTTGAAAGATGAATTCCATGGCGGGACGGTAGACGCCCTTTTTTGGGATTTGTCATTGAGAAACGTTCAAGCACTTTATATATGTAAGCTGCTTGAGATAGAGCTAAGAGTCTGTTCTTTCTATCCCTAATGATCTGGATACCTAGAACATAACTTGCTTCACCCAAATCCTTCATCTGGAATTGAGTGCTCAACCAATTCTTCACATCTGATAATTTCTTAACATTGTTTCCAATGAGTAAGATATCATCTACATAAAGAACCAGGAATACCACTATTTGATTTGCCTTTAGTTGGTAAACACAGGACTCATCAATTGTTCAAAGCCATAGGTCTTGATTATTTCATCAAACCTAAAGATTCCAGGAACGAGAAGCTTGCTTAAGTCCATAGATGGACCTATTCAACTTGCAAACTTTTCCTTCTTGTCCAGCTACTTTAAATCCTTCTGGCTGATCCATATAAATGACTTCGTCAAGCTTTCCATTAAGAAAAGCTGTCTTGACATCCATTTGCCAGATCTCATAGTCGAGAGCGGCTGCTATGGATAGGAGGATGCGAATGGATTTGAGCATGGCTATCGGACTAAAAGTTTCCGCATAGTCCAGGCCTCCTCTTTGGGTATAACCCTTTGCCACTAATCGAGCTTTATAAGTCTCAATACTTCCATCAACACCTTGTTTCTTCTAGTAGATCCACTTGCACCCAATGGCCCTAAAGTCACTAGTTGCTTCTACAAGATCCCAGACGGAATTTGAGTACATGGACTCCATTTATTGTTTCATGGCTTCGAGCCATAGTTCCTTTTCAAGTCTAGGCATTGCGTGTTTGAAAGAAAATGGATCATCATCACTAGTGTCACCAACAACCATATTGGTTTCACCATCCAAACCATAGCGAACTGGGTTCCTAGAAACCCTCCCACTACGACGAGGCTTAGTGACTGTTTGCTCAGGAACAATGGTACTTTCTTCATTTAAATCGACTTGCGTCGGTTGGACATGAAGAGTGGGAATTTCATCATCAACTTACGTTGATGACGATGGAACATTGGTTGGAGTCAATTCTTTAACCATCTCCTCTAAAACCACTTTGCTGGGAGGTTTAAAGTTTTGGACATAGTCATTTTCCAAAAAAGTAGCATTTGTAGAAGTAAACACTTTCTTTTCGGAATGACTATAGAGAAGTCCACCCCGAGTACCTTTAGGATAGCCAAAAAATATGCAAACTTCAATTCGCAGTTCTAGCTTTCCATCCTTTTTCCTCAAGACGTGAGCGGGACACCCCCAGATTCTATAATGGCATAAACTAGGTTCACGACCATTCCAGCGTTCTAAAGGTGCTTTGGGGATTGATTTATACAGCACGACATTGAGAATGTCATTTGTGGTTTCAATTGCATTTCCCCAGAACGAAGTTGGTAGAGTTGAGTAACTAAGCATGCATCTAACCATTTCCAATAAAGTTCTATTCCGGCGTTCTGCGACACTGTTTTGTTGTGGAGTACCTGGGGCAGGAAGTTGTGATAAAATCCCAAGTTCAGTTAAATGATCTTGGAACTGCATATCCAAATATTCTCCACCCCTATCAGATCGCAAGATCTTTAACGTTTTACCTAATTGGTTCTGAGCCATTGCTAGGAATTCCTGAAACTTTGAAAATGTTTCTGATTTCCTATGCATTAGGTAAAGATATGAGTATCTAGAGTAATTGTCAATGAAAGTGAAGAAATACTCAAAACCACCCCTGGCTTGTACATTCAAAGGTCCACAAACATCTGAATGCACAAGACCAAGTGGTTCTTTGGCCCTATCACCCTTTGCAGATAATGGACGCTTGGTCAGTTTGCCTTCTAGACAAGATTCACAGATAGGTAATTCACCTAAGGTGAGTTCCCTCAAAGGTCTATCCTTTGTAAGTCTTTGAATCCTATCATAGCAAATGTGACCTAGTCTCAAGAGCCATAAATACGTCATATTATCGTTATCGGTCTTTTGACGTTTATTGGTCCTAGGTTTAGCTACTTTGAATAAATCATTATTAAGAGCGAGGGGTTCGTTAGGTCGCAGAATATAAAGCCCGTTTTCCAAACATGCAATACACAATTGTGATACATTGAAAGAAATAGATATATTAAAACTTGTGAAAGTCATAACAAATCGTTCTAATTGCAACATGGAAACTGAAATTAAATTTCTACTAAAATCCAGAATAAAAAATACATCTTTTAAAATTAAAATTTTATTTCCGAACTTCAAACGAGCTCTTCCTCTAGCTTGGACCGCAATGAACGCTCCGTTCCCAACTCTAAGCTTTAAGCCGCCTTCGTTCACTTCCTCCCACGATTCAAGAAGCTGTAAAGAGTTACAAACATGGTCAGTAGATCCAGAATCAATAATCCAAACAGAGTTATCATTCTCTAAAACACATGTTTCCAAGATAAATGAACTATAATCATTACCTTTGTTTTTATCTGCTAGAAACTTGGGGCAATCCTGTTTCCAATGCCCATTCTCTTTGCAGTGAAAACACTTACCTTTACCTTTCTTATTTTTCTTGTTCTTCCCCTTAGGCGTCTGTGCACTTGGTTGTGCACTCGCCTATGCAGGCTTGGGGTTGTTGTTTTGTCCACGTTTCCTCTTGTTTCCAGCTTTCGAAGACGAAGCTTGGATAGCTTCAGCCTTAGTTGGATCAACAGCAGCAGTAGTAGTTGTCTTCTTTTCTCCTCCCTTACTTGGTCCACCCATTATAGACTCAAAAGTCTGAAGCTCATTCATGAGCTGTGTCAGACGATAGTTGAGTTTATTCAACACATAGTTGGTGGTGAATGGAAGGAAAGCTGCAGAAAGACTGTTAAGGATTAAGCCAACTTGAGTTTCCTCATCTATTATGGCTCCATGCAGTTCAGCTTCCTGAAAGTAGTTTGTCATCTTGATCAGGTGATCACAAACATGTTGAGAAGGTGCCATTCAAGCATTGGCATATTTATTGGTGGCCTCAAAACGAGTTTGCGCTGACTTGGCACCAAACATGTCTTGGAGCTGATCCATGATTTTGTAGGCTGTCTCGACATTCTCCATCTTTGTCTTGAGAGTGTTGACCATACTAATCAACATGTAGTACCACGCCTTGTTGTTAGCTGCCTGCCAATGCTCATACTTGTCCCTCACAGACTTGGTAGCTCTTTCAGCTTGAATTTCCGGGGATTCCTTAGTCATGAAAAACTTGGAGTTGTCACCAATCAACACAATGTTGATGTTTTGCTTCCATTTAAGGAAGTTTTCTCCATTGAAAGTTGAGAAAGGATGGGAGTAGACACAGCCATAACTTAAAACTACAAATTACCAATAAAATAGAAATCAATCACATTTGCTCAATAAAACTTCTATTCACACATATTTCAAGAAATAGCACAACATATACAAAAAATATGTAAGATATGAGAAAAAATACCAAAAATAATCATATCTCTATTTCTTTAGGTTTTTAACTAATCTATGATATCCTTGTCCCGGTTGGCGAGAGTAAAAAATACCACTAGTTAAATAGAGTTGTAAACTCATTTAATAATGGACACCACTATTAACAACCTACTATTCGATCAAAATAAGAAAACAAAATCTCTTATTTTATGAGCTAGACCCACGGTTTCAATAATCATAGATTTAGTCCTAGTAGTTACCATCGGGGTGAGTCTAGTAGAATTTGACCTATAATTATCTATCTTTCGAAATCTAACCTTGTCAAAATAACTAATGAACACCTTCCGTAGGGGGACGAATCAAAGCGCCTTGAGGCCCCATTAAGCTATTGGCTATGTTAAACCAACGGTGAAGATCGAATATAAATCTTAAGAAAAAAGCTCATTATTAAAATTAAAAATAGTATTTTTATTATTTATTTTTAGAAAATTAATGACTATGGTTTTCCAAAAAAAATAAACAGATTATATTTTTAAAACCAAAGTCCTATAATTTCTGAGTTAATTCTAAAGTGTCACATAAAAACAAATTCAATTAATTTAGAATTAATTTGTTGCTAATCAATATTTAGGTTTAACTAATATAATGAACCTATACAATTAAGTCCAACTCAGGTAAATGGGCCTTAACAATTGGACTTGTATGGAGGAGGGCTGGGTCGAGTATGTCGTTCCCACTACAAAGGCCCCCTATCTTCTATACAAGGTCCAAAAGACAGGAATTTAAACCTTCGTTTTATTAATTGTTATTAATTGATTAGGCCCACTATAGTCATGCAAAGCAAATGGGCATTCACAAGTGGAATCACCCACAAGAGAGGAATTTAAACTTTACATTTTCTAATGAGTCCAAATAAAACCTATCATTTTATGAATATTTTATTTGGCAAAAATACCACATATCTAACAAACATATGGGCCACTATATGCATATAAGCCAAATTTCAAAAATACCACATATAGTGCAAACAGACATGTTATAATTGGATGAGCCTAATCATGTTACTATATGAGCAATTCTATGAATTTATGCAAAAATACCACAATTAATTTCATTTGCAAAAATACCACAATTAATTATCTAGAATTTAAAAAAAAAATTCAAATTAATTAAATTTTTACAAAAAATAAGTCAATTTAAATGAAATTTATCAACAATTAACAATAGTTAATTTAAATTTCATTTATCAACAATCAACTTGGTTTTAGGTTAATTTGAAAAAAAATATTAATTTAATTTAAATAGGATTTATCAACAATTAATCAAAGTTAATTTAAATCCTATTTATTAAAAAAAATATTTTATTAATTGGCTGAAAAAAATACATTTTTCAAAATTTAACCAATTTTAAAATTTAAAATCAATATCTTAACTATTTTCCAAAATATCTTGTGTTGTTATAACTATTAGCTAATATTTTAACCATTAAAAAATAAAATAAAATATAAATAGTTATAACAATCCTAAAATATCTCAAAATAGTTAAACAAATTCAAATATCCATAAAAATATCTAACTAACAATATTCAAATTTCAAATAATTTAAATATTAAAAACTATAGAATAAAAAGATATTTAAATTTTCAAATAAAGATTTAATAAAAATATCAAGAATTTAAAAGAAAATATCTTAAATATTTGATATCTTAATTATAATATTTTAATATATTAAAAGATTTAAAATTAATTTGTTAGTCTATTTTTAAATTTGAATTTGAATCTTTGTAGAAAATATCTAATTATTTAAATCTCAACTAACAAAAGTATCTTATTTAAAAAAATAATTTTAAATACAAAATCAAAATTGATATTTTTGGCTTTAATTATAAATAATAAATTTCCAAAAGTCTTATTTTTCTTTAAATTAAAAAAAAATTCTGATGAACAGTACCACGGGGCTACTGTTCATCGCGTGCTGGTGGCTGGGCGTGCGCGCGCGACTGCAGGGATGCGCGCGCACATGGTAGCCAGTGCAAAAAAATTTAAATTTTTTTTTTGAGCATTTTTTCAAACCAAAACCATTTTCTAATTAATTTTTAACATGTTTTACACAAAATAAAGCATATATAAAAATTAATATCATAGAAAACACAACAAAATAACCTAAAAATTGCTAATAATCACATAAAATCAATATGTTTCATAAAAACATGAAAACCATCCAATTATTCAAACATATCAAATAATCTAATTTTAAAGATGTTCATGCATGAAAATAAAGATTACCAAAGGATCTAATGCCAGTTGTTAGGAAAAATCTATACAGGATCTTTATTTATTTTCTTATAGATCTAATATTAAACAAATTAATACGAGATAGCCTAAAACATGTTTCTAAAATTGAATTCAAAGAGAAACAATTAATAGAATACTTATAGTATACGGAGGAGAATTAAAGAGTCCTTCCTTCAGTTTCTCTAACTCTTGTATCCTCTCCGTCGCAGAGTATTATCAAGAAACTGAATCGATCTTCTATTTTCTTCACAGTCTTCCAATGTATCCTTAGAATCACCTAGACTAGTGTGGGAAATTCTAACACATGAAATAGATATAGAGAGAAGAAAAGAAAATAACAAAGAGGCTTAGAAAATGACTTGTGTTTAGAGAGAATCTAAAACTATCAGAAAATCTGACTTGTGACTTATCAAACTTATGTTTTGACTTCTCTCTAAGCACTCATTTTATAGACTCAATTAGGTCATTTAATTTAATTAAAAAATCAATAAATAATAGCCAATTTAAAGCCCTATGTCGAAATTATCATGGACTTTAGGCCCGTGAAATTTCCCATTTGATTATAAGCCCATTGGACTTAAAATCAAGGCATGTATTATTTTCTATTGATTTAATTAATTAAATACTTATTCAAATCCTTTATCAAATTAATTATTTATAATTTGAACCTTGATTTAAACTTATTTATTAATTTAGATACCAATTTATCTTAATTAATAAATCTGCTATGATTTCTCTTTTCTTCTCAAAATTACACAACTCTGTGAAACTCTCCAAAATTGACCTGCTCAACTTTGATAATTCTAATTGATAATTAAATCAATTAATTGAGACTATCTAGATGATTTTATCCAAGGTACAATGAGGACCATGGGCCTATGAAATCAAGCTCCAATAAGTTATCATAAATCTAACAAATAAATTTACTAACTTATTAATTCCTCGTGACTCCACTATAGACTCGGAATTGCACTCTTGAATTCATAGAACGCTCTATAAAAAATATAGATACGCCATTAATTATCCATTGTCACAACCATAATTGTCACTCAATCCTCTATAGACGGTCTACAATGAGATAGGACTAAAATATCATTTTATCCCTCATTGTATTGTATCCTCAAAACACTTAGTTCCTTGTAAATGATATTTCAGTAAACTAATTTAATTACTGAAATGAGATCTTTATCATTTAACACCTTGAACCAAAATAAAAGGAAACCATCGTTTCACTTCTTCATCAGAAGCTATAGATGTTCATATCTATGATTAACACTCCCACTCAATTATACTACCAAGTTCCCAAGATGTAAGTATGGGCTAGTTTGTAGGGTAAGCTAGTAACGAACAAGTCAAAGAACTCAAATAATAAAATCAGTTAGAATGCTAACCACTCAGAATTGAGATTGAATTGACCTATGGTCAACTATATGATATGACTAGAATAGATTATAACGATATGTTTACTTATCTTATTAACTGTCAATATCGGTCCAGTCCGATGTAACAAATACTTCTGATCTTATCTACTTTGCTAATGTTCTGGAAAGAACATAACACTGTAATGTGTAAGTAGATCATATCGTAGATTGGCAAGTCAGTGTAAATCTGGTGCACTGACTAATCTTAGGACTAACTTATTTTGAACATATAATCATATTTATATTCCACTGTGATTACGTCACTATAAATAAGATTAGCTATATGCTCGGGATTTAATAGAAGTTTATATTAAACAAATAATCATGAAATAAAACATGTGAGCAAAGTGATTGACCAAGTCAATAAATGATTTCTATTCTTTTATTGATAATAAAATGAGATTACAAAGAATTTGGGTTTTAATTAGGGCATAAAACCCTAACACTAATGCTTGGTTTTTGTCTCAGATGTCCGAGGAACTCCGGCAGCTACACGAACACAGGCTCTATCTCTTCGACCAGGAGATTTCTGATATGGCCTGAGAACAAGGTACCTTTGAAGGTAATGCAAGGACGGGAGCCCAAGGGCTAGCTGGGGAGTCAGTCGTTCGTCCTGACAACCAAGTGGTAGAGAGGCCCGAAACGCCCGAAGATAGGGGGTTAACTGTGGAGGAGGTTAACAGAACCTCTCTTCCACACCCTACACAAACGTATGAGGGCAATGGGTTCGAAGTAGAGGATTACCGCACTCTGCTTCGACACCCCAATGGAATTAAGGCTATCATGAGGCACTATTCGAGCGGAGACAAGTGTCTCATTTGCCTCTGTCGAGAGTCCGAAAGGGCGAACCGCAGCGTCAATGGACTGGGCACCTATTTCGAGTTCTATACAATAGAGCAGATTCCCCGAGAGCAAAATACGAATGCAGATGCCCTAGCCAGGCTCTCCACATCGACCGAGGTCGATGAGTTGAATGTTGTGCCAATCGAGCATCTGTCGAAACTCAGTATAAACGAGCCTGAATAGGAAGATGTCTGCATGATTAACTCCGAGCCAACTTGGATGACCCCAATAGTTGATTACCTTGAAACCGACATTCTCCCAGCAGAACGGAACAAGGCTCGGAAACTGATGTATCAGATTCCCAGATACAATATTATGGAAGGAAGGCTATATCAAAGAGGATACTCTATGCCACTACTCCGATGTGTGACTCCACCCGAGGCCAAGAAAATCCTAGAAGAGATTCATGAAGATTTTGTGGGGACCACACTGGGGGGCATAGCCTATCAAAGAAAATTATACAACAAGGATACTTCTGGCCCACTATCAAAGCAGACTCATTTGATTATGTCAAGAGATGCGATAAGTGCCAATGGTTCGCTACAATCCCGCGAGCTCCACCTTCTGAGCTAACTATGATGACCTCCCCATGGCCATTTGCGGTCTGGGGAATTGATCTCATAGGTTTGTTGCCAACTGGCAAAGGAGGAGTTAAGTACGTAGTAGTCGCGGTAGATTATTTTACAAAGTGGACCGAGGCCGAACCGCTGGCAATGATTACCTCAAAGAAAGTCTTGGACTTTGTGGTAAAAAATATAATTTGCCGATATGGAATATCGAGGAAGATAGTATCAGATAACGGTACTCAGTTCGACAGTGATCTGTTTACAAATTTTTGTGAGAAGAATGGGATAATGAAGAGCTTCTCCTCTGTTTCCCATCCCCAAGCAAGCGGACAAGTCGATGCTGTAAATAAGACTCTATTAAGTTCTATGAAAAAGAGATTGGAAGAAGCTAAGGGAAAATGGCCCGAGGAGTTGCCCCAAGTCTTGTGGTCCTATCGAACCACATCTCGTACTTCAACAGGACATACCCCTTTTTCTCTGGCATATGGATGCAAGGCCATGTCACCAATCGAGGTCGAAATACCCACTATTCATAGCCATGCTTATGACCAAGCCTCGAACCAATCCCAGCTCAAAGTCAGTCTAGACCTGATCGAAGAAAGACGGGACGAAGCTCAGCTAAAAAATGCAGCATATCAGTAGCGAGCTACCCGATATTTCAATAAAAAGGTTCGGGACAGGAAATTTGGATTGGGAGACTTGGTGTTAAGGTGTGTGTTCCTAGCTACGCGGGACCCAGCCGCTAGCGTGCTCGGGCCTAATTTGGAAGGGCCTTGTCAAATCGAGTCAGTTATTCGACCTGGCGTCTACAAATTGGCAAGATTAAATGGAGAATTGGTACCACGAACGTGGAATGACGAACATCTGCAACCTTACTATCAGTAATATAGGAATGATGTTTCCTGTAACCATGCTTGTTTATCTTTACTAAGCTTCTAAAGTGTTCAATTCTGATAAAGTTCATTTTTGTCCCAATATGATATATTTTTTGCAAACTCTCTTAATTTAATAACCAATGGTCACACTCATAGGATATTAAGGGGGCATCAGTGGTATACATACTATAAATTTGAAAAAATTGCTCAAAAATAAGCACACACAAAAACAAGCAAATGTCTGGATCGTTAACTAGATTATTAAAAATAAAGTGTTTGGATATAACCAAATGCGTGAGCTAAGATAATTTGGACCGTTAACCAAATTATATACAAAGTGATTGGATATAACCTAATGCGTGATCTAAGATAATTTGGACCGTTAACCAAATTATATACAAAGTTTTTGGATATAACCAAATGCGCGAGCTAAGATAATTTGGACCACTAACCAAATTATATACAAAGTATTCAGATATAACCAAATGCACGAGCTAAGATAATTTGGACCGCTAACCAAATTATATAAAAAGTGTTTGGATATAACCAAATATGCGAACTAAAATTTGGACATAACCAAATTATATAAAAACTAAGTGTTTGGATATAACCAGATACGCGAGCTAAAATTTGGACATAACCAAATTATATAAAATAAAGTTTCTGGACATGACTAGGTACGCAAACCAGTACGATCTAGATATAACTAGATCGAAAGTATATAAGTGTATGGATTACAAACCAAACACGACTGTTATACCCAAAGATTGGAGAATGCATCCTAGGGGGCTAAGGAGAATGCATTCTAGGAGAGCTAAGGGGAGTGGTCCTAGGAGACCCCAAGGGAGTGATCCTAGGAGAACCCAAGGATGAGGTCCGAGGAGAACTCAAGAAAGTAGTCTTAGGAGACCCCAAGGAGAAAGTGGTCCTAGGAGACCCCAAGGAGGATGTGGTCCTAGGAGACCCCAAGGGTGTGCTTGAGGTAAGCCTCCCAAGATTTCCTAAGTGTTGGCTCGAACGTGTCCAAGGTAAGTAGCTAAGGAGGAGGAGTCCCATGCAAATCAAGAATGGGGACTTAGATTTTGCCAAGGAGAGCCTACACAATGTCCGATCGGACATGCATGGGAGATGCTAAAGGAGAATTCTTTGAACTTGTCCAAGGTAAGGTGCCAAGGAGGTTGCCTCGGACCACCTTGGTCCGAGGAGAAGCCAAGGAGATTGGTTCAAGGAGGAACATGGCATGCTAGATGAGAGTGCCATGTTAGAGGAGAGAAGTGCATATCCTACCACCATGCACGTCCGACCAACACTTGCATGAGTGGTCAGTAGGAGGTGGATCAACTAGCTAGAGGAGACTAAGTCAAGATTCCCAGAGACAGCATCAACAACATACGCGGGAATCTCTCATTCTTCCCACAAATGGGGGGTTTGTTACATTTCGAATTTTGAATGTTTCTTTGTAATATAAATATAAGATGAATAATAAAATATCCCTATGAAAAGGGGATATCAGTTGAGTATCCCAGGCCTATAAATAGAGGGCTTATGGGATTAGAGAAGGGGTTCTTGAGCTGCTTCTTTCTAGAGAGAGAAAATTGGGACTGTGTATTCTAGAAAGAGAAAATTGGGTCTGAGTATTCTAGAGAGAGAATTCTTGTATTTTTGCAATTTATATTGAAGAAACTCAGTTGGCTCAGTCCATCTGATCTCGAGTATAGATCTATAAATCACAACTCTAAGTGGATTAGGCTATTACCGACAATCGGGGCTGAACCACTATAAAAATCTCCTGTGTTATTTACTTTTCTTGTTTAAACCGTCTGTGTCGTTTTTATTTCTCTTGAAGGCTTGTCGTATTTGACGTTCTCACGTCGTTGGCTAAAAACGCAGTCAACAACGACCTAAATAGGTTTGGAACAAACTAGCTAAAACTAATCGACGCAAGTGGGAAAAAATTAACCTACTGCGAGCTAAGTCGACACCGAGGCTGGAGTATTTTGCAACAAAAGTTTCAACCTCACAACCTTGGGGAGCTATCCAAGGACGAGAAAAAGTAACTAGAAAAGCATAATACAACTAAAGTACTTATCTTACATGCCATATAAGTACTTTCGAGTGCATGAAAAAAGTAAGCTCCGACCTTGACAAATAACGAGATCGGACACGGATATATTGAACAAACTATGCAAGAACACCTGGAAGCTCGAGCTTTAAATCTGACATGTGTTTGTATGAATAAGCAAACATAAAGGCAAACTTTTAATATAAGTTGCTTGAAATATTTCGATTCAAGGGATGTAAAGGAAAAATATTAAAGTAAAGTCAAATGTGGTATTACAAATATCATAAATATATAGCTCTTTTACGAGCTGTAAATCGTTTTTGCCTCAAGGGCATAAAAAGCAAAAGATAAAACCTATTACAAAAGATTCAGAGGGACGCATCCAAGGATCGAGATTTAGGAGACAAGAGCACCCTCCTTAGCCTTCTCAGCATTCTCCTTGGCTTTCTCAGCATCATCGAGAGCACTACCCTCACCATTACGAATAGCATGACTATCCTCCCGAGCAGCTTCCTCCTTATCAAGGCGAGATTGCCATTTGGCCGCAAGCTCTTCCTCAAAAGAGCCCAAAAAGCTCGTATCGAGATCGGCGTTGCTGGCCTAGATCCTATACATAGCCAAGTCAACCGCCCGATCCTTCCTCTGCTTTAACTCTTCGAGAAGATGAGCTTTTTCATCCTCCATCACCTCGAAGGTGGCCTTTTTCTCCTCCTCAAGCTTGACATTGATCTTCTCAAGCTCCTCAACCCTGGAGCTCTTCTCTTTGAGCTTATTTTTTGCCTCCTCGAGCTTGGCATTCAGCTTCTCAAGCTCCTCAACCCTGGAGAGCATCTCTTTGACCTCGGCCTCCAGTTTTGACTTCGCGGCTTTGTACTCGTCTGCAAGCTTGAGCTGGAAATCCCTCGCCTCCTGAGCATAGGACATGCTCGCGTGGACCTCGTTGTTAAGCTTGTAATTTAGCTGAGCAAATGCGGTAAGAGACTAGCACACAAACGAATCAAGTTAGAACATACTCTTAGAAAAATTCCAACAAATAATGGAGTAAGAAAGATTACCGCGGATGCGAGCTCAACACTTTTGTCATAAAGGACGTTGCAGTCCTGAGCATTGACCAAAAACTGCCACTAAGGAGCCTCAAAATTATTGGTGCTTTGGCCTACCCGAGATAGGACGTCCGAGCCGAGAGTGGCCTTATGAGTCCTGGCAGCGTTGTCGACGACATACTCATGAACATGAGTAGAAATCGACAACAGGCGCATTTTAGAGGTCGTTGGTTTCTTCAGAAGTGGGCCGAGCGTTGGGAGGATCTTGATGGCAGGAGGCAAAGAAGGAACATCTGTTGTGGAAGCGTCGACCTGGGAAGTGGGATCCGCGGCCGAGCTCGTAACAATGGGAACTGGGGGAGGGGGAGTCTTCTTTGTCCTCTTAGGGACATTAGAAGACCGATCAGACTTTTGCGAGGCTCTCAGGCGCTTACTCTTCTTAGCCCCCTCACCCCTGGCGAGCACGTTCTCGAGATCGGAGACCATAGTACCTGCACAATCAAATCACATTAGAAAACAATCTCATGATGCTGAAATTAGCATAATGCAAACAGTCAGCGAAATTGAAGACGCGTGACGAGAGACCTAACTGGAACTCTCCCCCAAGCTTGTGCTCGGCGACCAAGTAATTCCCCTATCTTCAGAGGAGACTGGGGGAGTCCCCTCCCTATATGTGGAAGTCAACCTCGAAAGATCCCTAAAATCATTTGTCCCATATTGGACGGCTATTCCATCCCAGACCTCGTTCAGACTATACATAGTATCGTACTTCCCTAGCCAACTATCAAACCGATGAACCCTCTCATCTACCCAGGACCATACATAAAAATTGTCCCTGTCATCTGGGCACAAAATCAGGATATCGGGTTTATGCTTGAGGAGGGAAGGAGACCACAAGGCTGAGCTGAGAATGACTTTACCTCTGTCACTCGAGCTCGATGCCTCATCATTAGCATCGTTCCCCGAGCCAGAACTCCTGTGACGATGAATTGGGGATCGCACCTTCGAGCTTTGTCTCGGAGGAAGACTGCCAGTTGGGAGAGGAACAAACTCCTACTTGGTGTATTTCTCGTAGGCCCTATCGTCTATTGATTGGCCCTCCTCTAGAAGATCGCAAGCTCGAAGCTTATCTTCATGGAGAAGATAAGATATAGAGCGCCTGCCATAAGGAAGTTGGAGCAAAGCTTCTTTATGCTCCCTCATTGCGGTTGAGGGAGTAGGACGGTGATAGTTGGCTGAAAAAATGGAATACATTATGAGATAATTTGAGATAAAAAAAAAAGTCGAGCATGAGAGGAAAAAGGTCATATACTTACAGATTCGCCTGAACGAGTAATATTTGGAGGGAGCCAGGCCATCCGTCTAGAAGAATGCCAGTTTGAAGTTAGGAGGATGGTTGGGAATATCCTCAAAAATATTATTCTCCCTGGGATAGCTCGAGAGATAGTAGAAGTCGTCCCCTCCCCGAGCTCGGGAGGGGTTGCTTTTTAAGCAAAAAAGATATAGAATCTCCCTTGGCAAAGGCCCTTCCCACTTCAGTCTGTGGTAAAGTGACCTTAGGGCTGACAAGACCCTGTACGAGTTGGTCTGGAGTTGGAAATGCACGAGCCCACCAAAATCCAAAAAGTCCTTAAAATAGGACTTCAAGGGCAATAAGGCCCCTGCCTTCATATGCTCATGGCTCCAAGCCGCGAGCTTTAGTTTATTGTCAGGATTGCCATCTCCCGGGGCACGGCAGCTACGTTTTTTGGAAGTGGGAGCACGACATCTTAGCGAGCCTGATAATCCTAGGCCATGGCGAGCTAGGATGTCGGAGATTTGTCCCAACGAAGAAACCGAGCTCCAATAGTGCCCGACCTCGAAAAATTCTCCCCTCGAGGTGGGAATGGCGGTCGGCTGTGAGGTGGATGGGTGATTTGATGATTCATCCATCAATGAAAATTTGAGTTCGCCCGGTCTAAATGCGACCATCACTTTGAGAGTAGGGTTGAGAGGAATTGGTCTGGGCTCGGGGTCCGGGTCTGGATAGATTACGACCCTAAGAATCTTCCTCTTTCTCTCTTCGACCTCATCGATCTAGCGCTAAAAGTGAGCTTGAGTATCCTCTTGCTCACACTTTAATTCGTGCTCTCGAATTATCCGCTGGTTCCGAGTAAAAGGTGACTCCGGGCTTGGAGTTGTCGGTGAGTAAGGAATCGCAAGTATTGTCCCCCACCGCTTTTCCAAATTCTGTGTCATCTAGCAAGAAAGAAAAAGGGTGAGGGCCAGACGAACAAGAGATTAAGGATAAAAATCAAGACGGTCTGAGCTCGAATACTCGAGACCATCGAATAAGCTCGATCAAAAGAACGAGATCAGGTTCGAAAGAAACCTGAGCTATCAAAAGAATCGAGCCCCGAGCATGTATTTGATGTGGAGGGGGAAAAGTGGATTTATTTTTTAAAGAGCCCGGATTTTCAGGGAAAAAGTTGGCGGTTACTCAAAAAGTGATATTTTTGGGAAACGTGCAATTTGAAAATCTTAATCTTATACCCCGTTTCTTGGTCTACACGATATGATATTCGAAATCAAAATAACCCAGTAAAAGAGCCATATTTGCATCATTTATGCAAAATCTGGGTTTGGAAATCCGTAATATCAGATGAGCCTAGAAACTACACGATATTGACTAAAGCATTCTAGTGCTAAGCTAGTACCCAAAGTGCTAATACAACATAAACATGCATGGAAAAACAGAATGTACATGAACATATGAGATCAAGAACAGATACTTACACAATGTGGCTAGTGGGTACAAAGAGATAGATGACCGTAGGATTGGTTGCAAGAATGATTTCACGGAGTCGAACAGGCCAACGTTGTTCTACTTCCTCGGTTTGGAGAATATATGCAAGAACTGGAAAATCGGGTTCTGGTTTTCCTTCTAACACAAAGACGTAAAAATTAAAGGAAGAAGATGGCACAGGCATATTTATAGGCCATAAAAGAATGTCAAACGACGAATCAATTTGGACCGTTGGACGAGTGTGGTATCTGATCAAACGAACGGGTACAGGCGTAGCAATGGCGGCAAAAAGATGGCAGATGAGAAGACGTGGGCATGGTTCAAACATACTCAAGTACTCTGATCTTCCAATACCTGCCAGACGCATGTCCACACTCGAGTGCAGTTGATGGTACAGTTTCCAAGAAGAGCAGTTCAAAAGTTTCCTTCTCATGGGATTCGAAATGATACTTTTGAGGGGAAAAATGTTACACCCAGATTTCAAGATAAGAAGTTATGACCCCAAAAATTGGGCTCGTCAGGTGTGAGCTCGAAACACATGCAGTCATCATATGATCCAACCGTCGGACCTCCTTGAAGTAAATAACACAGACTCGTGGACTAGGCAGAGTTAACTGATGAACCATGTAAAAATCCTCTGGTTTTCCTCTTTATTCATTTGCACTAATATTTTATTGTTTAATTGCTCTATTATTTATGTTGACGAAAAACGGCGTCAACACAAAATTTTTACCAAATGCAACATATATTGATATAAATTAAAATATTATAAAGTATTATTATTATTATAATAATAATAATAATATTTAATACAAAATTAGATATTTAATACTTATATCAATAAATATTATAGAATATCATTATAATAATATATAATTAATTTTTATTTGAAAAAAAATGATCATTTATGTTTAAAAAGGTTATCATAAACAATGTTTTGGTTTAATTTTTCATTTAATATGTTTATATTATCAACAAAATGCTCATTCCACATTTGGAAATAAATGTCGTGGCAGGAGCTGGATTTGTCAGAAATCAGAAAAAAACTTCCTCGCTGGAGGGATTAGCTATCTTAAAGCACGTGCCTCTCTTACCAAAGATTCTTTTATATATATAATATTGTTTATTTATTTAAAATTTATATGACAATGATACAAATTTAATAAATATAATTAATAAATTATATAAATAAAATTTAGCAAACACACATTGTATGTTGTTTGTATCTAGTATTTAAAGAAAAAGATGAAGAAGATCAATAGTAAAAAAGTAAAAGAACGAATTTATTACCTTTTTACAAATAATAATAGATTTTATTTTTGCTGATGGGCCACAAAGCGAAAATCGAGAAAAAATATATTAATTTTAATATTAATCTTCACATGAAAAAGTTTGGGAAGTAGACTTATCAGGACATGTGGATCGTGTTATATTTCAGGCGTGATGTAATAGCATAGCTCCAAAAATAATATTATAGTGTTTGATAAAATCTACACTTAAAAGTGATTTGTTAATGTAAAATTATTGAAATAAAAAATATTTTAAAATATCTAATAAATATACAATTATCTTTTAAAAAAATATATAAAAATATTATTATAGAAAAAATAAAAAAATATTCAAATTAACTACTTTTTTATATAATTAGAATTTTAATTATTTTTATTTATTATTATATTAATTTATTTTATAAAATATTATTATGAATAATATATGTACATAATAAATAAATAAATACATAAAATAATTATAGATTCTCCAGATAAAATCTCTAGTAGGTTATAATTATAGGTTTTAGATTTAGCTTTTGGAGAGGCTACTTTTTGTATGTTTATATATCAAACAACTTTATTATTGAGATTTTTCAAAACAAAAAAAAAAACAACTTTTAACTTTTCAAAAAGTTGGACCAAACAAGTATTATAGTCTTTTAGAAATACATGGATAAGATATATATATATATATATATTTTTTTTTTTTTAAAAAAAAAGGTCAAGCGTTTCCTTATTGAATTTCTTCACATGTTCTCCAAAGTCTTTAAGTCAATTTTGAGATAAAATATTATACACTTTAAATTTATTCACTACAATAATAAAGGTTTTAAACATATAAATTTCGAAATATATTTTTTATTTCATAGTAAATTAAATTTGAAAAATAAATCATAAAATAACTGTTGACGCCGTTTTTCGTTAACTTAAATAGTAGAGCAATTAAACAATAAAATATTGGAGCAAATGAATAAAGAAGAAAACAACAAAGTTTTTACGTGGTTCAGCAGTTAACTCTGCCTAGTCCACGAGTCTATACTATTAAGACTTGGGAGTCTTCTGGAAACTATTCAGAGATAAGTTACTCAGAGTGCTCTCTCTAGAAATCAGAAAAAAATGTCCTCTACATATGGTGTTTCCTTCTATATTTATAGGGAAGGTTGTAGAATTCATTTCCACATATTTCGAGAAGATATTCTATAAATCAATTAACATAATGCCATTAAATGCATTATCTCCTACATATATGGAAACGTCCCATGAAGATCAGGAACGGATAACAGATTAAATGATATCCCTTAAATATGGGGATTGTACAACAATAAACAGGTTCACACGTAATGGGTTATCCCAGATGATTCATCAAATCTTCGAGATCAGCAATTGGCATTGAGTCTGTCGAGACTATGAGTTAATCACGAGCTCGCCACCCAACTTCGCGCTATGCTCGGGACAAGTAGATGCTGACGAAGCTGCTACATCCGAGCTTGTACTTCCCGAGCTCGAGCTATCTCGCATGAAGGCAATCGGTGTAAAATGTATTCAAGTGTCATGTTGTTGTGAGCTCAAAACATATTCGAGGCTACACACCCTCAAGCTTTCGAGGTCGGTAATTACAGCAAAGCGGTCTGACTGAAGGATCATACGACAATCATGCATATTTCAAGCTCACACCTGACGAGCCCAGCTTTCAGGGTCATAACTCCTTATCTCGAAATCTGGGTGTAACATTTTCCCCCTCAAAAGTATCAGTTCGAATCCCATGAGAAGGAAACTTTTGAACTGCCCTTCTTGGAAACTGTACCATCATTTATACTCTAGTGTGGACACGCGTCAGGCGGGTATTGGAAGATTAGAGTACTTGAGTGTCTCTTACACCATGCGCACGTCCATTCGCCTGACATCTTTTTGCCGCCATTGACACGTCAACGCTTGTTCGTTCGATCAAATGTCGAAATTGACCAATGGTCCAGATCATTTCGTCATTTGGCATTCTTTGGGTATAAATATGCCATTGTCTTCCTCATTTTAACTTTTCATTTTCAAGTTTTCAAAGAAAAGGGAAGAACAAAATCCCAAAACTTAAAACTTGTTCTACTGTTGTATGTTCTCCAAGCCGAGGAAGCAAAGCACCGTTGGCCTGTTCGACTTTGTAAGGTTGTTTTTGCAACCTCTCCTTCGGTCATTGATTTCTTTGTACCCACCAGCCACACTGTGTAAGTCTCTGTTCTATGTTCGTGTTCATTCTGTTTTTTTTTCATGCATGTTTATTGTTGCAATAACATTTAGGCACATTTACTTGTTTTGTATTAGAATTGTAACGCCCTGGTTACCCCAGAACAGTTACGGTGAACCGGAAATTTGACTCATTGCCTGAGTCCTTTGGTTAAAAACGTGTTCTAAGTGTTATTAATAGGTTAAGGTGAAAACCAGTAAAAAGGAAAGGATATGTTTTATTGACACATAAAACTGTTCATGGGCCCACAAGAACATTTACAAGTTATTTACAACTCAAAAAGGTCATTACTGTTCCAAAATTTCAAACCCCGCCGACCTAAGCGGCAAAAATAGGGTAAACCCCCTAGTTCCTCTGAGAACTCCTTGGCCGTGGTGGTCAAGCGGCCGCATATGTACACATCACCCCCTAAGCTCTCCACTCAAGGCTGGGTGAGCTTTTCTTTTCCTTTACATGCACCACATAGCACCCATGAGCCAAAGCCCAGCAAGAAAACATAACATTATATGTAAACATCATCAAATGATTATCATTATAATCACACATAGCTCAAAGCTTTCAAACAAATGAGTGAATATCACTTGAGGTTCTAGTAAACCATACTGAGTGACTGACAAGCAGGTCACTAATTCAAATGGAGGAGTGGCTGTTGGGTAAGCCACTAACCTTCAACAAATGAGAGACTGATGGGTAAGTCCCTACTTTAACAAGTGAGTGACTGATGGGTAAATCACACAAGCGCTTATAATATTCATCGAACTTGAGGTCGGTCCGACATTAATGCTCTTTGAGTCATTCAATGCAGAAAGTCGATTAGATCTAATCTTTATTGGCTTGCATTGAACACGCTAAGGCCGTCCTGACTAATGAGTCAGCGCAATGTGACCAATGCCCAGTACCACTGCCGAACCTGACTAATGAGTCACAGCTTCACAGTTGATACTAGAACCTTTGCCAAATCTGACTAATGAGTCAGTACCATGCACAAGTGAGCAACATTTGCTAAGTATTCCACAATCAATTCAAGTCCACATTTATACAACCAACATGCCTCATGAATAACCATGCATGTCACATTTGGGGTGCAGTTTTCTTACCTCTGATTCGAGCTAGAATGAACAAAAGAACGACCTTTGAGAATGGTTTAGCTTTTAGTCCTTTAGCGGTTACCTAATCATAACACATTATAGGATACCATCAATAACATAATAATCAAAGGTTCTCAAACCAATATCTAGCCTCCAAGAGATCAATCCAAACTAATCCAAGTAGTAGGGACACTCCCGAGGCCTAAAACTAGGTTCCTGGGGTCAAAACGAGCAAACGGGGCGAAAACTAGGCAAGGGCTGCGGCCCTAGCACCTTGGGCCGCGGCCCCCAGAGTTCCCTAAGGCAAGGGCCACGGCACCCAGCAGGCACAAAAAAACCCCACCTGCTTCTTCAAGGCAGGGCCGCGACATCCCAAGAATAGGGTCGCGGCCCTCAACTCTGGGCCATTCCCAAACGTGTTTTTAACACTCCAAAGCCTCCAAAATCATACCTAAACATTCCCCAATCATCAAAACAAGGTACCCAAGCTTCCCAATGCACCAAAACCCTCAAAACCCAAGGTTCAAATGAATCGAAAACTCAACAATTCACAAAGTCCAATTCAAGGCTTAGAAACTCTAAAAGCTCAAAGCTTTAAACTTAGATTACCTTTGATTAGGTTGTTTTCTGTCAAATCCTTTAGTCAAGAAGCTTCTAATCTTTCCTAGGATCGCTATGCCTCGATCCTCACTTGATTCTAACTCCTAGAACTCAAGATTTCTTCAAATATGCTTCGGGTGGCAATAATAAACTAACGAAGGAGAACGATAGGTTTTCTAATCGTACGTTCTATCTGACAGCTACTTCAAGCTTAAGTAACCTAAAATAAAACCTAATGCTCGGGGTCCCGAAAACACCCCCGGGGACATTATAGTCAAAACCTCCAGAATTTCACCCTGATCTCAAATATTCCCAATTTATCATCAAATAAACATTCCTATTACCCCAAAATTGACCCCGTTATGAAAAAACCGCTAATCCACTAAAAATGACCGTCTCATGCCGAATAGCTCGAATATATCTCCATAATAATGGAATCTCATTCACAAATCACATCATGCACCCAAATACACAAATTACCCACTGTTATCCCCAAAAATTGGATATCGATGACGTGACAATAGAGGTGACACGTGGCAGTACATGGTCCGTAAAAGACACATTAAATAGTCAATAAATACATTGACTCCTCAGAGTTGTGCTAAAATGACCTGGTAGGCTAATGAAGAGTTTTGACTGCTTGAGAGGTGTCACGTCCAAGCCAAGTGCATCCGAGGAGAACCCAAGGGGCGTGGTCGGACTTTGGTCCGAGGAGAGGCTAAGGACGTGGTCGGACACATGTCTGAGGAGAGACAAAGGTCTGGTCCTTATGCGTATGTCCAACAAGTGCATGGTTGTCCAAATAAAGAAATGGCATGCTAGAGGAGAGACATGGCATGCTAGAGGAGAGTGCCATGTTAGAAGAGAGGAGAACCATGAGGTGTGGTCGGACCTTAGTCCGAGGAGAGCCTAGAGGTATGGTCGGACCTTGGTCCGAGGAGAACCATGAGGTGTGGTCGGACCTTAGTCCAAGGAGAGCCTAGAGGTGTGGTCGGACCTTGGTCCGAGGAGACCCCAAGAATGTGGTCCGAGGAGAGCCCAAAAAGTGACTGGTCAGACTTTGGTCCGAGGAGAGTCCAAAGGGTCTGGTCCTTATGCATGTGTCCAGCAAGTGCATAGTTGTCCAACGAGAGACATGGCATGCTAGAGGAGATTGCCATGTTAGAGGAGAGACATGTACATGTCCTACCAGCAAGTGTATGTCCTACCAGCACTTGCATATGTCCAGCATGCATGTGTCCGACCAGCACTTGCATGAGTGGTCAGTAGGAGATATGGGTTGACCAGATAGAGGAGGACTAAGTCAAGATTCCCAGAAACGGCTTCAACAAGAACCGGTCTTGGCACGCGCGGGAATCTCTCATTCTTCCCACAAATTGGGGGTTTTGTTACATTTTGAATGTTTTTTGTAATTTAAATGTAATAAATATAATAAAATATCCCGATTCTAGGGGATATCAGATGTATGATCCTAAGCCTATAAATATATGGCTTATGGGATCAGAAGGGGCTTCTCCTTCTTTTGGGACTTTTGGCAATTTGACAATTGGTCTGAGTTTCTAGAGAGAGAAAGTGCGTCTTCTTGAGAGAACCCTTTTTGTATTCCTGAAAATTTACACTGAAGAAACTCAGTTGACACTGGTTCATCTGATCTTGAGTGTAATAAAGTAATAAAATCTCTAAGTGGATTAGGCTATTACCGACTGATCGGGGTTGAACCACTATAAAATCTTGTGTGTTATTTACGTTTCTTTATTAAACTGTCTGTTTCGTTTAAATTCTCTTGAAGGTTTATCGTTTTTGACGTTCTCATGTCGTTGGCTAAAAACACAGTCAACACCCACAATGGGCCAAATTATCAAAACAACATAATATATCAAATGTGGACCCACATGCATACATATGACATCATATTATAATATAATTCACATAAACATGCATATATTCATTTAATGGCGTAATTAAACAATTACGGCCCTCCCAGCGTACTAAACCGCCACTAAACCACATCGGAGAATTCGGGGCATTACAACTATCCCCTCCTTACTGAAATTTCATCCTCGAAATTTACCTGAACAGCTCGGGATACTGACTCTGCATGTCTGACTCCAGCTCCCAGGTTGTTTCCTCGACCTTGCTGTTCCTCCACAATACCTTAACCAAATGTATCGTCTTATTCCTGAGGACCTTGTCTTTTCTGTCAAGTATCTGAACTGGCTGCTCCTCAAAGGAGAGATCTGGCTTAAGCTCCAGGTTTTCATAACTCAAAATATGGCTCACATCAGATACATACCTCCGAAGAGATGATACATGGAACACATTATGCACGGTAGACAACGCCGGAGGCAAGGCCAATCTGTAAGCCACCTGACCAATCCTCTCCAGGATCTTAAATGGACCTACAAATCTAGGTCTCAGCTTGCCTTTCTTCCCAAGCCTTCTCACCCTTTTCCATGGTGAGACTCTGAGGAAAACATAGTCTCCTACCTGGAACTCCACGTTCCTGCGCTTGGGATCTACATAGCTCTTCTGTCTACTCTGAGAGGCAAGCATCTAAGCTCTATTCTTCTCAATAGCCTCACCGGTCCTCTGAACTGCATCAGGACCTAAGTATCTTCTTTCACTTGTTTCATCAAAATGAATGGGAGATCTGCACTTCCTACCATACAACATCTCATAAGGTGCAACTCCAATGGTAGACTGATAATTGTTGTTGTAGGAGAATTCTATCAAAGGCAGATACTTACTCCAAGATCCACCGAAGTCCAACACACATGCTCTCAGCATGTCTTCCAGAATCTAAATTGTCCTCTCAGATTGCCCATCTGTCTGAGGATGATAAGTTGTACTGAACTTCAACTGTGTCCCCATGGCTTTCTGCAAGCTCCCCCAGAACTTGGAAGTAAAAGTGGGGTCCCGATCTGACACGATCGACCTAAGTGCTCCCTGGAGGCGCACGATCTCTCTCAAATAGAGATCTGCATATTGATCAACTGTATAAGTGGTCTTCACTGGCAGAAAGTGAGATGATTTGGTGTAGCGATCCACTATCACCTAAATAGAATCATCCTGACCAGTAGTCCTAGGTAAGCTCACCACAAAATCCATTGTGATGTCTTCCCACTTCCACTCTGGGATATCCAGAGGCTGCAATGACCCTGCCGGCCTCTGATGCTCAACCTTGACCTGTTGACATGTCAAGCACTTAGCCACATACTCTACTACATCTCTCTTCATCCCTGGCCACCACTAATGCCCCCTTAATATCCAATGAGTGTGACCATAGGTTATTAAATTAAGAGAGTTTGCAAAAAATACAGCATACTGAAACGAAAATGAACTTTATTCAGAATTGAACAATTTATTAACAGAAGTATAGTAAAGATAAACAAGCACGGTTATAGGTGACATCATTCCTACACTATTGATAGTAAGGTCGTAGATGTTCGCCATTCCATGCTCATGGTACCAATTCCCCGTTTAATCTTGCCAATTTGTAGACGCCAGGTCGGATAACTGACTAGATTTGATAAGGCCCTTCCCAATTAGGCCCGAGCTTGCCACTGGCTGGGTTTCGCGTGGCTAGGAATACGCGTCTCAGCACCAAGTCTCCCAATCCAAATTTCCTATTTCAAACCTTTTTATTGAAATATCGAGTAGCTCGCTGTTTATACGCTGCATTTTTTAGCAAAGCCTCGTCCTGTCTTTCTTCAATCAGGTCCAGACTTACTTCGAGTTGGGATTGGTTTGAGGTTTTGTCAAAAGCATGGCTACGAATAGTGGGTACTTCGACCTTGATTGGTAGCATAGTCTCGCATCCATATGCCAGAGAAAATGGGGTATGTCCTATTGAAGTACGAGCTGTGGTCCGATATCCCCACAAAACTTGTGGTAACTCCTCGGTCCATTTTCCCTTGGCTTCGTCCAATTTATTCTTTAGGGATCTCTTTAGGGTTTTATTCATAGCTTCGACTTGGCCATTCACTTGGGGATGAGCCACAAAGGATAAGGTCTTTATTATCCCATTTTTCTCACAAAAATTGGTAAATAGTTCACTATCGAACTGAGTACCGTTATCTGATACTATCTTCCTTGGCATTCCATATCGGCAGATTATATTTTTTACCACAAAGTCCAAAACTTTCTTTGAGGTAGTTGTTGCCAGAGGTTCGGCCTCGGTCCACTTCGTAAAATAATCTACCGCGACTACTGCGTACTTAACTTTGCCTTTGCCAGTTGGCAATGAGCCTATGAGGTCAACTCCCTAGATCGCAAATGGCCATGGGGAGGTCATCATAGTTAGGGCAAAAGGTGGAGCTCGTGGGACTGTAGTGAACCGTTGACACTTATCGCATTTCTTGACGTAATCAAATGAGTATGCTTTGATAGTGGGCCAGAAGTATCCTTGGCATATAATTTTCTTTGATAAGCTATGCCCCCCAGTGTGGTCCCCATAGAATCCCTCATGTATCTCTTCTAGGATATTTTTGGCCTCGGGTGGAGTCACACATCGGAGTAGTGGCATAGAGTATCCTCTCTGATATTGCCTTCCTTCCACAATAGTGTATCTGGGGATCTGATACATCAGTTTTCGATCCTTGTTCCGTTCTGCTGGGAGAATGCCGGTTTCAAGGTACTCAACTATTGGGGTCATCTCGGTTGGCTCGGAGTTGATCATGCAGACATCTTCCTGTTCCAGGTCGCTAATATTGGGTGTCGATAGACGCTCGATTGGCACAACATTTAGCTCGTCGACCTCGGTAGATGTGGCGAGCCTGGCTAGGGCGTCTGCATTCGAATTTTGCTCTCGGGGAACCTGCTCTATTGTGTAGAACTCGAAATGTTAGAGTGTTGTTTTTGCTTTTTCTAAGTATGCAGCCATTTTTGTTCCGTGAGCCTGGTATTCCCCTAAAATTTTGTTGACCACCAATTGAGAGTCACTATAACAGTGTATCGCCTTAGCCTTGAGTTCCTTGGCTATTCGAAGTCCTGCCAATAGGGCTTCGTATTCAGCCTCGTTGTTAGATGCTTCGAAGTCAAATCTCAAGGCAGAGTGAAATCGGCTTCAAGTTGGAGTGATCAATATGATTCCTGGCCCCGATCCATTTTTCGTTGGACGACCCATCGACATAAAGTTTCCATAGCTTGCGAGCTAGGGTTATAACTTTGTCGTCAGTCATTCCAGTAGATTCCACTATGAAGTCTGCCAGGGCCTGTCCTCTTATGGTTGTCCTTGGATGATAAGTGATCTCGAATTGTTCGAGCTCAGCAGCCCATTTTAACAATCGACTCCAGGCTTTTGGCTTTGATAAGACTTGTCGTAGTGGTTGTTCAGTTAGCACATGGATGGGGTGTGCTTGAAAATAAGGTCGGAGCTTTCGAGATGAGTGAATTAGGCTGAGGGACAATTTCTCCATTAAGGGGTATCTCGATTCTTGCCCTAGTAACCTTTTGCTGACATAGTATACTGGCTTTTTTTACCTTCTGGTCTTCTCGGACGAGTACGACGCTGATGGTGTGCTCAATCATAGCGAGATATAAGTACAAAATTTCTCCTGTGATGGGTTTCGACAAGATGGGGGGCTCCACGAGGTGCTTCTTGAGCTCCTGAAATGCGAGCTCGCATTCCTCTGTACACTCAAAAATTTTGCCCCCTCTCAACAGATTGAAAAATGGAAGACAATGATCTGTAGATTTCAAGATAAACCTACTTGATGCCGCCATTCGTCCAGTCAAACTCCGGACATCTTTATGCTTTCAAGGTGAGGGCATGTCAATTAACACCTGGATCTTGTCAGGATTAGCCTCTATTCCCCGTGCGTTCACAATGAAACCCATGAACTTCCTCGACGACACTCCAAAAGAGCATTTTTGGGGGTTGAGCTTCATGTTATACTTTCGTAGCACGGCGAATCATTCTTCGAGGTCGTCCACATGGTTTTTGTTATGTTTAGATTTGACCAACATATCATCAACATAAACTTCCATGTTATTACCTATCTGCTCGGAGAACATCATGTTTACGAGCCGTTGGCACGTGGCTCCACCATTCTTGAGCCCGAATGGCATGATGTTGTAGCATTACAACCCTTTATCTGTCACAAAACTTGTATGCTCTTCGTCCGAGGCATGCATGGAAATCTGGTTATATCCAGAATAAGCATCCCTGAACGACATAAGTCCATGCCCGG
This sequence comes from Humulus lupulus, assembly GCF_963169125.1. NCBI lineage: Eukaryota > Viridiplantae > Streptophyta > Magnoliopsida > Rosales > Cannabaceae > Humulus > Humulus lupulus. Next base: position 15,591,285 of record NC_084802.1, read on the forward strand.
CTGTGGCATCTACGAGCTGGTCGATCCGAGGTAGGGGAAAGCAGTCCTTGGGACATGCTTTATTGAGGTCTGAGTAGTCGATACAAGTCCACCATGTTTCGTTAGGTTTTGGATCTAGGACTGGGTTGGCGACCCAATCGGTGTAGAAGGCGTCTCGTATGAATCGATTCGCCTTTAACCTATCGACCTCTTCCTTCAGGGCTTTTTTCATGTCATCAGGAGTCTTCGTTTTTGTTGCTTCGGGGGGAAGCTCTTATCGATGTTTAGGGTATGGCTTATCACATTCAGGCTTATGCCCACCATGTTCGATGTGACCATGCGAATACGTCATGGTTTTTCCTCGGGAAGCAAATTAATTGCTACTTTATTTCCTTCGACAGGTTTTTCCCTACCTTCACAGTTTTCGGGGGATCGATCTCTTCGAGCTTGATTTCTTCGAGTTCTTCTAGTGGCTCAAGGTCAGCCTTTTCTTCTACTCTTGGATCGATCTCTTCGTCTATTTCGAAGACTGTCCCATCCTTATTCTGAATTATGACAAGTGTTTGTGCACTTGTTTGCTTCTTTCCTTTAATGGAAATGCTATAGCATTCCCTTCCTGCGAGCTGGTCCACTTTCACAGTCCTGATGCCACTATAAGTCGAGAACTTGATGACCAAATGCCTTACAGACGTAACTGCCCCTAGCCCTACTAGGACGGGTCTCCCAAGCAGTACGTTTTAGGCCGATGGAAGATCCACTACTACGAACTCCATCATCTTGGTTATCGAGACTGGGAAGTCACTCAAGGTTACGGGGAGTTCGATGGATCCCATACAGCCAATCCCTTCTCCTGAAAAGCCATACAGCGTCGTTGCACATGCCTTTAGGTCGCGAAGCGCGAGTCCCATATTTTCTAAGGTAGCCTTGTAGAGGATATTTACTGAGGTCCCGTTATCAACTAGGACTCGGTGTACCCTCTTGTTCGTGAGCTGAGAGGTTATGACCAGCGGGTTACTGTGAGGAAATTGCACATGAGACGCGTCATCCTCAGTAAAAGTTATGGGTTGAGATTGAACCCTTTGCTGTTTTGGAGCTCTGGGTTCGGGTTCGTAAGGAGACCCGTCACCAGTTTTTAGTTCATTCACATATCGTTTCTGGGTGTTCCTGCCCGATCCTGCGATATGTGGTCCCCCCGAAATGGTTATGACATCTTCTCCATCAATCAGAGGGGGTCATTCATCCTCCCTTGCTTGGGAGTTATTATTCTGAGCAGGTGGTGCTGCTGTTGCCCTCTGGCTGGTGGAAGCCTGATTGGGGTTTTGGTTCTTAACATATTGTCTAAAATATCCTCTCGAGATTAATCCTTCGATCTTGTCTTTTAATTGCCTACATTCATCGGTTGTATGTCCGATATCTCTATGAAATCTGCAGTACTTGTTGGAGTCTCTTTTCGCCTTTTGGTTCCTCATGGGGTCGAGCCATCTGAAAGGGACCTGATTTTCATTAGCCAGGTAGATATTCTCCCAAGACTCATTGAGCTTGGTATACACCTTGTATACGAAGGAATATTTCTCTCCTTTCTTCTTCTTTCCCCCTTCTGCCTTGGGATTATTCCCTTCGTTCTTCTTCCTTTTAGAAGGGTTATCCCCAGGGGGTTTTGAGGTCGTAGGACCCGTCGAGGTCGAGGCAGAATTCACGTTTGTTGTTGTAGTTATGGGCTGAGAGGTCATATTCAGTGCTGACCTCGCTTCTTCTACATTAACAAATCTCTGAGCTCGTCGATTGAACTCGGTTCCTTTGCATATCCTCCCAGAGAGGACTTCCAGGCATTACTCCGGCTCGCACAGCCATTAAATGGCCACTGTCGCTGACGTCATGAGCTCGGGCGACTTCCAAATTAAACCTTGTGAGGTAACTTTTCAGTGATTCATTCGGCTGTTGTCGAACATTAGTTAAGGCAGACGCCTCGGGCCTAATACCGACCATGGCCTTGAACTGTTTCTTGAAATCTCTTGATAATTGATCCCAAGAAGCAATCGAATGTCTCTTATACGTCTCAAACCAGTTCTTTGCTGGTCCCGTGAGCGAGGCTGGGAACAGCATGCATCTGAGCTCGTAGCCCACATAATTGGCTTGCATGATTGTGTTGAATGTGCTTAAATGACTGTGCGGATCCAAATTCCCATCAAATGGTGGGACATGAGGAATTCTCAATCCCTGAGGAAATGGGGTGCTAGAAATATGCGGGGCGAAGGGCTCGAGTTCTTCATCGAACTCTTCGTCCCGATCCCTACCTCGTTCGTTTTGTAAGAGTCTGAACGCTATTTCCAACTGTTCAATCCTTTCTTGGACTGGGTCTACAGGGGGTCTGGCTTGAAGCAGCGGGAACTGGTTATCGTTGATTACAACTCCAGTTTCGCGCCTTGGTACAGAGTTCTTGCACCCATTGAGATGATCCCTCAGATCTGGGTTCGATGGATTGCCATTCCCCCTGTTATGGTTCAGGTGTTCTTGTAAATCTGGGTGATTTCTTCGATTCCCAGTATTTCTACGTTCCTGGTCATACATACTGACTGATCTAGTGTCTCCCGAGCCTTCATTGACATGGTTCGTTGCATGGTTGTTTCGAGACGGGTTTCTTGCTGGTTGCCTCGTCACAATAGTGTGAGACCGAGACATTTGGCTTCTCATGGGTTGAGGACCCCTATGCTCTCTAGCAGTCTCCCCATTTCCACGACTTCGCGCAGCTCGCCTTTCCTTATCACCATGGGTCGGTTGTGTGTTCCTCTGAGTTGGTGAAGGATACTGTAATGCCCCAAATTTCCTAATAAGGTTTAGGACCTTGATTAGAAGGCTGGGAGGGCAATAATTGATTTATGATGTTATTAAATGATTATATGCATGTTTATGTGAATTATATTATTATATGATGATAAATACATGCATATGGGTCCACATTTAATTATAAGGGCATTATATGTGAATTGGTTCGAGCCATTCGACATGAGACAATCATGGAATGCAAGCTATCAGTCTAGTCATAACGGGATTAAGTTCGGGGCTCAGAGTGAGTCTCGGGGTAATTTGGTGATTAGAACGTTGCCGGGAATTAAAGGGTAACAGGATATGAATTATTAGTATTTGAGAATATTGAGAATAACGGGAATTTGAGGGTGTTAATTATAATTAACGAGATAGGCGGGAAAGGACAATTTTACCCTTGGGAGCCTTTAGAAACCTTTATTTGACCTAGGGGTATTTTAGTCTTTTCACCCCTAGGATTGATATAAGCCATTAGAAGGCTGTGGAATTGTAAAAACAGAGCATCATTATCATCCTCATATTCATCTCTCCCTCCCGTACATATTCTTCTCTCCTTCTTCCTTTTGATTTTTGAAAGCCAACTTGAAGAAACAAGCTAGGAGATCAAAGGTGGGAGCTTAGAAGCTTAGTTCATCCATTGAAAGGGATCTAAATCAAGCTTGAGGGAAGATTACATCCATGAACTTAAGCTTTACCCTGTTTTTCTTATGGTTTTCAGTCAAAGGAATTTGAGGTGTTAGTTGTGAGAATTTGTGGAAGTTTTGTGTAAGATTGCTTGGGTTTTGATGAGGGTGTGATGTAGATGAAGTTTATGGATTGAATTTGATGTTTGGGTGAAGTTTGGGATTGGTTTTCAAGGGAAATCGCAGGGGAGAAGACCAGAATTTTCTTTGGTTTGCTGATGGTGCCCCAGCGTTAGGCAGGGCAGGTTCTGGGCTTCTCTGACTTTGGGGCAGCGCCCCAGCGCTAGTGCATTTTCTAGCAAGCCTATTTTAGGGCTCAGGGGTTGGTTCCTTTACCCCGTTTGGGTAGATTAAGAGTCCCGAGAGTGCGGGATGGATCCCGGGAGTGAGGTTTTAGATTATAAACCTTTTTATGATTTATTTTATTGATGGGATTCCATATTTGGTTATGACTAGGTGACTGCTAAAGGATCAAATGATTGATCGTTCTCAAGGATTGTTCTTTTATTAATTCTTGCTCGAACCCGAGGTAAGAAAACTGCACCCTATGTATATGACATGCATGGTTATTCTTGATGTATGCTGGATGTTTAAATGTGGACAATGATAGCATTTTGAATGCTTAGCAATCTTACTTACTTGTATATGGCTATTATTGAGGCATGCCGAGTGATTAAATGTGATGCATGTGATATATGAGAAACATGTGAATAGGGCTGCCATGATTATTGAATATGAGATTGTTTAGAGCTTGAGTCTCTGTGTTTATGCATGATCCTAGTTATGCTAGCAATTGTTAAGTAAGCATGATGAATGCCCTATATTCAGATATTTGGCATATGATATATGTTTGGTAGCATTGCTTACTTGTGTATGACACTGACTAGTCAGGGTCGGCATTGGTCGCGTATTACTGACCTAAGATCCAGAAACGGCATAAGCGTCTTGAACGCAAGGCCAATAAAAGATTAGATCTAATCGATATCAGCGTTGAATGACTCTGGGAGCATTAATGCTGGACCGACCCTAAGGTCGATGAAAATTCTAAGCGCTTGACTAGTTTAGGACTAATTACTCAGAGCCAGGGCCAAAGGCCTAGGTGACTGTTTGTCACATGGCTAGGGAGTGGAATCCCGTGGTTGTGACTCTACGATCATGCGGTAGGTTATCTTGGTGACTAGTTCATCAAGCACCTATCTTGTTTAAACTAGTGAAATGATCACTTATCTATAAAGCCCCGGCGACCCTATCGTCACATGGCTAATGGGAACGGAACCCACCTTAGTACTACTGTCACTCTTCTATTTGGGGCTAAAAGCCTGGGATGATTATTATGATCATCGGTTGATGTTGTATATTCATCATTACGTGAACTCATTTGCCTGCTTGAATAGGGCTATATTTGCTAGGCGTGTGCCTTATGATTTGATGACATGTTATTACTGTTCATGAGCATATTAAGCTTTCTTGCTGGGCTTCGGCTCACAGGTGCTTTGTGGTGCAGGTAAAGGCAAAAGAAAGCTGGAACATCCTTGAGCTGGAGAGCTTAGGTGACGATGTGTATGTATGCGGCTGCTCGACCGCCACGGCTGAGGGTTGAAAGAGGAACTAGGGTTAAACCCTGTTTTGCTGCTTAGATTGGCTGGTTGTAAATATTTTCTTGTAATAGACCTTTAAATTATATTTTTGGGATTCCAATGTATACAGTAAACATTCTAATGAAACATTACATCTTAACCGAAATTTTTAATCCCTAAACCGCTAATCATACTTAGTTACATGATTTTGGCCAAATGACTCAATTAGCGAGTTTAGCACTGTTTATAAGGCACACCGTAACGGTCCCTGGAGTTTAGGGCATTACAGATACCTTATTGGCGATGGTGGGTGCCTTATTGGTGATGGTGGCTTCCATCCATTACGGGGCCTAGACGGTCCTGAGTTCTCCCGACCAGGTTCTGTAATGTTCTGCGCGGTACCAGGATTTTGGGTCCGAGCCTCCGAGGGGGCTCGGTTATTCCCTACTCCGGCTGGTGCCTCCGCAGTTGGGATGGTCGAACCTCTAGCCTGTTTACTTCTCCGAGTTCTCAGCGGAGCAGGCTATTCTGCTGGCGGCGGAGGTCATTCCGCTCTTCGGGTGGCAGCATTTTGCGTGGCCGCCCTTAAGGCCTACGTGGCGGAACATGAACGTCCTGCGGAGGCGGAGCCTGATCCTCTGGCGGAGGTGGGGCCTGAGCCGCCTGCGCCTCAATAGCTAGTCTGGCTAGCTCTTCATTGCGCTTCTTAGCCTTTGCCAACTGCTTTTGCAGTTGACAATTTTCGAGCTCCACTATCGGGACATATCGTTGAGGATTATAGTACATATCCTCGTCGTCCCTGGGGGCTAGTGGCCCCTGAGAATCGGATGAACCACTCCTCTCATCAGGGTCCGAGTTCACCATGGGCTGCTTTCCAGGGCGTCGGGGGTAGTCAGCTTCATCTAAAATTTCATCCTCAGGAACATTGGGATCATTTGCTGCCATTGTTGATTTGGGAGGTTCTTTGTCTGAACAGACTTACGCATGTACTGTTTAACAGCTCTCAATGAAAGCACCAAACTTTTGACGCTGTTTTTCGTCAACTTAAATAGTAGAGCAATTAAACAATAAAATATTGGAGCAAATGAATAAAGAAGAAAACAACAGAGTTTTTACGTGGTTCAACAGTTAACTCTGCCTAGTCCACGAGTCTATATTATTAAGACTTGGGAGTTTTCTGGAAACTATTCAAAGATAAGTTGCCTAGAGTGTTCTCTCAAGAAATCAGAAAAAATGTCCTCTACATATGGTGTTTCCTTCTCTATTTATAGGGAAGGTTGTAGAATTCATTCCCACATCTTTCGGGAAGATATTCTGTAAATCAATTAACATAATGCCATTAAATGCATTATCTCCTACATATATGGAAATGTCTCATGAAGATCGGGAACGGATAATAGATTAAATGATATCACTTAAATATGGGGATTGTACAACAATAAACAAGTTCACACGTAATGGGTTATCCCAGATGATTCATCAAATCTTCGAGATCAGCAATTGGCATTGAGTCTATCGAGACTATGATTCAATCACGAGCTCGCCACCCAACTTCGCGCTATGCTCGGGACAAGTAGAAGCTGACGAAGCTGCTACATCCGAGCTTGTACTTCCCGAGCTCGAGCTATCTCGCTTGAAGGCAATCGGTGTAAAATGTATTCAAGTGTCATGTCGTTGTAGCTCAAAACATATTCGAGGCTACACACCCTCAAGCTTTTGAGGTCGGTAATTATAGAAAAGTGGTATGACTGAAGGATCATACAACGATCATGCATATTTCGAGCTCACACCTGACGAGCCCAGCTTTCGGGGTCATAACTCCTTATCTCGAAATCTGGGTGTAACAATAACTCTTATTTTTCTACGAAGGATTGTTGATGAACACTTAAATTATATATTGTATTTGTGTTGTAGATTTAATAATATCTTATATAATCATTACTACTAATAATATCGATTTCTTCGTGTGTGTGTCAATCTCATGTTTGGGTACATGACTCGTTTATTAAACATGTTAAGTGTGTCATGTTATGTGACATGCTAACTAAATGTGTAGTGTTTGTATTTAAATTTTCGATACGTTTAATAATCATAGGGAAATTTGGGTTTTAATGCAATAAGTGACACTACATTCAAAAAATACCCTATCACTATATAACTCTTGTTTTGGTGCTACTAATGACGTTACTACCCAAAATACCCTTGGCATAATTTTCCCTCTCTTTTTCTCATAGTCTTCCCTCTCTATCTCTTATGTTTTCCCTCTCTATCTCTCAAACTCTCGTACACACAAAAAAAGCCAGCCACCATTAATTTGCATTTTGGATCTACGGGCAAGTTCTGAGTCCTTTCAAGTCAAGAAACTTCATTTTGGATTACAGATCTAGGGGAAAAAATCGTATGGGTAAGTATATATTTGTTATATGTAGTGAGGAAACTTGTCTGGTTACATTACTTGTCTTATTTCGAACAGTTCTGTGTATGCCTTCATGTTTTATTGCAATTTTTCACTGTCGGAATGAATTTTGGATACTTCGTGCGTTTTTTTCTGGATTTTTTTCCTACCTCGATGAGTTTCGATGAAACTCGATAGGTCTCGATGTGTTGCATGCATGCTGGCTCGATGGTCCTCGATGGACCTCGACGTGCCTCGATAGTGCTAGGATGTTAATACCTCGATGGTCCTCGATTGTACTCGATAGGTGTATAAGAGTTTAATTGGATTTAATAACTCGATTGTACTCGATAAAACTTGATAGGTGTATAAGAGTTTAATTGGATTGTTTGCCTCGATAGTCCTCGATTGTACTCGATAAAAATCGATAGGTGTATAAGAATTTTATTGGATTGTTTGCCTCGATAGTCCTCGACTGTACTCGATAAAACTCGATATGTGTGACCTCGATAGGACTCGACATATATCGATAGAAATCGATATTTTCTGTTTTATGTTGTAGTTTAACTTTTTGACCTTTTTTTTTGTTTTTTTTTGTTGCAGATTCGACTGTTTCCGTATTTGTTGCATTCAATGGTGTTTGGGAACTCGAAAATAGGGATTGGATTTTCAGAGATGCTGAAAATCAAGTTCTGCCCGTGGAGAAGGGTGTGACATATGAGCAACTGCTTGACATTCTGTACGATGAGCTTGAAGTGGATAAATGTGTGCATGACTTTAAAATTGAGGTCCCGTAAACATGCCTATCACAATCCGTCAAACTTACCATTATAAAAAATGATAGGCATATACGTGCATTCATTGGGTTAGCATCGAAATCTATAGATAAGCTCATTCCTCTATGTGTGCCATTGATTAAGAAGGGAGGTGTAAGAAATGCATCGGCTTCGGCCAGCGTTAATAAAGAAGTTTGATTTGAAGAGAACATTTCTTCTCCATGTCATGGTTTCAAAGGAACTCAAGGTGACGTTGGAACATGTGTTCCCGAGACAAATCCAGATGTCATAGTCCATGATGATATCCTGGTTAGAGATCCGTCATATGTGCATGACACGGCGGAGTACGACCCGTATGGCTACGAACCTTATGTCAACAACGATCCTGTTGCTGATGCAACAGATCTTGGTGGGCCAGATGTTAGGGCAGATTTTCCAACACAGAGTTCAGATGTTATGGTAGATGAGGAGCGCAGAATAGAAGACCGGCAAACACCTTGGACCAGCAATAGTCGTCCAGGTCCAAGTAGAACCGATGATAGTTTTAGATGGAGTTCTCCATTGGACTTAGGTGAAGATCGTAGAACATGGAGTGCTCCCATGTTCACCAAAGAGGATATAGAGGCCTCACATCAACATCATTCCTCAACCAGCAAAGCTTTAGGAGAATTGCACCTTGGGAAGTTCTTTAAGAACAAGCTTGAATTGAAAACCAAAGCATCCATATTTGCGATGAAGAATAATTTTGAGTTTATGGTGAAGAAATCTGGGACTGATGTGTAGTACATTACCTGCAAGGATCCTGATTGTGGTTGGAGATTGAGGGGTAAGAAAAAAATGCGATCTGAAATGTTCGAGATTAGTGTATACAACGAAGTACACACTTTCTCACAAGAAATTCGAGATAAGGACCACCGTCAAGCATCACCGTGGATTTTTGGGCACCTAATCAAGAGGAAATTTGCTACCGATGGTACTCGGTACATGGCATACAACATAAGGGAGGACATGAAGCACCATTTTGGGGTCGAAATGAGCCATGAGAAGGTGTGGAGATGCAGAGAAAAGGCTCTTATGTATGTCAGAGGGACACCTGAGGAATCATACTCCAAGTTACCTGGATACCTGTGTCAGTTGGAGCATAAGAACCCAGGTACAATTACTGATTTTGAAGCAGAAGATGGTCGTTTCTTGTATTGCTTCTTTTCCCTCGGTGTTTCTAGGCGTGGTTTCCAGTACCTTCGTCCTGTAATTTGTGTGGATGGCACATTCTTGAAGAATAAGTACGGTGGCCACATGCTATGTGCTGTTGCGTTGGATGCAAACAACCAGTTGTTTCCCATTGCGTTTGCATTGGTGGACAATGAGAACCATAACTCTTGGACTTATTTCATGAGAAAATTGAAGGAAGCCATAGGGGACATTGAGAACCTTGCTTTTGTATCAGACAGGCACAAAAGCGTTAATCATGCTTTGGAGCTTGTGTTCCCAGATGCGTATCACGGTGCATGTTACCATCATATCTGTATGAATGTTGTGGCAAAATTCAAAACTGACCACGTGCAATACATCATGGGGTGTGCATCGTACGCATTTCGAAGAATGGAATTTCACAAGTTCTTTGACAAGATTAAGGTAATTGATCCGCCCATTGCTCAATATCTAGAGGGAATTGGCTTTGAAAGGTGGAGTAGCGCTTATTTTCCTGGTAACCAATACAATATCATGACGAGTAACTACGCAGAAAGCTTTAACAATAAGACCAAGGAGGCAAGGAGCTTTCCAGTCGCCACTTTTCTTGAATTCATAAGATTCACTCTTCAGTCTTGGTTTGCAGATAGACGTGAAAGAGCTGCAAAAGCAACATCTGTGTTATCACCTAAGATGGAAAAGGATTTGAAGTAAATAGGTGATAAAGCAATTTTTTTAGATGTCCAAGTCCTTGGTCATCACGAATTTCTTGTGGTCGATGGTAATGGTGATGGTGAGGTGAACTTGGCCACAAAATCATGCTCTTGTGGCATGTTCCAAACCATTGGGATACCTTGTGTACATGCTTTTGCTGCAGCCAGAAAAAGAAGCATAAACATTTACTCATTGTGTTCCCCTTACTATAGAATCGAGGCATTGAAGGACACTTATAAAGATACTATTTACCCTGTTGGGAACGAGGATGAATGGGTAATCCCTGATCACATCAGAGATATGGTTGTCGGCGTCCCCGTTGAGAAAACCCCTGTAGGAAGGCCCAGGAAACAGAAAGTGGGTAGGTGAAAGACAAATCGCTATGCTTCACGCGGGGAAAAGATTGTCAAGCCACATAAGTGTAGCAGATGTGGTGGTAGTGGGCACAATAGGAAGTCATGTAAGGCTAGGATTTAAAATATTGTGTTATGTAATTAATTAATTGATTTTGTTGCATTTATTATATGGAATACTTCTTCTAATACTTTGTTGGTTTGGATGTCGAGGCAGACACATTATGTGAATTTAGTACTTTTTTATTTAATAACTTTTTCAAAAAATATTGTTTGATAAAAAATAATATACAAAACTAACTATATGCTATACTATACAAGATGTGTAAGACAAAAATGTAAAGAGCATCACGGGGCCAAATTCTGATAGAACAGGTCCACACACCACTTGGTCCTGAAATGCTGGATGTTCTCATCGATAACGGTATCGAGTGGTAGCCTGGCAACTAGATGCTCGATATGTTTGATGACAAACATACCACAATCCCCACTGCATATAATCGATTTTGTGTCAATAGAAGATAAAAATAACTTTAATTTTCAGATTTCAAAATACATTAATTAAATAGGGGAATACTTTGTCTTAGTCTGAGGACACTCCTCTGGAGGAATACGACAATATGAAAAAGGCTTTGCATTCTGCTCAGGATACACCTGGAGGTCCTCATGGTCGTCAAACATGCCAGAACACCATAACAACGAAGGCAACAATAAGCACCAAGGCTTGATCGCTTCCTCCATCAGAGTGGGACTGAGCACGCTATGGTTGGAATCATAAATGTTGATGCACCACGTTGGAATGGAAACTTCAATGGCGATCCAATGTGCGGCTTTCTCGACGTGCAAGGCAAAATATACTTCACTCACATTTTTCCATGATACAAAGAATTGATTATCATTGCCCTTCAACATTCTCAGCACATCTTCGTCCCATGTATACTTAGTGTCGGTCTCTCTGAAATGATTCCAACGACCTAGGCACACCTGGGGGAAGGTGGTGTTCATGATCGCAACATCCTGCCGAAATGCAACATGGTAAAAGTGGCGTTGGCGGCGTAGCATGTGCAAAGCGGCATCAATATGCTAAAAAAACATAAAAATTCGTTAGTACCATCAATATATTTTAAGATTGAATTGAAAACATGAATGTGATTTACATACCGAATCCCAAAGCCAAGTCTGGACTGTGTGCAACTGTAAGAACCATGCCACACCGTGCGTCCCAGTAACACGTTCCGATCTCTCTTATTGTCGATCTTCCTGATGATCCACTTATGGAAACTCTTCTCCTGCTGTGGGTCAGACTTCCTCAGTGGTTCAGCAACTAGCCCCTGTTTATCTAGTCTGATCTTCTTTGTTGGGTCGGTGAAGTCATCAAAACGCTTGGGCCTGCGTTTCTTCCTGACAACTTCAAGGCCAGCTGCCTCCTCGGGCTGCAGTACTCGTACACTAGGACTGTCAGTATCACTGGCAGCTACAGATGTCTGGGCCTGTGGAGTGGAGGGTTGATAACCGCGCTCGTAGTCTGCAGGCAAGATATCAGACTCTGTATCTGATTTTACGTCAGTGGATCGACCTGAGACCAGTGAAAGCAGATGCGCCAATTGAGCCATGATCGTGGTCTGATTCTGTAGTAAGGTTGCCTGGCCCTCCTCAACCCTCTTGAGCCTCTGGATCAATTGCTCATAATCAGGTTGGGCAACCTGACTAGATGAAGCTGTACAGGCCTGTGAAGTGCCCTCCTCAACCCTTGGGACATCCTCATAAAAAATGGAGGCTACCTTTGCAACTTTTGCTAGCTTCTCTGCCTCCTTCTCAAGTACCACTACTTCATCCACTGCAGTCCCAGCCTCCCCCACAGTTGATTCCAACTCAGGGAATAACCTGGAATCAACTTCTGGGAGGCTATTGTAGTAGACTACCTCACCGGGACGTGGCTTCAGCATGGAAAATACTGCTAACTGCATGGTTGAATAACATGTGTTAGAAAAACTTTAATAAAATAAATCGTTAATCAATTAATTTGTGACATTTAACAAGATAAAATGGAACTTACTCGATGATTGGCGAATATAGGAACCAACAGAGCTGTCGAAATAGTGATATCAGTCTTCGTAGCCCAGCTAAGCATCCTCGGAATCTGATTCCCACTGTTCTCACCGAACTTACTCCCGAGAGAAAGCATGGCCTCAAAAGCCCAGTAAAGAAGCGCGGGTGCATATCAATTGAAACTATACTTCGCCTCCTTCTATTTTTCGCTTGACCCCTCTTTCTTCTTCTCCTCGTAGTGTCTCAATTGCTTCTTCATGTCCTTTTGAACTCCTTTGCTAACCTTCTTAAATGGCAGCTTCCCCCAAGGATACTTGAAAAAGTAATCAATATCCTCAACCATCCTCAGGGAATCTCCCCATATCGTTGTTGTCTTCTCTGGGGCATTCAGTACCCCCTCTATCAAATAGCACAAACCCAGCTTAAATGCATCTTCTGGGTTTGCAGAGGCCTTCAATGCATCTTCCAACTGACCAAAACTAACCTTCGAATCACCATTAAAATATTCCTGGATGGTCCGATCACTTGAAAGATGCTCTTTCAATTCATCTGGGGATGGTGATTTCCCAAAATTTAGCCCGGTAACTAGGGCAAACTATGCAATACCAAATCTACATAGAGTGTTGCCCAGGTAGAATTGACCCTCTTCAGGCTTCTTACTTTCTACCTTACGCAACATTAGCTGATGCAGCAGAACCCCATAAAAACTAAACGGCTTTGCCTTAAAGAACTGTCCCAACGGGCATGCCTGTGCCCTTTCAATAAGACCATGCCTCTTAAACTGCTCTATAAGGGTATCCAAGTAGGCACCACCCTTATAAGTGATACGGCTAGGAAAGTGTTTCTCCAACGGCACAATAAGGTCAGGCATTTGAAAAAAAAAACAAAAAAAAAAGTTAAAAATGTTAAAAATGTAAAACAATCTGGTAAGGCAGTTATTATCGAGGCCTATCGAGTCCCATCGAGGCAGAAACTATCGAGTTCTATCGAGTCTTATCGATGCCTATCGAGATGGGTTCCAAAATCACAAAGAATAATATCATCGAGTTACTATCGAGTCTTATCGAGGCCTATCGAGGTAAGGCCAAAAAAAACCAAAGTCTAGTAATATCAAGCCCTATCGAGGCCTATCGAGGTGGGTCCTAAAAATCCCAAAGCCGTGTATGATCGAGTCTTATCGATTCCTATCGAGGTAGGTTCTAAAAAATTCCCAAAGCCGTGTATTATCGAGTCCTATCGAGGTAGGTTCTAAAAATTCCCAAAGCCGTGTATCATCGAGTCCTATCGATTCCTATCGAGGTAGGTTCTAAAAATTTCCAATGCCTTGTATCATCGAGTCCTATCGATTCCTATCGAGGCCTATCGAGGCACAGTCTAATCCAGTCCCTATCCTATACTATCGAGTCCTATCGATTTCTATCGAGTTTCATGAAAAATATCGAAAAAACTCAGATTTCTTCATTCCCAGCCCCGATCTATCCACAAAAAAAACCAGGCACATACACATATTGCAGATTAAAAACGAAATCCCTCACCTTCGCTTTCTTTGAGGTTGTTTCCTAAAAGTTTGGTCGGCTTCCTCAACGTTTTCTCCTTCCCATTCTCTGATCGTCAAGTTCGACCCTTTGGGAGCCCTTGTTTGTGGTCGTGGAAGACAATGAAGGTTGGATTCTACGGATTCAATCGAGGCCTATCGATTTCAAAGTTTGCTTGGTTCGGGTATTTTGGGAGAGAATACAGAGAGTTTGAGAAAATTATGCCAGGGGTATTTTGGGTAGTAACGTCATTAGTAGCACCAAAACGAAAGTCTTATAGAGATATGATATTTTTTAAATGTAGTGTCACTTATTACATTAAAACTCAAATTCCCTAATCATATTGTGTTTATATTTGTATTAATCATGTCACATCATATATGTATGACACGAACACTATACATTTACACGATTTACCGGTTTTAATTTTTACATTATGAAAAATATATATATTTATGTATTCATATTTTTTACACACTTCCATGAAAAGAAAATATTATTCATTACAAGCATTTGAAACTCTCCTTGCTTAATTGGAACTTCAATATGAAAAACTAATTAAAAAAAATTGAATGGTGACTTTATGAAATGGCATGGTACCGGCGCCATTTTAGTTGACTTTCATCTCCAAATTCTCTGAAGTAATTAATAAATTACCAAGTATTAAATAATATATATAAGATATTTCTATAGTGCATAACTAGAAAGGTATAGACTAGTGCATATTTTTTTTTTGTTTTACAATTCGTGAATAGTTTTTGGCGCAATTTTTTTTATAACAGTGTATATTGTAGTTATTTAGAGCATTTTTTAAATTTTTAGAAAATTTCGAATAATTTACAATGCCAAAAACTAAGTTTAAACATGTTGTTTTCCACCCACATAAAGAAAATTAATCATGCGTACAACAACATATTTGAACTTAGTTTTTGATACTGTAAATTATTTAGAATTTCCTAAATAATTTGCAGTATGCTCTAAATAACTACAATAAATATGGGCATAAAAAAATCACTCCGAAAACTATTCACGAGCCAGAAATACAAAATGTATACACGAATACAAGTATCCTATATATATTGCCTTATTATTAATTTCAATCGTACGTTATACCTAAATTTTATGTGTATCCTACGTAAATGTGAATGGATTAGCGGACTTTAAAGTGTGTATATATATATTGTTTACGTAGTTATAATTTATTTTATTTTATTTTCAACTCATGTTACTTTAAATTCACACCAAATCGATTCTTCCAATTCAAGATCTCAAATTAAATAGGAAAAATTATGTGAAGTTTTTTATATGTTGGTGAAAGTTGAGGAACTGGTCAAAGAATCAATCAAAATGATCCGTCAACGAGACATGCATTTAGAATTTTTTATGTTTGATTATTTTTAATTTTCCTTAAATCATGTGTATTTCATGCATCTTTTTTATGTAAATAATGAGAAAGGAATATCACATCGAAATCCTATATATGGGGACATTAATCTTGGCTAAACTGTGCTGTTTAATTTTTTTTTTTTATAATAAGAGTACGTACTTACTAACGAAAAAAATATGATGAAAGAAATAATTACTTATGAAAAATAATAAATAGTCTCAAAGTTGTATTTGAGTAAATCATGTACCATTAAAAAGTTACTTGTCAATTATCAAGTGACCATACTTCAAGTGCGGAGAAGTTACTTGTCAATTTTTTGGTACGTCATGTTGGCTAGTTATTTTGAACAAGTAGACACAATTTAGTAGTGGTAATAGTTTATCGAGAATTTTTTAAAGGGTTTATACATTTTTGGACCCTGTATTTTCTTTTATTACTTGTTTGGACCCTATATTTTGACAAATTATTTTTTAGACCCTATATTTTGTAAAATGGTTAAAATATAACCTTAAGACCGATTTTGGTCAATGTTTTCTCAACTAAAATCACAAATAATTTACTAAACTAACAATTCAGAACAAAAATAAAATCATTCTGCTTAAAAATTGTGTTGTTATATTTAATTTTTTCTTCATCAAAATTGAGTTTAGGGTTCTATTTTAACAATTTTACAAAACATAGGGTCCAAAAAGTAATTTGTCAAAACACAGGGTTCAAACAAGTAATGAGACAAAACACAGGGTCCAAAAAAGTATAAACCTTTTTTTAAAATAGAAAAAAAATTTAGGGCACGATTTGCTAATGATAATAGTTTGAGGTAATTGATGGGTCCTAATTACATTATCCAATTCTCATAACCCTTCATGGGAATTATGTGGAATGACACTGTGCAATTGCTTAAATATATATATACTATCAATTTTAAATAATATTTATTACATAATAATCTTTTACTACGTAATTACTAACTATTTTGTCAAACATGACATTAGTAATTCATAAGTATTACCACTTGACATCCAAACACACATTGAATTTTAAATAATAGTGTAATTTCTAGGATATGTAATTACTACCTAGCAATTACACGCTCTAGTAAATACACAATTACTTCCAAATAACACGCCCTTAAAATATAATGCGTTTACGAGTTGTTATATATAATTTAAAAAATATATTTATTTACGAAAATGTTTGAGTATTTACTAAGTGCAAGCAATATACAATGCACGTTTGCTTAGTTTTATTTAGAAAATTTACTTATTATATTTTATTAAGTTTTAATGATTGTCATATAAATTTCAAATAAATAAATAATATTATATATAAAAGAATGACATAAAAATATCAAAAAAAAAAAAAAAACAAAAACATTGTTTGTGGTTTTTTTTTAAAATGATACGATAACCATTTAGGTCACAAACTACCATATTCAAGGTACAAAACATTCATGATATTATTCAAATCACATATCAATGTTTGGAAAAAAAACTTGTTTATTCTTGATAGAAGATAAATGTTATTATAATTTCTTATTTAGTTACACAGTCATATTATTTAATTGTATACATATGATACTTATATATAATTTATTTATTATTGTAATAATAATATTTTATAACATGTGATATTTTATAATATTTGAATTTATATTAATATAATTATTAAACATCTGATTTTGTATTATATATTATTATAATAATGATAATTTATAACATTTGAATTTATATTAATATAATTAATAAATATCTAGCATAGTATTAAATATTATTATAATAATGATATTTTATAATATTTAAATTTATATTAATATAATTAATATATTGTTAATTTTTTAATTATTAAATATTCAGTCAAAATTATATATTATTATTATAATTGTATATTATAAATTTGAATTTATATTAATATAATTAATAAATATATATTTTTAATTTATTTTAAAAATATATTTCCTTAAATATTTAGAATATTACGTTAAAGTTACCAAACATAAATTTCAAAACCAAAAATTTGTGTTATTTATACAAATTTTATATATCCTAGCTAGGGGACCTTCGTCACAAGTCGTTCAAACCACCCTTCATTAGTTTAATTAAGACACTGCTTCAAACTAGTGTATTTTGATATATATATTAAAGATTTTTCAATAGTTACTACCTATATATGAGTACTAATAATTATGATAATGTGATGTGACAATACAGTGATTTAGTATAGCACGTCACCAACAGGTAAATATTTTTTTTCTATATTAATTTCAAGTTTAGTTAATTTTTTTTGCCATAATTAATGTTATTTTCAACAAATGAGAGACACTCCATATACGTATAAATTGACATGTACTTCAAAAATGAAAAGTTTACGATATTATATTTTTATAATAAATACATATTTTTTCAAAAATTTGAAAAAATCAAAATTTATTTTTAGAAATATTAATTAAAATAACTATCTATGGATAGTAATCATTCAAAGTGTACCCATATATGTATATATATATATTACCTGTGGGGAATCAAATTTGGATTGGACTATATTTTGATAAGGTACGAACGTATGCTACATGTTTATAAGGCTAGATGCTGCTTAATTATATGACTTAGAAAATTTGAATTATTATTGATTAGACTTTGTTCACGTTGCTCAACTACATCGAGAGGTGACAGCAATGGCAATTTTACTTGAAAACCCACTCATTCAAGTGTATTCTATCTTGAATATTGGTAGAATATGGTGCATTGAATTCGGGTTTCGGGTAGAATCAATTTCGGGGTTTGGATTTATTTGTTTAACACACAGATTATTTTCTCAACAAAAAAAAAAACATACAGATTATTACAAATTCATTTCATATTGGTATTGGTTTTAATTATACTAATGATTATAAATGCTATTTAGTGAATAATATTGTTAGTTTGTCTAATAAGTTATGTATAATATATAAGTAAATTCTGATAGTAATATTTTAGTGTATTTTGTGTTGTAGAGGTAGATTTTGTATTATTCTACATACAATGTGAAATTGCACTTTTGCTTAGTTTTGTTTATATAATTTATTAATTATATTATTCTCATATAAATATTTCAAATAATAAACAATATTATATATAAAAGAATATCATAAATATATTAAATGAAAAATTAAACAAAAACACAATTTTTTAAAATATATATAATATGATAACATTTTTAAACATAAATGATAAATTTTTTAATAAAAATTAAGATTATATATTATATATTATTATTATATTTAAATTTATATTGATATAAGTATTAAATATCTAGTTTTGTATTAAATATTATTATAATAATAATATTTATAATATTTGAATTCATATTAATATAATTAGTAAAAAAATAGGATTATATATTATTATCATAATAATATTTTATAACATTCACATTTATATTAATATAGTTATAATATATAATAACAATATTTTATAACATTTGAATTTGAATTTATATTAATATAATTATATATATGTAGTCTTATATTAAATATTATTGTAATAATGATATTTTATAATATTTAAATTTATATTAATATAATTGATAAATATAGTTTTAAAAATATATTCTGTTAAATATTTAGAATATTATGTTTGTTGACTGCGTTTTTAGCCAACGACGTGAGAACGTCAAATACGACGAACCTTCAAGAGAATGTAAACGACAACAGACGGTATAAACAAGAAAAGTAAATAACACAGAATTTTTATAGTGGTTCAGCCCCGATTGTCGGTAATAGCCTAATCCACTTAGAGTTGTGATTTATAAATCTATACTCAAGATCAGATGGACTATGCCAACTGAGTTTCTTCAGTATAAATTGTGAAAATACAAGAATTCTCTCTAATTTCAGCACTTTCTCTCTCTAGAATAGACAGACCCAATTTTATCTCTCTAGAAAGAATAAGCAGAAGGGACCCTCTCTCATCTCATAAGCTCTCTATTTATAGAGATGGGATCCTCAACTGATATCCCCTTATAATAGGGATATTTTACTATATTTATTATATTTATATTACAAATAAACATTCAACATTCAAAATGTAACAAACTCCCCATTTGTGGGAAGAATGAGAGATTCCCGCGCATGTTGTTGAAGTTGTATCTGACTTAGTCTCCTCTAGCTAGTTGGTCCACCTCCTACTCGCTACCCATGCAAGGGCTGGTTGAACGTGCATGGTGGTAGGTTGAACGTGCATGGTGGTAAGAGATGCACTTCTCTCCTCTAACATGCACTCTCCTCTAGCATGCCATGTTCCTCCTTGAACCAATCTCCTTGGCTTCTCCTCGGACTAAGGTGGTCCGAGGCAACCTCCTTGGCACCTCACCTTGAACAACATTGAGGGAACCTCACCTTGGACAATATTGAGGGAACCTCACCTTGGACAATATTGAGGGAACCTCACCTTGGACAACATTGAGGCAACCTCACCTTGGACAACATTGAGGCAACCTTCTTTAGCATCTCCCAAACATGTCCGATCGAACATTGTATAGACTTTCCTTATGAAAGTCTAAGTCTCCATTCTCTTGCATGAGACTCCTCCTCCTTAGCTATTTACCTTGGACACGTTCGAGCCAACACTTAGAAAACCTTGGGAGGCTTGCCTCCTACACACCCTTGGGGTCTCCTAGGACCACACCCTCCTTGGGGTCTCCTAGGACCACATCCTCCTTGGAGTCTCCTAGGACCACTCCCCTTAGCTCTCCTAGGAGGCACTCTCCTAGATGCATTCTCCTTAGCCTCCTAGGATGCATTCTCCAATTTTTGGGTATAACATTTGCCCCCCAAGTTTATTATACGATTTCACTCGTATGATAAACTTTTCTTCTAGCAAAATGTTCTCGAGGTCATCCAAAGCTCCTATCCGGTTGATAACTTTCACGTAAACTCCCATGACAGAACTTGTCTTGAACTTTCCTTGTGATTTCTTCAAACTCTATTTTCTTGATGTAATGAAAATATAAGCTCCCTTTGTATATGTTGCAAAAACATCATAGTATAGAGGCAGGTTGTTGAATATCCTCGATTTGGTTGCGCTAGGATTAGAATTTCGTGATCCGATCGGATGCTAGGACTAGGGCCCTTGAACAAGATTGTTCGATCGGACACATGCATTAGGCTCCTTGGACATGCTCGGCTTGCACCATGCAAAACATGGTCTCCTTGGATGTGATCCGATCGGACCTGGACACTCTTCTTGGCATCTTCAACCATGTCCGATCGGACAATGCACTTTTGGCCCAAAACTAACTCCATCTTTTGGCTTGTATGGGACTTCTCCTCTGACTTGCTCCGAGCCAACCATTTTGGAACACATGCATGGCCTCCTCGGACATGGTCCGATCGGAGCTTTCATGACATGGTTCGATCGGGCAAAGCTTGACCAAGGAAACGTCCAGCCTTCCTTCACGCGAGCCCAGCGTGAATTCCCCCAGGATGTCCGATCGGGCATGGGAGTTTAAGGGGGTTCAAAGTCTGCTGCCAAGTCGGGCATTTCAATGCAAAGATAGGTAAGTGTGGTCCGATTGGACTACACAATTGCCTAAAGTTTTCAATGCCCGATCGGAAGTGATCACTCGCCTCGTTCAAAGAAATGCATGCCTCAAGCCTTAACAACAGCCCACCATCTCCGATCGGATGCAGCCTAGTTGTTCGGACACCAACACTTAGACGCACACGGGCCTACCTGAACACTTATGGCATCCGCTTTGGCTCTCCTCGGTCATGTCCCAGCTACAAATTTTTGGAAGCCCAAACTAAGGTCCGATCGGACTCTTTGTGGCTTCTCCTTGGACCATGTGATCTGAACTAATCTCCTTGAAGCTCACCTCGGATAGGTCCGAGCCAAGCACTAGGATCCTCCATCCATGTCCGATCGGACATTGCGTGACCTCGGCCAAAATCTAAGTCCTTTGGCGTGGTCCGAGCCATCTTTTTCTTGCCATCTCCTCGGACCAAAATGGTCCAAGGCACCTCTCCCATGGCATGTCCGATCGGACATGACACCCTTCTCCTCGGACCAATGTGGTCCGAGCCTATCTCTTTCAAGCAAGGTCCGATCGGACCCTTGGCACACATGGGTGAGCTTCTCTCGAACTTGTCCGATCGGAGCTTTCCATTTAGGGACTCCTCAAGTTAAGGTCCGAGCCAAGCATTTTGGAGCTCACCAAGCTTAAGTCCGAGCCAATTCCTTGGCACACATGCATGACTCTCCTCGGACATAGTCCGATCGGAGATATTCAACATGGTTCGATCGGAGATATGCAACATGGTTCTCACGGCCTTTCCTTGAACCAAGGTCCAAGCCAATGTCTTGGCTTCTCCTCGGACATGGCCCGAGCCAAGCTTTTGGCTCCTCCAACTAAGGTCTGATCGGTCACTTCGTGGCCTCTCTTTGGCCAAGATCCAAGTCTATCTCTTGGTCGAATGTAGCACCTTAGGCACACTTCTTGTCCGACCGGACACTTCTTTTCTTATGGTGCCAAAGACCTAGGTCCGACTGGATACTTCTTGTTTCCTCTTGGTCGGATGTAGCACCTTAGGCACCAATATTTCTAGCCTAGATCCTTGGATGTAGGTGAGATGCTCCTTGGATCAACATGCATCCGATCGGCCATCTCAAAGTATGCTTGGACACCAAATTTTTCAAACACTTTAAGCACCTGTATTGATCGTGAGCATGGACAAACAGGCATAAGCCGTGTTAACATGAATGCAATGCAATGCAATGCATGGAACAGTAGCCAGCCTTCTAAGCATGCACATCCGATCGGACATAGGCAGCATCATCATTTGGACGCTTCTCCTTAGACACACCTTTCGGACCAAACATGGTATACTCCATGCTATAATTTTTCCAAACATTTCACCTTTAGGCACTCTTAGGACCTTTTAAGAAAGACCATCGAAGCACCTTTGTTCGAGCCTCCCAAAATTATTTTGAGAGATTGATTTTTCTCAATAAATCTTGGTGAAAACTTGACTTCTCCTCCCAAGGAAAAATTTTCACCATGTAGCATTTATTTTGCACGTATTTGCTTGATTCACTCCAGGGAAGTCGATTGGTGATACATGCTTAGCCTACCAGGGAAGTTGTATCTACTCTCCTGAGCAAGAAAACTTTGCACCTGGTGAGCTAAACTTGTAGCTGTTGGCATTTAGACTTTACTTCTCCTTGTTAACTTAAAACATTCTAAGTCTTCTTTAGACTTAAAAAGTTATAAGTTTTTTGTGAAAAGTAAAGTCACTCTGGTGTATGCCTTACATTTTCGCATGAGTACTTAGTTTTCTAACTTAGAAATTTTAGACATTTCATAAGTCCATGCTAAGTATACTTTCTCACACTCTTGTTGCTCTAACATTTTATGAGCATGATGTTTATGGTCACACGAATATCTGCTCCTAACTTGAGATTTTTAAAAAATTCCAAGTTACTTAAGCTTTGCCAAGCAAGTTAGCTTAATGGCCTTTTTGGACTTCGAAAATTTACAAGTCAGCCTAAAAACAGATATATTACCTCGTGCTCTTATTGCCTGTGTTAAGTTATATACCTACATACCCCATGTGCCCCCCAGGTGGTTGGAGGTTGAAAGATCCTTAGTCACTTGCTACCTGACTGAATCTGTTCGAGCAGTTAACTACTCGTGAAACACATAGAATATATGGAAAATACTCAAGCAGTTGAACACTGCTTGAACATATCGACCAGTTGAACACTGCTCGGATAATTAACACACATGCATATTTGTAGCAAGAATCGACCACGCTGCGCGTAGTCTCTTTTATTACTCGTAAATTAAAAATGACAAAACATGTCTAACAACGAGTCTTAAACAACCAAAATTGTTCAAAATAAAATGACTGGTTAGCAAATAACCAGTTCATACACCAAACTTAAATAACAAGTCTAAAAAACTCGAAACCAAGCTACCACTCTGAAAGCGGTATTTAAAAATAATATCTCCTTCGACGCTCTATGTGCACGCCACTCCAACGATTCCTGCTCCTAGCACTCCTCCTCAGTATACTCCTCCTCTTGCTTCGTTGCTCTCCTCAGCTAAGGGTGGACCTCCACATATAGTGTCTACGGTGAAGTCCACGGGTCCAGGCTGCAAGGGTGGAGATTTTTGTCGCTTGAATCCGGAGTTGCTTCTACCTCCTTCTCCTTGGGGTGTCTCTGCTCGGTACTTCTTCAACTTGCCCGACCGGAGAAGAAATTCTATCTCGTCCTTGAGGTGGTTGCATTCATTTGTGTCGTGACCATAATCTTCATGGAAGCGACAATACTTGTTCATGTCTCTCTTCCTCATCTCTCTCCTGATGGGTGGAGGCTTCTTGTAAGGAACCTCCTCTTGACTAGCAAGATATATCTCTGCTCTACTGGTTGAGAGAGTGGTGTAGTTGGTGAATTGAGGCTCATACTTGGTTGGCTTCTCACTTGAATCCACCTTTGCCTTCTTTTCTTCATGGTGGTCAGACCCATTACTTCTACGTTTCTTTCCACCATCACTAGGAGAGTCACTTGGTCTGCTTGGGTTGTTTATGCCATTCTCCCCTTTCTCTATTGCATCATCCAAATTCATATATTTTTCCGCCCGGTCAAGAAATTGTTGAAGTGTTGAAATTGGATGGCGATGGATGCTGTCCCATAGAGGACTCCGATAAATTATCCCAGCAGATATAGCAACCATCTTCCCTTCGTCTCCTACAGCAGTTGCTCTATTGGCTTCTCTCATGAACCTCTGTATATAGCTCTTTAGAGACTCATCTTTTCTTTGTTTGATATCTGCCAAGTCGTTGGCATAAACTGGTGGAGTCCGGGCAGTGCTAAATTGTCTACAAAACTCCTTCCTGAATGACTCCCAAGAGGTAATGGAGTTTGGTTTAAACCTCCAATACCACTCTTGGGCATTGTCCGTCAAGGTGGTGGGGAAGACTCTACACCGATAGTCATCACTCACCCCGAGTAGTTCCATCTGGTCCTCAAACTTCCCAACATGTCTTATCGGGTCTGCCCTTTCGGTATAAATTGGTAGTACCGGTGCTTTGTACTTTGCTGGTGGTTGGGCTGCTCTTATTCGAGCAGAGAACGGGCTGCCACTCCGGTAGTCTATCAGATCTATCTCGGAAGGTCGCTTTGACAAACCTTGCATTGCAGCTGCTAGCATGTCAAGCTGGGCTTGGATAGCTGGTGCAACTGATGAGGTTCCAAGGTTTTGACCGCCTGGTCGGGCATTACCATCTGGCACGCCACCGTCAAGTATTTCTACTTGACTGGTAGGACGGTCCAGATTTTTCCCTTCGACCGGGACGGTCCTCCTCTTGTTGGTGATAAAGTCCCTCAGATCCTTCTGAGAAGCATGCTCTCCTACCCGATCAAACACCGTACTCTTCGATTTCCCAGTGGGCTTACTACGTGGGACTTCATCTCTCCTGCTACGCCGCTGGTCGGGGTGCAATGGAGGCTTCTTGGCACGCTCTGGGCAGTGTTCTCCTCCTTGTGGGTTGTGGCCCTCCTTTTCCTTGGATTGGCTGGTTGGATGACTATTAGCCTCATCCCCACCATGCCCATCTTTGAACTGAGAGGTCCTCTTCTCTCTAGGAGCTTTATTTTGCTCCTGCCCAGGTGGAGTCTTTTTACTGCCCGATCGGTGACTTCTGGAGGGGGTTCTAGAGTGCTCCCCTTGGGTTGAGGTAGTGTGCGATCGAACTCCATCTCCCTCACTAGGTGGGTTATTACCACCCCTCCTTGGTCTATCATTACTCCTACCACCAGCTTCTGTGGTCCTTGCTCCTGGAGTGGTTGCCCCTCGTGCTGTAGCTTGGGCATTGGCCTGGGCCAACTTGGTAGCAGCCTCCAAAGCAAGCGCTGCTTCACGATGTTTCTGGTTGACCTCCTCCTGTTGTTGTCTGAGCTCCTCACTTCTGGCCTCCATATCGCGTTTTTGC
Organism: Humulus lupulus; assembly: GCF_963169125.1. NCBI lineage: Eukaryota > Viridiplantae > Streptophyta > Magnoliopsida > Rosales > Cannabaceae > Humulus > Humulus lupulus. The sequence goes on from NC_084802.1 coordinate 15,616,717, forward strand.
TGCTCTAAGGCAGCTCTCTGCCTGGCCATCTCTTCAGCAAACGCCTCTTGCCTAGCGTGGAATCGTGCCATCTCCTCCTGGAAGGCCCCCATGGTCTCTTGGAGCTCTTCAACTCCTGGAGTCACATCCTCAAGCATGACCCTAGGTTCATTCTCATGATATTGTGGGCAAGGACCTTCAGATCTAGCAGGTTCTTTAGAGGAGTTCGTCCTCTTGGAAGCAGCAGTGGTGTTCTTAGGCGCCATCTTGCTTCAGGGACCGTCTGTTCTTCTCTTCAGGCTCTCAATGAAAGCACCAAAATGTTGACTGCGTTTTTAGCCAACGACGTGAGAACGTCAAATACGACGAACCTTCAAGAGAATGTAAACGACAACAGACGGTATAAACAAGAAAAGTAAATAACACAGAATTTTTATAGTGGTTCAGCCCCGATTGTCGGTAATAGCCTAATCCACTTAGAGTTGTGATTTATAAATCTATACTCAAGATCAGATGGACTATGCCAACTGAGTTTCTTCAGTATAAATTGTGAAAATACAAGAATTCTCTCTAATTTCAGCACTTTCTCTCTCTAGAATAGACAGACCCAATTTTATCTCTCTAGAAAGAATAAGCAGAAGGGACCCTCTCTCATCTCATAAGCTCTCTATTTATAGAGATGGGATCCTCAACTGATATCCCCTTATAATAGGGATATTTTACTATATTTATTATATTTATATTACAAATAAACATTCAACATTCAAAATGTAACAAACTCCCCATTTGTGGGAAGAATGAGAGATTCCCGCGCATGTTGTTGAAGTTGTATCTGACTTAGTCTCCTCTAGCTAGTTGGTCCACCTCCTACTCGCTACCCATGCAAGGGCTGGTTGAACGTGCATGGTGGTAGGTTGAACGTGCATGGTGGTAAGAGATGCACTTCTCTCCTCTAACATGCACTCTCCTCTAGCATGCCATGTTCCTCCTTGAACCAATCTCCTTGGCTTCTCCTCGGACTAAGGTGGTCCGAGGCAACCTCCTTGGCACCTCACCTTGAACAACATTGAGGGAACCTCACCTTGGACAATATTGAGGGAACCTCACCTTGGACAATATTGAGGGAACCTCACCTTGGACAACATTGAGGCAACCTCACCTTGGACAACATTGAGGCAACCTTCTTTAGCATCTCCCAAACATGTCCGATCGAACATTGTATAGACTTTCCTTATGAAAGTCTAAGTCTCCATTCTCTTGCATGAGACTCCTCCTCCTTAGCTATTTACCTTGGACACGTTCGAGCCAACACTTAGAAAACCTTGGGAGGCTTGCCTCCTACACACCCTTGGGGTCTCCTAGGACCACACCCTCCTTGGGGTCTCCTAGGACCACATCCTCCTTGGAGTCTCCTAGGACCACTCCCCTTAGCTCTCCTAGGAGGCACTCTCCTAGATGCATTCTCCTTAGCCTCCTAGGATGCATTCTCCAATTTTTGGGTATAACAATGTTAAAGTTAACAAAACAAATCATTAAAACTAAGAATTTTCGTTATCTATACACTTATTATATAGAAGATATATATACTAGATACAAGCAATGTGCATAATATGCACGTTTGCTTAGTTTTATTTATAGAATTTATTAATTATTTTTATTAAATTTATATTAATGTCATATAAATTTCAAATAAATATCTTATTTTAATTAAATAATTTATTTATTTATTTTTGTTTAAGTTTATGTTTGTTCTAGTTTTTGAATTTGGGAGTGACAACAAGCGATTATATATTATATGTTTAATGTAATATTAAATATTATACGTAGATTTTAAATTTAAGTTTCTTGCTAGTTTAAAAAAATTAAAAAGATTTGTTGTTAATTCACAGTAGATTATATTATATGTTTAATATCATATTATTATAATAAGTGATTTTATTTAAGTTATAAAACGTATGATTTTATTATTTTAAATAATTATCATTGTAAAATATCTAAAAGATATCATATTTTAATTTGTTTAATTATTTATTATTTTTAAATAATTATTATTGTAAAATATCTCAAAAATAATCTTATTTTAATTTTTTTAATTATTTATTTTATTTTATTTAAGTTTAAGTGTTTACAAACTACCGTTTTTTAATTATTTATTATTTTTAAATAATTATTATTGTAAAGTATATCAAAAATATCATATTTTAATTTTTTTAATTATTTATTTTATTTTATTTAAATTTAAGTGTTTACAAACTACCGTTAAATATAAAAATATTATGTTAAATATAAGAATATTCTACTAAAGTTAACATTAACAAAAATAAAAAACCGTTAAAACCAAGAATTTTCGTTATTTACACATGTTGACGCGGTTTTTCGCCAACAGGTAATTAAGAGAAGGAGAGAAAGGGATTAGTGCTGAAAGTAGAACCGTCACAGATATGAAATCTTAGAGGATGAACTTGGTGACTCAAGACACGTTTTTAAGTGGTTCAAAGGTTAAAATCCTTCTACTCCACTAGTCAATATAATTGATATATTCTGGGTATTTAGTTACAAAGTATATATCTCTTCAGAGACTATTTTTTCCAACCTTTATCAACTCCCAGGGTCTCCATATTTATAGGAGAAGGCACCTGGAAGTTGGTAAGGAGGTCATCCCGTGACCTTCTTATTTGTCATATCAACTCTGTGACATTCATGATTAATTCCTAAATCTGACACATAACTATGGTCAAATCGATAAGTAAGGAGATAATGGGCCGCACGGCCCAACCCAGCCGTGGGTGTCTGAATACGCACGTTCCTACTGCGTGTCCGAGAAGTCAGGGAGATATCGGACACGTGATGTCAGATATAGGCACGTTTATCTTGCGTGTGTTGACTTTACAAAGGGTCAGAGATCCATGAGCAGCTCGTACCACGAGCTGCTCCCCTGACCCGACCTTTGGCCTTCAGACTCCTTCCCCCAGTCTTGGGCAACCTTGGCGAGTCCTTGAGGATACCTCGAGCTAATAGAGTACGACCTCGAAAACAGGAGCCCCGGCCTGGGGAAATTTACGGACTAACCATGATTAGTCCGATGCTCGACCTGCTAATCAGCCCGTGGGAAAACCAGGGCGTACAACACATTTATTATATTGAAAGATATATATATATATATATATATAGATATATAAATTTATGACCATGATCATCAGAATTTCAAGTTGCCATGTTTCCTTAATCTTAAGTTACATAATTATCCTATTTTTAAAAAAAAATATGGGTTTATACTTTTTTGGAACCTGTGTTTTTTTTCATTACCTGTTTGGACCCTGTGTTTTGACAAATTACTTTTTGGACCCTATGTTTTGTAAAATGGTTAAAATAGAACTCTAAACCTGATTTTGTTCAATATTTTCTCAACTAAAATCACAAATAATTTACCAAACTAACAATTCAGAACAAAAATAAAATGATTCTGCTTCAAAACTGTGTTGTTATATTCAATTTTTTCTTTATCAAAATTGAGTTTATGGTTCTATTTTAACAATTTCACAAAACATATGGTCCAAAAAGTAATTTGTCAAAACACCAAAATAGTATAAACCCAAAAAATATTGAAATCTAACTAATATATTATTTCGGTAATTAATTGTAGCGGTCAACAGATTTTATAGCTGAATATTCCAGCATGATACATCCAGACTTTGTGTGACTACGAGAAGCTGACTATAACCAATAAAATTCTTTTTAAGTAAATTAGTATAAATATATATATAAACTGCTAATTAGAATGTATAAATATATATTATAATAATTATATAAAGTTATCTTAATGGTTGCTTCTTATATAGAAAACTTATATATATATATATTGATTGAAAAAAATGTACTTATCTTATGGTACCGCCTACACGGACCGTGATAGTCACATATTTGACTTTCTTTATTAATTTAAGAACATAACAATTAGAAGCATTATAGTGTGCTTTCCTTTAGGTCTATTTATAATTAAAGACATATTTACGTGATAATATTGTGTATCTTCATATATATATAAAAGAAAAAGGTATATGATCCATATGACTAGTCTTGAAATGTCAGGAATTATTAATTGCCTAAGGTCACTCAGTACCGATTCCAATGTCTCTCTTGCCCGAAAGGTAAACTAAAATAATCTATACACATATACATACATATGATCCATTATATGCATTATTATTCTCTATCAATCCATACGAACAGTTTATATAGGTGTTTGGAAAAATAGTTTTTTCAGTCATTTTATACATATATATTTTTTTTATAATTAACCTGACAGACATAATGTATATATGCAGCTTGGAGCTGAGTTTGTAGGGACCTTCATATTGGTGTTCTCGGCCACCGGAGGGCCAATCTTAAACGAAAAGTACAATGGAGTGGAAACATTGATGGGCAACGCGGCCTGCGCAGGGCTGGCGGTGATGGTGGTGGTCTTCTCCATAGGCCACATCTCCGGCGCACACATAAACCCAGCGGTGACCATCGCCTTCGCCGCGCTGAGACACTTCCCTTGGGCCCATGTTCCGGGCTACATAACAGTCCAGGTTTTGGGTTCCATTTCAGCCTCTTTCGCTCTCAAGGCTGTGTTTCATCCCTTCATGTCCGGTGGAGTTACGGTGCCTAGCCCTGGAGTCAGCCATGCCCAAGTTTTCATGCTTGAGTTCATCCTCACCTTCTTCCTCATGTTTATCATCACTGCTGTGGCCACAGACACTTGCGCGGTACGTACTTTGATTAATGTTACGAAACTCTCATATATATAATCTATATATATATATTTATATGTGTGTGTTTATATGATGCAATTAATGTATAGTTGATATACATATAATTTTGTATTTTTCTTTAATGTATTTGTTCCCAATTAAAAATTGTGACAGGTTGGAGAGTTAGCAGGTATAGCGATTGGAGCTACAATTCTACTGGATGTACTTCTTGCAGGGTTTGTATATACATATGTATACCTTTATATTCTTATTTTGTTTTTCTGTAGATATTACATATTAATCAAAATAACTCAAACTAGAAAGAGAAAAAATTGTTAATATATATGTTGAGTTAGTGATATAATAGAAGAATATTGGTAAGGGTGTTCTAAAATATTATAAGGAAGTGACATATTGTTATTGATACAATTTAATATCGGATCTCACATATTTCATTCTAATAAATATTATGGTGTATGGCTAATTAATCATAGTATTTATACTTATGTGATGTTGAACATCTTAAAATATAAAATAACAACATTCATAATAAAATGGTGAGAGATGACATGGCAGGCCAACAACGGGTGCATCGATGAATCCTGTAAGGACAATAGGGCCAGCAATAGCAAGAGGAAATTACAGAGGAATATGGATGTATATGGTGGCTCCACCTCTTGGGGCCATTGTTGGGGCTGCTACCTACACTGCCGTTAAACTCCACGATAAACCACCAATTCAGGTATTTTTTTAGAACTTTAATTAACACCTTATTTATAAATTTGTAACTGAAAGTATATATTAAGAATGATTGGAGTGATTAAGTTAAGGGTATAATTTTTTTTTAATCAATACAGCCACCAAACATGTTGTGATTCTATAGACAAAGCTAGTTTTGTTAAGGAACCCTATTAGCCATTTTAGGACAAATGTTGAAAAGTAATATAATAAAAGATCGATATTACAAACAAAGACAATATCCTTGATAACTACTTCTATATGTGAGTTGATTAATCAGCAGGGGTCACGCAATCAGATTCCACGATGATATTATTATACCCAAGACTATTGAAAATCATCTTATTATTTTTTTATTACTCACCCTTGTTATAAGTTAATTACATTATTAAATATATTATACTCATCAAATATTAAAAGTGCCCCACATTGAATACAAATTTGTATAAAGATATCAACACAATTATAAAATAATGGGTTATACTTTATTCATTTTTAATTAAATTTAGGTTAATATATATTTAATCCTTAAAAACAATATTACTTGAAAATCGATTTCCCCAATTTAGAATTTTCATTTTGTATATTAAAAAAACTCACTTTTGCCTAAATTTAATGAGTAGATAGATATATCTCAACACCTAAATTCGTTTTAAATTCATTAAAAAATTACCTCAAAACTATTAGAATTATATTTTTATATATATATTTTTTAATTAAAAATATATTTATATAAAGTAACTGTTGGAAATGAGGATAAATTTCCCAGTTCAAGAATCTTAGATGAATCTCGGTAAACCAAAAATGAATCTAAGAACACAAATCAGTAAGACTAATTATCAAACAATTAGAAAATGAAAAATATGAAAGCATAAATCAACACAAGTATATATACTGGTTCAGAACAAGATCAATGTGATCTTGAACCTAATCCTATTTTAGGAACCACTATCTCTTCTTTATTCAATCAACGAAATGAGTACAAGACTTCAATGGAGCTTCTTAGAACAATCTTGGATCAAACTCTCTAAAACACTTAATCACACAGGTGTTTTCCTCTCAATCCCTGAGCAAGCACTTTCCCAACAGTTGTGCTTCTCAATACAGTTCCCCAAACTCAGCTCTCACAATTTTCTCAATACTCAATCTTGATTTTCACACTTGAGCTCTCTCGTCTAATCTGGCTTTTCTGTTGTTTCATCTGTGTAGTGTTCTTCTCTCTTCGTTTTTCTCTTCTCTGTTTTTGTTGTGTCTTCTAACAAGTGAATCTCACATGTCCTTTTATAGACCAAGGACTGAAAATTAATGAGGTTGTTATGATAGTTGAGAACCAAACAACTCATTAACAGAATTAGTTGAGATTTAGAGAAACTACCCCCACAATAACCAATAACAAATAAGATATAAGAAATTAGCTCTAAATATAATATATCAAACACAAAATATTTTAACATATACTTAAACATAAAATATCATTTTCTCAAATAATTAAATGTAAATATTAAATCTTAAACAATGAATCATTACGTATTTTTTCATAATCACTCAATTTAAAGAATTATTACATGGATCCTATAAAGCGCATAATATAAATATTACATAAAAAAATTAAATAACTCTAATAAACAAGTTATAATATGAAATTGAAATATTATATCATTTACCACATCAATATTATTTTCTTCTAAAAAAAAGTACTAAAGGCACTACAATATATACATACATATATCTACATTTAATAACAGTTATTAATAAAATGTTTATGATCTAACTCCAAAAAATTAACTAAAAAAGTTGTCCAAATTTATAAAATATTAATGGTAATTGATTTTTTAGAAAACTCTAGATTCTAAATATTTTTATATTAATATACATATACATATATAATCGGAGTAGGATCAAGGCGACACACTCAATACCAATCCCACCATACCTGCTTAAATATTAAGTGGAAAATCCCTGCTCTGTGCCTTGCATGCACCACGTAAAATGGTTAAAAACAGCTCATTAAGATTGGTTCACTATGGTACGTATATTGCCCCCACACCATGAAATTCACATCCCTATACTTTGTTGTAAATATATACATTTTTAATTCTATGAACAACGTATAACACATCTTCTTTTTGTACGTAATGGTGAGAAAACCTAACTCACTTATTGTTCTCCAATTGAATAGGTTCATGATGACTCTACTCGCCGAGTTTTCTCATCAGCAAGTTAATTGATTTCAACCTTTTTCTAAGGCAAGGGTATCAATGTAAGTGCATAGTTATATTATATTAGTGATTTTTTTTGGTAATAATTAATAAATGCATTTCTGTTATATGGAAATTTATTATTAAATATTGCTATGAAACATTATATGGTTCCAGCACTAATTGCAAAATTAACTTGAATATTGGTTCCCACTATATTAATGTAAAATATTAAATTTTTTAATTTTAATAATGATGTAGCATCAAGTTGTATTAAACACTATATAATGCTACATAACATTAATCTTTATGATATAATTGACATTTTCTCATAATAATTTTGTTGCAGGTGTGACAAATCTGCTGAAAAATCATCACAAATCAACTACTTGCAAAATATTTATAACAAAGATTTTGTTGATTTTAATTTTTGTAAAAGATCGTTTTATATGTATTTACATGGCAAGTCGTATATCCGTGAAGGAGTTATATCTAATATATATAATATAATGCTCGATTATTCCTATCTAATCTCAATTGTTTGATCGATATATATATATATATATTTATATATATATAGGTGTGTGGATGGTTATTGCCTTTCATCATCACGAACTAACATTCAAACTTAAGTTGTCCAAGAATTAATAGCACTTAATTTTATAAAAGTCAATATATGGTAAGCCCACATTTTTTCATGTTTATATTTATATATATGGGTAATTAGCGGCTAAATTGCATGTTCTTTTACAAGTGTAGTACTTAAGTCTCTTATCTTTTTTTTTTTTTTTTTTGCTGGCAAAAGTGTCGAACATTACATAATTGGTACACATTTTCCTCAAACCGTTATCCGTCTGTTAAAATGAGGATTAAATATGAATGTTAGAGACTATTGTCGCCAAAAAAGAAAAAAAAAATTAGGGACTTAAATGTTTCAATTTTTAAAGAACAAGGAATTTAGCTGCCAATTCCATATTTTTTTTCTTCAAGAAAATCAAATACTCTATAATTAACATATAAAAAATTATTTCATAGATTTTTTTAAGAGGCTATTGACTGCCCTAAACAAGTTGTGGTAATTCTACTATTGTATAGTCCCATATTATTTTTTTAAGGGTTATTTACGACGAAAGTACTCAAGTTATTACGTTTGTAGCACTTAAGTACCCAAATTGTTTTCTTGGCGACGAAAGTACCTTCCGTCCATATTTTGCTACAGTTTGGTACAACCGTCAGTTCTCACTATTAAATTTGTTTGTAAAACGTAGGCAAAAGTACTCAATTAAATGGATATTTGCAGCGAAAATACCTAATTTAAAAGGTGTTTGCAGCGAAAGTGGTCAATTTAAAAGATGTTTGCGATGAAAATACCCAAGTTATAAACAAATTTTACATCATATAGGTGGACTTAACGACGAAATAGACAATTGCACTAAACTGCACCAAAACATGGACGAAATTTACTTTTCGCCACCAAAAAAATAACTTGAGTACTTAAGTGCCACAAACACAATAATTTAAGTACTTTCGCCGCAAATATCTTTTTTTAATTACAAAATTAAGATAAAATAATTTTTTTACATTACCTCATATATTAGTTTCTCTATTGTTTTCTTTACATTATTTAAATATTTTTATTAATTAAAATCATAGAAAATAATAAATTTGGAGAGAGAGAAAAAATTGAATAAATATTTTTTTTAAAATGTGTAAAGGAACTTTAAAATGTTAGAAATGATTAAATATTTTTTATATTAAAAATTTCCTTCTCTACATTTATAGATTTTTAGAGATCTTTTAACTATATTTTTTAAATTATTTAATTTTCTTTCTCTATGTCTTCAAATTTATTAGTTTTTATTTTTTTATTATTTTAATTAATAAAAATATTTAGAGATATAATATTTAAATGATGTAAAGAAAATATAGAAAAACTGATATATTATATAAAATGTTGACGCCGTTTTTCGTCAACTTGAAATGTAGAGCACGTAAACAGTAAAAAATTATGGCTAGAAAAATACAATAAAGCAAGGAGGATTTTTTACATGGTTCAGCAGTTAATTCTGCCTAATCCACGAGTTTTTGTTATTAGAACTTAGGGAATTTCTGGAAATTCTTCAAAGATGAATTCTCCAGAGTTTCTCTCAAGATCACAAAATTTTGGTCCATTACAAAGGCACAGGACTTCTCTATTTATAGAGGAAGTATCAGAATACTATCCTACACGTTTATGGGAAGTTATCATTTACATTAATAAATTTAATGGCTTTAAAAGCTTGTAACTCCTATGTACAAGGAAACGTACCCTGAAGATCAGGGGGCGTATAACTGACTAATAAATATCCCTATATTATAGGGAAGTTACAACAATAAATGTAGACTGCGTCTCTCCAAGTGACTCACTAAGCTGTTCGAAACCAGCAATGAACATCGCCAGCATTGTGCCAGTCCAGGTCTCTAAGTGGCTTTCGAGTTGTATTATTTTCTCAAGATCAACTTGGAAAGGGTAAATACCATTGAGGCTGCCTTACCCCGAGCTCACACTCATGCAAGCTCGGGCCACTTGATCCGAGGTCACCCGACAATGGACGTACTCTGATATTCTATCTTTCGAGCTTGTAAGGACTTCGAGGTTGCCACCTGCTTTGAAGGTTCGGCACCTAGGTTGCGAACACGTATTCTAGATATTGCGAGCTCACACCTGACGAATCCAGCTTTCGAGATCACAAGTCTCAAGGCTCGAAATCTGGGTGTAACATAAAAAAATATTTTGTTTTAATTTTGTAATTAAAAATAATAATATAAGATTATACCGTGCAGAACCATAACTTGTCTAGGGTAGTCAATAACTCCTTAAAAATTTAAGAATTTTTTTTTTATATGTTAATTATAGAGTATTTGAACTTCTTGAAAAAAAAAATATATGAAAATTGGCGGCTAAAGTCCCCATTCTTTCGAAATTGAAGTATTTAAGTCACCGATCTTTTTTTTAGCGGCAATAGTCTCAAATATTTACATTTAGTCCCTATTTTAATAGATGGATGACGGTTTGTGGAAAGTATGCACCAATTATTTAAGGTTTGAGACTTTTGTTTTAAAATATATATATATAAGAGAATTAAATATGATATACTTATAAAAGAACAAATACTTTACCCACTACCCTACTTATAATTATATGGCCAACTTTGTGGCCTTTCCATAGGTTTCATAAAGCTTTGATGTGCTTATCCACGCAACTAATTGGCTCTTTTTTTTTTCCTTCCATCCCATTCAATGAAAATTTTCTACTAAATTAAATATATACTTAAATTTCCTTTCTCACATGTATATTTTTCGTATCTAAACATTGAGATTTACTAAAATTTAAATAATGGGACAAAAGAGACACGTATCTTAGAGACGGAAGAATTTCATTTCCTTTCCTTTGAGCATTCAGAAGACAAGTATACACATTCAGAGTTTAAGAGTTTAAATAGTTGGCATGAAGATTATAATATCCATAATGACTGAAAATTACATTATTTTTTTCAAAAAATAATTTTTATAAATGATTTTTAAATAATTATTTTGAAATAAGTATAAATAATAAATATAATTTTCATAGAAACATTGAAATAATTCTATAATTGCTACAAAAATTATGGAAAATACTTTACACTACTAGAAAAAACTCATTTCGTGTTAGTAGTAAAATTGACGCGAAATCTAATGATGCAATTGTGTCAGTTGCACACGGACATGTAAGACCATTTCACATTAGTGTGTCACTAACATGAATGAAGCTATTTTGCGTCACTTCTCAACTAATACTAAAAGACTTTTAGACAGTTGAGAATTGACGCGAATAATATATCAAAAATAATTAATTTGCTAAAATTTATTTTGCACAAAATCTAGAATTGAATTTAACATGAAAAATCAAAATCAAAATATATACAGAATTAAAATCTACCAAAATCTAAAGTAAAATACAAATAAGAAACACTTGTCATGGTTAGGATAAGATGAATTGTATATTTTCAAAATATGACACAACACCTAATCTAATATAACAATTGAAAATTATACATTTACAAGTGTAGTAGCAAATGATCAGGAAAACCAAACTAGCAAATTAGGCACTAATAGATTTTGCAATTACTCAGTCCAAATTCACACTTCTCAACAAAGCCAAGGACAATTACAAATGTGAATACAAAAGCAATGGAAATTCTCTCTGACTTCTCTTTACCAGAAAAAGAAAAATTTCTATCAAACTTTATAATATATTACAAAACTCAAACAAGTCAATGACCCAATTTAATTGAACACGGAAATCAAATCCCTCTTATAAAGAATAAACTAAGCAACATTGATGATATACTAGACAACCAGTGTTGCCTATTGTATTCGCTTTATGTTTAATATTAAAAATCTATTTTAGTAATCTTCATGTCCATATTTTAGTACATCCATTGAAGGATATATGTGGGTTTTCTAAACTTGTTAGGGTAGTGTAATTGCTCTTTCTGATTCATCAACTATTATATTGACATGCACATTATAGAAGGATACTTATTATGTTTTAGAATATGCTATAGGAAAAACAGGGCAGTGTTTATAAAGAGAAGAAAATATGCAGTTAGACATTAGAATGCTTTGTTTGCTCCATTGTTTCTCAAAAAATAAAAATGATAATTGAAACTACGATTTCACATATTTTGTTTGTTGATTTGGTTTGAAGAGCACACATGGCTTGATTCCAACATAAAAATGTAGATTTACCAACAAAATTGAGCATATAGGCTATTAATTTTTAAATGATCTAAATCAATAATTGTTTCACAAGTACTATTTTTCTCTACTGAATGCACACAAAGCTTGATTAATTAATAGTAAGAAATCAATTATTTAGAAAGTTCATTCAATAGAAAAATCAAAACAACAATTTAAATGCAGATAATTCTCTCACCCAAAACTCTTTAAGAATGAAATAACATTCTCTTTAAAAACAAAGGAGCCAGAATTTCTCAACAGAAGAGAAAGAGAAGTAACACATAGGGTTAAATAATATCCAAAGACAACCTTGAAACTATTTAAAGCAGCTTAGAACTAGATTTTCCAAGAATTCAATAGAAAATTTTAAAATTCACTCTCCAGCAACTCCTATTAAGATCCAAATGTGAGAGAGGAAAAACATGAGAAAGGTTGAGTTTTCCCAATAAAATTAAAAAATAAATGACGGAGAGAAGCTCGAATTTTGGACTCAAACATAAAATGAGATAGATAAATGTTTTGATACTGACAAAAAAAGCATAAAAAAGCTTAAAATTAATGAAAATAAAAAGAGATGAGAAGAATATAGAACTTAAGTTGAAAAATGAGAGAAAAAATACATGTCCAATCGAGAAATGAGAGAGAGGTCTCGTTGTTTGTTTTAAAAGTTAAGGCATAAATATATTTTATTCAATAATTAAATAAATACCTAACGTGATTATTCACAAAGAAAATAGAGAAGGAAATTGTTCCAATGAAAAAAGAATAAGAAGCTGATACCATAATGAATATATAGATAAGAAAAACATCAAAGAAAAATAAAACCTGAGATGAGAGTGGAAGATGAAGAAAAACTTAAGAGTGTCCATAATAAATAAGGTGCATACAAGGTGCAAATCTCCAATTCAACTTCATGGTTTTTGAGGTTCTAGTCGAACAAATAGAAGATATACTTATTCTTTGGTCAAAATAAATAAAAATAAAATAATTAAAACTTAAAACTTTCAGTACAAAGATTTACAAACATGAAGAAACATAGTCAATCCTTCCCTCCCATTACTCTACTACTTTCTTTCTTCTCTTGCTTGGTGACACTTTTTTCTCTCTCCACTCACTTTTCAACTTCAACTTCTTCACTCACTTTTCTTAATCACGCACCTCTATAATTTAGTAGAGACATCTATTAAATAATAAAAATTATATAAATATTTAGAGAAATACTTAAGCATAGTTCAATGAATAGACCTCTCTAAAAGTCAACCCTTAAAATTGCAATAGCCTAATAACAGAGCATCAAAAAATCAATTAAGTAAGAGAATTTAATACCATAAAAACATTTTAACATACCCAACAATAACTATTGTACTTTCTCATAGGATTGATTTCTTTTATTTGAATTTTCTGAATATGTTCGAATAGGCTTAATCCAAACACAAGATGGAAAACAGGGTAAAAAACAAAAATTATATCACAAAACACACATATATATATAGAATCTATATATGCAAAAGTATATAAATATTGCAAATATTAATTAACCTATCACTCATATAATAAATAACACAAGTCCATTAAGTATTTTGTTATTTAGACATTCTTTCAAAATTCTAGAGTGCATAAACAATAATAGTAAACAATCATCTTTTGAAAAATTGGACACAAAAGTTTTATCCACACTTATAATAAAAGAATAGAACAGGACCATATGTCACAAGAGAAAGACCAAAATTACATATGGCTAAAGAAAAGAATTATAATGCTTAATATACTACTCTCCCGAGCTTCTATATTGATTCATTTGTGTGAAGTAAAAATAAAAATAAAGTATTTTTTTTTAATATGCAAAATAAGTATATTACCTGACCTTACTTTCAACTGACTTCTTTGATTTCTTTATGTGATTTAAAAACCTTGTTAGATCGAGCCTCGCCATAGTCAATGACCTTTTTTACTCTATCCATTATGACAGTTATGTCTTCTGCAACATTTCATCATAGCAAGTGGTTGATCATTCAAGATGGTTTGAGCATAAGCATCATTTTAAATAATGAACTATCAAACCCAACTTCATATTCCTTGTAACCTCAATTATAGAAGATAAAAAAAATTAGAGCAATCAAATTGAGAAGTAAGAAGCTAGTCATAATAATTATAAATTATATATATCTTAAACTTCTGTGTTACATCAATACAATGCTATATATTATATAACACTCAAAAGAATAAAGCAAATATAGAATAGAACCATGAAAACACTACAAACAAAAAAATGCTCATTATTAGAAATATATGTGTGAAAATTGGTAATTTAGAAAACATTAATTATTTATTAATCTTTATAGTGTTTTATCTCATATCAATACACATATCTTATGATTTTTAGAGGGACGAACAAAAAAAATACTTCAACTATGTAAATACCATACCTATACATTTATGATTCTTGAAGCAAATGAGCAACGATATCCTAATATTTCTACACTGAAATAGGAAATAATAAGAAAAAGAATGCCAATTTTTAGTTGATTAAAACATACATATTTATTCTTATCAAATAAAGCTATTATAGAAAGAAAAAAAAAGTAAAGATATTGAGATTTAATAGTAAAATTAGCCAAACCAAGCTCTCTAACAATCAAACAATAGAAGAAAGAATATAGATTTCTCTCTATCTCTTTGTCACTCCTCTAATTTATATGAGTTTATAAGTTTAATATATTAAATAAAAGCAAGCAAGAAAAAGTGGAGTATATATATAAATATATATTCATAAAAATCTGTCATCTTCCCTTCCTTTCCAACAACAATATAATATATATTTATATATAAATGAATATAGTACAAACAATAAACATATGTATTTCAACAAATATATATATTTATTAATATGAAACTAAAAACTAAAAACCATAGATGAGATTTTGAGAGATGCACAGAGAAGAAGAACATAATAGCTGGTAGGGCACTTGTTCTTGCTTATGGTTGGCAACAAAGAAAAATAGAGAGATTAAGAGGGATAGAGATGGAGAGGGAGAGGACGATTTGTAGTGAGAGAGAAAGGTAAATTCTTTACTAAATTTTTCAACTAAGGTTTGAGGAAAAGGAGAGGGGACAGTTGGAGGAAATGAAAAGATGATGGGAGAGGTAGCAAGACAAGACAATAGATTAAAAAAAATACTTATATTTCACTTAGCGCCCTTTATTTTTTCTTTGCCGCTTTTTTATTTTTGAGTGCTTTTACGTTACTGCATTTTTCATATCTATTATAATACTTTTCAATTAATCTTATGCTCATGTGTTGTTAAAAAAGGCTTTTGTTGTAGTGTGGGTAGATGAAAGGGTACAGATATTTGATAGCTGGTTAGGTCAGTACTAAACCATGCATAGTTTAAACGAGGTTTGGGATGGGGTCGCCGTTCAATACGGGACCAACATTTATAGAGACCTTTCGAGGTTGTCTCCTACATATAGAGAATGGACTCCCCCAGCATCCTCTGAAGATAGGGGAATTTCTTGGTTGACGAGGACAAGCTCGGTAGAGAGTACCAGTTAGGTTTCTTTTGACCTGAGTCTTGCTTCTTTTTGTAGTTTAGGCTCGATCACAAACGTTTAAATTGTGTATCTGGATGTGACATGGATTCCGACTTGGATAACATATTGAACCGTCCTATGGGGGCGAAGGCGAGTAAGCTCCAGAGGGCGTCACAGAGAGGGGGTCACCCCTCAAAGATCCCAAAAAGAGCCGAGGTGACTCCTCCAGCCCCAGACTCCCAAGGCCCGAGCCAAGTTGCTACTGCAGACCCCGAGGTCAAGGGACTTGTCGAGGCCTCTCTGCCCACGCCTCCTCTTAAAGTCCAGCCCCTTCCACCATCTCCTGCCCCACGACCAAGACTGACTCCCACAAGGGAGTGCTTCTTCACGGTCTCACCCCATGTGCCCAAGTTCGTGGTCAATAACACGATTGGGCCGTAGGGTGTAAACCTAGGGTCCGAGGTCCTAACCCAAGCTGGTCAAAGCCTAAGTAGCTTCGCTACTCCCTAATGGGAATTTCTGACCTCATGTAGTGATGCTAACTCCATTTTCGACAAAGGCGGCGAGCTCATCATCTCGGTAAGCCACTTTTCCTTTAACCCTATGCTCTGTTAATTCGAATATTGCCTCCACTGACTTAGTTTTATTTTTTCATGCAGACCTTTGATTCCTTTATTCAGCATAACTTCATGCTGAATAATGAGGTAACCCAGGAGCAAGGCATTGGCCCAAGAGTCTAGGGATGCCCAGCTGAGGCTGGCAGATGAGCTCAAGGTTGCCCAGCAGGAGATAGCGTCTCGGGACATAGCCCTCCGGAATATGTCAAAGCTCGAGGCGACGCTGACAATGACCATGAAAGAGGTCGAGAACAAGAATTCCGAGCTTAAGGCCCTCCGAGAACAGAACACCAAGTTTGAGGAAGAAAAGGTAGCCACTTTCGATATCTTCGAAGGTGAGAAGGCTCGCCTTTTGGAGGAGTTCAAGGCTAAGAAGGATCATGCCGTTGATATGGTGATGTATCGGATTTGGGTGAACAACCTTCCTAGACACCTTGGAGGCCAAGTTCATCGATAGATGGCAAGCTCGCCTTGATGAGGAAGACGCCAGGCTCAAGGCTGAAGAGACCGCGGGAGCATCGGGAACGGCTGGGGAGACCGCGGGAGCATCAGGAACGGCTAGGGAAAAGGTGCCGGCTCCATAAGTGTGGGATCATGGGCTGTGTCCCATTATTTTTTGTAACTCATTTTATATATATGCCCTTGGGGCAAAGACAATACATAGCTTTCTTTAGAGCTATTTCATTATTATTTAGATAATAATTTTAATCTTTATGCACACGATTCTCTTGCTCGAAAACCTTCATGCATTCGATTTTACATTCATCTTTTGCTTTAATATTTTTGCTTTACATTTTCGGGTTGAAATATTTCAAGCATGTTATACTAAAGGCTTGCTTTTATGTTTGTTTATTCATACAAACACATTTGTTGGATTTAAGCTTGAGTTTCAATGCATTCATGCACAGTTTACTCGATATATACATGTCCGACCTCGTTATTGTCAAGGTCGAACCTTACTTTTACCAGGTACTCGAAAGCACTTATATGGTATGTAATCTTAGTAGTTTAGTTATATCTTGCTTTTCTAGTCACTTTTTCTCATCCTCGAGCTGGTTCTCGAGGTTGTGAGGTCGAAACTTATTTTTGCAAAATTTTCCCGCCTCAGAATCAACATTCGTAGTTGGTTTATTTACACTCCAACTTTCTCTTTCTGTCGATTAGTTTTAGCTAGTTTGTTCCAAACTTGTTTAGCTCGTGTCTGGTTTGTAATCCATACACTTTTAATTTTTACAATCTGGTTATGCCTAGACAATCTTAGCTCGCATGTTTGGTTATTAATCCATACACTTATAATTTTTAGCCTGGTTATGTCCAGACCATCTTAGCTCGCGTGTTTGGTTATTAATCCATACACTTATAATTTTTAGCCTGGTTATGTCCAGACCATCTTAGCTCGCTTGTTTGGTTATTAATCCATACACTTATAGCTTTTAGCCTGGTTATGTCCAGACCATCTTAGCTCGCATGTTTGGTTTGTAATCCATATACTTATAATTTTTATAATCTGGTTATGTCCAGACAATCTTAGCTCACGTGTTTGGTTATTAATCCATACACTTATAATTTTTAGTCTGGTTATGTCCAGACCATCTTAGCTCACCTGTTTGGTTATTAATCCATACACTTATAATTTTTATCCTGCTTATGTCCAGACCATCTTAGCTCACGTGTTTGGTTATTAATCCATACACTTATAATTTTTAGCCTGGTTATGTCCAGACCATCTTTATTCTATGTTATTTATTTTTTCAAACTTATGGTATGATTGTATACCACTGATGCCCCCTTAATATCCTATGAGTGTGGCCATAGGTCATTGAATTAAGAGAGTTTGCAAAAAATACAACATTTAATAAAGAAAACAACTTTTGAGCAGAATTTAACATTGTATTAACAAAAGTCTAAAAAATAAACAAGCTTGGTTACAACATAAACACCCTTCCTATATTATTGATAATAAGGTCGTAGATGTTCACCATTCCAAGCTCGCGGAACCAACTCTCTGTTCAATCTTGCAAATTTATACACCCCAGGCTGAATGATAGACTCGATCTAGTAGGGTCCTTCCCAGTTAGGTCCGAGTACCCCAGCAGATGGGTCTCGTGTAGCCAAAAACACATGCCGTAGGACTAGGTCTCCCAATCCAAATTTCATCTCGAACCCTCCTATTGAAATACCTAGTAGCTCGCTGCTGGTATGCAGCATTTTTCAATTGAGCTTCATCTCCTCTTTCTTCAATGAGGTATATACTTTCTTCGAGCTGGGATTGGTTCGAAGCCTGATTGTACGCATGGATCCGTATTGTAGGTATTTCGACTTCAATCGGAAACATGGCCTCGCACCCATATGCTAGGGAGAAGGGAGTATGCCCTGTTGAAGTTCGAGTTGTGGTTCGATAAACCCACAAAACCTGAGGTAACTCTTTATGCCACCTTCCCTTAGGCTCTTCTAACCTTTTCTTTATGGAGCTTTTTAGGGCTTTGTTGACTGCTTTGACCTGGCCATTTGATTGGGGATGGGCGGCGGAGGAGAAGCTTTTTATTATCCCTTTTTTTTGCAGAAATGGGTAAACAGGTCACAGTCGAACTGGGTACCGTTGTCTGATACTATCTTTCTGGGCATGCCATGTCGGCAAATGATATTCTTTTACCACAAAGCCTAAAACAAATTTTGAGGTAATAGTGGCCAGGGGTTCAGCCTCAGTCCATTTCTTGAAATGATCGACCACAACCACGACGTACCTTACTCCACCTTTTCCAGTTGGCAACGAGCCTAAAAGGTCGATTCCCCACACTGCAAATGGCCATGGGGAGGTAAACATGGTAAGCTCGGTAGGTGGAGCTCGCGGAATTGAAGTAAACTACTAGCATTTATCACATTGTTTGACATACTCGAACGCGTCTGCCTTGACTGTGGGCTATAAATACCCCTATCTTATCACCTTTTTGGATAGACTACGCCCCCCAATGTGATCTCCACAAAATCCTTCATGAATTTCTGCCAAAATTTTCTTCGCCTCGGGTGGATTTACACATCGAAGTAATGGCATTGAATACCCTCTTCGATACAACCTTCCTTCCACAATAGTGTACCTCGGGATCTGATACATCAGCTTTTGAGCCTCATTCCGTTCTGCTGGGAGACTTCCAGTTTTGAGGTAATCAATTATTGGGGTCATCCAAGTCGGTTGAGAATCGATCATGGATACGTCCTCTTCGTCAGGCTCGCTGATACTCGGGGTTGATAGAAACTGTACCGGGACCACGTTCAATGTTTTGGCCTCGCTGGTTGTAGTCTGCATTTGAATTTTGTTCTCGGGGGACTTGCTTTATAGCATATAATTCAAACTATCCGAGCGCAGTTTTTTCTTTCTCTAGGTACACGGCCATTCTTATCCCCCGAGCCTCATATTTCCCCAAAACTTGGTTGAGCACCAGCTGTGAGTCGCTATAGCAGTGTATAGCCTTTGGTTTGAGTTCCTTGGCTATTCAAAGTCCTGCTAGTAAAGCTTCGTATTCAACCGCGTTATTCGACGCTTTAAAGTTGAACCTTAAGGCGAAGTGAAATCAATTTCCTACTGGGGTAATCAGTATAATGCCTGTCCCCGATCCGTTTTTGTTTGAGGATCCGTCGACATAAAGTTTCCACAGCTCGTGGGATGGGGTTACAACTTCATCATTTGACATTCCAGTACACTCGACAATGAAATCCGCCAGGGCCTGTCCCTTGATGGTCGTTCTCGGGTGGTATGTGATCTCAAATTGTCTGAGTTTGATATCCCACTTTAACAATCTTTCGGATGCCTCTGGTTTGGAGAAAACTTGTCGTAGTGGCTAGTTAGTTGGCACGTGAATATGATGTGCTTGGAAGTACGGTCGGAGCTTTTGAGATGATTGTATCATGCTAAGAGCTAGTTTTTCCATTAACGGGTATCTCGATTCTGCCCCCAGTAACCTTTTGTTGACATAGTACACGGGCTTTTGTACCTTTTTCTCTTCTTGGATGAGCACCGCAGTAATGGCGTGTTCGGTTGTCGCGAGGTATAAATACAAAACCTCTCTCGTGATAGGTTTCGACAAGATTGGTGGTTCGGCGAGGTGCTTCTTAAGGTTCTGAAACGTGAGTTCGCACTCCTCTGACCACTCAAAAAATTTTCCCCCTCTCAAAAGGTTGAAGAAGGGAAGACAACGGTCTGTAGATTTCGAGATAAACCTACTCAATGCTGTCATCCGTCCAGTTAAGCTCTGGACGTCCTTGTGCTTCCAAGGTGAGGGCATATCTATCAACACCTTAATCTTGTCTGTATTAACCTCTATCCCTCCTGCATTTACTATAAACCCCAGGAAATTTCCCGAAGACACTCTGAACGAGCACTTTTTTGGGTTAAGTTTCATGTTGTACTTTCGAAGTACAGTAAAGCATTTTGCGAGATCATCGACATGGTTATCATTATGTTTCAATTTAACTAACATATCATCAACATAAACTTCCATGTTATTTCCAATTTGCTCGGCAAACATCTTGTTCACGAGCCTTTGGTACGTGGCCCCAGCATTTTTGAGCCTGAAAGACATAAAATTGTAGCAGTACAACCCTTTATTGGTTATGAAGCTCGTATGCTCCTGATCTGGTGCATACATTGCGATCTGGTTATATCCAGAATAAGCGTCAATGAATGACATGATGCCATGATCTGCAGCAGCATCTACAAGCCAATCTATTCGAGGTAAGGGGAAACAGTCTTTAGGGCATGCCTTGTTAAGGTCTGAGTAGTCAATACAGGTTTGCCATTTGTTGTTGGGTTTCGGGACCAACACTGGATTTGCAATCCAATCAGGATAAAAGGCATCTCGTATGAATTGATTTGCCTTTAACCTGTCGACCTCCTCCTTGAGTGCCTCATTTCTATCATCGTCTAGGAGTCTTCACTTTTGTTGCTTCGAGGGGAAGCTTTTGTCAATGTTAAGTGCATGGCTTATGACATTCGGACTGATATCCACCATGTCAGAGTGTGACCATGCGAACACATCCTGGTTTTCTTTCAAGAAGCAAATTATATGTTATCTTGCCTTTTCAGAAAGGTTCTTACCCACCTTCACCACCTTTGTAACATCTACTTCATCAAGCTTGACCTCCTCGAGCTCTTCTAAAGGTTCGAGGTCAGCCCTTTCTTCTATTTTGGGGTCGATCTCTTCATCTATCTCGAAGACCGACCCATTTATCTCTTGGATAACCACTAGAGCTTGTGTGTTTGTCTAACTTTTTCCTCTTATGGAAATGTTATAGCACTCCCTTCCTGCAAGTTGGTCTCCCTTCAGCGTCCCAATGCCACTAGAGGTCAGGAACTTAATGGTCAAGTGCCTAACAGATGAGATTGCCCTCAGCCCAATCAGAGGGGGTCTCTCGAGCAGTACGTTGTAGGCTGATGGGAGATCCACCACGACAAACTTCATCATCTTGGTTACCGAGACTGGATAGTCTCCCAAGGTTATAGGGAGTTCGATGCATCCCATACAGGCAATCCCTTCTCCTGAAAAACCGTACAACGTTGTTGCACATGCTTTCAAATCGCAAAGCGTGAGTCCCATATTTTTTAGAGTGGCTTTGTAGAGGATATTCACCGAGCTCCCGTTATCAATCAGGACTCGGCGTACCCTCTTGTTCGTGAGGTAGAGAATAATGACCATGGGGTATTTATGAGGAAATTGGACATGCGACGTGTCCTCTTCTGTAAATGTTATGGGTGGAGTCTCAACCCTCTGTTGTTTTGGAGCTCGTGGCTCGGGTTCATAAGGAGAACCGTCTCTGGTCTTGAGCTCGTTTACGTATCTTTTCTGGGCGTTCCTGCTCGAACTTGCAATATGAGGTCCCCCCGAGATGGTTACTACATCCTCTCCATCAATCGGAGAGGATTGAGGGTCTATCATCCTCCCGAGCTCGGGAGTTATTGTGTTGGGCAAGCTTTACGACTGCTACCTTCTGACTTGTTGTTGATGCTTGATTGGGATTTCGGTTTCTGACATACTGTCCAAAATAACCCATCGAGATCAAACCTTCGATCTCGTCTTTCAATTGTCAACATTCATCAGTTGTGTGTCTGATATCTCTATGGAATCTACAGTATTTACTTAAGTCCCTTTTTTCCTTTTGATTCCTCATGGGATCAGATCGTCTGAATGGGACCTAGTTTTCATTGGCCAGGTAAATATTCTCCCGAGACTCATTGAGCTCAGTATACCCCTTGTATACAGAGAAGTATTTATCCCCTTTCTTCTTCTTACCTCCATCAGCCTCGGGGTTATTCCCTTCGTTCTTCTTCCTTTTAGAAGGATTATCCTCGGAGGGTTTTGAAGTTGATGGGGCCACCGAGGTTGAGGCAGAGTTCACATTTGTCGTTGTAGTTATGGGCTGAGAGGTCATGTTCCAGCGCTAACCTCGCCTCTTCTACATTGACGAACCTCTGAGCCGTCCAATTGAACTCGGTTAGCGACCTAATAGGTTTCCTTTGTAAATTTTCCCAAAGGGGACTTCTTGGAAGAATACACGCTCTAACGGCCATCAGGTGACCGGTATCATCGACATCCCGAGCTCAAGCCACTTCTAGGTTAAACCTCGTGAGGTAACTCTTTAAGGATTCATTTTTTTGTTGTCGAACATTGGTTAAGGCTGAGGCCGAGGGCCTGATGCCAATCATAGCCTTAAACTGCTTCTTAAAGTCTCTAGATAATTTATCCTAGGACGAGATCAAATGTCTTCTAAACTTTTCAAACCAGTTTTTTGTTGATCCTGTACGTGTGGCTGGGAACAACATACATCTGAGCTCGTGGCCAACATTACTGGCTCGCATGCTAGTGTTGAAGGTACTCAGATGACTATACAAGTCTGAGTTTCCATCAAATGGCGGGACATGGGGTATTCTGAATCCCTGAGGAAACGGAGCACTGGAGATATGCAAGGAAAATGGCTCGAGTTCCTCATCGGACTCTTCAGCTTTGTTCTTATTACACTCGTCTTGCAGGAGCCTGAGTGCTCTTTCTAACTAGTCAATCCTTTCTTGGACTAAATCCACTAGGGGTCGAGCCTGGACCTGAGGGGGCTGATTATTGTTAATAAAAACTCCAGCTCCTTGTCTTGGTATAAGGTTATTTGTTGGCTATTTACGGCATTCAGATGGTCGCGCAGATTAGGGTTCGGGGGATTATCTCACCCTTAATTATTGTTTAGATGATTCCACAGATCAAGGTGATTCCCTCGATTCCTTGTATGCCTTGGCTTGGTGTTATAAACGCTTACAGACCGAGTGTAGTCTGAGCTTTCACTCACGTAACTTGTATCCCTCTCTGGATGTGTGGCTCAGTGATTACAAGGTGGGTCCCCTGCTGGCTTCCTTGTTCCAACAGCTTGTGATCTTGAAATTTGGCTTCTCGATGGCTGAGGAGCCCTGCGACCTCGGGTAGCCTCTCTTTCGTTCCCCTGTCCAGGCCTAGCCTGTCGGTTTCCACCTCGACTACTGATGCGAGATGGCCTCCGTGGTGCAGTTTGTGGGACCTCTCAGACTAGCGAAGGGTGCCTTATTGGTGATGGTGGATGCCTTATGGGCGATGGGGGTTGTCTCCCATTGTCGGGTCTGGATGGCCCAGAGTTTGCCCAGACAGGCTTCGGGTTGTTTCTCGCGGTATCAGAATTCGGGTTCTGAGCCACTGGAGGGGCTCAATTATTACCCGTTCCTGTAGGCAAGTCTGCAGTCGGGTTGGCAGTGGCCTCATCCCGGGTACTCCTCCGGGGCCTTGGCTGATTCGGCTGCGATGCTTGTTCCGCCCTTCTGGCGGTCGTGCTCCCACGGGGCCGTCCTCTAGGCCTCCGGGAGGTGCCTGGGCGTCAATGTTGCGAAAATTATAGCAATTAAAATACGCAAGTATACGTAGCCGCACAAGTAATATAATGGTAAATGAGTATCGTCTCCACAGGGATTTTAAACTAAATAAATGCAAAATCAACTAAAAACAATTCAAGAAGACAATAACCAATTCAAATGAATAAGGGGTAAATGAATCTGAAATGAAAAGTATATATGCAGAATTAATTAAACTAAAATAATGGAACCAAGAGAAATCAAGTCTGTGAGAAATTTATATGTGAACAAGTGATCTGGGTGGTTAATCCCCCTATAATTTCTTTCCAGTTGTTATAGCAATGCAAGAGCATAGCATTTGTCCTCCTGCGACCCTGCTAAATGCTGAAGCAATGATATAGCAACTCACCACTCCAGAAAAATAATGCCTCTGCCCAGACTCCTTTGCTCAGCCTACTCCCAGTTTTACCAACTCCTGGCTGACCTGTTTCTTTATTCTTTTTTTTTTTTTTTTCAAGGGGTAATACACCCCAAACTTAGTTACATACATTATTTATTTACAAACTGTCTATTGCACTCATGGGTTGCCCAAGTGTGACACAAGAAATGCAGGGCAACCCATAGTCTTTCTCCTTCAAGCATCCTTCAGATTGACGGAGGTCTTTTCTCTGTCGACCTCCCCACCCCAGTAGTGCTTCAGCCTTTGCCCATTAACTTTGAACTCCCTCCCGGACTGATCTTCTCGAACTAAAACAGCTCCAAAAGGGTAGACTTCAGTCACTGTGAAGGGACCCGACCAACGAGATTTTAGCTTGCCAGGAAACAGTTTCAACCTGGAATTAAACAACAAGACCTTCTGGTTCTTCTCAAACACCCGCTCCTTAATTCTTTGATCATGCCACTTCTTTGTTTTCTCTTTATACAGCTTGGCGTTTTCATAGGCAAACAACCGCATCTCGTCCAGTTCATTCAGCTGCAGTTTTCTTGCTTCTCCAGCAACTACAAGATCCAAATTTAACTTCTTCAATGCCCAAAATGCCTTATGTTCTAACTCCACAGGAAGATGGCACGCCTTCCCGAAGACTAAGTGATAAGGTGACATGCCTAGAGGAGTCTTAAAAGCTGTCCTGTATGCCCAAATCGCATCATCTAGCCGCTGTGACCAGTCCTTGCGGCTTGGGTTCACCACATTTTGTTTACAAAGTGGGTTCCCTCATCACTGATCAACGCCCTTGGAGTCCCAAACCTTGTAAACACATGCTTATGCAAAAACTTCATCACTACCTTAGCATCATTTGTGGGGCTAGCCACTGCCTCTACCCATTTTGACACGTAGTCAACAGCCACCAGAATGTATAAGTTCCCAAAGGACTGTGGGAATGGCCCCATGAAATCGATTCCCCGGACGTCAAATAGTTCTACCTCCAAAATACAGTTCAACGGCATCTCATTCCTTACTAAAATGTTGCCTACACGTTGGCAGCGGTCACACTTCTTAGCGAACTCATGAGCGTCTTTAAAAATGGATGGCCAATAATATCCGGATTGGAACACTTTAGCTGCTGTCCGCTGTCCACCAAAATGGCCACCATATGGGGCTGAATGGCAGTGCTCTAAGATGCTGGACACTTCATTTTCAGGCACACAACGCCTCATTATCTGTTCGGGACACTGCTTGTAAAGATACGGTTCATCCCAGTAATAAAATCTGATGTCATGAAGAAACTTTTTCAGTTGCTGTTTGTTGAAGTCAAGTGGCTGTACTCCACTTACTAAATAATTCACCACATCCGCGTACCATGGGACACTTTCCTGGTCTAAAACTAGCAGCTGCTCATCTGGAAAGGAGTCTTGAATCTGTGTTTCTGCCTCACTGGTGATGCTGCTGTGATTTCTGGTTTCCAGCCTTGACAAGTGATCTGCCACCTGGTTTTCAGTACCTTTCCTATCACGTATTTCCAGATCAAATTCTTGCAGTAGCAAGACCCAGCGGATTAGCCTTGGTTTAGACTCCTTCTTGGCTATTAAGTATTTGATTGCTGAATGGTCAGTGAAAACAATAACCTTTGTACCCACTAGATAAGATCTGAATTTCTCAAAAGCGAAGACCACAGCCAGCAGCTCTTTCTCGGTGGTGGAGTAATTTGTCTGAGCATCAACCAGCGTTTTACTTGCATAATAGATGGAATGAAAGATTTTTCCTCTCCGCTATCCAAGGACTGCTCCAATAGCAAAATCGCTGGCGTCGCACATGAGTTCAAAGGGCAAAGACCAGTCGGGTGCTACAATTACTGGGGCTGTTATGAGAGCTGTTTTTAACTTTAAAAATGCTTCTTGGCACTCAGCAGTAAAGTCAAATGTGTGGTTTTGTTCCAGCAAGGTACACAAAGGGTTAGACACCTTAGAAAAGTCTTTAATGAAGCGCCTGTAAAATCCAGCATGTCCAAGAAAACTCCTTATTCCTTTCACTGTAGTAGGGGCTGGTAACTTCTCAATGACTTCTAGCTTTGCCTTGTATACTTCGATCCCCTTTCTAGAAACTTTGTGGCCCAACACGATACCCTCTTGTACCATAAAATGGCACTTTTCCCAATTTAGTACCAAATGGGTCTCTTCACATCTTGTTAGAACCTTCTCTAAATTCGCCAAACAGCCTGCAAAAGAGTCGCCATAGACTGAAAAATCGTCCATAAAAATCTCCAAAATATTTTCTGCCATGTCTGAGAAGATTGCCATCATGCACCTTTGAAAGGTGGCTGGTGCGTTGCACAAACCGAAAGGCATCCGTCTAAAAGCGAACGTCCCATAGGGGCAGGTGAACGTGGTTTTCTCTTGGTCTTCCGGGGCTATAGAAATCTGATTATAGCCAGAGTAACCGTCAAGAAAGCAGAATAATTCTTTCCCAGCCAAGCGATCCAACATCTGATCAATGAACGGCAATGGGAAATGGTCCTTCCTTGTAGCTTTATTTAATTTTCTGTAATCCATGCATACCCTCCATCCAGTCACTGTGCGAGTAGGAATCAATTCGTTGTTGTCATTTGTCACCACTGTAACCCCTCCTTTCTTAGGAACGCACTGGACTGGGCTAACCCATGAACTATCGGAAATCGGATAAATAATGCCATAGTCAAGCCACTTGATAACTTCTTTTCTGACTACATCTTTCATCACTGGATTTAATCTTCTCTGCTGCTCCACAGAAGTGCTACAATCAGATTCCAGCAAAATTTTATGCATGCACAAAGCTGGGCTGATCCCTTGTATATCGGCCATAGTCCAACCAATAGCCTTCTTATGTTGTCTCAGTAACTCCAGCAAAGACCCCTCAGCATTACCTTCTAAACAGGAAGAAATTATCACTGGCAGAGTGTCATTGTCTCCCAAATAAACATATTTCAAATGGCTGGGCAGCGGCTTTAATTCCAGTTGAGGTGGCTCTTGGATGGACGGTTTTGGTGGCTGGAAATGTTTTTCAGGCAAGTTCAAAGCTTCGAAAAAATTATTGAATTTTCTGGCTGGTTTGCAAGAATCCACCCAAGTAACTTGCGGTTCTTCTTCACTGCTAGAATCATCATAATCTTCAAAAATCTGGGTGCCCATTTCAGCCTTATCAACCCTCTTATTAAATCTCTCAGCCACAAGCGTCTCAATCACATCAATACTAGAGCATTCTTCTATTTCGTCAGGAAACTTCATTGCCTTGAACACACTGAAAGTAACTTGCTGATCATTAACTCTCATAGTGAGTTCCCCATTCTGCACATCAATTAAAGTACGCCCTGTAGCAAGGAACGGCCGCCCCAATATAATTGGCACTTCTCTGTCAGCTTCATAATCCAAGATAATAAAGTCGGCTGGGAAAATAAATTTTTCAACCTGCACTAAAACATCCTCAATTTTCCCTTCAGGATGGGCCATAGATCTATCCGCCAGCTGCAATGTAACAGTTGTAGGCCTCGCTTCACCAATACCAAGCTTCTTAAAAATTGACATCGGCATAAGATTAATACTGGCGCCCAAATCACACAACGCCCTTCCAACATCCCGTCCCCCAATAGAACAAGGGATCGTAAAACTGCCAGGGTCATTCAATTTTGGAGGGATTTTACTCTTCAACATAGCGCTGCAACCCTCTGTAAGAGCAACAGTTTCGAACTCCCCCAGCCTTCTCTTTTTCGTCAAAATATCTTTTAAAAATTTGACGTAGTTTGGCATTTGTTCCAAGGCTTCCACCAAGGGAATGTTAATATGGAGCTGTTTTAACACATCCAGAAACTTCCTGAACTGCCCATCTTGCTGCTGTTTGCGAAATCGCTGAGGAAATGGTAGGGACTGTTTTGGTATAGACTTTACTGGAACAGATTGCTGACCCGATGCTGTATCAACTGGGCCAGTTTCAGTAACTTCTTTTGCTGGTTTTTTACTAGATTCTCTTTCAGTTTGGATTGAAGTGGGCTCCCCACTGCCCTTTATTTTCTCCTCAGAATTTTCCAGAATTTTTCCACTCCTTAGATTGATAGCCTTGCAATGTTCCTTCCCATCTCTCCTTGGATTCTCCGTGTCACTAGGCAAAGAACCTTGAGGCCTATTTTTTAATTCATTGGCTAATTGCCCCAGCTGCATTTCAAGGTTTCGAAGAGATGCTGCCTGACTCTGTATCATTGCATCATTCTTGGCCATATAATCCCTCATTAAACTCTCCAAAGAATTGGATTGAGAGTTTTGAGGGTGTTGTGGTTGCGAAGTCCTTGGCTGCTGAGAAAAACCTGGTGGATAAGCTTGCTTTCCTGGTGCTGGTGCGTTGCTGGAACTTGCTCCTTGACCCCCCCCCCCCCCCCCCCCCCCCAAGATAGATTCGGATGCTGCCTCCAAGCTGGGTTATACGAATTTGAGTATGGGCCACTGTTTCGGTTAAAATTCTGGTTTCCTACATAACAAACTGCTGCTGGGTTAGAAGGGCAATTTTCAAACATGTGCCCATCTCCACAATATACATAGGAAATGTCTCCACTTTGAATAGCAGCAGCTGGCTGAATGTTGTTCCCCAAACTCAGATTTTTCAAAATATTAGTCATGGAGGCCATTTGGGCTGTCAAAGCTGTTACTGCATCTACTTCAAGAACCCCCGCCACTTTTCTACTTTGCGGAGCTCTTGTGTTGGACCATTGATAATTGTTGCTTGCAATTCTCTCCAAAATTTCGAATGCTTCATTATAAGACTTGGACAAGATAGCACCATTGGCCGAGGCATCTAACACCATTCTAGAAGCTACATTGAGGCCATTATAGAAGGTCTCCGTCTGTATATAGTGCGGGATGCCGTGGTGTGGACACTTCTGCAAAAGCTCCTTAAATCTATCCCATGCATCACTGGTTGATTCATCTTCAAGCTGCTGGAAAGACATAATTTCACTTCTGAATTTTGCATTTCTGGTGGGAGGGAAATATTTGCGCAAAAACTTTTCAGCAAGATCATTCCAATTTGTGACGGAATCAGGAGGCAAAGTGTTGAGCCATGATCTAGCTCGGTCTCTTAACGAGAATGGAAATAGCTTCAGCCTTAACGCTTCTTCACTCACTCCTTGAAGCTTAAAGGAATCGCTCACCTCCAAGAATGAACGGAGGTGGAGATGAGGATCCTCCGTTGGCATCCCGCTGAACTACCCCACGGTTTGGAGCATTTGAAACATCACTGGCTTGAGCTCGAATTGCGCTGCTTGTATTTCTGGCCTCACAATGCCTGGATTTAGCTCATTAAACATGGGGGCAGCGTATTCCCGTATTGCTCTGGCTCTGTCATCCGCCAAAACAATGGGATTAGTAACTTGCTGGCCATCCCCTTCATCATCAACACGTTCAGCCATAGTGCCTCGGCTTTTAGCCTTTTGATCATTTCTCCTTTTTCTGAAAGTTCGTTCGATCTCGGGGTCAATAGCAGCAAGTTCAAAGTCTTCTTGTTTGTTCATACACTAGAGAACCTGAAACTAAACAGCCAGAACAAACAGATTTAAAAACAACAGAAATAAATTGCAAATTAGTTGATAAAACAGAATTTAATTCTAAATCCCCGGCAACGGCGCCAAAAACTTGTTGCGAAAATTATAGCAATTAAAATACGCAAGTATACGTAGCCGCACAAGTAATATAATGGTAAATGAGTATCGTCTCCACAGGGATTTTAAACTAAATAAATGCAAAATCAACTAAAAACAATTCAAGAAGACAATAACCAATTCAAAGGAATAATGGGTAAATGAATCTGAAATGAAAAGTATATATGCAGAATTAATTAAACTAAAATAATGGAACCAAGAGAAATCAAGTCTGTGAGAAATTTATATGTGAACAAGTGATCTGGGTGGTTAATCCCCCTATAATTTCTTTCCAGTTGTTATAGCATAAGATCAGCAATGGCTCAGCAATTACATCAGAGTTAACAGATTTCCAAAAACACCCAGTAAGTTTTTTCCAAAACCCACTATATATTGTCTACAACCCCCTCAACACATTCCTGCATTAAACCAGATTGTAAACAGTCTATTAAGCATCAAATCTTGTGTTATACAAGGCAGCAAAATATCCCTATTTCACCACTAAAATTTACCTACAAATAGGCAAGTTTCTTGCATCAATTAAATGGGTTCAGCTAGCTTAAGTTTTTCCAAACTTAGATCTAGCTCAGTAATTGTTAATTATGGCCAGTAAATAACAATCAATAGCATTAATCACATTTAATTGAACAAAGATACAACTACTTCAACCATGCATCAAAAGATTCATTCATAATATAGGGTTCATAACCACCCAAATCCTTAGAGTATTAGTTCATGTCTGAAATAAAAAGTACAAAACCAGTAGCAAATATAGTATCCATAGAGTTGTTCACAGTTGAAATGGAGAGAAAAATTAATACAAAATTAAAAGGAAGAAGGAAAGAGTAGAATGAATTGATGAGCTCAAGTCCTCCTAAGTGTCTGCCGTGGTCCTCTTCCCTTTTTGGTATTTTCTCTCTGTTTTTCTTCAGCTCCTCCTGTACTATTTTTCTCTCTTCCAAAATGGTGATAATAATCTCCTCAGAATAATTGGTACCCTTCTGTTGCGGCTGCCCCCTCTTTTTAGGGTACTTTCCTTTACCCTAATAGGAAAGTCAATTCTCACCTTGTCCTCCAAGTGCCACATCACCTAGCTGACTTAAGTTATTAAAATTCTAGCCACATAGATGCTGATTTCACTCATTAAGCCCAGCTGTCTTCTAGCCACGTCACCTGCCTGATTCCTTGAATTGCTGTGGTGATGCTACAGCATTGAAGCAGCAACATGCCCCTTTCAGAATTTGTTTTTCTCCTTGCTTCCAGCAGTTCCCTTTCACATATTTTGTAAGCTTCCTTTCCTGATTAATACAACACAGTAATTTACATAAAAACACTGAAAAATATTACAATACAAACCTAACTCTTACCCAGACTCACTACCTAGAATAACACACTAAAACTGACAAAATTACATGAAATAAGGACTCATTACTCTTTTTAATTTTGAAAAGCAAGTTCAAAGATTATAAAAATAACTCTAAATCCTAGAGTTATCAGTCAACTGCATGTTTGGCTAATTCTTCATTGCGTTTTGTCGCCTCTGCCAATTGTTTGCGCAATTGACGATTTTCAAGTTCCATGATAGGAACATATCTTTCAGGGTTTTAGTGTAAATCCTCGTCAGGCCTGGGATCAGGTGGCCCACGAGAATTGGATGAATCACTCCTCTCTTTAGGATCCGAGTCCACCATGGGCTGCTTTCCAGGTCATTGGGGATATTCCTCAGTACAAGGAGTCTATTCCTTGGGTATCTGGGGCAATGGTCACCCACCAGTACTGGGGTTGCTTGCAGCGGTCATTGAAGATTTAGGAAGTTTTCTGATTAAACAGGCTCACGTCTTGTTTAATGGCTCTCAATGAAAGCACCAAATTGTTGATGTTGTTTTTTCGTCAACATAGAAATAAAGAGCAATTAAACAAATTACCAGAGGAAACAAACAATAATAGACACGATTTTTAGGTGGTTCAGCAATTAAAATCTGCCTAGTCCGCGAGTCGGTGTTATTCACTTTATGGAATTCTCTCAAAGCTTTCCAGAAGCAATTTTACAAAGCCTTCCCAATACAAATTTCTTCGTCCTTACAAATGAATTGCTCCACACTATTTATAGAGTGGTTTACCGAATATTTCCCCTCATATTTAGAGGAGTTATTATACAAATCTATTAAATAAATGCAATTAAATGCATATAGTTACTACGTACGCGTATAAATCCCATGATATTTAGGATTTAACAACAAATTAAAACCAATCCCATAAACATAGGGATTTTATAACGATAAAGATGTTCACACTCATCTCGTGACCTTGAGGATTCAATTCACATGCCTTCAAGACCGACCAACCATCACGACCTCGCTACCTCGGTTCTCCTTGACTTTTAACAAGTAACATTGTTCAGATCATCCTTTTCGAGCTCACAATGCCCGAGCTCGAACCGTCTTGTTTGATGGCAGGAAATGAATCAGGGAATTTATACAAGTGTTGAACCACTGTCATTGTAGCCATCCTTTCGAGCTTGACACATATTCTCGGAACTCCTCTGAGACCACGTAGTTTCCGCTCACCAATTTCGATGTTGTCGCACTTACTGCACAACGAGACTGTTCTTGATATTTTCATTAAAGCCAATTATGACGAACCTGCTTATTTTGAGATCAAAATTTCTATTCTTGAAATTTGGGTGTAACAATTATAAAAGTAATTAAATAAATAAATATTGAATTACAAATTTATTAATTTACCATTAAAGTTTATTATTTTAAAACTTATTTTATAAAAAAATATTGATAATGTTTTATAATTGTTAAATTATTATTTTAATTTATACTTTATAAATTTTTAATTAAAAAATTTAATCACACTAACTTTAAAACTATGTTGTAATATTTAGTTTTTCTAAATCTACAAAAATTTCGGCAACATAATGGTTGTAATCTAACCTATCCCAAAATTTAAAATTTGCATAAAAACATATAAACCAGTCTCAGAGCATACATAAATTTTAATACAATCATTTAAATTGACAAATAAACAACAACAACAAAATTATAAACATATTCTCAAATCAACATATTATTTATCTAATCTAACATATATAAAAAAAAAAACATAAAATAAACATCTAATGTGCATTTATCTAACCTATAGCATATAATACCCAATACAATGAAATATCACCTAAATTAGTCTTTTTTTTATAACCTAATATTTAATTTTACTATAATAAAATATTAAACAACTATGAAACTTCTTTATGTCAAATTAACTTTTTTACTATCAAAATTAAACTAAATTAGCATATACATTAATCTATGAAAAAAAAATCACCAACATAACAAAATCAACATTTCCTTATAAAAACAGATACACATAAACACATTCACATTAATTTATATACGCATACATATATATAAAAATAAATATATACATATACATATATAACCCAAAAAAAATAAAGTAAAGATAAAATAAAAATGCATATATACCTCTATTAATTGTCCAACTCTCTCTAAATGCAAATCTGAAATTAAAAAAAAAATTAATACTAACCATATTAATCAATTAGATAATTACCAAACAAATGATCAATTACCAAAATATAAAATCAATGCCCAATAGGAAGAGGATGATCCAACCAACGTAGAGGCACCACACTCACAATCCTTGCAAAATCTGAAAATACTAAAAAAACTATCATAAACCATTTTTACCATATACAAAAATCAAATAAATATTAACAAAAAAATACATTTTTATGAACAAAATAGAAAATAAAGAGTGATAAATACACATACCTGAAGATATGGGGCCAAAAATTGGCTTGAAAATCGCGTAAAGAGCGCTGGGGGCCGAAGTGCAGGAAAATGGCCTCTGGTTTTTCAATTTCTGAGAAAATGGGGGAAAGAAAGGGGCTCGGGCTGGGGTTAATGATGATGGAATCTATAGTGACGACACATCATCGCTATAGGTAATGACAAGTCGTCGCTAAACCCAAACACACTGTTTCACTAAAACGGTGAGACCCTACAGCGACGACATGTCGTCGCTGTAGGATAGTGAATAGTACATGAATCCCTGCGTGTGCTACGTGTCACGGGCCGCCAACTTTGGTACTCAAATTGACGGAATGTGCGGCACTTGTTAGCGCTCTTAGCTAGCAAGTCAACCTAGAATTCACACTTGCGGCAAGCAAACTCAATGGTTAGCCACGTTACAAGTCTCACAAGTAAGGGCAATTATGAAGCGGGAGGAAGCATGAGGCAAGCTTCCAGAGACAACATCCCACACAACAATCAGAGCATACAACACAGTCAAGTGGCACGCAATGGCCCAACGAAGGTAACAAATAAGCAACACATAGACCGTAAAGAAAGCATACACAAAGGGACATGGCAAAGCATCATTTTATTCATATAAGGCCTTGATAGGGCAACGGAGTACACAGCTTAAGCCCCTATCTGCTGGTGGCCATGGTGCTTCCTTAAGTCACCAGGTCACCTCCCCCTAAGGAGCTTTCTAAGGAAATGAAGTCTTCCCAGGAACATATATGATTTTTTTCTGGGAGACATACACATAATTACAAAAGTGCCATCCCCTACCCATGAGGTTACTTGGTGCAAGACTTCACTAATGATCAAGCACCAAGGCATGCTCATATCTACAAAATGGCCCCCTAGAGGTGTGTCATGACGCAGCACGTCACACTCTACCCTACTTAAACCTTCGGCATCCTCGACGAACCTGCCCCTTGCTGATCTTCAATCTTCTGCGTATGCTTGTGCAAGTCCTCCGCCCTTTCCCAGCAAATTTCTTCATCTCTGAGCTCTTTCCACTTCACCAGAAACTCTTTCTTCTTATTTCTATCCATGACCACAGTCCTCTCTGCTAGGATTTCTTCAGGTTGTCTGCTGCTTCGTGGTTTGATGCTGACTCCTTCTCTAGTAGACTGGATGCACGCTGGATCTTCTGGATCTTCGTGATACGACTTGAGGTTGCTAACGTGCAAGACCGGGTGTATCTTCATCCATTATGGTAAGCTGACTTTGTAGGAGGTCAAGCCCACTTTCGAGATGACTGGAACAGGACCCTCGTATTTGCAGACGAGTCTGATGTCCTTATTCCCTCAGAATCTCAGTTGTTCGGGCCTCAGCTTGATCATCACTAAGTCGCCTGCTTTGAATCCCAGCGGTCATCTCTTCTGATCTGCCCACTTCTTCATTCTCTTTGATGCCTTCTCTAGATAGGCTCGGGAAATCTCGGTGGGTTTCTTCCAGTCTTTCGTGAAATTAAAGGCTCTCGGATTTCTTCCTCGATACTCATCCACTGTGTGGGGTAACAGCGGTTGCTGACCGTTAACAACTTCAAAAGCACTCTTGTTTGATGAAGAACTCTTCTAAGAGTTGAAACAAAATTGAGCTACAAATAGTAGTTGCGGCCAATTCTTTTGGTTGGCACTGACGAAATGCCGCAAGTACTCTTCCAGCATACCATTGAATCTTTCAGTCTGTCCGTCTGTTTGAGGATGGTAGCTTGAGGACATATTTAGTTGTGACCACAAAAGGTTGAATAACTCAGACCAAAAGGTCCCTGTGAATCTTCCCTCACGATCACTAACTATATTTTGGGGTACTCCTCAATACTTAACTACATACTTGAAGAAAAGTCTCGCTGTCTCTTCTGCCGAGCAATATTTTGACACTGTTATGAAGGTTGCATACTTTGAAAATCTGTCCACGATCACTAAGATCGCACTCAAGTCTCCTCTCTTCGGTAAACTAGTAATGAAGTCAAGCGACACACTCTCCCATGGTCTACTTGGGACTAACAAAGGTTCCAACAACCCTGGCGTCTTGTGTCTCTCCACTTTGTCTTGCTGGAAGTTGAGACAGGTCTTGGTATACTCCACGATATCGTCGCACATTTGTGGCCAGTAGTACCCCTGCTTCAATAGGGCATGAGTCCTCTGCCACCCTGGATGACCCGCCCACAAGGTGTCGTGACACTCACTCATTAGTGTCCTCTGCAAATCTCCCATCTTTGGAACATATAAGCGGCCACCCTTGGCCCACAAAAGATCATCTTCTACCCAAAATTGGCAAGTCTTCCCCTCATTTGCGAGATTCATGATGGTCTTCACCACCGGATCTTTCATCAGGTTCTCCTTAATGCACTCTTGGATTGGAGTGGTCACCATGCTAGCTGACATATTTGCTAGCAATTGTAGAGCCGCTAACTCAGCTTTGCGACTCAGGGCATCAGCTGCCTGGTTTAGACGGCCCGCCTTGTGTTCAAAATGAAAGTCGAATTCTGCTATGAACTCCTGCCATCGTGCTTGTTTAGGGGTAAGCTTTGGCTGGGTGAGGAAATGACTCACCGCGGCATTATTTGTCTTCACCACAAACTTCGACCCCAACAAGTAGTGCATCCACACTCGTAGACAATGAATCACTGCGATAAGCTCCTTCTCTTATGCAGTGTACTGCCTCTCTACCTTCGTAAGTTTGCGGCTTTCATAAGCTACGGGGTGGCCCTCTTGTACAAGTACACCTCCTAAAGCGTAATCAGACACGTCTGTCTGCACTTCGAAGGGCCTACCGACATCTGGTAAGGCGAGGACAGGATCTTGCATCATGGCTTCCTTCAGACTCTTAAATGCTTCGACACACCTATCGGTCCACGTCCAAGTTACACCCTTCTTCAACAACTCGGTCAAGGGTGCCGCCCTTCTTGAATAGCCCTCCACAAATCTTCGATAATAGTTGGCTAAACCAAGGAAAAAGCGTAATTCCTTCAAATTGGTGGGGGCCTTCCCTTCTTGAATGGCCCGCACCTTCTCTAGATCCATGCGGATCCGACCACGTTCTACTATGTGGCCTAGGAACTTGATTCTCTCTTGTGGGAAGGAGCACTTTTCTCGCTTCACATAGAGTTGGTTCTCTCTCAGTTTTTGAAACACTTGAGATAAGTGTCGTTGATGTTCTTCTATTGTG
Source organism: Humulus lupulus (assembly GCF_963169125.1). NCBI lineage: Eukaryota > Viridiplantae > Streptophyta > Magnoliopsida > Rosales > Cannabaceae > Humulus > Humulus lupulus. Next base: position 15,654,219 of record NC_084802.1, read on the forward strand.
GAGCTATAGACCACAATGTCATCCAAGTAGACTACCATGAACTTGTCTAGGTATTCCTGGAAAACTTGGTTCATCAACGTATAGAATGTGACTGGTGTGTTTGTCAACCCAAACGGCATGACTCGGAACTCGTATGCTCCATATTGAGTCACACAAGTTGTCTTCGGCTCATCCTCTTTTGCTATCCGCACTTGATAGTAGCCTGATCTCAAGTCCAGTTTCATAAAGACTTTCGCTCCACTCAAGTGGTCGAATAAGTCAGCGATCAAGGGGATGGGGTACGTATTATGCACTGTCACCTTATTGAGAGCCCGATAATCAATACATAGTCTCAAGCTCCCATCGTACTTCTTCTGAAATAGCACGGGTGCACCATATGGTGCCTTCGATGGTCTGATGAAGCCTGCCTTTAGTAAATCCTTCAACTGCTTCCTTAGTTCTGCTAGTTCAGGGGGTGCCATCCTATAGGCCGCCTTTGCAGGTGGTTTGGCTCCTAGCACCAGCTCAATCTGGTGATCAATCCCTCTTCTAGGTGGTAAGGCTCTGGGGAGTTGATCTGGCATAACATCCCCATACTTCTTCAAGACCATTCAAATTTCTGGTGGGATGACTTCATCCACCGTATCCTCGTATATTGTGGGTAGGATAATATACATGGGCTCTTGTCTTCTCATGCCCTTCTTCAATTGTAAGGCTGACAGTAACTTGGTTTCTAGGGCTGCTCTACTTTAGCAGGCACCACTGCAGGTGTCTCCCCCATTATGAGTAAGCTTCTCGTAGCTGGGATGGGAATGGCTCCCTTTTCCGTAAAGAATTCCATACCCAATATCACATCAAATTCTTCCATTTGCACGACCACCAAGTCAGTCTGCCCCTCCCACGAGCTGATCTTCATGTTCACCTTTTTAGCCACGCCGGTTGTGGCCAAGGCTTCTGAGTTAACCGCTTTCATTCAGCCATGGTCCTTCTCCCATTTCAGTCCCAGACGTTTAGCTTCGATCTCCAAAATGAAGTTGTGAGTGGTGTCCGTGTCGATCATCACACTTCCGGCCATTTTACCGTTTAGAGTGGCGTCCACATACATTAGTCCCTTTCCGGGGGTCTTCTTCACTTTCGCACCGTGTTTCTTGAGAGCATTCAGCATCCGGAGGGCACCCATGTGCGTATACTCCTCCTTCTCCTCTTCGTTGGTTTGTTCCCCTTGGGCAAATGAGGCCTGGAGGGCACTCATCTTGGATTTGTGAGGACACTCTGTCAACTTATGAGGTCCGGTACAGATCCAACATGTAAGAGGCTTCTTGAACTTGGGGTTACTACCTTTGCTAGGAGAGTTAGACTCCACACTCCTTTTCTCTCCTCCCCCACTCTTGCTCTGCCAAGACTTCCCAAACTTTTTACTCCCAACATTATTTCCACTAGTCGACAGATTGGTCTTCTTGGATTGAATGTTCCTTGATGAGTAATCAGTCAGTCGTTCGGCAGCAGCTTGAGCAGTGGCTAGGTCATCCACTCTTTGTCTCTCGAGCTCTTGCTTTGCCCAAGGCTTCAGCCCTTCTAAAAACGCGAAGAGTTTGTCCACTTTGGACAAGTCTTTGATATCCAGCATTAACCTAGAGAATTTCTTCACGTATTCTTGGATTGTTCCAGTGTGCTTCAGCTCTCTCAACTGGGGTCGAGCTATGTAGGCAACATTTTCAGAGAGAAACTGCGTCTTCAGATCTTCCCATGTTGTTATGGTGCATCTGCCGTTCTGAATATCGTTGTACTTCGTTCTCCACCACACTTTGGCATATGCAGACAAATACATCGTTGCCATGGCGACCTTGCCATCTTCTGATTCAGCTCTCACGGCTCTGAAGTAATGCTCCATATCAAAGAGGAAGTTCTCTAAGTCCTTCGCGTCTTTAGCCCCACCGTAGGGCCTTGGATCAGGGACTTTTACTCTCCCATATTCCATGCCAATGGGTCCAGTTGCAGGCTAATTCCCAACCGCCCTCATGGTGAGGTTCATCTTGGTGTTCATCTCCAACATTTCATCCTTCAATGCCTTAACTGACCCCCTACAATTCTCTACGAGGTCATTTAATGCTTCTTGTAGGTCCTTCACCACTCGTTCCACTGCCTCAATACGTTCCTCCCTCTGAGGACTATTGGATGTGCTTGAACGGTTTTCTCTCCGCTCGATTGCAGTTATGCAGGCTAGTAGATTGGTCGTATCCCGCTCCAACACAGCCACGCGGTTTTGTGCGTTAGTCGTCTCCAGTTCTAACCTGAGAGAGCTAAGATCCCTGACCATTTCGTCCAGGCCATCTAGCTCTCCAACGCGCCTCTCTAGCGCTTCAATCCTTTGAGTGTTGCTCACCATTCTGCAAGGTCCCCAATCTTTCTCAAACTTAGCTCTGATACCAACTGTCACGGGCCGCCAACTTCGGTACTCGAATTAACGGAACGTGTGGCACTTGTTAGCGCTCTTAGCTAGCAAGTCAGCCTAGAATTCACACCTGCGGTAAGCAAACTCAAGGGTTAGCCATGTTATAAGTCTCACACAAGTAAGGGCAATTATGAAGCAGGAGCAAGCACAAGGCAAGCTTCCAAAGACAACATCTGTAACACCCTGGTTACCCCAGAACCGTTACGGTGAACCGAAAATTTGACCCGCTACCTGAGTCCTTTGGTTAAAAACATGTTCTAAATGTTATTAACAGGCTAAGGTGGAAAAACAACAAAAAGGAAATGATATAATTTATTTAATACATAAAACTGTTCATGGGCCCACAAGAACATTTACAAGTTATTTACAACTCAAAAAGGTCATTATTGTTTCAAAATTACAAACCCGCCAACATAAGCGGCAAAAATAGGGCAAACCCCCTAGTTCCTCTGAGAACTCCTTGGTCGTGGTGGTCAAGCGGCCGCATATGTACACATCACCACCTAAGCTCTCCACTCAAGGCTGGGTGAGCTTTTCTTTCCCTTTACCTGCACCACATAGCACCCATGAGCCAAAGCCCAGCAAGAAAACACAGTATTGTATATAAACGTTATCAAATGATTATCATTATAATCACACATAGCTTATAGCTCTTAAACAGATGAGTGAATATCACTTGAGGTTCTAGAAAACCATACTGAGTGACTGACAAGCAAGTCACTAATTTAAACAGAAGAGTGGCTGCTAGGTAAGCCACTAGCCTTAAACAGATGAGAGACTGATAGGTAAGTCTCTAACTTAACAGATGAGTGACTGATGGGTAAGCCACACAAGCGCTTATAGTATTCATCGAACTTGAGGTCAGTCTGGCATTAATGCTCTTTGAGTCATCCAATGTAGATGTCGATTAGATCTAATCTTTATTGGCTTGCGTTGAACACGCTAAGGCCATCCTGACTTATGAGTCAGCACTATGTGACCAGTGCCCAGTACCACTGCCGAACTTGACTAATGAGTCACAGCTTCACAGTTGATACTGATACCTTTGCCAATTTTGACTAATGAACCAGTACCATGCACAAGTGAGCAAGATTTGCAAAGCATTCAATAATCAATCCATGTCCACATTTACACAATCAACATGCCTCAAGAATAATCATGCATGTCACATATGGGGTGCAGTTTTCTTACCTCTGATTCGAGCTAGAATGAATAGAAGAACGACCCTTGAGAATGGTCAAGCTTTTAGTCCTTTAGCAGTCACCTTCATAACACATTATAGGATACCATCAATAAAATGATAATCAAGGGTTCCCAAACCAAGATCTAGCCTCCGAGACATCAATCCCCACTAATCCGAGTAGTAGGAGTGATCCCGAGGCCTAAAACCATGTTCCCGGGGCCAAAACACTCAAACGGGCTCAACCCGGCTCAAGGGCTGCAGCCCTGGCACCTTGGACCGTGGCCCTCAGCCATCACTGAAGCAAGGGCCGCGGTGCCCAACATCAAGGGCCGCGGCACCCAGCAAAGGCAAAACCTCCCACCTGCTTCTTCGAGCTAGGGCCGCGGCTCTCCAAGAACAGGGTCGCGGCACCCAACCCAGAACACGCCCAAACTCATTCTCCAACATCCCAAAGCCTCCAAAATCATGCCTAAACATTACCAAATCATCAAATTAAAGTTTCCAAGCTTCCCAGTGCTCCAAAACCATCAAAACCCAAGGCTCAATCGAGCCAAAAACTCAACGATTCACAAAAGCCAATTCTAACCTTAGAAACTCAAAACTTTAAACTTAGATTACCTTCGATTGGATTGTTTCTCATCAAATCCTTTAGTCAAGAAGCTTATAATATTTCCTAGGATCGCTATGCCTCGATCCTCCCCTGATTCCGACTCCTAGAACTCAAGATATCTCCAAAAACGCTTCGAACGGTGAAAATGAGCTAACGGGGAAGAACGAGAGGTTTTCCAACGTATGTTCTATCTGACAAGCTACTTCAAGCTTAAGTAACCTCAAATAAAACCTAGTGCTCGGGGTCCCAAAAACACTCCCGGTGATATTATAGTCAAAACTTCCAGAATTTCACCCTGATCTCAATAACTCCCAATTTATCATCAAATAAACATTTTTACTACCCAATAATTGACCCCATTATGACAAAACCACTAATCCATTAAATAGGACCGTCTCATGCCAAATAACTCGAATATATCTCCATAATAATGGAATCTCATTCACAAATCACAATATGCACCCAAATACACAAATTTACCCACAATGGGCCAAATTATCAAAACATCATATTATAATATAATTCACATAAACATGCATATATTCATTTAATGACATAATTAAACAGTTATGGCCCTCCCAGCCTACTAATCCAGCCACTAAACCACATCAGAGAATTCGGGGCATTACAACATCCCACACAACAATCAAAGCATACAACACAGTCAAGTGGCACGCAATGGCCCAACGAAGGTAACAAACAAGCAACACATAGACCGTAAAGAAAGCATACACAAAGGGACATGGCAAAGCATCATTTTATTCATATAAGGCCTTGATAGGGCAAGGGAGTACACAACTTAAGCCCCTATCTGCTGGTGGCCATGGTGCTTCCTTAAGTCACCAAGTCACCTCACCCTAAGGAGCTTTCTAAGGAAATGAAGTCTTCCCAGGAACATATATGATTTTTGTGTGGGAGACATATGCATAATTACAAAAGTGCCATCCCCTACCCATGAGGTTACTTGGTGCAAGACTTGACTAATGATCAAGCACCAAGGCATTCTCGTATCTACAAAATGGCCCCCTGGAAGTGTGTCATGACGCAGCACGTCACACTACGCGTCTACTCTATAGCGACGACATGTCATCACTATAGGTAGTGAAATTTGACTAAATTTTTTTGGCGGTTCACGTTCCCACGTTTTATTTTGGGTCCTATTGCGACATCTACTCTACATCGATGACATATCGTCGCTATAGGCAGTGAAATTTGACTAAAAAAATTTGGCGGTTCACGTTCCCACATTTTATTTTGGGTCCTATTGCGACGACATGTTGTCACTGTAGAGTACAAAATAACTGACCACTGGATGAAATTGGGCTCTATAGCAACGACATGTCGTTGCTATAGGGATTGAAAAATAGGCAATCGACCCTTGGTAGTTAAGTTCCCTCCCTATCCTACTACGACGATATGTCATCGCTCTAGAATAACACATTTCCCTCTCTCTTTTTCCACGATGACTCTACAGCGACGACATGTCGCGCCGTAGAGTCACTTCCCACTTGTGTATGCTCGTGTATTGTTGTCGTCGCTGTAGGGATCAAGAATTTGGAGGGTATGTTCGTGTATTGTTGACGATCCTACAACGACGTTGTAGCATGTTTTTTTAATAATTTAAGAAAAAATAATTTTTCGTGGATTTTGCCTACATACAAGGACGACTTTGGAGTCGTCGCAATAGATGTCGTTGTTATAGTCTTTTTCTTGTAGTGATTGTTTGGATCCAAGCCATTGATGTATTTTTGTGATTTTTATTTGTATATAAATATACATATATATGGCTAATATTCTAATTTAGGATTGTTTATGGTTATGGTTAATCTGAAATGAGATTGTTTATGGTGATTTTGATATGAAATTAGTTTAGTTTTGATTTTTTTTTATAGGATTGGCTATTGATTTTTAGAGTTAAAATATATTTAGAAAGTCTAAGTTTGTTTTTTTTATATATATATTTAATTTGATCTTTACTCTAAAATCTAAGGTATGCATAATGTTAACTTTGGGTTTAGTGATTTTTAATGTCATTATGTGAAAATGTTAGGTTTATTAGAAATTATTGGTGAATTTTAAATTTGTTTTTTGTTTCTTTTTTCTTCTTCAAAAATATTGGATAGATTGGTTTTGGCTTGGAGGCTTGATTGTGGACTTGGACAACTTTTGGAGATTAGTTTTAATTTTATGAGGAAATTACATTTTATATGAGATTTTTAATAGAGTGTGCAAAAATATGGCTTTTTTTCAAAAAAAAAAAAAAAAGTTAATCTATGGCTTTTTTTTTAAGAATTTTCACTTTTATGGGTTTATTTTCTCATATTTTTGTATTAAAGTTTATTTGTGCCATAATTTTACTCTTAATCAAGTTTTATTAATTTGAAAGGGGATGTTTGTAATTTGATTATTATTTTTTTAGCATATTTGTTTTTTATATTGTTTCTATATTACTAATTTTATATTAAATTTTTCTTTGGTTGTTTTGCAAATTTTTTTTGTAATATGAATTGTTTTTAAAATTATTGTTGATTTATTATAAACATTTTTTTTTAGATTGTACATTTCTTTTTTCAAATCCTGGGTAAGGTAACCAGTTACTTGATTGATATTTGATAGTTATGTAAAAAAATCCTAGAGCTAGGTTAAATAACATGTACCAGGAGGGGTAACCAGTTATCTTGAGAGGAGTAACTTTCTGCCACAAGGGGGGTAACCAGTCATCATAAGAGATGTGACGAGTTACTCATATTAAATATGAAAAGAAACATCAAATTTGAAGGAAAAAGAGAAAGAACACTTCATTAAAAAAGGAAGAAGAAGTAACTATGATTTTAGTAACATAGGTGTTATATTATTTTATAATATAATGTAATATTATATTATATTATAATATAATATAATGTTTTAGATTAAATAAATGTGACAAAGAGTGTCACATATTGTAACATATAATAGAGAGTTACAATATTTAGATGTATGAGAAATATCCAAATATGTAACATATTTGGTGTTACAAATTCAGCTACAAATTTGTAACTTCCAAATATTACCCTTTATTGTGTAAATTTGGTGTTACACAATATAGAGATGAATTTCATAAAGCCATATGTGAAATGGTTGTTAGAGATATGATTTTAACCCCAATAATGTGTTTTGGGGGTTAGAAAATCATTTGGGAGGGTTTGGAACCATTTGGAAAAACAGCACATTTTCAAGTGCTGAAATTGGCAGTGGTCGTGGCCACAGAATGTTGGTGGCCACGGCCACTGATGTCCCTGGCCGCAGCCACAAGTGTATTTCTAACCAATTTTTCAATTTTTTTAATCTTTGTTGAACGGCTCAAAAAACCCAAATAACTCCCAGATCTCTTTTTTAATTCCATAATAAATCATTGGTAACAGCCATGGGGTTTGGTGGAATTTGAAATTCAAAGGGTGTCTCTAAACTCTATAAATAGGAGCCTATAGCTCACTTGAAAGACACAATTTTTCTATCCATTAGAGCACTTGGCTAGAAACACCTTGAGGCTTGATAATTCCATAATGCATTTCCTATAATCTGTGAGAGATCCCTTGGTGCTTGAGTTAAGGGGGAAATAAGCTTTTGGACAAAGGTTTCAAACCTTGTTCAAGTTGGTGATCCCCAACACTCTTCATTTTGGTAGTGTGAGTGAGAGTTGTTTATCTTTTGTTTATTGTTCCTTTCTTTTATTCTATTGCTTTTCATATTTATATTCTTCTTCTCTATTTACTTGCATTTCTTGTTCAAGAGTTGTAATCTTTTCTTTTCTTTTGTTTCAAACACTTTACTTTATTTGTAATATTTTGCTTAGAGTTGTATTTCACTATTCTCTTCTTCTTCTTCTTCTTTTGTTCATTTGTATTTTCAATTATAGAGTTGTAACACTTTATTTAATCAATCCTTGTCTATTGTAATATTTTTGCATGGAGTTGTAATTTTTCTTACCATTTCCATTGAGACAAATACATATTTTCCTAACATTCAAAAGCTTACCCTTGTTTGTTTCAATGGAAGGTGAAACCATCAAGATAATGAATCAAGACCTAGTGAGGTTGGATAGGTTTGATGGGTCCAATTTCACTAGGTGGCAAGACAAGGTGAGATTCCTTTTGACCACTCTCAAAATCGCCTACATTCTATAATCCACTCTAGAACCTCTCCCAACGCCATCCGACAAGGACACTCCCGAGGAGGTGCAGAAAATAAGGAAGAGGGGGGAGGACAATCTCCTTTGTAGGGGTCATAACCTCAACGCTCTTTCCGATAAGTTCTATGATCTCTACACCAAGACCAAATCAGCCAAGGAGATATGAGATGCACTTGAGACAAAGTTCAAGGCGGAAGAGGAAGGTACCAAAAAGTTTTTGATATCTCAATACTTTGATTTCAAATTTTTTGGTGATAAACCTATTCTTCCTCAAATAAATGAATTGCAAATAATTGTTAACAAACTAAAAGTTTTAAAGATTGAGCTTCCCGAGGCCTTTCAAGTTAATGCTATAGTGGATAAATTACCACAAACTTGGAAGAGCTATAGAAAAAGAATCATTCATAAAAATGAGGATTATTCTTTGGAGGAAATCCAAAAACATATTCGAATCAAGGAGGAATCGATATCTAGAGATAAACTTGTGGAGGGGTCTAATGGAGAGACTTCCAAAGCAAATGCGGTGTCACAACCAAAACATCCCAAAAACAAAGGGAAAAAGAGTAACAAGAAACATTTGGGTCCAAAAACCAACCCAGACAAGTTTAAGGGCGAGAAATATCCTTGCTTTATGTGTGGGAAAAAGGGCCACTATGCTAGAGAGTGTAGGCATAGAAAAGACCAACAAGGACCTAAGGTGAATGCAACTCAAAAGGAAAACATAGTTGCTACCCTTAGTGAGGTGAATGCGGTCCAAGGCAAGGTGAAAGGATTGTGGTATGTACATGTGTCACCGTTCATGTCACCTATGACAAGTCATTTTTCAAGACCTTTGAAGAGTCAAAGGGCAACCATGAGATTCAAATGGGCAATGAGGGCAAATCCAAGGTACTTGGCAAAGGTACCATTGAAGTCTTTTTCACCTCCGGCAAGAAAGTTACATTAGTGAATGTACTTTATGTTCCTGAAATGAGTAGAAACTTGGTAAGTGGTGATTTGCTTGGCAAGCCCAGCATTAAAGTCATTTTTGAGTCCGATAAACTTATACTTACCAAATCAAATGTATTTTTGGGAAAGGGGTACTCTTGTGAGGGTATGGTTAAATTGTGCACCAATGACGTAACTTTCAGTGTTATCAATAAAAAAATGATAATTCTGCCTATATTGTTGAGTATGACTCTTTATTTTTGTGGCATCTTAGACTATCGCATATAGATTTTTCAACCATGAAAAAAGTAGTAAAATGTGGTATGATTGCATACAATATTAAAAACTATGGTAAATGTGAAACATGTGTTAAGGAAAAAATGATTAAGAAACCATTTCCTAGTGTAGAAAGATCATCTAATTTACTAGATTTAATCCATAGTGATCTTTGTGAATTAAATGGTGTTTTAACTAGAGGTGGTAAAATGTATTTTCTTGCATTTATAGATGATTTTAGTAGATATACCTATGTGTTTCTTTTTAAGCATAAAGATGAACCTTTTGATGCTTTTAAATTATATAAATTTGAAGTTGAAAATCAACTAAATAAAAAGATTAAGGTGCTAAGAAGTGATAGAGGGGGAGAGTACTCCTCTAATGAATTCAATACATTTTGTGAAGAAAATTGTATAATTCATGAGTGCACCGCACCTTATACACCACAACACAATGGTGTTGCCAAAAAGAAAAATAGGACTTATCTAGAGATGATAAATTCTATGTTGGTGTTTTCTAAGTTGAATTTCAATTTATGGGGTGAAGCGTTATTAACCACTTGTCACATTCTTAATCGAATACCGATGAAGAAAAATGAGATATCTCCATATGAGTTATGGAAAGGAAGAAAATCCAACATAGGGTACTTTAAAGTGTGGGGGTGTCTTGCATATTGCAAGAAAAACGAACCTAATAGAACAAAGTTAGGTTCAAGAGCCATAAAGTGTGCTTTTGTTGGTTATGCCAACAATAGTAAAGCTTATAGGCTATTAGATTTAGAGTCTAATATTGTGATTGAATCTAGAGAAGTTGAATTTTTTGAGAATATGTTATGTGACAACAATTCTCAAGATTCAACATCTGTAAAGGAGCATTTGTTATATGAGAACAATTCTCAAACTGCTACATCCAAAGTTGATTCTCAATAGAAGAATTCTCAAAAGAATGTAAAGCAACCCTTTGAACTTAGAAGAAGTCAAAGACTTAAAAAGGAGAAAAGTCTAGTAGTGGATGAGATAGATTCTCAACGAATTTCATTCTACATGGTAGAAGGAAATAGAGAGGAAGTCATTAGGAAAATCCATATTGTACTTCTCGTTGAGGTTGATCCTAAGACTTATAGAGAAGCTATGCAATCGAGAGATAGTGCATTTTGGAAAGAAGCCATCAATGATGAGATGGATTCCATTCTTTCCAACAACACTTGGGAATTGGTATATCTCCCACCGGGGTCTAAGCCAATTGGGTGTAAGTGGGTATTTAGGAGAAAATACGACACTGACGGCACTATCCCAACCTTTAAAGCTAGATTAGTAGCAAAAGGGTTTAGGCAAAAAGAGAGTATCGATTATTTCAATACTCATGCGCCTGTTTCAAGAACAACTTCTATAAGAATTTTGTTTGCTTTAGCTTCTATACACAACTTGTATGTTCATCAAATGGATGTCAAAACGACATTCCTTAATGGTGACCTCAATGAGGAGGTCTATATGGAACAACTCGAAGGGTTTGTCCTACCAAATTATGAACATAAAGTATGTAGACTTGTAAAATCCTTATATGGATTGATACAAGCTCCCAAGCAATGGCATGAGAAATTTGATCAAGCCATCATGTCTAATGGGTTTAAACATAATAATGGACACAAGTGTCTGTATTCCAAAACTTGTAATGGATATGTGATCATTGTTTGCTTATATGTGGATGACATGCTTATTCTAAGTGATAGCATGAAAGGGATGGAAGAATCGAAGAGGTTTCTATCATCAACCTTCAAGATGAAAGATCTTGGAGAAGTTGACACCATACTTGGTATCAAAGTAAAGAAACATAGTAGGGGTTTTGCGTTGGGTCAAGCCCACTATGTTGAGAAAGTATTGAACAAATTTAACCATCTCAAGGTTAAAGATGCCAATACTCCATTCGATCATAGTGTAAAACTATAGAAGAATGCAGGAAGAGCGGTGGCACAATTGGAGTACGCTAGTGCTATAGGGAGTCTAATGTATGCTGCCCAATGTACTAGACCTGACATAGCAATTGCGGTAAGTAAACTTAGTAGGTTTACAAGTAATCCAAGTGTGGATCACTGGAAGGCGATTGGAAGAGTCCTAAGTTATCTCAAGAGAACCAAAGGACTATGCATTCATTACTCCAAATATCCTTCAGTCTTAGAAGGATATGCAGATGCAAGCTGGATATCCAATCTTGGGGACAACTTATCCACAACTGGTTGGGTATTTACACTTGGTGGGGGTGCAATTTCTTGGGGTTCCAAGAAACAAAGCTATATATCTCATTCCACTATGGAAGCAGAGTTTATAGCTCTGGCTGCTACCGGCAAAGAAGCCGAATGGTTAAGGGATCTGTTGATAGAGATACCCCTAATCAAAGAGAATGTATCCACTATATTGATACATTGTGATAGCCAAGCGACATTGGCTAGAGCATACAACAGAGTGTATAATGGGAAGTCTGGACATATTAGTCTAAGACATGGATATGTAAGAGAATTGATTCAAAGAGGAGTCATCTCAATATCCTATGTGAGAACAAGTGAAAATCTGGCGGATCCTTTTCACTAAGCCACTAACGAGGGATTTATTGGCTACATCATCTCGAAGGATGGGACTTAAACTCCCTAAAGAGATTCACGATTGATGGCAACCTATCTTAACACTAGTTATTCAACTAGTGTTAGGTTCAATAGGTAACAACAAGTCAATCAAGTGAATATTGGTTGTACTCAAAAGAAGTCTCATCTGAGATATTGAGTACTTGTGAATTACCAAGTTGAGGGTTAAAACCAAAAGGTTTTTTAATAGAATTCAGTCTTGTGAAGACAAGTATTTTTGGTAACAAAATACTGTAAGAATTCTACCTATATGGACCTAGGGGTGGTGTCGCCTCTCATGAGAATTGGGAGTATTCTGAAGAATGTCCATGAATGGAAAGTGCACATGGCCATTGATTGTGCAAAGCGAGACATAGAGGTCTCAAGTGAACATCGCAAAGGTGTGTATGTTATCACCGATTTGTTATCATGAAAATATGGTTCAATGCCTAGTGCAACCAAATTTTCGACAATTTTGTGATAACTACACTATAGTAAAGTTCAAGTTGAAAAACACTTTACTTTATGCACTAATGCAATGACTCCTATAAGAGAGAGTTCTTATTTAATCAAGTGGGGGATATGTTATATTTTAAAATATAATGATTGATTAAATAAGTGTTACAATAAGATAACTATTTAATCTAGTGGGGAAATGTTATATTATTTTATAATATAATATTTTAGATTAAATAAATGTGACAAAGAGTGTCACATGTTGTAACATATAATAGAGAGTTACAATATTTAGATATATGAGAAATATCCAAATATGTAACATATTTGGTGTTACAAATTCAGCTACAAATTTGTAACTTCCAAATATTACCCTTTATTGTGTATGTTGATGCGGTTTTTCGCCAACAGTGAATTATATGAATGACTAGGATGGATTAGTGCTTAATAGTAAACCATAATAAGAAAATGATAATACTCAAGGAAATGGGCAATCAATTATCAAGGGAAGAAAAATGATCACTCCTTTTTACGTGGTTCGGAGGTTAAAATCCCCCTAGTCCACGAGTCAATATTATTATTGTTTCTCTCTCTTGCTATTTTTACAGAGTATTTGCCTTACAAGAAGAATCCAACCCTTTGCACTACCTAGGGTCTTGGTATTTATAGGAGAATGATCTCTGAGTAGGCATTGAGGCCATCCCGTGATCTCTTTATCCTTCACGTCATCTCTGTGACCCTGATGATTAATATCTAAACCTTACATTGAAGTGTGGTCTAATCAGTAGGTAAAAATGGATAACGGGCCGCATGGCCTAAATCAGGTGTGGGATGTCTGATCACGCACGTTTATATTGCGTATCCAGGAATTCGAGAATAAAATAGACATGTGATGTCTGTTATATGCACGTTTATATTGCGTAGTTGACTTTATAAAGATCCTGGGGTATGTCAGGCCTCTGATGTACCACGAGCTTAATGTAGTGCTAGCTCGTGCCTTTTGATGTCATGTTTACATAATGGTTCCAAGTGATAAGCAGCTAAACGATCCATCAGTTCAAGCTATTCGCCCAGGGGATCGTTCCAGGTTTCCCTAAATGAATGGTGAACACGTGGCGTACTGCTTATGGATTTTTATTAGTTTGCTTCTCCCGAGCTGCCTCAACAAGGTACGTGCTGATACTCAGGGCGTACATTTTCCCCCCAAGCCCCAGCCCGTGATCTATGACGTCACTTTTGTCTTTCATGGTGGGGGCTTTTAAACTTCCTTTTCGATTATCTGGACCTTGTGCGTTACTTGAGTATCGGACATGTGGAACGCCGTGATTGGCGTCTATTTAGGTTTCGAGGATCGTATTAAATGGCTTGGCCACCTCGCTGTTTTGTCTTTTGAGTTATGACCCTCGTATTTCGCATTAATTTGATCAGGCGATCCTCGTTTCCTCATGCCTCTTACGTATAAATAAGGTTGGCGGTTTTCAGTACTTATCACCCTTCATTCGAAATTTTCCTTTATTTTCTCTTTCGAAATTTAAAAAGCTCTTCTTCTTCTTCTGCTTATAATCCTAGAAATCCCCATACTCTTGCCACAAAAACCTTTCAAAAGTCCATCCTTAAGGAATCTTCCAGGACTCCTACTTCTACGCTGTCAGCAACCTTCGTTTGAAAAATATATTGTAAGTTTCCTACTCGTTGTATGTTTTGATTTCCCTTTTTCTTTGTTATGCAAACCTACATCTCATAGTCATAAACAGTAGGTTGTTTCTGACTGGCTTTTGGAGCATAGGTTCTGATTCTAGGTATATTGAGTAGACTTGAAACATGTCTAGGATCGTGATGTTCACAACTAGGTAATTTCTGGGTAATATTTCTGGGTAAATTTCTAGGTAATATTTCTGGGTAAATTTAGGAAATACCCATTCGGGGTATGGAAGATGAGATCTTTTTAGGGTGTAAAACCAGGTAGCTTAGGGGTCACACTTCCTAGGTGGTTTTTCTCTCAAAACCTCTCCCCCAAGGCAAGTAATAATCTGACCCTCCTGACACAAGTCAGGGATCCGTTGGAAAATTGGACGCGTGGCCACGGCAGCGCATGGCTTCAAACCCGCGGGCTGAGATTACCTCAGCTTGTGCATGAAAAACCCTTGTTCTTCTCGCACTGTTTGTCCTTTCATAGCTTTTAGGTCGCCTACTAAGTTTTTCATCGTTCTTGTTCACTAGGCGATCAAATGGGGCCCAAAAGGAATGTGTCTAAGAAAAGCGCGGCCAGCTCATCGTCCCAGCAATCCAGCAGAGGGAAGGAGGTTGCAGTGGAGTCTTCCATCCCCCAGTTTGGTCCCATGGTCGAGAAGGAGATCGAAGTGGGACCTGATGCTTTCTTTGAGGCGGAGAGGAAAGCCTCGAAGAGCACAACCCAAGGGAGGGTCAACAAGATAATGTTTTCCCATAACATCGAGGTTGGGACCGACGTCTTTATTGCCCGACCTCCCTTCGAGGGTGAGAGGAGCTGCGCACCCCTCGATGAAGACTTCGCGCACGGCCTGGAGCGATGAACATCTCAGGGTTGGGGCCTTCCTCCCCCTAGATAAGTACATTTCCGACTTTCTCAATTACGTGAAGTTGGCACCATTTCAACTTACTCCGAATTCCTATCATCTGCTAACGGGGCTGAGGTATCTTTTCTGAAGCACGAGTGGGAGGTCCCTACCCCAGCAGACATCCTCTACTTCTTCTGTCTCAAGGCCAGCCCGGATCAAAGGGGACAAGGCGATGGGTTCTACTACCTGACCCGCTTCCCAAACTCATCCGTGGTAATTGAACTTCCCAGCCATCCCAACGACTTCAAAGATCAATTCTTTATGTCGAATGGGTTTCGCAACTGTGAGTACCATTACTTCAACTGTCCACGTAAGCTTTCTTTCTATCTTCAGCTCGTGTAATCTTTATTACCTTTTTCTTTGTCTTTTCATGTGTATATTGACTGAAGCATCATCATGCAGCCATTTTCGCGAGGGCGGCCAGATCCGTGACCCTTGGGGGTCAATATGATACCCTGGCGGGGCTCCCGCCTAGTGAAAAGGACTACCGCCAGCTCGTGTCTAATGACACGATGTTGCCGTGTAAGTTAATCTCTGCAGGCCAAACTCTGGCCTTGAAGAGGACGCGGGCCAATCATCCAGTAGCCCGCGTGTTGGCGCCTATTCTTGAGGGCGATTCCGCGGCCGACGATGGCGACGAGTAGGAAGATGAGGCCGAGGTGCCGCTCGTGCAGAAGAGACAAGCTCTGGAGGTTGCTCGTGACCCCGATTTGGACCGAGCTCAGTCAGGGGCAGCAGCCAGCCCCTCTGGCCAAGGTAACCCATACCCCTTTTGGGACCTAGATAGGGCAGCCGCAAACCTTAGGCTAGTTAGGTTTAACCCAAACCAGCTTGTGCACCACCACCAAAATGACCCAGATCGAGACATAACCTTGCTCTAATGCGTTGACCAATTAGTTATGCATCATGACATGGGTCATCCTAGGGGTACTGTAGTAGTAGACAACACTTTTTCTTTTAGGTCGGCCTTTTTCGAGGAGTACGGGACCAACCTTAGGTCATGGCCCTCCCTTCTCGAGGGTATAGTCGCTCCTGGACTTAGGCAATATGTGGAGGAATCTAGTCCCAAGGTAGAGCCTGACCTGGAACCACCCCTAATCCAAGAAGTGGTTAATTTAGACTCTCCTTCCCCTGTAGCAGCTCCGAGGCCGGAGGTCATGGAAATAGACTCTTCCTCTAGCTCGGAGGGTAGGATTTTTGCTACTTCGTATGTATTTATTATTAATATTATTATTATTTATTTTTGCTGAAGAACGTATATGCATTCTTAATGCATTTCCCATTCTTTTTTCAGGCTAGGAGATGGCACAAAGAGGGGAACCTGACATCCGCTTAATGTTCAAAGAAGGGAGATCCAGCGAGGGTCCCCTTGTCAAGAGGCTTCGGCCTACTTCAAAGAAAATATCGCCCCCGGCTGCGACTGCCTCCCAATCCTCGGCTAAGGGGAAAGGCTTGGGCTCAGGAGCTCCGCATGCTGCAGCCTCGGAGAAAAGAGGTTCGACTGCGCCCCCTCCTCCACCTCCTGCTCGGGAACCGGTAGCACTGGTTGGTCCCCAAGCTCCAGTGGTCCCTGTCGCCACTATTCGCATCCCCATCAACCCCCAGGATCTAGAGCTGATTCCAGACACTTTTTGGGGGACCGTCTACGAGACAGTGAACTACTCGGTGGAGCATTTTTACAAGGCCAAGCTCAACGACCTGAGGGCGATTGAGGAGAGGAGCCCGGAGAATGTCATGGAGTCTGCCTTGGGGATGAACCTCACAGTAAGCATTTTCCCTGACCTTACTTTTATTATAGGTATTTTATTTTTCTGGTATGTGACTAACTGTTTCTTTGTTTTTTGTAGGAGGTCCTGGCACAACATCGTAGCATATCTTGGGCCAGGGCCAGGAACGAAGAACTCAAGGCCGAGCTGACTGCGGGCCAAGCTGCTCTCGCTGCCTCCCAACAGAGCGAATAGAGCGCCAAGGCTACTTTGGCGACAGCCCATGCGAGCGAACAGACGACGAAGGCTGCCTTAACCACTGCTCGAGAAGGCGAGCAGGCGGCGAAGGTGGCCTCGGTAACCCTTCAAGTCGAGCTCGAGGGAGCCAAGGCAAAATTGCTGGAGGTCGAGGCGGCCATTTTGGAGGAGAAGAAGGCATCGACGTCCTCCATGGGGAGTATGTTGTACCACTGCTAGGCCTTCAACCAGGATGGCAACTTCTCCTTCATGGCCTCCGACGTATGGGGGCACTACCTTGAGAAGTTCAAGGTTTGGCTGCAACAGGAGCTGCAGGCACCGACTGAGACCGAGGAGACTTCTGTTGTGGGCGAGCATGAGACTGAGGAGGTGACGTCCTCAGAGTGGCCTGGGGGAGCCTGGAATTTTTTTTTGTATTTTCACTTTTATTTACTTTTGTCTGTAAATACTGAGCATGAGGTTATTCTCCTCGAGACAATTTATATACATTAATTTTAGTTATTTCAAGTTTTACTTTTTCTTCAATATTTTTCTCATATTTTATGATGCGTTCGGTAGAAACTTTTTTTGCGTTAGTTTGATCGACACCTCATGTTTTTTAGAAAAAACACTGGTTAATCAATTTAACCACTTCTAAGTTTTGGAACCTGGTCGTGTCCACGATACTTAATTTCAAAAACTTAGTTCGCGTTAGTTTTACCGACACCTCGTGTTTTTTAGGAAAAACACTGGTTAATCAATTTAACCAACTTCTAAGTTGTGGAACCTGGTCGTGTCTAGGATACTTGATTTTAAAAACTTAGTTCGCGTTAGTTTTATCGACACCTCGTATTTTTTAGAAAAAAACACTGGCTAATCAATTTAACCAACTTAAGTTTTGGAACCTAGTCGTGTCTAGGATACTTAATTTTAAAAACTTAGTTCGCGTTAGTTTTATCGACACCTCGTGTTTTTTAGAAAAAACACTGGTTAATCAATTTAACCAACTTCTAAGTTTTGGAACCTGGTCGTGTCTAGGATACATAATTTTAAAAACTTAGTTCATGTTAGTTTTATCGACACCTCGTGTTTTTTAGGAAAAACACTGGTTAATCAATTTAACCAACTTCTAAGTTTTGGAACCTGGTCGGGTGATCTGCCCCCCAAGTAACCAGGAAGTGAACTTGTTTGGTTACTTGAACTAATCATACAAACAAAATCGTACTTAGACATAAATGAAACCATAAACCATTTTTTTTATAGTTAATTGGCTTTTATATGCAAGCCTTACATACAGGAGTGATTTGATCACTGATAATACTTTTCTTAAATGCACAGCATTCCAGGTCCGTGGCACCATTTCTCCATTAAGCTGGGCCAATTTGAAAGTACCCTCCTGTACAATTTTGATGATCTAATAGGGCCCTTCCCAGCTCGTGCCTAAGGCACCATCTTTGGGGTCCTTGCTTGCCAGAAACACCCTTCGGAGTACCAGGTCTCCTAATCCAAAGGCACGCCTCTTAACCTTTGAATTAAAATAATGAGTGATCTTTTGCTGGTAATGCGCGAGCCGTAGTTGTGAATCTTCTCGCTTTTCATCAATCAAGTCGAGGGACGCGCTGAGCAGTTTGTCATTCTGCTCCTGGCTAAAGGCCTGGACCCTGTGCGAGGCTATCTTTATTTCGATAGGAAGGACGACCTCACTCCCGAAATTCAGGGTAAAAGGGGTGTGCCCCGTCGAAGTTCGGTGCGAGGTCTAGTACGCCCACAGAACCTGCGGGAGTTGCTCGAGCCAAACTCCCTTGGCCTCATCCAGCCTCTTTTTAAGGCTTGTCTTGAGCGTCTTGTTCATAGCCTCAACCTGCCCATTATCCTGGGGGTAGGCCACTGAGGAAAAACTCTTAATTATGTCGTGTCTTTCGCAAAATTCGGTGAAGAGGTCGTTATCGAACTAGGTTCCGTTGTCTGACACGATCTTCCTTGGCAGCCCGAACCGGCAGACAATATTCTTAACCACAAAATCAAGGACTCTCTTTGATGTTATTGTTGCTAGGGGCTCTGATTCTTCCCACTGCGTGAAGTAGTCAATGGCCACTACTGCATAGCGAACTCCTCCTTTCCCCGTGGGTAGGGCTCCAACTAAGTCAATCCCCTAGACCGCAAACAGCCACGAGGACGAGATCATCTTCAGCTCGACTGGTGGAGCTCGGGCGATCGTGGTGAACCGTTGGCACTTGTCACACTTTTGGATGTAAGAAATTGAGTCCTTTGATAGGGTGGGCCAATAATACCATTGCCTTAATATATTTAAGGCCAGGTTTTTCCCCCCAGCGTGATCTCCAAAAAAACCATCATGCACCTCCTACAAAATAGTTTTAGCCTCCTCTGGCAGAACACATCGCAGAAGAGGTAGAGATAGGCCACGCCGGTACAACATTCCGTCTATGACTGTATACCTCAGAGCTTGATAGAGTATCTTCCTTGCATTATTTCACTCATCGGGTAACTTCCTTGTTGTAAGGTACTCGACTATGGGCGTCATCCAGATTGGTCTGGCATTGATCATCTCGATCTCCCTTGTATCCTCTATCATGCTTGGTCTTTCCAAGAATTCCACCGGTATTAGGCTCAAGGTCTCAGCTTCCCTGGAGGTGGCGAGTTTTGCTAAGGCATCAGCATTGGCGTTCTACTCACGAGGGATCTGCCCGACTAGGCTGTCCTCAAATTCGGACATCTCCTTCTTTACCTTGGCTAGGTAGGCCGCCGTCTTGGTTCCCCGCACTTGGTATTCCCCTAATACTTGGTTTACCACAAGCTGGGAATCGCTGTAGCACTGGATGGCCCTGTTCTTCAGCTCATTGGCCACTCTAAGCCCAGCCAATAGAGCTTCGTACTAGGCCTCGTTGTTGGACGCCTCGAATCTGAATTGTAACGCGAATTGGAAACGATGTCCCTCCGAGGATATCAAAATGATTCCAGCTCCGGACTCGTTCTCGTTAGACGAACCATCCACAAAGATTCTCCACAACGCCTGACCGGCTCTTCCCCTGGTTCCTCTTGGAATCCAGTGCATTCAGCCATGAAATCAGCCAGGGCTTGGCTTTTGATTGCAGTCTGTGGTACGTACAGAATTTTGAATTGGCTGAGCTCGATGGCCCATTTCAATAGACGTCCCGATGCTTCAAGTTTCTGTAGTACCTGCCTTAAAGGTTGATCGGTTATGACGTGGATTGAATGGGACTGGAAATACGGCCTAAGCTTTCTAGAGGCTGTGATAAGGCAAAAAGCCATTTTTTCCATCAATGAATATTGAGATTCAGCTCCGAGGAGCCTTTTGCTAATGTAATAGACTGGCTTTTGAGCCCGGTCCTCTTCCCGGACCAGCACGGCGCTAGCTGCATCTTCTATAACAGCTAAGTAAAGAAAAAGAGGCTCTCCTGCCTTTGGCTTGGACAACACGGGCGGCTCGACTGAATGTGCATTTAGGTCGAGGAAGGCTCGCTCACACTCTTCGGTCCACTCAAACTTTTTATTCCCCCAGAGCAGGTTATAGAATGGCAAACACTTGTCGGTAGATTTGGAAATGAACCGATTAAGGGCTGCCACCCTTCCTGTCAGACTCTGGACGTCTTTTCACGACCGGGGCGATGGCATTTCGAGTAGCGATCTGATTTTGTCTGGGTTCGCCTCTATTCCTCTGGTGTTGACTATGAACCCAGAAATTTTCCTGACGCCACCCCGAAGGTACATTTTTGGGGATTCAACCTCATACCATACTTCCTTAGGATCTCAAAACATTCCCTCAGATCGGGAACATGGTCATCGACAGTTTTTGACTTGACCAACATGTCGTCAACATACACTTCGATGTTTTTCCCGATCTGATTAATGAACATTCTGTTGACCAATCTCTGATATGTAGATCCGGCGTTCTTCAGCCCGAAGGGCATGACTTTGCAACAATAAACATTGGTTGGGGTCATGAAGCTAGTATGCTCCTGGTCCATGGGATTCATAGAGATCTGGTTGTAACCAAAGTACGCATCCATGAAGGACATGAGCTCGTGCTTACTGTGGCATCCACCAACTGGTCAATTCTTGGTAAGGGGAAGCAATCCTTGGGACATGCTTTATTCAGGTCAGAAAAATCGATACAAGTCTGCCATTTTCCGTTAGGTTTTGGGACCAGAACAAGATTGGCGACCCAGATCAGGTATTTTGCCTCACAGATAAAACCGCATTTTAAAAGTCGAGCAACTTCCTCTTCCAGGGCCGCAACTCAGGTCGTGCCTAGATGCCTCTATTTCTGCGACTTCGCAGGCATGCTTTTGTCCAACTTAAAGGTATGCATGATGATGCTCGGGCTGATCCCCACCATGTCTTCATGAGACCAGGCGAAAACGTCTAGATTTCCTTGCAGGAATTTCAGCAGCTCCGCCTTTCTCTTATCACCAAGGTTTTTCCCGAGCCTAACCACCCTCGAAGGGCCTTTAGGATCGATATTTATATCTTCGAGCTCTTTGATAGCCTGGATCTCGGACCTATCTTCGCCAATTCTAGGGTCAATATCGTCACTCAGGGTGGTACCCACGCCGTCGGCTGGCCGAGATTCCTTTATCCCAGGGCTAGCTCTCACTTCCTGGGGTTCCTCGCTTCCACCCTGAATGGCCATCGTTTACTACCCGGGTTATGATTTTCCCTTCATGAAAATGCTATAGCATTCCCTGGCAGCGAGCTAATCACCTCAGATCGTACATATCCCCGTAGAGGAGGGGAATTTGACTACGAGGTGGTGGATAAAAGTTATGGCTTCAAATGCCATCAACGTAAGCTGACCCAAAATTGCGTTGTATGCGGTGGGATAGTCGATGACCACAAACTCGAGGAGCTTGGAGACAGTTCGGGGTCCCTCTCCCAAGGTTATTACTAACTCAATCGTACCTATTACTGCCAACCTTTCGCCAGAGAACCCATACAGCATGATGGAGGTGGCCTTCAGTTCGGTCACCGACAACCCCATTTTTTCTAGCGTGGACCAAAACAACAAGTTCACCAAACTCCCATTATCAACTAGTATCCTCCTGACTCTCCGATTTGCGAGCTGGGCGGTTATAACTAGAGGATTGTTATGTGGGAACTGGACATGGCTGTTTCTCCAATCACTGTTGTTTGGGTATGGGTTGCTCTGGGACAAATTCGATTCTATTATGAGACTTAAATTTGTTGATGTATCTTTTTTGAGCACCTCTGCTCGAGCCTGCCAGATGGGGGCCTCCAGAAATGGTGGTTATCTCTCCTCCTATTATTGGAAGAGGGAGTACCTGTCCCGCCTGGGCTCCGATCGGATTTGCTGGGACTTCCAGAGCTGATTGAACGTTTTGCCTGGCGGGCTGATTAGGAGTGACCCGATTCCGAGCATACTAAGCCAAGGGTCCAGCCCGGATGAGTGTCTCGATCTCATCCTTCAGATGCCTGCAATCATCGGTGTTGTGACCGATGTCGTTGTGGAATCGATAGAATTTGGAAGGGTCTCTCTTAGCCTTCTGATTTTTCAAGGGCTCTGTCTTTTTCTAGGGAAGGCGGGCAGAATTCACTAGGAAAATGTGCTCCCTAGTGTTTGTGAGGTCGGTATAAACCGCGTAGACCGGTTTGAACTTTTCCACGGGCTTATTCTTCTTCGAAACGTGCTGGCCACCCTCGTCGTTTCCCTTTCTCTTGCTTCCACCCCGTTGGTTATTCTGGGCAACGGTCTGAGTCGTATTTACGACGTCCGTTTCCGCTCCAACGGGCTGGTCAGGGATTTGGCTCGTTCCCGCAACCGATGCTCGCGCTTCTTCCAAGTTTATCCATTCCTGGGCCTTGTTCAAGAATTCATCCACAGTGCTGACACCTTTCCTCTGGATTTCTTTCCATAGCCTGCCCCCAACAAGGATTCCAGTTCTCATAGCCATGAGTCTGGAACTTTCGTCCGCGTCCCTAGCTCAGGCCGCAACATTTGCGAACCTACTTAGATAAGCCTTTAAGGGTTCCCCGGGCTGTTGCTTCACGTTCTCCAGGGTATCTGCTTTGACGCAAATCGCTTGAGAGGCTCAGAATGCCCTCTTGAAATCGGCAGAGAAATTCTTCCACGAGCTGATCGACTGTTTCTTACATTGCTTGAACCACTGCCTAGCTGGCCCAATCACAGTCAAAGAGAATATCAGGCATCTCAGCTTGGGACCGATATTATGGGCCATCATCAGGGTATTGAACATCCCCAAATGATCCGACAGATCTCTGTCTCCATTGAATTTAGACAGATGGGGCATCCTGAAACCCATTAGGTATGCCGTTGCTGCGATGTTGGGGGAAAAAAGCTCGAGCTCGTCCCCCAAGTTGTATTCGTCTTCTCCCTTCTCTAACAGGAGCCTCTTCATTAGTTCCTCCATCAGAGCTAACCTTTCGAGGGTTTGGTCTTTGATCCCTGGGTTGTTCTGGGGCTGTTCAACAACTCCCGTCCCATTGTACGCGTTAGGCGGGTTATTGTCCCTCCAAGCTTGAGCTTGGTTTGGTGGGACATTCCCATTGTCACGTATTTCGGAAGGACCATCCTCTCAGCGAGCATGACTTTCGTTTCTGTCCGGCTCTCCCCTCTGCGAGTTGAGGCGATCTCGAAGGTCGGTTCGCGAGGTGGCCCAAGGGCTTTGTGCCGAACTTAGATGATTTTGTAGGTCTCCACCAGATCTGCCACTTCGGTGGATTTCAGTCCAATAGCTCCCATTGGAAAATCTCAGAGTCTGCTGTCAAGAGAGAGGATCTGGGACATTTCCGTGCGCTCGCGGGTGATGAGCAGGAACGGCGGGAGGAGGATTCCTCCTGCTGTTCCCGTATGCAGGAATATCTCAAGCAGGACGAGGAGGAGACGAATATCTTATCGACGAAGGTGGATGCCTAACTGGTGAAACAATTCTAGTCCCGTCTGGCCGGACCAAACTAGCTCGCGGTCGCTCTATCCCACTGCCTCCAGCTCTCTGCACCGGGCAATCTGACCGCGGCATGGGAGGGCTGGCCAAAGCAGGTTGTCGATGTGAGCTCTCCTCGGACCTCCTCCGCGAGTTGCCACGAGCTCTCCTGTGTGCGTTCGATGGTGGAGCCGAACTTGGAGTTGAAGTTCGACTGACCGACTGACTCACTGATGGGCCCTGGGAAAATCATCAAACATAGTTTCCTGGTGATTTGGAGGTAGGGGTGCTAAACTCCCAATGTCGTCATGGCCCATCGGCTATTTCCCCGATCGCTGCTAGATCTCCGGGTCTTGTGCGTTGGATACGGTGGTATGGTGCGCCTCCTGCCCACCATGTTGATCTGCCTCATTACCATGCCTCGAACAAGTGACCACCATGATCAAGCTTTTGTGGTAGCACTAATCTAAATCCTCTCAATAAAAGCACCAAACTGTTGACGCGGATTTTCGCCAACAGTGAATTATATGAATGACTAGGATGGATTAGTACTTAATGGTAAACCGAAATAAGAAAATGATAATACTCAAGGATGTTGGCAATCAATTATCAAGGGAAGAAAAATGATCACTCCTTTTTACATGGTTCGGATGTTAAAATCCCCCTAGTCCACGAGTCAATATTATTACTGTTTATCCCTCTTGCTATTTTTATAGAGTATTTGCCTTACAAGAAGAATCCAACCATTTGCACTACCCAGGGTCTTGGTATTTATAGGAGAATGATCTCTGAGTAGGCATTGGGGTCATCCCGTGATCTCTTTATCCTTCACGTCATCTCTATGACACTGATGATTAATATCTAAACCTTACATTGAAGTGTGGTCTAATCAGTAGGTAAAAATGGATAATGGGCCACATGGCCTAAATCAGGTGTGGGATGTCTGATCACGCACGTTTATATTGTGTATCCGGGAATTCGGGAATAAAACAGACAAGTGATGTCTGTTATATGCACATTTATATTGTGTGGTTGAATGTACAATGATCCTAGGGTATGTCAGGCCTCTGATGTACCACGAGCTTAATGTAGTGCTAGCTCGTGCCTTTTGATGTCATGTTTACATAATGGTTCCAAGTGATAAGCAGCTAAACAATCCATCAGTTCGAGCTATTCGTCCAGGGGATCGTTCCAGGTTTCCCTGAATGAATGGTGAACACGTGGCGTACTGCTTATGGCTTTTTATTAGTTCGCTTCTCCCGAGCTACCTCAACAAGGTACGTCCTGATACTTAGGGCGTACAGTGTAAATTTGGTGTTACACAATATTGAGATGAATTTCATAAAACCATATGTGAAATGGTTGTTAGAGATATGATTTTAACCCCAATAATGTGTTTTGGGGGTTACAAAATCATTTGGGAGGGTTTGGAACCGTTTGGAAAAATAACACATATTCAAGTGCTGAAATTGGTCAGTGACCGCGGCCACAGAATGTTGGTGTTCACGGCCTGTGGGACAGAGAGCAGTAGCCGCGACCATTGATGTCCCTGGCCGCGGCCACAGGTGTATTTCTGACCAATTTTTCAGTTTTTTCAATCTTTGTTGAACGGCTCAAAAAACCCAAATAACTCCCAAATCTCATTTTTAATTCCATAATAATCCAATTAATCATTGGTAACAGCCATGGAGGTTGGTGGAATTTGAAATTCAAATGGTGTCTCTAAACTCTATAAATATGAGCCTATATCTTACTTGAAAGACACAATTTTTCTATCCATTAGAGCTCTTGGCTAGAAACACCTTAAGGCTTGATAATTCCATAAAGCATTTCCTATAATCTGTGAGAGATCCCTTAGTGCTTGAGTTAGGGGGAAATAAGCTTTTGGACAAAGGTTTCAAACCTTGTTCAAGTTGGTGATCCCCAACACTCTTCACTTTGGTAGTGTGTGTGAGAGTTGTTTATCATTTGTTTCTTGTTCCTTTCTTTTATTCTATTATTTTTCATTTTTATATTCTTCTTCTCTATTTACTTGTATTTCTTGTTTAAAAGTTGTAATCTTTTCTTTTCTTTTGTTTCAAACATTTTACTTTATTTGTAATCTTTTGCTTAGAGTTGTATTTCACTATTCTCTTCTTCTTCTTCTTCTTTTGTTCATTTGTATTTTCAGTTATAGAGTTGTAACACTTTATTTAATCAATCCTTGTTTATTGTAATATTTTTGCATAGAGTTGTAATTTTCTTACCATTTCCATTGAGACAAATACTATTTTTTCCTAACAATAGGTAACCAGTTACGATAAAGAACCCATAAATACACACACCAAAACGTGAAGGTAACCAGCTACCTTCAGAAATATACACACAAAAAACGTGAAGGTAACCAACTACTCATTCACGTTTTCATATTTTTATTAGTTTTTTTTCTTCCAAATTTTGGTATTCTTACAAGTGTTACAGTAAAAAAAAATGCTGAAAAAATTGATTTGAATTTTTTTACATATAGTGGAAAAAACTATAAAAAAAATTACAATAATAAAAGACAATAATTAAAAAATAGTAAAATAATTATGTAATGTTAATATATATGTGTGAAAAAAAATGGAATGAGAAAAGAATAAGTACAAAAATAAAAAAATATGAAGAAAAAAAACAAAAGAAATGATGAAGGAAAAAAAATGAAAAGAAGAAGAAGAAAAATAATGGAAAAATGAAAAAATAAAATATGAATGAAAAAATTGGTAGAAAAAAATGAAAAAGAAAACATGGAAGAATAAAAAAAGAAAGAAAAAAAAGCTCATATGTGTGAAAAAAGAAAAAAAAATAGAAGGAGAAAATAATAAATACAACAATGAAGAAAAAATAGAAGGAAAAAAAAGAAAGAAAATTGAAAAAATATGAACAAACAAAACAAAACAATACAAATGAAAGAAAAAAAATAGATAAATGAATAAAAATGAAAAGAAGAAGAAAAAGAAGAATGGAAAATTGGAAAGAAAAAAAGGATGAAGGAAAAAATTGGTACAAAAAAAAAAGAAAAAAATGGAAGAAAAAATAAGGAAAAAAAAGTAACTGAAAAAATAATCAAAAAATGAAGGAAAAAATAAAATAAAATTACCCTCAAAATCAAAGAAAACATAACTATGATAAAAAAAATGTGGCATTTTCATATTTTAATTAGATACTAATTGTGTTTCTCATACTTTAATTTTTTCTTTAATAAATTTTTCCATACAAATTAAGAAAAGTATAATTCTCTAAAGTATAAGAAAAGTAAATTTTTCCATATAAATTTTGCGCATAGATGGTATAAAAGTCATATTTTTGAAAAATTCCCTAATTTTATTTCTCTTATATTTAACGTTATTAGTTTTTTTAAATGTATATGTAAATGTGATTTAATTAATATGTTATATGGATATGATTAGTTTATTTTTATTGTACAATATATATGAATATGTATATGTATATATATATTATATAAACTTTTAATTTTAGATAATTAAGTTTATATATTTTTGGGCAAATAGATTAATTATAAAGTTCTAATGAGTTTTTATTTGTGTAAAATTGCATTGTTAGTTTTAGAGTTTAGAGAAATTTATAAATTAATTGTAAATGTAATTTATTTATTGAAAATATTTGTCATATGTTTATTGTTTATTTTAATTTATTTATTTTATTTCAAAAAATACCTATCGCTGGTAGGTCCCAAAATTTAAAAAATATATATTTTGAAAAAGACCTACCGAGACGACATATTGTCGCAATAGGGTTCAAATTTAAAAAAAAAAAATAGATTTTGCAAGTGTCCTACTGTGATGACATTTTGATGTCGTCGCAATGGTCCCAACACAGACGAACCTACTGCGACGAAATTTTTGCGATGACATGTCATCTTAAAAAGCCTACAAAGACGACTTTTGACGTCGTTGTAGACCTGTTTTTTCTATAGCGTGTGCTTCTAAGTGAACTTTTGTTTAATGTACATTTAGAAACAATGTGCATTTTTGTCTAAGTGATTTGATGGCTAAGTTACTTATTTTTCTAATTTTCTGGTTAAAGGTGATAGTTGCAAGTTTGTAGTGAAGCCAACTGAGGAGGACAAGTTCAAAGGAGTTTTTAAATATGATTTTTTTTAAGCTTCGTAAATTTGATTTTAAAGTTTTAAATTTAATTTGTAAATTTATTTAAGTTTAATATGTAAATCTGACTTTAATTTTGAATATTATGATTTTTTGTTGAATTTTAAAGTTTTATTTAATATTTTAATTTTATTTTTTTGTATTTTTTTTAATTTAGCGTCAGTTTAAAACCGATGCTAAAAATGTCAGCTCAAATCTGACGCTATATATGTCACAAAAGTGTCAGTTAACAACTAACGCTAAAGAAAATACTAATAGCGTCCCTAGGATAAACGTCGGTTAACCGATGGTAAAAGCATTGTCAGTTATAAATCGACGCCATCCTCTATGCTCACCCATTGCTAACCTCGAAAGAGTTGATCTGCGGAAAGAGAATGATGTGAGCAAAAAGTGAGATTAGAGAGATAATTT
The DNA here is from genome assembly GCF_963169125.1 of Humulus lupulus. Lineage (NCBI taxonomy): Eukaryota > Viridiplantae > Streptophyta > Magnoliopsida > Rosales > Cannabaceae > Humulus > Humulus lupulus. The sequence goes on from NC_084802.1 coordinate 15,682,921, forward strand.
TGGAGAAGTGCGGCTGAGGGAAAAGAGAAAGAGAGAGGGAAAAAGTGTTAAAAATTAGGTTAGGATAAATGAAAAAAAAATGGGATTCAGCCTTTTTCACGCACATATATATAAATTGCCTTACCGACAAAAAAGGAGAAAGTCATCAGTGTTCTGTTAATAAAAGCTGCGTCGGTGGCCAACTGACATAACATTTTAGCTTAGACCTACATCGTAAGTTGATGCGCTTAATTGACGCAAAATACTATTTTTGTAGTAGTTTTAGAACACTAATAATAAATAATACAACAATATTCCTACCGTTAATTAAAACTAAATAATTAGGTGTAGCAAGTTCTCAAATTATGAATAATATATCTAGCAAATAAGCATCTATCATTTCTTATCCTTAATTAATTAACAAAATATTAATACACTGACCATAAATATCTGATTCATTTCAATGTCTTAAACTAAAAAAAAAAAACAATGACAAACTCAAAAAAATTTCCCCCTCATTAGTCAAATAATTAAAATATATTTTAGTTTATAAAATCTACTTGAATAAATTTTCATTATATTTCACTAATGCTAACTTTTTCTCAAATCACGAGACATATGTGCACCATAATTTATTTTTTACTTCTGTGGCATTCTTGGCTACTCTATTCCACTTAAGTGTAAAGCATTTAATTAATAATTATGAACCACATGATGTATAGTAATATTAATTTTTGGCATATTAAACAACTTAGGAATACCCTTCAAAAATTAATTTAGGAATATTTGCACCCCACATTATTACATTTGATATTTTATTTACGAAAATACAACACATTTTTTATTTACAAAACTACCAAACATAAACTTATTATACCCAACACACACGTCAATAGGCATTATCAATGCTTGAGGGCTTGGTTAAGTGTTGTTCTCCGTCTCTCTCTCCACATCCATATTATTAGCAGTGGCCTCGCAACCTCCCTCTAAAAATTCCAGCTGATTGGGCAAGCTTGGTGGCTGCCAAGGTTGCTTATGACAATAAAGGTAAATTATATGCATAGTCATTCGAGATCCACCATGTTGAAGATAGTTGTTATTGTTATATTATTTATAATATAATGTTTAAATTAAATAAATGTGACAAAGTGTGTCACATATTATAAAATAATATATATAAGAGTTACACTTTTAGATAATGTGAATATTCAAATGTGTAACATATTTGGAGTTACAAAAATAGTTACAAATTTGTGACTCTCAAATATTACCCAATAATGTGTAGATTTGATGTTACACATTTTTTATTTGAATTTGTCAAAGTCATAAGTGGTATGGCTATTGGAGACATGATTTTAACCCCCATAATGTGTTTGGAGGTTACAAAGTCATGTGAAAAGAGTATAAAACCGTTTGGAAAAATCAAAATAAATAAAGATAGAAAGAAATAAAGTAGACAAGGTCTATATACTGAATATTCTGCTGTATTAATGGTTTCTTAAATTGATTATTGATAAAATACATAAATGGGGTATATATATTACAGCAACACTCTACGGTGACAACAGAAAAATATTCCAATCAATTCTGACTGGCACACGTATAAGATAAATTCCACAAATTGTGGGATGTGTCTAATTCTAGAATCATCTCCTGGGTAGCTGTAAATGAGGAATAATTAGAGGTATCCAATGAATATGTTGAGGTTTCAATCTCTATTTTTCAACATGCTCCCTCAAGATTGACTATGGTACCGAGACAACATCAAGCTTGTCTTTTAAATGTAGAAATTGGTTTATTGACTGTGGTACCAAGACAATATCTGCTGTTTGTTCATGTGTTGGAATGTGTCACACCTCAACGAGACCCTGTTTGATCATGTCACGGATGTAGTGCACATCAACTTCTATGTGCTTGGTTCAGTTATGGAAAACAGGATTAGAGGAAAGTTGCTTAGCTCCTGCATTATCACACCAGATCATGGCAGGGACACTGTGATTAAGACAAAGTTCTTTGAAGAGTGAGTTCAGCCACGCCACCTCAGTGGCAATCTGAGATAGAGCACGATATTCAGCTTCAATTGATGATTTTGCAATAACCTTTTGTTTATTGGAGCACAAATTAATCAAATTGCTTCCCAAATACACACAGTAACCAGTAGTCGACTTTCAATCATTAATAGAACCAACCCAATCCGCATCGCTGAAGCATTCGATTGTCCAATGACTTGAAGGTTTGAAGATGAGGCCCTGTCCTATAGTACCACGAAGATATCTCAGGAGCCTTTTGCAAACAACCCAATGATGTTGAGTAGGGCTATGCATAAATTGGCTTAACTTATTTACAGTGAACGCAATGCCAAGTCTGCTCAAGGTGAGGTATTGGAGGCCTCCCATAACACTCTGAAAGAATGAGGGTTGATCAAAAGGTTTGCTATCTCCAGTACTTAACTTTTCTCCTTGAAAGATAGGTGTTGGGCTGGGTTTACACTTGAGCATATTAGTTTTTCAAAGCAAATCAATCGTGTATTTTTCTTGAGAAAGATGAATACCGTATGCTCCTCGAGTGATTTTGAAACTAGGAAAATAAGTCATAGACCCTAGAAATTTTAGAGAGAAAAACTACTGGAGTTGAGTGATAATATGCTTGCCTTGTTGATGATTGCTGCTAGTTAAGAGAATATCATTGACATATAGAGGAGATAAAGTTCAGCACCTGCATTGCAATAGTAGAAGAGAGAGAGAGGAATCTGAAACCGAGTTCTTAAAGTTTAGAGATTGTAAATGTGGAAATTTTTCCCTTGTGAATTCCATTCACAAGTGAAGCTCTATACTACGAGACATCCTAAAAGCTACTTATTGTCAGCACAAGGGGATAAGGACGTCACACGATGGTGAGGGAATTGGGCTAAGAGGGCCACCCTCACTATGCGAGGGCCCTCGACCGCTTGCCAATCCGAACGTCACCCTCGCTATGCGAGGGTCCCTGGCTGGCCATCTGCGTGTGCCCCGTCCCATCAAGCATCGAGCCTCGCCTCGCCTGCACTCGGGAGAAGAAGGTCAGCCTCGCTACGTGAGACACCCTCGCTGTGCGAGGGTGTGGCCTTGTTGTGGCGCCAGTGCCCCGAGCCTCGCCACGCCTGCACCCGGGGGGAAGAGGGGCAGCCTTGTTATGCGAGAGACCCTCTCTATGCGAGAAACCCTCGCTATGCGAGGGTGCGGCCACGTTGCGCTGCCCGTGTCTTCAGCCTTGCCTCCATGTGACCTGCGTAGGCCAGCCTCGACTCCTAATGCCTTGGCTTCTCATGACACATACAGGTTGAAGCCTCCTTGACATTGGCATGAGGAGCACTTAGAGACACTTAATGGGATTGCCAAGCCAGCAATGGGTATCAAACAGGGATTGATGAGGACGACCGGGTACAGGACACGTGTACTGACACGGGGCGTACGGTTGTGAAGAGAACAGAGGCACGACCCTGTCATCTGCATCTGAGGAGTAGTGGCGGTACGGACCTGTATGAAGAGTGGTGGTACCACTTGGACATCCCCGACCATACGCCAAAGCCGACAGTACTATGTCCTAGGCCACGACTCTGGCATTATCAGGGTAGACACCACTACGCCCTGAGCCACTACACTATCAGAGTACCTGCGTACGTCCCTGTCGTCTGGGGCTTGTTTGTATCAGGGGCCAATAGAGCCCCCCTATAAATAGGCCCCAACCCCTCAGGTTAAGGGGTTGGAAAACTGAGTGTATGAAAGAGACTTCAGAAATATATGATCCTGGTTTCATTGTTGCTTTGGTTTTCTTCTGTTGATTCGAAGCTTTAATCAAAGCTTTCTATAGTATAGAAATCAAAGCTTTCTAACCTTTAATCGTTGACGAGTTCTTACCGTCAACAGAGATAAAAGAACTGCCTTTAGTCGATCAAACCACGCCCGAGGAGCTTGTCGAAGCCCATGTAAAGCCTTGTTGAGTTTACAAACATGATGAGGAAAGGCAGCATTGACATAACCAAGGGGTTGTGACATGTAGACTGTTTCAGTGAGAGTGCCATTGAGAAATGCATTATCAATATCCACTTGTTGGATATTCCAATTTTTGGAGGTAGCGAGAGAAAGAATAATGTGAATGGTAAAACTCTTCACAACTGGACTAAAAGTCTCAAAGAAATCCACCCATGGTTGTTGTTGAAAACCTTTAGCAACAAGACGTGCTTTGTAGCGCTGAACGGTACCATCTTGGTTCTTTTTAACACGAAATACCCAGCGATTGTCAACAATACTCATGACAGAAGTTCTAGGAACAAGGGTCCAAGTATTGTTCTTCATGAGAGCCGAGTATTCAATATCCATTGCAGATTTCCAATGGGGAAGAGTGAGAGCTTGTGCAGCGGTTTCAGGTTCAGATTCTGTTATTAAGGCAAGCAGTGATGGGCAAAAGGCATGAAAAACTCGAGGTTTGTAGATAATGGCTTTGGCTCGGGTAATCATAGGGTGGGACGGTTTTGGGAGTGGCTGTGGAGAAGATAAAACTGGTCGATTTTGTGGGTGAGGCACTTGCTGCAAAGGTGAGTGAACATGCAAAGGAGGAGTTGAGTAAGAAGATGAACTACCTGAACTTGTTGGTTTTGATGATTGAGCAGGAGTCAAAGGTGAATATGAAGCTGAGTCTTCTGCAAGTGAAGGAGAGGAATATATCGTATCAACATCCACAGTTCTAGCTGCATGTTCAGAAGTCACAGTGGGTAAATAGGGTAATTATTGCGGGTACTAAGAAGGTGTGATGGCAGAATCTGTACAAGTAGTAGTGTAAGCGAACCCTGTAGCAAAAGGAAAGTCAGACTCATCAAATGATACACTACTCGCGATATAGACACGGCCAGATAAATGAAGGCATATATATCCTTTGTGACTTGGACTGTAACCTATAAAAACACATCTTGCTGAAAGGAATTGAAGCTTGTTTGAATTATAGGGGCGAAGATATGGATAACAAGCACAACCAAAAGCCTTTAAAAATTTATAATTTGGTGTGAGATTAAATAATTTTTGAATGGGACTTTTGTAGTGTAAAACAGGAGTAACGAGATGATTAATAAGGAATGTGGCTATTTGAAAAGCCTCCCACCAAAATCGTTGAGGCATGCTAGAGTGAGATAGAAGAGTTAAACCTGTTTCAACGATGTGCCTATGTTTTCGTTTAGCTTTGCCATTTTGTTGATGTGTATGTGGACAAGGGTGACGAAATCTAATTCCCAATGTTTGAAGGAAAGGCTCAAAGGACCGATATTCACTGCCCCAATCCGTTTGGACAGTTTTGATTTTGGTGTTGAGTTGGCGCTCAACTTGAGCCTGAAAGTTTTTGAACACTTGAAGAGCCTCGTCTTTGGTTTTTGATGGGAAAATCCAAGTATACATGCTAAAGTCATCAATAAAGTGAATGTAATACCTATATCCATGTCTAGACAAGGTAAGGGCAGGCCCCCATATATCAGAATGCACTAAGTCAAGTGCATGTTTGGACTCTTTAAGAGTTTAGGGATATGTTTTATGATGAGCTTTACCCAATTGACAGCTAGAGCAAAAATGCAAAGTGGAAGACAAAGCTTTCTTTTCATTGGTTAAAACATGCTTGAGTACATTAAAGGAAGGATGGCCTAACCTAAGGTGCCATAATTCAGACTCATTGACAGAAACACTAAAACAAGATTTGACAGACTCTTGACTAGGACTTAAGATTTTATTTGCTGAGACTTGGGCGGTAGGACAAGTTGAACTGAGACTTGGAGAACATGTAGCAGGAGCTGTGAGTTGATAGAGTCCATTGCTTACCTTCCCTTGAAGAAGAACCTTCTTTGTATCCATGTCCTTCAAAACACACGAGTTATCATAAAAGGTGACATAGGCATTATTATCTTTGGTGAGTTGAGAAACACTTAAAAGATTTTTAGTAATAGAAGGAACACAAAGAATGTTTGTAACGCCCCGGTTACCCCAGAATAGTTACGGTGAACAGTGAACCGAAATTTGACTCGCTACCCGAGTCCTTTGGTTAAAACGTGATCTAAGTGTTATTATTAGGTTAAGGTGAAAAACCAGTAAAAAGGAAAGGATACATTTTATTAAGTAAATAAACTGTCCATTAGCCTTTCAAAATGTTTACAAGCTGTTCATAATACAAAAGGGTCGCTACGGTTTCCAATTTACAATCCCCGCCGACCTAAGCGGCAAAAAATAGGGTAAACCCCTAGTCCCTCTGAGAACTCCCTGACCGTGGCGGTCAAGCGGCCCAATATGTACATAACATCGCCTAAGCTCTCCACTCAGGGTTGGGTGAGCTTCTCTTTTCCTTTACCTGCACCACATAGCACCCGTGAGCCAAGGCCCAGCAAGAAAACACAATAAAGCCTGATATAATATCAACCATAGTCATAATAAACGTTCAGGACCAACAGTTCAAGCAAACAGGTGACAATAGCCAAAAGTCACAATAATGGGTACAGCTCCCTCTAGCCATGTGACGATAGGGTCACCGGGGCTTAACTGATAAGCAGTTCTTTCATAAGTTTGATCAGGACAGGTGCATGGTGATTGGTCACCAACATAACCTTTCTCCCGACTCTAGAGTCGTAACTATGGACAACGTCCCGTCGCCATGTGACAAACAGTCACCGGGGTCATATACCTTGGCTATGAACATCTGGTCTTAGACCAGGCAAGCGCTTATAAGTCCTTCGACCTTAGGGTCGGTCCCACATTAATGCCATAGAGCCATTCAATGCGTGTTCATCGACTTTAGGGTCGGTCCCTGACTAGTCAGTGCCATAAATAAGTAATCAACGTTCACTAGCATTTAATGTGCAGTCCATGTCCACATATATCAACCAACATGCCTCAATATCCAACCATGCATGTCATATACTTATACAGGGTGCAATTGTTTTCTTACCGCTGGTTTTAGTGAGAATTATTATATGAACGACCCCTGAGAACGATCAACCTTTAAATTCCTTGACGATCACCTGGTCATAACCAAAATATAGGATTCATCAATAAAAATGATAACTGAGGATTCCCAAACCAAAACCCAACCTCCGAGACATCAAGCACTACCTAACCGGGTACTAGGTTCAACCCCGAGGCCTAAGGTTTGAATCCCCAAGCTAAAAACATAATTCTGGCCAAAATGACCTTAAAGGCCGTGACCCTCCCCTGCTGCGCCGCGGCGCGCCCTCCAGACAGAGAGGGCCTTCCCTGCCAGACGCCAAGGGTCGCGGCGCACCACAATCGCGCTGCAGTGCCCAGCCCAGACCAGCCATAAAGGCTAGACGCACCAGAAATTTTCCCTTGTGTTTTTCCTCTCAAACCAGCCCTTCAAACCAACCCAAAACCTCCTCCAAACACCCATTTTAATCTCTAAACACCACCCATAACTCACCCTCATCAAAACCCAAACTTATCATCAATTAAAACCTCCTCCAATCCAATCTTCCAACAAGAATCAAAACTGAAAAACTAAAGAGAAAAAACAGAGCACAACCTGAATTAGTGACTAGAACTCACCTTGAAACTAGCTTTGAACCTTCCTCAATAGCTAAACCAGGTCCACTAACTCAGCCCTTGGATTCCCTAGCTTGAATCCCCACCTAGAGCTCAAGAACACCAAAGAAGAAATTGGAAAGGTGTGGTGTACAGGAAGGAGAAAGTCTCTCTGTTTTACTCTGTTTAATCCACAAGCTTCTACAGCCAGCAACCAACTTAAGTCATATATATCCAAACCTAAATGACCAAAATACCCTTAAGTCATCAAAAGCTTCTCAAACTATTCTAAGGGTAAAATTGGTACTTTCCACTTATCCTGTTAATCATAATTAACGCTTCCCTATTCCCGCTAATCTCAATAATCTCAAACATCAATAATTCATATCCCGTTACCCTTTTATCCCCGGGAACGCTCTAATCAATAAAAACACCCCGAGACTCACCCCGAGCCCCGAGCTCAAACCTGTTATGACCAAACCGATAAACCACATTTAAAGATCGTCTCATGCCGAAATACTCGAACCAATCCACATTATAATGTGGTCTCACAATATATCATTAACATGCAAACAAGTATACAATTATACCCTCAACGGGCCAAATTACCAAAACACCCCTGTAAACAAATGTGGACTCACATGCATGCATTTAACATCATATTATAATATAATTCTCATAAACATGCATAAATACATTTAATGGCATAATTAAACAGTTATGGCCCTCCCGGCCTACTAAACCAGCCATTAAACCATATTAGGGAATCCGGGGCATTACAATGTTATTGATTTTGATAGATTTTGCAGCACCACTTGCTTTAATAACAGAATTGCCAGTATGAGAAATTTGAAGAGCTTGACCATTACTGATTGTCAAGTGAGTCTTACCATTGTACTCAGTTTGAGCTTGGAGATTTCCAGCATGGTCAGTGATGTGGTTTGTGGCACCACTGTCAAGATACCAATTTGCATCATCAGAAAGAGAATGTTGGCCAGAGTTAGCTATAAAAGCTTGCTGGTAGTTACCATCGGTTCTGCCATGAGCATTATGCTGAGAAGTGGCAGGTTGATTGGGATTGAAGGGAGCTGGAGCAAAGCTTTTGTCGAAGCGATAGTAACACTTGACTGCTGGATGGCCTATTTTGTTGCAAAGTTGGCAAGCAAGACGATCATGGTTGCTTCGACCATGACCAAGGAAGGGAGAGGACCTGCCAGAGTGACAAGGAACAAGAGGTTTCCTATTCTGAGTTGCAAAATTAGCAGATGGAACAGTGAGGTCAATGGTTACAACAGAGTTGATTTGATCAATCCTCATCTCCTGACTCTGGAGGAGAAACTAAACCTCAGAAAGGGTAACGTGATCAACCTTGGATGTAAGATTAATGACAACTGAGTCATACTCAGGTCCAAGGCCACCAAGGATATAGAGAATCAAGTCATCATCATTAAAAACCTGTCCTGCAGCAGTGAGACCATCAGCTATAGTTTTCATTTTTAAAATATAGTCATGAATAGACAGAGCTCCCTTTTTCATGGATTAGAGTTGAAATTGCAGTTGGAGAATGCGAGCGCGAGATTGGGTTGTGAAGAGATTTTCTAGGAGAACCCATAGTTCTTGAGAAAAATTGCAGCGAAGCACATGACCCAGCATAACTTTAGAGATAGAGTTCAAATGCCAACTTAAAATAGCCTGGTTGGTTCTAATCCAGAGAGTGAAATGGGGTTTTACCTGCCTTGGGACGAGAGGGTTTGGATTTGCAAGAAGATCAAGAAACTGCGGTGGGTGGGGTCTGGTACCAAAGAGAAAGCCTTCATAGTCGTGAGCACGGACAGCAGGGAGAACCTGGGAGCGCCAGTAGGGGTAGTTCTCACGATCTAGGTGGACAGTGATGGGCGCAAGAAAAGGAGTAGCAGGAACGACCGAGGCTGGAGCTTCAACAACCGGTGAAGCTGGAGGAGGAATAGCAGCGTCGACAACCGGTGGAGCTGGGGGCTGGTTTTCACGTCGTTCATGGCTGACGGAGGAAACAGATTGAGACCCTGAAGATGCCATGGCTTCTGATACCAAATCAAAATAAATAAAGATAGAAAGAAATAAAGCAGACAAGGTCTATATACTGAATATTCTGCTATATTAATGATTTCGTAAATTGATTATTGATACAATACATAAATGTGGTATATATATTACAGCAGCACTGTATGGTGACAACTAAAAAATATTCCAATCAATTCTAATTGGCACACGTATAAGATAAATTCCACAAATTGTGGGATGTGTCTAATTCTAGAATCGTCTCCTGGATAGCTGTAAATGAGGAATAATCATAGGTATCCAATGAATATGCTGAGGTGTCAATTTCTATTTTTCAACAGGAAAAGTTGCACAAAAGTGTGTGCTGAAAATGGGCTGTGGCCTGTGGAACAGAGGCTCGTGGACACAACCACTAATGGCTCTGGCTGCAGCCAGTGAGGCTAACAACCAATACCATTTTTCCATTTCCATTCTGAACAGTTCCAACAACTTATGTAACTCCCAAAACTCATTTTTTATTTCATAAACATCTAATTAAACATTGGTAACAACCATGAGGGTTGGTGGAATTTGAAATTCAAAGGGTGTCTCAAAACTCTATAAATAGGAGCCTATTGCTCACTTGCAAGATACACCAATTTCTATCCACTAGAGCACTTGGCTAGAAATTCACCATAGATGCTTGTTTATTCCAGAAAACTATTTCATTTGTGAGAATTCCTTTAGTGCTTAAGATAGGGGAAAATAAGTTTTTAAACAAAAGTTGTAAACCTTGTTCAAGTTGGTAATTCCCAAAACTCTTCACTTTGGTTGTGTAAGTGAGATGTTTTGTTTTATTCTCGTTCTTCATTTCTTTTATTGCTTTTTATCTTCATCTCTTCATTTGCCTATTTACATTTTAGTTGTATCTTTATGCTATAGAGTTGTATTTCCATCTTTATCTCTTGTTCATCATCCTTTAGTTTATTTGTATCATTTTGTTATAGAGTTGTATTTTCTACTACTCTCTTCTTTTAAATCTTTTCACATTTACATGTATATTTTGCAATAGAATTGTAATTTATTTAATCTATCATTTTGTCTATTGTATTCTTTTATTTAGAGTTGTAAGATGTTTTATATCTTTCCATTAATGCAATTTAAATATCTGTAACATTTATATAAAATTGATCAAGTTCTGATATATTTAGGTCCAATACGTTGTTGTATCACAGCTGATATTTTTCTTTTTAACCACACAATTACTAATACACCTATAAAATGCCCGTTCGCTTGTTGTTGGGGAGAAAGATTTCTAACTTAGGTCTAAATTTAATTAAACTTGCATGGGTTGGTCATTGTGCTCATTTCATCACAATTTAGCATCAAATTGCTTTTTACCTTACTCTAACCACAATATATTTCCATGGTTTACTAGGAATTGCAAGAAAAACAACTTATCTTAACTATTTTCAATAATCTGTCAAAATAAAGGTTTTTTTTTTCTTTATGTGAGTCTTCATATACAAAATTGGAATTAGAAAGGAAAAAAAAATATACGTTTACAAAATTAATCCCCAATTGGCATCAATTTAACATTTGACAACTTTTCAAAATGAATATCACAAGTTCAATTCAATTTAAAGATGCTTTAAAAATCTTAAAAGGTTTTTTTAAGTATTATGAATAATATGTGCTAGTAAATATTGCAAATATGTTTCAAATAAATCGTTTATTTGGATTAAATATTAAATTAATGTGGTTGATGAAAAAAAATTATCAAGTTATTATAGGTAATGTCGCGTTGCATATTTTGTGCACAATCATCAATAAAAAAAATCATTATCGAAACATGTAAGATGAATAGACACACCTAAGATTTATTTTTGATGAGGTGTAAGTAATAATACATGTACTAAAATTATGCACTAAAACATTACACCAACTGACGTGATAATTTTAGTTAACCAATTAAATTTATTTCAGACGAGACTAACTATTTTAAAAAATAATATTGCGTCAATTGGTATAATGTTTTGATCTCTTATCATTATTCTTTAATTTTAATAGAACATTTCAAAAGGGATGAGGTTAGTGTAATGTTTGTGTAGCTAACATCACTCACCTTCATATAAGTAAAGGTGGCATTTTCTTTAGAAGTCTAAAGTTCTGTCATTCAAAACTTTAATTGGGCTACATCTAGATAGTTATAATTAAAATAAAAAATTATATGACAGTATATATTGTAGGTATTTAGAATATTTTATAAATTTTCAAAAAATTCTGAATAGTTTATAAAGCCGAAAACAGAATTCAAACTGTCAAATTTTACACACGTACACAAAAAAACTGGCACACGTGCAACAGATAGTTTAGACCTGTTTCAGTATCATAATTTATTCAGAATTTCTTGAAAATTTGTAGAATGTTCTATATAGCTATAATATATACTATCATATAAATTTTGTTAGGATTATAACTATTCAGATACCGAAATAAAAAAAAATGCACAGACATTATAAAAAAAATAAATATGCTCTTGTAATTTATTATTCTAAAAAAAAAAAAACGTAATCCCCTGTTCACTATTACCCGGCTTCTCACTCACTCTTCTCTTCGTCAAATATCTTCTTCAACAATCACTTAACTGGGTATTACCCAAAACATTGCTTCTGCTTCCCTATTTCTTCTTTCTCGAAAAAAGTTCACTCAGAAACCCTTAAACCCCTAAATTCTCTCTCCCTCCGCACAACCCACTTCGCCGTTTCTATACCCTTCATCGTCATCGTCATCGTCATCGTTATCGCTACCAGGTATACTTTTTGTTTTTCATTTTTTTTATATATATGTTTGTATGTATGTACACACATGTACTACTGTAAAGACCCATATCTTGATATTCTACAAGTACACAAATGACCATGGTAGAAGAAACTAAATCTAAATATAGCTGGCTTGAAAAAGTGAGAGGAGTAGGGCTAGATTATTCACATTCATATCAGCCTTGGATTCTACATATATTAGTAGTTTCTTTCAGGATCATTTCTGAACAATCTGTTGCATTGCAGAAAATCCCCAAAATGCTGAAGTTTATATGGATAAGAATCTTTACTTACATTGCAGAAAGTTGAAGTGGAAATAGGGAAGAAATTTACTTGTTTGTGAGATCTTCGTTCTTTTGGCCACCAGTGAATTTCATAGATTCTTTTATATTGTGCCAAATTCTTTTTGAGCATGTTCATTTTCAGGCCAGAATAGACAAGTATTGTTTGGATCAACCTAAAATCAATGTTAATTGCTAACTGATACATCTTCTTGTTGGTTTTGCTGGATTTTCATGTTTTGACTTGGCAAGATCTTTGAATTTCTCAATATCTGCATGCACCCCTGCAAGTTGAAGAATGGATAATATAAAGTATTGGTTGATTTTTCAGTCAATGTCTATATGATGCCATGTGATACTTGATATGATATACAGTGATATGCACTAGAATTTTTTGGAGGCCCACACAGGATAACTATCATTACATTTCCTTTTGTATTTTTGTTGAAATATAATTATCAACGCCAAAGTCTTTGGCCTATGGCGATTTTGAAAGACATTTTCTTTTTCATATCATAATAATTTAACAACTGGTTAAAGGAATTAAAGTTTTGTTTTATATTTTGGCGAGAAACTTATATGGTTTGTACTTTGGTGTTTGGCAAAAAAAGGCTCTTTGATTAGTTGAGTTCAGACAAGGAAATGTTGTTTTTATTTATGATTCTTTCTCTGCAGCAGCTTCAGGACAAGAACTTTTGTAACTTTGTGTCTGAGGTCGTAAACTTCTTGTTAGATTAGTTTTGAGAAGAGATCCCTACAAAACCCGTATCTCCCACTAAATCACAGAACAGTATTACATATAATGCTGAGATATTTCTTGTGCCTATTCTATGTGTTATTTGGTAGTAATTTGGGGCCTGGTAGCATTATTTGAGGTCCCATTATGGTATATATGATTGTTTGTTCTTATTTGATCATATTATGGTAGTATTGGAAATCGTGCTATAGGAACACTCCAAGTTTCAACTGGGAAAGGTAATTAATTATGATAAATAACCATTACTCGATATTAGGTCTGGAACTATATCAACACAACAAGAACTTTGCTTATTTGGGTTGGATTCTGTTGTTGGAATGCATTTGGTGATGATGTTTCTGTTATAATTTGTTTTGTTTGTGGTCTTTGGTTTGGACTATGTTTAGTAAATTGATGTTTTGAGAAGTCTATGCTGCTGCCCAAGCTAGGTTTTGCTTGAATTTTGCATTTGGTCTGGATTTGGTTTTGTTTCTATTATAATATGGGAAGTTGTTGCTGCTACCCAAGCTTTTTTCGGCTTTATGACCATTAAAATTGAAGTACATGCTTTCCATATTTTTAACACTGGCACACAAATTGTTTAGGCAATTCATGTGTAACAGTGTTTTTGAGCAAGTGTGATGATGGTACCTAGAGGTAATGTGAATAGACTTCGAGTATTTTCTCTTCTTCTTGTCTACCATATCTTTCAAGTTGATACTGTTCAATACATTGATGGGCATAGTGCACTCTGTTTTTTTTTATGCTTTTTATTACAAAAAAAGAAAGAAAGAAAGAAAAGAGCAAAGACCCAGCATCTTTTTCCTTTTGCAGGACATCTTTTTGCTGTCATCTGTGCTAGTAATCCTCAACTGATATTTGAAAATTTGTGTTTAAGGTGTTTGAAAAGGTTTTTAATTTAGCTGGTTTGTTTAGTTATGTTTTTAATAACGACCAATATGGCCTTTGTATGTTATGTGAACTTGCGATGTAATTATAGAACTATATGTCCAATGCAGTAACCAGGTCATATAGTGACTTGGAGTCATAATGTGAAATCTACAATGCCATGTCATTGTGAAGCTGGCTTGGTTTCTTTTTTCTTATTTTTGGAAGTTGCTATTGGCTGTACAAGGATATTTACTATTCTGTATTTGGTTTATATTCTGTTGTGTTTCATTTTAGGAAGTTGATGCTGCTTTTCTTATATTCTGTACTGTATATCTTTATTTTTTAGAAAGTTGATGATGCTACCTAAACTTGTGCTTTGCTAATTTCAGGTTTTTTTTATTTTTTTATTTTCTAGCTTTATAATCATGACTGTTAGAAGGAAGAGTAAATTTTGCAAGGTGAAATCCACTGAGGAAGTACACAAACGGACAATGCACATACCGACAGGCAAATTAGTTGAGCAAGTTAATGGAAGGAGGACTCGTCTTCAATCAAAGTTAGGGTTTTTGGAAGAAGCTGTACAAAGAAATACTAAAGATATGCCAACCGGGAAAAGGTCACGTCGAACAATGGTAACAAGGAAGGACTCTTCTAAAAAGGAAACACCAATAGCTCTCATAGGCTCCTCTACGGCTGGTACTAGGAAGTCTAGTAGAAAATCATCTGTAGATAAAATACCAACACCTCCTCCTATAGTCTCTACTGAAAAATTGTCCAGAAAACCGTACAAAGCCTCCATTAGTCCAATATTAGTTACACCAGCAGCCAAGCCTCATAAAGAAGAAACACCAATAGCTCACAGATGCTCCCCTACGGCCGGTACTAGGAAGTCTCTTAGAAAATCATCTGTAGATAAAGTACCATCACCTCCTCCTATAGTCTCTACTGAAAAATTGTCCAAAAAACCCTACGAAGCCTCACCTTGTCCAATATTAGTTACACCAGCAGCCAAGAATAGGGGATCTCTTAAAAGAATGGGAAGAGAGAAAATTTCAGAAGCAAGCCCTTCAAAGAAACAGAGATCAACCACACCACCACTTGAGTCGCCTGAGAAATCACAAGAAGCCCCTATAAAAGCAAATCCTAACCCTGCAATATCAACAAGAAAATCACATCACCTACAGTCTTTAGAAGTAGAGAATCTTGAAAACATAACAACAGGTGATCATAACTTGGTGATGGACAAAGAAGTACCTAAGGAAGTTGCAACCCCTGCTAAAGAATCTACACAAAAGAATACAAGAGGACCAACTAAAATGAAGACTCTTGCAGTAGACATTGACAGTCGTTTAGAAGTGAAGTTTAATTCTACGGGTCAACCAATTGGTGAGACATCAGTGACTTTGTCTTCATTTTTAGGACCATTGGTGAGAGAAATTGTACCTATAACCATACCTGATTGGAGAAAGGTTACTAAAGAATTGAAAGATATTTTATGGAACTATGTTCAGGTATGTAATTTGATCTTTATTGTAGTTTATTTTATGACCATGAAGTTGATTAAAGTTTTCTTACACTATTAGCTTTGCATGTTATAATTTTAACCAGGCAAGATATAAGGTTGATGAAGATTGGCAAAAACGTTATATAATTAGAAGTATGGCAGATCTATGGAGAGCTTCAAAATCAAGATTGGTTGCTAAACTTCAAGAGGCACCAAATGAAGAAGTGAGATTAAAATTACGACCTAAGAACATCAAGTCTGCAGATGAATGGAAAACTTTTGTCAGGGAGAAAACCAGTTCTGAATTTAAGGTACTTGAATGCTAACTTTAATTTCAAATTTAAGTTGATTTATGATTAACAACAGGTTATACTTCCACAATTTTTTGGCTTATATTATCATATGATTAATCATGTATTGTAATAGGCTAAAAGTGAGAAATTCAGAGAGAGACGGAAGAATTATGTTCCTCATACTTGTAGCCGCAAAGGATATGCACGATTGATTGATGATTTGGTAAAATAATTTTTATTCTGAAATAGTTTTTTTATTAAATTGGTTTTGTTACAAATTGGCTCATATACTTTTCACCTTTGGATAGATGAATGATAGTGCAAGCAAAGAAGTTCCTTCCAGGATTGATGTTTGGACGAAGGCACATAAGAAGAAAAATGGTGAACCTATAAATGCAGATGTTGCTGAAACTTTTGTATGAACTAATCTATCATAGTTATGTCTTTTCTACTTGAATTCTAAATTTCCATCAGTATAAATTAATTTACCTTTATTTTGTATAGGAGTTGGTGGAAGAATATAAAAAAGATACAATTATGTCTTCCGTTACTGGTGTTAACGAGGATATTCTTTCAAAAGTGATTGGTCCTGAAAAGAACAGTTACGTGAGAGCTTATGGAAGAGGAGTTACTCAAACAAAGTTGGCAATTGGATCAATGAGAGATGGTTATATGACTCATTTAAAAGGTCAACGCAAAGAGTTGAAAGAGAAAATGATACATATGGAGCATATGATTCAGTTAAAAGATCAATACAAAGAGTTAAAAGAACGAATGACACATATGGATCAACTAATTCATTCGTTAATGAAAAATCAGGTAAGTGATATTCCCAATGTATTAATTAACAACTTTAAATACTAGATTTCTTTTAATGTTTCTAAAGATTAATTCATGATATTAATAGAATCAATCTGACCAGACTGTGGAGCAATCACATATTCAAGTGTCTGGTGATATGGTAACATTTTAATCATAACAGTTCATTTGTATTTGAAACTATTTTTTTTATTGCAAAGTCTTAATAATGAATCTTGTGTTGAAATATTATTGAAGAATGCAAAGGTTAACACACATGGTGATAGATGCAAGATTTTAGATTGGTGTGGATCTGGCGAAACTATTGCAGATGGGCACTTCATCTCATCCGATCCAAAGGATCTCGTCCATCATATTCCTCTCGGACCCAATGCTATGAAAGTGGGAATAGATTCTGTAAGACAACCCGGTGCATTTTTGTGGAGGCCTACTCCAACCATAACTTGTATTGAAGAAGCTGTTGGTAATACAATTGCATGGCCAGCTGATAAAATTATAATGAGGTAAGCATCATTAGTAATTTCTTCAATATGTCATTTATGTTTGAAATTTTTTCTTGTTTAAGTTTTAGTATATTATTGATATAATTTTTTGTATTATTTGTTTTTGACGCATATGTAGCTGCAAATCAACAAGAAATCGAAAGATTGAAGCAACAGAAGAAGGACATGCAAAGATGGTGGACGATGGATCAGACTATAATAATGGACTCGACTGTTTACTTTCAGCTTGCTTTCAGAATGGTTGAATTCTTTCCATGTCTTCTTGTTTTGGTTGTTGTGCACTTTCTGGTTAAGTGTATTGGGTAGAAGATTATGGAATATCTCCTTTTGTATCTTTGTACTAGTTTGGATTATCAGTTAAAAGTTTGTATTTAATCTTTTAGTTCTTTCATATAATATACTTAACTAGTTAACGCCAATATTTTCTTTCGTGTTTATGATATTTGTTTCAATATTTAAAACTTAGATATCATATTACACCTTAGTACTTGGAAAATTGGTAGCGAATTAGATATTAGTAATAAAGTGTTATCAATTCATACAAGCATTAGTTTGTTCATCAAGCTGAATTAATAAAAACATTGTTATTATTATCTAACACACAAAAATGAAAATAATAAAAAAATCATCGATTATGTCACATTAATAATATGATATCCTTTAGCAAACTTCATTAAGAGTTATGTGAGCAGAGAAACTGTGTTAAAATTTAAGCTGTTTAAAAGTGTTATAGAAAGGACAAAATGTTATTACCCACATAATGAAAGAGATGATTAAATGCTATAAAAAAAAATGTCTCTTATATAGCACTTAAGAAGGCATTAGAAAAGTGATATAATTGCTTTTGGGACATTAGAGACGTTTTCACATTTAAAAGATTATATTTAAATGTCTTAGTATATAATATTTTGTAGCTGGGATCTACCATTTTTTTTTTCAAAATAAAAATCGGCAAAGCACTTAATGTTGTAAGGCATTACAATCTTTTTGTGGTGAAAATTGAGTACATCAATATGGTCGTCAAGTTCAAAAAATGTAACTGAGGTTTTCAAAGAAAACAATGATAAGGATAGTTTTGATTGTGGGATCATTTACCCAATAAAGATTCATTCTTTTACACAAGTATTCTTAATATTTGAACATTTAAGGAGCACTCATTAAGTTAGTTCCACTTATCATCACCTTCTTTTGACTTGACTATTTACACACCTAGAAATAAAATTGTAAAACAGCAACTATTTCGTTTTGAAAATATTCCTACCTCTAATACCATCTAAATTCTTGTGGTTTGTATATAACACAAGCAAGATTATTAATTAAATAAGATTACAACTCAATTACCAAAATACAAGTAAATATAGAAATAAGAGGAAGAAGAGAATTATAAGAACTACAACTTAAACAAAATATACAAATAAATATGTAAAGAGAAAATAAAATAAACTCTCTCACTCACACAACTAAAGTGAAGAGCATTGGGGATCACCAACTTTAACAAGGTTTACAACCTTTGCCAAAAACTTATTTCCCCTATCTTAAGCACTAAGAGATTCTATCAATATTGGAAATAGCTCTCTGGAATAATCAATCATTTTTTTGTGTGTATTTCTAGCTAAGTACTCTAGTAGATAGAAATAGTGTTGTCTTACAAGTGAGCACTAGGCTCCTATTTATAGAGTTTTGAGACACCCTTTGAATTTCAAAATCCACCAACCCTCATGACTATTAACAATGTTTAATTGGATGTTTATGGAATTAAAAATGAGTTTTGAGAGTTACATTAGGTGTTAGAACCGTTCAAGATGGAAAAAAGAAGTTGGAGTTAGCTGTCAGCATCCCTGGCTGCGACCAGAGATGTTCCTGGCCGCGGCCACTGGCCTCTGTCCCCAAGGCTGCGGCCAAGGATAATCAGTGGTTGTGGCCACAACTCCAATTTCAGCAAAACTCAACTTTTGCATTTCCAAATGGTTCTATCCTCCTCCCACATGACTTTGTAACCTCCAAACACATTATGAGAGTTAAAATCATGTCTCCAACATCCATATCACTTATAGCTTTATGAAATCCAAACTCAAATGTGTAACATACAATCTACACATTATTGTATAACATTTGAGAATTATAAATTTCGAACTAACTTTGTAACTCTAAAATATGTCACATTTAGGCACACACATGTGTCCAATTTTATTTCTCTCAGTAATATGTTACAAGGTGTGACAAATCACATTTGGTCATATTATTTAAAATAATATAACAGTTTGTTGTATAAAATTGAAAATGCAGATTCAATTAATTCCACAAATTTCTTTTTCTTCTAATTTACACCATCTTCTTTAGTAGCTTCATTAATTCCAAGTAATCGTACATATATGGTTTTTGAATGTACTGTTAAGAGTAGGCTCAGAATATTTATTATAATTTGTGTGAAGAAAACATTTTATGCATAAATCATAAAAATGTCGTTTATTGCAATGATATTGACATGAAAGCTCTTTCACTTTGGTTTTAGTACATGAAATTTATATATAATGTCAAAGAAAATTAGAAATAAAGTGCATTTATAACATTTTTTTTATTTTGGCCACCAATAATACCAAACATCATCCACTAACACATATAATGTTATCCCTTTCTTATTAGGATTTTCTATGTCTATATCAATTAATTGTGGTGCTATACATGCTCTTTATTAACTACATATACATCAATATCCAAAGGGTACGTTGGATATCTAAATGGTACATTATAAAGAATTGTAGATTTCAATTCAATGTTTTTATTGAGTGTAAAACAACTTAAAGTAGGGTTGAACATCGGACGGGTTTTTGGGTTTTCGGTTGCTCGGGTTTGGGTCTGGTCAGGTTCGTGTGTAAGAGAATGATACTGAACCCGTCCGAAACAATTTCATATTTATAGGGTTTTCGGGTGTCAGGTGGGCTCGGGTTCGGGTGTCAAATAGTCAATTTTCGAGTTTGGGCCTTCAATGGGCTTTGACGGCTTTTTTTTTACAAAAATGTCATTTTTGAGTTTCTTTTTTACTTTTGTCTTGTATTTTTTTTTATGTTTGTCATGTTTTTTTAGAAACTTAATTTGAACATAATGTATAAAAAAACAAACATAAATTTCGTGCCACATTTTTATCATACCAAACATAATTTCAACATAATTTGTAGAAAGTTAGAAACTTCATAAAGTCTCTCCCTAACTAATGTCCATCAAAAATTCAAATTCAAAATACAAACATAAGAAAAGAAAATAAGTCATAAAGTCTAAAGTCCAAAATAGGTACAAATGTCCATATAGTAAATATTAAATACTAAACAGTAAACACTAAAAGATTTGGTTCATAAAGTCCAAAAAATACAACCATAATTCCCTAAATGAACTTCGGTTCTTTCAAAATACAAAGTTCTTTATCCTTCTTTTATTCTCCTTCCAAATTTTGAAACTTCAATGTCCAAATCCAAACATTTAAAAAAAACTATAAAATAAAGAGTAAATAAATAACAACTTAAGAAAATAAGAAAGTTCTTATTTTTTTCAATTCCTAGATTGTTGTGTAGAAGACAATGAGGTTGTTGATGCTGAAACTAAATATGGAGCATGAACAGAGGGAACACTAGTCCTAGTAGCATCGATCATCATCTCTGCAAATATTATTAAAATAAAGATAAATATTAGAATATAAAACACTTAGACACTTGAATTGAAATAATGAAAAATCCTAATAAAATTACCAGACTCAAGATCATCAGAGGTTTGAAGCACTTCTGCTTCATCCATGTAGTCTCGAACAATGATAGGTTGATGTGAATCGCTCCACCAATTCTTGAGAAAAATTAATGCTTCAACCATCCTTGGGCTTAGTGAACTCCGAAAAGGATCCAAAATTCGACCCCAAGTTGAAAATGCTGCCTCAGGAGCAATTGTAGTAATTGGTATAGCTAACACATTAGGAGCCATGAGCGACAAGATCTTGTATTTTCATCCACTACTCGCCCACCATCCCAAAACATCAAAATTCTGGCTTGGTAGCTCAACTGCCTCTTCCAAATACTGATCAACCTCATTTTTTTCTTACCACCCTCCTTCTCCATTTTTCGCGCCACATACTCATCATGCAAGTTACGTGACCTCTTACTCTTGCTACTGGTACTACTAGCGGTAGGCCGAACAAACATGACATATGAGGACGAACCAGAAACAATAACTTGAGACTGAGTCATTGATTGATCAACATGTGTATCAATTGACTCATGATATTGATCAAACATTACCCGTATAGTTTGCTCCACCCCTTTAACCATCATAGTGCACGTTACATCACCATGGATATCACTAAAGCAATGATGGAGATAATCAAGCTTGTATCTGGGGTCAAGAACCAAGGCAATCAGAAGTGCCTCATTACATTCATCAAGCTTTCCCCAATACTTGTCATATTTCTGCTTCATATTCTTTGTCATGCCACACAACGACTCATCCTCCTCATCATCAAGTGTTAAGTCATTCAACTCCTGTTGCATGTTGCATATTTCAATGAAGTACTTATTGGCGGTGACGAATGTGGACCCACTAAACTTCAATGTTACATCATAAAATGTCTCCAAAAATCTCACAAAAACTGACGCATCCTGCCAATGTTTTCAGATGGTGGTCCCTCCTATGGCTTCCCATCTTTGCAGCCTCATTAAAATATTTCGAATGATTTCCATCACCTTCCATTCTTTCAAATGCCTTTCAAAATTTGAGTACACAATTAAGCATAAGGAATGTCGAGTTCCACCTTGTTTGGACATTTAAATAGAGAAGTCATTTGCATTCGATGCCTTCCTCTTTCACACATTCCTTAAACGTTATAAGCCTAGAAGGGGAAGACCTAACATATCTCACAACATTTCTAATTGCAGCAATGAACTCATATTTTTCTTCCAATCCTTCACTGATAATTAAATTTACTATATGAGCACAACACCCATTATGTAAGAACTTTCCTTCCAAAATAAGTTCTTTCTCTTTCTCGCTGAACTTCCTCTTCAAGTACCTAATGGCAACATCATTAGAGGAAGCGTTGTCTACCGTAATGGTAAACAACTTAGATATACCCCAACCATTCGAACATCGCTCGATCTCTTTGCCAATAGTTTCCTCTTTATGATCTATCACTTGGAAAAAGGTAATAATTCTTTTTTGGTTTGCCCAATTATTATCAATCCAATGAGCTGTGATGACCATGTAATTCATATTTTGGATGGAAGTCCATGTGTCTGTAGTAATAGATAGCCTCTCATTGCTCAAAACTTTTTTCAATGTCACCTTCTCTTCTTCATATAACTTCAAAACATCTCTAGCAACTGTCATTCGAGAAGGGACCACAAACCTAGGTTGAAGAGTTTTCACAAATTTTTGAAGCCCTCACCCTCAACATATCTAAATGGTAACTCATCTAACACAATAGATTGTGTAAGGGATATCCTACAAGCTTCTTTGTTATAAGCCAATGCTACTAAGCTTGTTTCCCCCTCATTTCCTTCCTTAACATGTTCAAAACTTAAAATCTTATGTTTTTGGTCATCTATCCTCTATGTACTAAGCTCACAAACATTCCTAAAATGGTTCCATAGATGACTTGTCCCATATTTTCTCATATCACAAAAAAAAAACCAGATCCACAATAGTTACACATACACTTAGGCAGAGGAGGCTCTTCCAAATGATTGGTTGTTGATGGGGGTGGGGGAGGAGGAGGGTCTTCTTTGGTGAAATGTTCCCAAATGGAAGACCCTTTTGCCTTTTTTGTAGGGAGGGGAGGCTTAGTACTAGAAGAAGGTTTACCCCTCTTTCCTTCTACTGTTGAGTTGACCTTTATCTGTGGGGTTATCAGTGGAAGGAGAAAGTTGATATTGATTCTCTTTCGCATGAGTTTCATCAACTTCCTCACTATCCATCACCTAACACAAATGATTTAACAAAAATACATAACTAAATCTAATCAATTGAATAACACACAAGCTTATAATCCACTACAATTGCACACACAAGCCTAGAATCTATTACAACAGCACACATTCACACACAAGCCTAGAATCCACTAAAAGAAAGATAATAGATTTAACTCAAGCTTTTGAGTTGATGCCAACTCTTCAAATTTATCGAAAACTCCACATGGAAACACACCATATATACATTTTCAGTTGTTATGTTTTTTTTTTAAGCTAAATGATGTCAACATTATATAAATGGTTTCTTTTATATATTTATATATATAACTAGTGATATGTGGTGTTACTCTTTCTTGCAAAAAAGCAGTGTGCTTAACCCTGATATCATTTTTTTATACAAAAATTCCCTTTCTTTATTCGGTAAACTCTTCACAAAATACGTGTTGTTATTTCTAATAGTCACATATTATAGTAACGAGAAAAGACTATTAATGATTTTTTTTATTTTAATTTTTGAAAAAATAATAATAAAAGAAACCTTCCTGGGCCCACACTCACTCACCATCATTCTCTTATACACATATGTACACCTTCATAAACACAGAAAGTAAAAAATTCAGGTCACTAAGGTGCCCAAATCATTGTGAAAAAATAGTGTCATAATTTTTTGTGCAGAGAAGACAAAACAGGGAGCACTCCTATATGCATCGGTAACATTCTTCACCATGAACTCGTCGTTAATAGAAATTACAGAGGTACGACTCGTCGTTCTCTGACTGCAACTTGTCGGCCATGGATGCAGTTGGTGGTGGCAGTGGCATTCACATTTTCCGGCATAAACAAACTTTGATGCTCTTCATCCTAGCGAGACTATGAAGCTTTTTAAAATCGGCGGATCATTTCAGAATAGGTAAGTGCGTTGGAAACGTGCAAACCGTAAAAATAAAAAGAAAACTCTTCAATAGTAAAAATGAAAAAACTACCGTGTGACCGTATAGATGTAAGTTTTCGGCTTAATGTAGCATTTTATGTAAATATCCCTCTTGACTAAGTAATTCCTATTTATAGAGGCAATAGATACAACAATAGAGTTACCGAAGTAACTGAAATTAGTTACAGTAGGTAAATATAAAAAAATGAATATTTACAGAGTAGTTTGCTGAATTAAAAAATACAACAATAGTAAAAGAATACAAAACAACTGATTGAAATGAATCAATATTGAGATGCAAAACTCTTTAAAGATAAGAGAACAAGATGAGAGTTTTTAATGGGAAATTTATTAAGCCTAAACGAACGAATATGGATGAGTAATGAACACACGTATAGAATGTTTATAGAGTAAAACAGCCTAAAGTAATCAAGATAAAGACAAATTTTATAATATCGATATTAGAGTACAATTTCCAAATTTGATGGGTCTAGTTGCATCATGACATACTATTATACTCTTTACATAAAGGAATATAAATAAACATATTAATTCAAACTGTAGCTATAGCAACAAGAATAAAAAATATTGGTGCTTTATTGCACCTTTGAGAACATTGCATTGCATTTCTGGGTGAATATGTCTTCTTTAAACCCTGCAAATTTATGAAACACATACATATTATAATAAGAAATGCAAATAATTAGAATAGAATAATAAATGAAGTAGTGGATATTATATTGGAAAGCTAGAAGTGATATGATAAGATAAGTAAGTTCATACTGCTGGTAAGAGATGTTGATAACCCCAGAAGCTGGATCTGCAATGGAAGCAAAGGCTTCTTGTGATAAGTCAATAGTACCCCTACAGGACCCAGGTGGACAGTGGTCAACGATTTTGACAGTAACAGAGCCACCCAAACAAGGCATTGGAGTGCCTAAGTTGGTCCCACTCAGGCAACTCACTTGGTACATTCGACCACATGCCGCTCCATTGTCGTATATACCATCACTTGCTGCTGCTATCATCACTCCTTGCTCCTCGAAACCAAAGCAACTAGATGCTACACATATAAAAACACATTACACAAATATTTATTATTGTTTTCTATAACTATTTGTTTAAATATATATATATATATATATATGGGGAAAAGATTTGGAAGGGTAGTATTCCCTTGAGTAGTTTTAACTCTAATATTTGTATATGATAGTGTTTTGTGTAGTTATAAAAAATCTTCTACTAATTTTTTATTTTTTTAAATATTTTACTGTGCCAAAAATAGAGTTCAAACAAGTTGTTTCACACCTATACAAAAACATGGGTAAAATATTGTTTAAATAATATTGTTTTTGACACAATAAATAATTTTAAATTTCTCAAAAATTAGTAGAAGATCTGCCCCAAATACAATATAAGTCGTGGTATATATAAAAATTGAGTTATAACAAGAGGAGACTCACCTACCAAAGTCTTTCCCTACATATTTAGGAGTTAAAATTTATTACTTACGCTGGTAGGGCGGTGTGTAAAAGGTGGCAGTGCCTGATTCTTGGGAGTTAACAAGCGAAGGAAATAGGCTCAGGTTCAAGCAGAAACTAGAAATTGTTAACAAAATAAAGCAGTAAAACCATGATGAGGAGGCCATTGCTTACTTATAATATATTTACTCTATTTATATATAGAGAGAGAGAGAGAGAACAATAGTGTGTGTATATTTGTAGTAGTGTGATTCAACTTAAGCAGCGAAGAGCCATTATTTATACAAGTCTCAATGCTTTCATATAATCACTTTTCCATATTATTTTAAGTATATAGTTAAATACAATGTTACTTTACATAACACTTTATTTAATGGTTAATATACCAAGTACAATGGAGTTGTAGATAGTCACGCACAGAAAATATTTCAATTACACATCGTTTTGTTTATTTATTATTATATCATATCGGTTGCCGGTTGGCTTTAGCCGGCGGCTTAAGAAATTAGAACAACGAAGAATATACGTACTGAGATTGTAAATTGCAAACAAGAAAAAGCAGTCACATATTTATAGTTATTATTATTATATATATATATATATATATTCCCAAGAGAAAACAAAAGGCTTTGTCCAAAAGAAATAAATAAAGATAAAATTAGAAAATTAGACTCCCAACTCAATTTGTCAATATATTGATTTATGTTGATTTTAATAAGTATTTATGTAATTAATTAAGTTGCTAAATGAAACGAAGAGAGAAAGGGAAGATAAAAAGAAGGGAATTTACTCATTTGGTACCATATGTTTTTGCAAAGTATTATTTTGGTACATCTGTTTTCAATAATGCTCATATGGAACCCTGTATTTTAAAATTATACATATTTGATACCCTAGACTCAGATTTGATAGATAAAATTTTGTCAATATGATCAAACTGTTATCATTTATATGTAATCAAGTAATTAAATTTAAATTTGGAACTTACATAATTGACAGTAGTTTTATTAAATTAGTAAAATTTTATTAATTAAATTTGAGTTTAGGGTACCAAATATGTACGATTTTAAAATACAGGGTACCATATAAGCATTATTAAAAATAGAGGATGCCAAAATGATACTTTACAAAAATACAGAGTACCAAATGATTACCTACCCTAAAGAGTACTAGAGAAATATAAGGATATGTGCGGTAAAGGAGGATATTAAAAATTCTTGAGATAATTGACAATACTACGATTACAAACATGATTTTCCTTGTAGCTAACATATATAAAGCTTATTTTATAACATCGAATATTAAATTTTATTATAAGTGAAATATGCTAGATTTTTTATGTCATTTTTTGCACTGCGTACAAATTTTAGTAATAGGAATAGTTTATGGGCTCGTGTAAATTTGGAAAAAACAAGGGAATTTTTAAAAAATATGGCTTTTATACCATCAATGTACAAAAATATAGGAATTATACTTTTCTTAATTTGTATGGGAAAATTTATTAAATAAAAAGTTAAAATATGGTAAACACAATTGGTAGCTAACTAAAATATGGAAATGCCATATTTTTTATCATAGTTATGTTTTCTTTGATTTTGAAGGTAATTTTATTATTATTTTTTTTTAATTTTTAATTTTTTCCTTCATTTTTTGATTATTTGTTCTTTCTTTTTTTTCATTACTTATTTTTTCTTCTATTTTTTCTACCAATTTTTTCTTTCATCATTTTTTCTTTCCATTTTTCCATTCTTCTTCTTCTTCTTTTTATTTTTATTCATTTATCTATTTTTTTCTTTCATTTGTATTTTTTTTTTTCATATTTTTTCAGTTTTCTTTCTTTTTTTTTCTTTTTTTACCTTCTATTTTTTCTTCATTTTTGTATTTATTATTTTCTCCTTCCATATTTTTTTCTTTTTTCACACATATGAGCTTTTTTTTCTTCTTCCATTTTTTCTTTTTTTTTTCAATTTTTTCTTCTCATTTTTCTTCTTCTTCTTATTTTTACTTTTATTTATTTATCTGTTTTTTCGTTCATTATTTCTTTTGTTTTTTTTTTCATTTTTGTACTTATTCTTTTCTCATTCTATTTTTTTTTCATTTTTTTCACACATATTTTAACATTACATAATTATTTTACTATTTTTTTTATTTTTTATCTTTTATTATTGTAATTTTTTATAGTTTTTTCCACTATATGTAAAAAAATTCAAATCAAATTTTTCAGCATTTTCTTTTTACTGTAACACTTATAGGAATACCAAAATTTGGAAATAAAACTAATAAAAATATGAAAACCTGAATGGGTAACTGGTTACCTTCACGTTCTTTGTGTGTATATCTCTGGGGGTAACTAGTTACCTTCACGTTCTGATGTGTGTATAATTATGGGTTCTTTATGGTAACTGGTTACCTATGTTACCAAAATCATAGTTAATTCTTCTTCATTTTTTAATGAAGTGTTCTTCCTCTTTTTCCTTCAAATTTGATGTTTCTTTTCATGTCTAATATGAGTAACTCGTCACCTCTCTTAGGTAACTGGTTACCCCTCTTATGGTAGAAAGTTACTCATCTCAGGATAACTGGCTACCTCTCCTAGTACATGTTATTTAACCTAGCTATAGGATTTTTTTTTTACATAACTGTCAAATATCAATCAAGTAACTGGTTACCTTACACAGGATTTTAAAAAAGAAACGTACAATCTAAAAAAAAAGGAAAAAATGTTTATAATAAATAAAAAATAATTTTAAAAACAATTCATATTACAAAAAATAAATTTGCAAAACAAACCAAAGGAAAATTTAATAAAAAAACAAATAAGCTAAAAAAAAATAATCAAATTACAAACATACCCTTCCAAATTAATAAAACTTAATTAAGAGTAAAACTATGGCATAAACCAACTTTTATACAAAAATATAGGAAAATAAACCCATAAAAGTGAAAATTCTTTAAAAAAGCCATAGATTACCTTTTTTTTTTTAAAAAGTCATGTTTTTGCACTCTATTAAAAATCTCATATAAAGTGTAATTTCCTCATAAAACAATGATAATACTTCCCTTCTTATTTTCTTAAGTAATGTCATTACTAATAATCAATTTTTATTTATTTTATTTTATATTGTTAAAAAGTTAAAAGACAAATTTACCCTTAAAAAATATTCTCTTTAAAAAATATACATTTTCTATAAATGGAAATTTAGTCAAATTAAAGCATTCTGATTATGTAACCAAAATAAAATGTTTTTTATTCCCTTTCCGATCTGTTTAGTAAACAAAATAATAAATTAATTATTCTGATTCTTTAATATTTTATTCTCATTCATTTCTCCCATTGATTTATTTTTATTACGATTACAGTTTAGTAATCGTGTCGTGAAGCTACTTCTTTTGACGTTGATTTCGGGCGTCGCAATTAGTGTAGCTCAGAAGCGTCACTTTAGAACTGACACTATTGAAGTTAATAGCACCAGTTTTACACTATTGCTAAACAAAATAATAATAATAAAACAAATCCAATGTTAGAATTCTACCACCCCCGAACCTGCTGTCACCACCACCACCATACAAAAAATAAGAAAAAGAAAGAAAATCAAATGACCACCACCAAGCCAATGTCGTCGCCACCACTTAGAAAGAAAAACAGAATGTGTGTGAGAGAGTAAGAGAGAACTCTAGTGAGAGAGAGGGAGGGCTTACCTCAAACCCACTGCCACAACCCCTTAGAACCACCACCACCAAGAACCACCAAACTGTGAAAACCTGCAAAAATCAAACGACATAAAACCTCGAACCTGATTATGAATTATGAATGTGAGTAGAATTATTAATTTCCAACTCTTCAATAAATGCCAATTAGCAAACGTGAATATATATTGAGGACTAACATAACATAACCTGATTAACCCTACATTTAAAGCAAATACATTTACCAAACTTTGTAGGATTTTTCGTTTTAACTAGCGAAGTTAGTTGGACACTCAACCTTAATGAGGCGAGTATAGGGTTCTTAATAGGCAATAGAGTGGGGGACAAGAACCCAGCTTGTTTTAGTTTTCTTTTATTTTTAATACAAAATTATTAAAATTATACATGATAAAATAATTTTTTATATAAAAGTATAATCTTTAATGATATAATTTATTTTTATTATTTATATTAAGAAAATGTAACAACCCAAATTCACTAGTAAGGCTTAAGGGCCTTGATTAGTGTGCCAGGAGGGCATTA